>NC_141697.1:752147088-756947088 GCF_964263255.1 Lissotriton vulgaris | reverse complement strand
GCAAATGTGGATTTAAAGCCGATTAAAAATTGCCACATGTGGTTCCCCATGGTAGCATATCTTTGCAACGTTTAACCTGTCATTTTTTCAGCTGCTGCTAAGTTGCTCAACCATCAAACAGGTACTGAGGTAAAACGTTCACCAAGAGAGCGTTTAATGTTTTAAAATAACAAAATAGCAGCATGACACTGCCATAGAATGTAGCACACATTACTGCGTAGTTAGCATTTTCTTGCTCCATATTTTAGTCATGCTGCCACATATTTTACACCTGCAATGCGGAATAATTAAGTGGCGCTCAAAACAGTTTTGTCAATGTGCTGAAAAGAAACTCATGGAAAAGATAATCAAATGTATTGAAAATCTTGGATTTTACGATCCAGTGCAATTCAGTTAAATTATTTCAGTGGATAACCATAGCATTTGTGCGGGGTCCCGAGATAATCTGGGGTCATATTAAATATAGAGCCCTTGATTTTAAATTAATGATTGTGTTTGGTTTTTTGGCATTGCAGTCACAATAATATAACCGAAGGAGCTGCTTAGCCAGCTCTTTGTATAATATGAATGATGCTGATGCAAACTATGTGCAAGCTAACACAAAATGGAGTCTTAACATCGTTGCTTGAGGCCATGGTTCCATGAAAACTAGGGAACACATTTTCACTTGCACATGTGTTGTATTAGAGTTGCAGGTCAGTGCCAAGAAAGTTATCAGGATGCGTACTGACCATTGGCAGCTCCTCCGGCAATGGCGGAGGATTGTCGCCCAACTGCCAGGCGCAGAAGCAGCAAATGCTAAATAAAACAATGCACAAGCATAATTCTATTTGTGTTTTTCCAGCTCTGATCCAGCTTTTGCAGGAAGGGGTAGGGCATAGGAGGGTGGAGGAGGAGTGCTTGTGTGAGTTTGGCCAGCCATCTCAGGCCGACCAAAACACACATGCGCACTTAGGTTTCTCCAGCCCAGCAGCATTCTGCAGCTGGGCTGGAGAAACCTCACAGACTCCATGACCTGAGCAGGGCGTTTTTCCTGCCTGCTCAGGCCAAGTAAAGGGAAGTAAGACTAAAGTGTATTATTATTAAACTAAACCTAGTGTTGTTCCTCCTATTGTACAAATGATAAACGTATTACAATACATTATAGTTTTTTTTAAGTACAACAAAGCGTTGGTAAAAGTATGCGTTATAATGACTAGCATAAATGTATTTTATATTGTGACACATTACTGCATGCTGCAAATGTATGCGTTTTAATGAACCACGACCTAAATACTTTTGTTGTAATGCTAGACATTCAGGCCAAACGCGTGCTTCCCTGCCAGCCGCCACTGCATTCAGTTGTTTTGTGTCTGATTGGGTCATGAAAAAACTTTGTTATTACTTATCTCCAGTTCTGGATGAGTCCTGAAGTAGTCACTCAACTGTAATTGAATTTGTTTGGTTCTCTTGTCATCTCAGGCCGACTAAAACACACATGCGCACTTAGGTTTCTCCAGCCCAGCAGCATTCTGCAGCTGGGCTGGAGAAACCTCACAGACTCCATGACCTGAGCAGGGCGTTTTTCCTGCCTGCTCAGGCCAATGCAAGTGCTGCTCTGCAGCACAGGGATTGGCTCGGAGTCTGTACTAGGGGCTGCTGGCACCCAGGAAGAGGCCAGCAGGAGTGATGCAATGTGTGAGTCGGCTGACGGCATAAGGTACGTTGTTTTTTAGCTCTTTATTATTAGTAACATACCCTCCCATCCCCCTCCAAACCCCCCAGGTGCCCTCCGCCACACTAGTCGACACTCCTACCACCCTTTGTTAATGGCGACCGCCGCTGTTACTGACTGTGTGCTACATACATGGCTCACAGTCAGCGGCAGCTGGTACTATTTAAAAGTGGTGGACTGCATGTTCCTTTTGTGTCAATGAACGGAATGCTAACTATTATCACCTCTTTGCATCCCGTTCATTATTGAAGTGACACAAAAGGAACACATACCTAAATGCAGAATTGTGGCTTAATGTTACCTACCATTCATATCAAAAAGATTCTGTTTCAAAACACAGCTGCTCTGCTTACCCAGGTCCTCCTATGATTCTATTATTCAGTGGAGTATGCTTACATTGGCCCAGTGCAGCCCAGCCACTCCCAACACTGCTCTTTAACATAGAGAGTATTATACTTTCATTGAAGGAGAGCAGCATTGGGATTGGCTTGAGCAGGGCAACCCAGCGCTCCATCAGAGACCAGCGAACTGCTGTCTCTGTCCCCCAGGCTCTCTAACAATGTGGTTTTCTGAGGCCTTTAAAGTGCACATATCAGATTGGACTCACTATAGCTTTTGTCCATCCTGAATAACCCTGGGCGTAGTACTACGTGGAACATGCGTAGTTTGCACTATTACGCACTACACGAATTGCACGTAGCAAAGTGCAAAAACGTGTAGCATAGCAGGCCTCCTTTGCATGCTCGCGGTCCTCAAGTCAAGTTGGCGACTGTGAGCAAGCAAAATCAACATCCCGGCGAGACTTATTCCCCGTTAGCGATCAGCAACATCAAGTTGCTGATCTCAAGCATGGAAAATAAACCCCCCGGTGAGATTCTCAATGCTGGGAGGTCAGTTTTCTCATTGCAAGTGGTTGCATATGTCCGCGACCGCTCCCGATGAGAAACTACCAGTCCGCATTGAGAAAGCTGCTGCTCAAGTAAAAATCTACTTGAGCGGCAGAAAACGACCGCTTGCAAGATGCCATTTGCAATGATTGCACAGTGCGGACAAGCATCTGGCACTGTGCAATCAGTGCGAAGAGCATTTCCCTACCGCACTATGCAGTTCGCATGGCGTGCGTAGTGCGAAGTGCACTTCGCGTAGCTACGCGTAGCGCTACTACTTAAACTACGTACAGGGTTAATCCTGAAATGCTCACTTTAATTTATGGTACAGAAAACAGTGGTCCCAGACCTTTCTTTTAACACAATTGTCTTCTATAAACAATTATCATTCAATTAAACTTTTGAGCATGGGTAAAGTCAGCTCGCAGTTACATAGATCCAGAAATAGTTAAAGTATTTAGATGTGCAACTACCATTAGATTTCAAAACAGCATGTATTTATTAATCACAAACTTAAATCGACAAACAGTAGTTATCTTACTGAATTGTAACTAATAGAAGAGGAAGAAGAAGTGGTTGTGTAAAAATGATGAAGTAAGATGAATGTATTCAGGTAAAAGGATCCCATCCACAGGAAACCTGTTCCCAGTACATCCAACATGCTCTAACTGAATTCCTTCTAAACATAACATTCTTAGCTGCTGTACAAAGCATTCTAAGGCTCCTAGCAACAGCATCAAGATGCCACAAATCTCCCTTCTTACAAAACAAATAATAAAGAATAAGTAAATCATAATTAACAAAGTCTTTCAAATAAGCAGGTGCACAAGAAACTCTTGACGATTTGCGAGTATTATGTGGAACAAACATAGCTCGATGTGATGTTCCTTGAGGAGGTAACTTTGAGAGAACTTCACAATGGCATGAACCTTGAGGTGATGACCTTGGACCATCAGAACCTCGAGGTGATGTGCTTGTGCTTGGACCATCATGAGATTTAGAAACAAAGTCCTTGCTGACCACTAAAACTCTGTTTATTTTCCAAATTCGACGATCTGCCGTCTTGTATACATTACTGAAACTTTTGATGACTTGAATAGGTTTCAAAAACGTCGCAGATAGCATTTTGTTTTTTTACACCCACTTTTACACACTTTTTTTTTATTTCTCAAATCATGAAGTCTTTTCCTAGAATACATTTTCTTTGATTCACATAATTTCCAATGGCAATCCTCATTCTCATAACTCAACTCAGGCTGCATGTCATTTAACCAAGCTGGTGCTACTAAGGTATTGGCATTTCTTGACCTGAAAAGTTCAAAGGGTGTTCTCTTTGTAATGGCATGTGGAGATAATCTGTAAAGTTTAACCTTTTTGAAAATTTCGCTTCTCCAATCTGAACCTGAAGACTTAGCCATCCCAATAGTCTCTTTGAGTACGCGGTTGAACCTCTCAACCATACCATTGGTTTCTGGGTGGTACAATGAAGACTTTTTATGTTTCACACCATGTTGAGATAAAAATGTCTCAATTTCTCTAGAAACCAGTTGACTACCATTGTCCGTGAGAATTGTATTTGGAATTCCTTCTCTAGCAAATACCTTCTCTAGGAACACTATGACATGTTTTGTTTCTATGCCTCGAGTGATGACAATCTCCAGCCATCTTGAAAAACAATCTACCAAAACAAGGACATACCACTCTCAACCAGATGAGTACACATGCCCTAAAATGTGTAGACCCACTTCTTTCTAGGGTCCATCCGGACGTTGTCTTATAATCATTGGTTGGACCCTGGGTTTTGCTACTCTTTCACTTAAGGCACACTCCATGCAATCCCAAATTTTCCGCTCAACCTCCAAATCCATGCTTAGCCACCAATAAGACATCCTTAAACTCTCCTTAGGTTTTGAAATTCCCAGGTGACCAATATGTGCCAATGAAATAAGTTCACCTCTAATTGACTTTGGTGGAACTAGTCTTGTGCCTCTAACTAGTAAACCATCATGTTCAGAAAGTTGGTCCGTAAGGTGCCAAAATGTCTCCAAGTTTTCATTATCCTTAGGTTTAATTTCCAGCCTGCATCAATAAGCCTCAAAACTTCCAACAAATCTGAATCTTCCTCTAGTGCCTTTACCCATCTATTTTTGTCAATCACACTCACTTCTATGGCACATACCAATTCATCTTCATCCTCAAAATCATCTTCCAGACATGTCTCATCTTTAGGAACAAGACGAGATATCGCATCAGCAACTTTATTTTCAACCCCTGGGAGGTATCTCACCTCAAAAATGTAGTCCTGTAACCCTACTACCCACCTTGTGATTCTGCCTGACAGCATCAATACCTTTCTTCTTTAAAATTTCACACAGTGGCTTGTGACCTGTCCTTATTTCAAAAGTACTACCCCACAACAAATTTTTTAGTTTTCTTACAGACCAATACACAGCCAGTGCCTCTCTTTCTCCAACGGAGTAGCGTGACTCAGCACCTCTTAAGCTCCTTGACAAAAATAAAATGACCTCTTCTTGACCATCAAGCTTCTGTACAAGTACCGCACCTAAACCTTTCAGGCTAGCGTCAGTTATTAAAATAGATTTCTCTTCAGGATCAAAACTATTCAATTTCGGAGCATAATTCAACCTTTCCTTGAGAATGCGAAATTCCTCTTCACATTTGTCATTCCAAACAAATTCACACCCTTTCTTCAGCAAAGACCTCATATTTACACATAAGGAAGCAAACCCATTTATGAACTTAATGTAGTATTCCGCCATGCCTAAAAAACTCATTAACTCCTCTTTATTGCTTGGAAAAGACATTTTTAAAATTGCGGCAATTAGACTCTCCTTTAGTAAAATTCCCCCTTTTGAAATAGGGTGACCTAAGTAATCTATGGATTCTCTCTTAAATGTGCATTTCTCAATCTTCACTGTTAGCCCTGATTCGCTTAGAAGATTCAGGACTTCTGTGAGGCTAGCACCGTGCTCCTTATCATCAGATCCAAAAATTAGAATGTCATCTTGATATACTCTAACCCCTTCCAAACCTTTCAAAACATTTTCCAAGGCCCTTTGGAAAACGGAAGCGGCTGACACCAAACCAAATGGTATTCTCTCAAAACAGAAGATGCCAAATGGGGTTACAAAAGCTGTCAAATCTTTAGACTCTTCATCTAGTCTGATCTGGTGGTAAGCAGACTTCAAGTCGAAGGTGCTAAAAATCCTAGCCCCTTTCAAAACCATCAGCATGTCTGCGATTTTAGGTAGAGGATAGCGGTCCACCAACACACTCTTATTCAATTCTCTAAGATCAACCTTGCAGCAAACAGGCACTGCATCCTCTTTCAACCGTATGTGATGACAATAATTCTTCAAACATCCTAAATTTTCAGAAAAAACCTTTGGAATTTTCACTTTTAAATTGCTGCTAAAATCCTGACATACAGTAGAAATGGCTTTAGTTTCCGACACAAAAGGCTCTTTCAATATTATTGCGGGAGCAGAATTTGGGTCTAGCATTACCCCTAGATCTCTTTGATCAAACCAGCTCAATTCTCTAAGATCAACACACAGACGAAGAGATCCATCTGATTTATTTGCGGCTACAATCGGAGCGACACATTCGGTTGCCTCGACTTCTTCAATAATGCCATCTTTAACAAATCGTTCCAACTCATCTTTTACCTGGTCTCTAACAGCAACAGGCACATTGCGAACCTTGCAGCAAACAGGCACTGCATCCTCTTTCAACCGTATGTGATGACAATAATTCTTCAAATGTCCTACATTTTCAGAAAAAACCTTTGGAATTTTCACTTTTAAATTGCTGCTAAAATCCTGACATGTTGGACCTGGAACTGGGGTGGGGGGTTGGTAGGTTGGGGGGTGGCAGGAATGGGGACATTCAGTTTATCCTTTTTCCTTTTTCTGGACACTGCTAAGTAGCCTCGACGCAGACCCGGTCACAGGGGCCATTACCTTGATGTGGCGTTCCGCTACTCCGAGCCACCATCAATGGTACTTGAGAGACCTTCTACTGGCACTTGGACTAACTACCGGGGTCTGCAACACGCGATTGTCAATGCAATTTACCCTCCCTTTTTACTGTTTAGAATTGTTATTAAAAGCTGCATCAACGCTGGCTGGGCTGAATGTTGACGCCGCGCTAGCTTGTAAAGCATGTTGGTATGTCAAATTGAATGTGCAGCCCAATAAACAAAATTTACACATAAAATCCTGACATACAGTAGAAATGGCTTTAGTTTCCGACACAAAAGGTTCTTTCAATATTATTGCGGGAGCAGAATTTGGGTCTAGCATTACCCCTAGATCTCTTTGATCAAACCAGCTCAGTATACTATCATCCTTCTGTGATATATAAACTTTAGTGCTGGTCAACCTTTCCTTATAGTTGATTAGCCCCCAAAAATAACCAAACAGCTTAATGGGTTCTCCTCCATAAGCAAAAGGTCTGATATCAGGGCGAAACACCTTGGTTTTACCCTTTAATTTCTGTAGATAAAATTATTTTGCAACAATGGTGATTTTAGCACCAGCGTCATATAGTACTTTAGTAGGTTGACCATCAACTACAATTTCATAAGAGGGGCAGATTCTACTTTCCTGATTGTGTATAGCTTGTACTAAAATCTGACCACAAACAACCTCATCATCATTTTCACTTGGCTCGTCAAACTCATAAAATATTTCATTAACTTTTCCCTTGTAGTTTTTACCTTTGCAAGCAACAGAAAAATGTCCTTTCCTTTTACATTTGCTACAGGTCGCTTTCCAACCCGGATACTGTCTGTCATTAGCAAAGTGTCCCATCTTCTCACACGAAAACATTATACTAGTGAAAAATCGAATTTACTTTGTTGTTTTTTGCTTGACATTTTGTAAGATGAAGCTTCACTTTTAACTTCTTTTTGAGAACTCTCATTTTTATGCATTATTTTGATAGCATGAACCGATTCTTTTTCTTTACTTTTGCCACTTTTTTTTTATAACCTCAATACATTTAATAGAGTGTTCAATTCTTTTTGCAATTGTAATAACCTCATCCAAGCAAGGTTCATCCTTTTGCCATAGTTCCTCCCTAACCTGTTCAATGTTACATCCATAGAAGCAAGTTTCCCTAGGGATGTAATGTAATTCTCAATGTTCTCCTCTTCTAATTGAGTTCTGCGACCAAAGTGATACCTTTCTAATATAGTGCTAACCTTTGGGAGATAATGTTTGTCAAGTTTAGCTATGCAGATTTCATACTCGTTTAGATTACTTTCATCCAGTTCAGGAAGATGGTCGAACACTTCCTGACCCTCCGAACCAAGGCAGTGTAATGACAAAGCAGTTTTTCTTTCTGCACTTAAACTAGACCCGCAAACTCTCGTGTATCTCTCAAAAACCTTGCGCCATTTTTGCCATCTGATGGGGGGATCCTCAGTAGAAGACAAAAAAAACGGTGGCGCAGTTACGTTTTGCATATTAATCTCTTTCCCCTTTTTTTTAACAAAAAAAATAGAAACAAAAATAAAAAAATATATAACAAAAGTGCAGTTCAGAATTAAACACTGTAACCCCTAAACATGCTTTGACTAGAGTAAGTTAGAGGACATGAAGTTGCATATACCAACCTATAAATGAATTTTGAAAATACTACAATACACACATACGCTAAAAAGCGATTCTAAAACATTGGTACATTAGTTTTAAAATCAATGGATGGTAATTCTCCCAAAAGCAACAAAACAACAAAACAAAAAAATAAATGTGTATCTATTGAAAATGTGCGTGTTACTGTTGTTTTTAATGTAGTCTCTTAGTGTGCGTGTCACTGTCGTAACACACAAAGTATGTATCTTATCTTTCAATGTAATACCGCTGCCTAGTGTGCGTGTCACTGTTGTAACACGCAATATAAACACTTCACGTTTACTTGTTGCTGTCCTCCAGAGTGCGTGTCACTGTTGCAACACGTGTTGTAATATTACCAAAACGTATAAACGTACCTTTTTTTAATTTTCCCTTCAAAGTTAAAAACGTCTCCACGACCAAAAGCGTAGCAACCACAACCCTAGCAACACAAATCCAATATGTCTCCCACGTCGACACAAGAGCGTGGTGACGCACTGCGCAGTGTCACCCACAATTCCTGGCAGTCACGTGAACGTGGTGACGCACTGGGTAGCGTTATCCAGAATTCCACAGAAGAGACCAATGATGTCCGTACCTTCTTCTCCGATCAAGCGCAAACCAATTGCTCGAGCTGGACAACTTCAAAGGATGCTTTGATGTTGCGCGAACCAAACGCCCGAACGCGGTAAGTTTAAATATGGGCTTTGCTAAATAAAGGTCAATTAAGTAGTAGACGCCTTATATAGATGGTTAACAATTGAAATTCACCTAATGGAGTAATTTGTACTAGTTTGCAATGCTACTCTACAGCAAAAAACTAATTTTAAACACCATCAAATATAAAGAAAAACTTCCCACCAATGTTACAGTCAAGGTACGAAGTATTGTGGAAAAGAAATGATATCCTCTGGTTAAAGCAAATAATGATGAACGCTTGAAACTAGTTTCTCCTCTTTATACGAAATGCCAATCTTCTTTAAGGAGAATTAAAACCTATTGATTGAAAACTGGAGACTTCTTCGGGGTATTATTATTTTAAAAGGCGATAAAAATAAATCGCACGAAGTAAAGATTACAGTACCTTTCAAATGATGATAAATCTCCAGCTTGAATTCCAAAGTAGTGTTGAGATCCTCTTTTTCCTTATCCCGTTCTCTGTCGCCAAATGTAAAGAAGTGCAGGCCAAAATGATGAAGTAAGATGAATTTATTCATCTAAAAGAATCCCATCCACAGGAAACCTGTTCCCAGTACATCCAACATGCTCTAACTGAATTCCTTCTAAACAAAACATTCTTAGCTGCTGTACAAAGCATTCGAAGGCTCCTAGCAACAGCATCAAGATGCCAAAGGTTGCTCCAAGGGACGGTGCGAAAAAGGGGTGCTCTAATGTAGAGAGAATAAATGTAAGGAAGGGGAAGAATTCTCAAGTAAGTTCATGAAGCAAAAATTGATACAAATCAAGTCGGACTGATAATAAATATCAATCTAAAGTACCCTGGCCAGTGATGATGGATTATACAGTTACTATGTTCAGCATGTTTCATTCAATATGGATAGATAGATCCTCTTTTGCATGATAGAGGAAGGGGCTCATGGTCCAGTCCTATTGGGGGTAGGCGTCAACGTTTCGACCTGACTTTGGGCACAGAGGGAAATTTGGACCTCGGCCTGCGGGTCTTCTTCAGGACAGAGGTGAGAAAGCAACCTGTTCACGGTGTTGGTATATATGGCTAGCGGTATGGTCACGCACTGAGTAGTTGTGGTGCGATACCAGTATGGCTCCTCAGAGTCCATATTCTGTGAGGGAGGAGTGATCCTCATCCGTACCAGAAGGGCAGTGTAGACCGAGTGAATCGATATATTAGCGATTTAATCAGCAACTTGAAATTGCGTGCAATGTCCTCACTCTGACGAGTCACCGTGTGCAACCAAGCACTCCTTTAGAGACCAGGGTACTGCTGTCTCCGCCCCCCAGGTTCTTTAGCAGTGTGGTATCAGAGGCCTTTAAAGTGCACATGTCAGATTGGATTCACTATAGCTATTGTCCAGCGTGACATGCTCACTTTAATTTATGGCAGCCCTTTGATCCATAGCTGCATTACGAGGAAAGGACCACGACTCCTCCTCCTGCACTACGCATTACCAGCCATTTAACATATACATGTTTTTACTGTTTGGCTCTTAAGTGGCAGGGCAATGCTCACAGTCCACCTCCAAGTGACAGTTGGAAGGTGGACACTGGGGCCTCCTCGGACGAGTACACGCTGCACTTATCTGCAGGAGAGATCATAGTGTCATCTCAAAATTAAGGCTGGCTCTTCTTTCAGTGAAAGATGTAGTCTCGATTTTAAACTGCAGCTTTGCCTTTGTGATGACTTTTCTCCTCCACATGTCCAAAGTGTTAGAGTTTATGCTTGCACTGAGCACAGCATATTTCTTTCTGTATTTGGGTGCACTGTCCTGGACCTGCCAGGCGTATCCAGTTAACACTGCAGCTCAAACATCAAAGTATGCCAAATATGTAAATCAGATTTGTTCCACTTAGACTTGTGTAAAGCCTCTTCCATTGCTCTAGAAAGGCAAAATCCAAATGTTGCTTATGTAGGTGAATAGCAAAGGTGGGACCGGGTCTACCAGTAATAATTGATATTGGAGCTTATGCTACTAATGATTTCATAAGAGTCACTGCAAATGTGCTGGAATGAACTTAGTGAACATGAGATTTCTCATGTTTGCTACTCTAAAGGAGGCATATTGATAGACCAGTGAAAACAACACAAAAAACAGCTTAAAAGACAGAACCGAAAGCAGTCAAGTGCAAATGCTTTCTTTTTATTTTGCAATGCTGGACAGAAAACTTGATTTAAGCTATCAAATATGCTGTAAGTCATGAGATCAATTAACTATGTTGTACATACACTTAAAAATATCAGTGGTGTATTTGAGCACATTTATTCCTTTAAGCTAAACAGTACATAGATACATAGATGTAGTTCATGAATATCGGAATCTGCAATGAGCATTATTGATCAACATGAGTAGTGTTACAAAGAAATATGCTCCACATATAGAACAATGATGTTTTATTGCAATACAAGACAACAGCCTCTCAGCCAAATCAGCTTCTAAGTTCCAAACAGCATCAAACCATTTACTGTCAAAGACAACTGTCAATAGAATCCTGGCAGGTATCCAGTACCAGAAGAGACAAGGGAACTAGAAGAGAGTATGAGGGAACACATAGGGAACATTTTAAATGAGACAATATATAATCTTTAATAAATTATATTGGTATATATAATAACACTTCTCCCTCCTATAATTATTGTTAAACATAATCTGCTCTGGCTGTGTTTGTAAGGTCTCCAGGGCTGTCTCTGTGTGCTCAAGATTCTCACGGCGGTCTCTGTTGAGACTTGCTTAGGCATTTCCTTGAGCCGGGGTCTGTAAGAGCGGTCACTCGGAATAAAAGGTCCCAGAAGTACTGGTTGCTTGTGAATCACGTGGGGATGAATACTTGTGGCGTCTTTCAGAGCTCGTGGAGAAAGACTCATCGCTAAAAGACTCTCGCTCTGTTCCTGCCGCTGATCCCTGCCACAGGAGTAGCCCAGCCTTCCAGCTAAAGACCCGCTGAGCGACCGGGAGCGTGAGGCCGCAGAGGAGGACGAGGCGCCGGCCCCAGGACTGCGAGGACCAGCATTCACCATCTCCAGCTGGTCCTCTTCCTGTGAGAGCCGCGCCCCCTTCCAGTGCCCCGCCCCCAGCGAAGCGCTACAACTTCTCGCGGCACCCGCTGCGCGGGTGCCACTCGTGGAGAAAGACTCACCGCTAAAAGACTCTCTCTCTGTTCCTGCCGCTGATCCCTGCCACAGGAGTAGCCCAGCCTTCCAGCTAAAGACCCGCTGAGCGACCGGGAGCGTGAGGCCGCAGAGGAGGACGAGGCGCCGGCCCCAGGACTGCGAGGACCAGCATTCACCATCTCCAGCTGGTCCTCTTCCTGTGAGAGCCGCGCCCCCTTCCAGTGCCCCGCCCCCAGCGAAGCGCTACAACTTCTCGCGGCACCCGCTGTGCGGGTGCCACTCGTGGAGAAAGACTCACCGCTAAAAGACTCTCGCTCTGTTCCTGCCGCTGATCCCTGCCACAGGAGTAGCCCAGCCTTCCAGCTAAAGACCCGCTGAGCGACCGGGAGCGTGAGGCCGCAGAGGAGGACGAGGCGCCGGCCCCAGGACTGCGAGGACCAGCATTCACCATCTCCAGCTGGTCCTCTTCCTGTGAGAGCCGCGCCCCCTTCCAGTGCCCCGCCCCCAGCGAAGTGCTACAACTTCTCGCGGCACCGGCTGCGCGGGACGCAGCCCGGGGCGAAGCCCGGGCCAAGGGCGGGCCCGTTGTTGCCCTCTTTCAACAACGACCCAGCAGTAAAGAAACATGCCGCCCAAAACAAGAAGTGCCTCCAAACCCAAATCTAAACACGCGCAGGAGGTAGCACAAGTAACAGGCCCCATTGACCTATTTATATCACGGGTCAACGAGACTATAAATCAAAGCATAGCTCTAATGGAGAAGAGAGTATCATTAGACCTCATGAACGCAAATGCAAAGCGATCTTCATTAGGTGCCATAGCAAACGCCACCACTCCAATTAACATCAACACCCAAAATAGCTCCCTTCCTGTGACTCTAACAGCTCCAGACCTAAACACTGTACCATCGGTAGTTGACCTGTCGGTCACGCATTCCGAGTCGGATCTCTCCATAACATCGGACGACCTGGAAGCAACTCCCGATCTAGCTGGTTGCCAAACTCAGGGAGATACCCAACCCACCGACAATCCACCCCAGCAAGGTGAGAGAGTAGGAGCAATACCGAAAACTTGACCAACAAACAGTGGAGAAACGCACCGTCCAGAGTGTCAGGAACATGCAACGACTCATTCAAACTCCTCAGCTTCCAATAGCATACTACATATCTGCGAAACAACTCTCCCACACAAGGCAATCTCAAAGGATAATATCTCTAACCAATGTAAGACCTGTAGAATCACTTCGCAAGTCCTTACCACAACCAAAGACCTACTATATCAATACTTAAAGCCAATTCAGCTAAGTATCAGAAACCTCGAAGCTCAATTAACGATAATCTCGGCCACTCTTCTAGATTCAAATACCCGGATAGACATAAAGGGGCAGCGTAACACCTCGCACCCACCCAAAAAGCAAACTCAACCACACACGCAGAAAAGAGCCATCCACTCAAACCCAACATCAATAGCGCAGAAGAATCTAAAACAAACTACCACAACACCAAAACTTAATGTGAACACTCCTCATCCCCAGAAGGAGAAACCCCCTCCTAAAATAGCACAGCAAACAGTACCTACAGATATAACTACGGTAGGCACTCCATGCCCAGCAGCAAACATAGATTCCAGCAGAATCTGTCCAGAAAAGTCCGAACTCCACACACCGAAGCCCCCGCCACCCCAAAAAACATTCAAAAATACACCAAAAAAACCTTCTACAGTTAGACGCCCTGCCCATATGCCCCCGGAAGCTACTCCCTATACAATAGTTCTAACAGGAGTACCCGAGTTAACAGATGATACACCAGAAACTGCATGGTCACTTAAAAATAAGGCCATGCAGTGGCTCAGTATCAACAGACCCCTCGAATCCCACCTTTCGGGAGGGATAACCGCAGCCCGAAGGGTAGCCTGGATAGGCAAAACGAAAAAAACAATACGCGGTGACTGTATCATCGTAACCTGTAGAGACCCCGCAACTGTAGATCATATCTGCGCCTGGCCTCAACTCGATAAGAAAGGGGGAATAGATGCCCATCACCTTTCCTTCTTCTACCCCCCAGCGAAACAACATCGCAACCCTCCACCGTGGGTATGGCACCAACACCCCAAAGATCCACGAAATCAGGACCCATGGCACCAAGTACCATGGAACCAGACAGAATACCCGCACGATTATATAGTTAGGGGTGGACCAAGAGAAAGGTACATAGAACGCCAAATCCCATACTGGCAGGATAGACCCTATCAAGCTTATGAAGGATGGCAGGGCTTCCCAACCCAAAATCGTTTCGATTGCCTCGAAATGGTCGACTGACCATTTCTGGATAAAGTTAGTCACCAGAAAGCTGACACCATACAACACTCTGTGCCCGATAAACAACATACAGCACGACCAGAGTCGCCCCTTACACCTGAGATACCATCGTCCCACCATAACAACCGCCGGATTAGTACTCCCTCAGCAGAAGCAGATACCAGCCAAAGATCAAGCAACGAGCTAGACACAGCTAGTGAAGTCAACATTAACAACTTGACAATATCCACGAACGTGAAAGAGAAAGAGGTCATGAGCGTAGGTATAGCCTATTGGAACATCGCAGGCCTAACCGCAAAAATAACATGCCCTTTATGGCTGAATACTGCAAGGACTTACCAAATCCTGTGCCTCCAAGAGACCTGGCGTACAACCCCTCTCCATCTAGCGGGCTACAAGACCTTCTTCACCAAAGCAACGCCGAGTGTCATGGGAAGGCCAAAAGGTGGACTTACAATCTACTTCTCTAACACCGTTCCACTTACAGTGAAATTATTGAAGGAAACATCTACTTTCCAAATCATCCAAATTACTCAACAGACGGCAGCAACGAAAAATTTATTCATACTTATAAATTATTATAATAATGCAGGCACCCTAGAATGTTGCTCCCATCTAGATGAAATGGTGGCACTAATATCTTCACTACAAAGCGCATGTCTCAACATAACACTCAACTACATATGGGGAGGCGATTTTAATCAAACATTATGTCCAAACCATAAAAGTGGGATTTGTGGACTACAGAATGAATCTGGAAATCCCATTCCCCATTTTGTTCATACCCCGGGCGGAAATAAGCTTAATGAAATCCTCTTCACTTTGGACCTAGACTTCGCCAACGAACTAGTTAACCCAGTGCAGGAATTTTTACCCACCTTCCACGGGCGAGGCTGCATGACAACCATCGATTTTATCCTAGCCTCAAACACCTGTAAAGGCTTACTAAAAAACTATAAAGTAGGATCCAGTCTAATCAGTGACCACTACCCCCTGAGTGTGGAACTCCTTATGGGAAAAGTGGGTTCATCTCTAACAAAAGCCAGCTCTCTTGACCAACAATCACTGGCCATAAAGAAGAAGAACGGCTACACCATCAAATGGTCAAAGATCGATCCAGAAGAGACAACGCAAAAGATACTCGCGAAAACGCAGACATGGCTAATGGACTGTCTGTCCGCAGAGGCACCCCCCGAATTAATTATCACCTCCTTTAACAACATACAAGGAGCAATAAGGGAAGAGCTATTCAAGAACACAGCAAATAAATCAAAACCTCCCACGACGAGATGGTTTGACTCTGACTCCCGAAAGGCCCTTACATCTCTTAAAGAAGCTCTTCGACAAAAACCCAGAGATGCCCAACTCATTTCATACCGGCGGAAAAAGTACAATAACGCCAGGAAAAACCGTAAGCGACAGATAAAGCAAGATCTATGGTGCCAATTACATGAGAGTGCACTAAAAAAAGACAGTATCACATTCTGGCAGACAATAAGATCACCTTTTCTGGATAACATCACTGACCCCCATCACTTAGATGTGGCCATAACCGAGAATGACTGGGTCCATCATTTTACAAAAATCTTTGGGTCAACAGCGGACCACCCCCAATCAGAAGTTCAGGAACTAGTAAAGAATAACTTTCACCCCATTAACCTACGTTTCACAGTTACTGAGGTTAGAAAGGCCATTAAAGCCTCAAAAACCGGCAAGGCTCCCGGCCCAGACGGGGTACCCATGGATTTGTTTTTACACAATAGCGATTACTGGTCACTAATAATCACCCGGGTAATGTCTGCAGTCACTGAAATCGGACTTCTCCCATCATGGTCAACATCTACCCTTTTGCCAATATTTAAGAAAGGGGACCGTAATGACCCCGCGTGCTACCGACCAATCTCCCTTCTGGACTCCACGGGCAAGATTGCAGGTCGACTACTCCTGGACCGATTACAATCCTGGGCCCAGGAAAACAACACCATTACAGACCTGCAATATGGTTTCCAGAAGGGGCTGGGGACGGTGGAACAGGCCCTAAACCTGATCCTCCTGGCCGGAAAATACACACGCGCGAAAGGAGGCAACATCTATTTGGTCTACGTAGATCTGAGCGCGGCTTTCGACTGCGTTCAGCATGCAAAGCTGTGGCAGACCATGACTAGCCTTGGAGTGGATCCATCATTACTAGCCTTCCTTAGGGAATTATACACCAACGCGGAAGGCCGAGTTCGCTTTGGCACCGGCGGCGAACTATCACGCCCCTTCAAAATATCATGAGGAGTACGGCAAGGATGTGTACTGGCTCCCTTCCTGTTCAATCTATATACCAACGGGATTGAACAGGCCATGCTGGAAGGGACCCAGGATCTTCCACAGATAGCACGCCGCCCGATACCCATCCTCCTGTATGCCGATGACTCGGTCATCCTGGCTCGGACACCTAACCAACTCCAACGTCAGCTGAATAAATATGTGACATTCATGGACTCCCTGGGTCTAAAAGTAAACATCAAAAAAACTTTCACAATGACCATCGGACCAAAACGGGGAGCCTCAAAACCCATATTCATTAATAATAACAGGCTGGAAAAAACATCGGTATACCCCTACCTGGGCATACTTGTGGAAGATACAACGACCTGGCACAAAGCAATCGAAGCCAGGAACCTCAATTTCCGCCGAACAGTATCAGCACTAAGTGCTTTCTCCAGGAAACTTGGTAAACCAGCTGCAGCGGAATTGCTAACGATTTACTATGCAAAATGTCATAGTGTGGCCACGTATGGAGCAGGCATCTGGGGCCACGGCCGCCTCGATCAACTCCAGGTAACGGCGAACGCTTTTATCAAATATATCCTAGCTCTTCCTCAAAGCTCCCCGATTTTATCAGCACATCGGGAGCTGGGCATGGAATATATAACAGACACCATACGATGCCTGCCTCTCATACTCTGGCATCGCATATGGTGTAACCCTGAAAGCCACATAACACGTTCCCTTATTACTGAATGCCTTGGCCTAGCACACTGGAGAAAAATACCGTGGCTTAACTACATCCACAAATTCCTTCAAGACCTAGATCGTGAGCAATACTTCCTCGAACGACCCTCAATAGAAGACATTTCAAAGAAACAGCTGAAAGAACTTTGCATGGGCCACTTAAGAGAGCTTCGCAACCAAGCCGAGATTGTTAAAACACAAAATGAAAAAATCTGCATATTGCAGCCAGAGAAACTGATACAGCCCTACTTGACGTTTTTTCTCTCGAACTATGAAAAATTCCTATTGACAAGACTACGGTTCGACCTTTTTTTCCGCACAGTCTCATTTCCTGAACTGAATAACTGGTCTCGAAACTTGGCATGCTGCCCCTGTGACGGACTTTCTAAACAATCAACGGTCCATGTCATCTTGTTTTGTAAATACTATAGACCAGCAAGAAAAAAATGGATTCTGCCCCTCCTCCGTTTAAGTGGACTCAGACATACATATTCAGCACTCGCTTATCTCCAGACACCGAAAAATCCACACGAAGCAAAATTAATAGTGACCTTTTTAAAATCAGTAGTAACAACCCGTCGTAAAATCGTTTTTTTAATATTATAAGTGTCCTACGTAAATGATCTTTTTTTTTTTATTGTACTAATTCATGATCTCTATAAAACTGTACTTTTTATGATTATACAATTTTATAATCGAATAAAAGTTGATGAAACTGAAACTAATCTTTGTGAAAAACAGGTACAGTGTGAGCCCTGATATTGTGGGATAGTTTATTGGAACTCAACATCTCCTGCTACTCCTCACAAGGGCACTCTAGAACAGTTACATGTTGGAATTCTGTTCATGCTCCGTGTCCTACCATCTTCTAGACCTTCACCACCCACTCTCCACGCCTGCCGGTGGCAGGATGATGGGCCTAAGTACACATGAAAACCCTCCCATTTAGTTTCTTCTTTAGTTCCTCCTCTGGGCACGATGACTACCGGGCACGGATTTTGTTGATTGGTGAGGAGGGCACAGAGTACGTGAATGATTCCTAAAATGGTTTTTTATGTTGGAATATATGTATTCTTAGGTGGATTATCACCCTGTCCTGAAGAGGCCAGCTTGCTTGGAAGGCCGAAACGCGACTGCGTCGACACTTTCATACAGGAGGAGTGTTTATGTTTACAATTAATTTGGGAACTTGTAGCCTTTGTGACACAGTTTTCGATTGAGGTTCGGGAATTTGGGTTTTCGAACCATCTGTGCTATACTACCTCAAAGTGCACCTCCTAGAGTGAATGGGAGGGCACTCAGCCTTTGCTGAAATATTTTTAGGGTGTAAATTGTACAAGTCTTTGTGTGTTTGTGTTATGATTTTGTTCATTGGTCAATTTATTATGAATGTGTTGTATATAGGTGTGTGTATATAGTGATGTATATGATGGTATATGTTGTACAAAAAGCTTGTGTATACAATTATTTGTTGATGTTTGTTACAAAGAAAAAAAGAACAAAGAGATATGAGTTTAGTGATTACAAAAAATAATAAAAAATGTGTAATCTAGTGCCTGTGTATGAGTGATGGGGTTGTATAAATTGGATTTTTTCCTAAGTGCACTAAATGGCATAGAAATAGGTGAATTAATTGTCTCCTATTTAGATAAGTTACAGTAGATCTTTTCCTCCTTTTTCCATTGTTTTTTACTTGCATTTCTACCATCTTCTAGAGTCACAACATTTTTACTCACTTTGACCACTTTAACTGGTTTAGAAAATGTATTGCTCCCCTTCTGAGTGAACTCAGGAAGTTTAACCATTACCCAATCGCCTAACCTGCTTTACCCCTCTTGGTTCCATGCTTTTGGTCATATATTTTTTGTATTCTTCTTGATAAAACTTAACTTCTTTGCCCATTCTGTCTCTGTATACCCATCTGGCCACCCAACCACCTAACTAATTCTGAGTCAGTTTTATACCTGGAAGACTACCCTTGAGAGCCAGAAATGGTGATACATTAGTGGCAGAATTAGGTGTTGTATGGTATGACCATAACAGTTTTCGAAGAGCCTTATCTGCAGGACTTCCTGAATCACGCACCAGCTGAAGGCATTCTTTAATCATGCAATTAACATATTCCACTAAACCATTTGCTCTAGGACAATACAATGCTGCTTTATGATAGTTTATGGACATTTTTCGAAGAATTCCCTCATTTCTTCTGATGTAAATGTAACCCCATTATCTGTTATAATACTGCTTGCCACTCCTTCTGTCACAAATGGATCAGTCAGGAAATTTATGAGGATTTGTTGACCACTTTGGTAACTATAAAATGGGAATGATATTCCACCAGTACCAGCAGAAATTTCCTTTCCCACATAGAGATTTTCAAGGAACCAATGATGTCTAAACCAAGTTTAGCCCAAGGCTTGAGTGGTATGCTCAGAAAGGAACAAGGGTGCTCCTCTTGTGCTCTTAGTTTACCACTCATATCACAGATCAAACATTCCTTAATTTTATTCTCTATGACACTATCCATACCTGGGGGCCAGTATGTTGCTCTACCTTTAGATTTGGAGAGGCTCCGACCCAAATGACCCTCATGGGCTGCTATCATGTCCAATAAGTCCTTGGATGGTATCAAGCTTTCCCCTCTCATTACTTTGTCATCATTTATGCCTAACTAATAACGTACATTTTAAAAGCTCTTGAGATCCTCTTCCAAGTTATTGGACTTGGCTGGCCAACCTTGAGCAATCTTCTCTTTCACCAATTTAAGGGGCATTTGCCATGCCTATCGCCCACTCTTCTTTTGTGATCTCCAGTATCTTGACTAACATTACAGATTCTTCTACACTGACTCATTCCTCTTCCTCATCTTTGTAGCATAATCGGGACAAACAGTCAACTGCTAAATGTTTTGTGCCTGGAAGATGTTCAATTTTAAAATTGTATCCCTCCAAACCCATGATGTATTTAGCAATGCAAAGAGTGGTATTCTCCCTCTCTTTGGGAGAACACATATATACAAGAGTTTTATGGTCTGTGTGGTCTGTACAAGGTAACCCAGATAAGAAAATATTGAAGTGGGAAATGGCACAAGGACATGCTAGGGCCTTACGTTCAACTGAAGAATAGCTGCATTCAGCATCTTTTAACATCCTGGAGGTGAAAGCTGCATTTCTTTATCCTCGCATCCACAAATTGTGTCAAAGAGGCCTCAGTTCCTTTCCCACTGGCATCTATGGTTAAAATAGTTTTGCATCTAGTGTCAAAGTTCCCTATGAATGTTGAATCTGTAATGACTTTTTTTGTCAACTAAAATTAATTTTGGCATTGTGAATTCCAATCAAAATGGACACCCTTCTTTAATAGGCTTCTAATGGGTGCAACAGTGAGATCTTCAAATTTTCTTTACAAACTTTGTCATCTATTTAACTAGCCCTAAGAAATAGTTAACAAGCATGGGCGAATTTTGCGAATCTCGCGTTCGCGAATTTTGCGGATTTGCGAACTCGCAATCCGCAAAATCCGCGAATTCTCGCGAATTTGCGGATTTTTTTTTTGGGTGTTTGCGCGGGTTTCTGCCAGTTCGCGAGGGTTTTGTACAATTTCGCAAATTGCGAACTTACCTGTCGGGTCGCAAGTTTCGCGAACTTGTTGTTTCTACGTGTCCAGCCTGTTTGGGACACTCTTCTTCATCACTGCCACTCTCTGTCACCACTGCCACTCTCTGACTACTCATGCCACCCTCTGGCTCACCCATGCCACCCTCTGTTTCATCACAGCACCCTCTGGTTGTCCAGGAAGTGTACATTATTGTGGCAACGCAAGCACACCTTCCCTGCCTCAAGTGACCTGAATTCATTTGGGGCTGATTAATGTGTCACAGAATATTTTTTTAGCTGGCACCTGCTTCCTTAGTGCTTCCTGATTAGTGATCTTTTGCACTTGCTAAGTGCTTTCATTGTTGCAAAATTAGTTACAACACCTGCCCTGCCCCAACTGACAATAATGAATTAGGGGCTGATTAATGGATTTGAACTTCCAGCCTGGCTCCTGCTTGTCTCCCTTAGCTGTAATTCAGGACCTTTGTGGCATATGTGTAACTATTCTGAGGTTCAGAGCAGGGTCACATAATAGTTGCAACTGGCAACTGAACTCTGGAGGGGCCCCTCAGGAAGCACTACACGAAATGGCTACTAATGATGAGCCTGAACTTTTGAACCTGGTAAGTAGTTTCAGTTTTGCTAAGATCCTATTTCTGCAATTTTGTACTTATTCGCGGGGCGCGAAGTTGTACTGGGAAGCCGCGAACTCACGCGAACAGTGCGAGCAGTGCGAGCAAAATCCGCTGCTCGCGGATTTGCGGATTTTGCGGGAGATTCGCGAATCTTGCGGATTGCGAATTTACCGAAAATCCGCAAAATCCGCGAGCGAAACGGATTTTCCGCCCATGCTTAATAGTTAATTTCTTCTGTGTGGGGGGTGGGAGGGGGGGGTATCTCATACAGCCCCAACTTGATCCAATTTGGGTTTGATTTCATATATTGAAATTGTGTGACCCAAATAGTCTACTGACTCCACACAGATTTTACATTTATCCCTCCTAATGGTTAAACCTGCTTCCTTGAGTGCTGATAGAACTTCTCTTAAAGTGTCATTCTGATTTTCTTCAGAAACTCCATAGATGAGTATGTCATTATGGAAGCATAACTCATGTGTTACCCCTTCCAAAATTTGCTGAATGACCCTTTGGAATACCTCAGCTGCCGATACAACACCAAACACTTTCCTACAGTATATTAAGGCCCCAAAAAGGCATTATAAAGGAGGTTAGAGACTTAGAATATGGGTGCTAATCTACTTGGTGGTAAGCAGAGGAGAAGTCGATAACGCTAAAGTACTTGGCCTCCCCAATCACACTGATAATTTATTCTAGGTAGTGGGAATATGTCTACCCAGATGGTTGCATTTAGGTCTCCTATATCAACACACAGGCACAGACCCCTCCTTCCAGATTTTTGAGTAATCATAATCAGGGCTAGTCATAGAGAGCTCTTGGTTCCATAATACCTTGTTTAAATAGTTTGTTTAGCTATTCCTGTAGTGCATCACGTTTCAAATGGTACATTTGGTCTTACTTTGTGTATCACTGGTACTTTCAATCAAATGTTATGCTGGAAATTACTTAAGTGGCCTATCTCTTCAATAAACAATTCAGGAAATCCATCACACACATTCATACTTACATTCAATTTTGTTATTGCCCAGACTGGTTCTACACTATTAGGATCAAGCTTGATCCCCACATGTTTCTGATGTGCCCAGTCCAACAAACTTGACCAATTTCAAGTTATGTAAATCTTTCTCATAGTAGAACGGTCCTTGAAAGCTATTTGTATTGTTAACATTCCTACCAATGTTATGCGATCCTTATCGGATCCCCCTTGTTCAATATCGGCCTGCTCAATGACATCTCCCTTTCATTAGAATTTCTCTTGAAAGACATCATAATGAATGAGTGCATATGGTGAGCATGAATTGGCATAGACTTTCCCGCTTGCCAACTAATGATATATCACATGTGGCGTAATTACCCTCATTTCCTTTTACATTGGTTGCTACTTGGACCACATAATTATATACAACCTCCCCCACTTCTTCAACCACATACACAAATTTCCTTTCTGCTTTCAAGTTTTTACACAACATACCATAATGTCCTCTCACTACCTTTTCTGCAGACACATGAGTATGCAGGACAACTAGGGTTGTTAGATAGGTAGTTGCTGTTTCACAGTGATAGCACTTCATTTTTTTCCCTTTTACGTTCTCTACTTTCTTCCTGATTTGAGACTCATAGGTTTTTTTTCTATCTTCAACTTCTCCTGTTTGTTCTCCACTACTAGAATGATTCTTTACCTCATCGATGGTATCTGAAATGTTACTTTGCTTCAATTCCCTCGTACACTCTTCTGTGTGGTCTATGCTCTTGCCAATATCAACAGCACCTCCAAGTTTGGATTTCCACCTAACAGCTTCTCTCTTATTTTTGGGTTATTGGTACACCTAACTAATTGGCCCCTAATCAGGAGTCACATAAGGGACCCAAATCACACATTTTGGCCAAACTTCTCAGAACTGCAATGTAATTGGTTACTCTTTCATTTTTCCTTCACACTGTACAAAAAAAGATGTCTTTCTAAAACAATGATCACCTTCTGGCCAAAGTCACCTGACATACATCTTCTTGAAAGTCATCTCCTTCTTCATCATTCTCGGAATCTGCTAAATATTCATGCTTTCCTTTAATGGAAACCTAAATTATGCAATAATATATGCTGGTTTCATAGCAATGAGCAGTTTTCACCTACAACTCTAAAAAGATAAGAATGGAACAGCTTCTCCCACTCCTTCCAGGGTATGACTGGCTCACCAGCCTCATCCATGGTGGAGACTGAGCCATGTTTGCTGTAGCCATATGGATATAATGAACTTATGTATATTTACTTGAATTTTACTCTAGGTTCTAAAGACTGAAGAACTGTAAAAACAAGTACTGTCCATTTTTACTAAAGAACTGTAAAACTATGTATATTTAATTGTATAGTACTCCAGATTTTAAAGGCTAAAGAACTGTAGAAACAAGTATTGTTTACTTTCCTCTCACGACCTGTAAAAAGTATTGTTTTGTTTTCTCCAGGTAAAGAGTGTAAGTTCTGTTTTCCTTTCTACACACATTTGCAGTAAGCTTATGAGGGAGGTGTAACTCGCACATGAGGGTGGAGGTATCCTCAGCAACACTCATACCACCGAAGTAACTCCACACAGGATATGCTGCACTCTGAGGCATGAGAACGCTGCTCTATGAAACACGACTAATTGCCAAGAATGACCCTCACAGGAACGCCGTCCTCAGAATCAAGTCGTACCCTCTTCAAAGTCTATCTGTGGCTTCCACACAATGAGTAGAGGCTGCACACTTTTCTTAGCTTAATGCTCTTTCATCTCAGCGTCGGTAAGCAAAGGGAAGCAGTTCCACTTCCTTGACTCCCTCCGACACTTTCCACAGTGAAAGCATAAATGACAGGTCACTCCCCTGTTCCTCAGCAGCAGGATAGGCCACACACCACACAACACTGTCAAGCAGACTCACAAGCACACAGGGCCGGCTTTAGCGATGGTGGCGCCCGGTGAGACAATAATTTTTGGTGCCCCCATGAGGCTTCGTGACAATTATAGTGGTGTTTTCGACTCGTTCGAATATGGACGAGTTTGGTATCTATGAACCGCAAATGACGAGTTTGGTGGGTGTACGCGTTTCCGCTACGCTACCTTGCACCGTTCGTCTTATTCGTGGGTTTTTCCATCTGAACCTACGGGTTCCATTTTAGATACAGCATCCATTTTGTTTCTTGCCCTCAAGTAGCCAGCGAACGGACACTGTCCGCTTCATGACCCTGGGACTCCCAGCTCTTGCGGAAGACACGTGTTCCTTTAAGGGTGTCTTTATGACGAGGGGGGTGACACTGCATAGGCAGATGGCACCGCTCGAGGCTCATCTTGCCGTGCCGGTCTATTGTTTCAGCCGTGCATACATTAGGCACGAGTCCTTTGATCCTGCAGTCGTGCTTCCGATATTGCCCCCTACACTCTTTTCCAATCTGTTGTTTAACTTTGTCTTTCTTACACCTGTTTCTGTCTCTTTTTCTTAACTCGTTTACAGCCAGAATAGAATGTACCTAATGGTGGGATAATGTGCTTTTACAGTTGGGAACCGGCGATGCTACTGTAATTATGTTCCGGGCTCTTGAATACATGAAAGCGACCCTTTTGAAATTTGCTGTGGGAACTGAGTTGTAACCTTTTGTTCGCCATGTTGTGTTATGACTAAAATCTGTATAAAAGGAGCGATCCACTGTTGCAATTGGAAGCAGTCTCCTAGAACCTACATACGTTGTACTTCCTGTGACTTCTGTGTTCCCTGCAGTAAATGAACCTCGATCTTTGACGCCGAAGGAAGTGTCCCGTGTCTCTGTGATTTGTACGCCAGAACAGGTAACCCACGAAGGTTTCAGGTGTTGTCCCCTGGCACCGCTGGGCCTTAGAATAGCCCAGTCCTTCAGTTGGCGCCCAATGTGGGGCGACATCAGCGGTACCGGTCCAAAGCCCGACGATCGTAAGGAACTTCGTGTGAAATCTCAGAGGGAAGGTGCACCCCGCTTCATCGATCCTGTTGTCGAAATAAGTGGTCCGAAGACTTTTCCCGCGAAGATTCTCGCCTCCTGACGGCTGCGACAGACTGATGCCCTGACTGTCGACCTGTTTTGGCGCCTGGCGTAGTCCTTTGTACGGCGAGACGATAGACGGGCCTTCCTGGTGACGCCATTGTTCTTTCAGTTAAGTATTTGTGGGTCGCTCCCAGAATCCTTGGTCTTTGTTGTTGAAACTTGGTTGTTTGCATGGTTCCATTGCATTTGTGGTTCTTAGTTGTTGGTTCTTAGTTGTTGGGTTTTATTTGACGATTGCAAATGCCAAAAACCAAGGGTCTTGCATTTTTGTGAGGACATCGTAATTCGATAACCCTTGAAGTTTGTAAACTCGGTTAGTGTGCGCGATGCCTGGCCGTAGTACTTTGTTTAGTTGCTTTAAAAGTTGTGGTGCGGATTCCCGATTGGAGGACTCATGTCCGATACCTCCAGTTGGAACTCCGATTTATGAGCTCTATAGTTGACACGGAGTGGGCCCTATCGTATATAATGAATATTGGATCCGCTACACCAAAGATGATGGTGTCCTTAGTTGGCCACCCCATGGTAGTTTCGAAACTGCAATATTAGATAATCTTGAAGCCAAATTGTTTAAAAAGAAAGCTAGGCCGGCCATGTTTGATTCCTTTCGGTTATGGCTCAAAGAGCCCAAGCAGAAAGAAATCAAACAGATTAAGAAAAATAAGAGAGAAGGTATCATTACGGTGATGAGAAATGCAGAGAAGTTTCAGCGAGACAAAGAAGAGAAGGAAAAGGAAGTTTTTGCTAGACTGCAACATATGGCGGTGGATAAATGTTATCCGGTTTTACCGTCAAATTCTGATAAAAAGGGAGAAGAAGCGGTAGAGGACCCTTTGCTGTCCTATCTACTGAAATCACCGCCTCCATATGCGCAGGATACTACAGCTCCTGTGGTTCCTCCTGTCCCTCAACCTGTTGTTCCGGCAGCTGCTGGTCAGCCTGCCGTTGGTCCTGTTCCTCCGAATCCTCCTGCTCCTCAGGCTGTCCCCGCTCCCTTACCTGCCCTCCTTCCTACTGCTCCTCTGCCTATACCTTCTCAGTCTATTGTTCCCGCTACTTCTGCTCTCTTGGCTACTCCTACTGCTCCTACGTTCAGCCCTCATGTTGTTGCCCCTGTACTTCTCTCCTCTTCTCCTTCTGTCCGTAGTCGCATACCTAATGCTGTTGCTAACCTTTATTCTCCATTTGGACCGATTCTTGGGTCCGATGTTTCTGATGTTTCTCAGAGACGAAGTCAAATTCCTGGTGGTAGGGAGAGTGATACGTTAATAAAAATGACGCGTAAATGGATTAGGCATCCTGCTAAATACACCCCGCGCATAGTTTTTGACACGCTCTCTCAATTTAATGAGCCCACACAACGATTTGCGTTTGAGGAAATGTGTAAATCCCTAAGAGAGGAGTGGGATAATGATGAGGTAGATAATGTACCGTCTGAAATGACTGAACTCCAGAATCAGTTTTCGAATGGTATGATTGTGGGTGGTAATGTTCGACGTGCTTTAGAGCGTCTCCTATCCTTCCGATCTACAGTACAACCTCGAACATTGTTTAATGACGCCACTGAAGAGTGGATGGCACAACCTGGTCAGTATCCCATGCGAGAAGTTCCCCCAGTGTGGATGCCAGGTGATGCGCAGGCTAATCCTATTATTTTGCCACACTTCCAGAGAGTTTGGATACACCTCCCATGGAAGCGATCGGAAGATTTGCAGGTGAAGCAAACTTTGCCTGACCCCCTCAAAAATCCGGCAGGTTACTACAAAGAGTTATCCCAACTTGTGGATGCTACTATTATGAACCTTGCTGATATTGATATGTTGTTCGGTAACGTAGTACCTCAACCAATTTGGGCAAAAATCCGTCAAGAGAATCACATAGCTGAGTTAGGCGGTGATTGGGCTGCTCTTGCCGCGGCTGACGGACGACAAGTTGGTGGGGCCAAGCTTGAACAGCTTATTACTGATCTGCCCCAGAGGATTATTACACTTATGAAGACGCTTATGCCGGCAATGAGAGTTAATTGGGATAAATTGTCTGCGTGCAAGCAGAAGAAAGACGAGAGTGTCTCTGATTTCTTTACCAGATTTGAGGAGGCATTTATCGATCATAGTGGTCAGGATATGAGCACTGAGGGAGGTCAGCGACTGTTTGTGGATAAATTTGTATCGAATTTGTTGCCTGAACTCAGCAACAAATTGAAAAATTCAGAAAGTTCGTGGGCTGTTTCTACTACTGCTCAAATATTGGCCACGGCTCAATATTACGAAAATAGAGAAAAGGAAGAAAGTGATCGTGCAGATAAGAAAACGAAGGATCTTAAAACTAAGGTTCTGTTGCAGCAAGCGTATCCTCCACGCTCGAATCAAAATGACTCACAGCAGCAAAATAGATCACAGTCACAGTCTTCTAGGACTCAGTCGCGTACTGACTCCTCTACACCACCATCTATGCTTGGGTATATTCAATGCGCATATTGTAGGGGTGAGGGCCATTTGAAATTTAATTGTCCAGTTTTACGTGACCGAAATAATGGTGTTTTGGCCCGAGGAGGTCGTAGTGGTCTTCAACAGGCATCACGTGGTAGAGGTCGCGGTGTCGCTCAAAATCAGGATGAGCGTTCTGCCACTTCATCAAACTCGAATAATTGCTTTGATCAGCGCGATTCATCGTTTGGTAGATCTGCACAGTATCATGTGAATGACTATTATGTCGAGCACGATCTTGATGCTGATGGTAATTACTAGGACAGTCACAGACAAAGAGAGGGAGTAGTATCAGTTCCGGTTGATCAGAGAGGGCCTTACGTTGCAGTTGCCACATCGGGCGTAGTTGAGCCTTTTCTGTTGGACACTGGTGCAGCGAAAAGTTCCATCATGCATTCGAAACTCCCTGGCGCACCTTTGTCTGGCTTAACGAATGTTTCCGTTGGATTCTCTGGCGCCCCCGTTAGCAATCCGGTTTCTAGCCCTTTGCCCCTCTCAATTGGGCCTCGTGAGCTAGAAGCTCCTTTGATTTTAACTACTGGTTGTGGTGAGAATCTTTTGGGCCTGGATTTACTGAAATGGTTATATGCGACCTTGTACTGTTCTCCTGCGGGAGTGGAGCTTACTTTGGGTCAGAGAGTGATCTCTCCTATGTACTTGTCAATCGATAAGCTACCACCGGAATTGAGTTCTCTTCCTGAGTCTTTGTGGGCTACAGGTCCCAATGATGTGGGCCTGTTGGACATATCACCTTATGTTGTCCAATTGAAATCGAATGTGCGGTTACCACGTATTCCCCAGTATCGTATCTCTCTTGATGGTGAACGAGCGCTGTTAGCAATTATATATGACTTGATTAAGAAAGATGTTATCGAAGAAACTCGGGGAAACGTGTGTAATAGTCCTGTGTTACCTATTTTGAAACGCACTGACCCATCCAAGCCTCCTGTGTACCGTTTTGTCATTGATTTAAGGGAGGTGAACAAAATTGTGATTCCACAATTTCCTGTGGTGCCTGACATTACGGCTTTACTGACTCTGATTCCAGCTTCTCAGTGATCGATTTGAAGAATGCCTTCTTTAGCATTCCGATTGCTGAGGAAAGCAGAGATCTATTCGGCTTCTCATTAGGTGGTCGCAGCTTTAGGTTTAAACGCGCTCCTCAGGGCTACTGTGAGAGTCCATCGATCTACAGCCAAGACCTTAAGAGTCAACTTGACGCGTTTGTGTTACCGGCTGGTTCGGCCTTGATTCAGTACGTTGATGACCTGTTGGTGGCTGCTGACACTGAGCAGATTTGCAAAACTGCTACAGTATCGCTGTTACAACACCTATGTGACTTACATCACAAGGTGTCACCTTCTAAGCTTCAATATTGTTGTCAAGAAGTAACCTATCTAGGTCACTTATTGTCAAGGGAGGGAAGAAGGTTGACCCCAGAAAGAATTGCAGCGATTGCTCGAATGACTGTGCCAACAACTCAGAGAGATGTGCGTGTCTTTTTAGGTATCACGTCATATTGCAGGCAATGGATTCCAAATTTTTTATTGCTAGCGAAGCCATTGGTAGCCCTCACGTGCAAGGATGTTCCAACTCCTTTGCCATGGACTGAAGAGTGTCAGAAACGTTTTTCTGAATTGCGTGATGCGTTGTGTTCGGCTCCTGTGTTGGGTACTCCTGATTACAGTAAGCCGTTTACACTATACGTCCACGAGAGAGAAGGTTGTGCGTTAAGTGTTTTGACGCAGCAATTTGGCGGTAAGCAGCGTCCATGTGCATATTTTTCCTCGACCTTGGACCCAGTAGCTAGAGCATTGCCGAGTTGCCTAAGAGCGACAGCAGCAGCTGTGGTGTCCATCCGGCAATCTGCAGGACTGGGTATGGATAATATGCTTACGGTGATGGTTCCGCACGCGGTTGACACTCTTGAATCGTACAAAAACCAAACACTTGACGAGTGCAAGGTTGTCTGGTTATGAGTTGACGCTTTTGGCAAGTCATATACAAATCAAGAGTTGTAATGTACTGAACCCGGCAACATTACTGCCGACTAATATGGAATCAGATGATGTACCACCACATGATTGCTATTTGCGAACTGAGGAAGAAACAAAGGGTCGTGTTGACCTAAAAAACACTCCATTGGCAGATCCCGATGGTACCTGGTATGTTGATGGTTCATGTTTTAAGTTACCGAATGGTGATGTGACGACTGCGTATGCTGTGGTGACGTTGAGTACGGTTGTGGAAACTGTGAGATTGAGCCAGAATTCCGCACAGGCGGCAGAGTTGATTGCGTTGACGAGAGCGTGTGTTTTGTCTAAGGGAAAAGCGAGTGAATGTGTTTACGGATAGCCAGTATGCATTTGGCGTTGCACATAGCTTTGGTCGATTGTGGAGAGAAAGAGGATTTATGACATCGCATGGCACGAAGATCCAACACGGACAGCTCGTGAACGATCTTTTGGACGCACTTACGTTGCCTAAGCAGGTGGCGATTATTAAATGCAGCGCGCACCGAAAGGTTACGGATGATGTCGGTCGTGGTAACGCGTTTGCGGATGAGATTGCTAAAGAGACAGCTAAGAACCTTGCAACCCGAATGTACGTTACGAGTTCAGTAAGGTGGCCGGCAGAGACTGGTATGTGTGAGGACACTGTTGAGAGCATGAAAGCGATTCAGAATGAGGCCACCGAAACTGAAAAGACTAAGTGGAAAGAAAGCACGGGAAAGTTAGATGCGCACGGATGTTGGATTGATTTGTCGGAAAGTCAGAGATGGATGTTGCCGGATGCATATGTGCTAGCCGTTGTGACTATGGCTCACGGCTTGTCACATATTAGCACAAAAGGTATATGTAAGTTGTTGTTCCCTGTATGGAAGAATGATGGTATCGCTAAGTGTGCTGAGAGAGTGGTTAAGAATTGTATGGTATGTATGATGTACAATCCTGGCAAGGGTACCCCCACTCCACCTGGCCATTTTGCTCCTCCTACATGTCCCTTTGAGGTTATCCAGCTGGACTTCATCCATATGGAGAGATGTAATAACCTAAAGTACGTTTTAGTTGTGGTTTGTGCGTTCTCCAGATGGATTGAGGCCTACCCTCTTAAAGATAATACTGCCCTGTCCACAGCGAAAGTCCTACTGAAGGAATACTTTCCTCGGTATGGAATGCCACGGATTGTATGGTCAGATAATGGAAGTGATTTTGTGGGGAGTGGGATGCAGAGTGTGTGTAAGGGCCTTGGAATTCGACAAAAATTCTATAGTGCCACTCATCCCCAGTCAGCGGGTTTGGTTGAAGGGTACAATGGTACTCTGAAACTGAAACTTGCTAAGATTCAAGCTACGACTGGTCTGTTATGGCCTGATGCATTGCCTTTGGCTCTCTTGTCGACCAGGACGACTGTACACTCTTGAGTAGGGCTTAGCCCATATGAGATTGTGTTCGGCCGTCCTGCGAACATTTGGGGAGTCCCTAGGCCTAAGGCCTTTGGTAGTCTTGAGTATCCAATGTTAATTGATTATCTTCATGATCTGACTGCTAAACTGAAGTTAATTCATCAACAGGTCTTTGAAGGTCTACCGGCACAGACTGAGGGTCCTGGACATCGGCTCCAACCGGGTGACTGGGTCGTCACCCGCAACTTTGGCAGAAAACGCAACTTGGAGCCGAGATTCGTGGGGCCATTCCAAGTCCTCCTCGCCACAAGGACTGCAGTTCGTCTGGAGGGCCGGAAGAACTGGGTGCATGCCACCCACACAAAAAAAGTGCCCATCCCTTTGCCAGCCGATTCTTGGGTGAGGACTGGGATTGCCGCAACGGAGACTGAGACCCCAGTACATTTTGTGCTGTTTAGTGATGCTCAACCTGTAGGAGACACTTCATTGCAGTCAGATACATTTGTTGAATCTTCGTCATTGGAGAACTTGAGAGTTGAACTGTCATCTGATCGACAGGACCCTGTTCTGCAACCTGAACAATTATTTGAAGAACAGACTCGTCCTGGAAGAAGCAGATATTTTCTTTGTTCTCATAACAAAGACTAATAAAAACATTTCTTTCTCCTTTTTTGAATTCATATTACCCCCTTACTGTCGTTTTGAACATTATGAACAATTGCATCCTCCAGTAATTCTTGAGCTCTTTTCAACAAAGTTTTTTTCCCCACAGCTAGAAGATTTGCATTGAATGTTTGATTAAAGAGAACCTTACATCCGGGTTGACCGTAGGGCCGTGCGGGTACTTCCTTCTGTTTAGCAGGTTCCTGACATTAGGTCGGTACTTTTGTCGATTCCTGGGAACCCCTGGGGATTGATAATCGCTACTCAGAACAAAGTGCGTCAAGAACGTTGCGGACGGTTTTTAGAGGATGGAATTCTCTAAGTTGTCGGAAGTGGAGAGGATGCTAGCTCAAAGATCAAAAGTGCATAAATTTGTAAAAACAAAATGCTTTCTGTTTCAGGTGTTCCTGCTGTTTCTGACTATTTCTATGCTATTGGTGGGTGGAGTGTATTTTGGAATACAGTCGTTATTACCTTCCACTTCACCTACTTCTTCTTCTGAACCGAAATCTATTCCCACTGTTTCTCCACATTCCTTTCATTCTTTGCCCCAACATGAACAGGTTAGACGTGCGGAATTCATGAACAACTCCTTTGTCCAACTCCTACATCAGCATCAGTTGGTGATGAATACTACTAACTGTTGGGTGTGTGGGTTAATGCCACATACCATGGATAGGGGTATTCCGTATTTGGTTCTTCCTTATAGCTCCCAGGGGTCAGCTCGAGCATTCCAAACTATGTTCCGTAGTGCACTAGATTCCTACCCCCACCGAGAGCCACGCACTGCAGATCATGGTCCCGGCCCGTACCACCAGCCTTTGGCAAGAGCGATTGCTGATTTAGATAGAGATATTTTTGATGCATCGCTTATTCCAGAGGAAGAGGCGCGAGCATACAAGGATCTGAGTGAGGCTGAGTATAGTATATCAGTGGGTGATAGACAGCTTAAAAGCTCGTCTCCGATCTGGATCGTACCCCATCTCGGTAATTTCTGCTTGCAAGGTCTTGGCCGAAGTCCGCGAGCTCAGCTTGGGAGGAGTGCTTGTACCGAAACGTATGTTTTACTAATGCTCTCTTCCCTTGTTTTCCTGACTGCCAAGGGTACATACTTTGTATGTTACGACCGCGCATATACATGGTTGCCCCGTGACTTCTCGGGCACCTGTTATATCGCGAATCTGTTGCCCCCAACCTTCACAGTTGCCTCGGACTATCACAAGACTAGAGTTGTGAGAGGCGTTATTAGTGAAGAGGACACTGCCGGTCAAGAAGCAGGAGACTTCTTTAAGGGTTTCCTGCCGTTTTGGGGACCTATGATCAATAGTAGGAACCTGAGACAGTTGACTCGTGTGGTGAAATCAACTGCTCATATAACTGCAAGTGCTCTTGGTAATCTGACAGCAGAGCTACAGGCGGATAGGCTTATGACGTTGCAAAACCGTATGGTTTTAGACATTGTTCTTGCAGATAGAGGTGGTGTATGTAAGGTGATCCATTCGAGTTGCTGAATTTTCATCCCTGATAACGCTCCAACTGTCTATCAAGCCATTTCGAAGTTGCACAAGCTCGCCGAGTCCATACACGTGGACGTAGGTGATTGGACGCTACTAGGATGGTTTTGGGGCCTGATGTCGACGTGGGGTTGGAAGATTCTGATGATCATTGGGGTTGTTGTAGCATTTCTGTTCACGTGTTGTCTTTGCGTACCGTGTGGTCCTGTCTTATGTGGCCTTTGTGCTACAACGTGTATAAGACGGCCATCTGTTACCAAGGAGGCATTGCTGGATAGAATGATGTTGCAGCAACATCTGAATGATTTGATGAATATCGACATCGATTCTGATATCGACTAGTGCTTGCCTACATGAGGGCAAAAGGAGCGTCTGAGGTTCCGTGACAATTATAGTGGTGTTTTCGACTCGTTCGAATATGGACGAGTTTGGTATCTATGAACCGCAAATGACGAGTTTGGTGGGTGTACGCGTTTCCGCTACGCTACCTTGCACCGTTCGTCTTATTCGTGGGTTTTTCCATCTGAACCTACGGGTTCCATTTTAGATACGGCATCCATTTTGTTTCTTGCCCTCAAGTAGCCAGCGAACGGACACTGTCCGCTTCATGACCCTGGGACTCCCAGCTCTTGCGGAAGACACGTGTTCCTTTAAGGGTGTCTTTATGGCGAGGGGGATGACACTGCATAGGCAGATGGCCCCGCTCGAGGCTCATCTTGACGTGCCGGTCTATTGTTTCAGCCGTGCATACATTAGGCACGAGTCCTTTGTTCCTGCAGTCGTGCTTCCGATATTGCCCCCTACACTCTTTTCCAATCTGTTGTTTAACTTTGTCTTCCTTACACCTGTTTCTGTCTCTTTTTCTTAACTCGTTTACAGCCAGAATAGAATGTACCTAATGGTGGGATAATGTGCTTTTACAGTTGGGAACCGGCGATGCTACTGTAATTATGTTCCGGGCTCTTGAATACATGAAAGCGACCCTTTTGAAATTTGCTGTGGGAACTGAGTTGTAACCTTTTGTTCGCCATGTTGTGTTATGACTAAAATCTGTATAAAAGGAGCGATCCACTGTTGCAATTGGAAGCAGTCTCCTAGAACCTACATACGTTGTACTTCTTGTGACTTCTGTGTTCCCTGCAGTAAATAAACCTCGATCTTTGACGCCGAAGGAAGTGTCCCGTGTCTCTGTGATTTGTACGCCAGAACAGGTAACCCACGAAGGTTTCAGGTGTTGTCCCCTGGCACCGCTGGGCCTTAGAATAGCCCAGTCCTTCACCCACACCCCATGACCGTCTCCTCGGATTCTCTCACTACCACCGATCAAAAGTGTCTCTCATCTCTCCAATCATAAAACAAAGTACCCCCCTGTGGTCGGGGCCCCCTCCACAGGTCAGCGCCCAGTGCGGCCACACCAGTCGCACTGCCCTAAAGCCATCCCTGCAAGCACAGCAGTGACTGTGCGGCCAGAACTTTAGCAAAATCCCCTCAAAAGCCGACACTTGACCCTGGGGCATGCAGGAAGGAGCAAACTGTACCTCCACTCAATCACCTCAGCAGACACACCAGTTCCCTGCTCCTCACCTCAATCTAGAATCACTGCAAGACAAGTCATTGGGACCACAACCAGAGGCACTTGGCAGCGAGTTTTCCGTGACTTGCCTAACGCATGCCTCTGCCGTCGGATCAGAAAGGTAGATGGAATGGAAGTTGATGGTACTTTTGGTAAAGCCCACACTGCTGTTTGCTTGCCTTATTCACTTGAACAACTAGTAAGTATGACTGAAACGTGCTGAGAACGATAGTAGCTTTCATCACAATCATCAGGGAAAGGCTGTCACTAGCTGTCCCCTGCACAGCATAAGGATCCTATCTAAGGATCCTATCCTCGACGTCAATCTTACGAAGTAAAATGCTCCGCATATAGAACATTATGATGTTTTATTTAGATGCAAGACAACAGCCTCTCAGCCATATCAGCTGCCAGGCTCCAAACTCCACAAAACCATTAACTGTCAAAGTCAACTGTCTTTAGAATCCTGGCAGGTTCCAACTACCAAAAGTGACAGGAGAACTAGGAAAGGGTAAGAGGGAACACTAGGAACATTGTAAATGGGACAATGTATCATCTTTATCGAATTGCATTGGAATAAATTATAACAAGTAGTTTGTTAGGCATAGTTAATTTCAGTTTGAAAATGCAAAGCAGTTCTACTGAGACATGCGTTTTTGAAACGCAGACACAAAACGTGTCTATCTATTTTATAGAAGTCCTAATGTATTGCTATTCTTCGTGCAAATTCAGGGCCCATAAAGGCATTTGACTTATCAAAATCCAAGACTGAGGCTAGGCATCAGACCAATACATGCAAATAATTTGAAGTACATTAGACTCCACAAGGAAGACAGAGTAAGTAAGTGTTCGAAGCAAAGGTTTATTAAAAGGATTACACATAAATCATCAAAAAGTATCAATCTCTAAGCAAAGAATGAATGCATTTAGTAATCAAATAAATTAAAATCACATCAGTATAAAGCTGTCTCAAGGGGAGAGGCTCAGTAAAATCATTTCTCCCTTCAACCCAGCACCCCGCTCTACTCCAAGTTGTCTCGAAGTGGAAATAAACTTTCTGCTCTGCACCAACTTAAACCACACAATTCTAACACTTGCTACACCTTCCCATGGTTCCCATAAATTGCTCCAATCAGGTTACAGCACAGACAGGTGATCTTAGCTCATTATTTTATCAGGATGGTTCACAATAAGACTTCTTTACACATCCTTCAAAGGGGCATATTCACAAGGAGCTATCACCAAATTAATGGCACTTTATCGCAGCCAGAGTCGTGATAAATTTACCTCCCCATTCACAAGCTGGTGCAAACAGCCCACAGCACCAGTTTTCCTTCTATAGCAGCCGCAAAAAACATCGCCACGGAGGACCCCCGCAACTATCCCTAATGAGAAGCAGAGTAGGCGTTCCCGTGTAAAAAGCTGCGACAACACTACACCTCAACATTCACAACAACCAGCTGGATCAGTGATAAGAAGACAAAACATGCGATAAGGCGCATTAGCAGCAGGAAATTAACACCTGCACCGGCCTGGTGTAAAGTCGGACCACAGCCTGCACCACAGTAGGGAGCACAGTCCACAGCCACACCTGAAGAAAAACAGATGCCATAGAGCAACTGAACATGCAGCACGAACACCCAAGAGGGCCACAACACCCACCAACACCACCCTCAGGACCACCCCTCCGTGGCACCTCCCCCGGCCAAAGACATGCCACATCAGCTACACCGAAACATGTACAAAATCATCAGCCTGATGTTGCACAATCACAACTGGTGACATGCATGTGTCGTCACAGAGATGAGCATCACACATTCATTTTCTAAGCAAACAATGACACTTTATTGAAATTAACACAGAAATTAAATGAAGACACATGGCAGCTCCCCTCGACACAATCTGTCGGTCACAGCCTGCAAGACAAAAAACATGATGAGAAGGTGTGTCCTGTGCACATCAAAGGACAGAGAGACAGCGAAGAGAGAAAGAGAGAGAAGAGAGGGGGAGAGAGAGAGAGAGCAGAGGGGTAGAGAGAGAGAGAAGAGGGGGAGAGAGAGAAGAAGAGAGGGGTAGAGAGAGAAAGAAAGATGAAGAGAGGGGTAGAGAGAGAGAGAGAGAGAGAGAGAGAGAGAGAGAGAAAGAGAGAGAGAGAGAGAGAGAGAGAGAGAGAGAGAGAGAGAGAAAGAGAGAGAGAGAGAAAGAAGAGAGGGGTTGAGCGAGAGAGAGAGAGAGAGAGAGAGAGAAAGAAGAAGAGAGGGGTAGAGAGAGAGAGAAGAGGAGAGGGAGAGAGAGAGAAAGAATAAGAGATGGTTAGAGAGAGAGAGAAGGGGAGAGGGGGAGAGATAGAGACGACCCTGCATGCCCAGGCCACACTGCTCACCTGCTGCCACCGGTGTGTCTCCAACCACTTGCCGGTACGTATGGCAGTACACCAGGTCACACGTCTGAGAAAGAGCTGTCATCTGAAACAGAGTCCAGAAACATGAGTGGCAAAGTACACACACTTGCACAACACAACATCGGCCTTCCGCCCATGCACACCCAGACAGAGGCATCCCAGCCCCTCCTGCCACCCATCGGAGCATGCCCGCCCATGCACACCCGGGCCTCACTGCTCAACTTCCGCCACCGGCGTGTAGGCTGAAGGTCCCACCACGTGCGGCTGCAAGACTCAAGCCCGGGGCCCGCAGACATTACACCCTCCACACCATGCAGCTACGCTGCGCTAGCCACCAGGTCCCCCGTCTGGTGCTGGGACTTGATTACACCATGGCATAGGACAAACCAGGGCACCCGGCAACATCGCAGCCTGCACAGCCGCTCAGCCCAATGGGTTCCACTAACTCTGTGATCCAGGTAGCGAGGCCACGTGGCGGTAGGCCTGTGCAGCCTGATGGTACGGCCTACACTGCGGTTCAGCAAGGCACACAAATCCTGAGCAGTCCGGACTGCCGGGACGGGGCATCATCGCAGGCTGCACACCCGCTCAGCAGCTCAAGGTGTCAATGACTCAGTGCACCCAAATTCAGCATCCCGTGGCGGGGTGCCTGTGCCGGCCGCAATGCAGTGTGTGCCACAAACCATGTTCAACCCAAGTCACCGCCACGTGGTGGTGGGCCCGTGCCGACCTCAAGGCCTCGGGTCTGTCATCCAGTCACCACCGGCAGAGGAGTATGTGACGCCGTCGGCCCCTTATATTTGCGGGATCACATGGCCTGTGATGCCTGTGCCGGGTGGGTGTGGTGTGCGTGCAAACCTGCCCTCAGGGAGTGGCTGTGACATGCTGACAACTAGAACAGTGACCTGCACACCACCAGCTAGTATGCCTGCGATGGGTAGCAATCAGCCCCCCCCTGGGAGCGTGAGCGGAGTGGCCTAGCCTGCTGTACGCCAGAACAGCGCAGGGCTTGCAAAAATTACTCGTGGGCACCGGGCGTGGTTCAGTCCATGTCCGGACAAGAAAGTGGATGATGAGTGTGTCCCTGTTGTGGTTTCCACTGGACCAGTGACACAAGTTGCTATGTAGCACCCTCTGACTGGCATCCCAATCCCACAGGATGAGCATTATTGACAGGGGTGCAGTCCACAGTCTGTTCATTAAACAGGATGTGGCGGTCCATGTCCTTGTCCAAGGTAAGAGCATCTGAGTGAATCAGGGGTCAGTGGAAGGTCATGAGGCAATGTGCGAGACCAAACCAGGAACAGGCCAGGTGGCAGAAATTAATGCTACTGAGTCCTTCTGATCACATGCCAATCCACGTCCTCTTACCCGGATGTGTGCCCTGCCCTACCTGTGGGTGTTGCTGTACCGGCTGCGGCACTGTGTGCCACAGACACCTCCGGTGCCAGAGGTGGATTGCGGGCCGCACTGTGTGCCACTGACACATCAGGTGCCGGAGGCCGATTGCCGGACGCACTGTGAGCCGCTGACACATCAGGTACCAGAGTGGTTAGGCCTGCTGCACAGGGAGGCATAGACACACCAGGGGGCGGAGATGTGGATGGTGTGGGAGCAGCAGCATTCAACATCACCATGCCTTGTGGCAGCAATGCCATGATGACGATCTGCAGGGCATTGTAGATCCCAGCTACATTCCGCTGATGTGTAGCGGTGGCTGCCATCCTTTCCGCCTCCAGCCACAGCATGTCCTCCATGAGCCTCCGCATGTGTGCCAGCTCACGGCTGGTACTGCCGGAGCCACTCTCAGCAGACAGGTGTTCTTCTCTCCACATTATGACTCCAGCTAATGTCAGTCAGGGCTCGTTGGAGACCATGGAGCGGGGCTACACACCGAAGGATGGCATCAAGTTTGGTTGCCATGTTGCCAAGCCCAACCACACCTGCTCTGCGGTCTCCCTCTGTCACTCCAGCACATGGCGTTGGAAGGCCATGTGTTGTTACTGTGTTGTTCCTGGGGGTCTTGGGGAAGTGTCTGGGCTGTGGGTGCCTACTGCTGGGTGGTTTGGGTAGTGGGTGGAGTCTCCACGATGTAGCTGGGCTGCCCTGATCCTGGAGGTGGGTGACAGATGAGGTCAGTGATGTCTTGGATGGCTTGGGTGTCGATGCTGGTGTTTTCCTCCTCGTCATCAGTGAAGAGTGGCTGGGACTGCACTGCAGGAGGTGTTGATGGTGCCCCTGCGATGTGAAGGGGAGATGGTGTATTACAATGTGTCCACATGTATGTAGCCGCATGGTACATGTTGACAATCAGACATCATGGCACTGTACATTGTGACAGTCTGTAGATATGGGCGAGGGCCCAGAGTCATTGTGGGTGTGCACAGTGCTCTGCTTGATTGTGCATGTGTGCCATGGTGCCCATCTCCACCCATCCACCCAGTACCTGGTGGTCACTCACCCTGTTACAGTTGTGTTGTGTCCTGTCGAGCAGTGTCCGATTCCTCGCCTCCGGCCACAGTCTCCACACTGATGAACGTCGACACCAACTACTCCGTGTCATCTAGCTCGAGCTGTGGCGCTGGACCCCCACCTCCAGTTTGCGTTGCTGCCTTCTGTTTGGCAGAGAGTTTCTCCTTGGTCCACCGCTTGATGTCATTCCATCGCCTCTTGACCTCGTCCATTGTCCTCTTGTGCTCTCCAACGCATTCACCTTATCCACAATGTCCCGCCATATTCCATTTTTGGTGCCCAATGAGACGTTGGAGGTGACGAACAAATGTTGAGGGTGTTCCATCCCCTCCGTGACAATGATCCTGTTTGCCTGCGGGCTGAGCTTCATCTTCCTCTTCTTCTTGTCCTTGCCCTTCCCTGTCCCCAAGGTCCCGGGCTGGTCGTCCGGGGTGCTTGTGGGGTTTTGCTCGTCCTCTGCGCCTGTTCCGGCTGCCTCCATGGTGCTTGGGTGTTGGTCAGTTTGTGTTTGGGTGTTTTTTCTACTTTTATGGTGATTTTTCCCGCCTGCCGGGTGTGGGTTGCAGGCCTGGCGCTGCTTATCACTGGATTCCTCATCACGCTTTGGCCCATCGCGGTACTTTGGTGTTGTGGTTTGTATTTTTGTCTCCATCGAGGTGATTGTATCGCGGACATTGTCCACGGTTTCGGTAGACTATCACATGCTACCGCTGTGTTGTGAATTCCACGTTGACACGGGGTTCTTTTCCCGAGCGGGAGGCTGCGATGTTGAAAATTGCATTACGCTACTCTTGCAGTAGTTATCACACCTTCTTGTGAATATACCCCAAAGTTTGTTATCTGCCAAATAACGTGCTACCTTGTGATAGTTTGTACTCTGCAGGTGCACTGTAACTATTCAGTAAACATTATACATTGATCACATAAAGGAAAACATTTCACATGAAAATGAAAGCAAGGACATATGACATTTGTAAATGTGAATTCCACTTCTCACAGAAAGAAAGAAATATATGTAATATGCAACAAGATGACAACCATATGTTAACCATTTTAAAGTGCAGTCCTACATTATCTATGGCCAATCTAAACATGAGTACACAGCTAATACAATTTGTGTATTTACTTGTTAATGGTGCTACGAATGTAAAACATTTAATATAACCCCCATCAGTGCCTAAACCCACCCCATCTGTTAACTGTCAGGGAAAAGGCGGCCTTACTTCTGACTCAGATAGGTTAGTGCTTCAGGATTTGAAAATGCCATACCATTGTTTAGTGTCAGGATGCGCCACCTTCCCAAAGGATGGCAAAGTCTCAAGACTTTGAGTCAAAGTTAAAAATCCTCAGCGTCCTTGAAGCTCAGGATTGTATACTGTGGCTGAGACATCCTGTCACAGAATACGAATTCCTGCAACCCTACTTGCATAAGTACATGATATATGGGAGGGGATTGTGTGAGTGCAACAGAAGAGGTTGTGTGAGGGAGCGGTGGCTGCTGAATGTCCAACAGTAGACCATGCAAGGGCAGGATATGAAACGTAGAACTTTGCCCTGGTGATGGGAGCTTGAAACAGTGGAACGTGTTTTTCCACAGAACTGCCATATGTGCCCTATCGTCGCAGTGAGAGTGGATTCCAGCTGCCTCAAGGTGCACCTAAAGCAAATATTTGTTTTAAAGCTCCATATTTCGCAGAGCACAAAGTAAAAAAAAAAATGGAAACATCAAACAACTTTTCACACATCCGGGGCCTGATCGATCCTCTTAAGTGCAAGGTCCTGGAGTGTTCTTAGCATTTGCCTGTGGTTAACATACGAAGGACATGTTTGGTGATGAAGTGTTGGGATACAAAGCAATTTATGGAATTTTACACTACACTTTGATCATTTTTTTAAAAATATTGTGTTAGTTCTATAACTGAAGTTTCTATAAGCAGTACAGAGAAGCAATGATGTGGATGCAAGAGTAATTGTAAATAGTAATCACAGCCTGAAGGAACCATTGGAAACCATGTATGAATGCATATTTTTCATATAACTACTTTTGTTATATAGCCTCAGCCTACATTATCAGTATACCATGACCAACTAGAACACTGTCCCCTATTAAAAGACCTGCTTCACATAGAATAGGCAAACATCTCACTCCGTTGTATGCCTCTCGATTTGTTCTGCTAATATGCAGACACTTGACTGTAGAAGTTCTTCCTCTTGCCACTGTTGAAGATGCTCTTGTAAGGCTCCAGATATCTTTGGGCCTAGACTTTGTATAGGCAACAATTTGCAGTAGGCCTCACATTTCATTGTTTCAATCTATAGCCAATCTTTAAGCTTAAATGGAGGGAGGATGCTGTCTCAAGTACATTGTCACTTTTCTCTGCGCATAAGCAATATCATAATATGAGTTTTTGGACCCCCACTGAAACTTCTTTTACATGTCCCAGTAAGACCAATAGTGGCTTATCCAGAACCCTGAAACTGATCATAACTGAATTCCCATGTAGGGCTTCCAACCAAAAGTCATCCAAGCTGAGTACAGGAAACAAGCACGCTGAGCCCCATCTGGCACAATTCGAGTTCTCTTAGGCCTATTCTTATTCGTATAAGGTTTCAGAAGTATAATATATTCTGTGTATCAACTTTAATATGGGATATCCTAAGTTGCAGTTGGGGAGAGGGCTCTCACTTAGGGCACAACAAAACTTCCACCTATCTATTCATGTGTCAAGATCAGCATGCCACCTGTCTATGGCATTGAGAATATAAATTACCATTGTCCTCTGCATCGCAACATACAGCCGGGATACGAGTCACTTTAGGGATGAATATTCGATTAGCAGGGGCCTCTATTGTCTGGCTGTGGGGCAAGATGTCCACTTCTCCCGAAGCTCTCATCAAACACAGAGAATGCAAAGTCTTTACATCGTGCTGCCACTGCAGAACCAAGCTCTGGAGGAGGAGAGAAGGACCTGAAGAGCACAAAGGGGGGTCGGTCTATAGGCAGTAATTTCATCTGGGACATCAAGGGAAAATGAGGTTGCAGGCCTCCACCCATCCCTGCCTCCCTCTGCTTGTGGCAGAAGACTACCTTGTTACAGAAGATGTGTGGCTATGACAGGCTGAGACATTTAGTGGGTTAGGCCGGGGAAGCCTACGGATGGGATATCTGGCATTTTCCTCCACTGCCTCTTTACACTGACTTCTTTACCAGGTGGGATCACCCACCTCAGATGCCAGGCTGTTCAAGGCTGAAAACCAACTCCCTTGTTCAGTTTGTCACAGCCACTCCAGCTAAATATCAAGGGTGGATGGAACATTCATACGGTACCTCCTGCTGGGAGTGAGGATAGCCCCTACTTCAAGGACCAGATGTGAAAACACAAGTGAAGGGACGTTTAAAGGAAAATGCTAAATATAGTTAAAATGTATGTATGATATTAACATGCAAAAGACACACAAATGATGAATGGAATGCAGAACAAATCAAACATTGACACTCCCAGTAAAGAGAACTGGGATAAATCCATTTTTCTTTTCCTCACCATGCCACGCTAGTTTAGACCCAGCCATATGCAAACCAATCTTGACCCTGCTCCTCATGGGAACAGTCCAGCCCAAACTGCCAATCCAGGTCTTCCCTGGACCGGAAACAAGCATCCTGGGACTGGTTTTGGGGTATCACCCCTCATCAGCCAGGCAAGCTTGAATCCAGGGGCACTTTGAGCCCTGGGCCCACGTCTGGGTATACTTAACACACTTAGTGTGAGAAATCAAAAGACACACAAATGACAGACGGAATATGGAACAATTCAAGCACTCACCTCCAGTGCAGGGATTTGGGACTAAATCCATGTTTTCTTTTGCTCACCATGTCATTCCAATTTGGACCCAGCCATATGCGCATCAATCTCAACCTTGTTCCCCATCGGAACAGTCCAGCCCAAACTCCCAGGTCAGGTCCACCCCAGACTGGAAACAAGCATCCTCTGACTGGTTTCAGGATATCACCTCTCATCAGCTAGGCTAGCTTGACTTCAGTGGCATGGAGTGCACAGGACCAAGGTCTGGACCTACCCGTCACACTTAGGGCGACAAATGCAAAAAGAACAATTGATTAACAGAATGCTGAACAATGTCAAACATTCACTCTCATTACAGAGATCCAGGCCTAAATCCATTGTTTTTTTGCTCACCCATGCCAATCCAGTTTGGACGCAGCCACATGCAAATCATTCTCGACTCTGTTCCCGATGGGAACAGTCTAACCCGAACTGTCAGTCTAGGTCCTCCTGGACTGGAAACAGACATCCTCGGACCGGTTTCTGGGAATTACCCCATTTCAGCCAGGCTAGCTTTACTCCAGCGGCATGGAGAGCACAGGACCCACATCTGGGCATACCCATCCAACTTTGGGTGACAAATGAAAAAAGAACAATTGATGAACAGAATGTTGCACAATGTCAAAATGTCACCCCAGTACAGAGATTGAGGCCTAAATCCATTGTGTTTTTTGTTCCCCATGCCATTTCGGCTTAAACCTAGCCATGTGCAATTCAGTCTTGACAATGTTCCCCATGGAAACAGTCCAGTCCAAACTGTCTGGCGAGTTCCTTTCTAAAAACTGGAGAGTGATAAGAGAGAGTTCTAGGATTATTTTAAATATGTGTGGTCCATTCTCCAACATCTCTGGTTTCCAACCATAAATCTATCATGGACCATGTATTAAGAGTAGGTTTTATTTAAGTGCTCTCTCAAGCCACAGTGTGTCTGGTGTGCCATATGTTGATAAGGCAATTATCCAATAAAAGTATGCGATGTCTGAGTCACTGCAGGGTGGGGTGGTGTGTTGTTGAGGATCTATACTGCAGGCCAGGGAGGGGAAAGGACCTTAATAAAGTCCCCTCCACAAATTAGTGCATTTGGGGTTAAGTTGTGTAATTTTCAATTAGATTTCCAGGTAAAAACCAGGGAAGTCAATGTTGAGCCCATATATAAATGCAGTGGTCACCTTTGCAGCTAGTACGGTACAATATACCATTAGGTGTCTACTTTCTGTGCATTGTAGTATCTACTTGTCCTGCAGTTTGTACAGTTTTAGATAATTATTTCTACCCCTCAAGCATACACGGGGGCTGTGCGAGCGGCATTTCTTACCATCTATAAGGCGTTCAGCTAGTGATGTGTGTCTCTTATAGGAGAACCAGGTCTGTTGTGCCTGTTTAAATAAACAAATACCTGATAGGCTTTTCAAGGGATATTCACCTCATGCTTGTTCCATGTTTGTAATTCAATCAAATGCTTATTAGCCTAAGGGAATCCATGTAAAGAGCTGGGTGAGAGTGAAACAAGACAATTCATTGACTGCCCATGAGTTGTCCCACTCTCTATGCAAGGCAGCTACTGTCCAGTGAGCCTCCATGTCATTGTTAAAAGAGTTAAGGTTCCTGTCTCTGTATTTCCTACCCTCACTCACACTGACTTACCTAACTTGTCACAAAGAGTAAACTATCCCTCTTCACACAACAGCAATTTGCAAACTGCACACCTAGACTCAAACAATAATACATTTGGCTTGTATAAATACGCACCATGTGTGATAAAATTGCAGCAACATCAACAGAAAGAAGGAAACAAATAGAGAGTAGAACCAGGAGAACTCCAGCAGGTGGCCAAGATGCAGCACTTACTCTATACTCATAGACCAAATTGGCTGCCAAAGATGTTGGGATGTAAGGCCTCCCACCATGGTTCATTTACAAAATTGAGACTGGAGCATCTAGATGCAAACATAAAACTCTTATTTCAGAGACTTCGAATTCATGACCGGAGTTAGGAAGCATCAAGGTAGTTTGAATCAAAGCAAGTAATCATGAGTAAACCTCTAAGCCAAGAGTATTCTGAGAAAAATTCCTTCTGTAGGGTGTACATTTCCAGACAGCCATGAGAAGTGGATATCTGTTGGCTGCGGGAGCAGTGAGGAAAAAGGGGGAAGAGACTCCCCCGAGCTGCTGTCATGGAGGCAATGTTTAGTGATTGGATAGACTTTGACTATTTTCTGTCCCAAGTGTTTATAGGAAATGCAGTTTATGGTTTTAAATCTATGATGTTTAAAGGCTGCTGGGAAATAAAGTGAAGAGAGGAAAAGCCTAATCCCCGCGCCCGGGTCCTGACATAGAGCCCGATTCACAGAACTAACTTAAGACAAAAACCTACACTTACACCTATTTTCGTATTCACAGAAGGCACTTACTCATTTTGGTATTCACAGAAGACACTTACTCATTTCAGTATTCACAGAAGTTAGGAGTCCTAACTTTAGAACTCCTAAATGCCTTCTGTGAATACCGAAAGTCTTAAAATTAGGATTTTTCTCAATTTAGTAGTAGTAAAGTTAGGACTCCTAACTTTAGGACTCCTAAATGCCTTCTGTGAATACCGAAAGTCTTAAAATTAGGATTTTTCTCAGTTTAGTAGTAGTAAAGTTGAGAAAAATCCTAATTTTAAGACTATTGGGATCCACAGAAGGCACTTAGGAGTCCGAAAGTAAGGAATCTTAACTTTACTACTACTAAATTGAGAAAAATCGTAATTTTAAGACTTTCGGTATTCACAGCAGGCATATAGGAGTTCTAAAGTAAGGAGTCCCAACTTTACTACCACTAAACTGAGAAAAGCCTTAATTTCAAGACTTTCGGTATTCACAGAAGGCATTTAGGAGTCCAAAAGTTAGGAGTCCTAACTTTACTACTACTAAATTGAGAAAAATCGTAATTTTAAGACTTTCGGTATTCACAGCAGGCATTTAGGAGTTCTAAAGTAAGGAGTCCCAACTTTACTACCACTAAACTGAGAAAAACCTTAATTTCAAGACTTTCGGTATTCACAGAAGGCATTTAGGAGTCCCAAAGTTAGGAGTCCTAACTTTACTACTAGTAAATTGAGAAAAATCCTAATTTTAAGACTTTCGGTATTCACAGAATGCATTTAGGAGTCCTAAAGTTAGGAGTCCTAACGTTACTACTACTAAGTTGAGAAAAATCCTAACTTTAAGACTTTCGGTATTCACAGAAGGCATTTAAGAGTCCTAAAGTTAGGACTCCTAACTTCTGTGAATACCGAAATGAGTAAGTGCCTTCTGTGAATACCAAAATGGTAGTAAGTTTAGGATTTTGTCTTAAGTTAGTTCTGTGAATCGGGCCCATAGAATTGGGCTGCCTGCTTGAGATCTGAAAATAAGTAGGAAGCATTGCACCCTTACATGTTGTAATTTCCTCTTGATCACCAATATCTCCCTTCTTGCTGCCTGCACTGCTCGGTTGAGGTCTGGACATAGTGAATTCTTAACATGTCTCACCGCTCCCTGGCGTGGAGCGATACCATGTTGTAGTCTTTGAGTTTCATCAGTTGTGGGGTTATAGGTCTGGCTGGGCTTCCGATGGTGGGCTCAGACCCATTGATCTATGCGTCTAAAACATATACTGTTGAATTAAATCTGTATTTGTTAAAATATACTTTATAACATGTTCTCTACATAATCCTTCTTTTTGCCTATTGCTGTTGATTCCAGGACCCCAAGTAGTACAAGTTATTCCAAATCTTAATTTCTAGTTTTAATTACCTCAAGGACCTTTTCCTTACTCAAATGTTTCTAGCCATGTACATCATATTCTTCAGCATCTGATACTTGCTAGTCCAGGTGGTCTATATGGTCTCCATGTTTGTGTATATGTTCCTTCATCTGATCATACCTGTCCATAAGAGTATCCATCTTTGGAGTGTAGCTTTGCTTTATTTTAGTGAGACGGCCGTGTAGGACAGGTTCTGGTACTTTCAGTGCCCAATCAGCCAGGGTGTCATTCAGTTGTGTCTTTGCTCATGAACTGAATCAAGCGCCTGTTTTCAAATACCAATTTGGACTATCCGTGGTCCTACTTTCCTATGATGAAACAGCAGCTCTGTTAGCCTCGAGGCAATTCCTCTTCCCATGAAAATAGAGAGCGAGATTGAGTAGGGCACAAACAAGTTTAGAAGGATGTAGAGGGAGAAGCACTTTATGTGTGCCAGCTGCTGCTCTGCTGTGAAATCTTCTAGGAAGCAGAAATTAAAGGTCATACCTAGAAAGGCAGTGATGTCAGATGTATGTTCAGGTAGGTCCAGGATTTCTGTCAATCTCACCACTTAGAGAAGCGCTCAACCCCACCACACTCATGTTGGCTGATGTTACACTACCATAACCTCAAGAATCCATGCAACTGCTATAGCTGCGCTCATCCCTGGGCCAATGCCCCTCTTCCCTGTCAACAAGCAGGTGAGCAAGAGCTAAGCATGGGCGGAAAATCCGTTCCGCTCGCGTATTTTGCGGATTTTCGGTAAATTCGCATTTCGCGAACGCTCGCGAATTTACCGAAAATCCGCAAATTCGCATGCAGCGGATTTTTTTTTCTTGGTGATACAATTTTGCGGCGAGCGGCGTTCACTTACCGTCATTCAGCGTTTGCCGAGTTGTTTTTCTCGATATTTTGCGAGTGCTGCGCCATTTTGGATCTTGCTGCGGGATCCCACAGGAGTTTGGCGAGCGCGATTACGTAATCGCGGCTTGCCACCTTGCACAGCGAGAGTTTGTCAACGCGAGTACGCTGTGATCACGTATCGCGGGAGTTCGCAATTGCGAACTTGTAGATGCGGCGAGCAGCAACAATCTCGCACTCGCGAAAATACAAAATTTGCAATTCTGCACAAGAAATCCACCAGCAAGCAGCATAAACTTTCTGGAAATGATGATTTTTATGACAATAACTTCTCAGGTTGACATTTGCCTGCACTTTTTTTTGCAAGGAGTCCATTTTGGGGGGGGGGGGGAGTGCCCCACTGTCTCCAACTTCCTGTTCCTGTCCAGCAGGCTCCTCCCAGTGCTTTCTTCATGTGCTGGTCACTTTCATTCGGATTCTTCACCTGGAAGGATTACTTTTTGTGGATGCTGCTGGATATTTGGATTTGAGGCCTTTTTGACTTTCTTTGGATCACTTTTGGATTAGAAATTTCACAAGTAAGTTTGTTTGGGGCATTACAGTTGCTGCAACTACAATTTTGGAATTTTCGATTTTTTGGATGTTATGGGGCCTTTTGCCCAGGGGTACTCAGTGGTGGGTGGACTGAGTCTTTCTGTGGGGTGTCTTGAATTTAAACATCATGGAGGGCCTGGATGGCTTGGGATTGTGCTGATTTTTCTGTGATTTTCGTTTTTTTGGGCTGTTGTTGTGGCCTTTTCACCAGGGGTAGTGAGTGGTGTATGAGCCTAGTCTTTCTGAGGGGTGTCTTGAATTTATACATCATGGAGGGCATGGATGGCATGGGATTGTGTTGATTTTTCTGTGTTTTTCGATTTTTGGGGGTGTTCATGGGGACAGGCCATGTGGGTGGGGGCCATTTTGAGTGCTGCTACAGGCAGGCCCTGGCAATGTGCTGGGAGGCAGGGGGCCATTTTGAATGCAGGCAGTGTTCTTAGGTCTGCAACCATTTTGCCTAGCTTTCAACCTTTATGCCCAGGGGTAGTGAGTGATGCATGGGCCTAGTCTTTCTGTGGGGTGTCTTGAATTTAAACATCATGGAGGGCCTGGATGGCTTGGGATTGTGCTGATTTTTCTGTGATTTTCGTTTTTTTGGGCTGTTGTTGCGGCCTTTTCACCAGGGGTAGTGAGTGGTGCATGAGCCTAGTCTTTCTGTGGGGTGTCTTGAATTTAAACATCATGGAGGGCATGGATGGCATGGGATTGTGCTGATTTTTCTGTGTTTTTTGATTTTTTTGGGGTGTTCATGGGGACAGGCCGTGTGGGTGGTGGCCATTTTGAGTGCTGCTACAGGCAGGCCCTGGCCATGTGCTGGGAGGCAGGGGGCCATTTTGAATGCAGGCAGTGTTCTTAGGTCTGCAACCATTTTGCTTAGCTTTCAACCTTTATGCCCAGGGGTAGTGAGTGTTGCATGGCCTAGTCTTTCTGTGGGGTGTCTTGAATTTAAACATCATGGAGGGCCTGGATGCTTTGGGATTGTGCTGATTTTTCTGTGATTTTCGCTGTTGTTGTGGCCTTTTCACCAGGGGTAGTGAGTGGTGCGTGAGCCTAGTCTTTCTGTTGGGTGTCTTGAATTTAAACATCATGGAGGGCATGGATGGCATGGGATTGTGCTGATTTTTCTGTATTTTTCGATTTTTTGGGGTGTTCCTGGGGACAGGCCATGTGGGTGGGGGCCATTTTGAGTGCTGCTACAGGCAGGCCCTGGCCATGTGCTGGGAGGCAGGGGGCCATTTTAAATGCAGGCAGTGTTCTTAGGTCTGCAACCATTTTGCCTAGCTTTCAACCTTTATGCCCAGGGGTAGTGAGTGTTGCATGGGCCTAGTCTTTCTGTGGGGTGTCTTGAATTTAAACATCATGGAGGGCCTGGATGGCTTGGGATTGTGCTGATTTTTCTGTGATTTTCGTTTTTTTGGGCTGTTGTTGTGGCCTTTTCACCAGGGGTAGTGAGTGGTGCATGAGCCTAGTCTTTCTGTGGGGTGTCTTGAATTTAAACATCATGGAGGGCATGGATGGCATTGTATTGTGCTGATTGTTCTGTGTTTTTCGATTTTTGGGGTGTTCAAGGGGACAGGCCATGTGGGTGGGGGCCATTTTGAGTGCTGCTACAGGCAGGCCCTGGCCATGTGCTGGGAGGCAGGGGGCCATTTTGAATGCAGGCAGTGTTCTTAGGTCTGCAACCATTTTGCCTAGCTTTCAACCTTTATGCCCAGGGGTAGTGAGTGATGCATGGGCCTAGTCTTTCTGTGGGGTGTCTTGAATTTAAACATCATGGAGGGCCTGCATGGCTTGGGATTGTGCTGATTTTTCTGTGATTTTCGTTTTTTTGTGGTGTATAACTGAACTGATGTTCCTCTGTCTTCCATTGCTTTTAGGTGCACAAGACTCAAGAGAACCACCAGTGCCAGGAAGAAGTCCTGCAGCGGTGTGTGTGTGCAGCATAACGTCACGCGACGTCACGTCTGGCCACAGACAACTATACAACTCGTGCAACTGCGGCCTGCTGTTCTGACCTGCTCTGAAGAAGATGGCCCCAAAAAAAGTTCCCCGTAGCTCCTTTAGCAAGAAAGTTGCCAGTAAGGAGCAGAAGAAGCAAGTTACCAAGGAGACTGGTGTGCCGCCTGCCACATTTTTTGGGAGTACAAAAAAAAGTACGCCTGCAGCAGCAGCGGGATCTGCTGGGGACCAAGCTGGGAGCAGCACCCCCGCTCCATTGGGCTCAGTGCCACCACCACCACCAGGCCAAGTTTGCCAACTTACGTCCAAGCCCTTGAGTGCTGCAGAGGCAGCCAGTGTACTTGTTCAATCACCATCGACCAGTGATGTTGGCTCATCGCAAGAAAGTAGCAGCAATGTCCCTCAATCAACACAGGTTGTTGTAACTCATCTGACGAGTGTTGAACAACCACAGCCGCAACAACAACCACATGTGCAAGTACAAGCCCAAGTATATGTGGAAGGAGAGGCAGCGCAAGGAGATGCGCAAGCAGAGGTGCATGGAGGAGCACAAGTGCCCACAATAGTTGTTCCTCCCGAAGTAGGGGGGAATCAGGAAATCGACATTCAAGCTGAGGTATCATTTGAGGAAGCCACTCCTGATCATTCATTGTCTTCCACATCCCTAGCAAGGAAAAGATCAAGGATGGTGTCTACATCTTCTTCAAGCCCACCTCCTTCTGATGATATGGATCAAACTTGGGAACCACCACTGCCGTCTGAGAGTGAGGCACACCATGATCTGACAAAGGTACTTAAGCGTAAAAGGAAGGTCGTCCAAAGTCTCATAGTTATGGAGTGTGATGAGGCTCAACAAGAAGTGGCGGATACTGCTGCTGATGAAGGCTTTCACGACGATGACCCAGTCATCATAAAGGTCACTGCAGCCCCAGCGGGCATGCAGCAAACAGACATTTTGACCCTAGCCCGAGAAGCTGCTGAGCGTGATGATGATGTCGACGAGGAGTCAATGGAAACACAACAATCATTGGAGTTAACTAGTACACCAACACGTACCGCTTCCATATTTCTTCCTCGCCAGAAGGGACCTCCATCCACCTCGACCTCAATTAGTGGTGGTGAAAGTGCACAACGTACTAAAGTTCGGCAATCCACATCCTCCACTTCATCTGGCATTAGCAGCATGACCACCACCACCAGTATCGCTGCCTCCTCCGGCCCCCACAGACAATTCAAGTTCCCAGCTTGGGACTTCTTTAGTGTTTGCCCAAAAAGGGAAAACTTCGCCATTTGTAGCATTTGTAAGCTTGCAGTTAGTCGTGGTAAGTTTGGTACCAACTATGGTACCAGAGGCCAGAGAGGTCATCTTAAGAGACAGCACTCTGTCTAATGGTTTGCGCACCTAAAGGCGATCAAGGAAGCCCGAATTGAACGTCAAGAAAACGTTGATGTTTCATCTGATGATGACGAGGAGGAAGAAGACGTGTCAAACACTTCACTTACACCCAGTACCCCTGTCAGCAGCACACCCCATGTGAGCCACACTAAGAGTGTGGGAGAAAGTGAGACACCAATGCGAAAAAGTTCATCAGCGAGCGTAACTGGGTCGAAGAAGTCATCATCATCATCCCGTAAATGCTTGGTCCAGGGTAACATTAGAAACATGTTGTTTACAGAAGCGCCATATGAACGCAACCACCCACTGACGCGTCTGTATAACACTAAGCTGGCTAAAATGCTAGCTCTGGACCTTCTCCCTTTTTCTTTTGTAGAAGGGGTTGGTTTTCTAGAATTAGTGGCAGTGCTCTGCCCTAAATGGAAGGTTCCTAGCCGGTTCTATTTTGCCAGAGTTGCGGTTCCAGCACTACATGAAGATGTGCTGGAGGTGATTGGGGCAGCTTTGCAGAAGAGTGCTGTTCACACTATACATCTGACAAGAGACATGTGGACCAGTGGCGCAGGCGCTGATTACATGTGCATCACTGCACACTGGGTCTCTTTTTCAGGGGTTAAAGAAAAGCTAAAAGCAGGTGTTGACCGGGACCAAGTTTTTAAAGCTGCTCGGAAACATGCAACACTAGCCATGTTTGGCTTGGAGAAACGTCACACAGCACAAAACATTTTGGATGAGTTTAACACAAAGGTCTTTCCCTGGCTGTCCCTAAAAAAACGCCAGATTGTTTATGTTTCCACGGATAATGGCGCCAATGTAGTTAAGGCCATGGAGCTGGGTGACTATTTCAGAGTGCCGTGTCTGGCGCACTGTATAAACCTGGTTGTTAAAAAATTCTTGAGTGATGAAGACAGTCCAGCGTGTGAGGTAGTGGCCACCTGCCGAAAAATGTGCAACCATTTCAGCCATTCTTTTAAGGCCCGGAAGCATCTGAGGAGCCTGCTACATGAACGTCGAATGCCAGTGAAAGCACTCATCCAGGAGGTGCCAACACGTTGGAATTCAACCTTCTACATGCTTGAGCGTCTGTATGAGCAGTATACGGTACTCGATCACTATTTCTTAAAACAGGGTACAGCTCAGAAGGACCTGAGGATGGATGCAGCGCAATGGGACCTAGTTAAAAGCCTGACAGACATGCTCCGTCCTTTTGAGGTCTTCACGCGTGCAGTCAGCAAGGAGGACTGTAATTTGGGAAAAGCTATCCCATTGTTGTGCATGCTGGAGCACCAACTGAAGGCGGTGTCTTCTGTGTTTCAAAAAGATGAAAAAAACCAAGACCCTTTTGTTTTGGCAGAGAAATTATTAGAGCGCCTACGTGGTGATGAACGTCTTAAAATGATCCACTCAGAACAGCATTACATTTGTGCTACTATTCTGGATCCACGCTACAAAAAGGCGCTGGCAGGCCGAGCATTCTTTCCTTTTGCTGATGAAGATGTTACAAAGTACAAACGTTGGCTAGCCTTGTCAGCCAAGAGGTTTGAAAGAGAACGGCAGCTCATTGAAGGAAAAGGCAGTACATCAGCATCAGCATCAGCAGGCCATCCCCAGTCAAAACAATCCACTTCTGCACCTGTTGCTGTGGCACAAGTGACCTCTCAGCCATTAAAGACACCGGCAATCGGATCATCTGCACCAGACACAACAGTAACATTGGATGCTGAAGAGGATTGGCTAACTTGGCTTGGGTTTGGTTCTCAAAAGGTCACAGCAAAAAGTAAGCAAAGTGGAGAATTCTTGGAGGACCTTGAGTCGATGGTGCAGGACTATCTGAATGACTCAACAGAGGTCTATGTTAATGCTGACCCATTGGCGTATTGGCATGGGAAAAAAGAATTGTGGCCACAGCTTTCCAACCTGGCTATAAACTACTTGTCTTGCCCACTCACAAGTGTGTCTTCTGAACGTGTTTTCAGTGCTGCTGGTGGCATTGTAACTCCCAAACGGAGCCGCCTCTCGCCCAAAAATGTGGAGAGGTTAACAATGATCAAGATGAATCAGCACCTCATACCACCAGATTACAAAGTACGAGAAAGCACGCCGGATGAAGACGAGGTGAACAGCAACGTAGATGAGGGAATTTCTTATCTGTTAGGTGACACTGAGCTCACCTTGCCTGAATTCGCAGAGTATGATGACGAAGCCTTATTCTTATTCACTGACACCGAGCCCTGAAAATGAGACAATGAATCAATAACTTTCTTTTTCGTCCTTATTCACTTTTATTCCTGTGTGTCTGTCTTTCTTTGTTGTGCACAGTTAATATAATTCAAACTTTAATCACCTAATCACAAAAACAAGCCCATCAGCAGAACTGTCTTCACTTGTTTGCTTATTGATTTGAAGGTGCCGCAGTCTGCATTCCTCAGGTTCACAAGTTCAGAAGAACATGCGCCTCTATCCTCTTCCTCCAGACTTCTATTTCCCTCAAAGCAGAGGGCTGGATTACCCCCAATGAAGAAAGACTCAGCACTTGTGGGGGTGTTCTACTTCTTTGCGGGTGAGTTGACGGCTCTGGGGCCATTGCTGGGAAGCTCTAATACCGGATAAAAGTGGTTTGAACCAAATCGGAGGCGGACATTTTTTTGCGTTTTTGCTGACTTGCTTGCCTTTGAGGTGCTCTTTGGGGGGGTTCCGGGTGATTGTGGGTGAGTTTTGGGGTCTGGGAGCACTGCTGGGACAGTCTAATCTTGATTGCATTTGCTTTTCAGGAAATCCGTGGTGGAAAACGGGAGTTATGACCTAGCTGCACAGCGCGTTTGGACCGAAGGCCGAGAAATATTGTAAGTATGAGATTTTCCTTTTTGGCTGTTTGGGGGTGTTGTGCTTTTTTGCGGGTGGGTTGGCGGGTCTTGGGGCATTCCTGGGAAGGTCTAATACCGGATGGAAGTGGTTTGGACAAAATCCATAAGGAAAAGCCTTTTGGCACTTTTTGTAACTTAGGGTTCGTTAGGGTTAGCCATAGCAGCAGGATTGCATGTGTTTTGGGGTGTTCTAGATTTTTGCAACTGAGTTCTGGGGTCTTAGAGCACTTGTGAGAATGTGTAATTTTGGTTGTAAGTCTTTTGAAAAAAATCCATGGTGGGAAAGGGGGGATTTGGCATAGTTAAAGAAAGCCTTTGCCACTATTCTTAACTTAGGGCTCGTTAGGGTTAGCAGTATTTCTATTGCATGTGTTTGGGTGGGGGGGTTTTCGAGTCTTGGAGCGATGCTGGCTATGGATACTTTTGCTTGCTTGCAAGTGGTTTGAATACAATCCACGGTGGGTAAGGGGGTATTTGGGCCTACTTTTACTTTCAAAGTACGTTTTGTCACCAGTTTTCTGCCAGGCCTCGTTTTTTGAGATCTGATTGGGGGTCTTCTACATTTTTGCGACTGGCTTTAGTAAGGGTCTGGGTGGGAGCACTGCTGGGAAGGTCTAATTTTGTTCTAAAACACAGTTTACAGTACACCTAGCTTGAGGGGAGAGATCCGCTAAATTAATTTGCCCATACTTATTTATCCTTCAAAAGGTGACTCAGACAGAGTACGTACTTTCAAAAATATTGTACTGTCTATTAGGAAAATCAAAGTGTGACTTTTTGCACTACACAGCGTACATACCTTATATTTATTTATCGGTGTTGTTGTAATATCACGTCCTGTTTTTCGTTCAATAATTACAGGCTGGGTTTCAGTCTGTACAATGGGGAAAAAAGGATGGAGTCAGGCTTCACATTAGCGAGCCGCAATTCAGCATCCGCCAGGCAGGTAGTGGACAGGGTGTCTTCTGGTCACCAACATTGATGGACGAAGCGTCAGCTGGAATGGAGGAGTGCCGCTAATAAGAGGAATTGTTTGCTGCATGCAACTTACTTACCAAATTCAACAGGACAACTACAACAACATACAGATACAGTATCCATTGTTTTCTTCTATGAGTGTGACTGCGTTTCTTGGATCTCTCTCTGCTTCTAAATTGATCCCTACAGCTATTCTATAGGTTTTACTTCGGCTATTTTTTAAACCTAATTTAATATAAGAAGTGTTTCTCTGAGTGCAGAGATAGGCAAGTGAAAACGCTGCAGCCCTGTACTGTCGCATTCTAGTACTACTTACTTTTCAGTAACAATGCATGCAGTAGTGCATGCACTTCCTTTATGTCACTTAAAAGATTTATGGTTAGCTTTGTACCCAAAGATTTCTTTATCTTCAATTATTGTTTGTCCATGCTGTGATTTTTTTTTCTTCTCTCAACAAAACCTACCCAAAAAGAAACCCCCATTCCCATCCATTTTCCAAACCCTAACCCTCTTCCCCCGGGCTGTGTGGTTTTGCTTGATGTGTGACTAAATGACATCAATAATTCCACACACTTGCTGGGGAGGATAAGGCCATAGCAACAGGCTGGTGAAGGAATCCGAGGATATATTCTAGACTTACTCAGCTTCAGTACTATTTCTTGTAGTAGTAGCCAATGTCAAAGAAATCCAACACAAGTACAAGGTATACTTTCAATACTTTACCATTTGTTAGGCTACATTGTGGCACTGTTCTAGTGTACTGTCACCTGCTATATTCTCTATCGTACCGTTGTAATGCTACAGTAAGGACAAACCAGCTTTCATTTTCTTTTTTTCCATAGGCATGCAACTGCCACTGTGTCACACCACTAGTACCACCGCAATGAGGAGGACATTTCATCCACCCAGGATTGCCAACCTTAATCGCCATTTCCCGTGGAGCCAGCCCTGGGCCTAGCCCTACTTTCAAACACAAATTACAGGTAAGATAAGCGTTTGGTTGGAGGTAGTATAATGGAGTATTAGGAGAGACGAGAGATTGACGGTAGTACTACTAAAGTCCTAGGACTCTTCCAGAAAACAAACTTACTGTTAAACCCCCACCCACCAGACTCAAAAGCAGTAAAAAAACAGGTATGGTCAGATAAAGTTTCAAAAAGTATATTTTTGTAGCCCTAACAAAATAATCTCCCACAAGACCCTCCCTAACCCCAACGATTGTCCTTCAAAAGTCCCAAAAACAACCCAACTCCCAATTCCCACCCCCAAAAGTCTCTAAAAAAGGGGCAAGGGACACTACAGCAGGGTGCTGTTGACTTTTGCGGCGAGGGCATCATACTCCTTGCGGAGGGTGGCATGGTCGAAGCGGAGGCCCTCCACCAAGTTCTTATAGGTTAGGACCTCCTGCTCCAGGTAGGACACTCTGAGGCATAAGCGGCGCTGGCGTGTCTTGCAACTCCTGTGGGGGGCAGCTGCTGTCTTTGCTGCTCGGCGGTGGCGGTTGGCTTTGGTAGCCCGGCTCCGTACCGCTGGAGCACTGCGCTGGCTGGCAGCCCGTGGGGGCACGGAGGAGGATGCAGCTGTCCCAGTGGATGTTGTCGTTGTACCGGTAGACTGCATGTACTCCTCCTCCAGGGCCACCAGCCGCCGATATTCGGCGACAGTGGCATCCAGCCTCCGTTGCCGGGCCATTCGAGCCAGCTCCCTCCTTGATGGTCTGTTTGATTTGGAAGGAGCAACTATATGAAGAAAGAAAGACATAGTCTGTAACCAATGCTCCTTAAGATTAACACAAAATGATTGAGCAGAAAGTTGTGTCACAGTACAAGTAGCAAATTGAAAGCACAGTACATAACTATTGAGGACAGTATCTATCTAACCTCCGACTTCTTCATCCTTGCTCTAACATTAGTGGGAGTTTAAGGAACAAATTCTACGAGCACTATGGACTTCCATTACAGTCGACTATGACAGTACACCAGTCTTATTCTTCTTCTTCTCTCTTGTTTAGGAAAATTGGTACGTTATTTTATGCAAGCCGGCATAATGCCAGCGCAGTGAACTTGCACCCGAGAAAAACAGACGCACACCATGATGAGTGAGACAGACTTGAGTTACTGTACCGGTCCAGTACATGCAGGTGGTGAAGCTCTTACTTTTGTATTACGGGTGGCACTGAGAATACTCTGTTAAAAGGGCTACTGCTTAATTAATTTAGCTTTCACCCTACAGTGCAAATGAGTACTAGAAAAGGAAAATGAAGAAGCTAAATAATCTGATTATCTATCACTTCACATGGGATGTATTTGATGACATATGGGATGACTTTAGGTGCTTTGCTTATTATTGAGTGAACAGTGATACACCCACACATGAATGACGTAATACTACTAAACTAAAGTTATTAAGAGAGGTAGGGAGTGTCCACCGTAATAACCGGATATATGCTGTGCTTGCAGTTGCAATACAAACTACTGCTACTATTCATGGTAGTATTTGGACAAAATTACAACTTCTTTTCCTTGCCTTTCCTACACTGGAACGGACGTGCGGGTGCGGTGTTACATGCTCTTCAAAGTAACACTTAGTTCATCCAGTGACCGTCTACTCTCTCTAGATACACATATGCTATCTAAGAGTCAGATAGTACCATGATCCAGGCATCTATCCATTCAAAGTATATGCACACATACAGTTTCTGTTTCACCTACCCAGGCTGTTCTTCCACCCACCCTTGCTTCATCATTCACCCAGCCATGCACCATACCATATTCTTTCCTTCCCAGCCACCTCGGGGACCAAGCAAACACATATCATTCTTCTTTGCCAGTCATCATTACATTTCTCGTCCTTCCACACTTACTTACACCCTTCTTTCGCTTTTCGTTCATCCCTTCCATCAAGTTCATCTCAGAGCTGATTGAGATTCTTCTCGCCAAAAACTTCACAGCTAAGTCGAAGTACATTTAGAGGAGGCTACTACCTGGTTGATTTATAATACACCCGTGCAGAAAGCACACTCTGCAGTCTTCAATCTCAATAAGTAAGGAATATATAGCTTTCCTCTGCCCGCCACCACTGTGTTAACCCTCACAGGCACGTCCAGCACTTGCACCGCCTCCTCCCCAGAGTTGTTCCCTTCGTCCAATACCACCACCTCCGCGCTGGCCCCGCCACCAGATGTTCCACCTACAAAGTACATTTAAGAATGTTAGAATACACCACTCACTACTATATAATATTTGGTCTAGGAGGAATAAAGAAATGTGAAAAAAACAGAATACAATGTAATAATTTGTGACTGTCTACTCTAAAGTAAAAATGTCCCTTTTTCCAGGGAAGGCTGTTGTCTTGCTGCACTTTTTGGCACAACTGATGAATGCTTGCTTTTTATTTTTAACACACACCACTTTTTCTCCTATCAGACAGAAGCTTAACTTCTAAGAACACGAGCAGGATCAAGTTCAAACCAGGTAAGAGCTCGGCTCGACCACAAGAAATGTGTCCAATTAATCGTCAGCACTAAGCACTTTTCCATTTTCAATTAAACGTTTAATTTTATGACAAACTTGATTTTAAAAAATGTGTTTACTTTTAATAAAGCTTTTAAACTTAAATAGACTCTGTGGTTTTTGGTCCTCCAGACTAGAGTGGATGAGCTAAAGGTTTTGGAATTTTTGCAAGCATGAGTCCGTGCCTCTGACACTTCTTGACTCTGACTCCATACTCTTGTCCTGCGTTGGATAATCTAATCATCATTGGGGATCAATCATCGGTGACTTTGGGAGCTAAATGACTCTGCCACACTATCTAGTCAGTAAGGAGATTGGGGTTCAACTACAAAGTCTGTTATCACTGAGGTATGTGGAAAGTCTAACAGCACCTATTATACTTGATAAGCTAAGCAATGCATTATTTAGTGTCCATAGTTCTGTTTGTGCAGATTTGTCCCTGCAACAGTAGTAGAATGGATTGTCCTACTATCCAAACCAAAAGTAAAGTAGTATCTTATTCTTTCTTGGTGGTCATTCACCTTTTTATTGTTGGCAATTGTCAAAGCATAAACATTTAGAAGACTTGAAAAGACATTATGGACAATCCCAGAGGACTGCACTCAGTGCATAGAGCTATTGCTGACTAGAATGGGAGTCCAATGAAATTGCCAAATGTGCAATCTTAGTCAGCTACACAGACAGACTAATAAGAATAATCTAGTAATACCACAAGGATTCATAGTCGAGGCAGGATAAGAATTTAGATCTAGTCTACAAGAAGATCAAAGACGATTTAGAAAAAATCGAATGAGGAACGCTAGGAAAAAATAGGTACTCTATATTAAAATTAAAACTTACTAGGGCCAGCAAAGGAGCCCTCGCCTGCCCGATCCTGGCCTGCATCCTGAACAGCACCCTCCTCCTCCTCCTGTGTCCTCCTCTTGCCCCTGGGGGGAGCTGATGTACAACATGAAAGAAAGAAAGACCAGAAAACATGGATGATATTTGTCAACCAAATCAAACATTTCAAAAGAACAATAACAAAATATTTTGGCAAAATAGCAAATAGACAACTATTCCACGAGATATATTGACCGATCTCATGTGGTCTACTACGCTATTAGTATTGCTTGATTTGCGGACCGTCGAATTGGAAAGTTCTTTTGTAACTCACTAAACAAAGTACTAAAAAGGTTTGCCTAGGATTGGCAGGCAGCAGTCCGCAGCACGCGAAGTGACAGCCAAAGTCCATCGTGATTGCAGATCAGCGACAACACTAAAGTTTCCTACTACATTAACCAGTCATTAAAATACTCAAAGTATCAATCCACCACCACTATTTCTTCTTATCGCCATGTGTACAAAGGAAGGACTGGACTTGAGTCTGTAGGGGCTGATTTAGAAGCCCCTTGCGGCTCTTTTGCTCCATTGTTGCGTGACTTTTGTGACGCAGCGGCAGAACAAAAGAGGCGCAATGGTGCGGCGTATATTAACAACGTGACGCATATGGGAGATGCATCACGTTGTAAAGCCCTGCGCCATCAGGGGGCGTTCCGGTGCAAGGGAGGGTGTTCCTGCGCAGGAATGCATCCTAAAAGTGGCTGAAGGAAATCTACAAGATTTCAATCAGTCACTTTAAGGACAATGATGCGTGACTCAAACCCTGCGCCTGCTTGAAGCAGACGTACGGCTTGATGCTGCATTGGGGAGATATGGCACTTGAGCATTGATGGAGCTGGGCCATCGTTGCAACGCAACTCCAGCAATGCGCCACTTTTACGGCGCAGATGCGTAACTCTTTGGTGACGTGTTGGGCCCATGGTGCGCCGCATTGTAAATACGGCGCACCATGGGTGGTGGTGGCGTGGCGCACAATTTCTGGCGCATCCCTGCTACTTTGCAGGGATGCGCCGGTAATTAAAAATCTGAACCTTAGTGTCTAGCATTACGCAGTTCTTTAAACTACACTCATACATAATTTCACAGGCCAATGAAATGAACACAAAATCGAAAACAAATAAGCATAGTAGCAACACTACTGAGAAGGAGAGCAGTGCACCGGAAATGCACAGAAGATTTTGAAATATAATTTACCTACAATGTAATCAGCAGCATTATTGCTCTTGGCAAAAAACAAAAAATTGCAATATAATAACACACAGAGCAGGAGAAAACAGAGTAGTAAAGAAATAGCTACTACTACTCACCAAGCCCGGGGATCTCAAGGCCAAGCAGGTCGAGCAGATCTCGTTCACGGTCCAGGACATCCGTCCAGCGGTGGGTGGCCTGGTTGTAGGTGCACCGGACCCGAGAGTGGTGGTACATGGCCCGGCACACCTTCTACCACCGCTTCCGGCGCTCCCGGATCCCGTACCCGCTACCGATCCTGCCGCCTGCCATGATGGTCCTGGGGAGGCGGCGCTGAACATAAAACATTTGTGCGGCCACCTCCTCCGGGCTGAAGATGTCCCGGGGTGCGACCTGCTCCCCCCTCAAACGCCCGCACGGTAGCCGGGCACGGGGTGCGGGACCCTTCCCCTTCTCGGGATGCTTCCCGGCTCCCTTCACCATGGTCTGGGTGGAAAGGAAGCTAAATAATAAAGAAAATAGAAAAGGGAAGAGAAGAAAAGAAAAGAGTTTAAAAAAGTAGTTTAAAATTAACCAAAAGTATCAGAAAACACAAAAATATAGGGCTAGAAAAATAGAGGGACAGATAATAAGTAAAATAGATCCAAAAAAAATTCAAACAAGCAAAGGATGGCAGAGATTTAGAGAGGATACAAAAATCATGCCCAGAACCATAGCAATGAATGAGAAACAAGATGGCCGCGCCCGTTCACGACCGCGTGGATAAGTTTACGCGAGATTTTCCTCGCGATCACACGTGAAATTGTACTTGCGAGCCGCACACTTTGCGAGATTACACATCGCGCCCGGAAACAGAAATACGTCATGCAAACAAGATGGCCGCGCCCGTGAACGACCGCAAGGGTAACTTCGCGCCGTTGCGCTACAAGCGGCTCGCTAAAACGCACAAAACCTTGCGAACTAACACGCCGCAAAAAAACAAATCGCATATTCGCACAAATTCGCGGCTTCCGAATTTGATCTCGCGCAAGTTCGCGCCCCACGAATCCCGCGAAATTGCAGAAAAACGAGTTTTGCAAAACTGAAAGCAATCAGCAGGTGCAAAAGTTCAAACTCATCATTAGTAACCATTCCCTGTAGTGCTTCTTGACTGGGGCCCCTCCAGAGTTCAGTTGCTAGTTGCAACAATTGTATGACCCTGCTTTGACCCTCACAGCAGGCTCATGGAATAGCTACAAGTAGGCCACAAAGGTCCTGGAAAAAAAAATTGCACTGCAACATAAAGCAAATTACAGATAAGGAAGCAGGTGCCAGACTGGAATTTTAAAACAGTGACACATTAATAAACCAACCCCAAATTAATTCATGTCAGTTGAAGCAGGGCAGGTGTGCTTGCTTTTCCCCCCATAATCTACAGTGATGATGAACTAGAGGGTGGCATTGATGTACCAGAGGGTGGCATGGGTGAAACAGAGGGTGGCAGTGGTGAAACAGAGGGTGCTGGGAACCTGTGATGATGAACCAGACGTAGAAACAACATAGTCGCGACCGTTGCGAGCCGACAAGTAAGTTCGCAATTGCGAACTGGTACAAAACACTCGCGAACTGGCAGAAACCCTTGCGAACCCAAAAAAACCTAAAAAATCCGCAAATTCGCGGATTTTGCGGATTGCGAGTTCGCAAATACGCAAATTCGCAAATGCCAGATTCACAAAATTTGCCCATGCTTAGCAAGAGCGCTTTCATGACAGCGTACCTGTGGTCACAACAGCCCCCCAGTCTTTGGTCACTATACGGCATCTGCTCAAGGAGGCTCACTTACTGAAGAGCAGATCAGGTATGTATGTATTGCGACTTATATAGCGCATGTATCACCCGAAGGCATCAAGGCTCTTGCCTTGGGAACCGGTCCTGGCTTTTTCCCTGTGAGATAACCCCTACTGGGCATCCTCAAGGTGAAAGCCAGGCATCCCGCAGCGGGTGGGCCGCCGTAGTGGAGATTAGGCAAGCTATTGCCCAGAGTTGCAGCGTGGGACCCCATGATTAGAGTAGGCACCGAGGCGAGAATTATCGAGTCCGTGGACATTTTTGGGCTCAGGACCCTGCCACGTCGGGAATTGAACCCTGGTCCCGGGCCAGACCTCTGCATCAGGGTCTGCCGCTCTAATCAGTGAGCCACACTCCTCCACAGATCAGGCAGTGCTTGCTGCCGCCAGGAACAGGCCCGGCTGGAAATCGCGCCAGTCAGCCTAGGCTTGGGCCGTATGTCATCTGCACAATGAATAAGGCATCCAGAGATGTTGCAGGTACATTTTTTTTGTGTGGGAGTTTTATATAGTGCGAACTAGACCCGAAGGTGTCAGAGCGATTTACATTAGCACCAGTTGTGTTACAGATGAACGCATTCATTTTTTTTGTTAGGTACGGGGAGATTAAGTGCTTTGCACAGAATCGCAGGATGTAGAGCGTCCCTGCTGCGACTTGAACCCGTTTCACCTGCTTCGAGGTCGACCACCCTAGCGGAAGGCCACATCCTCCACGCAAGAGCACATCTTTCAATTGCCCGGTGCCTTTGAAGTAAGGAAAGGTAGGCTACTTGATGCAATTGCAACTCTTAGGGGGGATTCTTGTTGCAGTGTCTGGTTAGCCAGCAGATCCTCACTCAAGTGTGACTGGCTTGCAACTCTGCAGTCGGATAATTTCTCCTCTTTTTTCCCTTTTAAAGTTTTAAGGCTTTATCTGTATAGGTCTGTTTTGTTGCAGATTTTACCAGAGAATACATATAATTAAGCCATTCTGGTAGCAATTCCCAGACGTTCATTTTTTTATTTTTATTTTGAATTTGTGTTTGTTCTCATGTGTCCTATTTTGTAATATTATCTTTATTACCATGTGTGAGAAAGTAGATTATTAGTTGAGGGGGATGGGTCCTCACCAAGAAATGTCACAATTCCATACCAGGTCCAGTATGTCTCGATAATTTAAACTTGAGTTCATCCTTTTAGGTAGTGTAGCACAGAGCAGACAGACTTAACTTACAACAAATGTATAAAGCATTTATCAGTACCAAAATAGTTTAAGTAGAAAACACATCACCATAAAAATCCCACTCCAATTAATAAATAGAGCACAATATGTAATGAACAAATATAACCCAAAACTACTAAAAATCAGATGTAGGGCACCATAAATATAATTTTTAGAAGTACTAAGTAAAGAAGGTGCCTAAAAGTGGAAAGCACCATTCTAGTTGTGCTAGACCTGGTCCAAGTCAAAAGCTAAGGCTGACCGTGAGCTACTGCCAGCCTGACACAGGGACAAGGTTTGTCCCGGTGGAAGGTTTACTTCCTGACTTTCTTTCTGATTTTCTGAAGAAAAACCCTGGTTGACTGGTCGTCGGTGGGTCGGACTGCAAGCTGGTTCTGAAAGAAGGCTTTTTGACAGTGGCTTGATGGAGCGCAGCTCCTTCATGGGTGCCTTGGCTCCGCAGAAACCTTGGAATGGTCGTTGTCAGTGACGGGAAAGCTCCTAGTGGAGTGGACCTAAAATGGGCTTCATTTAACAGAAGACTATTTCCTACGACAGCTCATAAAGCAACCCATGCCTTAAAGGGGCTTAATTTAACATAAGACTATCAGTTTAGTATGACAACCAATAAGGCTACTCATACTCTAAGTAAACGCCAAAAGTCCCTGTCACATTCTAAATACATTGATTGGGATGATCGGCTATGGCTTTGCTTGCTTAGCGGGAGCAGGTTCCACACTTCACATGACAGATGTCCTTTAAATGTAGCCACACTCCCCCTTAGTTTGATACAAAATCTCTACACCACACCCTGGGTAGTCCCTATAGTTGGCAAGTGGAGGAGTAAGGCTTGCAGCTGAAAGGTCAAGTTTTTGACAGGTAGAATACAATAGACCATTTTGAAGATCTTTAGCCCCTTCAGATATGTTTTCTCCTTCCAGGTAGCAACCAGGCACTTCCCCTTGTAACCCTCATTCATCTGTGATATCAACACATTTCAATCCTCCTGGGCCAATAAGTGCACCTGTTGCTCAACAAAGCCCCATAGATATGATTTTACCCCACATCTTTGCTGTTCTTCCGGGGGCTCCACATGCGGTATACCTGTTCTGTTCACTCCAAAAGAAGTATGACTCCAACACCACCTCCCTGCATCTCTGTTACTATCATATATTTGAATATTAATGGTTGAAAAAGCTATGTCAAGCAGCAAAGAATCTTAACATACTTAAAACATAAACATACTGGCATCTCCATGGTCCAGGACACACACCACCCAAAGAAACAGACAAATTAAAGAGGAACTAAGTGGTCGGGTAATTCACAATTGCAGCCCTAACCCAAAGAAAAACAGTCAAACACAACCCACTAACATTACCGTCAGATCTGTCAGCATTAGGGTGGCCTTCCTCCAAACTTTTTGCCTTCCTCCTCCATTTTTGCTGATCTCGGTTTTGCTGGCCTTCAAGATCTGCGCACATTACCACTGCAAATCAGTTCTAAAGCACATCTGCTCCCTCCTTAAAACATGGTAACGTTGGGTTAAACCCAATTGGCATATTTAATTTACTTCTAAGTCCATGGTAAAATGGCACTACATGAGCCCAAGGCCTGTAAATTAAATACTACTTGTGAGCCTGCAGCACTTATTGTGCCACCGACTTGAGTAGCCCTTTAAACATGTCACAAGCCTGCCAATGCTACCTGTATGTGTAGCTTAAACTGCCATTTTGACCTGGCCAAATAAACATTTTACTAGGCCCCAATGTTCCTTTTTAAGGCTCCCCTGAGCCAGCGCGCACACACTGCTCTGCAAGACTTTTTGTAAGGGCTTCAAAGTGGGACCACAAGCTTGTGCCTGTGTTTATTTGAGGGCTCCCACGCTATTGGGCCTTGCGTGCGTCTTTCTAAGAAAGACAGCACGCAATTGGCCACAGGCGGGTGCATGTCCCACCTTGCCTGGAATTGTAGCTGCCCATGGCCTAAGGCTTGCGGTTAAGCGCAGCCTGTCACAGAGCGCCATCTGTTTCCATTAGCTGCATTCCAGTATTGGGTTACTAATTAACCCAGAGTGGTCACTTTCAATTCTGAGACTGCGCTTGTTAGTTTTATGGACAGATCACTTGGTGCTCCTTTCCCTAAAGTTGTCTTGAGTCCGCTCAGTTGCTGTAGGGCCTATGTTCTCTGACATAATGACGACATCCACTGTGTTATGATGACCTGTAGCAACGCAGACTTCCTAGTTGTCTGTGATCTGGTGGGGGTGCTTTGTTTTAGAGAATATCCCATCTACATGAACCATCGTGGGACAGCATGACAGGAAAAAGAAGGGATCAGTGAGAGAATAACATGAGCACTGTAGAGCAGAGTAATGAGGGACACCATCCCAACACAAACTCAGTAGCCATTAAGACCAACTCGCACTCTATTGAAATATTTTTGGACACATTGGACATCAGTCAGGCATTTTTCCATCTTTGCATATTTTGGGGCAATGCTTCTGTGAATTCTTGCCAAACCCGCTTGCTATCTTTTCAGATTGCTTCCAGCCCATCCCCCCTGCCCATGGCCTTTAAACCCAACAAGCGGAGCATTCCTAATTCCCAGCCCCCCCCCACAAAAGAATTCCATGGAAGCAGAGCCCCAGGTTGGGAGAGTCCAGCAGTGGGGCCGGATGATGGGGGTGGGAAGAGGAAGAGCACGTTTGTGCCAGCAGCGCCAGCAAGCACCAGGCAGTGTCAAGGATTTTGTAAGAAAGGGTATCTTTAGAAAATATTTTTCTCCCACCTTGCTAAGGTTACGAAATGCTAATTAAATAGCGGTTGCACTTTTACCGTTGTAGCCAGGCTTACCTTTGTGTGGGACTTTAAACTGCAGTTGGACAGATTTTGGCACTTTTCAGACCTCTCTAATTTTGGCAGATGGGGACTTTATATTGTGCCTAAAAAGTATTGTCCCACATCAGCTCCCCACCCACCCCTGGGCTTCTACTGTAGTAACAACCCATCGAATGAAAGGTCTATGGTCCATCATTTGACCTCTCTGGATGGCTTTTAAAAACCTGTGTTAACCTGGCTGGTATTCTATTTGCCCTTCAGTATCTGTTACTCCTCCACATCTGATTTTTGCAACACCCACCGGTGATCCTTGTTTATAGATATTGTAATAGGTGCGTTGGGGTCGAATGGGGTCGTTGAGAGTCGGAGCACACACTTTCCTTTAGCACGCCTTCTTGCCGTTTGTTTGTGTGCTGATCCTTTTTATGTAGAAAATGCTGCTCAAGTGCGAATGTTAACACCTAGAGGCGTCCGGTTTCACGCCATGCCCGAATGCGCGCGCGTCCCGGTTACAAATAGAGCAGTAGCTCCCTGGGACGTTTAACTCCTTCTGACACCAGAACGAGACACCGGATAACCAGACCCCCTCATAGGAGGACGCTACCAATCTCTGGAGCAGACAATTCGCATCCCCCATGTATCACCCATGCTGACGGCCTCGGACGCATCTAAAGATAAATAACAAGTTTTCATTACACTGAGGCCCGGCAATCGTTAATCCTTCCGGTACCACTCCCGGTTGAATCCAGTGTTCTATTATCCAGCCTATTATATCGCCGACAACCATATGATAACTTCTCAACTCCTCCATTACCATCTAATCGTGGAACAGAGTGAAGAGTTCAATCATGTTATTATAGAGGAGTTCTAGCATTGATCCCAGTTGCATACTAGTGGACACTGCGGGTACCATTTCCTGGTACATTTGGAATATTCATCATGGCTTCCTGATGAAGACTAATAGCCGAAACGCGCGTAGCAATTACCAATTACCTCTAGCCATGTTCTCAGACCAATACTAAGCTATTTTGTATTTTTGCACCTCTTTTGATTTATTTATCTATTGTATAAACATTTGAAATGTACTGTGACCTAAAGAAAAAGATCATAAACTGCACAGTAAGAGATTCACAGCTGAATCTAAAATAATGAATGTGTACAATATTATGTATTTATAAATTATATACCATATAAAGGAATTTTTTTTTCAAGATTATTATTAAATAAAAAAAATCTACTTTTTCTACTATGCACACTGTCAAGCCATAGTCATTACTGTTTGATGTCAGTCCATGTCCATATGAAATCCATGTTCCTAATTTCCTGTTTTTCCAAATAGTATAGATATCCCGAATTAGGAACTTTATCGGGATACCCCCTTTTTTCACATACAACACCTAGAGGCCGCTTCTCAAAACCATAGGTGCTACAGATAGATGCTTCCAGCCAGGAGCAGTCTTGCTTGTATTCGAGACCCTTCGATTTGACTGCGTTTCCAACGACACATGGCTGTTTATTTGCCATTCAGTCCACCGTCTGATGCATATCGGGCAGCGTTTTATTTAAAAGTGGGTTTGTGCTCCAACGGACCCCCCATGTAAAGCACCGCACACAGAGTACAACTTGGTGCTCATGCTGAAAGTGGCAACTGTCGCTTTCCATGTGGGAAATCAAAGTGACCCTCATCGCAACCTCCTGAATGGACTGGGGGTAAGAGCAGCATAGAAGAGTCTTAAATACATTTTTAGACCTAGTACTTCTTTTCAGCAGCAGTAATTTCAGGGGGAGGCATTTTCACAGTTTCCTAAATATGTTGCATAATGTGCCACACAATTACATGCCACATAATTACACTCTACTCAACGCAACATAAACACACTTCACACAATTACATGCCACATATTTACACTCTACTCAATGCAACACAAAAACACTCAACATAATACCACTCAGTACCACATAATTACACGCTACGTAATTACACTCTACTCAATGCACCATAAATACACTCCACATATTAACACTCAGTACCACATAATCACACATCACAATTACACTCCATCCGTCCGCTGCTCGTGTTCTAATTAAATTACTGTTTTCCAACCTCCACTCATCTGTTATTTATGTCCCGCTCCCCCATAACAAACAAAATTATAACAAACAGCATGAGAACTGGCTGGAAGAAGTTGGCAGCAGTGCAAGACAAAAAAACTAGAATTTCTTTTTTAAATTTATTTATTTTTAATTGAGAATTTAATATTGGTACAAAAATATCCATGGTCAAAAATGTCATTTCATACATTAATCGTGCTTGCAGAGAGAAAGGGAATGTCATAAATACAATTAATTATCATACAATAAATAGATATAAATACATTCATAAACAAAGGAGAAAAAATTCACTATTTACAGGGAAGTGGTCAGCACCGGTACATAAAATAGGTTGTACAGATATATATACACTAATGTAAATGCCCGTCCCTCCACTCTTTCAGGGGCGCCCAGATTTTAAAAACCATACCCCACGCTTAAAGATGAACACCCATTTGTACCATAAATTCTCTTTTTTTATTTTTCCCCCGTTACTACCCCCCCCAACTACCCCCTGTCCCCTCTTGCCCCCCGCTCTTCCCTCCCTACCCTCCCCCCTCTCCCTCCCATGTGAAGCACGCAGACCTAGGTCTGTGCTTTTGATGCGGGTTTGCAGCAGCAGTGAAGTGGGCACTCCTAACGATTACCATAAGGCACTTAATGCCACAATACTTCCCCCAAAAGAAAACCCAAAAAATAAAAAGATATAGAGAGAAGAAATAACTGTTAGAAAACTGTTACTGTGTAGTGCCGTAAATCACCATACATAATGTCACAGCTCCCAGTTTAGAGAACTATATGCTACTTCACCCCTACAATCACACCTGCCCCCCAGCACCAGGACCCATAATATCGTCAACTCATCATTAGCACCGCTAGCTACCAAGAGAGTCCAAAAACTCCTGTGCCTTTACTTCAGACGAGAAATACTGGGCCTAAACCTTCTTTTACCACTTTGAGCTGCGCTGGATTAATAGGATATACTTGTAGATGTTTGTCCTGAAATGGTTTAATCATTTGTCTCAATCTCCAGCGCCTCTCAACTGTTGCGTGGCAAAAATCTGGCCTAACGAAAAACGAGACTCCCTCACTGGACCTTCTTGCCTCTGGACTAGCCTTTTCAGATATAGCTTGTCGAAGGATAAAATTACCCAAAAATATTAGGATTGCCCTTGGCTTGTCGCCGCTCCCCGTTCCAGGGCGAATTCTGAACGGGGTGCAGTGCGCCCTCTGTGTTTCCGCTGACCGGTTATATTCTGAGAGTTTTGGGAACGCCATCTTAAATAGATTGATCATATAGGCCCTGACATCTGACCTCTCCGCCCCTTCTGGTATCCCCAGCACCCATAGGTTATTACGTCTTAGCCTGTTTTCCATATCCTCCAGTTTCCACTGGATATCGATGACCTGGGTGCTTTGAGACTCCACTTTAGTAACAGCTGCGGCGGCCTCTGATTCGGTTGCAACAATCCTTTCCTCCAAATTTGTTACTCTGTCTCCCACATTAACATATGCCTTAGACAGACTAGAAGACATTTTTTATGTTAAAACCTTTTTTTAATCAGGTTGTTCAGTTGTATATAATGTCGTCTTGGTTTGTATAAAGTTAACAAAAATGCCTAACACTATTTATTATAACTTTTCAACATGATGCACAGCAGCCAAAATGCTCTACAACTAGCCAAAAGTTTGGGCTAAACACATGAGGTCCCAAAGGCGAGACCTATTAACTATGGAAATACTTGTTAATATATGCCACCCATAGAGTAGGGGAAAAGGCCGGAACAAAGCAGGCAGAGCCTCTTTCAACAACCCTAGGGTAGGCCCTAAGCAGCCTAAATGACAGAGCGGAGTGTATTTATAAAACACAGGAGATGTACGTTTGAACTTTATATGTCCCATTAGTGAAAACTCCTTACATTCATTTTTTATTACTGCAAGGCCTAACTCTCCCATACAATAACAATGGAGTTATCATATTACATATATACGCGTTAATTACCAAATGAGAACAGGTAACTACCACTTTTAAAAAGCTAACATTTTTCTGCCTTAACCATTTAGTGCCTGTAGCCTTTCTCTGGACAGATGACTGGGTGTAGCTGACAGTTGGGCTTTCTGTAGTCCTCCTAGACAGCCACACACAATAGAGATCCAAGGTGTTCCTGGATGGGCCACCACTGACAGGATGGGAGGGAGGAGCTGGGCACAGCCCCACTTACACTTGAATAGACTATGTGCTACCTCTACACAAAGGGCTGTATACTCCCTGTAGTTAGTCTGGAGCCAGGGCAGGAAGGATGCCTTGGGATTTCAAAGGTAATTCTGGAACCTTACAGAGGAAGGGTACCCGGTTTAAATATAGGACCTCATGCACTTGTGAATACTCTGCCGGGAACAATGATTGCTGAACTGCTGAAGGGCTGCCACTCTGCCAGACTGCAGCCCTGATGGACTACTGACTTGTTGTGCTTCTTCCTTGCTGTGCTGACCTGCTGCCATCCTGCCTGGTACCTGTGGTTCTTAAACCCAAAACCCCAGAGTGACCTCAAGGGCTAGGTTGCCGGCCTCCTGACTTGAGCCTCAGGAACAGAAGGCTCCACCAACCAACTAAACGTTTTACTAGATTAATTTAGGGTTTGGTTGTGACTTCACCCTGAGAATGGTTGTGGTTTCTGCTTCATAAGGGTTTTACCGCCCTCATCCACTAACCCAATTTCTTTCAACAACCAAGAAACGTGAGTTTTCTTACTCAGCAGTAAGTCCTTCCCCCACAAGGTTTTCTGAACTTGTACTGTAAAAACATTAGGGCAGACTATGATACTGGGCACAATATGCACTCCCAACAAAGGTAAACCCCACTTCCTGATGCATCTGTCCAGTCTTCAAACTGAATTTTACAAACACTAGGGTCGTCATGGTGGGGGACTGGAAAATAGTGCAAGATAGCATTCTCAATCAACCAAGCCATCCTGACATGTGCAATGCAACTGATAGCTGATAACGTATGTCAAACGCGCTTTATCATGGTTTGACAAATGTCTGACTATCACATCCAGTGAACCAAGACTATACATTCTGCTCACAAGTATACAGCATGCCCTCCCAGTTACATTCTTACTCACATGGTGCCCCCTACTCCAACTTCCATTTCAGTCTGACATATTATCCTGTGGAGTATCCAACCATTGCCTGATCCAGATATCACTACATAGTCAACTAGGTGATTTTGGAGAATGAACACCTCCAAATATGTGTCACCCATGGACAACCTCCTCCCCCTAAAAGCTCACATTGAAATTTATCAATGAGAGAATATTTACTGTGAATCTTCATCCCAGATTCTTTGAGCGCCAGGTAAGTCTCACTGGAGAGGCCTCGTGATGAGGGACTGTGCTGTAAAGAAAAAGAAATCCCTGACTGAGAGATGGCAACCAGATGACACTGTATCGAAATGAACTGCAGATTACAATGCAGCCCCCTTTACCTCTTTATGGCACCAACTGGAGGCTGAAAAATTCAACCTTTAGAAATATTAATATTTCATTGTGGAAAAAGCATTAATAAAATGAAAGCAGCAATACTATAAAAGAGAGGAAAAGGCAGGAAGAATGCTTTCAATACACCTTCAACAAAAAGAGACACAACTAACAACACATACCCAGAAGACATCCGAGAACTTTGCTTAGCGTTTTTGCACGGCATAAAACGCTAAAGATCATCAAGAAGGGGATACATTCCCAAATTTGCTCCACTTGCCCTTTGTTTCTGAAATCTTTTAGAGTGTAAAATCACAGTGGAATAGATCAGCAAAGCCATTTCCAATCTGCCGACATGCAATTCTACCAGAGAGGAGCCTCAGTTTTCCCCAGTGCTAAGTGAGGCCTTCTAGGAGGCACAAAAACATAGGCTCCCTAGGCCCCATCTCCAACAAATCTATCATTACACTATTGCATAAGGTTGGTTGTCACCGTATGAGGTCATGTTCGGGTGACTGGGAAATGTGTGGGGCGTCCCACGCCCTCTGCGGTTTTCTGATTTTGAGTACCCACTGTTGCTTGACTATCTTGGCCCGTTAACAGAAAGTTTGCATTCTATTCACCAACAGGTCCAGGATACCCTGCCAGCCACAGCAGAGGGGCCCGGCCACGACATTCAGCGTAGTGACTTTGTTCTCATCATGAACTTCCAATGGAAGAAGAGTTTGGAGCCGTGCTGGAGGGGACCAGAACAGCCCTTTTTGGCAACACGCACCGCTGTAAAGGTTGATGACCATAAGTACTGGATTCATGCGACTCGTCGCAGGATTCCTTTGCCCCTCCCTATGACCAGTGGATGAGGGATGGTATTGGGGACTCTTAGAGTGTGAGGCGGAGGAGACAGTTTGTCCCCTTCAGTAATGCCATATTGACCTGGATGCAAACAGACAAGGAAAATGATGACGTGTTGAATGCAGCAGTTCCTACGGAAATACGAGCTATCCAGGAGCCCCTGTTTGTTGACCATTCTGTGCCCAGAGCCACTAGGTACAATTTGCGCCCTTGGCTAAGGTACGGTGCACCAAAGGAGAAGACAAATTAGTCAGGGATGGATGGTGTAAGTCCGGGTGTACTTTGCTATAGTACCAACCGTGTTAGTTCAGGTTGATGAGAGTTTTCTGCATTGTTTGAACATTGGACAGGATAGATTGAAGTATATATTGGAGTAATACAACCCTGACCAACATGGCATACTAGCGTAGGACAGAGCAAGCTCCACCACTAGTGCTCAAGAGCGCCAAGGTATTGATGGACAATAGGAGCCTGTACCAGTGAGGCTCTGACGGACACTGGGAACTTGTATTGTTTCTCTTGCATTTTGCTACCTTTTCAACAGTCATCATGCCCCTTTGGTATAATGGTTGCTGAGGAAGATCAGCCCGTGCTTCTTGTTGCCCAGCACTGTATGGTGTGTAACAGTAGACAAAAGTTAACATGTGTTGCCCTTGTGATTTTTCTGTTGATCATATTATGTGGGGTATCATGGGTTTTGGAAAATGATCACCCTTGCATAGTGAGCTTAAGGTTACCTCCCCAACAAGAAACAGAAGAGAAGCCAGAGCAATGTATTCTTAGAGGCACATAAGAGATTCTTTCGAGAAGGAACAACTTGTTACCCCACTCAATATGTCATTAGCTTATGGACTGCGTACCCTCTATCACTTGTAAGTTATACATATACTATGCTACCTGATTTTGTAGAAGTGAAAGGAGTGTTTGGGTTTGGTTACTGCCGCGCATGTCTCTATTATAGAAAGCCACTGAGGGAGGGTTATCCCGGCTGCGATGATAGTTCTTACTGTGATAATTTTTATATGGAGAAACAGAATATAATTTTGGTGGGTTGGCATTACAAGAAATTGACAGTTGCCCAAGAAGCTGGTTATTATCCTGATTGTTGTCTGATTATCAACAGTACTGATACTTCATTGTATATAAATTGCTCACGGATAGTATTGTATAAGGAAACGTTCCTTTTGGTGAAGTCAGAAGACCCCAGTACTTTTGGGTGGAACTCCCGATATTCTTACTGTCTCCCTTCCTGATGCTGACAGTAAGTTTACCTATGATTTTCTGCTTTATTGAGTTCTATGCTTTTTGCTATTGCTAAAAAATGTTTAGCTAATGCTAAAAGGAGGGTCCGTTAGAATAGAGAAATTCATGTTTACGCATTGTTGTATGTGAGTTAGCATTTGCGGTGCCATTTTCTATGTGGACGCCATTGTGAGACATACTTGAAACAAATCCTTCGTCATTTCTGAAAAAAGGCCACTTCTGATTTTCAATTCACCGAGGTTGGATTTTGCTTCACTAATGAATACACTCTCCTTGTTTGTGCATACCTTTCCTACTAGTTAGGGGCCTCTCCCACTTGTCTAGTAGCGGGCACGGGCAGAGCGACCTTGAATAGGAGATAGTGTGTGCCCAGCCTTAGAATCGAAACGTAGCCTCTGTACTTCATTGTTTAGCTGCATCTGATTGGAAAATTTCATTGTGGGTGTGCCTTCATTAGTTCTGAAATGTACACAATGTATCTCTATGCTTGCTGATGTCAGTCACTCTGCAGCAATCCTAGCGACTGGGCAGACTGGGCTCCAGTCTGAGTGTACCTGAACAAACAGATATTGGTCTATATTCTCTACTGTCTGACCGACTCTTCATTTGGTATGGAAAGCTGAGAGGAGGTCGTGAATGACCCGGGTAACTCTAATTGGACCACTTCCTTCACTACTATGGCTACATCTACAAAGTCTATAATGTTTATAGTGTCTACAATGTCTATAAAATCATTGCTCAAATCCAACTAAGCTCCCGTAATCTCCCACAATTTGGTCCCACCTTGAGGCACATCTAGAAGGAGGGGCATGAATACTGTTGGCAATATTAGGAGAGATGGGTGGGCCTTGACATTTCTACAGGACTATTTTGTGTGATAGAATGGGGATAATGGTGTGTAAGGCAAGGAGATTTCTTGGAGCTATCAAGATAGGACAAGGATGGGAGCTACTGACTCGACTACCTTGATCCTCTGCTATAGCAATGTGTAAGGAATATGAACTCGAAATGTGGCTATACCATTTAGCACTGATAAAGCGCATGTTCGGCTATCACTGAAACAAATTGTAATACTGTATGTGATCATTTATTTTGATTGATCCTGAAGAAACTAAAATCCTAATAATGTATTTAAAAAATAAATATCTGTTTAATTTAAAAATCATAACAGGGCTGTACTATAATATTTCATCCAACTCCCTTGTGTGACCTACTGTCATTTAGTCACCCTGGTCAAGGCAACAGAAATGTTTAAATGCCACAATAGCGGACATAGCCTACTACCGAAACCATATACCATTATATGTCTCTCTTACACAAAATATGGAAGTTCAAAATAATGGATAATAGCCAATGTTTGTGAGAAAGTTCTGTTTGGGGAATAAATATAACAAATGTTTCATCAAGTGGTGTCATCAGATTTTTTCAGTCTGCTAGAGGGAACTTTCCAATATTTTTTTATCATAATATTGCCAAAAGACTTAATTTTGAATACACATTTTTTGCAAATTGATCAATTAATCATTATTTGCAAATTCAAATGATAAGGTCTTATGTAAAAAAGCTTCCATAATTCAAACAACTCGCGTTTAGGCACTAGTTACCACCCCTTAATTTGATCTATGTCTAGCCCAAAGTACTAAGAAGTTGTATAGTAATTTGATGTGCTGTAATTTAATTCCAGTTCTGTTTCAATGCATCATTTACAGATATATGGACTAATCTGTCTGAAGTCTTCTCCAAGTGATGGGAAATGTAACAATTATGGTGACTGTTAGACCTGGCATCATTGGCATTTTTTTCTCCTGTCTTTTTGCTTCTGACCTCCTGTTTTTGACTATGTGCTGCATTTATTTTTTTATGTTTTTTTAAATCTGGACCCGCAGCACGGATTGTGGCACACACATGAGTAGCTTTACAAACCTGTCTCATGCCTGCAACTATGGTGACTGTGAGTGTAGTTTTACAAGCTTTCCCTTTTTCTACATGTAAGGCACCCCTAAAGTAGGCCCAATGTAGCCCCATTGGCAAAGTGCAGTTTAAGTGAAAGGTAGGACATGTGTTGGTTTGTTTTACATGTCCTAATAGTGAAATGCTGCCAATTACGTTTTTCACTATTGCAGGGACTATCTCTCCCATAGGTAATCATCGGAGATGCCTTGTAACATCTTACAAGTGTAACTTTCAATTGGGAAGGTGTAGACATTTGGGCCTAGATGTAGGTAATAGCAAATTACCGAATGGTAAATATCAAATTTTACTGATTCAGTATTTACTATTCGGTAATTGCTATGTAGGTAAAAAATTCGGTAAAAATACAGAATCGGTAAGATTTGGCAATTACCGATTCGGTAATTACCGAATCGGTAAAATTACCGATTTTACAAGGGGGACAGGGTGTCACTGTGACACCCTGTTGCACCCCTGTTACTGGCTTGTGTGCCATGTGACACACAAACATGCCCTTAGGGCATGTCTGTGTGCCACATGGCACAGGTGTACATGCACAGATGTGGATGTACACTGGAATTCGTTATTTACCATGTAATAGTATTACATGGTAAATAACGAATCGGTAATGGCCTGTGGCACTGTTTCCAGTGCCACCTACATCTGTATTTACCGATTCGGTAAATTTACTGATTCTGTATTTTACAGAATCGGTAAATTTACCGAATCGGTAAATACACCGATTCTGTATATTTTAAGGCCCCTACATCTCCATTAGCAAATACCGGTCGGTAACGGCCAAAATCAGCCGTTACCAACCGGTATTTGCCAACCTACATCTGGCCCTTGGTGTTTGGGCTCCCTGAATTCAGAATGTAAAATACATCTTCTAGTGAAGTTTGTTTTTAAATTGTGTGTTTGAAAATGTAACTTTTAGAAAGTGGGAATTTTTCTTGCTTCACCATTCTGTGCCTCTGCCTGCCTGTGGACTCCAAGTATGGTTTAGACTGACAATTGGGCAGTTGGTGCAATCTTCCACCTCCTCTATGTGGCCTACTGCCATTTAGTCACCCTAGTCAAGCCAACAGAGATTTTTAAATGCCACAATAGGGGACATAGCCTACTAGAATGTCACACAAAGGGAGCTAAGATGTGCCCTGCATATCATGATGTCCCATCACCAGGCTAATGGGCCTTCCTGACCTAAAGGTGTGGGAGGAGTTGTCACTGACACGTGAATACGGCTGTGCCTGACCCCGCACTATGCTGTCTCCACCCCCCTTTGGTGTGTCTGGAACCAAGGTGGGGCAATTCAGGATCTTGGGGACAGCGAAGACTTTCCTTTGAAGTATGCCTAATCCAAAGGACAAAAGGGGTATAAGTATTGGACTTGTAGCCCCACATTTGTTAGAACCCTTCTGGATCGAGAGGATATTCTGCCAAGAGGAAGAGTGAAGAGCTGTCTGGAGGAGTTCTGTCCCTTTGCTTTGTTTGCTTTGCTGGGTTTGCCTGCAGTTGCTGCTTTTGTCATGGAAAGACTAGGGAATGGAACTTTGGTTTGCTATCCTGCTTAAGAAGATTTTCCAAGGGCTTGTGTGTGCTTGCTTCCTGTTAAGAGGTCTAAAAGTGATGCATTCATAGTTTCTATATGGACTACACTGATTTAAGCCTTTAAAAGGGATATCTTGATTTATGTATGTTGAATGTTTGTTTTTTTGGTCTTGTTTGGTTCAGATAAAGATTGGCTATTTTTCCAAACTGTTTTGATGTCCATTTGTAGTGTTTTCACTGTCTTACTGTGTGTTTAAGTACACATTCTTGACACATTGCTTCTGGGATAAGCCTGACTACTTGTGCTAAGCTACCAGAGGGGTGAGCCGGGGTTATCTTAACTGTGTGATCCCCTTACCCTGACTATAAGGAAGGGTCCCTACTTGAACAGGGTGCATTCCACTGCCAACTAGAGACCCCCATTTCTGACAGTGATTAATCACTGGTCAAAGAGTGACTGGAATGAAACGAAAAGCCAATGGACCGCCAACATGAGAAAAACTGCTGAATGACTTTTGAAGTTTACGGTGGTTAAATTAAAAACCAAGCTCTTTAACAATCAATTGTGAGAGCTCATATAACCTGCTATAAAGACTGTGATATCTGTTCGATAGTGTATCACCAAGACATATTTGAAAGCAATGTTCGTATTCATGCTGTGCAATGTGTTTTTAAAGGAAATTGAGAAAACGCTGAATACATAGTGTTTCACTTCACCTGCCCAAGTCTGCTGGTTTGGAGACTTCCAATCTCCTTATCTCAAAGAGAAACCATGTAGTGAGTGAAATCAGATGGGGGGTTTTTCCACACCTTGCTTGGCATGCAACCTGCAAGACTGTGCTGTCGCCAGTAACTCGGTCTATATGACCAATCAAAAATAGCTGATTCTAGGCTGGGATGAGAGGAGTAATTTCACTTGCCTTCCTATGGAGGTACATTAGCATATATCCATTCTACACAAGTCAATCGACACAAGGTTGATGAAGATGAGATGAAGCAAGCAATATTGTGATGCAGTAAGTCGACATAACTTTTTTAGGTGAAAAACTGGAAAAAGTAGTAGAATAATAGGAAGAACTTTCACAAACTACTGAGGTCGAACCTGCTAAGTAAAATGCATGGTAAGTAGTTAAAGCCCAAACTTCACCCAGACATGGTTTCTATGAAAGATTATTGGCTTGGATCCGGATTTCAAGAACACTTTTCTAAAGGGCAGCAGAGCATTTCTGAGCAACGCTGTGCTCTCATTTTGCCCTACAAGAGAAGTTTGTAGCAACTTGAAAAAGGTCAACCTTGCCACAGAAATTTACTTATTCAAGAATACAATCAAACATATCTGTGCCAGAGTCTGCATTCCTCGATCCTCTCAGCATAGATAAACAGCCAAGGAGAGTGAAGTGAGACAGGACTTAATGTCGTATCCCTCAAACCTCTGTTGAGGAAAGAGTGTGAGCACGAACCTGCAGCACCAGTAACACTTTGTGGCATGCCTTCCCAGAATTCCTTCTGTTCTAGGGAGTACCGATCCCATGCTTTGTGCAGTATGCAGTGGCCGCTCCTCCGATAAGGTGGAGGATCATTTCCCCATTGCTTTTTGAGCAGTGCAAAAAAAAGAAAAAGAAAATGATAATAACATGACATTATCATTTAATTTTCCACTGTTGATTCAGAGCCAGGTTAGGGAGGGGCATGGCTGCCCAGAGCAGGGGGAGGAGTTGTTTGCACTCCCTAAGTGCGCATGACGGTTTGGCCAGCCCTCTTGGGTCAGCCAAACCTTTCATGCGCACTTTACATTCTCCCCACCATGTTGTAAAGCACAGACTTTTGAGGAACATGCACAAGCTTTCAGTCCCCCTCTAAGCGCTGAACCATGGCGCTCAGACCAATCATAACGCTGCTGTATAGGAGCATTGTGATTGGCTGGGACAGTCTGGGAGGCTGGGTGCTTCCGTTCTGCCAGTGCACTGCTGAGAGAAGAGGATGGAGGAGAGTTGGCTTTTACACGTAAGTTTATTTTATTTTTCACTGCCATTCAGTGCCAAAGCACTGTGCTTGTCATATACATACTTGTGATTGGTGCATAAAATATTGATTTATATGAATTAGCTGTAAGTCCCTAGTCTAGGGGTAAGACATATACCTACGGCATTTAACTCAAATGCTCCAGCAGCACTGGTTGTGCCACCCACAGGGGTAGCTCTTCACACGTATCTCGCAGATTTTCCCTGGCCCGGCATGTGTGTGCAGGTTACTGTTGCTCGGCTTGGCCTTTAAAAAGTTACTTGCCAGGGTACTGCATGCCTCTCGCTATAACGGAGTACTCACTGGGGGCAGTTTGCGGTGTTTGGAGGAGGGAGGGCATGGGCGTGGGTGCGCTACATGCACGGATAGTGTGTTTGGTATGGTGGGGCTTCCTTCTTGATTTGTTAACATAGTGTACCAGTAGAAAGACTATTGAGCAGTTTTTCCTACGTGCAGAAGAGTAGCAGTATACTGTTTGATATTGATGAGTGGGTAATGGAATATCCTCTCCGGTAGTGTGAGCAGATTCAACAATACTCATGCTCGTGACTCTGTGTGCCTGTCAGCGTGTCTCCAATCCACATCTGGGTGCTAGGGTGACAGCTACATTGGTGCCTCCCTGATAGTAAGCCATAAACTAGGGGCTGAAGGGAAACTGCAAACCCCTGACTTTGAAGGGTCTTTCTGGGACATATACGAGGGGGTGGAATTGGCACCTGCATTTCAAGGGGCAGGGTCTCGTCCTCACTAAAGACATTGATCAAACTTCCCAGGGTAGGATTGCGGAGAGGACAAAATTTAGAGAGGGCATGTGCATTTCAAAGATGACCTTTTGAACTGATATCTTATAAGGGCATTGGGGGGTATAACTACTGGGGCTCTGCCCTCAGGAGTTAGACATGCTTTTTAGATTGTAACCATACTACACTGGTTCGACGTTGAGACATCCTAAAGAGGAGCCACTGAGACAGGGGGGACTGCAATTGGATTATTCACAGACTTGTGGTGGCCTGAGACTTGTCGTGCTCGGGGAAGGGGACTATCAGTTGGCATTTATTTATTTTATTTATTTATTTATGCAATTTTATATAGCGCAGACTTTACCCGAAGGCGTCAGAGCGCTTCACAATAGGAACAGAAATGATACAAACTGAGAACATTACACGAACAACAGATTGCAGAAGCATACGTTACGTTACATACGGTAAAGTGATAATTGTGAGCAAACAAGAGTACATGAGGTAGTAAAAATTGTGAGAAACCAAAAATACATGAGGTAGACAAGGTAATAGTGACACTTGTGAGCAAACAAAATACATTAGGTAGTAAAAATGTGAGCTACCAAAAATACATGAGGTAGTAAAAAGTGCACAGGAGGAAAAAGTGACAAGTGTGCAGGCTACATGAGAAAATAGAGTATAATTTGCGGTATAATTCTGCAATATATGTTAGACACTCAAGCACAAGAACAAACGATTACGTAGGCAAAAGTGTCACTTGTGCAGGTATCAAAGGTAAAAAACATGTGAGAGGAAGCAAACCGTGTGTTACAGGGGCAAAGTGGTGAGTGCAAGTTGCAAGAGGGTACCAAACACAAGTACATGGATGATACTGCAATAAAAGGCAAACACTCTAACCACAAGAACACACTGGGAAGGCACTTCCATGGACATGAGAAGTAGAAATTTTCAGTAGTGGGAGGTCTTCCTTCAGATAAAAGAGAGGACGTGAATTACTTTTGGAGGTGTCTCTGGAGGAGGAGAGCTTTGAGGTCCCTTTTAAAGGCCTGGGAGGAGGTGGTGGTCCGGAGCTGAGGCGGGAATGAGTTCCAGATTCTCACTGGGTTGCCTGAAAAGGATTGGGCCATTGTTCTTTCCTTCTTGAAAGTGGGAGGTTTAAGCAGTAGATTCTCTGCATTGCGTGAAGGTCTAGAACCTCCAGAGAGTTTCAGTTTATACGCCAGGTAGCGAGGAGAAGAGGAGTGCAGGGCTTTGTGGGTGATACAAGCGGTCTTGTAGATAGCTCTAGCCTCAAAGGGAAGCCAGCGGAGGGTAGATAACATTGGTGTGATGTGATCGCTTCTTTTGGCCCCATAAATGAAACGAGCTGCTGAGTGGAAAACAGACTTAAGTGGGGACAAGTGGGATTTGGGGAGGCCAGTAAGAAGAGAATTGCAGTAGTCGAGTCTGGAGAGGACCAGTGCTTGCACCAGGGTTATAAGGCCCCACTCTGGGAAGAAGCGACGGATTCCCCAAAGAAGGCGCAGTTGGTATCGAGCTGATTTTGCAATGGAATTGATGTGGGGAATTAGATTGAGTTTTTTGTCTAGTATGACACCAAGGGATTTGGCGCTGTCGGCAATGAATGGTTTATTGTTTAGTAGATTCATCTGATCCATCCATGATTGAACCGGGGGAGGAGAGAGTGAGGAGGAGAAGAGGAGGAATTCAGTTTTGGAGGGATTCAGAATCAGTTGATGAGTTGACATCCAGTTTTGAATGGAGTCGGGAGTGGAGCTTAGGATGGAGAGATCGTGAGTAGAGGCAATCTTGAGGTAGAGTTGAGTGTCGTCAGCATAGAGATGATAGTGAATCCCGGATTTACTTAGGAGATTTCCCAGTGGTTCTAAATAGAGATTGAACAGTGTGGGAGCAAGTATCGAGCCTTGGGGAACACCTTGACCTACCGCCACAGGCGGTGAAAGACTGTTCGCTATTTTGATCATTTGGGATCTGCCAGAAAGGAAGGATGCAAACCATTTAAGCACAGTGCCCTCCATGCCCATTCTCTGTTGAAGAATATTGAGGAGGGTGTTGTGATTGACAGTGTCAAAGGCTGCGGAAAGGTCAAGGAGAATTAGAAGACAGGACCCCCCTGAATCGAGTATCCTCAACGCGTCATCAACCACTTGCAGTAGGGCTGTTTCAGTGCTGCAGTTTTGGATGAAGCCGGACTGACAGTTGTCAAGAAGATCATTGTCCTTGATATGACAGGAGAGTTGTTTTGCTACACATCTTTCTGTGATCTTCGCCAGAAAGGGAAGGTTAGTGATGGGGCGGAAGTTGTTGAGGTCATTCGCATCAGCAGTGGGTTTTTTAAGAAGAGGGGTGACCTGCCCAGTTTTGAAGGAGGCAGGAAGGGAGCCTTGCCAGAGTGAGAGGTTGATCAGAGTGGTCCAATAGGAGAGGGAATAGGTATAGAAGTCAATAGCAATGGCACTGGGGATAGGGTCAAGAGAATGGTTGGATGGCTTCTTTTCTCGTATGCACTTAAGAAGGGCATCTTCAGATATGGGGTCAAAGCTCTGCCAAATGGCTAAGGATTTGCGCTCCTCTGGAGGGGTAGGATGAGCGACCTGATCCACAAGTGATTTCACTTTTTCATCGAAGAAAATAGCAAAATCCGCTGCTCTCTTTGTAGAATCATCCACCCTGGAGGTTGGGGGAGAGCAGTTAGGCATTTTGATGAGATCGAATAGTTTTTTGGGTCTATTTTTGGCGGAGTCAAGGAGGGTTTTGAAGTGTGTCGCTTTCCCAAGGAAGATGTGCTTGTGGTACTTGGATCTTGCTGAGCGAAGCATGGCCAAATTGTCGGAGGAGGGCACTTGCCTCCATAGTTTCTCCAGGAATCTTAGCTGCTTCCTTTCCTCATAAAGGGATTTGTTGAACCAAGGTGCTGAGGGAGTGGGCCTTAACTTTTTGCTTTTGAGTGGAGCGACTTTATTAATTTCAGCTGCAAGAACTATGAGGCTTTGGGAGGTGAGTTCGTCAACATCTAGGTTCTGGTTGAGCCTTGGAAGAGATAACAAAGCTGATTCACAGAGGGGACCAACATCAATATTTTTGGCTTCCCGGAACCATGAGATGGCCCTCTTGGGTTGGCCAAGAGTTATAGATTTTGACTGGATGTTGCTGGCTTGCATCTAATTGCCAGCTGTCATTGCCTGGGCCCCTAACCACTCTTTGAGGGCCAGTTGGCTAACCTCCTATCCACAAGATCCCAGAGACAGAAGGATCTCCTTGTTTCCACAAGATCGTAAGTACTGTTATACAAAAAACAGTGGGGCATATTACCAACAAGTAGCGATATTTATCGCGAAATAGGCTTAGCGACGATTTTTTTATCACTGAGCATCGCCAGGATTTATTGCTCAGATAACGTGCTATTAGCAACGTTTATCTCCAAAGTGATACATTTTCTGGCGATAGCGGCGAAATGCATGAATATCGCTGAGAATAAAGCGATATTCACGCATTTACGACGAAATGCTCTTAGCCATGTTAACCACCTCCCATTGGATAACATGGCTAAGAACTGGTATGGGCAGGTTTTAGTATTCCGAGATATTCGCGCTTAGCGCAAATATTTCCATCGCTACGCCTGCCTTGCTAATAGACGATAGCGATGTTAGCGACTGTTTTCAGCTATTACGCACGCTGACAAGTAATAATTTAAGATACAGTAACGTCTCTATGTGTTTGTGTAAAACATTGTGTGTGTTAATACTGTCATATCGAGTCCTGTGTTGTTTCTATGTGTGAATTCACGCCACACATGCATTTTGCTTGTTTTTAAGATTCTTCTAGGCACAACCACTCGCGCCTTGGAAGTCTGCATGCACCGATATGGAGCATACCACTCATATATGATTGCAGTATGGAAGAACAAATGTGTACCCCCTCTCAAAGGAGGGGGGTGTTAAATCTAATGCTTTTCCTTTATTCTTTTACATTCCAGATACACAACGAGAACTAGCAATCGTATGGATAATACAGGAGTTGGCAAACACAGGGCTGGTCCCTGTGTGGTCCTGAAGAAAAGCTAGGGGAAGCTTGAAACATGTCAACCACACACTGATTCCTTTCTCATTATAGATATGTACACAGTGTCAACCCCGCTTTTAACCATACCTACCTAGGAGCAGGAATAAAATAATTTAGGCCCACTAGCACAGTATTTTTAATCAATAGACATCTGCTCCACCACACTTTGCACCACACATAGTCTTCTACAATAAAGTGCTCCTATGTAATTCCGCAAGTAGCAGCACGCCCCAGTTTGTAGAGAACTGGGATGGCCGCAATGATGAAGCATGTCACCGTGGGGAAACCCTGGTGAGTGAGGGGACTCAAGAAATACATTTTTCTTTCTTTCTGGCTCTTTTCTGACCATATGGGCCAGGAGCCATAGTCATAAGCTAGGTCTAAGAACCCAACACTTTGGGTTTGTTTTTTAATTACACGTCTTGCTCACAAATCCAGCAGGACATACATTCTGATGCGGGTATTTCAACCGGGTGATTGACCTGGCAATAGACTGATCCACTCCCCCCATTCCATGGGCACACCCTTGCTCTTTGTTACAGCACCTGAACATGTGGGCTCACAAGTTGCGGATATTTGGCGTTCATTGTACCCCAACAACAGGGAACATTCCCATTACTCAATGGTACGCAAATAACATTCCATACTAGATATGGTCTTCTCTCCTTTCACAATGATTACATTGCGCACACGAGCAGAGTACTTGGGCAAGACCCTGTTGGACCACAATCCCTTATTGGTTTTATTGAAGTGGGGGAGACCCATACCAAAGATTCCCTCTTGGCACTAGGAATTCTGCACTCAGATGGGTGAGGCCATTGATACTTACTTCTAGGAAACAAGGGGGCGGCATCAAATGTCTTGGTCGATTGGGATGCATTCAAGGTTATGCTAGGTGGATTGTGTATGAAAAAAGCATATGAGGTGCTCAAGTTGCTGAAAGAAGAGATGGCTGTGATGGAGGGTCATTTGGGAGAGTTGGAGCAAGAATGTCTGACAGATTGCAACCAATTTCCGCCTCTCTCTCTGCCTTGTGAGGGGAGTACCTGCGATTGGTCAGTGACTTGTCCAAATTCGATTGTAAGATATAGATACAGTGACAACATGAACATTGTGATAAGGCAAGTCACCCACTAGTGTGGCTGCATTCGGATTCCCCCAGACTTCCAATCACTGTGATCCAACAGCAGTCAGGGCAGTTACTAAACTCATAGGAAGATATCAATGGGGAATTTCAGAACTATTAGCGGGGTCTGTACAGCTATCCCTCTGAGATACATCCAGATGTGCTTACTGAATATGTCACTCGTGTCCATACTTCTTCCACTGACCCCCTCCAGCTCCTCTAATTATGTAGTCCACTCACATTAGAAGAGGGAAAGAAGGCGATAATCTCCTAAATGTAACTTCATATCGATCCCTGTCTCTCCTGAATCTGGATTACACAGTTCTTGGGAATGTCCTATCCAACCATTTCAATACACTAGTCCCCTCCTTAGTGAATTCTGACCAAAACATCTTCATTTTCGGGTGCAACACCTTCATTAACTTGCGGCAGCTCTTTCGAGTTATGAACTGGGCAAGACGCACAGGTACAGAGGGTTGGGCAGCCTCGCTTGACAAAGAAAAGGCATTTGACACCTTGAGTTTGGCCATACGTGATGGCAGTTCTGACACTCATGGGGTTTGGACCTTCATTTTTGCACTGAGGTGTTACTGTACACTAATCCAAGACCACGGTGCGCATAGGGGACGTAATATCTGCCTCTTCCATGGTGGCTAGTGGTATATGACAGGGCTTCTCCTCACAGCTTCTGTTCCCCTTGGATTGCACAGCAGGGTGGTGTGGTGCTTGGACATCCCCACATAGTGTCCCTTTATATAGATGTTGCGTTAATTTATTTGAGTGCTCTGACCCACATGATACTGCCAGAGGTCATGGATCTGCTGGCTACATTTGGAGCCATGTCTGGCCTCAATGGTAATTGGGATAAATCCTGTTTATTCTAGCTGCCTTGAGGACCGTTGTCATACAATATTGCAAATGGAATTGAATTGGCATTTTGACTCCATTTAATACCGGGGAGTCCATGTGTAGTATGACCTGCATGATTTGCTAAAGGAGAACCTGAGAATGGCGGTAACTGTGATCTGCCATTCTTTCCCTTTTTGGACCAAACTACCCTTGTCCCCAATTGGCAGGGCAGCCACTGTCAAAGTGTTAGTCCTGTCACAACTTCTCTGTTTCTTTGCAGCCCTGCCGTTGATTATCTCTATGACCTTCTCCCTGCATTTAAGGAGGGTGCTGACGGAATTGATTTAGGGCAAGGGCAGGAGAAAAGTTCTCTACATAAATCATTTGCTCCCTTGGATGAAGGTGGCCTTGGAGCCACAGATTATGAATTGTACTATGCAGCAGCACAACTGCAGTGATTGATGTGCTGGACTGCAGGAGCACCATCTCCGGAATGCGCTGGCATTCTGGATGAGTTGGCTGGGAGACAACTTCAGCATACGTTTTTAGACTCTACTACTCCTCAAGACACGGATAGAGTGCTGCTGTTTACAGCACTCTATGTCTGAAAAGTATATGTCAGAGATGGGCTGTGCCGTACACCCTGTGCACCCAGTCTACTGATTTGGGCAATACCTACCAGAATGCGCATGCTTGAGGAACATGCCTCTGGTCCGGAAATGGGAAGTGCTGAGAATCACAACTTGAGCAGAGGTCTGTGGAGGGGTTCTGTGCCTTTGAAACTTTGATGTTAGATCAGGAATTAGGGCCAAAGCAGTTCCTATTGTATTCAGTCAGTCCTGCAGGATGGGATGTGTAGGACCTGAGTATTACAACCTTAGTGTGAGACATTGTGAAGGGCACACCTGGGGTCACCTATGTCAATACACCCCTTGCACAACTATAATAAGTGGCACCATAGACCCCACCCTACCATCGTCTACCCAGCCTAGTGAGTTCCAGGGCGGTAAGGTGTAGACAAGCAAAGTGGGTCCCACATCTTTTCAAGAAAGCATATATACTGTGGCAGTTAGCATAAGAACCCATACCTCTCACATTCCATGAGAGAAACTTGTATTCTGGTACTCTCATGACAAAGTGAAAATACAAACATGCACACACCCCAAAACCAAAGTTGGTTAAATTCAAATCAATTCAATAATCTTTATTCGGATATAAAATATTCATAAATATTCATAAAAGCACATGGTGAGGACTTTGCCAATCTGCAGTATATCTTGGGGTAAAGATATCATCTAACATTGCTGATATAAATTCTTTAAATTATGATCCCTTATTAAAAGAAGTGTCTAATCTTTTGAAAAACTGGTACAAGATCCCATTAAACCTCATAGGTCATATGAATTTGAACAAGATGAACATACTGCCGAAGTTTTTATATCTTTTCCGTTCCATACCTTGCCACGTTAATATCTTATTTTTTTAAAAATTAGACGCCATCCTAAGTAGTTTCATTTGGGGCTATAAGAAGGCTCGTAGGTCTATTACTATATTAAAACTCCCACTCGAAAAGGGAGGCTTAAACTTCCCTGATTTTAAAGCTTATTTTTTTGCCTCTTTCTTAGGTCGGCTTCGTAGCCTATTTGTCGTTAATAATCAATATTTTTTCCACCAATTTATGCTCGGTGGCCATTCCAAACAATTCCTGGCAAATGTACAAGACCCAAATTACTTCAAACGTGTAAAATTTAAGACTGCGAGAGATGCTGTATTAATATGGAAACAGATGTTGACTAAGTGCAATACTTCGTTTTTCCATAAAGAGCTGCCAATATGGGACAATCCTGAGCTTCCAGATATTTTTAGAGATAAAACTGCCCGATAAAGGGCGAACTATGGTATTGAGACACTAGGAGATCTTTATTGTTCGGACGGTTTTTTACAATTTTCAACATTGCAACTATTGTATAAAATGAAAAAATTAGATTTAAATATATTCAAGTTAAGGATTATTTAATACGTAAAATGAATCTGGTAGAAATTACCAGCTCAGATATATGGACTTGTTTTTATTCGGTGCATTGAAAATCATTAATTAGTCCGGGATACAAGTGTCTCAGTCAAAATAGTTTTGATGAAGCCCCTAGATTGACACTAAAATGGACTGCTAGCATAGGATTCAATGTGACAACCCAGAACATTTCTTCTGCCTTAGTCAATATTAGTAAAGCAGTCCAGTCCTCTAGTTTGAAACTCCAATCCTATAAGACGATTAGTCAATTGCACTACAATCCATTAAAAATTTCAAAATGGGCACAAAATAATTTCTATAATGATCGCACTAAATGTCCTAAATGCGGTCTGGCGGCAGCAGACCTCATACATATGATTTATTTGTGCCCATCATTAGCGAAATATTGGTTGGACATAGAAAATATTCTAATTCAAAATCAACTGATTAATTTTTCATTAGATGCCGCCGCGGTACTAATGTCCATATACCCGGCTAGCTCTATCTATAAAGATCTGCTAGATAATATATTGGCTTGTGCTAGACTGGTGGTAGCTAGGGCCTGGATTGCTCAGAACCCTCCTCATACAACCGAATGGGGGACATTGGTTTATGAAATTTACACTATGGAAGATGCTATTGCTAGGAATAGAGGAATTAAAGCTAAAAATAGGTTTACCAAAATATGGGGTAATTTTTTGCAATGCCAGTAACGTTTAAAACCTTGTATGCTTTTTCGGTTTACGATGCTATTAATTATTAGTGATATGTCCTGACTAGGAATTACATCTTTTACTTTTGTCTCTGCTTTCTTTTTTTTCATTTGTTATAATATGAACTCGCACCAAATTGTACTCGATTTATCTTATTTTTTCGATTTTGTACTTGGATATGTTAATCTCCCTGACTTGCTTGTCAAATAAAATAATAATAAAAAAAAAAAGCACATGGTGAGAATACCAGCAACAGTACAATTTTGTTGAAAACACAGTGTAAATAGAATGGATAGAAAGGGGATTATCAAATTACAAAGACTTCAATTTTGAGCATATAATAAAAAGAAAGAACATATACAAAACAGCAGTATCATAATAAGAGTTAAAACGGGCAGATAGCAACATAATAGTGTTGAACACTTTCAGGGGTTCGACAAACAGATAGCAGCATATTATAATAAAGTGGGGTCAACTGGAAACAGTTTTAGCAGCGTAATATAAAGTGCAATTAAATTTAATCTTTCAGGGTAGTCCAGTCCACATGTAACGCTTTCATTTGGTGTTCCATGCTATAAAGTACAGGTAGGTTCATGCAGTGAAAACAGTGTTGTGGTTTAGGTACACTTAAGTGTGTTACAAGGTGCTCATGGCAGCACGTGAGCAAACTGCCACTCTCAGAAAGGAGCTGACGCTGAAAATCAAGTCATCCGTCTCGAGTCTGAGAATTTCCAAAGAGGCTGTTCTATGATTAATGTTTGCAATTACCTTAAAATAGAGGATCAGGTATTGTTTTGTATATTTTTTATAAAAATTACAGAAAAATAAAAAATGAAACATTGTTTGATTGCTACGAATGCCACAGGGACAGGGCATTTGCTCGAGATTAGTATTGAATCCCAAAGGGAAGCAAAGTGAGTATTTTTGGGTGCCATCCCTGAGGCGAAAGAGCAAACTTCTCTCCCAATGACTTGTATTCTTCAGAAGAGATTTAGATGGCATATAGGTTAAGGGGCTGTTGGCCTCCACTAGCAACATATATCTAGAGAATGATGATTTTGAGAGCTTTGTGGCATATCTTGCATTGTCACAAAGGATTCAAAAAGACATGCTCTATATTCACGCTAGTTAAACTTTTTCTAACAGAGGAAAGCCAGGGCATGCACCCTCCCTTGTCGCAGTTGAGGCAGTCAGCTGTATTCTCCCTTGTCAAGGTCGCTGCCGGATTTTACCAAACTTTTAGCCAAAATATAACTGGAAGGGACCTGATAAAGTCTTCTATGTAGAACAAATGTAATTCTTTATGACATACAAAATTTGGTGAGGAAATCTGGGCCCCTAGAAGTTTCCGACAGAACCTATTTTCCTCTCTCTGGATTCCACTGCAATTTATAAAACTCCAAACTTCTGCGCCATATGTGGCAGTGGGAATACACTGTGTTTTATACATTTTAGTTATAGATAATACTACCTCTGCTTGTTTGGGTTGGCGAAGACTCGAGATCGAGTTTGTCGCTTTTATAAATTTACTTCTGCTATGGGCAATATGAGCTGCCCAAGATCCAGTGTCAGAAAATACTAATCCCAGATATGGGAAAGAGCGGTTGCTTAATAAATGTTCAGGACCTGAGGTTATTGAATTAATTACAATGTTTTTTTGGGCCATGGGTCATTATAAAAGATTTCTTGAAATTAGTGTGAAGGTCTAAGTCTGCCATAAAAACTACAAAACCCCTGACTAAAGTGCATAGTGCGTTCGGAGTGCATCCCATTACATTAATGCAGCACCCAGCACCACACACACACATTCCCAATCCCCACCATTGTCTTGAACTCCCTAACCCAGGCCATTGAACAACAGTGCAGCAACATGCCAGCAACCCCACAACTTGTTCGAGCCAAATCATGGGTAACTCCAGCAGACAGTAGGGGGAAATAAGTGTCCACCATGGATCGTTACTTTCAAGAAACTGCTCAACAAGTCCTGTAACGCCAAAACAAAGTTAAGCCTTTTCCCACCCTGCTGCCCTTCTTCAAGTAGGCTCCCCCATTCGAATAGGAGAAAAAACAGTCTAGTGGACCCTCACAGAAATAGGAATGGGATATGGGCACATTAGAGTCAGCCGATGTATTCAACAGTTATTGGAGTAACTGCTGGAACCCCCCCTGCAGTGTATCCCGCAAATATTCCAGCAAGAAACCACTCATGGACAGAAAGTCTACAGCATATATGGCTCCGGGGGTGCCCCGTTGGACGGGGGACCCCGCTTACACTAGGGCGGTCATCACTTGTCCATTTCTAGTGTGGCCTGGTCTCGAGATGGGGGGGAGTGGTGTTTACGATTGGGTCGAAGTCGAATCCGAGTGGGATGCGAACTCTCCTCTGCATCAAGCCGGTCTGATGAAGGGTACTCCCCTATGCAACTCAGCCAGCCCCATGCCTCATGGGGAGATTGAAAAAGAAGCACCTGGTTGCCATCCAAAATGCAGAACTTAGCAGGAAAGAGTAAATAGTATTTGCTCCCCAGTTTTCAGAGTTATGGTTTCACTGCGTAGTAGGAGGCTCCACATTTCTGGACTTCAGTTGTATAGTCCGATGAAGATCGTAACTGTCTGGTTGTCCAGTTGTCATGGGCCATTAGTGCGAGCAACCTGAAGGATGTGATCACAGTCCCGGTAATTGAATAGGTGACCACTGGATGTGGAGACACTCCTGGTGACGGTGGTCAGGCCAACACTTGATGGGCCTGTTCGCCTGAGAAGAACGTAGATGTTCTACCTCCCAGGACCGTATGATTCAACCATTGCTCTAGATATAGGTACATTCTCGGGCCTTCAATCTTCTACGGTAGGCCCACCACCTGGATGTTGTACCATCTTGGCCATCTCTCTACATCTTCGGCCCTTCAGTTCAGTAAGTCCACCTTCCACTGCTGATTGGATAGTGTAGTTTGCATCTCTGACACAACAGGTTGTATCTCCTTTATAATCACATCACGGGCAGTTACTGTGGTCTTCAGTTTATTATGTTCTTCACGCATTTGGCCCATGTTGACAATCAAGAAGTCTAGTTTAAGTTCTAGTGTCACTTTTAAGTCCTGCATAGCTGCTAGAAGTTCTGGAAACTTGGCATGGTGTCCTGTAGCACATGATCAGCACTGGGGGGCAACCCCATCAGGGGCACCCACATCTCGGATGAAGCAGGAACCTGCTGGGCATCCTCAGGTTTGGAGCCTTTAAGACACAGCAAGGAAAGGTGAAGGCCTCTAAGCCTTCAGTTATGGTGGCGAGGGAAAGGGGCTGATGCACTGCGTTGTCCCGCTGCCTCCTTCATTACTGATGAGGTGCGGGTTCCTACCCCGCCTCTTTGAATTCTCCTGCCCACAAAGGAGCCTCGCTCTCCGCCATCCATGTCTGAGGGACTCTTCCGGTAGTGAGGAAAGGGAGACGTGTAATATTCAAGCCTCGGGTCCCCAGTAATCGCAGCAATGAGGGGCTGACTCAATGCTCCATTCAGTGCACTCCTATCCCGGCAGCAATGGGGCTCAGGCTCCTGTCCTTCTGCTTCGATGCACACTAACCCACCTACGTGGCCTGCCCTCTGTTATTTGCAGGGGAGGGCATCCAGCCAGCCCCCAGGGAACAGGGTGGTGTACCTCGCTCCTCGTGGCCATTAGCACGGCAAGCGCAGCTCTGCTCTGCCTCCACCGATGTGTCAGGTAGCTTGCACTGGTGGCCGCAGACTCGACAAAAGGAAGCGGCAACATCCATTACTTGCAGTGGAGCGGGGTCTCAAATCCCCTGAGAAACCAGGATTTTTGTGATGCCAGGATGCAGCTCGCTTGTATGCGACTGATCCCTCCGACATCTTGGAGAGGTCTCCCAATTTTTTCAGAATACATATAAGTACCAGCTAAGTAGGGTACATTAGGGTCAAAACTCCAACTTCCTCCGACCCATGGCTTTCAAACTGGTATACTCACCTTGGTAATTAACTGCCAAATAAAGTACACTACAGCTTCTATCTCCTACCAGTAACCCACCAATTACCTCTTTTTTTTAAAGTCCTCATTCGCCTTAGATAGAAACAGAGATAATCGGGTATTCTCTGGCCCCCCCCCCTTAATCGGCACCAACCAGAGAACTCTTTTACTAAGAAAGTGCATTTTACACAAAAACCTCTCCTTACATGGTTTATTCTGGCCTTCTCTCAAAGACATTCTGAGGGCAACCTGAGCTGTGAAGAATCTCAGTGTAAAGGCATAATCATAGGACTGTGTTTACCTCAAGTTCCAAGGGTTAATCCTATCTCTTATGGTCAGGGGAAATGTTTTTATCCTGTTTTTACAAATTTCCCTCCGGGCAAGTAAAATCAAGTAAAACATTAATTTATTATTATCAACAGAAGAAGATTCATGATGTGCTTGAACACCAAAAAAGACCAACTCTGGGCTTACCTGAAGTTCCCGCACAAGTATTGTAGAGATACTATTACTTACATCAGCCCAGAAATGCTGTAATGTTGGACAATACAGGAACATATGGGTATCATCTACCTTTTCCTGGGAGCACTTGGGGCATTTCAGAGTGGCACCGTTCCCAAATTTAGAGAGCCTTAAAGCGTGTCCAATAAACCCTATGGAGGCAAAAAATGTGGTTTCTCTTTAAATTTGCAGCCTGCACCGCGGAATACATGATGTCACAAGATACTTGCCATAATTCTTCAAGCTGGATCACAGGCAATCTCTTTTCCCACAGCTCCGCCATCAGTTTGAAATCCCCCTCCGAAAGATCAATCAGGAGCCACCTCTTTCTTTCTTGCTACTTTCCTCATTAACACAGATTCCAACTCGTTCAAGGTGCCAATTCCTAGTCCGAATGCTCGGTGCCAACTTTTCAATTGAAGATATTTGAAACTGGACCACTCATTGTGCGTAATGTCTAAAAGATTTTCCAAAGAGAGTAGAGTACCATCTTCGACTAACTGTTTCCAACGCGATATTCCCACTTTCCTCAGAGGTGCCGGCAGAGAACACTTTGTCCGTTCCAGGGAACGAGGAGCATCCCAAATAGGAGCTAACACACTGTAGCAGTTGATTTTGAGCTCCTTTCTGATTTTATACAAAGTGGTGGCTAATTCGTGAAGGATCTTATGGTGCACCTTTTTAAAGTATCTGGGATCTCTGAATTTATAGATAAAACCTTGCTCTCTCCCTTCACATCTAAAAGCATCACCTTCAACATTCTTCCAATATCTGAACCATCCAGTTCATTCAATAGCATTTTCCCATTCCTCATTAGGAAAGCCCACGCATATTAGATTATATCTGGCAGGCACAGTCCTCCCTTAATGTTCTTCCTACAAGTTTTTTTCCACAAGATACCTATCCCCTTGGAGGCTCAAATAAAACTACTTATCTTAGACTGGAATTTCTTAAGCCAGATTTCTCTAAACACCAAGAGGATGCTCTGAAATATAAAGATGAATTTCAGGAAGATCATAATTTTTATCAAATTTACCCTTCCAATTATGGTAAAAAATAAATAACTCCAGCTTGCTGAGGAATTTCAAATCTCCTTACTGTTGTATGTTCCCTAGTCAACCTCTCATTGGAGTCAGGTGTGGTTCCAACTAAGTGGAAGCAGGCGGTGGTGTCCCCAATCATTAAGAAGCCCACCTTGGATCCATCGAAGCCCGAAAGCTACCGCCCCATCTCACTGCTACCCTGGCCGGCGAAGATAACAGAGGCTCATGTCAACTTGGCCCTGTCAGAACATCTCGCCCGGACCAGCGCCCTTGATCCCACACAAAATGGCTTCCGTGCTGGGCACAGCACGGAGACCGCCCTCCTGGTGATGGTAGAACATCTTTGTGCGGTGTTGGATGTTGGTCAGACGGCGGCGCTGATACTGCTAGATCTCAGCGCCGCCTTTGACACGGTCTCTCACAGTATCCTTCTGCATCGGCTCGAGGAGATTGGTGTCGGGGGCCAGGCGCTGCAGTGGTTCCGCTCCTTCCTCGGCAATCGTTCCTTCTGTGTTGCCATCCCTCCCTTCAAGTCCAATTTCCAGCCACTGGCCATGGGGGTTCCGCAAGGATCCTCGCTGAGTCCCACGTTGTTCAATTTGTACGTGAGACCGCTGGCTGAGGTCGCCAGGCAGTGGGGCCTAACTTTGGTCTCATATGCCAACGACACACAGCTAGCGGTTACTCTCAGCGGGGATGCGGAACAAGATGCCCCCAGGTTTCAGGATGGACTGAAGGCGGTGGCCAGCTGGTTGACGGGGAACTGTCTCCAGCTCAATGCCACTAAGACAGAGGTTATGATTGTCGGAAGGGGAGTGGAACTATGGGGTGACCAATGGTGGCTGACAGAGTTGGGACCAACTCCGACTCCGGTGTCGGAGCTGAAAAACCTGGGAGTCTGGCTGGATGCTGGTCTTACCTTCGTAGGACACACCAAAAAAACAGCTGCTTGTTGTTTTGGCCTGCTGAGAGGCTTACGACCTGTCCTCAAATACTTTGACGCCCCAACCAGGCAGCTGGTAATCCAGGCTACTGTCATCTCTCGCCTGGATTACGCTAGCTCTCTCCTGGTCGGGGCCAATCAGGCTTAGCTTACCCGCTTGCAACAGGTACAAAATGCTGCGGCCAGAGCGATTGTTGGCCTGCCCAGATTTTGCTCGGTGTCAAGTGTCCTTCGCTCCCTGCACTGGCTTCCAGTGAGGAAGCGTATCCTCTTTAAGGTCCTTTGTTTGACCTTTAAGATCTTGAGAGGTATAGGCCCTGAAATTATGTCCAGCTTTCTTTCTTCTATGTCCCTATGCGCACCCTCCGTTCTCAAGGCCAGGCCTTTGCTGTGGTTCCTAGATACAGGCTTTGCCGTGTGGGGGGACGTTCCTTCAGCGTCAAAGCTGCAACAACTTGGAACTCTCTTCCGGTTGAAATTCGCCTGCTGGAGGACCTCACGGCTTTCTGGAAAGCCATAAAAACCTTTCTGTTTTAGTTAGCCCCCTCAAGTTTTCTGTTTAGTTCCTGTTATGTTATGTTCTACCTTGTCAATGCGCCAGGACGCTCCTTAGCTGGAGTAGCTGTGCGCACAACAAATAACAATAACATAACATAACATAACATACTGACTTTTGAAAAATTAATTTCTTGAATTCTTTGGATATTCTGTGAGACCATGATACCCAGGTATCTTATCTCCGTTTTGATGCTCCTTTGTTGTGTATTCATATTCCAGGCTATAGACTCTGTTTTTGTTGTATTTACTTCATATCCTGAAATACGACCAAATTGGGAAGTCAGGTTGTACAATATTGGGACCGCGGAAGAAAGATCTGAGGTGTAATCCAATAAATCAGCGGAGTACAGGACCACCCTTTTCTCCCAACTGCTGTACTTTCATAGGGGAGATTCTGTCCTCCTGTTTGATTTTCACGCCAGGGGTTCTATGTATAAATTAAAAAGTAAGTAAGATAAAGGGCACCCCTGTCTAGTTCCCCTCTGAATTTTGAAAGGGGCAGATAGATTTCTGTTCACCAAAACTCTGGCTCAGGGCGTTTGATTTATCAGACACACAGTCCTACAGAAATGTTATCCCAAATTGCACAACCTCATTATTTTTTTAAGATAGTGCCAGTTTACACTATCAAACACTTTGTGGCATCTAAGGTGATAATGGCCAGGGGAGTTTTATGACGAGTAGCTAAATCTATTGCCCCAATTAAGTTATAGGTCAGGACTTGGATCCTCTCCGTTGAGCAAAGCCTTTTTGATCCTCATGTAAATGGCCTCCCCCACCTCATTTAACCTCTCCGCCAAGGTCTTAAAAAAGATTTTGTAATCGCAACTAAGCAAAGAGATAGGCCTATATGAGTCACAAGAGTTGGCTGTTCTAGCTGGCTTTAAAATGAGCGCGAATGTGGCTTCATTCCAGGATGCTGGTATATATCCCTACCTTCCTCGAAGATGTGTGAAAATAACTTCTCCATTACAGGGGTGAGAACGTCACTCAAGCACCCATAAAATTCAGCCCATATCCCATCTGGGCCTGCTGCTTTTCCGGACTTCCCAGCCATTAAGGCCTTCCTAATCTCTCTCCCTATAATGGGACTATTAAGGTTTCCAGCCTCTCTTTCCTTAATTTTACCCAGAATGTCCTGACCCAACCAGGCCTCGATATCCTCTTCTGTAGCTCGTAATCGCTCCTGATATACCTTTTCGAAGTGATTATGTAAGGCCTTTTCTATTTCTTCACTGTTTGTAAGGTTATTACCTGATACCTCATTTCTAAGTTCTTTTATAAACCCCTTTGCCTGATCATTTCTAGTTTTCCAGGCTAGGAGTTTCCCACACCATTCCCGTATTCAAAGTGTGCATGTTTGTTCACTTGCCACCTTTTCCTTAATCTTTCTTCAATTACCCTGGCAAGTTAAAGAACTCCCAAGTATCAACACTCAACTTCTCAATCACTGATTTCTCTAGTAATATGACACAATCCAATGTCCACCTCCTCTGTGGTAATTTGGCTGGCAGATCCAAGACTAAGGTTAATGCAGAGTGATCTGATAGATGTGCACCTAGGTGTTTACATCCTCACCCATCTTTTCAGATCTTGATCTATTAAAAAGAAATCTAATCTCAATTGATGGCCACACTTTTTGTTTTAGAAGGTAAACCCCCTTTCAGTGCCCATTTTATTTTACCTAACCTAGCTGTTTCATAGAAGACTTTGATAGGGACTGCATCTTACTATTCTGAATTGTTCTATCATTTGATGAACGGTCTAATTCTGGAACCAGCACTACATTAATATACCCTGCTAAGATTATAGGATCAGGAAAGCTTAATAACTTCATAAGTAATCCTGAAAGAGAACTGGGATCATCTATGTTAGGTCCATAGTACCCAACCAATATAAATTTATAATGAAATAACCTAATTCTCACTATAACCCAACTCCCTTTCCTGTTGACTTTACTGTCTTCTACAACTATGTATAGGCTCCTTTTAATCAGAATTGCCACTCCTTTCATAGTTAGTTGTTGGGTAGTGAAGATAAGATTCCAAACTCAGTGTCTAGATTTGAGAAGACTTCTCATTTCTTTCCTGTAATAACAAAATATGTGCCGAGGTCTTTCAAATATTGTAAAATCTTCTCCCTCCTATATTTGTCTCTTAACCCATTCACGTTCCAAAAGAGAAGCTTCAACTGGGCACTTTTTTCACTCATTCATTGGGCCAGGTTTTTTCTGCCCACAGGTACCAGAAAACATACTAAGGCGAACAGAACACAATTCTTTCCCCACTGCTCCCCACCCAGTGACCCTTACCCTTACCCCATCCTGTCCCTTTAGTGACACCCACCCTGGAGAACCCTCCTTTCCCCTTCTCCATGGCCTAACCCTAGGCCTATTGGGTCCCCTCCTGGAGTCGTAAGACTACATTATACCTTGTGACTTTTTTCGCTTTTCACCGCTTTTTAACCGCTAGCAGTATTTACTTAACCTGAAGATATTAGTGACATATTGGACACAGGGTGGGATCTATTTTCTAAATTCTCCAACTTGTCCCTCCCTCTGAGATAGACTGTAGGAAATTCTCTGCATCCTCCACCCACCAAAAGGTGTGCATTTTATTGTTATCAATTACCCGTAATGTTGCGGGAATTTTAACTGTGCAGTGGCACCTAGATTCTTGAAAGGATCAAGTAATTTCCCAAGCTGCCATTGTTTGTTTGCAGTGATGGATGACACATTGGATCTTATTTCAAAGCTGATTCCATCTACTGTTAACCATTTCACTTTAAGGTCCTTACCAGAATGTCTTCTTTTATCCTATATGTGTGAAAGTGAATTAAAATCTTCCTGGGCTTAGTCTTATTAGGGGTTAACCTAAACGGGTCTCTCTGAACCCTCTGGATGTCTGCCATAAGATCTTGTTCCATGCAGTCAACTTGGATTCCTGCTTTGACCAATCTAACCACAAATTCCTTTAGGTTATCCCCCTCCACCACCTCTGGGATCTTTAACAAGCAGAGGATATTCCTTCTTTGAGCATTTTCGAGGGATTCAAGGTTTACTTTAACACCCATCCCACTTTCCTTTAACAAGGTGATCTCTTTCTTGTTTCCTCTGTTTGAGATGTTAAACCCTTCACTGCTATTTAAGTGCTACAGTTCTGGCCGCAAGAGCGTCCAGTTTATTTTCCATTTTCTCGCATACTGACCTAATCTCGATCTGATTTACTTCGGAGAAAACAATTCTGCTCCTGAACTCTGTTGTCAGCAACCTAATCAGCTCTGAGACTGACTGGGGTGCTACCCTAATTGAAGGTCCAGCCTTCAAATCTGATGTCAATATCTGGCTCTGGCTATAATCCCCTGAGTGCAAGGCCCTCTGCAGCTCAACCTGCGGGGGTGTAGCCATATCCTCACTCACAACACTCGCTATTTGTACTCCCCGGGAGATATCCTGCACTAACTGAGGGTCATCAGCCCAGGGCCGTTTCTAGGTATTTTGACGCCCTAGGCAAGAACTGAAAAATGCCGCCCTCCTCCCTTTTACTACAATAACTCTTTCCCCATGTCGTCCAGGCTAGAGAGGCACACCCTCTACTGTCGAACCCTTCTATGTTACTCTCATTTACTATCAGGAAACACGATCACAACAGTCAGTCCTGCAAACAATCTCAACGAAAGCCCAGTCTAGATTGTTACTGTAGCCATACACTCTCAGAACTATCTACACGGATGCCCAATAGAGCCTTATGTTTAAATACCACCAAAGCATCAAGTGCACATCGTTTTCAAAACTAGAAACAACAAAAATAGTAACTTGCACCATCTTCCAAGGCCAGACCTAGTGGTTTTGCCAACGCTTGTTTTTTCTCTCACTGTGGTACCTGAAATAGTTATCATCTACGATTGCTTGGGGTGCCACACATTTGGCTAAATAAGGAGCCCGGGATTACAAATCGTGGTCTCCTGCTCAGCCGCCGCAATTTTACCGCATCCGCTCCCTGTAACACACCAGACTACTATAAAGAAGTTAATTTTCCATTTCTTGTAAAAGCCCATTTACACACAACATGATGTAGGGGAGTGCATGTGAGCAGTATTTTAAGAGCTCAGCAGTTTGACGCATGAAGAAACAGGGGGACTGGGATTATAAATGGGTATCCCCAGGACCACACTGTTGATGAAACGGGAAGCGGCGTCTACCTGTTGGCATGTGGAACTCTGATGCTAGCGGGTACAAAAGGTCTGCTTTTCACTATATACAGAATCGAAGTATTTAAAATAATGTAATATCCTTTTAGAATCAAAGCATACAAATGTATATGCGAGCAGGTCACACTGTAAAGAAACAATCTTTGCAGTGTCCGAGTGCTAAATTTGGTCTATATCTCCTCCTCAAATCCGAATTTTTCATGTTAGAAATCGATGAATGATTAGATGGATCAATAAATGGCTGGATAGATGGAATATTCTGTGAGTGAACAGAGGAATGTTAGAAGTGAAGAATAAACTGTGCAGATAAATTAGTTCATGGAAACATAATCGTTTAAACTGGAATTGATTGCATGGCTATGTTGTGAATGCATTGACAAATGTGCACAGGAATTAATACGTGGATGTGTGAATTAACAAGATAATGAATGCATGCGCAAAGGAGATCGATGGCACGCACTGTGCACCATAGTCTGGTTGCTAAAGATGAAACCCGGTAAATAAAAAAAACATTGTGAAAAACTCAATTTCTAAACAAGATTCCACCCCCACCTCCAGCTGTAACCCGCTTACCTAAAGGCAGCGCTCACCTGAGAGCTCATCTCTTGTGTTCTGGTGCAGGCCATCCCCTAAGTGCACCCCCGTTGCAGGAGCGCCACTAGGAGGCAAGGGCAGCTGCTTCATGTAGGCTCTGGCCCCTGAGTAACTCCATTGCACCTGAGGGCTGGCATAAGGCGAGTGGCAGTCCATTGAGCTGGCCAGGGCAGGCAAGGAGGGCAGGGGGTGGCTGCTGCCGCCGCTCTCTGGCAGTTTGTCCCCCCAACCCCCCCTGGAGTGGCAGCAGGCCATGTAGCTGGAGCCAGGGCTAGGGGGCATGTGGTGGGTGCCCGTGCCGCCGAGCCCTTCCAGGCCTACTGAGCCGTAGCCACCCGAGTGGCAGCCCAGTGGGGCCAGGGGCGCCTGGGAGTTGAAGGCCCTGAAACTCAGGCTATTGACCATGCAGTACTTGGCTCCTGGCGGGCTTCAGAGCCTGGCCCTTGCACCAGAAGCTGCCGGACCGTCGCCTTAAGGAACTCTCCTCGAACATGAACTCAGAGGCCGCTAGTGTCCCTAGCCGGGCAGGCGCAGGCCGTTGGACAGCTTGAAGAAGCGCTCGTTGAGGGAGAGGTTGTGGTGCACAGAGTTCTTCCAGCCCTGGTAGGCACCGCAGAAGAAGGGGAAGCGCACCTGCATTGACTGGTAGATTTCGCTCAGCATCAGGCGGCGCACTCTGGATGGCCATGAAGATCAGCACGATGTAGAAGTAGTGCGGCTTCTCAGGTCCGGCGCACAGCTTCTTGGCTATGATGAGGCTGGTGGATCCATGGGGCAGGTGGCGGGCTCAGCAGGCCCTGCTGTGCAGGTCCACTGGGGCTGCAGGGCCACAGAGGGGTCTGGGGGGCAGGTGCTGCTGGTGCACAGGGCTGTTACTACTATTAGGCAAGACTCTGCGGGTGCTTAGATTTACTTTTGTAGGTTCAAATTTAAGGAAAAATTCCCCTTTTTGCTGCCCTACCACTTTTGCCGCCCTAGGCAGCTGCCTAGTCTTGGCTAATGGTAGAAACGGCCCATCAGCCAGCACTTGGAACCTGTTAGGGCTAAATATTGTCTCCATCTTGCTTCCTGAGGAACACTCTGTATTTTTTGGCAAAGATGTACCAGGATGTTTCAATGTCAGAGTTTTTAGCATTACCTTAAAAAAGGTTCTCAATGAAGGGGTAACCTTCACTTTATGCTATTGGGGAGGCACCCTTACCTTCCTTGATTTCCACTTTTTATGGCTTCCCCCTCTTCAATTCCTGTCTCAGTGTGGCCTAACCGGGTGCTTACAAATCTACCCATTTTAAGATTTCTTGTATAGTTTTATTATCAATTAATAAAGGCCCTATAACTGGTCCTGCCACTGCACTCCTTAAACAATATCTTCCTTTCGGCGTGGTGTTTACTACTGTCTCCCCCTGTACATTCTCAATTGGAGATGCTTCCACACTATTGATTTGCTCTCGGGGATTTTGCTTTTCACCTTTGAGATTGTCCGCGAGTGCTTTACATGGATAGCACCCCCTTACTTATCCTATCACTCCCCTGCAGCAAACTCTCCCCCCTACCTGTGCCCACCCCCGGGTGTGCTTTCCGAGTCCCTCAGGCCTTCTTCTGACTCTCTGGCACCTAACGCTTTAGTGCTGCCCCTGCCTCCACAGCCCGGACTGGAATCCGTGCGCCCACGGTCCACCTCCTGCTGACTTCCAGTGCTTCCCGGGACCTCCACGGATCCCGAGGGTCCCTGCCAAGCTATTCCGCAGCCGCCACTGCCGCTATCGCCTCTGACTCTGCTGGTGCCATGATGAGAAAAAAAAACACGGTGTGAGGAGCGGAGGCGAATCTTCCTCTTCGTGTGTCGCTTTTTTTTTTTTTTTTGATTTATAAAAGTTTTTATTGAAAAATATAAGTGGAATATACATTGGCAGTTGTATACAGTACATTTGTGTTAAATATATTTCTTGGCTTGTTTATAAGTAGAAAGAAGAGAGAGAGAAGAGAGAGGGGGGGGGGGGATTTGCGGGCTGTCTTTAAGTGTTCATCGAGTGGGCCCCACATGAGTCCCCTAGGGGTGTGCTCTTTCGAGAAGTTGCCCGCTATGTTGTCTGCTCCTCTCAGGAAGGTGACCCAGTTGATCCATGTTTTAAAGTTTGCCTTCGCCGTGTTTTTCCAGTTGGTTAGGATTATCTTTAGGGCCGCTGTGAGTAGCAGGTCTAGTAGGGCTCTTTCTTCTCTGTTGTTTAGGTTCGCTGTTAGGTGCCCTGACGCCAGGCTCGCGTAGTTGATTGTTAAGTCTGTTTTGAGCATATCGTTTATGAATGCGTTAATCTGTGCCCAGAACTTTTTGACTTTAACGCATCCAAAGATTAGGTGTTCGAGGGTGCCCTCCTCCTTCCGACAGTTCCAGCAGTTGCTTGATTCTGTGATGCCGACCTTGTGGAGCCTGGATGGGGTCCAGTAGGCTCTGTGGAGGAGCCAGTATTTTGTTTGCGCCAGTTGCGGGGTAACTTTGTTCGTTGTGGCTGCGCTCCACATTTGTGCCTGTTCTTTTTCATTTAGCTGTCTGCCTAGGAGTGTCTCCCACGAGTTTGTCGTTCTTTTGTTTAGCGACAGGGTGTTGGGGGTCAGCAGTTTATAGATCTTTGCGGTTTGGTGTCTGTTAGAACCGGCTGTCTCTAATTGGCAGAGGTATACACTTCTGACAAATAGGGACACTCCTTTTCTAGTCAGGGCAAGGGGATCACACCCTTCGATAACCCCTGCTCACCCCCTTGGTAGCTTGGCAGAGCAGAACAGGCTTATCTCAGAGGCTGTGTGTTAAGCAATTATGACCACATACAGTAATAAAGTGAATACACTACAAATGGACACGACACAGTAGTATTATAAAAATAAGTATTTTTATATAAGACTTAGCACAAGACCAAATAACGGCAAAACTGTACACAATCGGCATAAATACGTTCGGGAAGGAAAAAGGATAGTTCAAAGGTAGTTTCTTCTTTAGCACAAGAGTCTTTTATATCAAGCAAATCTTCTTCTTGGAAACACAGTTCTTTAGCAACAGGCTAACTCACACGTGAACTACACAACGCTGGGCAGAGATAATCCACAGGTTCGGCGTCGACCGCGAGGAGCGCTGCGTCGGGCCTGGAGTCACACGGACCCCCAACAACACAGTACCTTAGGAAAATGAAGCACACGATGATCAGCGGCGTCGAGCAATCCGGCGTCGCGTCTCCGGTGTCGATCAGGCCTCAGCAGGCGTTGTCGATGATGCAGTTGCACAGAGTGAGCAGCGCTCACGGCGTCGAAGGGCACACGGTTGATGCGATCAGCAGCGGGGCAGACACGAGGTCCTCTGGAGTTAGAGCCGTACTCCTACTCACTGGCGTTGCTGCTGGCGTCGGTCGGGCCCAGCGTCCGATCGTCGTGGTCGCTGGTTCTTTCAGAGGTGCTGGATTCACACTTCCAGCGGATAGCACTTTGTAGCAGGTGAAGTCCTTTAGCCCTGTGACTTCGGCAGGAGACTGGCACTCTTCCAGTCCTTGGAGATTTTCTTAGCAAGCGTGAGAGTACACACACAGTTCCTCTCTCCTGGTTCCTTGGCAAAAATAAAGAAGCACTGCAGGATTCCCCCAACAACAGCACACTGGCAGAAGGGGTAGGCAGTCCTTTAGATCAACAGGCTTCTTGTCCTTGGTTACAGGGTTCCTTGTCAGAAGTGATCTGATTTCCTAGTTCAGGGGTCCTCCTCTTATACCCCTTTTCGTCTTTGATCCCTTTGTCTATGCCGGGGGTTTCCCAACATCCTGGGTCTGTGGTGGGTGGAGCTAGGCAGTAGCACCTGGCCTATTCATTGAGCCGGCCGGGTCCTCAGACGCCCCGCAGGAGGTGGAGCCAGCATTGACACTGGCAGGAGCAGAGCTATCGCCCTCCTGGCAGGAGGTGGGGCTAGGATCGTCCATGGCAGGTACAGAGCCATCAGTCGCTCGGCAGGAGGTGGAGCCAGCATTGTATCAGGCAAGGCAGGCTATCAACAACTACTCTCCCCCTACTCTCAACGTAATGTCCCACTCATCCCACACTGACTCATCCAGACCTCTTGGAGCCACCCAGCTCCTGTCACACACACGCAAGACCAGCAGAGACCAGATATGGTTAGACAAGAAAATAGACACTTTCTAAAAGTGCTATTTTCGAACCCAGAGTCCAAAGACCATCCACACCAATGGATGCGTAATTAAACCCCGAGTTCAGGGATACCAAACTCGACATTGCACCATGCTCCCCGGGCCAGCTAGGATTATAGCGGTAATAATCCCGGCGGCCCATTCTATCCAACGGAGAGCAGGCTACCTCGCAATAGTGAAGCCCTAAGATGGCGGCACTTCACTATCAGGACATGCCAACTTGGTCAGGCTTGTCCTACCTTACACTTACAATGCACCCTGCCCATGGGCCTACCATAGGGGTGACTAACATGAAGCCAAGGGAAGGTTGGAGGGGCTGGCAAGTAGGTATACCTGCGCAGCCGACGTGACAGTGCAGGACTGCACGTGGGTCTCGCAATGACCGACCCGTAGACATTCGTTTACAAGGCCGCTCCTGTGGGTGGCACAACACGTGCTGCAAGCCCACGAGCGGCATTTGTATTTACAAGCCCTGGCACTCCTGGTGCACTAGACTAGGGACTGACAGTAAACCAAATAAGCCAAACATGGATACAATAGACACATCATTTTAACATAGGGAGCACTTGCGCTATGGCACTGATCAGCAGTGACACGGCGCCCAAAGCATATACCAGCAAAACATCGTAACACCATAGAGGCAAACAGAAAAAATGGAGGAGAGACTCAAGCCAATGATGTCAGGTCTAACACGTGTCCCCTCCAGCTGAAATGTGGGGAGAACTACCCTTAACCTAGGGAGTCCTCATCACTAAGGCGGAAAAATCTGGACAGACCATCAGCATTGGCGTGATCTGTACCGGGGCGGTGTTCCACCGTAAAGTCCATCCCCTGTAGAGCAATGGACCACCTCAACAGTTTGGGATTCTCACCCCTCATTTGCATTAACCATCTGAGGGGCCTGTGGTCTGTCTGAACCCGGAAGTGAGTCCCAAACAGGTAGGGTCTTAGCTTCTTCAGCGCCCAGACCACAGCAAATGCTTCTCTCTCTATCGCACTCCACCTCGTTTCCCTGGGAAGTAACCTCCTACTGATGAAGGCTACAGGCAAGTCTCGGCCCTCTTCATTCACCTGAGCTAGAACAGCCCCCACGCCATGCTCTGAAGCGTCCGTCTGAACAATGAATTCTTTCGAAAAGTCGGGTGCTTGGAGTATAGGTGCTGTGCACATTGCAGTTTTCAGGGTGTCAAAGGCCGTTTGACAGGCATCAGTCCAGATCACGTTTCGTGGCTGCTTCCTGGAAGTCAGCGAAGTCAAGGGGTGCACAATGTTACCGTAATCCTTGACAAACCTCCTGTAATAACCCGTGAGTCCTAAGAAGGCTCTCACCTGTGTTTGGGTTTTGGGCGGTGCCCAAGCCAGGATGGTATCAATCTTGGGTTGCAGGGGAGCCACCTTACCACTCCCTACTTGGTGCCCCAAGTACACCACAGAACCCTGCCCAATCTGGCACTTACTGGCCTTGATTGTGAGGCCTGCTCCGCGCAGGGCCAACAACACTTCCTGAAGGTGACGCAAGTGTTCCTCCCAGCTGGCGCTGAACACTGCGATGTCGTCCAGGTAGGCGGCGCTGAATTCCTCCAGTCCAGCCAAGACCTGGTTGACCAACCTCTGGAAGGTGGCGGGGGCATTCTTCATCCCAAAGGGCATCACCCGGAACTGGTATAGCCCATCTGGTGTGGAGAATGCTGACCTCTCTTTTGCCCCATCAGTCAAGGCGATCTGCCAGTACCCAGACGTCAAGTCAAACGTACTAAGGTACCGGGCAGCCCCCAACCGATCGATGAGCTCATCAGCTCTGGGGATGGGGTGCGCGTCAGTCTTCGTGACTGAATTGAGCCCTCGGTAGTCCACGCAGAACCGGAGTTCTGGTGAAGCACCAGGCGCTGCAGCCTTCGGGACCAAGACCACTGGGCTGGCCCAAGGACTGCTAGAGGACTCAATCACCCCCAATGCGAACATTTTGGAGACCTCCTCCTTAATGTACGCTCTGACCTTGTCAGTCACCCTGTAAGCCTTGTGCTTCACAGGAGGGCTGTCTCCGGTGTCAACGTCATGGACACACCAATGCGTGACACCCGGAACCAAGGAAAACAGATCCGGGAATTGCCCCAACAGGAGGCGACAATCCTGTTTCTGCTCAAGGGTCAGTGTGTCAGAGAGGACCACACTAAGCATGGGCAAATTTTGCGGATCTCGCGTTCGCGAATTTTGCGGATTTGCGAATTCGCAATCCGCAAAATCCGCGAATTCCCGCAAATTTGCGGATTTTTTTTTTGTGTTCGCCCGTGTTTCTGCCAGTTCGCGAGGGTTTTTACAATTTCGCAATTTGCGAACTTACCTGTCGGGTCGCAAGTTTCGCGAACTTGTTGTTTCTACGTGTCCAGCCTGTTTGGGACACTCTTCTTCATCACTGCCACTCTCTGTCACCACTGCCACTCTCTGACTACTCATGCCACCCTCTGGCCCACCCATGCCACCCTCTGTTTCATCACCACACCCTCTGGTTGTCCAGTGTACATTATTTTCGGCAAAGCAAAGCACACCTTCCCTGCCTCAAGTGACCTGAATTAATTTGGGGCTGATTAATGTGTCACAGAATATTTTTTTAGCTGGCACCTGCTTCCTTAGTGCGCCCTGATTAGTGATCTTTTGCACTTGCTAAGTGCTTTCATTGTTGCAAAATTAGTTACAACACCTGCCCTGCCCCAACTGACAATAATGAATTAGGGGCTGATTAATGGATTTTAACTTCCAGCCTGGCTCCTGCTTGTCTCCCTTAGCTGTAATTCAGGACCTTTGTGGCATATGTGTAACTATTCTGAGGTTCAGAGCAGGGTCACATAATAGTTGCAACTGGCAACTGAACTCTGGAGGGGCCCCTCAGGAAGCACTACAGGAAATGGCTACTAATGATGAGCCTGAACTTTTGAACCTGGCAAGTAGTTTCAGTTTTGCTAAGATCGTATTTCTGCAATTTAGCACTTATTCGCGGGGCGCGAAGTTGTACTGGGAAGCCGCGAACTCACGCGAACAGTGCGAGCAGTGCGAGCAAAATCCGCTGCTCGCGGATTTGCAGATTTTGCGGGAGATTCGCGAATCTCGCAGATTGCGGATTTCCCGAAAATCCGCAAAATCCGCGAGCGGAACGGATTTTCCGCCCATGCTTAGACCACACCATCCACTGACCCGTCTTGCTCTTTAGCATACAGGAGGTCAGGAAGAGGCTCACTCTCCTCCTCCGTTCCATCATCTGTAGCTAGGAGCATGCCCACTTCGGACCTTTCTAAGTGGGGCTTCAAACGGTTGACATGCAGGACCCGCAAGGGGTTCCTGGGAGATTTCAAGTCCACCAGGTAGGTGACATCGCTCTTCTTCTCCACAACCTTGAACGGTCCAGTCCACCTGTCCTTGAGCGCACAAGGTTCCACAGGGGACATGACCCACACTTCCTGACCAGGCTGAAGCTCTACCAGAGTGGCATTCCGGTCGTACCATCGCTTCATCTCCTCCTGGCTGGCCTCCAGATTTGCCTGAGCAAGTTCTCTGAAGCGCCGAGTCTGGTTCCGAAAGGCCAGCATGTAGCTGTATACATCCTGGGGAGGTTTCCTGGGAGATTGCTCCCAGCCTTCCTTGACCAGACTCAGAGGTCCTCTTACCGGGTGACCGTATAAGAGCTCAAAGGGGCTGAACCCTAGAGCCTTCTGCGGCACCTCACGGTAAGCAAACAACAGGCATGGCAAGAGGACGTCCCATTTCCGCCTCATTGGTTCCTCAAGACCCATAATCATGCCTTTCAGGGTCCGGTTGAATCTCTCAACCAGCCCGTTTCCTTGAGGGTGGTAAGGAGTGGTGAACTTGTAGGTTACCCCACACTCCTTCCACAGAGACTTCATATAGCTCGAAATGAAGTTGGTGCCTCGGTCGGACACCACCTCTCTGGGGAACCCCATCCGGGAGAAAACACCCATCAGTGCCCGTCCCACCACGGGGGCCGTCACTGTCCTGAGAGGGATGGCTTCCGGGTACCTTGTGGCATGGTCCACCAAGACCAGGATGAACCTGTTGCCCAGGGCTGTCTTGGGGTCCAGGGGCCCAACAATGTCAATACCCACCCGGTCAAAGGGGGTGCTGACCACCGGAAAAGGTTGGAGGGGAGCCTTCTGCTTCCTTCCGCTTTTCCCACTTGCCTGGCAAGTGCGACAAGTCTTGCAATGGATGTCTACATCCCTACGCATCTGAGGCCAATAAAAATGGGTGACAAGCCTGTCATAGGTCTTGTCCTGCCCCAGATGTCCAGCTAACGGTACGTCATGAGCCAAACCCAGTAGGAAGGCTCTGAAGCGCTGGGGTACCACCAGCACACGGGCTGACCCAGGCTCAGCAGCCTTAGGCTCGCTATACAGGAGGTCGTTCTCCCAGTACACAAAATGTGACCCTGACTGATCACCTGAGGATTGGGCTGAGGCCTGCTGCCTCATGCCCACAAGAGAAGGGCACTCTTTCTGCTCCGCACAGAATTCCTCCCTGGAGGGACCACCATCCTGCTGCCAGTGGGTCAGCTCGGGCAGATCTCCCAGTTCGGCAATTTGTTCCCCGGTGGGCTCCAGGGCATCCCCCTCAGGGTCTACCTCCTTCTGACCACGGGAACAACGGGGGCCGGTTTCCCGCGCCTCCTGCCTCTTCTCTTGACAGCTGGGTCCTGGGCCGTACTTTCAGGCTCCGGGACCCCATCAACACCCTTACTCGCTGTCATGGATCGAGTGGTTGCACACACCCACTCTGGCACACCCAACATTTTCAAGTGCGCCGCTCTCTCCACCTTAGCCCAAGGGGAGTCTTCCAAATCATTGCCCAGGAGACAGTCGACAGGCATGGCGGGCCTCACAGCAACCTGAAGAGTACCTGAAACTCCCCCCCATTCAAAGGAAACCTGAGCCACCTCACACTCTTTCTGGGAGTTATCGGCAGCTATCACGGGGTAGAATGCGTGGGGAACCACCTGCTCTCTGGACACCAAGTGACACTTGACAGCTGTCACACTCGCTCCGGTGTCTCTGAGAGCTTCCACTCTCTGGCCATTAATGGTCACCCACTGCCTATATTTACTAGTGTTACTAGGCAGAGGGGGTGGAGGGACCATTTGCATGTCTCCTAGCGAGACCAGGGACATTTCTGCGGGACCCCTCCCACCATGGACAACCATCTCCTCCCCTCCCAAGGCTACACTTGCCAACTGACGAGGGGGTGCACGCGGCGGTGCATTTGAATCCTTCTTGGGACACTGGGGGTCATAAAACCGGTGTCCCACCTGCCCACAACCGTAGCAGGTTAGGGGGCCCCTATGAACAGGTTTACCCGTCGGGCCCCTGACTTCTTCTCAGGGGGAGGCTGGGAACCCTTCCCTTGGTTCCCTTGGGGATTACTTTGGGGCCCTTTCTGAGACTCCTTCTGTTTACCCTTGTCCCCCCCACTCTTCTGCTGGGGACCCTGCCCACCTTTGGCTGAGTCTCCCACTGGACCCTTGTGGACCCTGGTACTGACCCAGCGGTCCGCCTCCTCAGCAAGTTTTCTAGGGTTAGATATCTTGCTATCAATCAGGTGCTGGCGCAGCTCTGGAAAACAGTTATTAGACAAGTGCTCCCACGCAAACAAATCATAGAGAGCTTCATAACTTTCCACTTTGCTGCCCTTTACCCAACCATCCATGGCTCTGCAAAAATAAGACACATATTCAACCCACGTCGTACCAGGCAACTTCTTACATTCTCTAAAAGCTTGTCTGTACTGCTCGGGGGTTAAGCCATATCGCAACATTAAAGCATCTTTCATATGAGCATACGACATCCTATCCGCAACAGGCATGTCTAACAAGGTATCTCTTCCCTCATTCACAAAGCGACCCCACAACCCCGCTCCCCAATTCTTCTCAGGGACCTGGTGGGCCAACAATGCTAACTCATATGCTTTAAACCATTGACCAATATCTTCATTCTTATTGTAATCTTTGATCACATCTTTCGGGAAGTAAAACTTACTTTCTGCAGGCTCGGATGGAATGCTGCCACCAGAGGGATTCAATTCTAACTTTTTAGCTTGGATATCCAGTTCCCTCAACCTGGCTTCACGCTCCAAAGCTAACTTCTCTTGTTCAAACTCCAACTTTTTGATCTCTAAATCAGCTTCCCTTCTACCTCTCGCATTTTCTAACTCCAACTGCACATTTATCTTTAGCCTTGCCATCTCCATGTTGTAAGCTCGCTCTTTCGCCCTTTCTTCTCTTTCTTCAGGGGAAAGACCTTTGGAGGAAACACTGCTTCCGGGAGAGGCCACAGGTCCATTCACTGGCACCTCCTCATCCCCTTCCTCTGTGGGTACCACCACCACATCAGAGGGATTTCTGGATTCCCACCAGGCCTGTAATGCTTTATAAAAATCATCTTTTCTCGAGAGGCCGGTGGTAGGAACTTCAAACTGGTTGCAAAAGTGTTTCAGCTCATCTTTCTTGTATCTCTTTAGCTTACTCCTCTCGAACTCTTCCACAACAACGATAGCAGGGGCAGTGACTCCGTTGTCACTCATGGTTAAACTGGCAGTGTTCAGAAAATCAAGTTTCAGGAAAGCGGAGAACAAAAATAGGATCCTTCCGAATCAGATTGTGACTGCGTTATGGTCTGCTTTCACTACGTAGTGCACACTAATCACTGTACATGGGTCATAAATGCAAGGTCCAAATCCTCTCGCTGCTGCCAATGTTAGAACCGGCTGTCTCTAGTTGGCAGAGGTATACACTTCTGACAAATAGGGACACTCCTTTTCTAGTCAGGGCAAGGGGATCACACCCTTCGATAACCCCTGCTCACCCCCTTGGTAGCTTGGCAGAGCAGAACAGGCTTATCTCAGAGGCTGTGTGTTAAGCAATTATGACCACATACAGTAATAAAGTGAATACACTACAAATGGACACGACACAGTAGTATTATAAAAATAAGTATTTTTATATAAGACTTAGCACAAGACCAAATAACGGCAAAACTGTACACAATCGGCATAAATACGTTCGGGAAGGAAAAAGGATAGTTCAAAGGTAGTTTCTTCTTTAGCACAAGAGTCTTTTATATCAAGCAAATCTTCTTCTTGGAAACACAGTTCTTTAGCAACAGGGTAACTCACACGGGAGCTACACAACGCTGGGCAGAGATAATCCACAGGTTCGGCGTCGACCGCGAGGAGCGCTGCGTCGGGCCTGGAGTCACACGGACCCCCAACAACACAGTACCTTAGGAAAATGAAGCACACGATGATCAGCGGCGTCGAGCAATCCGGCGTCGCATCTCCGGTGTCGATCAGGCCTCAGCAGGCGTTGTCGATGATGCAGTTGCACAGAGTGAGCAGCGCTCACGGCGTCGAAGGGCACACGGTTGATGCGATCAGCAGCGGGGCAGACACGAGGTCCTCTGGAGTTAGAGCCGTACTCCTACTCACTGGCGTTGCTGCTGGCATCGGTCGGGCCCAGCGTCCGATCGTCGTGGTCGCTGGTTCTTTCAGAGGTGCTGGATTCACACTTCCAGCGGATAGCACTTTGTAGCAGGTGAAGTCCTTTAGCCCTGTGACTTCGGCAGGAGACTGGCACTCTTCCAGTCCTTGGAGATTTTCTTAGCAAGCGTGAGAGTACACACACAGTTCCTCTCTCCTGGTTCCTTGGCAAAAATAAAGAAGCACTGCAGGATTCCCCCAACAACAGCACACTGGCAGAAGGGGTAGGCAGTCCTTTAGATCAACAGGCTTCTTGTCCTTGGTTACAGGGTTCCTTGTCAGAAGTGATCTGATTTCCTAGTTCAGGGGTCCTCCTCTTATACCCCTTTTCGTCTTTGATCCCTTTGTCTATGCCGGGGGTTTCCCAACATCCTGGGTCTGTGGTGGGTGGATCTAGGCAGTAGCACCTGGCCTATTCATTGAGCCGGCCGGGTCCTCAGACGCCCCGCAGGAGGTGGAGCCAGCATTGACACTGGCAGGAGCAGAGCTATCGCCCTCCTGGCAGGAGGTGGGGCTAGGATCGTCCATGGCAGGTACAGAGCCATCAGTCGCTCGGCAGGAGGTGGAGCCAGCATTGTATCAGGCAAGGCAGGCTATCAACAACTACTTTCCCCCTACTCTCAACGTAATGTCCCACTCATCCCACACTGACTCATCCAGACCTCTTGGAGCCACCCAGCTCCTGTCACACACACGCAAGACCAGCAGAGACCAGATATGGTTAGACAAGAAAATAGACACTTTCTAAAAGTGCTATTTTCGAACCCAGAGTCCAAAGACCATCCACACCAATGGATGCGTAATTAAACCCCGAGTTCAGGGATACCAAACTCGACATTGCACCATGCTCCCCGGGCCAGCTAGGATTATAGCAGTAATAATCCCGGCGGCCCATTCTATCCAACGGAGAGCAGGCTACCTCGCAATAGTGAAGCCCTAAGATGGCGGCACTTCACTATCAGGACATGCCAACTTGGTCAGGCTTGTCCTACCTTACACTTACAATGCACCCTGCCCATGGGCCTACCATAGGGGTGACTAACATGAAGCCAAGGGAAGGTTGGAGGGGCTGGCAAGTAGGTATACCTGCGCAGCCGACGTGACAGTGCAGGACTGCACGTGGGTCTCGCAATGACCGACCCGTAGACATTCGTTTACAAGGCTGCTCCTGTGGGTGGCACAACACGTGCTGCAAGCCCACGAGCGGCATTTGTATTTACAAGCCCTGGCACTCCTGGTGCACTAGACTAGGGACTGACAGTAAACCAAATAAGCCAAACATGGATACAATAGACACATCATTTTAACATTGGGAGCACTTGCGCTATGGCACTGATCAGCAGTGACACGGCGCCCAAAGCATATACCAGCAAAACATCGTAACACCGTAGAGGCAAACAGAAAAAATGGAGGAGAGACTCAAGCCAATGATGTCAGGTCTAACAGTGTCCTGCCGAGTTTAGGGTTTCTACGTATTTGACGATGCCCGGTTGTTCTTTGCGTAGATTGGCTCTGGTTATGGCAGCTCTGATCTTTAGGAAGGTGTATAGCTCCTTGTTGGGGAGGTCGTTTAGTTGTTGTATGTTTGTGAATGTCAGCTGTTTCCCCTTGGTTTCCATCTGTTTGGGGAGGCTGATTCCTCTCTTGATCCATGTGTCATTGTTCATTGTTGCCCCTTGATATGTTATTTTTGTGTTGAACCAGATGGATTCCCATGTTGTACCTTTCATCTTCTGTATCATTCGCCTGTCAATTTTCATCAGCGCTTCTCTGGTGTTTCAGTATCGTGTTTGACCTTAGGGGGTGTTTGTTTGCCGTTAATATAGCTATAGGGTGCAGGCCTTCTAGGAGGTCTTTCTCCAGCTCTAGCCATACTGGTTTGTACTGTTGTGTTTCGTCGATCCATGCCATCCCTTGTTTCGCCAGGCACGCTGTTTGGTAGACTTTAAAGTTTGCCAGGTTGAGGCCTCCCAGTTCTTTCGGTAGTCTCAGTTTGGGTAGACCGATTCTGGGTCTCTTGTTTCTCCATAGGAAGGTGTTGATCAAGTTGTCCAGTCTTTTGTGGAAGCTATCTGTCATTGGGATTGGTAGCATGTTTAGCGTGTAGTTTATTGCGGGTGTTATCATCATTTTTATCGTCTCTATCCTTCCCCACCAGCTGATGTATTTTGGCGACCACAGTTCTAGTCTCTCTTTAACTTTTTTTAGCAATGAGTCATCGTTGTGCTGTATTGTGGATGTTAGGTCTCTTCCAAACTGTAGCCCTAGGTACTTAAGTGGTTTGGTTTGCCAGGCTAGGCCTGAGTCCCCGAGTACTGATCTTGTGGTGTGGATGTTCATTGGTTTGCATTCCGATTTGTCTTTGTTGAGTTTGTACCCTGATGCCTCTGTGTATTCTCCTATTGTGTCCATAAGTGCTGTGATTGACGTTGATGGGTTTGTGGTTGTGATGAGGATGTCGTCCGCGTATGCTGCCAGTTTGACTGTTTCCTCTTTGATCTTGACACCCGTAATCCTCTCATTGTCTCTTATTTTTGCTAGTAGGGGTTCTAGTGCCAGTAGGAAGAGGCCCAGTGATAGTGGGCATCCCTGCCTAGTTCCACTTCCTAGTGTGAGCGTCTCAGATGTGCTACCATTCACCACTATTTTTCCTCTGGGTTTGTTGTATAGGGCCATTACCATTGCTATGTATTTCTCCCCTAGGCCGAACTTTGCCATGCAGTTCCTGAGGAAGGGCCACGAGACTCTGTCAAAAGCCTTCTCGGCATCCAGCGCTATCATGACTGCCTGCTCGTTACTCTGTGTGGTGTGGTTGATTAGATGGCATAGCAGCCTTGTGCTGTCTTGCGATAGTCTGTGTGCTATTACCGCTATTGTCGCATTTTAAATGGGTGAAAAAGCTGCCAAAATGCTCCCGACTCCCGGAGCCTCAGCGACCTGCTGCTAGTTGGCCGCCATGTTCCCCCAATACAGCAAGTCATTCGTCAATTTTCCCTTGTACCAAAGTTTTCTGTCAAAAACATTTTCCTGAATTCTACACAAAGTAAAATATTTGCAGTTTATTTAACAATTTTTTGAAAAAGGTGAACAAAGGTATGAAGATAATGGACAATTGTGGAAGACGAATCCGGTTAATGTTAAGGGTAAACCGAGAACTGTGATGACTGGAAGGGTACTTCGCTTCTTGTCTGGAAATACATTTTACTTTCTGTATATTTATGAGCAGGCTGCTTAAGAGAAACACGACTTACGAATTGTTAAAAAATAACGATTGCCGATAGTCCTGCTTCTTATTGGATCATTTCTGGTCATGCTTAATAATCTCCATTATGAAATGCACTAATATTGCTGTATACTAAAAACACCAGCTTCAAGTCCAATCTATTAAATGAGCAGCAATCAATAGCTGGGAGTGAATAAATTAAATGGTGTCTGCGTTTACTCTTTGCTAAACCGTGTAGAAACTGTTCAGACTAGAGTTGCTTATTTGAATAGAAAGTATGTCTGGAGGCATTCTCATATCGTAAATACACGCATAGCACTTCGAAATGCTAATTCTCTCTAGAAGCAAAGAGGCATAGATTGCATTAACAGCGAGTAAATGAAAACCTGTGTGGTGCTGAAGACGAAATTAAGGTAAATATTTCCTACAGGATATTCTTTTCAAATATAGACTCATGAAATCACTGAATAGCAGTCACTTCAGGATATCAGCACGTGTTAAGCTTCTTAGTGGAACAGTTAGTGAATATTGTTACAGCTGCTCCTTTTGCTACATTACAATATTTTTACTCTGAGTGGCTGCATTTGGATTTTGGGAGAAGGTTTTCAACCTGCCACCCTAAAACTTGGTGAATGGATTACATAGATTGTATCTTGTTGTACTACTTTGTGCCAACATTTTGAGTTTGCACTATTGCACGTTTGCACAAACATTAGTTCCTGTCTTTGGCATGTGAAAACAAGCATTGTCAAAGTAAGTAGAGCTAAGAAAGAAAATGTTGTTTGCACGAGTTAGCACATCAAAGACAACCGTTTGCTTTGCTAACGAAAGGTGTCTGCCAAGGAGGCTGCAATGTAACAGGCTGTTATAAGGTGTCATCCGCAATAGCCTGTAGTTCTATAAGTTATTTCTAGGGGGCAGATTTACAAGCCCCTTGCGCCACTTTGCGTCACTTTTCCCATGTTAAACATGACGCAAAAGTGATGCAAGGGGCTTGTAAATCTGCCCCTAGGTGTCCATACAATGAGCCGCTGAAGACTGCACTACTACAGGCCGTAAGTAGCTATACGGAGATACTTCATACGATACCTGCCTTCACTTCGCAAGCAGGTACCGCTAACAGCACAGGGCGCCGAGACCTTGTAAAACGCGGCCAATTGAGACAGCGCCACCCCAAGGCGTTAAATATTTCATTTCATAACCAGGCAATTAATATTGGTCCTGATGATCATACCGCTAATATAGGGGAAAGGGATCGAAACGTCGACTTTCCATATACAGTGCCGCAAATTGTACCATTGTGTTTATATATTGCTGTCACTGTCGTCTTGAGCTTGCAGTACTATGTATTAAGATGCAAGCCACGTTCTGCTCCAAAAAGTTATTGCCTGAAAATGTAATCTATTTTCTACCCTTTCCTTTAATTTTTCTTTCCCTCATACTGGGTACAGAACTGTGCCCTCTTTACTCATGTGTGTTCTGTTTTTTATAAATTCTTCTACATTTATCAAATAAATATTCCATGTTTGGCTGGACATTGGAATCGAACTTATGTAAATGTATTTGAGCTTATATAGCACACAGCTACCCGCAGTGGGTTTCCCGGCGCTTGCTTAGGTAACCCGTCCTGGTATTCCCCTATGAGATAACCCCAGCAGGGTATCCACAAGGTGAAAGCCAGGGGCCTCATTTATGAGGCCGTGCGTCACTTTTACGCCGCCGGTGCGTCACTTTTTGTGACGCACCAGTGGCGTAAAAAATGCGCCTTGTTGCGCCATATTTACAAAGTGACGCATCTAGGTAGATGCGTCACTTTGTAAAACCCTGCGCCACATTATACCTGCGCCAGGTATAATGTATGCAAGGGGGGCGTATTGACGCAAGGAAGGGTCGTAGAAGTGACGCAGTGAAATCTAGGAAATTTCACTGCGTCACTTTTAGGAAGCTGTTGCGTCAAAATCTTGCGCCTGTCTCACAGCAGGCGTAAGACTGACGCAGGCCCTTTCACATGGGGCTTGCCCCATGTGAAAGGATGCATTGCCCGGAGTTGCAACACTTTTGTGACACACTCCAGCAATGCGTCACTTTTGCGCTTACAGATACGTCAGAAATACTGACGTATCTGTAACTCCTTGCGACATGATGCGTCATACATTAAATATGACGCATCAGGAATGTCGCACTGAGAAGTGGCGCATCGCTGCTTTCACGCAGCGATGCGTCATTTCTCATAAATGAGGCCCCAGGCATCCCACCGCGAGGGGCCATTGTGGAGATTAAGCAAGCTATTGCCCAGAGTCGCAGAGTGTGAACCCGTGAGTTGAGAAGGCACCGGAGCGAGAATTATCGAGTCCGTGGAATTTTTAGCCCAAGACCCGCCGAGGCGGGGAATTGAACCCTGGTCCAGGGACGATCTCAGCTTCCGGGTCTGCCGCCTCTAACCCCTGAGCCACACAGTACTCATTGTGGTCTATAAATGAATCTTTTTGTATTGTTTTGTAAGCTGAGGACCACTGTTCTTTGAAATAACTCACTACCTGCAGTCCACAGTGATCTTATTGGGTTCCCTTGTTTTGTTTGAGTCACTTTTCTATGGGCCATGAAATAACTATTCAGGCAGGAGAACTTAAATGACAATGATTTGGCGGAACATAAAAAATAGCGCGTTCTTAAATCATATGGTTTTGCTTGTTGATATGTTGTGTAGGCTGGAGATATATGCTTATGGAACATAAAGATCCAAGGCAGATGAGAAAACAAATATGCAGGACTTTAATTCACAATAATGGTAAATGCGGACCAACACACTAAAACTGATGGTTGATCTACTGCTCTTTCTTCGGTGACCTTGACTACGAGGATGAGTTTCAAAGAACAAGGACAATTCAGAGTACCTGAGTGAGAAATCTGCATTCGAACAGTTTTTCGCAAACTTGCCCAAATATACCTACGGGAAAGTTATGGGGTGTATCTGTCTCAAGATAGATTTGTCGGGAACAAAACAATCCCTGCATTAGAGAGAAGCAATAGGCCTCGTCTCTCTGACAGAAACCTAGACTTGGGCGCCCTCCCAACCTCTTGGAGCAAGGCATCAGTAGAGATGCTGTGCAGGTCCGAGAGAACAGTGATCCCCCCACCTATACATTAACACGATATAAAACAACATCGAATGGTGTTTTCCTGAAGAATAATCTAGTAGAAATAAAAAAAAAAAAGCTTTACTAATGGTAGACAGGTTAGAAATAGACTTCTGCCCTATAATGTAGGGCATATGGTGCTCCTCAAGAAACGTGGCACGAGGAAAATATTCTTGATAGAATGAGTATCGAGAAGATCTACTTTTGGGAAGAATTCATGTGTTTAACTTTAAAAAATATGCATTGTGCATTTATCCCTCTGAATTAGCGGAATGATAAAGGAGGAGTTACTGGACCTAGCTTCGTACTTGGTCCAACAGAGGACGCCCATATCTGAGATCTTTACTGCCTTCAAGTCTCTGAAACAGCCACAGAAAAAAAACAGCACCCTACAGTGACCGAATGAAGCACCGGCAGGAAGATGCAAGCGAGAGCAGGAAGCCGGTACAAGGGCGGATGTCTGCTGAAATATTTACTCGTATTACAATCTACATTTGTATGTGAATGTATACTTGCAATTTATCTTATTCAAGAAAATCATTTATTTTGTACCTTTAAAGTAACATTTGCTTTCCCAAAATAGTGGCTTTAACTACTAATTTTGAGTGTAGTTTCAGCAAGCAATTGTTTAAAAAATAAAAATATAGAATATGTTCAGTGTTGTAGACTGGGAAGTCGCCTTTTCAAGATGCCCTATCAATTTAAATTTCCTGGCACATACTGAAAACAAAGCACCCCGTGCATTGCAATCTATGCACTCTGTTGGAGCTGGAACAATATGCCAAAGAGGCAATGGAATGAGGCGACAGAAGTATATTCCCCTAGGCTAATATAAAATATAATTTACAAAGTCTCAAGCAATAACTGAAGAGAACTCTGTACATTCTAAAAAAAGATCTTGTAGACAGATAATGTTATCAAGTCATATTCTAAAAAGGCACTGGACGCTGTTTGGCGAGTAAAAACAAAATATCAATTCATCCCTTCAAACATAAGTACAGTTGTTGCTATTAAATCTCTTTCCCCCAGTCCTCTAATAGACGGGATGAACCTTTAAATATAGTTAATGTTTTATCATAGTGAGCAAGTAGTGTGAGAAATGTTGGAACGGGAATGTCCCCAGCATGGTACAGTCATTTTCCCCTGCCATGAGTCCTTGACTGAGAGTATTGAATAAACAGCTTTTTTACCCAAAGTTCACAATAGACTGAAGGGCAGATTTAAAAGCCAGGTACGCCACTTTTGCGCCACCGTTGACGGCGTAAAGCCATTGCCATGCTGCGGGGTATTTACAACGTGGCGCATCTAGGGGGATGCATCACGTTGTAAAGCCCTACGACGCATGAAACCTGCGCCAGGTTTCATGGGGGCGTTCCGGAGCAGGGGCGTTCCGGAACAGGAACGCCTCACAAAAGTGGCTGAGTGACATCTACAAGATTTCACGAAGTCACTTTTCCAACCCCGTTGCACCAAAACAATGCAACTGGTAAAGCAGGCGTAAGGCTTCACGCACCATGTTGTACATAGGCAGGGTTGGAACAGTGCTGGAGTTGCATCGCGCCTGCGACGCAACTCCAGCACTGTGCCAACCTTTCGCCGGCAGATGCAACACGCATCTGTTTATCCTTGCGCCATGATGCGCCGGATTGTAAATGCGCAACAACCACAAATTAATTTCTGTACCAAGGTTTTTAATCCAATAAAATTTATGCAACAGTATATAATTTACTGTATTGGTGAGGAACAGGGAGAAAAGGGGTTGCTCCAGGGGAACGTGCAGAATAGAATAGTGCTCTAGCAGTGTAAAGGGTGAAAAAGAAATCAGATAATGAGGTCAACGAAAAAGATTCAAATAGTTAATTGGTTAGACTGATGGGTAATTCTCAGTCTTAATTCTGCCTGGCCTCCTACATCTAACCTGGGCCACGAGTCCCTCACTTATGTGCCACACAAGAATTATTTTGTGTAATTTAACTAATCGAATGTTTTTTGAATTAATCAAATGTGGCCAGGTAGAATTAAAACTGAGAAGTACCCATTAGTCCAACCAATGAACTATTTGAATCTTTTTCGTTTACCTCATTATCTGAATTTTTTTCACCCTTTACACTGCTAGAGCTCTCTTCTATTCTGCACATTCCTCTAGAGCATCCCTGTTTCCCCCAGTTCCTCACCAATACTGTAAATAATGTACTGTTGCATAAAGCTTAACGGATTAAAAACCTTTATACAGAAATTAATTTGTGGTTGTTGCGCTTTAGCTAACTATGTGTATTTGACTACTGTGAGCCTAACAAGGTGTGGGCTCAGTCATTCATTATAAGCAGTATTGTAAGTTGTGATTTAATTCATTATTGTAATAATTGTATTGAATTTCTTTATTTGTATAGTTAGTAAAAACCATTACAAAAGATAAAATGCCGTAATATTAAGAACAAGGAGTAATCCAACTAAACTGGAGGTACATACAGAATTAGAAGTTAAAAGTAATCAAGTAAAAAAAGATGACGTTTGAAGTTCAGGAGACAGTTACAGAGGGAATAGTTACACAAGTATTATATGTTCAGGGTATGGATTGGATCTTTACCAAAGTTCCTCTCTTTTCCTCAAAGATGGTGATGAATTTAACTGCTCTGCAGATCAACTGTGGGTCCCTGGAACACAGGACTTGTATGATCGCGGAACGACAAGTGCGAATACCATATTGTACAAACTTCGCTTTTAGCCTGTTCCTGCGTTCCTGGTCCAGTGCGGGACAAATGCAGATCAAGTGAATGAAATCTTGTTTTGCTGCGCCACATAGGTCGCACTCCTTGATCACTGGGGTTCTCCAATTGGGTTGATCAGCATTGGTTGGCAGGTTCCCCATCCTTAGGCAAAGGTATTTATGTTTGATATGTGATGAGAATGCGAGTTCCAGGTAGGCTGCTGGCATGGACTTTTTATATGATTGTATGGTCATCCAGGCATGTGAGCGATGGCTCAGGGCTAGCTTGTCATTAAGCAATGAGTGCCTGTTGGCTGCCTTCTTTACTGCCTGTTTGAACGTTGGTACATGAAGCTTGGTTCAGTGGTTTCAATGGATTGTCGTAGGTATTTGGCATACTGGGAATTCGGGCTGTTATGAATTGCTTCCCACATTGCACGGTAGACCTCATTGTCTAGGTTCATCCAGATGCCATACCAGAATTTAACAGTCTCATATTTTTTCAGCAGTACTTGAGACTGAAGGCCGAATTCGAGTCGCACTTGCGCAGGTGATGCGTTGTGTGGTAGACCAAATACGCGCTTGTAAACTTTTGTTTGAATATTGTCTATTAGGTGTGCGCTCTTTCCGTGGTGTAACACGCTTCCGTAAGCTATAGTTGGAAGTAGCTTGGCTTTCATTGCGGTTAATAGAGGGTTAAATAGAGGGCCTTTAAGTTTGATGGCTAGGGTACTAAAGGCGTGCAACAAGGCGGTGCCCTTCTTTTCGATGGAATTGAGATGTGTAGAGAAATTGAGGCGCTTGTCCAGTGGGATCCCCAAGTACTTATAGCTTTCCACTACTTCTAATTTGTTGCTATCTATTTCATTATTGTAATAAGGTTTAGGACCATTGGCTTTCGTATCACATCAAACCCAGGTCCTGGACCACTGGTTAACCCCATTTTCATAATGGTCGCATTGTAAATGTGGCGCATCTGTGGTGGCGCAAGGGCAAACTTGCGTGACACATCTTTCCTGGGGCATTCCCTGCTGATTTGCAGGGATGCGCCAGAAAGCGTAAATCTGCCCCTGTGTGCTTTAAGGCGTAGACCTGTCTGGTGAGGGCGGTGTGGTGTTCTGTATGTATCTAAAGGAGTTGCACTTGTTGCTATGTGATGATCTCAGCACCTAGAATGCGGGTGGTTGTCAGGGTGGGATTTAGAAGACTGAAGAGTTTGGCAGTTATTACCAGTTTCTTGGTGGATGGCGGTCTTCTGTGCGGATTGTAAAATAAACCAGATGCTAAACATCTATCTTGTGTGAGCTGTCTTGTCCAAAGGAAGGAACTCTCCACATTTTGTCGACGAGAGAAAATCAGGACCCAGTCCGCTATGAGAGAGACCTCAAAACCATTCTCTGTGAAGCTACTGACAGTTTATATTACAAGGAAATCTGTGGTTTCGGTTTCCAACCGATTGTTCTCTGAATTCATTTCCTGCCTCGGAGCTCTATCAGTGAAGGTGCACGGCCATTGGAGAGTGTTTCAGTGGATTTTGCCGCCACTGCGCGATAGCCCTGAAGTGGTGAAGGCTTCTTTTGGCAGGTTAGAGATGCCCAGAGCTTGTACTCTGAAGTGCCAGCTTTATGCTGTTGTGGAGCTGGTGAGTGAAGCTACACCCGTCAGCAGGGAGGCATTTTGTCAGGGGGGTATTTTGAGGAGTGGTGCTGGCACGAGCATCCCAGCACAAGCGCTCGTTGAGCACCAGCACGGGCACCAGCTTGTGATCGGCACAGCCTCCCCGTCTGACTTTCCTGTCAGACGTCACCTGATCTCTTCTTTTTCATATGTGCATCCCAGCGATTACCACGTGCCATATGAGATGTGCGTGCCGGCCATCTTGGATCGGACCTCACACCTCACTGGTTTATTGAATGTAGTGCTCAAGCGCTCTGGAAGTGTTCTCGCTGATGCGCACAACAGTTATATAGAGTTCATCTTGTTAAAGCATCATGTGCATCGGAGATTAGCGTGACGTAGACAGCACAGTAATTCCCACAAATTGTAACTTGTGGAGTGGCTGATTGCGCTACTCTACAGCTTTGTGTGCATCAGGTGGTTATGTTGATACTCAGTTTTGTGTGAATGACTATTTCTGCAGTGAGTTTGCAATCACACCTAGAAATGCTATGGCTCTAACAGCAGTCAAGAGTTTAGGTGGATCGCTTTGGCACAACATTTCTACAAGGAGAAAACCCTCTGAGAACCCCGGATTTCAAGACAAAAAAATTAATTGTTTAATTTGTGTGTTTGTGTTAATTTTCTAGTATTTTAAATGAGGGTTAATAACTCAGAATGCAAAACTTTACCACCCCTACATTCTTTTTGTTTTCTCCCAGAAATCCTCCCATCCCTTGGTTTGAATGGAAGAAAGTAATTGCAAACTATGCTCGAGTTAATGGTACTTCTGTTAGTGCAGAGAGGAAGTCATCTTTGTTTATGCACTGTTTAGGTTCAGAATATCAGGAAGTATTTGAACATCTCCCTGAACTTCCTGACAACGAAGCCACAGCTTTAAATGAATATGAAATTCGTATCAGGAAAATGGATTTGCATTATCTTCCATAGTTAGCATGGCTCTTGAGCGCCATAACTTTGAGATGAGATTGAAAAGACAGGAAGAGTCGGTGGAGCAGTATATCACAGTATTACGCAAGTTAGCATCCACATGTTCTTTTGGGGCATCGTTGGGAGAATATTTAAGGGATCAGCTTAAGTTAGGATGTATTGTTGACAAAGCTAAAGATAATTGGTAGCAGAGGGACAACCCTACATTGCAAGAAGTTATCACTATACTTGTGTGGATACTATACGTAAAGAAAATGTGTTGGGAAAAGGGGATGTGGTTAATGAAGTTTGTGGCATTTTGGACAAGAGCAAGGCTGATAAAGCCACGGTTATAGCTAAAACTTCCAATCTTAAAAAATGTCAAGGTAAATGCTTCAGATGTGGCAACTCAGGTCATATGGAGAATTTCAAAGAGTGTCCAGGGTGGAAGGTCATTTGTAGTGCCTGCGGTAAGAAAGGTAATTTTTCAAGGTGCTGAAAAATGAGCAAAGAACAAAAGAAGGTTAAAGAAGTAGATATTTATGAGCAAGATGTTGAAGAAGTCAATATTCTTCAGATTAAGGATCATCCTAATGAGGGCCCGTTTGAAAGTGTGTTGATCAATGATACGTTTTTTAACATGCTGTTTGATTTGGGTGCTAAAATTACTCTCACCCCCAAAGAGTTTTATGGTAAACGTATTGTGCACAAGATTACATTACTGAAGCCTGATATCAAGCCAAAAGGTTATGGGGTGAGACTATTGCGCTGTTAGGTTATGTTTGGTGCACAATTGATTTCAAAGGAAGGATTATTCTTGGGAAGATTTATGTGTCCATGAAGAGTGATTCACTGATTAGCTGGTTTCACCAACATGATTTACTTGTGTATTTGGATTGGAAAGACAATCCCTCTGCATGCTTGAAACAACTACCTTCGGTCAAGATAGTAAAAAGGGGGGGAGGGGGTGAGATTTGGATCACAAGGTTTTCTGATGTATTTGACAAGAGGTTGGGTTGTCTCAAGAATTACATGTTTCTTATAAAGCTCAAGACAGGGATCACTCCCAAGGTGACATACGTAAGGGGTGTACCCTTATTAGTGAAAGAAAGTATGAGGGCTGTACTTTACAGACTCTTAGCTAACTGTATTATTCAAGAAGTGAAGGTCACTGAATGGGTTTCTCCGGTCATCATAGCCTGCAAAGCCAATGAAGAGGCCAGATTGTGCATCAACTTGAGAGAACTCAACAAAGCGGTGGTAGTTGATCCTCATCTCCTCCCTAACATTACTGAGATGTTGTGTTCTCTGGAAGGTGCGAGAACTTTTTCAACATTAGATCTATCTTCTGCCTACCACCAAGTCAAACTTAATTCATTGCCTCAAGAACTCACAGCTTTCATCACGCTATTTGTTACCTTCAAATTTTTAAAGATATCCTTCGGTTTTATCTCCACAGCCTCTGTTTTTCAGAGGACAATTGAGGGAATCCTGTAGGGAATTGATGGTGTCGAAATCTATCAAGATGATGTTTTCATTTTTGGAGGGGTTCTCAAAGAACTTGATGAAAGGTTGACAAAAGTTTTGGGAAAGCTACAGGATTCTTGTCTCACTCTCAGAGCAGACAAGCGTAAGTTCAATGTTCAAGAAATTGAATATTTAGGACACTTGGTGTCTTCATCTGGAATTAAACCCATGTTGTCATTGGTTAATTCCATCTGTAGTCTACTTCCCCCAAAAAACAAGGATGAGTTATTACAATTTCTTGGGATGGCCAAATTCTATAATAAGTGCATCTACAAGTTTGCAGAAAAATCTGAATGTATGAGAGCACTACTCAAAAAAGGGAGTGAATTTCAGTGGTGCCAAGGTTGTGATGAAGAATTTCAAATGATCAAAAAAGAATTGAATGAAGCATCTAATTTGAGAATCTTTGTTCCTACCAAATTTTCATATGTGATGACTGATGCAAGCTCGAAGAGTCTAGGTGCTGTCTTGTTGCAAAAGGTGGATGGTGTAGAGAAAACCAACTTGTCCATCTCTAGTCCATTGAGGGGAGCTGAATGGAATTATTCGGTGGTGGGGAAAGAAAGTTTTTGCTGACAGTCTCTCCAGACTGTGCAGCAATGAAGTGAAGGAATCTCAAGATTTTATAGTGGTTAAGAATGGTGATTTCTTTGGTGCTGAATAATTTAAAGAGGAAGTCAAAGTCTGTGAAATCACTGAAGGATTAGTTTCAGAAAGTGAGTGGAGGGAGTGTTTGGGTAATGAACAAGTATTGCAGCGGGTCATAACCAAAATACAAGGTAGCTTGGGTGAGAAGCGAGATTGTGAGGATGACTTTCAGGTTATTGCTAGGTCAGGGAAAAATTAGCAGTCATTGATGGCCTTCTCATGCGGGTAAGCAAACTGGTTGTTCCTGGTAGCTTGAGAGACAAAGTGGTAGGTAATGTCCGTGCTAGTCACATGGGTATTGCCAAAACCAAGGAAAGAGTCAGAGAAGCCTATTGGTGGCCTGCCATGGATATGCACACAGAGTGGGTAGTTCATGTTTGTTCACAATGTGGGTGTAGTGATAGAATTTCAAAGTGTAGCCCATGATGACTAGAGAACAAGAGAGTGGTCCATGTGTGGATATTGCTGTTGACATTTTAGGTCCTTTCAAACTAAGTTTTCAAGACAAGTATGTATTGGTTTGCCTTGATATGTTTTCTAGATGGCCTGAGATCAAGGCAGTCAACTCAGTTGAATCTACTTTAGTTATTGGCTTTCTGGAGGAACTGTTTGAGCGTGAGGGTCTTCTGGTTTCCATTTTATCAGATAGTGGAGTGCAGTTAACGTCTAGGATGAAAGAAGATTTTTTTTTGAGAGAGAGATTAGGTACAAGAAGGCTGCTTTGTATCACCCAGAGAGCAATGGTGTGGTAGAAAGATTCATAAGTGTGCTCAAAGAAACCCTACAATAAGCTGTGGGCTCTGGTGTTGAATTGGAAGTTGCAATGAAGGAAATGGCGTGGGAATACAGATTTACTCCACACTCTTCAATGGGAGTGTCTCCTTTTCGGTTATTCAAAAGTAGAGTTGCCAACAGGGAAATGACTCCAATATGGGTTAAGATGAAAAAAAAGGTTGTTGATGATTGTGTGGGTAGCATGGAAGGATGGACGGAAAGAGAGAGAGCAAAAATGGAAAGGAGGAAGAAGTGGTATGATGGGCGAAAAGCAGCGAAAAAGGACCATTGTGAATGTCAGTGATTGGGTCACGGTGGGATGAGGACAGGCCTGTTCCTTTAAGGAAGATTCCTCTTCCCTTGGAAGCGAGTGTCCCATAAGTTTCCTTCAGAATTATCCTCTCTTATTGTCTTATTTCTTTTATTTTAAAGTTGTGTAATGAAAGGGAGGTGATGTGGGGTTCTGTATGAGTCTTAAGGAGCTGCACTTGTTGCTATACGATGATCTACCAGCTTCTTGCTGGATAGGGTCTTCTCTGCGGATTCTACAATAAACTTGATGCTAAACATCTATCTGGTGTCAGCTGCCTTGCCCAAGGGAAGGAACTCTCCACATGGTGCTTCAAGCTTGCACTCATGTGATAAATTGAATACTGTATCTCATGGGTTTAGCATGTAGAGTGATGGTGGCCATATACAGTGTTTTGTCAATTAGTAGTTTATTTATGTCACTAGACTGGAGGACTACTCAACTCAATCTTGTGTAAAGTGCTACTTCTATGTGTTAACCCAGATCCCAGCACTAACTCCACTCAATCTTGTGGAAAGTTCTGCTTCTGCATGCCAACTCAGATCCTAGCACTAACTGCTTGAAGGTAGTTTGGAGAAAGCCTGGCCTATAGGACAAATCCCTAATAATAAAATGAACTAGAGTAATATGAAATCTTTCTGAAACAGAGTATGTGACAGGGCAATGATTAGCTCAGAGGAAAGTGAGTTTCCTATGCTCATGTGCAAAGGGAAAGGTAGTATTGAAGTAGTTTTGTTAAGTTCCCGAACCTCGGAATTACAAGGTGGGCTCCTTTTATACTGCATGATAACTGTGTCCTTCACAGTAGGAACTTTCAAGCACCAAGGTTTTATGGGCATTTACTTGATGAGCAGATCATTGTGCTCTTAGCCACCAAGATGCTGCATTTGCAGTTTATTATCATCATTATACCCTTGAATAGTATTGCCTATTTGTGAAATGAAAGTTTGTAAAATCAAACTGCAGGGAGTGCCGTACGATGTTGTCTCAACCACATGTTCCTACCCATTTTTCACCACATCCTGGTTTCTGTAATCCAACCTCAATCTAACACCACATCTACCATTGGATGTATAATTTCTTAATGTTTGAGATCATTCTGTCTCAATCACAATTATCTCTGTAAGCTTGTTGATGATCCCTCAAGGCTAGGTCTTCACCTCATATTTCTCAACCAAAAAACTTTAATTGCTCATCACCTCTCCTAATTACTCAATCTAAATGTTTTTGTGTATTTAGTCAAAATCTGAGCCTAGGGATAACTGCATTGCAATGTTACATGAGGAGCTCGATAGTGTTGAATTTTCTTTAGGGGTGTGTGATATCTGAGAAGGATTGACTCATCAGAGGATAAGAATCATCATCAGCTTTTATCCAGGTTTAGGTTTGATTCCTTTCTCCCATTGGTCAGTTTTCATAAAGTTTGGGCAGTGGTTGTCTCTTTAGGTCCTTGTTAATGTGACACAGTCACAGTTCAATCTATGACACGTTATAGTGTTCTGCAGTGTATACACTAAGCCAAGGAAGACATTTTTAGTCCCATCTTGAAAGAGCCTCAGTTTCATCAAATAAGGCAAGCAAAGGTATCCTCTCTATGCTGGATGAGATGTGCACCTGTATAAACATCGGGTAACTTTCTAAGTAGCATTATCAAGATTCGTGGACCCTGACCATCATCGGTTTGCACTGATTTGTATTTGAACGTGCCTGACACATGTAGCAATTGTGTTTGAATAATCACTCATGTTTTATGGACAGCGTATAATGTATTTTATCTATTTGTGAATGGATTTGTATGTCTCAGGAGCAGTATCCGATTTTATCTTTCATGGTTATTTATTGAACCAAATAAAGAGATTTTACAACGTACTGCTTGTTCTGTTATATATGTTAAGGAGATTCAGTGGGCTGGAGTATTGAAGCATAGACACAGGTCACATTCTAAACCATGAAACAAAACATAAGAGATAGAGCAGCAGGAGGATGATCTGTCCACTAATGAGAACGGGGCTTCAGACAGAGGCAGAGGTAATATTGGACAGCAACATCTTTGTGCTGAAGAGGAATGGACATTAGGCAGACAGAAGAGGTACACAGGGTATGGGGTACTGTCTCTCCTTTGGGTATGGTAGGGGGTTGCCGGCAGAAGCGTTGATTTAGTGTTGGGGTGATAAGATAAGTGTTGGTGGATAAGAGTATGCATTGGCGATTTGGCGTAAAGCAAAAAACCTGCAGAATGGGATTAGGAACCCATATCCCAGATATTCATAGGCGTTGGCCTGATGGTGGCCCCTTGAAGGGACGGTGCCTTCCTGCGCTGCATGTACCTCTGTTATGCCCCAAGTAGTTATGCATTTCTAGACCTTCCTTTACGTTCATTAATTGTAACCAGGAGTAGGCAGCAGGCAAACCATGAGGCTATTGAATGGGCATGTGGTCTCTGAAATGCACAGGTATGGGAAATGCTTGAAGGCAGGAATCTCTAAGTTCCTGGTATAAACTGTACTGAGACTACAGTGACAGACCATATTGATGTGGAATATGCTGAGTGGGTAGACCGGGGAAGAATTATTTTGTAAAGCAAGTGTATTCTTGCATAGATTCAAATATTTACGTATTTCGTGTAATTTATGCTTACACTTTTGATGCATTTTTATTTACTTGGGGAAAATTGTTTGGGTCAAAATCTTTTTGGGAAACGGAGAAACTGGGGGTCTCAATTACAAGCCTGTTGAGCCGTCAGTGCATCACGTTTTTATGTTGCATCAGCAACGCAATTGGCATGCCCATATTTACAAGGCGACACAAAGTCACCCTGCGTGACTTTTTATGGCCTTGTAAATATGGGCTCCTTCCACATATTACTCTGTGTGAAAGCGGCGTTCCCTGGGTGTTGCTATGGGTGTTCCCATGAAACATTTATGGAACCTGACACATTCCCAGATTTACAACATTTTGTAAAGCTGGGAATGCTTCAGAATCCTAAACATCCCCAGGGGAGGCGTCGGATAGGCACAACTAGAAGAAATACTTCTATTTCTCCTTGTTTTTTCCTCTTTCTATTCATTCTGCATTCTGAAGCACACATTAAAAGAGGATAATGCCATCAATCATTGTTTTTGTAAAGGAAGGTGCGCCTTCCTGCACAAAAACCATCATCCCTGCAACACAGGCAACCTTGCAACATGACACAAAGGTGTCTGCGCTGACGCACCGGCGCAGGGGAGAAGGACAGGAATGTGCTGTATCTTGTAGATATGGCACATTCCAGATACGACTTGCTGCTCTGCCGTGAGTCAAAATATAGTAAACGAGTCTCACTGTATGTACTGTGGCCACATGCACTGAGAGAGCAATATTCACAAAATGGCTTTCCAGAATATATTCACAATACAGTGACTTTTAAATGCAAAGACCCAAAACAGACTGTCATAGAATATTTAACCCAACACTCAGATTTAATGAAAATTACGCCTGGGGAAAAAGAAAGTGTCTCTTATTATGGTCAGACAGTATCTATTCTGCAGCAATACAGCACTTGGAGACACAACTAATTCTACCGTTCACTTCTCCAAATATGCCTCCAGGAAGTGCTCAGTGGGCAGGCTATTCCCATGGTGTGCGGCAATTGAAGTAATTTACTTTAAGTAAATTACTTTAGCCTAATTATATACAATTTGGGAAAGAGTATTCGAAATGCAAAAACAGCACTTTGCGCTATATTTGAACGCAAAGGGGCAGATTTACGTTAACTGGTGCATCCCCAGGGATGCGCCAGTTAATGTGCGCCACAGTGCACCACAGCTCCGTCACCCATGGTGCAAGGCAGGGAAGATGCGTGATGCATCTTTCGGCGTACGGGCGGCACATTGCTGGAGTCATGTCGCAAGTGCGACATGACTCCTGCAATGCACAGGGGCCACCCCTACATTGCATGGTGCATCACCCTTACGCCTGCTTCAAGCAGGCGTAAGGAATTGACGCAGAAAGTGACTCACTGAGTCACTTTCCAGGGGCGTTCCTGCGAAGGAACGCCCCCCCTGCACCGGAACGCCTACATGAAACCTGACGCAGGTTTCATGTGGCGCAGGGCCTTACACCGTGACGCATCTCCAGAGATGCGTCACGTTGTAAATGCCTCGTAGGGATGCGCCACGTTTACACCGCCTTGCGTGACGCAACAGCGGCGTAAACGTGGCGCAAGGGCCTCATAAATCTGCCCCATGATGTGTGCTTGTGTCCATTTTGGACATGCGGGCGCCTTTCACTGTGAAAAAACCATAAAAGAGCAAAAAATAAAAACACCCCAAACAGCCTTATCACGCATATTTGTTCTTTGCATTCTTTCCATACGCTCGAACATTTTTTTTTTTGTCACAAACAAAGCATAATTGCGCGACCTGGCACAACAGCATCATTTCAGGAACTACGTGCAACAATAGCGTAAAATGAGTTTACGTTGGCGTAATGGAAATGTTGCCAAGACGTATTTGTTTCTCCTCCACAAGTTTCAGCATAATTGCAGCCCTCTTGCCTTATTAAGCAACCATTGATTGCTTCAAGTAAAATCATTTTAAAGTAAGAACATGAGATGGGAGGGCCGGCTCCAGGAAGGAACATTTGCTGTGATTTTAATTGCCATGCTTCCCTTAAGGCTTTTAATGTGTAACGGGACAAATGAGGCGTCACATGCAGTGCCACTGCTATAGGATATACGGTAATAGATGAGAACATTTCATTGTTGAACCCCACTAAGGCTATTATGACCGCAAACACTAATTTACACTGGCATCTTAATGGAGGATTAATGCAAAGTAGGTGCGCAGGATTGATTGCACCTGAATTTCAAGAACTAGATGTACAAAAATGTGTGTGCAAGACCAAAATGTTCTGAACTGTCCTTTCTTTGCCTCTGAAAAAGATAACAACGACCTTTTCCCATCTGAGTTCCTATCATTGATTTGTCTCTGCAGTTGCTGTTCACAATCACAGGGGCGCTTTAGGAAGATTCTAACTGAGGCCAGCAATGTGACATTTTACTAAAATAGATTGCTTCTTTTAAGAGTAGCCTTTCCATTACTTTCAAAATCTCTTGGTTTATTTGGCAGTGGCTAGAGCCTGATATATATGTGTGTGTTAGTGGATCACCATTTTACTGATCAAATTACATTCAGGGTTGCTCGAGTGAAATTGGTTTGGCAGTATTTCATTTGACTTTTTTCATGGAAGCATGCACTTCTCCTAACAAATCTCACAAATTATTGGCATGAGACTGGTTTGCGCTCTCGGGAGGACATTTGCTGCGCAAACTTGTCTCCTGTGAGCATAATAACAGTTTTGGGAAATGGATTGTGAATTTGGGACAAGTACAACCCTATCAACATAATAAATACACACCGGTTAGACCAACCCACAGCACTGGGAGAATATCTGGTCAGCCCTTCGTACCTAAGGCACAAGTAGCAGTCAATCCCCAGAGACGCATATATCAAGTTCAAGTAGAAACAACTATTTTGAATTCAAGAAAACACAATCAAATCCCTACACGTTCTTAAAAATTGAGGAAAAGAATGAGCAAAAATAAAGCAAGGAGATTAAAATAGGTTGCAGAGACTCCGATTAGGAGTTTTTAAAGTGTGAAGCCACCAAGGGCCAGGAAAATCACTGTTTTTGTCTGATTGGGACCTAGGGACAATTTCAGGCTGACTGCAATGGCGCAGAGGTCTGATAAACCAAGGGGCATATTACCAACAACTAGCGATATTTATCGCTAAATGGGCTTAGCGAGTTTTTTTTATCGCCGTGCATCGCCGGATATTATCGCAGAGATAACGGGATATTAGCAAGGTTTATCTCTAAAGGGATAAAATATACGGCGATAGCGGCAAAATGCGTGAATATCTCGGAGAATACAGCGATATTCATGCATTAACGCCAATAGGGTCTTAGCCATAATATCCACCTCCCATTGGATATAATGGCTAAGAACTGGTCTGAGCAGGCGTTAGATTTTGGAGATATTCGTGCTTAGCGCGAATATTTCCATCGCTACGCCTGCATTGATAATAGGCGATAGCGATGTTAGTGACTGTTTTTAGTCGCTAACAGGTTGGGTACGCCCACTTTGCATGTCATTAGCGATAAATATCGCTGACATGCAAAGCAGGCCCCAAACTGCTCGATATCGCCTCAAAGCTGTCGCTAACATCAGTTAACGACAGCTTGCTAATAGGGCGATATAATTATTGCCATTTAGCGGCCGACAACGGCCGCTAAAGCGGCGATAATCTAATATCTCCAGGCTTGGTAATATGCCCCCAAGTGTGTTGAAAGGTTGGTCAAAATCTTCCAGTGGGGTCATATCAAGATTATTACTGGTGACATTCCTCAAAGTCTGACATATCGGGGCAGATTTATGTTGGGAATGCGCCACGTTTGCGTCATGCAAATGTGGCGTAAACGTGGCGCATCCCTACGACCCATTTACAATGTGACGCATCTACGCAGATGCGTCACGTTGTAAAGCCCTGCGCCACTTGTGGGCGTTCGGGCGCAGGGTGGGCTTTCGGGGGCAGGTGCGCCTCGCAAAAGTGGGTGAGTGAAATCTATAAGATTGCACTCAGTCACTTTCAGGCCAATGCTGCGTCAAAACCCTGCGCCTGCTTGAAGCAGGCATAGGTCTAGACGCAGCATTGTAAAGATGGGGCAACCCCGAGCCTTGCTGGAGCTGCGTCCAGCAATGCCCCACCTTTACGGCACAGATGCGTCACGCATCTGTGCCGTTTTTGCCCCATGGTGCGCCGCATTGTAAATGCAGCGCACCATGGGTGGCGGAGCAGCGGCGCAAAATAACTGGCGCATCCCTGGGGATGCGCCAGTTATCATAAATCTGCCCTATCGTTTTTGAGCTCCTCCTAAAGCTGATGGTTTTAGCACAAAAAGCACTAGGTGGAATAAACCTTGATTTCATAGCCGCGAAGGGCATTGCAAGTCAGGTTTGCTTCCTCGTCCAAGTCCAAATTTAGCCACTTTTTGGAAGTCAAAATTCTGCCACTTGCAGGGCTGGAAGCTATAGGCTAGGCAGGGCTTTACAATGCCAGGTGCCTTCGCTGTGAGGTTCAGCTGAAGCAGTTTTCAATGAGTTAAAAAGGTTCAAGCACAACAAAGTTGATTTTCTTGCCTGATAAGTATGTGACCTCCTGGTGCAGTTCTCTATAAGTGGAAAAAGTAAAAATTTTCTTCAGCTTCTGGGAAAGTTCATTCTATTTAGTTCTACAGCCCCTAGCTCCTCAGAAAGAAACCATAAAAGCAATAAATACAGATTAAATACACATTTCATAATCGTCAAAAAGATGTGCAAAAAAGCATAAACAGATGTAACAAACGTTTTTTCTCTGGAATCATTTTTTTCCTTATTCGTATCATGGACCATTAAAAACTAAAAAACATGTAAAAAATCACTAAGAAGTTAATTTGTTGTAAAAACAGTTGTGCAAGCCAACATTATTGAAAATAAATTCCTGAAGGATAGGTAAGATAAGACGTTTAATGAGCAGGGCATACGATAAAAAATAAAGTACAAAGTGCATTGATTGGAAAGTTCATCGCAAGAATATTTGATCAACCCTCCGACCGGTCATTAATAACAGGAGAGAGGACTAAATGAGAGAAGTTATCACGTTTAAAAAGAGCTCAAACTAACATATGCTGAAGATTTTAAATTGCATCTAGATACGGCTGAATGCCGTCAGTGACCAATGTCAGCTGGATTAATAATAACACTGCATTTTGGCATTTGTCTAGAAAATCTTTGGGCTTTAAAAAAGGACAAATATTGATGTTTTAGGTCTCTCCTGTTCACTTTTTGCAGGACCTCGGGTGTCTCAAAGTATTCAGCGTGCCCCAAGTTGTCACACAAATGTTTCGTTAATTTAAACCAGGGGAATACTCCAGAGCTCAGCCTTAAACAATCATTAAGAACCGATAGATTTAAACAGGTAGAGTCACTAATCCAAACTTTATGCCATAATAAAATTGGCTGAGTAATGATCAAGTCGGATCAAAACGGTGTTCTGAGTTCCAGCATCTAAAGCTGAGTGATATTGTTAATACCTCAGAATTCCGCCCCTTGTAGGTCGACAGCTAAGCTTTTTGCGTTGCAGATGGTTAACATTTCTCTGGAAGGCTTAATGACTAACTTGGTGGCAATTAAGCAACGCAAAAATTGATTTATTAAAGTAAAGCTTGCTAGAGGTAATGGCTGTGATCCACGAACCTCGGGGCATATTACCAACAACTAGCGATAATTATCGCTATGTTGGCTTAGCGGTAATATTATTATCGCCGAGCTCCGCCGATTTTTATCGCAGATGAACCTTGCTATTATCAAAGTTTACCTCAAAAGCGATAAAAATCGGCCGAAATGCATGAATATCGCTGAAAAGTCAGCGATATTCATGCATTACCGAGCTAATGCTCTTAGCCATGTTATCCACCTACCATTGGATAACATGGCTAAGAACTGCTCTGGGCAGGCGTTAGCTTTTGGAGATATTCGCGCTTAGCGCAAATATTTCCAAAAGTAGGTAATAGGAGATAGCGATGTTAGCGACTGTTTCCAGTCGCTAACATCTAGGCACGCCCACTTTGCGATAAATATCACTGACATGCAAAGTGGGGCCCAAGATGGTCGCTATCTCCTACTAGCTGTCGCTAACTGGTGTTAGCGACAGCTAGGTAATAGGGCGATAAAATTATCGCCGCAGAGTGAAACTTAATATTTCTTGTCATAAAGTCACATCACTTCTGAGTTTGCCTCCCACATTTCATTACAAATGTTTTCCCCGTGTAAAACGTCAGGCCAATGTCAGGCATGAAGTCGACAAAGCGTTTAAGTAGCAGCTGCAAACCGATTGGGGAATGGGACATAAGCACAGTATCATCGGCGTAGAGCAGACAAAGCATGGGTCTGTGATCGATCTGGGGAGGATCAGTGCATGTACTACATAGGGCAGACTCTAACCTGTTAATATATAGGGTAAATAAAAAAGGTTGCGAGCAGGCAGCCCTGTCTGACCCATTTTCTGAGATCAAAAGTGATAGTGCATTCACCCCTGAGATAAAAACGTACTCTAACTTTGCCACAAAAGTGTATATCTCTGAGAAGGGCTATAATCGGTGGGTCCACACCAAGCTCTAATACATTTGCCCATAACTTACAATGTAGAAAGCAGCCAAAAGCGTGTGTTAAATCAACACAAGCTAAAAACAGATGACACTTTTTCATAACAGTATATTTACCTACAAGTAAATTGAGACTAAGGGCCAGATGTAGGTAATTCATATTTACCGACTCTTAAATACCGAATTTTACCGATTCGGTATTTAAGAGTCGGTAACTATGAAGGGGGGAGATGTAGGTAATTCCAGAATTGAGAATTACCGAATCGGTAGGATTTGGTATTTACCTATTCGGTAAATACCGAATCGGTATTGCCCATTGATTCCTATGGGCCATGAAGCCCATAGGAATCAATGGGTAATACCGAATCGGTATTTACCGAATCGGTAAATACCGAATCCTGCAAGGGTGCAGGGGGTGTCACTTTGACACCCTCTAGCACCCCAATTCCGGACTTGTGTGCCATGTGGCACATAGACATGCCCTAAGGGCATGTCTGTGTGTCACATTGCACAGGTGTGCATGCACAGATGTGCATGCACACCTGAATTCAGTATTTTACCACCCAATTGGATTGGGTGGTAAAATACCGATTCTTAAGGGCCTGTGACACTCTTAGGAGTGTCACCTACATGTGGAATTACCGAATCGGTAAAATTACTGATTCAGTATTTTACAGAATCAGTAAATTTACCGAATCGGTAAATTTACCGATTCTGTAAAATGATGGCCCTTACATGCCAAATCCTAAATACCGGTCGGTAATGGCCGAATTCGGCCGTTACCGACTGGTATTTGGGCGCCTACATCTGGTCCTAAGTGCCAAAATATACAAACGATTTGTGAATCGCAAATTGGTCGTAAACCTATTTGCGACCGAAAAAGAGGGTTTTCTGTATGTACGAACACCATTCGGTTTCCACAAGTAGCGATGCAACTAATTTGCGATTCGGTATTGTTAGCGATCAATTTTACCAACTTGCAAATACAGAATCAGTATTTTGTTTTGCAAACTGTATGATTGAAGGTGTCACAATTTGTTACTGGTCACAATAACACCCGTTTGCACATGCAATTTTGCATTGATTACATTCAAGTGGTAACTGTATGCAAACTATAAAAGCTGGCCTAGAATGCATCGAGGATTCCACAATGCCTGTAGTTTATCTGATTGCGATGAGGAGGCCATTCCTGGCTGCCCAGAAGAGGAGGAGGCAGAGACAAAAGAGGAACGTTAGAACATGACAACTCTGACTACTGAGGGGAAATTGTGGTAACACATCTAGAACCCTCTTGCTTAATTATGTATGCATACCCAAACAGATACAAAAGAAATACAAAACGTGTGATTTTAAAATTTATGGAAGCATTGTGATTCTTGATTAAAATACTTGTGCTGCAATGATTAATAAAAGGAAATATAATATGTGATCAGCGTTACGAGAATGGTGAAAAAGGATGAGGAGTTCAACGATTTTGCTGATCACAGGGAATATCTGCTTACATGTAAGTACTGTAATAGAATGTACTCCTACTTAGCGCATCCTAACCTATCATGTCTGGGGTGAGTGTTTCTACTAAATCCCTATCGGATGTCTATCTCCCATATACCTGTGGGTTAGTGTCAGCAAGCTGCGGACTTGGTGAAGAGTTGGACAGCATCCCTCGCATGAGGTGATCATAATCAGCTGAGCTGGAATTCCATCTTTGACCGACCTCTCAGTGCAAGGGATTGATGTCATATATAAAATAACATAATCCATGTTACCATGCCCAAGCCTGAGTCAGGCCTCTATTGTTTATTCTATTGTGAGAGCTCCGTCGCGGAGCGGCGTAAAACAAATAACGACATCTTGTGTACTGAAATTAGCCCCTGTACAGAATGCTCAAGGTGTTCTGACAGAGAGCCTAGAAAGTGGTATCGTAATCAAACTGTGTTTGAGGAATGTTATCCTGTGTGTGCATGCAAATGAATGTGTGTCAAATATTTATGTGTTTAGGGAGAGAAGGCAACCTAAGAATGTGATCATATAAAGATTGCATTTTTCAACCGGGTGCGCTATCTCCATGTGACACCCACTCCTTGGACATAAGAGGACTAAAATAAAGCTATCTGAATATAATACTAAACCTATGTAAAAGCATACAAACTCATAAAACCATAAAAAGGCACTATGCTAGTTTGAGGGTAAAAGCATATAGACAGTCATGTGTAAAAAGGTAGGAAAGCAAATTTAAAAATGCATTAAAAGGCAGTAGGAGTAGACAACACATTGCTGTTCCCAGTAACCTCGGGTGATGTTCCCAGAGGCACCTAATGCAACAGGTCTGTGGAGCAAAGATGTTCCAGTCCATCCCCTCAGTGTCCGACAAGGGAGGAACTGTGTGCTGCTTCCGAAGATGTTGAGCCAGGATCCAGATCACTGGGAGCAGAAGAATCTCAGACGGGCTCATAATATACATTCAGGAGCAATGGCAAGGGCAATCGACAACAGTACAGGGGAGCCGTTAACGAGCCACAACTAGGGAAATATCTGTAGGTTGAAGGAAATGCATCCCCAAGCAAAGTCCAGGGCAAACTCGAAAGTGCACAGGCCGAAAGGACAATAACCAATGGTCATTCCGATCCCAAAGTAAGGGGATGCCAAAGTACTGTATCCTGCTTTCACGTGTAGTGCCATCCCCATTTTTGGACATCCACTGCGGAGCAGAAAATGAAAAGCATTCTTCACACTTTGGAACAGGACAAGCTGTAATCCTCAAAAAATGCTTCTAAGCACGGAGTGTATGAAAGATGGAATAACTCCATATATTGTCTGGAAGGTGTTAACCAACCCAGATCCAATTATCTTTAGAAAGTGCGCCGCTCCCGCTGTATTAGACTTGTTAAAAATGAGGCACACAAGCGCCTCAAAATGATATGGGAAGTTAGTGCAGAATAGCAACGTTATCTTATAAGAGGGCCTTGCAACTTGCAGATCAAACGTCTCTCTTACAGATGTTAAGGCCATATCTTTCTGAAACAACAAGGCTTTCAGTCTGCTTAAGGTGTCAAAGCGCACATTTGTAAGCCCTATTGAAGGCCAAAGCGTTACAGAACTTGTGTACATCAAGTCACAACGGGTGAACAGCCATGACAACGCGGGGATTACCCCGCACTGCCATTACAATGCAGGAATTAAAACGAAATTCGTTACAACGACTTTCGCTGGAGGGCGCTCTTGGATAGGGAATAGTTTAATTTTCTATCCAACTCCTTCCCTACTGTCAACGTGGGCTGGAGTTGGAATAGAAAATTAAACTATTCCACTGTTGAGCGCCCTCCAGCGAAAGTCGTATGTAATTCCTGCGTTGTAATGGCACGCGTGGTAATACCACGCGTTGACATTTCATACAACCAGTCACAACCGCAGAGACCAGAACCAGATAGGCAATGCCCAGTTTCATCCCAGAGCACCCTTGTCATTCAGCATCAAGTAACTCCCATTCAAGAGTAATTTAAAAGCCGTACAGATCACAGCAGCTGGGGAACCTTTCAAATAGCAAAAAAAGTTTGCCTTAGACGCATTACATGTGCCATGAAGTGAAACTTCCCTGTAAACTAATAAATGGCACAAGGTACTCTCGCAGCCAGTCCATCTAAGGAAAAACCTCACATAACCTATTCAGAAATCGGTATTTGAAAGGTAAAAACCATAACTTGATGGTGTTATAAGCAGTATTGGAAGTGAAATGTCAACAGTGGCTGAGGAAAGAATCAGTGGATTATCCACTCTGCAGAAGGTGTTTCAGCAACAGTGCATGGCAGTTTCTTTGGTTCCTCTATGTAGAACATGGTATATGTTGCATCCTTTTTTTCCATGACTGCCAGCTCTTTTGTAGGGTAATATGGCAAAAATTAGCTAGTGGCAATAGGGCGTTTCTATAGAACACAAAAAGCCCATATTGTCTGCAGAGTCCAAATCTGTAACATTATAGCCCAATCTGTGACTGCCAATATTGTAATGATGACATGTCATTGGCAGAAGACGCAATGTTACCCAGAGAGTAAATCATGATGGATAGAGTAGTCATACCATTATCTACTACAACTAGAGCCCTTTCTAAATTTGCCCTGTCAATTTTGTGCAATCCCTCAAAGCTTCCTTCTGTGAAATCTTCCACACTTCATTGTATATTGCATACAGAAAGCATGATATTGTCTACAAGGACCAAGTATAAAGTCCTGTAATCCCATGTCATCAGAAAGAAGGGACACGTGTTGTTTCACCTGAGACAATGTTGAAGAGTTTAGATAGTCAAGGCATAACTTCTCAACACTGTGAGTTGTTACTACCCCCAAGTGTTGTGTCTGCACATATCTTGGGTCAGGCCTACTGATCTTAAACCCATTAGTTTCACCCAAAAAGCGAGCCTGATATTGTTTGTTGCTAATGGCCACAATATTCGTCCATCGTGATTAGTGTCTGAAGAATTGTATGAGCCATTACGAAGCACAAAGTCTAATGTGTTCTCGTGTAATTCGTGAATTGGTGCCAGTTCGCAAACCGTGCAAATGTGGGAATGTTTGGAGCATTTAAAACTATTATCTTAGTCAAGGCAAGACAGGATGCTTGCTGTACAGTTTTGTTCAAGAAAATTATTTGCTATGGTATAAGGCATGCTTTAAATAAAGCATGATCTAGAACCCTTTATCTCAGCTACTCATGCATACCCAAAGAGATACACAAGAAATACACAATGTGCTGTTTCAATATTTATTGAAGCATTGTGATTTTTGAGTAAAAATATGTGAACTACAATGATTAATAAAAGGAACAAGAATAATATGGTTAGTGCTAAGGTCATAAAAAGAGAAGAAGAAAGGCAAACTGTTTGGGGTGACCCTCCAGAGAGGGCAATCTTACAACAGTAAGTTTTAGGTACTACCACAGTAATACATAGACAGTCTTTGACATAATTGATTAGTTAAAAAAATTGTAGTCTCTGTGCGGCACTATTTGTGTAGGATTGTGTAATAGTGTTTTTTAGTTTGGATACATAATTTTTTGTTATTAATTTTAAGGTACATCCTTCTATCAGCAACTCCACGCTCCTCCCACTTTTCACGCAAACTATTACATTCAGTCATAATTTCAAACATCTTCCTGACTCGAAATAATTTACTTAGGAACAATATTTCTGTTGAATACTACATCTTCTGCAGATCACGCATCTTATGAATATTCTTCACGTACCAGAAAGGATCCAAAAACTGTTTTTATAACAATGGCTCTCCAGCACTGCCAGTTGGTATCGTTCAATTTCTGCCCTGACTTAGCCCATCCAGAATGTGACAACATCAGAACATACATAGGACTGACTGGTGCTCTGCAGCCTGATTTTTGCACATTTTCTCATACCCCATAAAATAATTTGGAGAAGAACAAGGAACAACTACAGCAGTAAATTAATTGACTGCATTTTTCAAGACCCCATTATTATTGGCATCCATACTTGGTGGAACAGGGAGGTTAGTGAGCAAACACAGGGAAAGTGCAGCATCTACCAGAAATATTGTTAATAAGTGTAAGTAACTTGTCATTCTGTTAGATACTATTACTTGCAGATTCTTTAACTTAGGACTGAGTTCCAAAGCAATACCTCTTAGGAGGTGGGACTTAATGGTGGTGATTATCCAAGCAAGTCATGCCGCAAAGTCCTGGAGTACTGTCTGTCAGTGGGAGCCTAAGGTAAGAAGCAATACTGCTTTGCAAACATATGTAAGGATGTCTACATAACTGCCTGGAAAATAGCTGTTGGAAATGGCGGAATCTAGTTGGCAGGTTGGGACCCTGGCCAAGTAGGGACGCTTCTTCCTAGTCAGGGTAGGGGGGGTACACTACTGAAATAACCCCTGCTCACCCCCTTGGTAGATTTGCGCAAGCAGTTAGGCTTAGCTTAGATGCAGTGTATGAAGCATTTGCTCATAACAAACAGTAATACAGTGAAAGCACTACAAAAGGACACCAAAAAAAAGAACATTTTCCAATATTTTATCTGTGCAAACAAAACCAAAAATGATAGAAATCCACCATACAGTTCTCACAAATATCAATATTCTAAAAAAGAGGCTTAAGATACATTTCCTTGAAGTTGATAGCTCCGTCCAGGGCTATGACACTATTGCGAACAACAAATCCAAACAGTTCTGGCTGACTGCAGCGTCGCGGCCGGCTACGGTCTTAAGAAGACCCGCAAAACAGTACCTTTAGAAATGCAGGGCATCGGCAACCACTCCTTCGAGCTCCAAAGAGCCGTCGTCGGTAGGCGTCAGTTCCGGAGGTCGGGCAGGAGTCATCCAGCCCCTGAAGCCACATGCTTTGCAGATCAAACTCCTCACAGTTGAAGTCAGAAGCACGAGCATCATCGGCAGGCATCAGGGCTACAGTGAAAAGTGCAGCGGTGCGGTGTGCAGTGCCCTCAGGTCACAGTGCAAACAACGGCTTGATGACGGTCATCTAGCAGTGTCGGGTGCTGGCAGGTCACAGTGCAAGCAGCGGTGTTGTTGTTGTTGAAATACTATAGTCGGTTGACGAACTGGAGTTGATGGCGCCGGCTTCGGTAGGCAAATGGTTGTGGTATTTAAAAGTTTGATAGGGGGTGCACGTGATAAGAAGGAGTCCAGAAAGAATAATGTTTGTATGCAAAAAATATCTTATTTATTCAAATTTTCTTTTTTCAAAAAGTTCCACATCTGTCAACAAACATCAGCCAACGTGTTTCTCTCCCTTAATGGAAGCTTCCTCAGGGCAAATAAATTTATAACGTTCCTTCAAAGTTGAGAATACTTGAAGTGTATTGGAAGTACAACTAGACAATTTGTTCTGTGCCCAGAAATAAGTTGATGTCAGTCAGCCGCAGTCTTGGCTTAGTAATTTAATTAGGCATCAGGCCGTGCAGAGATGCATATTCAATCTCAGGCAACGGTTTGTGGATTCCTTTAATTGAGGGTCTCTCTTCTGTGAATTACCGGCAGCATAAAGGATTTCAGGAAGTTCAGTCTTGGTTTCAAGGGATCCAGCAAAATGCTGCCTCGTAATTCTTCCTATGCGTATGTGTGTTGTCTTGGCCCGGTCCCATATATACGAACCGAGTTTCCGGATCACAAGTCTTCCGAGCGGCGAACAACGTGTGGTAGCGTAAGGGTCCCGTACACGGCGGCATTTTGCTGGATCCCTTGAAACCAAGACTGAACTTCCTGAAATCCTTTACGCTGCCGGTAATTCACAGAAGAGTGACCTCAATTAAAGCAATCCACAAACCGTTGCCTGAGATTGATTATGCATCTCTGCACGGCCTGATGCCTAATTAAATTACTAAGCCAAGACTGCGGCTGACTGACATCAACATATTTCTGGGCACCGAACAAATCGTCTGGTTATACTTCCAATACACTTCAAGTATTCTCAACTTTGAAGGAACGTTATACATTTATTTGCCCTGAGGAAGCTCCCCTTGAGGGAGAGAAACGCGTTGGCTGATGTTTGTTGACAGATGTGGAACTTTTTGAAAAAAGAAAATTTGAATAAATAAGATATTTTTTGCATACAAACATTATTCTTTCTGGACTCCTTCTTATCACATGCACCCCCAATCAAACTTTTAAATATCTCAGTGATCTGGAGCTCTGTTGCGTCACTCAGCAGCCGACGCAGGGATTGTTTGCACAAAATTTCTAATTATTTGTTGAACTGGGACTAAGGTGCGGCATCTGAAGACCCGCTGCTGCTTTTTTGTTCTTTGTGGGCAAATGGTTGTGGTGCAGGATTAGGATAGTGCTTCGTGTAACTAACAAGTTGTTCTCCTGAACCATGGTACAAGCAACAGTGTCAATGTCGGCGTGGAACGTTGTTGTTGGGGGTACCAGAGCGGTGGCGCAAAGCATGGCGATGCCCAAAGGATGGCAATGCCCACAGGTCGCTGTGCAGGCAGCAGCTTGCTGGCGACGACGGACATCATCATCGGTAAAGCCAGGGTTGCCGTGTGAAGGGTGGTGCTGCCCTCTGATGTGCCTTCAGGACACAGAGCTGGCAGGGGTGACGTTGATGACATCGGGTCACTTTTTCTTCAATTGCAGCACAAAACACACAGTTCCCAGTGCTGGTTGCAAATGAACTTGAAAGTCTTCATGGTCCTGAGATTTCTTGAACTGGGGGCAAGTTCTACCCCAGGCACTTGGATAAACTCAAACAAAGGAGTTAGCAGAAAGTTTAGTCCAGTCCTTTCTCTGGCCAAGACAGAAGCCGCCGTTGCAAACCAACACAACAAAGCACACAGCAAAGTGGTAGTTCCTCCTCAAAGCTTCTCCAAATCTTCTTCTTGGCAGGTTCCTTGATCCAAAAGAGTTCAAAAGTTCTGGGGTCAGGGACTCAATATTTACACTACATTCCCCATTTGTTCTCTTGTGGGAGAGAGACACTGTGCTTAGCTCCAAACCATTTCTGTCCTGTCTTGTCCAGCTTCCTGGCAGGAGGTGGAGACGGCATTGTGTAAAACAGACCAGCCTATTCAGGTGCAAGGAAATCTCCTCCCACTGCTCTAAATTCAGCCCAGGTTTACTCAGCCCAGCCCTGACTTAACCAGGAAAGGCAGGACACACATCAACAACCCCCAGTGGCTGCCTATGGTGAATTCACATCCCCAGCCCCTGTCACTCCAAAGTAGACAGTCATTCCACAACCCAGCAGAGGCATACAAGATGGTTAAGCAAGAAAATGCGCACTTTTTAAAAGTGACATTTTCAAACCCACAATTAAAACATTTTTTTTTACTAAAACATGTGTTATTAAATTCTGAGTTCAGAGAGCCCAAACCCCATTTCTCTACCTTGTCCCAATGGGAAGTAATACTTGTAATATGTTACAAAGTATCTCCCATTCTGTCCCATGGGACAAATAGTCTTTCAATAGTGAAAAACAAAAGACACTGTATTTCACTATCAGGAGATGCCGTACACACCAGTACATGTCCTACCTTTCACATATACTGCGCCCTGCACATTGGGGTACCCTGGGCCTACCTGAGGAGTACTTTACATGTAAAAAAAGGGAAGGTTTGGAGTCTGGCAAGTGAGCGCACTTGCCAGTTTGACATGACAGTCATAACTGAGCACAGACACTGTAGTGGCAAGTCTGTGAACTCTTCTAAGGGCTGCTTGTGTAGGAGACACGACCAGTGCTGTAGGCTCACAAGCTGTATACAAGGAGGAGTGTGGGCCAAAGGGACAAGAAACAGGCAGGGCCCTATAAATACAAAAAACAGATTTTGCCTGGATCTCCACTATTTAAGAGCTCTTACGATGAATGCTCATTAGTCAAACACATTTCTTTATGTTTGAAACTCTTATTTATTTATACAATTTTTTACTTCTTATCTTTGTTTTATCATACCATACCAAAAAAGGAAAAGATGGTTCAACATTTACATATACTCTAAAGACACATTTAACAAATCTATTTACATTCAACTACATTAAATAAACTATACATATTACATCACAATACACACAATTATATACACAACACATTAAATCGATTATGACTTTTAATTGTAACTCATGCAGTAAACAAATCAATTCCATAAATGATTGAAAAATATATCTACGTATCTATAAGAGTATGCATTTAATAAACACTTATTTTATCTATACAAGCAAACAAGTCTCTTTTTGTCCCTCTATGCTCTTTCTGATATGCATTTCCTTGTATAGAGCATTCAACTCTTCCCAGAGATACTGCAAGTGATCTTCCCAGCTGGAACTGAACACTGCAATGTCATCCAGGTAGGTAACACTGAAATCCTCCAGTCCAGGCAACACCTGGTTGACCAATCTCTGAAAGGGTGCAAGGGCATTATTCAATACAAAGGGCATCACCTGGAATTGATAGTGCCCCTCTGGGTTTCAGAATGCTGACCTCTCCTTGGCCCCATCAGTTAAGGCAATCTGCCAGTACCCAGACATTAAATCAAACGTGCTGAGAAACTTAGCAGCTCCTAACCGATCTATGAGCTCATCAGCTCCAGGGATGGTTGGAGGGTTCTCTTACCACTAACACCAGCATCTTCAAGAAATCCTCTTTGATGCTAGCTCTGACCCTGTCAGTCAGCCTATAAATGTTGTGCTTCACAGAGGTGTGGGTACACAAATGGGTGACACCTGGCATCAGGGAGAACTGGGTAACAAATTGCTGCAACAACTGGAGACAGTCACTCTGCTGTTCTGGGGTCAGTGTAGGGGGGAGGATCACACCTTCCACTGACACATCATGTCCCTCGGTAATCAAGAGATCAAGAAGAGGCTCAGTCTCCTCCTCAACCACATCATCTGTCACCAAGAGCATGCTCACTTCGCACCTCTCAAAGTGCGTTTTGAGGCGGTTCACATGGAGGACCCTCAAAGGTTTCCTGGGAGTCTGTAAATTCACCAGGTAGGTGACGTTACTTTTGCATTCCACCATCTCAAAAGGCCCAGTCCACTTCTCCTGCAAATCACAAGCCTCCACTGGGGCCATAGCCCACACTTCTGGCCAGGCTGAAACTCTACCAGGGTGGCAGGCTGGTCATACCAGCATTTCATCTTCTCCTGGCTGGCTTGTAGGTTCACCTGAGTGAGTATGCTGAAGCGGGCAGTTTGGTTTTTAAAGGCCAACATGTAGCTATAGACATCCTGGGGAGTTTTCCTGGAAGCTGTCTTCAAGCCTTCCTTCACTAACCTGAGAGGTTATCCCACAAGGTGCCCATACATAAGCTCAAAGGGACTGAACCTTGATGACTTCTGTGGTACCTACCTGTAAGCCAAGAAAAGGCATGGTAAGAGGACATCCCACTTACACCTCATGGGTTCTGTTAGACCCTTGATCTTGCCTTTTAGAGTTTGGTTGAACCTTTCTACCAACCCTATTACCTTGTGGGTGAAAAGGAGTGGGGAACTTGAAGGTTACACCACATTCCTCCCACAGGGATGTCATATACTTTGATATGAAATTGGTAACCCCGTCAGATACCACCTCTCTGGGAAACCCCAAGCAGAAAAATATCCCCATTAATGCCCAGCCCACCACTGGTGCTGTTGTTATCCTGAGATGGATAGCCTTCGGGTACCGGGTGGCAAGGTCCTCCAAGACCAGGAAATACCTGTTTCCCATGGCTGTCTTGGGGTCAATGGTCCCACAATGTCCATCTCAACCCTGTGAAAAGGGTTGCCAACAACAGGAAATAGTTGGTGAGGAGCCTTACACTCGCTCCCACTCAATGTGATTCTGACTGCATTCGTCTTTGGGGCCAAAAGAAGTGGGTGACAATACTGTCAAAGGTCTTATCCTACACCAAATATCCTGACATAGGCAAGTCATGAGCCAGATGCAGTAGGAAGGTCCTGAAGCACTGGGGTACCAGCAGCACACAGGCTGACCCAGGCTCAGCAACCTTAGGCTCGCTGTACAGGAGACCATTCTCCCAGTAAATCCAGTTGGATCCAGACTGATCACCAGCTGCCTGATTTGCAGCCTGCTGCCGCAAACCCTCTAGAGGAGGGCATTCCTTATGCTTCCTGTAGAATTCCTCGCTGGTGGGATCACCTTCTTGCTGCCAATGGGTCAGTTCATATAAATCTCCCAGTTCAGCCACTTTCTCTCCTGTAGGTGTTCAGCCTCACCAACCGTGGTAGCTTCACGGGCGGGTTTCCAGAACCCTCTGCCCTTTCTCTTGCAGGCATCTGGGCTACTGTTTCAGGCTCCAAGTCCTTCTGATCCCCCTTACTGGCTGCCATGGACTGAGTGGTCACACATGCCCACTCCAGCAACTGAAGCACCTCCAAGTGAGACCAGAGCTCTACATCCTTCCATAAGCACTGCTCCAGGTCGTTACCTAGCAGACAATCTTCAGGCATGGTAGGGCTCACTACCACCCTCAAGGGATCTGAGATCCCCCATTTAAAGGGAAACTGCAACACCTTACTTTGGCACTCTGATTTGTCCACAGCAACTACTTGGTGGAATGCCCTGGGGACTGCTTTCTCTTTAGAGACCAGGTGACACTGGACTGAAGTCACACTGGCTCCAGTATCTCTGAGAGCCTCCACCCTTCTCCCATTGATGGTCACACAGGCGCTGTCCTTCTTAGTGTTTGCAGGCACCTGGTTTCCTTGGAACAACTCACAGTCATAGTGAGATGAGGGTCATTTCTGCGGTATCCCCACCCTCCTCTGGGAACCCCTCCTGCTCAAGTGCTATACTAGTCTACACCTTGGACTGCCCACCGGTTGGGGCAGGTCTTTTTGGGGCACTGGGGATGCCCTTGAAGCAAGCAACCTTCTCACAGCCATAACATTGGCAGGGACCGGTCTCTGCAGGCTTCCCTGAAGAGAGACCCCTGGTTTGTTATCTCCTTTGGGGATGGGAACCGCTACGCTGGGTACTAATTTGGGGCCCTTTAGAGAACTCCTGTGCTTTAAGCATGTCCCTTCCAACTCTTCTGCTTGGGACCCTGCCCACCTTTGGCAGAGTCTCCCCCATACACCTTCCTGTGGACCCTGGTACCCACCCAGCACTGTACCACTATATCAAGCTTCCAGGGGTCAGTCAGCTTACTATCAGTCAAGTGCTGGCACAGCTCTGCAAAACATAGACTAGACAAGTGCGCAAACACAATCAAATTGTAGAGCCCCTGAAAATCTGTCACATTGCTGCCCTTCACCTAACCATCTAGTGACCTACAAAAATAATCTATGCATTCTAACCCTGTGTGTGCATCCGTTTTTCTACTGGACCTAAACTGATCCTTGTACTTGTCAGGAGTGAGACCAAACCTGGTGAGAAGGGTCTCCTTCATGTCAGCATAGGTGAGGTTATACCCTTACCAAAGCCTCTAAAGTGTCCCTCTCCTCTTCTAAGAAACTAGGCCACAATCCTGCTACCCAGTTATTTTTGGGACCCCACTCATGTGGATAGATGCCTCATAACCCTTAAACCACCTTTAGATATCATCACCCTTCTTGCACTCATTGCCTACATTTTTAGGATTGTGTACTATCCTCTCTGAGTGCACTTAGGAATTGCTGCCACCATCTATGCTAGATCTACCCCTCTGATCAAGCTCCTTTACTCTAAGCTCATGATCTAACATCATCCTTTTCTCTTCCATTGTCAAAGAGAGACTCTCCAGCTCCATTGCATCTCTCCTTGCTTCCGGCAAGTCACTTCTGCCTGCCTTGGGGGGTGCCTCACTTTCCAACAGGACACCCACCATTTGAATAGACTCCTCCACCTCCACACCAAGTTCTCCAAATTGCTCACTTGCATGTCTGGCTTCTATCTAGGCCTTAAGCATCTTTTGTAGAACCTCTTTTCTGCTTAGGACTCTGACTTGGACTTCCAGGTTTCTGCAAACAGCCTTCAACTCCTTTACTCTCAAAGGCTACTTCCAGGGATGCAACTGATGATGCTATTGACTCAGGCATGATGCGATAGAAAGTTCAAGTTTCCAACAAATGGCAAGATCAAAAATATGCTTCAAAATAAAGGGACTGTGGGCTTTTTATATGAGGTCCAGCTTATTTGCCCAAGTGGTCAATGAATACAAGAAAATACGAAGTTCCTCAGTGGACCACCAAACATAAAAATGTAAATCTGTTTACTATTTTGAGTGGAGAAAATTGGGGTAGATGGTTTTTAAGGAGGAGGGAAATTCCTCCTTGTGGAACTAGGGCCCTCACACACCCAGCAAGCCACGTGTCATGCTTCATCATTTGGGCCTACTCATCGTCGGGTCGGTGCTGCAATACCCAATGGGCTCCCTTAAAGGGGCTCTTTGTCGGAGATTTTTTGTTACAGGCGTAAAGGTGTAGTGGGGGTAAGGGGCCTAGTGAGTGTAGATGTACGTGAGAGTGTTTTAAAACAAATGAGGGAATCCCAGGAATTTTTTTATTCTGGTGGGACCCCAGTCTGATTAAAAGAACGAATAGGGGTAGGTGACTGTCAAGTGTCTAAGAGTCTAGAGGCGCTCTACTCCCTGAGGGTCAATATGTTTCACGCCTTGATTAGTTGAAGTGATCTAGTGGCGATTCATCAGGACCTATGGTGGTTATTATCAAAAGAAGTGGTAGGGTGGGACCTACCTACCACTTTATGACGGTGCGGGATTGGTTCCCGTCTGCTTACTTACACAACCTAACTATTTTATCGGTAGTGCTACATCAACAGCAGTGGAATCTAGATATCTGAACTGGGATGTCAGCACCTCGTAGAAGCGTCGGCCTTGACCTACCCCGTTCCGCTGAAGCCCGGATGGTGGATCAAAAATATACCTAAAAAGAAACAGTATGTGGAATGTAATGGTCTGCGATATGATAAGTCAGTCAATTGCTTTATTTCAATAAAAAATATCATAAAAGCACCAAACAACATTTAAAAAAAGTGAATAAATAAGAGTTGTCATAAATTAGATAGCTAGTCCGAGAAATCTACTCGGCCAAAACATATGAGCACATTATTGCACCACAGAGAATAAAACAAATATTACCAAGACCATATAATAAGAATCCTAAAAATGAATTAATAAGATCATAGCTATTTTGGATAAAAACGATAAAAAAAACTATGATTAAAACATTGCAAGTCGGGGGGCGTGGCTTGGCGGGCGAAGATGGCGGTCGCAGCCTTGTAGAGCTCCCCCCGGCCCGGACTTAATCCGTTCATTTATCCTGGCCCCCGAGCCCGCAGTTGGTACCTGGTGAGTGGCATCGGTTCAGTGGAGTGCCCTGCCTTCTCCGGTGTCTTGATCCTGCGGTTTCATCTCTTCTGAGACCCAGAGGCGGCGGCGGCGGCGACGTGCGGCCTGGTGACCGGCTGGGAACCGGGGACCTCGAGTTTCAAGACGCCCAGTAGCGGTTGCAAGCGTGCCGCTGGAGGTGGCATCAGCTGCGCAGCTCTCGACCCGGCTCTGCAGCTTCAGTTGCTCACAGATCGCAGAGGTGCCATATATTCCTACACCTTGAGAGGACACTTGCAGGCGACAAGGCATGGTGGAGGCCTGTCTAGGCATGAGCGAATTTTGCGGATCTCGCGTTCGCGAATTTTGCGGATTTGCGGATTCGCAATCCGCAAAATCCGCGAATTCCCGCGAATTTGCGGATTTTTTTTTTTGTGTTCGCCCGTGTTTCTGCCAGTTCGCGAGGGTTTTGTACACTTTCGCAAATTGCGAACTTACCTGTCGGGTCGCAAGTTTCGCGAACTTGTTGTTTCTACGTGTCCAGCCTGTTTGGGACACTCTTCTTCATCACTGCCACTCTCTGTCACCACTGCCACTCTCTGACTACTCATGCCACCCTCTGGCCCACCCATGCCACCCTCTGTTTCATCACCACACCCTCTGGTTGTCCAGTGTACATTATTTTCGGCAAAGCAAAGCACACCTTCCCTGCCTCAAGTGACCTGAATTAATTTGGGGCTGATTAATGTGTCACAGAATATTTTTTTAGCTGGCACCTGCTTCCTTAGTGCGCCCTGATTAGTGATCTTTTGCACTTGCTAAGTGCTTTCATTGTGGCAAAATTAGTTACAACACCTGCCCTGCCCCAACTGACAATAATGAATTAGGGGCTGATTAATGGATTTTAACTTCCAGCCTGGCTCCTGCTTGTCTCCCTTAGCTGTAATTCAGGACCTTTGTGGCATATGTGTAACTATTCTGAGGTTCAGAGCAGGGTCACATAATAGTTTCAACTGGCAACTGAACTCTGGAGGGGCCCCTCAGGAAGCACTACAGGAAATGGCTACTAATGATGAGCCTGAACTTTTGAACCTGGTAAGTAGTTACTTTCAGTTTTGCTAAGATCGTATTTCTGCAATTTTGCACTTATTCGCGGGGCGCGAACTCACGCGAACTCACGCGAACAGTGCGAGCAGTGCGAGCAAAATCCGCTGCTCGCGGATTTGCGGATTTTGCGGGAGATTCGCAAATCTCGCGGATTGCGGATTTCCCGAAAATCCGCAAAATCCGCGAGCGGAACGGATTTTCCGCCCACCCCTAGGCCTGTCCCGCCCTTGTGAAGCCGGGGCCTCGAGTTTCGCGACTCCGGGACTGTGCTGGCCTGCCCCCCTCTTCCTTAGAGGGCACCTGCGCCGACATCCCGTTCCGGGGCCAGAGGCCCCCAGCGTTCATAGCAGCGGACTTGCCCCCGAGGGACTATCGAGACTCATCGCGGGTGGTGCCCGCCCCGTCCAGAGAGAGGTCCCGTCGTGCCTGAGATCGGCCATGACCAGGGCTGGTGGAGGCGGCCCGCCTAAGCATGGCCCTATTGATAAATTTACGGGGCCCAGCGGTAGCTCCAGGGCATCTGGCGGCGGTGGCGGGTCTGGGCCGGACAATGCAACGATCCTTGCTGCCATCACCCAATCCCGGGACATGCTCGATGCTAAGATCGGGGCAGTAGGAGCGGACGTTACACTGCTACGCCAAGACCTCCGCAATGCGGTGGAGCGGATCACCGACACCGAATCTCGAATCACGGTGACCGAAACAGACATTGGTGCACTGAAGAAGAGAATGGCGGAGGTGGAGTGTATCCAGAAGACTCTAGCGGCCCGAGTGGAGGATGCCGAAGGGCGCGCACGGAGGAACAACCTCCGCTTCATCGGTTTTCCGGAGCGGTGCAAGAAGGATAGCATGGAGAGGTTTTTGACCCAGTGGCTGGAGAGCTGGCTCCCCGAAGGGACGTTGTCCGCGTGCTTTGTGATCGAGAGAGCGCACAGGACCCTGACTCAGCGGCCGCCGGAGGGTGAACGTCCTCGGCCTGTTATCGCCCGGCTGTCGAACTACCACGACTGCGATGTCGTTCTGCGGGAGGCGAGGAACAAGGGCTCGCTCACCTATGAAAACCATACCATCATGATCTTCCCGGATTATACGAAAATGGTGCAGCAGCAGAGACAATCCTTTGTGGCTGCCAAAGCCAAGTTGCGGGGCCTGAAGCTCCAGTACTCCCTCTTGTACCCGGCCCGCCTGCGAGTGGTGTACTAGTCCCGGACGCACTTTTTTGATACGCCCGAGGAAGTATTCCGTTGGACTGATGAAGCAGTGAGACTCAGGCCGCATGCCCAGCCGGGGCTGGACCCAGGCAGGTCCCAGGGATCGTCGCCGAAGCGGACGAACCCCCCAAACCGAAAAGGACGACACCGGAGGTCTAGATCGCGGAAACGGTCAGCCTCCGCTAGTGCAACGCAGACCGATGGCGCGAGGGATTCGGAACATTCCGATGCTGGCAGCTGAACTCTGATGGGGACTTGACCTTATTTCTGCCGGGTAATGTGTTGCCCTACATCGCTGGATCGGCTGGTGAGACTGTTCTATTGAGACTTTATTCATGCCAGTCAATAATACCTCTGAGACACCCTGAGACTATTGGTGGGAACGCTGTGGGGCTCGGGAGGCGGCTTCTATGGGCCTCAGACCCTCACGAGTTGTGGGTGTTGTTGGGGGGGTGGTGAGTGTGTGATGATCGGGGTGTTGGGATCCATTGGTATGGCAGGCCCTGGGTCCTCTGTTTTGGACCCTGGTCTCTCCATGCCGCGACAGATACTTCAATGTTCTATGAGGTATTGGGGTGGGGGGAGTGGGGCGAGGGGGGGCGTTGCTCTGTTGCTGGTGTTTGGGGGGGCTTGGGCCTGGGGTGGACTGCTGGGCGTTAGGGTTGGGGGGGTGGGACCACACGTGTATATTGCTGCTGAATTTGCTGTATGGTGGGGTGCACCGGGGTGGCGCGGAGGGCCCGGTGGAGGGAACTGGGAAAGGCAGGACACACATCAACAACCCCCAGTGGCTGCCTATGGTGAATTCACATCCCCAGCCCCTGTCACTCCAAAGTAGACAGTCATTCCACAACCCAGCAGAGGCATACAAGATGGTTAAGCAAGAAAATGCGCACTTTTTAAAAGTGACATTTTCAAACCCACAATTAAAACATTTTTTTTTACTAAAACATGTGTTATTAAATTCTGAGTTCAGAGAGCCCAAACCCCATTTCTCTACCTTGTCCCAATGGGAAGTAATACTTGTAATATGTTACAAAGTATCTCCCATTCTGTCCCATGGGACAAATAGTCTTTCAATAGTGAAAAACAAAAGACACTGTATTTCACTATCAGGAGATGCCGTACACACCAGTACATGTCCTACCTTTCACATATACTGCGCCCTGCACATTGGGGTACCCTGGGCCTACCTGAGGAGTACTTTACATGTAAAAAAAGGGAAGGTTTGGAGTCTGGCAAGTGAGCGCACTTGCCAGTTTGACATGACAGTCATAACTGAGCACAGACACTGTAGTGGCAAGTCTGTGAACTCTTCTAAGGGCTGCTTGTGTAGGAGACACGACCAGTGCTGTAGGCTCACAAGCTGTATACAAGGAGGAGTGTGGGCCAAAGGGACAAGAAACAGGCAGGGCCCTATAAATACAAAAAACAGATTTTGCCTGGATCTCCACTATTTAAGAGCTCTTACGATGAATGCTCATTAGTCAAACACATTTCTTTATGTTTGAAACTCTTATTTATTTATACAATTTTTTACTTCTTATCTTTGTTTTATCATACCATACCAAAAAAGGAAAAGATGGTTCAACATTTACATATACTCTAAAGACACATTTAACAAATCTATTTACATTCAACTACATTAAATAAACTATACATATTACATCACAATACACACAATTATATACACAACACATTAAATCGATTATGACTTTTAATTGTAACTCATGCAGTAAACAAATCAATTCCATAAATGATTGAAAAATATATCTACGTATCTATAAGAGTATGCATTTAATAAACACTTATTTTATCTATACAAGCAAACAAGTCTCTTTTTGTCCCTCTATGCTCTTTCTGATATGCATTTCCTTGTATAGAGCATTCAACTCTTCCCAGAGATACTGCAAGTGATCTTCCCAGCTGGAACTGAACACTGCAATGTCATCCAGGTAGGTAACACTGAAATCCTCCAGTCCAGGCAACACCTGGTTGACCAATCTCTGAAAGGGTGCAAGGGCATTATTCAATACAAAGGGCATCACCTGGAATTGATAGTGCCCCTCTGGGTTTCAGAATGCTGACCTCTCCTTGGCCCCATCAGTTAAGGCAATCTGCCAGTACCCAGACATTAAATCAAACGTGCTGAGAAACTTAGCAGCTCCTAACCGATCTATGAGCTCATCAGCTCCAGGGATGGTTGGAGGGTTCTCTTACCACTAACACCAGCATCTTCAAGAAATCCTCTTTGATGCTAGCTCTGACCCTGTCAGTCAGCCTATAAATGTTGTGCTTCACAGAGGTGTGGGTACACAAATGGGTGACACCTGGCATCAGGGAGAACTGGGTAACAAATTGCTGCAACAACTGGAGACAGTCACTCTGCTGTTCTGGGGTCAGTGTAGGGGGGAGGATCACACCTTCCACTGACACATCATGTCCCTCGGTAATCAAGAGATCAAGAAGAGGCTCAGTCTCCTCCTCAACCACATCATCTGTCACCAAGAGCATGCTCACTTCGCACCTCTCAAAGTGCGTTTTGAGGCGGTTCACATGGAGGACCCTCAAAGGTTTCCTGGGAGTCTGTAAATTCACCAGGTAGGTGACGTTACTTTTGCATTCCACCATCTCAAAAGGCCCAGTCCACTTCTCCTGCAAATCACAAGCCTCCACTGGGGCCATAGCCCACACTTCTGGCCAGGCTGAAACTCTACCAGGGTGGCAGGCTGGTCATACCAGCATTTCATCTTCTCCTGGCTGGCTTGTAGGTTCACCTGAGTGAGTATGCTGAAGCGGGCAGTTTGGTTTTTAAAGGCCAACATGTAGCTATAGACATCCTGGGGAGTTTTCCTGGAAGCTGTCTTCAAGCCTTCCTTCACTAACCTGAGAGGTTATCCCACAAGGTGCCCATACATAAGCTCAAAGGGACTGAACCTTGATGACTTCTGTGGTACCTACCTGTAAGCCAAGAAAAGGCATGGTAAGAGGACATCCCACTTACACCTCATGGGTTCTGTTAGACCCTTGATCTTGCCTTTTAGAGTTTGGTTGAACCTTTCTACCAACCCTATTACCTTGTGGGTGAAAAGGAGTGGGGAACTTGAAGGTTACACCACATTCCTCCCACAGGGATGTCATATACTTTGATATGAAATTGGTAACCCCGTCAGATACCACCTCTCTGGGAAACCCCAAGCAGAAAAATATCCCCATTAATGCCCAGCCCACCACTGGTGCTGTTGTTATCCTGAGATGGATAGCCTTCGGGTACCGGGTGGCAAGGTCCTCCAAGACCAGGAAATACCTGTTTCCCATGGCTGTCTTGGGGTCAATGGTCCCACAATGTCCATCTCAACCCTGTGAAAAGGGTTGCCAACAACAGGAAATAGTTGGTGAGGAGCCTTACACTCGCTCCCACTCAATGTGATTCTGACTGCATTCGTCTTTGGGGCCAAAAGAAGTGGGTGACAATACTGTCAAAGGTCTTATCCTACACCAAATATCCTGACATAGGCAAGTCATGAGCCAGATGCAGTAGGAAGGTCCTGAAGCACTGGGGTACCAGCAGCACACAGGCTGACCCAGGCTCAGCAACCTTAGGCTCGCTGTACAGGAGACCATTCTCCCAGTAAATCCAGTTGGATCCAGACTGATCACCAGCTGCCTGATTTGCAGCCTGCTGCCGCAAACCCTCTAGAGGAGGGCATTCCTTATGCTTCCTGTAGAATTCCTCGCTGGTGGGATCACCTTCTTGCTGCCAATGGGTCAGTTCATATAAATCTCCCAGTTCAGCCACTTTCTCTCCTGTAGGTGTTCAGCCTCACCAACCGTGGTAGCTTCACGGGCGGGTTTCCAGAACCCTCTGCCCTTTCTCTTGCAGGCATCTGGGCTACTGTTTCAGGCTCCAAGTCCTTCTGATCCCCCTTACTGGCTGCCATGGACTGAGTGGTCACACATGCCCACTCCAGCAACTGAAGCACCTCCAAGTGAGACCAGAGCTCTACATCCTTCCATAAGCACTGCTCCAGGTCGTTACCTAGCAGACAATCTTCAGGCATGGTAGGGCTCACTACCACCCTCAAGGGATCTGAGATCCCCCATTTAAAGGGAAACTGCAACACCTTACTTTGGCACTCTGATTTGTCCACAGCAACTACTTGGTGGAATGCCCTGGGGACTGCTTTCTCTTTAGAGACCAGGTGACACTGGACTGAAGTCACACTGGCTCCAGTATCTCTGAGAGCCTCCACCCTTCTCCCATTGATGGTCACACAGGCGCTGTCCTTCTTAGTGTTTGCAGGCACCTGGTTTCCTTGGAACAACTCACAGTCATAGTGAGATGAGGGTCATTTCTGCGGTATCCCCACCCTCCTCTGGGAACCCCTCCTGCTCAAGTGCTATACTAGTCTACACCTTGGACTGCCCACCGGTTGGGGCAGGTCTTTTTGGGGCACTGGGGATGCCCTTGAAGCAAGCAACCTTCTCACAGCCATAACATTGGCAGGGACCGGTCTCTGCAGGCTTCCCTGAAGAGAGACCCCTGGTTTGTTATCTCCTTTGGGGATGGGAACCGCTACGCTGGGTACTAATTTGGGGCCCTTTAGAGAACTCCTGTGCTTTAAGCATGTCCCTTCCAACTCTTCTGCTTGGGACCCTGCCCACCTTTGGCAGAGTCTCCCCCATACACCTTCCTGTGGACCCTGGTACCCACCCAGCACTGTACCACTATATCAAGCTTCCAGGGGTCAGTCAGCTTACTATCAGTCAAGTGCTGGCACAGCTCTGCAAAACATAGACTAGACAAGTGCGCAAACACAATCAAATTGTAGAGCCCCTGAAAATCTGTCACATTGCTGCCCTTCACCTAACCATCTAGTGACCTACAAAAATAATCTATGCATTCTAACCCTGTGTGTGCATCCGTTTTTCTACTGGACCTAAACTGATCCTTGTACTTGTCAGGAGTGAGACCAAACCTGGTGAGAAGGGTCTCCTTCATGTCAGCATAGGTGAGGTTATACCCTTACCAAAGCCTCTAAAGTGTCCCTCTCCTCTTCTAAGAAACTAGGCCACAATCCTGCTACCCAGTTATTTTTGGGACCCCACTCATGTGGATAGATGCCTCATAACCCTTAAACCACCTTTAGATATCATCACCCTTCTTGCACTCATTGCCTACATTTTTAGGATTGTGTACTATCCTCTCTGAGTGCACTTAGGAATTGCTGCCACCATCTATGCTAGATCTACCCCTCTGATCAAGCTCCTTTACTCTAAGCTCATGATCTAACATCATCCTTTTCTCTTCCATTGTCAAAGAGAGACTCTCCAGCTCCATTGCATCTCTCCTTGCTTCCGGCAAGTCACTTCTGCCTGCCTTGGGGGGTGCCTCACTTTCCAACAGGACACCCACCATTTGAATAGACTCCTCCACCTCCACACCAAGTTCTCCAAATTGCTCACTTGCATGTCTGGCTTCTATCTAGGCCTTAAGCATCTTTTGTAGAACCTCTTTTCTGCTTAGGACTCTGACTTGGACTTCCAGGTTTCTGCAAACAGCCTTCAACTCCTTTACTCTCAAAGGCTACTTCCAGGGATGCAACTGATGATGCTATTGACTCAGGCATGATGCGATAGAAAGTTCAAGTTTCCAACAAATGGCAAGATCAAAAATATGCTTCAAAATAAAGGGACTGTGGGCTTTTTATATGAGGTCCAGCTTATTTGCCCAAGTGGTCAATGAATACAAGAAAATACGAAGTTCCTCAGTGGACCACCAAACATAAAAATGTAAATCTGTTTACTATTTTGAGTGGAGAAAATTGGGGTAGATGGTGTTTAAGGAGGAGGGAAATTCCTCCTTGTGGAACTAGGGCCCTCACACACCCAGCAAGCCACGTGTCATGCTTCATCATTTGGGCCTACTCATCGTCGGGTCGGTGCTGCAATACCCAATGGGCTCCCTTAAAGGGGCTCTTTGTCGGAGATTTTTTGTTACAGGCGTAAAGGTGTAGTGGGGGTAAGGGGCCTAGTGAGTGTAGATGTACGTGAGAGTGTTTTAAAACAAATGAGGGAATCCCAGGAATTTTTTTATTCTGGTGGGACCCCAGTCTGATTAAAAGAACGAATAGGGGTAGGTGACTGTCAAGTGTCTAAGAGTCTAGAGGCGCTCTACTCCCTGAGGGTCAATATGTTTCACGCCTTGATTAGTTGAAGTGATCTAGTGGCGATTCATCAGGACCTATGGTGGTTATTATCAAAAGAAGTGGTAGGGTGGGACCTACCTACCACTTTATGACGGTGCGGGATTGGTTCCCGTCTGCTTACTTACACAACCTAACTATTTTATCGGTAGTGCTACATCAACAGCAGTGGAATCTAGATATCTGAACTGGGATGTCAGCACCTCGTAGAAGCGTCGGCCTTGACCTACCCCGTTCCGCTGAAGCCCGGATGGTGGATCAAAAATATACCTAAAAAGAAACAGTATGTGGAATGTAATGGTCTGCGATATGATAAGTCAGTCAATTGCTTTATTTCAATAAAAAATATCATAAAAGCACCAAACAACATTTAAAAAAAGTGAATAAATAAGAGTTGTCATAAATTAGATAGCTAGTCCGAGAAATCTACTCGGCCAAAACATATGAGCACATTATTGCACCACAGAGAATAAAACAAATATTACCAAGACCATATAATAAGAATCCTAAAAATGAATTAATAAGATCATAGCTATTTTGGATAAAAACGATAAAAAAAACTATGATTAAAACATTGCAAGTCGGGGGGCGTGGCTTGGCGGGCGAAGATGGCGGTCGCAGCCTTGTAGAGCTCCCCCCGGCCCGGACTTAATCCGTTCATTTATCCTGGCCCCCGAGCCCGCAGTTGGTACCTGGTGAGTGGCATCGGTTCAGTGGAGTGCCCTGCCTTCTCCGGTGTCTTGATCCTGCGGTTTCATCTCTTCTGAGACCCAGAGGCGGCGGCGGCGGCGACGTGCGGCCTGGTGACCGGCTGGGAACCGGGGACCTCGAGTTTCAAGACGCCCAGTAGCGGTTGCAAGCGTGCCGCTGGAGGTGGCATCAGCTGCGCAGCTCTCGACCCGGCTCTGCAGCTTCAGTTGCTCACAGATCGCAGAGGTGCCATATATTCCTACACCTTGAGAGGACACTTGCAGGCGACAAGGCATGGTGGAGGCCTGTCTAGGCATGAGCGAATTTTGCGGATCTCGCGTTCGCGAATTTTGCGGATTTGCGGATTCGCAATCCGCAAAATCCGCGAATTCCCGCGAATTTGCGGATTTTTTTTTTGTGTTCGCCCGTGTTTCTGCCAGTTCGCGAGGGTTTTGTACACTTTCGCAAATTGCGAACTTACCTGTCGGGTCGCAAGTTTCGCGAACTTGTTGTTTCTACGTGTCCAGCCTGTTTGGGACACTCTTCTTCATCACTGCCACTCTCTGTCACCACTGCCACTCTCTGACTACTCATGCCACCCTCTGGCCCACCCATGCCACCCTCTGTTTCATCACCACACCCTCTGGTTGTCCAGTGTACATTATTTTCGGCAAAGCAAAGCACACCTTCCCTGCCTCAAGTGACCTGAATTAATTTGGGGCTGATTAATGTGTCACAGAATATTTTTTTAGCTGGCACCTGCTTCCTTAGTGCGCCCTGATTAGTGATCTTTTGCACTTGCTAAGTGCTTTCATTGTGGCAAAATTAGTTACAACACCTGCCCTGCCCCAACTGACAATAATGAATTAGGGGCTGATTAATGGATTTTAACTTCCAGCCTGGCTCCTGCTTGTCTCCCTTAGCTGTAATTCAGGACCTTTGTGGCATATGTGTAACTATTCTGAGGTTCAGAGCAGGGTCACATAATAGTTTCAACTGGCAACTGAACTCTGGAGGGGCCCCTCAGGAAGCACTACAGGAAATGGCTACTAATGATGAGCCTGAACTTTTGAACCTGGTAAGTAGTTACTTTCAGTTTTGCTAAGATCGTATTTCTGCAATTTTGCACTTATTCGCGGGGCGCGAACTCACGCGAACTCACGCGAACAGTGCGAGCAGTGCGAGCAAAATCCGCTGCTCGCGGATTTGCGGATTTTGCGGGAGATTCGCAAATCTCGCGGATTGCGGATTTCCCGAAAATCCGCAAAATCCGCGAGCGGAACGGATTTTCCGCCCACCCCTAGGCCTGTCCCGCCCTTGTGAAGCCGGGGCCTCGAGTTTCGCGACTCCGGGACTGTGCTGGCCTGCCCCCCTCTTCCTTAGAGGGCACCTGCGCCGACATCCCGTTCCGGGGCCAGAGGCCCCCAGCGTTCATAGCAGCGGACTTGCCCCCGAGGGACTATCGAGACTCATCGCGGGTGGTGCCCGCCCCGTCCAGAGAGAGGTCCCGTCGTGCCTGAGATCGGCCATGACCAGGGCTGGTGGAGGCGGCCCGCCTAAGCATGGCCCTATTGATAAATTTACGGGGCCCAGCGGTAGCTCCGGGGCATCTGGCGGCGGTGGCGGGTCTGGGCCGGACAATGCAACGATCCTTGCTGCCATCACCCAATCCCGGGACATGCTCGATGCTAAGATCGGGGCAGTAGGAGCGGACGTTACACTGCTACGCCAAGACCTCCGCAATGCGGTGGAGCGGATCACCGACACCGAATCTCGAATCACGGTGACCGAAACAGACATTGGTGCACTGAAGAAGAGAATGGCGGAGGTGGAGTGTATCCAGAAGACTCTAGCGGCCCGAGTGGAGGATGCCGAAGGGCGCGCACGGAGGAACAACCTCCGCTTCATCGGTTTTCCGGAGCGGTGCAAGAAGGATAGCATGGAGAGGTTTTTGACCCAGTGGCTGGAGAGCTGGCTCCCCGAAGGGACGTTGTCCGCGTGCTTTGTGATCGAGAGAGCGCACAGGGCCCTGACTCAGCGGCCGCCGGAGGGTGAACGTCCTCGGCCTGTTATCGCCCGGCTGTCGAACTACCACGACTGCGATGTCGTTCTGCGGGAGGCGAGGAACAAGGGCTCGCTCACCTATGAAAACCATACCATCATGATCTTCCCGGATTATACGAAAATGGTGCAGCAGCAGAGACAATCCTTTGTGGCTGCCAAAGCCAAGTTGCGGGGCCTGAAGCTCCAGTACTCCCTCTTGTACCCGGCCCGCCTGCGAGTGGTGTACTAGTCCCGGACGCACTTTTTTGATACGCCCGAGGAAGTATTCCGTTGGACTGATGAAGCAGTGAGACTCAGGCCGCATGCCCAGCCGGGGCTGGACCCAGGCAGGTCCCAGGGATCGTCGCCAGAGCGGACGAACCCCCCAAACTGAAAAGGACGACACCGGAGGTCTAGATCGCGGAAACGGTCAGCCTCCGCTAGTGCAACGCAGACCGATGGCGCGAGGGATTCGGAACATTCCGATGCTGGCAGCTGAACTCTGATGGGGACTTGACCTTATTTCTGCCGGGTAATGTGTTGCCCTACATCGCTGGATCGGCTGGTGAGACTGTTCTATTGAGACTTTATTCATGCCAGTCAATAATACCTCTGAGACACCCTGAGACTATTGGTGGGAACGCTGTGGGGCTCGGGAGGCGGCTTCTATGGGCCTCAGACCCTCACGAGTTGTGGGTGTTGTTGGGGGGGTGGTGAGTGTGTGATGATCGGGGTGTTGGGATCCATTGGTATGGCAGGCCCTGGGTCCTCTGTTTTGGACCCTGGTCTCTCCATGCCGCGACAGATACTTCAATGTTCTATGAGGTATTGGGGTGGGGGGAGTGGGGCGAGGGGGGGCGTTGCTCTGTTGCTGGTGTTTGGGGGGGCTTGGGCCTGGGGTGGACTGCTGGGCGTTAGGGTTGGGGGGGTGGGACCACACGTGTATATTGCTGCTGAATTTGCTGTATGGTGGGGTGCACCGGGGTGGCGCGGAGGGCCCGGTGGAGGGAACTGTTTTGATGATGGCTGATCATATGACTGTGTCTCCTCATAAGGCCATTCGCGTTGTGACGTGGAATGTGAGGGGGATCCTTGATAAAATCAAACGTGGGGCTGTGTTACGCTGGGGGAAAAGGGAGACTGTGGATGTGCTGTTGCTTCAGGAGTCCCATATGTTGGGCTCCAAGGTCCTTAGCCTCCAGAGATTCGGCTTCCAGCAAGTGTACCATGCAGGCTTCGCGAGGGGCTCACGAGGGGTTGCTATCTTGGTCCATCGCAGGGTGGCGTATGTACATGAAAAGCAATGGATCGACCCTCAGGGCCTATATGTCTTCATCAAGGGCCTGCTGGGTACCGAGCAGGTGGTTTTTGGTAGCGTGTATGCCCCCCCTCCCATGCAGTGGGCCTTGTCTGAGAGACTGTTTGCATTATGGGACGACATTCCGGATGTGCTGACAGTGGTTGGGGGTGATTGGAACGAGGTTATGGATGTGGGCTTGGACCGCCAGAGACGGGTGCCTGTTGTTGTGGATCCCCCCCTGCTGCCGCCCACACTAGATTGCGTGCAACGGTGGATAGCTTGGGCTGGGTTGATGTTTGGCGCCATTTTCATCCTGCTGCGCGTGCATTCACATATGTGTCGGCGGTGCATGGTTCCTTCTCGAGACTTGACTATCTGTTTGTGCATGGTGCCTATCTGAGCCGAGTCAGGGATGCTGCGATACTCCCCAGAGGTCTGTCTGATCACTCCCCAGTTGTGGCTACCATAGGACTCCCCTTGAAGAGACAGCCGTTTCGATGGCGGATGTCGTCGTGGCATTTGCAGCAGCCCGAGTATGTGCATCACCTGCGTGAGGCGATTGATAATTATTGGAGAGATAACCTAGTGGGGGATGTGGATGCAATGGTGGTGTGGGAGGCGCTGAAACCCACAATACGGGGTGTTGATATCGCTTGGTGTGTGGCTGCACGGCGGAAGCATCGGGAGGCCATTGTGGCCGCCGCCGCCCGCGTGGAGGAGTTGGAACAGCGTGGCCGGGATGGGGGGCGACGAGGACGTGATACGGCAGCTCCTACAGGCCCAGCAATCGTACGCCTCGGTCCTATATGACGAAGCCAGACAGGCGTGGCTCGCCACGCGTAGCAGGGTTTATCAGTGGGGCGACAAGTCCTGTACCATGCTTCACAGGTTGTGCCAGGCGACCTTCCAGCCTCTCGCGTTGCCGGGTCTTACGGCGGAAGACGGTTCGGTTATGACCGACCCAGACATGCTCGCAGCTAGCTTTGCCCATTATTATGAGACGCAGTACGCCTCCCGCGACCACCTAGAGACGGGAGAGATCTCCGCCTATCTTGACGACCTGCTGCCACAGGCCGTCTCCGATGAGACCAGAGCTACACTAGATGCCCCGCTCACGGCTGAGGAACTCGGGGAGGCCCTGGGACAACTGAATACACGGAAGGCGCCAGGCCCGAGCGGCTACCCGTGCGAATTCTATACCAAGTTCCACCTCCAGCTGGGGCCTCAATATAGGCGCGCGCTGGAGGCAGCGCGGACCCAAGGGGAACTGCCGCCGGACTGGCGCCATGCCGAAATCGTGGTTTTCCTGAAACCGGGCAGGGCGCCGGACAGACATAACTCGTACCGGCCCATTTCTCTTTTAAATATCGAGGCCAAAATTCTGGCTAAGGCCTTGGCGAACCGACTGCTGCCCCTTATTACTGACCTGGTCCATCCTGACCAGGCCGGATTCATGCCCCGTAGGGCCACTCGTCATAATATTCGGCGTGCGCAGGCGGCGGTTGACGCCATGGGCGCTCGAGATGAGCAGGCGGCACTCCTACTGGCGGATATGGACAGGGCCTTTGACTCTGTGAGCTGGGCATACCTGTTTACCCTGTTGACCCGCCTTAACCTAGGCCCAGTGTTTTTGTCGTACCTACGCTTGCTCTACACTAACGTCACGGCCTCAGTCCGAGTGGCCGGAACACCTCCGGGCGCTTTCGCATTGGCCGGGGCACTCGGCAGGGTTGCCCTCTATCCCCGTACCTGTTCGCCCTTGCTATGGAGCCCCTGGTGTCCCGGGTGCAGGCAGATGCTCAGCTGCGCGGATTTGTCTGGAACAACGACCTGGTTGATTGGATTGCGCTGTATGCGGACGATGTCCTCTTCTTTCTCACCGACCTACAACACTCGGGTCCCCGGGTTCTGGAGGTCATGCGCGTCTTTGGCGAGATCTCTGGTCTTCGACTCAACCTTCATAAGTCGACCCTGTGGGTGCTGGGCGGCGGAGTTGTGACTGACCCCTGGGCCGTGGGACTGCGGGTGGCGACGGATGGTCTGAAGTATCTGGGCATCTTCCTGTCGGAGTCGCACGTCGTGGCTTGGGCTCGTGGCGTCCTGCCAGTGTGGGAGCGGGTCCAGGCTGACGTCAAGACTTGGTCCAGGATGCCGCTTACCATATTTGGAAGATCGGCCATCTTCAAAATGGTGGCGCTTCCACGTCTCCTGTATCAACTTCAGAATTTCCCGTACTCCCGTACTCCACACCTATTCAGCTCGCCTGCGCCGCGTATTGCCGTCGGTAACCAGAGTGGTCTTTGCTGTGTGGAGGCAGGCCCTACGCCGCATGGGCTGGTGGGGCAAGTTAACGACCGAGACGCCACTTTGGCACAATGGTTTGCTCCCGGAGCTGGCGGCCCTGACCGGTTTTGAGGGCTGGGAAGCCATAGGTATTAAGCTACTGGGCCAGGTCATGTCCAGCACCACCCTTAAATCATTTGAGGACCTCCGTACAGAGTTCCAAATGCCTCAGTCCCAGTTCTTTCGTTACTTGCAGCTGCGCCATGCCCTCACCCGAGCATCGCCAGCCTAGACTCCCTACCGGAATTCAGCCCGGTTGAGGCAAAAGTGTTTATGGGGGATCTGGGGGACAGAAAGGTTTCCCGGATATACCAGATGTTGGTCATTCATTGCTCCTCTACCCTGCACTCTCTTCGGGCGACATGGGAGGTGGACATTGGCCCTCTCGATGAGGATGATTGGAGGGAAGCACTAGAATCCCCACGTGCAACCGCCATCGCTGTCCAGCTCCGACTCATCCAATTTAAATATTTGCATCGAGCCTACTATACTCGTGAACGGCTGTGGAGAGCTGGGTTGATTGCATCCCCGGAATGCTTGCGCTGTGGGGCGGTGCCTGGGTCCCTGATACATACTGTGTGGTCGTGTGGTCGGTTGGCTGGGTTCTGGAGGGGTGTGTGGAGTTGTCTGTCCGAGGTCCTGGGCTGGGACCTTCCCCGTACACATCGACTGGGATTATTGCACATCATGGATGGGATTGGGGGGAACATATATAAGCGCCATTTGTTGCTCTTGGGGCTTGTTGTGGCCAAGCGGGATCTGGCCCGAGCGTGGAAGGCGGTGAGGCCCCCCCCCCCTGTCTGCGTGGAAAGCTGGGCTGGATTATTTCATGGGCCTGGAAAGGCCGATCTTTGAGGCGAGGGGCTGCCCGCGCAAACACTACAAAATTTGGAAGCGATGGGCCGACTACCGGGGTCTGTCCCTGGATCCCCCAGCGGAGCGAGAGGAGGACATTTGACAGCAGTGACATTGTTGGCCCGAAGCAGTGGCGCTCCAGTTGCGCTGCACCTACACATTTTATTCTATTGCTATAGGTACTTGTGTGGTTGGGGGGGTAGGGGGGGGAGTAATGGGGCTGGGGGGTTCGGGGTTGAGGGGTAGGGTGGGCTAGAGGGGGTTTTTCATACTGAGCCTATTCTTAAGACCTGTTTAAACATTTGCTGCCTATGTGATTTACTGTACCGATATTGTCGTGGTGATCTTCGGTCTTGGGGATGCCACGTTTTTTATTGCCCATTTGCTCAATAAAATTGGTTGTGAAAAAAAAAAAACAGTGCAAGTCAATATAGCTTGTGAAAAGTGACAGTGCGTAGAAATGTTTTTACGATGGATAATCATTCATCTTGTGCTGGGGTGTTTTCTCCATGAGGTCTAAAGTATAAAATTAGATCACCCCTCGCAAGGCTTTTTGCCTAACTATCCAAGTGCAACTTAGAAACGTAGCCACCCCAAAAGCAAAGAGGGTTCTTGCATCATATTTCAGAATGTGCAGAGCAACCCGGTGGTCGAGGGTGCCCAATTGTCTGCAGATTGGGTTTAGTCAATAGACCTTGATGGTTTATACGCTTAACATGCAAACATAAAATGGGCAACACACTTAAGCGTGGCTCCGCAGCAAGTACAATCTTCTGTTGTCTGTTTGGGAAGATGCCATTTTTTGGCTAGTGCGCGAACCAAGAGCGAGACAAGCCAAAACTGAATATAGAGCGCCCTATCTCGTGGTACCTGGATTATATCCAGATATGGTACAAGGCTTCCACTCTGCTTATGATGGTAGAATTATTTTGTTAGCCTTCCCACATTTGGCTTACTAAGTTCCCGGGTATAAATCCAGTCCCAATGTATGCGTTTGAGCTCTGCTTTACTAGGGGGGGGGGTTTGCTGTCCCAGGATTCCTCAAGCCTTGTACCATATCTGGATATAATCCAGGTACCACGAGACAAGCCTAAACTGAATATAGAGCGCCCTATCTCGTGGTACCTGGATTATATCCAGATATGGTACAAGGCTTCCACTCTGCTTATGATGGTAAAATTATTTTGTTAGCCTTCCCACATTTGGCTTACTAAGTTCCCGGGTATCAATCCAGTCCCAATGTATGCGTTTGAGCTCTGCTTTACTAGGGGGTTGGGGGTTTGCTGTCCCAGGATTCCTTAAGGCCCAGAGCTGTCATTGCTTTCCTGACACTAGTTATCCATTAGACTCTGTGGTTGACATCTAAGCTCATCACCTCAGTGAGTGCTGTGGCATATTTAGTGAGTTTAGGAGTCCGACTTAAGCAGGCCACAAAAAAGTAATAGGTGCAGCTTAGAGTTATCTCTGAACAAACACCTGCCCATATCATATATTAAGCGTGTTAGTGAGACATTGCAAGGAAGCATCACCAAGTCCCTCAAAAACTTATGCTCAGATCTGCAGATCTTGTCTACATTATCAAACCCCCAAAGCTCAGCTCCATAATGGACTGAGCTGACTGCCTTGGCGTCAGAAACCGTGAGGGCCGGGTCAACTGGCCTGCTTTGCCTAGTACACCGACCACATGTTTATGACTCAGGAGCATTTTGGCTAAGTGGTGCCTCCACTGCAGTTTTTCTGAGAGTTGAATACCAAGGTAGTCAAAGGTACTGACTCTATCCAAATGGGTCCCATCTAGGATGAGGTTATTTCTGAATGATTTATGGGGGTTGAATGTCATAAACTTAGTCTTCGAGGTGTTGATGACCAACACTCGAGGATCACAGAAGGATTGAAATCTGTTCAATAATTTTTTCTGCCCTGCTGGGGTCTTAGACACCAGTAGGGTGTTGTCAGCACCTTGTCGGTACCTTGTCACTCGCCAGGGCGGGAGAGTCAGCTGGAACTTGGGGACTTCCATTAGGCTATATCACAGCAAAAAGGTTATTTTTTTGTTTTGAAATACATGGCACAATGTTTAAAAAAAGACCTCTTTGTCCTCCCCAGATGGTTTTGGTGGGTTCTAAGGTTACTGAAAACACCTCATCAAAAGCAGCCTTGGCCCGTGCAGGTAGGAACAGTGGGGTGGTGGGGCAGGGGAAACATGCCAAATATGCCAGGTCTCACAATAGCCAATTGGGAGGTCTCTTCACTGGGCAGAAGAAGCCAACATGGTGCTCAGTGAGTGTACACAAATGACTTTCGCAGCTTCTTTCTGTTTTTGCTGAGGTATAATAGATTTGAGTTCAAAATTGTGCACTTGGTTGCCACTTTGTCCTATTTGGCTCTAGAGAAGTCTACAAAGAATTGATCATCCACTTTGTTGTGCTGAGTGCAGTCAAAATAAAGAGACAAGACACACCTGGGGTCCAATTTATTTAGTCGCTTCTCCCCTTTACTGGGGCAAGCAAGAGGATGGAATACTGATCAATTGGGGCATGTGGAAGGCTGACACAACGTACCAGGCAAGTGTGAAACGCCAGTTTATCTGGGTAGAAAACCCTGCAGGGTGGCTAGCCCAAAGGTATATGCAGGTCACTGAAGTTATTGCCACCACAAAGTTTTCAGTGATAGTTAAAAATTAACATGTAGCTGGACATTTTTTAGAATGGAAACACCACGAGGAACACTGACCGTTTCAAATCTCACTGAGGATCTATGAACCGAGTGGGAGAAAGTAAGCTAAGGAAACCTTTCAGAAAACATGCTACAAGTGGGTGGATCGGGGGGTTTACCCACAATTATGAGGGAAAATTAAATAAATAATACATTTTTCCTCATCATTGTCCTTCGAAATCATCCCCCCCCCCCGCCCGGCCTCACCGCCTCACCGCTCTTACCTGCAGCACCACTGCTGACCATAAGTTTTATTTTAGGTAGCATTGCATAATTTATTTCCACTATCACAACCACAGTGCATGCTGCAAAGTTTCAAGAACCATATAATAGCATTCTCTATTTTATTTTCAGAGCCAAGCATTTGGAGTTCTGCTTGGAAACTGTCATGTTAAATAGGACCAAGATGAACTTTCCAAAACAAAATCCTAGTGCATTCTGGCCATTGCAGTTCGATTGACTAGTGGCATGGCAATTTAATCATACGCTGTTATTCATATAGCCGACATGGTCTATAGATAAAAAGTATCGCCGGTTTAGCTGCAGAAAACTAACTAAAGCTGCGATAATGGGCTGGATAATATGCCCTTGAGAATTCCAATAGAAGTCCATGTTCTGGTGTGAACCAAGGCTTCTATTGGAATTCTCCAGGGCAAGCCCATTATCGCTGCTTAGCTGCAGTTTTCTGCCGCTAAACCAGCGATAATTTTAACACCGTCCTTGATAATATGCACCCTGTTCTTTTCAATGTATGAAACCTACTATAAAGTGTAGTAAGTTAATAACCCATTTTCTACACTTAAAGCTCAAACTTTGCTTGTACTGAAAAATGAACATTCCATATATTTCTTCAACTCTTTCAGCTTATCCTGCTAAAATGTCACACACACGCAATTGAAGATTGCCTTTAAAACTACATCAACATTTGCATACAAAACAGCTTCTAATTTTAATTATACGTTTTTACCTGCATGCTGGCAGTGATAATGCTGGTGTCCATCATGCTCCTCATGTCTTGCCAAAAAAAAAGGTTTGAATGCCACAATTTAAACTTTCTGTTTAAGAAAGGTGTACAGTCTTGTCTACAAGGAAGGGCTTATCTTGAGCTGTCACCTTGCCGCATGGAAGGTAAGCTTATGGTCTGTTTCTTTGATAAGATGTAATCACTTCTCTATATTCAATTTCTGCTCACGAGTGGGCAAAGTGCCTGAGAAATACTAATAAGCTGTTTTTAGTCAGATTTCTTCGTGATGTAATAAATTTGAGTAAACACTTTGTTGATCTTTTTTTGTAAGGCCCTGGGCAAAATACATGAAAGGATACTGATTTTTTTCAATTGTGTCATATAGACACCCTTCATTATGGACACACAGCAGAGGCATAGCTAACTAAGGTTCAGAGATGTTTTAAGACCCTGGCAAAGTGTGCTCTGCTCCAGGGCCCCAACCTTTCTGGGGGTCCCCTGATAGACCCAGATCTGCTCTGCAGAAATTCTTGGCCTGTTGATCTTGAATAATTCTTTTTTTTTAAATGTCTTTGTTAGATTTTTTTTTAAACTCCCCCACCCTTACAGCCTTGACCCATACCTGAACAAAGACACAATTTAGATTGCATAATTCCTCAGAATGACCCATCATGTACAAAGGTGCAGAGCAGTTCATCATATATGCAATACAGTTAAATCTGATAGAAATAGTTCTTGCTATGCTGCCATTTATCATGGTACAAAATATCTGCTAGGAACATCAGTTCGTCCTAAGTGTGGATTTGTATCCATTGCAGTAGTGGTTCCCAGATCATCATACCTCTTTTGAGATTATTACGGCCTTTTCTTTTATATATGGCTACCTCTAGGCTGCAGGTTGCCAGCAACCGAGCTCTCCATTGTTGGACCAACGGTGGGTTCGGGTCTAACCATGCTGAGGCTATGCATAACCTTAAGATGGACATTGCCACGAAGATCCACCCTTGCATATGTTTCGGCCGGCTAACATTTGCTATGCCCAACAGTATTTCCTCCGTTATGATACTTACTCCTGTATTAAATATTTCTGTTAATGTTGTACCTTTTCCGGTCCCCCATGTTGCTATTTTGTTCGGGGAGTAGTACAATGAGAAAAAGGTTTTATAATATTGGGCTTGTAGTTTTATCGACATCAAGCAGGTCTGTGACAATTCATAAGAGCAGAGGGGGGTTTGGGGTGATATTCCTAATTGAACCTGCCAAATAACCATCTGTTTCTCCATTTCATCTGGAAATGAAAAGTTCAAAGACTCATATATCTCCCGATGGTTAGGATATATTTTTTACATAGGTTCTCTATAATTTGAATTGTTTGAAATTATACCCTGCCCCCCTTTCTTTGTCAGAAAATCTCTCACCTGTAGGAATTTGAAAAATTCCCCATGGCTAAGGTCATACTCAAAACATAATTCCTCTAAAGTCTTCAACCCATTCAACGAATAAAAGCAGCCAAGCAGCACAATCCCTGCCTATCCATGCAGTTATCGCTGAAGATCTCTGGGAGGTCATCATTGTTACAAACAGGAGTATAATGAGAGTAACGCCCGAGTCCCAGTAGTTTCCAAGCATTACTACAAGCTTTTTTTTATACCGGATATGGTCTTGAATTTGACCTTTTTAAAATAGCTGTCATTAACATGTCACCAGAGGCATCCTTCAAAGCCCTTTTCCAGTATAAGTTCTTACGGAGTTGGTATATTATCGCTGTTAGGCCCTTTAGAGATGAGTACCACACAGTATCTTAATACAGTACTTTTGCAGTTATGCTAACCCCGAGATATGTAGCTTTATCCTTGACTCTGTCATCTCTCATCCTAATTTTATCATTAAGAACAATCTTGGTTTTACCTTGATTTAATTTATATCCGGAGACTGCTCCAAAACTCAGGGCCACCTCTTCTATCGCGTTTATTGCCCTAATAGGATCGCTGGTGACTAAAGCGATGTCATTCGCATATGCCAATGTTTTTGTATTGTAGTCGCATGCCCAAATTGGTGATATTAGCATAGGGGTTTTTAGACACAAGGTAAACTTGATAGGTGCAGGGTTGGGTGGTCAATGCGAAAATAGAAATATCAGAGAAGGGCAAGCATGGTTCAAATTGAATATACTACTACAGTTAAGGATGGATGGGGTGAAAAAGCACTATTATGGCTAGGTTGAAAATTGTGTCCGTTAATATATGTGGCCTTAATGACGTGAAGAAAAGACAGAAAGTAGCTGTGAGATTACAGATGACCGGGGCTAACATCATATGTCTAAAAGAGACACATATCGAGGGCTCGCAAAAATATTTGCTTAATTCACTGGGGTATCGGCTTATCAGGACTTCAACTCAGGAGGTGCGAACCAGGGGGTTGGCCATCTTGGCAAAACGGGGTAGTCTACAATTTACAGGTTCACTAGCTGATACATTTGGACGGTGGGCGATCACTGAATGCCTCTACGACAATGGGGAAAGTAAAATGATACTATGTACTATCTATGGCAATGTCAGCGATGGCCCAGAGTTTTTAGTTAGCATGGCTAATGAACTGGCTCACTGGCCCCTCCCGCTGATAGTGTGTGGGGATCTCAATTTACATTTGCCATGGGACTGGTCTTTCGACCCAGACTTTAACTATCAAGGTAGGAAAAAGAAAATCTTCCAGGCACTGAAAGATATGTGTGTGTTGCATGGTTTGATTGATGGCTGGCAATTAAAACACTCTGGGGATCCGGGATATACGTATTACTCTTATCCGCATTCTTGGCATGCATGGCTAGACTATATGCTTATATCTAGTTCCCTGAGGTCTGCCAGTACAATAAAAAAATTACCAAGGGTCTTATCGGACCATAATCCTCTAGTATTAAACCTAGAATGCAGAATAAATAAATCCATTACGAGGATATGGACGTTCAAAAGAGCACTACTGGGTAATGAGAAATTTTGTTAACATATGAGGAGCTGGATCCCGGGCTTCTTGGCGGATAACCTGGGTAGTGCAGCAATTGATGTGGTGTGGGACGCCCTAAAGGCGGGTATCAGAGGGGAGACGCAATTCTCTATTAGCTCTAACAAAGAGGCCAAGCAAAAGATGGTGACTTTACAGCATAATTTGAGTTGGGCTGAGGGAGATTTGATTAAAGCTGTTCAGGAGGAACGAGTAACTGATAGTGAATTAGGTTGGGTGGCAATAGCTAAAAATTATATTATTGAAACAATAACGTAGAAAGCAGTAGTCAAGGCAAAAACATATAAAGAGAAAATCTATGAATTGAATGAACAAGTGGGCCATCAACTGGCGGTTCGCACCCAAGAAGAATATTCAGCTAATATAGTAAAGGAAATCATGGATACAGAACTTGTCCCAAAATCTGAATCCTCTGAAATAAGAGCCTCATTTCAACGACTTTATCATGATCTGTATGAAGAAGCAGAGAATCAACAGGGCAATCCGGAGACATATCTAAATCTAAATATACGGGTTAGATTTGAGAAAGAGGATCAAGAAAGTTTAGATAACCCTCTACTGGGAGGAGATCTTTCTCTCTATGAACAGCCTGGCTACAGGGAAAGCAGCTGGCATATACTGAATCCCAACAGAGTTTTATGTTAAATTTGCAGCCCAACGTAAAGAAATAATACTGGAATTATTTGATTATATTTTTCATGGGGTAGGCCACCAGCCTCATGGTCATCTGCTGAAATTGTGGTTTTCTCGAAAAGAAATAAAAATCCTATAGAACTGGGGTCTTATCACCCTATCGCGTTGATAAATGGAGATTCTAAAATGTATTCCAAACTATTAGCTAAGCAACTGGCACCAATTATACATAAAATCATATCTGACCGTCAGCACAGGTTTATCCCCACGAGGGCTACAATTGATCACGTCCAAAGGGTAATCTCTCTCTTTGATTTTACGGAGGTGACAGGAGACCCTATGGTGCTTATATTACTTGACGCTGAAAAAGCGTTCAATAGGGTCTCCTGGAAATACCTTTGGGATGCAATGCTACATAGTGGAATTAGTGAGGGATTTATAAAAGCTATACAAATGCTATACGTTGATCCAGTTGCCAGCGTGATGATTAACGGGGTATTATCGGAAAAAATTACCATTACTAGGGGAACAAGGCAGGGGTGCCCTTGCTCTCCTCTTCTATTCACGATTTATATTGACCCGTTCATCCGCAGGCTAGAAAATAATATGCTAAGATCTTGAATAATTCTTTTGAAGATGTTTTAAATATGGTTTTCCTTTAATTTTCTTTTTATGTGGGTGATTTGTGAGAGTCTATAACACACATTTTGTACAGAAATGTGTTTATGTTCATGCTACATCTACTAAAAACAGGACCTCACTTATGAGAAATGGGAGGATGTCAGAGATTATTTGCAGAAATATTAGTGAGATGTTGCAGTATTAAAATATTGAAAACACATGTCACTATCCCTGAATATTTGATGTAAACAAATTTTGAATTTGGACCAGTGTGCCTGTGCATTTGAATTTGAATTTTAACATATTTGTATAGCGCGCTTATACCGAGACGGTTTCATGGCGCTAGGTAGCGGTGATTCAGTGGACAGAGACAGAGACTAGACTGCAAGGGATCTGGAGAACAAGAAGGTCTTGAGATGTTTGCGGAATTCCGCATAGGAGGTAGAGGCTCTGAGGGCAGAAGGGAGAGAGTTCCAGAAGGAGGGAGCTAGGACTGCAAATCTTGTCCCTCCGGACCTCTTCTTCCTGAAGCGGGGAATTGTCAGAAGGGCCTGGTGAGATGAGCGGAGCTCTCTGGCCGGAAGGTAGGGTGATATGACATCACAGAGGAAGGCAGGGGCAGTCCCTGACCTAGCCTGATAAGTCATGCAGCCCAACTTAAAGAGAGCCCTCTCCTTCACCGGTAACCAATGCAAAGATTGTAGCAACGGGGTAGCATGGTGAAATTTAGGGAGTCCGTAAATCAGGCGGGCAGCCTGATTTTGAATCTGTTGAAGGCGACGGATCAGGCGGGCAGCCTGATTTTGAATCTGTTGAAGGCGACGGATCAGGTAGTCTGGGGCGCCATTCAGTGCACTGTCAGTGACCTGACCAAAGAGGGCATGGAAGATCTGAAACTGGATCATAAATTCAAAGCTGTTCTGAACAAGGGACCCCAAACTACATTTGGCCCAGGACCCCCAAAATCCTTAAAATGTCCCAGCAAAGGTGCCGCAGATACAGTGACAATGGAACCCCACGCACAGAGTCCACCTAGCCCTGATCATTGCTTTTATTCTATTATGCAAACAGTCAGTTGTGTAGTGTCCTGCTGGACACGTTATAGTATTCCACAAATGTGCTGTCCATACACTCTAAACCCACCCATCATAGGTGTCACCGGTCACGTACCCCTGCTAATACAAGCGGCTGGGTGCAGGTGCCCTGGGCGAGTTCCAGTGACCATACTATTGTGTCTGTGTCTATTACTTCAAAGTATGTGGGCCTCGAGCCCACTAATTTACAATGGCGATGAGTGGGTCTGACCCTATGTGTACACCCACTGCAGCTCTATCATGCCCCAAGGGGAAATGAAGCACGAGGCACACCGCACCCGCTGCCTGTGAGGCATACCCCTGTATCTGCACACCGTGAGCCTGCACATTATCGGCCTGGGAGAGCAAAAGGGGTGTAGTGCTGGCGCACCACCAACCGACCCCCCCCCCCCAACCTGGTACCTGCAATGCCTGTGTGGGGTGGCAAGTCTGCACCCAGCAATACTCCAGCCTCCATGCCCTGCAGGCGCTGCCTGCCCTGAGCCTGCTGCACCCCTTTGAGCCAGTAGCGGACCAAGAACAGTGCCCAACAACCTGCCGGGCATGAGGTGAACCCTGCAGGTAGAACAGTACGCAGCAGGTGAAGGAAGATAATCGCAGTTTCTATTGCGCCATCACTGTCTTAGAGGCGCCTGCAAACAGCTAACTGATACTATGTGAGAATGCCCAGACTGCTGAGGACAAGCCTGGTAGCAGTGCATGCCCCATTCATACACTGAATGCCTCAAACCTACCACTGGAGTACCCACATGGGCAGCAAAGTCAGGAGCATGATGAAAACTGGATGGGAAGCGGGTGAAGACCACCTCCCTGCTGCAGTGGGACCGATGAAAATAAGACTGTCCCTCGCAATAGCCCGGTTGCATGGGCCAGTAAGCATAGAGGGAAGCCCAGCATTCGCCTTTCCAGCTCTGTGCACCAGCTCAGAGGTCACTGTAGGTCATAAAGAAGGGTGGCTACAGCACCATCTAGCCCACTCTGCCACACCGCACCCAACCCAGGTGATTGCTCCATCAGTACAGAGACAGAGACTGCCAAGGAAGCCTTACTGCACCTGGAGTACATAATCCAGGCAACCTCTGCCGTTTAAAGCCCAGCGTGGCCCGCAGCTACAGAACGACTGCTGCAGCATGGGAAGAGAAGTGTGGCAGCCCTGTGAATGGCAGTGCCACCTAATGGCTATTATTGGTATTCCCTATATGGAAAAGCATGACCTGGAAACTAATTGCCCTAAAAATACAGAATGCCAGTCCCTAACTGCTGAAGCTCCAGCAAGCTGCCCCGCCTGATGCTGTTTGTCCCAAAGAAGAGGTGCTGTGAGTGGAGGCACCCACATCTCCCATGCACTGCGAGGCCCGCAGTATCTTGAAAGCTGCCGTGACCATCAGAAATGATTCAGCGCCCCTAGTGGATGTTCACCACACATCACCCTGGGCCTGAGACCCCAGAGAACAGTATATGTAGCCCCGACAGGCTAAGTTTGATTAGCCAAGCTGCACTGCCCTGAGCAAAGGATATTATAGCCAGCGGTGCCCATGAATAAACTGCACTACTTTGAACCCCTGTACATACACAACCACAAGAAGCCTAAAGCTACCCCTGCCAAGGAAGCTGCCAAGAGTCCAGAGAAGCCAAGAGCAGCCAAGGAGCAAAGCCCGAAAAGGCTGCATGCCAGACATAAAGCATGAGAAGGATGTGTGCAGAGTGCACAAACCCCAGTGGCTCATTGTCAGTGAAATTGCTCTCCCTCCCTCGCAGCTCCACCATTAAGTGAGGCCTTCCCCCAAGCCACAGCACTCTTGAGTGTTGGTGTTCGAGGCCCTCCTTAACCCACAGGTTTAGGTTTACCTGCGCCTCATCCCTGGTGGCCAGTGGACCTCTGTCTCCTTTCTCTTGCACTGCTTTTTCTCTCCTTTTTCACTTGTTTTTTCCCTTGTGTCTATCTCCCCCTTTCCCTCTCCTTCTGTGTCTTTTCTCCTTTTTCGATTGTTTTTTCCCACATTTCAAGCTCCGCCTTCACTCTCCTTCTTTGTCTCTTCTCAGTTTTTCACTCATTTTTCACTCTCACCTCAATTTCTCTCTTGCACTCTCCTCTGTGTTCTCTGTGTCTTTCCTCCACTCTGCCTGCACTTTGCTTCATAATGGGCACTTTCCCCTCTCTTTTTGACCTTTTTCTCTGTCTTTTTCCACCCATTTTATCCCTGCTGCGGCTGCCCCCGCGGCCCCTCCTCCCCCAGCATGACCAGCGCGACAGGCCCATTCCAGCTCCCCTCCCACCTCCCAGCTGTCCAGCCCTCCCCGACCCCTACTTGATGATAGCTGCTGCATGGCCTGCTGCTGGTGCGCCAAAGGCAAGCCCATCTGTGCCCATCTCTTGTCAGACTCCACGCTGCAGGATCCGATCGTTGCAAATATGACTCCACCTCCCTATCTCACCAACACGCCAGTACTTAAAACACAGCGAGTTCGAGTGATAGAGCGAGGGAATAAAGAAGTAAACAAAACAAGGAGGGGACGGAAGGGGACTGCAGGGAAGGGATAGCTGAAAGACAAAAAACAACAGGCACTCAGGTTATAAATGCACGACGGGAATTCCTACTCTGGTTTGCCTTCTCACTACTGGAAAAAAGGGTTTCACCTTTCCTGAAGCAATGCGCTCCACCTTTCCCCTGTATTTTCTGATGTGAATAACTGCATTGATAGTCCCTATGAAACAAAAAACACAGTTACTCACAGTTACTCCCAAGACCATGTAAGTAAAGCTCTCTAGTCCTTTTTCTTTTGCACTTACCCTGCCTTGTGTGTTTTTGTGCTCAAAGAAAACAAGTGTCAATATCCAATATATATAAAACGTGAATCCAAAACCAAATTCTGTCTCTTGAACACTAATTCCTTCCTTCAGGAATGTCCAGACAAATATCTTTAAGTGAAACGGTAAGTCGTAGCGTTCTACCACTGACTTCCGCTCTCAATTGTAATAACACCACTCCTTGGACATCAAAGATCCAAACACGGCAAGGTGTAGGCTTACCCCACTGCCCTCCGCTTTGGCAATTGCACGAATAAACACTAGTGTTTCTCTTCGTAACGGCAGCGAGTAGGAACCTGTCTCCCACTACGCCCCGCTCTCACTTTAATCTCCAAACACTCTTCGCCGTGCTTCAAATGTCCCCATTGGAAAGTCTGCACTACCGTACAAGCTACGCGTTTAAGAAATCACGCGCGCTTGTTAACTCACAGAGATGATGCCGCTTTCAGGCTTCTTACCGTCCGTTCTCCGTTCGTTTCGAAAAGCTCTCCTTCCTCGTTTCCGATAAGGAACAGAACACTGAATCGTCCAGGAAACCAGAAAATACACAAGTTGCGCGTCCCACGCGCTACTCGACCAAGACTCGAGTAAACGAAATCCCAGGGGTTTTTTCTGCTCCTCTTGCACTGAACACGAATACCGAAAGGGAAAACAAAAACTCTCTCTGCTTCTCAGAAGAGACCAGCACGGCACCCACTGATGTAGTTCCAATACCCTGTGGTTACAAAATCACGAACAAAGTGGGGATGGTCCTCCCTACCTTTATTGAATCACGCCCCTTCTAAGGATTCTGGGAGATGTAGTTCAAGGGTAGGGTAGGCGCTTCTGGAGGATCCTGACAGTAGGTCCCCGTCCCTAGCGCCTTCTAGGGCCAGGCTTAGCAGGAAACCTTTGACGAAAAGACAGCCTCTTCCCAGGAGCAGGCACCTCTGAACAGCCCACCCCTTGCATGTATTCCTCCTTGACCTTGTTCAAACATCCCTGCACCCCATTGTGAGCCCTCTGCAGTATTAATACCTTTTCCTTAACTAATGGCTGAAGTTGGAGATCAAAAGGAATATCAACCAGCAAAGTGTTTGCATCAATTCCGGAATTAGCTAGGAAGGGGAACATTCCAGGGGGACTATACCACGCATTCTTACCAGACCTCTCCGCCCTCATCATACAATTAACCTTCCCTGTAGGAATGATAGGCTGTTTATCGTCCACTCCCTTCTTGATTGGCGGTATCTGTCGGGTTAATGTGTCTGTCTTCTGACTACTCAACCCAGTGCGGACTGTAACCACCTCTTTCTTTGCCAATGTGGCCACCCTGAATTGACATGCGACTACCGCTAAAGGTGAGGATGCATAAGACACCAGATGTTCCTGACAATACCCAGACAAAAAATGTACTGTTCGAGTTCTCCAGTCTATAGAAGGGTTGTGGTACGTAAACCACGGCATCCCCAATATGATCTCGTATTGGGGAGTTTCTATGATGTTCAACGTTATCTTTTCCACATGTCTCCCTTCTGACACATCTATTGACAACATTACCTCAGCTGTCTTCTCGACTATTAGACCTGATTTTATAGGCTGTCCATCTACTGCCAAAACCTCCTCTGGTATATCTCTAGGTACTCTGGGTATAGCTAAGCGAGACACTAACCCATTATCAATAAAATTACCTGTGGCTCCTGTATCCAGCATAACCCTAACTTGATGACTTTTTTGCTCATACTCTAAGGACATGTTAAGAACCAGGTGTGACTCATTCACTCCTATATCAGGTGAAGATAGGGAAGTGAGTCTCCAATCAGGTACCAATTTCTCTCGGGATGAAGGTGCTAACAAGTTGTCTGTCTCCCTTCCCATAGTGGAAACAGCTATTCTTTTATTCTTGTTCCAACTAGAGGGGTTTTGGGGCTTAGAAGGGCATTCACGCACGTAATGCCCTTTTTTGCCACAGTACATACAAAGACCGTGTACTCTTCTGCTTTCTTTCTCATCATTGGACAGAGGGGATCTAATAGCTCCTATTTCCATAGGTTCTGCCCCGTCTGCCGATGCCTCTAGAACTCTAGGAGGGGAACTCACTATACTATTGTAACCCCTGTCCCATTTTCTTCTATCCCCACTCAGCTCAGTCAGTCTACCATCCAATCTCAGGACCAAGTTCACCATATCTACGCAATTGGTGGGTTGAGGATCTATGTAGGCCACCGCGTTCTTCAATTCATCCCTCAAACCCTGATAAAATAGGGACATTCTTTTGCCTTCGGGCCAATCAGTTTCTGCAATCAAACGATTGAACGTGGTTAAATAAGTAATCAAGTCACTCCTACCCTGACGCAGGGACAATAACTCCTTATCTGCGCTGAAATTAGTGGCCCTCCTGTCAAAGACTTTCTCAAATTCGTCCCTGAACGCGGTCCAGTTGGACAACATGGCATCATCTCTTTTTACCAGAGGAACTGCCCAATTGGCCGCGTCCCCCACTAGATAAGAGATAGCAAACGCCACCCTGGAATGGTTCGTAGGGAAGGAGGCTGGTTTACAAGAAAAATGTAGCATGATTTGAGTCATGAAAGCTTGTGTTTTACGAGGGTCCCCCCCATATTGTTCTGGGGTAGCTAAAGGAATAGGGGGAGGAACGGTAACCTGAATCTGAGAAGGACCTGAAGAAAAAGGGTTTTTTGATAACTGTTCAACCCTATCCTTAAGAAGTACAGCCTCTGCCTTGGACGCTGCCAGTTCTTGTTGGACCAATACCAGGGCCCTCAACACATCATCCAAGGTGGCCATATGTACCCCAACCGGATCAGGCAGAATGCAATTCGTGGATTCGTGATTCTGTCAGACTCCACGCTGCAGGATCCGATCGTTGCACATATGACTCCACCTCCCTATCTCACCAACACGCCAGTACTTAAAACACAGCGAGTTCGAGTGATAGAGCGAGGGAATAAAGAAGTAAACAAAACAAGGAGGGGACGGAAGGGGACTGCAGGGAAGGGATAGCTGAAAGACAAAAAACAACAGGCACTCAGGTTATAAATGCACGACGGGAATTCCTACTCTGGTTTGCCTTCTCACTACTGGAAAAAAGGGTTTCACCTTTCCTGAAGCAATGCGCTCCACCTTTCCCCTGTATTTTCTGATGTGAATAACTGCATTGATAGTCCCTATGAAACAAAAAACACAGTTACTCACAGTTACTCCCAAGACCATGTAAGTAAAGCTCTCTAGTCCTTTTTCTTTTGCACTTACCCTGCCTTGTGTGTTTTTGTGCTCAAAGTAAACAAGTGTCAATATCCAATATATATAAAACGTGAATCCAAAACCAAATTCTGTCTCTTGAACACTAATTCCTTCCTTCAGGAATGTCCAGACAAATATCTTTAAGTGAAACGGTAAGTCGTAGCAATCTACCACTGACTTCCGCTCTCAATTGTAATAACACCACTCCTTGGACATCAAAGATCCAAACACGGCAAGGTGTAGGCTTACCCCACTGCCCTCCGCTTTGGCAATTGCACGAATAAACACTAGTGTTTCTCTTCGTAACGGCAGCGAGTAGGAACCTGTCTCCCACTACGCCCCGCTCTCACTTTAATCTCCAAACACTCTTCGCCGTGCTTCAAATGTCCCCATTGGAAAGTCTGCACTACCGTACAAGCTACGCGTTTAAGAAATCACGCGCGCTTGTTAACTCACAGAGATGATGCTGCTTTCAGGCTTCTCGCCGTCCGTTCTCCGTTCGTTTTGAAAAGCTCTCCTTCCTCGTTTCCGATAAGGAACAGAACACTGAATCGTCCAGGAAACCGGAAAATTCACAAGTTGCGCGTCCCACGCGCTACTCGACCAAGACTCGAGTAAACGAAATCCCAGGCGTTTTTTCTGCTCCTCTTGCACTGGACACAAATACCGAAAGGGAAAACAAAAACTCTCTCTGCTTCTCAGAAGAGACCAGCACGGCACCCACTGATGTAGTTCCAATACCCTGTGGTTACAAAATCACGAACAAAGTGGGGATGGTCCTCCCTACCTTTATTGAATCACGCCCCTTCTAAGGATTCTGGGAGATGTAGTTCAAGGGTAGGGTAGGCGCTTCTGGAGGATCCTGACATCTCTACCAGTCTGCGACCCGACCATGACCAGTGCCAGGAACCCTGTGATCTCCGCCCCGCCAATGCTACAACCCAGCGGCACTCGACGCACCCAACCCAGGCCGCAACAAGAACTGCAAGCTAGCTTCGCTGGACAACACCCATGGAACCTTCAGCTGTCACTGCTGCCATCAAACCTTCAGCACCGCCAGGAACACAGACCCAGCACAACCCGACCGCAAGAACACACCTGAACCGAAGACCCTGCAATGCATCCTCCTAAACGTCAGAACACTCCACAAACATGCCACTGTAATCTGAGCCCTCCTCGACAGCACCAACCCGGATGTAGCGTTCCTCACCAAAACATGGACCAACACCTCCTTGGGACTGGACATCGCCATCACCATTCCCCAAGGATACAAGATCTGCAGGAAAGACCGACCCAACCACCCATAAGGAGGAATCACCATCGTCAACAAATCCACCCTCTGCCTGAGTACACTCCCCGACAAGTCCGCAGACCTGATGGAACTCCTTCACTTCAAGCCAGCCCCACCACCACCCTTCAAGGAACCCCGTTTCTACCCAGCCCTGGACCCCTTAAACCTTTTGCCGAATCCATCATGGACATCATCTCCCTGCAGGGCATCGCATCCACCAACTACACCCTGCTGGGAGACCTCAACTTCAACCTTGACAACCTAATGGACCCCTGCACCACATCCCTCCTGGACAACCTCCACAACATTGGACCGAACCCACACACTCAGCAGGACACACCCTCAACCCCCTCTTCACAACAGGTACCTACATCACCTTCAGCCACGCCACTGAACTCCCATGAACTGACCATTGATGCGTCCACTTCACCTTCAGAACATCCACCATCCACAGACACCAGCACCTGCTCCCATGAGGAAATTGGACCAGAATCACAGAGGACCAGCTAACCTCATCACTCAGCAACTCCACCCCTACCGTCACGGAAAACAATGACTCCAAGGCCGCCGACCGAACCCTTCACAGATGGATCACCCACAGCACCAACACCTTAGCCCCCTCGAGAAAAACAATAACACCCACGCGAAGATAGCTAGATGGTTTACCACCGAACTTCGAGAGTCCAGAGCATTTACGACAACTTCGATGGAGACAACCAACACACTGAACCCTCACCAATCACCCTGACACCATGAAGCCAATGATCGACATCTGGACAGCCCTCACCAACGAAGACACACTGAAGACAATGAACTCATTCCACTCAGGGGGCCCCCACGGACGCCTGTCCCAGCACATTTTCAACAGAGCCGCCGACACCATCGCACCCATGCTCTGCCACACCATCAACTGCTCTCTGGCAACCACATCATTCCCCGACAACTGGAAACATGCTGAGATCAACCCCCTCCTCAAGAAACCCTTGGCGGACCCCACCCACCTCAAAAACTACAATCCCATCTTCCTGCTCCCATACCCAGTGAAAGTCATCGTAAAAGCCATCAACAGCCAACTCGCCACATTCATCGAAGAGCACAACATCCTCAACTCCTCCAAATCCGGCTTCAGAAAAAACCACAGGGAGAAAAAAGCCGCCCTCGCCGCAACAGATAACATCTGCACCCTACTGGACTAAGGAGAAACAGCAGCCCTCATCCTCCTCGACCTCTCAACGGCATTCAACATAGTCTCTCACCGCACCCTAATACTCAGACTCCATGACGCAGGGATTCAAGACAATGCCCTAAACTAGATCTACTCCTTCCTCTCCAGGAGAACACAGTGGGTCAGACTCCCCCTTTCCCCTCAGACCCTACACCAACCACCTGCGGAGTCATCCAGGGGTCATCCCTCAGCCCTACGTCCTTCAACGTCTACATGGCTCTGCTCGCCCCCATCATCATAACCTATGGGCTCAACATTGTGTCATACGCAGACTCTCCCTTTCCAACTAACCCAACACTGCCGGACACAATTTTCGAGAAGGCATGGACGCCGATGCCAAATGGATGGAAAACAGCTGCCTTCAACTAAACACCAACAAAACAGAAGTATTCATCATAGGCCCACACCCGACGCCTGGAATAACACCTGGTGGTCCCCCGCCCTCGTACATCCACCCACCCCCATGGACCACGCACGTATCCTAGACTCTGAACTCAAAATGGACCGCTAGATCAACTCCGTCACGTCCTCTTGCTTCCACATCCACCGCCTCCTATGCAAGACCTTCAAATGGATCCCCCTCAAACACAGAAAGACCATCACTCATGCCCTGGTGGCCAGCAGACTCGACTACGGGAGCGCACTCTATGCCGGAATAAACAAAAACCTCACACGCAAGCTACAGAACATCCAGTACGCCGCCGCAAGACTGCTCCCAAACCTGCCAAGACACTGCCACATCTCCCAGCATCTTTGCACACTCCACTGGCTCCCCATCGAAGCTAGAGTCACCTTCCAGATGCTCACAGAGCCCTCCACGAAACCAGACCAGCATACCTGAACAGCCAACTCCAATTCCACACACCCCAAAGGATCCTACGATCAGTCCAGATCTCCTACACTGTTGTCCCCCACACCAGAAAGACCAGATCAGGTGGCTGCTCCTACTCCTTCCTCGCGGCCAGAGCCTGGAACGCCCTCCCTCTCCACCTCAGACAACAACACCTCTCCACATCTTCACAAGAAACCTCAAAACCTGGCTCTTCGACAGACCCCCTCCTTGATGATCTGCAACCTGAAAAACCCCCTCCTCCTGCGCCTTGAGACCCTCACGGCTGAGCAGTAGCACTTAACAAACATGTGATTGATTTTTTGATCGAGTGGCTGTCTGATGCCACCGCAAGTGAAGAAGATAGCACCCCCTGTGGTGTAAAGGCACCATAGCAAAGATAAACAGACACTCAAGGCAACAGCAGAGGGTGCCTATGAAGATGGACTGAGAGTGCAAAGTCAGAGGTGTGCCGAGGGCTGCACCAGCGAACCTGACAGCACGGGCAGGAGCCAGGAGAGAGAGGGACCTCTCTGAAAGGAAGAACCAATTCTGAATGGAAGCGGCCTAGTTAGCCGGCCACCCCAGCACCTAATGACTACAGTTAGCTCATCATTGAGAGTGTCACATGGAGTGACCGACCCTGCCAGCATGCGTGAATCTAAGCAGGACCAAGTGCTGCAACAGCGCAGCCTCGACTGTGCCCTCAAGTGAGGAAGAGGACCAGAAAGAATGTGACTCTCTATTTAAGGGGCGGAGCAAAAGGAAGATCCCTGAGGAGAGTCAAGAACTATTGACAAGACAGACCTGCACCAGGTCCCCAGCAAAGACACAGTCCTGAGGACCGGAGGCAGCCAGCGAGATGTCCATGTGGAGTCAACTTGTGACACTTGGCCTGATGCCATATCATGATAAGGAACCTGGTCGGAAGTAAAGAGGAGCGTGGCATGACACCACACTGCGAAGGAGTTGAAGATGAGAAGAGAGTGGCACGATGCCACAGCATGAACAACCACCACCAGAGGTGTGCAAGGGAAAAGGGAGAAGAGCCAGTACTGGGGAGGGAATTCTCAATACAAGCCAGCCAGTGGGTAGCAGAGATGGGCAGAGATGGGAGACAACTCTGCAGGAGAACCAAATGTAAGTTGCCAGTAAGCGCGACCTACATCCAGGCCCCACATTTCACAGTGTGACTGTCCAGCCATCTGTCACCCGCTGCTTGACATAAATGGCATCCCTTCTAGTAACTGCACATGCTGAAAAACTTCAAGTGGCTACAAAGTACCTCCAGTCATCCTTACTCCAACAAAGGCATTGCCACCCATAGCCCAAGTTGCTAGATGGTAAGATCATCATCCTTACCAGGTGCATCACCAAAACCACCTAAGGAGCATCGCATCATCAGAGTGGAGCGGTATGTCTGCAAAACAACAACAGGTTAACAAGGCATCTCTGGCACCATGGGAAGCTGGACACCCAGAAATCTTCTGAGTCCCCATAAACCTGAGACCTGACAAAGTGAGCACCATACTCGACCATTGGACCATCCACCCTTGGGGTTGAATGAGGTTTGGATGTGGCCTGTTGGTAGTTCCACAACTACCCCTTTGTGTGGCCTAATTGAGGCCCAGCATGGCCCATACAGTCCTGTGGCAATTCAGGAACAAGGGCCTTGAGGGAATTCTGGTGTGACAGGAAATCCGAGCAGGAGAGATGCATCTGCAGCAGTTCCATGACAGGCACCAGATAGCACTGAGGTCACGGATGGAGACTATCTGATGAAGGTCTGTGCACCTGAGTCCTGATGGCTAGAGCACACAGACCCTGTGACACCACCCTTTACGGCTGAAAGAGGGACTTGTATGTGGTCCTGTTGGCAGGCCCTCAATGACTCCTTTGAGCGGCCTATGAGAGGCCTCCACAGTCCACACAGTCCAGTGGCAGGCCGGCAGGATTAGCCTCAAGGCCTTTGAGAAGGGAGTCCTGTCACGAAAGGGAAGTCTGAAGCTTCTCTACCAGTGGACACTGGGAAGCATCATGGCCTTTAACCCCTTCCCTGCTCATGACGAGCTCAGCTCGTCATGAGGCACAGTGGAGCTGTGCTTATGACGAGCTGACCTTGTCATGAACAATGATAAATCTTACTTTCCAGCACAGGAGGGGAAAACCACTAGAAGCCAACTGGGAAGACTCCCCTTCATCAAAGTAATCCTCAGTCTTTGATGGTTTTCCATTCATGGAGACTGATATCCTTAAAGAGATCTCTGCAGTGGACTCCGTCACCGTTCTGGATGCACCCCACATTGAACTATGTAAATAGTCTCCAATGCCATGAGACCAGACTGGACCTAACTGCATTGCCGAGTTGGATTAAAACCTCATGGCCATGAGGTCAAGAGATCCAGTACTAGCCAGCAGATGGCCTGACGAGACTCAGTGGAGCTGTGTTTTGTTTGTTAGTTCTTTCCCATAGGTTGGACTTTTTTTTCTCTTTTTCAATGAAGTTTGGGAGGAATGTAGTGTCCTTGTAGACACGTTCTAGTATTCTAGGAATGTGCTGTCCATACAATCTACACCCAGCCATCACACGCCTCATACGTCAGATGACCTTGCTAATCAAAAGGGCCAGATGCACATGCCCTGGGCCAGTTCCAGTAACCATACCACTGTGTCTGCGTCTATTATTTACAAGTATGTGGGCCTAGCGCCCACTACTTTACAAGTTGGGCAATTTGTCCTGCTTGCATTAGGGCACATAGCCCTGTGCTATACTACTGACTCAGGAGAGGTACAGAACAAGTGAAATCATCAGCCTATGCTTTCTACCAAACACACACACAAGTACAAAATTGTTAGCAGCAATGCAAGTTTCCTCACACACAAAACATTGAAAGCAGTAGTAGAAGCAGTGCATGCTTACAATACACCAATGGAAAGCCACCGTATTGCCATTGGACTTTCAAGATTTCCTCACAAAGGAAACACAAGCACAACACAAGCATCAGAAGCGCAAGATTCTCATGTACATAAAAGATACAATATTCACTGCACATGGATGAGATGAAGTACAGCAAACAGCACTGAACCTTCAGTCATATACTGTTGATAGAGCACATCATCAAAGGGGTGGCGCAGACTTTCACCAATCGTAGTGGGACAAGATGGTTTTAAAACGCACCGCGCAAAACCTCCTGAAATATCATGGCACTGACGAAGGCCAGAACAGGCCGAAATGCATTTGCTGAGCAATTGAATAAAGGAAGCTTCCACTGTTCCCCTATGTGGCCTCTGATCTTTCTTTCGAGAGGAGTGTTGTGGAGATGTTGTACACTTCGGCCAGAGACGCGGTACAGAGGCCCCCATTTCCTAAGCAGGCCTGGATATCACTGGTTCCTGCTCTGACAATCTGTATTCTTCAAGGTATTGAATGGTCCTGGCCTGCCAGCATTTTCGGGAGAATAGGTGGCGGTCAGCCACGGACCATGGAGGAAGTTTCGGTGGGGCAGAAAGGTGGGGCGGGGGAGGGGCAGGGTTGGGGGTGCTAAAAACCGGAATATGGATAATTTGAGGTAAGTAAACAATTTAATTAATAAAACGAATTTCGTAGCGCGCGCTGCATCACATTTTGCGATGCAGGGCGTGCTCTGGAATTCGTTTTATTAATTAAATTGTTTACTTACCTCCAATTATCAATATTACGGTTTTTAGCACCCCCCACCCTGCCCCTGTCCCGCCCCGCCTTTCTGCCTCACCGGAATTCTCTCCATGGGCCGCGGCTGGTGGCGGTACAGCGAGGTTACTAACCTCAGTTGGGCCGGATGCACTGACACATCTGCCCCCGCCTAATGGAATCCCGAGCACAAAGGCTGAGACGGTCTTGGGGACCCGAGGAGCAACCTGATTTTTAATTAGCAGGAGATGGGACTTTTACCGCTATGCGGACTATCCTGCCTTCCGCCCAAGAATGCTGGCTTGTTCAGTACACTTCATGCATCACTTATCTGGGAGCCACAAGATGCATCCTGGGAATCATGGTCCACAAGAAATGAGTGAACTGTGAATGCTGAGCACATCATCAAAGGGGTGGAGCGGACTTTCACCAATCATATGGGGCAAGATGGTTTTAAAATGCACACCGCAAAGCCTCCTGAAATAGCATGGCGCTGACGAAGGCCGGAACAGGCCGAAATGCATAGATGGCATACAAAGTGCACTCACCCCATCACCATTTTCTCCCCTTCTCTCAAGAGATACACCAGAGTCTTGTTTTGGTTTTCGCAGTGTGTACATTTTTATTAAAATATCGTTCCAGGCCAATTACTCCATTGGCCTCTTTTATTTATTGCAAAAAATCTTTAAAACTTGTTTATTCACATCACAGTATTCAAATACTCACACGTATATACATAGACATAGTCATTCTATTTACAGCCCGTTCTCCAACGGGGCTTTGCTTGACCGCGGGTTGTGCCAGCAGGCCACAACCAAGTTTGCCTGCTCCCTTTAAGTTAACCGCCCTCTGGTCAACAGAGCCACAGGTAAGAATCTACCACCACTTGTGGCAACCAACGGCTTCCAGGGTTGGGCTAGAGAATCCAGGGCCACCAGCAGGTCAGCCCCAAATCTCCCGTCAGCCCAGAGCCCATGATGATTTTAAGACCTATTCTAGGGTAAGAAATGGCACTGACCAAAGGAGTCCCTGTGATACCTCTTGTCCAGGACCCCACCACGGGGCGAGGCGCTCTCTGGCGGACTCGACCCCCCCCCCCTGCACTCAAGATGTTTCTGAGATGGCTCCTAATATGGTTTGTATAAAAAGTTCATTGCCCGCTTCCGACAGGTGCACTCCGTCTGTAGCGTATAGTTCTGGCCTTGACGTGTGTATCAATTTGTGCCTAATGGTACGAATGCTCGATTTCTGAAGAATTTCCACAACTGACTCATTTAACCTTTTCACCGACTTGTTGACCACTTTTTGAGACGCGCCCCTTGCCCATGTCTGTCTTGGAATTATTTCGGACCATAGCAAGATCGCGTTCGGCAACATATTCCTGATTGCTGCCAGCGCAGTGAACAATGCCTCTTTTACACCCCTCTTTTCTGTCGGGATCATGTCGTTGCCTCCAGAGTGTAGCACTAGTAAGTCAGGTGTGGGCATGCCTCTGTTCATGGCCGCCCGCAGATCACTGGGGGCATTGGCTAAGTGTTGTCCTCCCACCTCCACCCAGTGATGATCAACTCCTTGCACCTCCCCCGCTCTTAATTCGTGCAATTTCGTGAAGACCAACCCAGCCCTGCGAATAAAAGAATGGCCGCACCAGCATATCTGGGGTCTGTGATATGAGGTACCTAGGGCAAGATTGAGATAAAAACCAGTCAAGACTAACTGTGTATGAAGAGGAGGGGGCGCGCTGCGACACTCAAACTAATTGCGGGCAAACGTAACGCTCATAACAATCTGACTTCCAACGACCTAACCTCTTAATAGTTTCCTCTGGGAGCCCCAGGCCTGCAGCTGTAGTTGCTCCCCCAATAAGGAATGAATGGGATGTGAAGTCAGTTGAATCAACCCCCAGCCTACTCAATGCCAGCTTAACCACCCTTGTGAACTGAAATCTGGTGAGGGGTAACCCGTCCCTATGCAACAGGACTCTGTCGTCACCCCTTGCGGCCTCAATTGCAAGAATTCTCCTGTTAATCTTACCGGGCAGTATGTCACCCCCGCTACTCTGCCTAATTGCAACCATATTCCTTTACCCAATGGGTCTGTCTTGGATCTACGTACCCTCATTCTCAGGACGTCCTCTGCTACAATCAAGTCCCCGCATCTTATGCCCCCTTACCTATCCGCCTTAGAGGCAGGGAGCAATTCTGATATCCTGAGTGCCCCGCAAAAAGCTAGTATGTAGGCTACCCTGAATAACTGAGTTTCGTATGGGGAGAAGCACATTTTTGGCAGAGTCTCCAGGATATTTACCAACCTGCTCATGTCTATAGGTCTTCTTGAAACCTTCACACCCGGGGTTAAACGTTCCCATCCCTTCACAGCTCTCCTCACTCTCTGATCTTTTGTTGGGTCCGCAACCCCCCTTAAGCTCGCATAGAATGCCATTGCCGTCAGTTGTCTCTTCATCATCGCTACTGATTTCCCGCTAGATCTCTGGTGCACTATGAAGCCCAAGACACTCAAGGGTGAGAATGTTTCAACTACACCCGCCCCTTGTAAGAAATCCTTGATAAAACTGGCACAACCTCTCATACACACTCTTAGTCTTGGGGGCCAGGGATGCTGTTATCAATTCAGGGGCTGCGGGGCACCAAGCTTCCATAGCCCCACTGGGAAGTTCGTCATCTCTCTGTCTGCTTGCGGCCAGTGTGTGCGGAATTCTGCCAACTTAAAACGGGACAAGGCGTCAGCGGCACGATTGTCTACCCCAGGTACGTGCTTTGCGGTAAAATGTACATTGCGACGCAGACATTGCAATACCAATTCTTTCAATAGGCGCAACACCCATGTGCACGTTGCTCTCTGATTGTTAATCATCACCACCGACATGCTGTCTGACCAGAAAACAATGTGCCTGTTTGCAAGCATATTTCCCCACAAGTGCAGTGCCACCACTATGGGAAACAGTTCTAAGAAGGTAACATTGCGTGTCAGGCCCTGAGGTGCCCATTCTTCCGGCCAATGCTGCATGCACTACTTGTGACCCAGGATTGCCCCGTAGCCTACGCTACCTGCCGCATCAGTGAACAATTCAAGCTCTGCGCTGGAGCAGCTCGATCTCCGCCATATTACAGACCCATTAAAGTTCTCTAAGAAGTCTTTCCAGATGTTTAGGTCTTTCTTTACTTCCGCTGACAGCCTAAGTCTATGATGTTTTGCCCTCAGACCTGACATTGCCCTGGCTATGCTCCTAGAGAAGGCCCTGCCCATCGGTATGACTCTCAAAGCAAAGTTCAGTTGTCCTACTAAGACTTTCAGCTGATGTAATGTGACCTTCCTTGCCCCCAAACAGGTGTCAATAGCGTCTTTGAAAGCGGCCACCTTCGACATGGGTAGCCTGCACACCCCTTCCGTAGTATCAATTTTAATACCTAAGAATGTTAAACATGTAGTAGGCCCTTCAGTTTTTTCTGCTGCCAGTGGTACTCCTAGGCCTTTGCCAGGTGCTGGAAGCCCAGCAGGGCCTTCCTGCATGACAGTAAGCCCTGGGGTCCCATGAATAAAAAGTCGTCTAGATAATATACAACAGCATGGGATTTGTCTGTAAAGAGAAATTGCTCTACCGCCCATTCCAGAAACCTGGCAAAAGACTCAAATACTGCCAAGCAATTGAACAGCCCATGGGCATGCAAAGGTCAATGAAATAATCTCCTTTGAAGGTGAAACCCAAAAACTTAGTATCCTCCGGGTGCACTGGCAGGAGCCTAAATGCCGCCTCGAAATCTGACTTGGCCATTAAGGCCCCTTCCCCCATGGCCTGCAACTTTTGGATTGCGGTGTCAAACGTTGTCTAGTGCACCGTGCATAGGTCTCGATCGAGCTTGTCATTCACGGATTGACCAGGGGGGCTAGACAAATTGTGTATCAGGCGAAATTTCCCTATCTCTTTTTTAGGTACTAACCCCAGAGGAGAGCAGACAAGATCAGGTTTTGGCAAATGTTTGAAGGGGCCCGCCACCCTGCCCAAGGCAACTTCTTTCATTATTTTCTCTTCAGCTATTTCCATGTTCTGCAGCACTGAGCTCTGGTTGCGCGGGGGGACATTGGTTGGAGTAGCTAAAGACGGGATACGGAAACCAGACATAAAACCATTCTGTAGAAACTGAGCATCTTGTAGTTTGTCGTATTTGCTAAGGAGGTGTGCCAGCACGTGCGTCCTAACGGGAGTTGGCAGATTTTTCGAATGTCTGAGGGGGCCGCCCTTTAGCTGCAGTCTGGGCAGGCTGTTCCTTTGGCCTTCCTGACTTCTTAAAACATCTGATCTCTGGATGTGATGCGCCCCCACAGAAGGAGCAGCAATGCTTGAATCTACATGTTGTCCCTCTGGTGCACTCGTTCTTGTTATACAGCCAGCAGGCCTGCTTTTTATCTCCTGCCCCCCTGTCGCTCCGAAAGTACTGGTTATGTGAAGGGGAACTAGTCTTGTTTACCGGAGCAGAGGAATGGAATACGGCATACCATACATTAATCTGGCGTTGATCCCATGCTATGTTAGGGTGTACTGCCTTCATTTGTCTGAACTTAGCATCATATTGTAACCACCCTGTGCCTGGGAACTCTGAGGCCGCTCCATGTATCAAGGATATGTAACTGATTATTTGAGGGGCCAATGCGGGGTACTTCCCTACCATGATAGCTGCGTAAATGGCGAATCCTGTAATCCAATTCTTTATAGACCAGTCAACCCATAACTTTTTCTGCTTGTACTCGCCCTCCTTACCTACCCTAGCTTTACCTGGGACCACCCCTGCATTGATGAGATCAAACACATCAATAAACTTTCCCTTTAGAATCTTTTCTTTGTTGTCTGAGGGTACATTCCACATGATCTCCGCAGATGGCGATAGAGTCATGGACGAGGAACCGTAAATTAAAGGACTGTAAGCTAATTTATTTATTTATTTGATTTATATAGCGCGTAATCACCCCGGGGTCTCTAAGCGCTTTTCCAGGTATGTACCAACCAAATTCTACAGCCGATCGTCAAAAATTACAGCACACCCCATGCTTGCTGAAAAAGCACTGTTTTCAATTTTTTCCGAAAAGGCAGCAAGTTGGATTCTTTGCCCAGATCGGTAGGTAGATTATTCCAAACAGCTGGAAAGATGTTAGAGAAAGCACAACCACCCAGGGTGGATAGTTTGAAACGCGGTTGAGTTAACAAAGTAGCATCTGAAGAACGCAGCCGTCTACCAGGCTTGTATGGGGCCAGACGGGCTTTGATGTAATTTGGCGCCCTTCCATACAGAGCTTTATGCGTGATGCAGAGCCCTTTGAACAATACCCTTTGTTTGACCGGTAGCCAGTGGAGTTCACGCAATAAGGGAGAAGCATGCGTTCTCCGGGGTTTCTTGAAAATCAATCTAGCGGCATCATTCATAACAATTTGCAGCCGGTTCAGATGTTTTTGAGGGAGCCCTGCATAAAGTGAGTTACCATAATCCATTCTGGCTAGGATCATGGCTAATGACGGCTGCCCTGTCGGCACCGGTCCTCCCTGAATCTGATTAACTGCTGGCCCTGCCGCACTTACACTGGTGTTTGCTGTCTGCCCCTGAGGGGACAGAGTTACTACATTTGGGGATGGACCCACCACCACCGGTCCTACGAATCCAGGGTAACCCGTGGAGAGAACCATTGCGCTAGCAGGGCAATTACTAATTGCCTGCCCTTGTGAAGTTGTCGCTAGTACACCTGGGGATTGAGCTACTCCCCCAGATTGTACCCAAACTTGTGCTATTCCGCTACCTGGCTGAGCGACCACCGGTGGTAAGGATGTTTGTAAACCGGGCACCTCCGCATTTGCGACGGGCGCCGCCACTGACTGCGTAATGTTAGACTGGGTGTTTTTTTACCCCGACTGCGCCTGACTGAGGGATACTGTTGTCGTTGGTTGTGATAGGGATCAAGTCTATTGTTTCTGGCACCTCTTTCTCACCTGAGGATGCTGCTTGGGCCTCGACTGCCCTGAGCGGCTTTTCTTTCGTGGTCTCTTTAAACCTTTCCGGTGTGCACCGAGCTCGCTTTCCTCGCCCTCTTTCTTCCTGGGATTCCGCTCTTGCCCCTTCTCTCATTGTCTTTATCGCCCAATCGACGCCTTTCTCCTTTGTAAACTCCAGAAGCTCCGTCAATGCCAGGTAGTCATCTCTTTTGGCCATGGGCCCCTTGCCCTTCGTTGGCCGTTTCGGCGGCATTCTGCACTTAATAGAATAAAACATGTTAGACCTTTATTTTAATGACAAAAAACGCATCCTGTTTAGCCGCCCCTTTGTTACCTGACGTCAAGATCCTTATTTTACATTAAAGATACCGCACACACTGAGCACTCTGATTTATGTATATGAATTGATGGGGTTCAGTATAACTCAGCAAGATATTCTGTGATACATGCTTTGCTGCTGCCATGTGCTATGAACCAATAACGGTGACTACTAGTATGCCCATCCCCCTCTGTTTTCTAAACTGAAGATACCCCCCAGCGCTCCAACAGTATGCTAGCAAGGCAAGGAAAAAAGGAACTGTCGACCACAGTGAACATCTTTTGCCCTTATTGATATAGCCCTTAGTCAAATGAGAGACTCAAATCGGCTGCTGCCGAGGCCAGGTTTTATATATTGCTGGGAAAAAAGGCTAGGCGCTGCTGCATGAACCGCAAAATGTGGCGCTGTTCTAAAGTTCGAATACCAGTGCTGATGCCAGCTGTTAGGCGCTGCGGCACGAGATGCCAAATAGCGGCGCCAGTCTAAGGTATTGCGCCATTCTGAGGCTCCTGGCGTGTTTACAATTATTACCTCGCCATGGCAATAGAAAGAGGACGAGATCCTCATGGACAGCGTTCTCATTAAACACTCGTACAGGCGAAATGCATTTTCTGTCAGTTATCCCGCAGGATATCGCCCCCCGATCATGCACACGGGGGCTCACATCTTAATCCAGCATGACTCCATTCACGCACTCGAGGCGCTCGCGAAGGCGAAGCTGACTGAAGGTCCCAGAGCGCTTTACATGACCACGTGCACATTTCAGTTGTTGTTACGCACGGGAGATTTACATTATGTGGTTTGCCCTGAATCACAGTAAGTTGAGCGTCCCTGTCCAGACTCGAACCCGCCTTCCCGGCTTCGAGGGCTGGTCTGCGGCTCTGCCGCCATTATGCCGATGGATCGCCAATACCGTTAAGTTCTCACCCGCGGTGAACATCTTTCGCTTCTCCACACTCGCTCGCCCCTAACGTTCCAAACACTATTTCAGGTCGCACAACGTACACTCGCTCACATCGACCAGCCCCTTAACATACACTGTTGCACTGCTAAGCTAGTCGCATAAAGTACAGTCGCTCGCCTCGACCCGCCCCTTGCTCTCCGCACGGATCAAACACACACTTCACTCGCGCACCGATCACACCTACGCTTTCGATACACCATCGCACTGCGAGGCCCACTCACCTGCACCTGAGATCGTAAGACCTTCCGCACGTCCCGGCTGTCGCGACACGGTTCCGCCAGGACCTTCTTTCCGACGTCTGACTCTTGGGAGGCGATGTGGACAAAGAGGGGGCGTGAACTGAGGTGCTGGCCTTTCAAGCCTCGCGCTCTCAAACTGCTTCCGGGTCACTTCGACCCCTTCTCCTGACGCGCTTCCTGTTTTAACCGATATCCCTTCCGGGTCGCGCGACCCGGAAGGGACCCCTTTGCCTGTTGGCCCTTTGGTTGCCACTAACGGGGCCAAGCCCTTTATGTGGGTGGCCCCCTGCATTCGCCAAGGAATTGAATAAAGGAAACTTCCACTGTTCCTCTATGTGGCCTCTGCTCTTTCTTTTGAGAGTAATGTTGTGGAGATGTTGTACGCGTCAGCCAGAGACGCGGTACAGAGGCCCCCGTTTCCTAAGCAGGCCCGGATGTCACTGGCTCCTGCTTCGACATCTGTGTTCTTCAAGGTATTGAATGCTCCGGGCACGCCTGCATGTTCGTGAGAATAGGTGGCGGTACAGCGAGGTTACTAACCTCGGTTGGGCGGGATGCAGTAACACACCTGCCCCCGACTAATGGAATCCCGAGCACAAAGGATGAGACGGTCTTGGGTATCCGAGGAATCGCCGAGCAATTGAATAAAGGAAGCTTCCATTGTTCCCCTATGTGGCCTCTGCTCTTTCTTTCGGCAAGAGTGTTCTGGAACTGTTGATAGAGCATGCACAGCAGATAGCCAAACTGAGGGGCTTATTATCAAGAACGGCGTTAAAATTATTGCCGCTGTAACGGCAGGAAACTGCCGCTAAAGTGGTGATAACGGACTTGATAATATGCCCTTGTGAATTCCCATAGAAGCCCATGTTCACACCAGAACATGGGCTTCTATGGGAATACACAAGGGCATATTATCAAGCCCATTATCGCTGCCTCAGCGGCAGTTTCCTGCCACTAAAACAGCGCTAATGTTAACGCCGTTCTTGATAATATGCCCCCTCCTCATTATACACAGGTCGAGCACAGGATGGGCTTCAGAGCATCCAATCTCCTGAACCGGATCACCATGGTCTGGAGTAATGCAAACATCATTGTATCAGGGGAGTCAATTGCACTGCAAATGTACTACAAACAGAGGCAGAGCAGCAAAGGAAGCTATCATAAGTCTCTGAACTGCTACCCTCCATAATGTTCCAACATACACCTGCTGCAGTGATTTCTATGCAACCTGTGGGTCACAAGGAATGCTTGTGGAATTTAAATACCATCACGTGATTCTTCAGATGTGGATACAATTAGTGTAATTCAGGTGGTTAATAATAGCTCTTTTAGTAGCAGAATATTGTAATATGGCGTGTGTACGATTGGAATGTTACTTGAAGGTTACACCCAGGCATCCATTTAGCAGAAAATCTGGCCACTTTATAAAGATACACACCCAATATCCTGAAAACGAGGTGAACTTTCTACTACCCTAAAATATGATTATCAAGAGGTAATTTATTCACAGGATTATACATTTGGTACATCAGTAGATCTCGGGCAAATAGATTGTATTTTGTAGTTTTTAGACGCTATTTACACTGGTGCCAGCCGCCCGGCAGGCTTTCTGTAGAATATATTCAGATTATGCACACCTGGGGTGCTGTTACTCACATGTATTCACCTGCATTATTACCCTCCATACGTGGGATGTTGCTGCTTTTATTGTCTTTGACTTATTACTCTTTACAATTGTTGGGTATTCAAGTTTCAATATATTTGGATGCCTGAGCAAGGCACCCCAGCCCACCTTCCGATTTCATCACAATGAGACGCGTGTCACATTATACCCTTAAGGAATGGTGTGAGACAATCCTGAGGCCGTATTTTATAGCGCTGCATGGGTATTCGGTCTCCGGCACAGAGCGTGTCAACACTCGGTATATTCTACTTTTTTTTTTATATTTTAATAAAAAGTTTAAAAAAAAAATATATCAAGTGGGAAAAAAAACATGCAGGGTGGTGTCGTGGCAGTCATCACACACTTTAATATGTTTTTTTTTGCAATTGTTAAGGTATGGCTTTTATTCTGCAGATCATTGGGAGCTACTCGCCAGCATGCTGTGAATGTTACTGTGATTTCTAATTTTTAGACGGTAAACAAAAATAAATAAATATTCTGTAAAAGCGTTCCAAAAGAATTCAGCACCTTACTCTCAGCTTAGCTTAATAAGAATGACATTCCGGAGTCCTTCTGTCCTCATCTTGCCTCGAAATTGATGTGTCTTAGTTAAATTCTAAAGATTCATGATTAAAGCAGAAAAGGTTAGGTCCTGATCCTGTGGGATGCCACGCTAGCAATACAATTACAAGCCTCTTCTGAAATGCTTCTGGAATTTAAAAGAATCTCGAGCAAAGGAAAACCTTACACTGTCGCCCTTCACATTGCAGACATGCCAGTAAACTTCCTACAAACTAAGTAGGTCTTCAAATCAGGCTCACAAGCAAAACAACTTAGCACGGTAGCGTTTTTAATTTCATTTATACTCTGGCTGTTATCACGCCTTATCAAACACAAACATGACATCACATAATGCATTTCGAAGAGCATTTAGTGACATTTCTTATGTTGATCTATCACCATTCAGGGGCTTTCATGTTCAGAATTCTGAAAAGCGATTTCTGGCATGCTTATTGTAATCGTCTACATAGAGTGATTGGCTTACCATTATCTCACTAAACCAAGTGGGTAGGTTTTTCCTTTTTCTAAGACTTCACTATATTTAAGTTCAATAAAATGAGAACGATTTTTAATAATGCTAATTGTAACACTACCAATATTAATTATGCATATTATATTAAAATGTATTCTATATACACTGAAAAAGAAAAGGTATTTACAACTTACAGTATCTAAGTTCCTAACTTCAAATTAAATCCGAAAAGGAGTAAGTAAGCATCTATATTTCCGGCAGAAAAAACAGCAGAGATTAACCTCTTTAGTCATCAAACCAAAAATCACATGGTGGTCTCACCCTTAGATCAGTTAATACAAATTTAGCAATACTGAGTTAAGGCTTTCAATATTACAGTCAATATTCTTCCCCATTTGGTTGAATTATTGAGCCAGATCAAATGTGTCGGACGTGTTTGTGGGTTTTTACAAACTAGGTAGAACAAATAAGAGAGCTAGGACCGTGAATGGGTCATACTTGTCCCTGGGTAAGTATAGAAAACAACTTGGACGGACCAATCTAAATGGCTATCCAACACTGAAGTACCTGGCACCACAAAGGTTTGTTAACCCCTTCGCTGCAGCGGCTATTCCGCCGCAGCGCTAAGGGGGCGGGGGGGGCTGGGTGGCGCGCCCATGCTGGTGACGGAATTGCTCCGTCATCAGCCGCAGTCGCGCTGTGCACATGACGGAGCGGTTCCGTCAGGGTCCCGCCCGCTTAATGGAACACTCAGCGCAGGCGCGGAATCCGCACCGCGCAGGCGTGCAGAGCGGGCCGTGACGGAACCGCTCCGTCATCAGCACAGCGCGACCGCGGCTGATGACGGAGCGGTTCCTTCACCAGCAGGGGAGGGGTTAAAAGAACCGTCACACACCAACCTAGTTGGTCATACTTCATCATCGGGTTCCCAGGCGAATGCTACTCAGCTGTGCTGAGACACCTGGTTAAAGTGGAGCTGTTTTTTTGATTTTTTGTGAGTGTGATGAAGTGGTGTAAATTAAAAATACCTCTGGGATACTAACTGATAATTGCTTTATTCCCAGTGGCCCAGGGTATAATTTAAAACAATGAGTGGATAATATTTTAAGACTAGTGATTGCGTCTTAATCATCTACATGTTTCAGCCCTTTTTACAAAATGTTATAAGGCTTTCTTCAGGACCTCTCTAACAAATCTAATGGTGAAAGTGAGAAAAGTGAGTGGTGAAAAGTTTAAACCACGTGTATATGCATTTTAAGCACACACTCTTAGGTGTGCTGTAAATGCTTTGTGGATTTACCTTAATTTGAGTCCACAGATGTGCATGTACCTGAAAAAGAAAGTAACACAATACAACACAGTACAACACTTAACACGTAAAATATGCAAACCGGAATTCATTATATGCCATGTCCGTGATTTTCTTCATCTACCATCATGGTGGTTGTAAAAGCACTCAGTGTCAAGTTTACGTGTAATGCCATTCATACATATAACATGCACTCAAATATAATGAGCAAAGTAAGATACATGTGACCGATTAGTTGTACATGCCAGGACTAATCAAAGGCACTTAGTAGAAGCCTATTTGAAAAGTACTAAACTGCGTGAATGGTGAGGCGCAGTAGAGCAATGGACTATCTAACTAATCAAGTGATAGTCACCCTTAGCATGTGACAAAAGGGGTTCAACCCTCCCGAAACAGATCAGTAATGATTTTTCGCAAATAACGTAATTATTGCAATTGTCTTTAAACTGGGCGATTGAACTATTGGTTTTTCAAAAGCCCACAGACTTAGACTATCACCACGTAACAGTGATTGCACTTCATCACCAGAGTGACAGTGTTCCTAAATACCACGTGAGACAATACTGTCTTGAGTTGGGCCTACCATTTGTGTGGATGTTCTTTTTACAATAACCACCAGTACTATTTTTGAACACGTATTGGATAGAGGGGTGGACTCACCAACTTTTCTAGGAATCGTACGACTATGTGGGGAGAGAATATTGAAGTAAATAATATTGTTGACCAGAATATCGACCCGAAGAACTCTTGCCACCACCTTTGGATAGCAGCCTACTTTGTTTTCCCTGCTCGTCCTGCCTGAACAGTCCCCGGGGTACTGCAACGACCTACCTGCTGCCATACTTCCTGCCTCTCAAGCGGCGAGGACGGGGACTACATCTCCCAGCGTCCTCTAGTGGCACCCAACTTTGCGTCAGAGCCAAGCGCCAGGAGGTGATTCAAAAACGCTCAAGGGCTCCCACAGCGCGGGACGCGCGCGGGCGCAAGCCCAGGCCAAGGGCGGGCCCGTCCGTGCCCGTCAGGGACCGGAAGAGGCCGGGCTGGGCCCCCCCTCTAATATCATCATCAGAACCCCAAAGCACTGCCGATCACTGGAAGAAGACGTGAGGACTGGGCGAAAGTGATTAAAAGCTGGCTCCCATCTCACTAACAAACGTTTGGAGGTGTCCAAAGGGCCCTCTTGGACACTCAGGGCCCAGGACAACACAGAGACCAATGGGACAGAACTCAATCAGTTTTTATGGTACTAGACTCCCTTTACTTATTAGTACGTCCAAATTCATCATCTGGGGGGATGAGTAAGCAGAAGGCAAAGGGCTCCCTGGTGGGGGTGTGTGTAAAGGGACCCTTGATGCCTTCCTATGGGAGCAGAGTCATTACTAGTCCACAAAATACAGCTGGCTGAGAAGAGACTCTCTTTGGACACGATTGTGGCGCAAAAGCGGTCTTCAATGGGCAGTATAGCCACAATTAAATCACCCATTGCTGGGGCTCCCCTAGGCCAAGTTAAACCAAAAAGTGGTCACATTGTAAATGGCTCAAGCCCAGCGCTGGTAACCCAAACCATTGAGTTAATATCTGATGACTTGAGCCCGTCAGAGATTAAAGTAGAAGAGACTGAGGGGGCTCTGATCCAAATTCTCTATTTTCTCATGGGGCAGGGCGGGCCGAGGGAGAGCCTGCACTGGCCGTAGATCCAAATGGCATTGAAATTATCCTAAGGGAAGGTGGGGAGGTGGTTACCCGTTCTAAAAGGGCCTTAATGGACAAAAGTATTACAAACAGTGTCGCCACTTCATTGGCTGTTTCAACAGTACCAGTAAAGGGAACCAGGGAGGTGGGGCATCATATTTCTAATGGTAAATAAAAGCAGGAGGGTGCGCCCAAAGTGACCAGGTCTAAAGACACTGGAGGTTCCGCAGTCAGCCTCCAGTGTCCAAATTGTGGAGAGGCGGAAAAAACTCGGGCGGATATGGAATTGTAGTCTAGGTTGGAAATAATGTTAACTACCCACCTAGGGCCCGTACATGAGAAAATGAATCTGATAGAAGCGAAACTGTCCCTGCTGATGGCACAGAATAGTAGCCTGGTCACGGGGCATTCAGTTAACAGCTTGGAGTCACCAGAGGGTACCACACCTCCAAGGGTAGCGATCCCCTTCCGAGAAAAGAGGGTGGGAATTACGAGTGTGAACAGCTGGAGGGCACAAAGGAGGGTGTAGACAAAGGGCAAACTGCTGGGCCTACGAATGGAAATGTCCCAAGTCCAAACATCATCTTTGGGGACAATAGATATATGAGGGTGGGAACCGCATCTCAAAACCTGATCTCTGACCCAGCCCCCATAGAGGGTAGAACACCTACACCACATGATACTGCACCCACTTTCAGTGACTTCGCAAGGTGCACAGCGGGCTTGCTGGTTTTAGATCTGCCGCCGGTCTCATGCCCATACACAGTAGTCTTGACAGGGGGTCCCGGCTCTTAGTAGAGACAGAGAAGAAACCCAGTGAATGCTGGTTAACAAGGCGGTCCACTGGCTGAATAGAAAAGCAGGTTTTAACATCTCAAACCATAGGCATATATTAATGGCTAGAAGGGTGTCCTGGATTGGAAGCAGTAGGAAGTGCTTTCCAGGAGATAGTGTGATCTTAAACCTAAGGTATCCAGGGCTGGTACATGATCTCCTCACCCAGCAAAAGGTGCCCTACCAGGTGGAGGGTGGATCAAGTATTAGAATGCTCCCCCTGGGATTTATTTATGGGGATATGATGTGTGTAAATAATCGTGATGAACACAGGAGACATCTATCAGGACCTGATCGAGGGGGTTTCTCTGTCCCCTTAACTAATCGGTATACCCCTCTCAATAATGTATCAGCCCTGGACGACATAGATTGACTCGCCAGGGGTACATCAAGTAGGGATGGTCATAGATTGGAGAGTTTGTCCCTTAACGGAGGCACGGGAGGGACAGTCATATTAAAGGCTAATGAGTCCATCATACCCTCTTTACCTGGAGAGCCTAGTGGGTCCACCGTTGATGGGAATACCCAAGTAGCTAATGTATCTCTCAGTCCTAATCTTGGCCGCATATCAGAGAGCCCGGACATCTTCAGACAGGGTAACATTGAGATAATTTCCTGGAATATAGCTGGTCTTTCAGCTAAAATACAAAACAGTGAATGGCTAGCTTACAGAAAGAAATTCCAGTTTTTTTTTGCCTTCAGGAAACGTGGGAGGTGGATATTTGTGCGCTTTCTTTAGAAGGTTATAAAATGTACTTTGTACCAGCACGCAAGGCAGCTGCTGGAAGAGCAAGGGGAGGCCTGAGTACATACGTGGACTTGAGGTTACAGGGGAGATGGGATGATTTGGGTTGGGATTCAGATTTTATGCAGGGGACCAGATTTCGTAATAAGGGTTATAAGATAATTTTTATAAATTTTTATAATGCCATCTTAGCGGGGCAGACCACAATAAGACTGAATGAATTGGAGTGTAGGTCGGCAGGTATACAAGATCAAGGGACAATGATGTCCCAGTTGGTGTTTCTTGGTGACTTTAACTTCCACCTGTGCCCAAATTGTATATCCAGCAGGGGGGATTGGTTTTTTTGCCCACTGGAAGAGGGCTCACTTGGAGCATACAAGGGAGAGAAGGGAGTTAAGCAAGGTGTTAGGCTCTCATGCCCTCACACACTATAGACTTGATTAAAGTGGGGGAGGACAGATTGGCCTCTCCAACTTTCAAAGGTAGAGGCTGTGATTCTTTTATTGATTTTATTTTTGTTTCCAACATGCTAAAGCGTTGGATTTTAAATTTTAAGATACAGGTAAGCATTTTTAGTGATCAAAATCCTTTGGTCATGTTACTCAGGGACCTAAACCCAATCAAGAACCCTGTACAAATGGGGGTCAGTAGCACGATAAGTGCCACTGATCAAGGAAGGATGCTCAGATGGTCCCAGATTGAGGGTGAAGCCTTTTATAGAGCCATAATGGCTGATAAAGAACAGCAGGTTTGGAAGTGCCTAAATCTAACAGTGGACGGGGCAGAATTGGTCAAAGCCTTTGAGGGCGTTGCCCAATATATTGATGGCTTACTCAGTAGAACTAACAAAAATGGAAAGGAGGATCATAGGTGGTTTGTCTGTCAATGCTCCTTTGCCCTGAGGGAGCTGAAGTCAGCTCTAAAAGCTGTCCCAAAAGATAAGACAAGGGTGTCCAAATGTAGGGCCCTCTACAAACAGGCAGTAAAACGATGCAAAACCTCCTTGCAAAAGCTGGCGTGGGAGAAATTGAGGGAAGCGGTCGAGTCTAAGAACTCGACCGCCTTTTGGAAAGTCATAAATGACCGTTGCTTCCAAGACGCAAATAAACCAAAGGTAGCAAATCATATCCTGCCAGAATCTTGGTATGAGCACTTCCACGGCCTCTACAATCACGGTAGGTCTGATGATCCGCTAAAAGCAGAGGAGGGGGGCGAGACAATCGGCCAGACAATATTTTCCTTGGGCGAGATAAAGGCGGGCATTGAGGGTCTGACAAGGAACAAGGCCAAGACAGATTTTTAATGACACTCTTCAGGCTAAACCTATTACATCATAGTTTAGCGGGGCCGGCAGGTTACACAGTATCTACAGAGTTGAAGGGACTGTGCGGCTACGACCACCGGTCTCCGCAGGATACCCTTTACTTTGTTTTACTGTGTCTCCACAATGCGTGCCCTAGGAAGCTATTTTTAAAAAGTATTCTAAAGAACACCAGTTGTAAGTAGGGAAAGGTGGCCCTACTGTTTCTGAAGTTGTCCAGAGAGGTTTTTTTTTCACTATGTACCCTAGGTTTTTATTTCAGTAATGTCTCCATTTAAAAAAATTAACTTTCAAATGAAATGTATTTCTTAATCACATGCCATACATATCCATTCAGTTAGTCATGAAAGTAATTGGCATGAAAACTTCAGAAGCAGATTACTATTCACAAGGCTTCAGTTATCACACATTATCTTTTCATCCAGTGAGGCTTCACAACAGAGTGCTTAATTCACCATAATATTTAAGCACTTCTGGTTGCCACAAACACTGCAATATCCACTGTTTGAGACAGAAGGGCACTTATGATGTTATGTATGACACCGTGTTTGTAAGGGCAGAGGTAATGCTCGCTGTACATCTTCACAAAAGCGAGTAGATTTACATTTTACACATTGTCTTATTAATGAAAATTTTCATAACAAACATTCACTAACTAAAAACAAAGAAACTTTGCAGACATTCAAAGTGTAGGTTTATCCAACCAAGCATATACCATAAAATACATCATTCATTACGAGTACCAGAACTTCTGCTTATTGTATATACAAAATAATTAGCGATACTGTTGTACAATCTTAATGTCAGTCAGTCATAAGCTTTTATTCGATATGCAAGATATCTTATAAGCACATATACAATACAAACATTAACGTTGTACAAAAAAAAAAAATAATAAAGACATCACTTTAAGAAGTCAGTATGAACTTATGTTAAAAAGGATAAAAGGACATTAAATGCCCATAATAATTTATCTAAAAAGAATTAAACCGCTACTGACAGTCTCTTGCAATGAATACGCCAAAACTGTTTTAAAAATGTTGCTATTCCGCATACAACTGGAGGGGATGTGTCCGTCATTAAGATGCGTAGAGCTACTAAGTAGCTGCGTGTGCCCATGTTACGGCAGAGTGGTTTCAAACAAAAGCTCCTGGGCTTTGCATAGTCCGGGCATTCAAATAGTACATGCAAGATGGTCTCTATCCTACTCGGGCAACAAGCACAGTTAGGGGACAATTGAGCTGCTGATTTCCAATTTGATACCGCGGCTCCAAGCGGTAGAGAGCCAACTCTGAATTTAAAATATAAAGCTCGGTCAAAAGGGAGGGTAATAAGATCCAAGTAGGGCTCAAATACCACAATGTCTTTGACTAGTAGAAAAGCGGCAGTAGTCTTGCAATGGTTCGGGTTTGAAATTAAACGCTCCGCCGTCCATTTCCAAAAGAGTCTCTTAACAACCTCCTTTGGAGGAGCAGAGCGTGATGACCAGCAATCCCCCAGACCGATGTTCTCCAGTAGTTTTTTAGTGTCTCTCAGCCATCTTATTCTTGCCCAGCCACCCATGCTCATTATTTCCCCCAAGGCATCCGCGTAGGTTTTTAGCTCTTCACCTCTCCAGATTCGTGTCCATAAGAGGAGAGGGCGAAGTTGGGCTTGATCTGCGATGCTTTTGCAGCCTGTATCCAGCAACACTGGTATAGTCGGTGTGCTCAGGGGAATGGCGATGATGGATTTTAATAGCTTGCTCTCTGCTGTCGCCAGGGTGTCCATACGGCAGTGCCCCCACAGTTCTGCCCCATACAAGGCTGATGTAACTACCTTGGCCTTGTAAATGTCGATTACTGGGGTAAGCGATCTCCTTGATGAAGCCCGATACTCCCTCAAGAGAGCTCCTCCTACTCGCTTATGATTAAGGACCATCTTGTCGATATGTGTTGCCCACGTCATTTTGTCCGTTATCCGAATTCCAAGGTAGTCGAATTCGGATACTTTCTCTAGGGCAACAGAGTTAAGCATAGGTGGGCGACCCAATTTCTTTGGGGGATTTAGAACCAAATATTTTGTTTTGTCCACATTTATTACTAAACCCCTTGCGGTACAAAAGTCCTGAAAACGGGTTAGCAATTTCTGGAGGCCTTTTGGGGTCTTCGAGATCAAAAGCGTGTCGTCTGCGAAAAGCAGGGTGGGGATCCGCACTCCTCCAAGACAGGGGGTATCGGCTGGTTCTGATTGAAGATGTTCTACCACCCCATTCACATATAGAGAGAATAGGGTGGGCGCCAAGACACAGCCCTGTCTTACACCCCTGGACACCAGTATTTTTTCAGTGAGCTCTCCGTTTTTTCCCCAACGAACCTGTGCAAAGGTGTGGGCATGGAGGTTAATGAGGAGGGACATGATGTAAGGGGGTAAGCCCAGCTCATAAAGTACCTTCCATAATTCTTCCCGGGGGACTAGGTCAAAGGCAGTCTTTAGGTCTATAAAGGCCAAATAAAGACTGCCCTTGCCTACTTCCACCACCTTCCACCCCAGAAGTGCCAACCTAAACACCTGCTCTATTGTCCCCATTCCTGCCCGAAAACCTGCCTGGAAGTCCGATAGTATCTTATTCTCCTCTACCCAATGGAGAGTTCTCCCGAGTATAGCTTTACCTGCTATCTTTTGGGTGGAGTCTATCAGACTTATCGGGCGGTAGTTCCCCGGGGATTCTCTACATCCTTTTTTGTAAATCGGGACCACCACGCCCCTTTCCAGGATTCGGGTACTGGCCCTCCCATCATGATGTCATTGAGGAGAGCGGCGATGACCCTTCCCCACTCCACTGGATAAGCCCTCATGAGATCCCCCGGAAGGCCATCTGGACCAGCTGCCTTACGCGGGGCAACCCACCCTATTACTTTTTCAATCTCTAAGGGGGTAAAGAGGTCATAGGTGTGAGGTTCAGTTACTAGCTGGAAGTTCGTCCTGGCGTTTAGTTCCCCTTCAGGCGGAAGGTATTTGATATTTGATATTTATTGGCATTTGTAGAGCGCTACTTTCGCTCCGGAGGGAGCATCTTGGCGCTGAGCACACAGAGAATCAACTGTGGGGAGCAAGAATCAGATAGCTGCGAGGACCGATGAGTCGGATTGAGAAAAAATCCAAGTCTTCAGGAGTTTCCTGAAAAGGCTTTCTGAGGGAACATGCCTAAGGTTGGGGGGAAGACGATTCCATGCCTTAGCAGCCAGGAATGAAAAGGTCTTTCCGCCTTTGGTTTTTAGTTTTATTCGGGGTTCAGTGATTAGATTAGCACCTGATGACCTCAAGCAGCGAGTTGGAATATAACGCTGGAAGCGCTTGATCAGGTAAGATGGACCCGTGCTCCTGGTGGATTTGAAGACAGTGACTAGAAGCTTGAATAAAATTCTCTTATGGAGGGGCAGCCAGTGAAGGGCGTGGAGGGCTGCAGAGGCCGAGGACCTACGGGGGAGTTTCAGGACAAGCCTGGCTGCTGCGTGTTGAACACTTTGTAATTTTTTAAGGGAAGATTTCTTTATGCCTGCTAGGAGGCCGTTACAATAATCCAGCCGGGAGAGGATAAGCGCCACCGCGACTGATTTCCTGGCTGAAATAGGCAGAAAATTGAAAAATTTCTTTAGCTGCCTGATCAGACTAAAACAGCGCCCTGCGGTAATGCGCACATGTTCATCAAAGCTGAGGGATGAGTCGAATTGAACTCCAAGATTGCGGGCTGAAGAGACCGCGCTCGGTGGTGCTTCGGAGTTATGGGGCCACCAGTCTTTGGGGGAGAAGAGTGTGCCTTTACCTAGGGGTATTATTTCGGTCTTGGCGCTGTTGCATTTGAGATGATTCAGGTTAAGCCAGGAGAAGACTTGGGAAAGGCAGTTTTGAAATCTAAGGGCAGCATCCGGGAGTCTTTTGTCAATGGTGACGACAAGCTGGGTGTCGTCAGCGTAGGAAGTCACAAGGATCCCATGGGATTCGATCAACGTGAGAAGGGGGGCCATATATATATTAAAAAAGAGAGGGCTCAGGATGGAACCCTGGGGCACACCTGAGAGGGTGGGTCGTTCGCCGGAAAGAAAGGGGCCTAAGGAAACCGTTTGAGAACGGTTGGACAAGAATGATGTTATCCAAGCAAGAGCGGAACCCGAGACACCAATCTCACGCATTCTATTAATTAGAATGACATGTGAGATGGTGTCGAAGGCCGCGGTTAAGTCGAGCAGGATGAGAACAGCCTGTCTGCCCTCATCCTGCAAGAACTTGATGGTGTCTGATAATTCAATCAAAGCGGTTTCTGTAGAATGGCCCGGGCGAAAGCCAGATTGCTGTGGGTGCAGGATGCGTTTGTTTTCCACAAAAAAATGTAATTCCTCATGAACTAATTGCTCAGTGATTTTGCCTAACGCTGGGAGAAGGGAAATTGGGCGCATGTTGGACAAATCAGTTGGGGATTTATTTTGTTTTTTCATGAGGGGCTTAACTATGGCCTTCTTCCACTCAGTGGGGACGATGCCAGAGTTAAGAGATTCATTCACAATGGCATTAATTAGAGGGTTGACAGCCTCAATAAGATAGTGTAAGATGATTGGGGGGCAGGAATCCGTAGGGGCACCTGATTTGCAGGCCAGGATGGCTTTTTGCGTTTGCAACAGGGAAACTGTTGTAAATTGATTTAGTGAGGGAATGGTTGTGTCAGTATCTTGGATTGGAGTAGGTGAAGAGGGGAAATCCTTATGAATATTATTGATTTTTTTTCTCAAAGAAATCTGCGATTTGATCGCAGAGAGTTTGTGAAGGGGGGATTTCGAGTGCCAGTGCCTTTGGGTGAGTGAAAGATTTTACTATATTGAAAATCGTTTGTTGTTTCTGTTTGGCTGAGTCTATTGCTAGAGTGAAAAATGCCTTTTTTGCTTTTTTTATATTAGAAAGATATTGTTTCCTCTGGAGGATGTATATGATCTGGAAGTGAGATCGTAGGTTTTTCTCCATTCTCTCTCCAAAATCCTACACTTGAGATGACAGTCAGTGAGGGCCGGAGTATACCAGGGGGCATTGGGCTTCTTTTTGCCTCGGACTGATTTTTGAGTGGCAGATTTTGAATTAGCGGAGACCACTCTGTCAATCCACAGATGAAAGTTTGTGGAGTCTTGTGATGCATCTCCAGTAATGGGAGGGGGGGGGACAGCCGGTTGGGGATTAAGTTTGATGCACTCAGCTACCTTCTTCCAATTAATGGGGAAGGGGGTATGAGAGTGTTTGGTGAGAGGTGACAGCAGGGATTTAGTTTTGATGGAGAAGGGAATGAAACAGTGGTCTGTCCATATTTGTGGTAATGGGGGAGAAACATCTAAGGAAGCCAAGTTTGTACAGATGCCGTCCAGGGTGTGCCCGGCACAGTGGGTAGGATAGGAGACTGATTGAGAAAGACCAAAGATCTCAAGGGAGTGACGGAAATTAAGAGTGTGAGGGTCGGTGCAGGATTCCAAGTGAAGGTTGAAGTCCCCAAGAAGGGTAAAAGTGGGGTAGTGAGTCAGGAGTGCTGCCAGAGTTTCGTCGAGGGAGTCCAAAAATGGTGTGGCATTCCCGGGGGGGTGATAGACGAGTCCTCCTGAGAGGGCGGAGGAAGGACTGATTTGGATAACAAATCCAAGAGACTCACAATCCTTGAGGGCGGCCAGGTCGAATGTATGGCACCTGAAGGATTTCTTTACTAGCCAGCCCGCCTCCCCGACCAATGGGTCTGTCCCGCCTGAGGATGGTGAAATCAGGAGGGAGGACGGTTGCCAGATCGGGGTTAGAAGCATCGTGCAGCCAAGATTCAGTAATGAATAGGGCGTCAATATCGGATGACACAATAAGGTCATAGATGTCTTGTCCGTGACGCGCTAAGGATCTGGTATTGATGAGACCACAGTTGAAGGAGGTCGTCTTGTAACGAGGGAGGAGGGGAAGGGGAGAGATAGGGCTGACGGGACTAGAGGATGACCAACCGCATGATCGGCAGGAAAAAGGGCCCCAGAGGTGGTCTGTGAGGGAGTGAACATTACAAGAGGGGCTTGGTAAGGTCGGGCGCATAGAGAGCAGCGCATTAGAGTCGTACCTGAGGACTGGGAGTGTTGGAGCAGCATGGCCCGCGCCCGGCGCGAATCTGGCGCGGACGGGCGCAGACGGGCTTGGCTTAGGCGCGGCTTCGGCGCGCGACCGGCGCGCCCGCTGCGCCAGCCCGCTGCGCCGTCTGAATGAATGGCACATTATATAGGAAGGAGGGAGGGTGGGAGGACGGCGCGACTATAGCGCTGACCTCACCTTCCTCACTCAAGATGGCGCCCACCGCCGAGTGATGTTGAATTAAAAGCGGCTGGGCTGAAAGAAGAGGAAGAGAAGGTGTGAGAGGTGTCAGAGTGCCTGTATTCTCAATTCCCCTTAAACTAACAGCTTAAACTAAGGTCCCAAAGTGTTTTACCCAACTTTGGGGGGGATGTTGCAGGGTCTAATGGCTCCCTCTGGCCTATTCCGTTTGGCTATCGCATTCCAAAAGGCCCTTGGGTCCCTACATTTACTTGCTTGGAGCAGGTCATCCCAGAATTTATCTTCCCACTCCTCCTTAGCAGTTTTGAGGGATCTATTGTATGCCTTCCTTGCTTCCTGTATGTCGGTGTGGGATTTATGCTTAACTGCCTCTACAAGCTTAGCCTTATGCAACCTACAAGCTTGGGTATACCAGCCATCCTCTTGGTTTTTAGGTTTCTTGTTACCCGATTTACTAAAGTGAGTTGTAAACACGTTTGTCAGGGCCTCCACTAAGGAAACGAAAAGTCTACTTACTCCACCCACCCCTTCATGGGGGGACCCCAGGGTTGACATCGCATAGTTTAAGAGGGATAAAATTTCCCCAACCCTTGCCTCAGAGAGGACCAATTTGGCCCATTTTAAGCGCCTGCCACAGGGCGAGACTTCAGACTCGTCAGGGGGTGCAACTATCAAGTTATTATCACCCTTTCTTACTGGTCGCCACCAGTGGTCCATGGTTAATGAAAGTGAGTTATGATCGCTTTCGGTCGTAGCGACCACCAGCATATCCCTCACATGTTTCCATAGATGTACATCTATTAGCAGGTAATCTATCCTGGAGGTATGTCCTGGTCTATTATATGTGTGGGACCCCCCCCTGTCTGAGATTGTCCTCCCATTGGCTGCCCTTAGATTGAATTCAAGGGTCAGGGAGTAGAGTTGAAGTGCCACTTCTGACCACCTCCTGACAGGTGGGATGTCCAATACAGGGACCCCCAGCCTAGAATCCTCCTCATCTTGATCGATGGCAACGTCTGACCCCAAGGGCTCGAACGTGCAGTTCATATCACCCACTACCAGTGTACACATCTTGTGTGGGGTTTTATTTAAGAGGGTTTCAAGGAGAGATATTACAGGTGACTTTCTCCCACCCTTAGTCCCACGGGCATAGACGTTAAAAACATTTAGAATCAGTCTTCCCCTTGGATCTGTTAAGGTGATGTTTTGGATGTCAGGGCAGCCTGTGTAAAGCTCCTCTACACTGCAGTCAAGAGAGGCTGCAACCCAAATGAGTAGGCCGCCCGACGGTCGCCCTCTCCCTGTTACCGAAGCTCGTGCAGGGACAAAGTGAGAAGAAAATCCCACCCTGTGAACCGGCACCAGGCTCCACGTCTCTTGGAAAATGCACAATAAGTGCTCATCCACCCAAGAGGTAAAATCAGGTAGAGCCAACTTTCTTGCAATCCCTGCGACATTCCAGCTGAAAAGCTTAAAAGATAGGTCCGTCACAACTGGAGTGTCATTGGGCGCAGGAGAGTCCCTGTCTATGGCCCTCATCAAGGGTGCCTGAAGAGGGCAAGGATCCTGGGGAATACCTTTAAAGGTTATCATCTCGGTACTATCATTAATTAAGGGAGGGACTGTTTGGGGGGATGGTACTTCAGATAGGTCTACTCTACTTACAGATTTTTTATTCCTACTTATCCTGGGGTCAGCCTCCCCCAGTCAGTGGGACCCGGATATCCACAGGGGGTTCGCCTCTGAGCCCCCAGCTGCTCCTGTCAAGCATGTCTCCCAATTTCGGCCGCAACTGGGGGGGTTCGAACTTCCTCCAGTGAAGCTAACAATATGTCTGGGATAAAAGTAGGATAGATCTACTACTTTAACCCCCGGAGCCCCCATGTTTCTAATTGGGGTACAGATGGATGGGACTACTCTAGGGTCTTGGAAATTTATTATTATACAGTCCCCCTCCTGAGTTTTTTTACCCTGCCCTACCCACTCAACCCTGCGAACACTTAAGATGATCCCATCCACACCCAAAGGTATTGGCTTGTTAGACTTGAGCCAATGGATACACTTATTTTTGAGTGATTGATGGTTTTCCATTTGGCCTTCCTTGAGGGGGAGTACATTTACCAGGATAGCAACGAAAGGTTGGCAGTCTGGCGGGAGGTTTACTGGCGGGATCCGTCGTACTGGATTTCTGGGGCCCACTATGGTAGTAGTTGGAGCTATAGGTTGGGGGACAGGTCTGGTAGCTTTCCCAGGTGGTAGATTTTGGGCTTTTTCACCTGCACCTAATGTTTGTATGTCCTTCGCTTTACCGCTAGCTGTCTGTTGTTTTTTTTGTGGGGATGGCTTAGACTTATTTGTACAACCTCTAAGTGTAGTGGTGGTCCCTTGGATTTTGGCCCTACTAAGGAGGTGGAAGAAGTTTTGGGAGCTGGGATTTGTGCTCTATTACTTTCAGCCTTATTTAAACATTTTAGAGGTTTAGGATCTTTCTGTGGTGGTGGTTCAGTCCCCCTTACACCCGTATCAGGGTTTTCACTCGCTCTGGCTAGTTGTTTAAAAGTAGTTTTGAGCGAGTGGAACCCGTAAAGGGTTGATTGTTCCAGTTTATCTATCCTCGCCCCCAAACCCTTAACCTGTGTTAATAGGGGCATCAGGAGACTATTTACCTTCTCCAGGATGTTTTCAATGGTTACCGAGTTAGTGGGCTTGGAAACATTGGAGAGATTAGCGGAGTTATCATTTATAAGTGGCCCCTTTGGAGAGACCACAACTTCCCCTTCTCTGCCCGCTTCATTCTCTATTGTCGGGCCCCTTGGGGTTTTTACACCAGCTCCAGGCGGCTTTTTTGCTCTTTGATAAAGAGCGGCCTGACTCGCCAACCTGCCCCGTTTACGTTTTCCTACCTTTTTGTTTACAGACCCTTTGTCCAGCCTAGTTCCAGGGGTTCGAGAGTTAGTAGACACCCCTTCTGGCACCTCATCTGATATTACTATAATTGGATTGGGCAGTGGTGGTGATAGGGGCTGGCTGGTGGCTACATTTAGGGATTTAGGTGATGCTGGTGACAATGATTTACTACGGCCACCCCCCTCCTCAGTGCCATTAGGTAGAAGCTCGGCCAGGAGTTCCAGCCTGTCTAAATTTTGCCCTATTTCGAGCAACTGGGGAGGGTCTGTAGAGTCTCCAGGAACGCCAGCGGGGGAGGCGGAGTAAACCCGCTCACTGGTTGGTGTAAACGCCTGCGCAGCAGCCCCCAGGGAAGAACGTCTTGCAGGGAGATAAACCTCCGATAGGCGCCGCTCAGACATGGCAATTTCCTTTTCTATTACAGCCGCCACCCTGGTAATAAAACGGTCCATGGTTCCAATTACAGGGCTCCCAGCAATGGCTCCTCTTTCACCTTCACTCCTGAGGAGTTTACCGGAGCGGGTAGACATGATTGATGGGGGCCACAGGGTGCCTCACACAGGCCGTATGGGCTTAATGAGTTGGAGAGGAAAGGGACGTGGCCCAGCCCAGCCTTGACAGCCCCTGACTGCCACAGACTGCCCGCCCTTTGCTCGGGCTTCGCTCGGCGTCCCGCTCGCGTCCCGCCGAGCGCCTAACAGAGCGTTATATAAGAGAGCGTTACAGGCGGGGGGCGTGGCTGGTGGTGGGCGCGTCCGCTAGCGCACCTGTGAGAGCAGGGACTCCTGGATCTCCGAGTCCCTGCTAGAGCGCCAACGCCAACGCGATGTTTTCACCAGCGCCTCTAGGAGCCCAGCGCTTAGGACACAGCTTTCACTTTCCTGGAGCCGCGAAGCCGCACCCTCGGAGCGGGTGTGGCGAAGAGGGCAGCGACAGCAACACAGGAGTCAGTCCCAGGGTCAACGGGACGTGCACAAGCTCCACAACACTCCGCAACACCACTGCAGCTCACAGGTGGGTCCCCCAATCTTAATGTACTAATCCTAATGGTATCAGGCTTAGATATGAAGACGCTACATCTCATGCTATCCTATTCGGGGAAACATATGTGTTAAAGACAGGATATAGAAGAAGTGGATCCACCTGCGAACGGATTGCACATGTATTTTGGCTTGTTTTTTTTTATATTGTGATGTTTGTCTTTTTTATAAATTGTACTTTTATGGTATTGTGTTTTATGGCGAATAAAGTATATTGATACCACTATGTCCACACGGTGGGTTTCAACTCGCTCCATGCTGTTTTTGTCTGCCGTTAAGGGTGACTATCACTTAATTAGTTAGATAGTCCACGTGCTCTACTGCGCTTCACCCATCACACAGTTTAGTACTTTTCAAATAGGCTTCTACTAAGTGTTTGCCCAGGTTGTTTTCCAAAATCTCCCTCTTACTAAGTTTAAAATGTTGGCAAGTATGGTACATTGGGTCATGGAGGGCAGGAGTGATGCAATAGGAACATGGACTCGGATAACAGGGCACAGGAGGGAGGTGGATAGGGGTCTTACAGGGCATGCATCACGGGTGGCAGCAGCACAATACACCACACAGGGCATTGGATGGCAGTGTACCATAATGGACCAAGGAAATCAATTGGGAGGGGACAGGGCCATGCATGCACATGGACAACAGACAGCAGAAGGGAAAGAGGCAAGAGCAGCAAGTTGTCCATACCAGACAGACAGGAAGGTCAGTTGCCGCATACCGGACCATGAAGGCCAAGAATGAAGAGGCAGAAGCAAGACAACAGACCAGACAAGGCAGAAGGAGTGGATAGGGGACTGCACATCGAAAATGGAGGGCCGAGGGACAAGGGTGCAGGGCAGGAGCAGCTAGCTTGCCATTGAGGGCAGATGCGATGGCCACTGGAAGCACAACACAAGGCAACAGTGAGACTATAATGACATACACACAGACAATGGAGGGAAGATGGGTAGAAGTCCCAGGAAGCAAGATGATCACACAGGGCAGTTGGGAGGAGATGTGGCAGCACAGAAGACTATGTATGGCAAGTGGGAGGGTTAGTGGCAGCACAGCAGCCATGTTGGGCTAGAGGGTGAGGGCAGGGGCATACACAAAGGATAAGAAAGGACAATGGAAGACCAAAGGCAGGAGTAGGGGCTGGACACAGACAAGAGAGCGCATGAGAAATAGTGTCACAATAGACCATGCAGGGCAATCAGGAGGAGAAGTTGCAGCACAACAGAGAATGGAGGGAAGTTGGCAGTGTCAGTAAAATGGACCATGGAGGACAGGAGGGAGGGGACAGGGGCATGGAACAGGCAGGGTGGAGGTGCCGGAACACTCAGAGTAGATAGGAGGAGTAGGTCCATGGAACATGGTGGGCAAAAAGGAGGGAGCAGGGAAATGCACACAGGCATCGGACGGCAGGGGCAAGGAACAAACTAAGCACAGAGGCTAAGCAGGAGGGCAATGATGGCATATAGATTTGGGCAACAGAGGGCAGGAAGAGTGGGCAGGTATATCAAGCTAAATGGATGACAGTGACAGAACATCAGACCATGCAGGGCATGAGGGAGGGGCTGGTGCATGGACTCAGAAAACAGAGGGTGGGGAGACGGTGGACAGGACAGCAAGCTAACTGCTCAAGGAAGATGGGAAGGGCAGTGGCAGAACAATGGCCATGCAGGGCTGTACTGAGGTAGCAAGGGCATGGACTTGGACAATGGATGGCAAGGAGGAGAGGGGCAGGAGCAGCAAGCTTGGTTGAGTGCAGCACAATGCAAGGCCCTGTGTCCAATTCCCCCCCACCGTGCACTGCAGTGGGCATCTTATTTAAAGTTAAAGACCCCTAGAAATGTACAACAAAAACAAAGGTTACAGGGACTTTATAGTTAGGAAATAGAATATAAAAAAACCTTAGAAATTCACTAAAAACACAAAGGTTACAGAGACATTATAGTTATGATTAGATTTTACATGCACAAAACCATAGAAATTCAGCTGTTATCGTCAGGGTTTTTTCAAGGTACTATAACTCATGCTGTAAGATAACTATAACTCACCCCCTCTCCATGTCCCAGGGGCTTGTGACTTGTGGCTGAAATGCTTAAAACGAGACCTCCATGGTACTGTGGATCACCCTCCCCACATACATATTGATACTAATCGGGGGTCTCAAGGACACCCCATGCCCTGGGGACCCTCAACACCCCAGGGCTACCGAACTATTTAATGCAAAGGCTCGTGTACAGCCACCCCGCAGGCCTGTAGGCTGCCACCTTCCTGGGGCTAGTACTAAATAAATTAGAGGACCTCACAGACCCGCTGTGCCTGTGCTATTTAATTTTTTATGGGTCGCCTCCCGTAACCCCCTGGGCCCAGGGATCACAAGCTCTCCGGATCCAAATGAAGGTTTTGAAATGGGATGGGAGCCAAGTGGCCACCCCTACCTGGCCTATCTCAGACAAAGGCACTTGCACCTCCCCACGGAAGGCCCTAGAACAACAAAGTAGGGGCTCCACGGTCCACTCCCCGAGCCATAGATGGTCCTGAGGACTGCCACCCCCCAGGGCCGGCTTCTGCTATGTCCTGGGGTGCCGAACCCCTGGGACATACCTGTTTGCAGTGGCATGGCAGGAGTTTTACCACTCCCACCAGGCATAGAAAACGCTCCACTGATGAAATGCTCTTGCTTTCTGGAAGCAGAGCAAACTTGCTTTCAGGCACGGGGAGCTGCATGTTTTGTAGCTTCCTATGTCTGAAAGCAATGCTGGCTCCCACAAGAGGTGGGGAGCCGGCAGGGACCACAAGGGCATTCAGGCTTTCCTGCTGTCCCCAACAAATGTCACTCGGTGCCCTGGAGGGCAACCAGGCCATTCATAATGGAGGCTGGGCTATGGGGTTTGGAGTCCATGGGGCTGAAATCAGCCCAGGAGGGGGGCTTGCAACCCCCAACCCCATTTCTAAATTGCCAGAGCCGAGGAGATGGGGTCTCTGGGATATATATCGGCTGCGGTAGGGGGCATGTGTAGCAGCGCACTATGTCTGAAAGCAATGCCGAATCTCACATGAGGCGGGAGCAGTTAGGGACCTCCAGTGGTCCCCAACAAACATCACTGGGTGCGACCAGGGCATCCATAATGGAGGCTGAGCCCTGAGGAAATAAGGGGTACCAGGGCTGAAATCGGCCCAGGGAAAGGGGACAAGTGACCCCCTCTCCCATTTCTAAATTGCCGGGCATGAGGGAATGTAGTCCCTGGGTCGAAATCGACCGGAGGAGGGGGGCATGTTTTGCAGCTCCCTATGTCTGAAAGCAATGCCAGCTCCCCCGGGAGGCAGGGACCAGAAGGGACCACAGGGTCATTAAGGCTCCCCCTGTGCTGTGTGTGTGATTGCTTTGGGCTCACGCTGGGTTGTTGTGCTCCTGGGAACCTCCCCTGCTATTTTTGACAACTGCTTGCGGAACCCACTACGTGGGTCCCGCTTCGCCGGGTGGGGGCTTTAAAAATCGTCGGAAAAGGACTGCAGTGTAGCTGGTTGCCTCCTGTTTGTGACGGAGACGGTGGCTGCGGTAACTGTGCAGGGCTGCGAGCGAGTAAGCGGGCGCAGGACTTCCAGTCCCAGGAGCGCCCGCTAGACCCGATTGGCAGCACCTGGGCCGCTCTCCCTGCACGCTCCTCCCCTTTCATACTGACTATACAAATTAGGTGGTGAGTCCAGCAGCGCGGGAGTGACCGGGAGAAGCCCGGGACAAGGGCGGGACCGTCTGTGGCCGTCAGGGGCCGTAGGAGGCCGGGCTGGGCCACCCCTCTTGGCTTTTGGACAACGACCTGGTGAACACTAATATTAGGTACAGTGGGCAGAGTGGTTTATTCACCCATACAGTCATAGTTGTGCTGGGTGTCTGTTGTGGTTACAATCTCTGTACTCTGGTTGTATAGCTTGTTTATTTACAGCATGCCGCTACGTTCGGGTAAAGACCGTTCTGTAGCTCTTCAGACTTCAAAGGAGGTGGTATCAGGCCCACTAGATGCCTTTATAACTAAAGCTACGGGCATTTTAGAAAAAGAAATAGCTTTTGTTGAGAAAAGGTTGTCATTAGATTTAATAAATGGTAAACGTTCCTCCTTGGGGCATATTGTTTCAGTGCCAAGCTCTTTACCTAGCTTACCATCTCCCCCTAATTTGGTTCTTGTCCCTGTTGAGATACATAATGACACTGAAGGTTCCCCTCTACTGCATTGTAATTCTGATACCAACATTAGTGATGCAGACTCATCTGTGAGTAGAGTAGAAGATAGCGTACTATCAGCTACACCATCACTACTAGACTCCTCCTCTGAAGAGGAGACTCTGGAGATGAATCGCCCTGGTAAGAGGAAGCGTAACAAGGGCCGGCAGAAAGGTGGAGTCTCAAAGGCATTAAAAAACGTTAGCCCATCGTTGCTTGTGCCTGACACTCACCTATCAAGGGAGGACCCATTGCATACTATACCATCGGGTGGTTCTGTCACCTCCACTATTAATCCCACAGAGGTCCCCTATACTAGCATAGCAAATATGAATGGAAATAATGTTGACCTGCTAGCGCAAATGGAAATTTTATTTAAGACACTCTTGCTGCCGTTATTAGAGAGAACCAGACTTATGAATCTAAAAATTGACAGCCTCGAGACCCTCATAACAGATAATTCCTGCCTACTAAAAAAACTGGTCAGTGACCAGGCTAAGCAGTTGGTCTCTTCCAGTAGTTCTGGTCATTCTAACCCTAAATCCATAGGCAATACTTCTACTAAGGCTATCCCACCTGGGGAACCGTCAAATGTTAGCAACACTAGACCGGTCCCTAAGGCTAGGATTTCGAAGCCACCTAGTGTTTACAATAAACCTTCTACCCCGGTTACCCGAACTGCTACACCCAAGAAGGCAAGTTGTAAATCTAATGGATTACCACTGTTAACTACCTCCAAGCCTCTGAGTTCTGCACAGGCCTCTACTTCGGGGGTAGGCAGTTCTAAACCGACTTCCCATCAAAATGCCAGTACTTGTGTTGCAGCTGGGTGCACACAACCCCCTAAGCGAGTTACTAGAAGAGGGCCTCCACCAGCAGACCTACCATTCGATGCTACACCTTATACTATTGTTCTGACAGGTGTCGCACCCCTAAGGGACAGGCAATCTGAATCACATGGGGATTTAATGAACAAAGTAGCCTTTTGGCTTAATAAAAATCGTCCCCTTCCCCCCTCCTCTTCCACAAAGATTCTAACAGTCCGCAGAGTTGATTGGGTGGGTTACTGTGTAAAGGGCTTGGAAGGCGATTGTATCCTAATAAACTTTCGGGATCCCTGGGTGGTCGATTATATTCGCAGGGAGGCAAGGTTTGGAAGAATAGGGGATGTACAATCCTAAAGCTTGTCTTATTTCTATCCTAAAAGGCATGGTCCGCCTCCTCCCAACAATTTTCCATCATTTAGACCGGTGGGGAGAAACGTGGCAGAGAGGTTTCCCAACTCGCCCTTCTATCCGTGCCTCTCGAACAGGTTTGATCCACTATCTGGGCTGGAATGTGTTGATTGACTGGGGTATGATCATGGTCAAGATGGTATCAGTAGGGTCACCGTAGGCAGTAGCCATTTGCCCATCCCCCCAGAAAATAGGGCCCTTGAGGAGGATAAAAATAAAAGTAAGGACTGTGCAGAATTTTATTTTAAATCACCTTCACCGAGATCTTGTCCACCTCGGGGGGGCGAATGCTGAACTAGAGGAGGATAGTATACCTTAGATATAGCACCAACTTGTAACCAGGTGGGGACAGCTAAAATAGTTTCCTGGAATATGGCAGGGCTAAGGGGTCATATGGTTAGTGAAGATTGGGCTGATTTCATTGACTCCTTTGACATTGTCATTCTACAGGAAAGCTGGGCAGTCGCCCCGATTCATAGGGCAGGGTACCTTAACTTTTTCAAGCCTGCTATACAGGGCCCTAAGGGTAGACCCTCAGGAGGGCTAGTGGTATGTATAAGACAGTCTATGGGGTATAGTCTTTTGGAGATTTCGGTAGACAATCTGGATCTCCTGTGTATTAAGTGTAGTAGAGGTAACAATAAGGACTTAGTACTTATAAATATTTATGCTAGAGGACGCCCTGGAGGTCGTAAGCAGCCAGTTATAGACGATCTGGACTCACTTTTTAGGAAAATAGGCAGTGACAGTTTTATTCTGGTCGCTGGTGACCTGAACTGTTCATTTGAGCCTCTGAACAATGTGGGGGAGGATTTGGGGGCCGACGAAGACACCGCATGGGACATCCCGCCTTTATTAATAACAAGGGGCGTCAAGGGCACTGAGGCAGCACTTCACTGGCTGGGGCTATGTTTGGAGTGGGGGCTGCGTGCTGCTAATGGACGCACGCCCTCCGATAAATCAGGCCACCCGACCTTTAACAATGGGGTGAGTAAGAGTCGTATCGACTATTTTCTTGTTAAAATTGAGCTCTGGTCCCAGATTATCGACATGGAGGTTGTGGAACGCCCAGAGAGCGATCATAACCCCCTTCGCTGAGTCTCAAGCTTTCAGGTGTTGGAGGTGGGCCTTCTATTACTGCCTGTTCAACGTCAGAGGTCACTCTGTGTAAGGATAGGAGAAGAGTAAAATGGTCTAGGGTAGTTGCAGACCCTTCCATAATAAAAGGTATAGAGGAAGAAGTCGCGAAAACATTGGTTGCAATGGAAGTTGCATCATCCCCCCAGGGGACTATCTCCCAGATTAGTGATCTCCATGACCAGTGTTTTCCGAAACTAAAAACCCTGTTAACAACCCCATTATTACCAAGGATGGATAAAGTCCGGACCAAATGGTATAATAAAAGTTGTAGGGTAGCGCACAGTAGCCTGATCTTAGCAATCAAATCTAGAGACATTGCCGTTATTAGAACCGCTCGGCTGACCTATAAAAAGGCGCTATGGGCTGCGAAGAAGGAGTGGGATGACCGTCACTGGTCAGAGCTCCTTTAGGCATGTCTAACATCAAACCAAATTAAGTTTTGGGAAATCGTTAAGTGGGGTGCGAACCCGGATTCCCAAACCCCCGTGAATCACGTCTCTGTGGAAGACTGGGCGGCTTTCTATTCAATGCAGTTTAAAGCTCCGAACGTGGATCAGGATTCTCATTAAGAGTTGGACGCAGTCTTGCCCTCTAACCCAGTTTGTCTGCTTGTTTTTAATACCTCTGACACGAAGTATGCTCTGGGTGCAGTCCATTCAGGTAGAGCGCCTGGGATAGACGCAATACCCACTGATCTTTTTAAAATGAATCTTGACATTTGGGTTCCCTACATAACTATGCTTGTAAATGCAATTGCTGCAGGTGCAAGGATTCCGGGCTCCTGGAAAGGGGCAGAGATTCTACCAGTATTTAAAAAAGGCGACCGCTCAGTCCCAGGGAACTATCGCCCTATAAGCTTGATAGATTCTCTTCAAAAAATAGTTGCCAGGATGGTACTCGCGAGAATCCAGGGGTGGATGGAGCAAGAAAATATTCTGTCCCCTATGCAAGCAGGCTTTAGAGCAGGCACCAGTACCCTAGATCAGGTCTTTAGACTTAATATGTTGTATTGGAAGGTTGTCCAGTTGGGTGGTGGTGCTATCTATGCCGCTTTTGTGGACCTTAAGTCGGCTTTCGACTTGGTACCAAGAGAGAAAATGTGGAAATCCCTTAGACTCATGGGTCTGCCACCCGAACTTCTCGATTTAGTGGTTAGACTCCATGAAGAAAATGTTGCTAAAGTTAGATGGGGCAAACAAGGTCAGGTGACGGATAGTTTTCCAGTTACACGCGGTGTGCGACAGGGATGCGTGTTGGCACCCACCTTGTTTCTTTTGTTTATCAATCAGGTTGTAAAAAAAAATTCTGATACCCCGACCGACGCACCATCTTTGGGCGGGTATAAATACCCGTTGTTGATTTTTGCAGACGATACCCTGCTTCTTTCTAAAACACGAAGGGAGTTGCAAATAGCCATCAACAGGTTCGCTGAGTTTTGCAGGGTTAATGATCTGCAGATCAACACAGATAAAACCAAATTTATGGTTTTCAGCATCAAAATCCCCAATAAAAGCTCTATTACCCTGAATGGTACCCAAATTGAACAAGTGGACACAATGACATACCTTGGCTTGACCCTGGACTACCGCTTTAGCTGGAAACCCCAGATTGAGGCTTTATATCTTAAGTTTGTCCGCCTCTCGGGCTGCCTATTACAGGAGCAAAAGAAGTCCCTGACCAAACGTATTGCCCCGGCGATAAAAATCTACGAATCAAAAATTAATACAGCCATATTATATGGTGCAGATGTGTGGGGGTTTAAAGATTTGTCTCTGCTAGTTAAGGCACAAAATAAATTCCTGCGAAATTTGGTGGGTCTTCCTCAATCTACACCCACCAAACCATTGTTGCTAGATTTGGGCTCCAAACCCTTTAATGATTTGGCTCGTTTCCGTCTGGTGGCCCTATGGCGACTGCTCTGGATTACACCAGAGCTTAGCCTATTTGCCAAGGAATTGGACGAAGTTAGGTCACTGTGGGGGGCATCTCGAATCTCCTGGTTAAGGGAAGTAAAATCTGTGTTGGATGAGATGGGACTCAACCACCTTTGGACTAACCCGGGGGGGTCCCCCTTTCCCTCCAAACAGGATTTCAAGGATATATACTGGGCCTCAGTAAAGCATTTAGCAGTGGTCCAGTCAGACGCTTCTAACTTAACTGGGCTTTTTCTGGTACATAAACTAACTCCTTCCCTAGAACCTTACTGGGATGTGATCACTAAAACCCTCGACCGGAAACTATACCACCAGTTCCGTGTCGATTCACTCCTAGTCAATTCCTTTGCTGGGAAATGGTCTGCGAATCCTAATCATATTTGTACTTTTTGCCCCAATCAATTGGAAAGTATGGGTCATTTTTTTCTTTGCATGCCCAGCCTACCGTGCTCCACGGCTAAAATGGCTCAAACCCCTTTGTAGTAATCTTGAAATCAAAGGGTTCTTAGAAGCCATAAGGATATTTCGTACTAACAGATCTGAGATGGTAGTGGTTGGTGAGGCCAAGTATCTAGGCTGGGCCTGGATTATACGAACTAGGAACTCCAATGCCTCTTAATGTCTGTCTTTTACATATTTTATATTTTGATATAGCTGTCTGTTATTATAACTAGAAGTCTTTATTAAACTGCTTATTAAATTGTTTAATATTTTTTAGATGAAGAAAACGTTTAGATAATGTTTGTTACCATGGTTTTACAAAATTTTGGGTGTTTTTATGTCTTGTCTTTTATGAATTGATATTCGAAATAAAGACTTTGAACTGAACTGAAACTGAAATAAAAGGTTGGGCCCCGGGGGAAGGGGTCCTCAGGGCTGAAATCAGCACAGGGAGGAATTTGGTAATGGCTGGGCCCCAGAAGATGGGGTCCCCATGGGTGAAATATAATTTAAAAAACGCTGACCCAGGGGAAGCTGCCAGGGGCTTCGTCCTCTTTCTGAACCTCTCTACAAATGGGCCTCTGGTGTACAACTTGTTGGGGGATGAAGTCTCCTTACCTGCTGAGGGTCCTTGGGGGCTATCAATTTCTCCTGCTAACTCCAGTAAGTCCAACACCACAGGATTGCTGAGTGGTCATGGGAGACCCTGCCCCCTTTCTCCACCACTCTGCAAGCGCATCTCATGGCACACTGCTGGTTGGAGGATGAAGTCCACTTGGAAACTGAGGGTCCTTGGAAATAAAAAAAAGGTTAAAACCTAGTTACATAGTTAGGAAAACTTACTTTCACTATATAAGCCAAGTTTAAACTACACAAACATAAAAAAATCAAAGGTTTTCCTAAAATCATAAACGAAGACGTTTGGTCTAAGATTAGACCAAACGTCTAAGTTTCCCTTTGTGAATCAATCCCTGTGTTCGGAAGTGTGCCGCATTTTGTAATTTTAAGGTGGTGTATAAATTGTAGTTATAATTATAACTTTTCAATTTTTTATGTTTGTGTATTTTAAGTTGGGTTTGTATAGAAAAAATACATAAGGTATTTCTTACTATAAATTATCTATAACCAAATCAAATTGCAGTGTGGAGTGTCAGTGATTGGAGTGTCTTAAAGTGGAGTGTACTACAGTAAGTACTGTAAAGGAGAGTGTTGTTTTTTTTACATTTTTTTTTATTAATGCTTGACAAAAATAAATACACACAAAATACCAAAAAACGATAGATAGTGGTATATCATTAACACACAGAGCATTTTGTGATATCATTAAACACATAAAAATTGCAGGATAAGAAGGAAAAAAGAAAAAGAGAAAATGTTTACAAAGCGTACGATAAAGAATAGCTACCGGAAAGAGCGGCAGAGCAGGGACATCAATCTAATAGTTAACAGAACAAAAGTACACATCTACTATTTACATATTTCGCCACTCCTTCACTGGGGACCAGATCTTATGACCCAACTCATGCCTCCTTCTACCCCGCCTCAAATAGACTGATGACTCTAAATTATATAAGGCAAGGATCCAGGATCTCCAATTAAAGAACGTGGGAGCTTCAGGACTAAGCCATTCAGATGTGATGCATAGACGTATTAAGGACATATATGTACAAAAATGCAGAGACGTGCTTCGACCTCCCATGCAAGGCTGTGCTTTCACACCCCAGTATTACCATTTCTGAAGAGAGGCTCACAGGGATATTAGGTGTGGAGTTTAGAAAGTCCTCTACGTCCGATAAAAAGGTCCCTAGCTTTGGACACAGAAAAAACATATGAATGTCGTTTGCAGCAAGAAGCCCACACCTGGAGCAGTGATGATCCTCCCTGCCCGCCCATTTTGAGATTTTAGCAGGCGTGTATTAAAGATGTAAAAGTGCCATGTAGCTTTGAGTGCGTAAGCTTCCAGACACTAACGCATAACTTGCTAATTCAAACGAAAGGCTTATATCTACCTCAGTCTTCCCCAACGTAGCCTCCCATTTGGTATTTTGTATTGCCAAATCATCTGGGAGGTTAGAAACCAGATGTTGGTAAACCAATCCTATTCTGGACCTCTGCAGAATAAGTTCGATTAACGGAAGCTTATCAAACAGAGTGGGTGCCTGAGGTTGTATTTATCTATGAAACTTCTAACCTGCAGGTATTTAAAAAAAATCATGAGTATGTTGATGAAACTTGTCCTTTAAGGAAGTAAAGGGGGCCATTTGTCCCCCAAGGCCCAGGTCACCAATAGTTCCAAGCCCCAACGACACCCACCTAAAAGTAATCCGGTTTTGAAAAATAGCAGGTAACAGTCGGGCCGCAGTGATGAGGGTATAGGAATGAATATTGGGGATAGACCCTTTACGACGGACCTTGGGCCAGATTGAAAACATAGCCGCAATAACCTTAAACTTTGTCTTTTTATAATAACTTGGCTACAGAATCCGAGTGAGTACCCCCATAGCAGCCTCCACCAGAACCAGTTCATAAATAGTAGGACTACTTGAGGCCGGGACTCCTGTCCTATCGCCTAACAATGGGACGCCTAGATGTTGGAGCATTGCAGACCAATAGTAGAGTAAGAGATTTGGAACCGCCCAGCCCCCGATCTCTAGAGAGGCACATCCACTTAGCAGCCCTGCGCGGACGACGATACTCCCACAAGATATTAGAGCAGACCCTTTCAGCTTTTGCCAAGCTTTGCTGTGAGAATTCCAGCGGAATGGTCCTGAATAAGTACAAAAACCTAGGAAGGACCAGCATTTTCAAAATATTGCAGCAACCGTACAAAGAAAAGTGCAAATTATCCAACCGTCCCAGTTTAGAGTCAATTTGACCGATAACCAGAAGAATGTTCAAGTCTGGGATATTAGCAACCTGAGCAGTAATTTTAACCCCTAAGTATGTAGCTACCTGCACCACTGGGACTTGGGAGATAGGCATGGCGGGGGTCTGGATAACCTGAGTCTTAGAGAACTTACGTTTGTAGCCAGAAACTTGGCCAAATTGAGAAGCTAAGTTCTTTAAAGCTGCGAATGCAGAAACAACATCCATAGTTAAAACTACAATGTCGTCCGCATAAGCCATTGCCCTGTACTCAATAGCATTGACCCTAACTGGCAGAATTTCCAAATTGCCTTCGATCTTACTAAGGAAAGGGTCAATGTAGAGTGCGAAGAGCAGGGGCGAGCAGGGACAGCCCTGCCTAGTCCCCCTACTGATGTTAAAGGGTGTTAACTCAAAACCGGGAATACGTAGGGTTGCCGCTGGAGAAATGTAGAGAGACTGGACAGCCTGTATGAATTTCGGGCTAAAGCCTTTCCAGCAGAGAACTGACCATAAAAACCCCCAGGCAACCATGTCAAACGCCTTCTCGGCGTCTAACAGGATCGCACCGAGGGGAGAATCAGTGACCTCAGCCCAATCCAAAAGTGCGATAACCCGACGGACATGATTGGCTGTGTCCCTGCCAGGAATAAAACTGTGCTGGTGTAAAGACACCAATGGGGTAATTACACAAGCCAATCTTGTAGCTAAAATGTTGGAGTATATTTTATTGTCAGTGTTTATGAGAGAGATAGGACGGAAAGAGAAGGGGTCCAGCTCTGGCTTATCCTTCTTCCGAAAAAGAACAATTGTGGTTTGACGTCATGAATCAGGTATCTCCCCCCCTGCGCAGCCATCAGCAATGATAAAAAATCGTGATGAATCTCTGACAGAAATGCCCTATAAAATACCAGTGGAATCGCGTCCTGGCCCGCAGCCTTACCATTCGTCAGTGATTTAATTGATGACTCGACCTCCTCCCATTCTATCGAGGCAGACAAGTCTTCAATCTGCTAGGTTGTAATTTGAAGCGTATGAATGTCCTGAAACAAGTCCCTGGCCTCAAGCTCGATCCCAGAGTTCAAATTCTCCTCAGTATAAAGTATGCTATAAAACTCCAGAAAGACACCCATAACACCTTCCTGTGTAGCGTGCACGCAGCCCTGGTTATCTTGAATCGTATTGATGCGGGCAGCCAAGCTCTTCTGCTGTAATCGTTTATCTAGGATTTTACCTGTCTTTTCCCCAAATTGGTAAACCATCGTCCGATACTGCAAGAACTTAGCAGCCAAATCCTGCCCAAAAAATTCTAAAAGTTTGGACTTAATCATAGCAACAGATTGCTGACTTTGACTTATATCACGGCACTCCTTGATTAAACTTGATAGATGGACCTCTGCAACCCTGAGTTCCTCAATACAGTCCATGATTTGCTCTTGCATGGTTCTATGTTGACAATCCGAGAAGTTCCTGGTCTCCCCCGCACTGCTGCCTTGAGTGTATCCCAAATCATCCAGCTAGAGGCAGAGCCCCTATTAATGTTCAAAAATTCCGTTAACCAATTCTTCATATGCCCTTGGTACGCCTGTTCCAGTAATAATTTTCTTTCAAACGTCCATGCTCTAGAGAGCCTTAACATTAAAGGGACATTCTACAATCAGAGGGTTATGATCTGAAAGGATTCTTGGGGGGATAGAGATAGAAGCCTCCTGTGAAATTGAGTCTGTCATAAAAAAATAGTCCGGACGGACCATTTTGTTATGTGGAGCAGAATAATATGTAAAACCATCTTGATCTTTATTATGGTGATACCAGAGGTCTGTTAAGAAATGCTCCTGAATCAGTGCTTGAAGGGCCCTGAAAACCCTGGTTTTTTTACCCACATATTTTTGTCCACCAGCCAGATTAAAATCACCAAGTGAATTAATATTCATATCTCCACAGAAGCAAATGGTGTTCAGCCATAGTGCTAATTCTAAATTCAAGCAGTTAAAGACTTCCGGGTCATCAAAATTTGAGCCATATACTGTGCAGACCGTTAAAGGTCTGTGATTGACTAGTAATTCAGCTATTGCCCATCTGCCCATATTATCCTGACTTATTTTACTACAGGAACCGACCCCCTGTTTTAATAAAATAGCCACCCCTCCGGTTATAGAGGTCTGACGTGAGCATACAATCAGGTCGTAACCAGGAATTCTCAAATAATCCCATTTATCCCAGGGGACATGCGTCTCTTGAATACAAAGAATCTCAATTTGCAAAGCCTGGATAATTCTTGAAAACAATGCCCTTTTTTCCCAATATTTAAGCTGCATATGTTCCAAGTGCATAAGCGCAATTTACCTTGCCCCATTTATTTCTAGTATGAAGCCCATTGCCATCAACACAGCCCAAAGTGTTCTGATGCATCCTTCTGAAAATCCACAGGGTCTAGTAATACAGAAAAAACAATACCTGCAACAACTATACCTCAAAAAAGTCAAGCATTTTTTATTTTTTTGCCCCCCGAGCCCCTACCAACCTCCCAATCCCACCCCCTCTAACTCACCCTTCCCCCCTTCCAAAAGGTCCCCCCCACCCCAACCCCCCTACCCCGACATCCCCCTTATAAGGCAACAGAACGGAAGTCCTTGTGATGGAAGAGCTGGTTCGATCCTCTCCCCCCTGGTAGACCCCCCCAGCATTTAGTTACTACCGTGGAATGAGGACAAAAGCGGCAAAGAAATCCCCCCAAAAATTAAAAAAAATCGATATACTCCCAAAATTGACCCAGACCCCCACTTTTAAAACCCTAAATTTCCCCAAAGGAAAAAAAGAGCCTGAGTGACATCTTTAATGCTAAATTGAGTTCAGAAACTCCTTAGCCTGAATTTCAGAAACAAAGAATCTGGTCTGACCCTGGTGAACAATTTTCAGTTTGGCTGGGAAGAGAAGGAAGGCCTGAGCGCCCTTAGACTGGAAAGGTGCTATCAGCTGGCGGAGCTGCCACCTCCGCTCGACAGTAGCTGGACAAAAATCTGGTCTGACAAAAAATTTGCAACCCTTCCCAGCCCTCTTCCTATCCGGTCTAGCTAAATCAAAGATTTTCTCACTTGTCAAATAATTGTTCAGACAAATCAATATCGCTCGAGGCTTTTCATTGGACTGGAAGGACCTCTTCTTCTTCTTGAAAGGAAAACGATGTGCACATTAGACCTCAAGCCGCCAGTCCCAATCCTTAACCTCCAGGAATGCCTCTGTAAACAGTACCACTGCTAATTGCCGAGCATTTGAGCCTTCAATCCCTTCAGGGACTCCTAGGACCCGGAGATTATTTCTCCTGGGCCTTTTTTCAAGGTCTATATGTTTCCAAAGCATGTCGTCTCTTTGCATTTTAATAAGATTTGTGATGCTCCTTTGTTTGACAAGGTTATCTTCCAGAGTGGATATCCTTTCTTCAGCTTCCTCTATTCTCGATGCAATATCGGAGCACGTTTTAGCCACTCTGCGGATAGAATTTTGCATCCTCCGGCATCCTCCATGGGTTCGCACGCTCTCTTTTCTGGTTTCTTCTTGATGGGCCAAGATAGTCTGATATATTACCGAGAGTGTCACCTCCACAGGGAGTAACTGAGAGGGATTGGCCTCACTCCCCCCCTCTGAATCAATAGGGTTGCCGATCAGGGCAGATTGTGCAGAAAACTAATAATCCCACGTTAACGAACCTGTGTCCAGACTTGACGATGGGCCCCCCTGCTCTTTGGCCACCTTCCGGATTGTACAGACTGTGCGAGAGCCCTGAGATGCAGCTCCTAGCGTGAATGCCTCATTGGTACGCCAATCGCCCAATTCGCTATCGTCATCAGTCCAATCCTTATCGAGGCCAACATCTTCCTCCTCAGAAGAGCCTGACTGCTCAGACAGGAAGTAAAATTTATCGTCAGCTTCAACTTCCTTTGGGCCCTCAATTGTGACGATAGTATGAGAGGACTCTCTAACCCCGCCCCTGAGATGAAGCCAGCTTGCAATGGTAACCCACCGGACTGCTGACTGGACAAAACTCCGGGTTCGGTATTTGAGGTCATCAGAACTACATCTGCCAGAGTTCCATTGGGTACCATAGAATGTACTGAGGCTTTAGGATCAGGATCAGGGTGAGCAAGCTTACTGCTATTATTAATCATAGTGCTCAAAACCTTCCCACCCGGATTCTCGATAACAGCTACAGCCTCAGACAGAGCAATATCAATAACCGGTGTCAGAGCGGCAGCCACCTTAACAGTTTTCTCAGACTTTGCAGCCACGGGAGGACCCATCGACGACTTAGATGTAGGCGCCGGCTGGATGCGCTTTTTAGTCCCTTGAATTCAAGCACAGGAGTATTAACCCGTCAACCGTGTTGGGATTAGGGTAGAGAACTATGGTATAATTTAAAGCCAATTAGTAAGGATATGAATACAACATTATCCGGAGTGAAACAAGGAGACTCTATTTGATTGTAGCATGTGCTCATGGCATCATTTATGTAAACAATTTAGATAAGGGGTCAAAACATACAGCAGTTGTATCAGCACTGCAGATTACAAATAGAAAATTGAAAAACAACCCAAATTGTACTAGGTGCTCAAGTGTGTGAGTGAAAACACGGAAGCGATGCAGGTAACAATGTGGTCAGCGTGGACGGCGCAAGGTGACTAGTGCACATATATGTACAGTGAATAAAGACAGAGTGGTTCCAGATGATTTTAAATGGTTATTCTAATGTTGATTTTCTGCGTGAACCACTTTGTGGGGGGCGACTATGGTCTTGCTGAGTAGTCGACTGCATTTCGATCCACTTTAATTGGGATCATCATCAGGACTGGGTGGGGTTGATAGTAGTGCTGTACAGGGGAGAAAGAAAAGGGTGGTGAGGGGTTGGGCTGGTCAGGGGGAGAAGGTCCACAAGTTGTAAAATTTACGATAGGACGGCCCCTGGGGGGGGGGAAGGGAGGGAAGAAGGGCATGGTAGGTCGCATTATTGAAGGCACCCAACAGAGAGGCGTTAGTGCGTGCCGGAAGACTATGGGATTGGAGCCTGGCTCCCAGTGAAGGAACAGGATAACAAGAAAACAGTGGGAGCTACCTGGGTCAGATGAAGTAGACGTGTCGGTCAGCATCCGGAACGTCAGGACAATTTAGGAGTATGGCCAGCGATAGTCTAGGGATGGAAAGAAAGGATATCAGAGGGGGGGGGGCACCAGGGTATGTGCACAGCTGGTCCGGGCACTCACTGTGTCAATTTGAAGATCGGTATGTGGGGGGGTCCGATCGACAGGGCTGGTCATCGAGGGCTGGAACAATCCAAGTACCTTGTGGGTAGTCAGGTACGGCGATTGGAAAAGGCCGATCTCAACGTGATGGTCGTTTCGAGGAGAATCAATCTGGGGAGATAAGGCGGGGGAGGTCAGAAAAAGCATGAAAACGGGCCGCTGCTGTGGCCTGTTACATTAGAAGCCCCCGTCTCAGAGGTGACAGGAATTCATACCTCTCTTTGCTTGTAATAGTGCGAATCGCAAGCTGTCCTGGAGTTGCTAGGGGAACCAAAGCAGGAAGTGAAAGCTAAAATGGGATTGGCCGGGGGAGGAGACTGAATGACGCGACTCAGCCGGGCCATGAAAGTCTAGTTGTGATTGGTGCGCCAGGGCAAGGGGGTAGAACGGAGGCTGGCGATATGGCTTGATAGATAGAGGAACGCGTCACGGAATGACAAGTAAAGGAATGTGTGCGCTAAGGGATCAGAACCAGCACTCACGTTGTGTGCGAATTTGTAAATAGAAAACAAATGCAAATTAAATACATACACAAATTAAATACAGCCAACAGCAATTCCACACAATATACATGATCGGTAAAATATTTGAAGTGCAGTTCGGAAAAAGCAGTGGTAGGGAAAAGGACATTTATACGGGGCATAATTGCATGAGAAGCAATTAAGGATCATGAAACTGGAGAGGCCAGTGCAGGCTAGGATAAGCCATTAGAGAATGATATGTGTATACCGAAATAGGGGTAGGAGATGTTAAGCGGGTCACAAGTCCATTGGAAGGTAATTTGAGCAGCACGGTAACTGGGGGGGCCAGTGTGGGACAGGATCAGCATTTAAAGGTGCCAGAGTTGGACAGATTCAGCAATTAGAGAAGGAAAGTTGGGGTGTGTGGATTCGAATGGAGATGGTGCTGTTCCACTTATCAATAGTGTTCAGTCCATTGTTAACGGAATCACACAATGTCATCCATTTACATTCACTCCAGTTTAGGAGGGATCTGATGTCTCCACCTCTTATGGGTAGTGTCATTTGCTCAATCATCTGCCAATTGATGTCTGTGTCCTTGTGGTTTTTATCCAGGTAGTGTGATACCAAGGGAGCCGTGGTGACTTTGCAGTTGATCTGACTTTTATGCTGGACAATCCTGTTCTTGATGCTTTGAGTGGTCTTGCCGATGTAGAGTAATTTGCATGGGCATTCGATAGCGTAGATCACATTGGTGGATCTGCAGTTAGTGTGGTTTTTCAAGGTGTGGGTTCTGTCTTTATATTTGAACACTTTGGTGTTAGTAGTGAGATCACAAACAGAGCAATTCTGGCATTTGAAATGCCCCAGTACTGGCGGTAGAACCCATGCGGCCGTGATGGTGTGGCGGTTTGTTGTCTTTTCCGGCCAAGTGATTGCATGCACCAGATGGGACGACAGATTGTCCCCGCGTTGATATGAGAAGAGGGGTTCTTCTTTAAAGGGTTCAAATGGGCGAAGGATGGACCAGTTTCTCTTGATAATTTTCACCACTTTGTTACTGCTGGGGCTAAATTTCGACACAAACGGGATTCTTTTTGGGTTTTTTTTTGTTTGGCTGGAGAGCAGATGTTCCCTGTGGCAATACCACGCTCTTTTTCAGGCCCTTGAAACAAGCCGTTTCGGGTATCCTCTTTCAATCAATTTATTTGCTAGGATTTCTGCTTCACGAAAGTAGTCCTGACGCCACTTACAGTTTCTTCTAATTAGAAGAAATTGGCCAAATGGCAGTCCATCTCTGAGTCCTCGTGGATGGTAGCTGGTATATTGGAGTAGTGTATTTCTCTCCGTTGACTTCAGGAAGAGGCAGGTGCCCAGTTTACCTTCCTCGGCATGTATTGTTACATCTAAGAAGGGTAAATCATTTTGTTTGCACTCACATGTAAAACGTAGATGCTCCTGCGACTGGTTGAGCCAGTCTATAAAGGCGGTGAGAGCCTCTTTTGTACCATTCCAAAGCAACAGGATGTCGTCTATATACCAACGCCATCGGCTTATGTTGTTAGAAAAAGGGTTGCTCGTTTGTAGGATCAATGTTTTTTCCATATGGTGTACATAGAGAATTGCAAAATTAGGGGCAAAGCAAGCGCCCATGGAGACTCCCTTAATCTGTAAATAAAAAGTGTCTCTGTAAAGAAAATAATTGTTCTTAAGTGCAATGCGTAGAAGGCCCATAATGAAACCAGTGGGTATCTTGGTGGGCCTGGGTCTGGCCTGTAGGAGAGATTCGATCACCTGTAAACTTTCGGAGTGGGGAATGTTCGTATGCAGGGATACAATATCTAATCCTGCTATGAGATCATGTTTCATGTCATAGTTTAGGTCTTCAATAGTATTGATTAGATCTGTAGTGTCCCTGATGAATTTGCCAGTGGTAGGGACGAATTCTTTAAGAATGGCATCAATGTTCTTCCCAATGGGTTCTAGAATCGATCCACAACCAGACACAATGGGACGTCCGGGTGGATTTAGGCGGCCCTTATGGATCTTAGGCAGGACTTATAGGACCGGTGTGCGTGGGTGGGGGTTGTTGAGGAAGAGAAATTGCTTCGGTGTTATTATTTCCATTGATTTGGCTTGCTCTGTCAAACTCAAGATCTTTTGTCTGATATCGTGAAGTGGGTCTTTTGTAAGAGGGCGGTAGTGATCAGCATTGTTGAGCTGGCATTTGATTTCACAGTCATATTTATCAGCTTGCATCACGACGATGCCGCCACCCTTATCCGCGGGTTTAATGATGATGTCCGTATTGTTCTTAAGGGTCAGTAGTGCCTGTTTTTCCGAGACGGAGATGTTATAAGGAACAAATTGTGGTTGGGATTGAAGTTCAACGATGTCACAAAGTACCAATCGTTCAAAGGCCAGAATCTCTGGTGGCATTGTGGCAGAAGGAGGATTAAAGGAGGAGCCCGAATGAAAACGTTGGATCACTGGTTCGTTAGGTTCTGCTTCATTTATAAAGAATTGTCTTAAACGTATTCTGCGGAAGAACCTTAGGAGACTTGACTGTAATTCCAGATAGTTGGTCCGCTCAGTGGGAATGAAGCTCAGGCCTTGAGAAAGGAAGCATGTTTCTTCATTAGTCAGGACTTGGTCTGATAGATTGAAGATGGGTATAGTATCTTCATTGAAGGTAGTAGACATACTGTTAATTGGAGAGCTAGGTCCAGCTACTGGAGCGATTATTGCGGAGGGCCCCATTGGTAGAAGCGATTGCGTGTCTGTCTCTCTCCTGCCAGTTGGGGTTGATACTGGCGAGGTTTGGGCGGTCGTGATGCAGGTTGGCCGCGTCGGCTGCCCCGTCCTAAAAAACCCTGGGTGAGTTGGGGTGGTGGTCTGTTGGTCAATCTTGTGGAGATATAACCTTCTCCTTGGTCCGACTCTTCAGAAGAGGTGTTCGATGAATCAAAAAAGGTAATCCGTTTATTGTTTCTGAATCTACCCCAGTTTTTGGTTCTTGGAGGAATGTATGGTGCGTTATATAAATCCTCGTTGAGGTAAGGGTAAGTTTGTTCCACTTTATAGAATTTTATGTCCTTTTGTATTTTGGTAGCTTTTTTGTTAAGTTCGAAGGTGTAAAAAGTAGAAATGGTGGTATTGACTTTCTCTAGAAGACTTTTCGCATCAGGGATAGTAGAATCAGCCAAGATCAGTTGTTCAAGTTCTTCAATTTCTTTAAGTTCCTGTCGGCTGTGTTCGATGGCTGTATCAATGCCGAACACCATCCAGTTGCGGCAGCAGGCAGTGGACAGGTGGCGTAAGCTGGTACGAAATTTGGGATCCTGGGTAAAGATGGCAGGGGTGTTCCGGATTTGGAGGCCAACTGGGATTACACCAGAACGAAGGTAGTCTGTTAACATACGGGCATGTAGATGGGTTCTAATTTGTTTTTTCTTAAGTTTCTCCATTTTTTATAGAAGTACACGGGAATTGTTGGGAGGATTGGTGGTGGATGTGGAGATGGGTGGACCAGAAAGAAGAGAAGCGACATCCATAAGAGTTTGAATGTATTCCTCTGAATAGGATAGAGACTCCTTAGACATTCTGAGTGAAAAATAGAGTATCAGACAGAGTATAGGATTACATAGTTAATCCGAAAGTAGAGTCCAAGGGGACCAACTCTCGCAGCTATGCAGCTGCTCATAATCTTCTATTCAAGCACAGGAGTATTAACCCGTCAACCGTGTTGGGATTGGGGTTGGGGTTCTCCCCAGATTGATTCTCCACGAAGCGCCGATCACTTTGAGATCGGCCTTTTCCAATCGCCGTACCTGACTACCCATGAGGTACTTGGATTGTTCCAGCCTTCGCAGACCAGCCCCGTCGATCAGACCCCCCCACATACCGATCTTCAAATTGACACGGTGAGTGCCCGGACCACGCCTATGCACACACCTTTATTATCAATGTGATGTGATTATATATTGATTTGTGATTTTTGAGGAGAATCAATTAATGCATATGAAGTAGTGACTCTGAGTTGGAAACCGTAATAGGAATTGTTATATGAATCGCTGAGATATGTACCAGAGTTCACGATTATAAAATGTTACATAATATGTGATTTACAAAAAGGTTTTTAATGACAAAACAATTCTTTTTATAACTAATAAAATTTGAGAGACAAAAGTAAATTTAGTGTTGTGTAGCAATAATTATCTGTGTCGCTATTAAGCACAACACCAAGGTAATTTGTGTGTAGGACTTTTGGTCACTGATAAGAAGTAAACAACACAGAAAGGAACTTTCTTTTTAGATATTGTTGATACCCGGTCCTTTCTGGTTTCTGGGAAACTCTCGTTTTTGAAAGTCACACACCCTGTGCGCCCCTCCCCCCTCTGATATCCTTTCTTTCCATCCCTAGACTATCGCTGGCCATACTACTGAATTTTCCTGACGTTCCGGACACTGACCAATACGTCTACTTCATCTGACTCAGGTAGCTCCCACTGTTTTCTTGTTATCCTGTTCCTTCACCGGGAGCCAGGCTCCAATCCCATAGTCTTCCGGCACGCACTTACGCCCCTCTGTTGGGTGCCTTCATTAATGCGACCCACCATGCCCTTCCTCCTTCCCTCCCCCCCAGGGGCCTTAAATTTTACAACTTCTGGACCTTCTCCCCCTGACCAGCCCAACCCCTCACCTCTCTTTTCTTTCTCCCCTGTACAGCACTGCTATCAACCCCACCCGGTCCAGATGATGATCCCAATTAAAGTGGATCGAAACGCCGTCGACTGCTCAGCAAGACGATATGCGCCCCCCACAAAGTGGTTCACGCAGATAATCAACATTAGAATAACCATTCAAAATCATCTGCAACCACTCTGTCTTTATTCACAGTACATATCTATGCACTAGTAACCTTGCGCCGTCCACGCTGACCACATTGTCACCTGCGTCACCTCCGTGTTTTCACTCACGCACTTGAGCACTAGTCCAATTTGGGTTGTTTATCAATTTTCTATTTGTAATCTGCAGTGCTGATACAACTGCTGTATGTTTTGACCCCTTATCTAAATTGTTTACATAAATGATGCCATGAGCACATGCTACAATCAAATAGAGTCTCCTTGGTTCACTCCGGATAATGTTGTATTCATATCCTTACTAATTGTCTTCAAATTATACCAGTTGGTACACCATGTATTATATATAGTTCTCTACCACAATCCCAACACGGTTGACAGGTTAATACTCCTGTGCTTGAATACAAGATTGTGAGCAGCTGCATAGCTGCGAGAGTTGGTCTCCTTGGACTCTACTTTCGGATTAACTGTGTAATCCTATACTCTGTCTGATACTCTATTTTTCACTCAGAATGTCTAAGGAGTCTCTATCCTATTCAGACTAATACATTCAAACTCTTATGGGTGCAACACGACCGCCCAGAGCTCGCCAGTATCAACCCCAACTGGCAGGAGAGAGACAGACACGGAACTGCTTCTACCAATGGGGCCCTCCGCAATAATCGCTCCAGTAGCTGGACCTAGCTCTCCAATTGACAGTATGTCTACTACCTTCAATGAAGATACTATACCCATCTTCAACCTATTTGGACCAAGTCCTGACTAATGAATAAATATGCATCCTTTCTCAAGGCCTTAACTTCGTTCCCACTGAGCAGACCAACTATCTGGATTTGCAGTCAAGTCTGCTAAGGTTCTTCCGCAGAATACATTTAAGACAATTCTTTATAAATGAAGCAGAACCTAACGAACCAGTGATCCAACGTTTTCATCCGGCCTCCACCTTTAATCCTCCTTCTACCACAATGCCACCGGAGATTCTGGCCTTTGAACAATTGGTACTTCGTGACATCGCTGAACTTCAATCCCAACCACAATTCGTTCCTTATAACATCTCCCTCTCGGAAAAACAGGCACTACTGACCCTTAAGAAGAATACGGACATCATCATTAAACCCGCAGATAAGGGTGGCGGCATCGTCGTGATGCAAGCTGATGAATATGACTGTGAAATCAAACGCCAGCTCAACAATGCTGATCACTACCGCCCTCTTACAAAAGACCCACTCCAAGATATCAGACAAAAGATCTTGAGTGCGACAGAGCAAGCCAAATCAATGGAAATAATAACACACAAGGAATTTCTCTTCCTCAACAACCCCCACCCAGGCACACCGGTCCTATACGCCCTGCCTAAAATCCATAAGGACCGCCTAAATCCACCCGGACGTCTCATTGTGTCTGGTTGTGGATCGATTCTAGAACCCATTGGGAAGTACATTGATGCCATTCTTAAATAATTTGTCCCCACCACTGACACCTTCATCAGGGACACTACAGATCTAATCAATACTACTGAAGACCTAAACTACGACAAGGAACATGATCTCATGGCAGGATTAGATATTGAATCCCTGTATACGAACATTCCCGACTCCTAAGGTTTACAGGTGATCGAATCTCTTCTACAGGCCAGACACAGGCCCACCAAGATACCCACTGATTTTATTATGGGCCTTCTACGCATTGCACTTCAGAACAATTATTTTCTTTACGGAGACACTTTTTATTTAGAGATTAAGGGAGTCTCCATGGGCGCTTGCTTTGCCCCTAATTTTGCAATTCTATATGTACACCATATGGAAAAAACATGGATCCTAACAATGAGCAACCCTTTTTGTAACAACATAAGCCTATGGCGTCGGTATATAGACAACATCCTGTTGCTTTGGAATGGTACAAAAGAGGCTCTCACCGTTTTTATAGACTGGCTCAACCAGTTGCAGGAACATCTACGTTTTACATGTGAGTGCAAACAAAATGATTTACCCTTCTTAGATGTAACAATACACGCCGAGGAAGGTAAACTGGGCACCTGCCTCTTCCGGAAGCCAATGGAGAGAAATACACTACTCCAATATACCAGCTACCACCCACGAGTACTCAGAAATGGACTGCTATTTGGCCAATATCTTTGAATTAGAAGAAACTGTAAGTGGCGTCAGGACTACTTTTGTGAAGCAAAAATCCTAGCAAAAAAATTGATTGCAAGAGGATACCCGAAAAGCTTGTTTCAAGGGCCCGAAAAAGAGTGTGGTATTGCCACAGGGAACATCTGCTCTCCAGCCAAACAAAAAAACTCTAAAAAGAATACCGTTTGCGTCGAAATTTAGCCCCAGCAGTAACAAAGTGGCGAAAATCATCAACAGAAACTGGTCCATCCTTCGGCCATTTGAACTGTTTAAAAAAGAACCCCTCTTCTCATATCAACGTGGGGACAATCAGTCGTCCCATCTGGTGCATGCAATCACTTGGCCGGAAAAGACAACGGACCGCCACACCATTACGGCTGCATGGGGTCTACCGCCAGTACTGGGACATTTCAAATGCCAGAATTGCTCAGTTTGTTATCTCACTACTAACACCAAAGTGTTCAAATATAAAGACAGAACCCACTCCCTGAAAAACCACACTAACTGCAGATCCACCAATAAGATCTATGCTATTGAATGCCCATGCAAAACACTCTACATCAGCCAGACCACTCAAAGCATCACAAACAGGATTGTCCAGCATAAAAGTCGGATCAACTGCAAAGTCACCACGGCTCCCTTGGTATCACACTACCTGGATAAAAACCACAAAAACACTGACATCAATTGGCAGGTGATTGAGAAGATGACACTACCCATAAGAGGTGGAGACATCAGATCCATCCTAAACAGGAGTGAATGTAAATGGATGACATTGTGTGATTCCGTTAACAATGGACTGAACACTATTGATGATTGGAACAGCACCATCTCCATTTGAATTCACACACCCCAACTTTCCTTCTCTAATTGCTGAACCTGTCCAACTCTGGCACCTCTAAGTGCTGATCCTGTCCCACACTGGCCCCCCCAGTTACCGTGCTGCTTAAATTACTTTCCAATGGACTTGTGACCCGCTTAACTCTCCTACCCCTATTTCGGTATACACATATCATTCTCTAATTGCTTAGCCTAGCCTGCACTGGCCTCTTCCGTTTCATGATTGTTAATTGCTTCTAATGCAATTGTGCCCCGTATAAATGTACTTTTCCCTACCACTGCTTTTTCCGAACTGCACTTCAAATATTGTACCGATCATGTATATTGTCTGGAATTGCCGTTGGCTGTATTTAATTTGTGTATGTATTTAAATTGCGTTTGTTTTCTATTTACAAAGTCACACACAACGTGAGTGCTGGTTCTGATCCCTTAGCGCACACATTCCTTTACTTGTCATTCCGTGACGCGCTCCTCTATCTATCAAGCCACATCGCCAGCCTCCGTTCTACCCCCTTGCCCTGGCGCAACAATAACAACTAGACTTTCATGGCCCGGCTAAGTCCCGTCATTCAGTCTCCTCCCCCGGCCAATCCCATTTTAGCTTTCACTTCCTGCTTTGGTTCCCCTAGCAACGCCAGGACAGCTTGCGATTCGCACGATCACAAGCAAAGAGAGGTATGGATTCCCGTCACCTCTGAGACGGGTGCATCTAATGTAACTGGCCACAGCAGCGGCCCATTTTCACGCTTGTCCTGACCTCCCCCGCCTTATCTCCCCAGATTGATTCTCCGCGAAGCGCCAATCACGTTGAGATCGTCTTTTTCCAATCGCTGTACCTGACTACCCACGAGGTACTTGGATTGTTCCAGCGCTCGCAGACCAGCCCCGTCGATCGGACCCCCCCCACATACCAATCTTCAAATTGACATGGTGAGTGCCCGGAACACGCCTGTGCACACACCCTGTGCGCCCCCCTCTGATATCCTTTTTTTTCCATCCCTAGACTATCGCTGGCCATACTCCTGAATTGTCCTGATGTTCTGGATGCTGACCGACATGTCTACTTCATATGACCCAGGTAGCTCCCACTTTTTTCTTGGTATCCTGTTCCTTCACCGGGAGCCAGGCTCCAATCCCATAGTCTTCCGGCACGCACTAACGCCCCTCTGTTGGGTGCCTTCATTAATGCCACCCACCATGCACTTCCTCCCTCCCCCCCCCCCCCCCAGGGGCGGTCCTACTTTACAACTTCTGGACCTTTTCCCCCTGACCAGCCCAACCCCTCACCTCCCTTTTCTTTCTCCCCTGTACAGCACTGCTATCAACCCCTTCCAGTCCTGATGATTATCCCAATTAAAGTGGTTCAAAACGCCATTGACTACTCAGCAAGACCATAGGCTCCCCCCACAAAGTGGTTCACGCAGAAAATCAACATTAGAATAAGCATTCAAAATCATCTGCAACCACTCTGTCTTTATTCACTGTACATATCTATGCACTAGTCACCTTGCGCCGTCCAGGCTGACCACATTGTCACCTACGTCGCCTCCGTGTTTTCACTCACACACTTGAGCACCTAGTACAATTTGGGTTGTTTTTCAATTTTCTATTTGTAATCTGCAGTGCTAATACAACTGCTGTATGTTTTGACCCCTTATCTAAATTGTTTACATAAATGATGCCTGAGCACATGCTACAATCAAATAGAGTCTCTTTGTTTCACTCCGGATAATGTTGTATTCATATCCTTACTAATTGTCTTCAAATTATACCTGTTGGGACACCATCTGTTATATATAGTTTAAGTCCCTTGAAGCGGAGTCTTTGACTTTCCAGCCTGGGCTTTGAACATCGCGGGGAGGGTCTGCTTGGATTTGACTGCAGCAGGTGCCGGCGTCAGCTGAGCATGAGAGACCTCGCCAGTGGGAGCCAACATGCTCCCGGATATGTACGGTGACCCCCCACCGACTGCTCTTGCTGATGAGACGCAGCTGCCGCCGCTACCACAGAATTCTTTCTCTGCCCCTTCGCAGGCATAGTGCTCCTGCAAGTCCGAGAGGAATTATCCCACAGAAGATGGCAAAAAAATCGGGCTGATGATACGGGCCAGAGCAAGAGGATACTCCAAGTAAGCTGCTTCTGCGAAGTCTGTAATCCCCACTGCATCAGCGTCACCGTAAGTGCAACAGGGAGATAGAATAGACAGATTACTGCTTACACCTCGCTCATGCTTTGTTTATCCATGACCTTTGTGAAACAGATAGCCACAAGCTGAAGGGTAGACCAGGAGAGAGCATCCACCAAGCTCACACGGCCAAAGGGTCGGCCGCCAACTTGCCACAGTGTTGTACAGTCCAGTTTTGCAGAATGGAGTTTTGAAGAGTGGAATAGAGTGGAGTGGAGTTGAGTAGAGTGGAGTGATGGAGCACAGAGTGGATTAAAGTGTTATACAATGGAGTGGCTTAACATGTTGTATCTTGGAGTGGAGTATTGTGGTATGGAGTGGTGTGTTGTACAGTGTAGTGGCATTTCGAACAATATATCTCAGTGTTGTTCAGTGGAGTGCTTTCAACTGGAGTGTCATGAAATGGAAGGCGGTGAAATAGAATGTCATTAAGTAGAGTGTTGTAGAGTGCCATAGAGTGTAGCAAGGGGTGTAGAGTATAGTGGCATATAGTAGAGTTAATTTGGGTAGAGTATTGTATAGTTCAGTGATGTTGAGTCTAGTGTCATGAATGGCGGAGAGTCTCATATAGTGAAGTGTTGTACAGTGGAGTATACTTATTCATGCTAACACAGTGCATGGTAGAGTGGCGAATTATAGTCATTGTTGCCTGGTTAGCGAGCTGAAAGGAGTATGTAATGTGGTCTTCTACTTATAATAATTTGAAAATGGTGGATAAATTGTAAATGAAAGTTATAACTATAACTTTAGAACTTTTAATGTTTGTAAATTTTAGACTTGGTTTGTATAGGGAAAAGGGTGTACCTTACTACAATTAAGTTCTAACCTTTGTTTTTTTCAGTGAACTTAATTTGATTTTTAAAAATAGTTTTATTAAAAATGGGTTTCAAATCGTAGAGTCCAGTGCCGCAAATGGAGAGTTGTTATGTGAGGTGTTGTACAGTACAGTGAAGGAGACTGTTGTAGAGTCCATTGTCAGAGTGGAGCATTGTAGATTGGACTAAAGTGGAGCAGAGTGTAGTATCAAATTGTACAGTGTTGCAAAGTGTTATGTAGTGCAGTGGCACAGTGTCTCATATAGTGGACTCAAATATTGTTGATTAGAGCTTTGAGTTTTACAGTGGAATGGGGTGTCGAACAGTAGACTAGGGTGTTGTAGACTGTCATAGAGTGGAGTAGAGTGTTTTACAGTGGAGTAGGGTGAAGTTAAGTATCATAGAGTGGAGTATAATCAAGTGGAGTGTCAAAAACTACAGTACAGGAGAGTGTTGTTGAGTGGAGTGCTGTGTTATTTAGTGAGTAGCCTCTCATAGAGAGAAGTTGAGTGGGGTGTCGTTGAGTGTCATCCAGTATAGTATAGTGGCGCAGAGTGGATGGGGAAAGAGGGGCTTAGAGTGTAGCACAGTGTTATAGTGTGGCGTTACATATGGTGGACGAGAGTGTCAGACAGTGGAGCCGCATAGAGCGAAGTAGAGTACAGTGGAATAGAGCAGGATAAAGTGTAGTAGAGTGGGGCATAGTGTAGTAAACTGGAATATCATAGAGTGAAGTGCTGTGTCATAGACTATAGTAGTGTAGAGTGCAGTAGAGTGGCTTAGTATACAGTCAAGTAAAGTGTCATAAATTAGAGTACCATGTTGTTCAGTAGAGTGTAGTGGGGTGTTGTACAGTATTGGAAAGTGATGTAGACTAGAGTAGAGTGACATAAAGAGTCTAGTTGATTTTTGTAGAGTGAAGTGGTGTACAGTAAAGTTGTAGCGTTCTAATCTGGGACCCTGATCGATACTGTGACCTTATGCCCCTATACGGCTACAAATCCATTTATTCCCTATATTGGCATAACCGATCAAATGCAATATTCAGAAACTCGTCTCTGGCCTCACACGAACAGAGCCACATTTCAGAATCGCTTCTTCTGCCACTTCCTTTGCAGCTAATTAGTGCAATGACATAGCAGAAGTTACTATCTAAGATTCCTAGATTAACACTCCGAGTTCTTCAACAAGATAAAAACTCAGCAACCTGGGAAAGCCCCGCTTGCTATGTTTTGATTAGTAATAGAACTCTAATGAGCACTGATAGACGATCACTTCCTAGTGACATCTTTATTGACATCTTATGTCCAAAAACTTACGTCAAACAAGGCACCTTTCAGGTATAAATATTACCAACGTTGCCTTAAGCAAACGCTGCTGAAGTTGCTGCTGTTATGCTGATGATACCATAGCTGCTATCGCTACTGCTATCGCTGCTAATGAGCGAACGATGGTGTGGTGAACTTAGGAGCTGCCCGCGGACGCTGCCCCTCCTCTTCCTCGACGCGCTGAGAGAGACGCTGTCTTTTCTCCTGCAGAGAAATCCAGCTCCGGCGTTTCCAGGCTACCCTTGCGGGTGACTGGGATATCGACCCCCTGAAGGAGATACCAGACCTCCATCATTCTATTCCAGAGGTATGGTGTTGACTAAACCCTTAGAGAGAATTCTTGAAGCAAACCTTGGCAAAACCAACTTAACTTCACTGGGGTAGGCGTAGTTAGAAGCACCAGTTGAGCATTTTAGCCTAATGTATATATGAATGTATATATGTTTTATTCATTTTAAACCATTGTATGGCTAAGAAACCATATCAATGCTTTTACAGTATTATTTCGCAATACTCATCTTACTGTACGTACTTTTTATAATAACAAGTCTTGCAATTGTGGCAATTCATTTCTCTTGTACGAGAAGAAAGACTGTTCAATAAATGTTACCCTTTATTGAAAACGCCTGTCTCTCTATTCTCTACATATTGTGAAAGTAAACTGCACAACCACTGACTGACTAAAATAACTGTCTATTGTTCACACGACTCTAGAGATTGACTCTTATCTGAGGAGCAAAGTTGTCATGTTGCACGGTTGTTGGAAAACTGAATCCCTTCTTGTCTGTACCAGGGAAGCTGATCACTTCCTATTCAGTCAAGAAAGTTTCCAGTGACCTCTGAGCTAGTTGGTAACAAACCCAATTAAGTTTAGCATAGTCAGTAGAGGCCTGGAAGATCCGCACTTCTACGTCGATACTACTGTTTATGTTATTCCAATGCGCAGGGCCTATTGGGAAAATAGGAACTACACTACATGGCGCCCAAACGTTTGGTAAGGCGATAAACTAACGCAAGACGTTAGAGTAACTCAGTCGTGCATATTTCACACAGACCCCTTTCTCCCGTAAATACTCCAATAGACGTCTGGAGTGGGTGAAAGGTTAAAATCCGCCCGAACTCAGTAGGAAGAGATTCCTATGTAAAGCTCTGGTTTATTCAACGTTGAAGGATACAGTGTTCCAAAATATTATGCACCTAATCTTTGTCTCCTTGGAGACCTACTCTGCAAAAACCTTCCTGACAATAAAATGTCAGACAGTGAAGAAGAAAGGGAAGCAGCTAGATTGGCAACCCTACTAATAGAGGAAGACACGAGTCTCCTACAGACTGAACCGGATGCAATAATTATCCCGGTCAATTTAAGAAAATCTATAACTTTAAAACTTATAGAAAACGGACTGACACCAAAAGGTGGTACAGTGATTTTCGTGATAGAGGCACACGAATATCGGCAGGCAGAGGTATTCTATTCATGGATAAACTTTCCAGCGGCAAACGCTAGAACAAAAGAGTTTCACTATTACAAAATAGAGAAACCACCGGATGAGTACGCTCCTTTCGAGGAGACTGAAATCCCACTAAAATACCAAGAATATTTACTTTGGTTGAAGGCGCCCTAAAACATAATGATCATATTACCAGGCTCGGTCCACTAGGTAGACCAGGAGCAACGTGGCCGGTTCTAGCCAGCTACACACCACATCCGGACATTGCAAAAATGTCAAAAGAAGAGCTGTTAGTACAGCTAAAAACACTTATAAAAATACATAGGCAATTAGTCCAATATGTAATGCGGACTGCAACAGTCCAACCAGCTGTTAATGTACCACAGCTGACCCCTCATCAGGGGAACACAAATAAAATTACACCACAGAACATACAGTCATGTCTTGGTAAAACACCCGTAAAACGGGAACAAATTCCGTTCTGGTTAGCACAGAAAATCACTCAAATAGAGGCAGTATTTCCGGATACTATCCCTATCGAGAAACACAGAATCTTGACAATCTGCCTTCCTATGGGAATCGCACCCCACGTGTAGGACTGTGACACTTGGGGTACAGTCTTTGCTTCCATTTACACAAAAACACATGATGTTCCGGCAATGGCGGTAATACCAGAAGTGCTAAAACAGATTCAAAATGAATACGGTCCAGAACCTGCTTTAACTCTTGGTATGAAATTACTGAAAGACTTCAAGCAAGTCTCGGCTATATTATTAGCCAATATAAAAGGAGAAGCAGCATCTGTGGCGATCCGCCAGAAGTTGAAGGAAACAGATATAACAGATCAACCAGTCGAGCTTGCCAGAATCATAGAAAAATGCTATGAAGAACTAGGTAGAGACAGCTTGGGTGGGAAGCCAGTAAAGCCCCAACTGCTCGAAAATCCTGAAAAATTATTTATTAAAAATAATTCAAACACTCCTAAAAAGAGCTGGGATGGAAATAAACAATCCACTCCCAAGGAAAAAGTTTTCCAGTCCAGAGGAAGGTCTCCTCGACGGAGGGAAAGACCTCCGACTCGAGAACACCAGTCTCCCCAGAGGGAGCCCTCTGAGAAAAGATATAACCTTAGAAATAGGGATAATTTGAAAAAAACCTGATAGATATCAAAGTATTGATACACGTCCCTCTCGATCTTTTTCGCAGAAATCGGAAATAAGAGGACGGTCAGACCCAGGAGAGCACACCAAGTCCAAAGACAAGGAACCTGCTCAGAGTAAAAAATCTCAATTCCCAAAAAAGAAGGTAGCCAGTATTGGAGTAATCAACCATGCCGAGAATACTGAGGACACAGTTGAAAAACGGGGAGTGGGCACAGACAATGCTAGACAGTGCAGCAGAAATCAGTATAGCCCGCAAGATCCTGATGAGTCATCTGGAGACAGTGGACACGAATGAATACATTCAGGTTGAAACTGCCTACACCAGACTTAGCGAGCCCCATACGATATACAAAATAACATTGCGTATAGAGGGTGATAAGACTAGGAAAATAAGGGGTCTATTTTGGGATAAACTCTCAAAAAGCTATGATATTCTGTTAGCTGAAAAAGATTGGCCCCCAGAGTTTGTCAGGGAGTGCCCTCGTGGCGAAGAAATGATCATGCCTGCCTTCTCGAATCACATTCCGATTCACAAAAAATATACTTATGCAAGGAAATGGGCAGTAGCCCAGGCACTGGCATTATATAAAAATCATGTAGGATGGGATGAGGACTCACCTCCTCACAAAATCCAGTTAAAAAATGAACCAACTGCCCAAAGGCAGTATTCCTTTAAGCACGAAGCTAAAAAACAAGTCAGGGAGATCTTAGAACCACTTGAGTACCAGGGGGTGATTGAAACATGCACCTCTCAAATGAACAATCCTTTGTTTCCTGTCTCCAAGCCAGACAATTCATATTGTCTAGTTTTGGACTACAGACACCTTAATGCATGTTGCAAAACATTTGCAGTACAAAATTCGCATAGTGCTGCACTAATGAACAACATAGTTAGGAAAAAATATAAAACGACATTAGACATATCTAATGGTTTCTTTTGTCAAAACATTGCACCAGAAAGGAGATAGTTGACCGCTTTCTCCGTAATGGGGTCTCAGAAAAATTTCTGTAGGCTCCCACAGGGGTTCAAGAACAGCCCAGGACTATTCTCAGCTAGAGTAACAGAGTTACTACAAATATATGATGATGAGGCATTATCTTACGTAGATGATATCTATCTCACAGACGACGACTTGGATACTCACTTGAAAAGAGTGAACACCATTATACTTGGGTTCGCAGCAGAGGGTTACAAATTCAACTTTAAAAAGTCTCGAATTGCCCATCTGACAGTATTATTTTTAGGATACGAATTGAAGGGAAAAGCCTAGCGGACAACTTCTTAGAGAAGTGCGCTGTACTCCAAGCTCCAAAAACGCTTAAGAATTTACAATCCATACTAGGTTTTCTGAATTTCGGAAGAACTTACATTTTAAATTACGCAGAGAGGGTTAAACCTCTCTACCAACTAATTAAACCTGATTTTAAACAAATCACCTGGACTCAAAAAACACACAGAAATTTTGAGATCACTGCAAACAGACATGTTAGCAAAAACAAAATTAGATACACGTGACAACACACGCGATCTTGTAATCCGAGTCATCCCAGGAAGATGCGGATTCAGGTACCTGACCTCTAATGAGGGAGAAAAGGTACCAATTTCAATTAAATCTCACTTGTACACACAAGCAGAAAAATCATTCGGTCCCACAGAAAATACTGTGAAAGCAGTGCAAATTGCATTAGCAAATGAACAAGAACTAGCACACGGCAAAAGGATTAATATCCTCACAGCGGAATCCGCCTTCGAGGCGCTATTCAGCCCAGTAAACCTGCCTACAGTGTCACTGGATCCGAAATGGATACAGTATGTAGATTCTCTAGGAGCGGAAGATGTGAAATAACTATTTCGCCCCGCAATTCGAAGAACTGAATGATTTAGAATATGAAGAAGAATATCCTCTGCCAATCGAACTTCTGCCTCTCCCACAGTACGCCTGTATAATCTACACAGATAGATTTGTACAGCATTTCAACGTAGAGAGCAAATCCTACGATGCAGCATGTGCGATTGTTAAAGGTCGTTGGCTGTGCGGTAAATTCAGACCGAAAGTAACAAAAACTGAATCAGTAAGAAACTGTTCGGCTCAGAGAGCTGAAATCAGATCTTTAAAGATGGCGCTTGAAAATGCAGAACGTGAATTCCCGACACTTATCGTGTGTGATTCTCATTTTTGCGTCAACTCTTACAATATTAAACTGCAGAACTGGATTGAAAACGATTACAAAGATGACACAGGTGCCACAATAAAGCATAAATTGCTCTGGAAACAGGTAGCTCTTTTTCAGAAAGAACTACAAAAGACTTACGTGATACACGCACAGAGTCCTCAATGTGATGGCGTTCACGTTGCAGGGAATTCATTGGCTAATACAGCCACAGCGGAAGCAACTAAACCGGCTTCCGTAGCCACAAAAAAGCGTGCAGAAAAATACATAGACGGGGAAACCATGCTGGCAGTAAAAACGACCGTAAAAGGCGACTGTGCAGCACTACCCGTGAACTATCCACTCAATTATGCATACGTAATCGATGCAAACTCCGTTCCTTTTGCTCGAATCCCTGGAGTGGGGGATAGGGTAATTCCAAACAGGGACCGGAGGGGCTTCCTCACACAGGAAGCACATATGGGGTTGGGTCTGAGACACCAAATAATCAGGGACTCTCTGAGAGAATTAGAATCAGAGTACTGGTGGCCGGAAATGAGTGAAGGTATTCATGAGTTTGCAAAAAACTGTGAAGACTGCAACAGAGATCGCAGTGGAGAACCGGCCAGTGTAGTGTCAGAAGCCCTAATAGAAAGCATCTGGCAATCTATTTGCGCTATCCAAAAAGAAAAACGCGTCCCATTGTACATCATTAAGGCAAAACACACTTAAAGGATGTGGCCCCAGCGCTCGGCTGACGCCAGAATGGTTATAAAAGATCTGCGAGTCTTTATCGGCACATACGCAATTGCCATGTTCCATTCTGACCAGGGTCCTGCTTTCAGCTCTTGAGCTTATAAGGAGGCCATGGCCAGCATGGGAGTTGGGTTGCGGTATTCTTGTCCGTCACACCCAGAAGGGAACAGTGTGGTAGAAAGAAAAAAGCGGGACATAAAGCAATCTATAACAGCGAAGGTATTAGGTTCTGGTGCTGGGTGGGTCAAACATTTAATAAGTGTCCAAATCAGTCTTAATAATTTGCCAAGAAATTCTCTAAAAGGTTTCAGCCCATACGAACTATTGTTCGGAACTAGAATGAGAGTTCAGGACTTAGATAGTCAAGTATCAGTGGTACAAGATAAGAAAACAGACTTTGACATCAAAGATCGTTTGGCTGTTTTACAGGACTTGAATGAAACAAGAAAATCCTTAAGCAACATAAAGTTAAAGCAACAGCCAGCTACCACTGACGAGGCACCACAAGCAACAGCCCCAGCAAGGCCTGTCTGGATTCCAAAGATTGGGGATCTAGTCAGAGAAAAAATAGCGGTGAAGAAGGAATTTGGGCCTTCTTACAGAAAAGCAGTACCTGTCTTGGCAGTCACCGGAACAAGATCAGTAGTACTACCGCCCCGTGCTGGTAAAAAGGAGAACAGAGTTGTATCAATCGACCTGGTAAAACCACAAGCATGTGGCCTATAATCAACAGTAGGACCAGTGGACTCCCAAGAAAAAACAGAATACTCAAACTTGCAACAATCCAAGAGGTTCAAACTTCAAAGATTTATCACATTCGATCAGCGTGCAGTGCACAGAGAAGGACTATGCAATAATGCCATGTAACTCGTGCCTCTTGAGACACAGATTGAAACAGTTCATCAAGAAACACCAGTCTACAATAATGTGGCATCAGAAAGTGCTACCCAAAGACAGATTGAAAGAACAATCCCAACAATTGACAGAACTGCCTCTGGGTATTTCATCGACTTCGACAACTTTTCCGAGGATCAAAGCAACCCCGAAGTGATGCCAGAAACAAAAAATACTTTTAAAGAAAAAGCAACAGAACTCGTTCAACAAATCAAAGAAGTATATCTGGATGCACCATTGATTGAGCATTGGATTATTTCAGGGGTATTTATACTCCTACTATGCCTAAAGTTTAGTTTTAATTTTAGGAAGGTTTATTACAATTGAATGGACACAGCAAGTCAGAACATCAACTTAGTCCTCAAACCACACAGATCATCCCACATGAAGAAAAGAGAACTGTCAACAGTAAATATCACAGCCATTCCAATACCCGGTGGGGTAGTATGGGAGAAAACAGACTATGAGATCTATGGTCCGGTCGAGATCCTGAAGTATCCTCATCAACTGAAGGTTTCCTTAAGTGACTTTGTAAAACCTAGTACATTCTCTGATGATTGGAACTTTAACAGTATTAATGACATGATGTCTGATTTAGTAATGTCAGCTAGATTCACACAACAAGATTATTTACAAGGTTCGTCTAGTTATGAACAAATGTTCTGTTTTACACATTATGGCGATCATTATTTGCATAAATCTGCACAGCCTAGAAATGTTTTTAAGTATAATCAATGGGAACATTGTGCTACACCACCTAAAAGCAGTTCTAAAACATTCTTTGAGAAATTCAAGTACTTCTCAGGGTTTAACACCAGTGATGCAGAAACGTTTTATTACAAACTGTTAGATAAAACAGGAATGAAAACAATGCTGACAAACACTAAATTGAAATATTCAGAAGCCTTTTATGAAAAAATGATGACATTTGGTTTTGATTATTGGAAAAATAACATTGAAACAAAAACCATTTGGGGTACGAAAGATTGACAGGTACAAGGCCTAGAAGCACTATACAGAACCTGCATGATACCAGAACAAATGATGTTTTCTAAATGACACAATTCACCAAACATCCTGTCTTGGCCTAGCTAAGATTAAAGACCTAAACAAACCGTCTATTCCAAAACCAATACCTGAAAATGCAACAACAGATATTGAGATAGACGTAACTAAAATTTTACATTTTAACAGAACACATCCTGATTGGAAAAAGTGGTTAATCTGGACTACTGACACAAACAACTGTCAAGATAGATTCCTGAATAAAACACAGGGGTTAAAAATGACCAGACAAGACCCTAGATACTCCCAGAGACAACATCCAGGGATAGTAACAACATACAGTGTAGGGAAACTCTGCCTCGAATGGCTAGGATCATCCACACTGGCTGAAATTAAGCAACACTTGTCTTTACTTAAAGATGGTGCTGATTTGCGCGATTTTATTATGGGACCACGCAAACAGCGTCAAAAGCATTTCATAGCGACCAGTATCCATGCGGTATACAACGAGGCTTGGAAAGTCACACAAATTGAAACAGCTGAAAAAATACGAGAAATTGATCGTATTAATTTGGAAAAATCACTTTCTGTAGTGGACAATGGGTTAATGACTCTGTCCTCCAGAATATATTTGTTGGACAATATTGTATCATCTGCCTTTGATATAATAGACAGAGACTTGCTAATGTTACAGCATGGCCAGTCACAATTACGTTCTATTGTACAATTAGGCTGGACGCTGCAAAATCTTCGTTCAGGCTATGTGCCTTGACGTTTAATCAACACAACGTCATTGTTTTCCATTTTTAACCTTACTGATAAACAAATCAGCTTGGCACAGAAAGGAGCAGACTATACAATCCTGAGCATGGAAAAACTTGAGAGATTACCTTTGACAATGTCAGAAAGTCATGTCATTGAATGGATAATACACGGGATTATCACAATTCCGATAACAACTTTCCGATTTAAAAAGTGCCTTGAATACATACCTACTGGCCAGTATGAACGATTGGGTAAAGGATATGTTAAGTCAGCATGGAAATTACCATACACACATTCATGCTATAGTGACAGCGACAAAAATGTATTTCTTAGTGGTGAAAACTGTAAACGTTCACTAAGCGGTATACTTTTGTGCCAGGGTATTAATTTACCCGGAGCCTGTGAAGGTAATTCTAACAACCTTTCATGCCACCAGCTTGTCACACCTGCAACGCAGATAGAGCCCTTCTTTATGCAACTCGCGAATGGGAGTTACATTCTAAGAACGGATCACAGATGTTGTGGCCTTTTGCCAGGAAAAGTGTATCTCGTAAGCGTAACTTCCATGGTCAAATGCTGTATGCAAGCATTGTACCCGAGCGGCCCTGGAGACATAGAGACTCACATCTGGCCTCGTCTGCATTTCTCTTCTATACGAATTGATACTTTAAGCAAAATGAAGTCTGTGCTTTTGCAGACAACAGTGCCGATCACGTCATCAAAAGAGACGTATGATCTCCTAGTTGCAAGGACAGCTACGGAGGTTCATGACCTTTTATCAACAAATTGCCCTGTGCATTTCATAGAAATGTTGAGCCAACTCCCTAACATTTCTAGTGCCACAGGCATCCCAGGCATATTTAAGTCGATTTTTACTGGACTGCTAACACCATTTCAAGCAATTCTGGGAATCGTTCCAAATTTTGTCCACTCTGTTTTTGGCGGCATACCCCTATTTTTGGGACTTGTAGCAGGGATTTTATTTTTGACCCTCCTGCTCCGATATGGCAAGCCACAGATCAGACATGACTCCTATGGGAATGGAAGAAACAATCCTAGCAGTGCGCTACCGGGACAGAATAACTAGAGTCCTTGGATTGGCCAGGCTGAGAGATCTAAACATGACCTGGTTCCTTTCATTCAGACCGATCTGGCAGAACTGCATCTTACCTGTACTACGATGTATGCTATGCGGAGATGAGTGCGTGTTGGACACCTGCCTTGCACTTCCATCAGCAGTACCAATTGATATCGATACTTTGCTAAGTCCGATAACGGCTCACGCATTGTGTTGTCCCCAGCGGCTACCAATCCTGATGACGGCATTCGTTGAGACTCCTGTGCTACGACTAGGTGGTAACAGTGGAGCGAGTGACAAAAGCAACATCACCCAGGTACGACCTTCTGTGAGCATTGCTGATCCAGCCTTTGATGACAGCAATCATTCTCACACCTGCCAAGTTACAGCACTATCGAATTTGGTTGAACTGTCACCTGATTTTGTAGACCAATTCTTTGAGAGCCTGTCTGATATGATGTTCTCACCCGAACAGAAACAATAACTTTAGAGAAGCATTCCGACACACAGCGTTCCCATGAACTCTAATTCGGCCTTCAGTTTTGAACAACAAAAACTGCTTAAAAAGCGTTGGAACTCTATTTCCCCGTTCAGCAAGAATTCTTTTGAATTGAACACTTTTTTAATATTCACCTTTTTTGGCACGAAAAATTCTTTGCTTAAAGTAGAACTATTCATAGACAACAAAAGCTTCTACTTCTATTTTTAGACAAATCTAGAGACATAATAACTTTACACCAGCCTCTAGCACATTTTACTGCAATGCATTTATATGTGATGAAATTATCTCGCCCTTCTTTTCTGTATTCAGATATATTTTATGTGTAATTCTTTTTGCAAAATCGTTCATTGATTTCATATGCTATAATTTTTGAATGGTTTCTATGCTTCAAAAATGTACAGTACCTATATTTTCACGTATTACAAATACGCCTATTTCAAATGCATATATGTATTTTGGGGTGGGCAATGTTACACATGCATCTTATTGCTCTAGTTTTAGTAATTTGATGGACATGAATTCGTGGAGTGGGTGTAGCGTTCTAATCTAGGACCCTGATCGATACTGTGACCTTATGCCCCTATACGGCTATAAATCCACTTATTCCCTATATTGGCATAACCGATCAAATGCAATATTCAGAAACTCGTCTCTGGCCTCACACGAAGAGAGCCACATTTCAGAATCGCTTCCTCTGCCACTTCCTTTGCAGCTATTTAGTGCAATGACATAGCAGAAGTTACTATCTAAGATTCCTAGATTAACACTCCGAGTTCTTCAACAAGATAAAAACTCAGCAACCTGGGAAAGCCCCGCTTGCTATGTTTTGATTAGTAATAGAACTCTAATGAGCACTGATAGACGATCACTTCCTAGTGACATCTTTATTGACGTCTTATGTCCAAAAACTTACGTCAAACAAGGCACCTTTCAGGTATAAATATTACCAACGTTGCCTTAAGCAAACGCTGCTGAAGTTGCTGCTGTTATGCTGATGATACCATAGCTGCTATCGCTACTGCTATCGCTGCTAATGAGCGAACAATGGTGTGGTGAACTTAGGATCTGAACAGCCGTCCCCCTGCAAGAGCCCAGCAGATGCAAGCTGCCCGCGGACGCTGCCCCTCCTCTTCCTCGACGCGCTGAGAGAGACGCTGTCTTTTCTCCTGCAGAGAAATCCAGCTTCGGCGTTTCCAGGCTACCCTTGCGGGTGACTGGGATATCGACCCCCTGAAGAAGATACCAGACCTCCATCATTCTATTCCAGAGGTATGGTGTTGACTAAACCCTTAGAGAGAATTCTTGAGGCAAACCTTGGCAAAACCAACTTAACTTAAAGCTACTTACTTACTCCCCTCCCAAGTATTAGGCTTAGGTCAGGTACACTGGGGTAGGCGTAGTTAGAAGCACCAGTTGAGCATTTTAGCCTAATGCATATATGAATGTATATATGTTTTATTCATTTTAAACCATTGTATGGCTAAGAAACCATATCAATGCTTTTACAGTATTATTTCGCAATACTCATCTTACTGTACGTACTTTTTATAATAACAAGTCTTGCAATTGTGGCAATTCATTTCTCTTGTACGAGAAGAAAGACTGTTCAATAAATGTTACCCTTTATTGAAAACGTCCGTCTCTCTATTCTCTACATATTGTGAAAGTAAACTGCACAACCAATGACTGAGTAAAATAACTGTCCATTGTTCACACGACTCTAGAGATTGACTCTTATCTGAGGAGCAAAGTTGTCATGTTGCACGGTTGTTGGAAAACTGAATCCCTTCTTGTCTGTACCAGGGAAGCTGATCACTTCCTATTCAGTCAAGAAAGTTTCCAGTGACCTCTGAGCTAGTTGGTAACAAACCCAATTAAGTTTAGCATAGTCAGTAGAGGCCTGGAAGATCCGCACTTCTACGTCAATACTACTGTTTATGTTATTCCAATGCGCAGGGCCTATTGGGAAAATAGGAACTACACTACAAAGTGTGGTTGAGTGGATTGGCATACAGTGTTATGAAGTACAGTGACATATAGTGACGTAGAGTGGAGTGGTGTACAGTGGAGTCCTGATATAATGCAGAGTGTAGTAAAATGTGGTATAGTGGACTAGTGGAGTAGAGTGTTGTACAGTGGCATACCGTATAGTGCAGTGTTGTATGGAGAAATGAAGGTGTATAGACAGGAGTAGAGTGTTGGAGAGTGGCATACAGTGTAATGGAGTGTTGTAGAGTGGAGTAGCATAGAGTACAGTAGTGTATGAAACAGTGGAGCGTAGAGTGAGGTAAAGTCTTGTACAGTGAAGTAGAGTTGAGCGGCGTGGTATAATGTAGTATGAAGTAAAGTACAATAGAGTGTATTGATGTGTTGTATAGTAGAGTGACATGGAGTGGAGTGTACTGGCTTAGTGTAGGTAGTAAAGTATTTTAAATTGGAGTGGGGTCTCTGACTGTAAAGTGGAGTGCTGTGTTTTATACAAAAATGTTGTACAGTGAAATAGAGTGTTGTACAATGGAATATACAGGCATAGATTGGAGTATAGTTTGGGACAGCAGAGTGCAGAGCGATACAGCGGTGTGGAATGTTGTAGAGTGCCATGAACTGTGGTAGATTTTTATAGAGTGGAGTTTGTATACATTACAGGAGGTGTCATACAATGGAGATGCATAGAGTATAGTAGCATACACTGTAGTGGCATTGAGTGGATTACCGTAAAGTGGACTAGTATACAGTGGAATACCATACAGTGGAATACTATACAGCAGAGTTTAGAAAAGTGGAGTGGCGTAGAGTGAAGTGGTGTAGAGTGGAGTTGGGTACAGTGGGAGTACACCCCCTTAAAACAAGTAGCAATCCCCAGGGCATGGGATAAATGTGGCTAAATACAACTTGTGGAGGGGGGCTGTGTGCCACCTTCCACTTTACACATGTGGCCAAGCCCTTGACAAAGGGGTCCCTGGGGCCGAGAGCTCCCCGAGTAGGAGTGCCACATGGGCCCTGTTAGACCTGGCACCTTGGCGTGAGTTTCCCTTCCACTTTTTGCTGATGTGCCTCAGATGTTTTTGCTGGTGTCCGGCGCTCAGGGCACTGCGCCACGGCCAACCCGTGCCGCAGTGCAAGTGCTCCCTATGAAAAGTGTAACTGTGATTGATATTCCTGATTGGTTCGTGGATTTACTGTCAGCCCCCAGTAAAGTGCACCAGGAGTGCCAGGGCATGTAAATGCCAATACTGCTAGTGGGCCTGCAGCGCTGGTTGCACCACCCACAGAAGCAGCCTTAAAATGTGTCTAGGGTCTGCCATTGCAGAACCTGCGTGCAGTCTGGTACTGTCATGCTGGCTGGGCAAGTGCACACACTTGCCAGCCTCTAAACCTTCCCTTAACTTCATATTAGTCACCCCTATGATAGGCCCAAGGGCAGGGTACATTGTAAGTGTAAGGTAGGACAAGCCCTGATGTGTGTGGCATGTCCTAATAGTGACTTACAGCCAAAATCGCTTTTCACTATTGTAAGGCTACCAGTTCTCTTTAGGCCAGATGGGCTGCTGGAATTATTACACCCTATAATCCCAGCAGGCTCAGGGAACATGGTAGAAAATAATGTTTAGTATGCCTGAACTCAGAATAATAAAATACTTCTTTTAGTAAAGTTTATTTTAATATCCTGTGGTTGCAAATGCTACTTTTAGAAAGTTAGCATTTGCTTGCCTAACCATTTCAGCCTGCCTCTGCTAGGATGTGTATCTGACTGTCTGGGTTGTGTGAGTGACAGGGCTGGGGGATGACAGGTGGTGAATGCAAGGATTACACCTTAGTGGGAGGTAGGAGTGCCCCTGGACTCTTAATCAGGCTGTGCTCTGCCACCACAATGCTGGCTCCGCCCCCCTGGGGGGTGACTGATGAGTCAGCCTGCACCTGGCCCAGGAAGGGCGAAGCACCATCAACAAGGTACTCCTGGCTGCCCCTGTCCACACAATGCTGGCTCCACCTCCTGCGGAGCGTCTGATGTGCCTGCCCCTCACACTGAAAGAAGACACCAGAGTACACCCAACAAGTGCTCAGAGACTGAATGAAGTTATGCAAAGGCCCCCCTGGCCTGGGAGAACAAAGAAAACTCTGTATAAAAGTAGGAGCCCTGCTCCTTGCAAATTAGACCCTGTTTGTGCTACAGAAGAAACTCTGCCCGAAGAGAAGGACCTGGAAAGACTACAAGGAGGAGTGATGTCTCTGGCCTGTGTCTGGTGCCTTGCTGCAGAAGGAGAGGAGAAGGAAAGACTGAAAGAGACTTTTGCTTTATTGAACTTTGTGCCAAACTCTGCTAAGAGATCTCCAAGGGCTTGCTGTGGAACTTGCCCCCTGAACTGCGCCCCAGGAACATTGGGCGCTACTTCCCCTGACAGAGGAACCACTGTGAAACGCTGCTTTCCCCCTGCTCGCTGATCCGGAAAAAGCGGAGCGCGCTGTGACCATCACGCTCTCCCTCAACCTGAGTATTGCCATCCCTCTAAACACCGTGACTGCCGCCTGCTAGGCCCAGAAGCATGGCAACGACCAGCCCCGCTGGTCCGAGCACCGTGACTGTGTCCCGAGCCGCAGCGCGCAATGTGAAGAAAGGCTGTGCCCGGTGCTTGCTTGCACCCCTCCGTGTCTTGTGCCCCTGAGACCACCTGCCGCTGTCCGAGAAACAGCTGCGGCATGTGGCACGAGAACGCTGCATGGATTGCCCGTGACGTGCCCGGCGGATCGCCGCCTTTAGTGAGTGCCCTTCTGTGAGAATCCACCAGGGCGCTCTTTCCCTGTGACCCGGCCCGCACCGCAAAGCCAAAACCTCCGAGCCCGAGCCGAGCCGCCGCTCGCTCCAACCCAGGAAGGAAGACACCACGAAGAGGATCACCGAGCCGACCTGTGACCCTGCTGCCTCGACCCCTGTTCAAGTTTCTAAAGGTACTGTTGTTGCCCCACGGTGCGAGCATCCTGCCTGTTCCGCTCGCTCCACCCTCTGTTCAGCGCAGCCCCCGGAGCCGCTTGTGAACACTCCTAGGGCCTCCGCTCTCTCTCCCCAGCCGTCGCGCACAGCCGTGCGACTCGCACTGAGAGCCGGAATCGAACCAACCTGCCGCCGTTCCCGCCAGAAGCGTGAGGTCGGGCCGGTCGGGCCTATTTCACCCGTCAGAGGTGCACCGAGGCACCCGCAGCAACTCCCCTTGTGATAACATTGAACCTTGAACTTAAGAAGTCCCTAATAGCATCGTATTTGGGGACTAAGAGAATAAGCTGATTAAGAACTGTGACATTGCTGAAAGCAACTGGAACCTTGCATTCAAAGTAACAAGACTGTATTTACAAGCCTGATATAAAGATATATATAAAGAAGATATTTTTGCAAGAATACAGTCTAGTGTCATTGTGTGGTGGGTTGATGATTATTGGGTGTGATGCTGCAAATGTTTAACCCTATGTACTCCAGAGTTTAGCCTAGACTGCTTGTGCCACACTACCTAGAGGGTGAGCAGGGGTTATTTCTGGGAGTAATCCTTTGCCCTGACTTAGAGGAGAGGGTCCCTGTTTGTCGCAAGTACATACCTGCGCCAACCAGAGACCCCAAATTCTAACAGGCCCCCTTTACAAATGTGGGCTAAAGATGTCTGAACTGGGGTGGCAGAGTGGGCTAAAGAACAGTGATGGATTAAACCCAGATCTTTTGACTGGGTGTGAGTGTTTGATTGGTTCAGATGCTCCGTCCATTACCACCCCCTTTTTACCCCCTTTACAAATGTGGCTGGAGCCTAGAGGATGGAGTCTCTAGGGCTGGAAATGACCCAGGGAGGGGGGGGCACATGCCTTCCTCCCACAGAAGATTGTGCCAGGCCCTAGAGAAAGGGGTCCCTGAGGTCAGCCTCGGTTGGGGAGGGCATCCACATGTGCCACCTATCCCAAAATATAAACATCTCTTCCCCTGGGACCTGGCCCACCTGGAAGGCTTGAAAAAAAGCATGAGAGATAATGCTTGTTTTATTTTTTTATTTTTTCACAGATTTAGTGTTCCTCTGAAAATTCACAGTAAAATTGAAAGACATTTTTTTTACCCACTATCAGGCCTAGGGGGGCAGGGCATTCCTTCCCTGCACTCCTTGTGTCTTTAAAAAAAATGTTTTTTAGCATTTGTGACCGAGTCATAAGTCCAATGATGGCTGCCACCAATTCCTGGTTGAGGTGGTGGCAGCCAATCAGATCTCAGTTTGAGCTTTGTCGGGATCTGTGGAGCCTCTGCGTCCTTATATATAAAAGGTTTTTGAGCATTAATTGCTCAACAACTACTGAATGGATATACATTAACAAAAAGCACTCTTTCTGGACCTAGATAAAGCTTTGTGCCAAATTTGGTGTAAATTAGTTCAGCAGTTTAAGCTGTTTCTATGTCTAAAGTTCCTATGGGGAAATGAATGAGGAAAACAAGTTTTTGGAACCTCCCTTTTTCTCAGCCCCCTCTTGATTGATCAACCCAAAACTTTTCATGAGCAAACCAATCAAATTCGAACACCTTTATGAAAAGGTTCATGGAGATTTGTCAAACAGAGCCAACATTATTAGCACCACAAGAAATGCATTTTCTATGGAAATACCATCCTAAATATTACTACCAAGTAGGAACCCTCCCCACTGGGTAATATATATGTATGTCTCGAGTCCCGAGTATCATTTACAAAGGCGAGTTTGTACTTGTGTAATGAATTCCTAACAGTTGTACCATTTTCTTACACTGTCAATATATATTTTCTACTCATCCTGACAGCAAACATATGTATTTGTACTTCTATTTATTATATTTTTTAGATAATTAACCTGCAAACAGTATTGAATAATGGTCAAAGAGAAACACGTATTGTGAAAAGTATTTGAACTGAAAAGAATATTAAGATCATCTGTTTTTGTAGTTTCTCAGCATTTTTTTTTTAACATCATTTTTATTGCATCACCAATATAAAAGTACAGACAAGATATTCATCAATATCAGTATAAACATAGACCAATTCGATTGAGGAATGTCACATCTTCCTTCCGGGGGGCTCTCCCCGCTTGTGATGCGGGCTGTTTCATCTTCCGTCTTGGTCTCGTGCTTCTTACATTGTCTGACCGCTTTATTGTGCCCATAACCTTGGAATGCTTTTGTAGTTTACGCCCCTCCCCCTCCCCAAATTTTGGTGCCCCAACATCCCTCCAAATCAGCTTCCTACCCACCCTCCCCCGTGGTCGCGCTGCGCTTGAGTAACCATGTGTCAGTGCCTGGTGTGTTGCAGGAGGAAGCAAACAATCGCTACGGCGTGTTCACCTGTATAGTGTGAGGGTCTGCTCCTGCTAGTTCGCTCTCGCCTTCCTGCTCCTCATCGCCCACATCCCTGAGCGCCTGCACCATCACCTCCCATGCAGTCGCCCCTTCCAGTGCTTTCTCGTCATTCGACCTCCAGGCCATCTGGTATCGCAGGGTGCTATCACACGCGGCCCACCTCAGACACTCCCCATACCATCTCTTATACGTGGGCCCCACTCTGGACTTCCAGTTTCGTGTGATCTCCCGCTTGGCCAAGATAAGCCCTAAATCTATAAATTTACTTGACATCGTATTTCTAGGTGTATGTGGGAACCAGTGAAGGATGCCAACTGCCTTAGTATACTGAATATCTCTATCCGTCGCCTCGTTAAGGGCCCGCCCAACTTCCTGCCAATAGTCGCCCAGAGAGGGGCAATCCCACAGCATGTGACATAGATCCGCCCCCGCTGTACTACATCTGGGGCAGGCAGCGTCGGCCGCCCCAAAGTATTGTTGGATTTTCCCGGGCGTGAGGTACGCCCTGTGGACAACATAAAAGTGGATCAGTTGGAACCTGGCGTTCCTCGAGCTCTTCCGCGCCCTCCTCAGCAGTTGGCCCCAGGTCGTGTCTGGTATCTCCACCTGGAGGTCCAACTCCCACTTGGCCTTCAGGGCTGCCAAAGGTTGCAGGGCCTCCCGCTGCATTCTCGAGTACAAGCACGTGACGGCCTTAAAGGTTCCCGCCGCCATCATGGCGTATTGGCATGCCATTGAGGTACCTGGTTCCTGCTGCCCTTCCCCCCAATGGGCTCGCATGGCGCCTGTGACTGCCGCGTGCAACAGATAGTCACCCCTCGGTAGGTCAAATCTCTCTTGTAGGTCCCGAAACGGCAGCAACACCCCATCTTCGTAGAGGTCACCCAGCACCTGTACTCCTGCCTCCTCCCACCCGAGCAAGCGCGACCAGTCACCTCCATGTGGGAGGGCAGTGATCATTCCCAGCGGTATTTCGGGGGCGTACATAAGGCGGACACCCGCCCGCTTACGGGCCCGGTCCCAGCACAGACGGAAAGTCTGCTCCTCGACCGTCAGGTCTCCCACTCGGAGTTTCTGGTGCAGCGTGACATACGCCAGAACGTGTCGCGGGGTGCCTTCGATTCTCGCATCCTCGGGACCTCTATATACTCTCGCCACCTCCTGAGTAAAAGTCTGCAGCTGGGCAGCGAGGTAATATCCTTCGAAGTCCGGCACTGCCATACCTCCCTCATCTTTGGGGCGCAACAGCGTGTCGAGCGCTATGCGTCTCCTGCCCGTGCCCCACAGGAACATTATGATCAGTGACCTTAGGCGTTTGAAAATCGAACTCGGGATCCATACCGGCAGTGTCCTAAAATAGTACAAAAGCCTGGGCAGGGCTATCATTTTCAGCAGGGAAATTCTGCCAGCCAGAGATAGCGGCAGAGTCGCCCAGAAGTCCATGGATCCACGCAGAGCGTTAATACAACGAGTTACGTTGCCATCTAGCAGGTCGGATGGGGTGTGGTAAACATAAACCCCTAGATAATGTAGGCAGCGCGGTTCCCACCGGAGTTCCTGAGCAGTGAGTGGGCACGGCTCTCCCGGCCTCAGGGGGAACAGAAAGGATTTGGGCCAGTTGACCCTCAGGCCCGATAACCTACCGAACTGCTCCAGTAGCCTCCGTGCCCCCTGGAGTTCAGCGCCGGCATCAGCCAAAAACATTAACAGGTCATCCGCATAAAGGGAGATGATGTGTGGCCTCCCCCTAAAGGGCAAACCTGCGTAGTGGCGGCCCAGTCTGGCTACCGCAGCGAAGGGTTCCATTGCTAACGCAAACAGTAGCGGGGATAGGGAACAACCCTGTCTAGTGCCACGCCTGATCGGGTATTGTCTCGAGATCAGCGCACCCACCCGGACCCTTGCTACCGCCCCAGTATAGAGGACCTTGGTCCACTGTATGTAACCGTCTCCCAGTCCAAAGCGACGCATCACCTCATACAGGTATCCCCATTCGAGGCTGTCAAACGCCTTTTCAATGTCGATGGACAGGACAAATGGGGAGGTGGTGTCTGGCCAGTCCACACCCATCAATCTCGTGAGTCTGCGGATGTTATGAGTGGTGTTGCGTGTCGGTATAAAACCGCACTGGTCACCATGAACCAGGCTCGTCATATGCACTAGCAATCTGTTGGCTAGAATCTTACTGAGGATTTTGTAATCCGTCGTCAACATAGACAACGGACGGTACGAGGACAGCGCCGTACCCTCCCTGCCCGGCTTTAAGAGTGGAATCATAAGGGCCTCGCACATGGAGCCCGGGAGTCGGCCCTTCTCCTGCGCCTCATTGTATACCTCGCGCAGCCGCGGAGCAAGATGCTCCAGGTATTTGCCATAAAATTCGATCGGGAGACCGTCAAGGCCCGGGGTCTTGTTCCTAGCCATCTGTTTTACAGCGCAACCTATTTCTCCAAGGGAGATGGGCCGCCCTAACTCCTCTGCCTCCGAGTCCTCCACTCGCGGCAACTCCAGCCCGTCCAAGAACTCCTCAAGCTCCTCCGTCCCTCCAGTATCACCACTCAGATAGAGCCCTTCATAATAGGCTCGGAACTTGTTCAGGATCCCGGGTTGGGAGTGGCAAGGCTCCTCCCCTGGCACCTGGATCCTCATGATCGGCCCTCCCCCCCGGATAGGATTAGCAAGCCAAGCCAACATCGCCCCCGCCTTATCACCTTCCGCATGCGCCCTCGTCACGTACGCCTTGTGGTCGAAGCTACGCAGCCGCTCTAGCTCTACCGCCAGCCCCTCCCGCGCCCCGCTAAGCCCCTCCTGCAATTCTGGGTGATTTGGGCGCCTCTGCTCAAGATCCCTCAGCCGTGTCTCAGCCTTATCTAAGTCATCCAACAAAGTCTTCCGTGCCCCTGCCGTGTGCCCAATACAGTGTCCCCGCACCACCACCTTGAAAGCATCCCATTCAACCGCCCTCGTGGAAGCCGAGCCACTGTTCTCTTCAAAATATCTCTCAATACGGTCACTCAGGGCCTCCCTGAACAACAAGTCGTCCAGGGTGTCAGGTTGCAGGCGCCATGTCGGTACGCTGTTAACAGTCACCATCCATTCCAGAGACATCAACAAGGGGTTGTGGTCCGATATCGTCCTTGCCAAGTATTCCGCCCCACCCACCGCAGGGAGCACACATTCCGAACAAAGAAACGCATCCAGTCTCACATGTAAATCATGCAGGTGCGAGTGAAAAGAGTAATCCCTAGTGGTGGGGTGCAACACCCTCCATGCATCCGTGAGGGCCCAGCTCTCCTGCCACTCTAATCTACGCTTGGCGATCCTATGTGCTGGGGATGCGCGAAGCGGGGGATGGGACCTATCTAGTAGTACATCCTCAACCGAGTTGAAGTCCCCCCCCAGGAGGACCGGCCCTGCCAAGTAACCCGCCAATTTGCCCGAAACGTTAGATAAGAAAGCGGGCAGGTCTACATTAGGAGCATACACATTGCATAGCGATATCATCCTGCCTCTCAGCCTTCCTTCCACAGCCACATATCTGCCCTCTGGGTCTATCGACGATTTCGAGACTTGGAAGGGGACCCCCGCCCGTATCTAAATCAATGTCCCCCTCGCAAATGCCGAAAATGTCGTGTAGAATAACTGCCCCCTCCAGCGCCTTTGTAGAGCCGCCCCTTCCTGCTTATTTAGGTGCGTCTCCTGCAGGAACGCTATGTGAACCCCCCTTCGCTTGAGGTATGCCTGAACCTTATGTCTGCGCGTCATGGACTGCATGCCCCGCACATTCCAGGTAACACATTTCAAAGCTCCAGTACTATCCATTCCCCCCTACACAACCGGACCATACAACAAAGAACAGTGTTCGCCTAAGTCCCGCGACCACGGGCCCTCCCCCCCACCCACTCCAAACAGGAAGCCAAACCCCTCCAGCAACTACAACCCCTCGAACAACCCCAACGGCCCACAACACCCACCCTCCCAGGACAGGCCCCCCCGCAACTGGAAGTACCCCCATCCAAACCAACACTCCCGACCACCCCTCAAGGAAAGGTGGTAATATTCGCAGTCCCCACTGCGATGACCTTAGGGGCCAGTAAGGCGCGGCTCAATGCTATAAGACCTCCAACAAATCAGCCCCGCGTGCTCCACCCCACAATCCCCACATTACAGTTCCCCAAAACCTCAATCAATGTCTTTCCACTGCTGTGGGTCCATCGCCCCGGTGGCCAACCAGCGAGTCCATTCCGCCAAACCAGTTCAGCACGCCTCCAGTATCTCTCCCGAGGTCTGCGGCGTCACAATAGGGCCCCGGGCTCCACCAAACTCCGATTGTCCTGTCTCTGAGCCCGTTCCCGGGGCCTCCGAGTCCGTGCCCTTCCCAGATTGAGTCCTGGCGGCTCTAGATAAGTCCACCACCGCCTGTAGGGCCGCCTGCCTCTCCGCCTCCGTCTGTGACATCGAGGGTTTCCCGGTCCTCCTGCGATTCTTCCTGATCCGTTGGGACTGTCTGATCGGCCTCTCCGCCCTGGCCTCTTCCTCCCTGACCTTGGCACCGTCCGTTCCTGCCTTATAAGTGTCCCACCAGTCCCATGCTTCCGCGGAGGTCGTGAAGAATAAAGACTTTTCGTCCACCACCACTCGCAGTTTGGCAGGAAACAACAGGGAGTACTTGATGCCTTCCTGGCGGAGCTCACGCTTGAGGGACAAGAAGTTTGCCCGAAGCCGCTGAGTCTCAAACGTGTAGTCCGGGAACATGGTGACTCTGTTGTTTTCAACTTGGAAGGGCCCTGCCTCTCTCGCCCTCTGCAAAAGCCAGTCTCTGTCCCGGTAATGGAGCAACTTGAACACCACCGGGCGAGGAGGAAGGCCCAAGGCTGGCGGACGCGCCGGAACTCTATGCGCTCGTTCCAGTGAGAAGAAGGGGGACAGACCTTCAGGTGCCACCTCCGTCCGCAGCCAGTTATCCAAGTAGCCCACCATGTCGTCGCCTTCAATTTTCTCCGGCAGGCCCACTAGGCGTACGTTGTTGCGCCTATTCCTGTTTTCTGCATCCTCGGCCCTCCTTTCCAGCACCTTCAGACGGTCCATCACATCTGCCATCTGGGCCTTCACCGTTGCCTGGGCCGGGGCTAAATCCTTAACCGTGGTCTCCACGGATTTCACCCTGTCCTTCAGTTTGTCGTGGTCGGCCTTCAGGAGGCCCAAGCCCGTCGCCACCTGAGCTATATCTTGCTGCAGGGCATCCTTTGTGGTGGCGATGGCTTCCAGGATACGATCCTGCATCCGTTGTAACGCCGCCTGGTCTCTCTCCGCTCCTTCCGCCGCCTCAGTGTCGGTCGCGCCATCTCCCTTCCCCTTCGGTTTCCCCATCTGGGCCGGGATGGGCGGTGGTCCTCAGAATATGTTCCTGGTCGTCCTCCAAGCGTCGCCGGGCACCTTCCTCCGGTCGGGTCCTTAGGTCCAGAAGTATCACCAAGAGGCAGGAAGCACCGAGCAGTCGTGGCCCGGCCAGCGCCAGTTGCACCTGAGATCCGGGGTTCTCGTCTCCGAGTCACTGTCGCTCCGTTGTCGCCCCAGTCAGGGGACGGTCCTCAACCACCGCCCAAGGGTGTGCCCAAAGTTCTGCCAGTGCCGGGGGAGAGGCGCGACGCGGCCGCCAGCACCTCTTGCGTGTCCGGAACGATCTTCAGTGGGTCTCCGGGCAGATGTCTCCGTCACCGGCGATCTCATGCCATCGCCGCCATTTTGGGGTCCGCGACTTCTCGGCCGAGTTCAGCTTTCGAAGTTACTATACTGCTGCGGGAATGCTCGGTGTCGTCCTCCGCGGGTCCCGGACCCTCCGCAGTACCGTCCAGTACCGGATTATGTCCTTTATCTTGGGGTTCGAATGGATTTTCAGGATATTTTCCGGGATCGGGCACGGAGCTCCGAGCTCACGCTGCCTACCTCCTCGGCATCCAGGCCACGCCTCTCGTAGTTTCTCAGCATGTAGTATTTCTTCACTTTTGATGGTGTGTGTAGTTCTCAAGTCACGTGATCACTTTACACATTTGTATTTAAATGCATTTATTGAGCAACGCAGGTATGTGAGCAAGGCTACACCGTTAGCCGAAATGCGTCATTCTGTCTGTTTTATTGCGCATCTGGTTAAAATAAAAGTCACTGTTGCCAGTAGTGAGGAAAGTTATTTGGAGTCTGTGTTTCTCCTTGTGGTGGACTGAAGCACCGGAGTGGTAATTGGAGATTACCTGAAGAGGCGGGCTTGTTCCTCCTTCCACGGACCCCTCTCCGCAAAGTTGGCTATCCGATCTACAAGCCGTTTTGGGAGTGCAGCTGTGTCGAGCTTTACTGGATAAGCCCCCTGCAAGACAACAGTGTAAACCATTCCGTCGATTGGGAGAGACTGCAGGTGTGTTTTCTCGCGGCTGACACCGTGAGGGAGAACGCCAAGGATCAACCGCAGGACGGAAACCTACAAGTCACACTATGAAGGAGGAGAGGTACTTTGCATTGCTGGCTGGAGGGAGTGTTAAGCGAATTAACCCCCGGGATGTTTAAATCGCCATTGTTAATTGCGCACAATAATGTCAGACGAGGCGCTGCTCGAGAGAGAGAAGGCGGCGGATGAGTTATTTGACAACCTACCTAAAATTACAGAGCCTGCCAATAAACAAACACAAGAGACTGGGCAAAGCTCGGATGTTAAATCCTTATTAAAAGCTTTAGAGAAAAACACACGTAACGAACTAACAAAGTGGTGGGAGATAAAATCACTTCAAAAAATTCACGAAGTCGGCAGAATACCCAGGTGTTAGGGGTGCTACCGGTCGTCTTGTTTAAATTCAGACTTTAAAACAGATTCTGTTAACTTTTTGAGAATTTTTAAAGTCAATTTAGGTTAGTAGGTTATTTAGGAATTGTGTATAATGTGTTAAATTACAAGTTTAATCCATTTAGTTATGTTCTATTGAAATTGCTTTTGGCAATGCTTGTTTGTTGTCAATCTGAAATGTTAGCATTAACTGATTAGAGTGTGAGCTCTTTAAGAGACAGGCTCGCGCCAGCCCTCGTGTCCAGTGTAATCTCTTGTAAGGGGCTCGCGCTGACTCTCGTGGCAGAAGCTATAAATAGATGCTTCTGTCAACGGCTCGACGCTTCGTCTCTCGTTGAGCCTGACGAGAGCTTCTGATCCTGCGCTGGAGGTTTCCTTGCTCCTCTGAATATTCCGTTTCCCTGCCATAAAAGAATATTCCCTTTGAAAACCTAACTATTTCCTAACCCTCAGTCGAGTCCCAAACTCCTCAGTTGACTGCATCTGCTGATAAAAGAGCTTCGCCGAAGACGCAGTATCGGGTTTCATTCCCTCTTCGTGACAGCCGGGAGGTTTGTCTGTGAAACTCCTCCCAGCCTGGCAGTTCGAGACTCCTGTTCGGCGCAACGTGATTTGTCAAGGACAGTAAGATTTCATTAATTACTGCAGCAATTTAACTATTTGCGTTTGCGCTTCAAGGAGAAATTGACTTTAAAATTGAATTTAGTGTTTTCGTAGTAAGAGGTTTAAGCTCTTAGTCTAAAAAGTGAATGGTTAATCAAGCCTTGGAAGAGACAAATGACTTTTGGCTGAAGACACTCTCTAAGGATATTTAAGTCTCTTCAAAGTAAAAGGCTTGGTGCTCATTGACTTGACTGTTTGAGATAAAACAAGCCTTGATAAAGGCAAAAGGCTTTTGGGGTAAAATCCTCACAATGTATTTTATCCTGTGTTAATAAGGAGCTCGAATTGAGTTATGTAAAGAAGGTTAATTCTTCTAGGAAGACTGTTTGGAATGAATACTTACAAATAGCAATGTTATCTAGTTATAGGCTGCTATTTCTTGTCTTCCAACTGCAGAATTTCCTGAACAGAAGAATTATAGAAGTCTCTGGTGTCTAGAGGCTGAGTCAGTGCAAAAACCTCTGTTAAAGTGTGAACAAGGGCCAGCCTAACTTATGAGTAACATGGGTCTAGTGTTGTGCATCTTATAAGAAAAGGTCAACGCCCTGGAACACTATCTTGAGAGACAAACAACTGAAGATCTTGTTTAGTTTATTTGTTGTTAGTCTCTCTATCCACTTCCCCTTTCCCTTTGGGAGAAGTTAGCTCAGTCAGTGTTGAATTCCTGATTGGGTTGGTTGATCCTAGAGGGAGTTGGGAGTTTGCAGCTCGAGAGGAAACGTCAGAAGAGTCTCACAGGATTTTCCCAACACCAGGGGCTTAAGAATAATGCTAGCCCCGAGTTTCAAGAATCCCAATCCATTGTTACTTAAAGACTGGGCCGATAGCAATCTAGAGGCCTCCATGCGTTTAGATTGCCTCTTGATTAAATATGCAACAATTGACTGAGAGGTGAATGTGACAGAAATAGCACGCATCAAGCAAGAACTGCTTTCTATTACAACCGCAGCTAATAAGGATTTCATTGACAAAAGTCTCCAGGACATGGCAGCACGTATCAAAAAACAAGAAGATACCATCAAGTCCAGGAAGGCGTTTAAGTTTGCTCGGGACAAAAATGATTATGAGTGGGGCCAGGTCTTCACATTTGCCCGAAAATATGATTTATAAAGAAACAAGGCGGCATAGGGGCACAACAAAAACAGGGGAAAGTTCAAACAGCTAGCTCTAACAACACTCTTGCTTCTTCATCAGACATCAGCGTAATAGTAACAGATACAGATACAGATGGCAGTGGCTCTGAAGCAGGAAGTAACTCTGCATTGAGGCCCCTCACCTACGCTTAAGAGATGGTCGGGCCGCGTGATAAAGGGAGGCACCAGAGGAGTCACCAGCTCAGGGTCCCTGTAGTACGCAAATATTCCACCAGGAGTGGCATCAAATGGTGCAGGGCATGGAGGAGGGAGTCAGGCAAGAAGATCCCATGTGCATCCGCACATGCCAGTCGTGGGCTGCAAGTACGTCAGGGGCTGCAAAATCAATGTCATGGCACAGCTCAGGGAGAAGGGCCATCCTGGGCAGGCGGTCGGCCTCAGCCTGTCCTTAGTCGGTCGGGAACACAGCCGAAGACCCCTCACCACAGTCGAACACCCCCCACCACAGCCCACTGTCTCTGTCAATCAGGGGGAGGCACAGGAGATGCGTTGTGCCAGGAGACAGCTGCTCAGGCTTGCTCCAAGATACCAAGCAAAGGGTTGTGCAGCGGAGTTGTGTACTATGCGACCATCTTGGCCATGCCCCACATTTCTCAATATTTCAAGTTTTCACCTGTGTGAATGGCAACTGCAGAACTGCTGCAGGTTGCAATAAGCAGCATAACCTTTGCAGCAGCCAGTCAGAGTCACCCCTAAGTGATGCCTCTTGAAATTATAAGCTTAGTGTGGGAATGAACTGAGTAGTTCTCATATGAACGGCTAGTGCTTCACTTCGAGCATTTGACCTAGATTAGATTTGCAGTAACCAACCAGCCGTCAAAGCCGCAAACAGTGCTTGGGGTATTTGCAGACTCTTGAGAAATGGAGGGGAAGCACTACACGGACCAGCCGCCCTCGGGACCACGCGCACCTGCGCACCCTACAGCCCCTCCTTCTGCCACCACATAGAAGCACTACACGGACCAGCCACCCTCGGGAGCACTCGCACCTGCGCACCCTCCAGCCCCGCCTTCTGCCACCACATAGCGGCTCATGGCCCCCGCTTTTCGGGAGCCGCTTGAAGCCTCGAACAGTGCTTGGGGCAATTGCAGACTCTTGAGAAACGGAGGGGAAGCACTACATGGACCAGCCGCTCTCGGGACCACGCTCACCTGCGCACCCTCCAGCCCCGCCTTCTGCCACTACATAGTGGCTCGCGGCCCCCGCTTCACGGGACACACCTGGGCGCACGCCAGGCAGAGCCCAGGCCAAGTGCGGGCCCGTTTGAGCCCGTTTGAGGCCGTGAGAGGCCTGTCTGGGCCCTGTCCCTTTTGGCCAGGACCTGAAAACCACAGTTCCAACAGTAAGTCGACCTAGAGATATTTTTCTGGCAAAAAGGGTAACCTCACAAAAATTAAAATAAGTCATGACAACTCGGGAGGGCCGTGGTAGAAAAGCGGCAGGAGCAGGTTATGTCGCGGGGACCTTAGACCAATTTATCACTAGAGTGACATCAGTCTTGGCCAAAGAGATGGCACTAACGGAGTGCAGAATTTCAAGGGACCCAGCGTTCACCAAAAGGTCGTCCCTGGGGGAGATTATGAATGCCAGTTCACCACAAAGAGCCTCCCAGCCCCACAAATCCCCTACCGAGCTGTGATTGAGTAGAGACATTCAACAAGATGATTCTCTACTAACAGTCATGGTGGAGACAGGGGGGACCATTACAACACATGCCGAACAATACCCACAATGCAGTGGTCCATACATAACCAAATGTTTCGAATGACTGTGCACTAGGGGCAATCCCCAAAAGGAAGCGAGATGGAGCTCAGCACAAGGGAAGACAACCCAAAATGCCAAAATTAAGCAAAAGGAATAATAATAAAATCACCACCCAAGTTATTCCTGAGGATCCGCCACAAATGACTGAGCCCGCAAACATTGAGACCACAGAAGGAAATGGCTCTAGACCGCCAGTGAGTGCAGACGAATATTTGCTCCAATTGGGCGTTATAATGAAATTGCATTTAGAACCCATTTTATCGAGACTAATGCAAATCGAAAAAAGGCTCGCCGGTCTTGAAACATCAATAACTAATGCTGTAAAAGCTACTAAAATTACTACAGTGATCGATATCCATGAGGGAAACCGCATGAGAGCTAGGTCTGGAGGAGGCTCTACAGCACCGGATTTGGTAGATCCAACTGCGACTCCAAATGAGGGAGCAGGACTTTGCCCGCCTGCCCAAAAATCACTTATGCCAGGAACAACCACAGAGGCCAGGGATACCTCCCGCAAAAGCAATAGATCAACTCAGGGCCTGCGAGAACCACATCTAATGGAAATTGTACCCAAGGACCATCGGAAAGGACCTGAGCCAGGAAATGGCTACCAACATTTAAACCTCCCCCCTGATTGTTTGCCCTATGTTGCCGTTCTGACAGGCATTCCTAGACTTAAAGCAGGGCAACTCCTATGAGCAGTTGAAGAACAAGTCAACCCATTGGTTAAACACTAACAGACCACTCCCCCGGGACATGCAGTCAAAACTTTTATTTGTAAGAAGGGTGGATTGGGTGGGACCGATAAAGAAAAAGACTTCTGGGGACTGTATTGTGATTTATTTTGATGATCCCAGGGTCGTTGAATACGTTTTCAGGGAGCACGAGAGAACCTAAATACCAACAAACAGCCTAGGGACCTGAGTTATTTTTATATATTTTCCCCCCACACGCTAACCCCAGTGAACTTAGAATCGGGGAGAGGCAGGAGGGGGAATCATGCCAGGCTGATAACCAACCCAATTGAGGGTCAACAATTTTCAATCCCTTTGCACAACAGGTTCGACCGGTTGGATTTGGTGGATTGACTGAACATCGGAGGTATAGATTGGGCTGTGAGTTCCCCTGAGGGAAGGCTATTGATTAATGATGGCCCAAAGGGCGGGCTACTAAACAAAACCCGAACCCCCAGCAAAATAGGGACTAATCTTGCCACACGTCATGAGTTGGTGGATAAAAGTCTTGAGGGTGGCAATGAGAGACCAAATATGGGATTAACTAGCAATGCTAGAGTAGTTATCCCGCATCCAGGAGCTTCTCATTACGGCCTCTTTCGATCTAGCGACCTAGGTGCACAAGAGTGTCCGGGCTTGAGGGAAAAGGGGCATAAAAGTCCTTTCATGGAAGATTGCGGGTCTTGCGTCTAAACTCGATTTTTTAGTCTGGGGGGACTTTATCGAACTTCATGAGATTTGTCTATTACAGGAAACATGGACCGTAACACCGGTCCATAGAGTGGGGTTCGTTACATACCATGAGCCAGCTGTTAAAGGACAAAAGTGTGGACCATCGGGGGGCTTGTATATATGGGCGGCAATCCATCTTGGGTTAGTTGTAAGGAGAGTTGACACCCACTCCCCAGACATAAACTGCATCTCCTTGACGTCGATGAAACTGAAAAAACTGGCACTTATTAACATCTACTCACGTCCAGTCCAGTATGGAGGTACGTCCGCTACCTTGGATTCTCTGAACAGCCTTTTGAAATCTCTTCCAGGCAACACGCAGTTTGCAATCGGAGGGGATTTCAACTGCCACTTTGAACCCCTCAAGATTATTCCGCTACCGATAACGTTAGATGAAGATGCAATTTGGGCAGTTCCACCACCCAATGTATATCCGGCTAAGAAGTGGACTCCGGCCATCCTGCAAATGCAATCTCTTACTCTAACCTTCTCATTCAGAGCTTGCAACGGGCGTATCCCGAAAGACAATCCAGGCCAACCCACGTTTGAAAGAGCAGGTCAAACATCTGTAATTGATTACTTTTTAATCAGCACAGATTTATGGCAAAAAGTCCTAGATTTTAGCATAGTACAGTGCACTGAAAGTGACCATAATCCTTTTGTCACCCTTTTAGATATTCATTCCAATAATTTAGCCGAAGATGTTACTATTTCACCCAGAAGCGATCTTAGAGTCACAGCTGGAGGGAGACGTATACGTTGGGCAAAAATGATCCAATCTACAGAAACAATGACTAGAATGTATTAAAGCATAATTCCATTGTTAGAAAAGGCATTCCCTGCGACATTAAGTCCCTGTAGCACTACTTATTGCGAGGATCTGGCAGCTATCCACCAGGAAATGGTCCTAACTCTGTCGACATACTTCGTGAACACTAGGAGCAACAAGAGTAAACAACAATCCAACAAGAATTCATGGTTTAACAAGAGATGCAGGGCAGCAAAGCAAACCCTCTTATACTCTCTTAAGGAGGGAAATAATCTACGTATCACGGAAGCTAGGGCAGCTTTTAAATATTTTTTTTATTGAACAAGACTGTAGGAAGACATTGGTACATTAAACTCTTCATAATTAGACAAAAATTTCAAAACAATATACAAGAGACAACCCTAGAATATGCAATACCACAGCGAAAAGTGAAAAAACTGCAATAGCGTACGGCTAAGCGTACCGATATTAAAGTGCTAGTGCAAGATAGTGCAAGGAAAACAGACTGATATAATACATTGAAATTCCTATTGTAACTTATACAAAAGAAAATAGCCAATATAACGCGACGAGGATATCATTGCCATTCTTGAAATGCTAGTACAAAAATGTGCAAAGTTGGCTAAAAAAAAAACATCAAGATTAGTATGCGGTTCATAAAGTGCTAATGCTATAAAATGCAAGAACTGCCGGTTTTAGAGCAGCAAAAATATTATTGCAATTATTACAGTGCTAATGCAGTATCTTGCAACATAGGCTAATATAAAAAGAAAACTGATATAAAGCATCAAGATTACTATACGATTCACAAAGTGCTAGTGCAATAAAGTACAAAAGCCGCCGATTTAAAGCAGCAAAAATATTATTGCAATTTTTCAAGTGCTAATGCAGTATCGTGCACAATTGGCTAGTATATACGATAAAGTGTACAAACTGCCGATATAATACAGCAAGTATATACTACAAATTTGTAAAGTGCCAATGCAAAAACGTGTAAAAATTGACTAAAATAAAGCAATAGTAAAGCATGAGCTTCCTTTTATCAATTCCAGCTTCTCAAAATATTTCCAATTCCTTTCAAATCTTGCAATCGCACCCACCCTACCTGCATAAGCTCTCTCAAAATTACATGTTCTTCTCATTTTATTAAACCATTTTAATTGACATGGGATCACCGCAGATTTCCAATTTTGTAAGATCAAGGACCGTGCTACAACAGTGGCAATAAAAATAAATACTTCTTCTGATTTATTGAACCTATTCCTTTCTTTACAGATACCAAAAAGGGCCACCTCTGCTTCTGGTAGTAGTATTTTCCCAATTGCCAGCTCCATATCTACGAAAATCCCTTTCCAGAAAGATTCTAGCTTTGGGCAGGAGAAAAAAATATGATACCAACCTCCCTGACCCCTAGTTTTGCATCTAAAACATTTATTCCCACATTCAGGGAATATTCTCTGCAAAGCCTCCGGGGTATAGTACGCCAGCCAGCGAGAAAGAAAGGACATTCGCTTATAATTAGCTGCCCGGAGTGCTTTGTTACCTAAATAACATACTACTTCCCAGTCTTTTTCTGAAAAAACGCACTGTGACGTGAGGCTTATTTTTTCTAAATGATTAACAATTACAGGAGATGATCCAGAAAGGAGTAGCTTTTTATACCAGAATCCTATTCCCTTATGTTTCTCCCCATATAGAGCTGTTAACAAAACATTGGATGTAGTATCTAAACACCCTATCTCTTTTCTTATAAAATAAACCAGTTGTAGATATTCAAAGAACATAAGCCGCCTAGGATATGTTCTATCTATAACCATTTGCCAACTAATTACCGTATTTTGGATAAGTAGGTGTCTTATTTCGCAAAATCTGGCAGATTCCCATTCTATCAGGTGATTCAGGGATATCTTGAGACCCATTTTAACGCATTCTAGCAATTTCAGATGAATAAACCCGTCTGACCCGTGTTTTTTATGTAAAAGCCGTAATCTTGATGAGTATCCTAACAGTGTCTTGTAACTTGTTTTCTTAGGAAGCTTCACAGATCAAACTTGAGGATCGTGGGGGTCCTGGAAGGAACAGAAGGATCCGACACAGTACAATGGGTTAACTCCTTCATCCAGAAAGTAGTCCTACTAGACTTTGAGGGGGACTTAACGTTAACAAGGGCCCATAGAGTACCAGCGCAGCGTTTTGCGAACTCTCCATTCCTAAGAACTATCCTATTGAATTTCGCTGACTTCAGGATTAAGGAACGGATTCTCTCAAGAGCATATCAACAACGACAGTTCGCTGTTTCTGAAACTGCAAAATGCAGGATCTTTACAGATATGACAGCGGCAGCGGTCAAAAGAAGAAAAGAATTTGTAAAATTGCTGCAGCTATTTAAAGCCAATGGTGCCCAGGCTTCGATTGCGCAGCAATCAAAACTGAAGGTTCTTGTTAAAGGAAAACATTTTCTGTTCACAGATTTAGAGGAGGCTCAAACTCTTCTCAACGAGATATCCACAAGGGCTCAGGTTTGAAGGAGACTAAGTGAAAGGAATCTGGATTTATAGTTTGAAAGTAAGGTGTTAGGTTTTATTTTTTATTTTATTTTTTTCCCTTCACTAGCAAAAAGGACTAACTTAGAGGCGGGGGTTCCTGGGTTAATGGGTCACTTCAGGGTGTAATAGGAAGACACCTGAAGAAGAAAGTGGAGGGAGGGATGTGGACCGCGTGGACGGGGAGGGGGTTCCCACATTCCAGGGGGGGTTCAGGTTGGGGGGGGAAATGCAGTAAAAGAATACAAGTACAGTAGGTTTGCTATTCTGATTTTTATTAATGGTTGGTACGGAATATGTTTAAGATTTTACAGATTTGTAGAAGAGATTTGATTCATGTAATATCATGTCCATTAATGCGAATGGGTTGCTCAACAAACAGAAGTATGGAGCCCTTTTGAAATGGGCAATTGCCCTTAAACCACAGGTGGTCTTCCTTCAGGAGACGCACCTGAGGACAAATTCTCCAAAGTTATTTCTGCCAAGATATTTCTCTCATGGATTTTTTTCCTCAGCTGGGGTTGCCCAGAGGGGAGTCGCTATTTATTTCTTAAGGAATCTACCGTGGGAAGTGGTGCAGATGCGAAGAGATTCTAAAGGTAGATGGCTTTGGGTTGTAGTAAAATTGTTGGGAAAAGTATTTAACTTTGTGAATTACTATGGCCCAATCTTTGATGACACCTCGGCCCTGACGGAAATTAGTGAAATCCTAAGGGTTTCTCCGGGGCAAATCATAGTAGGAGGTGATTTCAATTATATCCAGGATCTAAAGAGAGTACGAAAGGGGTGCTGGAAGCTTTTACGACAGAATACCAATTGCGAGACTCCTGGCGCTCCCTGAATCCCAATACAGAGTCCTACACATGCTATTCTAATAGGTTTCATACAGCCTCTAGAATAGATTTTTTTTTATCTTCTTGATCACTTCAAATTTCCAGTGCATCGATAGATTGTAACCCCTTTTCAGATCATGGGAGGGTTGAAGTGGAACTGATGCTAGAAGGTATAGAAGGGGAGCGTCCTAGGTGGCAGATGGATCGCACCCTTTTACAAAATATGGCATGGGTAGAAGGCTTCAAAGAATGGATACAAGAATTGTTTTTAGTAAATAGGGATTCAGCTGAGCCTTTTGCAGTATGGGGCGCATTTAAAGCAGCAGCCCGGGGGCAGATTATAGCATTTTTCAGTAATTTGGCAAATGTTCGAAAGCGAAAAATATCTGCCCTCCAGTGTGCTGCTGAGAAGGAGTATGCTTTAAAACTCAACCAATTGCCTAATAAATGGGAACAAGCTAAAGTATTGCTTAGGGACTTTTTCACTCTGGAAGAGATAAACAGCTCGAAGGCCTTTCAGCAAAGGCTTTACAAAGATAGTCAACTGATGGGGAAGCTTTTGGCTAATTCAATTAGAAAAAAACAAGAATTTTCCATCATTTTGAAAATCCAAGATCCTTTAGGTGGAATAGATTCTCGGAGCGAGGGAATTGCGAAAATATTCCTTGATCATTACGAGAAAATTTACTCCACAGATATTGAAGTGGAGGGAATATTGATCAAGGAATATTTTGATAATTTGGATATTCCCAAAATCTCCGATTCTAGGAGCAATCAAATAGGTTGTGAATAAATTCCCTGGAAATTCAAAATAACATAAAAGCAACAGCGGGAGCAAAAGCCTCAGGCATAGACGGGTTCCCGATCAAATTTTATAAGGTTTTTTTCAATGAACTAGAAGATCCCTTGAAAAATCTATTTAATTATATTAGAGTAGGCTGTAAGGGTTATTTTGGATTCCCTGCCCCAATTATTTGTATGTTACAGAATATTTATGAAGGGGCATCAGCTCAGGTGATAGTCAATGCTAGGCAAGCAGGGAAGAATAAAATAAAATGCGGTACTAGGCAAGGCTGCCCTTTATCTCCCCTGCTTTTTACCTTTTTTATCGAACCTTTGGTTATAAAAATAAGAAACAATGATGCAATATTTCCCCCCATTGCTGGAATGTCAAAGTTAAAACTGTTTTCCGACGATATTGTCCTGTACTTGGCTCCTGAAAAAGAAAATATTTTACATCTCATGAAAGAGCTTAAGGAATATGAGAAGATCGGGGGGCATAAGATCAATGAGACAAAAAACGGAAGTTCTTATTTTAAATTCTAATCTAGATTTTCTTCCGCTAGATCTTCAGTCTCAAGCAGAAAAACGGGACCCAATAAGATACTTAGGGATTTTTGTGACCAGAGACTATCAAGAACTTTTTCGGCCGAATTATAAAAAACGAAGAACAAAATAAAGAGCCTATTTGAACAATGGGACCTATTGCCCTTGTCGTTGATTGGTAGAGTGGCATTGATAAAGATGAATGTATTGCCTTTGCTTTTATTCTTGTTTAGTAATATCCCAATTAAAGTCAATATGGCTTTTTTTAATGAACTCGAATCCATGATGAGAAGATTTATTTGGAATAAAAAGGCCTCAAGAGTTAAGCTCTCGGTGGTACAACTTTCCGTAAACCAAGGTGGGCTGGCTCTTCCCCGTTTTAAGACATACTAGGAAGCAGCTTTTTTCGATATAGTGGCAGGATTATTAAGGATTATACAGACAAGAGACAATTTTTTTCTAGATAGAATGCTAGAAGAATCAGGCTCTCAATTTTTTTTCTTTTTAAAAACTGCAAAGCTTCCTAAGAATAAAAAAATGATTTTCAATGCGAAAACAGAACGGGAGGTGGAAAGATGGCTGAACATAAAGGCAGCCTTAGAATTAAAAGATGCGAAGATCATCTGGAACCTGGTACATACCGGGAAACCAGAGGGCAAGTCCACCATTGACCCAAACATGTGTGAAGAAGCATGGGGCTCGCATTTCAGAGATCTATACTCAAATCATCTAGTGGTAGCAAGCGAGCTGCCTGCAAGTCTTCTAAATCCTGATCCGAAATGGAACATTCCACCTTGCACACTCTCTGAGGTGCAAGTAGCCTTAGCTAAGCTCCAAAGGGAAAAAGCCCCAGGCCTGGATAGGGTCCCTGGAGATCTATACAGGGAGGAACAGATAGTGTGGGCCCGTATCTACAACTATTATTAAATGCAATTCTAGGTGGTCTCTCTCTTCCCCCCACTTGGTTGGGGGCGAGGTCATCCCTATCTACAAAAAGGGTTCCCCTATGGAACCAGTCAACTATAAGCCAATCAGCCTGATTGATGTATCACAAAAAATCTATGGGAGGGTTTTGCTCCAACGTCTTCAGGATTGGATGAGTGATCAGGACATCCTGATACCTTTACAAGCGGGTTTCAGGGAAAAAACATCTACAATAGATAAGCTATTCAGGCTCCAGTTAATTTACTGAAAGCATGCTGTGTTGGGAGGGGGTACTCTATACTTAATCTTCGTAGACTTGAAGTCAGCCTTCGATATGGTGGACCGTAACCAGCTTTGGAGCATCCTGCTGGCTACGGGAGTTCCACCATACCTATGGTATCAGTTCAAACTACTCGACTTTGTTTACCTCCGTGAGCCCGTGCCTCCTCCCAGATCCCGCCTCCCAGCTGACCCGCCCACGCTCCGCCCCCTCCACTATCCATTTATGACAGATGTCCCAACGCGCAGCGTCCACGCTCTGCGGCCGCGCCGAAGGTGTGCCAAAGGTAAGCCCGTCTACGCCCGTCCGCGCCTGGATCGCGCCCAGCGCCAGAGCCCCTGGCCCCTGCAATTCCCAGCTCCCCCGCATAACATACGACGCCGCAACCCTCACTGCCCTCAACCCCGGCCGTCCACCAAACTGCCACCAAGCTGCACCAGGACACATCCATGGACCCTTCACATGCCACTCCTGCAAGTTCGACTGCACCAAGACACACACCACATCCACAAACACCAAACAGAGATCCGACACTAACCACCTAAATTGCATCCTGCTCAACACCCGCTCGGTCCACAGACACGCCATCGACCTTTGGAATCTACTAGACACCATTGCTCCGGACGTCGCCTTCCTGACAGAAACCTGGATGAATGCCTCGTCAGCTCCAGACATCACCATAGCCATCCCGGAAGGCTACAAGATCATCCGAAAAGACCGCACCAACCAAACAGGAGGAGGCATCGCCATCGTCCATAAGAACTCCATCCGCATCTCAACCTACTCAGACGTCAACCTTGCTATAGCCTAACACCTGCACTTCCAGATCCACACCGACCCCAAGACCACACTCAGAGGCTCACTCCTCTACAGGCCACCAGGACCCTGTGCACAATTCAGTGAAGACATCACTGACTTCATCACCTCACACGCCCTCCCCTCCGAGGACTACATTCTACTGGGAGACCTCAATTTCCACCTGGAAAAGAGCAACAACAGCAACACCACCACCCTTCTGGACAATCTAGCCAACCTCGGAATCAAATAGCTAGTAAACACCCCCACCCACATCGCTGGAAATACACTCGACCCTATCTTCACCTCCAGCAAACACATCTCATTCAATCACACCACAGCTCTCCATTGGACGGACCACAGCTGCGTTCACTTTACTTACAAAAAGACCACAATCCATAACCACCCTCAACCTACTTTGCGAAGAAACTGGAACAAAATCACCATCGACCAGATCTCCACATCGCTTCTTCAAAATCCCCCTACCTATACGTCGAACCCTAACCAAGCAGCCATTAACCTCACACAATGGCTAACCAACAGCGCCGACAACCTAGCACCCCTGAAAAAACGTCAAATCAAGCTAGGCAGCAAAAACGCCCCCTGGTTCAACAATGACCTTAAGAATTCCAAGAAACTCTGTTTCTCCCTTGAGAAAGCCTGGAAAAAAGACCCAAACACTAGCACCAGGGACGCCTTAAAAAACGCCACCCGTTTACACCACCAACTGATCCGGACTGCCAAGAAATCCGCATTTAAAGACAGACTAGACAACAACGCCCACAACAGCAAGGAACTATTTAACATCGTCAAAGAGTTTACCAACCCCACCGCCATCTCCAACGACATCACTCCCTCTCAAATCCTTTGCGACTCCCTAGCTTCATTCTTCCACAACAAAATCGCAAACATCCACAACAGCTTCGACAACCAATCCGGAAACCAACCCACCCAACCTACTTCTGAACATAAACCCCTTGGAACATCCTTTACCACTGGAACCCAATCTCCACTGAGGACACCCTTCGCCTGATGAACTCCATCCACTCTGGATCCCCCACAGACCCATGTCCCCACCACATCTTCAACAAAGCTGACTCCATCATAGCACCCCACCTCCGAGATGTCATCAACTGCTCCCTCAACTCCGCCACCTTCCCGGAAAGCTGGAAACACGCGGAACTCAGCGCCCTTCTGAAAAAACCCACAGCAGACCCCACCGATCTCAAAAACTACCGCCTCATCTCGCTCCTACCTTTCCCGGCCAAAGTCATCGAGAAAGCCGTCAACCACAAATCCCACAGTCTGCCACAGCGCCTTTATACAACGCCTCAACAACATCGGAATCCAAGGAAAAGCACTGGACTGGATCACCTCGTTCCTGGCCGGAAGAACTCAGAGAGTCCGCCTTCCACCGTTTAAGTCAAAAGCCACTGAAGTCATCTGCGGCGTGCCGCAAGGATCTTCACTCAGCCCCACCCTCTTCAACGTATACATGAGCCCCCTCGCGACGATCGCACGCCAACACAACCTCAACATCATCTCCTACGCTGATGACACTCAACTGATCCTCTCACTCACCAAAGACCCTAACACCGCCAAAAACAACCTACATGAAGGAATGAAAGAAGTAGCTGAGTGGATGACTCACAGCCGTCTTAAACTAAATTCAGACAAAACAGAAGTCCTCATCTTAGGTACTTCCCCCTTCGCCTGGGACGACTCTTGGTGGCCAGCGGCCCTTGGAAAAGCACCCACCCCAACGGACCACGCACGGAACCTGGGCGTCATCCTGGACTCCTCCCTCTCGATGACCAGACAAGTCAACGCCGTTTCATCATCATGCTTCAACATTCTTCGCATGCTCAAAAAAACATTTCGCTGGATCCCCACCGAAACTAGGAAAACGGTCACCCACGCATTGGTTACAAGCCGCCTGGACTACGGAAACACCCTATACGCCGGTACCACCGCAAAATTTCAGAAAAAACTCCAGCGCATCCAAAACGCTGCAGCAAGACTCATACTAGACATCCCGTGCAAAAACCACATTTCCAGTCACCTGAAAGACCTCCACTGGCTCCCTGTCAATAAGAGGATAACGTTTCGTCTCCTCACCCACGCACACAAAGCACTCTATGAACTTGGACCCGAAAGCCTCAACACGCGACTTTCCTTCTACACCCCCCCCCCGCCAACTACGCTCTTCAAACCAAGCCCTCGCTGCTGTTCCACGCATCAACAAAACCACCATGGGAGGAAGATCCTTCTCCTACCTAGCGGCTAAAACCTGGGACTCCCTTCCCATTCACCTCCGCTTTACTCAAAACCACCTAGCCTTCAGAAAGCAACTTAAAACCTGGATATTCGACAAGTAATTCCCCACCCCTCCTCAAGCGCCTTGAGACCCTCTGGGTATGTAGTGCGCTATATAAATTATTTGACTTGACTTGACTTGACATATGCGAAGGTGAGATTTGGTAGGGATGGGTGTCTGACGGCCCCATTCCCCGTGGAAAAGGGGGTTAGGCAGGGCTGTGTACTTGCCCCGACCCTTTTCTCCCTTTTCCTAAATGGGCTTATAGTAGATCTCAACGCCACCAAGGACTTAGACTCCCCAAAACTCGCATTATACAGTTTTATCGTCCTTATGTTTGGGGATGACACGCTGCTGCTATCAAAGTCACCTATGGGCAGGCAGCGTGTATTAAATGTGTTCTCCCAATTTTGCCAAAAAAGAAACCTTGTGGTCAACACCCATAAAACTAAATATATGGTATTTAACGCCTCGTCCACCAACTGCCCGCACCCAATTTTGGAGGACGGACCCCTGGAAGGGTTTCCGTCTTTGATTATTTAGGCCTCACATTAAATGATAAAATGGGGTGGGGCCCACAGATGGACAAGGCTAACCTTAGATTAACCCAGGCTATGGGGGGAATTCCAAAAGTACTGATGAATTGCATTTTAAAAACCATAGGCCCACCTCTGGAAATCTATAAAGTGCAAGCCAGGGCAGCTTCCCTATATGGGGCGGAATTGTGGGGGCATATACCTTCTAAATCCCTCTCACTAACTGATAATAATTTTACCAGGCAAATCCTGACACTACCCAAAAACACTCCATTGGTACCACTCAGGATGGACTTAAACATCCTTCCAATTACGGATGTTATTGCATAGCGCCCCTTGCTTTATTGGCGGCGGCTGTGGTGCACTCCGGAGTTGGCTAGATATAGGAAGAATTGAAAGCGGTAATGACAACACTAGGGGCTGAAAGTATACTGTGGTTAGCCTTCATAAAGCACTCCTTTACTGCAATTGGCTTGGAAAGCCTCTTGGTAACACCGGAGGCCTCCTGTGCCGAGATATCTAAAAAAGCACTGAAAACGCACTCAAGGAGTCGAAACTGGTGGAAATCTTGTAGCAAGCGAAACCATCAAGTCTGACATACAGGTATCTGGATTTCAAGTCCCATTATCACTTTGAGCATGTACTTGACACCCTACAGCCAACCTTAGCCAAAAAGCTCTTCCTACAGTTCAGATACGGCACCTTACCGCTATTTGCTGTCACAAACAAATGAGCGGGAGCCTCAAACTCCCTCTGCACTGGATGCCTTTCAGAAGAGGAAACATTAGTTCACGTAGTACTCTACTGTGCGGCATAAAAAAACCAGGGAAATGGATAATACAATTATGTAGGAATCTGGGTATAAGGAACTATGTTTCCTTTTTTAGGATCCTAAGCTCGGACACTAGACCTGTCTTTGTGGTGTCAGTAGCAAAGTTTCTATTTTCAATGTGGACAATGCGCAGAAACCTGTTAAAAGCGGCCTAGACCCCTCATTGTCCCGGATTGTAGGACTGTATCTCCTAGGTTGTATTGGTTGTCATAAGGTGTGACATTTTGATCTTAGCTTGAAGGAGTTTTGATTTTACCTGGCAGGGGATGGGAGTTTTATATGTTGGGTTTTGTCCTCGTAACTATCTTGGATCTGGAGACTATCGAGTTGTTTCCCAAAACTTTTTTAGAATTGTATATATAACTTACATTTTTATTGTGTTTTTATGCATTGATGATATTTCATATCAAATCTCTCTTTTAACTACTATTATCATATTATGGCCGTAGTTCCGATGCACGTAGTGAAACCCAACCTGAAGCTGTGACGAATTTGCAACTGTTTTAAATGATTGTACTTTTATGGTTATAAAACAACCGCAATAAAGTTTTTCTTGACTTGACTTGACTTTTAACCACAATACAAATAAAGACCCAATCCAATGGCGTACAAATATATCAGTGACTCAAAAGGAAGGGGGTCCAAATGTCCTGCCCCCCACTACTCTCTTATACACATTATAAGGAGGTAATGCACTGTACTCCGCCCACATTAAAAGACCTGTTCTCCCGGACAACATCACAGAACACCAACAAAAAGTGAACCAAAATAAAGTTGGTCACACAAGTCCACACCAAATATTGAACTCTACTCTTAATAGAGGAAAAATGTGCGAGAAGCAAATGACCCCTCACGGAAAAACCACCATCCGGGTAACTGGTATGCAATTTCCAGACAGGCCCCTGTCTCATCATCGGTAGTCACTTGCTTCTCAAAGGAAATAAGAAGAAAGAAAAGAAGAGTCCAAAACAAACAACATATAAAGTGACAAATAGTGAAGCGCAGAAAAATCTACTGGTGACAAACACACACAAATATAACTGAGTGCCTAAAAACACACACAGCACACCAGTCCCTTAACCAATTTTATTCATAGGGCGGTGATAGTGTGCTGTTTTATATTAAAAGGCTGGTAGCTAATCATGCATACCATTACCTATTGCCAGTGCCGACATGTTTCACTGCTATATTGCGTTAAGCAGTTTCATCAGGGCTGCACTCAAATGCTGCCACTTCACTTTTTGGACACTAGTTCTGTAACGCGCAGGAGACAGCCAAGCTAGTCATACCCGCCGCTCCGGTATCAACAAGGTCACGAACCCAGGAAGACGCCTTTCCTCAGACGGCTGAAGAAAGGGTCTTCCTGGGTTCGTCACGACAAAAAGTTTTATCAAGGAACAAGGGACATACTTACGTTAGAAGTACCCGGTAACCTTGTTGGCACTCAGTTATATTTGTGTGTGTTTGTCACCAGCAGATTATTCTGCGCTTCACTATTTGTCACTTTATACGTTGTTTGTTTTGGACACTTCTTTTCTTTCTTCTTATTTCCTTTGAGAAGCAAGTGACTACCGATGATGAGAGAGGGGCCTGTCTGGAAATTGCATACCAGTTACCCCGATGGTGGTATTTCCGTGAGGGGTCATTTGCTTCTCGCACATTTTTTCCTCTATTAAGAGTAGAGTCCAATATTTGGTGTGGACCTGTGTGACCAACTTTATTTTGGTTCACTTTTTGTTGGTGTTCTGTGGTGTTGTCCGGGAGAACAGGTTTTTTAACGTGGGCGGAGTACATTGCATTACCTCCTTATAATGTGTATAAGAGAGTAGTGGGGAGCAGGACATTTGGACCCCCTTCCTTTTGAGTCACTGATATATTTGTACGCCATTGGATTGGGTCTTTATTGTATTGTAGATTTTGAGTGGAGGGCGACCCTTTCCGCATTCCCTCTGAGCTCCTAGGTATTGTTTGATTGACTTTTAACCAACCAGCTCATTGCTGTAACCCTTTCTTTGCCCATTCTTCAGCCCCATCTTCTGACCTTAGTTCATGTTTTGTCACTGTAAAAACTACAGTTAATACCTTTTCCTGGAGGCGCACGGATCGGTGGTCCAAGATTGCCGCACTCTAAGGAGCTCCGCGATGACGAGCGGGGCTCGCAAATGAAGGGAGGATTTCACGGTGGTGGTTCCTGGTTAAAACAGCTGATTTCGATGTCGGAACCCTCATGCCTTCTCTGGGCGTATTTTCGTCTTCAAAAGTGACCTTTTGAGGGAGTTACACACTATTTTTTTCTCCTCTCGAATTGCGGCTGCCTTTTTATTTTTTTCTCTTCGTTTTTTCCTACACAGCGTTTTTTACTGCTGTTCTTGTGCTTTACACACTCTGCACATTATTTTTTTGGCCAAAACCTTGCTTTGGACTACTAGTTGGGACTTATTATGCTGGGCCTTGTTTTGCTGAATATGTCCTTACTCTGATGCCGGCTGTCTGTCTCAAGTGCACATGTTGACTGGAAATTTAGACTGTTTTTTCAAGTCATGCCTGCCTGCTCATCTTCTTGCTTATCTGGTTGACGATTATTTTCATTGTTTGGCATGGGTTTTGTTTTATTTCTACATGTCTGGGCTCCTTAATTCACCAGCAGCTACCTCTACTTTCAGTCACCCTACGCTTTATTTGCTTGCTCCTTGGCACTATCTTCATCTGCATCAACTTGGCTTGGTGCTGCTACTTTTTGGCTCCTGTTGTGCATTTCTTGCTGTTCCTTTGGGCTTAATCCTTCAAAATAAAGTCCTCTCACACTACTAAAGCTCATGGCAATGTTTCTAGCATGTGTAAAGGCCCTGCAACTGGTACGCGTCTCAAAAAGGACCCTCCATCTCCGTCAAAACCTCCTCTCCCTGTCACATTGGAGGATATTATGGAAAAATTACGTCTTATTGGCCCTTTCATGACTGATACAACCACGACTCTTCAGAGGCTAGACGATAAATGGTCTACTTTAGATATGAGGCTGACGGATGTGGAGCAAAAGGGTCAGTGATGCTCAAGATGTTGTGGCCAAGGTTGCCAGCCTAACCAAGGAGGTTGATCAACTTAAGAAAGCTTTGGAAGATTTGGAAAATCATAATCGACGCAATAATCTTCAAATTAATGGTGTTTCGGAGGACTCTGAAGGGTCTGACATTATCCAATTTTTTAATACTTAAGTCCTACCTAATACTGGTATTCCTAAGCACTTAGATGTTAACATTCAAAGAGCTCATCGTCTTGGTCCAAAGAACTCATCTTCTACTTCTAAACCCAGAGGTATTATTGCCTATTTCCTTCTATACTCAGACCTCATGAAGATTCTTCAGTCTGCCAAGCAACATAAGCAATTACTCTGGTCTGGTCATAAAGTGTTTTTTACTCAGGATGTTTCCAAAGCAACTGCTGCTCGACTGAAAGAATTCCTCAATTTGAGACCTGCGCTTCGCTCGATGAATGCCCGCTACGGTCTCATACATCCTTGTCCCTTGTTTCTTCAAAGTGACTTATAAGGAACGTTCCTTCAGCTTCGATGATCCGGCTGATCTTCGGAAATTCATCCACACCCATAAGGATGAACTCATGGAACTCAGCAAATCTTAGTTTTTTGTATTTTTATTTGTTGTTCAGTATTGTTAATATGTCTCTCTTTTTATTCTTTCTCGTATGGTAATATCTTTCCGCTCTTTCTTCTTGTTATAGGTCCCCTTCTTGAAGTTTTATTGCGTATCTCCCTACTTCGTGCTACTCTGGTGTTTGTATTTTCCAACTCAGCTTGCTGCCATTCCCTCCTAATCATTTGGTGAGTTTCCTTCATTTGTCTTATTCGCTTGCAACTAGTCCTTGGATTTCTTCTTTTGACATTGTTTTTATCTCATCATGACTATTGTGACTTTATTGTTATTTCTGTCTCCTGCTCGTGCGGTTGTCTGGTTTTAGCCGTCCACCTCCCACTCCACTGTCTTCTGCCTAAATGTCTCTTCTATGATTGAAGCTATCTGGCTTTTTGTCATCTTTTCTTTGCTTTCATTTTTTGGGGGATATTTCCCCTAATTTTCTCTTCCCTTCTATGTTTCTCCTCTTCTTCTCCTTCTACTTTATCCTTTCTTTCTTCTTGCTAGTTGTCCCCTTTTTATCACTGTCCTTTCCTTCTTTCAGACAACCTTTTTTCTATTCTGTTCGCTCTTCACTTTTTATTTCTCTTTTTGTTTTTTTTAGATAGCTCCTTTATCTTTGATCATTTTTATCTTTTTTCTTTATTTACCTTTCACTTCAATCCTTTCCCTCTTTTAACCTTAATTTATGTATTTTTTAATCCTCTTGTTTGGTTCTGGTTCTTTTTCTCTGAGGTGCATACACAACTTAACCTTTCTTCTATTTTTATTTCTTTTTATCCTAAACTCTATCTTATCATTTATTCTTGCAGTCTTACGTTCTCTCTACTCTTCTCTGAAGCTTCTATAATCCTTTGCCTACTCCTTTTTTATTTATGCAAATGAATGGTCTTCGTATTATTTCATGGAAAGTTCAAGGTCTTCGTAATCCTATTAAAAAGCAACGTGTCCTTTCTCACCTAGCAAGATTGAAATGTCAAGTTGCTTTATTGCAGGAAACACATTTAACATTACAGGATTTGTCTTCATTGCGTAAACAATGGGTAGGAGTAGCTTTTTGCTCTCCAGCTGTTAATAACAAAAATGGTGTTACTATTTGGTTTCATAAATCATTGACTGTTCAGTTACTAAATGAGTTACATGATTCTGATGGTAGATGGTTGTTTTTAGAATGTATTGTAAACAATGTTACGCTTTCTTTTTGTAATGTTTATGGCCCTAATGGTGTTGACTGCACCTTTTGGCATGACTTCTCATCACTTCTCTCCTCCCATGGTACTGAGGATCTGATTGTGGAAGGTGATTGTAATCAGCTAATGGACTCTTTTTTGGATAGGAAATCACAAACCAAGTATATTCCCAATAAGATGCAAAAATCTTTTCATAAAGCAATCTCTTCCAGAGGCGTTATTGACTTCTGGAGAATATCTCATCCTGACTCACTTGAATTCTCCTTTTTTTCTCCAGTTCATGCCTCACACTCCCGTATTGACTACATCTTTCTCACCCAACACGCTTTTCAGTTTATGACTAATTCAGAAATAGGCTCCATTCTAATTTCTGATCACGCCCCTGTTATTTTGGACATGGACTATCCCTCTCCCACTCCTGCTTCTATGCGCTGGCGCTTTAATAACTCTCTCCTTTTAGATTCTCAGTTGGTAGATCACTTTACGCTTTTAATGGAGGAATTTTTTCACACTAATCTTCATTCCACTTCTGAGTTTCATTTTATTTGGGACCCCTTTAAAGCTGCCGCTAGAGGTTGTCTTATCAATTTTGTTTCCCGTAAGAAGAAAAAAGCTATTTCTCATTCCTTTCAAATTCTTAAGCAAATTAAAGATCTTGAACACCGTTATTTTACTACTAATTCCCATGACACCTTGTCCTCTCTTATTAAAGCCAAGATGCAATACAACAAACACTCTTGGGACTCAGCCTCCAATAACCTTCTTAAATGTAATGCTAAAATGTATGGTGGACGTAATAAGGCAGGCAAATCATTAGCGAATTATCTTAAAATGAAAAAGCAAAAATCTAAAATTGTATCCATTCTTGACTCTCAAGGTATTTTGCAGTCTACCGATGCCAAAATCCTTGAATGTTTTGTGCAATACTACTCTTCTCTTTATGCCCCAGAATCCAATCACTCTTCTGCACAAATTGATTCTTTCTTTCAGTCCATGCCCAAGTCCCTTGACAAACCTGTGGATCTTTCCTCTCTAGATATTCCTATTAAGGAGAAGGAAATACTTAATGCCATCACTCTTCTGCCCAAAGATAAAACACCTGGTCCACATGGCTTTACGGTGCGTTTTTATCTGCATTTTAAAAATGTTTCAATACCACACGTACTTTCCTTGATCAACTTTTTTCTTGCCAAGGGTGAATCTAAGGGATCCTTTACACAAGCCATGCTTTGTCTTATTCCTAAAAAAGATAAAAATCCCTCCCTTTGTAAAAATTACCGGCCCATTTCCCTTATTAATACTGATTGTAAAATATATGCAAAAATTTTAGCCATACGGATCAATAAAGTTATCCCTGATCTTATAAATATTTATCAGTCTGGTTTCGTTAAAGGTAGATCTATTAGTGATAACTCAAGGACTCTTCTCAATATTCTACACCTTGCTTCTAAGATAGACTCGCCAATTGCAGCTTTTACATTGGATGCTGAAAAGGCTTTTGATCGAGTAAATTGGGATTTTATGTTTGGTGCATTGAGATGGCATGGTTTCAGTCTACCTCTCATTCATTATATTTAATTACTTTATTCTGCTCCCGCTACTTCTATTTGGGTTAATGGCTCAAAATCTAATTACTTCTCCCTTCGTAGAGGTACTAGGCAAGGTTGTCCCCTCTCTCCCCTTCTTTTCGTCCTTGCTTTAGAACCTTTTCTGGAAAAAATACAGCGTTTTTCATCTTATACTGGTTTCATTTATAAAAATATTGAGATTAAATATACTGCTGATGCAGACGACATTTTACTCTACATCTCTAACCCACTCACTTCTTTGCCTATTCTTTTTTCTTTATTACAGGATTACTCCATAGTCTCGGGATATAAATTGAATATAGATAAATCCGAAGTTTTGCCTCTTAATAAATGTTGTTTCTCCCATCCGTTTCAGGGATCTGGTTTTGAATGGAATCCCAACAATATTAAATGTCTTGGTATTCTACATGCTAATACCATTAGGGAAACTATTAAAATTAATCATAAAGACGTACTTAAAAAAGTCTCTTCACTCATAGATGGTTGTTCCCCTCTTTTTTCTATCCTGGTGGGGAGGCTTGCTACTATTAAAATGATGTTACCTCCTATTGTTAATTTCTATCTTTCCATGTTTACCATTTCTCTCCCGCATTACTTTTTTAATTCCATCAATCGCCTATTAACTAAATTCCTATGGAATATTCGTAACGCTAGGTTGTCTCTCTCTCGCCTTCAACAACCCAAAGACTTAGGCGGGGTTAATTTTCCTAATATCTCTCGCTTTCATTCAGCCTTTACTCTTAAACAAATATGGTCCTTTTTGGCTGACACTCATTCTCCCCCCCTAACTGCCTGGAGTTTTTTGGAACATGAGCAAATTGCTCCTTTTTCTTTTTTTACTGCTACTCGTTTATCTCACCCTCCGAAGCGATTTTTTGCCCCCACTTTTAAACATTCTAAAGCCCTTGCTTCTTCCTTGTTTCGCTCTTTTTTCTCAACAGCTGATCTTCACTCTCTTACTCCTATCTGGTATAATAAATCCCTAAAGATTAATAACAGGGCACTTTTCTGGAAAGAATGGATTGATAAAGGTATTATTAGTTATAATCAGTTAATTATTGATAACTCCCTCACAACTTTTTCTAACATTTGTGACACCTTTCACCTCTCTAATACACACTCCTCTCATTACCCTCAGCTCAAACACATCCTCACTGATTTTATCTCTCAAAATAATTTGTTACCTACCTCTCCCCCAATTTTCTCACCTCCACCAGATTTTTCTATCCCTCTTAGAGCTGCAGCGATTTATAAAATACTTTCTCAGCCCAACACTGTCAGGATTAAATCTAAACTTGAATTATTATGGAAACAAGATCTAGCTCAAACATTTTCCTTACAGATGTGGGTCAATATTTGGTCCAAAATACACAGTCTTACGATCTGCCAGTACCACACAGACTTTTTATTTCTTTTACAACAGGCTTTTTTTTACTCCTTCTGATTTACATAAATTTAAGTTGCTTGCTTTTAAAAAATGTTGGTCCTGCTCTCATGATAATAGTGATTTTTTATATATGTTCTTTCATTGTCCATTAGTTAAGTCCCTTTGGTCTCGCATTTCGTTACAATTAAATACTATCTTAGCCACTGATTTCCCTTTCGAGATTGTACACCTTTTCCTGGGTGGCTCTTCCCTGATTTAGAATGTACATAGTAATGTTCGTAAGTTTATAGATCTTTTTGTAGCAATTTCTCTTCAGATCATCACTACCAACTGGAAGGATACATCCAAGTTATCGTATAATGCTTGGTGGAACTTGTTATGTCACCATCATAGGCTTGATCGTGCCTTTGCCACCATTGTTCCCTCTTTAATCAAGAGAGACCTATTGTGGTTGCCGTTAACTGAATTTCTTTCCAGAGTTGTCACCTGATTGTTTTCTTTTAATCCTTTATTTCAATATAGTTTCCTGCTGTTCTAGAATTTATAGTATTGTTCCGCACCTAAAGACTTGTTTTGTATTTTTAGAACTGCTTTGCATGTACACTATTGTTAAGTATTGAGTTTATTTCATAGGTTGTCCCTCTCTCTCTCTTCTTTTCTCTTCCTTTCTCTCCCCCTCCTCTCTTCTTTTTTCCCCTTAAAAATTCCCCTTAAAAAAACAGCTAATTTCCTTAGTATAGCTTATTTACCCCATTTGGGGTTGTTGTTTGAATAATTACATTTTATCAGCTCCAGATTCTCTTTGCTGTCATTCTTTTATGTACTGATGTTTTACTTTGTATTTTTTTATTCAATAAAGCATTGTCAAATTAAAAAAAAAATACATTTGCCTTGGATATCAGATCAATACTTTGTTTCTGGATGTTAAAAGTGGAATTAGTGCACTTTCAGGGTTTTCTTTGTGTACTTTTAACCACAAAGAAAAGTCTGATGAAATATTGTTAGGCAAACGGGCACAGAAAGGGGCAAGTGCAAGCCTAAAGAAATCAGTGCACCGCAAACTTCAGAAATTCCTCATAATTAAGTATACAACTCGGAATGCTGTGGTAATTTCACACCTGGTACTGTACCCCATATTACTGGGAGTTCAATTTACAGAATTCCCAGCGCAGAGTCCTAGTAAATTGTGTAAAAGTACATTGTCAACACATGCGCCAAGTCCGACGTTGTCGTGGTTCTGATGATGCTCAGCTTGTAACCCTGTATCCTAGCTCTGAGTTATGAGCATTTTATTTGGGTCGCCTCAGTGCACTGAAGCATACACCTGCTGAGCAGTGTACAACACCGCAAATTGATAAATAGGCATGCGGATAAATAAATGTGACGCTCTTTCTTGCCCTGCAGTAGGCACCGACATTAAACACTTTACGGATGATGCGGTGGCGTGTGAAACTGGCTGTAACTTATTTCTACCGGTAATGTGAATTATGTGAATGGCATGGTATTACCGAATATAAATGACGTGGCACTGCATTACTGCACAGGAAACCTATACAAAAGGACTACCAGCAATATACATGGTGGTAACGTCAGCACAATAAATGCAAGTAGTTTTTTTTCACAAGTTTGCACTCCACTAATGGGCAGCAAACTCGAAATTCATGGGCACAATATTGAAGCTACATCATTTCTGCTTCAGAGCTTTAGTTGCTCCTGGGTTTACCCCAATAAATGAAGAGAAAATATTCTTTGGCGAATTAGATTGGTCACACCCACAGAGTTGGAACTGAATTGGTATTTTATCAATCTCATTTGTGCCTCTTGCCTTCAGGGTCACGCAACTTGTATCGATGTGTTGGACAAATTTATTTATTGCAGACAGTGTTTATTAGTGAAAGGGAAGTAATTATGGTGTGTTAGATGTAATAAGTCTGGCATTAATCTCTGTCCTGACAGCACCGGTGGATGTAATTGAGTTCTAGGCCATGGAAAATGAGAACAGGACAAGTTAAATGACTTATTTTAACAATTTTGATTTCTAAGCGGTAGGAGAGAGACATATCTAAATATAAATTAGTTATTTCAATTTAAATGAAAACGTCTAGTTCCATAAAGTCGTAAGTGTTGCCTGATTGGAAAAATCATTAGAGATGCACACCTGATACGATTAAATATTTAATATTAAAATACTTCATCCGTGGTTAGTAAAAACAAGTTTATTTTAAGGTTGTGTTATGCAAAAAGATTTCGAAGTTGAACAGTGGAATTCGCACAGCACTATCGCATTTGATTTTCGTTAAAAACATGACATTTCAAGGTATGCACAGGACACGCTATAAAAACTCTAGGCTGGTAATCACTTGTACACAAAAACGATTTCAGGTAACAAACTCTGCTATCCACTGTCCTTGAAAGTTACCTCACAATACTCATTGGATTTTGTACTTTAGATTCGTTTTAAACGCCATTCTGCAATCAAATGAGGGCCAATAGTTGCATAACGAGCTGTGCAAACCTGCTGCAGAGGTGGAAGCCCAACAACCAAGGAAACTCTGGTGCCCACCAAGTCTGAGGCTGGAAGGGCCTCTCTCGCGTCGTCAGCCTTTTCAGCCAAAACGTGTGCAGTACTCTCTAATGGTGACTCTGCAAGTCGTGCCCCTCTGCCAACCTGCTTTTATGGCTCATCCCGTGAGGCATCCACAGATTGTAGATTCGGTAACGAAGAGTCTGGAGGCAACAGCACAGCCGTGATGGAGAATATGTTATCCATAGATGTATTCATGCCTCTATGTCGTGTGTACCTATGGGGCCACTTGATCTGACACAGTGAACAGGGTAGTGGGATCAGGAAGGGCCTTTTGACTTCGAGAATAACTTTTTCGTCACCATTGTGTCTGTGGGTTTTCGTATGACACCTAACTAATTTTGCAATACTGGGATCTTTGACCCGGACTATCGCCAGTCAGAGACCTTCCATTCTGTTGCTTGTGAACCCCCCAAACGCTCTATCTAACTGGGGTTGTGGTTGTATGCTCTGCACCTTATAATTAAGAGCTACGCAAACAAATGATGGAGGGAATGCTGAATAAATCATACATTCACCCCAAGTCAAGAGATCTGGCTTAAATCCATTGTTCTTTTACACACCATGCCACCCCAGTTTAGACCCCGCCATATGCAAATCGGTCTTGACCCTGTGCCTCATGGGAACATTCCAGACCGAACTGCCAAGCCAGGTCCTCCCTGGACTGGAATCAAGCATCTGGGACCGGTTTCTGGGTATTACCCTTCATCAGCCAGGCTAGCTTGAATCCAGTGGCACAGTGAGCAAGGGACCCAAGACTGGGCATACCCATCCCACCTAGGGAGAAAAGTGCTATGCAAACAAATGATGGATGGAATGCATGCTGAATAAATCATACTTATAATTAAGGGTCTGTAATACAGAGGTGAAATGGATTAGACTGCCTGCCTAGTCAGTTACTGGCATGGGTATAAGAGATTGCAAAGTATGATAATTTAGCATCCTTCACGAACGACCATGCAAACTTTCCAAAGTTAGCATAGCAACTATAGAAAGATAGATTTCCTAAACTGTGTGAGGTAGTGACTGCAGTCTTGTGAGTTGTTTGGTCCTCTTCATAGAACGAAGCTGTGGTGTGAAAAACGCAAACACAAGGAGTTGATGGATGGAGTGTTAAACCTTTTCCGACACTTATCCCAGTCACAGATCTGGGTTGAATCCATCAACATTCTTTAGCTCATTTCACCACCCAGTCCAGACCTGGGACTGGTTTTGGGGCAGCACCCCTCATCAGCCTGGCTAGCTTGAATCCAGTGGCAAAGTGAGCAAAGGACCCACGTCTGGGCAAACCCTGCCTATTTAGGGAGAACAAAGCAACCACAAGGAGATGATGGCAGGAGTGCTGCAACCTTTCAGACACTCACCTCCAGTCACAGATCTGGGTTGAATCCATCATTATTCTTTATCTCACTTCGCCACGCCAGTTCAGACCCAGCTATGTGCAATTCAGTCTTGACCCTGTGTCTCATGAGAACAGTCCAGCCAGAAATGCCAAGCAAGGTTTTCCCTGGACCAGAAACAAGCATCCTGGGACCAGCTTTGGGGTGACACCCCAATCAGACAGTTCAGCTTGAATCCAGTGGCAAAGTGAGCAAGGGACCCATGTCTGGGCATAACCTGCCAACTTAGGGTGAACAAGGCAAACACAAGGAGATGATGGATGGAGTGCTGACCTGCTTGGCAAGAGGTCGCTCCCCTCCTCGCTCCTAACAGAGTGCTGACTCAGAAGCGCCTCTCAACCACCCTGCGGTATCGTAGCGCCTCCAGCTGACTCCTCAGCGCGTCCTCTCCCGCAATAATTCCGCTGCCTGCACTGTTCGATCTGTAATATTTGTAGCGCTATTTGTGCATTGTCCCTGTATGCATCTCTGTGCTGCGCTCTTATAACACGCATTGTAGTAGCGCTTTGAAGCAATAGTGCTCCATTTGGACTGTGTTTGCACCCAGGCTCGCCGAGTTTCACTTTCCCCTTTAGCATCCATTTTGTGCCTTGTTGTGACTCCCAGGACGTAGCTCCACCCCGCGCCCGCCTCCCAGCTGACCCTGCCTCCCACAGACTGTGATAGCCGTAACCCACCTTCCCCTCGCCGTGACTCTCCTGACCTGCTTGGCAAGAGGTCGCTCCCCTCCTCGCTCCACGCTCCTAACAGAGTGCTGACTCAGAAGCGCCTCTCAACCACCCTGCGGTATCGTAGCACCTCCAGCTGACTCCTCAGCGCGTCCTCTCCCGCAATAATTCCGCTGCCTGCACTGTTCGATCTGTAATATTTGTAGCGCTATTTGTGCATTGTCCCTGTATGCATCTCTGTGCTGCGCTCTAAGAACACGCATTGTAGTAGCGCTTTGAAGCAATAGTGCTCTATTTGGACTGTGTTTGCACCCAGGCTCGGTGAGTTTCACTTTCCCCTTTAGCATCCATTTTGTGCCTTGTTGTGACTCCCAGGACGTAGCTCCGCCCCGCGCCCGCCTCCCAGCTGACCCTGCCTTGCCCCTCCCCTTACACCTTTTATGTCCAATGACACATCGTGCAGCGTTCACGCGCAGCGATCGCGCCTCATTCGTGCCGAAGGTGTGCCAAAGGTAAGCCCGTCTACGCCCGTCGGCGCATGGACCGCGCCCAGCGCCAGACCCCCTAGCCCCCGTACCTCCTGCCCCTCCCGCATCACTTACGATGCCACCACCCTCCTAGCCCTTAACCCCGGCCGTTCCCCCATCTGCGTCCAAGCCGCTCCCGGACACACCCATGGACCCTTCTCTTGCAACTCCTGCAAGTTCGACGGCACCAAGAACAACTCCTCATCTACGAACACACAACAGATATCCGACCCCAACCACCTACAATGCATCCTGCTCAACACCCGCTCGGTCCACAGGCACGCCATTGACCTCTGGAATCTACTAGACACCATCTCTCCGGACGTCGCCTTCCTAACAGAAACATGGATGAACGCCTCTTCTGCCCCAGACATCACCATTGCCATCCCGGAAGGCTACAAGATCATCCGTAAGGACAGCACCGGCCACACTGGAAGAGGCATCGCTATCGTCCATAAGAAATCCATCCGCATCTCAACCAGCTCAGACGTCTATCTCGCCAACTCTGAACACCTTCACTTCCAGATCCACATCGACCCCAAGACCACACTCAGAGGCACCCTCCTTTACAGGCCACCAGGACCTCGCACACAATTTAGTGAAGACATCACAGACTTCATCACCCCACACGCGCTCCCCTCCGAAGAGTACATCCTTTTGGGAGACCTCAACTTTCACCTTGAAAAGAACAACGACCGCAACACCACCACCCTTTTGGACAACCTCGCCAACCTCGGACTTAAACAACTGGTCACTACCCCCACCCACATCGCAGGTCACACACTCGACCCTATCCTCACCTCCAGCAAACATGTCTCCTTCAGCCACACCACAGCTCTCCTTTGGACTGACCACAGCTGCGTTCACTTTACCTACAACAAGCCCACTTCCAACAACCACCCCCAACCCACTCTGCAAAGAAACTGGAACAAAATCACCATCGACCAGATCTCCTCATCGCTTCTTCAAAACCCCCCCGCCCACTCCTCAAACCCAGACCAAGCAGCCACCAACCTCACCCAATGGTTATCCAACAGCGCCGACATCCTAGCACCTCTGAAAAAACGTCAAATCAAACTAGGCAGCAAGAAGGCCTCCTGGTTCAACGATGATCTTAAAAAATCCAAGAAACTTTGTCGCTCCCTCGAGAAGGCCTGGAAAAAAGACCCAACCACCAGCACCAAGAGCGCCTTCAAAAACGCCACCCGCATACACCACCAACTGATCCGGAAAGCCAAAAAAGCCGCTTTCAAGGACCGACTAGATAACAACGCCCACAACAGCAAGGAATTATTCAACATCGTCAAAGAATTTACCAACCCCTCGGCTAACTCCATTGACATCACCCCCTCTCAAGCCCTCTGCGACTCCCTAGCCTCATTCTTCCACAACAAAATTGCAGACATCCACAACAGCTTCGACATCCGACCCAAAGACCAACCCACCCAACGCCCTGCAGAACCCCCACCCCCCCTGAACATCCTCAATGATTGGAAGCCAATCTCCACTGAGGACACCATCCGTCTGATGAACTCCATCCTCTCAGGATCCCCCACAGACCCATGCCCTCACCACATCTTTAACAAAGCAGACTCCATCATAGCACCGCACCTCCGAGACGTCATCAACTGCTCCCTCAACTCCGCAACCTTCCCGGAAAGCTGGAAACATGCCGAACTCAGCGCCCTCCTGAAAAAACCCACAGCTGACCCCACCGAACTCAAAAACTACCGCCCTATCTCACTCCTTCCTTTCCCGGCCAAAGTCATCGAGAAAGCGATCAACAACCAACTCGCCGCCTTCCTCGAAACCAACAAATCCCTCCACTCCTCACAATCCGGCTTCCGAGCCAAGCACAGCACCGAAACCGCCCTCATCGCAGCAACAGACGACATTCGAACTCTAATGGACAATGGAGACACTGTCGCCCTCATCCTCCTTGACCTCTCCGCTGCCTTCGACACGGTCTGCCACACCACTCTTTTACAACGCCTCAAAAACGTCGGAATCCAAGGAAAAGCACTGGAATGGATCACCTCATTCCTCACCGGAAGAACACAGAGAGTCTGCCTTCCACCATTCAAGTCAGAGGCCACTGAAGTCATCTGCGGCGTCCCACAAGGATCTTCACTCAGCCCCACCCTCTTCAACGTATACATGAGCCCCCTCGCGGTAATCGCACGCCAACACAACCTCAACACCATCTCCTACGCCGACGACACTCAACTGTTCCTATCACTCACCAGAGACCCTAACACTGCCAAAACCAACTTGCATGAAGGAATGAAAGAAGTAGCAGAATGGATGAAGCACAGCCGTCTGAAACTGAACTCAGACAAAACAGAAGTCCTCATCCTAGGCACCTCCCCCTCCGCCTGGGATGACTCTTGGTGGCCAGAGGCCCTTGGAAAAGCACCCATCCCGACGGACCACGCACGGAACCTGGGCGTCATCCTGGATTCCTCTCTCTCAATGAACAGACAAGTCAGCGCCATTTCTTCATCTTGCTTCAACATTCTTCGCATGCTCAAAAAAACATTTCGCTGGATCCCCACCGAAACTAGAAAAACAGTCACCCACGCTCTGGTCACGAGCCGACTGGACTACGGAAACACCCTCTACGCCGGTACCACCGCAAAACTACAGAAAAAACTCCAACGCATCCAGAACGCTTCAGCCAGGCTCATATTAGACATCCCGCTTAAAGAACACACATATCTGATCACCTGAAAAACCTCCACTGGCTCCCCGTCAATAAGAGGATTACTTTCCGGCTCCTTACCCACGCTCACAAAGCACTCTACGAAATCGGACCTGAATGCCTCAACACACGACTGTCCTTCTACTCCCCCCCCCGCCAGCTACGATCCTCCAACCAAGCCCTTGCCACTGTACCTCGCATCAACAAAACCACTATGGGAGGTAGATCCTTCTCCTACCTGGCAGCTAAAACCTGGAACTCACTTCCCACTCACCTTCGCCTTACTCAGAACCACCTAGCATTCAGAAAGCAACTTAAAACGTGGTTATTTGACAAGTAATTCCCCTTCCATCCTCAAGCGCCTTGAGACCCTCTGGGTATGTAGCGCGCTATATAAATTTATTGACTTGACTTGACTTGACTTTTCAAAAAGTCACCTCCAGTTACAGTTCTTGGTTGAATCCATCATTGTTCTTTAGCTCACTTCGTCACCCCAGTTCAGACCCAGCTATATGCAAATCAGTCTTGACCCTGTGCCTCATGGGAACAGTTCAGCTCGAACTGCCAATCCAGGTACTTAAATTTCCATCTTAATGCCTACCTGAAGGACCATCAATTACTTGATGGCTCACAATATGGGTTTAGAAGCCACCATAGTAAGGAAACAGCATTGAGTACTGTCTTTAACAACATCCGTATTCATTTGGATGCTGGGCACACCACCCTGCTTGCTGAGGCTGGGTGAACGCCTCAGGTAGATAGGGATCGGGGGATTGGCCTTGGGGCTTTTTGCCTCCTTCCTCATTGACCGGGCTCAGACAGTTAAATTTGGCCAATTTTAGTCAGCTGCTAAATCACTGTCGTGTGGTGGTCCCTCAGGGCTCTTCCTTGAGCCCGACACTGTTTAATATCTATGTTACCCCTCCGACCAAGGTTGTGAGATCTATTGGGTTAGAGGTGTTGTCCTATGCGGACTACACCCAAATAATAGTTTCCATCTCTCACAGTATCATGAATTCTGCACTTAATTTCAGGAATTGTATGCAGGCAGTCTCCTCGTGGATGGTGGAAAATTTTATGGAATTGAATGGGGGGAAGACTGAGGTCCTGCTTTTTGACAGTAATCTTGAGATCTGGTCTAGTGATTGGTGGCTGGAAACGCTTGGCATCTGTCCTTGCCTGGCATCCCATGGGAAAAACCTAGGGGTCATAGTGGACAACTCACTCTCCCTTAGCCTGTAGGTTAATAGGACGGTGTCAACATGCTTCGGATTATCAGGATCCTTAGAAAAAGCTCCCAGTTCCTCTCCTACGAAGCCCGCAAGCAGGCTGTTATTGCCTTGGTAACGTCCAGACTGGACTATTGTAATGCCCTTTATCTGGGCATTAATAAAGGCCTCGTGCGATGTCTGGAGCTGGTACAGAATGATGTGGCCAGGCTGGTGATGAACTTACTGAAATATCACTCAGTCACAGCCTCCATTAGGACGCTGCACTGGCTCCTTGTAGACCGAAGGATCCTTTTCAAATCACTGTGCCTGACTCATGATGCCTATTAAGGCTCTGGCCCCGATGGGATCAATGCAATTTTCCATCAATATGCTCCCACCAGACAACTACGGTCCTCAGATAAAAATTTGCTAACAGTACCCAGATTTAAAAGGACAAAATGGGGAGGCAGAGCCTTCTCCGCTGTTGGTGCGAAGCTGTGGAATTCCTTCCCGGAGGAGCTCTCTAGACAGGAGTCTCATTCTCTTTTCTGCAAAGCCTTAAAGACCTGGCTTTTCTTACAGATCTCAGTATGAACATTCCTCTTTCTGTCTGCATGTTATTAGTGCCACATAGCGCCTTGATGCCCTTGGGCTAAGACCGCATTTTATAAATTTATACTCACTCGTTCACTCACTCAGGTCTTCCCTGGACCGCAAACAAGTATCTTGGGACTGGTTTTGGGATAACACCCTCATCAGTCAGGCTAGCTTGAATCCAGTGGCAAAGTGAGCAAGGGGCCAACCCATGGGCATACCCTGCTAACTTAGGGCGAACGAGGCAAAAACAAGAAGGGGATGGATGGAGTGCTGAAACTTTTCAGACACTCAACCCCAATCACAGATTTGGGTTGAATTCATCATCGTTCTTTAGATCACTTTTCCACCCCAGTTCAGACCCAGCTATATGCAAATCAGTTCATGACCCTGTGCCTCACGGGAACAGTCCAGTCCGAACTGCCAAGCCAGGTCTTCCCTGGACCACAAACATGCATCCTGGGACCAATTTCGGGATAACACCAATCATTAGCCAGGCTAGCTTGAATCCAGTGGCAAAGAGAGGAAGGGACCCACGTCTGGGCATACCTGTCCCACTTAGGTGACAAATGCAAAAACAACAATTAAGGGACAGAATGCAGAACAATGTAATGCATTCACCCCAGTACAGAGATCTGGGCCTAACTCCATTGTTTTTTTGCTTCCCATGCAATTCCAGTTTGAACCCAGCCATATGCAAATCTTCTGATGAATGCTGCTCCATCCACGCTGCCAACTTACATGAGGTTTACTATGCTCTCTGAGCTGAATTTTAAACCTTTAAAGTTAATGGACATTATCAAAGTGCCAAAAATAGCCCTGTTTTGATGTAGAACCTTTGGCACAGGAACTACCTAAAAACAATAGATTTTCCCATATGAAGGAATGCTTATGGCAGGACTCTGATGCGCTAGTCTGACAAAGGTTCTGACCATACAAAAGAGGATGATTAAGAGGTGGATCACCACCTCCATTATTACAAAACAGATGTGAGCTACTTACAGGACTTTATAAATGCAAGTCATCTGAATAAATCTCTATAGGGGATATTGCTTACACCCATCAACCTCCTATAGAAAAATTATTTGGAAAGCAGTAAAAGTGCTGAAATATATCTTGCCCAAGACTGTGGCCAAATCTGACACTGATTGAAATCTAGCAACATTCCTCTGCAGTCTGATTCTCTGCCACATTTTGATGAGATTCTATTGGCTACCCAGAAAACAACTTCTCTGGTCCAGCTGTATAATCAAACACTATGCCACTCAGGCTTACATCTTGCAATTCGAAATTCCTACTGGCCCATTCCTCTACAGAGATCCAAGTCGTCAAAGCAACCTATTATAATTTGACACAAACATTTTTCTTACAACCTTTTGACACTAAAATGTTAAGAAACTGGACTTCTTAATACGAAAAGTGTTTGCTTCTGTCAGCCTAGCCCTTTTCACTGCGAATACCACATGCCTTCTATGCTAGTATGTCCATGCCATGTTACGACTGGCATAACGGATCATCATCGGTTTTCCTGACCACATCAAAAAGTCTTTCATTCTATGGACAGTATGACTTGATCAATGGGTACAGGTAGTGTACTGAGTCACCATGCTTGGATGTGATCCACTGGCTTCTAAGAAGATGCTTGGCCTCCTGCATGTGCCAACCATTTGATGGTGAACATCTGTTCAGAGAGAAGGTTGACTCCTTCCTGAAGCACTTCAAAAGAAGCAGAGCCATAGTATGGAAAATTAGCTTTCTGAGGGGAAACCATTCCACCAGCAGTATGTAAAGGTCCAAGCCTATTCCAATGCACAACAGCCCCAGAATCTCCAACCTTCACAGATGTAACAAATGCCTCAAGATCCATACCTCTCTCTTTATGCCATAGGCGGACCAAGGGGCATCTATCTTGAACAGCAGCTCCAGTGAATGGCACTTCATGCTGGATCTAGGACCTCAAAAACTATTTGAATCCCCCCTCTATGTGACATTATCTGGTGGGAGGAGAGTCTCGTGGTATTTTAAGTAGTAACAAAATTCACTTGATCATATGCCTGCATTTTCCTCTCTGATTATGCAACTGTAGAATGTAATGAGGTCATATGGAAGGGTAGGGTTTGGATTGGGAAGAGGTGAAGCTGGAGTCAGTTGGACCGGTTGAATGGGATCCCCTTTCTTTATAATAAATCAATCTATAATTTATTCGCTGACTGTCAGTCTTTCATGATACCAGCTTCTACACTGGTGATGGGGATGGGATACAGGAGACCCTAACATTGTGTTTCTACTTTAAGTTCTAAGAACAACATTTTATTAAAAGAAGTTCAGATAAGGTAAGCATAACATATACAGGTATAGAGAAGAGAGAAAAGGAAGAGAAAAAGAAAAGAGAGAAGGAAAGAAAAAGAATAATGCAATATGCTATAAGCACGACTAATAACTATAACAAAATACACTGAGAAGGTATATACTATACATAGCAGTCACAATGAAAACAAATGTAATTCAGAAATGCAAATACAAAGTAACAACATGTAATCTAATAATGCTAATGCATAATAATAGTGTAATGCTAATCTGCAGTGATAGAGACACTGTCCATACATGTGGTGAACTTCAACTACTGTTTTATGTTACTTGACTTTATTACAATGCAGCCCTCTGGCCAGTTTTGTGCGGCATGTTTATTTTGTGGCAGTTTCAACTATTGGCGATTCTTTATTAAGTTAATTGCAGCAGTATAGGCTGCAAGAACGGTCTGAGCGTCTGATGGCGAGCATGTCCTGATCTCAAGAGGAGTCCACATCAGACGCAGCACAAACATTGCACCAGGGCACTTTGCTGAGGAGGCCGAATCAGTCACTGCACAAGTTTTGCACCAGGGCTGCGGCAGGTGGATTATGCCGAGCCCATGGTGCTGATTGTGTTGCAAGGGCAATGATAAGCAAAACATTCGAGGGCTGTGACAAGGCTCAGCAACATCAGCATCCTGGAGTTGGCCATTAACTCTTTGGCTAGTGATCTGATATGCGGTGCATTCAGCAGCAACTCCCTGTCTCATATCGATTCTCCTGGGTAAGTGGACATGCCTGTTCTCGCCGCCTCCAGTAGACAAATGGACCTTGTTTATTTTTCGCCTATTTGTTGGAAACATGTTAATGCCCTTCAACACTGAAACTGTTTCATTGTTTTCTCTGTTCTAGATGTTCACTGTTATTTTTCAGCTTAAATAGCTCTACATTGTTATATATGATGGAGTAATCTCTTAACTTTCTTGCTTTACAGGAAACGATTTCAGGCACAATAATGTATATCGGTGTAAAGTGTTTTGAATAGGTTAAGATCTTTACAGGATTTAGATGTATTGTTCTGGTGGTTTTTGCTTACTGTGAAGCGGAATATTACAGCGCCCCCTTCTTCTTAATGAATCCTGCGTTGCCATGTATAAAGTGGCAAAAAGGTGTTTGAGAGATATGCCGGGCTGTGCAGCACATCTATTAGTGTAGAAAGGAAAACAGCTCTTCTATTAATGTGTCTGGGTTCAGAAGGGCAGGTTTTTGACAATCTCCTGGAAATTTCTGATGCTGATTCCTTGGTGTAGAATTTGTCTTGTTATCATGAGTCTCAACTACGCTGTTCGCGTGATCTTCGTGCAGCCTCAGCGACGCTGTGCGCGTGATCTTCATGCAGACTGAGACTTGTGTGTGGAGTGCCCAGTGATCATGCATCCGAAGCTTAAGGAAGATTCAGCGACGCAGTGTGCATGTGCTTTGTGCAGCCTGAACCCTTTGTGAGGATTGTCCAGTGATCACATGCACCAAAATCCAAGTGAGTCTCATCGACTCTGTGTGCGTGTGCACCGTGCACAATAAGACCTTTGTGAGGATTTGCCTTGGTATTGTGTGCACCTGAATCCAAGTGAGTCTCATCGACACTGTGTGCGGGTGTGTAGGACATCGTGAGATCGCGAGGATTGTCTTCTTATTGTGTGCATGTGTGTTAAAGTGAGTCTCAGCGATGCTGTGCGGGTAATCTTCGTGCAGCCTGAGACCTGTGTGTGTAGTGCCCAATGATCGTGCACCCGAAGCTTAAGGAAGATTCAGCGACGCTTTGTTTGTGTGCTTTGTGGCAGCCTGAGATCTTCGTAACTGAAGCGGGCCGGACCGGCAGCCCCGGAGGAGCTCAGTTGGTGGCCCAAACCGCCGTTGCCGATTCACAATGCTGCATTGAAGGCCCAGCTGCTGGACGTGGAGAGGAGAGTGGGTTCGCGTCCCCCAGATAACCTGTGTCAACTCCTGGGGAGGGGCGGGGCATGGGCACAGAGGGAAATGCTCTTTGCCTCTCTTTCTTGTTGTCAGCGTGAGCCTCCGCTTCGGCTCGTATCGCGGCCTGTATTGCCAAGGGAGTTGCAGTACAGGGGCCGGAGTGTGGAGCCACACTTTTGATTACATCATACCTGTGTTGGGGGCAACTGTTGAGAGGCTGACTGCAAGTCAGAAGGAGAGATGGAGAGACTGCCTAAGGCCAGGTGATTTGTGGTGTAATCATTGGTTTATTGTGAGCGTGGTTACAAATACTGTACACATTTGCCTTGAAGATAAGCCTAGCTGCTTGTGTCAAGCTACCGAGGGGGTGAGCGGGAGTGTCTAAGAAGGTGACCTTCCTTTCCCTGACATTGGAACACGGTTCCCTACTTGGCCTAAGGTACCTGCCTCAACCAGCGAGGGATCCCGGGTATAACATTTGGTGGTCAGCGGTGCGGGATTTTAATGAGTATTAACAAATTCCCTCACAGTGATTGGTGTACATCATAGATAGCACAGACCACGATGCAAACACATATTGTGTTCTTAATTTGCTGGTTCTAGTTGGTTTTGTTTTTGAGCAACCTTTAAGCCACACATCATGTCTCAGAGGAGTCAAGGAGCCAGTGAGGCTGCAGAATTACAGTTCAACATTGAGGCATTGCTTACCTACAAAGTTGATCAGTTGAGGCAATTCTGCAGAGCTTTGGGATGTCCCATGAAAAGTAGCACAAAGAAGGAGGAGCTGGAGGTGGCCTTGAGGGCCTGGTGGGAAGCCAAAGGGACTCGGGAGGCGGTGATGTTGAGGTGGAAGAGGATGACCCAGGAAATGGATTTGGTCCACAGGATTTGCCAGTGGAGGGACCAGCTTCAGGGGATGGTAGTTGCCATTCAGGGAGGACTTTTTCACCAGAGGAGTTGGAGGAAATCCAAAGGGTCAGAGAGAATGAGTTGGAGGTTTTAAAACTTAAAACTCAGGCAGAGGAGAAAAATCTGCTCTTTGAAAGTGAAAAGAGAGCAGAGGAGAGCAGGAAATCTCTTGCCTGGGAAGAGAAAAAGATTCTCTTAGCTCATGAGTTAAGCATGAGGGCACTGGACATTAAGGTTAAAAAGGCAAAGTCCAGTTTGAATGGTGGCAGTATACAGCCAGTGCCAAGTGTGGATGAGTACAAGCATGCACTGGGAGACTGGGTGTTGGTGAGCATGACAAATGATTTGAAGGGGGTGCTTAACTTTACCCCTCAGGAGCCTAGGCTCAGTAATTTTTGTCCAGGATTGTGCCAACTGGTGTTAGGGTGTGAGCTCTTTGATTACTGGGAGCTGACACAAGAGCCGTACTCCTGGTCATGGGTCCAAGGGACTGAAAAGGCCCTAGAGAGGGAAGAGATGTTAAGTGGAACCATTAGGTCCCAGAGTAATGGGGGCAGCATGCGGGCTGGTGCCCTGTCTCAAAAGAGAGGGAGGGAGAGTGAGTTGCATCCCCAAGGGGTTACCACTCCACCCCAGAGACTGGAGGGTTGCTTAGAGGAGCACCAAGTGGAAGGCCTAGCACCTATTTTCCAGCTGTGCGAGGAAGAACACCTAGAGTCAAGAGGGCGTAGGGAGTCTGTCACCAGAGCTCCCCCTTCCTGAAGTTTGTGGGTGCCTTTCCTAAATGGCAGGCACAGAAATCTAAATGGATACATATATAGAGATTTACTGTAACTATGTTAATTTTCAAATAAAAGCTTTTACACTTAGAAATCCAAATGGAAGGTAAAGGGAGGGAGGTGTCCCTCAGTGGGAAAACCCATTTGACTGTGTACAGCCAGTAGGGCTGGGTCCCTAGGAGTGACCAGGGTACACCCACACCTAACCTGGAGGACAGGATAACTAGGAGCTGTGTCCTGACTGATGGGTCTTCCAGGGATACCACTCTAGGTGGAGTTTGGCAAGGGGCCAGCACCCTTAGAGAGGCCCCAACTGTCTGAAAGTACCCATGGAGCGGCATAGTTGGCCTAGGGAGTGGTGACCAAAAGAATCCCCTAGGGTCAGAAAGGCATAGAACCGTAGGTTGTCCCTGTGGTAGCGGGCCTGTGTCCGTGTTCTATTGCCCCAAGCTTGGAAGTCCATCAAGGTTGTTGATTGGTCTACCCTGGCTTTTGGCTGGGAGGGGGTTGTGTAGGACTTGGCTGAAGTCCCTAAACTTTTTGCTTTTCTACTAGACCTTTTTTCTGACATGGTGTTGCCAACTTAGATGCTTTGGACACTTTGCCACTGCTAAACAGTGTCAAAGTGCAAGTGCTCCCTGTATAAAGTGTAATGGTAAATGGTTGTCTATGATTGGTATGTTTGCCTTACTAACTAAACTCCGTAGTAAAGTCCACTATGTGTGCCAGGGCTGGCAATGCAACTGTTACTAGTGGACCTGCAGCACTATGTGTGCCACCCACAAAAGTAGCCTTAAAAAGGGAACTCAGGCCTGCCGTGCCTGTGCGCAGTTTTTTTAAACTGCCACGTAGTTCTGTCAAGTGCACGTGCTTGCCAGGCCTAACCCTTCCCTTTCTATGCACATCAGACACCCCTATGGTATGTCTAGGGTACCCCCTGGACAGGGTGTAGTACATGTGAAAGGTAGGATATGTACTATGGTGTGTGTCTTCTCCTGACAGCGAAATAATCTCCATTACGTTTTTCACTGTTGAAAGGCCATCTTGCCCATAGGACAGAATGGGGAGGCTGTGTAATATGTTTTTGTGCCTATCTTTCCAAATGCTTAAGATGGAAAGGTGAAGTTCAGTATGCCTGAACTAACAATGTAATAACATATCTTTTTATGGAGGTGGTTTTTGCATTGTGTGTTCAGAAGCCACTCTTTAAGAAGTGACTGAGTTTTTGTGCTCCAACATTTTTGTGTGTCTCTGCTTGGCTGTGGATTGGCTGTCTGAATTTAAAAGCAATAGGATCTGGGAAATGTCTTGACTGAGAGGAGGAGGTGAGACAGCAACAGGCTGGCCTGCATCTGGAGTGTAGGGGGAGTAGAAGCCCCTAGAGGCGAAGAGGCCTGGGTTGCTGCTATAAAACAATTGGCTCATCTCCTGCTGAGTGATTGAGAATCCAGACCCCCACTAATCAAAGGAAGAAAGTTGCCACTGGCAAGGAGGCACGCAGAACTGGCTTGAACTGGGATTAGTGCCGCCTAAAACACAAAGACTTCAAAGCCATTGAAGGGTATACCTATGAGAGCTGAAGCCCCTGAACTTTGAAGAAGGGCTTGATCAAGTCTGGAGCTACTTTGTGGTCAAGAAGACCTTTGCAAAGGAAGAAACAACTGAAGAGACTGAACAATAGGACTGACCCTTGCTGTGTGTTCTGGGGCTGGCCTGCAGTTTGCTGTTTTAACCAAGCGATGGCTAAAGGGACTTTGCTGTGTGCTGTGTCTTGAAGTAACTTATCCCCAAGGACCCGAGGTGAGCTGGCTCCCTTTTCGGAAACACAGGAACATAAAAGTTTGGATGAGTTTCTCAGTGATGCTGTGAGTGCGAGCCTGTTGCAGCTGAGACCCTCGCAAGGCATGCCCTGTGATCGTGGTCACCAAGCAAGGTTCAGCAAGTTGGTGTGCAGCGTGAACCCCTTTGCGAGCATTTTCCAGTTATCGTGTGCACCAGAATCCAAGTGAGTCTCATCGACGCGGTGTGCTTGTGCGTTGTGCACAGTGAGACCTTCATGAGGATTTGCCTTGTTATAGTGTGCACCTGAATCCAAGTGAGTCTCATTGACGCTGTGTGCTGGTGCGTTGAGCACTGTGAGACCTTTGTGAGGATTTGTCTTAGAGTTAAAGTGAGTCTCAGCGATGCTGTGCGCGTGATCTTCGTGCAGCCTGAGACCTGTGTGTGGAGTGTCCAGTGATCGTGCACCCGAAACTTAAGGAAGATTCAGCAACGTTGTGTGTGTGTGCTTTATGGCAGCCCGAGATCTTCGTAACTGAGGCCGCCCGGACCGGCAGTACTGGAGGAACTCAGTTGCTGGCCCGAGCCACCGTTGCCAATTCACAAAGCTGCATCGGAGGCCCAGCCGCTGGACGATGAGAGGAGAGTGGGTTTGTGCCCCCAGGTAATGTGTGTCGACTCCTTGGGTGGGGCGCGGGCTCAGAGGTAGACGCTCTCAGCCTCTCTCTCGTGTTGGCAGTGCGAGCCTCTGCTTCGGCTCGTATCGTGACCCGTGTTGCCAAAGGAGTGGCAGCACAGGGGCCGGAGTGCAGAGCTGTACTTTTGATTACATCGTACCCTTGTTGGGGGCAACTGTTGAGAGGCTGACTGCAAGTCAGAAAGAGAGGCAGAGAGACTGCCTAAGGCCAGGTGATTGGGGCATGAGTGTACTATGCATTATTCCATCACTGCAGAACGGAGTACCTGACTGTCGTATTACACATTGCATAAGTTCTGCATAAAAGAGTACCTGATTAGAGTATTACGCAATTCATTATTCCTGCATAACGAACTAACTGATTAGTGTATGACACATGGCATTTTATTTGCATAACAAACTATCTGCTTGTCGTATGACGCATTGCATTGTTTCTGCATAGCGAATTACCTTATTAGTGTATTACGCATTGCCTTATTTTTGCATAACGACATACCTGGTGGTTGTATTACGCATTGCATTATTTGACCTTGCAAAGTACCTGATTGTTGCGTTACACATTGGATTCTTTCATTGCAGAGTGTCTGATTGCTGCGTTACGTCTTACAGTATTTTTACATCATAAAAGTGCCTGATTCTAGATTTACTAACTGTATGACATGATATCAGGAGTACAGGAGAATGTTTAGAAGTGCCCAGTAATCCTGCTAGAACTTAAAAGGGATGGCTGGCCTAACAACTGGCCAGGAGAGATAATACACAACCTCATATGTTGGAATTATATTGTGTGGTCTTATCGTATGTCTTTTTATATAAAGTTTATACTCGTTTTTATAAACCTCATGTGGAGTCTATTTGTGGAGTCATCGTTGGGTTATTGTGAGCATGGTTGCAAATACTTTACACATTTGCCTTGAAGATAAGCCTGGCTGCTCGTGCCAAGCTACCGAGGGGGTGAGCGGAGTTATCTAAGAAGGTGACCTTCCTTTTCCTGACGATGGAACGCGGGTCCCTACTTGGCCAAAGGTACCTACCTCAGCCAACCAGGGATCCCCTGTCTGTGTGCCGCCAACCAGGGATCCTGGCGAAGACGAAGATGGCCGACTGGTGAGGAGCTCCGGCTGGGAGCTCCTGACCAGGCATCGTCTTTCTGGTGATTTCCCCCCAGTCTCGACCATCCCCCTGAAACCCTCCTTCTCACCTGGGCTCCAGAAGTCCAGCGGTCCTCATTGCGCTAATTCCCCGTTGGTGAACTCGGGATTCGTGGAGGAAGACAGTCACATGACTTTCCCCCTTTGAGACCGAGCAGGCGTGGCCGATGCAATTATCTCCGGGGCCTTCGTTCCCCTGCGGATCCCCTGTGTTCCTGCATCAGAATCGATTTAAATAATTTGTAAAGTTCTACGCTAGCTTTTAAAAGTGAACTGCAGATTGCTTGCATTTCTATTTCGCATATATGCGCTGTGTTTTAACATCCTTTATTTCTGGGACACAATCTATGTGCTTGTGGGAAACGTACTCACCCAGGAAGCCTGTGCTCGACGTTCCATCCTGCCTGCCCTGGTCCGACTCGGTAGTTAGTACCGTTGAGCGGAAGGCGGGGCAGGGAGAGCCAGGTGCTTCCGGCCACAGGAGCGGTTAGCGTTCTAGCTGACACACGGACGGGCTATTTAGCCTTCTCGTCGCCAGGAGCGCGCAGCGCTTGCGCGCGGGGCGCGCCTGATACAGCGCCTGAGACAAGCCAGAGAGAAGCACGTCTGCGCCCGTCCGCGACTGGACGAGGCTAGAGGCTATGGCTCTTACACCTGCCCTCTCTGTTGACCACGCTAAATCACGGGTAAGATACTCATCCCTAGATCTATTAAGTTTATGGACGCCACCCCACCTGGGCTGTTCAGGAGGAGGGGAGTACCTCCAGAGGGACCTTTCTCCTGTCAAACATGTCGATTTCAAGCCCAACATGATAAATCACCACTCAATCTGTCTGAAGCCCCCGTTCTAAAGGTACTTCGACAGGGTCCTTTGAAAAGTAGAAACCTTTTGTGTAATATTAGGTCCTTATCTAAGCATTATAGCGAAGTATGGGACCTAATTTCGTCTGTGCAACCTGAACTCTGCTATCTAACTGAAACAAAGCTAAAACCCCATTTGGTCCCGGCCATTACCTTAGGGATCCCTGAGGGTTACAGAATAGCCAGGTTAGATTGTCCAAATAAGATTGGGGGAGGTATAGCAATTGTATATAAACACAACTTTTCGATCACTATTTTAGAAGAAAATAGCACTCCTTATTTAGAAATTTTGGTTTTTAAAGTCTGCATCTCAAATAAAATCAGTTACAAAGGGGCATTAGTTTATCGCCCCCCAGGACCCTACGCCAGTTTTAATATCTCATTGTTGGAGATACTAGCCAGACACATTGATATTGAGAGTGAATTTATACTCTTAGGAGATTTCAATGTACACAGCGATTTGAAGGAATGTGGAGATGCACAGTCCTTATTGACTGATCTTTCCATGTTTGGACTAACTCAAATGAATTCAGGTCCCACACACTAGGCAGGACATACTTTGGACCTTATTTTTACAAATAAATCTAACACTATGACATGTGTCCTCCAATACAAGTAAGTTGGACAGACCACTTTGTTATGGAATTCCACATTTCTCATTTTGGCAAAGTTCCCGCTCAGGCGCAAGTCCTGCCTACTAGACGCAGGCAATGGCATAAGGTCCCCCCTGAAGCTTTTCAGGAACAGTTTGTTGAGCCCTCCATCAGCTCTTCAGAGGATGTGGATACGGTTTTAGCCAAATTTAACCAAGCAGTTCTTAAAGCGGTCGACTGCATTGCCCCCATGAAAACGTTTAAACCATGCTTAGCTCATAAACAGGAAGTATGGTTTTCGGAGCATTTAAGAACACTTAAACAATCGGCTAGAAAGCTGGAAAAGTTGTGGAGAACGACCCACTGTGAAACAGACAGGAATCATTATTGGGCGGCTCTCACTATTTATCACAAAGAAATCCGATGCGCCCGAAAAACGCATATTGAGTCTTTACTTTCAGCCGCAGGTAATGCCCACAGGATTTTATATCAAATCCTCCAATCATTTGTGAAACCTGCTGCTTGCGAAACCCCTGAATTACTGTCACAACAATTGTGCAACGAAGTTGCTCAGTTTTTCACCAACAGTCACATCAAAAAAACAGTTGGGAAGTGCTTTGGTGTGATGAAGACGCTTAGCCGCACCTTGGATCTACTTCCATCGAGCTCCAGGCGTACCATGACGCAGGCTCTCATCACTTCCCGAATTGACTATGGGAATGTGCTACTGCTGGGCACTTCAGAAAAAAACATTCGAAAATTGTAAGTCCTGCAAAACTCAGCGGCACGCCTCGTACTAAGACTCCTGCGCAGAGCTCCATCTAAACCCTCCCTGGACACTCTGCATTGGCTACCCATAAGAAAGAGGATAGTTTTCAAGGCACTTCTCTGGTGCCATAGGATCATCCATCATAGAGCCCCCTCCTATTTGTCTGACTTAGCCTCACTCTACGAACCCATCAGATCCCTACGTTCTAAGGGAACTGGTCTGCTTAAAACAACGTGCCCAAAAAAAGCCAGACTTGGAGGCAGGTCCTTTCGCACCCTCGCAGCCAAGGAGTGGAACATCCTCCCTATGAACATCAGACAGGAAAAAAGTGAAACATCCTTCAGGAAGCATCTAAAAACACACCTCTTCACTATCTAATTACTGTCTGATGCCACTCCACCGAAGCAACACTCTCTCCTTAGCGCGGGGACACGCCGGGAGGCGTCACCAGGCGCTTTATAAACTCCTATAATAATAATAATAATAATAACAAGATAAATAGGATACATGATGACATTACCAGAGTAAATTTATCCTCCACAGGAGTAACTGTCTCACTCCTGGATGAAGGAAAAGAACCAGGACCAATGACCCTGGATACTTTCCCCCCCATCTCTCTGGTAGAGGTAGAATGCTATCTAGGCCAGATTAAGAGCGGTAGTCCTTTGGATATCATCGCTGCCAGGATTGTGCCAATAGTAGGGAACACTCTGAGCCCACAGATTCAATGCCTGATGAATCTCTCATTGATGGAAGGTCAGGTTCCTGGGGAATGGAAGAAAACACTGGTGAGGCCCATCAGGAAAAACTCTTCTACTCCCTGGACTGATATGTCTAACCTTAGGCCTATATCCCTACTTCCTTTCATGGGGAAACTTATAGAGAAACATGTTAATAAACATGTATCCAACTATATTGAACAGACTGGTAGGCTAGATTGTTCTCAATTTGGCTTTAAACCAAAACATAGCACCGAGTCTGCCCTATTATCGGTGACTGATGATCTTCATATGTACCAGGATAAAGGATATTCCGTTATCCTGGTACTATTAGACCTGTCGGCAGCGTTCGACACGATATCTCATAAAATCTTAATCGAACGCCTGACTATGATCGGCATTGAGAGCACAGCTTTAGCCTGGTTAAAAAGTTTTATATCTAACCGTTCCCAAGCTGTTAGCATGGGCTCATTTCGGTCGGTTGAGACTAAGATCACAAAGGGGGTGCCACAGGGCTCTTGCTTGAGCCCTACTCTTTTTAACATCTATGTGGCACCCCTGGACAGAATTCTGAGAGAGTTTGGGTTCATCCCAGTCTCCTACGCGGATGATACCCAGCTCTTGTTTTCTTTTAAGAATCTCACCGACGAAGTGAGGACAGCTTTTTCCGAAGGCATGAAAGACGTGGCAAAGTGGATGGCATTGAACTATCTCCAATGCAATGTAAACAAGACCGAAATCATGCTTTTTGGGGAGGCTAGAACCCTGTGGACACCGGACTGGTGGCCATGTGAGCTTGGCCTAGTGCCTGAGCCTAAACAGGTTGTAAAAAACCTAGGGGTACGCCTCGATCCAGAGCTCTCTTTTAAACAGCATGGAAACTGGGTGGTTGGCCAATGTTTCTATGTTATCGGACTCCTGCGGGAAGTTTTTCCAATACTACCGGACTCTACCAGGAAAACTTTGGTGCAGGCATTGGTATTGAGCCGCCTGGATTACTGCAATGGACTCCTGTTGTCAGCCAATGAAGGCGTACTTGCAAAACTCCAGGTGGTACAAAATACTGCAGCAAGGCTAGTATTGAATGCCCCACCAAGAACGCCATCAAAACCCCTTCTGAATAAATTACATTGGCTTTCAGTCCGTAAGAGGATCAATTTTAAGACATGTTGCCTGATCCATAAGAGCCTACATGAATGTGGGCCTTCCTATTGGAAGGACAAATTCATTCCATATAATCCTACCTGGTCTCTGAGGTCAAGCAGCCAACTTCTATTGAGAGTGCCAACTGCAAAGAAGGTCAGACAAGGTGGCAATGCTCTGTCGGTTGTCGGACCCACTTGGTGAAATAAACTCCCTCTCGATCTCAGGCAATGTCCAGAACATTTAAAGTTTAGAAAAAAACTTAAAACATTCTCATTGCAGATTTAGTCTGTGCGCCCTCTGATGACCAATGAACTATATGCCAACTTGTTGCTACTGGCTCCTTTTTCTTTTCTCTCTTTTTTATTTCTGTGCGCAGAGATACTCTGTATAGAGTTGATTCTAGCGCGTTATAAATCTATAAATAAATACATCTGTTGTTGTTTTTTGGGCTTCCCGGGCCGCCCAAGGTCCAGTGTCGGAGCTGGGGACCTGTTGCTAGCCGTGGCTGCAGCTGCCTGAGCGGGCTCAGACCCCGAGTTGCGGAGGCGACGAGAGGCAGACAACCCTTTTGCCCAGGGGAGTCCCCCGAGCCCACGGGGTACACAGCGTCGTGAGGACCCCTGCCGCGACCTGCCGCACCTTCGCTTTGAGAGAGTGGAGGGCTGATGCTACTCAGCAGATTTGCATGGCGCTGACCATGAGATTAGGTTGTTTTTTATGCATAGTTTCTTCAGTAGTAAAAAGAAAAAGAAGCGAAAGAGCACACAGCAAACGGAAGTTATGGTTAAAAGTAAATTGTATTTGAATCAATCACAAAGAATAAATCATGGGGACAAATAATAGAACAAAACTAAAATAAAAGTTATGAAAGGCAGTGTTTCAAGGATTCACTTAACAATTCATAACCGTTCATCAGCTACAACAACAATTTTAAACAAAGAAAACCAAACACAACATATGTATAAAGGTGTTCTTCAGTGTATAAAAAACTGGGGAGTTGATGACTCAGGTCGACGTTTCGGTCTTGTCTTGTTAATTATGTAAGACCATCTTCAGGACTTAATATTTCATCAAAGAAAACCCCTGCCAAGGTTCATTAGACAGAAATAGATGTCTTAATCCTGGTCTTTGTATTTCAGGTAAACAATTTGTAAATATTTTGTTTTGAAAAAAGCAGGTCTCGATTCAATCGTCACACACTTCCTCGTATTCTCCAAATGAGAAGGCAACTCAGATGGTCTTACATAATTAACAAGACAAGACCGAAACGTAAGTGAATCCTTGAAACACTGCCTTTCATAACTTTTATTTTAGTTTTGTTCTAATATTTGTCCCCATGATTTATTCTTTGTGATTGATTCAAATACAATTTACTTTTAACCAAAACTTCCGTTTGCTGTGTGCTCTTTCGCTTCTTTTTCTTTTTACTACTGAAGAAACTATGCATAAAAAACAATACAATTAATCTTCAAGTAATCCTGTGGATACTCTTGGCTCAATTGTCTAAGGAGCCTCTGATTTAAGTATCTTTGAATTCATCCAAACTAGTTGCGAAATAAAATCTCTTGTAGTCACCCGCTACTTAAACCAACCATTCCCCAAGCCTACAAGGGTCTATTGGGTTCCCCACGTCCTAAACGCTGACCATGAGAGGCAGGAGGATTGAGATGCGGGTGATTTCAGCTACCTGACTCCGAAATGGCGGCTCTCTGGGATGGAGACTCGGTCTCACCCTGATGAAAAAGACGGCAGGTCCTGCACCTCACGGCATGGGGATTGGTGCCCTAGTGGACTGCTGCTGCAAGCGCTGGTATCCCACTGTGTGCCTGCAGTGCTTGATAGCAAAATCACCAATTGAGGTGAGCTGGCATGAGCTGTGGACTCCGGACCGGCGAGAGCAGATGAGCTTCCTGCGAGGTGAGACTCCGGCACCCGGTGAGTTTGTGAGCCATGGGGTTTGAGAGCCGGTGCTGGTGGGGATGCCGGACGCAGCTGCGGAGACTTTCGGGCCCCTCAGGTCCAATGTGGGTGAGGCTCCCCCTTGTGAATCGTCAGGGGTCCCGATGAAGCATCTAGGTGAGAGAGGGAGGGAGGCCTGGCCCCTGCCGGTGAAGGTGTGCAGCAGACTTTGTTCCATACGGAGTACAAAGTTGGGCCCCTCCCCCTTGGCCCCACAGTGCTGGATGCCCGGGTATATCTGAGGCTTCCTTCTAGTCCCTGGGGCCACTATTTACTCTAAGCTGAGGCTGATGGGTGCCTGATCTTTACATGGCCGCAAATGTCGACTTTCCTTCCCCGTGCTGAACCTTTCCTTACATAACCCTCCCAGGACTGTGCCTGACCTCAAGATGGCATCTGGATAATATGACAATCTATGAATACACCTGATCTCTATCCTGACAGCGGAGTCCGAGCATTATGTACGACGCCTGGTGGAGCTGCTCTGTTCAACTATTGACGAGATCCGCCTTCGTTCATCCCCTTGACCGTCACCTACCCAGCTGGACTTTAGGGCACAGTTTCTCCCCATCTCCCTGTCTCACCCATTCCCCCCCAGCGTTTTTCTGTAACTCTGCTTTTTCCTTATCTCCTATCTATCTTTCTAACAATCTATCTGACCGATGCCTAGCCTGACAGCGGAGTCTGAGCATTATGTCCGACGCCCTGTGGAGCTGCTCTGTTCAGCTATTGAGGAGATCGGCCTTGGTTCATCCCTCGACCATCACCTGCCCAGCCGGACTTTGTGCACAGTTTTCTCACTGTCTCTCTGTCTCGCCCATTCGCCCTCATCGTTTTCTGTAACTTTGCTTTTTCCTTGTCTCCTATCTATCTATCTATCTATCTATCTATCTATCTATCTATCTATCTATCTATCTATCTATCTATCTATCTATCTATCTATCTATCTATCTATCTATCTATCTATCTGTCTATCTGACCGATGCCCGATGAAGCTACCTTGAGAGCTATAAGGATTATTGGCTGTTGATTCCCTCCTCGGCCGTCACCTACCTAGTCGGTCATTGGGCAGACTTTCCCTTCGTCTCTCATACCTCTACCCCCTCTTCCTCTCCCTTCTCACTCCCCCTTTCCGCCCTATTTTGACTCTCCCTCTCGCTCTTTAAGGTGTCGCATATATTTGATGTAACATGTAATTGCTATCATTGTTATAACATTGTTGATCCTTATGTAAAGCGCTCTGATACCTACGGGTCTAGCCAGCGCTATATAAAACTCTTAAAATAAAAAATAAATAAATAACACTTGGACCTAAATAAATATGAGACTTTTATTAAAAAAAACTTGATAACCATTACTAATCAATGGTGAGCACAATCCTAGGAAGGCATCATTTCGAGAGAAGGGCTCAGAATGAAGGGGAGTCTGTTGACAATTACATAACCGATCTCAATTAGCTTCCTCTTGTAAGTTTGAAGCTTTGCTGGAGGAGAGAATTTGCGACCAGTGTACGTTGTGATGCAGCATTGAAAAGGTACCGGAAGAGGTATGGCAGACAGGCAATCCCACCTTGGAGGAAATATTATTAGTGGCAAAAAAAGATAGAGCATTAACTTAAATGTGTGGAAGTGATGAAAATGGATGCTGCCAAGGAGTGCAGTGAACATACTGTTAAAGATGGGCTTAAAGATACAACAATGGAGGAATAACTATAAGAATGGCAAGAAAAATTATCGGATCAAAAAGTGTTACAGGTGTGACAGGACTGCTAATTTTGCCAATGATAAGGCATGTCCTGCACTTAAGGCCACATGTATATCTTGCAAAAAGAAGGGCAATTTTGCAATTGTGTGCAAGATGAGGAAACCCATACAGAGAGTCCGAAAGGTGGATGTTAGCGATGGTGATGGGAATGACAATGTTGATTTTGAATGTGAGCAAACTGTGTTACAGGTTGGGGGCATAAAGTGAGGTCAAACCTCATTGACATGATATTAGTGGGAGGAGAAAAAAGCAAATTCACATTTCTTTTTGGGGGAACAGTCACAATCATCGTCAATATATTTTTTTTTAAAAAACCTAAGGGAAAAATGCAGTTATGTAAACCTGGCATCAAGCTGTGTGCATACAGTGGTGAACCAATTAAACTGAGTGGATATTTCCTTAGTTTAATTGAGGCTAAACAATATTTTGTGTCGATGAAGATATATATTCAAGAAGGGTGACATCATATTTAGCTCGTTTCACCAGAGGGATTTTGAAGTAATGTTGGACCCAAAAAGCAATCTGCCAATTTGCTGAAGAAAAATCATGTAGTGGATGAAGAAGGAATCCCACCACAATCGGATTTCACTTTCTTAAAGGAAATGATAAAAGAATGTCCCCAACTTTTCAAGAATCGTCTAGGGTGTATGACAAACAATAGTCACAGGATATGGTTGGTTCCAGGAACAAAGCACATCTGTGCTAAGGTGAGGAGTGGTCCCATAGTCTTTAAAGAACAGGTGTGTACTGAGGTGGAGAAGTTGAAAGCTGATAGTATTATTGTGGAGATTGGAGGAACTGAGTGGCTGGCACCAGTTGTTGCAGCAAGAATGTCAAATGGATGTCCAAGGTTATGTGTGGACTTTATGCATCTTAATAGGAATGTAATTGTTGACAGATATCCACTTCCCAACATCTCTGAGTTGCTGATCTTACTTGGTAGGGCAAAGGTATTTACCACTTTACATCTCACTTCTGTCTGCCATCAGATTGAGCTGGAGGAGACATCTAAAGATGTAATCACATTCATACGCCTTTTGGAGCATATAGATATGTCAGACTGACATTCGGTATAATATCTGATGCATCAATTTTCAGGGGCTATGGAAAAGGAATTAGAAGTTGCAGAAGGGGTATGCATCTATTAAGATGGCAGTCTTGTATTTGGCAAGAATATCAAATAACACAATGTTCGAGTTAGGTGTGTGTTAAAAAAACAGTGCAATTTCATCCTCAAACTCAAACTTGAGAAATGTAAATTTATGACAACTGCCACTGACTATTTGGGACATACCGTCACTGGTGAGGGTGTTTTTCCCAAAGTGGGATTGGTTAGTACAGTTCAGTGTATGCTTTTGCCTGCCTAAAAGGAGGAATTAATGTGATTTTTAGGCATGGCTGAATATTATAAGTTAATCCAGAATTTTGCTGAATTGAGTGTAAATATGAGGAAAATACTAAAAATAAGGAGATTAATTTTGTGTGGGATTCCGCATATGAAAGAGAAGTCTGGATTTCAAATACAGGCTGAGTCAAGCACCTAAATAAAGAATTTTGATCCCAATAAGAAATCTATCATAACAATGGATTCCAGCATGAAGGGATTGAGATTGTTATTCTGCAGAGTGGGCATAGTTCAGAGAACGCTATCATGTTTATTTTGCGTGGCTTAAACGGAGGTGAAACAGATAGTCAGTCATAGAGAGAGAGGCACTTTCCTTGTACTGGGCAGTGAGAAAGCTAAAACAATTCTTGTGGGATGGAGTTTTTGAAGTGAGAACTGATCACAAACCCCTTTGTAAGATGTTCAAAAAGAAAGGTGTTGTAGTGTTGTCAGACAGAATTATCATATGGGTGGTGGCCTTACAAGAATATCATTTTGAAATAAAATACATTCCAGGTGTCGAAAACGAAGTGGCTGATGCCCTATCGCGATTGCTACATATAGAAGCGAATGATCAATGTGAAAATACAGAATTTGATGATGAAATTAAGTTTGTTTGTGAGGAGGAGAATGACATCATCTCAGAGGAAACATGGTGTGAAGGATTGAAGTCAGATGACATTCTAAGTAAAGTAATGGGCTTGGTCTGTGCTGGTTGGGGGTAAAAAAAAAACAAGGCAGTAATGGGTGTAAGAAGTTTGGGTACTTGAGAGTTGAGTTATTATCTAGTAATGGTCTTATGTTCAGAGATTTATTCCACTAAGTAGACTCATGGAGCAGTTGGTAAATCTGGTCCATATTTGTCATCAGGGTGTATCCAAGATAAAGGTTGCACTCCTCGCATTGGTGGACAGGTGTGAATCTGCAAATCAAGAGAGTGGTGAGAGATTGCATGGAATGTGCATAGAGTGAGAAAGTGATGAAGCCCACCGTACAACCCATGTGATCAGAAATCGTCCAACAGATCCATGGTAAGAGATTGCTCTGGACATTTTGGGACCAATTCTAGGTGATGGCCAAGAAACACATGTTATAGTGGTGATTGACATGTATTCAAGATGGCCAGATACATGCTTCATGAGAGGCATAAGAATAAGCATGTGACAAAATATTTGAAGGAACTCATGGAGTGGGAAGTTTTTCTGGAAACCTTACTCAAAGATATTGGTGCACAGTCCAAAACAGCAAGTGTCCTCATATTCTGTCCTTGTCACAGGAAATGTGCAGAAGGATAGAGCTTGGGTGATCTTGATAACACTGGATTGATCAGGTGGAATTATGTTTCTCTTCCTTTTCTACAATGCATGGGCCTGTTCTCACAGAAGTGTAGCCAGTTTTTACATTCAAGTCCTCAAATTTGAGGAGGTAAATATGAAGATCGAGTGCACTCAACTAGATTGACTTCTACTTGCCATCTCAAGTTGTGGAGGTCATATTGGATGGTATGATATTTGTCATAAGATATGCTATTTTACCCCCGAGCCTGTAATTGGGGTATACTGGGTTCCTCTCTAAGCAGCTGCACTACTGCACAGTTGATAGCTCTGCTTCTACTTTGGGATCTTCAAAGAATATCTAATTCTCCTTCTTTCAGAGTCTCCTCCGCATTCCCTTCACTGCCTGTCTTCAACACCTTTTCAGTTCTTTCTCAACCTTTGTATCTAGGCGAGGGTACCAGACACAATCTCTTAATGTTCTTTTGGTGACTACATAGCCACAATCTCCTTTATGAGCTAGTTTAAGGACATGCTGTCTCAGGCTGTGGGGTATGGCAATTCTCAAGCTTCCCAATATGATACCTCTTCGGGTGACAGGCAGTTCATCCCTGCACATTCTTGAATTTCTAATAGTCAACCTCATTGAAAAAAGGTTGAATACATGTCTTCCACAAGTGAGTTGAAATGATGTCTTTGCATGTCTTTGTATTGGTGGCAGCAATAATGTGTTCAATGGATAGAGTTGAAAGCATGTTAGATCTCATAGTGAAGTTGACATACTCCTTAGTGACTTTGGACTTTCAATTGTGGTGACTCAGCAGCACTCGTGAAAAGTAATCAGCAGGGGTTCATTCTTTCTCTGGCTTGTGCACAATTTCATAGTCATACTCTTTCTGTCACAACCCACACCTCTCAACAAAAGGGGGCATCTTAGCCTTTGGATTTCCAAAGATAGTGAACAATGCCTGATGGTCCGTTATAATGTTGAAATGTTTTCCGCATTGAAACACTTGAAAATGTTTGCAGGCCCACACCACAGCCAGAATCTCCTTTTCCGGCTGAGAATAGGTGCGTTCAGTGTCAGACAAGCTGCGACTGGTATAGGCACAACGTGTCTCTGAGCATTTGGATTACCATTGTGCTGAGCAAGGATTGGTCCCAGCCCCATCAACCTCGCATTTACTGTGATCTCAGTATGCAGTTTGGGGTCAAAATGGGCCATTTTAGTTGCATTCTCAATTGCATGCTTTATTCCTTTGAAACCTTGGTCACACTCAGGAAAGCACAGGAACAGGACACTTTTCTTCATCATCTCTCTCAATGGAGCACTCACTGTGACAAAGTCACCAATGTATCTTGAGTAATAACTGGCTATGCCTCGGAAAGATAGCATCAGAGTTACATCTTGTGAGGGGCAGGTGGATGACAATGTTTTGACTTTGTCAGGGTCAGGAGTCATTCCCCAATTAAAGAATATGTGCCCAAAGAATTTAAGTTTGGACTTATGAAACTCACACTTTGCTGCACTCAGACAGAGACCTGCATCAGCAAGGAGTCACCACACTCCTACTTGGGCATATCGTTCATTAGTCAACATAATTTACGCACATCCAACATCTTCGTCAGTGCTTGTTTATGATGTTGAAGAGTCTTTACATGCTGAATTTGAGGATGATCGTCTTTGTTTAGTTTCTATTTGTCGTAACTGATTTTGCCTTTTGGTTTTGTGGGTGGGGCGCGAATGTTTCTATTATTTTCTGGCATCCATTTTCTCTTCTTGCTGTGATGCATTTGATTTTTCTTTTGCTTTGCAGACCATTATGAAATGTTTTTTCTTTCCCATAGCCTTTACATATCTGTCTGATGGAAGAATGTTTCCCTTCATGGGGAAAAAGAAAAACACAATTTATTTTTAATTTACTTCAGTGAGACATCGACTTGTGTGCATCTACTTTGTGCTTGTCTGCTTTTCATGATCAATGCTGATTCACATTGCGCTGTTCCAGCTTCCAAATCAGCGGCCTGTCGACCTGCACATTCTTTTACCATCACGGCCATTAATACATTTTCTCAACTAAGTCTCTCTCTCTCAACATATGTCTTCTGAACTAGTCTGAAAGATATGCATCAATGATTCTAATGCGCATGCCTTCTTTATCATTGAATTCACTGAACTTGCCGTGTTTGATAAGCACATCAAGCCGCCTCTCAACAAACTCATCCATCGCTTAACCAGCTTGTTGTCATGCTTGAATGAAAATGCACCTTTACAGTCCACATTTGCCATTGGATTAAACTTGGCTTCTTACGCTTCCTTGATTTGATGGTATGATCCTACATCACTTTGTGATGTTTTCTTTACCACTACTTTCACTCAATCACCATCAAGATTCTGATTCTACCTAATGATTTTCTTATTGACGGCTTCTTCCTGTATGTCTATGAAATCATTGAACGTGTCCGTCCATGCAGTCCTCCAATGTTCTGCTTCTTCGCCGTGTTCAATGATGGTGGTTTCCGGAACGCAGTTGCTGTATATTTTGCACTACCCTCTGCCAACATTGTCTCGGGATGTGGCATCAGGGTGACAAAGACGGATGTCAATACCTAGCACCTGCAACTTCTGCAAGCATAACCCATTTGTTTGTGCTTGGGACTCCACATCCGATCAAAGGTGGTAAAGCGTTTCACTCACTTATGTCAGTAAGTACAATTCTGATTTTGTATATGGTTGTCACTGCCTTTAACATTTGCTTTGTATTGATGATGCGTTTGTGTTATGATGTTGTGCAGTATCTCTTCTTTCATCCTTATCAGTGAGTTTCTGGTGGGCTTTTCGAGTATGCTCCTCATAAGGCCTTCAACTTCTTCAACAGCCATGTCAGGGCTGGAACGGGGCTTTGACTCCACATCCGACGACTTCATACTGCTTAGCATTAATTAGAGGCGCATGTGGTATGCACTTGCAGTTTGCTGTACTATTGCAAATTCTCAGGGAAAGCAGTCTAGTTCCTTCGGCTCACGTTTCCCCTACTCCTTGTCAAACGTACTGTCCTCCCTAGCTTTGAATCATGCAAATGAACACACGCCACATGGAGCTCCATAACAGATGTCTTTATTCTTTGATGTAGGATCACACACTGTACATATTAAATCATGATTTTAATAGCCACACCTTAACACATGCAACAGATCAGGTCACTTCTTTTCACAATGTGCCCAGAACACATGAGTCCTAGTGCTCCTAACATCAAAGAATCTGTAATGTACAAAATAAAAACTGTGTAGTACTGGACACATGTCTGAATCCATAGGTTAAATGATAAATGGTGTACACTTAAGCTACAAGAGGAGTTTTAAGTGCAAGAATTACTTTATTTAAACAAGGTGGATACTGAGAGAAACTAGTCCATTTCAGACCTACCTTTCAAGTGGGTTGTGGGATCTTTTAAAGGACTATTGCCAAAACATGTGTGAAAATCAAAAAATTCCCAGTTGAATAGATTATTCACCTATGGACTTCTGTGCACACATGCTCAATAGAGTTCTCATGTAACGCTATCAAGAATTTCTGTATAAACTGCATGTTAGAAATTAGTTTTCTGTAGAGCGAGGTATGCTACCTGTCCAAGCAGGATTCCCACTCCTAGTTAGGGTAAGTCACAAACACACCCTAAATTAGCCTGTACTCACCCCCTGGTAGATTGGCCCAGTCAGGCTTAACGTAAGCACAAATGTGTAAAGTATTTGAGCAATACTTCAAACAGTAAAACAGTTAAAACATAACACAAACAGATACAGTTAGAAACATAGAGCTTATTGTAATCAACAAAACAAGACCAAAACAACAAATATCCAATAAGTAGAACCTGGGTTTTGAATTTGTAAAGAATATCTCGAAATATAATGCTTAAAAGTATAAAGAGCCAACCAGGGCTATCTGATTGCGCTAGCCCGGATCAAAACCAAAAGTTTAGGTCGACCGCAATGGAGTGTGGGTTCAATACGGGGACCAACCATGTCCTGCTGCAAAGTATCTTTGAAGCAGCGCTGATGAAGATCCGATGCATGGAGAAGAGGAGGCAATGCATTGCTGCCAATCCTCAGGATGTAGGCGATGCATTGGTACCAATCTGCGCCAAGTCTGAGATGCATCACAAAAACAGGTGACGTGTTGCATTGTAGGTGATGCATCAACCAATCAGGGGGTTTAAAGCATGTTACTCACCCATGAGGGTCTCAAGGCGCTGGGGAGGGTGGTGTGGCTCTGGTTCAGCCGAGGAGTCAGGTCTTGAGGCTCTTCCTGAATGTGTGCAGAGTAGAGGAGCGTCTGATGTTGACTGGGAGCTCGTTCCAGGCTTTGGTCATGATGTAGAAGAAGGCTCTTCCACTCGCTCTGGTTCTGCGGATGCACAGGGTTTCTGCGAGGGCAAGGTCGGCGGAGCGTAGGCTCCTTTTGGGTACATGGAAGGAGACTCTTTCATTGAGTTATTTGGGTCTGATGTTGTGGAGGGATCTGTAGGTATGAGTGAGTAGTTTGAAGGTTACTGTCTTCTTGACAGGGAGCCAATGGAGGTCTTGCAGGTGTTGGGTGATGTGCTCATGTCGTGGGATGCCGAGGACGAGTCTGGCCACAATGTTTCTGGATGGTCTGGAGATTGTGTAGCAGGGATTTGTTGATTCCATGTAGAGGACGTTTCTGTAGTCCAGTCTGCTTGTGATGAGTGCGTGGGTCTTTCTGGCTTCGGGAGGGATTCACTTGAAGGTCTTGCAGAGGATGCGGAGAGTGTTGAAGCAGGTGGAGGCGATGGTGTTGATCTGTCGGGTCATGAGAGGGAGGAGTCCATTATTATGCCGAGGTTCTGGGCATGGTCCGCGGGGGCGGGGGGTGTGCTGAGGGTGGAGGGCCACCAGGAGCTATCCCACGCAGAGGGGGGGGGGGTCCGAGGACTAGCAATTCTGTCTCCTCCGAGTTTAGTTTCAGACAGCTGCTACTCACCCAAGCTGCAACGTCTTTCATTCCTTCTTGGAAATGGAGTCTGCTGGTTTCAGGGTCCTTCGTGAGGGAGAGGATGAGCCGGGTGTCATCGGCATAGGATACATTGCCGAGTCCATGCTATTTGACGATGGCGGCGAGTGGGGCCATGTAGATGTTGAAAAGCTTGGGACTGAGCGATGATCCTTGTGGTACTCCGCAGTTGATCTTCGTGGGTTCAGAGAGGCAAGGTGGGAGTCTGATCCTTTGGGTTCTGGTGGTGAGGACGGAGTGGAACCATTCGAGGGTGTGGTGGGAGACGGTGTCGAAGGCTGCGGATAGGTCGAGTAGGATAAGGGCTGTGGTGTGGCCTTGGTCGAGGAGAGTGTGGATTTCATCTGTGGTGTGAGGAGGGCGGTCTCGGTGCTGTGGATGCTATGGATTCCAGATTGGGAGGGGTCAAGGATTGAGTTCTCTTTGATGAAGTTTGTCAGCTGGGCATTGATGATCTTCTCAGTGACTATGGCTGCGAATGGAGGGAGAGAGATGGGTCGGTAGTTCTTCAGGTCCGTCGGGTCTGCTGAGGGTTTCTTGAAAAGGAGCTTGACTTCTGCGTGTTTCCAGGCGTTGGGTAAAGAGTCGGTTTAGAAGGTGACATTGATGGTGTACTGTAACTGGGGCAGTATGGTGGCAGCGGGTCTGTGGAAGATGTGCAGAGGTCAGGGGTCTTCTGAGTGAGTGCTCATCATGATCGTGGTGGTATCTTCAGTGGTGGACAGGGTCCCATCATTGATGGTGGCCCGGCTGTCATCCCTGGAGGGAAGGGTGGTTTCTGGAGTGTGCTCACTGAATGTGTCATAGAGGGCCTAGATTTTCAGGTCGAAGTAGGAGCCAAGCTTGTTGCAGAAGTCTTGTGAGGGAGAGATGTCTGTGGCTTCGCTAGGGGGTTTGGTGAATTTCTGAATGATGCTGAAGAGTTCCTTTAAGTTGCTGGAGTTGGTGAGGATTTTGTCCTAGATGAAGGTCTTCTTTGTGGATCTTATGTGTTGGTGGTATTCTGCATTGCGTTCTTGTAGGTGGCCAGGTCTTCCCTGGTTTTGCTGTTTCTCCATCATTTTTCAAGATGTCTACAGGACCGTCTGGCTACTTGGAGGTCGGTGGTGAACCGGGTGGCTTTCTAGGGGCTTTATCCGTCAGTGGTGCGGAGGGGTGCGAGCTTGTCTGCACAGGCAGTGAACCAGTGGTGTAGTTCCTTGGCTGCAGAGTTGGGATTGGTCGAGGCGGGGTTGAGGTGATCCTCTGTGACCTTGCTCCAGTTCCTTCACAGAGAGAGAGGGGTGGCTTTGAGAGTGGTGCAGGTGTTGAAAGGGAAGTGCTCACAGTAGTGGTCCATCCAGAGGGTCTGCGTGGTGTGGCTGAAGCTGATGTTGTTCCCACCTGCGAAGATGGGGTTGAGTGTGTGTCCTGCCTTGTGGGCAGGGGTGGTGACCTGCTGTTTCAGTGCGATGTTGGTGAGGTTGTCCAGGAGGGCGGTGAAGTTGGGGTCGCTGAGGTTGTTGAGGTGGAAGTTCAGGTCTCCGATGAGTATGTAGTCCATGGAGGCGATCGCTTGGGGTGCGATGAGGTCAGCAACGGAAGTGTTATACAAAGCGAGAGGTCCAGGGGTTCTGTAGGTGAGGGTGCCGCAAAGATTGGTTCTATGCCTGGTCTGGATCTGGAAGTGAAGGTGTTCAGTGGTGGTGGAGGAGTCGCTTGTGGTGGAGGTGAAGAGTCGGAGTGAGCTCTTGTGTGCAATGGTGAGTCCTCCTCCTGGATGCAATGTACTTGATTCTCGCAGTTGTTGCAATGTGTCATTGTCAAGGGAAATGCAGCAGTTCTGAGCTGCACAATGACAGTGATGCGTGGATCTTCACTAAAGCAGCACTTTATACCGACTTCCAAGGGATCAGGACTGGATTAGCATCACTTTGCAGGGCAAGACTCTCTGATGGCATACTCCAGGTGCTGTGGGTGGATGGTTGGAATTATTTGAGTTCCTTGAGACTTTAAACAGGAGGCAAGCAGACAAGCTTTTTAATTCACTTTCGCTCCAGGTTAGAGAGATGCAGGTCCAGTTCTTCTCACTCCCAGGCAAAAGCGCAGCAGGCAGCTGGTCAGCACAGCAAAACTGAAGTCCAGCAGAGTGGCAGTCCTTCTTCGTGGCAGAGTATCCACAGGCCCAGAAGTGGACTGAGTTGGTGGTGACAGAGATCCAGTACTTATACCCAGTTGTGCCTTTGAAGTGGCAGAGACTTCAAAGAAAGGCCTTTGAAGTGTACAGAGTCTCTGCCCTTCCTGCCCCGGCCCCAAGTTCACTACAGAAGGTCCTGCCCTTTCTGCCCTGGCTCCAAACTCACTACAGGGGATTATGCACTCCTTTGTGTGGGGACAGGACACAGCCTTTTCAGGTGTGTCAGCTCTTCCCTTCCATCTTGCCCAGCATGGCCCATAAGGATTTGGATGGCCCATCTGTCACACCTAAGCTTTTGTTTTCTTTCTCGTTTTTTTTTAAGGTTTTATATAGCGCCGGCTAGACCCGGAGGTATCAGAGCGCTTTACACGGGTATCAGACAATACTTTGCAGGTTACAGCTTTACAAAGGTTACACAGTTATTAGAGCATGGCAATTTTAGTTACAAGTATGGTTGAGACAAACAAAAAGGAACATATAGGTAGGGGAAAACGCTGGCAAGGGCGGATATTCCGGGAAGTGGGGGGGTAAGAGCAGGGAAAGTAGACAGAGAGTGGAGGAGGGAAAGAGAAGGGGAGGGTTAGAGACACGCATGGCAAGAGGAGGGGGAAGGTGACTGGGAAACAAACCGGTAGGTGAGTCAAAGCTGCGCCCAAAGTCCAGTAAGCTGTGAACCCAGGGGGAGTGGTATCATTTCCCCAACTCAGTTGCGAGAGGCTCCCTAAGAGCAGTGGACTCTCTCAGAGGGGTCTCTGAAACTTCAAGGCCTACTTTACTGGATCCTTCCCCAAAAAGGGGAGAGGGAGTGCTTTGGTAAGGGGTGCCATACAATACCTCAATTGTGAGTGGCTCCCTTGGTGCTGTGGATTCTCTCAGCGGGTATGCTGAGACTCCAGTGTATATATCTTGGATCTTTCCCCAAAAAGGGGAGAAGGAGTGCTTAGTCAAAGGGCACAAAAGGACAGGGGGCTAGGTGGTGAAGCGGGCAAGGGGAAAGATTGAGGTGAGAGGGGATAGGAGCAAGGAAGTAGACAAAGAACGAAAGAATGCTGAATAGGAACAGATAGATAGGAGACAAGGAAAAAGCAGAGTCACAGAAATACAATGGGGGGGCAAGACAGGGAGATGGGGAGAAAAAACTGTGCCCAAACTCCGGCTGGGTAGGTGACGGTCAGGGATGAACCAAGGCTGATCTCCTCAATAGCTGAACAGAGCAGCTCCACTGGGCGTCAGACATAGTGTTCGGACTCCGTTGGTCACTGTCAGGATCAACACTTAGCAGAACTTGGTACAAGTAAAAATAGATCATAAACCTACAACCAGTAGCCACTGGTAATCACTGTACTTCACCTCAACCTGTAACATAAACTACACTATGCACAGTCACATCAGGCGCAAATTATATCCAGCGCCAACTTCACCAGCATAAACACATTATGCAATCTCTCACTAGTCTAAGCACATTAGACCCTACCTCCTAAGTATAACTCACATTAGGGGTGTAAATCACAGTGAAGTACAATCTCACTAACAAAAACCTAAATAGGTAAAACAACCTCATAAGCCTAAACCATATCTAGAGATATCAAAACAGGGTGCGTAAAACATACTAAATGCATTACATTTCCTAGCACCACAATCACTTCAGCACATAAATCACATCAGGGCCTTGCGCCCTAGCCATATACCAGCCCCACTGGCCAACTAGCCATTCAAGAAGGGGCTCAAATGCCCTGTGTCCAGAATGTCAGAGCGCGCTGCCAATGCAGCGCCAGTCAGGGGGTGCGCCATTTGCGCAAACCTAAACTTTGCAGCTGCCCACTACTTGCTGGGTAGCTGGGAACAATAACAGGGCCTAAACGCTGAAGCTGGCACTAAGTGCTGCGCAGCTGTGGAAGGCCTGGCACCTCTGTGCCACTTCTGTCCCTCCCAGGGACTCTCACCAGAGTGCTGCCTAAATGGTGCAGCTGCCCACTACTTGCTGGGCATCTGTGAAAATAAGAAACTGTGGCATGGGTTCTTGCTGGCCCTTAGAACAACACTGCACAACAGGTTGGAGACACACGGAGCTCAGTAACTCAATAAGGTACCCCTGGGAGTCACCTGGCTCCGAAAAACAACTGGGGCTTCGTTCGTAGGGATAATGAGACAAAAAGTGTGGGCACGAACATGAGCCCCTCTGGAACCCTTTAAGAAATAAATGCCCCCCTGGAGCACACGGGCTGCTAGAACACTCTGCACCCAAAATAGAAGAACTTGCCCTCTCGTTGGAGCCACGAATTGGCTCAGAACCAGTAGACACACCCCCATAGCGTGGGAGCGGCTCGCTGTTATCTGGAGACGCTCTGGCAAAGGGGCACTGCTGTTGTGCCTACATAGGTAGGGTTGCGTGGGCCCCTCAGGGCCCTCTAAAGAAATCTTGCCAAGTTGGAGCGGTCCACTGCACACGCGGGCTGTTCTGACTCTGTGCTCTCCTGGGCACTGCAATGCCCAAGAGCCGTCGCCCCACCGAGCCCTACTCACCGGCTCTGGTCGGGGAAGGCTCCTTCTTTTTCCAGTCTCTTCTCTGGTGGCAGCGTGAGATTCTGCCTCTGGGGGTCCTCACCTGTCACCCACCCGAGACGTGTATTCAGAGACAGACAGAAGGCAACAAATGGTTAAAGTAAAAAAATGCCAACTAAAAGTGGCATTTTCACAATTACAATTTCAAAACTAACTTCACAATAAAATGGGATTTTAATTGTGATTCTAGAGTCACCAGACTTGGGGTTCCCATCTCTCCCCAATTGGAAATAACACTTATAAGATAAGTAGAGGTCTCTGAGAAAAGCACGGCTGAGTAACTTCAGTATCTATTGTGTAAAATTAGTGCCTTACCAAACCGTTGGGCGCCATGTAGTGTAGTTCCTATTTCCCTAATAGGCTCTGGGCATTGGAATAATATACACTACAGTTTTGGCATAGGACTGAGGTCAGTATGTCCCTGTCGAGTACATTAAAATTAATTTCTTTGTGGGCCAGCTAACTCAGAGGCCACTAGAAACTCCTTGTAAAACATGAAGGGACTAGTTTCTGGCAACCGCATAAACATGACAACTTTGTTTCCCTTTGGAATCGGAACATGTCTCAGAATCGTGGAAACAATAGATAACAGTTTCACTCAGTCAATCATGCATGCTTAGTTTCTTCAGAGTTACACAGAAAGAGATAGACGGGTGTTTAAATAAAAGCATTTATTGAACGGTCTTGTTTCTCATGTAAGAGATATGAGCTGTTACAATCGTAAGACAGTATGTGAGATATATTACGTACAGCGTAAGCTGTAGAAAGAAATAATACTGCAATAGCATTGTCTTTTAGATATGACACATATTCATATACATAAATAACACAGGCTAAAATGTGGATACTCGTCTGATGCTTCTAACTAGTTCTACCACAGTGTACCTAACCTAAGAGTAGTACAACGTAAGAAGTAGGTGCGGTATTCTATAGTATGGTAAGCTATAGTTTGGTATACCATAGTTTGATATTCTATAGTTTGGTATGCCAAGAGACCCTCTAGGTTCTAGTCTGCTCCATACCTTAAGAATGGGAGAGGTGGGAATCTCTTTCCGAGTCTCGAACTCTAACACCCCACGAAGGGAGTCAGACATTGGAAGTTGGATTCTATGTGAGCAGGGATGATAGCGTCTTGTCAGTGCGTCAGGCCGGGACACGGGCTCCTCTAAGTCGAGGTCTCCTCCTTGCTTGCCACCACCATTTTTGCCACAGAAAGGGAAGGTATATTTATACCTGGTAGGTGGCTAGGAATGTTAGCATTGACATAAAGTCGGGCAGAGGGAGACGTCATGCATGAAACCTTACGGTATAGTGGTTCATGCATAATAAATGAGTTCTTAGAGGAATCAATAATCCTGGGCTAGGGAAACTCCCAACAGCTTAAGGGTCTGTAAGTAAGTAAGTAAGTAAGTAAATTTGTTGATTAATTAAAATCATTACAAAAAAGTACATAGCTGAAACAAAATCTGATTGAGCATATACAGATACAATTCATTTTTATGACCAAAATACGGTCCACAGCCTTACCCTAACATAAGTTGATCAACAATAATTTAACAAATAGCCGGAATCCATTAGCAACAAAAGATAAGGGGCCAGATGTAGGTGGCCCAATACCGGTCGGTAATGGCCGAAATTACCGAATTTCGGCCGTTACCGACCAGTATTGGGCATTTGGGATGTAGGGGACCCAAAAACATCCGAATTAGTAAATTTACCGAATTGGTAAAGTTACCGAATCGGAAACTTTACTGAATCGGTAACTTTACCGAATCGGTAATTTTTCCGATTCGGTAAAGTTTCCGAATCGGTAACTTTACCGATTCAGTAAATTTACCGAATCAGAAATTAAGAAATGGAAAAACTGAATTTCGAGATGTAGGTTCCCTTTGAAATACCGAATTTGGATGAAATTCGGTATTTAAGAGTCGGTATTTACCATGGATTGAAATCAGGTGGTAACCAGGTGCAGGCTATAAAAAAGGCCCCAAAATGCACCAGTTCCACCAGAATGGCGGCATTCTATGTCATTGCGAGGCAGCTACAGGCAGAAGGAGAGAGGGTCTGGAGGAGGGAGGAGCAGGTGTACAGGCAGAGGATCACTCTATTCCAGCTATCTGAGCCTGAGATCCTACAAAGGTACAGGCTGGCCCCCCAAACTACCCTGGACCTTAACAGGGACCTCCACCCACTGTTGGACCATCCAACCCCAAGGGCGCACGCCATCCCACCCCATGTGCAGGTGCTGTGCAGCCTACACCTGCTTGCATATGGGAGTTACCAGAAAAAGGTTGCTGCGGTAGGTGGGGTGTCCCAGAGCTGTCTGTCCCGTTTCTACAAAAAATTCCTTGACACCATGTTGCAGAGAATGCATCACTACGTCAGCTTCCCTGCAACTCATGCAGAACTGCTCAGGACAAAGACAGACTCTTATCAGATGGCGCATTTCGCAAAATCATTGGCTGTATTGATGGTACCCACATACCAATATGCCAACCTGCTGCCACAGAGTACATTTATCGGAACAGGAAGTCCTCCCACACCATAAATGTACAGGTGATCTGTGATTCCAAGTACATGATCACTGACATAGTAGCCAATTTTACGGGGAGTACCCACGACTCTTACATCTTCCAAAACAGTGGGATCTACGCACGCCTGACAGCAGGGGAATTTGGCGACGGATACGTGCTAGGTAACACACTGTGTGAAACTCCCGTGATACGTATAGCAGATGTATGTGTGTGTGCATGTGAGTAATGTTTTTTCTTCTTGCAATTAGGGGACAGTGCATATGCCCTCCGGTCCTTCATCCTCACACACTACCTCAACCCTACAACACCAAGCCAGAGGAGATACAACAGAGCATACAAAACATCCCGAAACATTGTGGAGCGCACCTTTGGTATGTGGAAGAGCAGGTTTCGCTGCCTCCATAAGAGTAGAGGCGCCCGCCAGTACACACCGATCACCTGCTGCAAGATGATTGCAGCCTGTGCAATGCTGCACAACCTTGCGGTTAAGAAGGCACCAAAGTGGATATCTCTGATTATGAGGACCATGATGATGAGCAAGCACTGCCTGAACCACACACATCTGGAGTTGCAACACCAACTGATGGCAGACACAGACGGGAAGAGATCACACGCAACTTCTTTTAAGTAAGTAAAGAGACACAGACAGGTGGAGTATGCACCCAATGTAGTTTGATTGTGTCATGACTTAGGTTTCTAAAGCACAAATGTGCAACAAACTTTTTTTTAACTGAAATGATGTCATTTCTGGTTCACTTCACCATGAACTGTCATAGTCATTTTCGTCTTCGCTTCCCAGGGCCACTTGTATGGTGCTCACTGTGCTCACTTTCTTGCTGGCCTGTGGCCTCAGCGTGGGGCCTGCTGCTCCTCCTTGTCTCTGGGACAAGGGAGCTTGCCATGCTGCTCCTGCTTGTACTCTCCTCACTCACAGGCACTCCAGAGCAAGCTGTTTGTGCAGTTTGGGCATTTAACAGCGCCTCAAGAGCACTGGTCATCCTGCCCATGCCCCTAGTGACCTCATTGCTGTTTTGGGTCATTGCCTCCTGCATGTTACTGCTTCTCCTGCATCCTGATTCTCACCATGGACCCATCCAGGCCACGGAACACACTTTGACCCTCCACAGTTGCATCTGCACGCCTTTTTAGGACTTTGCGGCGGCTTCCACCAGTATGGCTCACCTGTGCACTGGAGTGCAGTGTGCCAGGACTATCATCCACAGGCAAGTTGTGCGTTTCTTCCCCCGCCATGTCAGCTGCTGCTGACTCCATTTCTAGAAGTGGGGCCACAACATGCCTCCTGCTTGGCTGTGATGCAGGTGTTGTGTCATGCTGTGATGCTGGCATTTCTGGGGATGACAGCAACAGAGGGGATTGAGATCTTAGAGGGGACGCCTGCAACTCTGGAGCCATTTCTGAGTCTTGTGCAGGAAGATGGCTAGTTGGTGCACCTGTGTCCTGTGGTACGTTCTGGGTAGTCGGGCCTGGCTCTTGACTCTCCTCCCTCTCTGGTGGTGTGCCTTCAGTCTCCTGCGAACGCCTGCGAGACGTTTCACCTGTAGACATATGAGCATACATTAGCTAAGCGCTACTGTCTCACAGTCACTACAATTAAATATTTCACACTTTAGCTTTATTCTCTGTGCAATAATTTCCCTAACTTGGTGGTTGCTGTGCTGTATGACATGTACTTACATTTCCTGACTACATGTACCATGATGCATTTCTCCTGTATAGTGCTAGCAGTACTGGACTGGGGTTCACTTGGCCACAAAGGGTAAAGGTAAGGATGATGGTAGGCGGGGGGGGATGCTGTGCATGTGTCTTACCTTTTCTGCTTGCAGATCTGGCAGAGCTGTCTACTTCTCCCAGTCCGCAGACGCTGTCTGGTTCAATGGTTGAGGCCACCATCTCCTCCAGGTCAGTAAGGGGGGGTGCTGGGTTCTTCTCTCCATCAGTTTTTGTTGCCTGCTTGTGGTGTTCAGCCAATTTTTTCTTAGTTTGGCTCCTGAGGTTGTAGAATCGCTTTTTAAGGTCCTCTGCGTCTCTGGTAGTCACCCCAACTGCATTAACTTTGTCCAGTATGTCCAGCCAGAGTTTCCTTTTGGCAGAGTCTGCCACAGTGAGGCACTGCCTGCCAAACAGTTTTTGGTGCACATTCACCACCTCCTCAACAAGGACCTGCAGGTCCATGCTGCTGGATTTGAGTTTCCTTCTCCTCTCTGTCTGCTCTTTTTCTTTGCTGCTTGCCATTTTGCAGTTTTAAAAGTGCTCAAAACTTTTTCTGCTGCTCGGGGACTCAGCTCAGCTCCAACTGCCTTTCCAGAAGCTTCTAATTAGTTGCAGCTGCCTGTGTAGCCACTTCCTGGTAGGGAGGGGGAGGGTGGTAGCACCTGATTGGCTGCCTACTTATGTTTCACTTTTGTTTGCTTTCCGATTCAGAAATTACCGAATCAGTATTTACTGAATCCGTATTTACCGATTCGGTATTTCCCATTCATTCCTATGGGCCGAAAGGCCCATAGGAATGAATGGGGAATACTGATTCGGTAAATACCGATTCGTTAAATACAGATTCAGTCATTTCCGAATGTCCATTTCCGAATTTTACCGATTTGGTATTTTTTACCGATTTTTTTTTTCTGCATACCGATTCTAAAATACCGAATCGCAAAAATGTGGTATTTTAGAATTGGTAAAATCGGATTACCTACATCTGGCCCAAGGTGCATTGTACATACAGCACCAAAACTAAAGTGTATTATGCTAGCAGCGAATGTTAACCTTTTTTTGTCTTCAATGATTAGCAGCAACAAGATCAAATGCATTGTGCTTATGGCACCATAACTAAAGTGCCTTATGCTAGCAGCAACTATTAACAATTTTTCAATAACAATTAGCAGCAGAAGAAAAGTGCAAATAATAAAAAAATTACGATTTGTCAATAACAGTTAGCAACAGAAGAAAAAGTGCATTAAACTTTCAGCATCAAAACTAAAATACCATATGCTAGCAGCAGAACGTTACAACTGACTGTATTAATTTATAATGCTGCATAATATACAATGCACCAGCAGGAAATAAAGTGCATTGTGCTAACCACTATGATCATAGAATTTGATTACACCTAAAGTGCCATCCACAATTATAATATTACCATTAAAATACCACATTGCAAGGGGTAAACTACAACATAAGGTAAAATAACTTGTACAAGCAGCAAGGAATACACAGATTCAAAATAGATTAAAAACTCAGTAAAATAGCCCACATACTCCTTAAGAACATTTAAAAATTATTATATCATTACCATAACAGATATATCATTTGTTTGAGATGTCTACTCCAGGTAATTTCTTTTCAGATAAAAAAATAAACTTGACAGATTAATGTATAATGCGAATATTTACACCTCTTAGACATAATATAGTAGCGGTCCTACAAGTTCTAACTCCCAATTCCTTGAAAATAGGCTTCAAAACAATCTTCCGCTCCTGCAACATTTTTGGGCATAAAGTTACAATGTGTTGTAAGGTTTCATCACACAGCCCACAAAGCCTGCAAGTATTCGACAACCATTTAATATCCCATTTTGGGATTCCGTCTTTAGTTGGATATATCCCGAACCTCAATAGCACAAATGTATTTTTAATCAGAGGTTTTAAATGAAATATCAAATAAGGTTGGGGTAACAATTTATCAAAAGTGTTAGCTATAGACCAGAAGTGATTTTCTTTCCTCAGATCATCCTTATCCGTTATAGTAGACAGCAAAGCAGCCGTTTGGTCGATTGATTTTTTATAAACCATTTTACTCCTCACTTCATCAGTTAAATTTAGGCATTCAAAATTGTATAAACACTCAGATAGATAATCCTGCCAACTACTCGAATATTCACCTTTTGAAATCTCAAGCCAGCACACATTTGCTAACGTTCCCTCTTCAGCTCGAGATAGTGTCAATAGAGATATTAGATATGTGGATTGTCGGGCCAATAACTGTTTCTTTTGACCAAATTCCAATCTTAAATTGGCACGAGTAATATATCTAGGGATCCTAAAAACTGATTTGTACGTCCTTACTTCTATGTCATCAAGCAGTTTCACATCTTGCCTCGAAAAATAGTAGAACCGTAGTCCAAAGAGGGAATTAACTTTGCTTTCATGACCTTCAGCATGTGATCGTAATCAGGGCTTAATAACTTATCCCTCAGTTTTCTAAAGGCAAAAGTGAGCAAAGTACCTTTGGCTTCGAGGTTATTAAAATGTTGCCTAAATGACAAACCATCGTCAAATGTGATTCTCAAATATTTGTACGTTTTTACACATTCGATAGCCAAACCATTATTATTCCATTCCTTTACTCCCCGTTTACCTTTTCCAACTGTCATTATTTTAGTTTTTTGTGTGTTTATTGTTAAACCATTTTGTGTAACATATATGTTAAAGGAATCTATTAATCTTCTTAACCCTATAACAGTTTGGCTTAATAAAATGGTGTCATCTGCGTATTATGAATATTCGATCTCTTTACCCAAAACCGAAGGGGAGTGAGACTTAACTTCATTAAAATGGGCTGGGAGATCAGACATAAAAAGATTAAAAATGCAAGGAGCCAAAACACATCCTTGTTTCAAGCCGACATTAGTTTCAAGGCGATGTGTCGTATGTCTACCGTCGCCTATTTTGATCTGTATCCAAGTGTCGGAGTATAAAAGTTTAATCATTTTTAAAAGTGTTTCAGATATACCCCAGTTAATTAACTTCAACCAAAGAATATTTCGGGGGACAGAATCCAAGGCTGCTTTCAAATCTATGAAACAGATGTACAATTTTTGTTTCCTACGTTTGGCTCTTTCGCCTAATAAAGTAAATAAAATCAGATAAGTGAGAATTGATTCTCCCTTTCTAAAACCAATTTGTAGATTTGGAATGAGGCCCTCTCGTATTGCCACGATTCCAGTTTGTCTAACAAACAACTTGCAAATATTTTCGCACCTACATCTGTAAGTGTTATTAAACTATAGTTTGCAGGATTGTCCTGGTGGCCACTTTTGTAAATTGGCTGAATAATACTTCCCTGCCATGATTCCGGAATGCGGCCGGATTTAAGCACATCATTAAACAGGAGCGTTAATAGCTCTTGCCAGTTCTTTATCTTGACTTTAAAAATTGTTTGGGATTCCATTTGGGCTAGGCGCACTGTTAGATCTAATCTTGATTAATACTTTTTTTACTTTATCAACCGACCATGGCACAAAGTCAAAGGAACTTAGTGAATCACAAATACTCGAGTGTGGTCCCCCATCTACTGACTCAGGTTGGCAATGATGTCGATAACATTTACCATCATCGCACTGTGGGCATTGAGGAACAATTTTCAAATTATTAAAAAAGTTTACCCAACCTAATTCATCAACATTGGCACTGTTACTTCTAAAATTACCGTTTTCAAGGTTATTAATGATACACCAGATTAGCCGCGAGTCTTTAGACTTGCATGCATGATGTAATTTAGACCAGGTATCTTCATAGTATGCTTGTTTGGCCTTCCAAATTTCGTTCTTATAGTTCTTTTTCAAATCTCTAATTTGAAGGGACAATGAAACATATGATGTCCCTTTTGCTTTCCTATAGAATAATCCTATTGTTTTATTAAGACTTCTTTTAAGGTATAGTAAGCAATGAGAAAACCACCCTGGGTTCTTAGAGTTTAAGGCAGAGGTCTTCAATCTGTGGGGCGCGACCCCCAAGGGGGTCGTGGAGTCCTGGGAAGGGGGTCGCAGATTCTGCCAGAGTGCAGTTCCTGGCGTCGGGCTGATCGAGGGTGCTCATGGCGGAGGCCGCCTAATTCACACCGAGGTGTGAAAAACACCAAAGTCTCGTTAACAAGTAAAGGTCTTTTAAAGACCTGTGATAGTACTCTGGTGTGCCTTTGTGTGTGTCCAAGCTGTTTCAGCCAGGCTGACATACAGGAGCTGGGAGGGGGCTGGGGGAGGAGGCTGTAGCCCTTTGAGTTCAATGGACTTAGCTGTGGGTTTATTTTTACTTTTAACGTTTTATATAGCGCTAGTTTAACCCGTAGGTATCAGAGCGCTTTACAAATACACAGTAGACAGCAGAAGGACATTACAATCATATCATTGGTTCAAGTCCCACGAGCCCTCATACCTGGCGCCTGTGCAGGAGAAATGTGGCTGAGAGTCTGCTCTTCATGGTGAGATGTTTTCACAGCCGGCTGCCATACCTCCCCCCCCCCCCCCCACAAGCAGGGAGGCACAGAGATGCCCTCCCATGAGAGAGGAAGACGAAGCAGAGAGATACTGACCCCCCATGAGAGAGGCACAGACAAGGTGGGTGAATGAATGATGGGTGGATGGATGGATGAAAGGGTGGACAGATGAAGGATGGATGGATGGATGAAAGGGTGGATGGCTGTATGGATGGACGGATGGAAGGATGAAAGGGTGGACGGATGTGTGAAAAGGTGGGTGGATGAATGATGAGTGGATGGATGTAAAGATGAAAGGGTGGATGGATGAAGGATGGATGGATGTGTGAAAAGGTGGGTGGATGGAGGATGGATGGATGAAAGGGTGGATGGAAGGATGAAAGGGTAGACGGATGAGGGATGGATGTATGGATGGATAAAAGGTTGCATGGATGAATGATGGATGGATTTGTGAAAAGGTGGGTGGATGAGTGATGGGTGAATGGATGGATGTAAGGGTGGATGGATGAAGGATGGATGGAAGTATGGAAGGATGAAAGTGTGGATGGATGGATGAAGGATGGATGGATGGATGGATAAAAGGTTGCATGGATGAATGAATGATGCATGGATGAATGTGTGAAAAGGTGGGGGATGAATGATGGATGGGTGGGTGGATGGATGAATGAAAGGGTGGGTGGATGAAGGATGGATGTATAGATGAAAGGGTGGATGGATATATGGATGGAATAATGAAAGGGTGGATGGATTAATGAAAGGTTGGATGGATGAAGGATGGATGTATGGATGGAAGGATGAAAGGGTGGATGGATGAAGGATGGATGTATGGATGGATGGATGGATAAAAGGTTGCATGGATGAATGATGGATGGATGTGTGAAAAGGTGGGTGGAAGAATGATGGGTGGATGGATGGACGGGTGGATAGGTAAAGGATGGATGTATGGATGGAAGGATGAAAAGGTGGATGGATGAAGGATGTATGAATGGATAAAAGGTTGCATGGATGAATGATGGATGGATGGATGTGTGAAAAGGTGGGGGATGAATGATGGATGGGTGGATGGATTTATGAAAGGGTGGGTGGATGAAGGATGGATGTATGGATGAAAGGGTGGATGGATATATGGATTAAATAATGAAAGGGTGGATGGATGAAGGATGGATGTATAGATGAAAGGGTGGATGGATGAAGGATGGATGTATGGATGGATGGATGGATGGATAAAAGGTTGCATGGATGAATGATGGATGGATGTGTGAAAAGGTGGGTGGAAGAATGATGGGTGGATGGATGGACGGGTGGATAGGTAAAGGATGGATGTATGGATGGAAGGATGAAAGGGTGGATGGATGATGGATGTATGGATGGATAAAAGGTTGCATGGATGAATGATGGATGGATGGATGTGTGAAAAGGTGGGGGATGAATGATGGATGGGTGGGTGGATGGATGGATGAAAGGGTGGGTGGATGAAGGATGGATGTATGGATGAAAGGGTGGATGGATATATGGATGGAATAATGAAAGGGAGGATGGATGAAGGATGGATGTATGGATGGAAGGATGAAAGGGTGGATGGATGAAGGATGGATGTATGGGTGGATGGATAAAAGGTTGCATGGATGAATGATGGATGGATGTGTGAAAAGGTGGGTGGAAGAATGATGGATGGATGGACAGGTGGATAGGTAAAGGATGGATGTATGGATGGAAGGATGAAAGGGTGGATGGATGATGGATGTATGGATGGATAAAAGGTTGCATGGATAATTGATGGATGGATGGATGTGTGAAAAGGTGGGTGTGTGGATGGACGGGTGGATAGGTAAAGGATGGATGTATGGATGGAAGGATGAAAGGGTGGATGGATGAAGGATGGATGGATGTGTGGAAGTGTGGGTGGATGAATGATGGATGGATGGATGTGATGAGGTCTAACAGGCGCATTTATGGTTGTTGATAGTTGTTTATGATGAGGAGTACCAGTTTCTAGAATCTTTTGTCGGAAGGGGGTCCTTACGCCTAAAAAGGTTTTACAAGGGGGTCTCGGAATCAAAAAGTTTGAAGACCTCTGGTTTAAGGTAATACCCCCGAGGGTTTCTCGTTAGAAAATGTATCCAAAAGAGCATCACATAGGCTAGGCCAGAAAGCAACCATCGAATTCCCTTCGCTATTAGCCACTTGAGCATCCACAATTAAACGATAGAGGAATTCCAAGATATCTTTCTCTGTTTTATCGTTCCACATCAACCTTTTAAGGTAAAAGGGGTAGAAGCAGTTTTAAATATTCTGGATTCAGGCAAATAATCGAAAGGGACATTAAAAGAGATAACTTGGGGATTGTGATCACTCTCAATCCTTGGGACTACCTCATTACTTTGGACTAAATCAAAAAGTTTCTCTGAGAGTATTGTATAATCAATTATAGAGGTGTTACCAGTTTTATTAACTGTCGGTATATGATCTCCATCATGCATAATCTTTAGATTATATTTTATAAACTCATGATTTGTCCATTGGGATAGGAGTTCTGAATGTATTTTCCGCTTTTTATATGAAACAAGATGCATATTAAAATCCCCGGAAATGATAATCATTGAATTGATATGATCAAAATATAGCACTTTTCACCATTTCCCATAAATGAATAAGTTGCGTAGATCTGACTATTTTATTTTGAACTTAAATAAACATTTAACAAAATAAGTGATTGTCTAGCAATTAATTTAACGCACTGTATCCATTTGACCTGAAGGTCAATCTCAAAATGTTCAAAATCCAGACTCAAAGAAACATATATAGAGAGACCACCGCTTGGCCGGGCCAAAGACGGCCTCACGAGATGCCACATTCAAATATTCAAAGTAGCCAATCAGCGGTTCGCTACAATATTCCAAGTTTCTTGCAAAATTAGCATATCAAAAGTTTTTTAATAGCCTACAACATTCACATCCTCAATGAGTGATTTAAAACCATTCGTATTCCAGGAACAAAGTTTAAAAGAGTTTAGTGCTTTATCTAGAGAATGCCGGCATCAATCTATCGTAACTGAATTTACATTTGTCAATATTGACGGGAGCCAGCTCAAATCCTCCACAGGATCGGAGACTTTCTTTAACTCCTCACTTATTCATGAACCTGGCTGACAGCTCCTGATTTTAATGCCACAAGACACATTTAGCTCTATTGATGTGTAGTGGTGTGGCTCACTGGTTAGAGGCGGCAGACCTGTAAGCAGAGAACGGCCCGGGACCAGGGTTCAATTCCCGAATCGGCAGGGTCTTGGACCAGGGTCAACCGACTCGATAATTCTCACCTCAGTGCCTACTCTAACCAGGGAACACACTCGGCAACTCTGGGCATTAAGCTTACCTCATCTCCACAACGGCCCCCCACAGATGCTGGTGATGCCTGGTTTAACCCTGGAGATACCCAGTAAGGGACCATCTCACAGGGAAAACCAGGATGGGTTCCCCAGCAGTTTAGAGCGCCAGGTCACTCGAGTAGAGTAACAGTGCGCTTTACAAGTATCCCACATTTACATTTAAATTTGATGGGCCAGAAGCACCTTTCAACACTCTGACATGAGCTGCCTTCATTATTTTTAAGATCGTCCTTCTTTAAAATTGGGTTGCACGATGGCTTGATTGGGATTAACGGAGTTGGATATTGCGAGCCTTGAAATCTCCATACTTTAATACCCCATTTTTCAAATTTGTTAGAATTAGCAATTATTTTACTAACAATATCATTACTTAGCCAAGTTGTAATCATTATCTCCCTGTAGATGTTATCACTATCTTTCTTAAACTCTACAAATTCCAGATCTTCCGAGACTACATCCTTAAGATCTGAAATTGCATTTAACAATTTCAAGATATTTCCACAATTCAAAATGTCGTGAGTGCCTCTCGTAGAATTACTACTTTTCTCTTTTCAGACAACAAATCTGGGGCTTCTATTTCATCTTTATCTCCTGAGTCAACTGATACCATCTTCTCAGTACTAGGAGCCAAAACTGAAACCGTCAACTGATTTAATTCAGTAGTCTCGAGCGTATTTTGGTCCTGAATGCAGGGTCGATGAGTCTGGTCGATCCCATTATATTGAAGGTGAATGGGATTTACACTTTTCTGGTTAAAGATATTTGGATTTCCAAGTTGAGCTATCGATTCATCTCTAGACTGAGCTGGCCCTGCAGCCCCTATGTTTCTTTGAGGCTGAATATTAAGCCCTACATTTAATTTAGGCTCTTCCTTCATTGAGCTGTTAACATTTTGACTAATTTGTTTATCCTTTGAGTCAGCTACAGAAACTTTCATTGATCTAAAAATATGAAAGAGGGCCTTTGTTTCGAGTTCAGTAGATGTTTTAAGATTATTACTTACTGTCTCACTAAGGATTTTTTTTCCTGTGATATTTTAATATGGGTTTTCCTTAACCTTTTTCTTGCCAGTTTGGACAAAATCTGAGGATTTGTAATACCACCTATTACCTGGCTTACATTAGGGCAGATCTTTTTCTTCTCTGAATTTTCATAACGGTTGGAGTTTGAATAGGCTCAGAATAAGCACTAATATTTTCATCAACTACCAAATGGTCCTTGTTTTTTACACTTTTAGCACTAACCAGGGAAACCTTCGGTAAGTGCAAGTTATTAGCTTCCTTTACAGGTTGGTCATTCCTATCCAAAACTATTCTGTTTCTACTAATCACTTCATTTTCACAGACAGTAGGACTATCTTCATTCACCGACCCAAATATAGCAGGTCTGTCTGAATCATTTTTTTTACTTGGATCTTCGCTGCCTTGAACTTTTCTGCCTGACAGTAGATTGCTTGGTTCTTCACAGCCTTGAATTTTTCTGCCTGACAACAGTTTTACTTCGTGAACCATAGAGATGATAATTGAAGGTAAATCAGAACTGTTATCTATCAATTGAGCACAAGTACAGGTTATTAGCTGACTCTCTTTGTCTGCTTGTACCTTAGTAATCAATTTGGGTAATTGCAGAAGCTTTGCATCAATTCATACTACATGTGATGCCAGTGTGTTTAAGATGTCTACCTGAATATCTAACTTATCCGAATGGAAGTTAAGGGCATTAGTAATTGAGTCCATAGTACTTATTAGGCAGTCCCATATACCACGCTTAGGATTGGAAACATTGTTTTCCAGATTACCAAGTCAGACCTAAAAGTTCCCATCAAATTTAGTTAATAAAGATAAATCAACTATGTTAGTGGATTTGCATTGCTCATATACATTTGCATTAAGGACATTGTCCCTGATAGCCACACCTGGAACCAATAATGATTTATTAATAGTGAAACTATTCTCCAGAATTATACTCGACTGGTCCAAATTAGAAGGTCGTACTTTCTCCATTTTGTCGAATTGATCATTTGGGCTTGATACTAATTCATCCAAAACCGGTTTTGTTCTATAGGGACCCCTCTTAAAATTTAACTCGTCAACTATGGCATCTGAAACAATAGCCTCATCACTCACATTTTGGATCAAACAGGACGAGATATTAATTCCCGATCTGGAAGCGTTTATGCTCTCAACAGATCTTTTACTAAGCTCCTCCTGTTTGGTAATCTGTGAATCATCAACCAAAATTAACTCTGTCGGATGTACCACAGCGTCAAGTGAATACATTTGTACTTGTGTCTGCAACTGACCAGAAGATGCTAATAGGCATTTAGACGGAAGTAACACTACATCATTTACAACCTTTTCAGCCTTTATACTTTTCTCTCGAAAACCAGCAACTTCGTACAAATTTACTATTTCTGAAGAAAGGTTAGACTCTATTATTACACAGGGGTGAACACTTTTTACACAAAGTGGTGATGATAAAAATGGAGATGTCCCACAGTCACTGACAGGCTCAGTGTTTTTATTTGTATTTGTATTTTGTTTTTGAGTTTGATTTTGATGATACTTGAAAAAGAAACTCTTAATAAATGGCTGAGTATCAAGCGTTGAATTCTTTCTGGCCAGGCCGGGGGATATGGATTTTATGGAGGGAGCATCCACTTCGGTTGACTCATTCAGATGCTCCTTTAGCGCAACACCAATTCTACTAGCTCCACTGGTCCCGTCTTTTTTTTTGACAATGCTTAGATTGGGACCCCACATTCATAGTCTCTTCGGTCTTCTGACGTTGTTTTAATTTTGGCTGAGCCCCACATTGGCGGCCCGATCTCATTGTCTACCGTCACCCGACTGGAGGTACCAAAAAATAATTATTAACTCCTTGAATGCTCATGACGAGCTGAGCTCGTCATGAGCCACGGCGCTCCGGTGCTCATGACGAGCTCAGCCTGTCGTGGCCCATGGAACGCTCAGGTGCGGGGAGAATTCCCCCGCTGTGCTGAGCATTCCACGGGAGGCAATACACCTGTGACGATCTGAGCTCGTCATGAGCACAGGAGCGCCGTAGCTCATGACGAGCTCGGCTCGTCATGAGCATGGGGGCGCTGTGCGCGCCCCCCTCGCCCCCAGCACAGCCAGGGATTAACCCTCGCAGTGAAGGGGTTAACATTTTCAAAAAAGAGACAAAGCAGTCAGAGTAAGGCTGTCCTCCAATATTAATGATTCAGAAAAGGGGGTGGTGATGGACAGAGTATCTGAATTAAGCAGAACACTCCTACCCAGTCCAAAGATCAGGGCTTGATCCATCACCGTTTTTTAGCTCACTGCACCACCCCAGCTCAGAACCTGGCTACATGCAAATTAGTCTGTCCCTGGCCCAGTGCATCATGGGAACAGGGCAGACCAAACTACCAAGCCAATTCTTATACTGGGAAGGAAACAAGCTTCCGGGGACCGGTTTCTGGCATTTCAGGCGTCTTCGGCCCGGCTTGATTGAATCCTGATGGTGCAGTGAGCAAGGGACTCACATCTGAGTATACCCTTCCACGCTTATGGTGGACAAAACGATTCAGAAAAGGGGGTGGTGATGGACAGAGTATCTGAATTAAGCAGAACACTCCTACCCAGTCCAAAGATCAGGGCTTGATCCATCACCGTTTTTTAGCTCACTGCACCATCCCAGCTCAGAACCTGGCTACATGCAAACTAGTCTGTCCCTGGCCCAGTGCTTTATGGGAACAGGGCAGACCAAACTACCAAGCCAATTTTTTTCCTGGGAAGGAAACAAGCTTCCGGGGACCGGTTTCTGGCATTTCAGTTTGGTCTGCCCTGTTCCCATGAGGCACGGGGTCAGGCTAATTTGCATATAGCCAGGTTCTGAACTGGGGTGATGCAGTGAGCTAAAAAACGGTGATGGATTAAGCCCTGATCTCTTGACTGGGTAAGAGTGGTCTGCTTAATTCAGACACTCTGTTCATCACCACCCCCCTTTCTGTATCGTTTTTGGCCACTACAGGTGTGGCAGGGTATACTCAGACATGAGTCCCTTGCTCACTGCACCACCAGGATTCAAGCAAGCCGGGCCGACGACGGCTGAAATGCCAGAAACCGGTCCCCGGAAGCTTGTCTCCTTACCAGTGAAGAATTGGCTTGGTAGTTTGGTCTGCCCTGTTCCCATGAGGCACGGGATCAGGCTAATTTGCATATAGCCAGTTTCTGAACTGGGGTGATGCAGGGAGCTAAAAAACGGTGATGGATTAAGCCCTGATCTCTTGACTGGGTAAGAGTGGTCTGCTTAATTCAGAAACTCTGTTCATCACCACCCCCTTTTCTGTATCGTTTTTGGCCACTACAGGTGTGGCAGGGTATACTCAGACATGAGTCCCTTGCTCACTGCACCACCAGGATTCAAGCAAGCCGGGCCGACGACGGCTGAAATGCCAGAAACCGGTCCTCGGAAGCTTGTCTCCTTACCAGTAAAGAATTGGCTTGGTAGTTTGGTCTGCCCTGTTCCCATGAGGCACGGGGTCAGGCTAATTTGCATATAGCCAGGTTCTGAACTGGGGTGATGGAGTGAGCTAAAAAACTGTGATGGATTAAGCCCTGATCTCTTGACTGGGTAAGAGTGGTCTGCTTAATTCAGACACTCTGTTCATCACCACCCCCTTTTCTGTATCGTTTTTGGCCACTACAGGTGTGGCAGGGTATACTCAGACATGAGTCCCTTGCTCACTGCACCACCAGGATTCAAGCAAGCCGGGCCGACGACGGCTGAAATGCCAGAAACCGGTCCCCGGAAGCTTGTCTCCTTACCAGTGAAGAATTGGCTTGGTATTTTGGTCTGCCCTGTTCCCATGAGGCACGGGGTCAGGCTAATTTGCATTTAGCCAGGTTCTGAACTGGGGTGATGCAGTGAGCTAAAAAACGGTGATGGATTAAGCCCTGATCTCTTGACTGGGTAAGAGTGGTCTGCTTATTTCTGACACTCTGTTCATCATCACCCCCTTTTCTGTATCGTTTTTGGCCACTACAGGTGTGGCAGGGTACACTCAGACATGAGTCCCTTGCTCACTGCACCACCAGGATTCAAGCAAGTCGGGCCGACGACGGCTGAAATGCCAGAAACCGGTCCCCGGAAGCTTGTCTCCTTACCAGTGAAGAATTGGCTTGGTAGTTTGGTCTGCCCTGTTCCCATGAGGCACGGGGTCAGGCTAATTTGCATATAGCCAGGTTCTGAACTGGGGTGATGCAGTGAGCTAAAAAACGGTGATGGTTTAAGCCCTGATCTCTTGACTGGGTAAGAGTGGTCTGCTTAATTCAGACACTCTGTTCATCACCACCCCATTTTCTGTATCGTCCAATTATAATGACCGCTCCACACTCCTTCAACCAAGCTCAAAGTTATTCAACTTACGCTGCCCAAACTTCATGCTAATCGGACAGGCTCCAGGGCACCACACAATATATATAAACTCTACTGTTGAGGGGCCAAATAGGACCAGTGGTAATTTGCGTGAACGGTGCAGTTAATCCGAGAAGTCTTTCAAATAAAAGTAATATTCTTTACTGGCAATCACTTTCCCTACTGTTGGGCAGCTGCAGCCTGCAGAACTACTCACTCACAGTGCCCCCCCGCTATTTGTTGTCTTCTCAGCAGCTTATAGCTCTAACGCTCTATCACCTCTGGTGCCCCATGCGGCTCGCTGCTTACTCATCAGGGTATGAAATCGCCCTCTGGATTAAGGCAGATCAAATCTGATCGCCCAATACCTACTGTGGCTACTGCGGCTTATGACATCCACGTCTCGCAATTTTCTTGACCTTACAGCTCACCGCTCCTCAGCGGCTCCTCGGGTCAACGGCTCCAGATAGGTCGAGTCTAATCCATCAGGCAAATCAGATCAACTCAGTTTTTATGCCACATTTACTGCGTTTACCGCGCCCTTCCGCGGCTCTCCTTGGCTCCTTTCCTTGGCTTCATCGACTTAACCTACCCGCGCTTCTCGCTTCTCCAACTCACACTGCTTGGGCGGTAAAATCAGGTCGCTACACTGCCTTTACCGCGACCTTACCGCGGCTTTCCTTGGGTTTCCGTGGCTCGGCTCGGCTCGACCTGGGTCAGCCCTCTGCAGGCAGACTCCCCACCAAGGACATGGGCATGGGAAAAGAGCTTGCAGCCATGTTTAGAGCAACCTTGCAGCTCCTGCCGCGCCTGCTGCATCTGAAAAAAGTTTGTGGCTCTGCCGCGCTGCCAAGGCTCCCCGCAGCTCCCGCGATGAAACCGATGAAGATAAGAGGATCGTGGCTCCCGTGATTGCCACGTTGCCGAGCACGCCTCGCCGTGTTTGAAAATGTGCGCGGTTTCCTCGGGCGGGCAAAGCAATCAGCGCTGTGTGGACGGTGTGCAAATGGTGGGCAGCGGTACTCCTGATCTCCGCTGGACGTGGTCGCCCCCACCTCACTGCCACGCTGTTCTCTGCTCTCCTGCTTCTCGTGCCCAGTCTCCTGCAACAACCGGACTGGTTTATGGGTCTGGTTTCTAAGAACTCGTTGTGACATTGCGGTGGACGGATGTATGTGACCATGCCATATTTGGAGAGCGTGGTTAATGCCTAAATAGGGGCTGGGATCATGTGCCTATATAAGGACAATGTGAATTGTGCCTATATACGGACATGTATCGGGAAAACCTATATACGGACATCTAAACCGAAACACAACAGCAGCCTGCTGTCATCGAGCCATCCTTTGGATCCAGCTTGCAGCTTGTCCTGCTGATAACCGATCAACAACCGTTTGTTCTCCATAAAAAGTTTCTAAATCATAAGATAACTTGTTGAACGGGACAAATCTGGTCCTCATAGCTGACCCACACTCCATTGTCGTCAGTCTCAAACCTTACCCTTGTCCCGGTCTTGGCTGACCAGTTGCTAAAGTTGCTGTTGTGCGCATTTTGGTGCCATTTTTATGTAAAACTTTAACAAATCCTTGCTCTCATTCCCCTTAATAAAGTTTTGTCATTTTGGTGTCATTTTGTTCATTAAAATATTCTCTTTTATATGAATTTGAGTGGAATTTTTATTGTGCTATGTTTTGAATTTTTAACATTTTCTTAAGTTAAACCTGTCTGCTATGTGCCATAGCTACCACGGGTTGAGCTCAGAATTAAATTACTGAAAACTATACTGAACCTAACCACAATAATGACATTATTACCTGTGTTGCGCTACAGTCCAACTAATAAATCACATTCTCGAAATTAGGATTTTAATCTGCACTTTGTTTTCTACATAGGACTGTTGGGCCTCTCACAGTGAAAATAGTTTTGGGAGCTAGTCACTTTAACATTAAACATTATCATTACATTTTTTATTATCTAACTTTTTAAGACCCATACATTCTGCCTTGCGGGCTTCAAGGCCTACATCTGGGTGGCCAATTAATATTTCAAAAGGAAGGTTTTGACCTGTGAGAGGTAAAGGACACAGAGCTCTAAAACCATAAATAATATAGGGTTGACCAAAAGTTGAAAAATCCAGGGTGACCATTCAGAAAGGGTGGAATTCCTATGGTAAATAAAAAGAAGAAAACAAAAACACTGGTAAAGGGCACAGAAGCAAAACTGGGACACTGATGGTGCAACAAAACCAGGAACACGGGTGAAATGGCAAACAAAATGAAAGATGTGGGGTTCGCTACACACATGGCGACCAAAGCCTGCTAGGGGCAGAGAAGAGCACAGCAAGGAAAAGCTGTTTGTGGAGCACAGAAGCACATGGCGAGAAAGAGAAAAACATAGATGGGGGAAACAACATGACATTGTGCGCAGAAAATCCTCAGAGAAGATACACTTGCAACAAAAATTCCAGCGTTACATTTCTGGCATGGTTGGTTACAATCTGAGAGAAGATGATCCCCCAATATTTGGAGAAAAAATAATCTTCGCACGCTTGAAAGAGAAGTTAAACGAGGAACGTTCGCATATGTTGTGGTGCACCCAAATCCAGAACTAAACAAATCTTTACCAGTGAACATTGAAGTGCTGCCTTATTGATACTACTTTCCGGTGAAGTGATTTTCTTTCACAGTCTCTGTTCACAGGCTTTGACCACCAGTGAGCAGTGTTGGATGGAATTGGAAACAAAGCAGCAACTCGCTAACTTGTTTACAGACTACAGCTCCCAGAGTGCATTTGTTTCTAAAGTAAAAGCACAGGAATCGCTTTGTTAAACTGAGAGAGACTCGCCTACCCTGCTGGCTGCTCGTGCTATGCTATGCAGCATCTTCACTCAAAGTGCTGTTTGCATTAGGTGTCCTACGTGAACACATTCTTTTATTTTAAAGTGCTGCTGCCACCGGTCTCTGTTTTTGCTCGGAACTCTGCGGGATGCACGCCGCTCAGTCATCCGCTCTCCCTTAAAATCCGTTTCCTATACGTTGCACTAACAGTGACAAACTATGTGCCCACTGCCCACGTATTGGACTTGTGGCAGAAGTAATTAAAAATCACTCCATTGTGACTGACTTTTAAGCTTTGTAAAAAGACCATTGGGACGTTCATTTCCTAATAAGAGAGGAGATAAACGAGTTCCTCTTCGACGAGTAATACTTAAATACTGACATAATTTTATCGGAAATTGAGATGGCCTTGATATATTGCTAAAACAAATGAGTACCGTGTTTGCCACAGGCAAGGCTAGTGCTGGGTTTGATCCAATGGCGAGAAGGCAAAACAAAAACAAGCTACAGAAGGACATGTATGTCATAACTAACTAAGAAGCCCTCCAACCTGAAAATCGGCAGCCATATTGTAGAGAATTGCTCCACTGCTAAAAGGCGAGTTCATGTGCAGCTGTTCAGCTGCATTTTTTATAAAAAAAATGCAGCGAATAGTATGCAGGAGGAGAACAATGACACGAGCTGTTTCCACACTTTTACAGACGCTGCAAGTAACAGTTGTGGGGCGGAATGACCAGGCGAGGGGGGATTTCGAGAGACGACCGCAAGGCAAAAATAAATAAATAATGAATTTTCCTTCCTGGTCGTCTCTCGAAATCCCCCTCACCTGGCCCCACCGCTCTTACCTGCAGCGGCCGCGGATGCACATTTGTTGTGCTTACCAAATAAGAGGAGATAACATAGAGGTTAGGGGTGGTGTAGTTAAGGAGTGGCGAGTGATCTTAAAGGGGTCAGCAATTTAAAAAACCCCAAAGTAATTTTTTGACAGTGTTAAATATATACCTCCGAAGCAGTGTCTCTCGAAGTCAAGCACTGAAATAAATACCTCAAACGTTTCTTAAATGAAGACATTCAACTTTTGAATTTACACCTTAAATAATAAGCGTGCAAAAGCAAATTTTGAAAAAGACTTTCTATGAATTTTATTTCTTTGAAATGATAAATGCTATTCTTCCTGCAAATTTCCATTAAACGTTTTAGGTGAAATGATTTCTCAGTCATGGTACTCCATGAAAGCCTGTCTCTATGCAATCGGTGAAACCCTTCCTAGGACTGCATTGTCATTCTTGTCAAATGCCACCTTAGACTAAAGGAATGTTAGGAGAAAGACACTATTGACATATTCTGCCAAACAGGGTGGGGCTGGAACACTTTTCAGGGTGAGGGCATGCCATCAATGTTGCATCTCTGTAGTCATAGCAATTGTGAAACATTGAATTGTCACATAAAGAAAAGGTTTAGCAAATGAGTCACACAAATTAAGGAGGAGAGTGGTAAGGGTGTATAATATTTAGCTTGTGGTGTATTTTGGAACAGTGTTGCAAACACATTACTAAAGCATGATGTGGTAAAACACTGTCATTTACAGACGAAACATTTTCTGTTAACATTGCCACTAAATTTGCACAAGCATACATTTTTTACTGATAACACTATTTAGCACACAAATGATAAAGTGTAGAAAACAATTTTCAGAAAATATTTGACATTTTTGCATCGCCAAGTATCTTGGTTCATTTTGATACTGTTAAAATCTTTGTTTCCATCACGCTTCAAATATATGTGCTAGATTTTAAATTTCTCTAAATATTTGTACAGTTCAATGAAATGTTGTTGTTTGAAAAATATTACATCCAACAGCATTTCCTTTCGCGTTCCCTGTACCCTGGCAAGATTGTCATATTCTTCACTTTACAAAAATCTCACTTTGCAGTCAGAGAAATAAAGTAAACACCAATCTACATGATAAAAGAAAAGGCAGTAGTTTGACATAGTCAGATATTTGACCTCTTTCTTTGAAGACACAGTAAATGTGACATGATAAAAAGATATAAAAAAAAGGCATCTTTCTTGCTGATTCACCTTTTAAACTCCAGCATGATTATTTTAGGTATGCTGTTGCAATCCTCGCTCCTCACCTTCCATTTCCTATGCCTATTAGCTGTCCTCTTTATTTCAAGCTATGAGGATAAATTCATTTACCAAGATAACCCCTTTGGACCTTCAATCAGTCATTGGAGTCGTTTTATTGACGACGTTTTCTTTGTGTGGTCTGGCTCTGAAGAAGAACTGAAGCTTTTCAACCATTGGCTCAACAATAGAACACAAGAAATTAAATTCAGTCTGATGTACTCAAAAAATAAAATCCCATTTCTTGATGTAGAGATATACCCTTCAGATGAAGGAGGTCTGATGACAACTCTAAATAAAATGTAAACCGACCGGAATAGATCGTTACACTTTATTAGTAACCATCTTCGAAGCCTAAAGGAGAACTTGCCATATGGGCAATACCTAAGGATCCGGAGAAATTGCCAAGATAAGCAAGAATATGAAAAACATGCGGAAAAATTAACTAGCAATCTTATTGACCGCGGGTACCCCAAAAAACTTCTACGCCGTTCTAAAAAACGAGCATGGTGGACTCCACAAGAGCATTTGCTGGAGAAAAAAGTGAAAAAGAAATTGGACCGAATAGTATTGGTCACCACATATTGCCTTAATTCAAACATGTTAAAAAAAGTGGTGAATAACAACTGGCACTTAGTGAAAAATTTGAGCGAAGAATTGAATAAACTCCCACTTTTCGCATTCAGAAAAGAATCAAGTTTGGCCAATAAACTGGTGAGAGCTGCACTACCAACGAAACCACAAACTAATTTGAGAAGCATGATTGGATTACCCCCAGTTGTGGGGCACCATAGATGTGGAGGGTGTAACTGTTGTGACTCTACTGAAGAGGGATCAATGTTCAAACACAATGAAATAACATGGAGACATGACATGTTCACAAATTGTAAAACACGATATGTGATCTATGGAATTAGGTGCCCATGCAACCTTCTATACATTGGCAAAACTAACCAAGAGATCCGTTTAAGAATCCAGCAACACAAATCAAGGATAAAACGAAAGGTACCAAATGCCCCATTGGTCAACCATTGGCAAATGAAAAATGCACGGAGATAATGAACTGCGATGGACTGTAATCACAAAAGTTGAACAAGATCCAAGAGGAGGGGATCTGGATGCAAAACTTTCAAAAAAAGAAGCAATGATGATCGTAAGATTCAATACAGCCACAAACGGATTAAATTAACTTTCCGAGATGTTCAAATTATAAACATGAGTTTATATGTGTACCGGTATGGCCCAGCATCAGACAAAAATAATAAAAGATTAGAATCCAGCATACGATCCATCGGAGAGGTTCCCTATCTAAGATGGCCCCCGCAGAAGGAATCCATACGAGAAGTCCTCACAATGTAAAACAATTTGTTCAAAAGCCCACAGTTGGATGTGTAACCATTCTCCAACCAAGAACATTGCATTCAAAGGACTCATATGATTATACCATCACGCTAATTCAATACATGCTCACAGAAAATAGAGCGACATTGAATATAGAAAGATGGTGCCCGTAATTCACCATCAAGTCATGTGACACCAGAACCGGGAAATAATAGAGTCACAGAGCTGCACGTCTCAGATCGTGAGACGGGACCCGGCCAGAACACGCCACAAATGAAAGGTACGATCTATTAGATAGTTGAAAGGAACTGCAACCTATCTTTATGCTTCCATAATATCGAAACGGACAAGGAGACGTTTACCCTCCTCCGATTTTTTTCAGGCGCTCTGTGAACCCTGAATAGTACTCAGCAGATTCCTTCATGTTCAGCGTCTGAGAACCAGTTACAACATTCTGGTAAGATTTATAACTTCTTGCACTTGGACTGCGTGGCTAGTCATACAACAGAAATCAGCTCCCTTATACATTTTCGTCATTGTCTTTCACAGAATGAAAAGAAAAGGCAACACCTTTAAGTAAGTATGCCTCAGAGCGTGCCTGGCATTGAACGCCTGTAACTTGACAATTTAAATAGCGTGTGCATTTGTCATATAGGTGGTCCCGCTTCGCGGACGTTGGTGAATTTAGGAAGCACATCCCAACTGACATTTAGAGAGGTAAGAAGCAGAGAATCGGGTGTAGTGTCCAAATCAGCTTATGTGACTTTAATACCGCATTCTAACAGAGGTTCCCCTGTTTTCCTTTCACAGTCTATGGTCCTGACGAGAACTCTATACTTAGAGAGTTCGAAACGCGTAGACCTTCCTATGTAACGTCGTCACATTGAAACCATAAGAAAACTGAACAACATTTTGACAACAGTGATTTATACCTTCAAATGAGATTCTATGGTTTCTTGTTCAAAAATTGTATATAAATTGTATAAAAATAGTTGCTTGTTGTTTTAGATTGCTAGTTGAATTAATGTTTTGAGTGTGTATGGATAAGTCCGCCAGTATTTATTTGTTTTGGTACTCTACTGAGGACCACAAATTTTATACGGTAAAATTCAGTTACATATACTTTTAGAATTTCATATTAATACAAAGCTAAAAAAGATTTTAAATTTTTTTTAAAGTTATAACAAACTAATTCATTAGGAGGAAATTTGCATATTGTGATCAAGTCCTTTACGGTGGTGATACGGCAGTTAATGTATATAGGATACAGATATTTTGTCCTAGCTGCCACTACTTTTGGGTTAGGGCATACAAATAAAAGATGTTCTACATCCTGCTCCCCTCCGTGGCAGAGGTTACATAATGAAGATCCATTTGGGTGCCATCTTGATGTTGTGGTTAGCACTGGTAAAATGCCGAGCCGTAACAGGATGATAGTTCTCCTAGCTCCGTGCGAGAGATTAAAGTATATGTATTGTTGCACTTGCTTAGGTGTGATTGTTTCCTTGAAACTTTTATACAGAGGCAATTTGGCACAGTGTGAAAAATCAAGCTCATAACTGAGTCTGGGGGTGAAACATTTTAAAAAGAGTTTCTGTTGTGACGGAGTCCACGTGAGCAACAGGTTGACATTGATCTCAGCTAGTTTAAATGCAGTGTTGCTGAAGAAAACTTGTTTCGAAGCATCACAGTCAAAGGTCTTGGTTTAAAGTAGTGAACGGAGAATTCCAGCCTTTGCGTGCAGCAGGTTATATGCCCACCTGATGACGTTTGAGATAGCTCTTGAGTAGGAGCTCGTGATAGAGAATTCGAGGCGAAGAGCTTGCACCGGGGTGGAGTGTGATACCTTCAGCATTTTCCTCAGTATCTTCCCTTCTTTTTGGTCCAGGAATGACCACTGTTTTATTGGAATATATTCCAAAGCAAATGATAAAACTGGAGGTATCTTTGTACTATATACTTTGAGAAGGGATGAAAAATGTCTGTAGCCTGAAGCCGCGTATAGTCTTTGAAGGGCTCCGGCATGCACCTCAGATTTCCTAGTCAGGTTATTAACCTGTAAATTGTTTTTTAATGTCTTAGTGAAAATCCTGCCCAGGTATGTGTATTCCTCTGTCTCTTCGATTGTTTCAGCGCCGAGTCTCCAACAGAATTTGGTGCTTCTTTTTCTTCCTGAGAGGGAGACAATTTTTGTCTTGGTGAGATTCGGGATTAAGAAGTTTTCCTGACTGTATTGGTTCAGAGTGTCTAGAAGTCTTTGCAGGCTAAAGGGCGTAAGATCTAACATTACGATATCGTCAGCATATAAGAGGGCATGAACGTTATGGGCTGCGATCTTTGGAGGCAGACTTGGCGCTTGTTGCAAGTGCTGAGGCAAATCACTAAGATATAGTGAGAATAACAGAGGGGCTAGGAGACACCCCTGCTTGAGACCATTTGTTGTTGGAATTTTGTTGGACAGGCCCTTTTCACTCCCCATTTGCACTTGACACCACGTGTGCGAATGCAGTGTAATTATAATTTGTAATAATTGTTCAGGGATTCTTAGCTTCCTCAGTTTTTTCCAGAGTGATGGTCTGTCTACTCGATCAAATGCGGTAGAAAAATCGATGAATGCTGCGTATACCGGTTGGGATTTTCCTACAACGTATTTGTCGAGGATTGTTTGTAATATCGCAATATTATCGATAACCGAATGGTTAGGCCTGAAGCCGATATATTATTATCATGTTTGTTTTTGTGATGTGCTTCAAAATATCTTGTTGAAATATGGAAATGTTTAAATAAAATGCAAAATTGAAAAGATTGATCCTATGATTAGAATTCCTCTTACATAGTGTTTTATTCGTATGTAAAGAATGAAATAATATTCTAGAACTCAAATTAGCAGTATTGGCATTTGTTTTGTGATACAATTTAAGGCAGGGTTTGGCCTTACTGCTTGGGAGCCCATACCCAGTGGTGATCAGTATTAACGATTTAGGCAATTGTATTGCTTCACAAACTTTCAGAGCTCTGAAAGAACAACTTTCTCTAAGTCTGTAAGTCTAGGGGGCATATTTACGAAACAATGAAGCAAGCGGCACTGCAAGCAATTTAGTAGTGGTGTGCTGCGTCATTTCAAAATTGCAGGTATACACCATATTCACAAGAGGCACCCCTATGTTTTCCTTGCTCAGGTACTAAAAAAGCTGCCTAGTGCCAACAAAGACAAAACAGCAAGGAGAAATAAAAGTATTTCTGGATTGTTGCACCATTCTAATGCCTGCTTTTCAATGCTGTTATTTTTTAGTGCTTCCTCAGATTTACAGATCCTTGTAAATCTGGGGCAGCGTCACAATGCAATGGTTGGAAGGCCCTCCCCGTGAGGCCATGCCATGCTCGTTCGCACACACGCACGCTGAGAGAGCCGTGGAAGCAGAGTGGAACAGAGATGGGGCACTGTTTCTTTTCCCGGTGTTTGGGACCATCCTGCACAATTTGCCTGCTGCCTGCTGCCTGCTGCCTGCTGTGCTCTGCTGTGCTCATTCACTCGCCACTGTGCCCGTTCCACTAATGGAGGTGGGTGGATTCGGGTGTGTGGCAGGACAAAGCATTCAGGCTTAGCTGTAGGCTCAGCTGTACAGGGTGCCGGTGCAGGGTGTTGGTGTTGTTTTTGGTCTTGGCAGAATTGGCTGACCTGAGGAAGCCTTTAAGGAGCCTGTTGCGGAGGGGGGGACATGTGCCCTTAGGGGAAACTTAGGCCTGGCTTGGGCCAAGGGCACCAGATGTCTAGATGTTTGGGTCCTGAGAAATATATACACTGGAACCCTTGCCCAGACTAGCACATAGCACCAATCCCTCCTGTTTGCTTGCTCTTTCTGTCTCATTCTACATTCTCAATCCATTTGTCAATCCACCTGATGCTATAACTATTATAACCTACACCTACAACTACAACCTACAAGGGAAGGCAGGAAGACAAGGGGGAGGAAGATGAAGAAGAAGGTTATTGAGACAAGCCCACTCTCACCTGGGCCTAGTCTTGGTCTTGGTCCCGATCCTGGCACCGGTACTCATACTGGCACCACTGTGGATGCTTTCCTGTCCCGGGCAGTTAGCATAGTCTCAAAGGAGATAGAGCTGGCCGATATGCGATTGTCCTTGGCAATGAGGGAATGTCAGATTTTTATTACTGACTCTATCAATTCTAGACACCAAGACACTACACAGGCGGCGTTAGCTCATTTACCTGATCCTGTAGTCTTGTGCTCAATTCTGCAGGAGACTAACCCCCCATGGTCAGGAGTTGGGTGTGGTCCGGACCCTTCTCCTGAGGCAGCGCCTGAGGATATGTACGATCTCACCACTAGTATACCCTGAGTGAGACCCTGGCTAGGAGGAAAAGGAACTGTGCTCTGCCCGAGCTAGCCAAAACAAGCAGGGTCATAAATCTAACAGGAATTTATCTAATTCCAGCATCCAGATACCAACACCCCCTCATGACCATGCTGGCTTGACTCTTAAAGACTTTAACCGCATACCGGGGAGTGGGGGGTAATAGACCAAGTTAAAGATGCTGTTGCTACTGTGTCTATTTTGGCTAGATTAGTGGCTCTTGAGGAATTGGTAAGGGATGCCGTCCCTGTCTCAAAACCTTCCGCCTTACCATTGCTATCTGCTTTTCCTCCCTCTCTTCCTTTTTCCTCTCTCTTTCCAGCAGCAGACTATAATGGTGAGGGCACCCATAACCCTTACCCAGTTAGAAAACAAACCGAAGTCCAAATTTAATCCACTAGCTCTATATTGTCCAATGGAACACCTTCTGAAAAACCATGTGGTAAACTAGGTGACATGGGGGGCAAGGGCATCATTTCACCAATACCCCAGAAACTGGATACCGGTAGTGACAAAAACCAGCCGATCAATCAGGGTACTGCTAGCTCGCCAACCCCCCCTTCCTGGCCCATTCATTTGCAGGAGACTCTATCTCTCTGGCTGGCTTGTTGTCCTTATGTCGCAATGCTGGGTGGGGTGTCCCAAGCTAGAGATAATAGAGAGAATTGTTGGGTCCTGAAAAAAAAAAGTGTACAACTGGCTCACTAGAAACACTGATTTTTTTCATTGATTAATATGAAGAAAATCTCATGGTGAGGAGAGTTGGGTGGGTAGGACAATCTCGTAAACTTATTGGAGGGAATTGTATAGTAGTAAACTGTCGGAACCCTGAGCTAGCTAATCGTCTGCTTATCTTGGGCGGCAGTGCTAGCCTTAAGAGCTACCCTGCTCCTTTATCAATTGTCCCACCTGGTCATTTTAACTACACCAGAATTCTGGGAAGATCTGACTAGGGCATGTCCCCCCTTACAACCACGATTCTTAGCAAGGGGTCAACTTCAACTTTGTATACTCCCCACCCTTCGAGTAATAAGCCCATGAGCTATCCTGGGGGACTCATTGCTAATTCTACCCAAGGCAATAGTACTATCCCAGCACATAATTTCTTCAAGCCTTTATCAATCCTAGACATGCAAGACTAACGGTGGCACCAGCCGCTACCCATGGGTGCAAGATCAAGCTTACTAACGAGCACTAAAAAAACTCCATTACTTCTGCCCGCTACAGTAGCCTCCACCTGTAACACCTCACAGAGGGTCGTAACCCCTTCATGGCACCACCTCTCCAGACACCCCAGTGTGGAGCAGATCTGGCTAATCTTTGTGACCAGGTTCCCTGGATCTTTCCAAAACACCTCCTTGCCCCCCAATCACATTGCAGGTGGATTTGCTTGTTCTGGCCCTTCGATTATGTCTGCTGGCCCATTGAGTGTCATCTCTTGGACTATTGCAGGCATCAAGTCTAAGCTGATAGACCCAGACTGGATGGAATACCTAAAAGACTTGATATCTGCATGGTCCAAGAATCTTGGGCCACAGAGTCTTACCAAAAATAAGGTTATACCATCTACCATGCTAATGCCCTACCCTCTACCCATGGAAGGAGGTCTGGGGGCTATTGATTTGGATAAAAATCCACCAAAACCTCTGTATTTCGGACTTGGACATAGTCTCCCAATAAGTTCAAGGTTTAAAAATTAGACTTCCCAAGGGGAGTTGAACATACTTATACAACAAGTATTGCAGGACTGGAAGTAGGATCATGGAATCCCCACCTCAACCATCTTGCAACAGTCTGTTCGCTCAATAGTTCCTAGCATACAGATAGTGATAGGAGGTAACCTCAATATAAACTTCGAGCCCATATATGGCTATGATAAGATTTTAGAAGTGGATGATGAGATTTGGAGCATTCCTTCCCTTAATACAAGCAGCTAGTTCCCAGTGCAGTTGCAGCATTGCAGATTGTAGGCGCTACTCTGGCAAACGGGTTGAGAGCCTGCAATGGCAGGTCTACATCTCATAAACAGGGAGCTCCCTCTTATAGGAAGGGTCATTATCATTCAAAAATAGATTATATCATAATCAGGGCTTCTATGTGGGACATGCTGGATGATTTCCACATAGACTCCAGGGAGGAAAGTGATCTTTACCCCTTATGTCTTAAACTATGGTGCCATGGCCCTAAATCCCTACCTATACTTTCGCCTCTAGCTGTAGCCCCTACATTGCTGAATAACTGCAGGTCCGTTAAATGGCATGCTGTACTAAATAACCAAAGGAACCTTCACAGAAATATATAAAGCCTTTGTAGAGACTCCACTCAAGCTTCTCATTGGGCTCCCACTAGAGAGGCACATACTAAACCGGCACTAGCCTTGAAATCATTCCTGACCAGGCCACCTCTAAAGAAAATAACACTAAAGACCAACAAAGTCGAAAGTAATCTATGGTGTACAAAAAAGTGCTGTGATGCCAAAAAGGCTGTAACTGATGCTCTAAAAAATAATCATTTGCAAGAGGTGCATGCTATAAGATGCCTTCATAAGAAGACAATTAGGGAAACCCAGTCAGCCTGGGATGAAGCATGCTGGGGGGACCTAGTGATGGCTGCCAAAATAGGGGATAAATCCTTCTTCTCAAAAAATATCGCCAAAGGGAGTAGGACTGCAACCCCAGAGTTAGACTGCCATCTGAACACAGTTGCCTGGGTGGATCACTTCTCCCATTTATATGAGCAGCCCCTGATGGACACCCAGGCACAACCCATACATTTTTATTAAATCACATTAGTCCAGATCCATATTTTACGCCTGATGAGACTAGGCTAGACATTCTCTAAATTGGGCAAGGTCCCATGTCCAGATAAAATCCCTGGAGATTTGTTTCATCACAACTTGGCAGTCTGGGTTCCCTATGTCAATTGGTTGACTGCTGATGTAGCAGCAGGAGCCCCTATCCCTTGGAAAGAGTCAAAAGTCATACCCATCTTTAAAAGGGGGGAACGGGGAAACCCGGCAAACTACTGACCAATTAGCCTACTGAACGCCCTGCAGATATTCTATGCTCGACAATTGGTAAGTAAACTCAACGATTGAATTGAGGAACTAGAGATTGTGTCCCCATACCAAGCAGGGTTTAGACCAAAAGCTATTACTATCGTCCAAGTCCTAAGGCTGCTGATCATCCTCTGGAAAGATACAAGACTAAAACTAAAAGAGGGACACATATATACTGCATTTGTTGACCTCAGAGCAGCCTTCGATCTGGTTCCCAGAGGGCTGCCCTGGGCATCTTTAAAGCTTCTAGGGGTTCCGGATGCCCTCCTTACACAGATAATCAGACTCCAACAGAGCAACTATGCCCAAGTCCATTGGGGAACTGAAGGGCAATTAGCTGACAGAATTCAGATTGCCTGGGGAGTAAGGCAAGGATGCGTCCTGGCGCTACCCTTTATTCCACATATATTAACAACCTAGTGGAAGTCCTCTCCCTAGGGAATATAGATGCTAACTGGGCAGAGCTAGGGGGGCCGGCACGCCTATTCACCAATGACACCCTTTTAATCTCCCAGACCCCAATTAGCCTCCAGCAGCTCTTGACTAATTTTAACACTTTTTATCTAGCTAAGGGCCTCAAGATCAACATCTCGAAAACCAAATTTACGACTGTTAGACCACACAAAATATTTAAGCAAGCTATCTCTCTGGCAAATGAAAACCTAGGATGAGTATCTAGATTTGAGTACCTGGGCATAATGCTCAAGAGTAAATTGTCATGGTCTGCACACATAGAGAAAAGAAGGGTTGTGACTCGACACCCAACCTTAGCAATATATAGGAGGTTCCAGGGAACAACATAGAGAGGCCTACTCCCGGCTCTTAAACTCTACAAACTAAAGGCCCAATCAGCCACATTGTACGGGGCAGAACTCTGGGGATATACTAATGTAGATGCTCTCACCATAAGAGAAAACAAGTTTGTCTGCTCACTACTCCCTTTCCCATCGAGCACTCGCTTAATACTGATTCTATGATGCCAACATAAAAAGAGTGGGAGAAGTATCTAGACTAAGGCCCCTTTTGAATTGGGTTGAAGCTCTGGAGCATGGAAGAGTTGAGGCCATACCAGATGGTGTCAAGAAATTGTTAGTCCTCAACAAAGCGCTATATTTTCCCTGGTTTAAACATGTCCACTAATGGTTTTACAAATTGGGCCCAGGATCCTTTTGGTCAGATCCTGCCTCGTTAGAGGCTTCTTCTAAGCTGCTGCTAAACAAAATGCTACTGGGAGCACATATACTCTAGTCCTTCTCACAGTTCCTCACTTGGTAGGCTGACAGATCAATTTTTGTCTATCAAGGACCGCCCATTTTATGAAAACGTTCTTGACCTCCCAATCCAGCAACTAGCAAAAGCCTTATATCTAAAATTTTGCTATGATACACTGGAGCTGGGGTCATGTACTACCCAATGAAATTCTGACAGGAGCACTGTTCACTCATCTGTATGCACTATGTACTCATTAAGTGCAAATGAATCCATACATGATCTATTATTCTTCTACCCAGCTTACACAAAGCCTAGAGGGAAATGGATATGCCCTCTCTGTTTGTACTATGTCTTTCAGTGATACCCGGAGGCAATGACAATCTTGAAGGGCAGCACAACTATTTACATTGTCTTTGCTCTGAGAACATGTTTTTTATGGGAATATTAAAAAGGAATGGTAAAGGTCTTAAACTCTAGCTCAGGTAGACTCTGTTTTTTAGGTGGGGTTACTGGACTTGCTCCACTTTCTATTTCTTTTTAAAGAGAGCCATCTTGTGATGTTATTGTTTTTAAAGAGAGTTCTGCTGTGTTAGGTCTTAAAGTGATCACAATTAGTCTTGATAATTTTCTAAAATTACATTTAAATTATTGTTTTATTGTGTGTAAGTTTTATGGAATTAATTTTATGAAATAAACTTTTCTTCCGCAGTATGGTGTTGCAGTGGAATGCCCACAGCAACACCCATTGCACGCCCCTTTCATGCAAAGTGATGCATGAAAAGGGGCCGTATTTACAAGCCATGAAAAGCCACTCAGGGTGGCTTTGCTTAGCCTTGTAAATATGGCCCAGCACACAGCGCCATCAGAGAGTCAAACAACATGACGCTTCGGCGATGTTAGGGCCTTGTAAATATGCCCCTAAATATCTAATTTTTACTCATACTGTCTTTTCTAATATTATATTTTTAACAATGTTTGATTCAGAAGAACACAGTATGCTTGTAAACTATAATTGTGTGATTAGGAATTTCCAGGCAGTAAATTCAGATGAAGAAATTATATCCCAGGTATTTCAAACTCTTGCACAACCCCAAAAATTCTCTTGGCTGAGTTTGAATCCTATTTACATGTCAATGATAACCAGACAAAAGTTCTTGCAGCTGTAATTATATGATCTTTTTAACCCAAGAATGAGCTCAGTTGGACTTCAGCATTCTGGACTGCCTGCAGCTGGCTGAGCACTGCCCAGGTATGCCAGTGGAAAAGCCATTATAATAATCTAGCTTCTTGTGAAAATACCTGCCTCTAAGCATTTATTGTGAGAAAATAGCAGAGGCAAGGTAGCTCCGGGCTACTTGGTGGTACCAGTTTTCCCTTACACCATTTAAGTCCAGGAATACGTAATGGGGCTGCGGCTAGCTAGTACTTAATTACAAAGTTAGATGTCTTCCGCAGTGGGTTTGGAACTGCTGGTTCCAATGGATTATAAACTATTCTAGCCTGTCATTAAAGCTATACTACCTGAAGAAATTGTGGACAATGAGTCATTGTCTTTAGTGCTGTGTGATGTGGTTTGGCTTTGGAAACAAAGGGCCTGATTACATGTTTGGCGGTCCAACCAGCCGACCGCCGTGGTGGGGGTTCCAAGAAGACCACTTGGGTCTCCTACTTTCCGTATTATGATGAATGGAGGTTGAGCGGTAGACTGTCACAACAGAGTGTTCTTCACCAGCGATGCGGCGGACTGAAATGCTGGATAATACTTTGCCGACGCAGACACCGTAGTGCTCTCCCGCCCGCCCAATTACAGAAATATTGCAGTTCTGGTGGTCCCCTTGTGGTGGTGCTCCAATTGCGGGATGCAGTTGCAGTTTGCACGCAGCAAAGCAGCAGAACAATGGCAATTGGATAGACACAAATACAACACACCTGGTGTTCCTTGGCTAATTGGAGACACCTGCATTGCCACTAGAAATTACAACCGACTCCAAACCATGATTTATTGCCACTCCACAGCATCAAAGCAGTCTGGATGGTAAATTGGGGACAGAGAGAAGACAGGGTATTTCTACCCCTCACTGGTCACACTCCTCATGCTTTTCTTGCGCCATAATTTTTTCTGCCTCTGGGTGTCTTTTCATTTTGTAGTGTTAGTCTCTTTGCCATTTCATTATGTCACCTTAAACAAATCCTACATTTTCGGAGCAAGAGTTGTCAGTCCTGGTGGATGAAAATATTAGAGTAGAGTCACATTTGTACGAAACCCAAGTCCAACATACTGCTCTCAGTAAGAAAAGGGAAATGTGAGTTTCAAGGGGGGTAAGCCTTTCTGGGGAACAGGACTGGGGTGAGCTTGTAAATTGTGGGGCTACAGAGGAGACGGAAGCTGTTTCAGAATTAGCCCTGATTGATGCTGCGCAGGATTTTGGTAGTGAAGAGTGGGAGCCCTGTATGGAGAAAAATGGTCACAACGCTGGTAGCCTACATCCTAGTGTTCACCCAAGTAATCTGGGTTGTCCTTCGATAATATCTTCCTCTGACGTAGGGGTTAGTCGTTATACATTGCGAAATCGGGTTGCCAGCATAGCACCAGCGCCTCCTAAAACATCTATTTCCCCACCAGTTATACAAATTAAAGCTACCTCTCGGAAAGTGAAGGGGAACCATAGTGGCGCAGATACCCCACCGGGGAAAGGGAAAGGTAGGAAAAAAGCAAAGGGTGGTGTATCTGTCAAACCAAGAGTTACTCCATCACTGAAGTCTTTTTATAAGGTTCTCTCCTTAGCCACGCCAGACAGAGCTAAAAGGATGGCCAAAAATAGTACCACAAATAGTACGGTTGTTGAAGATATTACTCTGGTCAAGGTTCTTCCTGTGGCTTCAGTGACCAGTACCTCTCTCCCCACCCAGCCCTGCCCGCTTCTTCAGCCTTTTTCACCCCCTGAGCTAGATACGGTGCATCCATTTGTAGAACTTTCAAACAGTTTTTCTGCTTTAGAAATCCAAGACACTGAGCAGGCTGAAATGAGGGATTTGAAGGATGATGCAAGTTGCTCTAGAGAAGCAAGTGCCCACTTAACCAACAACGGTACACCTAAAGACAATATTCTACCGACAGTGTCAGTCCCGGGGACTTTGGCGGATATTTTGCTGGGGTTAAAGGAGGATATTGGGAAATGATTTACAATATGGGAGACAAATCAGGTTGCCATCCAGGCATCATGTGAGGCATTGGGCCGAAAAATTGAGGAGGTTTCACTAAGGACTGATGCACTGGAAGTAGAGCTACCTAAGATAAAGGTAGCATTAAGTACCTCCGTGGTCGCTATGGATAAGCTGGTACAGCAGAATCGGGAGATGAAGGATGACATTGAGAGGCTTGAAAACCACTCAAGGAAGAATAACTTAACATTTTTTAACGTCCCTGAAGATCTTGAAGGGAGCGACATAAGGCATTCATGGTTGCGCTCCTTAAAACGACAATCCTGAAGGACTCTCCTGATGTGGATCTGGACCTATTAGGGGATATCCAGAGGGTCCATTGTGACCCATATAGGAGGAACCCAGGGAAAGAGCGCCCCAGGAAGATTTTGATTAACTTCCTTACATATGCTACCAAAGAAAGGATTTTGTCCCTGGCCTTAAAAACAGGCTCTATAAAGTCAACTTCCTTCTCCATTCCCTTTGCCTTTACAATTCGCTCAGATGTTTCCCATTTAACTGCCACAAGACAATGGGAGATGGGCAAGAGATTGGTAATATTTAATTCTTTAGGGGCCTGTGCTCAGCTAAAATTTCCTGCATCACTTCATGTAATGTGGAACAATCACATGCATATTATACGCCAGATTGAGGATGCAGATAGCCTGATTGAAAAGATCAGGGTAGGCAGCAAGGGGTAAGTGGAGAGGGGATGCAAGTAGCCGGGCAGTAAGGATGGTGAGGTACTTGTTTAAAGAAACAACAGAGTTAGCAACTTGTTATATATATTATGTAGTCTATACTACATGATTATCCACTATGCAGTAGCCATCACTGGCAAAGGCAAACTAGCGTTGTATTACCCATGCACTACACTTGATCATACACAGAGGGGGGTATCCATCCAAGAGCATATTCTCAGGAAGGAAGGGAGGGTTCCCCAGGAAGGAAGGGGTTTTCTGGGGTCACAGTGGGAGGGGGGGTGGGAAGGGGCACAGGTGGGATGGCAAGGGGAGAAAAGAAAAAATGGAGTCCTCATTCCTCTTCAATCCATAAGAAGTTCCTATTGAACAGATGGGCGTATGGGCGTTTAGTTAAGGAGAGGGGGACGGAGGTCACTTAATGACTTGTAATAAGATATTATTAATTTCCTGGAATGTTAATGGGCTTTGCTGTCCCTAGAGACGTAGGTTGATATTGAAATATCTGGAACAATCTCTGGCCCAAGTTATTCTTCTTCAAGAGACCCACTTAAGTTTTAGTGAGAGTAAGGAGATTTTTGGGAAACTCAGATGGAAAGGATCATTTTGCTGTTTTGAGCAGACAGTGGCTACTAAGGGGGTTGCAATTCTGATTAAGATTGGGACTGGAGGATCCATAAAGTCAATATCAACAGATCAGTCAGGAAGATGGGTCTTGGCGCGGGTTGACTTTAATGGAAGTGAACAGGCAATTGTATCTTATTACGGGCCCAATACAGATGATCCTGCTTGTCTGCTCAGAGTCCAGTCCAAATTGGTGGAGGTCACTTCTCCTGTGGTTATAGGGGGTTGACTTCAATGTCCTTCTTGACCATCGACAGGACCGATCTAATTATAGTCAGCATATTGCTGCTCTGCGATCCAGTCACGCCATGATCAATATGATTCATGAGCTAGGCCTAATAGATGCTTGGAAGGCCAAGAGGGGGGCGGTCCCGGGCTTCACCTATTTTAGTAAAAAACATGGGCATGTGTCAAGATTGGACTATATCCTAGTGGATAGGACATTTTTAGAGACTCTGGTCGATATTAAAATACTTCCAAGCATCTTATCAGATCACGCCCCTATTACGTTTACACTTTTGATTGGCAGGCCTCGGGGTATTTCAACATCTAGATGGACTCTGAAATGGGCAATGATATATAATCAGGACATAATCACTTCGGTCAGTACATTTATTGATAACTACTTGTATGATAACATCGGTTCAGCTCCACCTGAGATTGTTTGGGACGCATATAAGGCCCATACTCGAGGACTGCTCCATAGCCTGACAAGCTCAAATAATAGGCAGGAGGCACTGAAATTTAGAAAACTGGAAGATAACATCTCTTCTCTGGAGACCACAAGACTGAGCACTCATGTAGATAACATGCCACAGATGCTAGCTGATCTGGAACGCTTCCGCTCAGAATATAGAGGGATGTTAGATCTAAAAATCAAGGCGTAATGGGCTGTACATGGCATGGAGAACTATGAATATGGCGGAAAAGCCGGGTCAATTCTGGCTCGTAAGATCAGAGCAGACAGGGGGAGGAACAATATAAATAGTTTATTCATAGATGATCAGGGAACCATATCCTGTGACCAGGAGGATATGGAAAAACATTTGCTTTCCCTGTTCTCTAAACTATATGAGGAGGAGCCGTCTCCAAGCTCTGTTAATACCTTAAAATGGTTGGAGAGCAAGGCTTTACCTAGTTTAACAGATGAAGGCCGAGATGGTAAGTAGACATAATATTGAAATTTAAATATCGATGTGACAGAATATCGATGTTTTAATATCAATGGTAATATATATCGAAATATTTAATATCGACTACAAAAATATTGCATGTGTGTTTTATTATCGAAAGTAAAAATATCGAATGATAAAATATCGTTGTGTTAAAATATCGATAATATGTCGTTTTTAGTAATATGTGTATATTTATGTTTTTACATTTTTGTTTGTATTCTAAATGAGTAATTTTAATGTGTTAATAAATTTTAATCATTTTATATTTGTTTAAAAATCATATATAAGTTTAGGAGCTGGGTTTATAGGGGATAAGGGTGAGGAGTGTTTTAAAAATGTATATTTTAAAATTATTTTATTTTTTAAATGAAAAAAATAGAAATTTTTGTAAAAAAACAATATTTTTCTATTTAATATTTCACTAAATATTTTAGGAGCAGGATGTTGGGTGTATAGGGGATAAGGGTGGGTAGTGTTTAAAAAATGTATATTTAAATGTAATTAATTTTAGAATTTTTTTAAAAATAAAATATTAATTAAAAAAGTTCTAATTTAAAAAAAATATGTTTGAGTTGTAGTGTTTATAGTGGATAATGTTAGTTTTTTTGTAAAAGTTAATTTTTTAGGATAATATTTGAAATTTAAATTAAAAAAATTACAATTAGAGAATTTTTTTAATTTAGGATTGAGTTGTCATGTATAAAGTGTATAAGGGTTGTGTTTGTTTGTAAAAACTACATACTATAGGAACAATTTTAATAATTTTAAATTTATAAATACAAAAAAAATACAATTTTAAAATATGAAAAATAAATTTAATTTAGGATTGAGTTGTAGTGTTTATAGTGGTTAAGGGTTTCATTTGCAATGAAAACGTCTATATTATAGGTAAAAATGTAAATGTTTTTTAATTAAAAAAATTCAAAAAATTATTTAAAATTTAGAAATAACACTTCTTTAAAAAAAAAGGAATATATTAATTTTATTTTATAATTTGGATTTTGTTTTATTATTTATTTTTGTCCAGCACTTACCCCAAATTATTGTAGAATGGTGTGGGAATAGTAAATTATTTTTAATTAGTGTCCAGCACCTACCCCAAATTAATGTACACTGGAGTGGGAATAGTAAATTATATGTAATTAGGGTCCAGCACCTACCCCAATTTAATGTACACTGGAGTGGGAATAGTAAATTATATTTAATTAGTGTCCAGCACCTGCCCTAAATTAATGTAGACTGGAGTGGGAATAGTAAATTATATGTAATTAGTGTAAAGCACCTACACCAAATTAATGTAGACTAGAGTGGGAATAGTAAATTGTATTTAATTAGTGTCCAGCACCTACCCTAAATTAATGTAGATTGGAGTGGGAATAGCAAATTATATTTAATTAGTCCTCAGCACGTACCCCAAATTAATGTAGACTGGAGTGGGAATAGTAATTATATTTGATTAGTGTCCAGCACCTACCCCAAATTAATGCAGACTGGAGTGGGAATAGTAAATTATATGTAATTAGTGTCCAGCACCTACCCCAATTTAATGTGGACTGGAGTGGAAATAGTAAATTATATTTAATTACTGTCCTGCACCTACTCCAAATTAATGTGGACTGGAGTGGGAATAGTAAATTATATGTAATTAGTGTCCAGCACCTACCCTAAATTAATGTAGACTGGAGTGGGAATAGTGAATTATATTTAATTACTGTCCAGCACTTACCTCAAATGAATGTAGAATGGAGTGGGAATAGTCCAATATTTATGAGAATAAATACATTTCATACTAATTGTGGATAGTTGGAATATTTTATTTTTTATTAACATGACAAAAAATAAACAAAAAACATTAGTACTATTTTTTTATTTAATTAAAATATATTTAGTCATATATTTGTTATAATAATTTATGGTTAATTTTCAAGGTTACATTTTTATTGAAATAGTACATTTTATTGACAAATATATTTTATGTACATGTAAGTATGGTTTGAATTTTTTTTTAAAAAGTACAATATTTTCACAAATTATATACAATTTTTGATATTGTCATACATGTGTGTTGTACAAAATATTTTTCTATTAATATTAATATAAAAAATATTAATATTCATTTTTGAAACAATATATTTAAATCAAGAAAATATTTTAACACAGCTTTATTTATATACATTTTGGAAAACATTTTTAAAGAATTTTGTACAAATATTCCTGTTTTTAATAATTTTAATAATAAATATTATGTATTTTATGATATTTATTTTTATAATTTTACAAAATATGTAGATTTTGTTAAGTATTTTGATACAAGTAAAAAATCTATTTTTTTTTTACATTGTGCCTGATTCCGATCCGGTAAAATTATCTTCCGTACGAATTGCATCCGGAGCCGTCTCTGTACCACTCGTACACACGCCGTACGACCCGACGAGTACGATCCAGACCGGGGTATCAGGACCCGAGTCGTATGGTCCAGGTCAGGTAAGGGAGATTCATACGGAAAAGCACACAATCACATACACACCGTACAGTGCGTACCCCCCATGATCGCAGGGTTATGGCACGTACCCATGCGATCATAGGGTGTACGCGCCATATACCCAGCGTACATGGGGTACGAGCCGTACACCCAGCGTACAATGGGGTATGGTGCGTACCCCATGTACGCTGGGTATATGGTGCGTACCTCCCATGATCGCAGGGGTACGCGCCATACCCCTGCGATCATGGGGGGTACGCACCATACCCGGGGGGGCGTTCCGTACCTGTTTCGGGGCGAACTCTGCTTTTACAGCTGTTTTCGTCTCCCGTAGAAAAATGGTCGTACAGTGCGTACCCGACATGTATCGTACTTGCTGGGTCGTATTAACCAGCCGCAAACCGTACAGATGTCGCGCACAGCGGGTTCCGAGTGAGACTCGTACGGGCATTTGATTCGTACAGTCTCTGTACGATTTGTCCGGAGTCCAGCTCCTGGTACGAATCGTACTTCATCGTACGTACGGGGTCATTGCAGTGTACGATTCGTACTGGAAAAACGCTCCAAACGGCTATTTGGAGCGCTTTTTACTGGATCAGAATCGGCCCCATAGTATTCATTTTTTATTCTGTAAAGGAATATTTTTAAACATTTAATAAAAACTTTTTATGTTAATCTTTTTATTTAGTTTTGGGTCATTTATTTTGTAACCGCTTTAGGTCGTTTTTTGTCATTTGGATGAAGACTAGCTCCCGGTTGGGAGACACTTCACGTCGCTGAAAGTAAAGTTTGTTTTATATGTTTTAAGTGTGTTTTAAATTAATTTTGATAGTAGTTTCGTTCTATTTAGTGTGGTTAGAAGTAAGTTAGTTGTATTAGGCGTTTTGATATGTTGTATTTACATATGGTGGATGTACGTAATTTTTAGCGTTGTATAGGCTTGTTCGTAGAGTTAGTTTTTCGATATTTAAAGTTTATTAAGTGAAATCTAATGTAAGTATTTCTTTTAGTTGGAGTTTATGTGTTGTTTTGTGTGGGTGGGAATGTATGTTTTATTGTATTGTTTCTCTTGGGTATAAGTGTAACCCATGTAGCAGAGTAATAGTTTTCCTTTCTGGCTCGTAACAAATTCAGCTCCTTCTGTCATTTTGTTGTTTGTTAATCTATAAGAAATATATTGTATAGTTATTTAAAATAAAGATGTATGTATATTACCTTAAAATTATTAACATTTCTACTGTGCATGCTTAACATTTTGGAAATTCAGTCTTTTATTTTGATGTTCTTTACTGTTTAGTTGTGGTCGGTATTTTCTGTGTTTTCTTTACCTGAAAAATAAATGCATTTATTTGTGTTAATTGTTTTGATATAATGTTTTAGGTTGCAGTTACATTTTATGCTACACGTTTTAGTTTAAACTTATTTTATGTTTTAATAAAAGTATTTGGACATACTTACTTTGTTAGTTGTATCTTGGTTTTCTGAGTTCTGTTCTATGTTCTTTGTCTGTAGAGTATTCTGTAGTAGTAGGAGAAAATATCAAATAGATATGTTTTAGTTATTGGATCATGTTTTTTTATTTTACATTTTAGCAGTTAGCTTCATTTAGTTTATTTTAATTACTTACTTTTAATCCTCTGAATTGTAGTTTTTTAAAATGTATTTATTTAAACTTCTAAAGCGCGCAGCTACCCGCAGTGGGTTACCCGGGGCTCAGGGACAGACTGAAGAAGAAAGACTAGCAAGCTGATTTTACAGGGCTACAAATTACTGCTGGAAGAGCCAAGTTTTAAGTCCCTTGAGGAAACATAAAAGATTGGTTTCTGTCTTTAGGGTCACAGGAAGAGCTTTCCAAAATTTAGGACCTAGATGGGCAAAAGAACGGCCTCCCATTTCTGCCAGCCTAAATCTGGGAACAGAAAAGTCACCATGTAGTGATGATCTTGGAGTTCGACTGGGTTTGTAGGCCTGGATAAGGCTCTGAAGGTATTTTGGGGCTGAGCCGTGTTTGATTTTAAAAACGTGCCACAGGGCTTTGAATTCAATTCTGTTTGGGATTTTAAGCCAATGAAGGTCATGAAGTGCTATAGAAGCAGATGTTCTCCTAGGAACATTGCAGAGCAGTCGGGCAGCAGCGTTCTGCACAACCTGGAGTTTTTTTATGGTTGTTAGGTCGGCTCCAAGATATAGGACGTTGCCATAGTCCAGGCGGGAAACAAACAACGCCTGGACTACCGTTCTTCGTGTGGAAAGGGGCAACATCCACAAGATCTTCTGTAGCTATCTCAAGGTGGCAAAACAGATGGAGGCCACCTTTACAGCCTACTGTCTCATTGTAAGTTTCTCATCAATGAGAAACCCGAGATTGCGAACTGCGGTTACAGGTTGCAGGGTAGGTCCCATATCAGTGGGCCAATGGTGGGGGCCCCAGAGATCCTTGTTCTTGCCCAGTATCACAACCTCGGTTTTGTCACCGTTGAGCTTTAAAAAGTTACTCTTCATCCATTTAGAGACACGGATCAGACCTTCTTTCAGAGCAGAGGTATTGTTTCACTCTTTATTAGAGAGAGAAAAAATGATCTGTGAGTTGTCGGCGTAGGAGTACAGTGTAAGACCCGTTTCCTCCACAATAGTAGCTAGAGGTCTTACATAAATGTTGAATAATAAGGGACTGAGTATCGACCCTTAGGGAACACCATACGCCGAGGGATAGGTTGTAGAAGAAGCAGAAGCAGAAAACACCTGAAAAGTGCGGTCTTTTAAAAAAGAGGCTATCCAGGCTAGAGCCGCACCTTCTACTCCCAGGGACCGGAGAGTTGCAAGGAGGATGGAATGAGACAGTGTCGAACGCCACACTTAGATCGAGAAGGATAAGGGCGGATGTTTCTCCGTGATCGAACTTTGTCGCAGACTCTCGGTAACTCCTAGAAGTGTGGTTTCAGTCGAATGATGCGCTCTAAAGCCTGATTGGGACGGATGTAAGAAACCCGAGCTCTCCACCAGATGTGTTAATTGTGTATTAATGTTCCTTTCCAGGATCTTTGATAAAATGGGAAGCAATGAAATTGGTCTGAAGTTAGATAAGTTGGTGATGTCCGCTCCAGCCTTTTTTAATAAAGGAATTATCATTGCATGCTTCCACTCCTGTGGGACATATGACTCAAGTAATGAAGAGTTGAGAAGTTGCATTATGTAGTATCTTAGGTTGTATTTAGCTATGCTTGTTCTCCTCTCTGTCTTGGAGTCCTAGGTTGCCAGTGTTCTATGTGGTTCAGCTGCGCTGAGTATTCCACTGTGGACAGTTGGTGATCTCTGTCTCTACCTGGTCTACGGATGGTCTGTTCTCCGCTTGGGTTGTCAGCTTATACAATAAACCTACACTTAAACATCATAGCCTGCTGGTGTTTACTACATCTATTTTTGGCGACGACGGCTGCTGAACAACCCACACGAACCCACCACTTCTCAACGCTTTTGGCAAGCTACTGGCTGTTCTACAATTTAAACCATCACCTCGTACCTTTCAGCACTGCGGCATCGACGATTTTATTCCCGCACATTGGAGACACTTTCCAAGTATCCTGTCATCTTCCGTCATCGAAGAAACATCGTCTCATCAGTGTTTCCATCACCCGGCACTCCTCTAGATGGTAGCTATACTGCGGTAAGCCGCGCTTGCTGTACGCTAATGCTTATTGACTATTTGGAAGCGGGGAACTGGATTTTTCTGTATATTTCTATCCAATGCGCTTTGTACTGCGCTGGAACGCAAGGCCAGCAGGTGCGTTCCAGCAACTGAAAATCTAACGTGACGTACGCACCGTCATTTGCGTGACTGTGACGTTTGCGTTTCACCCTGAAACGCATCGCTCGCCCCACGTCATTTTAGCCAGAACGAAGCGCATCAGCAGTTCTACTTCACGCCGGTGTTCCACTGTCTACGTCACAAAGACACAATACTCTTGTTCAGAGGAGAAATTTCACGGAACAGTTCTATTCTCAGAGGACACTCGAACAATGCTGTGACATCATAATTCACACCTTTCTCAGTCAGGCAAAGTCACTCACACTCGTCATAAAAGACTTTGGCAATACAGTATTGATTTTTTTTTGTTTCTTATTCTGCACCAGCTTTACTTCACGTTTAGCTTCGACTTTCCTTACAATTTTAATTCGTTCTCTAATATTTCTGGATCCTTTCACTATGTCCTTGCAGGGAGTTCTACCACCTGCTCCCTTTCTAGAAACACCTGGAGATCCGCCTATCAAGTGGCGCAAATAGTTTGATGGATTTGAAACTTATATTGGTGCAATTGGAGCGTCCAGATATCGTGCAGAAAGAAAAAAGTACATCCTGTTACACTCACTTGGATTTGAGGGCAGAGAGATCTACAAACATCTTCCTGAGTTAGTACTAACTGAGGGAGAAATTCTTGATGAATATCAACAGACATTAAAAAAACTTGAAACTAGATTTGATGTCCAACCCAGCATTGTAGTTCTACGACACAATTTTTTCAAGCGCACGCAAAATACTGGTGAGGATGTTGACAACTTCATAACTGCACTGACGGCACTTGCTTCAGACTGTCAGTTTGAAAATTTTACAGACCAGTTGGTAAGGGATCAGTTCATAGCGAAATGTACGGACAGGACAATCAAACAAAAACTGTTGTCCTTGGGAAATCCTTCCTTGGAAGAAACAATCAGACTAGCGAAAAGCATAGAAACGTCTCAAATCTCCGTAAAAGAGCTAGAAGAAAAGAAGAATGAGACTGTCACAGCAGTAAAGTTGAAGGACACAAAACCCCCGTTCAATAAGTTTCCAGATGGACAACAGTCTACCGACAAGCAGAATTCTTTCTTTAACAGAACAAACATTTGTTTTCGTTGTGGTAACCGACCACATGGTTTGAATGGGAGGTGTCCTGCAAAATTCGTTACTTGCAAAAATTGCAACAGAGTAGGACACTTTGCTAAAGTGTGTCAGATGGGGAAGAACAAAGTTTCTTTTAAGTCGAATCCTGTGAAATGTGTGATTGATTCTGATATCTCACAAACAGAAGATGAGTGTGTAACTAAAGACTTGTGCAACATGGTTGTAGTTGTAAGAGATGATGGGGTCATTACAGGTGATCCCGAGCTATGTGTAGACCCTTATGTTAACATACTAGTAGGTGACCGTGTTCTTTACCTCTTAGTTGATTCTGGTGCACGCATTTCAATGATCACTCTGGATCTTTTTCGTACCACTTGGCCTAACAAGGTTCTCCTTCCCCCTGATAAAAGAGCAGTCTCGTATGAAGAACGTGAGATTACAGTAGCTGGATATTTTGAAGACATTTTAGAATTTAAGGGGAGGAGGATTTTTGGGAAAATATATGTGGCTGAAAAGGGACTAAATATATTAGGTTGGTTCCACCAAGGCCTGTTTGGCATGCAATTAAGGCCTGGTACTAAGAATCAAGTAGTTGCCGTGAGAGACAGTCCTGAATTGGAGGCGCTAATAAATGAATTTCCTCATGTCTTTTCAGGAGAGCTAGGAAGAATAAAATCTTTTCAGCACAAAATAATTTTGAAGGATGGTGCCTGTCCTGTTAAACATAAACTTAGAAACGTACCTTTCAGCATTAGACAAGACCTAGAGAAGGAGTTAGAGACATTGCGTGATAAGGGGATCATTGAACCAGTAGAGTCCTCACTGTGGTTGTCTCCTTTGGTGGTTACCAGAAAACAGAATGGCGAACTAAGAGTTTGCGTAGATTTGCGCTGCCTAAACAGGGAAATTTGGGTTGATTCCTTTCCCCTTCCAAACATTAATGAATTGTTGGCTAGTTTGAAGGATGCCAAGCTCTTCTCTAAGTTGGACTTGGCATCCGCGTATCATCAAATCGAACTTACACCTGAGTCCAGGCCCCTCACTGCCTTTGTGTCACCCTTTGGAACCTTCCAGTACGTACGGATGCCTTTCGGGCTGGCCTCAGCGGCGTCCGTATTCCAAAGAGTCATGACTGAGATGCTGAGGGGTATTGATGGGTTGTCAATTTTTCAAGACGATGTACTTATACACGCTCCTGACAAGAACACTCATGATACTATCTTAAAGCAAGTTTTATCTAAGTTTCAAGAGGTTGGGGTTGTGTTACGGCGCGACAAATGTGTCTTCTCTACTAGTGAAGTGGGTTATTTGGGGCACATGATAAACGAAAAGGGTATCTTCCCAAAGTCCAGTCTAGTGGAGTCTATCACTAAGGCCAAGGCTCCGTCTGACAAGAGTGATTTGAAGTCCTTCCTAGGATTGTGTGAGTTTTACTCTAAGTTTATAAAGGATTTTGCGACCAAATTAAGACCTGTGACACGAATGTTAATGAGTGGTGTTCCTTTTGAGTGGAACAAGGAGTGTGATGAGATTTTTGCGTGGGTGAAACAACAACTGATTTCCCCGAATGTTCTAAAGCATTTTGATCCCTCGTTAATGTGTACCCTGACTGTTGATGCCAGCAATGTGGGGTTAGGTGCTGTCCTGTCACAGAAAAAGGATGGTGACCTCACTACTTTGGGTTTTGCATCTAGGGTTTTGTCCAGTGCTGAAACCAAGTATTCTGTCATCGAAAAGGAGTTACTAGCTTGCTGGTGGGCTGTAATGAAATTCAGGAACTTTCTTTGGGGTAAGAAATTTTGCATCAGGACTGACCATAAACCCCTTGTGTCTATCCTGAGTGGGAAGAATGTAAGAGGATTCACACCGAGAATCGCACGCCTGTCTTCCAAGTTACTTCAGTTTGATTTTTTGATGGAATATATCCCTGGGAACAAGAATGGGTGTGCTGATTTTCTTTCTCGTTCCTCTGTTATGACTGATAAGGATTTAGATGCAGATCAGGATGATAAAGACCAATACCTGGTCGCTTCTATTGATCTTCCCCAGTTGTGTGCGGTGACCGAGGATGAGTGGAGACAAGCCCTTCTTTCGGATGTGATGTTACAGAAGGTTGTCACCTTTATCAGGAATGGTTGGCCTAGAGAAAGGAATCTCACCTTTGATCTCAAAACGTTTTTGCAAGTTGCAGATGAGCTTACGCTTGAAGGTGGGTTGATTTTAAGAGATGACAAATTGGTTCCTCCAGTGGTCCTGAGGGAAAGGTTGATTAAGTGCGCACATGAAGGGCATTTAGGTGCAACATTGACCAAGAGAAGAGTTCGTCTTTCCTTCTGGTGGCCATACATGGACAGGGAGATCGATGAATTTGTTAAGCGATGTGTCATCTGCTCTAGCTGTGATAAGGTTGTAAAGCTACGTACTCAGCCCTTGTCCCCCATTGAGTTTCCTCCTGCACCTTGGGTGAAACTTGGATTGGACATTGGCGGTCCTTTCTATGCTCTTGATTTTTCCTCTAGGTTTGCCCTGGTCCTTATAGACTATTATTCTAAATGGCCGGAGGTCAAGTTTGTCAGAGAGGTCACTGCCAAGACTGTTGTTGACTTCCTTTGTGATGTCTTTTTGAAGGAAGGGTTTCCAGAGTTTTTGGTCACAGACAACGGCACTCAATTTGTCTCATCTGAGGTTGAAAATTACTTGGCCAGGTGTAGTATCAAACACCTGAAGAGTTCCCTGTATCATCCGGAAACAAATGGTCTCGTGGAACGGATGAACAAAGTCCTTGGGGAATGCATTCAGTGGGCTCTGAAGAATAGCTGTGTTGTCAGTAGCTCTGTAAGGAGCATGTTGTGGTTTTACAGGACCACACCTCATTCCACCACTGGGGTCTCTCCGTTTGAGTTGTTACGCGGTCGGAAGGCTTCCACCTTGTCCTGTCCCGGATGGATGTCCAAGTGGGTGAAAGGTGGGTGTTGGAATGATGAAGATGTGCGTTCCAATGTTGAGTCTGTTCAGTCTAAACAGAAGGTGTATTTTGATAAGAGGAAGAATGTTATGGTGACTGATCTTGCCCCGGGAGATTTCGTCTCCATTAAAAAACCTGTTCATGTAAAAAAAGGGCATTCTAAATTCTCTTCTCCTGTTCAAGTGTGTGAGGTCAGAGGGAACTCAGTTAAACTGACTAATGGGTGTTGGTGGAATAAGAGTCGTTTGGCCAAATGCTCCTTGCTAGGACAGCCTGGTTGTTCCTCTTCTGTCACCAATTTGTTACCGGCTGCACACAGTAGTTCCACCTCTCACACAAGTTCCTCTGCCGCCAGTCTACACCAAGATTGTACGGGACAAATGGTCCTGAGGCGCAGTTCTCGCACTAAGTCTGTTCCTCATAGATATAGAGTTTAAGTTTTCTCCTATTCTCAATGGTTCAGTTTCAGCTCGCTTTTTCTTCTTTCCTGTTGTTTTCTCTCTCTCTCTCTCTCTCTCTCTCTCTCTCTCTCTCTCTCTCTCTCTCTCTTTCTTTCTCTCTCTCTCTCTCATTTTCCCTCTTGCTCTGTTCCCCTTCTGTGCTCAAGTCTCTTTCTTAAGGAAAGGCATATGTAGTATCTTAGGTTGTATTTAGCTATGCTTGTTCTCCTCTCTGTCTTGGAGTCCTAGGTTGCCAATGTTCTATGTGGTTCAGCTGCGCTGAGTATTCCACTGTGGACAGTTGGTGATCTCTGTCTCTACCTGGACTACGGTTGGTCTGTTCTCCGCTTGGGTTGTCAGCTTATACAATAAACCTACACTTAAACATCATAGCCTGCTGGTGTTTACTACACATTAGCACTTGACGTGGGCTGAGTTCAAGTAGATTTAATGCTATTTAGGCAGAGGGAAAAAGAGGCATCATCCAAGGGTAGCCTGTTTGCAAGTTTTGTCCTTGTGAGGAGTGAAACATCTGGAGTCAGGGTTGGTTCTGGCAGAGGCGTATCATAGGATGTAGAAGGACTTAATGAGTCATAGATGCGCTCTACTTTAGATATGAAAAAATTTGCAACAGAATTGCATTGAGCCTCATCCAGGGCGGGAGGGGCTGGTACCACATCTGCTCCAGTTAATTTCTTCACAACCGAAAAGATAGTGCGGGACAGTTTTAGTTACTGTATTCGAAACATAGGCATCTCTGGCCATTTTACAATGGTGATGGTAGTCCCTAAGGGCTTCTTTGTAGGCTATTTTGCGGGAGGCAGAATAAGAACGTCTCCATTTTCTCTCAGAAGTCTTACAACTAGATCTCATGCGTTTGAGATCTTCAGAAAACCAGGGTGCAGGAGGTCGGTGAGATGAAGAGTTTTTGAGTGTTAGGGGGAGAAGTTCATCAATGGCAGAGTTCAGCCATTTGAATACTTCGGAGATTAATACAGATGTGGATGTGTAGGTATTAGGGAGAGTATTCAATAAACGTGCATTAAGATCAATAATATTAAGTTTATGCCAACGACGTATAAACACGTCCTTACTGCTGCTGTTATTCTTTTGAATTTTTGTCTGAGATAAGGCAAAGTGTACAGCATAATGGTCCGACCATTCCAATGGATGGGCAGGAAGGGAGCATTCAAAAGGGAGATTTGAAAGAACAGGGTCCAATAAGTGCCCAGCAGAATGTGTAGGCCCAGAATTGCATAATGAGATATTTAAGGCTTCCAGTTCAGATAAAAACAATTTGCTGACATTACATTGACCCTCTTCCAGATGGAGATTCAGATCGCCAAGAATGGAAAAATTGTCCGCTTTCAGGGAAAGAGGAGCAATAATGTCTGCAAAGGAAGTTGTCCAGGTGTTAGCGTTACCGGGGGGACGATAAATCAGGAGACCAGACAAAGTGAACTGGGGGCTGATAGCGAGCTTAAAAAGTCCGGCTTCACATCCAAGCATAGGGAAAGCATCAAGAGTGCATGTATAGTTTGACTTGAAAATTATCGCAATACCACCTCCTTTACCAGTGTCTCTGTCTTTTTTAACCAGTTTATAGCCATCAGGAATCGCTATGGCAGTATCAGGCCCCGAACTATCATGAAGCCAGGTTTCTGTAAGGAACATGGCGTCAGGATTTTCGTCTACTATAAAGTCGTAAATATTGGTCTTATGTTTTGGAAGTGATCTACAGTTCACACTCCAAAACTGCAGTTTTGTGAGGGAAGAGGGAGTTTTAGCAGCCCCAGTTCTACCCCTCGGTTTACTCCGTTTATGTAATGCTTTCAGTTGATTGCACATTGACATTCGGCCAGTGAAAAAGCCGCATTGGGTACATTTAAAATTATGGACCGGCAATATACATGTAGTGCACTGTGCCGGGGGACGGTAGTTAAGCCGTTTTAGCTCCTCACCAGTGTAGATGTAACTAGCGCCGTGATGGACAGGGATTGCAGGAAGCGGGACCGGGTCCAATTTCCCTAGGCCCGTCCTGGCGTGGACGGGCGTAGACGGGCCTGACTCTGGCGCGACTCCGGCGCTAGTCAGGCGCGCCCGCTGTGCGCGTTCACTGCGCGAAGACATGGACATCCCCTTTTATACGCAACTAGAGCGCTGTCGATACGACCCACACACAAGATAGCCACCGCTATTCAGTGCCCGGGACCGGCTCCACAGCATCAATGCTCGGCTGGGAGTGGCCCAGGGCAGCAGGAAAGAGGGGGAACGAAGTGGGCGACTAAAGCTTATTAAATCAAGCTAATTTGCTAAAAGTTGCAGTAGAATGAGAAAAACGCAGGTTTAGCATTTTGTGCAGTTTAAAAGCAAGTAAAATCAGACACAATGCAAGTAACACAGCCTCCCGGCTTCCGCCTCAGGAGGTGCTCAAGCAGTCACACAATGTTGAATCTTGATGTTCTTGTAGCAGTCACACAATGTTGAATCTTGATGTTCTTGTAGGTGTAGTCAAATTAATCCACAGTATTTTCTCCTGTCGTTTTTTTTCAGGTGGTTTGTGTTTAGTGTTTATTTGTTTATACAGTGGTTTGGAGTTAGTAATTAGTTTGCTATTGGTCAATTTATATTTACAGTGTTTTTATTGGTTAGTTAGTATTTTTGAAAATATGTTTGGGTATTTATTTTACATATAAGGCAAATGCTAATTAATTTTTTGGTTAGATCATTTTATATAATTTATTTTAATAGTTTTAGTTAAATTTCTATCGAATTTAACATATTTAAATTATGAAATGTAATTTATTTATAGTTTGTTATGAGAGATGTGTATTTTTGTGTTAATTGTATTTTTTAATGTTCAAAAGTGCAATTGTATATTTATAATTATTTTCGATATATCTAAATTAACAATATTATTGTTGTCGATAATGTTACTCTCGATATATTTTACTTAGTGTGTATATTATTTAGTAGCTGATATTTAAATATTTTGATATGTATGTTGTCGATAATAGTGAGATCGATGTTTATATAGGTCGATATTTCATATACGATATATATATATTTTTTTATTTTTATTTTTTTAAAACCTTTATTGTACCTTCATAATGTTACACAGCATGCCGCCTACAACCCCGAGGGGCCGGCCGCTAAACAAACGAGGAAAATTGCAAGGACAGCCTTGTGGAAGTAGAGTTCAAATATTTAAAAAGTCATTGTAGTGAAGGCATGCCACAGGGAAGAATGAAGGACGTCAGCACAATTATCATAAGGAAGAAATGAGGTTTCATTTTCATTTTTTTTCTAAAATAACAAAAAGAACAACAGAACATCGGGAAAACACAGTGCGATCATTGACAATGTACATTGCAGGATAGTTACAGAAGCAGTCCGAGGATAGGATATAGTGCGTGTTATCCAGGAATCTAAGTGGGGTGGGAAGAAACTACCACTCCTCCACAGCCCTCCCGCAGGACCTCCCCCCGCAATCAACCCCGCTCATTCCATCCCCTCATCCTCATCTGAGTCTAGTGTATCGTCCTCCGGCAGAGGATCGCAGATGTCACCCCGGTAGGCGTTCCACGGGGACCAGACCTTGTTCCATTTGCCCGGACAGGCCCGGTTTAAGTACACCGCCCTTTCAGTGACCATCGTTCTATCCATGTTCATGCACCACTGTGATGCTGTCGGAAGGTCTGCCGCCCCCCAACGCTGCGCAATTTCCCGCTTCGCCACCATCATGCCTATCGTCACCCAGAGGCGGCCATGCCGCGACAGGTCTGTTGGTTCCCATACATTGAGAAGACACCGCCGTGGCTCCGGAAGGACCGAGACCTCCAGCACCTGCGATATGGTGCGCAAAACCTGGCCCCAGTAGTTTTGTATGCGCGGGCAGTCCCAGAAAGTGTGGAAGAAGGTACCCTCATCCCCGCAACCACGCAAGCAAAAGGGGTGTGGAGTTCTGTGGATGTGGTGTAGCAGTGTCCTCGTGAAGTATACCCTATGAAGGACTTTTAGCTGAACCAGCCTCATTCTGGCCGATATGCCCGCTTCTTTGGGAGAGGCTAGAGCCTCAATCCATTCGTATTCATCTAGGGCGCCTACCTCACGCTCCCATCTGTCCTTAAGGGGTGTTAGAGGATCTGGTGAATTATTTAGGAGCTTACGGTACGTCAGGGACGTTGCTCTCTCCACCATGTAGTCAGTCAGGAGGCGATCCTCCAGCGGAGAGGACTCAGGGAGAGTCGATCCAGCAGGGATGGCGGAGAGCAGGGCATGGCGGATCTGCACGTATCGGTATGATTCGTGCGGTCCGAGGTCATACAGTTCTCTCAGGCGGGTAAATGAGATGACAGCTCCCTGCTCCCACATGTCCCCCACCGTGGAGATGCCGATGGAGTCCCAGCGTGAAAACCCCTTGCTGTTCCTTAAGCTTCCCAAAGCGCCTGTGTCCCAGAGCGGGGTGAGCTTAGTAATCATACCATTCCATCCTAGCGCAGCAGTCGCCGCGTGCCAGGTGTCTACAGTGAGTCTGGTGGGGCCTATGAGCAGTCTCCGTTTCCTTGGATCGTAAAGCGGGGCAAGTATGTTATTAGTGCCTAATTGTGCCCTGTCTGCTTGGAACGCCGGGTCAGATTGTGGAGCATGCAGCCATTGGTTGATGGGCCTGAGTTGTGCTGCCCAGTAGTATAAGTGCAAGTTGGGAAGTGCAATGCCGCCCTCATACCAGCCCCTGCAGAGCTTAGCTTGGGCTATACGTGCAGGGCGATTGCCCCATAACAGCCCGGAAACCACCGCTGCAACCCTCCTGAAATATCCCGCTGCCACCGGGAACGGTGTGTTATCCAGGATGTACAGAAAGCGGGGTAGTGATTTCATCTTGTACAAAGCAGCTTTCCCCAGCATCGTCAAAGGCAACCCAGCCCAGAAGACTGCGTCTTGTTTGAGACGTTCCAGTGGTGGCATGAGGTTTAGTCGTTTGTGTTCGGAGGGGTGCCTCATGACATAGATACCTAAGTATTTAAATGAGGAGCCGGCCAGACGTAGAGGGCAGTCTGGCCCGAGGGTTGGGGTATTCCCTGCCAGCACATATAACTCCGACTTGTTCCAGTTTATAGTGTAGCCGGAAACCTCCCCATGTTCGTTGCACAGGCGCAAAAGGGCCGGGACGCCACGCTCGGGATCCGTTAGATATACCAGCATGTCGTCTGCATAGAGGGACAAGCGGTCCTCCCACCCCTCCCTCCATTGAATTCCCTTGAACAAGGGAGTTTGTCGTATGCGAATAGCCAAAGGCTCCAGGGTAAGCGCAAAAAGCAGGGGAGAGAGAGGGCAGCCCTGTCGGGTGCCACGGCCAAGCGGGAACGTGCGTGATATGTGGCCATTTGCCACCACATGTGCCACTGGCGCTGTGTAAAGAAGCTTCACCCATGAGATAAAGTTCGGGCCGAAGCCCATATGGGACAGGACTTCAAAGAGGTAAGTCCACTCCACAAGGTCAAAAGCCATCTTCGCGTCCAGGGCCAGTATAACTGCACTATCGCTAAGTTGGTCCGCCCTTGCCAGCACCCCGTGTACCCTTCTAAGATTTAGTGCAGTGTTTCTGTGAGGCATGAACCCCGATTGATCTGGGTGGATAAGGTCGGACAGATGGGGCAATAGGCGGTTGGCCAGGAGCTTCGCCAAAATTTTGCTCTCTGCATTCAGCAGCGAGATGGGGCCGTAGGATGCGCACTCTTCCGCGGGCTTGCCAGGCTTTGGTATAGCCACAATTGTGGCCGTCCGCTGATCCAGCGGGAGCTGGCCCTTTTCACGACATTCCACGTACATCTTAAGTAGGTGGGGACAAAGGTCGTCAGTGCGTGCCTGGAACCACTCGATCGGAATGCTGTTTGGCCCAAGTGCCTTACCGGGTTTGAGCGCCCCTACGGCCAACCGAAGTTCATCGGCAGTCAACGCCGCTTCCAGATCGGCCGCGGCCTCCGGCCGCAGCGACGGAATATCTATGTCGCTCAGTGCACATTGGGCCGCAATTACGGTAACCTCTCTTTCGGGAGTGTACACCTTTTCAAAGTGGGACGCTAGCGCCTCCACCACCTGATCAGGGTCAGTTAGAATCGTGCCATGTTCGTCCCTCACCTGTTGGACCCCCCTGGAGCTACCCCCTCTCTTATCAAGTCAGGCCAGCATCTTCCCCGCCTTGTCTCCCACATCGTACACCCGATTCTGTGTCTCAGTGATATGCCCCTGAACCGTGAGGCGTGCATGGTCAGTGTATAACTGCTGGTGGAGGGTAAGAGTGTGTGTCGTGTCTTCTGTGGGGTCAGCTTCATGGGCGGTTGTGGCGTCGCGCAGTCGGAGCTCGAGAGCAGCATGCTCAGCTGTTCGTTCCTTCTTATGCGCAGCTATCAAGCCTATAGCCTGTCCCCGCAATACTGTTTTATAGGCCTCCCAAAGAATTTCAGCAGAAGCCGCGGTGGGTTCGTTTTCAATGAAATACTGCTCTGTGGCCCTCCGAAGGGCCCTCCTGACTTTCGGGACCTTAAGGTAGGAGGCCTGAATGGGGTATATGCGGCGACGGGAGCGTATCTGTGATGTAATGGTGAGGGTCAATGGTGAGTGGTCAGAGATGCCACGAGGGTGTATGCCTACCTCTTCTACCCACTGTATCCGGTCCCCCAACGCTAGAAAGTAATCAATGCGGGACAGACTGTTGTGGACTGTGGAGTGAAATGTGTATTGTTTAATCAGGGGGTGAACATGGCGCCAAACATCGATCATCCCCAGTGCCTCCAGGAACCGCTGAAACCGGGAGGGACCCCCCGCGGAGCGGCCACCGGAAACCTGTCAAGCTGCGGGTCTACAGTTGCGTTGAAGTCTCTACCCAAGAGCATGTCACCGTCCGGGAGGGACAGCAAGAAGTCGCCCAGGGCCGGAAGCATCACCGAGTGTAGGGAAGGCGAGATATACACTGAGACCACCGTTAACGGGCGACCGTCACACTGCCCCACCACCGCCGCAAAGCATCCCTGATTGTCGGTCTGAGTGCGGAGCGTGATGAAGTGGGAGGATCTTTTGATCAGTATACCTGTGCCCCTAGAGCCAGTGGAAAACTCGGAGTGCACGAGCATTCTGTACCCCCTCCTGTCCAGGGCCTTAGTAGTTCCCCCCACCAAATGAGTCTCCTGCATGAGTACCAAGTCTGGTTTATAGCGCTTCACTTCAGACAGGACTAGGCCGCGTTTTACCTTATCCCCCAAGCCCCGCACATTCCAGGAAAGAAGCCGGAGGGCGGAGCTACTTGACTGCGTCCCATCCACCCTCATGGCATTGCGTCGTTCATCCGCCATCATCAGACATCAAACACACCATACAACCTGCAAGAATCATCAGTACCTGCAATAGCACAAAACTAGTCAAAACACACTGTACAGTTCTTGATCGACTTAGCGAATTTCCCATAAAGAAGAAACAACCCCCCCCTCCCCTTCCCACCCTGCCTCCCTGCTAGACGGACCTTCAACTGCCCGCCACCCCAACTCAGCAGAGCGCTTATCCCATTCCAAAAACAGAGTACTTGCGCGTCAGGGGAGAGTGTCCCCCAAAGCCGGCGGTTCCCTTGCCGCCCTCGGGATGTCCAGGCCAGAGTCCAGGAACGACGAAGTAGAGCAATCTTTATGGGAGAAAGTACAAACAGTACATCGCCTGCGGTTCTCATTCGCCCCCGGAGGCCCCAGTTCGCTCCTGTGATGGGGATGCACTCGCGCTCCTCCTAGCCGAAGTCTGCGAGCCGGGCCTGCTGTCGGTTTTGGGCCTGTTGCGTCGATGGTTTGATGTGCGGTCCACCGTGCGCCATCCTTCCAGCCAATCTCTCGCTGCCTCCGGAGAGTCGAAGAACCAGACCTTCTTGTCTGCCACCACACGTAGCCGGGCCGGGAACAGCATGGAGTACGGCAATTCCTGTTCGCGGAGTGTCTTTTTCCCCTCCAGGAAAGTCCTCCTCCTGCGCGTGACTTCCGCCGTGTAGTCCGGGAAGAAGGAGATGCGTGAATTTTGAATCTGAATGGGTGGTGCCACCCTGGCCGCTTGGAGAATTGTGTCTCGATATCTAAAGTTAAAAAGTCTTGCCAGGATGGGACGAGGGGTAGCCCCAGGTTTAGGTGTCCCACCGGGTACCCTATGGGCTCGCTCAACATTAAAGAAGTTGGAGAGCCCCTTAGGGGCCAGCTGGGTCTTGATGAGGTCCTCCACATATAGGTCCATGGCCCCTTTCGTTTCGGATTCCGGGACCCCCAAAATGCGGACGTTGTTCCGCCTGGAGCGCCCCTCGTGGTCATCCAGCTTGTCCTTCAAAAGTTTGTTGTCAGCCTGCAACTTTTCCATTGCCACCTGTAGATCGGAGACGTCTTCCACGAGTGATTTGGCCACCACCTCCACTTGTTTCACTCTTTCACCCATTTTCTGGAGGTCGGCTCGTATGAGGGTCACCTCGGTAGCGGTCGAGCCCACGGTCGCCTGAACCTGCTCCAGGGCACGCAGGACATCGTCCAAAGTAGCCTTTTTAGCCCCGTCGCTGTCCGCACCCTTACCCAGAGACTTGCGTTGCTCAGGCTGGCAAAGTGCCTGGTTATCATAGGCAAATTTGCCAAGTTTCGCCTGAGCGGCAGTTTGTCGAAGTCCCTTCCCCGCCATTTTGGCTCAACGCCGGGGCACTCTCGGTGATAGGGGAAGTAGGCGTCCGGACGGAAAGTTCAGCTAGGCACAGTTCGGTGATCGCTGCTGGCGGGTCGGCCCCTTCGGCGGCAGGTCTGCCTCAGTTCCAGCAGGTTAGGGCAAGATGGCGGCTATCACGCAGTAATTCAGACTCCAGTCGTGGTTGAATGCCGCTGCCAGGCACTGCCCTGCCTCGTCGCCGGAGAGTTAAGGTCGGGAGTGGAGTGTTCAAAGGGAACCCGCCGGTCCGGATGGTCGTTGGTGTCGGACTACGTCTTCGGCGGGTACTTCCTGTCGGCTGTGTCGGGGAGGGTCCACTTCCGCCCGGATGGAGCTCGGCCAGAGCACCGTGGCTGCACTCGTGCCGCCAGGCCGCACTGCGATGGAGGATAAGGTCGGTCTTTCCTCCTCTTCCTGGGGCGTGAAAGCTCCCAAATTTCTCCAGCAACCGCCGTTCGGTCACCGCACCCAGGACACCCCTTCTGGGACGAAAATTGAGCTGATAGGCATGCGGATTGTTGCGGGAAGCCGCCTTGCTACGGGAGCCTCTCTAGGTTGCTGCCGCCATCATCGGCTGCTAGCCACGCCCCCATATCCGATATTTTTGTATGTTTTTAGTTATGTATAGGATTCCGATATTTTTGTGTCGATATTTGTGTAAGTCGATATTGTGTCATCGATATTATGTCAGTGATTCGGCCGAGATATGCTGAATAGCCCCTTTACGCTGGAAGAAATTAGATCTTATATTAAAAAAATAAAGAACAACAAAGCGGCCGGGCCAGATGCTCTTCCTGGTGAGGTATATAAAGTGTTTCAGGATGTGTTGACCCCAAGGCTTTGTGAACTCTTTAATTATGTTTAGAGCCAGAGGGAAGGGCTCTGCCATCGTGGAAGGAGTCCACAATAGTGCTTATATTAAAACCAGGGAAGGACCCTCTTAAGGCAGATTCCTTCAAGCCTATCTCCCTGCTAAAAACGGATTATAAGATCTTTACCAGCGTTTTGACAGGGAGATTGGCTAAGCTGGCCCTAAAACTTATCAATTCGGACCAGAAAGGCTTTGCATCTGAAAGATATATTCAAGAGTTGACTCTGCAATTGATTGGTAGCATAGATTTAGCGGTGGCACGGTTGGAGCCCTTAGCAGTGGCTGTGTATGGCGCTGCGAAGGCCTTCGACGGTGTCAAATGGGGCTTTCTATCGGAAGTATTGAGAACTATGGGTTTTGGCACAACTTTTATCCAAACTTTGAGAGGGTGTTATGAGGGCGCTTCTGCTGCGATACTATTAAATGGTTCCCTGACACCGCGTTTTAACATAAAAAGGGGAACTAGACAGGGTGCCTTATTTTGCCCCTCCTGTTCGATCTTTATATCGAGCCTTTGGTGCAGGCGCTGAGGATCGACAATCTGATCACACCCTTTAGAGTTAAGGACTACAGCTGTAAGTTGGCCTTATATGCTGATGATTTGCTGGTTTACACCAGTAATCCGGCCGAGGTGTTCCCTAGAGTGGAGGAGGTAATGACTGACTTTTGCTTGTATTCTGGCTATCTGATCAACAATTCCAAAACCGAAGTAATGTGCTGGTGGGTTGATAACTGGGAGGGAGTTCGAAGCAGTCATTTTAGGTATCTGGGGATAATAATAACACAAGATCTTAATAGTATAGCGCAGACTAACATAAAGAAGATAGTTAAGGACATTGCTCATCTTTTTTCGAGATGGCAGAACCTCCCTCTGACAATATATGGCCCGTCAACTTGGTCAAGATGGTAATTTTGCCTAAGTTGACATACTTGTTTAGTACGATACCTCTGATTTTTCCTGATAAAATCTTGGGGAAAATCCAGGGTAAAATAGGCAGTTTCATCTGGGGAAATAAAAACTCCAGGCTATCCTGTAAAAAGCTAAAAAGAAAATTGTTAAAGGGGGGACTTGCGCTTCCGGATGTTCTCTGGTAAGCATTTTCCTTTCAGCTGAAAAATATCCGATGCCTCCTCACCAGCCCCGACGATTCCAACTAGGGGCAGATTTTGAATATAATGGTTGACCAAGAGGGGGGCGGTACTCGCTTTCTGTATAACTTTGGGGCACCAAAATTCCACAAAAAGGTACATCTCAAGGTATTAAAACTCGCTCTCTTAGTATGGAATCGAGTCAAAGGAAGATGGGGTATAAAATACTACTCCGACTTCGCCCCAATTTGGGAGTCTCCGGGCATACCGCTATGCCTTAGGGATGGTCTTTCTCTTCCCATTAGGAGAGCAGGGATAACAGTAAGGTCGGACCTAGTGACATCAGAGGGGGTCCTCCCCTGGGAGGTGCTGAGATCAAAGATTGGGGACTCTTTCTCCAGATTCAAATATATTCAACTCTGGTTCTGGTTTTCAGCTTAGAAGGAGAACGTTGGCGGTAATTGGGACATGGAGTTTGCTCTCCAATCCCCTGGCTCTAGGAAGAGAGAGCAGGATTCTGGTATAGAAATATGCTTGAGGCGGAGGAACTACAGCCCCCCCTTCTACATCAAGTCTGGAATTCCTCTAGGCTGGAGGATGCCTCAGTTACTCTTTACGATACAGCTCTCCAAATTTTGTATACATTTGTTACGTCTGCCTCTCTTAAGAAAAATCACTTTTATGTTATTAATAGACTCTACTATACGCCCCAAAAAATTGCGACGTTTGTGAGCCCCTCCCCTTTGTGCCCTAGATGTGGACTAGTTGAGGCGGATGACATTCACATCTTCTATGATTGTCCTATCCTGGGCCCTTTTTGGGAAAATGTAGAGAAGACAATGGAGAGTATTTTTAAAGCTAAACTAAGTCTGAATATAGTTAGAGTTTTGTTTGGTTTGGATACTGATCTTATAAGTGGGTTAAGGGTGACACACGTGGCTTTATTTGTTAGTTTAATTCTTATCGCCTGCAGAGAGATCTGTAAGTTATGGAAGGATGCTAGCCCACCTCTCTACGAAAACTGGCTGCGAGCAGCATTGGGTATTGCACGTTTAGAATCTAGTATGGCACATAATGTAAATAGCACGGTTTGGGAACCACTGATAATATAGGGTAGAGAAATGAGGCTGGTCTAAGGCCCCGAAAGGTCCTATGATTACACCATGCCTCGGACAAAGGGGCAGGCCGGGCCGGCTCCAGGTGCAAGCAAGAACATCAGCCATTGGCGCCCAGGATGGAATCGGGTTGTAAGTGTTCATTTGCAGATGCCAATTGTGAAATGAGGACAAAGAAAAAAAAGAAAAGGGAAATGTGGAACAGAACAATCCACAAAGTGAATGCGATAGGCACCATTCCACGCACACAGGGGGATATTAGAAAGTGCTGGAATTACCTCAGGACCAAAGTGTCTAACCTCGGCTCTAGGCAACACCTGGATTACCTGAGGACTGGTGGTGGCCCTCCCAGCAAACTCGTGCAGTTACTACCCTGGGAGGAGAAGGTCCTGACCATCATCCACTTTGAAGGCATTCATGGAATACTTTTGGAAGAAGAGTCTGGCATGTGTCACTTTACAAACTCACACAAACCCTAAATAGCCGCTTCAGCCACAAACCAGAGGTCAACGATGTGTGTAGCAAATATTTCCCTAACTTACAAACTGGAAACTATCAGTGTCAGAGTTGAAATTATTCCTGTGTGAATGTATTATGTCGCATATAGGCTATGTTGCAGCAAGTCTCACATCATGCCATGATGCCTGTAAGTGTATTAGAAATTAAATATCACCCTGCTACATCTGATCTCACCCAATATCAAGGTATAGCTCACAGCAGCCTGCCCTCCAGCATTTACTCTCACTGGCCCTGTGGACAGTGGAGGGGTACAGATAGGCTCAGGGGCCAGCACAACAGCCCATGCGGCGGTACCCCCTGGCAGTACGTCCCCTCTCATTCATGCCCATGCTCTGACTGACCACATGGTGGCACAGCCCCCTTATTTATACGCCCCTCACCCCACCTACCAGACAGTGCCAGCAGCTTCTAGATGCATCTGGGGAAACTGGTTCTAACTAGTCTAGGGCGAGGAGTGGAGCACCCTGGGTGCCAGGTTTCCCTCTAAAAGCTGGGATGGCTGGGAACTAAACAACTAGACTGCTAACTTACCACAGTCAGGTGGCACCACACAGCCATAGCATCCATTTTAGAAGCGACATTTCACCAAGGTGCATTCTGGCAATGGGGGAATTACAGGTGCACACTCCATTGCATCACATTTACCATGGCATCTCACACCATACATGGCCTATACATTTCTCTACCATGGGGGAGACATCCTCAAACAGGGGTGTGAAAAGCGAATAAATTTGGGAAAAAGGGCAAGTCCAACACGACTCCCCCCAGCCAAAAGCCAGGGTAGACCGATCCTTGCCTTGATGGGCTTCCCTGCTTGGGGTGAGAAAACGTGGCTGCAGGCCAGCAAATGCAGAGGCACCCGCAGGTTCTCTGCCATTCTGGAACCAGATCGTTCCCTCTCTCAACCCTTCCTTGACCAACTAAACCACCCCACTGGTACTCTCTAGCTGTTTGTGGCCAGGACCGGCTGCTAGGCCATCCAGATGTCTCTGGCCCTTTCTTCCTCACAGAATGGGGGGCTTTAGCCCCAGGCCCGTAGTACCCGTTGACCACTCTCCTTCTCTTCCATGCAGCTCCAAACTGCTACTGGTCCTCCCACCTGGGGTCCGCACCCTCAGGCTGACCAGCCCTGAGGGGTGAGGCTCCCCTTCCGCTACCTCTCTTTCTAGGGTTCTGTTCCTACTCCTATGCGGGGAACCCTCAGACCACCACTCTCCTAGTCGTCCAGGGCCATGGCCCTCCAACTGCTCTACCAGCGAAGAGTCTAAACCCTTAAGCTGCACCGGTGCCAGGGGCGAGTCCTCCCTCCCCCTGCACCCCCTCCCAGAGTTCTGCACCCTCCTAACTGGAGTAGTGCCCCTGTAAGACAATTCTTGGGGGACGCTGCTTACAGACATCCCACCCGCCAGGTCAGGCAGTACCTGTCCCTGGACTCCCAACCCAGGATCTAAGCCCTGTGGCTGAGTCGGTGCCAGAGGTGAGACCTTCCTCCCTCTGTACCTCATTCCAGAGTTCTGCACCATCCCACCTGGAGAAGTACCCCTGGATGTCAAACCGTTAGGGACCTTGATTACAAGTGCCCCTCCCTCCAGGGCAGGCAACTCCTGAACCTGGCATCCCAGTCCAGGATCTAAACCCTGCGACTGAGCAGACCCCCGAACCTCTGGAGCTCTGATTACAGATGCCCCGGGTTCTCTTGACACTAGGGGCGTCCCTTCAATGGACAGCCTATCAGGACAACCCAGGCTCCCAACCTGGGGCTCCCTTATGGAACTCTCCAGGCCCTGAGACTGCGGCTGGGGCCTGAGGCCCTACAACCCTCTAACTTCCCTGGAACCTAGCTGGGCTATTCTACACCTCTCCCGCCTCGGTGGGTTGGAAGATCCCTGCATCACTCTCTTCAGGACCACTCCCCAATGCCCTCTCAGACTTTCTGGCACTCACCCAAGGGTCTGCCTCTCGTGTTGCCTACTGGGGGATCCCTTTCGCTTTGCAGAATTCTACCACTTCCTGCTCTGTGTACTCCATAAGGTAATCCTCATTGTAGGTTAACCCCATCCTGGCGAGGTACACCCGGGACACACCACCCACAGTGCAACAGGGGAACACAATTCTAAAAACACTTTTAGCAGGAAAGTACAATCAGTAGAAAACAATAATCCCCAAAAAACCTATGATTACCTTAACTGCTCAGTTTGCAGTGCAATCTGTTGTCGCTGTGGTACTGCGCAAACACAAGTCCTATCCCGCCGCTGAACACCAATGTTAGAAGTGAGGTAGCGTGGAGCAGAGCGGGCGGGCCAAAATACAGAGGACATGTGCAGTACACACAGGCGACACACAAGGCACACCACAAAAAGAGACCACACCAGGTTAGGTAAGAATAACATTTGTATTGTGTCAAACATATGATAGTAATCACAGTAGCTTCTATAGTGCGCCAACTGGCGCCAAGGCAATATTTAAAAGGAGATTATACACATTGCAGGGCCAATCGGGCCGCTGCCAGAACCATTGCAAAGGACAAAGGGAAAAAAGGTAAGCCCACCAGTCACCATCCTGCAGTAAAAACATCCTGGCAACACAGTATACTATAGTACAGGTGAATAAAGGATTTGTCCCAGTAGCATTAGGACACATCAGCATCAGACCCGAAAGGAAGGAAAACCGGTTTGCAGGTCCCTAGGCATAAAAGCGTAAGCATGAGGTATAAACATCACTCAACCGTGTAGGCAATAGGAAAGAACCATTAGCATGAACCAGCAAACAGGGTAGGCATGAGCAGGCGAGCATTGGACATCTTCACACTGCAATAGGCATAAAAGCGTTCTCATTAAACATGGACCTGTGGACATAAGCATTAGTATAAACACATTCAACATGGGGCATCAAACATCTCTGCATGAAGTTTCAACCATATTCATGTAGGGCACTCACCCCGAATCTAAATCACCACAGGCCTACACATGGGAGCCTAGGAGCCGAATATGGGCAGAATCATCTCAGCATAGGGCCTAACCCCAAAACATCATGGCATACCACATAAACAGGCCCTAGGTCGTTGCAGTTGCCCACTGTCCTGCGGGGCAGCTGTGTAGAGAAACTCAGGCCAGCCTGAAGAACATGGGAGTCCCTCTCCTGGGGCTCTCAAATTACCAAGGCCCCACTCAGTGCAGTTCCACTTGAGCCCCAAACGTGGCAGCTGCAGTCCACTGTCGGGTGGGGCAGTTGAGCAAAGCTACAGTCAGCAAGGGGCCCAGCAATGCGTCTAAATGGGCCCCCCAACAGAACAATGGTCCCGGTGCGGGGAACAACCCTGTGCCCCGACAGACCTTCCCAACCACGGGATGACTGAGCCTGCACTCCTGGACTTGTTTCAAGTGTGCCCAAAACTGCAGTAATGATGGGACACTGGAGCCCCCACTGGGGCTTGAAGAACCAGAGCCCAAGTGTCCAAGACCGTTGCCCACTATGGCAGGGCCTCTGTGGGTCCCCAATTGAGCACATGCACTTCTGGTGCCGCCTCCGGCACAACCAACTCACCCCCAGAGCCCGCACTCACTGGGGTCTCCTGGGCTTCTCCTGCGGGTCCTCAGGGACTTTCGTGCGGTGGGAGGCAGGCACCGACAACGTGCCTCGATGCCCCCCCTCTCCCTCAGTCTCTCCCAGGAAGCTGCTGGCACTGCGGGGCTCTCCTGTACACACGAGAGCCCCACGAAGAACAGCACGTCCCTTGGCTTCACCTGGGCTCCCCCCTGGGACCCGGGGTTCGATGCAGCCTCCACGAGGCTGCAGGCGTCTTCGGGTGCTGCTGGGTCAGGTTGGGTAGGCTCCCGCCTGGCTCCTCTGTCAATACAGGGCTCCCTCTTCACCACAGGAGCCCTGCAACGCCACCTCTGGCTTCCAATTTCAGATGTTGTTGAAGCCCCACCCACCTCCAGGCAAGGTTTCCGGGTCGCTGCGGGCAGCGCAATGGCCCTCAGTGCCCTCCGGCAATGCTCTGCCTGGGCCGGCAGCGGTGATTACCGGCCAGATTGAAGTGCGGGGTAGGCTCCCGCTAGCGTGATAATAAACCCGCGGAGTGGGCTCCCGCGGGGTTCCTAAATATAACGCAAGGCACACACGCGCAGGGCAGCAATAAAGCGGGGTAGGCTCCCACAGTAAGTTCCTGTCAGTAAAGCGTCCTCAGCGGGGTAGGCACCCACAAGTTTTAAGTTGGTACAAGGGCGGCAATACACGGGTGGGCACCCGCTTAATCTTAAATCAGCACCAGGGAGCGATCACGCGGGGTAGGCTCCCAAGGCGCTTTTAAATGGAACAGTTCTTTCTGACACAGTTCAGGCAGATAGCACTTGGGAATCACAGCGCTTCGCAGGTAGCAATTCTTTCCTGTCCTGGGCAATCAGCGCTTAGAGGCTACCCAGTGCTTCAGTAGCACAGTGCTTTGGGAGCACAGCGCAGGGGGGTTGGCACAGTTCACTCCGGATAGCGATTAGGCAGATAGGCCTCAGATCCTTTTCCCCTGGTACCCTGATTATAGCACTTGCGATGGGTTCAGTCCCCCCAGGGGCGGTAGGGATGACAGGTAGCACTCCTCACTTCCTTCTGGGCACAATCAAAGGTGCTCCTTGTCAGTCAAATGAAGCGCTCTTCTTTTCCAGGCGCTAGGGAGCAGTCAGGGCCCAGGCGTAGCACCCACAAGGCGCTGGAGCAGAAGAGCAGGTAGGCAGGTCTAGGCAAGGTCAGTGGTCAGTGGTTACTCATCAGTACAGGACAGCATCTCCTCAGAACCATCATCCCCTGAAACGTTGCACTCCTCTTGGTACAGCAGCCTTAACTCCAGCAGCAGCTCTTTCTGGCCCTGTGGACAGTGGACAGTGGAGGGGTACAGATAGGCTCAGGGGCCAGCACACAGGCCCATGCGGCGGTACCCCCTGGCAGTAGTTCCCCTCTAATTCATGTCCATGCTCTGACTGACCACATGGTGGCACAGCCCCCTTATTTATACACCCCTCACCCCACCTACCAGACAGTTCCAGCAGCTTCTAGAAGCGTCTGGGGAAACTGGTTCTATATAGTCTAGGGTGAGGAGTAGAGCACCCTGCGTGCCAGGTTTCCCTCTAAAAGCTGGGATGGCTGGGAACTGAACAACTAGACTGCTAACCCACCACAGTCAGGTGGCACCACACAGCCATGGCATCCATTTTAGAAGTGACATTTCACCAAGGTACATTCTGGCAATGAGGGAATTACAGGTGCGCACACCAATGCACCACATTTACCATGACATCTCACACCATACATGGCCTATACATTTCTCTACCATGGGGGAGACATCCTCAAACAGGGGGGTGAAAAGCATAACATTTCGGGAATAAGGGCCAAGTCCAACAGACACAAACCATCTAGATTTGACAGGCAATATGGTATTGAAATGACTACAACTAAATGATGCTCTGTGTCAGTCATCCAAAACAAGATTGAAATTTCTATGTGCGCAATGTCACTTGTTACACAAAAAACTACAGATCCACAACTCCCATGGAGTGAACAGGTTACATTCAATGAGCTCCCAGATACATGTCACTATACTGTCGTGTATATAGCCATGGTCACATCAACCAGAATATAAGATGGCATGATGTATGACAAGTCTGTTGGGCCAATGTAGAAAGTCAGTAACAAAAAATCTAAAGATGTGAAGTGGCTTGGCACTGCTCACATGAGCACAAATGGCAAAAATAAAATTAAGTTATGTCAAATACTGTCTTGTACTCAACTGTGCATTTGAACGTGTAACATTACCAAACACATCTCTAATGTGTTGGAAAGAGTGGATGTTAAATACCATGTATACTACATTTACAAACACCCTACAACTCTGGACATTCAATGAGCTATGTAATCTCTGAATGTCAGAATAACATGTGTATGAAAACTGAAACTATCAACATATTAATCTCTACCTATTGTTTCTCCGTCTAGGTGTCACTAACTGTTACGAGATCAAAAAGTACATATCACACCAAACTATAACAATTTTCTCCATTACCCAACAGGTCTATATCTCATTCTTTGTGGCCAGAGCTCGACCAACGAAGTGACCACCACTGCACCCCAGGAGCATGCCAACAGTGCAGGCAAGCCAGAGGTGGACTTAGTGCTAGTCAATCTGGTCTGAATGGGCAGACCCCAACAATGAGTCTCACTAGCCCACACACTACCAACCTGCAATTACTCAGCCACTGGCTGTTGCCACAAACTCTGCCCCTAGCAAAGTGGTTCCTATCTTGTGCTCCCAGTCCAGCTTCTCGAGGTCTCTGTCACCACCCTTACAACTGAAAAATAGGAACCAGTGGGGCACCCCAAAGTGTGCAAAGGGCACAGGATGGTGGGATAGGGGTAGTAGGAGGGTATCTGTGGCAGAGTGAGGCCACTGGGGACAGTCACCTCCAGTCGAATATCGACCAGGTCTTAGAATCAAGGCAATATGGACCAGATACTGACTGAACTCAGAAAGATGAAGCAGCTGCGAGGGACACACACACAAGGTTAGAAGCTCACAAAATCAACATGGGCTGCCTAATTGGGGTGCTGGTGGCCTTAAACAACACTCTGGCCAGGGCTTTTCCACCAACATCCACCTCTTCCTGCATTGGCTCCCCACCAGGCCCTACTACATCAGCCTCAGCCACAGGAAGGGAGACTCTGCCAGAGGAGCAAACCACATCCAGCACCCCAGGCACTGCATCTGCAAACGCCCCCCCCCTCCCTCCAGACTGGCAGGTCAGGTGTCCACGTAAATATCCAGCCTCTTCGGTTGGCCAGACCAAGAACACCACCAGCAAGGATCGTCAGACCTAATTTCCCTCTATGTATGAGTATCATTCACTTTGAAGACTTTATCTGCACCCATTTCCCTTTCTGATCGCAGAAGCATGTTGGACCTTGGACTCCAGACAATTTGCTCTCTACAATAATACCTTCATCCACCACAACGAACTCCTTCAATGTTCATTTTCATTGTTCCCCATATCACCTATTTTTTATTTCCTCCTTGTTCATGTAAATAAATGCAATTCTCAGAATTTTCTTGACTGTTGTAGTATATCTCATTTATACCAACACGTTCATGTATTCCAGTCTGAAGCTTACAAATCTACAAAGTGTTGCTTGTGTAGGAATGAATATTTAGAATGTACACAATTTTATACCATAGGTTCACAACAATGTGCCACAAAAACGCCCACAAAAATAATTTGAGAAATGCCTTCTTTCTTCCAAATGAAATACAATGGGCTATCATGATGTCAATTACATACAAAAGACAACAGTACTTCAGAATGATTTGGTAGAACACTTGTTATAATCACAAACATAACATACATGGAAGAAATTAACATACTAGATATTTTGGAGGTGCTGAGGCCATTCATCATGGATCAATGTCATCACTTGGTCCTTGATCTCCTGCCTCACAGCACAAATCCAACAAGTATCACAGAAACAGTCAAAGTAGGGGCTGCACTACATTTGTTTTCCTCTGGTTCCTTCCAGTACACACAGACAATATCTGGTGGTGTCTCATAAAAAATGTTCAGATGTGTGCTAGGATAACTCTACTTTTATTTGAATAGACACATTCACAGCTACTTCCAGTTCACCAGAAGTCAAGATTAAGCAAATGTGAAGTGTGCTTTGCATGAGTATGCTTAACTCCCACATGTGATTGGAGTTCATGAAGGTAAACACATTGTATCAAGACCAATACACAACTGGGAACAAGTCCATAGTACAAGTCTGACCTCCCACTTAATTACTTTGCATTTTAATATTTCTTGCGGATTCGTACTCCAAAACTCTGTGTTTGTCAGTTCCAGAAGCCTGCCATGTCACCCTTGTACTTCCGAACAGCTGGCAGCCGGCTGGCAACACCACTTCACTGCGATTCCGAATTTTGTAGGTATCAAATGTGGACCAGTTGACCTCTCTCTATTGCCCCAGAAAGCAACCTAATTTGCATTGCTTCTCTGTTTTGTTTCCCTGTTTTCCTCCCTAACAGGCATACATACTGTCAAACCAGGCAATATATTGTTAAGTCCTGAAGATGATCCCTTTGTAAATTGAGCACGGGATTGAAACGTCGACTCTTTCTAGTAGACATACAGTTAACTATTGTATATTATTGTTTGTATGTGCTACTCTGGGAAATACTGACAACATTGATGCAAAACAGTGCCCAGTTTGCTCACTTTCTTTGCCTGAAGAAACTTTCCTTTTTCACTATACTTTTTTCCCCATTTCTTCTTACCTTTTAGTACGGTACAGGACTGTTCCTTACTGCAACAAAAATGTTTGCTGCTAAAATGTATTCAAAGTTCTAAACACTTGATTCGATCTATAATAAATCCCTTGCCCGACTGGGCAAAGGAAAAAATATATAGCAGCCTATTGTGGTCTATATAACATTGTTGTGAAATACTGCTTTAAGCTTAGGACGTTTGTTTTCTTAAATTAACCATACCTTCTAACATGTATCACAATCACTCATATGATGTTATATAGGATTTTCCCAAAATAAGGTTGCTCACTGGCCGTATACAATGCACCACGGTAAGATTGGATCGAGTTTCTACACTGTAACACAAGACACTGCCTTTTTGCTGCAAATAAAAGTGCAGAGCAAAAGTTTTTTAACACTACAAAAACAATTATGAACTAGTTTCTGGTGATGCTGACCCAATTAGCATTCACCTATACTGTATTTGCAACCACTAAGATGGCGGATTCTAGACCACGATTGTAGGACATGCTGGAGCTGAGACCGCCATTGAAAGCCAACTGCACAATAGGTAGCAATGTTATGGTGCACATCATTGTTTTGATGATTGTGGTCCAATAGCTATGACCATCAATAATGGTGAAAGCTTGCGCAGCATACATATCCGCAGATTGTTTTTTAAATAACTCATTTGCCTCCTGACACTGCTGTGGACAATACCTCCTCAACTTTAGCTACTGTTTGCCATCTCTGAAACCAGTCATGCCAGGCTAAAAGGGTGAGAGCAAGCCCTGACCATGGGTTGTGGCCAGTATGACCAATGGTGTGCACAGTCTAGAAGTACGTGGGCCAGGCTAGGACAGAGGCGTAGTGGCAATACTACAAATGCACAGAGTGTTCTCCCTGTAGACATACAGATACTTGGTTGGTCTCTAAATCTGTAATGAATCAATAGGTGCTTTCAATGCTCATACATCAACTACACGTTGATAATGGTTTGTGGTGAACTCAGGGCAAACTACCTCTTTACATTGGGTCACATTGTAAATCTGGAAAATATTTGTCATCATCAGCCACTTCATCACACAGGCCTGTGGTCACTTTCTCATATGCCATGCTTGCACTGTACAGGCCTATTGCACATGTGACACACACATTCATTGCAGATCGTTATTTGACCCTGATGTAATCTTGTTGTCTGAATCACCAGCTTGCTAAAATCCATCATATTCCACAAGACATTTGATGAGTTGTTGAATGTCATCCCTATAATCATGCCACGTGTAGTTAAAGATGTGATCTGTGATGGCTGCATATACTACAGCAAGTCCCTCGTACTTAGTCATATATCACATTTTATTATTGACATGTTCACACATTCCAAGAGATGTGACCCTCAGTGACAGAGATTCCTGCCCCTTCTATGTTACCTGAATGCTAGGATGTAGTTTATACTATCTTACCTGCCTGCGTTGTCCATATCCATGTAGCAAATGGACCTTGTAGTAAAAGTATCTTTGCCCTCATAAGGGCACAATGGTGTGGAGGTTTCCATAGGTCATCACCTGACATTAGTGTTAGAATGTTCCTGGCCTACATAATTGCAGTGGGCAATATTCGTCAGTTCAGGACCGGAATATGGTTGAGCACCGTCAACATGTGCATAAGAACTTGAGGAGCAATATCTTAATAGTGCATAGCCTGTGAAATGACACATATAGTGTGTTATGTGGTAATGAATGTATAGTTTAGCTCCGTAAAAGATGTATTGCGACCAAGAAGCCATTCTTACACTAGCTGTCAAGATCTGTTTCATCATCTTTTCCATCCAATATGGTTAACGCCCATCAAGAGCAAGGCTTGTGGAAAGTCATCATCTGGAAGGTGCAGACCCTGGGGATCTACAACTGGTGCATTATCCACTACATGGAGAGTTGAAAGGACCTAAGACGGGCTACCCGCAAGAGTGCCAGAGGACAGCTTGGCTAGTCGTCCGAACCATCAAGTGTGTGCACCAGATTCTGACCCCCCTAATGGCCCACCTACTGGCGATGGCCTATCCGGAGCTAGATGGGCAGTTGAGGGCCCTTCAGCAGTGCAAGGGGGTGAGTGCTAACCGGATTCCTCAATGTCACATTGGCTAATGTGTGTGTTATAGGCAGGCATTTGCCTGTAAATATTGAGGATTGCCCATGAGCGATGCACATATAAAGATGTGCTTGCATAGATCTGGTAGTAGGTGTATGCTGATGTGCTTTGCCTATTGTCTTTGGGACCAGTACCATCGCAGAGTCCAGCCCACTACCAATTTACAGATTTTTACAGAAAAATGACTGAGATATTTTATTTTGTTGTAGTGGATGACAATTGTCCCAACAAGGACAGTAGTGTCCATTGTGCCAGGGATGATGCTCACTCAGTACTGTATTTCATTTGATCTTGCCCTCTAACATGTGTAATAACATGTAGTGCACTTTGATGCAGACACTGAACAGTTCTTCCCCTTGGCAACTGGGGAATTTAAAGTGAACGAGGATAACAGACATCACTGGTGCCATAACTATTAGACTCTACATGTTGACATGTGCACCTTTCGCTGTTGGGTTGTCTTGTGCACTACAGTTGCGTATATGATCTACGTATTGCAACAATGCTACTGTACATATTGCATAAACATGGCAGTATGACTTGTCCACCATTACATCAAAATGTCGTACTAGGTATATGACTATTTCATTGCTGCAGCGCCTTGTGTGGAATCTGTATTACTAAGTTTCACTTTGAGGACCTAATTGAAGAAAGTAGGTTACTAAGTTATAGAACAAATCCCAAAATGTACAAGGTGTTAAGGTATCCTACTAGTTACATGAGGATGAAGATCCTTCAACTTCAGTAATGCAATTGTAGATGTCTGGGGGAAGGAAGTGTTGAAAATTGGGATAGCATACATGCATGTCCTCATACTAAATTATACAAAAAGGTACTTGTTGGTTGAGTCTTCTGAACGCTTGAAAAATGTCCTGTGGTCAAAGCTGTAAGTCAAGTGCGTCATGGCACATGCAATAAACCTATTTTGTTTTGCATTTTGGCATCATCCCAGGTAGGTGGAGGAGACATGGCAGGCATCGGGGGGGGGGGGGCAGCTGGCCACAGTGCTTCTAGTCAAGAAACATCAGAGGCCAATGGAACCAGTGTCCCAGAGGGTGAGGAGTACCACGGAGGACACAAGCTCAATTACATCATCTTCATCAGAGTCTTCCTCCAGTGGACGCTCCTCAGCTGTGGTGGACCCAGCAGGACAAGTACCCCATCTTCTTTTTCCGCCACTCCACAGTCAATCTTCACCCTCCCTGTTACTCCAAACCCAGTTGTCTGGCCCTCTCCCCTCATAGAGTAGCAGTCTCCTTCGTACCAGGCACCTCCGCCCCTGCACCCAGTCCCATCACTGCCATGAGTGAGAAGGCTATTGACCTTCTGAGGGCCATCTTTGTAGGCAATTCAGGGGATAGGCATCTAGCTGCAGCAGGTGATGGTCTACTGGGAAGGCATCCATGGTGCTCAGTCTGCCCTACAGAAATTCATTCTGGCTCTGGTCTCCTCCCTCATGGCAGTCTTCCACCTGCCCCAGTCCTCTGCACCCCTCCTTCCTCTGCCCCATCTACATATCCTTTTCCACATCCTATCCCAAACACACTCACACCTTTTCATGCATCTACACAAACAGACATGAACACCACACACACACTGCCATAAGGGACATAGGTATGCATCCCCATATCACACACTTACCACCAACACCATCGCACAACCCCCTAGCATTCCTATGGACACTACACCCACACACACACAGACCCATCCACCACACCCAGCATTCCTCACAAGCACCACACAATGAAACACACAGACTCATCCACCTCACACAGCATACCCCAAGCACCACACCTACACCCATAAACCCATCCATCACAAACAGCATTGGCCCAGACACCACACACAGACCCATCCACAATACTTAGCATTCCCCCCAAGCACCACACCTGCACACACAGACCCATCCACCACACCCAGCATTCCCCCAAGTCCAACACCTGCAAACACAGACCCATCCACCATACCCAATATTGCCCCAGACACCACAACCACACAGACAGACCCATCCAGAATACCCACCATACCCTGCCCATCCACCTCACACACCAGATGAGAATATCCATTCACACAATACACACCTCCACCCACAACACTACCACCCACACCTGACACTTCCACTCCCTCTGTCTCCCAAGCAAAGACAGTTACAACTATCTTAAACGCAGTTCACATCTCAAATACTTCTTTGTCCTTGGGCTTATGCCAGTGAGCCACAAAAACCTCAGTCCCAAAACCAAGGAACAGACTCCCACACCCCGCCCAACCCATCAATTCTACTTCTCAAACCACCACACTCAAGAAAAAAGCCTCCCCTTCCACAACAAAAAACACTGCACCAGAATCCCAATTCACCACTCCCAAGAAAAAAATGACCCATCCTAAATCCCAACACACAACTCCCAAGGAAAAATCAATCCACCCTACTTTCGAACCCACCACTCCCAAGAAAAAATCGACTACTCCTAAATCTCAAACGACCACTTCAATCCCTTTTATATCTCAATCCACAAAAATGGACCCATCCTAAACCCCAACCCACCAGTGCCATGAAAAAAAAATACCTCTGAAATCCCAACCCACCACTCCTGCAACCCAATACACCCACAACTCATGCATTTTCCTTGGCCAAACCAAGCCCCCCACTCCAAGTTAACATATTTGAGGTGCTTGGACAGCCCAATCGAAGGCCCTTCATGGGGAGGTTCCCCTGGCAGTGGTCTGGGAGGCAGGTTATGTGGCACAACACTGTGCTGGTCCAGAACAGGACACATTTAGGGTGGCCATTGTTCTTTTATGCTGCCATTCCCTCAGTTATGTGGCAGTAAAACATATTTTTTACATATATTCACTGACAAAACCATGGGTTATAGACCATATATAGTTAGGAATTAGCATTTACAAAACCTTATTTTACTCACACAAAACCATTGAAATTTCATATATAGTTGGTTGCACTAACTATATATCGCGCACCCGCAATCCACTGCTGATCATGTCACATATTACATCATTCATGACATGATCAGTGACATCACTGATGACATCACTGATGACATCACTGATGACATCACTGATGACATCTCAAATGACATCACTGATGACATCACTGATGACAACATCCAGTGACTGTATGTTTCTGAAAAGTCAAAATATGTCTTACATATTGAAGAATGAGTGGATGTATAAGTGTCTGGATGAAGGATTTAGTAGGTGCATGACTGACTGTATGAGTGGGTGATTAAATGTGTCTCACTGAGTACATGGGTTAGTGACTAAACTGTCTTAACTTGTGCATCATTATATCTGTTGTTCTGTAAACTGCTGCATGTGTTGATCAGTAGCTTTATGATTAAGTATATGGATTATTGATTGGTTGCCCAAGTATTTGTATGGGAGACTGAGTGTGTGTGTGGGTGGCTGGGAGGTGTATGACTCTGTGCATAGATGTGTGAGCAGTTGATTCACTAGATGTATGGGTTCAAAAGTGCATGTGGAAACAGCTGTATGGGCGGTTGACTGTGTGCATGAGTGTATTGGTGAGTGAATGGATATCTCAGTGCTACATGTCAAAGTAAGTACATATGTAAAACACAGTACATGTGAGAGTTGACATATATAAATAACTGTGCATAAGAGCCAGTGAATTTGTGAGTGGCTGTATGGATCATTGTGAACTTGTATCAGGGATTGTATAAGAGAGTAAATATGTGTTAGTATATGTTTGAATAAGTAAGGTGTGTATAACTGTATAGTTGAGGAAATGGAAGTGTGATTGATTCTTTGCATGACTGACTAGGTGTGTGAGTAACTCCATGGATGAATGACAGTCTGTGAGTGTCTATTTACTCTGAGTGTATGTAAGATTATATTAGAGTCTGAAGAGGTTCACCGTATTATCACATGAATGATGTCATCAGTGATGTGATCAGTAATGTCAAATGAGATGTGATCAGTGATGTGATCAGTGATGTGATCAGTGATGTCATCAGTGATGGCATCAGTGATGTCACTGATCATGTCATGAATGATGTAATATGTGACATGATCTGCAGTGGATTGCGGGTGCGCGATATATAGTTAATGCAACTAACAATATATGAAATTTCAATGGTTTTGTGTGAGTAAAATAAGGTTTTGTGAATGCTAATTCCTAACTATAAATGGTCTATAACCCATGGTTTTTTCAGTGAATTTTCAAGGTTTTGTAAATGCTAATTCCTAACTATATATGGTCTATAACCTATGGTTTTTTCAGTGAATTTCAATGGTTTTTTAATAGCAAATATCAAAAGCTTTAAAATGTCAAGTACGTGGTAGGTAAAAACATTTTCGTGTTTTAAAGATGGCTCTGGGCAACCGTGGAACTCGGACGCTTGACTGCTAGGGCATGGGCCCCATTCCCAAAAGAGTCCCCTCAGCCTTGAAGATTCTACAACAGTCACCGGGACCCCCGACTCCCGTAGACTTCCGGTGGTGAGCGACTGCCATAATTGCTCGCGGAATGGCCACGACGTAGCCGCGAGATGGTGGTGCTCTCATGCTGACGCCAGCTTCAGTCTGAAACATCCAGAAACACTGTAGACTACCAATTCGATCAGTTCCGGTGGAGCCCCAACGTGACCCGGTAGAGAAGAACTTGCCCTCCCCTCTTTGACTGATGGTTCTTGTTGCCTGTCCCTTCTGTTGTCATTTAACAGAACTTTTTGGACTGCTGAAAGGGGTTGTGTTCCGACCGCTGGTTGGTGGAGACATTTTGACTATATTCTGGACCTGCGTTGTCGCGTAATGCGTCATATGACGCGCCGCGTTAGTGCACCCGGAAGTGCTCCGGTGCGCGAGGCGCAGCTTCCCGGAAGCGATCCAGGGCGCGGCGCGCAGCGCGTAACGTAAGCATAACAGGTCATGTGACTTGTTAATAAAACTTTTCATTGCTTCATTTTACTTTTGTTTTTCTAATGATGGAAGGCTGGGTCATATGACCTAAAAATAACACTTTTCACTGCTTATGAACATTTTTTTTCCCAAATGATGAAAGCCCCACCTTTTTTTTCTCACTCTGACTTGTAAAGCAAAGGACCCAGATGCATTTACAGTTTATCACTAACAATGTTCCAGGCTAATGTATTTTCCCGGGAAATGTACAACTGTCCTGCAAGTAAAATATTCCTATTTCGAGAAAAAGGGCGTTTCTTCGTCCCATGAGGGAGCCGTTGAACAAGCTCGGCCTGCTGTCTTAGTCGCTGATAGGCCTGAATATCGGATTCTTATCGATCACTTTATGTTGCAGAAGTGGAAAACACAACAGCCCTTGACCATTTATCTTTACTGCGTTCCTGCGTATTATACCTTTTAACCGTCATGTAATCGGGCTGCTTTATTTCACTTGCCTTTTACTGATTCGAAAACAGTGGCTATTATTCAAAACTTTACCAATCTAGGTACCACTACCATGTTTTGTTTTAAAAACCTTTATTGTGAAAATGTCAGTATACAAATACGGGCCTATAACCATGTGGGCCGGCCACGGAGCAAACTGGAATCGTATATGATGAGGGGACATTTACACTGTAGAAGAACGTAACGGGCGGGCCATTAGGTTGCAAGAACTAAGGTGTCTAACAGTTGCGGAATCGGTGGACGTACATTTTTATAATTAAAGTACGACAGAGCCAGTTACAATAAAATTATCTAGATATACATTTGCAGGCAAGTACCATGGGTGGCGTTAATTCGAACTTTCAATAGTACAGTAATCAATAAGACATCAGAACTTAATATCAATAGGGATGTCCAAATGTTCAATCAGTACTCGTCCCCGCCCGCCATGTGCTTCAAAACTGCATACGTATCTCGTGATATCAAGGTTGGGCAACAAGTACACAACAAGGAGTTACGAGTCCCATTATACCGGCGCCATTTTGGGCGAGGCCGGGCAGGTCCAGGATATAGTCAAAATGTCTCCACCAACCAGCGGTCGGACCAGAACCCCTTTCGGCAGTCTAAAAAGGTTCCGTTAAATGACAACAGAAGAGATAGGCAACAAGAACAATCAGTCAAAAGAGGGGACGCTTTCGGGAATGGGGCCCATGCCCTAGCAGGCAAGCGTCCGAGTTCCAAGGTGTCCCAGCGCCATTTTAGTGGACCAGGCCCAAATCCAAAGAGCCGGCCACCATTTTGAGAGTCCTGTTGCAGCCGCCTATCGCTGCACCGCAAGAGTGGGCGCAATTCAGCTGGATGGTGGGCGAGACGCTGTAGCCGCAAGAGCGGGCGCAACTCAGCTGGATGGCGGGTGAGGCACTGTGCCGCAAGATCGGGCAGAACTCAGCTGGATGGCGGGTGAGGCACTGTGCCGCAAGAGCGGGCGGAACTCAGCTGGATGGCGGGTGAGGCACTGTGCCGCAAGAGCGGGCGGAACTCAGCTGGATGGTGAGTGAAACGCTAAGAGGCGCCCCACTGCAGATGAGGTGCCTCCACCTGGGGAAGCGGGAGAGGCCCGTTTGCTCCGCCTCCCCCTCCCCCCCCCGGGGCACCCCACGCCGTCTTTCGGCGCAGCAATGTAGGATGGCCACACCAGTGCAACTTGCTGGACACCACCTCGGTGCCATCCGGATCTCGGCGCCTTCGGCCGCACAACGCAGGCGGGCGGAACTCAACTGGATGGCGAGTGAAACGGTAAGGGGCGCCGCACTGCAGATGAGGTGCCTCCACCTGGGGAGGCGGGAGAGGCCCGTTCGTGCCCCCCCCCCCGGGCACCCCATGCCGTCTTTCGGCGCAGCATTGTAGGATGGCCACACCAGTGCAACTTGCTGGACACCACCTCGGTGCCATCCGGATCTCGGCGCGTTGTGCTGCCCTCGGCCTATTCGCTCATCGGTCCGCTACTGACGCCGCCTCACAGGCCAACGGATTTTGTAGGCTTTTTATAGCCCACAGCCGCATAACAGGGCATGTGACTTGTTTGTAAAACTTTTCATTGGTTCATTTTACTTTTGGTTTCCTAATGATGGAAGGCTTGGTCATATGACCTAAAAATAACACTTTTCATTGGATTTAAAAAAAAAATTTCCCAAATGATGAAAGCCCCACCTTTTTTTTTCTCACTCGGCAGTCCAAAAAGGTTCCGTTAGATGACAACAGAGGGGACAGGCAACAAGAACCATCAGTCAAAAGAGGGGTGGGCAAGTTCTTGGGGCTCCACCGGAAGTCATCGAATTGATAGTCTACAGTGTTTCTGGATGTTTCAGACTGAAGCTGGCGTCAGCATGAGAGCACCACCATCTCGTAGCTCCGTCATGGCCATTCCGCAAGCAATCATGGGGCGCCCCATGCCGTTTTTCGGCGCAGCATTGTAGGATGGCCAGACCAGTGCGGCAACTTACTGGACACCACCTCGGTGCCGTCCGGATCTCGTCGCGTTGTGCTGCCTTCGGCCTATTCGCACAACGGACCGCTACTGACGCCACCTCACAGGCCGACGGATTTTGCAGACTAAAAGACAGACCAAAGCAGCCCATTGTTGCTTTGAGATGGATGTTGCAGCAGGCTGCCATGTAAATAGTTGTTTAAAATGTTTTTTTTTAACGTGTTTACTTTGTTGGAGCGTTGTATATATTTATAAGTTATTAAAGTGTTATAATCCTACTACTTTGTTGGAGTGCTATATATTTTTAATGTGACACATAATTGTGAAGACTTTGATGTACAAAAAGGCATCCCTGGAATCTTCCGCTTCAGGCTCGGTCCCATACACCCTTACAGTGAGAATCCCCTCCCCAATCACAATACAGGATCGTTATCAGATAGTAGGACAGGTGTGGTGTGACGGATCTCATGGGGTGGGGGCCTTGATCTACTGTAACTCCTTTGAAGAGGGGTGATTCTTTACAGTTGGGGCCATAAACTACATCCGCAGGGCTAGGTGATAGCCTGGGACCAGCCTGGACAATCAGACACAGAGGAAGAGGAGTGTCAGAGGGTGCGGTAGTGAATAGGATGAAAGGGAGGTGTCGGGCGGGCACAGGGTGTGATTCTCAGGGAAGAGCAGCGCAGATTGGGGGAGGTTTATGGCCCATGCATGAGAGAGAGAGCGGGGGTGACCAGTGAGTGGGGGAGATGCTTGCGAGGGTGGGGAGCCATGCTGAGGATCGGCGGCGTGCAGAGAGTGGGTCTGGTCAAGGCATCTAAAATAGCTGCCGTGCACGACAAAAGTGTGGCATTGGAAAAAAGGCAAGATGGCGCAGACAATGTTTATCAATACGGATTAATTTACAACAATTATTTTTAACAATATATTTACTCGCAGTGACAAAATGGCGGTCAACACTTCCTGATTTCCTTCGAATCGAACGTTAACAGACGTCACGCAGCAAAAAAAAAAAAAACGCTCACGCGCAGCCGCTGGAAGACATGTATCAACATATATGAGCATCCTCAACCACCCTCAGAAAACATAGGGGGTCAGGATACGTCTCCCGTACCCCCTTATACCCATTTCTCACATTGTTTTTCCTCCATCTTGTAATTTAATTTAAAACGAAACACAAAATGGCGAATTCCCGTTTCGCGACCCGGTTCGCGAACCGGGAAGCGCTTCTACCGCGAAAAATCAAAATATTTTTATTTGCCCCACAGAACCCTTTAATAACCCCAACATCATTCCTAGGGGGTCAAGAGGGGTCTACCTTGCCCCCTTTCATTAAATTCCCTTTTCGTTTTTCTCCTCCTCTTGTTTCTCGATCCTACCGAGAGACAAGATGTCGGCCGTTCCGGACTGTTTAGAATGTTGACAGACACCGGAGAGCCAATCAGCTTCGCTTTGCAAAGTTCCGTAACGCGAAAAGTACGCTAACTGGAGCGCTACCCGGGACGCTGTCACAGATATATCTGTTTTTTAAAACGTTAATTTCTCAAAATTGTCATTGTGAGAATGCCGTTGAGTGCCCTCCCAATGCTTTAGGGCACCTTGTAAGAAATAAATGTACGCGGCAGCCCTTGCCGCGGGGATCGAGCACCACTTTCACTGGATGTAAAGGCTGTGATTGGGAACCCTTCCTAAGTCACGAAGCACGGCGTTTTCAAGCAAAAGGAAGACTCATCTGAAATAAACCCCATCCTACTAAAGGAATCAACTGGTTTTCAAACATGACATTGGACACTGCACCTACTAAGGGAATAACAAACTGTTCATCATTTCCTGGGCTACCTGTCCCAGCATTCAATCAGGCCTAAGGAGGCCACGCCCACGAATGGCAATTCACTAAATAAAGGACTTAAAATGGTGAAGCTCGCAGTGAATCCTTGTTAGCCCAAGAAGAAGGGGCGGAATGCCTCGAAAAGCGTCGGCTTCAGTCAAACTGTTGGGGAATGACAGGCGAGTTGCAGCGAGGCTGTCATTGTGAGAATGCCGTTGAGTGCCCTCCCAATGCTTTAGGGCACCTTGTAAGAAATATATATATATATATATATATATATATATATATATATATATATATATATATATATATGTCACCCCACCCCTCGTTTTGGCCCCCGAGATCACCGCCGCCGCCGCCCTTAAGATGGCCGCCGCCTGGTTGTGGGCGGGGCCGGCGAAGGAGCCGCGCTCCGAGCAGGACGGCGGGGCTGCCGCTACCGACAGCTGTCGATGGCTGTGAACACTGGAGCAGCCCGGAGCCCAATTAACCGGATTCAATTAGAGGCCGCGCAGCGCCAGGCACTGCTGACAACATCTGCAAATCACAGCACACCTCACTTGGGAGCACACAGGGGACGAATCCACGGATTTAGGAATCAGAGGGGTCGATGGAGGGGACGGGGTTTTCTTCAAGGCCCGTGTCCAATAGCAGGTTTACGGCTTCAAAGAAACACTAGCTGTAATCCTTGCAACTCCATTTTGCCAAATCGTGTGATCCTGGGTAAATCGCTTCATCTTCCCTCGAGTTATTGGTTGCTCTAGCTACGTGTAATTTGGCTAAACTCTTGTATCTAGCTTTGCAAGTGCTCACGTGAACGGTTTTGCGTTGTTGCTCGAGGCACAGTGGACTTTACTGGCTTCCTTTCTACACGTGATGATGTATCAAATAGCGTTGATTTGAATGAGAAGCAGAAATTCAGCCGAGACATGTACGTCTGTCTGTCTGATAAGTTATAACACTCACCCCTGACCCGAAGAGTCGCGTTTATTTACATGCAAACGCACGTGCATATGTTGGACTGTTACAATGCTATGCTGACTCGCGTGCAGTGCTTGCATTGCCATGCTTGGGGCTCTTGCAGCAGAGGTACATTGTTTATCTCGCAGGTGCATTTCGCTGTAAAGTGCTTCAAGCTTCGTCAGGGGTAGTAAGCGCTACATAAATCCAATTAAATCTACATACAAAAAGCAAACTTTTCCACACTGCATAAGGCTTTTTTTTAATGTTCAGTCATTACTGAAAGGGTAAGCCAGACTTATTGGCTTCGTCAATGCTTGTTATTGCATGTCCTTGCGGGTTCGCTTACATTTGCAGAATGAGGACGTTATCTGCGCAGTTAGCGTTCGTGTTTCGAGCTGAAATGTCGGCATATTATGTGCATGGGTCATTTAAAGGCATTGTGAACTCTCGAGTCGCGTTTATTTACATGCAAACGCACGTGCATATGTTGGACTGTTACAATGCTATGCTGACTCCCATGCAGTGCTTGCATTGCCATGCTTGGGGCTCTTGCAGCAGAGGTACATTGTTTATCTCGCTGGTGCATTTCGCTGTAAAGTGCTTCAAGCTTCGTCAGGGGTAGTAAGCGCTACATAAATCCAATTAAATCTACATACAAAAAGCAAACTTTTCCACACTGCATAAGGCTTTTTTTTAATGTTCAGTCATTACTGAAAGGGTAAGCCAGACTTATTGGCTTCGTCAATGCTTGTTATTGCATGTCCTTGCGGGTTCGCTTACATTTGCAGAATGAGGACGTTATCTGCGCAGTTAGCATTCGTGTTTCGAGCTGAAATGTCGGTATATTATGTGCATGGGTCATTTAAAGGCATTGTGAACTCTCTCGCGTTTGACCGAAAGCCGCGAGGTTTGTGCGATAAACCCACGGTTGTGCATCTCTGCGACATTTGACCTCGCAGTGCAAGAGAAACCCACAATCCGACTTCTGGCTGCACGGCTTCTGTGCCGTGTACCCGGGCCTCGTGTACTCAGTCTGACATGGTGTGCTCCGAGGCCGAGATCACCCCCCTGGGCCCTGCACTCATCCCGGGCGGCGGCGCTGACACCACCGAGTGCTTAAAAGCAGCCGGAGCGGCGCCCGGGGTTTTTCTGCATTGATGAACGAGCTCTAAAATAAATCACGCACCAGGAAGACGCGGGATCGATACATTGAGCTTCAAAAGGAGCCTCGTCTGCGCCAAGATAGAGCTCAGCTCATCCCTCCCCCATGCACGCCCCCCTCCCCCCCACACACACACCAATAGTAAAATATAAACTAAAACAGGCTGATGAAGTCGGGCAGAGCAATTACATGGGCCGGTTCAGCACTCAGTTTCCATGTCATATTAGTTACATTATACATTTCATGGTCCCAGGAAGAAAAGACGCGAAAAGGGCCCTAGTAGACCGGCCTGCGCTCCTGACTTGAACTGGGAAACCAGTCTCGGCGTCGCCTCATCATCCTGTTATTCTGGGCAAATTACTTAACCTACTCCATGCCTAGCATAAAAGAATGTAAATTGGTGCTAATGTAAACGGTCCATTACTCTTACTGGGAACAAATATATATATATATATATATATATATATATATATATATATATATAGATATTCACTGAAAAAACCATAGGTTATACACTATATATAGTTAGGAATTAGCCTTTAAAAAACCAATGAAAATCACTAAAAAAAAACATAGGTTTTAGGCCTTATATAGTTAGGAATTAACATATAAAAAACCATTGAAATTCCTCCTATATAGTTAGCTGGACATTTTATTGACATAAAACCCAATGAAATTCCATATATAGTTAGTTGCAATAACTATATATCGCGCACCCGCAATCCACTGCTGATGATGTCACATATTACATCATTCATGACATGGTTTTTTATATGTTAATTCCTAACTATATAAGGCCTAAAACCTATGGTTTTTTTAGTGAATATATATATATATATATATATATATATATATATTACCTACTGGCGGTCGCCAGTAGGTATATATAGTTAGGATTTTTTTCCTATGGGATTTCTGAAAATTCTATGTCGAATAACTTTGGAGTTTGTGGACGGAATTGACTGAAATTTTCAGGAAAATGGCACATTTTGTTTCTGAGTAGCCCCTGAAAAATTTGGGGGGGGGTTTCCTCAAGGGGGGCCGAGAAAAATGGGGGGTCCCAAAACGCGTTTTTCCCATTCATTTTTCCATAGGGCGGTTGGAATCACTTTTAGCTCGAACGGCTGAATGAATTTACAAGAAACTTGGCAAAATTGTATATATGGTTTGCCCGATGTGCCTTTGCTATGTCTTAATATATGTGCTCCAGTGGATTTTGAGAAATTAACGTTTTAAAAACAGATATATCTGTGACAGCGTCCCGGTTAGCGCCCCGGTTCCCGTACCTGACGCGTAACGGAACTTCGCGAGGAGAAGCGGATTGGCTCCCCGGTGACTGTGAACATTCTAAACAGTCCGGAGCGGCCGCCATCTTGTGTCTCGGTAGGATCGAGACGCAAGAGGTGGCAAAAACAAAGGGGGAAATGAGCATAAGGGGGCAGAGTACATCCTCCCTGACCCCCTAGGTTTGATGAGGGGGCTTTAAAAGGGCCCCGCGGGGCAAAAAAAATAAATTTTATCATTATTTTGCTGGGGGAGCGCTCGGTACGCGCACCGGGAAGCGGTCCGGGGAGCGTAATATAGGGAAAATAGAATGAAAGAATGTTCAAATAATGTATGTATATTGATTGTTCTTTTTTTTAATTTTTTTATTCAAGTACCAACATGTAGGTACCAATGCAGAGTCTAAAAATAAAAATACACCGTTTCCTTTGTAGATATCTTGCATGTTGTTTCAGAAGTTATTGTGGTATATGGAATTCATAGCATAGTCTGTGAAGAAAGCAGAAAGAATATGGAGGCAGGAGATGAAAAAGAGATGTTAAATACACATTGGAGATAAAATAGTGGGAGAAAGGAAGTAACTATGAGCAAACTTACTATGTTACACAAAAAATTTGCACTGTATATTTAAAGTCTGACTTTACATTATAATCAATTTGGTACTAGTTTAAAAAATACATATAAAAATGAATAATGTCTCAAACAATTTTTGAATTATTAAATATAAATTTATTTCTCAGATTCGTTTTCAAAATTTTAAAGAACTTCTAATATTTGATTGTCAGAAATGTCCTCATTTTCAATCAGGAAATATACTGATTCTACACATTGAAGAAGTTCAAAGTCCCGCGATTCATCCATGAATTCTGAGTCATTGGGTTCAATATCTGTATCTTTGTTGCTTTCCAGAACAATTTTGATGGTATTTTTTTGCTCTCCTTCCATTTTTGTGCTGTAATTTGAATTTAAAAAAAATATATCAGTAGAGATAGGGCACTGTTGGGTTTAAGTTCAGACAGGTAGTTTTTTTTTTTTAACAGTGATTTTATCTTTGGGCAGTGTATGGTATCAGAGTGGAAGTAAAAATATAAAAAAGTGTATGTGATAAAGCCTAAGTAAATTCATAATTATACAAGACAAGCCTAACTTCATCCATAACTATAACAGAGAAGTCTATCTCAATCTATAACTATTACAGAGGGATAGTATATAACTATCAGAAAATGTCTTCCTAATTAACTTAAAGTGCACAACATACTTCAGTTTTTAAAATAACATCTTACCTTTCAAAAAGAAGTTTAAGTTGTCAGTTGAAATGCACTTGAAATGTACTTCAGGAAGTAGTAGTCAAAATGGCTGTGTTTCTCTCTCTTTCTTTATATATATTCAGGTACATAACCAATCAAATGTCATGAAATAATAGAAGATAATGAAAGTAGCATTTTAATTGGTTGTAAATTCTAACACTTCATAAGTGTTTTTGTTAGGTAATTTACCTCAGGATATTTAGTCAGGCCTACAACATAATTTTCTCAATGGAAATCCATCAAATTTGGGTAAATGGTAGGGACTGCTATGTAGTAGGGCCTAATCTATATTTGATGAAAGTGTCTCTAGTGGTTTTTCTGTAAATTACTTTTCCACCTTTTTTTAACGAGCGCTCACCGGTGCGTGCCCTGGTACGCGAACCAGCAGCGTTACGGGAGTCCTCCATTTTGTGTATCGGTAGAATTGAGACATAAGATGGAGGACAAACAATGTTCGGAATGGGTAGAAGGGGGCACGGTAGACACTTTGTGACCCTCTAGGTTTTCTGAGGGGGGCTTAGGACGCTGATATAGGAAAAAAAAATAAAAATCGCGTGGGAAGCGCCCGGTACGCGCACCGGTAAGCGAACCGGGGAGCGTGCTTTGGTGAAAAAAAAAAAGTTAGAAAAAGATAAACGTTTTGAATGATCAGAGGTAGGGAAGCAATGAAAAGAGCTATTGGGTTCTGTGGCTAATTAAGGTACTTACAAGTAGGTTCCAATGCAGTTTTAAATTCAGGAGGAATATTCTATTCCCCTCATCGGAGAAGTGCACGCCATCTCCTCTGTAGATGTCTTGCATGTTGTAACGCAAGTTATTGTTGTATATTAAACCCATTGTAAATTCTCTCATGAAAGCATAAACAGATTTATTCACATGTTTCCGTGCTTTCTCAAATTGTGGAAAAAATTGGTTGGACCACTTCCATTTCTGGCATTGGCATATATTGGAATATACCAAGGCAGTTTGGGGAAAAAGTGTCATCAATTGATGAAAGGTGTCCTTTAAAAGCATTTCCAGACCAACCCCAGCCATAGTCCCAAAATCAATTCCACCACAGTGCACTATTAAGAGGTTAGGGTTTGGCAGATGCATAAAAAAATTATATTACAAACATATAAAATATATTTTTCATTTAAAAGAATAATACATTTAACAGTTTTTGATATTTGCAATAAAAAAACATTGAAATTCACTGAAAAAAACATAGGTTATAGACCATATATAGTTAGGGATTGGCATTTACAAAACCTTATTTTACTCACACAAAACCATTGAAATTCGCATATATAGTTAGTTGCACTAACTATATATTGCACACCCGCAATCCACTGCTGATGATGTCACATATTACATCATTCATGACATGGTCAGTGACATCACTGATGACATCACTGATGACATCTCAAATGACATCACTGATGACATCACTGATGACATCTCAAATGACATCACTGATGACTTCTCATTTGACATTACTCATCACATCACTGATGATATCATTCATGTGATAATACGATGAACCTCTTCAGATTCTAATATAACCTTAGATACAATCAGTGTAAACAGACACTCACAGACTGTCACTCATCCATGGAGTTACTCACACACCTAGCCAGTCATGCAAAAAAGCAATCACACCTCCATTTCCTCAACTATACAGTTATACACACCTTACTTATTCAAACATATACTAAAACATATTTACTCTCTTATACAATCCCTGATACAAGTTTACAATGATCCATACAGCCACTCACACATTCACTGGCTCTTATGCACAGTTATTTATATATGTCAACTCTCACATGTACTGTGTTTTACATATGTACTTACTTTGACATGTAGCACTGAGATATCCATTCACTCACCAATACACTCATGCACACAGTCAACCGCCCATACAGCTGATTCCACATGCACTTTTGAACCCATACATCTAGTGAATCAATTGTTCACACATCTATGCACAGAGTCACACATCTCCCAGCCACCCACACACACACACTCAGTCTCCCATACAAATACTTGGGCAACCAATCAATAACCCATATAGTTACTCATATAGCTACTGATCAACACATGCAGCAGTTTACAGAACAACAGACATAATGATGCACAAATTAAGACAGTTTAGTCACTAACCCATGCACTCAGTGAGACACATTTAACCACTCTCTCATACAGTCAGTCATGCACCTACTAAATCCTTCATCCAGACACTTATACATCCACTCATTCTTCAATATGTAAGACATATTTTAACTTTACAGAAACATACAGTCCTGGATGTTGTCATCAGTGATGTCATCAGTGATGTCATTTGAGATGTCATCAGTGATGTCATCAGTGATGTCACTGACCATGTCATGAATGATGTAATATGTAACATCATCAGCAGTGGATAGCGGGTGCGCGATATATAGTTAGTGCAACTAACTATATATGCAAATTTCAATGGTTTTGTGTGAGTAAAATAAGGTTTTGTAACTGCTAATCCCTAACTATATATGGTGTATAACCTATGGTTTTTTCAGTGAATATATATATACATATCCCAACACTGAGAGTCAAGAGGCATTGGGGGGCGAACCACTGCCAACATCATGCGCAACCAATTTTAAATTGAAATCGAAATTTTGCCCTCTTATGCTCAAAGATAATATAGATATCTTCCACGATCGTGTTGTCTCACAACTCAAGGAGCTACAAATCAGAACTGCAAACCAAACCAAACGATATGACCACAGAGACAAGGAATACCATACCTTAATCAAAAAACTGAAAGCCAACAAGAACCTGGTGATCAGACAATCAGACAAGGGGGGCAACGTGGTCCTTTGGCCACGTACAATGTACTTAGAGGAAGCCCACAAGCAACTCAACGACAAGGAGTGCTATCGTCGTATCTCCATGCAAGCGGCATCTAATTCTAGGAACGAAATTTACCTCAAATTATCTGCTTGGAGAAGTAAGGGCCTCATCACGATGGATGAATATAAGTTCCTGAAAAAAGACCATCCGGTGACTCCGGTGATATATTTCATCCCTAAGGTACATAAAAGCATACATAAACCCCCTGGCAGGCCCATAATATCTGCTTGTAACAGCTTACAGGAGAATATGAGCAGATATATTGACTTTTTTCTCCAGGAATATGTGAAGGGCCTGCCATCTTTCATTCTTGATACCAGTGACTTGTTGAGTAAGATTCAAGACTTCATATTGAGCCCCAATTATGTCCTTGTATCGATGGATGTAACCTCGCTGTATACCAGCATATTCCACATTGACGGTTTGAGGGCTGTGCAACATTTTTTGGAAAAAAGAAATCAGTGTTTCCATGATCACTCTAAAATGTTGCTGGATATGATTAATATTTGTCTTGAGAACAACATCTTTCTTTTTGCTAACCAGTTATTTATACAGACCAGGGGAGTGGCAATGGGGGCCTGCTTCTCTCCCAGTTACGCCTGTTTACACATGGGGTACTGGGAGGAGCAGGTCCTGAGAAAGCAATATGCCACCGTCATGAACACCAAAGTTAAACTTTGGTTAAGATATATAGATGACCTGGTTTTTGTATGGGATGGATCTGAGTCAGAGGTGACCCTTTTTATAGAGGAGTTGAATAACAACAACCTGAATATACAATTCACGAACACCCTGAGCAGAGATTCCATTGTATTCTTAGATGTGGAACTATATGTTTGTGACAATAGATTGCATACTAGACTATTCCGCAAACCTACAGCGGGAAACACACTGCTGCATGCTGGAAGCCATCATCCAGCACATCTGATACGCAGCATCCCTTATGGGGAGATGCTGCGTATCAGACGGATATGTAGTAGTGAGGATGAATGCCGAATGGCACAATCAGCATGTAGGGCTCGATTTGTTGAACGAGGCTACAAAACAGACACGATAGACAATGCCACTATTAGAGCGAATAGAATTGATAGAACTGCACTCCTGGGCTCAGGAAGGGCACAAACTAGCTCTGTAACTGATAATACAAACAATGAGACAAGACTAATTATGGCCTACAATAAACAACATAAATGTATCCACAAAATAATCAAAGATAACTGGTCTCTAGTCTCCTGTGATCCTGTGATTGGACCACACATCAGTAAAAATCCTAGCATTACCTATCGTAAAGCACATTCAATGAAGGATAGTCTAGTATCTAGCAGCCCTGAAGTGGTTTCAGGAACATGGTTAAATGACAGTAAAGGCTTCAAAAGTTGCTCAAGCTGCAAAGCTTGCAAGCATGGCATCAGCAAGACTGAGGTATCTACTCCTCTTTCACCCTTTCCAATTAAAATCCAACAAAAATTAAACTGCAAGTCAGAATTTGTTGTGTATGTCTTGGAGTGCCCGTGTGGCCTAAGATATGTTGGCAGCACCAGGCCTCAAGTGCATAAGCGCATACTTCAACATCTGCGAGCGATTATCCATGCAGATCAGGCTTATCCAGTAGCCAGGCACTTCGAGAGTAACCATGGAAAGGATGTATCATTACTAAAATATTTTGCGATAGACTGTGTTCCTCCCCAAAGGAGAGGCGGTGATAGAGAGTCACTCTTAAGAAAACTTGAGACTCGCTATATAATCCTTTTAGATACCAAGGCACCGTCTGGTCTCAATACAGGGGAGGATTGCCACACCTATCTATGATTCTATGTGTATATATGTAAAACTTGTTGAGCCTGTCATCCATGTAAATTTGAACTGAGTTGTCAAAGATAAATAACTGTATTTTTAGTAATTGGATTTTGTTTAGAAACTGTGGATTTTACATTCTGTATAGACACACTTTATCCCTTTTTCCCTCCATGACCAACTGACATTTCTTAATTTTGATTTTATTAATTATCATGCACTTGGTAGCACTTTTTTGCCATCAGCTAATGTTGCACATTTAGCATATTTTGCACAATACAGAGCATACATCTTAGGCTTTGGGATTTGCCCACTTGGGCACTATTGCACTTTAGATTTGACCCATGGTATTAATACAGCATACCTGGATCAAATGTGTAAATAAATGAATTATAATTTTAGTTATATTTTACATGTATATAACTATTTATAGGCTTTTAAACTTTTATATGAATTTTAAAAGTTTCTATTACCCGTGCCTGAGTATGTACTTGTATTTAACATGCATTTTTAACTCTAATATTGTGCAGAGTTTTACAAAGTTACTTATCGTAACATGAATATATGCTGCTTATTGTGTGACTTATGTAATATACGGGCATTTACGCCGTAATTATTTGTTGTGGAAAGCTTAGAAACATTAATAGTATTTTTTCTGTTTCTAACCCATGTGATGGCACACTGCACTTTAAAAGGGTGATCAGCCCTCGTGATGTTGTCATGTGATCAAGGCTATCTCTAGCCGAAACGCGTCATGGCGGACTGGTGCTGGGCTAAAATACTATAATAAAAACATTTGCACCAAACTACGGGTCTTGCTGGTTCCTGTGTCTTCTGATCGGCTGAATGCTGTGAGTTGCCTAAGGAGCGCCACGTACCTCATATATATATATATATTAACAAACACCTCCTCCCAAAATAAGAAGAAGCAGAGGCCACAGCGGGGAAACCGGAGACACCATTAAATTAAAGCTGTTGTTGGGCATAATGCATTTTGGCCTAGCGTAGGCCTTCCTCAGATACCATCGACAGTGTTCTGGCGACTCTGCTGCTCGTGAAAGTACTCCTTGCCACAATCCCGTTTGTTAATAGGCGCCACGCCCACCAATGGAGTGAAGTCACGATTCCCGCTGCTCGTAGGAACTGCAGGGTCCATAATGCAACAGCCAGGTGAGTGCTGCTGGTGGTGTGTCCCAGTGGAAAAGCGTTAATGTGGCAGGGTAGCGAGGAGCAAAAAGTCTATGTCCAGTGAAGTGTTCAGCATGCTCCCTCCGGTCCCCTTGCGTTCCAGCCTCCTAGTCCCGATGTAAAGCGAGCAGGGACCGAAAAAGACAGTGCTTACGAGTCCCCCGTGAAGTCACGGTTCAGCAGCAGCTGCCGCCCAGAGAGACACCAGTGTTCAGGGGCAGGCTCAGGACTGTAGCAATACCTTGCTCAATTGTAAAGCTGCTGGCGCAGGATCCAGATGAGCCCAAGCCTCTTTACTGGAACGGAGCCTCTGAAGCGCGTTATCTGGCAACGCGCACAATATTAACAAACACCTCCTCCCAAAATAAGAAGAAGCAGAGGCCACAGCGGGGAAACCGGAGACACCATTTAATTAAAGCTGTTGTTGGGCATAATGCATTTCGGCCTAGCGTAGGCCTTCCTCAGATGCCATCGACAGTGTTCTGGCGACTCTGCTGCTCGTGAAAGTACTCCTTGCCACAATCCCCTTTGTTAATAGGCGCCACGCCCACCAATGGAGTGAAGTCACGATTCCCGCTGCTCGTAGGAACTGCAGGGTCCATAATGCAACAGCCAGGTGAGTGCTGCTGGTGGTGTGTCCCAGTGGAAAAGCGTTAATGTGGCAGGGTAGCGAGGAGCAAAAAGTCTATGTCCAGTGAAGTGTTCAGCATGCTCCCTCTGGTCCCCTTGCGTTCCAGCCTCCTAGTCCCGATGTGAAGCGAGCAGGGACCGAAAAAGACAGTGCTTATATATTCTGGCCTTGCAAACAGTGTTGGAGTCACACAGAACAAGGGGACAGGTTCGATGGATGGATATAAGTGATTAATTAAAATTGGGCCTGACATTAAATTGTATTTGCTATCATGTAGTAAGTATTTCTGTTTTTTTCATCGATGTGGAAATCATTTGAGTTGAAGTTCTCCCAATGATGTATATTTTATATGTGTTTAATGTGTGCAAGCTAATTATTTGTTTCCCCACATCCTGGGTTGTTTTTTTTGCGTTGGTATTTTGGAATTACTTTTTGGAGATTGTTTATTAGTGTGTGTCTACTGTGCACCTAGTTGATATTTCAGCAAAAAAAAATAGTTACTGCTGTGTTTGATTTTATTCTTTGACATTACATATTTCACACATGTTGGCTATGCTATTGGTTGTCCCTAATGTTCTTCACTCCACAGGTACTGGGAGCATGGAGTTTCGAGTCATATGCAAAGTGGACTGTGGCCCAGGCACTCATTCTTTCAGGATTCCCCTCTGGTAATAGCATTGCTATTCTGCAGGGATTCTTTACATTGTAACCTTTACATGCTTCTCACCCTGTTCAATTGATATCCTTTTTATTTGACCTAGCCTTTTGGGGTGAGTGCTGTGTGAGAGTACAGTTCAATCTATGGATTTAGCAGAGTTACATAAAAACTCTACAAGATTTCATGGCATTCCAACAATGGACAGAAATGCGCAGCTTGCATTGCAATTTAGTACAGGTAGCGTGAGCAGTGCTGAAAAATCCGTGCAAATGGCACCATGCATTGTGCAAAAGCGTGTGGCAATTCCAGTTGATTTTGCTGCCACTGGAGTAGAAACTCTACTAAAGCGGAAGCCCTCCGACTGCAACAGCCCGGATTAGAAAACTGCGTTAGGGGACACCAAATCTGTGTTAAATAGGAACTGGATAAGAGAGCAAAACTCCATCAATTCCTTTCTTCCTCTCCCTATTCTTTTTACTAACCAGTTACTTGTGGGATTTGTGCCGACTTCCATGCCAAGAAGAATACAAAAAAATGATTAATCAAATGCTAAATTAATCTATCGCAAGTAATTACTCAGGATGCATCCCAGTCCATTGTTTCACCTTCGATCTTCTAAGTGCGACGGGTATGACCAGATGTAGTTCCCATGCTCATTGTGTCACAGGACTTGAGATATAACTCACTGGCCTGACCTAGGTAGGTTGAAAGCAGTCTGGGGGTCTGGCCTTGGCTGAGCCTATTGGAGCAGGATCAAACTCTTCCCTTCATTCTAATAACAGGCTCTCATACTAAGCCTCTTTTATTACTATGAACTTCCAAATAATCCTTTCAAAACTCTTCCCTCCTCTATCCACCATCTATCCTATTCTACCGACTAACAGAATCACAAGTCTACCACTCCCACTGCTCCCAATACCAATTCATATTTCCCTCTACTAATCTACCACTAATCCAGCTTTGGGTTCCAGAGTAGCATGCCACTCGCCCAAAAGCACTCCAACGCCTCGTTAGGGGTAGTAAGCGCTATATAATTAAAATTACAATTACAATCCAGTCTGATTCGCCGAAGATGGGTATCTCGAGCATGGTCACCGTGGATGAGAGGCGATGTTCTGGAATTCGGTCTGAGTAATTATTATTGGGTGAGATTAGTTCAAGCATTCCTTCCATCACCTTGTTGTTTTTGCAGCAGATGTTCATACGTTAGTAGTCTGCCCCTTGGTCAATAAGGAGGCAAGGGATGTGAACCTATTAAGACCTGCTTTATTTAGTTCTTTTGTATAAATGGAAAATCCAAGTATCCAGTAGTGTAGGTTGGGCCTGCCTCTGAGCTCAAAGTCTAATTCTGTGACCATCTTCCGGAAGGTATTTAGTACAGGTCAGTGCCAAAACACGTGCATCGAGATGGCAATATTACTTTTTGCAGTGCTTAACTTGTGCTGGTGTTTGCAGTGCTCGGCACCGGCGCATAATTCTTAACATTGGAATTTACTTATGACAGTCATGGGCGTAGGAAGTGTGGGGGACGCGGGGGATATATCCCCCCAGATTTTAAAGGGGGGGGTACACGGAGGACAAGCGTGGGGGGGGACGAGGGGACAAAATAATTTTCCCTCTCCCTTCCGTTAGTCGCAGGGCCATTAGCACACTAAAGCGCTATCTAATGGCCCTGCACTTGACATGCCAGGAGTCAAAGAGGCCACACGCCCTCTGCCCTGTGTTATGCTGCAGGAAGGCTCGGTGTCCTGGGAAGGGCAGAGAAGGAAAAAAAAACCCTGTCTCTTTCCCTTCATACCCAGAGAAGGCAAGCACAGTGTCAACTTCTCCCGATCTGCCTCTGGCAGCTGCCATCCTCCACCTCTCTCTTTCTTTATTCCTCCACCTCTTTCTCCCTACTCCTTAAATTCGGATTTCAAGAGACAGCTTTTAAGTACTCTCTCCTGCCTGTCCTTGTCTTTATTTGTCTCCCTGTGAAATGGATCCAAAATAGGCAGAACACTTTGGCTGGAAATGTCCTCATTGGCTAAACGTTTTATAATTCCAAAGAAAAACCTGACAGAGAGAAACAATAATTAAATACCTAAATAAAGCGATACAGAGTGGTCAGTAGACAGGCCAGATTTTTATTTACACCCACACACATTAGTGCCACTTTACAGAGTTTGCCAGTGAAAGCGCTACTTTTTCTTCTTTCCTTGAACAACATTGTTTTTCCAGGGTGGGGAAGTGCACCATTCCTAAAGGGACTGCAATACCTGGCTGATGAGTGGAGTAGAAACGTTTAATACGATCGTTTTCAACTGTTTTAATTATTTTAGCTTATAAAATGTTTACTGCAGCTCTGTGTTTGGGGATGTGGTCTTTTTTAAACCAAACTGCTTACATTTGGAAAGGATATAAGCAATGGACATTGAAACGGGTCCCTTCCTGCCTGGTCCTGTAGCCATGTCCTGAATTTTTCAGGCAAAATCACTTACTGATTTCTGAATAATGAGTTTAAAACTGTTAAGGTCAGCATGTTGTTCCTGAATACATTTCATATGCTTTGCTTATTCTTGCATTCCTTACGAGTGTTTGCTTTTTCCAGGATGTTATTCATTTTTTTCAGGCAGCATTTTACTGTTGTCTAGTGCATAATTGGAATTTAGTCGCAGCACAATTGAGCTGTAGCTTAAAGCAGTGCAAGTTTCTCTGAGTGGGGCAGTATGGTGTTCAGTGTGGGAGAGGATATGGCACTCTGGCCAGAGCTGCTGAATTTGGAACTTGAGCACCATTTTCAGCCTTCATGACCAGTCCACCAGACCACACTCCTGACAGAGCTCATTCCGATGCTACACCTTAGAAGGCCCAATACACCTTAGAAGCCCTGGTGTCTCAGCACCAGCCGGTGGACCCTAACGGTGGCAAGTGTGAGTTAACCTTGAAGGCCTGTCCACCACAATCCATACTGCAGTTCACCTCCAGTCTTGCGAGCAGGCGTACAAAGAAGCACACCCTAGATCAACAGTGGCGTAACAAAATTTGAGGGGGGCCCCCTGCAAACTACATGGAGGGGGCCCCCCTCCCATCCTCCATGCCAGTCTAGAGCTCTCAGGACACCGACCCGCCATACTGCAGGGGATGCAGGCTATTGTTACGCCACTGTCACCAATACAGCAGTTATAAGTAATACTGGATGGTGGAGTTAAAGGTTGGGCGTAGTCTGCCAGCAGGCTATCATAGGTGGTGGTCCATTCATTACAGGGTCCCTGCCATTAGTATGCCAGGGAAGTTTGCCCAATTTTAGGTGGGTTTCCTGATGCAGACTCCTGTCATGATGTACAACATCGGGCCCACTCATCTTTCAGTTTTGACAAAAGCGCATCCACTGCTCCTTCTCCTTTCCCTTTTAAAACATTAGAAAATGCAGTATTTCAAAAGCAGATGTAACTACAAAGAGCACATTTTGATAATACATTTTTTTAATTGACATTAGCAATCTTAAGAGGCATTGCATAGCTTCATACACACTTTGTCCCCAATTCCATCACAGTCTCTCCCTCTCTCTCAGTCTGTCAGTCTCTCTCTCTCAGTCAATCAGTCTCTCTCTCATAGTCAGTCAGTCTCTCTCTCTCTGTCATTCAGTCTCTCTCAGTCAGTCAGTTTGTCAGTCAGTCAGTCTGTCAGTCTCTCTCTCTCTCTCTGTCAGTCTGTCAGTCAGTCGGTCGGTCTCTCTCTCTCTCTCTGTCAGTCTCTCTATCTCTCTCAGTCTGTCAGTCAGTCAGTCAGTCTCTCTCAGTCAGTCAGTCTCTCTCTCTCTCTCTCTCTATCAGTTTCCCAGCCAGTCAGTCCCTCTGTCAGTCAGTATTCAGTCTCTGAGTCAATCAGTCTCTACTCTCTCTCCACTCTATCTTTCTCTCTCAACTCTGTCCACTCTATCTCCACTGTCTCTCTCTCCACTCTCTTTCCACTGTCTCTCCCTCCAATGTCTCCCCCTCCACTGTCTCTCCACTCTCTCACTCTCTCCACTCTCTCTCTCCTCTCTCTCCACTGTCTCTCTCTCCACTGTCTCTCCACTGTCTCTCCCTCTCTCCACTCTCTCCACTCTCTCTCCACTGTCTCCCTCCACTCTCTCTCCACTCTCTCTCCCTTCTCCCTTCTCTCTCTCTACTCTCTCTTCGCTCTCTCTACTCTCTCTCTACTCTCTCTCCACTCTCTCTCTCTCCACTCTCTCTTAACTCTCTCTCTCCCCCTCCACTCTCTCTCTCCACTCTCTCTCTCCACTCTCTCTCCACACTCTCTCTCTCCACTCTCTTCACTCTCTCTCCACTCTCTCTTTCTCCACTCTCTCTCTCTCCACTCTCTCTCTCTCCACTCTCTCTCTCCACTCTCTCTCTCTCCACTCTCTCTCTCTCCACTGTCTCTCTCTCTCCACTGTCTCTCACTCTCTCTACACACTCTCTCTCTCTACTCTCTCTCGCTCCACTGTCTCTCTCTCTCCACTGTCTCTCACTCTCTCTACACACTCTCTCTCTCTACTCTCTCTCTCTCCACTCTCTCTCTCCACTCTCTCTCTCTCTCCACTCTCTCTCCACTCTTTCTCCACTGTCTCTCTCTCCACTGTCTCCACTCTCTCTACTCTCTGCACTCTCTCTACTCTCTCTCTCTCTACACTCTCTCTCTCTCCACTCTCTCTCTCCCTCCACTCTCTCTCCACTGTCTCTCTCTTCACTGTCTCTCCCTCTCTCCACTCTCTCCACTCTCTTTCTCTCCACTCACCCTCTCTCCACTCCCTCTCTCCACTCTCTCTCTCCACTCTCTCTCTCCACTCTCTCTCTCCACTCTCTCTCTCCACTCCCTCTCTCTCCACTCTCTCTCTCCACTGTCTCTCTCTCCACTGTCTCTCCACTGTCTCTCACTCTATCTACTCTCTACACTCCCTCTCTCTACATTCTCTCTCCACTCTCTCTCCACTCTCTCTCTACTCTCTCTCTCTCTTGTTCCACTCTCTCTCTCTCCACTCTCTCTCCACTCTTTCTCTCTCCACTCTCTCTCCACTGTCTCTCTCCACTGTCTCTCTCTTGTTCCACTCTCTCTCTTTCCACTCTCTCTTTCCTCTCTCTCTCCACTCTCTCTATCCACTCTCTCTCTACTCTCTTTCTCTCCTCTCTCTCTCTACTCTCTTTACTCTCTCCCTCCACTCTCCCTCCACTCTCTCTCTCTCCACTCTCTCTCTCTCCACTCTCTCTCTCCACTCTCGCTCTCCACTCTTGCTCTCCACTCTCGCTCTTCACTGTCTCTTTCTCCACTCTCTCTCTCTACTCTCTCTCTCTACTCTCTCTCTCTCTCTACTCTCTATCTACTCTCTCTTTCTCTCTCTCCCTCCACTGTCTCTACACTCTCTCTCTCTCCACTCTCTCTCACTCCACTATCTCTCTCACTCCACTCTCTCTCACAAAGTAGTGTGCGTTGCCATGGGCGTCCACAGAAATGTTTCGGGGGGCACGTTCTTAACTTCATCACCATCCCCCTTGCACCCTTCTCCCCTCTGCCTTGCACCCTTCTCCCCTCTGCCTTGCACCCTTCTCCTCTTCCGCCTTGCACCCTTCTCTACCTTGCACCCTTCTACCCTCTGCCTTGCACCCTTCTACCCTCTGCATTGCACCCTTCTCCCCTCTGCCTTGCACCCTTCTCCCCTCTGCCTTGCACCCTTCTCCCCTCTGCCTTCCACCCTACTCCACCTCCGCCTAGCACCCTTTTTTACCCTGCACCATTCTCCCCTCTGCCTTGCCCCATTCTCCACTCCCCCTTGCACCCTTCTCCTCTCCGCCTTGCACCCTTCTCCCCTCTGCCTTCTTGCACCCTTCTCCCTTTCTCCTCTCTGCCTTGCACCCTTCTCCCCTCTGCCTTGCACCCTTCTCCTCTCCGCCTTGCACCCTTCTCCTCTCCGCCTTGCACCCTTCTCCACTCCGCCTTGAACCCTTCTCCTCTCTGCCTTGCACCCTTCTCCCCTCTGCCTTGCACCCTTCTCCCCTCTGCCTTGTAGCCTTCTCCCCTCCGCCTTCACCCTTCATTTACCAAAGAGTGTGGGCCCCCCACCCCCCACCGCGGGTTGTTTGTTATGCCCTTGTCAGTGGCTCGTTAATGACCAGACTTATTTTTCAAGAAGGAAGAGCTGGAGAGCTCTTACCGTTTGGAAGGGTAGAGAAGTTCAGAATTGTTATAATTATGGAGGAATTGTTTTATCATTAGAAAGGTTGTGGCTATAAACATTTTCAGAGTTGAGTTTAAAAAAAAAAAAACATATTAATGGAGAAATAGTAAGCTATGGCCAAGCCTGAACACAAGAGACTTCATTTAAGGCACTGTGTGACACAAAGTGTAAAGTGGAAAATAGTTTACATTTAACATGAGTACATTAACTTATAGCAGGCGATGTGTGAGATTTGTTTAATGTGTATCCTGTTTACTGAAGGGAGGATACTTTAAGCCTTTCATTCATTCTATCTGTGCAGAAGGGTTTTAATTTTGGCACATTCTGTACATTCCACATATGTTGAATATCTATCTTTTTATATAAAAGTATTTGAGTAGCATATGTTTGGCTGATGAGAGATGTAGTTAATGTATGGTCTTCTGACTCACTAAAAACACTGGTAATAACTCACGTTGAATTCTATTCCATCGTTTTTAGCTCCATCCGTGCCATAATACACAAATCAGCCTTGGCCCTGCCTGAACAGGGCATTTCAACCCAATCTGCCCGGCCATATCCCCTCAAACTGTAAAAATAAGAAATCCCAGGTTTTTTATGGCCTGCTTGTCCGAATTTGCTGGAAGAGTTTTTGTAAAATACCTGCAGAGATTTACAATTTTTGGGACTTAAAACCCACAGACATCCTGGGAGTATTCACCCCAAATTCTTAAAATGGCTTTTATCCACAGCTGGCTATGCCTTGCCCCACAGTCGCTCAGTGTCCCTGAAATCTTGATCTGTGGGGAATGCTCTCTCTAGGCCCCCACTCCCACCCTTGTCAGGGCCCTGAGCAGTGCTCGGTGCTGCCTCCTGCTCTCTGGGGCCCCCACCCCATCCTCTTTCCGGGCCTCACCGCTCTGACTGAAGAGAAACAATGTATGTTGATACTTTGTTTCTCTTCAGTCAGAGGGAGGGGGCGAGGGGATCCGAGCAGGCTGCATCTGCTTAAGACAAGACGGAGAGAGGCTTTCTTCAGCACAAACCTCTCTCACAGCCCTCAGAAGAGCTGAGGGGGGTGGGCCCCCTTTATTTATTGAAGGGAGTGAGGCCCCCTGCACTGCGGGGGCTGCCGGGGCGTTTGATACGCCCCTGGACAGTGTCCGTCACTGCGGTCACAAGATCCTTGAGGCCAGTCCACCGCACCCATTGGTACCTCCATTGGCCTTTTTCAGCAGTTGTGGTGCATCTCACCAGGGATAGGCAATGAAGGATTTGCATGCACACCAAACATAGGGGGTGATTATAATGGAGGTGGGACTGCCACGTTACCCCGTCAGTGGCGGTCCCACCGCCATCGTTGACTGTATTACCACCAGCCATATTACAATGAAGGGTGGTTCCCTGGTGGTTGGAAAGACCACCAGCACACACCCAACTGGCTCCTTGAGCCTGCCAGTGCGGAGGAGGGGCTTGTGGTTCCTACAATGCTGATGGTGCCTACCAGGCACCACAGTAGGGATTACGATACCCTTTACCCGCCAGCCTATCCATGGCGGTTCAGCCCCCAAGGTAAAGTTGGCGGAAAGGGACATTGGGGCCCGTAGCAGGCCCCTTTCCACCCAACCTCCAGGCATGGGACCCAGGGGGCATCTAAGATGCCCCTCTACATATCACTGCACCATGGGGCAGGCACCGCATTGTGCCTGCCACGTAGTGCAGTGATATATGTAACATGTCCTTTTTTATATTGCAGCAGATGATGCAGCCAGCAGCACCTCCTGCACTGTAAAAAATAGGCACTGCGAATGCCATAGTGGCGGTCGCATTGTAATGCCTATCGTGGGGCCGCCACCTTGAAGGCCAGCAGTCCCATTCCCCGATTCAATGGCGGACAGACTGAAGTCCGCCTGCCATCGTAATCAGCCCCTAAGTTTGGAAACTTCATGGTCTCTGCTTCATGCACAAACACTTTTAACGTGTGCAGCCTGGTTTCGGGCCACTGGAGTTATGCAGCAATGGAGACCAAAATTATGTTTCAGTGTTGACTAAATTATGCAACAATAAAAAGGCTGCAGCGTAATGCGGTGCATTTTATGATACTTTATTATTTTTACATATGTATAAATACTAACAGCCTCTGGAAAGCTTTTGCCTCATTAGTACCATACAAATGCAGCAGTGGGAAAGGTGACCAGTCAACCTTTGCAAAGGGCCCTACACTTCACAGCAACATAAGTCACATTCTCTTAGTAATTTTTGATCCGTTTGAGTTACAAAATTGTTTTGGGTCAAATCCTTAGAATATGCAGCAGATTATGTATTATGTGGCAAATATGATACATCCACAGTTAAGTGGAAAACATTTGTCCACTTAACTTAATTTTGCCCCAGCATTGTAGTTGATCAATTTGCAAGTTCCCCAAAATTTGCATTTTAAAAGCAGTCCTACAACACAGGGCTACTTTTAAGCTGACCTCAGGCTTCAGCAGTGCACACATGCAAATGCAGAAAGGGCTGCTGGCCTCTAAACTCTATTATATTCTAGGGACTTAAAGGTAGTTCTAATCCACCTGCCCTATTATGTACTAGGGCCTTATAGGAGAGGTCATGCCAATCATAGGTGTACCCTAACCCATAGTGCACCCTAGTGTATGTAGGTGTTTTCACAGTATCTTTAGGTGTCTCTTTCAGAATAGCAATGACCCTGTCCTGTTCAGAAGCCAGGGTCACTCAGAGTCAGCTACCACCAGTACCAGTCAGCAAAACGTTGGGGAGTGCCCAGGGCAGAGGATGGCTTTGCAACACTAAAGAAGCACAAACTCAGAATTTAAAACATAACACCATGGTTGGGGGGTTCTCTTTAATAATCGGAATTGATTTCTATCCTAATGTACCCATTTTCCAACATTAGGATAAGGAAAGACTGGGGAAAAATCATAATGTTCTAATCTATACCTTGAAGTTTTCATGCAGTTCTTTGATGACGGTTAATAGCTCCCTGTTCAATGTTAGGATTTTAACTCATAAACTGCAAATACCAAAAGAATCTCTCAGACAAAAGTAGTAGCTCACTGACCTATTTACATGATATGCATTTGGTGACCTGCATGGTACACATTCTTTGCAGAAGGCATATTACCCCACTGCGGCTACCTTACCAAGAGTCCAAACTTCCACTAGACAAACCTCCAATCTCTCTCAATAAAGGACATTAATCACCGAAGTTATCTTCACATTTTTATTGTTTCCTGAAAATTGCTGGAGAACAAGAATGCAGCAGCAGGTATTTTTCAAACCATAATGCACTTGCAAACAAGACGCCCCCACCATAAGTCTTCAACCTTTGTTTGCTTGGTGCATGAAGATGTAAGATTCATTTACATGTTTTTTTGACATTTGGTCTGATTACTATATGACTGAAAATAACAAAGTATACATGCAGACTGTGACAAAATTTCACTTCGAAAGTATGCGATTGTATTTGTTCAACGGGCGGTGATTTGTATAGGGTCACTGGGAAGTCCACAAGGTTGTCCCTGTCCCCCCCAGAATTTTAGTGTCTCCTACGCCCCAGATGACAGTCGATCATAGGCTGGTGCTTACTGTCTATATTTGAGCATAGGATGTCAACAGAGAGTACTAATTTATTAAATAACAAGCAGTGCATTCAGGCAAATCCTACACATTTTGGGGGCCTGTAAAATGCCCAACTGTCACGTTTAAAGGTGCGAGATCCCTAGTGGATAGCGCTGATGCTAGCATTTGGCAGCACTGCTAGGGCAGTGCCTGGTACACGCTGCAGTGGCCTTCTGAGCTGTGGGTTGAGTCCTGGCACTTGTTTATTCACATATTTATGTATTTTACAAATGAAGCACATTGAACCCTTCTGTCCTTTCAACCAGCAGCAGCTGTTTCAGTTAAGAGCGGTGAGGCCACGAGGGAAAATTAAATAAATACATTCCCCCCCTTCACCTGGACTCACCTCTCTTAACTGCAGCAGCCGCGGATGCTTTCACTGGGGTGTATGTGATGCTTTTAGGGATAGTCTGGTGCCCATGCTTATAGCACACGTTGCCTTAGAAACAACCCGGCCAACATCCACTGCTTCTTATTCATCGAACAGAAGTAGATTGAACGAACAGTACCGTGGCCCTTATTTATGAGGCCTTGCGTCAGTTTTGCGCCGCCGGTGCGTCACTTTTTGTGACGCACCAGCGGTGTAAAAAATGCGCGTCGTTGCGCCATATTTAAAAAGTGACGCATCTAGGTAGATGCGTCACTTTTTAAACCCCTGCGCCACATTATACCTACGTCAGGTATAATGTATGCAGAGGGGGCGTTCCCCCGCAAAAAGCCTTGTAATAGTGACGCAGTGAAATCTATGAGATTTCACTGCGTCACTTTTAGGACGCTGTTGCATCAAAATCCTGCGCCTGCCCCACAGCAGGCGTAAGACTGACGCAAACCCTTTCACATGGGGCTTTTCCCATGTGAGAGGACGCATTGCTGGAGTTGCGTCACTTTTGTGACACACTCCAGCAATGCGTCACTTTTGCGCTTACAGATACGTCAGAAATACTGACATATCTGTAACTCCTTGCGACATGATGCGTCATACATTAATTATGACGCATCAGGAATGTCGTAAGGAGTGCGCAGTGAAAAGTGACGCATCGCTGTTTTCACGCAGCGATGCGTCACTTTTCATAAATGAGGCCCCGTGATCTTAAACAATATGAAGGCGCTTATTCTGAATTGAAATGTGTAATGTGCTGAGGTCAGACAGGAAACTTTGGGGCTTATTTACAAGCCCCTTGCGCCGCCAGTGCATCACTTTTAACGCTGGAAGAATTGAGGTACCGGTAGTATAAGGGGCTTGTAAATAAGCCCCTTGAGAGACCTGCCTGGCGTAAATTAGCATTCTGCTTAATTTTGTAATCAAGGCATTGAGTGCACTACTTAATAATGATTGAATCCTAAGATCTATAGATGGCAATCATTAGGGAGAAAGTTGCTAAAACGGTGGTGACAGAGGCTATCAAGTTGTTTTCTCTCGCATAAATATAACTTTTTTATACATTGCTGGCTCCTGTTGAGACTTCAGAATTGTCTATACGAACTTTTTTTCCATATACAGCCGCCAAGAGGAACATTTACCACAACCCGCTCTTATTTGATTTGTAGATAATTCCCAGCAGTGCGTGCAGTGCGTTACAAAAAGATAATGAGCCATGATTAATATAACGCCTAAGGCAGGCACAAGTTTCCTCCTAAATATTTATGCTGTGTTTACAGGAAGGTGGAAACATAAGGTGAAAATGTGTCTATCTATTGATTTTTTTCCAATCCGCTGGGAAAGTAGAGTCGTTTGCACATTTCCTTCTGCAGGGGCATTTTAGACTTGCATCTGAATGTATGGCACTTCATATGTCTGCTGGAGGCTTCGAAGCGGGCATCACTCTAAAAGGAAAGGAAAGAACTTTTCACATGCCAGTGTGGATCTTTCAGAGGACTTCTTTTTGAGAGTTGTTTACAAATGGGATGCTTCATTATTTGATCTTTCTTATTTGCACATTCTTATAGTCAAGTCAAGTCAAAGAAACTTTATTCAGCCTTCCTAGGCCATAAATGCAGGTCAAGCACACAATTAAAAGAAGAAGAAATGCCCAAACTAATCAATGCAATATATTAAAAAGGCACAGAGTAGTAATTCATATGGCTGTATCAGACACTAGAAATGTATGTAGCTTGGAGATCACGAGGCTAAAAACGTAAACCACCCTGTAAAGTGCAAAATAGTGCAGTGCATACGTGTAATACCATTAACCCCTTCGCTGCGGCGGCAATTCCGCCGAAGCTCTGGGGGGGCCCGAGCAGCGCTCGCATGCTCGTGACGGAGCCGCTCCGTCACGAGCCGCGGTTGCGCTGTGCTCATGACGGAGCGGTTCCATCATGGCCCCGCCCGCTTAATAGAACGCGCCGCGCAGGCGCGACGGCAGGGCCATGATGGAACCGCTCCGTCATGAGCACTACTCAGCCGATGCTAATGACGGAGCGGCTCCATCATGAGCATACAAGGGGTTAATATAATACAACTAAAACTGCTAAAACGACTGAGTGCTAAAAAGCCAATAAGACACTTTAGCCACAGACAGTTTTTTCCTTCGTCTTAAAGCACCTGATACAAAACTGGCAACTCCAAAACAAATCAGAGGGGAAGACAGCATTTGCAAATATATCAGGGCTGGTTTCACTTGTGCAAATTTACAATGACTTAACAATGGGAGAATATGTATTTTTCATAGATTGCAATAAAAATCACAGAACAAATAAAATGTTACCTTCTTATAGAGCACACTCACCTCGCAAGATATCAGAGTACCATACAGTAGAACAGCACAATGCACAGCATTGTTACATAAAGACAAAGTAAGCAACATGTACTTGGAAATGCTTATGTCATCTAAGCATAAAGACTACATCATGGCATACCAAGAGAGAGGTAAAAATGGGCACGAGATCAAAAGAGAAGAGGAGAGTAGATGATCAGCTTAAAAGATAGTGGGGCATATTACCAAGGGCATTATCGCCGCATTAGCGGGTAGGCGATAGAGGGCATTTAGGGGCCCACTTTGCATGTCAGTGATAATTATCGCTAATGACATGCAAAGTAGGTGTGCCAAGATGTTAGCGACTGAAAACAGTCGCTAATATCTCTAACTCCTATTAACAACTTTTGGAAATATTCACGCTAAGCGCGAATATCTCCAACAGCTAACGCCTACTAAAAGCAGTTCTTAGCCATGTTATCCAAAGGAAGGTGGATAACATGGCTAAGAGCATTGTCACGATAATGCATGAATATCGCTGATTTCTAAGCAATATTCATGCATTTCGCAGGATTTTTACTGCTTTTGAGATAAACCTTGATAATATCAAGGTATCTCAGCGGTAAAAATCCTCGGTGCTCGGCGATATTTTTTTCCCGCTAACCAAGCAATAGCGATAATTATCGCTATTACTTGGTAATATGCCCCAGTGTTTTCAGTTTTGCATTTTTGCCAGCGCTTGCAGGTGGCTGACACTGACGCTCATTTTTGGGTATAGGTACTTATTTTTCACCATTAGACAGTGACCCAGTGTAAAAGAGGAGGGTAGAACAGGAAGAAAGAAGAGGGATGTGAAAGACAGGAAATCAATGATAAAGCGGGAAAACAGGGGTGAAAAATAACCTGCTAATGAAAGAAAAAATCAGGAAGAGCAGAGCGGTAAAATTAAGAGGGGTGGTGTGGAATCAGTGCTAGGCAGTCTTGGTATTGATGACTGTGGACCCCTAACAGCAGACTTTTGTTAATTTATTTTTGACTAATTTCACCTTCTGCACATCCCTCACACTGATCACTGAGGTACACGTTTTCAGTGACTAGATCCACAAACATTTTTCACCGCTTGTTGCGGATTGAAAGTAGGAATCAGGCAGGTGCAGCACCATTTTATATGAATGATCATGGCTTAATAGGTTGCCTCCTTCCATAATTATAGTTAAACACCCATTTACTTAAAGAGGCATCCTACATTATGTCAAAGCTGAGCCCACTAAGAGATGCCCATTTTTCTGCTCTTAGAAGTATGTGTGAAGTCGCAGGCATTCAAAACTGTCAGTTGCTAGATACACACAAATCACGGAAGTGAGGTCCCACAATGCCAAGACACTTTACCTACTACCTGTGGTGTTAATATTAGTGTTGTGGTCTATGAAAACTATAAACAAAATCACACAGTTAAAAAATACATAACGAACAAAAAGTAAAATAGATAAAAAGCAGGTATGTCATACAACTAGTGTAACCTTGACTCTCACGCTAAATACCCTTTGCTTTCTTCAACTTTCCTTCCTAGAGATTTTAGTAGGGATACCAAACACTAATCTATATTAGATAAAAAGTGACTAAACAGGAATCAATCATTACCCTGATGTCTAAGAAAGCAAGCCTTCCACACAGATAATTAAAATGTCCCTTAAGTAAATTAATATATGTAGTTAAAATGCCTATAAGCGGAACTAAGGGAAGTATGAATACAGTGCCAGATGGACTGTGAGACCCGCTGTTAAAAGCAATTATGCAATAATTCACATCATTAAAAATACAGAAATAGATCAAATAGTTTTCTGAATCCAACGGGATAGGGAACTACTAATTTCAGTCCCTAGCAGCCCGTCCTTTATTTATTTATTTATTTGCGGGTTTGTATCGCGCTATATTCGACTCCCGGAGGAGTATCTTCACAGTCTCTGTGCGTGCTAGGTTAACCTCAGAGGTTTCCGAGTGATTACAATTTAGAATTACATTCAAGGACCCCCTCTAGATTACACATCGCATATTCAATTAGCTGAGCATTTTTTAAAACAGATCAATAACTGAGTCAGTCTAATGTTCATCATGGTGTTGTTTGGGTCCATGGGCTCCATCAGTGTATGCCTGCAGGACCTAATTCCTTGTTGAAGGAACTCCCGCCTTCATAGAACTCATTGTTGAACCATCAAAGCAGGACAAACACAAACAATGTGTAGCAGAGATTCATGTCCCTGGTTGCACAGATGGCAGGACTGGTCTTTACTTTGACCAACATCCTCCATTTTGGCATGAGGTCTAGCGTAGGTATTTCTCCAAATCTTAGGGCCAAAAACAACTGTTTGATCTTCTGGTGGTAAAGTGCAGCTAGTAGGGCGGATTCTCTGAGAGTGGTATACGATATCAACACCAGCCACCCGTGGCAAAGTTTTGACAAGGTTTCTTTGTCTGCTATCCAACTTTGCAGTTTAGTAGATTTATTCACAAGCTTCTTAAAGATTTTCCCAGAGATTTTAATATTCCAAAGGTCACCCATATCAAGCGTCGTAATACTGTTTTCTAAAAATGTCTTGTAAGCACTGTTGCCCCTTTGCAAATTGATTTCAATCCAGACTAGATTTGCCATAGTGTTTTTCCATACTGCTCGCAAGTTATAACAAAGCTTTACAAACGCCGCCAGCCTAGCGAGTGTCTGTTTTGTAAGCAGACATTCTAACCAGGTTTGAGCCGGAGAAGCTTACATGGTGAGCCTAAAGTTTTGTGTATAGGCTCTTATCATCAGTTTTTCAAAAGAGCATCATCGCCCAGCATAATCACCATTCCTTATGCAAGGGTTGGCAACAGTTTGGCTTTCAGAACTAATCTCATGGGCTTTAGATCGTTTCCTTTATTAGATCTGGCCAATAACAAGAAGCAATAATTAATGACCCACACTTTCGCCCTAATCCCCTTCTTCTGGGAAACAAAGGAGGAATTTGCATCTATTTTCACTCCTAAGTATGCATAGAGTTTGACCTCCTCAATTTTGTTTTTGTTAATAAACCATTTTCGATAGACCTTGGAGGGACGATTGCACCCCATCACACTTGTTTCTGAAAAATCACATGTGAAAAATTTACTTTTTTGTAAGAACAGACACCTAGATTTGCCTGAATGAAAACTCTATTCACAGCTTATTATGAAATCAGAAAATGGAAATATATAATTTCAAGCAAATCATGACTTAGGCCCTCAATATGTGTTAATTCCACCCCCCATGTACTTGGTAATGTGAGTTATTAAGTCCGTTGGTGACTATAAGTAATGTGAAATCACCGCCGGCCAGCAGTTTATCCGGAGAAGTACATTGGTTCAAAGCAAATCCAGGCAGGAATAAGTAATAGCTATGGGAAACAGGTGCATTAAATATGATCTCCCCGGTTACTTCTTCTATCTACATGGACCTTGAGAGTCCATTTAAAAAATGGATAGATTTTCAGACTTATTGAGACCCTATTCCAGTGGAATTTCGAAGGGCTGGCATTACTGGACAAATTATCAGGCCACTCAAAAGGAGGAAATTAGAAGACCAAATAAAGGTTTGAGATGTAAAAAAGGGAACTCTGGAAAAGCGAATAGTTAATAATCCCTGACTTTTTTTCTGGTAAGGACACACTTGTGATGAGGGCTATTTATTCTGGACAAGGTGCTAGTGGGGTTAAAAGTATTTTTATCCGTAAGTATTATGGTTTCACCCATTACATCCTTTGTTTTCCCCGGTCCGTAGCCATAACTCATGATATCAGGGTGATGTGTGGTCCTCCTGGACAAACTATAACAGAAAATCCTCAACATGCAGTCAGTTTAAACGTGGTGGCTGGAACTTCTAGAATCTATTTCAACATCTGGTCGTTTTTTTGGGGTGAATTTTATTCTGCAATATCCCAGTCATCTGTGTAATTGCAGACAGGAAACAATATTATAAAAATCAGTCATTGCCCAGCCCTAAAGGTGACCATGCAGACTGTTAGGCCTGTCATTATTAAGGTGGTATCGACCAACGTTTTACCTGCTTACTTCCACTTTTTGCTGTATCTTTTTTTTTACCTTAGGACTCTGAGCACCTCACCACTGCTAACCGTACTAAAGTGCATGTGCCTTCCTAGAGCATGGTTAATCAATCAATCAGGATTTATATAGCGCAGCTAATAACTAGATAGAGTATCCAGGTGCTTGCAGGTCCCAGAGGCTTATTCAAGCAGCCAGGTCTTGAGGGTCATTTGGAATTCTGGAAGTGAGGTGATGGTCCAGTGGTGCATGGGAAGGCTATTCTAGGTCTTTGCTGCAACGTGGGAAAAGGAGCTTCCCCCACTTCTGCTTCAGTAGGTGCAGGGGGTATGGGGAAGTGAAAGGGAGGTGGAGTGGAGTCTTCTCAAAAGTTGATAGAACTTCAGGCAGTGGTTAATGTAGGTGGGTCCTTGGATGTGTAGAGCCTTGTGTGAGTTGGTCAGCAGCTTGAAAGAGCATCTCTTCTGTACGGGGAGTCAGTGATATTGCCTGAGGTGGGGTGTGATATTGACTCATCGTGGAATGCAGAAGAAGAGTCTGGTTGTGGTGTTATGTAAGGTCTGAAGACTCTGTGCCGATTCCTATATAGAGGTCGTCAGCTGATGATGAAGGCTTGTGTCACAATGCATCTTGTATGTAGGGGTAGCCAACTGAAGATCTTAGGTAGGATGTGCAGAATGAGGAAGCATGTGATAAAGATGGCATTTATTGCCAATGGTAAGCTTGTTGTCAATGATGATTCCAAGGTTTTCGGTTTAGTTGGAGGGAGTGGGTGCAGATCCTAGGTCTGATGGCCACCAGGAGTCGTTGCATGTGTTGCTGCTGTTGGCAAAGATCAGTACTTCTGTCTTGTCTGTGTTCAGCTGCAGGCAGTTGTTCTTTGTCCAGTAGGAGACATTTGTCATGCATCTGTGGAAGTTGGTCCTGTTAGTGGTGAGGCTGTCGGTGAGTGAGAGGATTAGTTCGGTATTGTCTGCATAGGAAAATATGTTGAGACCGTGGGATCTGATGATGCTGGCCAGCGGGGTCATTTATGCGTCCAGGAGCATGGGGCTGAGAGATGAGCCCTGGGAGACACTGCAGCTGACCTACTTAGGTTCATAGGTGAAAGTTAGGAGGTGGATCCTCTGAGTTCTTCTGGTTAGGGAGGAGATGATCCATCTGAGTGCGTCCCCCTGGAAGTGATGAGGGTGTGTTGGGATAGGGTATCAAAGGCTGCAGAGAGGTTGAGGAGGATCAATGCCTCTGTTCCTCCTTGATCAAGGAGGGTTTGGAAGCTGTCTGTGGCTGTGATTAGGGCAGTTTCATGCTGTTATTTCTGCAGAAACTGAATTGGGAGGTGACAAATAGTTGGTTTTGCTCCAGGTGTGTAATGAGTCGATTCTTGATGATCTTTTCCAGTACCTTTGCTGGGAATGGGAGCAGGGAAACTAGCTGGTAGTTTTTAAGTTTGGTGGGGTTGGCAGAGGACTTTTTGACAAGTGATCTAACTTTGGCATGTTTCCAGGCATCAGGAAGTGTTACAGTAATGATAGAGATGTTGAGTACAGTGGAGAGTTTCTGGCTGATCCTTTCGTTTCCGAAGTTGAAGATGTTGTATGGGCATGGGTTGGTGGGAGCCCCCGAGTGGATGGATTTGATGGTGGAGGTGGTGTCCTGGGTAGAGAGAATGTCCCAGAGGGTGTCACGAGTGGAGAGGTTGTTCCAGGTTTGTACCAGTTATGGTGGTGGTGTATCTGTGGAGGACATTCGTAAGTGTGGGTTGGGGTTTTGAAGTTTCTGCATACGGTTGCAATCTTGTCATGGAAGAAGCAGGCGAGGTTGTTGCACAGCTCCTGTGAGGGTGTGATTTTGTTTTCCGAGGCAGCTGCGTTGGAGAATACTTTAACAATGTTGAAAAGTTCCTTGGTGTTGCGCGCGCTGGTTTTGATTCTTGCTGCAAGGGCTTTCTTCTTTGTTGCCCTCAGTAGCTTATTGTAGAGGTTGAGGGAGGTCTAGATCTGCCCTGGCGAAAGTATCCTAGCTGGTGCTCTATCTCTTCTCCAACTTATTACTGTCTCGTTTTGCTTTTTGAAGTTCTTTGATGTACCAGCTGGGCTTTTTGGAGGTGATGATTTTTTTCACTCTATGTTCGAGGTTGTTGGCAGTAGCATGATTGGAAGTGTTAAGGGCATACACCCAGCTGGTGTCTGAGCTTTTGTTCTCCCTCTGGTGGGGGGCCTTTAGTCATCTTCGGGTGGTGGTGCGAGCCTGAAGCTGCAGAGGTGGAAAACGGAGGGATTGGTCCATGTGAGTTCTGTTTCATAGCTGTATTTGTTGAGGTTGCAGGAGGTGAAAATTGGGTCCAGCATGTATCCTGTAGTGTGTGTGGGGTCATGGAGGATCTGGGTCTATCCGAGGCTGCTCAGACTGTTGAGAAGGAGTGCAGTATTTTTGTTGTTGGGATGGTTGATGTGGAAATTCAGGTATCTGAGGAAAATGTAGTCCTTGGGGTCTAAGGCTAGGGGTGAAATGAAGCCTGCGATTGTGTTGCAGAAGCTGGAGTGTGGGTTTGGGGGTCAGTATGCAAGAGTGCCTCTGATGATGGTTTTCTTGTTTTTTGTGTGGACCTTGAAGTTGAGACATTCCATAGGGGAGGTGGGGTTGTCGCTTGGGGTGGTACATTGCATGATCTCTTTGCGGATGATGGCTGTTCCTCCTACTGGCTGGTTTATTCTGTTCTGGTGAGTGATTTTTTATCCATCAGGGATTGCTGGGGCAACGGCAGGGGCAGATGGGGGTTTGAGCCAGTTCTCAGCGAGGAAGGCAATTTCGGGTATGTCCGGTACGAGGGTGGCGGTGAGGTCCCATAATTTAGTGGAGTTCTTACATAGTCAGCGTGTGTTTAGAAGGTTGCATGCGAGTTGGTGTTTTTGTTCAGGTGGTGTCTGTGGTGTGTTTGTGTTGGGGCTGGTTGGTGGCTTGATGTGTGTTCAGTGGTTGCAGGTGAAAAACCTACTATAATTCATTGCAGTGGCACTGTTTGTTGCAGCATCTGGGATCGAGGCTATAGAGCTCAGCTATGGTGTATCTTTGGGGAGCGGGAGGACCAGAGATGGTGGTGCTGGGCCCGGCCCAGGCATGGATGGATCCAAACAGACATGCCTTTAGCTCGCCAGCAGCACGCCCACTGCACAGTAGCCCTGTGGCCTGCATTAAGTAGGTCCAGGTGTGGGCATGGCTTCTGTTGGCTGGAGGAACGATGATTGGGAAAACCCCAGTGGGAAAATCTGGGCAGCTGTGTGCGTGTGCAGTTTACTGCCACTTCGCATGTAAAACTACTTGACAAATTTTAAACTTCCCTTTTAATGCATATAAGTCACCCTAAGTTAGGCCCTAGGTTGCACTAAGGGCAGGGTCTGATGCAAGAAGAAGGTAGGACATGTACTTTTACGTTTTACATAGACTGGTGGTGACAAACGCCAACACAGAGGCTGCCCGATGGCGAGAGAGATGGATAATTAAACCCGTTTATATATAAGGGCAACTTCCTCTTCGCACCATAGCCGGGCTGTATCACTGCATTATCTTCTAACCAAGGCCGGGCCGTATCACTGCATTATCTGGCATTGCCATGTCGACAAACTAAAATATATTAGAATTAACATTGAGCAGAATTGATGTAATCGAAAGCAATCTTTTCAATCGCCAGACGAGCTCCATATATACTGCATGGGTATTAACCCATAACAAGGGTGACAGTTTTCCGTGCGAGACTTACTGTACCTCTTTCATCCGGCCAATAGAAACTAGATACCATAAAAACGTCAGTACAACATCAAGTACAACTATCAGAAATCTATATGTGCAATAGACGGCTACTTGATGAAGGCACTTATGCCGAAACGCGCGGAGTTGACACCTGCCGCACTGCCTCCATCGACTTCACGTCTATCGTATTTTTCTGTGTATAATTCTGTTGGTTATGATGAAGTAATTGTTATGAAAGAATTGGTATTAAATAGATACTATTAATGGATATATGACTTATAAAGCTGATCATGACCTATATACAAAATAAGAAAATAAATGTGGTTTGATATATATTTTTGTGTGTATACATTCATTAGAATAGGATGGTTTCCTTTTGCATCTGAGATATAAAAAAGATTTATGTTTTCAATCAGCACCTCGCTTAACTTTTTCCTTAAATGCTTAATTTCCCTATGTTATAGCTAGTTGTTACTATAGGGGTCCCTTGTTTCCAAAAGAGCACTTCACACACAATCCTCTTGGCGGATACTGGTACTCAGTCTCAATCTCTACTCACAGGACAAGAAATTAATGACCACAGAGTCTGCAATTAAATACGAATTGTGCTTCGGTGTAGAACGTCCAAAGCATTACAATTTCCTTCATTTTACTCAGCTGTATGGACCGTTTAGAGAGCAAATTAAAGATCATATTTACAAAATAATTTGTCGGCTTAATGACCTGCTCTGCCAATTCCGTAATGCAGGGCTGCACCATATTTACAAGAATACGGTGCAGCCCTGCGTTTCTCCCTGCACTGGCACTAAATTTAGCAGCCTAGCGCCAATGCAGGCCCCGTTTAGTGCAAGGGTGCTTGCATTGAAGGAATGCTTGTTTATGTGCAGGAAGGTGTCCCTTCCTGCACATAAACAATCTGAAAAGGCGTTTTGTAACTTGTAAGTGTTCTGCTTGGTGCAGCACACACAGAAGATGCAAAGCATCATTTTTTGTGATTATTGTTTATGTGCAGGAAGGGACAACTTCCTGCACATAAACAAGCATTCATGGTGTTTTCTGTTTCTATGTGTGCTGCACAATGTAAATGTAAATTGATACTTGTATAGCGCACTACTCACCCCCAAGGGTCTCAAGGCGCTTGTACAAATACCGCTGTGGACCCCATCCTGGCTTTCCCTGTGAGGCGTCCACTCCTGGGCACCACCAAGGTGGAGGCCAGGTATCCTTAGCGTTGTGGGGGCCGTTATGGAGATTAAGCAAGCTATTGCCCAGAGTTGCAGAGTGGGACTCCATGATTGGAATAGGCACCGATGCGAGAATTATCAGGTCAGTGGAATTTTTTAGCCCAAGACCCGCCGAGGAATTGAACCCAGGTCCCGGGCTAGACCTCTGCATCATTGTCTGCTGCTCTAACCATTGAGCCACACTTCTCCACACAATGGAGCATACAAAGAAACAGCAAAGATCTGGAGAATCAGAGCATTTCTCCTCGATTCGTCAGGGTAAGACCAGGTTTTCCCTTGTCTTAATTTTGGTTCTGGCCCATATTTACCCCATCCATGTAAATATTGGGCAGTGTCAAAATCAGTGGGTGTTGTAGTGGAATGCCCTCCACAACACTCATTGCCCGCCCCTTTCACGTTAAGTACAGCGTGAAAGGGTGTCTTATTTACAAGGCAGCGTTAAGCCATGTTAAGTGGCTAAACACTGCCTTGTAAATGAGGCAAAGCCCATATCGCCACAGGAACATCTATAAAAGTGCCGTTCCTCCTGTGGCGATAGGTGCTTGTAAATATGCCCCTAATTTCTATGGCATAGGTCAAAAAATCAGGGGTCAAGGTCCTGACTTCCACTCCTAACAATACATGTACGCCTGTCGACAGAAATAAGGAGCCATTCTGCATGAAAAGCCTCTGATTGTGCCCTTTCTTGGTGCGAAAAGGCCAAAGGCAGAGGGAGAAAGAGGCTAGGGTGGTGTTCCCTCAGTCAGGTGCCACTCTCTCTTGACAGACTCTATGATCCTGATTTCTACAGCTGCTAGAGCCCTGATCTTAATTTCAAATTTAAAGCGCTATTGCTGTTTGTATGAAGAGCGAACCTCGGTAATTTCACTTACATCAAAGGGAAACATCCTGCAAACTGAGCATGTCTTTTAATGAGTCAGAAGATGACTAAATCATGAAGTACAGCACATTACCCATTCATGTGAAAAATCAAATATTAAACACATTAGCAGAAGGTCACGAGGAAAGCGCGATTTAAAGATCAAAGCTTCCTTTGCAAATGCTATGACATAGCAGTAGGCGAGCCGAATTGATAATATTGTCATAAAAGAAAGACCTGATTCTACAGGCATTCTTGAGCCCTTGTTCGCCCATTTTCGGTGTATGACTAGTGCACCATGTAGGAAATGTAACACAGCTACAAGGAATTTCAGAGTTGTCAGTTATTGTTCCAGGGATTACATCTTATTTGAGGCTGTTGTACAATTACTCACAAATACAGGTCGCACATAGCCCTTGGGTGCTGAGTCCAAAGGGACTTCGAAGCTATATTTTAATGGGTGACAGCAATTATAGAAATGGTCTACTACATGCTTTCTTTCACTTTATGAATGACAGGTAAAATAGATACCGTTGAAGACGAGAAGCTTGTTCGTCTGTTTCTAATTTTTGTATTTAAACATGACTTCCTTTTTGGTGGTTTTCAGCATCTGTGAGGAAACATTAAATTACAACATTTTGTGTTTTTTTTGTTGTATTTTGGGGGGCCTCCTCATTTTGTGGAACAGATAAAGAACCAATCTTCAGTGAATATCGCAACATTCTGTGAAATTCACATTTCACCCATTGAAGAAAATTTGTGAAACTGTCAAATTCTTTCAGCGAGCAAAGCAAAATGCCCAAGCAAATTTTGCAGATTTTGTGTTTTTTAAAAAACTATACAATCAGCTCTTGTCTAAAATTGCCCTCCACTTAAAATATATTTAGAAGAAATACATTCATAGGAATTGATTATCTAGAAAAGCAAGACTTTCTCTGTCAGGAGATTGTTTAAATACATGGGGGCATATTACCAACAAATAGCGATATTTATCGCCAAATAGGCTTAGCGAAAAAATTTGTATCGCTGACTATCGCTGGATATGTTAGCGTAGAAAACATGCTAATAGCAACGTTTTTCTCCATTGTGCCAAAATATTCAGCGATAGCGGCGAAATGCATGAACATCGCTGAGAATACAGAGATATTCACGCATTAGCGACGAAATGCTCTTAGCCATGTTATCCACCTCCCATTGGATAACATGGCTAAGAACTGGTCTGGGCAGGTGTTAGTATTTGGAGATATTCGCGCTTAGCGCAAATATTTCCATTGCTACGCCTGCCTTGCTAATAGGCGATAGCGACGTTAGCGACTGCTTTCAGTCGCTAACTGGTTGGGTACGCCCACTATGCATGTCATTAGCGATAAACATCGCTGACATGCATAGCGGGCCCCAAACCGCTCGCTATCGCCTAAAAGCTGTCGCTAACATCAGTTAGCGACAGCTTGCTGATAGGGCGATAGAATTATCGCCGATTGGCTTCCGAAAACGGCCGCTAAATCGGCGATAATTGCCTATCGCCCCCCTTGGTAATATGCCCCATGGTTCCATCCTGTCAATTTGAAGGACACCTCCAGCCCAGAGTAGCCCTTTTAAGAAGCACCTTTGAACCATCAGTACATCGCTTTGAATATGTCGATCTGGAGGTGGAAATAAGTGGTTCATTCATCTTCAACAATTTGCAAATATTACTTGAATTTTTAGGGATTAAAAAGCAATTGAAATGTCTCGCAAAACATCCAGTCATCATTGAACACAACAATAGCTCAAAGCATTATCATTGTAGAACTATCCCCAACCTATAACTATGAACGATATAACCGTAATTGAGTCCCGATTAGGTCTTTCATCATTTTGAATTCAGGGCAGTGGCATATTGTCCGCGATCTTGATGTGCCAGACTTCTAGTCCAAGGGGTACACAGGTAGCCGTGGCGACCGATTTCACAGCTTTACTCATTAGCAGGATACAATTATAATGAAACTGTAGAACATGCCAATTATCATACTATCAACTCTATCAGCACAAACTTATTCCGCAAGTTAAGAGGAAAACACTTCTTTCTGGAGCTAATTGTACAGCACTCCTGAAGACTGTTGCACCTATGCATCCAGAGACGATAGAGTGTCGTGTTTATATCTAGGACCCTAATTCAATATTCCCGATTTATGCCCTTGTGAGGTTATAATCAATAATATCCTGATAAAGGCATAAGAATCAGATCCATATTCAGTAATAGCCCATGCAGTCCAAAGCACAGCACGGCTAAACCCATCGACTCCTAGAAAGCACAACACGTTCTTTAAACAAACCAAGCCTCCAGCTGCCTGGGAAATCCCCCCTGCTTTTGTTTTGATTTGAACAAGAACTCCTGAAGTCCAGAAAGAACAGTTAGTTCTTAGTGACATCTTATGTCCAACCTTACGTCAAACCCGGCACCTTCCAGGTATAAAATACCAACAGTTGCCTTAAGCAAACACACAGTGGTTTGGAGCAGAGCGGCCATCTACTTGCCCGAGAGCCCAGCTGATGCGAGAAGCCCACGGAAGCCGCCCCTCCCGTTTGACACACTGAGAGAGACGCTGTCTTTTTCTCCAGCTGAGAAAATCCAGCTCTAGTGTTTCCAGCCTACCCTTGCGGGTTGCTGGAATATCGAGTACTGAGAAAAGAGATACCAGAGCTCCCACATTCTATTACCAAGGTACGGCGCTGACTAAACCGTTAAGAGAATTCTTGATGCAGATTCTTGGCAAAATAATCTTAACCAACTTAACTTAAAACTGCTACTTACTCATCCCCTCCGACTTGTGTTAGGCTAAGGTCAGGTACAGCGGGGTAGGCTTAGTTAGAAGCACCAGTTGAGTACGTTAGTCAATGTATTTATGTATGTATATATTTTATCCATTTTAAAGTATCATATGGCTAAGAAACCATATCAATGCTTTTACAGTCTTATTTCATAATACTACTTTCACTGTACGCACTTTACTTTACTTTAAGTATTGCAATTGTGGCAATTCATTTCTCTTGCATGAGGAAGAAGACTGCTCAATAAATAACACCTTTTATTGAAAATGCCTGTCTCTCTATTTCTCTGCATTCTGGTGAAACTAAGTATGCACTGCTGACTGAGTGAAATAGCTGTCTATTGTTTTCACACGACTCTAGAGATATACTCTTATTCTGAGGGAGCAAAGTTGTCATGTTTATGCGGTTGTCGGAAACTGAATCCCTTCTTGTCTGAGCCAGGGAAGCTCATCCCTCCCTATTAATTCGAGAAAGTTTCCAGTGACCTCTGAGCTAGCTGGCGCAAACCTAAATTAAGTTTAACATAGTCAGTAGAGACCTAGATGACCTCAGTCCTACGTCTACACTGCTGTTTATGTTATTCCAATGCGCAGAGCCTATTGGGAAAATAGGAACTACACTGCAAGAGCTGACAGACATAGCCAGATTAAATCTATCTCTTTACAAGCTACATTTGATGTTTTCATTCCGGTGCCTTTTGGCATAAGCCTTTGAATGGATAAAACCATAGAAAATTGTAAATTTGAAAGAAAAAATAGAGAACATAAACAGTTAAAATGAGGCAGGTACCCAAATAAAGACAAGCATTGGCAAAGACCATAGGTCTGGTATTGGTTTTCATTTGCAGCTCACCTCCATTCAATGGTGTTACAGAGTATGCAGTCATATCCGTTGATATTGGCCAATTTAATACACACCTATCAAAAATTCTTTCATCAGTCACATGAATTTCTTATGTTGACTATAATAATTTTATTGTAATGTCAATTGTTTCCCAACTTTTAGCATAGCCGAAATTCATTTTCAGGAGTTTTCCGCAGGGTGCCCTAATCTGAATTCGAGAAACATGGCAAAAAATGAACACAATTTTCCAAAAATGATGTGCTGTCTGGTCGGCCATTGTATGTCTGCATCTCAAAAACATCCTTGAAGGTCTGTCCCCAGTGTAACCTATTAGTATCAGAGAAACATCTTGAGCCCGATTCACAGAACTATTCTGAGACAAAATCCGAAACGTACTACTTTTGTTATTAACAGAAGGCAATTACTACTTTTGGTATTCACAGAATGCGCCTACGACTTTTGGTTAAACTTACTACTTTTTGTTAAAATTACTACTTTTGGTATTCACAGAAGGCATTTAGTAGTAGTAAAGTTAGTTTACTACTACTAAATGCCTTCTATAAGTAAGTAAGTGCATTCTGTGAATACCAAAATTAGTAAGTTCAGGATTTTTTATCAGATTAGTTCTGTGAATTTGGGTGTTGTCTCATTCAAACAAAACAAGTGCCATATATTGGTGGTTAGTCTTAAACCATGCAATTTCACAAACATAAGTGAATTCCATAAAGGTATATTTGGAATCGCTCAGTAGCTTAGATTCCTGTTCAACATGAATCAACCACTAAAGTACTGCAGCATTGTTTTGGAGAGCAGGGGGATACCTTTCTTTGATTCAGTGTCACCAGGGCCAGAGAGGCCCACTGAACCGTGATTATTGCTGTATTTTATAATTCAAACAGCAGCCAGCGGCCCCATTTCCTTCATTGCACTGTGACCTATGACACAGTCCCTTCAATATTGTTGGAGTGAGCAGTTACATCTCACACCAGACATTCTGTGCCACGATAAGCAGTTAATCAACACAAAAATGTGATTGAATAGCTTGCATACTCAAAAGCAGTGCAACAGCTCTGAAAAATTACCCACAGTCATAAACTGAGGAAGGGCATTCTCAGAAATATTTACATTTAAAACATTACCACATACTGCGTACATTCGGTATTTTCACTAGGTTGTATATATAAAAAAGGAACTTATTACCCTTAGTCAACATAATACATGCATTTCACTAATGAGCCTCTGATACCAAACTGGGAGTACCTGGGAGTACTTAAATGCTGCTTGGGAGTCAGTATCGAATCTGTCATAAACACAGTAAGCCAGTGCAGAGGCCATACTACATGATGTACTGTGAACTCCACTTTGTAATGTTATGAATGCCGTATTAGTCATTCTCCAACATATGTCATTTCAACACATGTCTTTTCTATGGATTTCATAGTTAACAACACAGTATTCTACAATGCATTATGTTGTCACAACTGATACTTCATATTACCAAATGACGATCGTCTCTGGGTAGTTAAAGTTAGGACCACAATACCCAAGGAAAAACATTATTTTGTATGCTAATTATTTTGGTACAGCTTGACGAATCTTAATAAAACTTTAAAAAAAAGCTTTTCTACCTCAGCTACTTCCTGGAAAGTTTCAGGTTTATCCATCAAGTGGGGGCTGAGAAAAATGGGAGATATCTAAAATACCTTTTTTTCAGTTCACTTTTCTCTAGGTAATTTAGATGCAGCTACAAACATAATGGTTCATTTGAATTACACCATATTTCGCAGAAAGCTAGATCTTGGTCCGGAAAGTGTGCTTTTTGTGAAGTGAAGGAAGTACACATGGGAGGGGGGGGGTGAGTTTGAGGTAAGCGGGGCAAAAACATGGAAATCAACTGAAAATTCAATAAAAAATTGTGTGGGTGCCCCAGATGGGCACCCACTTTTTCTTCTTAAAAGTTAATCATAAATGAGAGGCACCAGCCCCCTATAATGTCCTGTTTGGGGTTTTCTTCTATCACCTTCCTGTGGTGCCCCTAGAAGGGGCACAGTCATCACCAACCATTTATTTTTATATTGAGGAAGGCTGCAGAGTGTGCAGGAGCTTCCCAGCAATATTTAGATAAAAGACAGTAAATTTCCTGAGTCATTGAATCCATGACCCCAGATGAGCTTATTAAATTTTTGTAAGGATTTTGAGCTGGAGCTCTATGATCTTCAGCTGGAGTGCAGGGACCCCTAGTAGCAGGTTGTAGGGCTGTACTTTGAGCCTTTCTTTAAAAATAATTCGGGCCTAAAACCATGTCGACATTTTTTAATAACGTTCTATTAAAAGAATAATGAAAATAACTCATAAATAACTTTTATTAAACATTGCAATGTGTGAATTCATAACAGATACATTTGATTACAATTATTGGTGACTTTTTGATACACAATAAGTGTGCTTTATATATGTTGATGTGCTTATCCCATAATAAAGTGATGCATCAACAGATGATGGACAGAATGCTGAATGAATCAAACTCTCACCCCCAGTCAAAAGATCTGGAGTAAATCCATCATTCTTTTGTTTACACAACCCCACTTTGGACCCAGCCATATGCAAATCATTCACTTTCATGTATACAGTTTATTTTCCATGCGCTAATGCGCTTCCATGCTAAACTGTATCCATGAAAGTGAAAGTGTGCACTGTCCCCACAAATAAGGAAATAATATGGAAAACTGAATTGCAGGCATGAGCAAAACAAAATAATAAGGACAAGATTACTTTTCCAATGCATTTTGGACATTATAGGATATCAAGACTACATAGTGATGCTGCAGTCTTGAAAAGGCTAACGCAATATTTTGGTTACGCCCCAATCATCCATATGGCTCACCCGTGAACAATGCTCTACTGGAGCCGAAACACGTCAGGACTGAATATCTGAAAGCAAGCTGCCAATTTGGTGTGTGTGCCAAATAAAGCACATATTACTTTCCAAAGTCCAGTGTGTAGTGTTCTTCTTTGCGGATAAGGGAGATGTTGTTAGATACATGCGGGATGCCCCGATCCCCGCACGCCGAAACCGCCCTGTTGTGGTTGTGGGCTCATTGTCCCAGAAAATTGTGTTGGATACATCTATCTATCTATATATCTATATATATCTATATATATATATATATATATATATATATATATATATATATATATATATATATATATATATATATATATATATATATATATATATATATATAGATATATATATATATATATATATATATATATATATATATATATATATATATATTCACAGAAAAAACCATAGGTTATAGTGGATATATAGTTAGGAATTTGCATTTACAAAACCTTGAAAATTCAATGAAAAAACCATTGGTTTTAGGCCATATATAGTTAGGAATTAGCATTTACAAAACCTTATTTTACTCGCATAAAACCATTGAAATTCCATATATAGTTAGAAGCGCTAACTATATATCGCGCACCCGCAATCCACTGCTGATGATGTCACATATTACATCATTCATGACATGGTCAGTGACATCACTGATGACATCACTGATGACATCTCAAATGACATCACTGATGACATCACTGATCACAACATCCAGTGATTGTATGTGTCTGTAAAGTTTAAATATGTTTCACATATTGAAGAATGAGTGGATGTATAAGTGTCTGGATGAAGAATTTAGTAGGTGCATGACTGACTGTATGAGTGAGTGATTAAATGTGTCTCACTGAGTGCATGGGTTAGTGACTAAACTGTCTTAATTTGTGCATCAGTATGTTTGTTGTTGTGTAAGCTGCTGCATGTGTTGATCAGTAGCTATAAGAGTGGCCATATGGGTTATTGATTGGTTGCCCAAGTATTTGAATGGGAGGCTGAGTGTGTGTGTGGGTGGCTGGGAGGTGCGTGACTCTGTGCATAGATGTGTAAGCAGTTGATTCACTAGGAGTATGAGTTCAAGAGTGCATGTGGAAACAGCTATATGGGCGGTTGACTATGCATGGGTGTGTTGGTGAGTGAATGGATTTCTCATTGCTACATGTGCAAGTAAGTACGTATGTAAAACACAATACATGTGAGAGTTGAGATATATAAATAACTGAACATAAGAGCCAGTGAATGTGTGAGTGGCTGTATCGATCACTGTGAGCTTGTATCAGGGATTATATAAGAGAATAAATATGTGTTATTATATGTTTGAATAAGTAAGATGTGTATAACTTTATAGTTGAGGAAATGGAGGTGTGATTGATTCTTTGCATGACTGACTAGGTGTGTGAGTAACTCCATGGATGAGTGACAGTCTGTGAGTGTCTGTTTATACTGAGTGTATGTAAGGTTATATTAGAGTCTGAAGAGGTTCATTGTATTATCACATGAGTGATGTGATCAGTGATGTCAAATGAGATGTCATCAGTGATGTCATTTGAGTTGTCATCAGTGATGTCATCAGTGATGTCATTTGAGATGTCATCAGTGATGTCATTTGAGTTGTCATCAGTGATGTCATTTGAGATGTCATCAGTGATGTCATCAGTGATGTCACTGACCATGTCATGAATGATGTAATATGTGACATCATCAGCAGTGGATTGCGGGTGCGCGATATATAGTTAGCGCTTCTAACTATATATGGAATTTCAATGGTTTTATGCGAGTAAAATAAGGTTTTGTAAATGCTAATTCCTAACTATATATGGCCTAAAACCAATGGTTTTTTCATTGAATTTTCAAGGTTTTGTAAATGCAAATTCCTAACTATATATCCACTATAACCTATGGTTTTTTCTGTGAATTTCATTGGTTTTTTAATAGCAAATATGAAAAGCTTTAAAATGTCAAGTACGTGATAGATAAAAACATTTTCGTATTTATGCACGCTGATGTGCTTTGAACGCTGTACCCCCCCCCTCCCCTCTTTTGTCTTAGTAGTACTCTCTCTTTGCAGATACTGAAGGGTAGTTAACGCAGGCCTTTACCCCCGTTGTAATCCGTCGTGCCTCCTTGTCTCTCCATTTGATTGATTGTTGTCCAAGCATTTACTGTTTTAGAATTGGTTCTCTTTGGATCATTCTCTATTTACAAACAAGCACAAAGTCGCAATACTCTGTTTAGTCTTTGCAGATAGTGAAAAATCGTGTAAAAAAATAAAAGTAATCGAGCAAAATCAGTAGGCCACTAATTGGATCTCTTTTTGACCTCGCTAAAATAGAAATATTAGGAACAACCCTTCATGAGAAATACGAAAATAGTGAGATGAACTGAGCTCCACACCATGAGGGCTGCAAGACAGCTCGGCTCCATCACCCATCCCGCACAAAATAACGACAAACCCTATGCAAATATTAAAAATATAGACAACACACCAGCAAAGAAACAGGGTAAAACATTTTATTAAAAAACTATTTACATAACGTTGGTTTATAAGATGATGTCAGTAGTGGACCGATGTGTGAATAGATCGAAAACAGCACAAGGCTCCAAGATCCGGATGGCAAGCTCCTGGATGTTGGGTGCCATAGTTTAGAGTTCTGAATTGCAGCCTTTTTCAATGCCTGTGCTTTGTTGAATCAAAATGGCGGCTTGACACAAAGCTGACTCAAGCGTTGCTACTGATGCTATGCAGACCAAAACTGGTTTTCAGTTTGTACATTTTTCTAGATTTTTCAATCCAAGTTTGGTTGACTTTGTAGAACGATGGCTTCAGATTTTCAACATACGGTGTGGTGGCGCTGACTGGGAGGGGGCGCTTCGCTCCTGCCCCCTCCCCAAGTAAGATTTTCATACGTGAAAGTACGTTAATGGTTTTGGTCCCTGAGATGCTTCGATGTCACTACCATTCTCAAATAGCATAAGTTCTGGATGTTGGGTGCCATAGTTAAGAGTTCTGAGCAGTGCTTGTAACACTGTCTGAAGCTTATTTCCACCTACTGCAGCTTCACTATTCTCAAAGTAAGTGAGTGTCGTTTGTGGACCTGACTGCATTAGAAAACAATGTGATATGTTACCTTCCTAAACAGCTTGACGGAGGCCCCTGAGGGGCGGTGTGATGGCCATGGACTCGGAGAAGACGCTTGGCTCCGACACCCTCCCCAAGTCTTATAGCACTGGTGTAGCCTGAGATCGCCCCCGACATAGGCGGCCGGCTCCCGGGGTCCGGCGGAACTTTTTGCCTTTTGATGACTCTTCAATTCTGGACCTTGTCCCACAATCCGTTTGACCTGAAGACAAGCTGTAGTGGGGCACCCCTTTATCGTTTTAGTTGCCATTCCGCCCGCTTTTGCTACACTGTGCCTCTTCCGCCATTCAGCTGTTTACCGCCCGCTCTTGCGACTACAGCGTCTCGCTCACCATGTAGTTGAGAGGCGCCCGCTCTTGCGGTGCAGCGATAGGCGGCTGCCACAGGACTCTCAAAATGGCGGCCGGCTCTTCGGTTTTGGGCCTGGTCCACTAAAATGGCCCTGGGACACCTTGGAACTCGGACGCTTGTCTGCTAGGGCTTGGGTCCCATTCTCGAAAAGCGTCCCCTCAGCCGTGAAGATTCTACAAAAGTCTTGGGGGCCTCCGACTCCCGCAGGCTTCTGGTGGGGAGCGGCTGCCATGATTGCTCGTGGAATGGCCACGGCGGAGCTACGAGATGGTAGTGGTCTCATGCTGACGCCAGCTTTAGTCTGAAACATCCAGAAACACTATAGACTACCAATTCGATCAGTTCCGGTAGCGCCCCAACATGACCCGGAAGAGAAGAACTTGCCCTCCCCTCTTTGACTGATGGTTCTTGTTGCCTGTCCCCTCTGTTGTCATTTAACAGAACTTTTTGGACTGCTGAAAGGGGTTGTGTTCTGAACGCTGGTTGGTGGAGACATTTAGACTATATTCTTGACCTACGTTGTCGCGTAATGCGTTTTATGACACGCCGCGTTAGCGCACCCGGAAGTGATCCGAGGCGCGGCGCGCAGCGCGTAACGTAAGCATAACAGGTCATGTGACTTGTTAATAAAACTTTTCATTGGTTCATTTTACTTTTGTTAATTTAATGATGAAAAGCTTGGTCATATGACAGATTAAAACGTGGCTGTTCTCTTCCATCTAGCTCCATCCTCTTCTATCTAGCTCCACTTTCTCTGTTGTGTTGCTCTGCTTCCAGGTATGTCCGCAGCGCTGGGACGCCCCATTGCTGGGGTAGCCATGCGCTATATAAGCAGAATTAACATAACATAACATAACATATGACCTAAAAATTACGCTTTTTATTATTTTCGAACAATATATTTTTTTCAAACATATATTATAATATTCCAGGCTAATGTACTTTCCCGGAAAATTTACAACTGTCTTGCAAGTAAAATATATTCCTTTTTCGAGAAAAAGGGCGTTTCTTCCTTCCATGACGGAGCCGTTGAGTAAAAGAGATTCGGCCTGCTGTCTTAGTCGCCGATACGCCTGATTATCAGATTCTTATCGATCACTTTATGTTGCAGACATGAAAAACACAACTGCCCTTGACCATTTATCTTTACTGCGTTCCTACATATTATACCTTTTATCCGTCATGTAATTGGACTGCTTTATTTCACTTGCCTTTTACTGATTCGAAAACAGTCACTAAAAGTAAAAACTTTACAAATGTAAATACTACTACCGTGTTTTGTTTTAAAAACCTTTATTGTGAAAATGTCAGTATACAAATACGGGCCTATAACCACGTGGGCCGGCCACGGAGCAAACTGAAATCGTATATGATGAGGAGACATTTACACTGTAGAAGAACGTAACGAGCGGGCCATTAGGTGACAAGAACAAAGGTGTCTAACAGTTGCGGAATCGGTGGACGTACATTTTGTAATTAAAATACGACAGGGCCACTTACAATAACATTTTCTAGATATACATTTGCGGGCAAGGAGTTACGAGTCCCATTTATACCGGCGCCATTTTGGGCGAGGCCGGGCAGGTCCAAGATATAGTCAAAATGTCTCCACCAACCATCGGCCAGACCAGAACCCCTTTCGGCCCTTTATGCTACAAGATGGTGTCTTCCATTCAGAAAATATTGGTGGCAGCATTTTGAAAGGAAACAGAAACAGCCGTTCTCCTAGTGAGTTTCACATTGTTACATTTAGGAAGAATGTTGAAGAGTAGTATGTGGAAAATCTGAAGCCATTTTTCTACAAACTCTCAATCAGACTTGGATGGAAAAAAAAAACCTGAAGAATGTACAAACTGAAAACCAATTTGTGTCTGTATAGCACCAACAGTAACGCTTGAGTCAGCTTTGTGTCAAGCCGCCATTTTCATTCAATCAATAGCGTCCCCCTGCACACATTCAGGGACCTGGTCGTGTCTTCAGATGAAACGCATTGTAGGAAAAGAAGCAGAAAGGAAAAGGCAAAAAGTTCCGCCGGACCTAGTGAAGCTGCAGCAGGTGCAAATAAGCTTCAGACAGTCTTACAAGCACTGCTCAGAACTCTCAACTGAGGCACTCAACATCCAGGACTTGCCATTCGGATCTTGGCGCCTTGTATTTTTGTTTTGTTTTTGATGGAGGGGAAACAACAAAAAACAGGCATTGAAAAAGGCTCAACAGTGCAGGGCGCCTTGTGCTGGTTCCGACCTATTCACACATCGATCCACTACTGACATCACCTCATAAACCAACGGGGCACCCCACGCCGACTTTCGGCGCAGCATTGTAGGATGGCCACACCAGTGCGGCAATTTGCTGGACACCACCTCGGTGCCATCCAGATCTCGGCGCGTTCGACTCACTGTACCGCAACAGTGACCGCAACTCAGCTGGACACGCCGTCTTTCGGCGCAGCATTGTAGGATGGCCACACCAGTGCGGCAATTTGCTGGACACCACCTCGGTGCCATCCGGATCTCGGCGCGTTCGAGTCACTGTACCGCAACAGTGACCGCAATTCAGCTGGACACGCCGTCTTTCGGCGCAGCATTGTAGGATGGCCACACCAGTGCGGCAATTTGCTGGACACCACCTCGGTGCCATCCGGATCTCGGCGCGTTCGAGTCACTGTACCGCAACAGTGACCGCAATTCAGCTGGACACGCCGTCTTTCGGCGCAGCATTGTAGGATGGCCACACCAGTGCGGCAATTTGCTGGACACCACCTCGGTGCCATCCGCATCTCGGCGCGTTCGAGTCACTGTACCGCAACAGTGACCGCAACTCAGCTGGACACGCCGTCTTTCGGCGCAGCATTGTAGGATGGCCACACCAGTGCGGCAATTTGCTGGACACCACCTCGGTACCATCCGGATCTCGGCCCGTTGTGCTGCCTTCGGCCTATTCGCACATCGGTCCGCTACTGACGCCGCCTCACGTGCCAACGGATTTTCTACGCTTTTTGTAGCCCTATGCCGCATAACAGGTCATGTGACTTGTTTATAAAACTTTTCATTGGTTCATTTTACTTTTGGTTTCCTAAAGATGGAAGGCTTGGTCATATGACCTAAAAATAACACTTTTCATTGGTTTAGAACATTTTTTTTTCCCAAACGATGAAAGCCCCACCTTGTTTCTGGATCATTCAGACTGAAGCTGGCGTCAGCATGAGAGCACCACCATCTCGTGGCTCCGTCGTGGTCATTCCGCGAGCAATCATGGCAGCCGCTCCCCACCGGAAGCCTGCGGGAGTCGGGGGCCCCCAAGACTTTTATACAATCTTCACGGCTGAGGGGACGCTTTTCGAGAATGGAGCCCAAGCCCTAGCAGGCAAGCGTCCGAGTTCCAAAGTGTCCCAGGGCCATTTCAGTGGACCAGGCCTAAAACCGAGGAGCTGTCCGCCATTTTAAGAGCCATGTGGCAGCCGCCTATCGCTGCACTGCAAGAGTGGGAGCAACTCAACAACATGGTGAGCGAGACGCTGTGGCCGCAAGAGCGAGCGCAACTCAGCTAGATGGCCGCCACCTGGGGAGGCCCGTTCACGCCGGCTCCCCCACGCCCCCCCCCGGGCCGCCGCACGCCAATTTTCGGAGCAGCATTGTAGGATACCAAAACCAGTGCGGCAGTTTACTGGACATCACCTGGGTGCCTGTCGTACATGTTGTGTCAGCCATGTGACACTGGACACAGACCGCTACTGACGAGGCCTCCCCCCGCACCACCCGGGACGCCCCACGCTGTTTTTCTGTGCTGCATTGTAGGATCCCTAAACCAGTGCGGCACCCAGGCGACATCACCTGGGTGCCGTCCAGAACTCTGCACGTTGTGCTGCCTTGGGACTATTCGCACAACAGACCGCTACTGACGAGGCCTCCCCCCGCCCCACCCGGGACGCCCCACGCCAATTTTCGGAGCAGCATTGTAGGATTCCTAAACCAGTGCGGCACCCAGGCGACATCACCTGGGTGCCGTCCAGAACTCTGCACGTTGTGCTGCCTTGGGACTATTTGCACAAAAGACAGCTTCTAACCATTGTTGCTTTTTGTGTTGAGAAATGTTTAAATGTTTTTAGTTTTTGTTCCGTTCGTTAAAGTTAGTAGTTAATAAAGTTTTATAACCTTACTTTGTTGGAGTGTTATCTATTTTTTTAAAAACGGGTGAATGGGGCCTTGAATCGGGTTATTGTCATGTGTGGGCTTTGGAAGTGTGCTGCTGCAGGATCGGACATTTCAAACTCAAATGCACGTTCTTTTTCTTACCTTTCCGAAGCATGGAGCGCAATAGCAAGCAAAGAAAGGGTGATGCACGTGTTGAACACTACCTGACCTGGCAAGTTGCTGGCAGTGCCCCCCCGCCCGCTCCTGAAAGAGGGCACACACACACCGCCGCCCCGAGTACTTCACAAATCTTTAAAAGACCATGCGCTTGTTCATGAGGCTTAAATGGTTTATCACCTCTTCTAGAACCCCTGCATCGACCCTCTGACGTTTCATGGAAAAATTACCATGTAACACAATACCAAGCCCTGTCAGCTGAAACCCCCAAGGAATCGTGGGGCATATTATCAAGGGGGTTTATCTCCGCTTTTTTGGCTTTAAAAGCCATGAAAGCGGAGATAAAATTATCTCCCTATTACCAAGCTGTCGCTAACACCAGTTAGTGACAGCTAAAAGGAGATAGCGACCATCTTGGGCCCTGCTTTGCATGTCAGTGATACTTATCACTAATGACATGCAAAGTGGCGTGCCAAGATGTTAGCGACTGGAAACAGTCCCTAACATCGCTACCTTCTATTACCAACTTTTGGAGATATTCGCGCTAAGCGCGAATATCTCCAAAATCTAACACCTGCCCTGAGCAGTTCTTAGCCATGTTATCCAATGGGAGGTGGATAACATGGCTAAGAGCATTAGATCGATAATACATGAATATCGCTGACTTTTCTGCGATAATAGCAAGGTTTATCTGCGATAAAAATCGCCGATGTGCGGCGATAATTTTTGTCTCTAAACAAGTTAGAGACAAAAATTATCGCTAGTTGTTCGTAATATGCCCCCGGGTTTTTGCTTGCAGAAATCGGGAGGCGGGAGACTAGCACTGAAATCAGTACTCACACGCCTGAATCAGGAGGATTGGCATGTCTGAATTCTCTACAGCTGGGGCCATAAACTACATCCGCAGGGTTAGGTGATAGCCTGGGACCAGCCTGGCATCTAAAATGGCTGCCGTGCACGACAAAATTGTGGCATTCGAAAAAAGGCAAGATGGCGCAGCCGCTGGAAGAGATGTATCAACATATATCAGGCTCCTCAGCCACCCTCAGGAAACATAGGGGATTAGGATACGTCTCCCGCACCCCCTTATACCTAGTACTTTAATTAACGAAGCACAAAATGGCGAATTCCCGTTTCGCTACCAGTTTGCGGCCCAGTTCGCGGCCCGTGAAGCGCTTCTACCGTGAAAAATCATTTTTTTTTTATTTTCCCCACGGGACCCTTTAATAACCCCAACAACATTCCTAGGGGGTCAAGAGGGGGATACCTTGCCCCCTTTCATTAAATTCCCCCTTAGTTTTTCACCTTTTCTTCTCTCTCGATCCTACCGAGAGACAAGATGGCGGCCGCTCCGGACTGTCACGCAGCAAAAAAAAAAAAAAGCTCACGCACAGCCGCTGGAAGAGATGTATCAACATATATCAGCCTCCTCAGCCACCCTCAGGAAACATAGGGGATTAGGATACGTCTCCCGCACCCACTTATAACTAGTAATTTAATTAACGAAGCACAAAATGGCGAATTCCCGTTTCGCTACCAGTTCGCGGCCGCGCTTCTACCGTGAAAAATCATTTTTTTTTTATTTTCCCCACGGGACCCTTTAATAACCCCAACAACATTCCTAGGGGGTCAAGAGGGGGATACCTTGCCCCCTTTCATTAAATTCCCCTTTCGTTTTCCACCTCTTCTTCTCTCTCGATCCTACCGAGAGACAAGATGGCGGCCGCTCCGGACTGCTTAGAATGTTGACAGACACCGGAGAGCCAATCAGCTTTCTGCGCGCAAAGTTCCGATAAGCGAAAAGTAAGCGGACCGGATCGCTGCCCAGAGCGCTGTTACAGATATATATCTTGGTTTGAACGTTAATTTCTCAAAAACTACTGGAGCACATATATTGAGACCTAGCAAAGGCACATCCGGCTAACAGTCCCTACAATTTTGCCAAGTTTCGTGCAAATCCATTCAGCCGTTCGAGCTAAAAGTGAGTCCAACCGCCCTATGGAAAAATGAATGGAAAAAACGCGTTTTGGGACCCCCCTTTTTTCTCAGCCCCCCCTTGACGAAACTCCACCAAAATTTCAGGGGCTGCTCAGAATCAAAATGTGCCATTTTCCTGAAAATTTCAGCCGATTCCGTCCACAAACGCCAAAGTTATTAGACATAGAATTTTCAGAAGTCCCATAGAGAAAAAATTCTAACTATATATACCTACTGGCTATCGCCAGTAGGTAATATATATATATATATATATATATATATTCACTAAAAAACCATAGGTTTCACACATGTTATAGTTAGCTGGACATTTCACTCATACAAAACCATTGAAATTCCCCCGTTATAGTTAGTTCAGCTAACTATAACTCACGCACCCGCAATGCACTGCTGATGACGTCACATATTACATCACTCATGACATGGTCAGTGACATCACTCATGACATCACTGATGACATCTCAAATGACATCACTGATGACATCACTGATGACATCATCCAGTGAAAGTGTGTCTTTCTGAAAAATAAATATTTTTTATATATGTATATCTAAAGGTCAAAGGAAGAATAAATGGGTAAATTAGTGTCTAAATGGATGTTTTTTTGTAAAATTGATTGTATAACTGACTTATTAAGTGTTTCTTAGTGAATACATGTATTAGCGAGTAATTTTGGTGAGTAGCTACTTGAGTGTCTATATGGGTTATTAGTTGGGTATTTGAGTATCAGTATGAGTGTCTGTATGATTCGGTGGAGGGTATTACTTGGCGCATAAATGCATGAATGACTGACTCACTGTTTGTGTGTGTTTTGAAGACAGCATGTGTGCAGGACTATATGGGTGGATGAGTGTATGTATGGGTGTGTTAGTGAGTGAATGACTGTATAAATAGTGTCTTTATGAGTAACTACATATGCTTTAATGTACTATATATGAGTATTGATGTATATAAGTGATTATATGTGATAGTGAGAGATTGGAAGAGTTCCTGTATAAATAAGTTTATGTTTCTATAAGTGATTGTTTGAGAGAGTAAGTCTGTGTACGTTTCTGTAAAAGTAAGTGCTGTGGTGTGTATATGAAAATAAATAGTTTATTTGCATGCATGAGTATGTGTGTGAGTAACTCTATGGTGAGTGTCGGTGTGTAACAGGATGTATAGGTGTATGAGTACATATGATGAGTGAGTACATGTGTGAGTGACTATATAGAACTGTTGGTGAATGAGTGGATGTGTATTTAGATGTTGGAATTACTGAATAGGTTGTTGTAATTGGTATTGGTATTCCCATTTTTTTTTAAATGTTAGTTGCTATTTTTGAATTTGTGTATCAAAGGTTATATTAGTGTGAGAAGAGGTCTGCCACTCTTTCACAAGGATGATGTCATCAGTGATGTCATTGGTGATGTCATTTGAGATGTCATCAGTGATGTCATGAGTGATGTCACTGACCATGTCATGAGTGATGTAATATGTGACGTCATCAGCAGTGCATTGCGGGCACGCGAGTTATAGTTAGCTGAACTAACTATAACGGGGGAATTTCAATGGTTTTGTATGAGTGAAATGTCCAGCTAACTATCACATGTGTGAAACCCATGTTTTTTTTTTGTGAATTTCTAAGGTTTTTTAAATGCTAATTACTAACTATAACGTGTGTGAAACCTATGCTTTCTTCAGTGAATTTCTAAGGTTTTTTAAATGCTAATTCCTAACTATAACGTGGCTGATACCTGTGTTTTTTTTCAGTACATTTCAAAGGTTTTGTAAATGATAATTTTTAAATGTATTAATTGTTATATTTTTTTATATTGATTTACTACATTATTTTAAATTATTTATTTTTAGATATTTTATTTTTTAAATTACATGATATATTTTGTATCTAATTTGAAAAATATTTTTTGTTAAAATATTGAAATTGTAATATATATATATTTTTTAATGTATATATATTTTATATATCAGGCAATTATATCCTATGGAAGTAAATTCAAGTTACTGGTAAATACAGTTAAAGTTACTTTTCAGGAATAGTAGTGAGCTGAAAGATGCAGCATTGAGGTCTCTCCTGATAACAGGTGAGTAAATCGGAATTCGTAGTTCGGCTGATTTTAAAGGAATTTTTTTAAGTTCCAAAACTCCACACTTAAAAAAATGTCCACGTGAAACCAGTCAATGTTAGCCTATGGAAGGAAATTCAAGTTACTGTAAGTATGTTTAGAATAACTATTCAGGATCAGTAGTGCGCTCAAAGATGCAGCACTGACGTTTCTTGTGATAACAGGTGAGTAAATTGGAATTCGTAGTCGGCAGAATTTACAGGATTATTTTGCTCAAAAGTGAAGGAAGGGGGCGGGGCCTGAGGTAACATGTGTGCAAACACGCCCTGTGGCGCGTTTTAGATTGGGGAATCAATTCCTCTTCAATCCCTCTAGGTACCTCCAGTATGCGCCGGGCAGCTGTGTTGCAGAAAGGTGTTCAAGGGACACGCCCTCTTTTTACAACACTATACAACACAGCTCTGTGGTGCTTACTGGAGATACCTGTTCGACTAGTTGCCCCCTAAAGGACCTTTGGATTGAACAGGAATTAATTCCCCAACTTAAAACGCGCCTCAGGGCATGTTTGCACTCACATCACCTCAAGCCCCGCCCCATATATATATATATATATATATATATCTTCCTCGCTCGTTTTCTGCACTCGCTTGCTGTGTACCAGACCAAAGGGTGCGTTGTCACCGGATTTTGCAGGGAAATCCAATTCAATTACAACAATTCTTGACACAATGAAGACAACACCACGTTCAATCACACAATGTTTCATTTCGTCAAACTGCCATTGGACGCGGTTCGGCTAATCCCAGCCTTGCTCACAAATGGCGAGGTAGCATTTCTGGCAATATTTTAACCATCCTCATTTTCAAAGATAGAACTACAAATGCATGAACATAAACAACAGACCCGTAGTTTGTTTGCACAATCTCTGAAAAAATCCACATCAAATCTCATAATCCGCAATGGCTATTTTGCTTAATTGTACATATAGTCCAATATTAAATAAAATGGCTAGAATAAAACCACATTACAATATTGTTCAGAAAAGTCACCATAAATGATAAACATTGCATTTACCATATACTCTATTCAAACACTTTTCATCACTGTGTAGAATATAATTTCTCAAACAATGCCATATACCCAGCAAATATTACGTTACTGTTGTAACATTTCTCTAGTGGGATTAAGCATTATTCACATTTCATAATGGGATACATCATATGATGTTAGGCCCAAGTGGGCATAGCAGCCAATCACACGATATTGCCAATTAGGAGTAAATAACAAATATATAAATAGTCATAGTAGGTTACTTTTTATGGGTAGTTGTGCAAACACTAATTATAATTGTCAAAATATTGAATAACAGTGTATTAAAAAATCTCAAATTTTAAAAGAACCACCATGTGTACATCAAGGTGCAAAGAAATTAATGATTGTTACAGGAAAGTGGAATTACGATAGCTAACTTTTTTTCAACAAAAAGTCATAATTCATTATAAATGTGTATGTAAATCTTCTCCAATGTTTAGACCACTGGGACTCTTCAAATTTAATTCAATTATTCATCGAGACTCAAGTCTCCCTAACAATGTTTCTCAGTTGTCACCCTTGATCTTAATGGTACTGAGTCAATTACATAGTACGTGAGCCCTTTTACTTCCTGATTGTGTTGTTCCTGGAAATGCCGTGCTACAGAGTAGTTTTTATCCCAATTTTATATAGCACGAATGTGCTGGAGAATATGCTTATGTACTTCCAGAATTGTACTACCGACATACTTTAATTTACATGGACATTGCAGAACGTAAACTGCATGATCGGTTTTGCAGGTGTACCTGCCTCTTATTCTCCTAGGTCTAGAGTTAAGCTCACTTGTGTATGACTCCATGTTTTTAACCATAGTGACACACTTTGCATTTCGAGCACCTTAGGAAGCCAAGTTTCCTCCTCAACCACGCTGTACCACTTACTGCTTTGACTTCGTTAAGTGTGTTACTGACTAAACCCTGTCTCATTGATGGTGCCCCCCTGAATGTTATTACAGGTCTACGTGGTGCTGCTCTGCTTAGCCCTGGATTATTGCGTATCAGGTATTAGTATTTATTTAAAATCCCCCTTACGGTGGCTTGTTGAGTGCTATATGCAGTTATTAGTCTGAAATGGGTCAACTGTTTCTGTTTAAGGGTATCTTTCTCCCTCTTGCTATCTTTGAACAATACTTGCTCTCTTGGCTGTTTTTCTACTTTCAGAAGTGCAGTATTGACTCATTCATTTGGATAACCCTTTCTGCAAAATCTAGACTTAAGGGTTTGCATTTTTCTCTGTGTCTCAGCTTTTTTACTGCAATTCCTTGTTACTCTTAAACCTTCACCATAAGGAATACTTCTGATTAGACTCTTAGCTGGTCACATGTAAAAGGGTATTGCCTGCAGTGGGCTTTCTGCACAACTTTGTTTCCAATCAATTCTTGGCTACATACACCGTTAAATCCAAAACAATTCATGCTATGTGCACTGATTGTATTGCTGAAATGCAAATTTAAGTTGTTATTTTCAATCTGATTTAAAAAACACTCTTCCTCTGTTTTTGTACCTCTCCAAATAATAAAAAGGTCATCAATGAACCTGTACCATTGCACAACATTATTCTCCCATACTTCCTGGGATTGCGATTGGATCACCTGCTCCTCCCACCAGCCCATATGCACATTTTCATAGCTGGAGGCTAAGCAGGTGCCCATCGCTGTACCACACTTTTGAGGAAACAGTTCATCATTAAATATGAAAAAATACTCTTTAGACAGATTTCCACCATTCTCACCAACATCAATGTACGGTGCCACAATTTGAGAAGCCTAGTTCCTAAAAAAAGTCTGATTGCAATAAGATTGTCAGTATGAGCAATACTGGTGTATAGTGTAGATTCATCGATTGTCATCAATAACAAATTATCCTCCCAAGGGAAGTCATAAATTATTTTTAAGAAATCCCCTGTATCCTGTATATAGGATGGCAATGTTTTGACAACAGTACTTAAAAATGAGTCAACATATTTAGAGGTATGCCCAAACGCACTACCTATAGCCAATGTTTTAGGGCACCCTGGAGGATTTTCTAAGTCCTTATGAACCTTAGGTATTAGGTATATGACTGGAATCACTGGAGCATCAATTTTTAAATATGAACATTCCTCCTGGCTGATCAAACCTTGCATTTGCCACGCTTGCACCTCAATATTATACTGTTCATGTGACTACATCATAATCTCTCTAGTTGTTCGTGTATGGCATGTAGTGTTATTCAACTGTACATATGCCTCTTTGAGGTACTTCTCCCTTGACCATAAAACTACATTACTCCCCTTGTCAGAGTTTCTCACTATGCTGTTTCCGTCACTGGTCAACTTGTTTACTGATGCTTAATATTCCTTTTTGCTGGTTAGAATTACAGCAACATTGTTTATTTGTATGTTCATATAAACATTTCAATTCATTAGTCACAAGATCAATTTATACATCAATAGAATCCTGGCTGGTCATTGGCATATACCGAGAAGCCATTCTAAAATTGGTTCTTTAAGTACTGTATAAGTCCACACTCTGCTCAACTGTCGATATTACTTCATCAGTAGAAAATGTCCCTCTCTGGTCACTTTCATTTTCCAAATATCATAGATCTGATATCAACCTCATATCTTGCACCTGTAAACCATCCTCTTGTGATGTGATGCTTTGGCTGGTGGCTTATTTCTTTGTTTGTTGTGTCATAAAGTGCTTCTTCGATATAAGCATTCTCATGAATTTAAAAAAATCAATTCTTGTTTGCACATAATTCATTTGTGACACAATGCAGTATGATAGTCCCAACAAGAGTATTTTCGTTTCTTGATCAGATATAGCAATGTTTGTAAGATTTCTAACAGTATTATCATTGTTGTTGTCATCATCTCTCATTATGTGTTCCATTTCTTCTTCTCGGATGGTTTTTCTGCGCTTTACCCCCTGCCTTCTCTTGCGCCTCTGCCTCTTCCTCTTGGAGGCTTTGAATTTTGCGTTGGTTGTCGGGGTCTTAAATTGAAGCATCTCTCTTCTCGTAAAAAAAAACATTTCTTCTAGTACTGATGAAACTGGCACTTTTGTTTGCCCACTGGGGCCCTCATTTGCACTAGTATCCACTTCTGAGCTCACAATACTGCTTTGTTCCGAGTGGGGTTCTACATCAGTTTTCCTTGATGTTAACTTTTGTCGGCTCAATAAGTCAAATTTCTTTGCAAATGTATAAATTTGGCTGTTATCATAATCGCGTTTATCCTTTGCAAACTTGTGTGCTTTTCATATTTTTATTGTAGTTTCCATGGTTTTGATACGATCCAAAAAACTTGCTAATCTTATCCTGATCAGTTTCCTTAGCCAAAGTACCATATATTTTATCAATCTCCTCCAGGATTTTACATTGATGTCAGTGCACTTCACCAAAATTGCAAGCATTCTTCTTGAGGACTCCCTGTTGTTATTGGCCCATTCATGAACAGCCGCGGCCGGTAGTGGGAGTACCAGCCGGGCGGTGACGTGGGGAGGGGGAGGGGCACGGTGGGGGGTAGTAATGTATGGATTAGGGACTTTAACAGGTAAGTAAAAATAAAAATAAATAAAACAAATTTCGTTGCGCGCACTGCATCACAGTTGGAAATGCAGTGCAAGCAATGAAATTTGTTTTATTTATTTTTATGTTTACTTACCTGTTAAAGTCCGTAATCCATACGTTACTACCCCCAACCCTGTCCCTCCCCCTCCCCACGTCACCGCCCGGCTGGTACTCCCACTGCCGGCCGCAGCTGTTCACGAAGCATTTCTGGATTCAGATCCTCATAAGTTGGTCCCACTAATATTCTCAGACCACAGGGAATCCTATTAATCTCCAAGTAGCATTGAAGAGGTTTTGATTCCCACCACTTCGAAAGTTCACGGACCACTGCCACCCTTGAAAAATTAAAGTGAAATGTTTCATATTGTGTTCCTGTAAGGAAAGCGGGCTGCATTTAAAAACAAAAACATTGCTATATTTAAAAAGCAAACACAGACATAGGGGTGTGCTGTCCTCAGCAGGCCGCCATCCCTGTCTTATTGCCTATTCCCAATGGGTCACACATTGCGATCTGCCTCATGAATATTAATGAGACAGGTCATTTGCAACCCCATTGGGAATCACTAAATGTGTCTGAGACGCATTAGTACATTTCCTTGTCTCACTCACAAAATGTGAGTCGCTAAAATTCACAAATTTCAAGACGCAAAAGGAAATGGTCGTACACGTGGCCCAAAGTGCTTCCTCATGTTTTTCTAGTGGATACTTTAAAAAGATTGGTCTAATATATTTTATTTGTAAGTGTATATGATATACGTACAGCATGTATTTGGTCCACCCACCTTTGCACTCAATGAACAATTGTTACATAGCACTAGTTCCAAGCAAGATGATAAATTTAGTCAGGCAATCCCCAATGCTGAGTATCTATGAAGCTATCTCCCTACTTTGTTTGCAACCTTATAATATGCATAACAAATTTAGAATAGAGGTATCTGGAGTGCATATAAGTGCGTATCATACACCATGCTTACCTTCTACATGATTTGTTGGAATACCCCACTTTATTCCATGCGTTATATCCCATGACAGCAACTACTTGACCTCACCACAACATCGCAATGCAAATGATGGCAGGAGTAAGAAAAGTAATTATATACTTAGCTTAGCACCAGCACCTTTGATCAGGCCCGGGTCTACAACTTGCATCAACTGCATGACTGCACTGCAATCTATATGTCATGTGTCAAAGAGTAAATTATATATATTTGCCTTATTGCAGTGTTTACTTCACACTCTTACAGACAGTCTCAGGGGTGAATCAGTCGGTGAAGAAGAGTGTTACTGTGCAGTGGTGAGAGAGCGAACTCATCAGCCCAATAATAAATCCATCTCCATGATGTGATTGCAAATCAATTTGCTTTCAGTGTATTTGGCTCTACTATAGGGGGTATGGGGCTGTAGCAGCGTGCTGTGCGTAACCTTTTTTTATTCAATGGACGGTGGACCACACCCCAGCACACATGCACTGCACGAGTCAACAGCACGGCAGCACCAGTTAGCATGAAATGAAGCAGCAGCGGGCCTCTTAATAAGGCAGTCCTGCACGAACCTCCACTCAGTGAGTAATAAAAGAAAATGCTGCTTTTACTGGTGCGTGCTGACGGTCACCTGAACTGAGTCAGAGCCTCAGAGGCTCCAGCTATCATGCCACTGGCGTCTGGTGGGGCACCGGGTGCAGTGCAATGCTTCGAGGCTGCCTGAAGGGCATTGCCTTGCCCTGCCTGTGCTTAATTTATTTTAACCTTTGGCTACTCTGGGAAAAGGTGTCGGAGCGCTTTACATATTTGACGTGTGACCAACATCACACGCACAGCTAGCAGCAGCAGCAGCAAGCAGTGAGCCTTTCCGCTGCACGCCACGCCAAGCACTGAACACCCCCCCCGCCGGAGGAGTTAAGGGGGAGGCAAGGCGAACTGGAGTGTGGCGGCGGAAAATCCTGTGACACCAGTGAAATCCGTGAAAGCTGCAAAGAGCCGCAAAACGCTGTGAACGGAGCGGAAAGGCACAAAAACATCAGTAGCAGCACGGCTTGGTTTCGGCAGTCAGCTGCGGGCTGTTGGCTGCAGGATTGCCTGCCAAAAGAAAAAAGCAGGGTGTGTGCTCAGCTGAGCTTTGGGGCAAAGCTGCTACGGAGCTGAGACCGTCACAGCCATTACCTCCTCATGCTCCTAACACTTGAGCTCAAGCTGCTGGGTCTGCCGGTGCGGAGGTCGGGCCCTCCAGATCCTCCCAGTCACCCAGCCAATTGATCGGCTCCAAGTGGCAGCCCGTCGGTCAGAACATCGTTCGTGGCTGAGTACTCAGGCTGAGGTCCCAGTCCGACCGCCAGCTTGTCACCTGGTGCTTCGGCGGTGTATACTCAAGGAAGGATACACGAGGAAGAAAGGGGCTTACAGGCGTACTACTCTTGGTGGACTGTGGCACCTGCAGCTCTTTCTTCATTACTCTTGGGCCACCACAGTTCCAGAGGGCACCAGGGATTGCTATGGAGAATTCCAAGCCACTCAGGAAACTACCCAAGAGAAAGGGCACTGTCCTACGTGCCGTCTCCCCGGGGAGCAATCAGCAGCTATTGCCGCCACCCCAGGTCAATTCTCCCCAAACTGGTGGCTCACTGTCGCAACTCCGGATTAGTTACTTTTTCGGCAACACTGTTCCTCAAACAGGCTCTCCTCTCACCGCAACATCACAGCAAGATGCGGAAACAAATGTGTACACCCCGGTCTTTGACAAATTTCCCGCTTCCAGTCCTGTTTACTCTAAAAGTTCACCTTTGGAAAATCCTCATCCATCTCCGCCTAAAGCCCAAGTCTTACCCAAGCATCATCAGCTGTGTACGCCTCCCCAGGACGACGCAACCATGATTCAGGTCAATTCCCCTGTTTCATATAGCATACTTTTTACTGGCTTCGGGAACCTAACTGATCCAGTCTGGGGCTCAAACTCTACAAAATTCATTACAAATACCGCTGTAATAAAATCTGCGGCCAAGTTACAAGTCCATGCCCAAGTCCATGGCAGAGAGCCGTCTACTCCTCCCAAGATCCTGACAACCGCAACGTGGAAGATTTGTCACCTAAGCCCTTATCGCAATGCAGTCCAGGTTCAGGGGATCTACAAATCAGTCAGAAGGACCCTCTATCTTTAAAAAGAGCCTATTGTTTGAAAGCCCCGTGTCATCTAAGTGATTCTTGGCCTCTCTAGAAGCCCGAATTGAGGACTCCCTTGCTCATACACCGGGCCTCAGCTCGCATCACGATTCCTCTAGGATTATGCAAGATGATGAAGACCTACCTGTGTTTGCTTACCAGGGATCAATTAATTCTAACTCGGTCTCGCTGACATCACTTCATCTAAAACAAGACACAATCGCTACAGCCATGCTTTGGCAATCTGAGAAAACGGAACTGCAGGTTGATTTAATCCAAACTTTAGCCTCTGCACTGTCTGAACTGGGCTCCAGACTAAGCACTCTTGAAAGGTCTGTAGGGCCACAGGATAACTCGAATTGTTGTTCCTGCTCTCCAATAATGAATAAACTTTCCTGTCTCCCAGAAATCTTGGGAGCACTTTTGGACAGTGTGAAGAACAACACTAAGGGAAACGGGATAGCGAAACTCCCTCAAGAGTCCCAAATTTCAATCCTCTCCGAGGAGTCCGCACACACTCCTACATTGGTTGACTCTCCATCTGGGAGAAAAACTACCTCCCCGTCTTCTGATTTAGCTCCTAATAGCTTGGCTCGTTTGTCACCGGGGATCAGCCCTGGAAATCCCCATGCGGGCTTAGAACGCCTCGATTTGAGCAACCAAACACCGACGAAATCAGCGATTCAGCGGCCCAATCCCATCAACACAGCCCATAAAAATACGACCCACCCGCTCTCTAATCTCCCAATGAAACCACCTTTGTCAAGGAGGGAGAGAAAGAAATTAAAAAAACAATCAAAAAAACAACGGCTAGCAAAAAGGAGAGTGGGGCTTGACGGGCCAGCTGCCCTCAGTATCCCAGCCATCAAAACTAAGGATCTTCCTTATTTTCCAATTTTCAATCTGAGATTAAAACCCAAAATGGAAACTATTGGGACAAGCACGACTCAGGTGTGCAACAAGGACACCACAGAAAAAACAGGGCTCCCGACACATGGTGCGCCTGTGGGAACATCCCCGGCTCTGGGAGTGACAGAACTATACTCCACAAAGGCAGCGCTTGATCCCTGCCAAACAAAATCAACGGAATAATTTCCCACGAATTAGGCCTTGTGACCCAGAACAATACTGCATAGCCTGCATTAGCAACGCCAGATGCTCGGAGCATCCAAATTAATGGCCAGGGACTGGCAAAAGCATCGAAAGCAGAACCTCAAAAAGCATCAGATGTTGTAGTGATGGGCTGCTCTACGTGTCACCTACCGGCGGTTCCAACTAATGTCTGTGGGGACTCTTCTATACAAATGCAGAGGCTCTTTCAGCCCCAATTTCTTCATGCACCTGGAGCAGAAAACCTTCAGGAGGGGAACAATTACTCATCTGAAACACGATCCCAACAATTGAAGGTGCTTGTGTCCTCAAGTAAACTAGACAGTCTGGACCATAAAAGCCCGGAAAATGATGCTGAACTTGTCCTCTTTCCTCACTACTCCCATAAGGGCCCATACGACATCCTTAACAGAAACAACCTTATGAGGCTATTTAATAATGTTCCAGCGCTGTCTGGGGTCAATTCTTCAGACCTCACTTCGGTTAAGTTCTCCTCAATTCCAGGCAAAGGGGGCTCAGAGGCAACTGTAACAACGTGGTCCTGGGACTCTATAAGGGATGCAATTCTCAGTGAAGCAGGCACATTTGAAAACTGGGGCATAGAAATGTGGGTGCCCACACAACAAAAATATCCACATGTTCTCCTTCCATCGGCCCCCACGAGGCAGTACACTAGTGTCCTGAAGGGGTCCCGGGGCGCAACCCATGCATGGCTCCCAGAAGCGACAAAAGTGGATAATTTTATAAACATCTCATGTAACAACAGCCATCGTCTGGTGAGCTGCAAATCGAGTCGCCCTGTCCTCGTTACTGATGAACACCACGTGCCCCCTCACCCAGAGCCTGCAAATACATCTGCCCGGCAGCGTTCCTCCTAACGGGGAACTCAACTGGTCAGATCATAATCTGACTATCACGTCCTGGAATGTGGCTGGGTTAAAATCAACAATCGCTTCTAAATCAGCCGTGAAATACCTGAACAAAAGTGATATCATCTGTCTACAGGAGACTTGGTCCCCAGTCCCAACACCTCTTTTCGGCTACTATGAACTGTTTCAACCTGCTACTCAGCCTAACTCCCATGGAAGACATTCTGGGGGCCTCTCTATTTTCATCAAGCACAAGTGCAAGATAGCGGCCACCCCCATTCTTCGGAACTTAATGACAGGTCAGACTGTACTAATTACCGGCCTTTCATCTTCCGGCAGGGCATTCTCCATGCTTCTAATCAACTGCTACCACAACTTAACGAAAACCACAAAAGTAACTGCTACAGAACGATTGATTAAACATCTGGCAGATCTGTTATTGGAATTTGCATCCGCAGAAGTTCTGCTATTAGGGGATTTTAACATCAAAGATCTGGTTACCAACATTCGATCGGGCACCAGAACCAAAGAACAAGAAGCCATGATTACATTCTTAATCAACTACAACCTATGCCCGCAAGACAAATTAGATTGGAACAGAATCCAGAGAATTATTTTACGCCAACTTTTAAGAACATCTCGACAATTGACTATATTTTCCTCTCACCGTTTCTGGAGAAAAATAACTAACCAGGATGGAAATTCCCCACCGTCACGAGAGTGACCATAACCCCTTAACAGTAACATTGGAATTGCTAGCGCCAGTCGCCGTGGAAATATCAGTGGTGGGGCACTTAACGCTGGCAGAACTCCACACTCTAGTCAGAAAAATCAAATGGGACTCATAAGGTTCTGCCAAGGTGGGCACTTGGCTTGCGGGTGAAACTCCTAATTTCAGGCACAACTCTGCCACTGACCTACATCATCGGTGGGATAGAGCCATTATAAAATTGCAAGAACTTTTAACGGGCCCGAGACTCAACACAAATCCTACAGGCAACGCCCGAAGCGGATCTATGACCCAGAGTTAGCCACCAAAAAGAAAGCCCTAAGGAGGGCAATGCGCCTGCATAAATTGAACGGCACGGCGCACTCGGCCAACAACATGGCTTTAACGCGCAAGGCCTTCAGAAAATCAGTACGGGCTGCAAATAGACTAAAAGAACAAAATGAGTGGCTAAAAATATTCGCTCTGTTAAGGGGCAAGAATCTATCCAAGTTCTGGACCTATATGAAAAAGCTCCGCTCGTCGAATAACAACAGAGGGAACGCAGTTCGCGAAGAAGACTGTGCCCAGCATGTAACACAATTATACGGCTGTGACACATCGGATCCTGTGGTGATCGAATTAAGAGACCGCGTCGATCCAACGCTGACAGTACCCCATGAGCTGACCTCTACAGCTGAAGTCTCCAAATTTCTGAAGGCTATGATGAACGACGGGGCCCCTGGGCCCAATGGCCTTCCTGCTGGGGTATTCAAGTGTGCTCTGGAGCAGTGGGCTGAACTTCTTGCCTCATTATTCAACAACGTGTTTACGACCTGTCAGCTACCAGACTCATGGCTTGGCTCGATCTTATGCCCTATTTTTAAGAAAGGAGACCCCATTCTCTCAGCAAACTATCGACTTATCGCCCTACTAGATCTTGAGGTGACGGCATACGCCCGGTGTCTTCTTAAGCATTTAGAAGATTGGGTAGCAGAAACCAACATTCTACCTTACTTCCAAACAAGGTTTCGCTCCTCAGCCTCCACCGTAGATAACATCACAACCTTGGCCTTTCTGAGTCAACAGGCAACACAAATAAATCATCTCCCACTATACTGCTGCTTTATAAACTACAGCGCAGCCTTTGATAAAGTGTCCTGCGACATTCTATGGAGGAAATTGGACAAATGGGGGATTCCACAGAACTTGCTAGTAGCCCTCATCTCCTTGCACAAGAACACCTGGGTGTGAATTAAAAGTGGCCCTAAGACAGTCTCCAGAAAAATTCCCATCTGAGACGGTTTGAAGCAAGGCTGTGTGCTCGCCCCTCTATTGTTCAATCTCTACACTGCTGACCTGGGAACATATCTGGAGAAAAGCAATCTACTCCCGCCAAAGCTGGGCCCTGCAAAAAGGTGTCTGAATATTCTACAATATGCTGACGACATCGTCATAATGAACCAGACAAAATCGGGACCAGACAAAATCGGGACTCCAACGAGCGTTAAGTAAGCTCCATACATACAATACTGTCAACGGATTAAAAATCAATCAAGAAAAGTCTAAGCTGATGATATTTGGCAGCTGCAAGAACAAGAGAAGTTTAAGGTGGCACATTGGGCCCGCAAAGATCAACCGAACTTAAAAATATAATTACTTGGGAGTTTGGTTCTGCAAGACTTCTAGACCTACAGCTCACATAGCTGCCCTGAAAAAAAGAGCAGGTGCAATAACATACTCCCTGTCCCAACTGAATGAGTCTCTGAGCAGCCCTTCCGCAGAACCCATCTTGAAGGTGACCAAAGCAACACTACTCCCCGCCTTAAACTACGGGCATCAGGCCTTTCCCGGTGCATGCTCCGGCAGTCTTGACCATGCCCAAGTTTCAATCTATAAAAAAATCTTTCACCTTCCAAAATTTAGTCAGAGGGCAAGACTGCGTCTGGAGCTGGGCCTACAAAGACAGTCCATCTACTGTGAGGCAGATACTTTGAAATATTTTATAAGGTCATTAAAAGTGGCAGACTCACCCTTAAAATTCCACCTAAAAGAGATCTTTACCAGCCCTGGAAATCCATGGAATAGTCAAATTGCAAAGGCTATTAAATCACTAGAGATTGACAATTCACAGCTAACTTCAGACACTATTCCATACTCAGCATGGAAAAAAGTCATCAACAGGCAGGTGAAACTAATTTCCTATCGCATGGACCTACAGGCTTCAAACACACCTACATTCTTGCTCCCCCTGAATGCCTCATACCAGCCCGGGGTACCACAATTTTATCTGTTGGAAAATCTGAACGCAGTGGCATGGAAGAACATAATGTTTATGCGCCTTTTAGGCCTGTGCTCCACGGCCTCTTATAGATGGGCTCCCTCAAAGGAGGGTGGGGCCTGTAGATTGTGCTCATACCAAAAAGAATCATGGCTGCATCTTTTGTGCTGTTGCCCGCAATGGATGCCCCCAGAAGACTACTATTAAAATCAGTATTTTTAAAATGGGGCACTAGGTCATGCTGGGAGGCGACGGCCCTGTGCTTTACTTCCACAGACATTCAAGCGCTTGCCAGGGTTGGAAAGTTTGTGAGTCTCCTGGCTAATCTCTTTTTACCCACCTCGGCTCCAGTGCTCCCTGCCCCTTCCCCTAAACTTATTACAGACTTTTTTTGTCCCCTGGTTTAGCACCTCCGGTTCTAATTTTTTTTATTTCTGGACTACATCAATAGTGCGATTGCACTGGTAACTATAAGACTGTTTTTATACACAAAACACAACACTGCAAATTGTGCTTACGAAGCAGAGACGGCAGCAGCCGAAATAGAGATATCTCATCTGGCGGCAGCTATCAATCCCGGCGACCTTGAGGCCCAGGCCTCGGTGCAGGCCGAGTCCAGTATTATTTGCTGTTATTGTTGTTTTCGGATATATTTTCCCACCACCTCCTTGGAGCTGAGCTGTTGTAAGCCGACGCAGCGCAGGGACCGTGCCAGGACTCGGGTTCCTCGTCACACACACTGAGAATTATCCAAGCATCCTTAGAGCGAACTCTGGACTTTTGCTTTTAGCGTGGACCTTCCTTCTGGCAATCAGTGCGACTGACAGCTTGCTGACATCTCACGGCACACATTGCACAAATGCCTTCAACCAGGGGTGCCTATCATAGGTTGAGGAGAAACCGGTCCATGCCAATTTTTTAAAAATAGTCACATACTGCTATGCACATGATTTTAATATAAATTCAGGCTCTGAAATTTCTTTTCAGTGTGATATTCTAAAACTCATGATTGGAGTCTGATCTCGTAGACCTACTTTGATCACCCCTACATGAGGCTCACCAAGGGCCAACTTACAGCAATCTTCCCATTATCACACCACGCGCTGTTGTCTCCTTTACCAATATGGGAACTGGAGATGTTGCTAACTATAAAAATGAGCACACAGCGTTCCACTGCAGGAATATAACATGCCAGTAGCACCTTTAAAATAGATTGTGAGTAAATAATTCTGTGATTTTATACCAATGTACTGTCTGGAAACAAGTTTTCTGGACTTTTGCCCTTCATCAGCAGATTATAACATCATGTCGGTTTTGGGGGACGCTTAGAAATGCCGCTCAAAGACTTCATAGACCTCTCCAAGAGTGCAGGTAAATACAAAGGGCTCATCAGATCAATGAATAATTTGAGCCAGTGGTTTCCGGTGCCAGTCCCTGTACTTTATTTCCTGGCAAGGCACCTAATTGCCGGAACCTGCACTTATAACTGCTGCCACATGGTGGCGCTGTTTGTGTAATTTAAAGATAAGCAGAAACACAGTTGTTTTTTAATTCAATATACATTGAAAACAATTAAAATACAACACCCAAGCCATTCTTAAAGCTGTTGCGACCTCAAACAATCTGAAATGTCACACTTGTAAGAGTGCAATGGTTATTAGTTGTGTAAGTACAGTGGCCAGGTGTAGGGGCAAACTGTGGTGGCCTACGGACGAGGACTTATTTTTTTACAAATTAAGGACTGTATATACTTATTGTGTTATTTAGTGATAGTCTATGTAGGGGATGCAATAATACTTCAGACCATTATTGTTGATTCAGACCATAATATAGTGTTGTACAGCAGGTTCCTACTCAGCTACTGTACAGTAAACACCATAGTGATGTGTTGGAAACTCAGGGTGAGGAACACAGTTGTAAATGTGAAGAGGCACTTTGTAAGGTATCTTGTTAAAAGACTCTTGTAGCACAGATTTACCCACATGTTTTGTTCTACAATACACACATATGCCATAATCTCCACATTTTAGTGAAATACAAAAGCTTAGGGTATAAGAAAATGAAGTTCATTTTTCAGTTCTAATTTCCACAAAAATTCAAAACCACAAATCAGGGCTAACATTGAAATAGCACTGAGAACATGAGTAAATGAAGAGGAGGGGCTTTTCTTTGAAATTCTACTACTATTCTTGCACAGTTTCAGTGATATGGTACAGGGCATTCACAGCACACATTAAGAACACTTTCATAGGCAACACCATGGAGTGTTGTAATTTTTCTCAAGGCTTAAGTTCCATATCCCACAGTCACCTCAGTTTGATTAAAAAAGGCTTTCCTGACATTAGTTCACTCAAAATCAATGATATTTGATGAAGTGATTAAAGAACATAAACGTATGACCCTGAAAGGCTCTGTATGTTTTCCGTAAACTGAACTACACTAACTTTTCATCAATGCAGCATTTTTGACAAACCCAAGGTCTGTTATTCTCCATCTTTAAAGAAACATCTCTAATTCACACCTTCAGAATTTCTAGACTCAAAATATAGTGATTGCATTCCCCAGTTTATGGCGTTTTTAAGTGCTTCATCTGCAACAACCATCATAACGTTTCATTGTCGGTCATTAAAAACGTCTTGGTACTACTTTTGCTATTTTATTGATGAGTGGATCTTTAGAAAAAGAACACATTTGTCCAAAAGAGTTATTTCGAAAAAAACATTTTTAAAAACCATCTACTGCATTTGGGTTAACTGTGAAGGAATATTAATGCATGAGTAAGTAATTCTTTATTGCACGAATAATACAAATCTTTGCACTTGATCTAAAAATACATAGTTGAGTACTTTTGCAAAGCAGATAAAAGAAAAAGAAAGATAAAAGAATGCAGGTTAGTTCAATACAAAACATTATTATAAAAGCATTTCAAAATTTGCAATTTTAATAAATATGAACAAGCATTTGCAATTAAGCATGGGCGAATTTTGCGACTTTGCGATCCGTGAATTTGCGGATTTGCGAATTCGCGATCCGCAAAATTCGCGAATTTGTGCGAATTTGCGGATTTTTGTTTTTTGCGTGTTCGCAGGTTTTTTTGCGTGTTCGCGGGGTTTTTTGCGTGTTCGCGGGGCTTTTTGCGTCTTCGGGATCCGCTTGCATAGCGAAGTTACCCATGCAGTCGTTTATGGGAGAGGGAGAGATAGACAGATAGATAGATAGATAGATAGATAGATAGATAGATAGATAGATAGATAGATAGATAGATAGATAGATAGAGAGAGAAAGAGAGGGAAAGAGAGAGGGAGAGAGAGAACGAGAGAAAGAAAGAGAGGCCGGATCTCTGAAGGGCCAGATTCCTAAGTTGCCCCTACAGAACATACAGCTTTTTATTTTTAGCAAAATGCATATGAAAATTGTGCTGTAAAGGTCTCTTTTAGTTTAACCCCTCCTGACAACTCAAAATGGGTGTATTTGCCATCCTCTCCCTTCTTCCTGTTTTTTATATCTGTAAGTGCTTCCTGATGAGGTTTAATTCCTTGGACAGGTGCTTGTTGCCTACTTGTAACTATTCTCTGACCCTGCTTCAAGGATAGAGGAAGAGACAAGAGACGGGTCAGAAAGAGGAAGAGTACAATGAAACCGAAATGATGACAGAAATAGTCAAGAGAGACAGATAAAGGGAATGGAGTGTGCAAGACAAGGTGAGGCATGGCAGAGTGTGAGGCATAGAAGAGGCAATCAGAGAGGTAGGACTTTGCAAAAGACAGCTGGATACTGAGACCGAAAAGAAAAAGAGTGGGAGACAGATGACAGGAGAGATAGTTAGTCTGAAAAAGGTACGAGTGTGCCAGAGAGATTGCGAGAGAGAAAGACGAGAGCAGACAATATGAATGAAAGGGAGAGAAAGAGTAAGACAAACTGGAGGGAGACAACGAGAAGTTGGGAAAAAATGAATGCATGGGGCTAGCAAATGAGGGACTGGGAAGTACGTGATAGAGACAAGATAGTTGTAGTAGATGGACGAGTTGAAAAAAGAGATGGGCAAAAGGCAGTACAGTGAGACACAGGGAGAACGAAAGAGAAAGAAGAGAGCATAATTGGGTAAAAGTGACAAAGAGAGGCAAGAGGAAGTGTAAAGTTTGAGTCAAAGAGAGGAGAGCTATACAGACAATAAAAACATGGGTGCACAAACAGACACACGCAAGAGATAGAATACTCTGGGAGAAATATAGCAACGAGAGATAGAGTGACAGCAATAAAGAGAGTAGGTGAGTGAGTGGGAAACTTGGAATTCCAATATTTTAAGGGCAGAGTAGGAAAGAGACATGCATTAGACAGGCAATGTGGATGAGAAAAATGAAGATCAACGCACAAGAGGAAGAGAGCAATAAAGACACTAAGTGGAGACAATGAGAAATGATAGAGAAATGTAAGTGCACCCACGGGAGAGACTGGGTGGGGCAGGATAGACAAAGTGCGATACAGAAAAGAGACATGCATCATACAGAAGGGAAGGGGCAAAAAAGAGATAGAGACAGTAGAAAGAGATGGGCAAAAGGCAGTACAGTGAGAAAACAAAGATGAAAAAACATAGAAAAGGGTAGCGAAGAGAAAAGGAGGCTGGCAGAAGACAAACAACGGGTAAAATACAAATAAAAAAGTTAAAATAAAAGGAGACGGCCTGGAGGCCGTGAAACTGAAAGTTCTGCCGGCCAGCCGTGAATAATTAGGGGAGCCTTTGATGCAGCAGTGGGCGGAGCGGGAAGAGCTGCTGGCGGCACCAAGCTGTGAGTGAGATGCAGAGCGTGAAGTGGTGAAACAGACAGAAGAGGGCCTGTGAGTCCAAGAGAGGAGAGCTATACAGACAATAGAAGCATGGGTGCACAAACAGACACAGGCAAGAGATAGAATACTCTTGGAGCAATATAGCAACAAGAGATAGAGTAACAGCAATAAAGAGACTAGGAGAGTGAATGGGAAACTCGGAATTCCAATATTTTAAGGGCAGAGTAGGAAAGAGACATGCATTAGACAGGCAATGTGGATGGGAAAAACGAAGATCAACGCACGAGAGGAAGAGAGCAATAAAGACACTAAGTGGAGACAATGAGAAATTATAGAGAAATGTAAGTGCACCCACGGGAGAGACTGGGTGGGGCAGGACAGACAAAGTGCGATACAGAAAAGAGACATGCATCATACAGAAGGGAAGGGGCAAAAAATAGATAGAGACAATAGAAAGAGATTGGCAAAAGGCAGTACAGTGAGAAAACAAAGATGAAAAAACATAGAAAAGGGTAGGGAAGAGAAAAGGAGGCTGGCAGAAGACAAACAACAGGTAAAATAAAAATAAAAAAAGTTAAAATAAAAGGAGACACGGCCTGGAGGCCGTGAAACTGAAAGTTCTGCCGGCCAGCCGTGAATTATTAGGGGAGCCTTTGATGCAGCAGTGGGCGGAGCGGGAAGAGATGCTGGTGGCACCAAGCTGTGAGTGAGATGCAGAGCGTGAAGGGGTAAAACAGACAGAAGAGGGCCTGTGAGTCCTAGATAGGAGAGCTATACAGACAATAAAGGCATGGGTGCACAAACAGACACAGGCAAGAGATAGAATACTCTGGGAGAAATATAGCAACGAGAGATAGAGTGACAGCAATAAAGAGACTAGGAGAGTGAATGGGAAACTCGGAATTCCAATATTTTAAGGGCAGAGTAGGAAAGAGACATGCATTAGACAGGCAATGTGGATGAGAAAAACGAAGATCAACGCACGAGAGGAAGAGAGCAATAAAGACACTAAGTGGAGACAATGAGAAATGATAGAGAAATGTAAGTGCACCCACGAGAGAGACTGGGTGGGGCAGGACAGACAAAGTGCGATACAGAAAAGAGACATGCATCATACAGAAGGGAAGGGGCAAAAAAGAGATAGAGACAGTAGAAAGAGATGGGCAAAAGGCAGTACAGTGAGAAAACAAAGATGAAAAAACATAGAAAGGGGTAGCGAAGAGAAAAGGAGCTGGCAGAAGACAAACAACGGGTAAAATAAAAAATAAAAAAGTTAAAATAAAAGGAGACACGGCCTGGAGGACGTGAAACTGAAAGTTGGGCTGGGCGGCCTTGAATAATTAGGGGAGCCTTTGATGCAGCAGCGGGCAGAGAGGGAAGAGCTGCTGGCGGCACCAAGCTGTGAGTGAGATGCAGAGTGTGAAGGGGTAAAACAGACAGAAGAGGGCCTGAGTGTCGCTCAACAATAGAGGAAGAGACAAGACAAGAGACGGGTCAGAAAGAGGAAGAGTACAATGAAACCGAAAGGATGACAGAAATAGTCAAGAGAGAGCCGCGCTGGGAGGGGGCTGGGCAGAAATGCGAGTCACGGCCATACTGAGACCCAAAAAAAACAAGGCAGCGCTGGGAGGGGGCTGGGCAGAAATGCGAGTCACGGCCTGGCGGCTGTGAAGTGTGAAGCAGTGGGCGGGGAAGCCCAGGAGCAAATGGGTCTGATGCAATTAAGCACGCTGGGGAAGCCTGTAGGGGAAATGCGTGTGCTTGTGTGGTCACGTGATTCGCGTGAACTGTTGAAAATCCTCTTGAGAGTCTTTTGAGAGCCTTGGAAGAGCCTTTGGTGAGCCTTTGGTTTAAGTAGTGGTTTAGCTGCATTAGACTCGCATATTCATTCCTTGCGGAATGGAATAGGCGAGACCTAAAAATGTATATATGTACAAAAGCAGTTCAGAGTTTGTCCAGTTCATAGACTAGCTGCTGGATTTAGCGCGGTGTTTGCTAATTTCATAAAGCAAACCAGTCTACAGGCTAATTGAATGTCTTCCCCCAACAGAGCTTGTCTGAGTGTTCGCAAGCGTCTTTGGTTCCAAAGCTGTGTTAATTGACTCCTTTGTTTTCTATCTAAGGCTTTGCAGCTGCATAGCAAGTGCAGAACGTCCTCCTTTAGATCTTCGCAGAGTCTGCACTTTGTGTTAGAATCCAAGCGTCTCTACGGGGGAAGGTGTTCTTTTGATGGTATTACCCCCATCCTCAACCGCAGAAAGGATTCCTTCCCCATCCTTGAGAAGCCAGTGCCTAGGTATACCTGTGGTAGGGGCCTGGTGTAGCTCTGGATCACGAACCACCCGAGAGTCCTCCTAGTTAGTGCTGCTTTATCCTCTTCCACGGATTTTATTTTCACAGTTTTGTTAACGAGGCGCTTACAGCATTTGTGTGAACAGTTCCATTCCCATAGGTCTTTTAGCACAAGGGTGTTTATTGCTGCTTGGAGATAGACCATTGCGGGGGAGTTCATATTTTTTTCCAGCTCTCTCCAAAGGTAAGTGTTCAGGGTGCCCATCTCAGCATTCTTTACTTTGTGCCAGCATTTTACGTAAGCATCCTTGTGTGCTATTTGTCGTTTCTGTAAGCCGAACTCAAGCCTTAACTGTGCTGGCGAGGTATACGGCGGGAGACTGAAAAGTATTCGCATGGTTTTGGATACCACTTTGTCTAAGGTGGCCTTGTCTCTCCCTCTCAAACATTCACTGACGTAAGTTATCGATGGCAATAGTCTTGCTTGTAATATGTGTAACAGGGGGATTAGGTTTGGTCCCGCTATTTTGTTCTTAATGCTCTTTAGTGCGATGGCCAGTGAAATCCCTGTTTTTAATTGCCGTTTTGTGTTACTTAAATGAGCCTTTCATGTTGAAGATTATACCCAAATACTTATATTCTTTGACTGTTTCCATCTTTTGGTCGCGCAGAAACCACTGTGGGGGTTGCTTTTTGAATTTTTGATTTAATATCATCACCCTTGAATTTTCTGAATTTATACTTAGCCCGTTCTTTTCTGAAAAATGGCTTGTTGCGTTAATGAGGTGTTGGAGACCTACGGGAGTTTGGCTTATGAATATTAAATCGTCCGCATACAGTAAGTTGGACAGGGTGAAGCCCCCTAGCTTTGGGGCATGATGATTGTAAATGTCAAGGTCTTCGGAGAGGTCAGACAAAAAGAGATTGAACAGGGTCGGTGCGAGAACGCACCCCTGCTTTAACTCTTTTGTTGTCAGTATTTTTCTTGATAGACAATTGCCTGCCGCCAGTTTTATTTGAATCCAGTTTTCTGTATGCAATAAAATCAGTAGATTCAACAATTTGGGGTCGACATCCCAGCTTGAGAGCTTAGCCCAGAGTTTTCTTCTATCTATGCTATCAAATGCAGCTGAATAGTCAATGTAGCACACATATAGCGGTTTTTTATGTTTAATTGTAGAATCTATTAACAGGGAAAGGGCTAGAATGTTTGTCGTTGTCCCTTGATTTTTTTGGAATCCGGTCTGATTAATGGGGATGAATTTTTCTTTGATGCCCAAGCGGTTAGCTCTTCTAGTAGAAGCCCAGAAAAGTATTCAGCATCTCTGTCTATAAGGGCAATGAGCCTGTAGTTCTTAGCTTCGCTCCTGTTGCCTTTTTTATAAATCAGGGCGATAATTGGTCCCTTCCAGGAGGTCGGGATTTGTCCTGCCACTCAGATTTCTAAGAAGAGCGGGAGCAGTTGCTCGGCCCAGTAATTTGGTTCTTGCTTGTAGAGAACGGGGGGAATTCCATTTGGCCCTGAGGCTCCCTCTTTCCGGCCTTTCGCAATTATTCCCTTGATCTGTGATATAGAGCCTGGGAAGTTGGGCTCCTCAACTGGAGGCTTTGGGGCCTTCGTGCTCTCCTCCTGGATCTCTAGGTCTTGATATGCTTTGTCGGTTTCATTGTTGAAATGCTTGGTTAGATGTTTTACCCAGATCTTCTCCGTTATGTAAGAGTTCACCCCGGGGGCGTTAGGATTCTCTATTTTGTTAACATTGTTCCAGAATCTAACGCTGTTGTTATTTCTAGAGTCGTAAAGCAATTTTGCCCATGTTTTTTCTGTGGAGTCCTGTTTTATTCGTTACAGGATTTTGTTCTTATTGATCTTTAATGACCTCAATTTGGTCAGTAAGTTGTTATCGCTCCCATTTTACCGCAGCCCGCTGAGTGTTCTGTTAATTGCAGATTTTATTTGTGTTAATTTGCAGGTTTGGGGTGTCAGAGGATGAATTTTTGGGTTACTTGTCGGCCAGGGGAGTAGTTTTTTTTGGCTCGTTGGTGCATAGATTTCTTGTGAGGGGTTGGTCTTGGAATTAGCTAGGCCAAAGGGTTTCAGAAAGGTTTCCCAGGCGATTAGGTTATTATCATACAGTGGCTTAGCACTTTCCCTGCACATCTTGGTGTCATTCGCAAGTTTTTCTGGATCGCTAGTTTTTCATTTGATTCTTTTACATTTTGACGAGGTCGTTAAATTTTGCCCATCAGTTGGATTTGTTAGTGCTGTCCCATGTGCCCTCAGTGACAATTCTTGTGGAATATGATCGCTGCAATCAGATGTGCCGATTTTAAAATCGTATACTAATGCGAAAAGTGAATAAGATAAAAAGGTGTAATCAATCGCTGAGCTGGAGTTGGAGTTGTGGAAAGTTGCTGCTTGGGGTCGATCTCCCGGTGATCTTCCGTTTATCGATATCAGGCCCAGACTTGTTAGATCCATTAGTAGGTTTTTGGATAGATTTGTTTGTTTGCCCCATGGGCACTCTTCCAATGGAGGGATCCCCCTTACGTGCAAATGATCTTCTGTTAAATGATTGTTTCTATGGGTCTTTGAAAGGAACATATTAAATTCTACTGATACAATAAGGTTCACGGTTTCTCCTTCCGTTATTAATTTTGTCAGTTCTAACACCAGGTACTTTACGCCATTTTTTTTCTCCTTTCGGGTGCAGGTAGGTATTGACCAGGATTAACTCTTGTCTATTTTTTCCCAGGGTTGATATTTCCAGCTGGACTGCAGTAATTCCATTGTCCGTTCCAGAAGTGATTTTATTCAGCAGTTCTTTTGCTGTGTTTATTGTTTTTATCGAGGTGTATGTAGTTAGTCCTCCTTTCTGTTGTCCGAACTTTGAGGTTCTACTGGCTGGGAGGTTGTATGTTTTGAAGCCCTGAAAATGGAACGGCTCTGCCAACCAGGTTTCTTGTAATAGAATTAGATGGTACTGCTGGAAGTATAACAATAGGTCTTTGTTGGCAGTTTTTGCACCTAGCCCGTTTATGTTCCAAGAACACAGTTTCAGCGACAGCTTTATTTTTGGCCCATTACTGACTAGTTCTTCGGACTGTCTTGGAACAGTCTGTCTGATATTGATAGTTTTTGCTACCCAATCCCATTCTTGTCTTTGATCCGGGTCTCCTTTGTTTCTGGGCAAAGGGAGATCTCTGACCTTTCGTTCGGCTGAGCTTCCGCGGGCTCCTCTTAATATAGATTTTTTAGGTGCACCAGGGCAATCTTTGTTCTGGGTTGGGTTAATGTATTCTTGAAAATTGCGGAGTAATGGTACTGGGTAGCCGGGGTTGTGATACGGTTTTATTCAAATCTCCCATGCCTCTAGTTGCCTTTCCTCTTTTAAGATTTTTAATGCAGAACTCCGGAAATCCAGGTAGTTTTTGTTATTTCCTGCTCAGACAGATGTTTGTAAGTGATAAATTCTATGGTCTCTAGATCTTGGGTATTAAATCTTCCCAGGTTTGTAATTGAGTTTAATACTTGAAGGATGTTTCTTCTGTTTAGAATGTCCTCTCTGCCCTTAGATCTGTACTCTGGGATGAATAGTATTGATTTGTAGTCGGCGTGATTGCCGTTCTCCGAAGGTTGTTCGGGTTTTGTTTCCAATTCAGTCCTTTGGAATATTGTGGGTGCTTGGGGAGCTTGCCCTCTCTGGTTCGGTGGTTCCGTATTGACGATTGGATTGTGGGTATCGTAAGTGATGTTGTCCAGAGATTGTTCGGATTTTATTTCATGTTCTGTTCTTTGGAGTGTTCCGGGGGTTTGAGGGACTCGCCCTCTCCGGTTCAGTGATTCCATGTTGAACTCTTTTTTTGTTGTTGTTGGGGTCGTGGTGATGGCGAGTTCCCAGAAGTCTGAGACCCCTGTGTTTTGTGAGGCTGTATTTTCAGCAGTTTTTATTCCCACTTTTTGGGTTCCTAAGGAATTTGTTGCACTGTTATTTATTGTCCCTGGATATTCTTGCTTTGTCACTTCTGCCTCTGATCCCTACATTTTTTCGGCTTCTGAAAGTTTGGTCTGTGGGGATGATATTTCTGGTCCTGTTAGAGCAAGGTCGTTAGGGGGACTCAGCTTAACCTTTGAATTTAGTTCATCGTGAGTATTTCCTTGTTCCGTCACGGGATCTGACACGTTTTGTTTGCTTGTTGGAAGAAGGATTTTATGGTGCATGTTTTATTTCTCCCTTTTCTCTTCATTTTCCATCTTTGTTTTGCTGTTTGCTTTCTGCCAAGCTATTGGTCTCCAGCTTCTGAGTTGTTTGGCGGCTCAGTGGGGTTACACTGCTGCTGTTGTTCTTGTTGGAGTGAGTGTGAAGATCCCGCATGTTCTAGTCTCAAGCTTTTGTTCCAATAGGATGTTTGTCCATCCTGGACACCCTCTTGGTGTATGCTCAGTTCGTACCTTTCCTTAGACTGGGCTTTTAAGCTGTTTGATTCCTTGGAAGATTTGGGATGATTCGCAGCCTCTGTTTTTAGCTTTGAGTCATAGTCCGCATTTTTCCTTTCTTCGCTTCGGACTACCATTGCTTCTCCTTGAGAGTTGTTTGAATACTTTATGTCTGTTAGGAGATCGCTCATTACAGCTGGGAGGGTGGCTAGGTTGTCGATAATTGAATAACATGTGCAGCTTGGAAGTCAGCTTGCGTGACTCCTGAGACCCAGGGGAGGGGATGCAACAGCCCCGCTGGATGTTGCGGGTGTGGTGTGGTGACTCCAGACTGTATGGGGAGGGATGCGATACCTTGTATGGATTCCCGTGCGAATGTTCCGTAGTGAAATAAGCTTGCAAAGGCACGATGCGATGATCTTTGGAGTTGCGACGATCTCCGGGGCAACGATGCGCGATCCAGCAGTGATCTTCCGCTCGCAGCACCTCGATGCGATGGCTCTGTGAAGACACTTACAGTGACGTGATGCGGTCTGCAAGCAAGCGGTGCGACAATCTCACCCAGCGACGACAGGCTCTGCGACAACACTCGCAGCTATGGTAATATTCCCGCACCGGTCTGGTCCGTCCGGCAAACGAAGGATGCGATGACTCTGGCAGTGGCAACAGGCGCTGAGACGATCTCGGCCTTCGTAGCGGCAGGAATTTCCTCGCACTGATGGGGATGCGCTCCGCAAGCGAGCGATGCAACAAAACATGCAGAAAGTCTTTTAAAGCTTAGTTTCCAGCTTCTCAACACAGGTAAAACTTCCAGAGGCACCACAACTGCCCCAAGCACTCTAGGAAGGACACAACTCTCTCAGCAGAGTTCAGGGAAGCTGGGGGTGAAGTCCTTTTGTTCCCGGGACTTCTTAACAGGGACACAGCTCTACTCAGGCCCTTGGAGATTCCTTCAAGCAAGGAGACACAGCACCAAAAGCAAAGTCCTTCCCCTCTTCTTGACAATAAAGCAACAGCAGGTCAGTCCAGCAGAACAACAGCAGGACAGTCTTCCTTCTTCAGTTTCAGCTTTCTCCTTGGCAGATGTTTCTTCTTGATTCCAGGATGATCTAATTTTCTGTAGTCAGGGGTCCTGTACTTATACCCCTAAAAGTCTTTGATCCCTTTGTGCAGGAGGGCTCTGAGCCTGGTCTGAATCAGTTCTGGGTGTTCCTTGAGCACTTTGTTTTCCTGGCCTCTCCTTTCCTTTCAGAGAGAGGGGCATGGTCGTCAGCCGCCCAGCAGGAGGTGGAGCCAGCATTGTGGAAGGCAGGCACAGCCCTATTCAGGCCCAGGTGCTACCCCCTCCCACCACTCTAGATGCAGATGGAGCTATTCAGCCCAGAGATGGCCCACTCAGCCTCTGGGAGCCACCCAGCCCCTGTCACTCACAAACCAGACAGTCAATTCACAAACAGGCCAAGGCACACAGAAAGGTCAGACAAGAGAACAGCAACTTTTTAAAAGTGCTGTTCTCAAACACAAGATTCAAAAACAACCTTTCCTAAAAGATGTAATATTACATTCTGAGTTCAGGGATACCAGACTTCTATCTCCTATCTTGCTCCTATGGGAAGATTTGCTGGTAGCCACTGTAGTCAGCATTCCCCATGATAGCCTATGGGGCAAGATAGCCTTACAATAGTGAAAAACTAAAATGGCTGTAATTCACTACCAGAGCATGTCACCTGCACAAGTACATCCTCTACCTTTCACATACACTGCACCCTGCCCAAGGGGGTACCTTGGGCCTTCCATAGGGGTGACCAATGTGTACAGAAAGGGAAGGGTTAGGCCTGACCAGTGGGGACACTGACCAGGAGGCCATGGCAGTTCACAGACTGCACACAGGCAGTGCGGTGGCAGACCTGAGACACTATTTTAGGGCTACACATGTGGGTGGCACAATCAGTGCTGCAGGCCCACTAGTAGCATTTGTTATCACCAGCCCTGGCACACTCAGTGCACTTTACTAGGACTTCTGGCTGACACAAATATGCCAATCATGGATAACCAATCATAATAACATTTTACACATGGAGCACTTGCACTTTGACATTGAACTGCAGTGGCAAAGTGCCCAAAGCATCTAAACCAGAAAAAAACAAATCCAGCACAGCATCCAAAATGCAGGAGGTAGAGGCAAAAAGATAGAGGGAAACTACGCCAAAGATGCCAGGTCTAACATTGTTCATCTGCTTCTTGTCAAACATTCAACATCAAAGGTGTTGTGGCCATTTCATTTCATTTCATTTCTGCAGAAATTAGACAAATTAGAGAACTTCTCCCGTTTAGAAGACGTGTTAAAACCCGGCTGTTTTCCTAAGATCTAGATAGCACCCCTGGCCCGATTCACCCTACTCTTTAGCCGCTCAGCGCCAGGATACCTGCAAGGTGACAGTTTGCGCTTTACAAGTCGAATAAATAAATAAAATAAATAAATAAATTAAATACATCATCAATATAGTCATAGATACAAGGAGGCAAAATGAGAAATCTCCCCTCTTTCCTAGCTCCTTGTCAAAACAATCACAAAACAGCACAAAAGTTCATTTTGAAAGACTCCTCCCTAAGGAGAAGTCTATGCATTTGGCCATCTGAAATACTGGCATCCTCAGGACAAGAGAAGACAATGAAGCGAATAGCTGTAGAACAAAAAGTGTTGGGCCTCATTTACCAAAAAAATTTGCATTGCAGCACCACAAGCCATTTTGTTGCGCCGAGCTGTGCCATTTTAAAAGCACTCGGATGCATCGTATTAACAACAATATAACGCATCCGTGTGCTATCTCCCGGGACTGGTACACAGTTGGCTGCCATGCGCCCGTGCAAGCACCCTTGCATCACGTTGCAAGGGTGCCTGCGTTGCGAGGATGATTGTTTTTGTGGAAGTAGGGACACCTTCCTGCATAAAAACAATCATTGATGGCATTTTCCTTTCTATGATGCTGCAGAATACAGCATGCAAAGAACGAGGAAAAAACAAGGAGAAATACAAGTATTTCTTCTTGTTTCTCCACTCCTGCGCCTCTCCTGGGGAGGCGTAGGATTTGGACACATTCCTACCCTTACAAAACTCCGTAAATCTGGGAATGTATCTACTTCCATGGATGTTTCGTGGGAACACCCACAGTAACACCTATGGATTGCCCATTTCACGCAGAGTATTGCGCGATAGGGGCCCATATTTACATGGCTATGAAAAGTCACACAGGGTGGCTTTATGTGGCCTTGTAAATATGGACAGGGAGATTGCACCGCCGGAGCGTCAAAAAAATGATGCACCGGCAGCGCAATGGCCTTGTAAACTATGATGCAAGATACAATGTCATTAGATTAATGAGCAAAGATTCCTCTTAAAGATTGATACAAGGAAATATAGAGGTGAACCTCGCGAGTAAATGATGTTAAGATTAAATCTAAAGTATATTTTAATTACTTCAAGAACATTCTCAAAATGTACTAATTGCTCATAGCGACAAATACTGAAATGTTGCATTTCACGATTTTGTGCTATTTTTGGCTTTTTGCGAAAAAAATGTGTCCTTGTTTTTTCTTTGATGTCTTTATTAGTGAAGGACTTACCCTAAAGGAAATTTTCATTTGGGTTGCCAAATAGCGAGTTTGTGTAATTTTAGAACATTTCCCCAAATTTTTGCTTACGAAAATCATGCTATTTGGCGCACTAGGATATTCCATGGATTCCATTCAGTAGTCGCATGGCAATCAACGAATTTACCAGCAGTTGCTTCTCGTTCTGTAGTCCTCGATGAACGACCCCTTGATATTCAGACATCTCGCCTTATCTTGTGACATTTGTGAAAAAATATATTAGAGCAGTCCTGGAGAATATTGAAGTACAGTCAGTTCACTTTCTCTTGATAGTCTTCTGTTCTGCCAATCATTCCTTGTCTGCCTCCATTATACTTATTCGAGATTTAACTATACAATTACCTGGCAGACTTTTTAGACACTCTGCGAGCACTACTTCGAATAGTACTTGCTTTTCCATGGAATCAATGAAATATGACTACAAAGTCGTTGCAGGGTAAGTTTGCTTGTCACAATTGTGTATTCCTTTTTCATTGTATTTTTTGTCAGAAACGATTTCTTCCTGTATAGCAGCGCCTTCGTTTTGCCAGCAGTGATGATGTCAGTGGGAAATCCATGAACAGGTTAAATACGTCCTTCATATGTCACACAGGAAGTGCCCAAAGCTACTGTGGTTAATTGTATTTCATATGTGAATATCAATAAAGGGGCTTCTAAAGGAACTCACTCACTCGTTGCGATTCCTCGAGTGCAGGAAGATCGGAACAATATGTCTGTTTCAGAGCTGTGAAGTACATAAGGGCAGCCATATGAACTGCTTCTTCCGGTCCCCCTCATAGTGGTCTCCTTGGGAATAAAGTACATGGCACTCTCTTTAATTATCCACCAGCACAATGTACTGTTTCCATCAAATGCTGACCCTTCGCTGACCCTGAATTGTTTAATTTTGGGGACAGAGTCCCTAGGGTCTTTCCCCCTGGTCATTATTTCTACTTTTCAATGCTATCCACATTTTCCCCCCACCCAGTTGCCAATTAAATTTCAAACGACCTACATTCTGCAACCTCCTGTGACATTCCAACAAGTTGAGATTTTTTCCGGTTATAAAGGAGGACACCCACCGACCCTAGGCTCCGTGTTAGAAGACTTTGAAAAAATGTACTTAGTAAGTAATATTTAATGTGTCAAATGTTACCTTGTTGATCTGGATGGCCATAAAACAACTTCTAAGAAACAGAAATTACTAATTAAAAAAAATAAGGCAATGTGAGTAAAATAATAGGAAGAGATTTTGCTGACTAGTAAAAGGGTAATATTAAACATTTAAAACAATTCTTATTGAAGGTAAATGTTCTCTTTTCATAGAGTACAGGGCGGATGCATTACCTGTAGATATAGGGGCATATTACCAAGCAATAGCGATAATTATCGCTGTTGCTTGATTAGCGTGAAAACATTATCGCCGAGCTGCGGCGATTTTTATCGTAGATAAACCTTGGTATTACCAAGGTTTATCGCAAATGCGATAAAAATCGTCCGCAATGCATGAATATCGCTGAAAAGACAGCGATATTCATGCATTAGAGAGCTAATGCTCTTAGCCATGTTATCCACCTACCATTGGATAACATGGCTAAGAACTGCTCAGGGCAGGTGTTAGCTTTTGGAGATATTCGCGCTTAGCGCGAATATCTCCAAAAGTTGGTAATAGGAGATAGCGATGTTAGCGACTGTTTCCAGTCGCTAACATATTGGCACACCCACTTTGCATGTCATTAGTGATAAATATCACTGACATGCAAAGTGGGGCCCAAGATGGTCGCTAACTCCTACTAGCTGTCGCTAACTGGTGTTAGCGACAGCTAGGTAATAGGGAGATCATTTTATCCGCTTTCTTGGCTTTTAAAGCCAAAAAAGCGGAGATAAACCCCCTTGATAATATGCCCCATAGTTTTTTAATTTAAATATGTTCTGTTTAGAGTAAAGCTGGCAGGAGTCACAAAGGAGGGAGAAAGAACAGGCGTGATTCGAAGTACGTGACACTGCCTTGGACATTTTAAGAAATATGAAAGTAATTGGGACTTGCCATATTGGGAGCACCCCTCTCCCGTGGCCCGCAAAAGACCCTCATGCTTATGGTCTTACTTCGGAGATCCTTTTTGTAAAGCAGAGACAGATCTGAAAATAGCACAGAGTGGCATCAAAGAACATGCTGACTTTAATTCCAGGCGAAAATCTCTTTGTATTCGTCTCCCAATGGAGCGTCGCAGGGTCTTGTGTCACATTTGCCTTTATACACTATAAGGCTTGAAGTGTCAAAATGTAGGTCTGTTTCTTTCCATTAGAAACCAGCTCATTCATCAGGTCCTAAGACAATTATACACAACACCGTGGCTTATTTAATTATGTCCTTGATTGGTTTGCAAACATAATGAAGCCAACGCATTAGTGTGGATATTGGGATGAGCTCCTCTACAGAAAATTGCTCAATCTTTCACACCTCACTATGTCCACAAGGAGTTGGCCCTTTCTCCAGCTGCTGTAAGCTGGGAAATCCACCATTTGAAATGCAATCACCAGAGGCAGGAAGATGCACCGAGTACAGTGCCGTCCTTCACTCATGAAGTGGTACTACAGTAATATTAGCACTGTGCAGTTCTGAGTTTTCATGTTTCACCGGAGTCCTACCCTATTGGTACCTCAGACGTAAGTGATGTTCTGGTTGGGCCACAGTGTATCTCATCTAAAACTGCTTTGCTTGCATCCTCTTTTTTTATGGATTTGTGCTTGTTTCCAAGTCAGCGTATTCTTTTTAAAAAAAAAAAAAATTATTAAACTTTTATGTCAGCATACAGACAAGGCAGAAAGCAATGACATAAGCGCAATCATGATACATATTCTGCTTTTACCCACATATTTTTCACTTAAATATCATTTACAGTAAAAAATTCCTAATTCTAGAGATCATCGTGCATTAAAAAATAACAATCAAAATTGAAAAAAATCCATCATAACCATTTGACCATAGGAGACCACAATTTCAAGCCTTGCATTTTATTTCTAACACCCTTTGTTTTATACACTGAGATCTCAAGGTAATAAATAGACAATAATCTGGATTGCCAATTAATAAAAGATGGTGGTTCAGCATCCAGCCATTGAGATGTAATACATAGGCGGAAAATGGACATACAAATAAACAAGAACACTTCTTCGAGTCTCGCCCTAGGGCTAGACGAGTTTTCTTGCCAACCAAAAATCACCAGTTCAGCCGATAAGTGTGTTCAAATACCCAGGGTATGTGTCAGAAAATACTCTACTTCCTTGATAAACTGTGAAAGTTTGGGGCAAGAAAAAAACATATGCGCTGCATCCACAGCATATAACCCACACCGATTACACTGGTTACCCCTTGTGGATTTCCACTTAGCAAATTTTCTAGGTGTATAGTATAAGTCAAAATGGACATAAAGTGTTGGCTTTTTAGAGGGCCGCTATATAATACTTCTATGGCTAACCCAATAATTTTCTCTAAATTAGTTCGTTCTATCTCCAATTTATTTTGCCATTTTGCCTCACAAATCGCAAGATCATCTTTGCATCTTTCAGAAAACATCTGATATAAAGGGCTTATTTTTATCTTAATTTAATAGCTTCAATAACACCTATTTTTTTCAATAAGATCGTCTTTTGAGTTATTTTTCGGTCGAAAAAACTGCGAATTTGGAGATATTTAAAGAAGTCCATTTGGGGTAAGTTATATTCTTGCTGTAGCAACTCAAAATACACTATCTGGTTCCCTGAAAACAAATCTCCAATCTGATTAATTCCAACACTTTGCCACCTATCCATAACCTGGTCTCTAAATATTCCTGGAAGTAAAAGACAATGCTTGAATGGAGTATAAAAATTCTAATTAGACCCTATATCAAATTTCTTTCTAGTTTCTTTCCATATTTCATAAGCGGTAATAACAACTTTAAATTTTGTCTTCTTATAGTAGCTGGGTTCAATTACTTGATTTAGACATTGTCTTGCTTCTGGGCCCAATAACATCTCATAAATAGAAGGCACTGCAAATTCATCTGTTGGGTCATCTTGCAAAATTAAAACCCCCATGTGCTGTTATATGGCTGTCCAATGGTATACACGGAAGTTAGGTACTCCCCAGCCTCCCCTCGATCTAGGTAGCATACACCACTTGAGAGCTCTCCTTGACCAAGAATAACTCCATAAGAACCTTGCACACATTCTCTCGATACGGGAAAAGAAGGAGGCTGAGATAAGCTGGGGAATAGCCCGAAATAAATAGAAAAATGTAGGGAGAATAAGCATTTTTAACACATTAGTACGCCCATAGAGAGAAAGATGAAGATTATTAAGCCTTTCCAATGTCTGGCTTGAAGAAGCAATTATTGAGTCCAGATTCAAGGGGATAATATCCTCAATTTTAGATGATATTTTAATACTGAGATAGGTTGCTTCAGATTCAAAGTTAAGATCAGCTGGTCGGCTAGCCTCTGAATGAATCAGTTGAGTTTTACAGATATTTAATTTATAACCTGAAAAGCAGCCAAATGCATCCGCTGCGTCAAGGATCCCAGGCAGAGCATTACTAATATCGGAAGTAACCACAGCGATGTTGTCTGCATATACAAACACTTTATACACCACATTTTTAATCTCGACCGGTTTTATTACGGGATTTTTCTCCAAAGTGTTTATAAAGGGCTCAATGTAAAGAGCAAATAGCAAGGGGGAACAGGGACAGCCTTGCCTCGTCCCCCTTGCTATTGCAATATTCCCTGACAGCCTACCCGAAATACGAATAGCAGCCGATGGCTTACTATTTAAGGTCTGTATAGCTCTAATAAATTCCAAGGGGAACCCCTTCCATGTTAGAACTGACCATGAAAATCTCCATGAGACCCTGTCAAATGCTTTTTCAGCATCCAACAGGACCACGCCTACCGGAGAATTAGTACCCTGCGACCAGTCCAGCATGGATATGATCCTTTTGATATGATCTGTGGTATCTCTATGCTGAATAAAATCATGTTGTTTTAACGAAACCAAGCCGGGCATTAAATCATTCAATCTATTTGCAAGCACCTTTCAGTATATCTTTCTGTCAGAGTTTAGAAGCGAAATGGGTCTATAAGACCCCATTTCGGTTCTTTCTTCCATTTTTCTTCTTAAAGACAACAATCGTTGCCTGAGACCAAGAGTCAGGAGCATTGCCACAAAAAGCTTATTGACAGATTTCTAACAATTCAGTTTTTAGCACATGCTTAAATGTTCGGTAAAATTCAAGCGGGATGCTGTCGGGACCCATAGCCTTTCCCTGGGCTAATCCTAATAAGGCCACCTCAATTTCCTCCCAAACCAGCGGTGCGGATAATATCATTTTTTGTGCATCCTGCAACCCATTCGGTACCAAATCCTTTAAATATTCACCCTCGTCCACTGATCCGGATTCTGACCTAGGGCAGCTATACAAAGATTGATAAAATCCTTTGAAGGCTTTTAGTATGCCCTCCTTGGTTTCTTGCATGACACAGTTTAAATCAATGATTTTATCAATAGCATTAAACACCACTTTATCCCTTAATCTTTTAGCCAGCATCCTACCTGTTTGTTTACAAAATTGGTAAACCTCTTCCTTATGCTGGGCAGCCTTTTCCGCTATTTGATCAACAATATAGGCATACGCACTAGCCCTTTTTATAGTTAAATCTCTTTGGGCTATCGTGGAATCTACACCCAACCTCAATGTCTCAGCAAGTATATGCTCCATCAGTATGACCGCGTTGAAATCCTTCTTATGTTTAGCCCAAACCCTTTTACGTTTGGAGCTAGCGAAACTAAGAGTTTCACCTCTTAAGACAGTTTTAAAGGTATCCCAAACTACTGTCTGTTCTGCTGACCCTTTATTAAATTTAAAGAATTTCTGAATTACCTTCTTCATGTGTTGACAGTATTCTTCATCAAGTAACAGTTTTCTCTCAAAAGAACATATTTGACTCCTTTCCTTCATTTCATAATCCAAAACCAGTTCTAATATTACAGGATTATGATCCGAAACCAGTTTTGGCAGAATCTCAACATTAACTTTCCCTAACAGTGCAGATGCTACAAAAAAATAACCTAATCTAACGAATTTGGAGTGTGATGCAGAAAAAAAAGTAAACCCAGGATCGTCAGAAAAGAGGGAATTCCACACATCATATAATCCATGCTCGAAAATTAACCTCCTTAATGAAGTGTACACCATTTTCTTTCTACCTATGTATATGCTAGAGCTTCTCATGTCAAACCCAGCGTCCATATGTATATTAAAATCACCACACATTATCAGTGGTTGTACCCATTGTGCTAACTCTGTATTCAGGTAGTTAAGAAGTTCAGCATCGTCCAGGTTAGGGCCATACACATTACAGAGTGTAAATCTACAATGATTGATCTTAAGTTCAGTGATAGCCCAGACCCCATTTATCTGCTGAAGATTTTATACAGACACCCAAACCTCGCTTCATCAGTATTGCAACCCTTCTATTAACACCAGTTTGCTTAGAACATACTACTAGCTCCTACCCCAAATTTTTCAAGTACCCCCTGTTAACCCAAGCAACGTGCGTTTCTTGTAGACATAATAAATCGATATTTAGCAACTGCACTATTCTAGACAAAATCTGCCCTTTCCTGGAATCATTAAGCCCACATATATTCAAAGAGCACATTTTTACTTTCTTATACATTTTCCCAAAAAAGAGAAAACCACTGTCTCATAAAGCGTCAGAGGCATAATCAAAACATGTCTACTCAGGCCTTCATCTCTGTTCATCACTTTTCTATTTTTTCTTAACATCATTTGGACACAGATAGTCATTTTGCCCTGCGACTTGTCTGCAGCTGACTTATCAACCCCCACCACCAAGACACCAAACCCCCACACCCAACCCTCATACCCCCCTCCTCAACAACCCACCCAACCCACCCAACCTACCCTACCCACCATATGAGGCACAGGGACCATCAGTCCCTGCTAGTAATGGAGTGCCGTACCCCCCCACCCCGAATCTCAAGAAAAGAAGAGAGAAGAAAAAAAAGAGATCTACTCGTTAAAGCAAACAAACACATTTAAACCACTCTTTAGCCAGCCAATTCCTCCAAAGAACCCAGAAATTCCTTTGCCTCATTTTCGGAGAAAAAATATTTTGTTTGCCCCTTTGCAATCACTTTCAATTTTGCAGGGTTCTGTAAAAAATCTGTCGCCCCCTTATTTTGAAAACCGGGTATCAACTGGTGCAAATGCCATCTTTTAGAAAAAGTAGCCTGGCAGAAGTCTGGTCTACCAAAAAAATTACAACCTTTATACAATGCTTTTTTATCCGGTCTTGCTAGTGAATATATTGCTTCCCTTGCCAAGAAATCGTTGAAACATACTAAAATTGCTCTCGGGCGTTCTTCTTCTCCATGTCTAGGTTTCCTGATCGTGAACGGAAACCGATGGGCTCTCTGGATTTCTTTTGACCAGTCCCAGATTGTCATTTCAGGAAACGCTTCAGACAATAACTCGCCAACAAGCTTCCGCATATCGGACCCCTCCTCCTTCTTCTCAGGAATGCCTAAGAAACGTAAATTATTTCTACTGGTCTGGTTCTCCAAATCGGTCAGTTTATAGGAAAGGTCATCACGATGAGCTTTAATGGATTTCAGCTCTGCTTTTCGAGCGACTGCGTCATCTTCTAAAGCAGAAATTCTTTCCTCAGCTTTCTGTGACTCTGTCGGTTGTATCGGAGCAGATTTTAATAAGATGACGGACAGCATTCTTGACTTTGCTGCAATTTGCCTTTGTTCGTGTATTTTCTGCTTTGCTTTCTGCTCTATGAGACATCATGGTGTCATAAATAGTAGCCAGCGTGATTTCTTGAGAGGCTGTCGGGACATCAATATTCTCCACGCACTCAAGTCTACCTTTATCAATTTGCTTCAATCCAACGGTTGCAGCTCCATTAGTACACACTGCATTTCGCCCCTCCGTTTTCGATTTAGTGCGAAATAACCCCTTTTTCTTGGTCTCTTTACAGTTAAGGCACTAATATTCGGCGAGTTTAAATTTAAATCCTCCTTTGAAGTGCTCCCCTCATGAAAATCAGCCAAGCCCTTACTCATATTGATACTCTCGTTGGATGACAAATCTGATAAAGAATAGAAATTGTCCACAGCTTCTTGAAGCCCTGTCAGATTTTGCGGTGGATCCTCCACAGGCCGACAGGACTTTCTCGGATACGCATTTCTCCATATTACCGGGCCTGGTCTCATTAACAGTACCACCAGAAACAACAGAAACACCAGGAACTACATCTCCCAGAATGCTTCTCGCCTGACTCGAAACATTCAAAGCAAGCAGCGTTGCATTTTGGGAGTTCTGCATTGCTTCAAAATTCAGGCTTGATACAACCTCTTTCCCAGTCGAAGTTTCCAAGTCTATGTTATCTGGGGGTACATTTTCACCACTCCCAGATATATCACAGCCCACCCCTGCATTGACAGCCACTTCTAAAGTTTCTAGCATCCTGATTCATCATTCTCCCGTTTTGCGAGCCCCTAATAGCGATTCATAGCGAATCGCTATTAAGGACTCGCAAAACGGGATTCATGTAGAAATTGCATAAAGAAATGCGATTCCTACATAATCCTTATTTGAGATTAGCAAATTGCTAATCGTAAATAAGGAATAACTCGCCATTCATTCCTATGGGCCAAAAGGCCCATAGGAATGAATGGGGAGTATTCCTTATTTGCGATTAACAATTAGCTAATCGCAAATAAGATAGCGATTTGAAGGGTGCCAGGGGTGTCCAAAGGACACCCTGTAGCACCCCTCAAATGAAATTTTACACAGGTGTTGCACACACACATGTCCCAAGGACATGTGTGTGTGTAACATGCAACTCAGAAAAATGCATTTAAAAGCATTTTTCTGAGTTTTCGCAATTTACCACGAGGTCTGACCTCGCGGTAAATTGCGGCCAGAAATTGCGAATTCGCAAAACAAAATTGGATGATGAATTGCATTTAAGGAATCTCAAATAGAGATTCCTTAAATGTAATTCCTCGCAAAATTGCGAGATCGGATGATGAATCCCAAATGCAAAAATCGCACTCACAAAGGGCCAGATTCTCAGAATCTGGCCCTTTGCGAGCCGATTTCGGCTTCATGAATAAGGCTGTAGGTGTATTATAGCGTTTCTTATACTCTGAGAACAGTGAGGCAAGATGGCAGCCGTGGCGTGGGCGACGTAAGCAGCTCACTCCCTCGCTCCGTCTCTCGGGGAAGAATGAGAGCTTTTCACGGATTTTGATTTGGACTCGCTAGACTCTATGAAAAGAAGAGGCAGCAGGTGTTTTCTTCGGGGAGAAAAAGTGAAGTTGCAGCGTTATTTGTGGTGCAGGCTTCTGTTGATTATTGGACACCCAGAGACCCGGAGACCCGGAGACCGACGGAGACCGGCGAAGCTTTTGTATATAGCCGTATCGTAGCAGAAGCGGTGTGGCTGTGACACGGGGGCTCGGAGATTTGAGATTCCGCACAGATGCTGTCTGATTTGCTTCGCTTTAGACGCCGCGTTCCGTTTTTGGCGGCTTCCCGCTTTGTTGTGTGGCTCATACTGTGGCGTCGTTCGGGGGCACGGAGGAACCGCCAGTCAACGGAAAATGCCACCTAAAATTACCACCCGTAGTGTTAAAGCGAAGGAACATCCTGCAGGTGAACAGCTTTTGATTAATGTGGCGGACAAAAAGATTATCGGAACGCCAGCTGAAGGAGGTGAGAACTCTGCCCTTATTTCAAATTCTCAAAAAGGGGGTGAACCGGCAGGAAAGACCAGACCGGTTACATATATGGGCAAACAGAGTCTTCATACGGTCCCAGCTTTGTTTGAAAGACAGAGTATAAGAAACGCTATAATACAGACAGCGAATTCCTTTAATGCAAATTTTAGCTAAGAACACGTATGATTTACTGGAAATGGGCCTCATGCTGGGATGAATCCTAGGAACTAGTCTCACTCACTTTAAGTCTCACTGCTAGCTATTCGTCCTCACCAAAATTTCAATAAGCGGAACCACAGCCATTAATTCTTAAAGTTTATATAAGAATAGCACCATAAAGCATTTGCTGCCAACTGTGATCATGTGGCCAAGGTAGACCGTGACCTAGGTGCGATGTGAGGTTGACTGAAGCCAGGTTCAATCCAATTGGAAATTTTACATTTGGACTTAGTCTCTGAAATGGAAGTCCAAAATATTCCGTGTTGCAGGTGTCTAAGGAGAGCTCCATGAGATCGGACATGCATCGGATCAGATCCCTGTGAAACCATTGACTTTTGGCAGGAAACATCTGAGCCAAAGTAATTTGATTTACTACTGTGGAAAAGCTCTGAACTGGAGCAACCTGAATCTTAAGCCCATCAGCAACCCACGGTCTTGGATAAGCTTGGCAGTTTGATCCTGGTCCTCCAGAAGTATTTTGAGCCAATACGTTCCTAAGCCCCAGATTCATCAGGCTGTTAGGTGGAGTACACGATGGCACAGCCTAAAGTTTCAGGACCTCAGACACAGCACTTGGGCTCAAGACTCGCGTGAGCAGAGGCCAAAAACTGGGTCTACAGCAGGTCCAGTTGGAATCGGTCAACTTTGCTGTTGTGGGAATGACCTCTTGTAGCTTGTTGTGTCCCTGCAGCTTGAAAAGGAGGTCAGTCTTATGACCCTTACGGCCCACTTCTTTGTCTTGGATACAACAGGGGAGAGCCAGACAAATCCTTCAGGAATCTTCCCAGTTGTTAGACAGTGGATTCATTACTCTTTTGACCTTCCACATGCCCAGTAGCATTCTGGGGAGGGTACTGGGGATGCCAAATGTTTGCCTCACAGTGGGGTAGCTCCTGGTTCCTCTCTAACCAATGGGGTAAATGCTCACATGGGTTAAAGCCCTACTGCAAAAATGTCATAGTGCCCCTCTATGCATAAATCCAAGATGGCAAAATCCGTCTCCCCTTGTGCAGAACCTGTGTGCCCATTGCAGTGGTATGGTTAGGACAATGAACAACCCATCCTCTATGGTCACTTCAAGTCAGTTTTGGGGGCAGCTGCCACCCCAATGTGGCAGGAGTTTTGCTGACTAGAGGAACAAATAAGATGGCCTGTGTATGTGTCTTCTGACATTTGTCTGTGACAAGAGACACCCTTTAAAGGTATATTCCTGGGCATTGCCCAAATGATCTTCCTGCTAACCTAACAGAAAATGCTCCGTGCACCCAGGCCTTTGTCTTCTGCTCTGGCAGCAGTTTTTATACCTAATTCAGGGTGGAGAATTCAGAGGGCTGCAGCTGGAAGTTAATGTGCATTCGCCTCCGGAGGCTTTAGACAGGGAAAAGGTAATGTTCTAAGGTATTAGTTTAAAAGGGCTGTATCTAAAACAGGATAGGTGAGCAAAATGTATATGAAGGATATACTTGCCACTGGCATCCAACTATTTAACAAAGCCCTTACTCAGAGGAGGAAGAGGTTAGTTTGATTTTAAGTAATTCAGCACAAATGATTCATATTTATAACATCTAATGTATTCATTATGGTTTGATATTTTACAGCTCCAGACATCAATTGTAGTGATTCGAGAAACATGTGTATATTGCTGCTAAGTAATTATGTAAAACTATGCAAAATGTATCTCACTCTCAAAAATTACCCATATTGTCCATTAGAGGAAAAAATTCAACGTGAAAATGTAATTTCGAGTTGAATTCTAAAAGCTCATGTTCAAAACACTAAAACACATGTCTAGAGATAACAGCCCTACCTGCACCAACTTTGATGAAAAACTACAGCTACTTTGAAGTAAGCATACTGCATTTACCAGAATGCAATGGGGTGAACTATGCAGGGATTTGACGCAGATTTCTCCCTCCCACCATGTGTTTAAAAAGCACCCATGAGCCAACAAGCTGAAAAGCTCACCTGGGATGCACCTGTGTGCCTGTGGAGTGGCACTGTGACCTGTGATGATTTGGGCCGCATTTCGGCAACCCCAGATGACTTTTCTCTGCTCTCTACTACATCTGCTCTGTTCTGATGAAGGGCTAAACCCAGCAACATGTGTCCAGAGATCACAGCACTACCTGCACTGACTTTGACAAAAAACTACGGTAATTTTGAAGTAAGCATACTGCATTTACCAGAATGAAATGGGGTCAACTGTAGTGGGATGAGAGGCCGTTTGCTCCCTTCCCCTTGTGTTTAAAAGACTCCCTTGAGCCAACGACATGACAAGTTCACCTAGAAAACACCTGTGTGCCTTGAAGAGTTAGACAGCATTTCAGCAACCCCAGATGGCTTTTCTCTGCTCTCTACTACTTCTGCTCTCTACTGATGAAGGACTAAACCCAAAAACACATGTCTAGCGATAACAGCACTACCTGAACCACGGCAACTTTGAAGTAAGCATATTGCACTTGCCAGAATGCAATTGGGTGAACCGGGCTGGGATAAGAGGCAGTGGGCTCCCTCTCCCCTTTTGTTTTAAAGGCTCTGTTAGAAATGGGGGTCTCTAGTTGGAACTGGTTGGCACCTTTGTCCAAATAGGGACTCTTGCTTCTAGTCAGGATAAGGGGGATACACTCCTAAAATAGCCCCTGCTCACCCCCTTGGTAGCTTGGGATGAGCCGACAGGCTTATCTCAGTGGCATTTGTGAACATATACAGTAATACAGTGAAAACACTAAAAATGAACACCACACCCGTTTAGAAAAATGATTAATCTTTATCTAAACCAGACCAAACAGAAAAAATCCTCAAAACAGTATGAAAAGTAGGCTCTTCAATGGTAGAAATAGTTCAGTTCAGTGCAAGTTGTAAATGCAACACTTTTACAACAAAGTACCTTAGATGTGGCACGCAAAGCAAACTAAAGGGTTGCAGGGAAGGTGATACGCCGTCCCTTACACTCAGGGGAGTGGATGCGTCTATTCCTTACTGCAGCGCAGGGGAGGAAATGTGTTGTTTTCTTACTGTGCGGGGAGTTGATGCGTCAGTTTCTTACTGCGTTATGGTTACGATGCGATGAGATGATGCTTCAATGCAATGTGACGATCCGGTGCAATGCAATAAAATAGTGGCTTGATGCGATGCGACGATCCAGTCTGATGCGTGAACATTTGAAGCCGCACTCAGGAGCTGCAACGATGTTTTTGGTGATGCGTCGGGACTCAGTTTAGATGCGGCACGCTTCTTACCCGTGGCTCGGCGATGCGTCGGGTCTCGGTGCGGGTGCGATACGCTTCTTTATAGTTGCGTCACGCATACAGCTCCCAGTGACAAACAATTTCTAGAGGTCTAAAACAGCAGCAGGCACCTCTCTGCAGGTTAGAATTCCGAGCAAGGTAAATCAGGGGAGCTGGTGGTGAAGTCTTTGTGTTCCCGAGACTTCAGACAGGAAGCAAGCTCAATTTCAAGCCCTTGGCGATCTTCCTCAAGTTGACAAAGCAAACAACAAAGTCATTTTCTCCTTTCCTTGGCAACAAGTAACCACTGCAGGCCCACCCCAAACAACAAACAGGACAGGGACAGTAATCTTCCTTCAGCTGCAGGTTCCTCTTGAGTTCCCAGAAGTGATCTAAAGATTTGGGGTCTGAGCCCCCCTTTTTATACACACAACTCCTTTGTCTCTGAAGGCAGAGAGTGTCAGCTAAAACCAGTTCTGTCCTCTCTGGTGCAGCTTCCTGGCAGGAGGTGGAGACAGCATTGTTGAAAGCATACCTGGCCCGGCAGGTGAAAGAAAATCTCCTCCCCCTACTCTAAATGCAACCCAGGTCCCATTCAGCCCAGCCCTGACTCATCAGACTGCTGGAGCCGCAGCCCTCTCCCAGCTCCTGTCACTCACAAGCCAGACATGCAATACACAAACCTAGCAGAGGCACACTGGATAGTTAGGCAGGGCAATACCTACTTTCTAAAAGTGGCATTTTCAAACAGAGAATGTTAAAATCATCCACACTAAAAGATGCACTTTGACATTTTAAGTTCAGGCATACTAAACTTCCTATCTTGTTCCCTGAGTCAGGTAAGTTTATAAGATGTTATAATCAAACTACCCATTCTGGCCTACGGGAAAAGATAGCCTTGCAATAGTGAAAAATGAAATCGTCTGTAATTCACTTTCAGGATATGCCACACACATCAGGGCATGTCCTACCTTTCACATACAATGCACCCGGCCCATAGAGGTACATTGGGCCTACCTTAGGGGTGACTAATATGCAGAAAAGGGAAGGTTTAGGGACTGGCAAGTGTGTGCACTTGCCAAGTCAACATGGCAGTCCCAGTCCCAGACTGCACACAGGCTCTGCAAATGCAGGCCTGAGCCACATTTTACAAGCTGCTTCTGTGGGTGGTATATTCAGTGCTGTAAGCCCACCAGCAGCATTTGATCTTCAGGCCCTGGGCACACAAGGTACACTGTACTAGGGACTGACAAGTAAATCAAATAACCAATCATAGAATTACTAATCCTTACAACAATTTACAATAGGGAACACTTGCACTTAAGCACTGAACAGCAGTGGCAAAGTTCCCAAAGCATCTAGACCAGCAAAAACAGATGAGGCAACAGCAAAAAGTGGAAGGGAGACACACACCAATGGCCTTGAGCCAAAGAGTTGACTAGCTGGGATGCACCTGTGTCGCTGTGGAGTGGTACTGTGACCTGTGAAGACTTTGGCAGTATTTCAGCAACCCTAGATGACTTTTCTCTGCTCTCTACTACTTCTGCTCTGTGCTCACGAAGGGCTAAACCCAGAAACATGTGTCAATAGAGAGCACCAACTGTGGTGAAAAACTGCAGCAACTTTGGAGTAAGCATACTGCATTTACCAGAATGCAATTGGGTGAACCGCACTGGATGATAGGCAGTATGCTACCTCCTCCATTGTATTTAACAGCTCCCTTGAGCCAATGATCCGACAACCTCACCTGGGATGCACTTGTGTGCCTGTGGAGTAGCCCTGTGACCTGTAAAGACTTGGGAAGCATTTCTGCAACTCAAGATGACTTTTCTCAGCTCTCTACTACTTCTGCGCTCTACTGATGAAGGGCTAAACCCAGAAACATGCGTCTAGAGATAACAGCACTACCTGCACCAACTTTGGTGAAAAACTACAGCAACTTTGAAGTAAGCGTATTACATTTGTCAGAATGCAATGGGGTGAACTGTGCTGGAATAAGAGTAAGTGTGCTCCTTCCCTCCTTGTGTTTAAAAGGCTCCCTTGAGCCAACGAGCTGACAAGCTCACCTGGGATACAACTGTGCACCTGTGGAGTGATACTGTAACCTGTGAAGACTTGGGCAGTATTACAGCAACCCCAGACAACTTTTCTCTGCTCTCTACTACTTCTGCTCTGTACTCATGAAGGGCTAAACCCAGAAAACACGTGTCTAGAGAGACAGCACTACCTGCACTAGCTTTGGTGAAAAACTACAGAAACTTTGAAGTAAGCATGCAGCATTTACTAGAATGCAATTGGGTGAACTGTGCTGGGATGGGAAGCAGTGTGCTCCATCCCCCCTGAGGATATTAAAGAATTTGATTTTTATATTGTGGCTTAACTCATTTCACTAGTATCTACCGCAAAGATGTGCGTGCAACTTGTAAAGTCATAGGTAATATCCTTCAGAGATCAATAAATCATTAACATCACATTGGGCATTACCACTAAATGCACAACAGCGCTTAATTTGTAAATAAGTAAGTGACAGGGCTCTCGTCAGAAGGCCACTGCAGACTGCATCACCAATTGCTTCTGCCAGAGCTGCCAATGACAGTACCAACATGACTACTAAACATCATACATCTACAAGTTTGACAATTTAGTCTATTCCAGGGCTCCAAAGCTATAAGAAAGGCTTGGGCTCCAGATATTAGTTATTTTGATCTCCTATCAAATTAATTACCACGGTTGTGCTGATCTCTAAATTAGACAAACATGGCCACCATGTGGCAGACTGTCATAAGTGCTGCAGCTGACATTCAAGAGTGATTTCTTAGCACAGGAAACCACCAGTTCAAAATAAGCACTGATGCCCGGTGGCAGCAAGTGCTTAACCGAAAAAATTATTCTATGTTGAAATAAATATGTAAAGGCGTTGGTCATTTTACAAGTAGAAGTTAAAGATTGACTCTTCATAAGTGGAACATTGGCATAAGTAGACATCGCTAGAGGTGGAAGTGGGTGCTGGCCTCATAACTTACGCCGACAATGTTCACAACCCTTTAACTGAAAAATACAAGTATTGAAAAAACAAAAGTATTAGGTAGCATTATGTGGTGTATATTTCAGCTAAGTATATTGTCTGAATCCATACAAGTCCAGACTTTGAATGAAGTTCTGAGTGATGAAGAAAAGGGTTTAGACTGAAACATATACTTTACCTTACATATTACATAAGGGTCACTAGAGCAATACTGTACTGGGAACATGCCATGCTCCAGTGTCCCCTAGAAGAACATCCAAGTACAACACATTAACCCTTAGTACGAGCAGCCTGTTAGTGGGACATACACTATGACCTCTGTACTTCCCATTTAGGATGGTGATAATTGAGGATCAGAAACCCAGCACCTTTACTAGGTGGACCCTGAGGGTCCACTAAGAAATGAGGAATTACTGAATCTGATTTACTGCATGCACATTCCTCCTAATTTCTTATTCATAGCCACAGTTTCCTGCAGAGATTGTGCCTGCTTTTGAGCAACTCGAATCTGTGGCGATAACTGTCCTGGCATTACTCATAATCTTGTTGGGCCCGGTACAATTTTTCCTGAGTCTGCAAGCAACTGGTAATGGTGCAATATCTATAGCATTTATTATACAGCTTTCCATGACCTTTCTTAGTCCTAGAAGTGACAATTTTGTTGTTAAGATGAATGTTAAATGTAAACTTTTACTGATTAAAAATCAGAGCAAACTAGTTCAGTCAAATCAGTTACTTTGTGCTTGAACCCCCTGGTCATAAAGGGTCTGATGGTTATCATATGGGTGAATAGAGTCCTGGATTGTAGTCATCAATGAGTGCCCTCGAGTCTCCATAAAAGAATGTACATGTCCCCATGGAAAAAAATCCCTCATCAGTAACCTTTCAAAACATTCCGCTACTTTGGTGCATGTTGTACTGTAAGAGCAGGCCTCATCCAGACCCACTAGTGCAAGGGGTTCGCCCTACTCTGCACAAAGTCTTCAGACCAATAGGAAGAAGTTGGCACGAAAACTGGAATAGAAAAAGTAACATTTTATTACACCTCATGAGGGGGTGCTACGGTTCAAACAGTACCCTACGGTATTGCAAGAGGTAGAACCCCGAGCCAAGAAAGTATGGTTTATTTATACCCGCACATGGGCTCAAAAGAAGGCGGTACAAACACAAGAGCACAGTTTATGTACATATAAGGTAATATTCGAGAGGCACAATCGAACAGTGGGAGGAGCTAACAGTTTTGGGGTTCGACAAACACATTCCTATCTGGAACTAATCACTAACAGATGTGGACCCTACTTAACATGCGCAAAAGTGAGGGATGCTAAAGATAACTTGTTGCCGGGCAGATTTCAAGCGCCGTAGACAGGAAGATAGGACAAAGTAGCATATAGCAGACAAAATGGCTGCCATGAATACAAAATGGAGTCCACTAAATGTCAAGATAACAGCCAGGACTAAGATGTCATCTGCTAATGCTTAATCTGATCGCTCTCAAATTATAACAGTGTTGTGGCACGTGCAGTGGGAGCCTATAATCTTGCATGTGAAATGCCCACATGCAAATGAGGGAACTACCCACCAATAGAGTGACTTTGGAGCATCTACATCCATTTGCTAAATATTTTTTAAAAGGGGTGCAAGGTTAAGATTGAAATGCCAGAGTCTGCTGGAGCAAAATACCAGTCACAAAACATGCGCAATTACGTTTTAGGACTTTGAGTGGCAGACTTACAAGCCCCTTGCGCCACCATTGTGCCACTTTTTTGACACAACGGCGTCGCAAACAATGCAGCCAATTTATAACATGAATCATCTAGGGAGATAATTCACGTTCTAAAGCTCTGTGCCACATTATACCTGTGCCAGGTATAACGTATGTAGGCTTGGCGTTGTCACTCAGACAGCCATGTAGAACTGACAAAGTGAAATCTACAACATTTCACTGCGTCAGTCTATGCCTTCACTACGCCTGCTCAGACCAGGCGTAAAGGAATGACGCTGGGCTTTTAGTATGGGAATCACCTATCTGTTGTTGCACATTGCTGGAGATGCGTCCCTTTCATGAGCAACTCCAGCGATGCGTCACTTTTGTGCCAACAGATGCGTCCATGCATCTCTGATGCACCTGTTAATCCTTGCACCATGGAGCACTGTATTGTACCTACATGGCATCCATGGTGGCGCAAGGACATTTGGCACTGGTGCAAGGAAACTAACGCATCTATGCAGATGCATCAGTTCCTTGTAAATCCGCCTCTTAATTGTGAAATACTCACTCACAAAAGTTATAAAACACACGCAAAGTCTTGAATGTGAGGACTGATACTTAAACAAGTCATATAAATAGGTATTGGCTTTTTTGCGATAAAAGAATGAGTACTGAACGCTTCTACTCTACTGTTGGGGGCCGCCAGTCCATCTGAATGACATTTCATTTTAATCTCTAATTTTACACAGTTGGAAACTTGTTATTCCATAGATAATGGCAAATGAACAATAGCGTTAGATATAGGTCTTCGGATATTAACAGACCGTGAAGCGAGAACTGCTGAGAAAATCTGATCATAATCAGAATGAACAATGTGTTCTGAGTGGAGAGCCACAGCATTGTGGGAGTACAGACAGGAGGCTTCGCAGATAAGACACTGCTAAAAGTTCAGGATTTTTCCTGTTTCACAGATTTCAGAAAGAAAATTCCAGAATCGGCATCTTTCTGCTGCAAAGCGACAAAGGCCTATCAGTCAATTGTCTGAGAACCAGTCTGCAACATTGTATAGTTTCTGACGAAAGCCCTCCGTTCTTTTACTGGTTGAATACATGCATACAACTAAATTGAATACGGTATAAGTGACAATAGCTGAATAAAACATTTCCCCTCGAGTATCCTGAAAGAACTTGGGAAGAAGTAAAATCATATGTGGCTAGCTCCTAGGTTTATTGGGATTTTGGACCAGGGCAAGGAAAGCAGAAAAAAGGGAGAACGATAGTAAAACGTTGACAAAGGAAAACTTAGGAGTTGAAAAAACCTGCAAGAGAGATACAGAGGTAGAACGTGTAGGATAGTGGAAGAAAGTGGCATACGGTGGTTAATACTAGGCACCTTTGATATTCAGCGAAGGCGGAATTAGGCAGCGCCAGAGGCAAACTCCTAAGAATAACTTTGGGCTCCTGTACTTAGTCCGTGCTAGCTGAGGGGCAGCTAAAGAGGCATGGCCAGGAATCTGGCACACACACACACAACTATGTATGTCACATGGGTTAGAGTAGGAAACCCATATCAGTTCTTGATAAGCACATATACATCCATTTCAGCATGTTGCAGGGGTGTCACCAGCATGGTAAGACTTACTTTAACAAACATCATGCCATTCTCTAGACGATGGCTAGGTGTGTGGTGGGTGTGGGCAGAGGATAAATGTAGTGTGGAATTGTGATGTTTTCCTTGTGTGTATTAAGTCAATAAAACTAGCCTGGCCAAAACATTGTAGGATCTGCAAACAATTTCCAGTGGAGCTAGTGTTGTCTCTCAATCTGGAAAGAAAAATGTACAATTATATGTACATTAGGCAAGTATTATTGGGATTTAATGTGCACTTCGTAAGGGTGCAACGTACATCTGCAGCCTTCTTCTAATGATGCAATCTGCAAATAAATAAATAATTAGGTCAGAGTGTACAAGAGCAGCTGGGAACCCCAGGAAAATTTAGCAAACAGTATCATAAGAAAGGAACTTCCATCTGATTCAGTTTGGGTATTGCAACAGGGCACAAAATATCTAGTTCCTTGCTTATTGGAGAGGTGGCTTGCTCTAGCTATGCATTGGTCATGTATTTATTTTCTGTTTCCTACAGTGCTGCAATTCCTGAAAAGACATCAGTGTGCATTACACTAACTGCTGTTCTCAACTGCTGGAGTACAGGCATTGTTAATTTCCTTCAAAACTAAGGCTGGGCGTAGCAGGCGGAGTTGCTCTACGCTGAGCACCACAGAGTTGGCCAAAAACTCTCTCTCACCCCCTCAATAAATATTTTCTAAATGCAATCAACAATTCATGTAAAATAAAACCGCACTTACCTTATCGCGGCATCCCGGGCTGCCCTCCTCCTCCTCGCCGTAACCCATGGTAGGGCTGCGAATGCACAGGCATGCACGCGCATTCGCAATCATACCACAACGTATGTTCAACGTAGGAGATTACGGCGTGGAGTAGGGCACGATAAGGTAAGTGTAGTTTTATTTTCCATCAATTGTAGATTGCATTTAGAAAATATTTATTGCGGGGCTGTGGGAGGCGGGAGGGCCTGGGTCTGTACTCTGCTCCACTGCAGAGTCGGATGTTTTTCAGAAACTTTGCGTTCTCCACGGAACCCAGAGTATGCAAAATTCTGCAAACTCTGCCAGCCGAGCGGAGTTCAGTGCCCAGGGTTATTCAAAACCTGTAGACAGCAGTTCTCCATTCGTCGATCAAAGTTCTCCCCATGTTATATGGTTGCAAGGTTCAGATGTCATTAGGTCTGTTCTTGGCAGAACAGATACTAGTGTAAGGACACTACCTTACTTTTACCCAGTCTCTAGGTAGCAGACAGACCTGACACCTTTGGCATAGAATGCCCCCAGACTTTTTGTGTTCACTCTCCTTTTTTTGTTGAACCTGTTTTTGTTGACATTAGCACTATGGGCACGTCGCCCCTGCTAATTAGAGGTGAAGTGCATATGCTCTCAAGTGGTGTGCTATCTTGTTTAAATATGGTAACATTATTATACTTTCATTTCCCTTCATTGCGCAGGGTGCACCTTGGAAAAGGTGCGTCCAGCACAATGGAGGAAACTGCGCCGTATTATGATGAATGCGCTGCACTCAGGGCAGGTGCAAACTCATGCTTCCCTGGGGGCCGTGCATTCATGTGGAAAACTGAGCGGCTGCTTTAAAGCCACTCCGTGCATTCACAGTGCAGGCAGCAACCTCCCTGCCCTTTGAAGGGGGGATAAGAGATCCCCTTACCCCCCTACAGAGGGCTGCTCCTAGGGTCGCACTCTCAGTGCACCTCCTGAGAGCTTCTTTGCCTCTTCGTCAGTGTCTCTAATACAGCGCAAACCAGAGACAAAGGGATTCCCTCACTTGCATAGGTCACACCCCCATGGAAATGAGGGAACACCTCCTCAAGATACTATCGGTATTACGGAAGGGGCTGCACATGCGTCTGCGGCCCCTTCTGTAATACCAAAGTGCCCTGGGGGCTTGACAAAGCGGACACAAATGCCTGTTGCACCCCCAGGGTACTTTGTGTAATATGGCCCCTTAGAAGTACCTAGTTTCTACATGTACTCAGGGCCTCTAAATTAAATGCTGAAAATTAGTTGCAGCACTCATTGTGCCACCCACTTACATAGCACTGTAAAACATGTCTGAGGCCTGCCACTGCAGCATGTGGTGAACTATCGTTCCGACCTGGCAAAATAAACTTATTGCTTATGTTGTACATGTTCTGACAGCGAAAAACTAGTTTTTGTACTGTAGAATCGTTATCTGCCCATAGACTATACTAGATTACCTCATTACACTTAAGTGACAACTTGAGTTTGGGAGCAGATAGAGAAATACTTCTTCTACTCATTTGAAATGTGATTTCAAATCCTTGCATTTTAAGTTACTTTTGAAATGTGATTTCAAATCCTTGCTTTTTAAGTTACTATTCTGAAAATGTCACTGCTATAAAGTTGCCATTTGCTTGCCCAAAATAAAAGTGCCTTTCAGCCAAGGTCCAGGGCCACCTCAGTGGTAATGACTCTCCTGTGTTGTGATCTGTATTTCTTCCAGACTGGAACAAAAATAACATTGGGTGTCGGGCGCACTGTTCCTCTACTGAGCAGGGTCGCCTAGGGGGTTGTACTCAGCCCTCCTGAGCTTCAAAGGTTAGTCTGAGGGATGTGCCCACCCAACATCTGAAGCTGCCTTCCCAGGAAAAGGCAGTTGCAACATGGGCCTTTTTGTCCTCTGTTACACTAGATAGTTTGGTGCCAGACTCACAGGAAAGGATACAACTGACCAGAACCAGTTTAGTGGTATATAAAGAGAGGGACCCCCTATACACAGGCAGGCACTGGATATAAATGTGGCACTCTTAGGACATCTTGTCAGAGCACTCCTGGAACTGTGGAAGTTTTGGAAGAAGGTCTGTCCTGGTCTCTGAAGATGGAAGAAGGGATATGCTTGCCTTGAACCCAGGATCCCCATAAGTGATTCCTTAGGTCAGTTGGTTGACCTCCTTTTTAAACCACGGGGAAACAACATGCTTCCAGAGGCCATTCCTGCCTCCTAGCTGACCAGGCACAACTGGTCCTGACATGTTTGCCTCTGCTGGCTTTTGCAGTAGTGAGCCTTGAGCCCCCATGTGCTGTCCTCATGGACCTGGAAACTTGACTGGAGTCAAAGTGTGCACCGGAAGGGTTCCGTGGATCCAGTGTGGTGAAGCTTGCCCTCACACAGCTCCTGATTGATGACTTCACTGGATCAGATGCAAAATGTTGCAGGACAATGCAAGGGCCTCACATATAAGCTCCTGATTGGCAGCTCAATGGACATGACTCAGGACAATGCGGAGTTTCCCATCACAACCCCACACCAAAGACAAATGGCACAACTCCCAGGGGGCTGCTTTTAGTCTTGTGCCCGTTTCCCTCTCCAGCGTGGATAGCCAGAACTTGTGACTTTGTCCCGGTCCAGTGCAACCAGATACCCACAGTTGGTGGTTTACACCTCTTCTTGGAGTACTCCTACCAGAAGATTTGTGTTGATATTTGAAGCTCTGATTTTGTGTTTTACACATATATAGTAGAGGTGCTCTCCATTTAGGACTGCTCAGTCACAGTAGTTCTTCTAAACAAACAATCTCTTTCAGCACCACAGCTACTCTGTGGAGCACCAATATTTGACCATATTGTGACACCCAATAAAGTAACAAAATGTACTTGAAAGAGCAATAATTACATTCAAGATCAGTGTGAGATAATAAATAGAATTCAACCTGCACCTAACTGATGACAAGGCCAAAAGCCACAACTGCTCTTGGGTTGCTTGTGTCCTGTTTAGGGGGGCCTGCCATGGAAGTTTGTGCTGGAAATTTCATAATGGGTCAGGAAGGTTGGGCTGTGGGGTTCTCAAAGGAGCAAGACTGATTTGAATATTGCTGGTTCTTCTCTTGAGCAGTATAGTAGATAACAAAAAAGCACACCGCACCTAAATGCTGCCCTGAGCAATTACCTGTTCCAGAGATTTAATTCAAGCATCCCTGGCATCACATTTTTTTTCAACTAATTGAGATTCTCAACACAGCCAATTCAAAAGCATCATAAAGTGTTTTCATACTTTGCATGGAAACTGGAAAATCAAAACTGAATATAGTACACAGACCCGATCTACCCTATTAGCTTTCAAAAGTGCATCAAAAACTCACCTATTTCAAGAACACCAGCTGATGGACAGTGTCCTTTATATTCCATTCTCTTTTACATGCTCTACAACTTAGTAGTCAATTCACACTCCTATTCTTGCGCTTCATTATTTTTTGCTTGTTATGTGTTTTGTATTTTATTTGTGCACCATAAATCACGCTGGTCCGCCTGCAGCATTTATTTTTCGCATTATACATGCATTTTTTTAAACATTAAATATTGTCAGAAAATAGGCTTAATTGGAATGTAGAAAAATAAATCCAGCAAAAAGGTAACAAATTCTAAGGGGCATATCATCAAGAAGGGCGTTAAAATTATCGCCGCTTTAGCAGCAGGAAACTGCCACTAAAGCGGCGATAATGGGCTTGATAATATGCCCTTGAGAATTCCAATCGAAGCCCATATTCACACCAGGACATGGGCTTGTATGGGAATTCACAAGGGCATATTATCAAGCCCATTATCGCCGCTTTAGCGGCAGTTTCCTGCAGCTAAAGCTGCAATAATTTTAACACTGTTTCTTGATAATATTCCTTTATATTCTTCTTGAACAGCAATCAACTTTGCTTCAATAGGCATGTTATAAATGAATACTTTTAAGGAGGAGATGGCAAACGGGGTTGTGTCTTTCTGTTGTACTAATAGGTGTAATCCTTTTATAATTCACACTTGCCTATTGTATAAATCTCAAACCTTTTAAAAGATTATACAGCAATGCTGGGCTTCAAACCAGTACCAGTACAATTGTGGGTGGGCGCTCTACCTACACAGCCATTTCACCAGCTGTTAGTCTGCCTCAAGTTATAATAAAATCTGAGTGATACAACGGTGAAGGCACCACTCCCAAGCTACTAAGGATTTAAAGCCAATCAAATCAAACAAGGGGGAGTAGTGGGTGACTTGAATAGCGTTGGCAAACATACCAAATGAAAAATATAAATGAGCTGTATCCTCACAGGTGTTCTTTTCGGAGAAAGCTGAAAATCAACACTAATTGATATAGAGATAAAATTAATTTAGTCCAAATGACCTTAGATATCACCACCATTAATGTTAGAAATGGGATTCCTGGCTGGCTGAGGTTGGCACCAAAGCCAGGCAGAAATCACCACTCTAATTAGGGCAAGGGAACTACTCCTCTGAATGACCCCTGCTGTAGTCCTTAGTTTACTTTAGGCTGCTTCTTCTTTAGGTTTTGGGTACTCTAGGCCAGTCTGAGGCCAGCTGGACACTTCGTAGCGCTTCTGTGCACTTTAACCGGGAGAAATTGTCAGCACCTACCAATACTCACGCATCTCGCGTGGGTCGCGTACACCGAGGCCCTACCAATACTCAGGCATCTCGCGTGAGAGGGCGTACACGGCGGACAGCTTCCAGGCAATGCAAAACAATGGTGCGAGCCGTACCCAGCTTGTGCGGCTCGTACTGCGGGGTGATTGCAGCGTACTGGTTGGTGATGCGCTTCCCGACAACGAGGCGTACGGCGTGGTGCACCCGGAGATGAGGTGCTCAGCTACACTTAAGGAAGGGCAGAACAATGGTACGAGCCGTGCCCAGCTTGTGTGGCTCGTACTATGGGGAAATCAAGGGGTGCAGGCCCGAGCCCGGTGTACTCTCTCTCACTCTGTACGGCCCACGGGGAAATATAGCGTTGCGGGCCCCGAGCCCGATGTGCATTCAGGAGTCTCGGTGCAGTCTCGGTGCACAGCGGCTGTGTCAGGAGGGCGCGCTGAACACGGAGCATCCTGGCAAGCGTACAATCCGCTCAGGGCAGGGCGCACAGAGATCCTCCGTGCACCGAGGACAAAAGTCAGGCGTATTTCTTGGATTAGACATCCCTCGGGCAGGGGGACGGCTCGTAGGAGTCTGGTGCTCTTGGGGGCACCAGTGTGACTTCGGACCTTCACTGCAGCGGGGGTGTGCGCACAGGCAGGCGCGGCCCACAACCTCAGTACCAACTGTACTGGGGTCTCCCAAAGGGGGCGGCGTGGCCGGTAAAGTCTCAAAGGGGGTGAAGCTGGGCAGCAGGGTACGTTCCTACGTGCGAGCGGCTGTCCCAGCAACGATCACCAGCCTCGGAGGAATTCCAGCGGGAGGGGCGAGGGAGCGCTTCAGCACTCTCCTAATGGCTGGCAGGGGCAGAGGAATAGGCAGCCTGACCCGGGGACAGAGAGAGCGACTCCAACAGAGCGAGGCTCTCACGGGTAAAGGGCAGGCGAGCTCCCGAGTGCCACAGCCCTAGGAGGGGGCGATGAGGGCGCAGTCTCAGCTCCAGCAAGAGGCACACACGGCTCTCAGTTCAAGGCGAGTGAAGGCACAAGGGACCCACTGGTCCTGAGGTTCCGTTCAGGGGGCAAGCTCAATCAAGCCCTTGGAAAAAGTTTCAGCACAAGTCAGCAAAGTCCTCTTTAGGTCTCTTCCTCTCCTTCCTCAGCAAGGCAGACAGCAGGCCAGTCCTTCCAGCTTTTTCTTCTTCCTTCTAGTTGGGCAGAGGTTCGTTGTAGAAAACAGGATCTAGTTTCTTGGGAGCAGGGCTCCTATACTTATACTCAGTTTATTTTGTTCTTTCAGTCCAGGGGGGCCTTTGCATGGCCTATTTCAGTTTTGAAGCACTCTGTTGTGCTGTTCCTGGCTTTTGCTTTCAGTGTGAGGGGCAGGCACATCAGACGCTCCGCAGGAGCAGGAGCCAGCATTGTGATGATAGGGGCAGCCAGGAAAACTCTGTTGACAGTCCTCCCTCTTCCTGGGCCAGGTATCGGGCTGAGCCATCAGTCACTCCCCAGGAGGTGGAGCCAGCATTTTGGTGGCAGAGCACAGCCCTAGTCCAGGGGCACTCCCACCTCCCACCAAAGTGTAATCCTTGCATTCACCAACTGTCATCCCCCAGCCTTTTAACTCACACAACCCAGACAGAAGATACACATCCTAGCAGAGGAGGGCTGAAATGGTTAGGCAAGCAAATGCTAGTTTTCTGAAAGTAGCATTTGAAAACACAGGATATTAAAATAAACTTTACTAAAATAAGTATTTTATTATTCTGAGTTCAGGCATACTAAACTTGACCTTCTACCATGTTCCCTGAGCCTGCTGGGATTATAGGGTGTAATAATTCCAGCAGCCCATCTTGGCCTATGAGAACAGGCAGCCTTACAATAGTGAAAAACGAAATTGGCTGTGATTCACTATTAGGACATGCCACACACATCAGGGCTTGTCCTACCTTACACTTACATGCACCCTGCCCTAGGGCCTACCATAGGAGTGACTCATATGAAGTAAAGGGAAGGTTTAGAGGCTGGCAAGTGTGTGCACTTGCCCAGCCAGCATGACAGTACCAGACTGCACTCAGGTTCTGCTATGGCAGACCTAGACACATTTTAAAAGGCTTCTTCTGTGGGTGGCGCAACCAGTGCTGCAGGCCCACTAGCAGTATTGGCATTCACAAGCCCTGGCTCCTGGTGCACTCTACTGGGGACTGACAGTAAATCCAATGAACCAATCATGGGAATCAATCAATGTACATATTTTCATAGGGAGAGCATATGCACTTTAGCACTTGTCAGCAGTGGTAAAGTGCCCAGAGTCATTAAACCAACAAAAACAGGTCAGAGAGAATATTGGAAGAAGGCTAAAAGTTCAGGGATGACCCTGCCAAGAGGGCCAAGTCCAACAATTACCAAATCTTGGGACACTAGGAGAGGTCATGACATTTCTTGAAACATAGGTAGTGTTTTGTAAATAGGGCAGTATCACATTTAATTCATTATTTGCACTTAGTTCTACTCCAACACCTTGACATTGTAAATTAGCAACAGTGTATTAGTAGTGTGCCACAGTGTAGAGCCGCACTGAATTCCACGGATAACTGAAATAATATCGACCTCAAAAATATCGAGTTACCATAATATCGTTGACAAAATATCGATGGACAAATTATCGACGGGCTATCTTTAAACAGGTAAGTACAAAAATATCAACTCTAAAATATCGAGTTACTAAAATATAGACTGTAAAAAATATCGTTTTTTTTAATGTCTTTAAATTAAGTTAAAACTAATGTAGTAATAAATATATTTATTATAAACGTACTTAAAATTATTAAAATAATGGTATATTAATAAATATTTATTTAAAATTAAAAAATTATATAAAAAAATAATACATATATATTTATATATTTTTTTTTAATTAAATAAACATATATAATATAATAATTTTACCGTAGCATAGCAAAATAGTTAACAATTATTGTAACAACTGTAGTGAATTCTACAATATCTAAAGCGTTGGATAGCGTAGGGGTAAAATTTACTATTCCCACTCCAGTGGGTGCAACAGTAGGGAAAGCGTTGGATAGCGTAGGGGTAAAATTTACTATTCCCACTCCAGTGGGTGCAACAGTAGGGAAAGCGCTGGATAGCGTAGGGGTAAAAATTACTATTCCCACTCCAGTGGGTGCAACAGTAGGGAAAGCGTTGGATAGCGTAGGGGTTAAAATTACTATTCCCACTCCAGTGGGTGCTACAGTAGGGAAAGCGTTGGATAGCGTAGGGGTTAAAATTACTATTCCCACTCCAGAGGGTGCTACAGTAGGGAAAGCGTTGGATAGCGTAGGGGTTAAAATTACTATTCCCACTCCAGTGGGTGCTACAGTAGGGAAAGCGTTGGATAGCGTAGGGGTTAAAATTACTATTCCCACTCCAGTGGGTGCTACAGTAGGGAAAGCGTTGGATAGCGTAGGGGTTAAAATTACTATTCCAAATCCAGTGTGTGCAACAGTAGGGAAAGCGTTGGATAGCGTAGGGGTTTTTTACTATTCCAACTCCAGTGGGTGCAACAGTAGGGAAAGCGTTGGATAGCGTAGGGGTTAAAATTACTATTCCAACTCCAGTGGGTGCAACAGTAGGGAAAGCGTTGGATAGCGTAGGGGTTAAAATTACTATTCCAACTCCAGTGGGTGCAACAGTAGGGAAAACGTTGGATAGCGTAGGGGTTAAAATTACTATTTCCACTCCAGTGAGTACAACAGTATAAGTAGCCAAAATTTCTTAATTAATTATAATTTATAGAAAAATTAGTACCAAGTAAATTTATTTTCCTATACCAATTACTTTTATTTACCAATTATTTTTATTTTCATGGACAATTATTGATTAATTAAACAATTTAAATAATTAACTTAATTAATTAATTATTTATTGATTTACTTCCCACCCTATTCCCCTATAAACCCACAACCCACTACTGAAACTAATTTACTATTAATTAATTATTTATCAATTAAACAATTATTATGAATTACCAATTATTTTTTATTTAATTACCTATTAATTATTATTTTACAATTAATAATAATTTACATAATTAATTAATTATATTTAAATTACTACCCGCCCTATTCCCCTATCAACCCACTACCCGCTACTGAAACTAATTTACTATAATTTAATTATTTATCAATTAATCAATTAATATTAATTACCTATTATTTTTTATTTAATTACCAATTATTAATTATTAGACAATTATTATTAATAATTACATAATTAATTAATTCTATTTAAATTACTACCCACCCTATTCCCCTATAAACCCACTACCCGCTACTGAAACTAATTTACTATAAATTAATTATTTATCAATTAATATTAATTACCTATTATTTTTTATTTAATTACCAATTATTAATTATTAGACAATTATTAATAATAATTACATAATTAATTAATTCTATTTAAATTACTTCCCACCCTATTCTCCTATAAACCCACTACCCGCTACAGATTTATATTACACAATTACTAAAAAGTAGTCAAAACTTACCTTATTTTCCATTTTCTTTTGTCTATATTCTATCTAGTCGATATTATGTCTAGTCTATATTTTTGATTCGATATTTTGGCTATTAATATCGATATTACTCAATATTTTTGTATTCCATATTATGTCTGGTCGATATTTTGTCTAGTCAATATTTTTTACTCGATATTATGTCCTGTCTATATTTTGGATTCGATATTATGTCTGTTTACCGAATTCCACCTTTCCATGTCACTGGGAAATGCCAGTATTTGATTGGATTTCAGGAGTCTTAAAACCAATATAATCTCTTGCCATTGTAGTGTAGTTCCTATATTCCCAATAGGCTCTGCGCATTGGAATAACATATCCTATAGACTTTGACGTAGGACTTAGGTTGTCTAGGTCTCTATCGAATATATTAGACTTAATTGTGAGTGCCAGCTAGCTCAGAGATCACTAGAAAGTCTCTCGAATAAACACGAAGGGATTCGTTTCTGACAACCACATAAACATGACAACTTTGTTTCCCCCAGAATAAACATATCTTCAGAGTCATGGAAACAATAGATAGATATTTTACTCACTCAATCGTGCATGCTTCGTTTCAACAGAGTTGCGGAGAAATAGAGAGATGGGCATTTTCAATAAAAGTATTTATTGAACAGTCTTCTTTCTCTTGCAAGTAAAGTGAACTGCTACAATCGTAATACTGGTTGCAAAGTATAATGCGTACAGCAAGATGAGTATTATCAAATAACACTGTAAAAGCATGGTATGGTTTCTAAGCCACAAAATACATACATAAATAACAAAGCTAAAAGTACTCAACTGGTGCTTCTAAAATATGCATACCCCAATGTACCTAACCTAAGTCTAGTACAAGGGAAGAAGTAAGTATGGTGTAACATGGGTTTAGTTTCTTTGCCAAGAATCTATCTAAGATTTCTCTTAGGGTCTAATCAACTCCGTACCTTGGTTTTAGAATGAAGGAGGTCTGGTATCTCTGTCTCTTGACTCGATTTCTCAACATCTCGCAAGGGGAGCTTGGAAACACTGGAGCTGGATTCTCAGCGAGAAAAAGGCAGCCTCTCTGTCAGTGTGTCAGCTGGAGGGTCGGATTCCTTCGGCACTTGCTGTTGCGCGCTGCGTCGGGCAAGTAGATAGTCGAACTGCTCCAGACCACCGTGTGTTTGCTAGGGCAAGTGTGGGCATATTTATACCCTGAAGGTGCCTGGTTTGACGTAAAGTTGGACATAATACCGTCACCAAAGAACCCCAAGGGAATGGTCGTTCTTTGAAAATGCCATGATTTCTAGGACAAATCAATATTGATTCATTCGTAGAGAGATTTAACCCATTCTGCTTAATTTGGAATGTAAGTTATTCAGAAATTCAGGAAACCGAGAATTGACTGTAAGTTTTTCAGCGTTTTTGGAGGTGGGAGCAGCGCACACTTTTCTAAAAAGTTGGCTGCCAGGCTTTTGCCTTCACTTGAAAGTTCGTAGCCTAGAAATAGGACATTGAGGCGGGCAATTCTTGATTTTTTAAAGTTGAATTTGTACCCTTCAGATGCAAAGCCAAGTATTATGGTGTTCACTCTGTTCAAGTGCCTGTCCAATTCCTCGTCTGTTAGATAGATGTCATCGACATAAGATAATGCCTTATCATCATACGTTTGTAGTAACTCTGTAACTCTGTCTGAAAATAACCCCGGACTATTCTTGAATCCCTGGGGGAGACGACAGAAGTGATGCTGTGTCCCCATAATTGAGAAAGCGGTAAAGTACCTGCTTTCAGGTGCAATATTTTTACAGAAGAAAACGTTAGAAATATCTAATGTTGTTTATATTTTTTACGCACAATGTTATTCATTAGTGCTGAACTGTGTGCATTTTGTACTGCAAATGTTTTGCAACAAGAGTTTAAATGTTTGTAGTCCAAAGCTAGACGATATGTATTGACTGGTTTGGAGACAGGAAACAAAGGATTGTACATTGAAGAGGTGCATGTTTCAATCACCCCTTGGTATTCCAGTTGATCTATCTCCCTGACTTGTTTTTTAGCTTCTTGCGTAACTGGATACTGCCTCTGAACAGTTGGTTGAGTTTTTAACTGGATTTTATGGTGACGAGAATCCTCATCCCATCCTATATGATTTTTATATAATGATGGAGCCTGGGCTACAGCCCATTTTCTGGCATAGGTGTATTTTAAGTGAATTGGAATATGATTAGAGAAGGCTGGCATAATGATGTCTTTGCCATGTGGGCACTCCCTGGCAAATTCAGGTGGCCAGTCTTTTTCAGCTAGAAGAATTTCATAACCCTTAGAGAGCTTCTCCCAAAAGAGTGCTCTTATTTTCCTAGTTATGTCCCTCTCCATCCGGAGCGTTACTTCATATAACTTATGGGGTACACTAACCCTGGTGTCAGCAGTTTCAAATTGAATGTACTCATTCAAGTCCACTGTCTCCAGATGATCCTTCAGGATCTTGCGAGCTATGGTAACGTCTGCTGTGCTGTCCAGCATTGTCTGAGCCCACTCCCTGTTCTTGAGTTGTGTCCTCAAGATTTTCGACATGTCTGACTTTTTGGAACTGCTACGTTCTTCTTCGTAAATTGAGGTTTCTTATTTTTTGGAAGCTGTTGATCGTCTTTGGACTTCACTCGTTCTTCTTTGTGTTCTGACCGTCCTCTTCTTTCCGATTTCTGTGAGGAAGTCTGAAAGGTACGAGAGGAACGTGTATAAGTATCTTTATATCTATCAGGTTTTCTCAGATTATCCCTATTCCTGAGGTTATTCCTTTTTTCAGAGGGCTCCTTTTGAGGAGTCCTACCTCGGGATTGAGAACGCTTTTCTTTAGGAAGGGACTGTTTAGTATTTTCCCACTTCTTTTTAGGTGTAGTGAGAGTGTTTTTAATAAAGACCTTTTCAAGATTTTCTGTTAGTTGATGCTTAGCCGGTTTCTCACCCAAACTATCTCTACCTTGTTCTTCATGGATTTTTCTATTATTATGACCAGTTCATATGGTTGCTCAGTTACATCAAGTTCTTTTAGTTTTTGGCGGATCGCCACGGATGCTGCTTCACCTTTAATATTAGCTAATATTATAGCTGAGACCTGTTTGAAAACTTTAAGTAATTTCATACTTAGATTTAAAGAAGGCTCTGCCCCGTATTCATTTTGAATCTGTTTCAGGACGTCTGGTATTACCGCCATAGACGGAACACCATGTATTTTTGTGTAGATTGCAGCAAAGACTGTACCCCAAGTGTCACAGTCCTCCAGGTGTGGTGCGATCCCCATTGGTAAACAGATTGTTAGAATCCTGTGTTTCTCATGAGGTGTACTATCTGGAAATACTGCCTCGATGTGAGTAATTATTTGAGCTATACAGAATGGAATTTGTTCCCTTTTTGCAGGCAATTTACTAATGACTGATTGTATGGTCTGTGGTGTAATTTTATTTGTATTCCCCTGGTGAGGGGTTTGCTATGGAATCCTTATAGGAGGTTGGACTGTTAAAGTCCGCATGACATATTGAACCAATTGTCTATGTATTTTAATTAGTTGTTTTAGTTGAACTAATAGTTCTGCACCTGCATTTCTTCAATGGCGGGATGTGGTGTATAGCTGGCTAGTACCAGCCATGTTGCTCCTGGTCTACCTAGTGGACCGAGCCTGGTAATGTGATTTTGAAGTTGTAGGGCGCCTTTAAACCAGAGCTGGTGCTCTTGGTAAGTTAGTGGAATTTCAACATCCTCGAAAGGAGTGTATTCCGAAGGAGTTTCTTCTTCTTTGTAGAAGTGGAACTCATGTGTTCTTGGATTTGCTTCAGGGAAGATAATCCATGAATAGAATACCTCTGTCTGCCGAAATTCATGTGCCTCTATGACAAAAGTAACCCTACCACCTCTTGGTGATAGGCCATTTGCTATACGCATTATAGTAATGGTTTTTCTTAAATTTTCCGGGATGATTATAGCATCTGGGTCGGTTTCTTGGAAACCGGTAATGTTTAAACCCAGTTGGTCAGCAGCTGCAGCTTCACCGGTTCTTCTCGGTCTACTGGTCTCGGTGTCGCTATCCATCATTTTTGTGGACTGAAAGTTTGCAGAGCAAGTTTCAAGGAAACAAAGATAAGGTGCACAATATTTTGGAACACTATCCTTCAACGTTGAACAGACCAAAAACAAATACATAGGATTTTCATCCTACTCATTAATGGCGGATATTTTATCCCTTTACCCACTCCAGACGTCTATTGGAGTATTTTACGGAAAAAAGGGGTCTCTGTGAAAAGCACAACTGAGTTACTCTAGTATCTAGCTTTAAATTACTGCCTTACCAAACGTTGGGCGCCATGTAGTGTAGTTCCTATATTCCCAATAGGCTCTGCGCATTGGAATAACACATCCTATAGACTTTTATGTAGGACTTAGGTCGACTAGGTCTCTATTGAATATATTAGACTTAATTGTGAGTGCCAGCTAGCTCAGAGGTCACTAGAAACTTTCTCGAATAAACTAGAAAGGATTAGTTTCTGACAACGGCATAAACATTACAACTTTGCTTCCCCAAGAATAAACATATCTTCAGAGTCATGAAAACAATAGATAGATATTTTACTCACTCAATCGTGCATGCTTCGTTTCAACAGAGTTGCCGAGAAATAGAGAGACGGGCGTTTTCAATAAAAGTATTTATTGAACAGTCTTCTTTCTCTTGCAAGTAAAGTGAACTGCTACAATTATAATACTGGTTGCAAAGTATAATGAGTAAAGCAAGAAGAGTATTATAAAATAATACTGTAAAAACATGGTATGGTTTCTAAGCCATAAAATACATACATGAATAACAAAGCTAAAAGTACTCAACTGGTGCTTCTAAAATACGCCTACCCCAATGTACCTAACCTAAGTCTAGTACGAGGGAAGAAGTAAGTATGGTGTAGCATAGGTTTAGCTTCTTTGCCGAGAATCTTTCTAAGATTTCTCTTAGGGTCTAATCAGCTCCGTACCTTGGTTTTAGAATGAAGGAGGTCTGGTACCTCTGTCTCGGGACTCGTTTGCCCAACACCCTGCAAGGTGAGCTTGGAAACACCGGAGCTGGATTCTCAGCGAGAGAAAGGCAGCCTCTCTGTCAGTGCAACAGCTGGAGGGTCGGCTTCCTTTGGCACTTGCTGTAGCAAGCTGTGTCGGGCAAGTAGATAGTCGAACTGCTCCAGACCACCATGTGTTTGCTAGGGGAAGTATGGGCATATCTATACCCTGAAGGTGCCTGGTTTGACGTACATTTGGACATAATAATGTCACCAAAGAACCCCAAGGGAATTGTAGTTCTTTGAAAATGCCATGAATTCTAGGACAAATCAATATTAAAGAAAAGGGATGTCCCTGACTGCTGAAGCCGAATTTTCAAAGAAATCGTTGTGGCTTTTTGGAACTAGTGGAAGTATCCATGCCTGTATTTGGACTGCATGGGCTATGCTAAATATGGGTATGATTTCTATGCTTATATAAGGGCAATGTGATTTGTACCTATATTAGGGCATGAATCTGAAAAATTACACTAGGGTCCTAAAATGCTATACAACACAATTGCCTATTTCATTCTTTGACACTGCCCCATTCAATATGTTGAGGGACTCCTGCATTCTTCACATGATGATTACATTATTTTGGTGCCTGGCAACACTCTCTGGCATTCCTGGCAGCCAAGTAGTTTATCTTTGCTTTGGTTTATAGCTTGTTTAACTGCACTATGTTTAAGTTGCTTCTGAAAATTAAGGTGGATATGCGTCCCTTTGTTTTCATGCTGTTCCTTGTAATCTTGCTTTATCTAGTTTTTGCTTAGCCTTGGTCTGCATAGTTCATATGGCCTGCATGAGAACATTCATATACCCATCAGTCTGTACCACATTTGTGGTCTTACGTGACCTAATTTCCCAGCCCATTGGCCAAGGTGAGTGTGGGTCTTTGCTGCGATGAGGGAGAAGGAGCATCCTCCACTTCTGCTTCGGTAGATGCAGGGAGTATGGCAAGTGAAAGAACTGGAGCGTAGTCTTCTCGATGGTTGGTAGAAGTTCAGATTGTGGTTAACGTAGGCGGGCCCTTGGTTGTGTAGAGCCCTGTATGTGTGGGTCAGCAGCTTGAATTGGCATCACGGGGAGCCAGTGGATTTCCTGACGTGGGGTGTGATGTGTGTTTGTCAGGGACATTTCAGGATGAGTCTGTCTGCTGCCTTCCTTCTGTATGGTCTGAAGTCTCTGTAGAAGGTCTGCAGTGATTCCTATGTAGAGGGCATTGCCAAAGTCTAGTCGGCTGGTGATAAGGTCTTTTGGCTCACGTGTAGAGGTAGCCACTTGGAAATCTTATGTAGCACGAGCAAAGTGAGGAAGCTGGCGGAGGAGACAACCTTGATCTCTTATTTCATGGTGAGCTTGTTGTCAATGATAATTCCGAGATTTATGGCATGGTTGGAGGGAGTGAGTGCAGGTCCTAGGTGTGATGGCCACCTGGAGTCATTCCATGTGTTGCTGCTTTTGTCAAAGATCAGTACTTCCGTCGTGTCTGTGTTCAACTGTAGGCAGTTGTTCTTCATCCAGTCTGTGACGTCTTTCAGGCATCTGTGGAAGTTGGTTCTGGTGGTGGTGGGGTGGTCACTGAGTGAGAGGATGAGTTGGGTATTTTCTGCGTAGGAAATTATGTTTAGACCTTGGGATCTGACGATGCTGGCCAGCGGGGTCATATATGTGATGAAGAGCATGAGGCTGAGGGATGAGCCATGGGGGATACTGCAGGTGATCTCCTTGGGTTCAGAGGCAAAAGGTGAGAGGTGGATCCTCTGATTTCTTTAGGTGAGGAAGGATGTGATCCATCTGAGCTCCTCCACTTGGATGTTGATGTGGTGGAGTCTTTCGATCAGTATGTGGTGGGATACGGTGTCGAAGGTCGAGGAGGATACGGTGCTTCTCCTTGAGGAGGGTTTGGGTGTCGTTGGTCGCTGCGATCAGAGTGGTTTGGGTAGTATGATTGCTGCAGAAGCCGGATTGGGAGGTTTCAAGTTGCTGGTTCTGTTGCAAGTGTGTCATGAGATGATTGTTGACCTTTTCCAGTACTTTCATTGGAAATGAGAGCAGGGAGATTGGCTGGTAGTGTTTGAGTTTGCTGTGGTCAGAGGTGGGTTTTTTGAGAAGTGGTCTGACATTGGCATGATTCCAGGTATTGGGAAATGTTGAAGTGGTGATAAAGGTGTTGAGTATTGTGGTGAGTTCCTGGCCGATTCTCTGTTTTTTGAGTTTGAAGATATGGTGCGGGCATGTCCTGGGTGAAGAGGATATTCCAGGTGGGCGGTGTGTGGTTCGTGTCAGTTATGGTTGTGGAGTATCTGTCAAGAAGTCCGTAGGTTATGGTTGTGGAGTAGGTTATGGTTGTGGAGTATCTGTCAAGAAGTCCGTAGGTGTGGGTTGGGGTTCGATCTTGTTGAGGAAGAAGTGATCGAGGTTGTCGCACTGCTCCTGTAAGGGTGTGATGTTGTTTTCCCTGGCAACCGGGTTGGAGAATTCCTTAACAATGTTGAAAAGTTCCTAGGTGTTGTTGGCACTAGTTTTAATGCATGTAACAAAGGATGTTTTCTTTGTTGTCTCTGCACGCAGTGGTAGAGGTTGAGAGAGGTATTGAAGGTTAAACAAAAACACTAAGGTGGACGGGGGCCCTAGGACATTTTAAGAGACCAAGCATAGACACACTCCCTTACTGTAGTAGCTAACACAAAAGTGTCTATGGGTCTAGCGTGGATATTGTATCATTAGTGATACAAATCAGGTCAATAGACAAAAATGTCACCAGAAGAGGAAAAATGAGGTGAAATCATGTGATCCTAACCTGGCCTGAACAATTAAGGATGCCCATCAGTCACTACACAGATCCGCCCTTCATCGTTTGGGATTCCTTCTGGACCATATGTTAACGAGCTGCAAGTGATGCATGAGGATAGGATGGAACATCCTCCATCATTAAGATAACCCGCTCGATGGTCTAAGTACTGGTGGTCAGTGATCTATGTGGTAATGGGTGACTGATTTGCAGTGCATGTGAAGGTGGAAAAGTGTATTAAAATTGGGTGAGGGAGCAACACGTTAGTTTATTCTTGTCTCTGCTCACTACTCCAATGTTAAAAACAGAACAAAGCGAAGCAGTTTTCAACAAATAACTGCCTAGATGAAATATAGGTCAACATGTTTTAGCAAATACCATGGACAGAATAGTCCTTGCCTTCTTCAGGACATAGAAAATGCTGGTGCTCCTGCAAAGTGCAAACTCAGATGTGCAAACAGAAAGTGCCAAAAAGATGCAAAATCATAATATGAAAAGGAACATAATCACCTGTAGTCCTAGGTGTCTGCTATCTTCCTGTGTGTGGATCATATGTGCCACTAATAATAAACAAGGAAACAAAAGTGTGAACAGACAAGTATGCATCAACAATGGTATCCAGGCACAGAAAAGTAAGCGTTGAAAGCTAGGCCAGACGCTAAATATCAGATTTGTTATATTCAAACCATCTCATTGTTGGACTGGTTGTTTATTACATTAAGGGAACACACTATCACTTTAATGTAAATATACTACAGCTTACCAGTTGCACAGGAGAGATAGGCCTCACCCCACCTGGCAGCAGCTCAGGAAATAAGGGAAGCACCGCTCTAGATAAAAAGGAAAGCAGAAATACGAACCAACAGGTGAATGTTACCTATCCTTGTTAAAACAGTATACACTCACGAAAAATCTGATTTGCAGTGCATGTGAAGGTGGAAAAGTGTATTAAAATTGGGTGAGGGAGCAAGACGTTAGTTTATTCTTGTCTCTGCTCACTACTCCAATGTTAAAAACAGAACAAAGCGAAGCAGTTTTCAACAAATAACTGCCTAGATGAAATATAGGTCAACATGTTTTAGCAAATACCATGGACAGAATAGTCCTTGACTTCTTCAGGACCTAGAAAATGCTGGTGCTACTGCAAAGTGCAAACTCAGATGTGCAAACAGAAAGTGCCAAAAAGGTGCAAAATCATAATATGAAAGGGAACATGATCACCTGTAGTCCTAGGTGTCTGCTATCTTCCTGTGTGTGGATCATATGTGCCACTAATAATAAACAAGGAAACAAAAGTGTGAACAGACAAGTATGCATCAACAATGGTATCCAGGCACAGAAAAGTAAGCGTTGAAAGCTAGGCCAGACGCTAAATATCAGATTGGTTATATTCAAACCAACTCATTGTTGGACTGGTTGTTTATTACATTAAGGGAACACACTATCACTTTAATGTAAGTATACTACAGCTTACCAGTTGCACAGGAGAGATAGGCCTCACCCCACCTGGCAGCAGCTCAGGAAATAAGGGAAGCACCGCTCTAGATAAAAAGGAAAGCAGAAATACGAACCAACAGGTCAATGTTACCTATCCTAGTAAAACAGTATACACTCACGAAAAATCATGTGCAGTGGAGAAAGGGGGATTTCTTTTGGTTAAACCGTGCCAATGTCAAGGAGAGAGTTTACAGCTGTAGCTGTTGCTGTGATCTATGAGCTATGTAAGCGCTCATATGTTGAGGGCACCGCGCTTATACGTCATCTCTGCCTCATGTAGGGTAAACTGGACAGAAATGTCGAAAAGGCTCCGTTCTGTGAAACGTCACATCATTTACAATATATTGACTCTAGTTATTTAAAAGAGAAACTTGTTTGTCAGCGTCGTCTCGATCAAACACAGCCCTAGATGTCAAGGGACCTACTCAATGGTAAACGCAACCGCTATCCAGTCCGGCAGCAAAAAGGCGGCATGTTGCGGTGATCGGGAGGGAGAACTGAATGAATATACAAATACAAGTGGAGGACAGCTCACTTTTCCGTCGGTACTTCTTGCCGGCATACGAGCCGACTGGGGAGGTACCGCTACAGAAAATAGTCTCCATTTTATGCAGCTCAATCATTGGATAGCCTTGCGTCATGTAATCTACGTCACATGATCACAATGTTGACACCGTCAGTGTGTCTAAACAACCAGGAAGGATAGAAAGGACCCATAACTCATGAAAAGATGCTATCCCAAACCTAATTCATGATACTGATATATTTAGAAAAAAATATTTATTATTGAGAAAAACGCGCGTAACAACACGCAAAGTGAGGGTGGCAACCTGAATGATCATGGGAACAGTCCTTCGCAAAATGCCATGGGAGTTGTAGTAGTGAGCCGCGCAATGGAGCTCACGGAGTAGAAATTGCTTGTTTACAAACAGAATATGAACAGGACTTCATTACACACAGTTCAAATGTAGAGCCCAAATGATGGTTTCTGACATATAAGAAGAACACGTTTGCAAAAACTTTGCAAAAACTTTACGCATGTCAACTTGCGCGAGTGATGGGTGGTGAACCACGGGTCATGGAAGTACTCGTCAATTACAAAGTACCATGGGAGTTGGAGTCGTGAGCAGGCCAATATCACACTGAAGCTCACAAAATAGAAGTTTATACATTTTGATATCAAAATGCGAGCAGAACTCATTATGCATAGTTCCAATATAGTGAAAAGGAACCTGAATAATGGTTACTGACATTAAGAAAAACGCTAGCCTGTAGAAGCAGTCACGCGTCACATCGCGCGAGAAGTGAGTAGTAGCCCATGAATCTTGGGGGTAATAGTAGTTGAAACAACAGCAAACCATGGGAGCAAATATAAACAATAAACCTACGCGATAAAGCTCGTGAGATGTGGGTTAAGAAAAAACACATGGAGAGAGTGTGTTTGATCAAAATACAGGATCATCAGGATATACATGATTATCAGATGGAAGTGATAATCCAAAAAGTTTCCCATGGAGTGGTGCCAGGCGACAATAAGGGATACGCACCGGAACAGTGCTAACCACCTCGAGTAAAGTGAGGCAATAACGAAAATGTTTGTGGTTTATCTCACATGATGTGGGAAATATTCCCAAGAGGTGGATGAATTATCAATAGTTAAGACTCATAAAGACACTACATGTGATGATCAGTTCAAGAAACATGTAGCACGTGAGGCCTGTATATCTAGCTAATCATCTTGTTTCTCAGGCGAAGACAGGACATAATTGATGGCGACAGAAAATGGCTTATCCCAAACGTATCTGGGGACAATCACAGGGTTGACCAGGGAATTTCGTCATTTAGTCCAATTCTGTTAGTGCCCAGTTTGTAAACCCATTTTTGCTCCCTCACCAGTAAATATCTAGTGAGATCTGTAATGTGATCTGGAATATAGGGCTGTTCTAAGACCGTCCATTGAAATGCTGTGGGGTCATGTTGTGCTTCCAAAAAGTGATTCGTGAGTTTGGTCGCCTGTCTTTTGCATCTTATGGTGCTTTTGTGTTCAGATACTCTGATCTTGATTTTTTACGTGTAGTCATCCCTACATACTTGAGCCCACAGGGGCAAACAATCAAATATATCAGCTTGTCGCTGTTGCAGTTTGTGAATTTTTTCTGTACCCAAGGTCTGTTCGTACCAATGTCAATCTCCAACGATTTCTTGGTTTGGGAACAAGCTGAGCAGGAGCCACAAGGGTGGTGACCCACAACCGGAGGGAGATCCCAAATGGTACCCAGAGTCCTGGGTATCTTGTTTCTGGGTCTGGTGTCTACAATCTGGTCTCGTAAGTTGGGACCTCTTTTGAACGAAAATAGTGGGGGCAGGATTGACTCACGGACAGAATTTAATATGGGCCAGTGTTTTCTGACTATCTTCTGTATATTGTTGGGCAGGGTGCTGAAAGTGTTCACAAACGTCAATCTCTCTAAGCTCTGTTTGGGTACTGGAGGTACCAAGAGTGCCTGGAGGTTGTTATTCTTAGCATGTTTGAGTGAACGGCGTACCAGTCTAGGAGGGTACTTCCTAAGGCAAAGTTGATTGTATTGTATTGTATTGTATATTGGATTTATATAGCGCTTATCACCCAGGGGTCTCTAAGCGCTTGCCTTGGGAACCTGTCCTGGCTTTTCCCTGTGAGATAGCCCCTACAGGGCATCTCCAAGGTGAAAGCCAGGCATCCCGCCGCGGGGGGCCGTTGTGGAGATTAAGCAAGCTTAATGCCCAGAGTTGCAGAGTGTGAACCCATGATTAGGTCAGGCACCGAAGCGAGAATTATCGAGTCCGTGGACATTTGAGCTCAAGACCCTGCCTCTTCGGGAATTGAACCCTGGTCCCGGGTCTGACCTCTGCTTCAGGGTCTGCCTGCTCTAACCAGTGAGCCACACTTGTGTAGTGCAGTGGAATGTTCCTTAAATCCTGTCTCTGTCGAGTAATTCCTTTGTACTCTCAAAAATTGCCCATAAGGCCAATTACCCCTGAGGGATCTGGGGTGGTGGCTGTCGTAACAGAGCAAGGAGTTCCTGGCGGTAGGTTTTCTGTATAATTCCTACTGTAGAGCATCAGGAGTAGCGATAATCAGTAGGTCTAAAAAGGCCAATCTTGCCTTATCAAATGCAACAGTGAAACATAGAAATTTGTTCCTGTTGTTGAGTCATGAGAGGAAGTCTTGTAACCCATCCAATCCACCACGCCATATCACAGGAACATCATCGATGTATCTTTTCCACAACCTGATGGAATCATGGAAAGGGTTTGTGGTCGTAAGTATATGTTCCTGTTCAAAATGGTGTACATATAGGTTAGCTAGACTAGGGGCAAAAATACTGCCCATACTGGTGCCCGATGTTTGGAGGTACACAGTGTCTTCGAACCTGAAAAAGTTTTCTTTCATGGCCATGGTGGCACAAGCCATGATGAAATTCACAGGAGTGATACTATCAAGATCTCGAGATGACAAAAAAGAGGAAATCACTTCCAGTGTTTTATCTTGAGGGATGGACGTATACAATGACTCAACATCAAAGGATACATGATAATCAGAGTGAGAGTCAAATTCTATATCTGGGAGAAGTCGTAGGACATCAGTTGTGTCTTGAAGAAATGTATGTACAACAAGGGGTGGTGAGGGACAGAGTCTCTGAATTAAGCAGAAAGCTCTCACCCAGTCAAGAGATCAGGGCTAGATCCAACACCGTTTTTTAGCTCACTGCACCATCCCAGTTTCAGAACCTGGCTGTATGCAAATTAGTCTGTTCCTGTCCCAGTGCATGATGGGAACAGGGCAAACCAAACTACAAAAGCCAATTCTTACACTGGGAAGGAAACAAGCTCCCGGGGACCGGTTTCTGGCATTACAGCCGTCTTCGGCCCGGTTTGCTTGAATCCTGATGGTGCAATGAGCAAGGGTCTCACATCTGAGAATACCCTTCCACGCTTAGGGTGGACAAAAATATGTACAACAAGGGGTGGTGAGGGACAGAGTCTCTGAATTAAGCAGAAAGCTCTCACCCAGTCAAGAGATCAGGGCTAGATCCAACACCGTTTTTTAGCTCACTGCACCATCCCAGTTTCAGAACCTGGCTGTATGCAAATTAGTCTGTTCCTGTCCCAGTGCATGATGGGAACAGGGCAAACCAAACTACAAAAGCCAATTCTTACACTGGGAAGGAAACAAGCTCCCGGGGACCGGTTTCTGGCATTACAGCCGTCTTCGGCCCGGTTTGCTTGAATCCTGATGGTGCAATGAGCAAGGGTCTCACATCTGAGAATACCCTTCCAAGCAAGCCGGGCCGAAGAAGGCTGAAATGCCAGAAACCGGTCCCCGGTAGCTTGTCTCCTTTCTGGTGAAGAATTGGCTTGGTAGTTTAGTCTGCCCTGTTCCCATGATGCACTGGGCCAGGGACAGACTGATTTGCATATAGCCAGGTTCTGAGCTGGGATGGGGCAGTGAGATAAATAACGGTGATGGATCAAGCCCTGATCTTTGGACTGGGTAAGAGTGGTCTGTTTAACTCAGACACTCTGTTCATCACCACCCCCTTTTTGTAAATCGTTTTTGGCCACTATAGGTGTGGCAGGGTATACTCAGACATGAGTCCCTTTCTCACTGCTCCATCAGGATTCAAGCAAGCCGGGCCGAAGAAGGCTGAAATGCCAGAAACCGGTCCCCGGTAGCTTGTCTCCTTTCTGGTGAAGAATTGGCTTGGTAGTTTAGTCTGCCCTGTTCCCATGATGCACTGGGCCAGGGACAGACTGATTTGCATATAGCCAGGTTCTGAGCTGGGATGGGGCAGTGAGATAAATAACGGTGATGGATCAAGCCCTGATCTTTGGACTGGGTAAGAGTGGTCTGTTTAACTCAGACACTCTGTTCATCACCACCCCCTTTTTGTAAATCGTTTTTGGCCACTATAGGTGTGGCAGGGTATACTCAGACATGAGTCCCTTTCTCACTGCTCCATCAGGATTCAAGCAAGCCGGGCCGAAGAAGGCTGAAATGCCAGAAACCGGTCCCCGGTAGCTTGTCTCCTTTCTGGTGAAGAATTGGCTTGGTAGTTTAGTCTGCCCTGTTCCCATGATGCACTGGGCCAGGGACAGACTGATTTGCATATAGCCAGGTTCTGAGCTGGGATGGGGCAGTGAGATAAATAACGGTGATGGATCAAGCCCTGATCTTTGGACTGGGTAAGAGTGGTCTGTTTAACTCAGACACTCTGTTCATCACCACCCCCTTTTTGTAAATCGTTTTTGGCCACTATAGGTGTGGCAGGGTATACTCAGACATGAGTCCCTTTCTCACTGCTCCATCAGGATTCAAGCAAGCCGGGCCGAAGAAGGCTGAAATGCCAGAAACCGGTCCCCGGTAGCTTGTCTCCTTTCTGGTGAAGAATTGGCTTGGTAGTTTAGTCTGCCCTGTTCCCATGATGCACTGGGCCAGGGACAGACTGATTTGCATATAGCCAGGTTCTGAGCTGGGATGGGGCAGTGAGATAAATAACGGTGATGGATCAAGCCCTGATCTTTGGACTGGGTAAGAGTGGTCTGTTTAACTCAGACACTCTGTTCATCACCACCCCCTTTTTGTAAATCGTTTTTGGCCACTATAGGTGTGGCAGGGTATACTCAGACATGAGTCCCTTTCTCACTGCTCCATCAGGATTCAAGCAAGCCGGGCCGAAGAAGGCTGAAATGCCAGAAACCGGTCCCCGGTAGCTTGTCTCCTTTCTGGTGAAGAATTGGCTTGGTAGTTTAGTCTGCCCTGTTCCCATGATGCACTGGGCCAGGGACAGACTGATTTGCATATAGCCAGGTTCTGAGCTGGGATGGGGCAGTGAGATAAATAACGGTGATGGATCAAGCCCTGATCTTTGGACTGGGTAAGAGTGGTCTGTTTAACTCAGACACTCTGTTCATCACCACCCCCTTTTTGTAAATCGTTTTTGGCCACTATAGGTGTGGCAGGGTATACTCAGACATGAGTCCCTTTCTCACTGCTCCATCAGGATTCAAGCAAGCCGGGCCGAAGAAGGCTGAAATGCCAGAAACCGGTCCCCGGTAGCTTGTCTCCTTTCTGGTGAAGAATTGGCTTGGTAGTTTAGTCTGCCCTGTTCCCATGATGCACTGGGCCAGGGACAGACTGATTTGCATATAGCCAGGTTCTGAGCTGGGATGGGGCAGTGAGATAAATAACGGTGATGGATCAAGCCCTGATCTTTGGACTGGGTAAGAGTGGTCTGTTTAACTCAGACACTCTGTTCATCACCACCCCCTTTTTGTAAATCGTTTTTGGCCACTATAGGTGTGGCAGGGTATACTCAGACATGAGTCCCTTTCTCACTGCTCCATCAGGATTCAAGCAAGCCGGGCCGAAGAAGGCTGAAATGCCAGAAACCGGTCCCCGGTAGCTTGTCTCCTTTCTGGTGAAGAATTGGCTTGGTAGTTTAGTCTGCCCTGTTCCCATGATGCACTGGGCCAGGGACAGACTGATTTGCATATAGCCAGGTTCTGAGCTGGGATGGGGCAGTGAGATAAATAACGGTGATGGATCAAGCCCTGATCTTTGGACTGGGTAAGAGTGGTCTGTTTAACTCAGACACTCTGTTCATCACCACCCCCTTTTTGTAAATCGTTTTTGGCCACTATAGGTGTGGCAGGGTATACTCAGACATGAGTCCCTTTCTCACTGCTCCATCAGGATTCAAGCAAGCCGGGCCGAAGAAGGCTGAAATGCCAGAAACCGGTCCCCGGTAGCTTGTCTCCTTTCTGGTGAAGAATTGGCTTGGTAGTTTAGTCTGCCCTGTTCCCATGATGCACTGGGCCAGGGACAGACTGATTTGCATATAACCAGGTTCTGAGCTGGGATGGGGCAGTGAGATAAATAACGGTGATGGATCAAGCCCTGATCTTTGGACTGGGTAAGAGTGGTCTGTTTAACTCAGACACTCTGTTCATCACCACCCCCTTTTTGTAAATCGTTTTTGGCCACTATAGGTGTGGCAGGGTATACTCAGACATGAGTCCCTTTCTCACTGCTCCATCAGGATTCAAGCAAGCCGGGCCGAAGAAGGCTGAAATGCCAGAAACCGGTCCCCGGTAGCTTGTCTCCTTTCTGGTGAAGAATTGGCTTGGTAGTTTAGTCTGCCCTGTTCCCATGATGCACTGGGCCAGGGACAGACTGATTTGCATATAGCCAGGTTCTGAGCTGGTATGGGGCAGTGAGATAAATAACAGTGATGGATCAAGCCCTGATCTTTGGACTGGGTAAGAGTGGTCTGTTTAACTCAGACACTCTGTTCATCACCACCCCCTTTTTGTAAATCGTTTTTGGCCACTATAGGTGTGGCAGGGTATACTCAGACATGAGTCCCTTTCTCACTGCTCCATCAGGATTCAAGCAAGCCGGGCCGAAGAAGGCTGAAATGCCAGAAACCGGTCCCCGGTAGCTTGTCTCCTTTCTGGTGAAGAATTGGCTTGGTAGTTTAGTCTGCCCTGTTCCCATGATGCACTGGGCCAGGGACAGACTGATTTGCATATAGCCAGGTTCTGAGCTGGGATGGGGCAATGAGATAAATAACAGTGATGGATCAAGCCCTGATCTTTGGACTGGGTAAGAGTGGTCTGTTTAACTCAGACACTCTGTTCATCACCACCCCCTTTTTGTAAATCGTTTTTGGCCACTATAGGTGTGGCAGGGTATACTCAGACATGAGTCCCTTTCTCACTGCTCCATCAGGATTCAAGCAAGCCGGGCCGAAGAAGGCTGAAATGCCAGAAACCGGTCCCCGGTAGCTTGTCTCCTTTCTGGTGAAGAATTGGCTTGGTAGTTTAGTCTGCCCTGTTCCCATGATGCACTGGGCCAGGGACAGACTGATTTGCATATAGCCAGGTTCTGAGCTGGGATGGGGCAGTGAGATAAATAACGGTGATGGATCAAGCCCTGATCTTTGGACTGGGTAAGAGTGGTCTGTTTAACTCAGACACTCTGTTCATCACCTCCCCCTTTTTGTAAATCGTTTTTGGCCACTATAGGTGTGGCAGGGTATACTCAGACATGAGTCCCTTCCTCACTGCTCCATCAGGATTCAAGCAAGCCGGGCCGAAGAAGGCTGAAATGCCAGAAACAGGTCCCCGGTAGCTTGTCTCCTTTCTGGTGAAGAATTGGCTTGGTAGTTTAGTCTGCCCTGTTCCCATGATGCACTGGGCCAGGGACAGACTGATTTGCATATAGCCAGGTTCTGAGCTGGGATGGGGCAGTGAGATAAATAACGGTGATGGATCAAGCCCTGATCTTTGGACTGGGTAAGAGTGGTCTGTTTAACTCAGACACTCTGTTCATCACCACCCCCTTTTTGTAAATCGTTTTTGGCCACTATAGGTGTGGCAGGGTATACTCAGACATGAGTCCCTTTCTCACTGCTCCATCAGGATTCAAGCAAGCCGGGCCGAAGAAGGCTGAAATGCCAGAAACCGGTCCCCGGTAGCTTGTCTCCTTTCTGGTGAAGAATTGGCTTGGTAGTTTAGTCTGCCCTGTTCCCATGATGCACTGGGCCAGGGACAGACTGATTTGCATATAGCCAGGTTCTGAGCTGGGATGGGGCAGTGAGATAAATAACGGTGATGGATCAAGCCCTGATCTTTGGACTGGGTAAGAGTGGTCTGTTTAACTCAGACACTCTGTTCATCACCACCCCCTTTTTGTAAATCGTTTTTGGCCACTATAGGTGTGGCAGGGTATACTCAGACATGAGTCCCTTTCTCACTGCTCCATCAGGATTCAAGCAAGCCGGGCCGAAGAAGGCTGAAATGCCAGAAACCGGTCCCCGGTAGCTTGTCTCCTTTCTGGTGAAGAATTGGCTTGGTAGTTTAGTCTGCCCTGTTCCCATGATGCACTGGGCCAGGGACAGACTGATTTGCATATAGCCAGGTTCTGAGCTGGGATGGGGCAGTGAGATAAATAACGGTGATGGATCAAGCCCTGATCTTTGGACTGGGTAAGAGTGGTCTGTTTAACTCAGACACTCTGTTCATCACCACCCCCTTTTTGTAAATCGTTTTTGGCCACTATAGGTGTGGCAGGGTATACTCAGACATGAGTCCCTTTCTCACTGCTCCATCAGGATTCAAGCAAGCCGGGCCGAAGAAGGCTGAAATGCCAGAAACCGGTCCCCGGTAGCTTGTCTCCTTTCTGGTGAAGAATTGGCTTGGTAGTTTAGTCTGCCCTGTTCCCATGATGCACTGGGCCAGGGACAGACTGATTTGCATATAGCCAGGTTCTGAGCTGGGATGGGGCAGTGAGATAAATAACGGTGATGGATCAAGCCCTGATCTTTGGACTGGGTAAGAGTGGTCTGTTTAACTCAGACACTCTGTTCATCACCACCCCCTTTTTGTAAATCGTTTTTGGCCACTATAGGTGTGGCAGGGTATACTCAGACATGAGTCCCTTTCTCACTGCTCCATCAGGATTCAAGCAAGCCGGGCCGAAGAAGGCTGAAATGCCAGAAACCGGTCCCCGGTAGCTTGTCTCCTTTCTGGTGAAGAATTGGCTTGGTAGTTTAGTCTGCCCTGTTCCCATGATGCACTGGGCCAGGGACAGACTGATTTGCATATAGCCAGGTTCTGAGCTGGGATGGGGCAGTGAGATAAATAACGGTGATGGATCAAGCCCTGATCTTTGGACTGGGTAAGAGTGGTCTGTTTAACTCAGACACTCTGTTCATCACCACCCCCTTTTTGTAAATCGTTTTTGGCCACTATAGGTGTGGCAGGGTATACTCAGACATGAGTCCCTTCCTCACTGCTCCATCAGGATTCAAGCAAGCCGGGCCGAAGAAGGCTGAAATGCCAGAAACCGGTCCCCGGTAGCTTGTCTCCTTTCTGGTGAAGAATTGGCTTGGTAGTTTAGTCTGCCCTGTTCCCATGATGCACTGGGCCAGGGACAGACTGATTTGCATATAGCCAGGTTCTGAGCTGGGATGGGGCAGTGAGATAAATAACGGTGATGGATCAAGCCCTGATCTTTGGACTGGGTAAGAGTGGTCTGTTTAACTCAGACACTCTGTTCATCACCACCCCCTTTTTGTAAATCGTTTTTGGCCACTATAGGTGTGGCAGGGTATACTCAGACATGAGTCCCTTTCTCACTGCTCCATCAGGATTCAAGCAAGCCGGGCCGAAGAAGGCTGAAATGCCAGAAACCGGTCCCCGGTAGCTTGTCTCCTTTCTGGTGAAGAATTGGCTTGGTAGTTTAGTCTGCCCTGTTCCCATGATGCACTGGGCCAGGGACAGACTGATTTGCATATAGCCAGGTTCTGAGCTGGGATGGGGCAGTGAGATAAATAACGGTGATGGATCAAGCCCTGATCTTTGGACTGGGTAAGAGTGGTCTGTTTAACTCAGACACTCTGTTCATCACCACCCCCTTTTTGTAAATCGTTTTTGGCCACTATAGGTGTGGCAGGGTATACTCAGACATGAGTCCCTTTCTCACTGCTCCATCAGGATTCAAGCAAGCCGGGCCGAAGAAGGCTGAAAGGCCAGAAACCGGTCCCCGGTAGCTTGTCTCCTTTCTGGTGAAGAATTGGCTTGGTAGTTTAGTCTGCCCTGTTCCCATGATGCACTGGGCCAGGGACAGACTGATTTGCATATAGCCAGGTTCTGAGCTGGGATGGGGCAGTGAGATAAATAACGGTGATGGATCAAGCCCTGATCTTTGGACTGGGTAAGAGTGGTCTGTTTAACTCAGACACTCTGTTCATCACCACCCCCTTTTTGTAAATCGTTTTTGGCCACTATAGGTGTGGCAGGGTATACTCAGACATGAGTCCCTTTCTCACTGCTCCATCAGGATTCAAGCAAGCCGGGCCGAAGAAGGCTGAAATGCCAGAAACCGGTCCCCGGTAGCTTGTCTCCTTTCTGGTGAAGAATTGGCTTGGTAGTTTAGTCTGCCCTGTTCCCATGATGCACTGGGCCAGGGACAGACTGATTTGCATATAGCCAGGTTCTGAGCTGGGATGGGGCAGTGAGATAAATAACGGTGATGGATCAAGCCCTGATCTTTGGACTGGGTAAGAGTGGTCTGTTTAACTCAGACACTCTGTTCATCACCACCCCCTTTTTGTAAATCGTTGAAGAAATGTAGGCATTTCTTGTACCATAGGACACAAGAAGTGGTCCACAAAGGTGGACAGGGGCTCTAGAATTGATCCAATACCAGAGATAATTGGGCGCCCAGGTGGAGGTCTTTGTTTTTATGCACCTTCGGAAGGATATAGAAATATGGCATTACTGGATGTTCCGTGCATAGAAAACCTGCTTCCTGTATGGTTATCCAACCTTCCGCTATGGCCTCCTCAACCATATTACTAATGGTGGTTTTCAGGCCTGCAGTCTGATCATTGTCAAGGGGGCAGTATGCTCTCCTATCGCTTAGCTGGCGTAGGCATTCAGTACGATACACACTAGTATCCAGCAAAACAATGGCGCCGCCCTTGTCAGCGGGTTTGATGGTAAGTTCGTTATTGGATGCCAAGGATCATAAGGCCTGCTGTTCAATTTTAGGAAAGTTACAGAAGCCACCTTGACTACGTGAAAAGAGGGTATTAATCTCTTTTTCAATAGCATGTTCAAAGGCTAGCACTTGTGCTGGCATGGTATGGGAAGGTGGGTTGAATGTTCACTTTTTCTTGAGTCCTGTGTTGGTATCCCTTGTCTTCTTCATTCCTTTTAGCAAAGAAGAAATGCGATCTCACTTTGCAGAAGAATTTGGTCACTTCAATCTGTTTCTCAAAAGGATCATTCTTATGAGTTGGGACAAAGACCAAACCTCTGTTTAAGGCTTTTTCTTCTGTTGGAGTAAGTATGTGCGAGCTAAGGTTAATCACAAGCCCGTCTCTGTGTTGGTTTGTGCTTGTTCTTGTACTTTGTTCTTGCTTGTGGTACTCCTCAGGTTCCTCGTTGATGTTGACGGTGGACTGTAGTGTACTTGGGCCTGTTGGCCTCTCCTTCGTCCTCTCGAACGGCCACGGCCAAACCCTAAAAAAGGCTGGCCTGCGAAATTGCCTGGGAACTGAGGAGGTGGGAAAGGTCCCATCTGTTGAGGAAAGGGTCCGATATGTGGAGAAGTGTGGCTCACTGGTTAGAGCGGCAAACTCTGAAGCAGAGATTAGGCCCGGGACCAGGGTTCAAGTCCCGACGCGGCAGGGTCTTGGGCTCAATGTCCGCGGACTTGATAATTCTCGCCTCGGTGCCTACTCTAATCATGGGTCCCACGCTGCAACTCTGGGCAATAGCTTGCTTAATCTCCACAACGGCCCCTACAACACTGGGATGCCTGGCTTCACCTTGGGGGTGCCCAGGAGGGACATCTCACAGGGAGAGCCAGGAAGGGTTCCACAGTGTTATACAGCGCCGGGACGCCCCGTTGGGGCAGCTGTGCGCTTTACAAAATACACTACATTTACATGTTGGGGAAAACCAGACCCACCAATTTGCCATAGATTTGGAGGCCACCATTGTTGAGACTGATTTTGGTGGTTGCCTTGCCAATTCTGTTGATAGTTCTTACTTCCTCAGCCCCTTTGTTGAGAGCGGTTCTTGTTAGAGGAATCAGAGTCACTGGAATTGTCGTCAGAGCTGGAAGTCCCATATGTGGAGCCTACCCTGCGTCCATTCCTATTATATTCTGGTGGTACAAAGGAATCGCTGTTAAGATCTTTTCTAAATTTCTCAATCTTGGTGAATAGCGTAGAATTGAAGGCTGCCATGTTTGAGCTGATCGTACTGATGTGCCATCTCCTGTCCAACAGTTTGCTGTCTCATTGCACTGTTCTGAGTTCTTGGGTGTACCAGCTGGCCTTTTTAGATGATTTTCTCTGGATGTTGCCCTTGATGGGGAAGATGCAAATGGTGATCCAGGCGTTGATGTTTTTCACTTCCTTTTCGAAGCTGATGGTGGTAGCAGGGTTGAATTTGTTGGGGGCATACACCCAGCTGGTCTCTTGAGATTTTATTCCACCTTCAGTGGGGGACATTCGTCATTTTGGGGGTGATGGTGTAGGGGCTGGAGATGCTGAAGTGGATGATGGAGTGATTGGTCCATGTGAGTGAGCACTTCCTCCAATGAGAAGGTAAGATCCCCTGATCCTTCCCACACATGGTATGCTCCGGTTCTGCTCTTCAGTCTGGACTTAGGACTTCACAAGTCACCTCTCCTATTGATGGCCTCTTGAGCCAAGCTTTGGTCCTTGTCCTTTACAGTGGCCAGCTCTGGCATGTGCAATCACTGACCTTACTCTGCGCACACGCACACAATATACTGATCTGCATGGCAGTAACTGCTTTTTCATGACAGCCCCCTCTGGCAAATGGGGTCAGCAACTTAACTCTGCACATAGGCAGCAGCCCGGTCAGTGCAGCAGTAATAATCACAGTGGCCCCCTCTGAAATACGAGGTCACAGCCCTTGATTTGCACAATAGTTACAGGTTAATTGGCAAGACAGTAATCTTCATGGCAGCCCCACTGGCATACAAGGTTGACAACTTCCCCTCACACATGGTCTATGGCCTGATAGGCACAGCGTTGATTCCACCCAGAGCTAACTTCACGGTGGCCCATTCTGGCATACAGGGTCACAGACTTGAACATGCATATGGATTATGACCCAATCGATGCAGCAGCCGTTTCTTCACACCTCCCTACAGGGATCCTCTACTGGACCTTGCTTCCTCCAAGGGCCTATTTTTCCGCACTGGGCACACTGGTCTTGGAAATTAGGCAGGCACTGGTGCTCCAGGTTCCATGGGCAGGTAGTGTTGGATTTCCCTTGGTGATGTCCCCTCAACCAGCTGAGAGGTTGTCAGGTTTAGCCCTCAGTCCTGGTCACAAGGAGAAGTCTTGCAGAGTTTTCCTCCTCACGCAGCCCAACTGGCTGCTTGACAGTTGAAAATGTTGTGGGCCTTGAGCCCCCTTTCCTATAGTCCATTTCCAGATAGCAAATGTAATTTAGGGTCTTAGTGTTTGAAGTTCTTGATGAGGGGCTGCTTACTTTTGAAGTGCTCAGTCCATTGTTATGATTGACCTCCAGAAATCAGTCTGTCGCAGCAGCAGCTCCATATCTGATAGCCCCACACCACAGGCTATGAAAGTGACTGGAGATTCACACTTGGATGTCAGCCACAGTGATAGGTGCATCAAAAGTTTGCCCCCGCCCTAATTTTTTGATTCTCTTATCAGCCCCATCTCCTGCCAGAAATGTGCCCATGCCACTTTCCTGTGAGCTTTCCCAGAGTCGAAGAGCACCCTTTGCGGTCTATTGGAAATTCTGGCTCTTCTTCTTCCAGAGTGTGTGTCCCACCTAACTCACAGGAATGCAGCAGTCCAAAAGTCTGTATATTGGACTCACCTACCTCCACATCCTCCTCCAGTTAGCACACGGGCTTTCAAAATGGAGCCCAGAGTCCTTCATGTATTGCACCATTCATAGGTACACACACACACACACACACATCACATGCATGCAATCACATGCGTGCTGTACAGACCTACATACTAACTTGGTGTAGACATACATAAAAAGAAAAGTATTTTCTCTTCTGGTCACTACACAGTATTCTGTCACCACCATGCACGAGCTACTAAATTCCTGACAAGGGCATTAGCCTTTCATTGCTATGAGGGTAGTACTTTGGGAGCCCCTCCCAGTTCAATGAGACTGCAATCCCTGAAACAGACCTATGTCATGGCACTTGCATGATCTGTTTTCACCATGACAACAAAAATGAACGCCAGGGATCAAGTTGCCATTACATCTAGGGCCCTCTGGCAGGTGTAGGCGTCCATCACTATGAGAGGGACTTTGCCACCTGTTTGATATGTTGTATGAGGGTGTTGGAATGGACAAGTTGGAGAATTCCTTACTTGACTGTAATTTACTTTGATGATTTGAAAATAGCACTTCAATTTCTTGTAGTCTAAAGAGAATGCACTTAAAAAATATTATTCTAGCAAGTGCTCCATGGATCCCTTTCATCCGTGAAAGTAATGGTCAATTTGGCTAATCACAGCCATAATAATATTTTTCTAGATCACCCGTATTTAATTACCTCAATTGCTTTCAACAAAAGCAAGATCAATTGCAAAGTATTCTTCCTTGCCTGCAAAACTACTCATTCAAGTAAACCCTTAAAATTATCAACTTTTTTCCCCATTATATGTCGCCAAAAAATCCCCCAAACCTAAAATCCCTACAACTGAGCGATACAGGATGCAGACCGTCTGTCAGCCAGAAGTACTCCATCACTGGAGCCACAGCATCGCCCCAGAACTCGGTCTCTTGACCTTTGAACAAAACGCACCCTGCTTGACCTCCCAAAGCAAACAAACCACTGGGCATATTATCAAGGGCAGTATCGCCGCTTTAGCGGCACTCTTTGCCACTAAAGTGGGGATATTTTATCACCCTATTTACAAGGCGTCGCTAACATGCATTAGCGCATGTCAGCATCGGAATTTGTAACGCATCTCATGCTAGCCATAAACATAGCTAATGAGATGCAAAGTAGGCGTTTCTTCAAAAATACAACATGAAAGAGGGCGCTAACACAACAGCGCTGTATCAACAAGGCGACCGGGGTCTTGCGAAGTGATATTAAAAGTCCCTCTAACCGCGTTATCGCCGGATCCTAACGTCTGGTCAAACGTGACTTAAGCATGTTTAGTATGCGAGTTGGATTGACAGGTTAAGTCCACACTCCCATATTAACAAGCATTTTATTAGCGCTGGGAAATCATCGCTTGATTTTACACGCTAATGATTATCACCGTTTATCGCTGGTTTGTATATCGGTTGTGAGCTAAGCGTTGCTAATACAGCGCTAACACGGCAATGTAATCCAGCGATAGACTGCGATAATCAAATTCGCGCTAAGCGCGAATTGCGATATTCAATGCATGCCGTTGATAATATGCCCCTATGTCTTTTTCACCTCCCCTTAAGCCAACACTCCCCCTCATCCTATAACCTACCACTGATATACCAAAATGGCATTTTGAGCTGAGAGATCTTAATAAAGAGCGCTATTTATAACTGCTAAATACTTATATAAATACATTCTTTTCAGTTATGCTTGCGGATGCATTTATTAGAACAAGTAAAAAAAAGTTATGCCAGAAATGATAGAATTAATCTCATTCACTAGTGAATGTTTAGGGCTGCATTCCATGGCCTTCATTTACTTCCTCGGGGTCACTCTAAACTGATACCAGCCGTATGCAAATCACCCTTGGGCCTGTAACAATAGGAGCAGTCCAGACAGATTCCAAGGCCAGGTCCCCCCCTTTCAAGTTGGAACACAAGCCAACCCGAACTGATTTCCAACTACTTAGGCCTCAGAAAAGAGGAATAACTTTAGGTATGTGGCATAATGAGCGCAAGACCCATGTTTGAGCATTACTGCCAACCTTCATCTTATTTCAGCCATTCAATTTTTGACAGTTTGTCGTACACTTCTACCATTTTTTGCAAAAATCTCTAGAAGGGTGCATCAGAATCTTTGCACATTGGTTTTTTTTGTTTCTTTTTATTGAAAATTATAAACAAACAAGGCAATAAAGTACAATTTTCATAATACCAGTTCAATCGAGGGAGGAACAAGGCAGTACAGAATCATTTGCAATCAGCAATGGGAAGGCGGAGGAGGAGGAGGGGAGAAATAAGTCAGTGCAACATTAACATAATACTACAGCAGGAACGTGGGGTGAGGGGTAAAATGGAGAATCAGCGTTAGCAGTCATGGGAGGAGTGCAGATGTCACCACGGTAACTGTTCCAGGGACCCCAGATCTTGCTCCACTTCCGGGGTCGCTCCCTGGCTATGTATACAGTTTTTTTCCCTAAACATTGCCCAGTTCATATTCTCCCTCCATGCTTCAACTGTAGGTGGCCTCTGGGACCCCCATAACTGTGCTATATCTCTTTTTGCCATCATGTTTTCAAGAGTCACCCACTGAGTCTGTGCCGCATTATGATCCGTTGGCTCCCACACATTCAACAAACAACGCCTGGCCTCGGGCAAAAGAGCAATACACGTAACTTCCTCCATCGTTTTATACACCTCATTCCAGAAGATAGTAACATCACGACATTCCCAGAGAATATGGAGAAATGTCCCAACAAGTCTGCATCCTCGCTTACACAAGCCGTCCTCAGAGAATCCCATTCTAACTACACGGGGGCCAGTAACATAGGTCCTTTGGAGTATCTTGAGCTGCACTAACCGGAGGCGAGCCGGAATCGCAACCTCCTTGGGAGAGGATACCGCCGACTGCCAGTCCTCATCGTCTAACTCTAGGCCATCCCGGGTCCATGATTCCCGGAGCTGAACCAGTAGGTCAGCCCTATCGTTTATTCGTTTTTTATAGATCAAGGAGATAGTACTGGCTGGCACATGACCATCCAGCACCCTATTCTCGAGCGGGGACGAATCCGTGATCTTCTCACCCTCTGAGAAACTAGACTTCAAGGCATGGCGGATTTGAAGATATCGGAAGTATTCCCTATCATTTAATTGGAACTCTGTCTTCAGTGCCTCAAATGATTTAATACTGTCCTTGACCCAGAGGTCACCCACCTTACTAATACCAATCAGGTCCCACTTCTCAAAGCCCTTGGTCTTCCACAGGTTGCCCAGTCTCTCAGATGCGAAAAGCGGGGTCTCTAGAGTCATGCGATCTTTTCATCCCATCGCATTATTCGCAATATACCAAAGACGCACAGCAGTCCTCGTAGTCCCCGACAGACCCCTACCAGCTGACCTCGAGTATAGTGCTCTATAATAATCACCCCCAGGCAACAACCACCTGTCCATAGTAAACGCAGGGTTAGATTTAGGACCATACATGCCATGATTAACAGCGCTCAGCTGAGACGCCCAATAGTACTGCTTAATGTCAGGGAGAGCGATACCCCCATCGTACCATGGGAGTGTTAACTTAGTGAGCGCGATACGGGATCTGCCGTCCCAAATCAACTTCCTCTGGAGACCCTCCACAGCATGAAAATAGCTAGCCGGGACTATGTCAAGGGTGTTTTGGAGTGCATAGAGGAAACGTGGTTAAGACATCATTTTGAAGACGGCTGCGCGGCCGAGCGGTGAAAGCGGGAGCTTCCGCCAAACCCGCCACGTTCAATTTCAACCTATTCAATGGTGGGATCAAATAATTCTCATAACGAGCCACAGGGTCTAGTGAAATATAAATTCCGAGATAACTAAACCCCGAAGGTGTCACCTGGATGGGACAGTCACGCGGAAGAGGGGAGACCTCACCCCAGAGCACATATAAACAAGACTTGGCCCAGTTTATGACAAGACCAGAGTTCCTACCAATGGAGGTTAGGACATCGAACAGCACTATCAGTGATTTCCGGGGCAACGTTAGATACAGCAGGATATCATCTGCATAGAGCGAGGTACGATCCTCGAAGTCAGGGGACCACCGAATACCCTTCATAGAAGGCTCCCATCTGATCCATGCAGCAAGGGGCTCGAGGGCCAGGGCAAACAGTAGCGGCGACAAGGGACAACCCTGTCTCTTACCTCTCCCCAGACCAAACAGCTTGGAAACCCACCCATTAACAACAATCTGCGCCAGGGGTTCCTCATAGAGGAGCCGCACCCAGCCTATAAAACCTGGACCAAATCCGAACTTAGCGAGGGCAGCCCACAGATATGGCCATTCCACGGTATCAAACGCCATCGTGGCATCCAAGGAAGCCAAGATGGCTGACTCACGTAACGTCTCCGCCCTCGCGAGAACACCATGCAACCGCCTAAGATTCAGAGCCGTGTTTCTGTACGGGATGAAGCCAGATTGGTCTGGATGAATCATGCCGCTAATCACCGTTATTAAACGATTAGCCAATACTTTCGCGAGAATCTTCGGTTCAGCATTTAAAAGAGATATCGGCCTATAGGAAGCACACTGATCCCTAGGTTTCCCTTCCTTGTGGATCACTACAATGGTAGCTAAACGCTGATCACTGGGAAGGGAGCCTCTCTCGCACGATTCCACAAACATATCTCGTATATAGGGAGCCATCTTGTCGGGATGCAATTTATAAAGTTCAATAGGGAGACAATTGGGTCCCATAGCCTTCCCCGATCACAAGGAGCAAATAGCAAGAGCTACTCTATCCACAGTTATCGCTGACTCCATTTGTTCCTTATCTGCATCAGACAGGCACGGCAACGCGTTATCACGTAAAAACAAATGCGAATCTTCCTCCGGCCGCTCTGACACAGGGGAATAAACTGCCTGGAAGTGCTCCGCAAAATATTGAGCGATCTCATCCGGGTCGGTCACCCGTTCACCTCTTACTCTCTCAATCACCGGCACCACACGACTCGCCCTATCTCTCTTATCCACTCATGCGATCAATTTACCTGCCTTGTCTCCAACATCATACAAGCGACCCTGCTGCTCCCTATTCATAATCTTAGCCGCATCTGTAACCAATGCCTTGTATTCCAGTTGCTTAAGATGCAAAACATGCAGCTTCGCACGGGTAATCCCCTGCTCAAGGTCACACTCCAGATCCACAATCTCAGACTCAATCTTAACGACTTCTTCATTTCTTCGTTTTTTCGCACCCGCGATCAAAGATAATGCCTGACCTCTAATGACAGTCTTGAAAGCCTCCCAAAGCGACACAGCGGAGGATACAGACCCCTCATTTTCCATAATATACTGTTCAAGCGACTTAACCAGGGCAGCACGGGTTGTAGGATTACGAAAATACCAGTGGTTGATCGGGGTCACCCGGCCCACAGCACTCGCATGCAACTCCATTTGAAGCCACACTGGGGAGTGGTCGGATACGCCCGCGCCTGATGCCTAACCTCGGTGACAGAGAGGGCCTGTGCAGCGGGCATCAGCACATAATCGATCCTAGAAAGGCTGCCATGTGCTACCGAATAAAAGGTGCATTGATGCCGGGTGGGATGTTACAGCCGCCAACAGTCCACCAAGCCCAGCGTGTCTATAAAGCTGCGGAGCCAGGTCTGGGCACTCGTGAGGTCCCTAGGCGGATGTCGATCCTCTCTGCCAGAAACCACTGAATTAAAATTGCCACCCAATACCAAAGTCCCCTCCGGGAGTGAAAGGATGACTCATCCAAGGTCAGCAAAAGTAGTCGATTGCAGGCCCGGGGGAACATACACTGAAACAAAGGAAAGGGTATGACCCTCCCACCTACCAGTGATAGCAACATAGCGCCCTCTATTGTCTAGTACCGTTGCATCAATCTCTAACGGGAGGGAATTCTTCATTAGGATGCCTACCCCCCTAGACCCAGAGGTAAACCCGGCATGGGCGACCAAACGATAACCCCTCCTATTCATGGCATGACAAGTGTTGCCTATCAAATGTGTTTCCTGGAGGAGAATCACATCAGGGGAAAGACGTTTCAACAATTGCAGTACAACCCCACGTTTTATCCTATACCCAGCCAATTCACATTCCAACTAAGTAGTTTCAATCCCCTACCCCATCCCGAAAATATAGATAGATCCATCCCTCTCCAGAACCCGGCACTTCAATCAGGGGATAAAACAATACGCTGCCTTGCAAAAACCTCAAACACCCAAACCAGGACAAACACCCAAACCAGGACCCCCCCACCCCCCAACCAAGACCCGTTACTAACCCCCCCACCCTGCACCCCTGCATAAGCCTAAAAAGCCACCCCAACTTGCAGTGTGCCTGTCCCCCTAGCATCAAACTAAACTACATAAAGTGAAAACAGTGGAGGAGAAGACCCACTAATAGCCCCGCCACCCCCAAACTGTCACTTTAATTTACTCAGCTAGTGTAGCGAACCACTGTCCGAGGCCGACATGATCCAGAAATCTTAGGCCAAGCGCCTACTCCTGCTCCTCCGATCCACCCTCTGCTCCTTCAGATTGTCCATCCCGGCCACTCTGATTGGGCAGACTGTCCAGCCAGTCTGCCACAACCTCAGGACGATCGAAAAAGTATGTACGCTCCTCAAATTCAATTCTCAATTTGGCCGGGAAGAGCATCGCGTATTTTAGGCCCATGTGTCTCAGTCTCCTTTTGACACCCATGAAACTCAGTCTCTGTTTCTGGACCGCTTGTGTGAAGTCCGGGTAGAAGCTTACAGTAGTATTTTCAAATTTCGTGGGCCCACCCACCCACGAGGCCTGCAGAATTGCATCTTGATCTCTGAAGTTAAAAATCCTGGCAATTATAGGCCGCGGTGGTGCCCCCGGTTTTGGTTTACCGCCCGGAACTCTGTGGGCCCGCTCAACTGTAAAAAACGTACTCAGTCCATTAGGTACTAGGTGGGAGACTATAAGATTTTCCACAAAGAGATCAGCTGCAGGATCCTCCGCTTTTTCCGGGACCCCAATAATGCGGACGTTATTACCCCTAACCTGTCCCTCAAATTCCTCCAGACGACGAGTGAAGAGATCGTTGGAGGTTCGCAAGTTGCGGACCGCGGTCTGCAAGTCGGTGACATCCCCTGTCAAGCTAGCAGTCTTGATGCCCAAAGACTTGACTTTCTCGTTTGTTTTGGACAAATCAGTTCGAATCAGGTTGACTTCTATAGCCACTGTGTCCAACTTGAGAGCGAGAGTATCAATTTGTTGTCCGAGAGAGGCTTTACTGCCATCAATGGCGGCCATAACGTCCTGCAAAGTTAGTTCCATTGACGAGGGGGGAGAGCCCCTCGTATTTTCCGTCAATTTACCCGGTCCGCAGGGGGATCTCTTAGTTTGGGCGTACCGATCCATATTGTTGGACTGGGTATAACCACCACGCCGAGAAGTCTAAGTTTTCGACTTATCTCCATCCGTTTTGCTTGCCATTGCAAATGACCAGATACTCGAGGTGGGTGCGCCGTGGTGAAATGTGGCGGCACCAGATCATAAAGACAAAGGAGAAGTGGCAGCCAGAGGGGACAGGCCAGGCTTCTTTCCAATCCTGCAGTCAGAAAAGCATTCTAACAAGCCACGAATACCAGTAGCCTTCAGCCCAGGGGGACAGTCATCAGATGAGATCACCAGAAATGAAAGTGAAAGTCAATCGGACCGCCAGTCCGTCTCCCCTCAGGCTGATGTTGATCAATTACAGCTCGGGCCTCAATCCAACTCGAGCCCTGTGCATCACTCCAGAGCAGGCCGCGACCCTCAGAGCGTCGTAACTTCGGTTTCTGATGTCCGATTCAAAATCCGATTACAGGTTTCGCCTCACCTGTGGTTCGTCAATACGAAGCCATCAATAAAATCAGGATATATTACAGGATAGATGCGGGAGGTAGCGAGGGTCTCGGGAGCCCTGTGCTCACGCAGCCTTCTTGGTTGTGCGCAAAGCTCCTCCCCCCTCTTTGCACACTGTTGATTGCCTTATATCTTCAGCTGCCCTAGACTTGTTGGGTTATCGCTCAGGGTTAACGCATCAGTTTTATTATGAGGCAGTTATTTGGTTGATGTGCGGTGTTAGGTATTTAGGGCTTATTTTTCTGTTCTATTATTGCTTTGCGGCGGACAGTTTCAGAGTTTGCATGCAAGAACTGGCAACCTGGATGTCCCCCCACTGTTTGAAGCTCAACGGTAGCAAGACCGAGGTACTCGTGGTGGGAGGAGGTCCATATGTTTGGTCATCGGCATGGTGGCCACCCTGTCTGGGAGATATCCCTGTTCCCTGTCAGGAGGTAAGGAATCTTGGAGTGCGGCTTGATGCTGGCCTTGCCTTTGGCCCCCAGATCGGCCGGGTGGTGGGGGTATGCTTTGGAGTTCTGAAGACCTTGAGGAAGGTCTTGGACCTCCTACCCATTACAGCGCGTCGGACTCTGGTGCATGCCCTCATCACCTCGCGCCTAGACTACGGCAATTTGCTGTATTTGGGGTCCACCTGTAAGGTCATCAACCGCCTGCAGGTGCTGCAGAATGCAGCTGCTCGCTTAGTTTTGAGGCTCCCTAGGAGATCTCCCTGTAAAACAGCGCTCCAGGCTTTGCACTGGCTTCCTGTCAGGAGAAGGGTGGAGTTTAAGGCTCTATCTATGTGTCACCGTATTTTGAGCGGTAAAGCCCCTGTTCCGCTACAAAGTCTGGTCGCTCGGTATCAGCCTTTGCGGGACTTGCGCTCCTCTCGTACTTGGCTTCTGAAAGTTCCAAAAATAAAGAAGGCTCGCATGGAGGCAGGTCCTTTAGGTATCTGGTCGCCAAGCAGTAGAATGCGCTGCCTGTAGAGCTACGTTTGGGGACATCAGAGTCCATCTTCAGAAGGAAACTTAAGACGCACCTATATGCAGGGTAGGCTACTGTAATGGCTGCTTGGACCGTCTATTCCACTTACCATAGGGCGGGGACACGCCGGGGCGCGTAACCAGGCGCTTTATAAATCTCCCTAATAATAATAATAATTTGTGGGTTCAATATTTTATAGATGTTAAGTAGTTGGTAGGCAGCAGCCATTCTCCTTGAACACTTTTGAAATGAGCACAGGGCCGTAACACGAGTTTGGTTCACGAGATACTCCATCAAAAACATGGCAGTGTCACATCAACCGCATCAAAAGTAAAAGGTGGCCTATGGCACTTCTAATATGGCGGAGGGAATGTCTACCCCTTTGAGATGGAGTATCAAGTCTGCTAAACTCCGAAATAAGGCCCACAGTCTATAGCTATAGCTTGAATATGTGTTTGGTTGTTTGAATTCCGAATTTTTTGATGCTGTTCTATAGTTGCTAATTTCTAAGATTAATTTCCGCATGTCTGGTCTTGCAACCATTTTGTTGATGAAAACAACAGATTTCCTAAATCCTACATCCTTGGCCAGGACAAAGATGGGTGCTACATTGAGTAGGTTTAGAGTACATTTGCCTCAGAAAGCCTTGCGAATGACCATTTTGTTTTTCAAATGGATGATAGATATCTAATTGAACAAGTTCACAGCACTGCCTTGTAGTGTGGAACCTCGTCAGCTCATTGTGTTATTTCAAAATATGTTTTATATTTCACTTCAATAAGCAAATATTGGGAGCAGCGCAATGGTTTTGGTCGCAGATGACAGCTAGAGACGTCAGTCCATAGGTAATACATCTTGAAATGCTGTCCCTGCAGGCATTAGAAAGGCGAATTGTATTTTTTGTTTGTAATCCAGTATCCCAGCAACTGTGAAATTCTTGGTAAAAAAATACTTATTGGTCACCAGCAGATCCTTGAACTCAGAATGACTAAAATTGTGTGTCACCATCACATCCACACATCCTTCATCCAAAACTCCTGCATTTATCTATCCAATCAGTCATCTGTCCATTAACCCCTCTACTGTGGAGTGGTGTGGCTCACTGGTTAGAGGTGGCAGACCCGGAGGCAGAGGACGGCCTGGGACCGGGGTTCAATTTCTGACGCGGCAGGGTCGTGGACCAGGGTCAGCAGACTTGATAATTCTCGCCTCGGTGCCTACTCTAACCAGGGATCACACTCAGCAACTCTGGGCATGAGCTTGCCTCATCTCCACAACGGCCCTCCACATATGCCGGGGATGCCTGGTTTCACCTTGGAGATACCCAGTAGGGACCATCTCACAGGGAAAGCCAGGACGGGTTCCCCAGCGGTCTACAGCGCGGAGATACCCCATGTGGGGTGATTCATGAGCTTTACAAGACATCATTACATTACATTTACTTGCATTTAATAAACTACTTTGAGATGTGTGCTTGTATTGTGCTCAGGAGCAACAAAGAATGTTGTGGATGCTGGAAAAGCAAATGTACTATTTTGACTAACAATACCTTGAGAAGAGTCCACATACACAGAGTAAGTTAAAGGGTTAACAAGTTGTACTTCCCTTTGCTAAGTAATGCCTTGAGAGCTCATTTCAAGACAAATAAAACTAGGAATATCCTTAGCTGTGTATTCATCCACCATCCTCATGTACCCTATATCGGCACTCATCCTAGTCATTCACCCAAACACAAGCATTCTTTATGTCTTAACCAAGCATGTACCCATCCACACACAAATATATACAACTTGTTTTACAATCACACTCAGTATGCTTTTGGGTATTTTCTATGTTGGCTGTTGAGAAATACTTTATTCAGTAATTGCGACCATAAAAGTGTACATACGGTACATAAGGCTGCTGTGTATTTTTGTTCTGTTTGTTTATCCACACATCACACAAACACCTAGTGCCATCACAGCAAGGTACACACACCAAAAGCAAGCCAACCTCTTATGCTTTGCCAATGCTTGTTCTAAATATTCTTTAAATGTCATTTGAGCATTGTTTTTTTTTGGTCTGGCTGTAGGCCACTTTATCTATTGCTAGAGCTTATGTCAAAACCAAACCAAAAACCAATGTTGGCAAGCCTTTTTCAGTCACCTTAACATTTAATTGGTCAAAATTATTCTGCCTAAGAGCCCAATTCTGATGCGGTTTGGAAAGTTTCCCGACCGAATGGGTTTGGAAATGGTTTACGACTAAATCAGATTGGGAGAGTCAAACCGACCAAGTACGATGCATCCAGATGCTCCCAGAGACGATTTGGTTGGTGTAGTATTCTCATGTTATGGTGTTATGTTCCCTTTCACCTTCCAACTAGCTGCTCAGCCAGTGTGAGTGTTCCTTGTAGAATGTTAATGTGATTGACATGAATGGAATGTTTGAGTGCCTGGTGTGAGTGTTGTCAGTTGGGAGATGGGCTGAGCAGCTAGTAGGCTGCTCGTGGTGGGCCTTGCTGTAACTTCTACTTATGGACTTAAAAAACAACATCAAACTCGACTCGGCTATGTCTTCTATGTCTCCTGAACACGTGGGGCCAGCCCACTTCAGTTGGACTCCCATTGACTTCAATAGGAGCCTTTGTTCTGACCAAATCCATAGGCTCCCATTGAAGAAAGGGGTGGCTGGGGAAAATCGGGCAACGTGTGGCGGGCACCCCTTGGTGTCTTCCATACTGTGCATGGCTGGTAAGGGTGACCCTTAGGGTACCCCCACGGGCCCGATTAGGAAAACTCAGGGAGCAGGGGGGCCCACTACGGGCCCCCAAAGTCGGATTCTGACTGCTAATTTGAGTCGGACGACACGATTTGGAAAGGCTGTCCAAATCCAGCATTCTACTCGGTCATTCGGAAAGACCGCCCATAGAGACAGACGTTTCTGTTCTGTATGGTTCAGTCATTCCAAATGCCATCAGGTTCGGATTGTGATTTTCCTAACCCCTTACTTACATCATACTCGGATGGTCGGAAACCTTTCCTAGACGGTTGGAAAGACAAATTCCCGATCCGATTTGAAAGGGGCAAATGCCGTTAGGAGGCCTTCCCAACCGCATCGGAATCAGGCCCTAAGATGTTTTTCAGTCTAGTGAACGAATGATGAAGACAAGGGGGGAATTTAATATTATAAATTTCCCTGCTACCACTGTAGAAATAAACTCACCTACTGGTGTCTGTGAGACCACCACCATGTACAATGCTCTCCTAACGCCAGCGTCAACAGTAAAGGGAACTATGTATCTGTGGCTCCATTCTACTGAACCATTGGCAGACCAGTCTTTCTCCGACTCATCAAATGAGAAAGACTAGGGCCTATTGTGTAGGGTGTTTTGCCAGCTCTCCTCTCACCTTCATGTTTTTTTGAGCTTCTTTCCCACACCCAAGTTCCAGAACAACAGCATGGGTGGACATGAGCTTGTGCCTCTATTATCTACATTTCGCCTTGAACCACTGGCATAGCAGCCTGATGCAGATTCTTTGAGTCAGCCTTGTGTTTGGTCAGTGATTTAGAGAATTTGTCAAACAATGTAGTTTCACAACAAAGGATTACCTGTATTGTGCATTTGATGGTGTTTTGGAAGGCGCTGGTGGTTCATTAATACATTTACTGTTTGGGGCAACTGAACGCCTTTCTAGACCCTCATTCATGCACTGTGTGCTTCATTGACACCCTTTATTAGAACTTTTGATGCATGTACTCTATGGCTACTTTTGCTGGGCTATTGATGAATGAGCTCTGTTGGGTGACTGATGCCTGTTAGTGTGCCTATTAATGCATGGATTGCGGATGGTCAGTTACTATTACAAGGCCTAATGATGTACGCACAGTGTGGAGCCATTTGACACTCATTACCATATCCACCTATGCATGCATTGTGTAGGGCACGATTTCAGGTGCGACCAGGGATGCATGTACGTTTACATCGTGGTTGCCAATTGCAGCATCTATCTTTACAGGGCCTAGAACACACACCCATATCTGAAATAAGCCAAACTTGCTGACTTTGCCTATGATTGTTCAAGGGGATCAGACGAATAAACAGATATGGTTGAAGAATTAGTGAAGTATTTTCCTGAAGGTTAACAATAGAAGGGCAATTTGCAACTGATTAATCCTGTCAGTGCTCAAAATGTCTGTTTTTCTTGGAAAACAGATTTATTTTGGTTTCCAAGTTATCAATAATTTTGCATTTATACAAAGTGCGCCAAATATGATTCTGTTGACGATAGAAAATGAATTGGTTATCACTGCGGTGACTGGCACATCGTATGCTTCAAGCACCCAAGAGTGTGCTGACAGCATCTGTACAGATTGTTATGGGGATTGTCAGAGGCAGATTGGAAGGTCATTTTAATGTAAGCTCCTTATGGCTGGCATTCCTCAGCCGCAGCGCTCAGGAACCAATAGAATGTGACGTTTACTGATGCGTTAGGCATGGCTTGTGACAGCTCAAGGCCGTATGCTCTACAGTGCTGAGGCGAGAGACATTGAAAAGCCGTGTAGGTTTCTCAGTACCGCATGAAAGGTTTAGAAACGAGTTCAGCATTACAGCAAATGGGAAGCTCTTCCATGAATAGATGTATATTTTTGAAGGAAGGAACAAACACACACGGTTGGAATCAGCAATGCGTAAAATATTGATTTAAAGTAAAGGCAAGATGGCCGTCCAGCACTAATAAATCTGCAGAAAATTTGCAGCTTGTTTTGTGTAATTGAGAAGAGAACTTTTGATAAGAATTAATTTTATTCAGGGTGGAATACAATTGAGAAAAACTGATATTCAGCTGAGAGTGGTGAAATAAGGGCATGGTATTGGAATGTCTAGTTTTAAATATACCATGGGCCTCATTTATGAGCCCTTGCGTCACTTTTCCGCCGCCGGTGCGTCACTTTTTGTGACGCACCAGTGGCGTAAAAAATGCACCTTGTTGCGTCATATTTACAAAGTGACGCATCTAGGTAGATGCGTCACTTTGTAAACCCCTGCGCCACATTATACCTGCACCAGGTATAATGTATGCAAGGGGGGCGTATTGACGCAAGGAAGGGTCGTAGAGGTGACGCAATGAAATCTAGGAGATTTCACTGCGTCACTTTTAGGACACCGTTGCGTCAAAATCCTGCGCCTGCCTCACAGCAGGCGTGAGACTGACGCAGGCCCTTTCACATGGGGCTTGCCCCATGTGAAAGGACGCATTGCTGGAGTTGCATCACTTTTGTGAAAAACTCCAGCATTGCGTCACTTTTTCGCTTACAGATACGTCAGAAATACTGACGTATCTGTAACTCCTTGCGCATGATGCGTCATACATTAAATATGACGCATCTGGAATGTCGCAAGGAGTGCGCACTGAGAAGTGACGCATCGCTGCTTTCACGCAGCCATGCGTCATTTTTCATAAATGAGGGCCCATAAGTCTATCGTAGCAAAACTATTGACAACCCAAGTATCAAAAAAGTAAATAGATAAGTATATGTTTACTATAGTTAACCCTACATCTACGTTCATTGAAGATGTATATCAAGGTATATATGTGGAGTTAAGAACAGTATATTTGCATTTACCGACATATATCTTGGTTGTGGACATTTTTGGTATTATTTTCTTGCTGTAACAAATTTCGTAGTTGTCATACCTCTTATAGGCTGTATCTGAAATGCTTTAATTGGATTAAAAAAACACAAAGATTTGATACGCCACAAAGCATTTAGAGAGTAACAACACACATTCAAAAAATGTCCATTCGCTTTGAGCCGAATCGTTTTTCATTTCACAAAAAAACAAAAAGTGGCACCTAACAATTATAATTAGTGATAAGCAAAACTTCCCCTGTTTAATGGCCGCCTTGGCTTAAAATATGCAATGGAGTATTGGTTCAAGCTTTGATGATATTCCATCTTCTGTACCTTTAAGTTGTGAATGGGCTTTAGAAAACAAAGAACAGAAGCAAGCATTTTAAATGAAATTGCATGTAGTAACTAGTTTAGGCACATTGCACGTTATGCGAACATGTGTTTAAATAAATAAGCACTTTATAAAGAGTAAAGTTTCCAACTACATATGCAGCTGCTCTATCCACTATGTTTGATTTCTTTTGGAGAGTCCCTCACCCTTCATTGCTCTTTGCCTCAGTTTCACACGACTCTAAGTCCAAAGATAAAAAAATATATAGGGGCAGATTTATGTTAACTGGCGCATCCCGAGGGATGCGCCAGTTAACATGCGCCACAGCTCCGCCACCCATGGTGCGCCGCATTTATAATGCGGTGCACCATGGTGCAAAAACGGCACAGATGCGTGACGCATCTGTGCCGGAAATGTGGCGCATTGCTGGAGTTGCGTCGCAAGCGCGACGCAGCTCCAGCAAGGCTCGGGGGTACACCATGTGCACAATGCTGCGTCAAGACCTACGCCTGCTGCAAGCAGGCGCAGGGTTTTGACGCAGCATTGCCCTGAAAGTGACTGAGTGAAATCTCATAGATTTCACTCAGCCACTTTCAGGAGGAGTTCCTGCGCAGGAACGCCCCCCCTGCGCAGGAACGCCTCCTTATGGCGCAGTGCTTTACAACGTGACGCATCTCCTAGATGCGTCACGTTGTAAATAGGGCGCATTGTTTGCGCCGCAGTTGCGTCAAATAAAGTGACGCAATTGCAGTGCAAAGAGGCGCAACGGCCTCATAAATCTGCCCCATAATTCTAGTGCTTCTTAGGGGCACAGGATGAAAGTGGATTATTATTTGGTATGGGTGGTGGCACAGCTCAAGAAATAGTAACATTAGCTTGTCAAGGTGAACCCCAGAAGTCACTCAATGAACCTGAACTCAAACCCAGGGAAGCTATGACACAGAACAGACAGACTTAATTTAGGGCAATTTGTCAAGTATTTTTGTAGGTTGTATGGTGTTTTCGGGCCTACTCGCTTAACATTGGTCCTAAGATGGACCTTTTATTTTCCACCTAAGAGATGATGGGAGTTATCATTTAGATCAATCAAATTCAATTAACAGTGTAACCCATTTGGTTACACAGTATGAACCATTAATCAGTAGCTAGGGTGAAGAAAGTGTATTACAAATCAAGTCTCAAGTTAAGATACACAACTGTTAATATCAGGCTAAAAGGTACAGATAACAACAGGAAGGCCAAACCTCTGGAAGAAATTGAGATGAACCAATGCTAGGCAAACAAGAAGTTCAGTCACAGCAATACAAAAGATTAGTAAGAGTATTTGATGCTCAGAGAAGAGTCTTAGGATTTACTGTCTACACATGGGTAAATTCAAATCACCTAAAGTAAAGTTCCAGCTGAAAGGATGGTTCTAAAAATCTAAAGCATCTCAAACATCAGGAATTTTCATAAATGAAATTAGAACTCGGGAAGGGAAAAATAAGTAGGAAGGGGTCAGAATTTCAGAAGCTCCGGCAAGTGTCTTCTTGGGTCAGTGAAGTAGTTTAGCCTAAGCCACACCCAGCAAAGAATCAAGGAAAGCATAGAGTTCTAAACCTTTCAAAGTCCAGGGGAAAGTTCTCCAAGGGAAGCTGAGGGTCTGTAAGAAATCAGGAAAGAATCTGAAGGGACTATGAATCTCCAACAGTGTGAACAGTACGCTACAAAACACAAGGGTCTTCTTGGGCTACCCCTTTGTACGCATCATCTGGGGCCTATTGTCTTTTTCCACTTCTTACATTGTAGACTGCAACATTTGCAATGCAACCCAAATGGACACGGGAATGACATTGTCTTTTCACCCACAGGCCAGATCACAACATTGGTGAATAGGCTTTAAAGCTAATACCATGGCTCTCCATGTTCTTTAATCAAGTTCTTATTCTCAGGCTCTATTCTCCAACTAACAATGTTTATGGATATCCGCAAGACATGTCATTTGAGCATAAAATGAAAACCAGTATTTATGCAGCATGAAGATTTATAGGCCTACAATTTCAACTTAAGGTATTAGCAAGTGTATACATTTATTATGCATGCACATTTAAACACAAATACATTTAAAATATTATTACATTAGATTCAGATTACATAGGGCATACTGTAAATCCTTTGAATAATCATGTGTAAGTATGTCTCCAGCCAAAGGGCCCTTGTCTCCAGCCCAAGGAACCTAAGTGGTGGCTGCAACGTTCAATCTGTGGGATCGGCTATAGTCAACACCATGTCATGGTTGCCGGGGACCTTGAACTCAACTGGATTGCTACGGTGAAAAAGCAATGGCAACAATGACCTCGCAGGAAGTCCACTCAAGATATGTTCCTGGAATATCAACGGCCTAGCAAATAAACTGAGCGATTAGGGTACTGTATCCTACTTACGTTCCTTTGCAATAATTCTACTGCGAGAGACATGGCTTCAGAAGCCACACCACCTAAAAGGGATGAAAATCCATCACACCTCTGCAACCAAATAAAAGATCCCTGGCCATAGTAGCAGAGGTCTAACAATGTACGTATCGGCCACCAGTGCAATCCGCTCTTGGGATCAAGCAAGTGACACCCCAGGGCCTCAGGTGCTAGGCACCTCAGTTAAAACCCAAAGGGCCAGTCAAGGAGTCTAACCTTGATGAATGTTTACATCCACCCAAATTCGGCCTCTAGGTCAGGGCTGACTAAGGAGCTAACTAAAAGGGTACTAAATCTGAGATCTGGAAAACCCAATATAGACATTTTAGTCTCAGGAAACTTCAACATGTGGCTGATGTCTGATCTTCACCCTAACTTGATATCGCAGCCACAGGAAGTTGAATGGGACATACTACCGCAGGATTATCTTGGGTAGCGCAAAGTGAACCCAAAGGGACGGGCTCTTCAAGGCAATTTGGAACATCTCGGTCTAAGAGTCCTTAATGGTTGTTTTCATCCAGATAAGTCACCTGGTCTCTCGTACTTAACCAATACCGGGGCCTCCCAGATTGACTACTCATTTGCCAGCCTCTCTCCATTGAACCAAATCTCCACATTTGGGTTTAGCAACAAAATGGACAGTTAGCACCATCCCCAAGATCTCTCCTTCAACATTAGGCTGTTGCAACACGATATGGTAGCGGACCAAGACTTTGAAATCTGTACCATTAACTTAAAACGCATTAAGTGCAATGTTAACTATCTCCCAAACTTGGCGATAGAAGCCAAGAAACTACTTGCTAACATCTACGGGACACAGGGAGACCCACTTGCCAACTGGTCAATGTTTTCTGAAAAATTGGTAGCCTGTTCACAAGACCAATACAGAGCAAGCCAAGGATGTCGGCCAAACAAGTGAATGGGTCCACACAAGTGAACTCTCCGCTTCCGCAATACGATCCGTAAAACAAAGTATAAATATATTGTGGCGAAAACTCAAAAGACACTAATGGATCCAAAAATAATAAGTAAACTAAGAAAGGCTCGCAGACATCTGAAGGTAGCCAAATGTGAATATCGAAGGATCACCTGGAACTCATTCTGGGTCAAATTATTACCGGATATAAGGATCAGCACCATATACGGGCTAGGGGGAGTGCCTCCTAGGGGAGCCTCCTCTAACATCTTGGATCTGGAGTGGTACCTCTTTCTACATGACCATTTCAATGACCTCCCACTGTCAGACCGGAACTGTGAGCAGATCGAAGACCCTGTGGGTAGTACGGTCTGAGACGTGCGAACCACTATTCATGACAAGTGACCTCTTAGGCTCTTTCACAGAGGCCTTAATCCAAAAGCAAATAACCAAGGGACACAAGTACATTGCCCCCAGCCTAGGTGGAATACCACCAGCCCTATCGAAAAGGGATCCAGTTTCTGGGCCACTCGACTAGCCCGCTTTACTTATCTATCTCAGAAAAGAGCTCCATCTCGGCCTCATGACACAGATTGATTCTTGCCACGAGTTTTTAAAGGCGGTGACAAAATGTCCCCAGCAAACTAACACTTGTTCACCCTAATTGACTATGAAGCAGAGTATTTTGCAGGCGTACTGCTGGACTCCCTATGATCATGGGCTGAGTCAAATTCAATCATACCACCAAACCAGACAGGATTCACAAGCAACACCGGACATCAGTAAATTTCATCACACTTTCTCTCTTGATCGACCAGGCGAAATCTGATAGTAGTCCTGTATATATGGGGTTCGCAGACTACAAATCTGCCTTCAACAGGGTCGACAGAAGGAAGATGTGGCATAAACTCACCCTGCTTAACATTTCAAACAGCCTACTCAGGTGCCCCGCAGCTTTTGCATCATGATACATGGGTCAGAGTCAAGATCAGGGACGGTTTGCACCTGTCATGACCCATAACAACAACGCATGGTCTCACACAAGGTTGCGTCCTTGCTCCTATGGTTTTTTACTTATTCCTGCCCCACCTCTCTTCAGTTCTTGACTCAGTCAACTCGCATCCATCTAAACTGGGAGGCCTCTGTCTATCCAACCTACTCTATGCTGATGACCTAGTTCCCCTCAGCCAAATAAAGGTCAGTTTACAACGTCTCCTAGACGCGACCGCCGCATACACTGATAGGAATGGCTTAGCGATAAATAAAAAGAAAAACACAATCCTTGCAGTCCATACAACTGGGACCAAAAAGCCGGTATGGTCTCTTTACCAGGAAAGAATAGATGCAACCAGATGCCATAAGAATCTAGGCATCCTGTTCAACAACATTGGCAGGTACGTGAGCCAGCTGGTTGAACTAGAAAAGAAAGATATTTTGGTGTTGTTTGCACTTAGATCCATCTCCAAAAAACTAAATGGCCCTTCCTTTGCTCCAATCATCCAGGTGGCCCATGCATAGGTTATCCCAACCCTAACATATGGGTGTGAGGCTCTGAAAGGTTAGGACAGTGGGCAACTGGACAAAGCAGTTGCAATAATTTACAGAACGATTTTCCAGCTTCCCTCTTATACATTACCAGCACAAATTAGCTTGGAAGTTGGTATCTACAGACAGGCATTATCACGTATGGTGGACTTCCTATAAGCTACCACAAGCTTAGGGCCTCCAAGGAAGGCAGTCTGGCCCAAAGTCTATGGATCCATTTTAATACAAAATTGCAGGTCGGCGGGCTATCACTACTTGTCCTGAGCCCTCAGTTCTGTCGACTCGACTCCCCTTTGGGACCTACATGTCAGCCAACATGAATTTAAGAGGGTAGCAAAAATCAGTATGAACCGACTTTCTTCAATAGAAGATAGGGCCAGCCTCTCTGTACGGAATCATGGTTGGATGATCCTTCGTACTTACATGCAACTGAAACCCCAGGTCCATCAGTGTTATGAAGGGGGTGCAACATTAATCATGCCTGGCACTAGCCTGTGGGTGGGAGTGACTCCTGCCCCTCCCTAACCCATAGAAAAAACATTTGGGGTATCCCTACCTACTTTTGCAGCAGTCCTGTGTGTCATACTGCAAACAATCCTAGGGTGCCCCTCTCTACCTAAATCCAACATGTATTAACCTTTCTCCCCCTATGCAGAACTCCTTTGCTCACTGTAGATGATTGGCCAGAGAAATGAACAAATCCTCCTCTATGATCACTCAAATCTGGTTTTCGTAGCAGCTTCTCTCCCACTGGGATTTGTGCCTGGGTGTGTAGGCAGGTGATAGGGAGTTTGCCAGTAACAGGTTAGTCATTGTTTCAAGATATGCATGGGGTTGTTAACAAGCTCCAGGCCATCCTGTTAGGGGAAGATGCACTTCCCCCAATACCCAAGGCCTTTTTCTAGACTCTGAGATCCAATTCAAACATAACAAAGGAGCCATTCAACCACTGGGGACAGATGGAGGGTCAGTCAAATGGGCTTCTAAAGGCTTTAGGCACGCTAATAGTGAATTTTTAAAATATAGTATGTTGTAAAATATTTCTTACAAATGTGAAATTACCAATGAATCGTGCATGTAATAAATATTTGAAAAATCCAATAATTAATTTTATCCGGTTCCTAGGTGGATATAACGTTATTAACTTTAACGTATCCCATTGCCTTCCTATGGTACATCTAACCCTGCTCAAGTGAAATTAGCTTGTATGTCACTGTAAGGACATGCTTAACAGTAAACTTTTACATGTCCTACTTTTAAATATCCTATACCCTGCCTTATGAGCATTTAAGGCCTACTCAGGGATGACTACGTTTAAAAGGAGGGTTTAGGTCTGTCAAAATGGGTTATTTTAACAGGTCTAATTTTCACCTTTCAAACCTGTTCATGCCCATTGCTGGTGGCGAGCCTGCAGTCTTAGTTTGCATTGTCACTTTAGTAGTGACATATTGAGAAATGCAGTCTACTAGTGAAATTTAACATACTGGTGCACCATACACTTTGCACTATAGAAGGGACTAATAATTAAGTTAAATATGCCAATTAGGAGTAGAGACAATTTTGATACATTTTAGGCATCAGATCAGATATACTGGGCACTGGAAAGAAGTTTCACAGTGCACAGAGTCTAAAATATCAACATAATCTACTGAAAATTGGGATGGCCTTACAAAAAGGGTTACTTTCCAACAGTGCTGCAGTTAGCTCAGAGGTGGAGTTTAACTTGCAGTCCCTGGGTACCCATTGTATACTATATACTAGGGACCTGTAAGCAAGTTAGATATGTCAATTGACCTTAAGCCAATTAAACCATGAGGAGCACCGACACCTTACTCCTGTTTAGCAGGGTTAAAGTGTTTAGACTTCTTAGTCCACCAAAAACAAATAGAACAGAATCTAGGGGTAATACATATAAAAGTTGGTGTTTCCTGCAGACACCCTTTGTGTATCTTAATTTTAACGAGATGCACAATTTGGTGGATTCAAGAGAGAACCCATCTATTTTCTCTTAACCTAAATATTGGTTGGTGGCAGCAATATAGTTTTTATGGTGCAGTATTTGGATCCTGGAGCAATAAATACTGGTCGCCTCATATAAATTACGCTTTGTTATCTGTGGTAGAATGGGGACTTTGAGTGTGTTGCTTACAATGAGTATAGACATTCTTTTCACTGATGATTAAGAACATTGTTGTCTGGATGATGTCTTATAACTATCACATTTGGCAATTCTGTAGTTAGTATTACTCTTGGATGATTTGATCATCTTATTAGTGAAAAGGTTTAACCACAAACTCGAGGGTGACTGCTGCCCAGTGCTTAATTTGTGCCGGGGCTTTCCGGTGCTAAGCACCGGCACTTATGTCTCAGGGCCGGGTCTACAAAGGGTGACTGCTGTTAAGAGATTAGCCTAACAAAAGGAAAACCCACAAGCTGTTACAGGCTGTAGTATCCTGAAGTTCGTGTTTTTAAGCACTGTGAATTAAAGTGAATGCACAATGCAGTTCCCCATGTGTGAACCCGTCGAGATTTAATCGCCCAGAGGCACAAGGCAGTGTTATATATCAGGATGGTGGGCGCGGCATTTTACAATGCTATTTATATTTGCTTCATTAGGTGACGTGACAGTCTGTTTAGTCCTCTAGCCTGGGGCGGGGTGGGGTGCACACAGCACCAGAGACAAGAGACAGGGTTGATTTTGAGTAAACACGTGAATCCCTCCCCCACCCCATGCTGACCTGGAATGCTTTCTACTTCAAAGAGCAGGGGCTGGAGGAGGGGCCCGCCGCCCACAGTGTATTTGGCAGTTGGCGCCTTGCACGTGAGAGAAGTAACGGGTGCAGCGGGCGCGGGGCAGATGATTTTGTTTGCAACTCGAACTCACACGCCTATCACTGCTGCCAAATCCCATTCCTTTGGAGCTGCAGTGCGTCTTTGTGGATTGGAGCCAGGCTGCAGCCCCAGCCCCCACGTCTTCATTGACCGGATTGACTGGGAGAGCAGGACTGATTAGGTATGTTAAAGTAGCTGCTAACACTTTTCAGTATTAATGTTGTAAAGTGTAAACAGCGTGTTGCCATTTTAAAGTTTGGTATGAACATGCCATCCAAAGATGGTCTAACAATGCTCCTGGCCTCCCTGCACATTTAAAGTGAAGTTTGCATTAATTAAGGTTGTCAACGGGGCCCGCGAAGGCAGCGTGCAGTTTCCACCTGAAGGGGATGCCTGTCATGCCCTGGTGAGAGAGGAAAGGAGGGAGGGAAATGAAGGATATTTAAAGAATGGTGCATATTACTAGAGAGACACACTCAAGCGCGTCCTCTGGAAAGATGTAAGAGTTTTGAGAAGGTAGATGATCATGACCCCAGAGCCCTGTGTTTGCTGCCACCAGCACATTAAGTTCTCAAGGAGTTAAAACAAGCCTGTGTTATCATCTCGCCCAGCCCCAGGTAATGGCTATTTACCTCTTTCAAAAATGCAAGCAGTCGCAGTCCATGTTTTATGAATGACATGAATTAAAAGTCGTGCAATTGGGGATAGCTCTGAGCTACATCGTAGTGGTTTCTCCTGTCGGACTGGCACCACTACGAATGGGGAATAACACCATAAAGTAGAACCCAACTCTAGTTAAGGAAAAGAGTTCAGAAAGGAGATTTTTTTAAAATCCTAATACCTGACTCAACATCTTTCAGCGGTTGTATGCGCTTTAAAAATAATACAATTCTGTAACAGAATGCTTAATTAATGAATGTGCATGTGAAATAATTCCTACGGGTTAGTGTGTAATTTTCTGCTTATTAAAACAAATAGCGAAAATCTACATTGTGTGACACATTGCTCTTAAAAGAGTACCAGGTACTGTGTAAGCAAATGGTTGCTAAATGCATTGTTTAGAGAAAAGATACTTTTTCAAACTGTCTGTTTTATTGAGTATAGTAAACAGCCAATCATGGGAAAGCAACAGTAATTTGGGTACAGGAGCATCTATGCATCTGATTTGCACATTATGCTAAATGTAATGCCTCCTATACCCAGGAACCGACTTGGTGAGTACAAAATATTTCGCCTTACTGATTCAAATTGTCCTTCATGCAAAAACATAAGAAAATGGTGACATAATTTTCTACAAAGGGCATCTGTCAGGCTGATTTGTCACACTAAGTGTAAGATTGTTTCTAATAGTCTTCTAACTAGCAGAATGCAGATGACCGATGCCAGAATAATCATACTCTTGCATTACAACAAACTGGTTTAGAGCAAGAAATACCACTTGAATTAAAGTGGCGGTATGAAAAGTAATTTGCATATTCACGCCACCTCTGCTTGGCTCATGGTGCCATATGGTTGGATTACTAGGCCTTGTCTGATTGCTCCCTCATTTTTTTGGTGCCACACACTGAGCACCCCACTGCCCTTAAGATCAGGCTCATGGTGTGTAGCATGTACCACGGTGCACTTCAAACATGCTTCACTTGCGGAGTGCTTTCAGTTTTGTTAAGGCCTCAGACCTCGTTGCGCTGGTGCGTGTGCACACGTTTTCAAGTGCTTCAAGTTTGCAGAGTGCAGCCTGGGACCAATGTGTGCTGAGCAGATTTTAACTATGTAACGTTAAACGTAGCACCAGTCCCCGGACATCATGGTTTCATAATTCAACAACCTCCATGACTTCCTGAACAGTGCTCCTCCCCCCTTGTCGTGGGGATTCTTTGGTGGCTATGCCAGTCATGGTAAGACTGAGAGTGGGCGCTGTGTGTCTAAACACAGGGCAAAGCTCTGAAAGCGTGCCACACCATGACCTCTCCTCCTCAACGTAAGCTGGAGATGGGCTAGGCTTCCCTTATCTCCAGCACATCAGAACACTATCAGTCAGATCACCGGTTTGTAGTCAGTGACCCCACAGATTCCAGCTACAGCTACCAGTCTGAGCAGCAGGAATTATTTACCCAACACCCAGTGAGTCTGTAGGTAAGTGAAAGATAAAGTGATGATTTATTATGTTCCTGTTGCAGAGATCAGAGTTGTCTGGTGCAACTTTTGACTCTGCAGTAGCACAGAGAGAGAGAGAGAGAGTAAACATGCCTGCTGCAAAGAACGTCTATTCTGCATATCACAGAAAAGTATTTTTATGTGGGTAGCTAAGAGGGTTACTGCTTTTGTTATATAGATTGTTTTGTTACTTGCAATTCATAAATTTCAATCTTAATATACAGTAACCTTAAAACTGTTATCAAAGACTTCAGCTGCATGTAAAGTGCTATGCCAGAGATGACCACCATAATGCCAAGGACAACACAATAGGTCAATAATGGGTACCATTGCGTGAATGTCACCTTTGTGTCAGGTCTAGACACCATTAATACTATGGATGCCCAAAATATATTAAAAGCGGTAATCAGGGTGGCACCATAAATTCAAGGATGCACTCAGTTTGTCAATGGTGGCCACCATTATACAACATGTGGCTACCTCAGTTTGACAATGATGCTAATATCCGAACAATGGCCACCACTGTGTCATGCCACCATTATGCCAGGGCTAGGCATTATAATGCATGTGAGTATTGTCCTTTCCCTAAATTGGCACATAAAGCACTGGAATGTTTTACTTGTCCCTTTTCAATGCACTTGTCATTTTAGGTAATTTATTCCAAAATTGTGCTTTAAATGCACTTTTAATGTAATCTTTTTCAAAATGTTCACAGGGCAGGGGAACCTTCTATCAAAACCTTATTTGGAGCAAGACTCCCTTGCTGAAATTCAGATCGGGTATTACAGAAGCCTTTCATCAGTGCCAGTTGAGGGTGTGGGCGGAGCCAATAGAGAGTGGGTGGATCCAGTGGAGGAAGTGGGTGGAGCCAGGTGAACGTGGGTGTGGCCTCCCCAAAACTTTAGAGCACCTGCACTTCATATTTTACAAATTAAGCACTGCTGCTGCCTTTAGTGAAAAAAGAAACATGTAATTCTGTGGATACTCTGCCTGCCTTCTATTGTCTTGGGCTCATCTGTGAGTGGAATATAGGATATCTTCTGCCAAGGAACGTCTCTTTAGGTTTAACTAAGCATCCACAGGTATACGGCAATGCTTTCCCCTTCAAACATCCCATCTAAGGGGGATAAATCTGAACCAACCTGGTTGATTTGGATTTCATACTGCCTGGCTATGCACTGGTCCGTCCAGCTGCTAAATAAAAGAAACCTGCTGTAGTCTTCCATTTAGTTGAAGAGTTATATTGACCCTGAACTGCATGAACTCTGCTGTATGTCTTCCAGAATGTATCACTGTATGTATTCATTTCCTCAAAGACTAAAATGTAACTTGATTCCTTTCTGTATCTCTGTTGGCTGCCCTGTGGCTGCTAACAGACTTACTTGCATGGAAGCCCCTAGCCAGTCCCTGGAGGCCTGGGACAACAATAAAGGGTGCCTGCAATCCTTCCATATTTATCAACAGAGACTAGAAAAACTCTTTGTAGTACCTATTCATGTAACCTGAATGGTGACTCTGTCTGGAGAATATGCTCCCTGTTTTTGCCAATGTTTACTTTTTCCATTGTTCCTCACATTGAGACTCCCACTATGCCATTTTCCCAGTACCACTGGCCTCTAACCAATGTGATGTGGACATGGCTTTGCCACCAGTCTAAGTGGGATAGGTACTATAAACAGTAAATTCACCCTAACTGTTACCTTAACTTGCTGTGCAGCTGTTTGGCACATATCCTGTGTGCAAGATAAACTGATCCAAGAAGCTCAGACGCACCCTCTATTAACCTAGTATGTCAATTTGTCTGGTGGCCTTACACGTTGATTGTCCTGAGGGTCAAACATGTCCACCTCTTCACTACCAAGATCCCTGTCTTCTAAACTTGAAGCCGTTTACCTGATGTTATTAAGACTCTATGCCATGACTTGACAATTTAAGGAAATAGCAAATTTAATCATAAACCAATAGATAAGCATGTATCCTCATCCCTAACCATTACCTGTGGACAATAAGGTACTTGATTCTGCTGTGCTAGAACCTTGTCGTCCCCCATATAGTTGATATACAAGAAACTGGATCGTTTAGCTATAGGAGAGAGAATCAGTCCTAGTGTGAGTAGATCCTGGCTTGCTGAGCTTCCACACTAATTATTTGAACAGGTTTAACTGAGAAATCCCCGATTTATCCTTGGCAGCTTAGCATAAGCAGCAAAGCCTAGATCATATTACTCATAAAGAATTAAGGCGCAAAAATATAATGTCATTTTCTAACGCAAAAATGAAAAGTAAAACAAAGTTGTGAATAAAACAAATCCAGTGTATCCATTGATCTTGACATATGAATTTACTTGAAAAAATAGTTTGCAGCCTTTTCCTACCAAATGGCAGGTATTTAAAGTTGCAACAAAGTAATTGCACATCAAACCTCAATCTTTAGTTCTTTATGTACACCAGACAGACTTTCAGCACTATTAAAAACATCTGCCATTTCAATTACAAAACAGCGTTCCTTTATCTTTTTTTAATAAGCCAATAGCATAGTGCCACACATGGGCTCCTTAACCACATTGTGCATTTTTCTCTACATGTAAGTAGGAAGAATATCACATGCACTCTTATATCTTAGAAGAAACCCTTGAATAACTGTTATTTATTTATTTATTTATTTATAACACAATAGTTGGTTATTTGTCAAATATGACGATTTAATTTAAAAAAAATGTAATAATTGGAACATGAAATTCAGTCAGTTTTTCTAAGGCCACTTATAACTAAGGCTATCTTCTATTGGAGACTTGTGTAGAATTATATTCTTGCTTCAGCATGTTGGCAACTACTTGGTTCTTGTTATGTTAGGTTTGGAAGGTCCATCCCTAATAAAAGTTTTAATTTAGTTGTAGGATTATTTTATGGAGCTTCCTTATATAAAGTTTCAGAGAGGTTTTTAAGCAAATGCTCCTGTAGACTCATCTTCTGGTACGCTGGGTCATTACTCTTATGTGTATTTTGCTCTCTGCTGCTTTAGTTTCCCTCTGCTATTCTGATATTTTCCTTATCTCTTGGCTTGTCTGCAACCTTCTGATGATTTTTCGGTGCATATTTAAGGACTTACTGGAGAATCTAGATCAGCTAAACTCTTATCAAATCACTCATGTCCAGCTAATGTGAAATGCTTCATTAAAGAAGCTTGATGCCGTTCAGCTTCCAACATATGTCTTCTATTAAAGCATCTTGTTCTTGCCCTATTCCTAGCTTATTGAGATATGTAACTAGCTTTGGAAAAATGCTTTGAGAATATCCCAAACCATGTGTATTGATGCTGAATCTATATTCTTAAAATTTCTAGAATTTTCCTTGTTATGTGGCCTACAGCTCTGGTGTCAGAGAAGACTGGTATACCCGGGAAACACATTTAAACCCCTCTACATTTGGTGTATCAAATTAATTAACTTATAATACAACCATATCAGGGACAACAAACAAAACGTCTAATTTGAGTGAAGAACTGCAAATATTCCCTAATGCAAAACAATGATCTAGCCTTGATCAGCTTTTAAATCTTGCTTATAAATAATATATCTAAAATATAACTGAGAAATCCGGGGGGGTCATTTTCTATATAATATTAATTGTCATATTTTCCATTATGTCAGCCAGCCGAACCCATATTTTTGTTTTTCAAATAGCCACTCCTTTCCTATCCCTGGCTTCAGGAAAGATGTGAAGATGTGATATGATTTTGTTAAGGCTGAAAAAAATTTATCTTTCCAAATTATACGCATCACTTGTTGAACAAGTGTTATTGCTATGTTTTGCAAAGATCCAGAATTATCTTCTATTTGTGTGTTAAAAGTGGCAAGAGTAAGCCTTGTAGCCACCTTTTACTATTTGGGCCAATATACAATGCCTTTGGGAATGCTAATTCTGATTTGCACAGAAAAATTGCCCTTTCCTTGTGAACTCTAATGGCTGCCCCTCGTACAGGCATGTAATACTAAGTATACCCACTTTCCTTTATTGAATCTCTCTACTGCATCTTATGTTTGTTGCATATTACTATAGATCTGCTTTTTATCTTTACAAAAAATGAAATGAAATGAAATGAAATGAAATGAAAATTAAATTTGTAGAGCGCTGCAGTTGCCCTGAGGCATCCAGGCGCTGGAGCTAAAAACAGACTTGACCACTGAGGTTACTAATTGTTGAACAGGAGGGTTTTAAGCTGTTTCCTGAAACTGGTGAGATTTACATTCTTTCGCATCTGCAGAGGGAGGGTGTTCCATAGTTTGGCAACATTGTATGAGAACGAGCGTCCTCCTGCTCTAGTTCTGAATATTCTAGGGATTTTGGCAAGTGTAGCAGTTGAGGAGCGTAGAGTTTTATTGGGCAGGTATGGGGAGATCAGGGAGGAGTTGATTTCTGGGCCCGTTTTCCAGAAAGTCTGGTGGGCGATGCAGAGAGCCTTGAACTTTACTCTGTCCCTGACAGGCAGCCAGTGTAGAGTTTTTAGGCCAGATTTTATTGAGGTCCTCCGAGGGACTCCCAGGAGCGCCCGGGCAGCACAGTTTTGAGTGCGCTGAAGCTTTTGTAGGTTGTAGTCCTGGGCTCCAAGATAAAGGGCATTGTTGAAATCCAGCCGTGATTGGATCAGGCCCTGTATGACAATTTGTCTGGCCTCGAATGGAAGGAGGGGAAGGATTTTTTTGATCACCCTGAGAAGGCCGATACAGGTGGCTGACACCTTAGTGGCCTGTGTATTAAGGCTCAGCGATTTGTCGAGCCATACTCCCAGGATTTTGATGTTGTCTTTGGGGAGTGGGGGGGTGCCCATACTTGGGGGCCATATTAGCTCCAGAGTGGAGGGGGTCGCTGGGCCAAGGAGCATAAGCTCAGTTTTATCATCGTTGAGCTTCAAGCATGAGCTCAACATCCAGCTTTTTACGTCCTCCAGGCAGGCCGCCAGGTCAGGTGGAGACTGGAGACCGCTCTTCTGTGCAAGGGAGACCACCAGCTGGGTGTCGTCCGCATAGGAGATGATATTGACACCATGCGGACGGACAATCCCAGCCAGCGGCCTCATGTATACATTTAAGAGCGTAGGGCCTAGGGAAGAGCCCTGAGCACTCCGCACCCTAGTGGCTTACTAAAGGACACAGATGTGCCGTCGAAGACCTGGAAGGTTCTGTCTGACAGGAAGGATTCCAGCCACGGCAGGGCATCTCCGGACACTCCCAGGTCGGCAAGACGGTTCAGCAGGATTTTGTGGTGTACCCTGTCAAACGCGGCACTCAGATCGAGGAGGATCACTGCCACTGATCCCCCTCGATCCAAGATCCATCTTGCCTCCTCGGTTACAGCTAGTAGGGCGGTCTCTGTCCCATGTTTAGGGCGAAAACCCGTCTGGGAAGCATCAAGGAGGTGGTTGTCCTCGAGGAATGTCGTCAGAGTGGTATTGACGTGCTTCTCCAGGATTTTAGACGCCCATGGGAGCAGGGAGATTGGGCGGTAGTTACTGGCGCTAGCTGGGTCAAGGGAAGGTTTCTTTAGGAGGGCCCGCACCATTGCGTGCTTCCAGGTTACAGGTACTGTCTTGCTCAATATAGAAGAGTTCAACAGTTCTAAGAGGGTGGGGAAGATGATGTTACTGGCTAGGCCCAGTGGACCTGGAGGGGCCGGATCGCATGGGGAGACGTTTTTTATTTGTAGGGCTAGTTTCTCTAGGGTTTCCATTGTTATCAAGGGAAACGATTTCAGCTGAATGTCCCTGTCCAGAGCAGAGTCCAGGCCATGAGGGGGCAGGTCGATGGGTGAGTTTAGGAAGGAAGAGTATATTTTATTCACTTTTTGGAAAAAGAATTCCACCAAGTCGTTGCATTTGGACGATGAATTGTTATTATCTGAGGCGGGCGGGGGAGGTTTTATCAGAGAATTCACTATGTGATATATTTCTTTAGGTTTCGATTTTGCCACTGTTATTTTATGGGTGTAGTAGGCTGCTTGCGATGTTTTTATGGCCATTTTGTACTTCCTAATCATTTCCCTGTAACTGTTTTTTTCGGCTGGGTTGTAGGATATGCGCCACTTCCTCTCTTGTCTCTTGCATAGACGTTTCTGGTTTCTGAGGTCTTCTGAATACCATGGGGCTGATTTGCTTTGTCTTTTGGATCTGGATGGATATGATGGGAGACTTGAGTCCAGAGAGGTTGTTAGCCACTCTTCATATCTGATGTTATTGGACGTAGGGTCATGAGAGAGGGAGGGTCTGGTGCTACTGAGAGTCTTCATCCAGTTATCAAGAGGGAGTTTTGACCAGTTTCGAGTTTTCCTGGATGTAAACAGGGAAGGGGGTGGTTTGCTCGTGGTCCAGGTAAAAGCTATCAGGAAGTGATTGGACCATGGGAGATTGTTAATAGGGCCTACTTTGAGCTGGTCACTGTTACTGAAAATTGGGTCTAGAAGATGCCCCTTTTCATGTGTGACCGAAGGAACTAGTTGCTCTAATTGGATGGCAGCCAGGTTTGATTGTATCTCTGATGCCGTGGGATCTAGCACGTTGTCAAAATAGATGTTAAAATCTCCCAGAATGGTGAAATTGGAGGGGGAGACAACCAGCTGTGAAGCCACTGAAAGGAGAGAGGTATTGAATTGCCCGGTGGGACCCGGGGGGCGATAAATGAGGATGCCGGTAAATCTGGAATTGGGGGAGAACTCGATGGAAAAAGAGAGGTTTTCGCAGTCCTCAATGTCGTCCGTTAAACAGCGGCAGACATAGTTCTCTTTATAGATAATCGCGAGGCCGCCACCTCTACCTAGTGGTCGATCAGCCAGCGCTATCTGTTATCCTGAAATTATGGCCTGTGCTAGGTCCGGCTGAGAGTCTTGGTTCAGCCAAATTTCAGTTCGAAAAATAGCATCAGGAGAGTGTTCGTCTAATAGCAAAGAGATTTCTGTAGAATGTTTTACTAGTGACCTGCAGTTAAGTAGGAACATGGAGTATTCCTTTGCCTCAGCTCTGGTTTGGACATAAGTCTCAATTAAATTCATGTGAGACAACGCTCTTGTGGATACGATTCTCAAGTGTTCGCTACATAGTTGTGATGCAACCTTTACAGACTAATTTTGTTCTTATGGAACTAATGAACAAAATTAGTCTGTAAAGGTTGCATCACAAATCACTGTGATTGTAATAAGGTCACAACACCCTTTACCCAGTCCCCACCTGTATCCAACCACACCCATCCCCTTTAACTGTCTCTTTTCCTTGTCACTTTTGAGCGCATTTGAAATGTATACTATGTAGCGAACACTTGAGAATCGTATCCACAAGAGCGTTGTCTCACATGAATTTAATTGAGACTTATGTCCTTTAGTTTCTACTGGATCCAATGAAGTAATTGGTTTCTTGCCTGTTATATTGCTTGTGGTACTTATTTTGAACAATGCGAATTATACTTTTCTCAAAATGTTGAAATAAATGTTTTTGTACTGCACAGAAGTAATCTCTTAATAATTTACTAATCTCAAAGGTTCTATGATAAATTCTTGGCTATGATCAATAGACCCTGACCATTGTACACATACCTATGCTGGTTCAGGGAGGGCATATGGAATGGAGGAACACTCGACCGCGTCAGCTTTCAGTCAGCTGTGCGGGGTGTCGGCTGGTCCGAGTGGCGAGTGCCCAGGGGTGAGTGAGTAGTCAATAACACACAAATAACAAGTGATTTTTAAAATATGGCGAGTTTAAAAATCTCCCGGCTTTCCGCCTCAGGAGGGTTGTCTGTAATGCAGCGACACTCTTACTCAGCGCGTGCTTTATATGCAGGGGGGCGTGGCCTGCCCGAGTGGGCGTGTCTGCTGGTTCGTGGAGGGCGTCCGGAATGGAGGAACACTCGACCGCGTCAGCTTTCAGTCAGCTGTGCGGGGTGTCGGCTGGTCCGAGTGGCGAGTGCCCAGGGGTGAGTGAGTAGTCAATAACACACAAATTTCAAGTGATTTTTAAAATATGGCGAGTTTAAAAATCTCCCGGCTTTCCGCCTCAGGAGGGTTGTCTGTAATGCAGCGACGCTCTTACTCAGCGCACGCTTTATATGCAGGGGGGCGTGGCCTGCCCGAGTGGGCGTGTCTGCTGGTTCAGGGAGGGCGTCCAGAATGGAGGAACACTCGACCGCGTCAGCTTTCAGTCAGCTGTGCGGGGTGTCGGCTGGTCCGAGTGGCGAGTGCCCAGGGGTGAGTGAGTAGTCAATAACACACAAATAACAAGTGATTTTTAAAATATGGCGAGTTTAAAAATCTCCCGGCTTTCCGCCTCAGGAGGTTTGTCTGTAATGCAGCGACGCTCTTACTCAGCGCGCGCTTTATATGCAGGGGGGCGTGGCCTGCCCGAGTGGGCGTGTCTGCTGGTTCAGGGAGGGCGTCTGGAATGGAGGAACACTCGACTGCGTCAGCTTTCAGTCAGCTGTGCGGGGTGTCGGTTGGTCCGAGTGGCGAGTGCCCAGGGGTGAGTGAGTAGTCAATAACATACAAATAACAAGTGATTTTTAAAATATGGCGAGTTTAAAAATCTCCCGGCTTTCAGCCTCAGGAGGGTTGTCTGTAATGCAGCGACGCTCTTACTCAGCGCGCGCTTTATATGCAGGGGGGCGTGGCCTGCCCGAGTGGGCGTGTCTGCTGGTTCAGGGAGGGCGTCCGGAATGGAGGAACACTCGACCGCGTCAGCTTTCAGTCAGCTGTGCGGGGTGTCGGCTGGTCCGAGTGGCGAGTGCCCAGGGGTGAGTGAGTAGTCAATAACAATAATATACAACAGATCTGCACTTCTGCTACATTTATTTATTTTTAAATCTTTTTTATTAAGTTTAACATAATTATTGACAATATAATTAACACAATGCAATGGGTAATGTAGCATAAATTGACCGAAAGTGACAAACCATAATCAAGTATGAAGTTAGGAGTACATATTTACTTATGGAGAGAGAGCAGCACCTCGGTTTTACCAAAAGATGCTCAACTCAAAGGGAGAGCATCAGGACAGCCTGCAGGGCTCGGGACTGTTAGAACATATCTGGTGCCCTAGAGGGTGGAACACCTGAGAAAAGTGCATTGGAGGTCACCTTGATAGCTGCTAGTCAAAGCATATATTCCCAATATATTCCCCAAATGTGTCTGGACCTCAGCCGCGGAGGTTACAGAGAGGCATAGGTTTTGGCTTATTGATTACAACAGTTACATCCCTAACCCATCGTCATGCTTTGGGAGTGGAAGTTTCATCCACACCTGATCCACCTGGCACCAGGATAGCAGTACCAGTAAGGTCACCAGTGTCTCTTGGTACGTGGTATATCGGCAATGTAACTAAGAAGAATAGGGGCTTGGCACAGGGGATTGGTGTGTGTGTTAGGTCAGCAATCGCGTAAGCCAATTTCTCCCAGAATACCTGTATCCGGGGAGCAGCTCAACCCCAACTGCAGGAAGTCTACAGGATCAGTAGAGCTTCAGGCACATGCAAAATGACCTGTTTCCTTCAATCCGATGCAAGCAAAGTGGGGTGCGATAGACTCTGGTTATAAAATTAAATTAATGGAGTCCGAGTCTGTGGTTAGGCGAGAGATGTTTTTTTTGCTCACAGCACTGCGCCCAGACCTTGTCTGACAGAGGGATCCTCAAGTTTATCCCCCCATTGTGCCGGGGAACAGCATGGGACAGGGGGAGATGACTCTTAGTCATTTTGTGCATTCCGGAGACACATCCCCTAGAATTGACAGAAATGTACATGTTTGTAAGGAGCAGAAACTTCTGCAGCTCACTCGGAATATCACCCAGCTGGAATGCAGAGGCATGCTGGATCTGAAAGTAGGAGAAAATGTCAAGTGCATTCAACTCCCCAAGGGACCTTTCCAGGGGGAAGGAATCTGCATTTATCTGCATTCTTCCTGGACATGAAGAGAGAGGGAAAGCTAATACTTACCCTTGAATAGGCAGTGTCCTGTTTCCTACACACAGGGCTGATTACCCCCAACTGTTAGTTTGGATCCAGGGTTGGGAAGAAAGTGGGACCTGTGCACTACAAGGGTCTGCTTTGAAGTCACCCCCACTTCAAAGTTACAACTTAATATACATACTGGGGCTCTGACCCTAACAAGACAGTACACTACTGGACCCTTGAAGAACTGCGCCAGAAGTAAAGCTTGCTGTGCTACAAGGGCTGCCATTCTGCTTGACTGTTGCTCCGGACGAACTGCTTTTCTCCTTTGCTGTGCTGCCCGGCTGCCTGCTGATCTCTGCCTGCTGAGGACAAGGACTGGGCCCAACTCACTTGAACCCAAAGTGACTCCAAGGGCTTGCTGGCTTGCTCATTATTCTGAAGTCTCGGGGCCATCAAAGACCTCCTTCAACTTTTCAACAGCACCTGGCCTCTACCATCTGTGAGTCCTGCCCTGCCAAGTGGTGCCAATCCAGTCCTGGACTCTTGAAAGATGATTTCTGCTGTCCTGAACCATCAAAATTGATGCAGTGATAACTTTGCGCCGATCGGAATAGATGCATTGCCCATTGACAATGATTGGCAACATCACTTTAACGGACTCCATGGCATGACGATTATGGGCAGTGAGGCTTGATGACAATGCAGTGCCTGCATCGTAGAGGGGTTGAGCGCTTGCTCCATCCAAGGTACTTTTTTAGTGGGACCTGCGTGAGTCCTATAGCCGACCTGCCCTCCATCGCTGTCAGCCTCAACTTTGGATCTAGCCCGGTCCAGCACGACCTCAAGTAAGACCTAAGCACTATTTGACTCTAAGCACTATATTTTGATTTAATCTTTACAAATTCCTAGCTCCGGTTCTACCTATTGAATTGTTGTAATTGTGGTCTTGTTTTAATCATACAAAATGTTATCTATTTTGTGTGTGTGTGTGTGTGTGTGTTACACAAATACTTTACATATTGCCTCTTTAGATAAGCCTGACTGCTCTGTGTCAAGCTTCCAGAGGGTGAGCACAGGTTATCTTTTAGTGTGTATCTCGCTTACCCTGACTAGAGTGGTGGTTCCTGCTTGAACACCTCTGCCAACCAGAAACCCCATTTCTAACACAGCTCATCAAAAGGCACCGACAGAGTGACATCTCTGAAAACGTCATATGGTCATTGAGTGGTTGACAACTGGGCTTCTAGAGAGTGAAGAGTCATTCAGAGAGACCTAAGGACTCCGAACTGTTTAAAGAGAGCAATCCTCCACATACTGAATAATTGTCTCCCAAACCGTCAACTAGGAGGAGACAGAACTGACTTTAGTGTAAAATAAAATTCCTCGATTGCCTGCCCCATATCCTAACTAAAAACAAGGTCAAATAGAGTGGCCGAGGGAAAACACCAGGTCTTGAGAGATACCCACAGACGAGTTCTCAATCTGAAGTAGCACAAGAGAATGATTAGATAGTGTGAGCGGCTTGGAGGCAATATCATGCAACCAAGCAATAGGCTGAGGGGAGATAAGTCAGAGATTTTGATGGTAGTGTGAATTGTGTGCAGTGGAATAAAAGGAAAAGGCATCTACCACCCATTCACCAGGCCATCCGAGGACAGCAATTGTTTGAGGGCATGCACAGTGTTTGGGTTGCCCGCCCTCCGAGGTTAGTGGAGTCAAGTGGGTCCAAGGCCATGTTAAATCTGCTGCCCCAGATAAAATGGGACTCACTGTGGGTACAGTAATGATGACCTATAATATCAAAGAATTCTGGGGAATCTACATTAGGTGCATACAAGTTGATGAATATGAGTGGGAAACCATAGAGTGACCCAGAAAGTGGTATATAATGTCCCCTGGGGGCGATGAAGGATAAATCCACAGTACAGTGTAAAGCTGTGTTAGTTTGGCTAGGATTGCGACATCACAGCATGTATGTACTGTGGGATAATAGTTGCTGGGTCCCATTTATCAGTGAATAGGTCACGTGGATACAAACATAAAAATGAAAACATATTGCAAATAATACCAAACATGACCCCCCACGCTCACCAATTACCCCAACCATCAGTTAATGAGCCAAGCAAACAAAGCTTACCCCAATTAGTGGAAACTGTGCAAGACACAAGAACAAGTGCCATCCACCCCGGCCCATCAGAAACATCAGAATAGCCCCCAAATACCTTAACAGAGCAAAATTGCCTTGAGGGAAGTCTTAGTAATCCACATACAACTGTAGCACAGGCAGGTGGAGCCAAAGGTTGCAATGATGGGAAATACAGGATACCCAATCTGACGTGGGGGAGACATGAAAAATACAGGTGCCAAGGAGACAAGGGGCCCAGGGTCAACCAGACCAATTCCGAATGGATAGAGGGCAAAGGATAAAAACATCCTGCGAAAGGAAAGATGGACCATATGTATTCCACATCATCCTACAGGTCTCTAGAGAATGCACCCATGTCCGCAGAGTGGTCGGGTGAGTTATGCTGCTTCCTTCCCTGTGCCTCTATATTGGCCTGTATGGCCTTCACAGCCATCCAGGCTGATTTGAATAACATGGTGTGACCAGCCAGCTGAAAGTCGAGTCCCTGGTACGATGGCACACTTCGGGCCCTAAAGGGTGCCTGCAGACGAGCTGAGAGGGCTTGGAGGAAAACCTATGGGGCTGATCTAAAAGCTGCATATGCCAGGTCCGTCAAGCTCTACCATCGAGCCATCTGCCGAGCTCGTGCGGCTTTCTACACCACTGAATTCCGGAACAGTTCTAATCCGTCGAAAGCCATCTTTAAGGCTGTAAAAGATCTTATGACGAAGCGGACTACCTCTATGACCGTAAGCTCTCTTTCCCACTGTGAATCCCTTGCATCCTACTTCTTGGGGAAGGTCCAAGCTATTTATAGGACATTCCCTAGCATAGGGTTCAGTGGGGAAAGTACTAATGGGGCCCACCATCAGATTACACTGCTTGTCTTCCCCCCCCCTTACCTTGGACGGTTTTGACAAACTTGCGTTGCAAGTCAAATCTGGATCTCCATCCGATCCAGTAAGGCCTGCTCTCTTCCGAGATCAGGCTTTTATGGGGCGTCTAGCTGTATGTTCCCTCGTCAACCTTTCCTTGGAAACGGGAGTTGTTCCAACTAAGTGGAAACAAGCCGTGGTGTCCCCAATTATCAAAAAGCCCACCCTGGACCCATCCAAGCCTGAAAGTTATCGCCCCATCTCGTTGCTACCCTGGCCAGCCAAGATCACTGAGGCCCATGTCAATCTGGCCCTGTCTGAACATCTGGTACGGACCAATGCCCTCGACCCCACACAAAACGGATTCCGTGCTGGTCACAGTACGGAAACCGCGTTACTTGTGATGGTGGAACATCTCCGGGCAAGGTTGGATGCTGGTCAAACGGCGGCGCTTATTTTGTTAGACCTTAGCGCCGCCTTTGATACGGTAGACCACAGCATCCTCCTGCATCGGCTCGAGGAGATTGGCATTGGCGGTCAGGCGCTGCAATGGTTCCGCTCCTTCTTAGATGGCCGCTCCTTCTGTGTTGCCATCCCTCCCTTCAAGTCCAATTACCAACCGCTGGCCATGGGGGTTCCGCAAGGGTCCTCGCTGAGCCCCACGTTGTTCAACCTTTACGTGAGACCGCTGGCTGATGTCGCTAGGCAGTGGGGCCTAACTTTGGTCTCATATGCCGACGACACACAGCTGGCGGTTACTCTCAGCGGGGATGCGGAGATTAAGGCCCCCAGGTTTCAGTCTGGACTGAAGGCTGTGGCTAGCTGGCTGACAGGCAATTGCCTTCAGCTAAATGCCACAAAAACAGAGGTGATGGTCGTCGGTAAGGGAGTGGAGCTGTGGGGTGACCACTGGTGGCCCTCAGAGTTGGGACCTACTCCGATCCCGGTATCGGAGGTGAAAAACCTGGGGGTATGGCTGGATGCGGGCCTCTCCTTTGTAGGGCATACAAAAAAAACTGCGGCCTGCTGCTTTGGACTCCTGAGGGGCTTGAGACCTGTTCTCAAGTTCTTTGATGCACCAACCAGGCAGCTGGTGATCCAGGCCACTATCATCTCTCGCCTGGACTATGCCAGCTCTCTCCTGGCTGGGGCTAACCAGGCCGAGCTAACCCGCTTGCAACGGGTTCAGAATGCTGCGGCGAGGGCGATTGTTGGCCTGCCCAGATTCTGCTCGGTGACAGGTGTCCTTCGCTCCCTACATTGGCTTCCGGTTAGGAAGCGCATCCTCTTCAAGGTTTTGTGCCTTGCCTTTAAGATCTTGAGAGGTATTGGCCCAGAAATCCTGTCGAGTTGTCTTTCCTTTTATGTTCCCACCCGTAGCCTCCGTTCCCAGGGTCTGGCCCTTGCGGTGGTCCCCAGATTCAGGCTCAGTCGCATGGGAGGCCGCTCGTTTAGGGTAATGGCCGCGTCAGCATGGAACTCCCTGCCTGTTGAAATCCGTCTGATGGAGGACCTTTTGACCTTTCGGAGGGCTATAAAAACCTTCTTGTTTTAGCTGTTTTGTTTTTACTCTCCTGTTGTGTTACGTTCTACCTTGTCTCTGCGCCAGGACGCTCCTTGGCTGGAGTATCTGTGCGCACAATAAATAACCGTAACATAACATAACAAACATAACAAATCTTAGTTTGGCGGGAAGAGCATGGCTTAGGGTATCACATTGGCACAGAGAGTTATTTTACCTTAATATCAGCCCATCTGGCATCCTGCACAGCCACAGATAATTCTGGGTAGATATAAATGTCCATGCTCTGGTGACAGCAGCGACAACTGTCCTGGACCAGGTGAAATACTGTTCCACTAATTGAAAAGGCGAGCAATGATTGGGTGGGCAGGATCCCCTTGGTAGACGTGGGCTCAACAAACTTTGAGCGATTTCCACGAAAAAGCAGGAGGAGACGTTTTTCCTTGCTGAAGAGTTTTCGGAATTTGTTCGACTTATGTCTCCTCCCTACCTGTAATGGTAGTTTTAGCTGTGCTGAGAATGCAAAGGTTGTTGTGTCTGGGTCAGGATTCAAAGTCTTTATTTTTGGCAACAACTTTAGACCTATCCAGCGTCAGTTTGGTGATCACGGTGTTGAGATCAGCAGTGTCTGCCTCACTGATGGAGATCCTGCCCTCCGCCTCATTGATGCAATTGCCAGTTGTAGATGTGGACCTGCATGCAGTCGAGGCGGTCACGAGAGGTTCTTGTTTATCATCAATCTGTTGAAGACTAGAATGCACCTGGAGCAATAGGTCTTGTAACTCCACCCCATAAGCTGCTTCAGGGAGTCCAGCCTGTTTGTCCAGATCTTCTCCAACTTGTGCCCTAAGCCACTGGGAAGTGTAGAAAGTCACCCGAGGCTACTTGGTATAATTGTTGCCCATAGTAAACCAAACCGGTAAAGCCAGTCCAAGGTCGGCGCATCCAAGAGGGGTCAGATGTCCTGCCCAAATCCAAAGATTACAGTCAAAGGCGATGGAAAATGTATAGTTCCCTAAGCCTTAGCTAGGGAGCGGAGCAGGTCGCAACAGGGATAAAAAGGTTGGGCACCAGCATGGTCAGCGAAAGAATATGGACATCACACAGTGAAGAGGCAAATCTCATCTATCATTTAAGAGCTCAGCAGACTTTTCCAACAGGTAGCAGTCCCAGGAGTCACTATAAGGTGGCTCCTCCAGCTATGGCAAAGTTAATGAAGATAGGCATTGGCGGAAGAAACAAATCCTGGTTACTGGTTTGGCTTTGAGGAAACCTGGGTGCCCACATCGGGGCGCATCAGCCCTGCCCTCTGTGGTCAAAGCACCCTAAGGAAGGGGAGGGTAAAATGCGCTGAACCCAGTGTAAGAACCAGCACCAGGTCCAGACTACTGTGCCCTTATGAGCAGATGGGTGACCATTAAGGTGGCACAAATCAGCAGTGTGATTGGGGCGGACACCTTCGGTTTTGGATGTATGTCGTTTCTACACATGCTTTTACAACGCATGCCTTTACCACGCAACTTTTACAACGCAAGTCGTTACATCGACTTGTGTTGGGGGGCGCTGGACAGTGAATAGTTTAATTTACTATTCCAACTCCAGTCCCCATGGATAGCAGGGAAGGTTTTGGATAGTAAATTAAACCATTCCCTATGCTACAGCGCCCCCTAGCGCAAGTCGTTGTAACGACTTGCGTTGTAAAAGTTGCGTTGTAAAGGTAGTGCATGGTAAAAGTTGCGTTGTAAACGCTGTTCCCCTTCGGTTTTGCTGTTCCAGCGCATGTGTTGTGGACCGGGGATGCAACAGCGCCATGATACAAAGGATGCTGTCCAAATGCACAGCGTGATCAGGGCACACCCCAGCAGCAGGCCATGCAGTGATCAACAAGCCCCTATGGGGCAAGGCTGGGCCAGTGAGGTTGGGGCTACAATGTGGTGCAGGTGTGGCATCGAATCCCTGGGTTACAGGAAAGGTGCAACCTGGGGCAGAAGAAGGATGGACTGAGCACGTTTATCAGGCCAGGGAGGGGAGATCCGAAACGAAGGGCCATCTTTTATGGCAGCCAGCCACACCCCCAATCCAATAACATATAATGACAGGACTTTTAATTGTAGCCTTTTTTCTATTACGGTAGGTACTGTTTTCAATGACTTGCTGCTCCCTGTTTTCCCCTAATATTTCCCACTAACCCGCTTGGCAGATTTCTCACAGTCTTTTATATGTGAGGCCTAAGGTTAACATAAGTAGCAAATTAACATATATTAGTGGGTAATGCAACTGGATGGAAAAAAGCATATAAGTATCAAGCGAGGGCATTGGTATCCAAACACTTGACAGCATTTTGAGACAGTAAATTCTCTGTCATCAGGGAAATTTTAGGCAAACTGACATCCTTTGAAGTTCTGAAATACCCCTATTCAGGCACAAAAGGGCTAATCTCTAGGACCTATAAGGTGTATCAAGCGTCAGAACCCATAACCCCACATCTCTATCAGGCCCACTGGCAATCAGGCTTACAGAAGGGCATATAGACCAAGGAATAAGACTGGCTGTGGTGCAATCTATCCAAAACTATACAAAGTATCCCCCAGAGAGAATCAGCCTACAAAATCATATGGTAATTGTACCTTACACCGATCTACCTACATAAAATGTTTCCCTTGAGTTCTGCTCTTTGCTGGCAGTGAGGGCAAGTATGAGGAACCTTTCTACACTTATGGTGGCACCTCACACTCATACAGACATTCTGGAAGGAGATACTAGGCCACATGATAGGCACCGTGGGATATCATTTCGTGGCACAAGCACTCCTTGCTCTCCCGGATATAGCAACCTTCAATTTCAAGGGAACGACCACTGCTGACAAGACGCTAAAACAGCACATGACAGGGGGTACTAAACAAAATAGATTTATGAGAAATCAGACATCTTTGCCGTGAGTTCTTCCTGATGGCTCCAGAGGCAGTAGCAGCTGGCACAGGTGGGGTGGGTGTTGGGAAAGTCAAGAGACAACGGGCTAAGTACCATTTAATAAAAAAAAACTTACCTTGCACAATGCTGCATGCTTAAGGTGAGTGTTTTTCAAAATATTCAATGTTACTTATCCCGTTGTCTGACGACTTCCTTGACCAAGTGCTCTCACCTGTGCCAGCCGCTACTGTCCAGATGTCTTGTAAGTCCAGACATTTTATGAGTTCCCCCCTATTCAGGGTTTCTGCATCAGGTAATCTGGGTCACTTCAAAAGTTCCCAGGACCTCAGGGACATTTAGGGACAATTGCTTACTCCAGAAGAGGCCACCAATAAAGTACAGTCTAGCTCAAGTTCTTCTGTTCAGCGGCCCACTTCACAAAAAAATCCTTTTGCAGTTTTTTGGCCCTGTAGCCACCAACAGACCCTGGGCATGCACTTCTTTCACTTGGCTACAACAGGGAGCAGGTAAAATCCTGAGCTGCTCTCAGGTCATGGCCAGCAGTCCAAGTCCTCTTCTGATCTCCAGCAGAACTAAGAAAGTTCTCCTTGCTTGGGGTGGCCCATATATTCGTAGCAGTAGCCAACTGGTGGTACTGACTCCTGGACCCTCCCTAACCAATGGGGAAAGCATTCTTGCATGGCCACTTCCCACTGTCTCAGCCAGCAGCTCCTGTTTGCCCTACTGCAAATAACCCAACAGTGCCCCTTATTCGTAAAATCCAAGATGGGGAAACATTTCCTCATTTGTGCAGAGCTGATGTGTCCACCCAGCAGTGTGGCCAGGGAATTATGATCTCCCCTCCATTGTACCCACTCCAAACCAATTCTGGGACATTTTCCTTTTAATTGTGATCAGAGCCTGCCTGGCTAGCATGGGCTTTGCTGACAAAGGTTTTCCCATTGCCGGGTCTCTCCTTGCTCTAAACTATGAACGCATAGGCTTCACCTCTGTCAATATTAATTTATTGAAATACCTGGGTTCACCCCAACTTGCCTCCTAAGTTGATAGGGATCAAATGCACCACACCCAGTCCATTCTGTTACCAGGCCTAAGCCATTGTTCAGGTCTGGGAGCAGTTTTTACACATCATTAAGGCCAGACACAGGATTGGCAGCTGCTGGCAGGAAAATGCAAGTTAGCCTGCAGGAGATTAAGTTACTATAAATATGTATTACAATTCTACCTTGATTAATGAATTTTACTTTTAATACATATGAAAAATAATATTTAAATGACTATTTTAGCTGTTTCCTATCAAAAGTTACAGATTAAAGTCTATTATCTGTACTTGGATGTTTTCTCAGATGCAATTACAGCCTTACAAGTGAAATTACTTTTGGGGTCTCCTCTAAGGAGTATCATGCCAACTTCAATTTCCCACATTTTCCACTTGTACATATAAGGCACCATACCTTGAGGGCAACAGGTTGTACTTGGGGGTGACTTATCATTAATTAAAAGCAGGAGTTCCCACCTGTCCGAAATAAATATTTTGACAGGTATGACAGTAAGATTTAGGCTGCCGCAGTCCAATTGCACATTGTAGGCCTAAAGCCATGTATTTTTTTTTGTCCTCATACGCCAAGAAATGTTCTCAGAGTCCCAAATCCATACCATCCGCTACGCAGCAGATGTGGCCCTCCTTGAATTGGATTGTGACCTCTAAAGATCTTTCTGGATGCACTTTCTGCAGATAACCACAAAATACAGGAATCCGGTAATCAATTCAGTTTGTCTATCTTCTTAGGCCATAGAACTGATCCTGGGGTGAACTATGCTGCAAAAAGGCATAATCATTGGCCCACAACATTTACATCCTATCCAACCAATTAATACAGGGAATCCAGAAAAATGTCCTTCTCTTTCAGTGTGCCCTGTCTAAGTTCAATGTGTATTTAATTGCATTAATCCAATCTAGGTATGAGGGTGCAGTATCTTTAACCCAAAGTTTACATATTTCTCTTCGTGCTAATATAATTAAATATAAAGACAACTTATTTATATCTTGAGAGAGTGACTCATAATTACTAAATATACCAAAAAATATATAAGTGATATACAAAACTGTATATCAAAGTTAAACAGGTTCTTCATACCTTCCAATACAGTAAACCAAAAATTACCTAGGACAGGACAACTAAAAAACATGTGAAGGTTGTCCGCTTTTTCCTGCTTACACTTTGGACAGCGTGGAGTCGGGCCTTTAGAAAATTTGGCAAGCCTAGCAGGAGACCAATATACTCTGTGAAGAGAAAAGAGATGGTTGCGTTTTAAATTGGCGGGAGATACTGTAGCATGTAGTAAGTCAAAGAATACTTGCCATAACTCCTCCAACTCAACGTCCGGAACATTCTCTCCCCATAGTTAAGCTGGCAAGATGAAATCGCCATCGTCTGCTTCCAGAATGGACCAATACAAAGTTGATGTCTTGATCTTCCTTCTTTCCCCCTGAAGAAGTTCCTCCAGCCCAGTCTTAGCTCCAATTCCTAATCCAGATGCCTGGCTCCAGCCCTTAATATGGAGGTATTTAAACTTAGAGAGATTGTTCTCGGTCAAATTGCAGAAAAAAGTGGAGGCAAGATGGCCACCGGGACGCCGTAGAGGATAGTCGCACCTAAGCTCTCCTCCTGATGACAGCGTGATCAAATACGTAGTGCTCACCCTTGGCTTACACCGTGATTAGTAAATCGCCTATATTCCTTAGCAATGTCCTATTGAACTACTGAGCTAAAATTTTATCGGACTTGATTGCTATCAGAGAGAGAAGACATCAGATTGTGTGGGCTTCGCAGTGCATCGCAGTGTAAAGAGAACACGGCGAGTCATTGATGAGTTGACGGGTTGTCAACTATCAGCAGCTACTGACTGTGATGCTTGGAGCGTTCATCTTTACACCAGCATTGATTGAGGGTCTGCCTCAAATTAAGATCCGGACTAAGGAGAAGACTCTGCTTGGGACTATTGCTGATTTAATCACACGGTCCTATCATTCAGGGCGAGCCCATTGGAGGTATCTATCCAAAATAATGGCCCCTAAATTAATGCTATCGTCTAAGAAAACCCATGACCGGGATGTTTCTGGGAATAAGGAAGAGGAGGCATATATAGAAGAATCTGGTGCTCCAGCCTCTAATCTGAGAGGTAAATTAAGATCAAAGGTACAGCTGAGGCGGGAATCTGCTAAAGAGGCTAGAACACGGAAGATACGTGAGAAGGAAGTGGAGAAGAAGAAAATTGTGGCATCAGCCTTACAAAAAAAAAGAAATATCGAAATGCAATCTACTGCTGGTGAAATGGCTGGAAAAGATGTAGCGCTGCGACAGACTACAATAGTCTAGACATTCTCACCAGTGATATGCGCTGCAACGAGCGCTCAGCCAGCAGCACAGAGAGTGTTTTCTGTTCCATCGTTAGTGTCTTTGTGTGAGGAGATACAGCGCGCTGCACACGTAAAGAAGGTTGGAGCCAGCGAGAACACAGGTAGCACGATGGAGACACCGATCCAGAATGAGGTTACAGAGCCCGCAGGAGTAACTTCCTTTTCTACAGCCACGGTAAGGGGCGGGGCTGAACACTTAAAGGGGAAGGAGATACCTGACATTTCCCCTGTTGTTAAAGAGACAAGTACATCTTTAGGGCCAGCCATAGGCATTGAAGTGAACGTAATGAATGAGTACTTTGACTACAATGGGAAAATTAGCGAGAATGGGGATGTGTTGACAGAGCAGCCACTCAAAAATATACTTGATAAGGAGATAGCGCTCGACTCAGCACAACCAGCTCAACCAGAGTCTGATAATCCTAGCAGTGAAAATACAAATGCCAATATACTTATAGACTACACAATTGACAGGAATGCACAACTTGTTTCAAGATCTATATTGGCATCTCCTAGTGAGGAGGTCTTCTTTACTGGAAACAATGAGGTGGATGATGAAGAGGATGAAGAGGATGAAAGTGAGAATAGTAGTTCTGTTCAGGAGTCTTTTTCAGATTTAGACTCGGATTTGGAATCAGGCACTTCAGAAGATTCCGTAGCTGGGACAGGCTCAGAAACTAATCTGTCTAAATCTGATAGTATTTCAATTTCCTCAGGCAGCGACACAGAACCTATTGAGTCAGCGCAAGAGACTGTTCAGAAAATTATAAAAACAAAATCAAAAACTACTACCAAAGAAATGAAGAAATCTGTGAACAATAAACCTAAACATAAGGGTAAAAGTAAAATTAAAAATAATCTCAGGAGTAGGATCAAGTTAGAACACACCGCAAAGCACCCGTGAAAACGGTGGTAAAGAAACTTGATTGGGATAATACTTTGGAGAGTGGTGTGTCACCCATGGGAGAACTTGTGAGCGCAGATATAGCCACCCATGAGGCTACCTCTCAAGGATCTGAAGGGGGCGCCTCTAACTTCGAACTTTTGTTTACTACCTTAAAACAGATACAAGGCGAGGCTCGTGCTAAAAGCCAGAGAGCAAGTAGGAGGGCCAGGCATGCAAATAAAAAAATACAATCCTCTCTGCATAAAGTTAACAAAATGTATGAAGAAATGGAAGGGAGAGTATCTGAGGTAGAGGCAAGGACGGGAAAATTGGAAGATGACTTCATTAAAATGCAAGATGCTAGCAGAGATCAAGATAAGACAACGGCGGATATGCTCTGGAAGCTAGAGGATTTTGAAAATAGGCAAAGGCGAAACAACGTTAGACTACTTGGAATTCAGGAGGGAAAGGAGGGAGGGGACGTGCGGGGTTTCGTTGTTGAACTGCTGAAAGGTGTTCTTCCAGAGCTGTCTTCATGGGACTGGGAACATGAGATACAAAGAGCACATCGATTTCCGCTTATGCGGAAAGAAACACAGAGTAAGCCTCGCGCAATACTGTTTTATGTTGGGAATTTCCTTTTGCGTGAGGAGATAATCAGTAAGGCAAAACCTCAGTCTAAACGTACTCATAAGGATATTGAATTTTTTGCCCGCCCTGATTTTTGCCATACCACTGTGGAAAGACGGTGGCGGATGAGGCAACTTATTACTCCTTTTCAAAATCTGGGGTGTGAGGCTTATCTTATGTTTCCTGCACGGTTAAAGGTTGGTTTAAATGGAAATTTAAGAGTTTTTTACTCTGAAGTCATGGCACAAGAATATCTTAACTTCTTGCGCGAAAACAGAGGACAAAAAAAGACTCACCACAAAGTCCCTGAGGGACAAGATATACAAACTGTTGCTACCAGAGATATACCCCGTAAAAAATAAAAACAAAAAAGGGAGAGTGTATCAACTGTAAAATGGTTATGGAAAAACAAAATGTTATCATGAGCTAGATTTCGGAAACTGGAGTTAAGAGGGTATATCCTTAATGTGTTATTTTTTGAAGTTTTAGAGTTATACAGGCCGGTTTTGATCTGTTGATATATTGATGTTGTGACAGGTACTAGTAGCTAAAGACTGGTGAACAAGGATCAAGATTATTTTGGGTTGAACACTTCTTGTAGCATATATAATTTGGGAAAATTAGGGGAGAGAGGGTATGACATCCTGTAGGCAAACGTCGGCCAGACATAGGTCCCTCGGATCTATTTGCCTGTAGGGGGGGAGGGTTCCTGAGGGAGGGTTTCCTGGGGTGGGGGAGGGAGGGTACAAGGGCAGGGCACAAAGGGCATAACAGTACTGAAATACATTGGGACTATGTAGAGCACACTCTGAAACAGATATATAACCATGGTGACTGTAAGGAAGGGAACATGAAAACTAAAGGCTGCGTTATCTGTGCAATAGATGTAGTAACGAATGATTCTGATAATCCGATTAACAAAAGTGAGCAGGTATCCGACAGTCCCCAAAAACCTAAATCATGTCTCTTAGACTTGTAACATGGAACATATGTGGCTTAAATGATATTCAAAAAAGACAGAAGATAGGAGTCCGACTGCGTCAGATGAATGTGGATTTTGTATTTTTGCAAGAGGCACATATAATGAGCACCCAGGAGTTTTGTCTTAATCAGCTGGGGATCCACTTATTAGCAAGATCTAAACAAGGTAGAAAAAATAGAGGGGTAGCTATCTTGTCAAGGAGTAAAAATGTGACAACAGGGAAGAAACTAGAAGATAAATGGGGTAGGTGGGCCATGACGGAGATTTTGATAGAAGGAGTATGGATAACATTAGTGGCGGTATATGGCTCAACTCTAGATGACCCAGAAATAATGCACTTCCTAGATTCCGAGTTAGCTACCTGGTTCCCACAGGTCATTATAGGAGGAGACCTGAATATCAATGGGGCGGAGGGATCGGGATCAGGACAGATTAGAAGTTATAAAGGTCGGAAGAAAAGAGTACATAAGGCTCTTGTGGAACTCATGGAAAATAATAATCTGCAAGATGTCTGGGGCACAATTAGATCGGAACAAAAAGGATACACATATTACTCTGCACCACACCAAATCTGTGCTAGATTAGATTATTTTATGATATCCAAGGATCTAATGACTGGAGTTAAAATTGACAGACTCCCAAGAATTTTCAGTGATCACAATCCATTAGTATTAACGATGAAGTTAGAAGAAGGAACAAGGTCAAATCGGGTATGGACATTCGAAAGGAAGCTATTGTTGGATGATGACTATATTTTACATATGTCAAAATGGATTACTGAGTTTTTTGAAAATAATAGAGGGAGTGCTCCAGTGGGAGTTATATGGGATGCTTTTAAGGCGGGTGTACGTGGAGAAACATGCAGTTACAGTGCATATAAACGAAAAGTAGAAGGGCTCCGTCAAAGGGAGATAGAAAGAGCTGTGTCAGAGGCAGAAGAACAACTTAACAACTGTGTTGTCAGAGGTGAACCAACTGAACAATATATTGTAGACTTAATGAAAGTAAAAAGTGAAGCTGAAGAAGATCTGGCGAAAAAGGCAGCACAATATTACACTATCAGAAGGGAGAAGTGTTACGAATATAACGAAAAAGTTGGGCATGTTCTTGCCATGCGCACTAGACAGATAGCGGCAGATGGGACGGTTAGGGAAATCAGGGATGAAAATGGTAAATTGCACTCAGATTCTATAAAAATCAGGGAAGTGTTTAGGAAATTCTACCAGTTATTATATGATACCCAACTTTCTTGTAGTGAGGAAGAGATAAGGGAGTACCTCCAGAATATCCGGGTTGAAAGAGTCTCCAATGAAGACGCAGAAGGATTAGAAAACCCGTTAGATAACCTTGAGATTAAAGAGGCTATGTGTAGTCTTCCCTCAGGAAAGGCAGCTGGCCCGGACCAGATACCCTTGGAGTTTTATAAAACTTTCTGGGGAAGTCTGGGCCAAGACTTATGCAAAACCTTTCAAGATGCTCAGCTGGGTGAGTCTATCCCAAAGTCTTGGGGGGGTGCGGATATAGTTTTAATATTAAAAAAAGGGAAGCCGGCAACTGAGCCAGGATCATATCGTCCCATTACGCTGATGAATAATGACACCAAAATATATTCAAAAGCCTTGGCAATGAGATTTGCGGGAGTGATAAGTGCTTTAGTTAGCAGGAATCAACACAGATTTATCCCCGGAAGAGGAACGACACACCACACTAGGAAAGTCATAACCTTGCTTGATGCTGCTGAGGTCACAGGAGATCCGATGGCAGAAATGTTGCTGGATGCTGAAAAAGCATTCGATCGGGTCTCCTGGGACTATTTGTGGCACACTTTAGCAAGAGCTGGATTTCAGGGTGGTTTCATTAAAGCTTTACAGACTCTGTACAAAGAACCGGTTGCAGCCTTAAGAGTGAATGGGGGTATTACGGGACAATTTACGATTAAAAGAGGTACACGTCAGGGCGGCCCATGTTCCCCACTGCTATTTGCCATGTATATGGACCCACTGATTCGCAGGATAGATTTATGTCCAGAGATTACTCCACTACATACATTACTGGGACCCTGTAAAGTACTTGCTTACGCTGATGACGTGGCGGTAATAACACCAAACCCCACGGAAGCGACTGAACTAGTAGAAGTAGAAGCTCGTAGATTTGGACAAGTTTCAGGCTACGCCTTAAATGCCTCTAAGACTCAGATTATTAAAAACTCAGTGACAATTTGTGATGATAACCGAGTGGTTAAGGCAGGGACCTATTTAGGAATCATTATTTCAGCAGATATAAATACCTTGGTGGAAAAAAATATTGTCCCAATAATAAATAAAACAAAGAAATACTTGGATCGTTATGAGAACTTACACCTCTCGTTAGTAGGTCGGGTTAACATTATTAAAATGATGGAGTTGCCAAAATGTTTGTATATCTTCAGGGCAGTACCACTTTTAGTTGACAACAAATGGTTTAAAATTTGTGAACAAATGATTAATCGTTTTATTTGGGCCAAAGGTAAGACACGCAGGGCACTGAGGTATATGTCGTTACCCCGGGAGAGAGGGGGCTGGTCGTTACCAGATCTAAAGGTGTATTATTGGGCTGCAGCACTACAAAACATGTTGGGACTAGTCGGGGGGGCTGAGGTGGATGCCTGGGACAATACTGGCTCTCTTGCTATTTATGGTTTGGTTTTGGGTAGAAATGCAGAAAATGTTTTTTTGAGATTCACGGAGGAAAGTTACAACAAAAGAACACGATTCAAGACAATTATGGCTGCCTATAATATATGGAAAGGAATTTCCAAAAAGGTTGGAATTGGGAAATATAACGCATACACCAGATTTAAAAATAACCCTTCCTTACCTAGCATGGTATTCTCAGGAGCTGTATTCCAAGACTGGGAGAGGCGGGGGATAAGAAAGATTGGAGATATGTTGGGAGGTCATGGCATATTACAATTTACAGACTTACAAAGCAGATACACTTTGAACACCAAACATTTTTACAAATACCTCCAAATAAGAAGCTCTATATCAAATAAAAAAGGGGGATCATTGGGTTTTGAAAGAAATATAATGATGGATCTTATAGAAGATGGCTCTGACTTCACTATAAAGAGATTTTATCTGGAAATGACAAAACTAAAGAAAGATGATTTAGATAAATGGATAGATAAATGGTCTACAGATCTGGATATAGCTAGGGATATTTTCACAGAGTCATTGGAAATGGGAGGAAAATTGTTGTGTTCATCATCCCTGCAGGCTCAACACTATAAGATTTTATATCATCTGTACTATACACCTGGAAAAATTGCTCGATGGGGGGGTGTATCGGGAACTACTTGCTTTAGGTGTGGTAGTGCAGAGGCGGATCTGATACACATCTTCTCGCTTTGTCCACAATTAGATAGGGTAAAACAGGATATTAGGAGTTTTTTCCAGAACGCACTATCAACTACAATAGAATTAAATCCAGCTGTTATGTTATTGGGGGTTAGCCCCGACGGACAGGTAAATTGTAAAAAAAAATTATTTGTAGCGATGGCTATCTTGAGACTGCTAGTAGCTTCGGCATGGCTGGATCCCAACCCTCCCACATACCATCAATGGCTTGGCAAGGTATTATCAATACAAAAATTGGAAACTGCTATCTATGCTAGGAAGGGAAAAAAGGGTAAGAAATTGGGTATGCAAATTTGGGATTCTTTTATTCGGTGGAAGTTGGGAACTGATCACTGAAAAAGAATAAATGGAGAATGTAACATATTAAATATTGAATATTGTTTATACCGGAATTATTATGTATGATTTTGTATTATATGGTTTTATATCTTTGTTGCATGTTTAATTTAATGCTCCACGATTATGAATTCCATTGTGCCCTGCTCATGTTGTAAGGGGAAAAAAAAAATGGGGGAAAAATTCTTCAATAAAAATACTTTAAAAAAAAACTAATTGCAGATTTCATCCCAACTCAACAACACCCCTTCAGGCAGCAGCTGACCCCTGCTTTTTAATATTAGCGTTCATCAGAGGTATAACTAATGAATCTTTAGTCCATTCTGGTGAATCGGGTGACCCCCAAATAGGGGCCATAGCTGAGTAGTATGAGATACTCGATGATCTCCTTACTTTGGCCCAAGTGTAAGCCATATCTCTAAGCATCTTCAGACACACTTTCTTAAAGAAGCGCGGATCCTGAAACTTCCACAGAAAACCATGAGAACCTCTTTGAATTCCTGAAAGCATTGTCTCAAACATTATACCAGTTTCAGTCCTGTAAGGAAGTGCAAAAAAGCATTATTCCGGCCTTCAATAATAACGCCCAAGCATAAAATTTCAAGTCTGGAACACACAGACCTCTTTTGCTCTTCTTCCTTTGCAACTTTTTCCATGCGATCCTTATACCCTTAGAAGCCCATACAAAGGAATTCCATTTAGATTGAATTTTCATTAACTTGGCTTTCTTAAAAGCGAAAGGGATATTCTGAAATAAAAATATTAATTTGGGCAGCAGCATCATCTTGATATTATTAATTCGCCCAATTAAAGAAAGAGGAATAAGTGACCAGCTTTTCAAAGATTTAGCCGATTCTCTCTCGATTTTAGCCAGATTCCAGTCTGTTTGATGTTTTATGTCCTGCGTAATTTGGACCCCAGGTATCTTATCTCATGTCTCAAAATCAGAATTGAAGATGTTAAGTTCCACACCATACATTCAGACTTGGATTGATTGATCTGATACCCTGATATTTGACCAAACTGAGCAGCAGTGCTATAAATTATGGGGATTGTTTGTGTAGGGCCCGAGGTATATCATATTGTCTGCATAAAGAGACACTTTCTTCTCCCAGTTCTTTTATTTAAAAGGGAATATCTGTCTAATTTTCTCAGCCAACGGCTCTATATATAAGTCAAAGAGCAGAGGTGAAAGGGGGCACCCCTGTCTTTTGCCTCTTTTAATATTTCTAGGTTCTGATAGGCCCCCATTAATCAAAACCCTAGCAATTGGACGATGGTAAAAAGAAGAAATAGATCTACAAAAGTTTCTACCCAGGTTTCACCTTTCTAAAACACTAGCCAAATATGTCCAATTTACGCGATCGAAAGCTTTAGTAGCATCAAGTATTATGATCGCCATTGGAAGTTTATATAGAGATGCAACATCAATTGCCCCCACTAGCGCTTGAATAAGATCTTGTATGGACCACCCCTTTACAAAGCCCTTTTGATCAGGATGTAATAATCTGCCAGCAACTCCGTTTAATCTCTCTGCTAAAATTTTAGCAAGAAACTTGTAATCCAAATTTAGCAGTGAGATGGGCCTATAAGAATCACACTGTGACGCGGGCTTAAGGGATTTAAGAATAAGAACAACCGTGGCCTCATTCCAAGAAGAAGGAATTTCCCCACCATCCTCATAAATAGATGAAAAAAGCATCATAAGAACAGGCGAGATAACTGGAGCTAGTGACTTATATAATTCGGCCGGAAGGCCATCCGGACCCGGGGCTTTGCCCCTCTTTGCAGAGTCTGTTGCACCCATCACTTTGTTTAAGCCAATTCCTCTATTTAGATTGTTAGATGCCTCATCATCAATTTGCCTTACAGCATATTGTTCAAGCCATGATTGAATTAAATTGTCATGTGGGGCTAAGTCTTCTTTATATACCTGGTCAAAATAATTAAAAAATGTTTCCTGGATGTCAGAGATATTTTCTGAGATCACTCCAATGTTGCCCAACTGAACCCCTTTAATCATATTCCTGTGTTCTCTTTTTTTGTTTTCCAGGCTAAAAGCTTCCCACTAGCTTCGCCATATTCAAAATGAGTGAGAGAACTGGCCTGCCATCGCTTTCTAAGTCTAGAATCAAGAATCTCTTCCAATTGTAGCTTACATATTAGTAATTCTTTCCGAATATTAACTTCCGCTGGTAAATTCGGAACTGAAAGATCGAACTCTAGCTTAGTGATTTTGTTCTCAAACTCTGATACCATTGCCCTGAATTTTTTATGCCTAGAGGACTGAATAGCGAGGATTATTCCTCTAAAAAATGCTTTATAGGAGTCCCATACAATTGGGAGTTCTGCTGACCCTAAGTTTGATTCAAAAAATCTTTCCGACACATCCATGAGTTTTCTTACTACCTCCTCCCTACCTCCTCCTCGAGCAAGATACTCCTGTCCATAGTCCATCTCTTACTACAGGGTGATCCCACGAGTTTCAAAACTAAGGAAACTGCAGAATGATCTGAAATGTGCGCTCCTATATGTTTAACTTCATGAACGACACTACATAGCTCATCTGCAATTAAGAAAAAATCTAATCTAGATTTGTGGCCCAAGTTTTTATTATCAATTGTGTACTCCTTTTTTCCCCCCATTTTTTCCGCCAGATATCCTTCCAACCTAACTGATGCATAGTATTTAATAAGGGAGATCTTCTTTTAGGATTATGTGTAGACTTAAGTTTGTATGTTTTATCCAATTGGGGATTCAAAACTAAATTAAAATCCCCTGCTAGAATTAAGAGATCATTAAAATCTAGAAGTTCTACCAACAGTTCCCTAAGAGGGAGAGAGTCATCTAAGTTAGGGCCATAGTATCCTGCAAGTGTAAATTTATGAGAGTGATATTTTATTCTTGCAATGACCCATCTTCCTTTTTTATCGACCCTTGATACTTCCACAATAATAGCAGGAATTGCTTTAATTAGAATTGCAACCCCCTTTGTAGTGACTTGTTGTGATGTGCATATAACATGCTGAATCCATTTCTTGCTATTACAAAACTCTCTTAACTCTTGCTCTGTGCAATGCGTCTCCTGCAAAATAAAAATATGTTCAGGCGCATCTTTCAGATATTGAAATACTCTCTCTCTTCTGGGTTTTACTCTCAGGCCATTCAGATTACAAGTTAAAACCTTCATATAGACCTGCGGAACTAAATTAGCCTGTGACATATTCTCCTAAATAAACGAAAACTGTTGAGTACTTTGATTTGGACCTAAAGCCATGTATTACATTATTTACAGGACACCCCTAAAGTGACACCACAGGGGCCATAATTGGGATTTAACTTCCAGGCCGTGGGCGTATTAGCTAAACCTTATAGTAAGGATATGTAGCCAATTAAAGGCAGTAGCACAGTTACATTATTCTTGGTTCGCAGAGGTAAAGTGCACTGAGATAAACTAGCAACAATAGAATCCAGTAAATAGTTTAACATATGGTGGGGTGACCAGACATGTAGACTGGGTTTTCTACACAATGGAAATAACTTTAAACATGTAGTACTTGGCTGAAGTGTTTTGGAAGCAGATAATGACAGAAGAAGAATTTAGATCTATTGTCTACAAATGTTTGGGATTCTGACATTGCTGCTAGTTGCTGTTCATTTAATTTGTTTTTGATGGCCTGCTTGGTTCAAATAGTCTTGGTTAATCATCTTAAACTGCCTGCAAAGCAGTATTTGTAGGAGTTTAGCTCATGTATAGGGCTAGAAATGGTGTGTCTTTTGGTAGGCGCGTGACTGCTAAACATATGTGACAGCAAAATAAGGTTCTGTTGGGTGTGGCAGTGAAAAAATAATATCAGCATTTCTCACCCTCAACAGTAAGGTTATTCCTCATTCATAAGAAGGCTCTACCTTACACTTAGAAGGTTCTCGTACTATGCCACCAAAATTAGGTGCCCAATGGCTGAGGCTAGAATGGCCATATGTGAATGGCCAGATGAAAATGTTATGGTAGGATGGAGACTGGGAACCTGATTTTGAAGGTTGGATGGAGGGTTCATCTGAAATGTAGCCTGTGGAAACACTCACAATTTTTTTTGCAGACACACACATTTGTCACCCAAATCCTCACTTAAACGGTGCACTAAAAGGCTGGCACGAACACACATTTTCCGTACCTGCTTTGTTTTTGCAGTTTTTCTTTTTTGGCAGTTTTATATAGCACAAACTCGACCCAAAGGTATTGGAGATTTTTACATGAGCACTAGAAACGTGCACAAGGGCACATACATGTTTTTGGTAGGTAAAGGGAGATTAAGGAATTTGCCCTGAATCACACGATGTAGAGCCAACGCCAAGGCTCAAACCTCTCAAGCCACCATTAATGTCAAGTGCTGTGTATAGGTAATGTAGACAACCCCAGCGGTATCAGTTCAGTTCGAGCTTTAAAAGAAATGATTCCTTATGAAATCATATCCGTTTTAGGCTTTGAGTTATGAACAGAAAGATATAACGATGGGTGCCACCTTTTGATGGAATGTTCTGGCATTGCAACCTTGATATTTTGGGGTTTTGTAGCGTTTGGGAGTGGTACTACCATACCTCTGTGTTTCACGTTCTGCTATTGTGCCAGGCGGATGCTAGCCCGTGCAAGCGTTGTCTATCCTTTAATCGTAACAATTAGCTTAGCCTCTTGCGACTTAAAATAAAGTGCAGGGGGCAGATTTACAAGAAGTGACGCATCGTTCCATTAAAGCAGCGATGCGTCAGTTTTTTTGCACCAGCGGGAGAAACTCTTGCGCCACCATGGATGCGCCATATTTACAATACCCAGGGTTTTTGGGCACATTGCTAGAGTTGGCATAAAAACCGATGCAATTCCAGCAATGTGTCAAAATAAGAGGCAATGCGTCAGTTTTAACTGATGCCTCAACTACTGAATGAGGACCAATGTGTTAGAGCATAAAAAGGTGCCAAAATCACTTTGCACTCAAACATATTGGTCCTGGGTGTGATACATACAAGTGGGAATGGTGCCCACTTGTATGTGTTACATCAGCACGTAATGTCACACTTTGTGACATTACGTGTATAAACTTACCTTCTGTGGCCCATTTTCCTCATGACTTGATTGCAGATTGCAATCAAGTCACTGCAGCTGGTGTGGTCCATTGGGTACAGCCAATGCGTCATCCCTACGCCTGGGTGTAGCAGGCTTAGGGATTGTGACGCATTGGCAGTGCAGCTAAAGGCTGCGCCATAAAAAGATAAAGTAATAAATACCATTGCAGCATTTTCAAGGTAGGCGTTTCCGACGGAACGCCTACCTTGCATGAATTAAAATGGAAGGCGTCGCAGGCGATTTTCACGCAGGTGAAAACCTACCTGCCTGTAGAAAAGTGACGCATCTGCATCCATGTAAATATGGAGCAGATGCAGTCACGCCATTGAGTCCAAAAAGACGCAATGGTGCTGCAAGGAGGAACAAGGTACTTGTAATTCTGCCCCCAGGTTCCTTCCCTTGGAGCCACAAAGCTATAAAAACAAAGATAGTGCTAGAAGTTCCTGCTTCGAAATCGGACACTGCTTGCTCCTCGTGACATAAGGGAGCAGATTTACAAGAATCTAATGCAGCGCCGGGCTGCAAGTCATTTTGCTGCGCCGTGCTGCGTTAGCTTCGAGGCACAGGGATGCAATATATTTACAACAATATGTCGCATCTCTGTGCTTCCCCCTGTGCTGGCGCACAAACTGGTGCAAAGCGCCTGCGCAGGCACCCTTGCACCATGTGCAAGGATGCCTGCATCGTGGAGAGATTGTTTTTGAGGTGATTTACTCCATGTACAATGTGTGCTGTAGAATGCAGCACACATTGAAAGAGGAAAAAAAGAGGAGAAATGAAAACATTTCTCCTCGTTGCACCTCGCTACGCCACCCATAGGGTTCCTCGGATTCCTCGTAAATCTGGAAATGGATCAGTGGACATGGGTGTTGCGTAGAACACCCACAGCAACACCCATGTCACATCTCTAACACGGAAAGTGTTGCATGACAAGGGGATATATTTACAAGCACAGGTAAAGTCACGGAGGGTGGCTTTACCTGTGCTTGTAAATATCACTCAGCAGGTTGCGACGCCGGTGGGTCACGCACTGTGAGGCATCAGCGGCGCAGGGGTCTTGTAAATCTGCCCCAAGGTATTTAAGATGTGTAAACGTTTTACTGGAAACTTTTAATGAGAGAGTCGTCAATATTCTTATTTCCTGGGAAGAAATTCCAGATTTAGACTTCAGAATTTAGTGTGTGTTGCAGCTAACACCAGGGCGGTTTTTAAAGACACCTGCCGCAGCAGAATAATCACGGCTTACATTGTCAGTCTTGTGATCTTCAAAGTGTGTGTTATAATTAACTCTGGTAAATTAATTAGCATTTATACTGCAAACGATTCAGCAGACATTGAAACACGGGGAGTTAGGCATCTGGAAATGCACAATCGTTGCATAAGTCAAAAGAATGCGCTGCAACGAGCACAAAAGAGAAGTAAATCTCAATGCATTTCCATACGAGAAGAATGTGTAGTCTTCACGTGAGCTGAAACGTGCATCTATATCATGATTTGTGATGCTTAGAGAAAAACGATCATTACAATTAAAAAGCACCGTGATCTTTGTTTACAGCATTACGGTACGTCCCAAAGGACCACTGCAGTTATTGAGTCAGAGATGGCACAATGGTTCTCAACAGCACCTCTAATGTCTCCTTCTGTTAACTTGATTGAGCCAGAACCACAATGCAGTATAGCCAAGAGATATGAAGGTCTGCACAATCAAAGACATGGCCTTTACAAGGTAGGTCAATAATTTAGGATCATTTTCCTAGCTCTGCTGATCTTAAGACTCAAGCAAGCCTGTCATTAGTTGCAGATAGATGGTCACAGCAGTCCTTAAGTGAAGGTCAACCTGTCTGACTGCGGCCATTTTATGACCAGTGGATGAAGAACATCTAGGCAGGTGCAATCAACAGGTGTATTCCATTTCTAAATATCTGTCAGATCAAGTGAGATGTGTTAAATGAAGTTTGATTCACTTCATTTTAGAAGCTCTCCGTCAGCATCAGATTCAGCCTTATGTTGCCCTGTGGCATATTATTATTATTTTTTCCACCATTCTAAGTATAACTCATGAACTCACAGGATTAAAGATTTTAGGGTCATTAAAGGGCTCCTTTCTGATACCGGATACTGTGGTTTTCTGACTTGGCAATGATGCATACATTTCAGAAATGAGTTACCTTATTTAAATATTGTGTTTGTGATTGTATGATGGAACCAAGCATTCGGTTATATTGCATGGCTTAACAACGCAGACTACTATGACCCTGTCTTTACCACACACACCTTTACAACAAATTTTGTTTTAGAGGCATGCTTGTTAAAGGCATATGCGTGGTAAAGAATACACCCCAGCCTCCCTCCCTCAGTCCTAAAAGTGATCCCGATCCCAGCACCCCGCACTGAGCTCTAAATGCGGCCCCCATCCCTTAAAACTGCACTGACCCCCCCACCCTGAGCCCCTAAACCCAGAACCCAGCTCTAAAAATGGACCCCACTCAGGCGTAAACACACCCCAGCCCCTGCCCTGAGTCCTAAAATTAACCCTAGCCCTAAAAACTACCCCGCCCTGAGCCATAGAACCAGGCCCCCAGCCTTACTTACCAAGTTGCGTCCGATCATTCGTGTCCCGATCCTTCGTGTTTCTGCTCCCCGCCCATCTGCTCTGAATATAGTGCGCTGACTGCATTTACCACACATATGCTTGGTAAAGGCAAGCGTGATTAAACTTGCGCAGTAATGAAGCGTGTGGTGCTCTCCGCGTTGTTAATGCCATATTCCTGTTTTTGAACAAAGCACTCCATACCATATGACTGGTGATGTAGAGATTGAAGGAGAGGCTTGTCTCGAAGAGCATGCGGGGGGTGGGTGACCTGCGCTGTAACAAACGCAAGATATCCCCACGATGGTGGTAGGTCCTACCTAACCTTTCACTCTTGTAAATACCAAGGGGCAGATTTAGAATAACTGGCGCATCCCTGCATATCAGCAGGGATGCGCCAGTTATTGTACGCCACAGCTCCTCCACCCTGGATGCTCCGCACTTACAATGCGGCGCACCATGGGGCAAAAACGGCCTGTGCCCTAAAAGATGCACATTGCTGGAGTTGCGTCGCAAGCGCAACGCAGCTCCAGCAATGCTCTGGGGGGCCCTATCTCCACAATGCTGCGTCAATCCTTACGCCTGCTTCAAGCAGGCGCAGGGTTTTGACGCAGCATGGGCCCAAAAGTGACTGAGTGAAATCTTGTATATTTCACTCAGCCACTTTTGGGAGGTGTTCCTGCGCCGGAACGCCCCCACTGCGATGGAATGCCTCCTTCTGGTGCAGGGCTTTACAACGTGAAGCATGTGGGAGATGCGTCACATTGTAAATACCCTACACCATGGCGCATCTTTTGCGCTGCAGCTGCGTCACAAAAGTGACGCAACGGTGGCGTAAAAGAGGCGCAGGGGGCTTGTAAATCCGCCCCCTAGATCCTTAGTCATGTAATTAAATGCTGATCCAGAAATGTTTCTAGTTTGGCTGTTTTCCCTCTTAGGGCCCATTCTGTAGCTATCTGGGAATGGGGAGATACTCTGGGGGTTGTCTGCGTTTGAAACCCCCCAACTCTTCCCACTCGAGTCCCTGTGAATGCATCTTGCTTCTAAATCGTGTTGCTTGTGGCTGATCTTTAGAATGAAGATTGGTTGAGCTTCTATGCTTAAATGTGTTCAGTTCAGAACCTTAGCTGCTTTTCTTAAGGGATTGCTTTTGTTAATTTCTTTCCTGATTGCATTGTAAAGATTAGGTCACCTTTTCGCTTTATGTAGAACGCTGTTCTTCCTACAATTTTCTCTGGGGACAGACAGAGAAGGCTTCACTTCACGGCCTGAAAGTGGGAAGAATTATATAGCTATATAGATTTCCAGCCTTTTAATTGACAGAAGGATTCTGAGCCAATGCGTAAAACAGTTTAGCCTCCTTACTTATGAAGAGTCACTCCCCTTTAACATAGTAGATTAGTGCAGATGTGCAAGTGGGATGATGGCCTCATTGGTGAGTTTCAGTCGAGTGTATCTATCCGACAGCTATACCATGGGTATGCCCCTACAGTTTTATGTTGCTCTATAAGCTGAGGACGAGCATCTCATAGGGTTTAGTGCATGTCAATAAGGGGCAATCTCTTAGCTGCCATAAGAGTGCATCGGTGCGAACACAAACTTGTCTTGAACATTTTGTAACATTGTAACACAAACATTGCTAAAAACTATTGGAACACTACACAGGTTGGATTGTATGTAGAACTAGGATTTGCAGAACTGATTGGACTTTTCTTTTACCACCTGATATTAGTGCAGTTGTGTAGTAATCACGGCACCACGTAGTATAATAAAAGGTTCTTTATTAGATGAGATAACACATATGGATGTCGTCAGCTGTCATCACGGAACGGCGCTGCTCTGTCAACATTCCAGAGCGAGCGCCTGTTGACACATGGGGTGTACCAAGTACAGCTGATTGGGAGGGGGAGAAGGAAACATGGGTGCAGGGAAATACCATGGGTTAAGTTACAACACATCATCCTCCCTATGGAAACAGATAACAGTAGTGGGAAAAAGTTGCAGATAACCAAGGGTAACACCCCTCCCCAAAAGGATGAGGGAAAGGATAGGAACCTTCCAGTCCAGGCTTTGGGACTATCTAGCTTGGCCTGTTGAGCTAACAGGGGTTGCCCTCAGGAAGCTATCTCATTTGAAAATGTTTATGCCATTGTGGGGCATTCCTTGGTCTGCCACTTCTCCTGTCCAGTCTTGTCTCCCTTCCGATGTCTCCACCCTCAGAACTTGTCGTGTGAGACCTGGATACTTCCCCTCCTGCCGGCACAACCCTGTCATGGCTCCACATCCTACCATCTTCCATGACTACGGAATTCTTGTTTAGTGTCTTGATCGTGCTGGGGGCATAGAACTTGTCTCCTCCTATTCTCAGTCTCTCCGGTTTCTTTACGTAGACACTTTGTCCTTGCTGGAATCCTCTCGCCTTCGCCCCCCACATCTTGTCATACCACTCTTTGTATTTGCGTTGATTGGCTACAATCTTCCTCTTGATCTCCTGGGGGTTGGCCTCCACTATTTGACTTCTTCCCATCCAACTGGGTGTGAGTTTTGTGCCCGCTTTCCTTCCCCTCAGTAACTCGAAAGGCGTGCATCCGGTGGTAGACTTAGGCGTGGTGTGGTAAGCCCACAGCATGTCCCTTAACGCTTCTTCGATGTTCTGTCCTGCCTGTTTTGCCAGCTGTATTTATTTATTTATTTATTTAGGAGATTTGTAGAGCGCATGGCTGCCCGGGAGCGTCCCAGCGCTGACAGAATCCACTAAGGTCTCCAGGGAAGGGGCCGGGGGGAAAGCAAGGGATCAAGGGAACAGCCATGTCCTCAGGGATTTGCGGAATGTCAAGAGATTAGGTTGGGCCCTGAGGGCCGGTGGGAGAGTATTCCACATCCTAGATGCCAGGAAAGAGAATTGACGACCTCCGAAACGTGACTTTTTGATTTTGGGTATTTTGGTCAGGTGGGCATTGGTAGAGCGTAGGGTTCTTGTTGTAGTGTAGGGAGATACGAGATTTTTCAGAACCGGGGGGGCTTTTCCGTGCAGGATTTTGTGGGTTAGGCACATGGCCTTGAAATGCACCCTTTGTTCCACCGGGAGCCAATGCAGTTCTTTGAGTGCGGGCTTGGCAGAGCAGCGTTTTTTGGTGCCAGTGAGAATTCTGGCCGCAGCATTTTGCAGCACCTGAATCTTAGAGATGACTTTTTTTGGGGATCCAAGGTATAAGGCATTGCCGTAGTCCAATCTGGACAGTATGAGGCCCTGGATAACCAGTTTTCTGGACTGGTATGGTAGGAGTGGAAGAATTTTGCGGATGGATCGGAGCAAGCCAAAGCAAGTTCCTGCAGTTTTTTTTGCCTGGGTGCTGAGAGTGAGTTTATCGTCCAACCAGATCCCCAAGCTTTTGATATCGGTTTTGGGGATTGGTGGTGGGCCCATGCTGGGTGGCCATAGAGACTCCGGGCGAAAAAGGGACTGGTTGCCTAGTACCATTAGCTCCGTTTTTTCCCCATTGAGCTTTAAATGGGAGTTGCTCATCCAACTGACGATATTCTCCAGGCAGGAATACAGATCAATGGAGGGGGGTTCATGGTGAAAGAGTATGCACTCTTTCACCATGCGATTCACTCTTTCCACCTTGCCGTTTGCTTTTGGACAGTACAGGGGCGTGCGGACGTGTGCTATAGAACAGTCCTTGAGAAATTCCTTCATTTCTTCTGAGATAAGCTGTACGCCATTATCAGTCACCAGAGTCTCAGGCACTCCTTCTCTTGAGAACACCTCTTTCATGAACTCGATGATTGTTCTGGTGTTCACGTTGTGGACTATCTTACAGGTCACCCAACTGGAATAGTAGTCCACCATGACCAGTAGATACCAGTCTTGAGGCCCCCTACCATGGATCGGCCCGGTCATGTCTAATCCTAACTTGTTCCACGGAACTTCTGGTACCTCCACTGGTGACAAGGGTGCTCTTCTCATGGTCTTGGACTTGTCACTCAAGCTGCACGCGTAGCAATCACGCACTTTGTCCTCCATTTCACTGTCCATCGTTGGGAACCAGTAGTCCGTACGAAGTCTAGCTTTACTCAGGCTTCTGCCCAAGTGACCTTCATGTGCTAGTTCCACTATTTGGTTCCTCAATGCTTCTGGAGGGACTAGTTTTCCGGATTTCATTATTAAATCACCCTCCACTATAGGTCTTCTCTTACGTTCCAATATGGCTGAATCTCCGTCTCCATGTCTCTACACTTCTTCGGCCATCCCGTGAGTATGTACCTCCTTACTTTTTTCAGTGTTTCATCCTGTCCCATCTGAGTTTCCCATGTATTCTTTTCTATAGCTGCTAGGCGCAACTCCAGAACTGGGTCACCTCTCGGCTCCTCTTCTACCTCTTCCTCCGCCGGCGCTCTCGACAGGAAATCAGCTGCCTTATTCTGCTGTCCAGGAATGTATGACACTCTGAAGTTGTAGGCTTGTAATCCAACTGCCCATTTGGCTATACGGGGCGTCATGCTCTCCATATCTTTTTTTGTGAACAATGAGACCAATGGTTTGTGATCTGTCTGTACTTCAAAAGGAGTTCCCCAGATGAAAAATGTGTAGTGACAGACCGCCCAATAGACCGCTAGTGCTTCTTTCTCTATAGTAGGGTAATTTTTTTCTGATGCAGTGAGCGTTCTGGATTCAAAGGCCACCACCTTGATCTTACTCCCCTCTCTTTGTGCTAGGGTGGCCCCTAAACCTCAGTTGCTGGCATCCGTTGAGATGATGGTCACTCCATTAGGGTCAAACTTCCCTATGAATGGGGCCTCGATGATGGCCTTCTTAATGCCTTTCATTGCCATCTCTTGTTCTTCACCCCAATTGAAAACACTGTCTTTTTCTATCAAGTCTCTTAATGGCTGTGACACCATCGCAAAATCCTTAATGAGTAGGAGCGTCTCTCACCGCTCTGACTAGGTCATTCTTTGGCTTGATCCCTTCTTTCGAGAGGGTGTGTCCTAGGTAGTCTACAGAGCATACTCCTAGCTTACATTTTGAAGGTTTGGTGGTGAATCCTACCTCCCTTAATTTTCTTAACACCTCCTTAGCCATCTCATTGTGCTCCACTTCACTGCCCCCGTAGATTAGTGTGTCATCTTGGAAGCAAAGGGTGTTCTGGCAGTCCTTTAATACATGTTGCATGACTCCTTGGAAGGCCGCGGCCGCTGACGCCAAACCAAATGGCATGCGCAAGAACTTAAAGTTTCCAAACGGGGTCGTGAATGCAGTAAGCAATTGAGACTCCGGGTGAAGTCTGATTTGATAATAGGCTGAGGATAAATCCAGCACGCTGAAATACTTTGCTCCTTTAATCGTGCTCAACATTTCGCCTATCCTGGGAGGGGGATATCTGTCCACCAGGATGTTAGCGTTGAGGCCTCTCAGGTCCACACAGAGCCTTATCGTGTTCCCTCCATCTTTTGCTGTGATCACAATCGGGGCCAACCAAGCGGAACTTTCTATTTCTTCGATAACTCCCTGATTAATCAGTCTCTGAAGTTCCTGCTCAAGAGGCTCTCTCATGCGCAATGGTATGGACCTAGTCTTGTGAACTACAGGTTCAGCCCCCTCCTTGAGGATGATCTTGTGCATATAATTCTTGAACACTCCCAAATTGTCACTGAACACTTCTTTGAACTCTTCTGTAAGATTTCCTGCTATGCCCATGGGGTCAATTAACAACACTTGCTCTTTGTTATTCGGGTCTAGGGTGATACCTAACTGTTTCTGATGCTTCCAGCCCAGCAGAGTTGACCCCCTAGAGGATACATACACCTTTCTCACCGTATGTCTATCCTTAAAAGAAATCCTCATCGTCAACATGCCCTCTAGAGGAATTCTCCCTTCATTGTACCCCTTGGGACTAATCTCAGGTTGCAATAATTTTACAGGATGGTTAGCAAACTTTTCCTCAAAAACATTTTTATCCACCAGGGTGTAGGGGGAGCAGGAATCAGCATACATAATAAACTTCACTCCGTCTAGAAGAACATCACATTTAGGATACATGTTCACGTCCTCTTCCTCATCCCCACTTACTTGAAATGAATCACTGGCAGAATTTCGACCTCAGAAATATCGACCTACAAGAATATCGAGTCAACAATATCGAGGGCAAAAATATCGACATCCTATCTACAACATGGTAAGTACAAAAATATCGAAAAAATAATATCGATGTAAAAAATATCGATGTTAAAAATATCGTTTTTTTTTTTAAATATATAAATGTAAAATTAAGTATATAAGACTAATAAATAAAATAAACATATTTAAAAGTATCTAATAATGTTTAAAAGTAATAAATAATACATATATATTAAGAATACATTAATTAAATATATACAGTAAATATGTAATATATATGCACTGAACAATAAGTATTAATATTTATTTTACTAATTTATAAATTAATGAAATATATTCTAATTTAATAACACATTTACAAACATAAAACAATAACATAAATAAAATGTAAGTAATATAAAAAATAAAATAAACATTTGATATTTTAACAATTAATTAAATAAAACGTTGGATAGCGTAAGGGTAAAAATTTCTATTCCTACTCCAGAGAGTGCAACAGTAGGGAAAACTGACCCTGAACTCAAAAAACACCCCTTTACCCAAGAACTGAAAACTGACCCTGAACCCTAAAAATACCCCTTTACCCAAAAACTGAAAACTGACCCTGAACCCAAAAAATACCCCTTTACCCAAAAACTGAAAACTGACCCTGAACCCAAAAAATACCCCTTTACCCAAAAACTGAAAACTGACCCTGAACACTAAAAATACCCCTTTACGCAAAAACTGAAAACTGACCCTGAACACCAAAAATACCCCTTTACCCAAAAACTGAAAACTGACCCTGAACCCAAAAAATACCCCTTTACCCAAGAACTGAAAACTGACCCTGAACCCTAAAAATACCCCTTTACCCAAGAACTGAAAACTGACCCTGAACCCTAAAAAAACCCCTTTACCCAAAAACTGAAAACTGACACTGAACACTAAAAATACCCCTTTACCCAAAAACTGAAAACTGACCCTGAACCCAAAAAATACCCCTTTACCCAAGAACTGAAAACTGACCCTGAACCCAAAAAATACCCCTTTACCCAAGAACTGAAAACTGACCCTGAACCCCAAAAAATACCCCTTTACCCAAGAACTGAAAACTGACCCTGAACCCTAAAAAAAACCCTTTACCCAAAAACTCAAAACTGACCCTGAACACTTAAAATACCCCTTTACCCAAAAACCCAAAACTGACCCTGAACCCTAAAAATACTCCTTTACCCAAACTTAATTAATATTATTTAATTAGCAATTAATTATTAATTAACAATAACAAATAAAGTAAATATATTAGCACATTAGCTGTAATTAATATAATTTAATAATTAATATAAATTTTCCCCAATTAATTAATTAACAGTAACTAAAAATTATATATATAAATAAATTACTCTAATTAATGTAACTAATTAATATTATTTAATTACCAATTAATTAATAATTTAAAATATGTACAAAATTATATTAATTAATTAACTAATTATTATTAATTATTTCCCAATAAATTAAATATAAATTTTTAAAAACATATATTAATTCTTTAATTATTATTAAATTACTCCCCACCCCATTCCCCTATAAACCCACATCCCGCTACAGAAAATATATATCAATTAATCAATTAATTTTTTTTCCCAATTAATCAATATTAATTAGCAATTATTTATAATTAATTAATTAAGCCTGCTAATTATTAATCAACTTACCATAATTAAATTACTTCCCACCCTATTCCCCTATAAACCCACAACCCGCTACAGAACATATATATCAATTAATAAATTAATTAAAATTATTTTCCTATTATTTTCACATAATTACCAATTAATTATAATTTATTAATAAATCCTACTAATTACTAATCAATTTACCATAATTAAATTACTTCCCACCCTATTCCCCTATAAACCCACAACCCGCTCCGGTACAAAAACATAAAATGTACTTATAAATTCATTTATTATTTTATAAAATTTATACACATATAATAGTAATTATTTTAAATACTTAAATTAAACATATAACACATACATAATAAAAAACTATACAATAATACAAATATTGATATTAGTGTCATCGAAATTAGTAACATCGATATATATGCTATCGATATTACTAACTTCGATATTACTTACATCGATATTAAGTATTTCGATATTACTTACCTTGGGTCGATATTCTGTCCTATGATATTCTTGCCTTCGATATTATGCTCCTTCGATATTTCAGACTCGATATTATGGTAGGTCGATATTTCCTACTCGATATTTTGACTGTGTACCACTTGAAATACATATGATCTCTCTCCCTCCTCCCCTTGAGTGGATTCTTCAATGACATGCACAGCTTTGCCCTGAGTTTTACACACTTTAGAGAAGTGTCCCCACCTGTTGCACTTCCTACACTGCACATTCCTAGCAGGGCACTTCCAGTTACTTGCCAGATGATTGGGGCTGCCACATTTGAAACACACTATAGGGCCTGACTTACTACGAATCACCTCTTTGTTCTTGTCCCCTACTTTACAGACAGATTCCCCCTCTGTACTAGACTTGTTTTCGGTCCTCTCTTTGTTGGTCCCCTCTGGTGATTTCATTTCCCTAATGCACCTCGCGGTATGTTCCAGACCCTTGGCCATGTTAATGGCTTCATCTAGGTTGGGGTTCTTGGTGAGTAACTCCTCTTGAGTCTTGGTGTCATTAGTGCATCTCACCAGTTGATCTCTGATCAAAGAGTCAGTGAGTTGCCCAAATTTGCATGTGGCTGACAACCCTCTCAGTGCTGCTATGTAATTGCTCACTTTTCTTCTCTCTTCTGCACCCTCTTAAAAAACTTGTGCCTTTCCATCACCACATTTATTTTCTCCTTAAAATGAGCCCCCAGTTCCCTGAGTGTGCTTTCATATACATTGACGCCTTCCTCCACTTCCTCTTGGTCTTCCTCCACTAACCTCCCTGTTATGTCTTCATAGATCTTTCTCCCATGAGTTTCCAGGTTGTGGAGAAGTATGTGTTGCTTACGTATATTGGTGTAATTGCTACCACCTATGGCAATCAGATACGATTTGAAAATGCCTTCCCACCTCCTCCATGGAATGACAGGTTCTCCTAATTCATTTAGAAAGGGGGGAGGTTGACCCATTCCCGCCCCCGCCATTGCCATGCAGTAGCTACACTAACTAAAATAGACCTTTCCGGCAGGGCAGAACGTAAGGATAGCTAAAGTGCAGGCAGTATATAATTTATGGGGCGCTACAATTATTCCATGTGTAGCCACAAATAATTATATCCACACTTCCATGAACACAGCTCAGAAATGAGAAAATCAAAATATGAAGGGAATTATAGCAGTCCCCTTTCTACTACCACAAGATACTACTCAACAGACCAATGAGGCCCTGGCCCCCACCCACTGGCGGGACCTTCCTGTGGAGGCAACTTCCCCTCACAGAATCACATGCAGTCACATCGGAAGAGCTCGGGGAAATAGCGCAGTGAAGTTTAGTAAGCTTCTCCCCACAGCAAGTCCGTTGCTCTTTCAATATCCAGCTCAGGGACATGAAGAATAAGGCTGAATGATACTGAATGCGAGACGACCGGAAGGCAAGCGCGCCGCCTCACACCGTGGTCCTGACAGAGAGTTAAGTTTCTCCTTTCACCTACGCGCCACAAGTTATGGGTTCCTCTGTGTGCTGAGAGCTGCGCGTCTCTTTGGCTATTTTGTTTTCTTCCTTCTCTCGCCGCCTGTTCAGATGCGAACGATTCCTCTCAGACGCCGTCCTAGCCTTCGCGCTTGTCCTCCGCGCCCCCCTGTGCCCGGAATGACACACGACTACCACACAACGCGCCAATGTCAAAAGCCTTGTCCCTCTTTCACTAACAGCCTAAGACTGGGTGATAGGAAGTCCCGGTGCCCGGCCCGACACCTGTCCCTGGCACAGCTTTCCTCTCCCTCATCGCCAAGAATGTAGTAATCACGGCACCACGTAGTATAATAAAAGGTTCTTTATTAGATGAGATAACACATATGGATGTCGTCAGCTGTCATCACGGAACGGCGCTGCTCTGTCAACATTCCAGAGCGAGCGCCTGTTGACACATGGGGTGTACCAAGTACAGCTGATTGGGAGGGGGAGAAGGAAACATGGGTGCAGGGAAATACCATGGGTTAAGTTACAACAAGTTGTTTATTATTTGTGGATTAAGTGGTAACGTCCTTCTGGAACAGGAGGAGGGGTTGGGCTTCATGGTCGATTACCTGCTGTCCACCTACTTAACCCTTCCTACCAGGAAGGCAATCCTGTACCGAGGTAAAGGCAGAGAGGTGACAGGTGACTTACTGGGGCTACTTCTCCGTTGAGATAGACTCAGGTAGGGTTAGGACCAACATTTGTCACCTTCACACATCCAACCCTTTCTCCCCAACCACATTACTGGCTGCTTCCCAACTATCATAACAACAATCTCTGTTACATAACCACATCGCTGCGGCGGCTATTCCGCCGCAGCGCTCAGTGGGCGGGGCGGCGGCGCGGCAGCCGCATGCTGGTGACAGAACCGCTCCGTCACCAGCCGCGGTTGGGCTGTGCTTGTGACGGAGCGGTTCCGTCATGGCCCCGCCCGCTCAATAGAACGCGCGAAATCAGCGCCGCGCAGGCGCGGCGGCAGGGCCATGACGGAACCGCTCCGTCATCAGCACAGCCCAACCACAGCTGATGATGGAGCGGTTCCGTCATCAGCATCGAACGGGTTAAAGAACTGTACACTAAGATTTTCCTGGGTAGTCATTAGATCCATTACTGTGGTGTCTGGTGCTGCTCCTGGGTACTGCCTTGGCCGCTGCTGGGTAGCCTTCCAGACGCTTCTGGTTACCTGATACACCCAGTACTGCCATGATCCCTCCATTTCTTGGTTATTCTACACAAAACACAGTACGGAGGTGTCTTCTATTTCTACTTAGTTCTCATATCACTGCTCTAGTTTGGCCCCATACACCCACTTGGATCTGCTGTTTCTCCTAGCTTCTGCCGACTCAACTCCTACACAGCCCCCACTTGATCAAGTGGGTTTTGCCTATACCATTTCAGGGCACCCGCTAAACCCACCACTATTGCATTGGCTGCATCTCCAAAGATCTGGATTCCCTTCTCTGGTGAGCCAAAATACTTGCACTATTGTGTTATCCACTACTGGATAAACCAACATAGACATTCTGGGTAGCATCTTACACCTAATACTCTAATGCCTCACGCATCTCTTGGTTTCTGCATTCACTGCTCTTGGGTAGCAATCTAGACTCTTGCCCCTCTTTTTTAATTTATACATGCAACCTCTGATCGTGTCTCTACGTAACAGCCCTACCACAACCTTCAACTATGCTGACGACCTCCAGCTGGTCTTCAACATAGATTCCTCTAACATATCCATCACTAACTTTCAATCCGCCATGACTTTTATCAGTGAATGGATGTACTTCAGTCAACTTAAACTCAACCCCGATAAAACCGAGCTGGTCTTAATCGGAGGCTCCACCAACCCCTGGAATCCCAGCTTTTGGCCGTCTTCATTAGGCTCCGCTCCTCACCCAGTAAACTCTGTAAAAAGCCTCGGAGTTATCATCTGTAGCGATCTGTCTCTTAAGCCCCAAATCCATGCAGTAGTTTCCTCCTGCTTTTTCCACCTTCGCAGAATCCGTAAAATCTGCAGATTCCTTACCAAGGAAGCCCTTATCCTTGTCATCATGGCCCTTGTCACCTCCCGCATCGACTACGCGAATGCTCTGTATGTTCGCATTCTGGCATACCAACTCCATCGCCTGCAACTTATACAGAATCAGGCAGCTAGGCTCATCTTTCGCCAACCCAGACACCAACACGTTAGTCCCCTGATGAAGATCTTGCATTGGCTCCTGGTAGCCAAACGCTGTCTCTTCAAACTTGATTGTACCATCTTCAAAGCTCTCACCGATCAATCCCCTGCCTTCATCTGTTCCAGGATTCAACGTTACACCCCGTCACGTGAGCTCCATTCCTCCCATCTCCACTTGCTCACCATTCCCACCTTTAGACGGAAAAAACATGGAGGTCTGAGATTCTCCTTCTTAGCCCCCCCCGCTTTTGGAACTCCCTTCCTAATGAGCGGAGACTGGTCACATGCTACACCAAATTCAGAACTCTCCTGAAAACTCTTCTATTCTCTCAAGCATATGAATAGTACTCCATGACTCTCACTGCCTCAGCTCTCAGCGCCATGAAACCGCTTGGTGTAAGCGCACTTAAGAAATAATTTTAACATAACATAACATAACATAACATAACAGAACATAACAGAACAGAAGGACCCATATAACTGTTATTGGTACCTTCTGGTCCATGTCTGGCACCTCCTGGAGCCAAGAAGGGGAAATGGTTGCACCCTTCACTTTTTTAACCACAATGCACTTTAAATTACCATACATTTATGGATACATTTCATGTTTTTAACACTTGCTAATATGACGGAGGAGAGGTATCCTTATGGTACAATGCTCTACCCCTTTAGGTTGAGCTGACTGAGTTTTTTACCTCCTGTTCCAAAGATTGTCCTGTTAGGTTGTTGTGAAGCACTTAAGTTTGCAATGTAGCCTGATTGTGCCAGCTTTTGTAAGGTTTTAAAATGAGATGGTTCTGTTGTTTAAACGGTTGGGGAGCAGCACACCGTGGCCATCAATGGTTGTACTAGGGAAAGCAAATTTACATTTTTATGCTAAGGCTCAAGCCTTCTGTTCATCATCTGTTGTCAGGGTCTGTAGAATGCGCCATAGCATCTGTTTTTTAAATGTTTTTATGTTTGTCAATGTATGGTTATGCTAATTGGTCTGATTTTCTGTTTCTATGTTTATGGTTTTTATTAACCAATAAGCTATATAATTCACTACTGCTTGAGTTTAATCACTTCCTCTCCAGTATACTATTTAACATTATACCAGTGGATAAGAACAATTTGAACATCTATGAACTAATATCATAACAAAGCCCTGACATTGTGTTAAACACAGAAACATAGTCATGCAATGCTGGTTCTTCTTGTTAACAGAAACCATTTCTGCAGACAAAAACATTCCTAAATAATTGTCCCCCTAAAAATCCATGTTTCTCTTTTTTGACACAAAATTAGAGTGTGGCTATAAGAACGTTGGGGTATATCAGCAGCGCTTTGCGATAACTATCACAAAGCGTGCTTAGCGCTCCTTTCCCTAACGCCCGCTATTGCAGGTTTTTATCACGGAGATATCGCGTTATTAACAGCGCGTATCTCCAAGGCAATAAAAATACCTGCGATAGCGGGGAAATTGGCGTTTTGCAGGGAACATCGCTGGTTTTCCAGCTATGTTCTCTGCAAAACGGAGATAACCTTGCTGATACGACCCTGTGGTTGTATCAACAGAATCCACCCCCTATGTTAGGGGTGGCTAAGTCAAGAATTTAGCAGATGTTAGTTTTTGGAGAAAACAGCAGTTTTCTCTAAAAACTAACGCCTGCTAAATTGCTAGGGCACCCTTGCTGATAGTGTGAAGCCGCGCTATTGATGTCCTGACATGTAGTGCATGTCAGGAACGCCGATTTTGCATCTCATTAGAGATGCAAAGGTAGGCATAGTGCAAAAGGGTGCTAACATGCGAATTTGCATGTTAGCACCTTTTTGCTGATAGGGCGAAGGTTTTATCTCCGCTTTTCTGGCTTTTAAAGCCAATAAAGTGGAAATAAAGCCCTTGCTGATATGCCCCATTGACACTCCCTCAACGCTAGAAAAGGAGTGAAGAGCTAAATATATCAGTAAGTGGTGTGTTTCGAGACTGCATATGAATGCCGTTCTACCTTACTAATGATATAAATATACTAGACAGTGGCGACCTACAATTATCTAGAAGAGCAGCCCACTATCAGAACACATTAGGAGCCCTTAGCTACATTCACCTATACCATTTGCAGTGTGACCCTATACACATATGTTTGGTGAAAGGTTTAAGCAAGAGACAAGTGGCCTATGTAGATGTATACTAAGAAATATAGCTTAAAATTGTGTGGTGATTGTTCTAATTTCTACACAGAAACCCACTGATGATTTAGCTGGTCAGAATGTAAGCATTAGCGCCAGATGTAGGAGCCTTAATACCGGTCGGAAACGGCCGATTTCGGCCGTTTCCGACCGGTATTTGGCTTTTGAGATGTAGGGGGCATTTTATTTACAGAATCGGTATATTTACCGATTCTGTAAATATACAGAATCGATAAAATACCGAATCGGTAAATATATCGATTCTGTAAATCAAGATGTAGGTGGCACTGTAATCAGTGCCACAAGCCCTTACCGAATCGGTATTTACCATGGAATACTATTCCATGGTAAATAACGAATTCCAGTGTACATGCACATCTGTGCATGTACACCTGTGCCATGTGGCACACAGACATACCCTAAGGGCATGTCTATGTGTCACATGGCACACAAGCCAGAAACAGGGGGTGCAACAGGGTGTCAAAGTGACACCCTGTCACCCTTGCAAAATCGGTAATTTTACCGATTCTGTAATTACAGAATCGGTATTTGCCATTGATTCCTATGGGCTTCAAGGCCCATAGGAATCAATGGCAAATACCGATTCTGTAATTACAGAATCGGTAATTACCGAATCTTACAGATTCGGTATCTTTACCGAATATTTTACCTACATAGCAATTACCGAATAGTGAATACCGAATCTGTAAAATTCGGTATTTACCATTCGGTAAATTGCTATTACCTACATCTAGGCCAAAGTCTATACATGTATGAATGGAGTATGATGTGCAAGTAGTGGCAGTTCCCACTTGTTTGACCTAGAAAGGACACATCAATCCATAGGAATCCTTGAAATACTGCCCCTGACGAAAGCCTCAGTATCTTCTAGGAAGGCTGAAACATGTAGATCACAAGTATGGATACTTGGGTATTTAGACCCCATATAGTGTCTGCATTTGCTTTTAACATTGCCAAGGCAATATTCAGGGAATAAAGTTTGTTGCAGGTATGCCTCAGTCAGCCTTTTAACCATTTATGTCTAGGATCCCTTGAAATATCCAAAAATATGCCTGAAAGAGATTAGGTTGAAACCCACCGTGAAAGTATTATACTTCATTTTAAAAACTCTATGGCAAAGCGCGTGTTCAGTATTTTCTGAAGGGTGAGAGCTTTATAGTACAAATCCCTCACATACCAGTACTGCCTAGATGTACCGGACTCGTAGGGGACTACTTGTTTTGAGTTTTATATTCCTATAAATCTCTCCAATCCATCAACACTGAAACCTAGCCCTACAAGTCATCTGATGAGTATCAGGCCATGGGAAAAACTGGCCGACATTCCATTTTGCTCCAAATCTACTTGCTTAATTCTGCAGCATGAAAGTAACAGTTTACAGTTCTATAATGGATTGACAACTGTCCTTTACTGCCTTATGCCACGGAAATTAATCTTAGCCACTAATCGTTAAACTGACTGCATGGCACCTGAATTAAAATTAATAAAATAAAACAGAAGACTGAATGAAAGAGTATGTATGGAATACAACACTAGCGAATGAACTGGCACTCCAACACCATTCCAGAATTTATCAAGGTGTCTTTTAAAAAGCGAACTTCACATCTCAAGCTATTCTCTGAAAAAGGAATTATTAAAAGTATTAATGGATTCCTTCATTCTCAAGGCATCGACGTCAGTAACTTCTTTCCATGAGCTGTGGAGTTCTCTAGTTCAACATTTCATTACAAAAGTGAAAGAATGAAAATATACTGTTAGAAGAAAAAGGAGAACACCCTAAGCCAGTTAGTCACCCTTTAGTCTCAAAACATATCAAGCTTGAATCATCTTCTCTTTAACACCTGAAGACTTCACCAATACAACAGAAAACTGTGGGTCAGCATTCTCACATGATGGCCCTGCTGTTGCAGATAAAAAAGGACGTCTTCCTCAAAAGCCCTGCTGTTATTTTGTCTGACACATCTTTAACCACTCCTTAGGGACTGGAGCCTTCTCAAATGAAATTAAAGCTGCTCAAATAAAACCTATTATAAAAAATCCTACTAACTCTTCAACTACCAAACAAAATCTAATGGCCTTCTTGTAGGCATTGCCTCAAAAGATCTGATTGCTATCAAATATTTGTATTCATTAAAGAAAATAACCTGCTCTTGGACTTTCCAACTGGATTCGGTTCCTGGCTGAGGTGTTGAAGCAGCACCCGTAGCCATATGAGATCGTAGAAAAAACTACTTTTGACTTAAACAGACTAGCATTACTCCTCCAACTTGATCTCTGATTGTTCTTTAATTAGCAGTGGCTAAAATAGCACAATGTATCTGTTAGAAATGGGAATTCTGGCTGGCTAAGGCTTGCGCCAAAGTCAGGCAGAAACCACCACTCTAGTCAGGGCAAGGGAGTCACAAATAAAGATAACCCCTGCTCACCCCCTTGGCAGCTTGGCACGAGCAGACAGGCTTATCCCGGAGGCAATTTGTAAAGTGTTTGTGCGTGCACCCAGCAACAACACCCAAGGCCCACCACAAAGGAAACTTCACACAAATGTATGTATAAAAAATAATCTTTGTATTATACAACAAACGTTAGATAATAAACATATACCTTACAAGGTGCCATGGGCACGGGCAGAATTTACATGGGATATATGTACAGGACAGGGCCACATGGACCACTGTCAGGAATATTCACTTTTAGAATTAGCACGTAGAACATAATAATACTGTAGTACCAAAACAGCACATATAGCACACAACCAGTACTCAATGGTAACAGGTAAGTACCACCTACGCAGCCCTAACCACCTTAGGAGAATGCCACGTAGGGAACCAGGACCTCTCTAGTAACACCTGTACTAAAAAGAACAACCACTTAAGTATCACAATACATTTCGGGGTATAGGCCTGAACACATTACGCATGATGCATCACAACATTCAGAGGTGTAGGGAAGAAAAGACATGATGCATAAACATACATTCATCGGTGTAGGGAAAAGCACATGACGCATAAAAACACATTCAGAGGTGCAGTACAGAACAATTGCGCAGAAATTACATAAGCCACCACCTGTGACTGTCCCCAGGCCAACTGGCCTCTCTGGGGCTGAAACACCCTGTATCCCAAATGTCAGGGCAGGCTGCGCAGGCAGCCAAAGAGATTGCACAAAGCCTAAAGGTGGCAGTGCCCACTAAGTGCTGGGCAGCTGAATCCAATGGGCAAGACACACGAGGGAGCCTCGTGGGCTCGAACAAACACTGGGGCCTTAGGAGCTGCCAGGGCTCCAGAAACAAAATGGCGCCTTCCGGGGAGTCACTCTCGGAGGACTCAACGTAGACAAATGCCCCCCTGAGCCTTGTGGGCTCTAAATCATAAATGGCACCTCCAGTAGAGCCCCTCCTCTGGGGGCTCGAGAAACAACTGCTCAGGAGCCTCGTGGGCTCGAAGGAATGTGGCCCCCAACGGTGGAGTCCCTCTCGGGGGACTCGAGATACACAAAATGACCCCGGTTGGAGCCTCGACAGGCTCTGACTAGCCAAATGCTCCCTGAGTCCTCGTGGCTCGAAAGATAATTGGTGCCATCGTTGTAGTCCCTCCTGGACTCGAAACAGCAACAAAAAATGCCCCTGGAGCCCTCTCAGGGCTCTAAAACAATAATGCTGTCTCTCGCTGGAGATTCGACACAGCCAAATGCCCCCTCTCTCCCTCGGAGCGGCCCGCTATCAACCGGGGCCACTCTGAGTAAAACAAAACTGCCCCCACACTCACCGGGATCTCGCTGGTTCTGCGGGGGAGGGAAGCACTGCCGGTCTCCTTCCAGCAGCGCGGGGCTCCTCTTCAGCACCGGAGCCCCGCCTGCTCTTCCAGCCGCTCTCTTCTTGCTACGGTGGGGGCAGGCACCGGCAATGTGCCGCGGGCCCTCACCGCCTCACGGACACAGCTGCTGCAGGGCACGCGGCTCTTCTCCTAACCCGGGAGCCCCAATGTGGGACAGGCGGCTTCTCTGTGTCCCAGCTACTTCTCTGCACCGGAGCGCGGGGTGAGCACCCGTCCGCTTCCGGTTGATTCTGGCAGCCCTTCCGGGTTGTCGCAGGCAGCGCGGAAGCCCGGAGGGGGGGGAGAAAAGAATGATTTGTGGCGGAAATCTGGGGTAGGCTCCCGGTGAATTAAATAAATAAAACAGGGTGGGATCCTGTTCTGGGGTCTCAAGAAAATGTGGCAATATGCGGCAAATAAGCGGGGTGGGCTCCCGGGCCGCAAGTCGGCGAACTGACTCGGCGGAATGCAGGGTGGGCACCTGCTTTTCCTCACACAAAATGCGGGGCAATAAAGCGCTCGAAATCAATAAAAGCACAAGCTCTCCCCAGCGCTAAGATGCCCCAGAGTCCAGCAACAAGTCCTTCAGGCAGTAGGGGGGCAAGGCTCGGCCCAGGCTCACAGGGTCCTCCTAGGCAGGGAGGCTATCCCCAGTGGCGATCCTCCTGGCACCCAGCAGCAGCAGGCCCCCCTCTGCTTGGATCCAGGAACAGAACCTTTTTGTAAGGGGACACAGCCTCTTTTTATACAGTGAAAACCTTTGTTTGGGTGCAGGGTGGGGGAGAAACCAGTCGCAGTTGGTTTTGGAGCACTCTTGATGTGCTCAGACACCCTTCCTATTCACTAGTTAGGCTAGGGTCATCAGTCGCACAACAGGGGGCAGAGCCAGCATTGTGTGGGGAAAGCCCAGCCCTATTCAGGTCCCAGGTGCACTCCTCCCTCACATCAGCATGCTAATCTCTCCACTCACCACCGGGGCAGACCCATCCAAACTCCTGGAGCCAGGCTCACCAGCCAGCTCCAGCCAATCACATGCCAGCACACTCACTGCACACGAACACCCATGTCTAGAAGTGGCACTTCCTCACTAGACACATTCACGCTGCACACATCATTGCGCAGCATTCAATCTCAGGAGTTCGCGCATACCAAACTCGAGCCTGCACTCCCCACGCATCAGGAACTAACATGGTCCCATACATTCACCATGCATTCCTATTGGAGGCCAGGCCAACCTCACTACACGCACTTTACCCTGGGACACAGGGAAAAAGTGCGCCAAGCCAGAAATCACGAACGCCAAGGCGCCATCAAAAGTAAAAAGTTCAGGGGTGAACCAGCCAAAAAGGTCCAACAGTATCCATGAATTATTTATACGCAAAAGCATAGTTAGATTTCTGGGTTTTCTATTTATTACACACTGCGTGAAAATTGTACCGGAAGTAAATATTGCTACATGGTTTCCATACAGTTGTTAGAAATATCATACTAAAGATACTTGATGATATACGAGGTCCAGGAATGAATTGGTCACTAGCGTAGAGCTCTTATCTCACTTCTTCCATTTTCCTAGGAACTATTGAAATCCACAGCTTGCATACCCCAAGGCTTGACCATTTTTCCCTCAAGTTTTCCATGTCAAGATTTAGGGTGGTCCAATTCAAGAGGCTACCACTTAAATTAATCTGAACTGCTCTACCTGAAACTCATTACATCCTAAAGCTTGAAATTCCATCCAATTTGTATTCCAATATCAGGCAAAGCAGATAAGCAATTGCCCACTGGACAGTAGCCAACCACTTCATGCTAAAATCTGTGACTCTAGTATGTGACAAACGGACCATTTATTACCACTTAGCCATCTTGCCTCAAGATGAGTGCAAGATAAGGGTAAGGACTGACTCAAGTCTCTCATTATACTTCTAATAAATCAAGTCTTAAAATGAATCTGCAAGATGATAAAAATCCTTTTGCAACACCCCGCACCTCCGTTTCCCTAAAACGGTTAAACATCAACTCCTTAGCACTCTTGTTGTGACTTTGCCAAAGGTGTATACCTCAGAGTGATTCTAGGAATGCTATGGAAATTAAAGAGAATTTAGAAAGCAACTGCCCGAAGAATCACCTTTGAAGCAAGTTATATTGCTCATCGAGCAATTCCTGGATTGGACTGCTCTGTCTTCAACAGAAGGTCCCAAACTATAACAGAGAAGACTGTTGAATTCCAGGTTGTCCCTTTCGAACACCCAAAAGTTTACTGGCAGAATCTCGTTCTCCATCCGGAAAACTTAGCTTTGTAACTTGATACCTGCATGAATATGAAGAAGAAACTATCCCTTTGAATTCCAGAGAGAACTTTGAATTTTACCCTCCACTTTCATGTAGCAACAGCATGCAAATGGCTAACTATTTAAGTTGGAAAGTAGGCATGACCAAATGCATCTATTGTTACATACTCAACAACACTGCAAGATTTTGTTCTGCTAACTGAAGCAACCATTATGAACCACATTTACTCCCCAATGTGAGGCAAACCACATTCAGCATTCTTCAGTGACCTACAATTCCAGATCATGGGTGCTTTGCAAGAAAAGCTCTTTTATTTCTGTCTTTTGCTTTTTACACTTTTTTAATTGGAGCAAGTGATGTTCCCTGTAGGTGTTGTCTTGAATGTGACATAGTATATTTTAAAGGTGATTAGGACGGGAAGAGACAGCCAGTAATGTACTGAAAGTGTCATACTGACATGTCAAAATTTCCTGTCTCTTGATGCTTCACAAAGTAGCATAAAAAAATGTTTTTCTCACAATTAGGCGTAAAATGCAAGATGCTGGCAAGCAGGGCATTGGCTTCATGGAAAAGAAAGAACACCACTTTTTGCACAGCACTTCTGAAGTCAGGCACTTATAGATAGGCCTTGACTCATTAGAACAGGGATAGTTGATGCCAAAGTTATCAGTGTCATCTTTGAGTTGTGAGTTTTGAAGCTGAGGCTTGTCTCAAAGTGAAAGTCTGCAGACTTCATGCAGTGTGGTAATTGAAGAGTGACACTGCAGTGTTTCTTTACAGAGAACAATTTTGAATTTGGCATGCTTGCTGTCACTACTGATGAACACAAACTGTCTCTTGGGGTTTACAATTGAAATAAATCTTTGACACCCAAGTATGGATGAAGGCGAAGCAGAAGTGAAAAATGTCGGAAGAAACACTTTGATATGGCTAGGTTCGACTGGTAAACCATATCCATGGTAATCTGTCACAGTTCTTTGTATGAATGTGCATTGACCTTTGACTTTGTGGGGATCACAGAGGGACAATTGGGGATAGGTCTGATAAGGTCTTTCTTTCTAAAGATCAATCTTCAGCACCAAAATGCATGCACACTCTTTCCACCCATCTTGGGTAAAAACCTACTGTACCTATTTGTCATTGGTGTAGCGTTTGTGTAGCCATTTCATAGCAGATGCTGCCTTCAAACGTGGATGTCAGAGGAAGATGACCCACTGCTGGAGATGTGCACCCTATGCCTCCCACTGAGGGAGTAATGTTGTTTTCATTGCTCCAGTCCAGTCACATGTACTACACTTCACAGTAAAAGTGCTGGAGCCACAACCTCAGGTAAGTTGTGGCAGTGAAGCACCAGTTTGAAAGGAGGTTGGATCAAGGGGCTGCAATGCCTGTGGTCCTAGAGATATTGTTATTTGGGTTTCCTTGGGTCTATTCACTAACCCAAGCAGCTAAAAATGTTATGTACCCACCCTGGGCCACCGCAGCAGACATGCCTTGTATGCACAGTCACAAGTGATGGAGTCGGTCTTCTTTCAGCACTTGTCAATTCTTTGCAGTACAACTGCAAATGAGATTGGCAGTATTCAAGTGCTGTAGACAGTTCTTGGCGCTGGTTAATGGAGCAGAACTCCTCTCAATTTCCATAAGAGCCTCAGGTATCCGTACATTCCCCTATACAATGGGGACTCTTCAGGGAACATGGATCTCACCCTTAGTACTGTTGCGTAGATCTCATTGATGTCACAGTAGAGGTGTTTATCCTTCTCCATTGGGCTCCTTTAAAGATCCCCTCTCCTTCTGAGCACAATATGTTTTGCACAGCAGGGGCATTGGATGTGTCCTTGTATGTTCAGCCAGCTCTCTCCCTTGAAGTAGAATCCAGGAAGTCCCTTTTGGCAGACTGGTCTCGTTGTCTAGTCTCTCCTTCTGAGCAGAATCTTTTTTGCACAGCAGGGCAATTGAAGGTGTCCTTGAATTGTCAGTCAGTTCTCTCCCTCGAAGCAGGATCCAAGAAGTCCCTCTGGGCAGACTAGTCTAGTTTTCCCAGGCTACTGGACCCAAACCATGCAAGATGATCTGGCCATCAGCACCGCAACAATAGATCTCAATGGAATATCCCGGTCATCACAAGAATGGGACCCCAGGGTTCTAGTCTGGAAGTCTTTGAATGCTGTCTGGAAGTTTCTGTCCTACTCCTATACCCAAGTGTTGACAGTATATTTTTGTTTGTTTTGGTATTTTAAGCAAAAGCCTGTTAGGAATGTAACCCTGTATGGGGGTAAGCCTTGGGGGTATCCCTGGGGTTGGCTGACAAGTGTTGTTTTCCTGGTTTCTTCTTCCTGCAATGCTTAAACTATAAAGTGGCACTGTTGGTACTCCTTTCCTGTCTTTGACCTCTTAGATAGTGTAAGTTTATAATTAGGTGGACTGGAGCTTGGCGTGGAGGGCCTTGAAAGTGAGGCAGCAGATTTTGGAAACAAACTGGGCTTTCAAGGGGAGCCAGTGTTTATCCTTTAGCAAGAGGGTGATGTGATATGATTTCTTCAGCCTCTTGATGAGCCTTGCTGCTGCATGAAGGATTACTTTTTGGTGTTGGTTCCATCTATATGGGAGAGGACTAGGGCTTGAACTGTCATTCTGAAGTCTTCCCCTGGCAGAAAAGGTTTAACCTTTTTCAAAGGAAAGAGTTGGAACAAGGCCGTTTTGGTCTTTTTGGCAATGTGTTCTTGGAGTAAGGAATTTCTGTTGATGGTGAATTTGAGGGATTTGGCCTGGCCTGTCAATTGAGGTGTGAAGCCATTTAGATTTAAGTTATAGATAAGCATGAGCGGAAAATCCGTTCCGCTCGCGGATTTCGCGGATTTTCGGCAAATTCGCAGTCCGTGAGATTCGCGAATTTCCCGCAAAATCCGTGAATGAAAATCCGCAACCGGAACGGATTGGGTCAAAAGTTCAAGCTGAATTTTGTAACTCTTTTAGAATGGCACCGGCAAGCTGCCAGAGCCATTCTAAAATAGTTACAAAAGTCAGCTTCAACAGGAAGCTCTAATAGATAAAGTAAAGCAGGTGCTGCTCAAATTCAGTTACACAATCATTAATCACCCCAAACTTGGGGTGATTAATGATTGTGTAACTTACTTTGACCTTCAACTGGAGCACCTGCTTTACTTTATCTATTAGTGCTTCCTGTTGAAGCTATTTCTAGCTATTCTAGAATGGCGCTGGCAGCTTGCCGGCGCCATTCTAAGTGGGGCCGAGGGCAGAAGGGCACAAAAGTGGGACAGAGGGCAGAAGGGGACAAAAAATTAGTGGGGCAGAGGGCAGAAGGGCACAGAAACAAGTGGTACAGAGGGCAGATGGGTAAAAAAACGAGAGAGTGGCAGTGATTAAGCAGGCAAAAAGAAAACCCCCGCAAAATTGCAAAGCGCCTCGCGAACACCCGGGAACACGCAAGGCGCCTCGCGAACACGCAAAAAAAATCCGCAAATTCACGCGGATTCGCAAATTTTGCGGATTGCCAATTCGCAAATCCGCAAATTCGGGAATTGCCAATTCGCAAAATTCGCCCATGCTTAGTTATAGAGCCATGACTGAAACCAAAAAAGTGTGGTGTTGTTGGCCACAAGGAGGAATTTGGTCTTTGTTTGGTTTAGCATAAGGTAGTTTGACATTGAAGTGTGTATTCCAGAAGTTCAGTTCCATGACTGTTTCAAGACATCAGTCAAATGCTACTAGTGGATCTGCAGCACTAATTGTGCCACCCACATGAGTAGCGTAAAATGGTGCCTCAGGCCTGCCAAACGGAGAGGACGGCCTTGACAACCCTACGCAACAATAAAAACATAGTTATCAAGCCCGCGGATAAAGGCGGTGCAATTGTTGTGCAGGACCTCTCAGACTATAAGGCAGAAATTCTGAGACAACTATCAGATGGGATTAGCTATCGGCTCTTACCCAGTGACCCCTCACGTGATCTGGCCAATACTATTTTGAGAGTTACACAGAAAGGACTAGATGCAAGTTTTTTAAGTAAACAAGAATTTGAGTTTCTAAATCAAAAATTTCCTAGACTAGCTACCATCTACACCTTGCCAAAGGTGCACAAGAACCTTAATACCCCTCCTGGACGTCCTATAGTGTCCGGTTGCGGATCATTACTAGAGCCTCTCTGCCAATACGTGGACTTCTTCCTCAAGCCCATTGCCCTTACTACCAGAGCCTATCTACGAGATACAACTCAGGTCATCAACCTGATTGATGAAAGATCATTCAATCCAACACAGGCCTTGCTAGTCACTTGTGATATAGTATCGCTTTATACCAGTATTCCCCAACAACACGCTTTAGAAATAATGAAACAGGTTTTGGACAAAAGACCTGCACCTGTTCAGGTGCCTACGGACTTCATTATTGAATTACTGGAGTTGGCTATGATGCACAACTTCTTCATTTTTCAGGAAGGGTTCTACTTGCAGACCAAGGGAGTAGCGATGGGGGCTACTTTTGCCCCCAATCTGGCTATAATATATATGGATTCTTTTGAACAGGAGCATATTTTTCCAACAACAAATCCCTACAAGGTGAATCTGTCATTATGGGTCAGATATATCGACGACGTCCTCTGCATCTGGGAAGGCAATCAAGACCAACTAAAAGAATTCCATGTTTGGCTTAATTCCCGTAATCCTAACATCCAGTTTACGATGGAATCCAGTAACAACAACATACCGTTTCTGGATATCTCCATTTATGAGGAAGAAGAAAAGTTACATACAACCCTGTTCAGGAAGCCAACGGAACGCAATTCATTATTGCAATATCAGAGTCACCACCCGAGAGGCCTTAAGGACAATCTACCGGTCGGACAATTCCTCCGCATCAGGAGGAACTGTTCCACACGAGCAAATTATCTGAGAGAGTCCGAAGTCTTGAGTGAACGTCTCATCTCACGAGGATATCCATCACGGATGGTGAGACGAGCCAGAAAACGAGCCTGGTACAATCCACGAGACTCCTCCTTAATCCAGAGACAATGTCCCGAACATCGGCTGATCGAATAATCTGCGTCACGACCTTCTCCACACGCAGTAATGATTTTAAGAAAATCATCAATCAAAACTGGCCTTTGGTTGCAGATGTGATCGCCCAAAAGGAATTACCCCTACACTCGTTCAAGAGAGCTAAAAACATCAGGGACATGGTGGTCCACTCCTATTTAGAGCCAGCAAACCAACCCACCTTGACAACTCTTTGGAACTTACCCCCGGTGATCGGACACTACAGATGCGGTGCCTGCACGGCGTGTGACACTACTATCCAGATTAAATCATTTGTCCATGATGGCAGGACTTATAATCTAAAACACTTTACGAATTGCAACTCCATGGGAGTAATTTACATCATTCAGTGCCCCTGTAATCAATTATACGTAGGGCAAACCCAGCAGAAAATCAAAGCTCGAATTTCCTCACACTCCAGTAGATTGAGGTGTAAAGTGGCAGGGGCGCCCCTTGTGGAACATTGGGGGGCAGCGGGACACACTGTACCAGACCTACGTTGGTTTGTCATTGAAAAAGTAGTCTTGGGTAGAAGAGGGGGTAACCTCCCCACAGTACTTAACACACGCGAGTCCAAATGGATGTCCCTTCTGGACTCCATTAAGAATGGTTTAAATGAACAAGACAGCAGCTTAGCTCAATTGGCAGCACTCGGCTAGCAGAAATCATTGTACAAAATCTTGCCAAAATGTTTCTAGCCAGACCTGTCACACTCTTATGTTGCAGAATTTTACGAGCTTCCGCTATATAAAATGTTTTAAGCTGACTGATTTAAATTGTTGAGTGAGTCAAGGTGACAGAATGTTTAAATAGCTTGGTTCTAACTTTTGTTTAAACCTTATTTATGAATTATGACACTAAATTAGAACATTCTTCTTCCATCTACGACCTTTTGTGATATGAGTCGCATGGAATTTTGTCAGCACTTCATTTATTCAACAATTGTTGCAGCAATGTGGAAAATAGTTTTCAGCCTCTTGCACGAGAGCTGCACTATTTCGCGTTTTTTGCTGTCAGTGTTCTATCACAGTTGCCATTGACACATTATAGTGTTTCTTCTAAAATTTGAGCTGCCCTCTTCTTGCACCCTATTTGACTTAACCTTAAGGCCTTTGTAAGTAACTCTTCCATGTTGTGCCGGTACGTAGTTTAGCCCCGCCCCAAAACTCCGCTGAGCTCAGATTGCGGATATCGCGTTCGAGTTTCAAGCAGCAGGCAGTGTTGGTGCCGTAGCTTGTAAGTACTTTTCAAAGTGAATCGAGACTCCAATTTGTTATCCCTTCAACTTACGAGTCCCGCTCTTATAGCATACTGGTTTTATTCTTTCATAGACTAAAATATCGGACCCCTTTGTCTACACCGAACGGAGTTCGCATTCGTGACTTAAGTAGAAGGCAGTATTGGTGCCGTAGCGTGTAAGTATTTTTCAAAGTGAATTTGGGACTCAAATCCGTTATTTTATTAACCCATAAGTCCCGCTCGCATAGTAAATCAGTTTTATTTTCTCGCAGACTATAAAACCGGTACACCACGCTGCACAGTTACTACGGACAGGCGCCTTTTTGAAATCTGCCGCTTTTGAACTTGCAAGCATATCCACCTTCGCAAGTAAGATCTTTCTTCCTGTTGAGATCGATGCCAATGTAAAAAATCACGCCCAAAATCACGCCTGGCCTTTAAAACATCCCTTTTGTCACCAGGTTAAACATCCTTCCGGATTTGATTGTTACTTCGAAACCATACCATGTATAGTTTCAGCCGAATTTTTAACGGTGATATCAAGCACCACTAATTGTGAGTATTTATTCACCTGCTACTTAAAAAACGTGTTGATTACTGATTATTATCACCCACGCAATTGGTAACATATTCTATTCCTTTGTTGATTAACCAAGGTATATCAAGTATTGTAGCTGAGTGCACATTCATCACCATCTGAGGGTCTCAATCACAGTGACCTACAGGTACTATATTAATCGCAAAATTACAACAAGTTCCATGTAGCCTAGATTAGTCTTCCTTAGCTTAATTTGTAATCTCCAGGTCTTGTCATATGACCGTTGATAAGGTGCACATTAAGGTTAACTGTCGTTATCCCCTTTTTTGTCATCTGTAGATACCAAAAAGTAAGATTTCTTCATTTCTTACAGATGGTTGGCTCCCTTAGTTTTATCATCTACTCCATCAGATCGACCACGACGCGTAGCGTGGTTCCTCTGCTCATGTATTGAACCCCTTTGGGGTCTCCAACCATGGTAAATCAGATTTAATTTATTTTCCGTTGTGTCTAACTTGTAGATAGGATGATGGTCTTCATCCTCCATATGGATTGTTGTTAAATACGTGTTTGTATTCTTTTATACAGAATGCCCCCACTTTCCTTCCCCATTTTGACGTCCTGATGAAGACCCCGTAAAAGGACTCCAATTGGCCTATAGATAGGGGTCGAAACGTCGACTGTTCTCTCTTTAATTTGTCTTTCCGGCACACTCCTTAATTCTCTAATAATTAGATGTGACCGTTGAATTGCAATGTTTATATGTGTTCTTTAATTTGTAGTCCTGATTTGGGACTTTTGTATTCAGATTATCTTTTGATAACCTTTGCCAATTTGTATTGTTACCTCTTTATACTGTGTCATAGCCTCTCTACACTTCCTCGAGCACTACCCCTCCCATTCCCCTTTCTTCCCCCCCTCTGGGGCCTTTAATCTACATGATTTTCCGATTGTACTTGCTAATCACAAAGTATTGGTCATTAAATAATATATGCCAATCTGATATTCGCTTACTTAATTTTTGCCTTATGATTTTTGTATTCTTGCTGTGTTTGTTACACACAATACACATTTCCTTCCTACGGGGACCCCCCTTTTATATGTATCTCAGGCCTGCCACTGCAGCGCCTGTGCGCAGTTTTCGAACTGCCATGTTGTCCTGGCCAGTATACACACTAGTAGCATTTGAATTACCAGCCCTGGCACGATCAGTGCACTTTACTAGGGACCTACTAGTAAAACAAATATGCCAATCATGGATAACCAATCACAATAAAAAATTTACACAGAGAGCATATGCACTTTAGCACTGACCAGAAGTGGTAAAGTGCCCAGAGTCCTATAGCCAACAACCACAGGTCAGCAAAAACAAAGGAGGAAGAAGCAAAAAGTTTGGGGATAACCCTTCAAAAAGGGCCATTTCCAACACAACCCCCTTCTAGCCTAAAGCCAGGGTAGAGCAAATGATACCTCGATGGGATTCCCTGCTTGGGGCAATAGAACACGGAAACTGGCCCGAAGAGCAGGGGGCTATTTCTGTTTTGCACCTTCCTGAACCTAGTTGGATTCCTATATCCATACTCTCAGGGCCCAACAGGCTAACCCATGGGGGACCCTTCTCCTCACCTGGGGACCCCATCTGTGCAGTGCCGAAACTTACTTTGCTCACAGATGTATCTGCACTGGTAGACAGTACCCACCTAGCCAACACAGCGGTGTGACCTAGTCCACCCCAAGGCTGTGACTCCTGCCCCCTCCCAGGGGCAACTCTGACCACCAGGACCACCAGCCACAGTGGTTCGCTCTCCCACCTGGAGCTGTAGCCCTGGAAGCCAAACTGGTCAGGACACTGCTTGCAATCATCCTTCCCTCCAGGTCAGGCAGAACCTGAACCTGCCCTCCCAATCTTGGGGCAGAACCCTGCGACCCCTGTCCATGTGGCAGTGCGTGAAGATCCCCCACCAGGACTTCTGGGGACTCACACAGTATCCCCCCTGTCAGGACACTGACTACAGATGTCCTGCCCTCCAGGCCAAGCTGAACCTGGCTTCCCAACCCAGGGACTAAACCCTGCGGTTGTACACTTGCCTGGCACACCAGGACTTCTGGTCAGGACACTGTTTACAGTCATCCTTCCCTCCAGGTCAGGCAGAACCTGAACCTGGCCACCCAATCTTGGGGCGGAACCCTGCGACCCCTATCCATGTGACAGTGCGTGAAGATCCCCCACCGGGACTTCTGGGGACTTACACAGTATCCCCCCGGTCAGGACACTGATTACTGATGTCCTGTCCTCCAGGTCAAACAGAACCAACCAAGGGATTAAACCCTGTGGTTGTACACTTGCCTGGCACACCAGGACTTCTGGGGACTCACACAGTATCCCTCCAAGGGTAACACATGACTCATGTATCGTGTGACAGTCTGCCTGGCGCAGATCTCCCGACCCCTGTCCATGTGACAGTGCGTGAAGATCCCCATGACAGAATTGGTGTCACCATTGTCACTCGTGCGAGGCTCAGCCCTTTTGGCTGGTCCCTGACCCACTGGTTCTCCCACTGGGAAACAAATCTCCCGCTCACCCCTCAATCTGAACTTCTGCAACCTCCCAATTGGAGCAGCACCACCGGACACTAGAACCACTGGAGCTCCATTTACAGATGCTCCAGGTTCTCCTGACACTAGGAGAGCCCCGTCAAATTGCCTACTAGTACAGTCTAGGCCCCTATCCTGGTGTTCTGTTGGAGAACCCTCCAGACCCTGAAACTGGGGTTCGGGCACTTTGGGAATCACAGTCCCACACTCACTCCTTCTCCACTAAGACAGGACGTGAGCCCCTACACCCCTCCCACTACACCGCAACCTAGCTGGGCTACTCTGAACCTCTTCCACCACACAGGACCGGAAGATACTGTGCCACTCCTTTTAGGATCACTCCCCAATACATCTTCGGACCCTCTGGAATCCACCAAGAGGTCTGCCTCCAACGCAAGCTCCCTGGAATCAGAGAACTCAAACTTCACCGGGTGTTGGCATAGCTCTGGAAAACAGGGACTTAAAATATGCTCTCCAACAAATGAATCACACAGCCCCCCACAGTTGTTAACTAAGCTATCCTTTGCCTCACCCTCCAGTGCCTCACACAAGTACCCTACACCACTTTCCTGAGATTGGCAAGACAGTGTCTGACTGTCTTTGTCACTCAACCCACACTATTCTGGGTGGTCTTCACACTCACACACCAGGATTTCTACCATGGGGGAACCCCTCTCCCTGCAACTGTCATCTAAAGTCAGTAGAATGTCCTTGTCACCATTAGGAATATGACCCCTTGTGTCAGTTCCCCTATCTACTTCAGGGATACTGCACACCACTGGAGCTAATTCATAAACCTGCACCCCCCTGGTGTATGTCAACTCCCTCCCTCAAGTCAGGTGCCACAACTCTGGGTGTGTGTACTTCTCCCTCAGCACTAGATAACACAAAATTGCTGACACCATCTGAACTGGACTCCACCTCCTACTCAGCAAAGCTCACTTCCTGAGCTACACACATTTCCTTTTCCTTGGCTGAGACAGTCAAGACCTCAAGCCTCTCGAGCTCCAAATCAAGCTCCCTTATTCTTAACTCATGTGCCAAGGTCAATTTCAGTTCTTCCAAGGCATACATCCTCATGCTCTCCTCAAGCAATCTCTTTTCTCCCATTGCAGCCTTTTGGTTCTCCCTTTCCAATATTTTCACCTTGAGCCTTGTGACTTCTAACTCATGAGCTCTACCCCTTTAGTTCTCCTCCAACTCCTCTGAGGAAAAACTTTCAGCAGAATGGTTCCTGCCAGCCCTGGAGGCTGCTCTGGATACAGGCAGATCCTGTGACTTGAAACCATCCCCTTGTGCATCCTCTTCCATTTCTGCATCCTCTGTCTCCTCAGCCGCTGTGGCTTCCCACCAGGCCCTTAAAACCATCTGCAGCTCCTCCTTCTTAGAGCTGCTCCTCCTGGGACTGCCAAAATTCCTGCAGAAGTGCTTGAGTTGACCTACTTTGAATCACTTAATATTTCAATATCAAACTCCAGTTCTGCAACCTCACTTACAGGTTTACCCCTCTGAGACATGATGCGTGGATACTTTCAGGTTTATTCAACAATACAAAAACACAGTATGTGGGTGCGTATTGGTATGCATTAATCTAGTGATGTACACCAATCACTGTGGGACAAGTACAAATACAAGTTCAAATCCTCACCTCTGCCCACCAATATTAGATCTGGGGGTCTCTAGTTGGCAGAGGTAAGTACCTTTGACCAAATAGGGACCCTTGCGTCTAGTCAGGGTAAGGAGGAAACACACTGTTGATAACCCCTGCTTACCCCCTTAGTAGCTTGGCACGAGCAGACAGGCTTATCCCCAAGGCAATGTGTAAAGTATTTGTACCAACACCTACAGTAATGTACTGAAACACCACCAATGGACGCTATAATTTATGCACTACATATGTTTGCCCTCCTGCTTGGCTACATGGATTTTGTCAAAACATCCTTATTTACCAATAATAGGACAATGAAGTTGGGGGGAGAGGGAAGCATTATGGTGCAGTGAAGTTAACTTCCCAGTTACCTTCAATAAACAGTATCCTCGCATCCTTTCCTTGGGTCCTACAGATCTCTCTGTCTCACATCAGAGCCCAGTTGTCTTAAGCTTGGCATCCACTTAGATAGTGGTAGAGGAAATGATTAGAAGAGTTGTAGGGTACATATCTCTATTCAATGGGATAGGGAATTGGTTAATTAGGGTGCAGGTTCCTGTAACGCAAGGTGAGTCACTTTATCAGTATAGGTATGAAGTGATGAAGAAAATATTCACTATGATGGGAAAAATAAAGAGCTGCTGAAATGAGATCAGTCCCTGCTTGGTTGGCACCCTCAAAAGCAACATTTTGATTTCTTCTCCTTCATGGCATTAGCGCTATAATTTATGCTCTTGTAACGACCGGATTCTCGGACCAGATAGACTCAGCTCATCAGAGCACCACCAACCCAGCCGGAACGTAATCACCTCACTCCTTAGGACCTATTTACAACAGGTATCTATGTCTCCTACCCAAGGATGGGGAATTAGCAATGTACATGCCTAAGTTTTCTACAATATCACACTCATACTAGTTAGTCTCGCGGCAACTCAGGCCCAGACCGTTCTACCCTGGGGCAGTTCTGATTATATACCATTACACACTGGCCACAACCAGTGCTCACTCAAGCCACAATCTTGTGGGTATACGTACCAGTATCCTCCCTGGTACTCTCTTTTATCTAACAAGCCACAATCCTGTGGGTATAGACACCAGTATCCCCCCTGGTGCTCACTTAACAAGCCACAATCCTGTGAGTATAACGCCGCATCCCAACGACGATCACTTTCCTATGAATACCATTAGCTCTCCATATTGGGGAATCTCTCGCTATTTACTAAGGGTAGAATACTATGATATTATGAGTCACAACGATAATCGAATTAGATGATATGGAACTTATCCTCTATTTCAAGGGCTCCTCTCTCCCTCATTATTCAATCACGGCTTACCTGATCGGGAGTTGCGTCCGTTCGCGTAATAGTAACTGACTAGAAGAACAGGTTACCTTTTCATATAAGAATAAGAGGCACATGCCGGTTCACTAAGAACTGGGGTACTTTATTTATCATAACAACAATATCAATATAACACTATACTATAACATATAGCCTGCAAAGGAAAATGAAAGGTTAGAATGTGCACGCTACTAAGAAAGGGTCGACGTCACCTTATTAATATGAAGTCTGGACTCAGCAGTCATCTGGGTTCCCTTCTCGTCTGTGCCTTGGCTCGTCTTTAAGGTCACACCTCTGCAGTCACGGATACACGTCTGCACCGCTATGCTCTGTCTCCTTCGCCTCCCTCCAAGTCACTGGAACCTTCCTCTCATCAGCTGCTTTCTCTCTGGCTGTTCTGCACTACTCCTCTCTCCTGTCAATCGCGGACCATCTTCACTTCTCGGCTTCAATCTTATAACTCAGTTTCAACCACTCTGGTATTCGTTCTCTTAACTAACTGCTTCACTCTGAATGCTCTGATCTTAAAGGTCAAAGCTCGCCAGCTGCTCGAGCTAAAATAACTTCAATCTTTCTAAGAGAGTACCAGCTTCTCGATCTGTCTCGGACTTTAAAATGGCGACTGTCTGCCCTGAAATAATTAATGGCATTGATGCTAACCGCTAGCTGCCGCCTACAGACTGACTCATTCACTGCCACATGCTTTCACTAATATGGAAGTATAGAGAACAGTTGGTCCTCGACATATATTTAACATATAAAACAATTATTGCATTTGGTTAAGTTAATTTTCATCAAACCCAGACTGAATCTGTATTGTTGGTTCAATAGGTAATACTAGCCCACATTGACAAGATATCATACAGTAAGCACCAAAAACCTTCGAATATGGAAAGAATCCAATCAGATTGGCATGTTTAATGTACAATTCAATAAAGTTTCGAATTCAACGTATCTTTATACACATATTTACATTAATAATAAACCAAGATATATTTCTACAATAAAAGAGAAACGTGCACAGAGAAAGATCAAAGTGTGTGCTCAAGTGAATGATCAAGAGGATCAGAGAAACATAGTGTAAGTTATTTATATACAAGAAAATATGGAAGCTTGTCCCTTCATGAAAAGTTACGGCCAGTAACCTGCCACCCACCAAATTCTTGTACCTCCCCGTACCAAGGACACGTTCCCAGCCGGCCGGCCTGATGTTGTGTCTTCGGAATGGAGAAAAATACAGTCTTTCAAAAAGGGCCAGCCTGAGCCGGTTCTCTCCAAGCGAACAACACCTCGTAACTAAAACATTACATTTGACCTAGAAGCATCTCAAGCTGCCGGGGCGGAAAGAAAGATGGAGTCTCTCCCGTTTGAGGCCTACAAGGCCCGAAATAAGCATAACTCCATCGAAGGTATACTAACACTCTTACAAAAGGACGGATTATCACTAATAATAATGAATCTATCCCCTAACATAAGTTTATAAGCCCTGATCTAAGGAAAAGGGTACAGAATTATATCAACACGCCTTGTGAATAGGCTCTATTTACGGTTCTAATCCTTCCACTAGAATGATAGTAGACTGAAGTCACCTCCAATCACCTTCCCTCAAGGAAGGGCCGAAAAAGTCGGTCAGAATAGCACTACATATGTTTGCCCTCTTACTTAGTTACATGGATTTTTCATAGCACCAGCCCCGCCTCCGTGCTCACTACAAATTTTGTTTTGAAAATGTATACATATAAGTATGCTTGTTGAAAAATTAGAGACTTGAATGTGTTTGCAACTGTCTGCTTAATGAAAGCACTCTTTTGGTCTCCCGAAATCGGGTTTGGTCTCGCCTTTGATGAGCATTGCTTCCCTCAATAGTCACAAAAGATCGAAGTTGGTGGAAACTATAAAAAAGCAAACGTGGCCTGATACATTTTGATATTGTACAGCATGAGAGGAAAACTGTGGCAGTGTTATTTGAGCCATTGTCTGACATCACTGCTGTTCTCTAGATCACTTTTTAGGTCTGATGTTAGCAAAGACTTTTTGATTTTACTAAAGTTACATGTATAATATTCTTACTTAAAGATACTTTCAGCCTCCTCTCTTCATCCATTCAGCTGTTGTTGTGTTATTCACATTTTGTATCTGCCCACCTCAGTATACAGCATGGAGCAGTGCATCAGCCTACTTTGAGCACATCTGTGCACAAGATAAATCCCTTCAGTGGCAGTGTTTTTGGTTTTACTTTATAATTATGTTAGTGTTGTCCTTGTTTTTTGGAGCCTGGTGTTATAGGAGGAATCTTTTGATGTGATTACAGGGCATATTCTATCTTTATCATTTCCAGGCTGTCTCCTGCCAATGATATTGTAAATTCCTTTTGTAGCAGCCCTTGTTTATCTGAGGGTAGGTATTTCAACAGTCTGACAGATGTGTGGCAAACAGACCGTTTTGAAAGACAACAGTAATACAAATAGCAGTTCACACAACCTTTGAAAATAAACGTTTGAGTGTGTTTTATCTTTGCAAACCTGTCTGTTTTTCTTTATAACTTTCTTATGTTTTTTCCCTTCCTTCATCCTTTCTTTATTAGCTTTCATTCTTTCCTTCTTTCATATTTTCTTTCTTTCCTTATTGCTTTCTTTCTTTCTTTCCTTTTTGCTTTCTTTATTTACTTCTTACTTTCTATTTTACCATTCTTATTTCTTTCTTTCTTTACCTTCTACTTCCTGCCCTTAATTCAAGTGTGCTTGCTTTTCTTTTTTCTTCTTTCTTTCTTTCTTTCTTTTTGCTTCCTTTCTTTTTACCTTACTACATCTTCCTTCCTTCTTACCTTTTTGCCTGACTTCCTCCTTTCAATTTTACCTTTCTTTCCTTTTCCCTTCCCCCTTTCTTTCATGCTTTTCTTTCTTTCTCTCTTTCGTTCCTACTTTCTTTCTTTCCTTCCTTCTTTCTTTCTTCAACATTTTGCAAACAGCATGACAAAACTTGCATTGCTAAAAGGCTGGCAGTCAATACCAGACTTATTGGCTTTGTCAATGCTTGTTTAAGGAGGTGGTTTTAAAATTCTGGAAGGGAAACTCCATTAAAAGGACAGCGATGAGACATCATTAAAACGTCTCCGAACGCTTAGGCTCAAGCTCATCTGTATCTAATTTGACGAAGGACAGCTGCAAAATACTTTTTTCTATGTTCCTTCATCCTCTACTGCAGGTCAAACAATCATGTCAAAGATACTGCTTAGATATCAAAAACTAAATTAATTTAATTATTTTCTATTCCAGAATCTAGACCAGGAGTTTTTATTGCCTGAAAATTGTGTTCTTTTCACCGCAAAATTAGTCAAGATTGTGGCAAAGACTCATAGTGACTGAAATGACCAGCTACCAAGGTCATACAGTTTCAGGCAAGGTGACTACGTAATTACTAACAGCTCTCTAACGCCCAGAGCTCTCTCTATAGTAGACATTTTTTGTGTGTATTTCTCCATTAAAAGAGATTGTTTCATGTTTGGCAGAAAAGGATACATTGCTTCCACAGCGCTGATTACGATGCAGTAATATTTATTTCACTGACGTTTAGATGTTTTCAACAAATGTTACAGGAATGTAGTTTTAGTGCGGTTATGAGATTTCAAGTTTTTACAAAAAATATGGCGGCCGGGAAATTCTTATCAGTCATCTATACGTTTGTTCACAATCTTTAAATGCAAAAGCAACATAGAGGTAACACAAAGTAACACGGTACTGTTTCCACAATATCAAGTATGGACCACATTATTTGAAAACAATGAGATAAGTAGTGCATAGTTGGTACAGACAATTTTTACTACTGTATCAATTTTGGGTGACGGTGCAATACAGAATACCAACAAAATGTAAGCACCAAATTAGAGCAAAGGAATCACAACACAATAATGCAAGAAACCCCCCAAAACGAAAACAACATAAGAACACCACATCAGAGCAATCCATCTGCATAAAACAAAACTGGCAAACCACAACCAAATATCCTCACATTGCTTGTTGTGTTGCATTCTGTTGTGATTTTTTTTGTCCGGGTGTACTCTTGTATATACATTTACAAATGCTATTTTCCAATACAATTAGTAGGCTTCACTACATTCAGTGGGACATTTCTTACCAATGTCAAAAGTGATGCATGCCACTTGCCCTACTACTTTACGTGATTCGATTCCCAAAACTTTATGCAATATGTAAAAACAACGATAAAAGTGATCAACAATAAAATAATAACACATCGTTGTAAACGAAGGTAAAAACAAAGGCATTTACATAGCTATAAACAGCAATAACAATGGAAAGAGTACATTACTTAAAAGTTTTTGGAAAACTCCCAACCAGTTTTCATAGTATTCCTTGTGACATCTTAAACAGAACTTTTACGTATGTTGATTGCTTTAATGATACAAAAAAAATGCAACATTAAGACAAACCCTGATATCATTTAGCTCAAACATGTATTTCATGGCAGCAATATGCAATCTGATATTTTGAGCACAAATGAGCGGTTTTAAATAATGATACCTAAAATTTGAATAAAAATCACAATATATCAAAAAGTGCATTGTGATTTGCTTGCCCGGGCCACCACAGTGGCAGGGGGTCGTGTCTGGAGGACAAGCCTTCATGAAACTAAAGGCAACTAAGTGGTGGGCGATACCCAATCTGAATCTAATTAATACAAATCCGTGCCTTAGGATTGAAACATGAGTTACATAAATTTGACTGCCCTCCTCCAGCTCAAGTGAATAATACAATATAACAATTGGTTTCCCACCCTCACTTCTCGCCCTGACCTCCCTTGTAGAGGTCATGAAGGTGTCTTTAATTTGAATTTAAATTTTTTTTATAAAGCGCACTTATACCATGCGGTTTCATGGCGCTAGTAGGAAGCTGAGATTACCGGGGAGGGACATAGGATTTAGGATGGGAAGGCTTGGTGAAAGAGATACGTTTTGAGGACCGTTTAGAAAGTGTTGTTACCAATAAGGGGTTAGACTGCATTGGCATTTTAAACAGATCAATAAAAGTGGAGTTAATATACCTTAGCCAGGGGATACACAGGGCTTTATCTATGGACAAACAATCTAGAATGATTGACGTAGTAAAGCTAGTCTAATCTTCTGTCTAAACGGAGCTCCTGAGCAACAAGGGCGTAAGTGTGACAATATCAGCTAGATAATGTAGCTCTGCCTCTCTATGTATTATCTCTGTAGAAGCAGAGGTGGGTAAGTATACTAGTCGCTTGAGGAAACAGTTCCCTTAGTCTGTAGTGCCTTACTATTGTAATGACCCCACACACTGGCCTCATATTTGGCAGTAGCTAGTATCCTGGCCTTGTAGATTGCTAACATATCTTTTATTGGCCGAGTACCCAGCTTTGCTGAAAACCTGAAGATTCCATGGGCGCTTCTGTTCATTTTGCTCTTAACATTTGTAATTTTGTGTGACCAGGACCTGTTACATGCAAAAGTGATGCCCCAGTACCAAAAGGTATTGACAGTAGCTACTGGAATGCAATCCATAAAAAACGTTCTATAGCTCTTTTGCTTGGCCCCACAGATCATGGTATAGGTTTTATTTTTATTAACTACCAGTTTCCTTTCAGCAATAAAAGCACCAAAGGTGTTCCTCAATCTTTGTAAGCCTGCCGGGTTCCATGCCTGCAAAACAGCATCATCTGCACAAAGTAGCACTGGTATAGGGCACCCAGTTACTTGAAGGGCATCTGCTTGTATAGCTTGTAGAGCCTTACCCACACCATAAATGATCAGGGAAAAAAATACAGGGGACAAAACACAACCTTATTGGACTCCTCTTTCTAGTTAAAATTTGCTGACCATTTACTGCGTGGAACAAAGGGTACCTTGCTTGATGATTTATCATACAATCCTGTGAGAAAACAAATTATCGATCTAGGCGCACCATTAGCAAGCAGGATTGACCAGAGAATAGAGTGATTGACTAAATCGAAGGCGCTACTGAAATGAGCAAAGCAGAGATACAATCTGCCACCTTTAGCATTTGTATATTTGTCTATTAATAATTCAAGATTCACTCATTGCTCAATGCTACCCACACCTTGTCTGAAGCTAAACTACATTGGTGAAAGTATTGAGTGTTCGCATGCCCATTCTTCCAATCTCATAAGTAAAACTTTTACATCACTTTCGCCGAAGAATCTAAAAGTTATATTGGGGATAATTCTTTGCTTCAGATTTGTTGCCCTTTTTACAGACCAGAACAATAATTGACATTCCCCATGAGAGCAGCATCTCAGTAGTTGAGGCCATGTTAAGTACTCTAGTTAAGATTGGGCACCACAAATCAACAACGGTATTATAGACATTTACTGGCAACCTTCTGTACCTGGGGCTTTTCCTCCTACACTTTCTTTCAGTGCTGATACAACTTCTTGATTCAGAAAAGGGGGTGGTGATGAACAGAGTGTCTGAATTAAGCAGACCACTCTTACCCAGTCCAAAGATCAGGGCTTGATCCATCACCGTTATTTAGCTCACTGCACCCTCCCAGCTCAGAACCTGGCTATATGCAAATCAGTCTGTCCCTGGCCCAGTGCATCATGGGAACAGGGCAGACTAAACTACCAAGCCAATTCTTCACCAGAAAGGAGACAAGCTACCGGGGACCGGTTTCTGGCATTTCAGCCGTCGTCGGCCCGGCTTGCTTGAATCCTGATGGTGCAGTGAGCAAGGGACTCATGTCTGAGTATACCCTGCCACACCTATAGTGGTCAAAAACGATTCAGAAAAGGAGGTGGTGATGAACAGAGTGTCTGAATTAAGCAGACCACTCTTACCCAGTCCAAAGATCAGGGCTTGATCCATCACCGTTATTTAGCTCACTGCACCATCCCAGCTCAGAACCTGGCTATATGCAAATCAGTCTGTCCCTGGCCCAGTGCATCATGGGAACAGGGCAGACTAAACTACCAAGCTAATTCTTCACCAGAAAGGAGACAAGCTACCGGGGACCGGTTTCTGGCATTTCAGCCGTCGTCGGCCCGGCTTGCTTGAATCCTGATGGTGCTGTGAGCAAGGGACTCATGTCTGAGTATACCCTGCCACACCTATAGTGGCCAAAAACGATTCAGAAAAGGGGGTGGTGATGAACAGAGTGTCTGAATTAGGCAGACCACTCTTACCCAGTCCAAAGATCAGGGCTTGTTCCATCACCGTTATTTAGCTCACTGCACCATCCCAGCTCAGAACCTGGCGATATGCAAATCAATCTGTCCCTGGCCCAGTGCATCATGGGAACAGGGCAGACTAAACTACCAAGCCAATTCTTCACCAGAAAGGAGACAAGCTACTGGGGATAGAACCCCTTGAGTCATGATATTCAAAGGTGGAGCGTGCCAGTGGTATTGTTTCTCCCTTGAAATTTCCTCCTTCTTTGCACCTGGTAAACAAAAACCTTTTGTAAAGTAAGCAACCCAGGTATCACATGTGATATGGGATAGTAGCCTTGGCAAAAAAAATCACTCATTAAAAAATGTCCCAGAAAAGTTTGTTATCAGCTCAATCCGCTACCATGGACAAATTAGACCAGGTTTCCGCTTGCATCTCTTTTTTCCTAACAAGAAGGACATTTTTAAAGTTTATTCTGAGGGATTTAAATCAATGTACTGTCTCTGGGTTGACAACGAGGACCAATTTCAATTCTTGGGAGGCTATAGTACATGCATGATTGAACCATACTCTACTTTGGCCGTGGTCTGGGTGACAAGGATGGGTCAAAAGATATTATTTATATTAGAATTACTAGAAAAACTGGAGAGTAGCTGAATGAGGGTGACTTCAACCTCCAAACAGTAAAACATATCTTTACGACCCGCCCACTTAATACGCACCCCGTTTGGTCTTGCAGGGTTAATATTAATGATAGAACTGGATGAAATATTACAGGATTTAGCCCACAAAAAAACAATACAATACAATTATGATCACTCAGATCCGACTTAACAACCGTGGGTGTAGTACACCAATTGTTTGCGTTGGGTGAAATTAAGAAACAATCGACGATGGTTGTGGCTTTCCTTCCTATAAAAGCTGGTATCGGGTCTCCATTGTTATCACAAGCACATTTTAATGAGTATAAATCCAGTTTGGTAATCATAGAATTTAGCATAGCCCCGTAATCATTGTGGAGAAAATGTGGGTAACCCTCCCCAGCCTGGTTGGTAACCTCACAAAGCCTTGTGGCAGAGAGGGGGCAGAATTGGATGTTAAAATATCCTGCCAAGATGAATATAAAACTATTGGGGATAGAGGAAAAAAGTATCTCTAGACCGCCATCGAGGGATGAAACCACCCTCCTTTGGAAAGAGTAGAAAATGTGGTTGTAAAAATTAACCACTATCATGTCCTGACCTCCTTTACATGTTAGCCATAGTATTAATGAATGTATCCCTATGGTTATTTGTTTCTTAATATATACCAGGTGCTTATTCGATATAAGGGCCAAAAGACTCCTTTTTGCCCTGCCTGCAGGTGATGGATATTCCTCAAGCCAATGTGATGAAAAACCCTCAAAATAAATGCGGGCTTTACACCAATATTCCTGAATGCATATTATATTGATACCACCTATAAAATCAGCCAAAACGAATACGCTCTGTTTGGTTGCTAATCCGCCTGCATTCCAAGATGCAATTGTATAACCCCCTCTAGCCCAGGGTGAGTAATACTAGCAGGTGGCAAGTTTTGGAGGCCACTCTCTGACATATGTTATCCACATTATTATTCATGGATGTTAAGAAGGCACCAGTTAAAGTATTGTCAGCACAATTGATACCGTTAATGCCCAGGTCAGTACCCACCTTCCTGGCACCCCCAGTTATATCATCATTTGTCTTATATTGCCCTGACTCATGTTGATCGATGTCCTGAAGGTCACTCAGTGCATGAAACCTATTAGATACCACCAGGGGCTGATGTGGTTGGTATACTTGGGTGCAGTCATCTGGTATATTACCTTCCCCTGCACTTGGCATTGGGAGTTTCGAAGATGCCTATACAAATATCGTAGGGGCTGAAGTGATATATTCAACTCTATAAGCAATGAAGATATTGCCTACAATAGAACACCCTTTGCCCAGCTGAGGTCCCTAAAATAGATTATAATACAATCCCCTTCATAATACTTCCTCAGGGGGCCAACCCAACTCACTCTCCTCGTAAACAGGATTTGTTGGGCACCGCCTACGAATAATTGACAATTTCTATAAAGCCAGTGTACCACTCTATTCTTCAAAGAGTCTTGGGTTTCTATTTGATCTGACTGCAAGGGGGGGCATCAACTAAACGAGCCACGCATGGGCAGCATTCTGGTGGTAGATGAATAGCAGCAAGAACACTGTGTCATTGGCACCACTGCCCCTTTCAGAGTTGTGAGCTAAGGGTCGTGACTCATGTCGAGAGGTGCCACTTTTTATCGGGTGAGTTATGTTCCTAACTGGTTGCTGTACCATATTGCTTGTGTGTGCTGTCAGAGCAAGTAGGCGTACACAAGCCCTAGAGTATGGCTCGGTCACTGAGCATGCCTCCTGTGACATATAACCTTCTGCAATCAATCAATCAATCAATCAGAGCACTTGTAAAGCGTGCTTGTTGGACCCGGCCTCGTGGCGTGGTCCTCGCTGATCTCCGCAGCCCCAGATCTACGGGTGGAGCTGACTCCCGTCCACCCAGAACTGTATATGACACTCCTACACTGGACCTGAGACGATCCCAAGACCGCGTGCCTGCACCCGTGCACGTGACCATCAGACTCCATGTTTGGCCACCCCGGCCGGCTGGCCGCCCTCTTTCTTTTCGGCAGCCCCTGGCCTCTCCTGGCTGCAGCTGGGCCTGCGCGTCCGGCGCGCCCAGGTCTACCCGGGGGGTGAATGACTCCTCAAGTACCCGAAACCAAGACTTCCATCACACCTCCGGCCCCCTTCCGAGGAACTGGTTTCCCTCACACCTCTGAACTATCCATGGGGGCTGGTTTCGATTGCACCTTGGGCCTCCTAGTGAGCTGGCTCCAGGCCCTGGCCCTCGGACCTCCGGCCCCCTGCCTCTGAAGGTCCGGACATCAAAGAGCTCCAGTACTATAAGACAGCCTGCCTTCCATCTAGTCGGCAGTTGTATCTTGGACAAGAAAGCCCTGCTGATCTGATCGCGGCTGACCTTGGCTGACCTTGAGGAGAACAGACCCACCGAGCCCTGCTGACGTCGTCGCGGCTCACCCTCGAATCTACGGAACTGAACCATCGGAGCCCTGCTGACGCTGTCGCGGCCCACTCTCGAGAACAAGACCTGAACCATCGGAGCCCTGCTGACGCTGTCGCGGCCCACTCTCGAGAACAAGACCTGAACCATCGGAGCCCTGCTGACGCTGTCGCGGCCCACTCTCGAGAACAAGACCTGAACCATCGGAGCCCTGCTGACGCTGTCGCGGCCCACTCTCGAGAAACAAGATCTGAACCATCGGAGCCCTTCTGACGCTGTCGCGGCTCCAACTGCGTACGAGTACGACAGAGTACTCCTGCCCAAACCCTGCTGACCTCATCGTGGCTTGACGAACTCTCTGGTCCGGCTGGACCATCGACGCTACCCTCACGATCATCTTGAACCAGAAGTGAGTAGGACAGCAAGTCCCATCGCCAGCCCTCGTACCCCCCAGTTCGAGGATTGAGAACTGTGCGCAGGGTGCGTGGCGTGCCAGCTGACCTCCTAAGACTGTCCTGCTTCCCCGATCCCTCGTTACGAGACTTTTGCGATCCCTCGATCGCTGTGTATTGCTCCCTACTTTTAATCTTGATAAAGTCTTTCTTGATAAAGAATCACGGTGTGGTGTCCGTTCATAAGTGTGGTGTGTCCACAGTGTGTACGATCAGTTCTCCCCGGCGGGGACTCCCCCTCGATAAGACTCGGCAGTAATTGTGGGAGAGGAGGTTCCAGGCGGTTAGGAGAGTCCTCTTGACCCCTGGGGTCACCGCCTTCCAACATTGGTGGCAGCGGTGGGATACGAAACAAACCTATGTCTGAAGATCGTACCACTGACACACTACCTGAACTCACACGCAGCAAACGCACAAGAAAAGAGCGACGATGACGACTACAGAATCTGGTGTAAAAACAACCTTCGACAAAGACCTCCTAGAAGATTACACGCACAGAGAGCTGAAGCAGTTCTGCAAAGAACTGAATATCCCGAGTACCGGACTAAGCACCAAGGATGATTTCCAGAAAGCGCTAATCGCATGGGTAGAGTCCGGAGCACCCCTCCCCCCGACCGAAGACGACGAGGGAGGGAGGCCACGGACCGAAACCGGTACACTGGCCAGGGAGAGAATCCAGCAACCGACCCGGAGCCCAGCAACCGGGAGAGAGCGGTCATCGGAGGAGATGGCCGATCGAGAACGTGACCGAAGCCATGAGCTCGAACTGGCGCGCCTCAAATTGGAGGGCGAACTCAAACTCGCAGAAAAGAAGTTGGCGGTGGAGCAGTTGCGGCTCCAAGGAGAACTAGAGGAGAAGAAGCTCCAGAGGGAGCATGAAGGACGGAAACTTCAGCTCGAGCACAAGCGCAGCCTCAAGGAAATCGAATTAAAAGCCAGAAAAGAAGCAGCCGAATCACCGGGCCTTGGGGAGCAGGTGGTCCTCAAAGAAACGAAGGTACATATCCCCAAGGATGTTGTAAAGGAGTTCTACAAAGGAGACGACATCCAGCAATGGTTCAAAGCATACGAGGTGGCCATGTCCGCTCACCGGGTCCCGGAGAAGGACTGGGGGGCCGGCTTATGGAGCGGCTTCCTCAGCGAGGGGAGAGACACCCTGCTGGACCTACCGACGGCACACATGAACGCCTACCCACACATGAAAGACGCTCTCTTATTCCGCTAAGGCCTAACGCCAGAAATGTATCGCCAGCGGTTTAGGGAGTGCAAGAAGATTCCTGGCACCACATGGGTAGACTATGTGAACTACTACACCCGGGCCCTAGATGGGTGGATCAAGGGCAGCAATGTGACCACCTTCGAGGGCCTAGTCGACCTAGTAGCTTACGAGCACCTGTCCGCAAATTGCTTTGTGGAACTAAGACAGCATCTCCTGGACAGCAAGCTCGCCAACCCACGGAAACTGGCTGTGGAAGCCGATCGATGGGTGGCCTCCCACGGAACGAACAAGGATCTTCCCGCCAGCGGGGTGGGGGAGGTCGGGGCAAGCAGCAGAATTCCCAGTCAGGGCCTCAGCGTAGTCCCCCCAGGAACCAGACCCCGCGCTCTCCTCCCGTGATGAGAGCCGCCCCAAATGCAGGACCCCCGGGGCTACGCCCCAGCTCCACGTGCTACAAGTGTCAGCAACCCGGGCACTATGCCCGTGACCCCCGATGTCCCCTGACCCCGAAATCCACCCCCACTGGGCCCTCCACTAGACAGGTATCCTCAGTAGCCTTAGAAGAGGAGGAGATAGAAGAACAGGGAGAGTGGGAACCCGCAGCTATGGTCCTAGCTTCCCTGGGGAATAGTGAGATGATCCCCGGAGATTGTCTGCCCGACAACACCAAAAAGTACCGCCAAACAGTGAAGGTTAACGGGCGCAGCATAGGAGCCCTTCGGGATACAGGAGCCAGCATCACGTCTGTTAGGTACACGCTGGTACCTGAGTCCATGATCATCCCCCACACCTCCTGTCGGGTGATAGCAGCCGATAATTCTGTCCGCACCTGCAGGATAGCCCAGGTCCCGTTTGAGTGGGAGGGGGTCTCGGGCGATCTGCGGGTCGCAGTCCGCACGGACATGCCTGTAGACTGCCTCCTGGGGAATGACCTAGAGAGTTCCCAGTGGAAAGAGGTAGAGAGAAGGACCCATTTAGCCATGTTAGGCCTGCCCCAATGGGCCTGTGTGAGCACCCGAGCCATGACCGCCAGAATGCCCAACCCCGAGAACGAAGAGCCTGAGTTCCCCCGTTCGGCCCCTGATGTCCCCGAGGGCGGCGAGCACCCCACGGTCCTTGACCAGCCCTCCCTCGAAGAAAACGCATCGGACGAAGGTCCCCTCGGACCCGCTGTCGAACCAGTCCCGACCCTAGCAGATCTCCCCGAGTTGGCCTAGTGGCGCCAAGAGGGAGGACCGTCCCGAGAGGAGTTCTGCCAGGAGCAGACCTCCTGCCCTGCCCTAGAGGGGCTCCGGCGACAGGCCGCAGCCCAGGCCGCTGGAGACCAGTCCGGCTCACACTACCTTTACTGGGAAAACGGCCTACTGTACAGTGAACAGAAGACCGCCGAACTAGGGTCAGCCCGTGTGCTGGTGGTACCCCTACGTTTCCGCGGACTCCTCCTCAACCTGGCCCACGATGTGCCCCTGGCGGGACATCTGGGCCAAGATAAGACCTTCCAACGCCTAGTGACCCATTTCTACTGGCCCCACATGCGGGCTGATGTGGAACACCACTGCAAGTCCTGCCCCACGTGTCAGGCTAGCGGCAAAAGCGGAGGCAAGCACAAGGCTCCCCTCCAGCCCTTTCCAGTTGTCAGTACCCCCTTTGAGAGGGTGGGGATCGACATCGTCGGACCTCTGGACCCCAGGACCTCCTTAGGCCACCGGTTCATTCTGGTTCTGGTCGATCACGCCACCCGATACCCCGAAGCCATCCCCCTCTGGACCGTGACGGCCCCAGTCGTGGGCCGGGCCCTCATGGGGATCTTCTCCCGGGTGGGATTCCCCCGAGAAGTGGTAAGCGATCGAGGCACAAACTTCATATCCCGGTACATGAAGTCCCTCTGGCAACAGTGTGGGGTGTCATACCGGTTCACCACCCCCTACCATCCCCAGGGCAACGGCCTGGTTGAGCGGTTCAACCGCACCCTGAAAGGGATGATCATGGGTCTGGAGGAGCCCTTGCGACACAAGTGGGACGTCCTCCTACCCTGCCTCTTGTTCGCCTACCGAGAGGTACCCCAGAAATCCTTGGGGTTTAGCCCTTTCGAGCTGCTCTATGGGCACCCCGTCCGGGGTCCCCTCAGTCTGGTCAAGGAAGGCTGGGAGGCCGCCCCTCCGAGCACACCCCCCGACGTATTCTCCTACGTCCTGGCCCTCCGGAACCAGACGCGGAAGTTTCGCGAACTGGCCGAGGCCAACCTTGAAGCCAGTCAAGAGGAGATGAAACGCTGGTACGACCAGAATGCCACTCTGGTCGAGTTTCAACCTGGTCAACAGGTTTGGGTCATGTCCCCAGTGGAACCTTGTGCCTTGCAGGACAAGTGGACGGGACCCTTTAAGGTGATAGAGCGCAAGAGCCAGGTCACCTACCTTGTTGATATGAAATCAACCAGGAACGCCCTGAAAGTGTTACACGTAAACCGGCTCAAACCCCATTTTGTGCGGTCTGAGTTGGGGTTACTCCTTGCCACCGACGACGGAAAGGAAGAGGAAACGGACCCTCTACCCGACCTCCTGTGTGCAAAGGATCAAGATGGTTCCGTAGAGGGAGTGAGTCTCTCCTCCTCCCTCCCCCCCGTACAGCGTGAGGAATGTCGCCACTTGCTGGGAAAATTCTCAGACCTCTTCTCCCTCACTCCCGGCGTCACCAGTTGGTGCGTCCATGACGTAGACACCGGGGACAGTCCTCCGGTACGGCACAGAGCCTACCGAGTCCCAGACCGAGTCCGAGCCTGCATCAAGGCTGAGGTCGACAAAATGTTAGACCTAGGAGTGGTGAAGCCTCTGACAGCCCATGGGCTAGCCACGTGGTCCTGGTTCCGAAGGCGGCCGCCTCCGGCACTGTTCCTGAGCTGAGGTTCTGCGTAGACTACCGCGGACTCAACGCAGTCACCCGAACCGACGCACACCCCATCCCCCGAGCCGAAGAACTGATTGACCGCCTAGGGTCGGCTCAGTACCTTAGTACCGTCGATCTCACCAGTGGCTACTGGCAGATCGGCCTCACGGAGAGGGCCCAAGAAAGGTCTGCTTTCTCCACTCCGGATGGCCATTTCCACTTCCGAGTCATGCCCTTCGGCATGAAAAACGCCCCCGCCACCTTTCAGCGACTGGTCAATCAGGTCCTGGCTGGGTTGGAAGGTTTCAGTGCAGCCTACCTAGACGACATTGCGGTGTTCAGTGCTCACTGGCCCGAGCACCTACACCACCTCTGGGAGGTGTTGGACGCCCTGCGTCGAGCCGGGCTCACCATTAAAGCTAGTAAATGCCAAATAGGACAAAGCTCAGTGGTATACCTAGGGCACCAGGTCGGCAGCGGCCTCGTGGCCCCCCTCCAACCCAAGATAGACGCCATCAATGCCTGGGAGACCCCCACGACCCAGACCGAGGTGCGGGCTTTCCTAGGGCTCACAGGGTACTACCGCAGATTCATCAAGGCATACAGGAGTATTGTAGGCCCCCTCACCGAGTTGACAGCCAAGGCCAACCCCAAGACGGTCATCTGGACCCCCGCCTGTCAGAAGGCCTTCGAAGCATTGAAAGAGGCCATGTGCACCGCTCCAGTACTACAGGCCCCTGACTACTCCCGAGAATTTGTGGTTCAGACCGACGCCTCCGAACATGGCATCGGGGCTGTGCTCTCCCAAGTGGACGACAAAGGGATTGATCATCCGGTGGCCTTCATCAGCCGGAGACTACTACCCCGGGAGCAGAGATGGAGCACCATCGAACGAGAGGCCTTCGCAGTAGTCTGGGCCTTGAAGAAACTGAGGCCCTACCTGTTCGGGACCCACTTCCGGGTCCAGACCGACCACCGTCCTCTCCGGTGGCTCATGCAAATGAGAGGGGAGAACCCTAAACTGCTACGCTGGTCCATCTCCCTCCAAGGGATGGATTTTACTGTGGAACACCGGCCTGGTGCCGACCACGCCAACGCCGACGGCCTGTCTCGCTTCTTCCGCCTCAGCGAAGAGAACCCCCAAGAGGATGGGTAGTTCTCCTCGTCTTTCAGCTGGAGGGGACGCATGTTGGACCCGGCCTCGTGGCGTGGTCCTCGCTGATCTCCGCAGCCCCAGATCTACGGGTGGAGCTGACTCCCGTCCACCCAGAGCTGTATATGACACTCCTACACTGGACCTGAGACGATCCCCAGACCGCGTGCCTGCACCCGTGCACGTGACCATCAGACTCCATGTTTGGCCACCCCGGCCGGCCGGACGCCCTCTTTCCTTTCGGCAGCCCCTGGCCTCTCCTGGCTGCAGCTGGGCCTGCGCGTCCGGCGCGCCCAGGTCTGCCCGGGGGGTGAATGACTCCTCAAGTACCCGAAACCAAGACTTCCATCACACCTCCGGCCCCCTTCCGAGGAACTGGTTTCCCTCACACCTCTGAACTATCCATGGGGGCTGGTTTTGATTGCACCTTGGGCCTCCTAGTGAGCTGGCTCCAGGCCCTGATAGGCGTCTGGAATTCCCTGGGCGCATGGTCCAAAGCATCAAAGAACCAACCGCCCAGATGATCAGGCACCTGGCCCTCGGACCTCCAGCCCCCTGCCTCTGAGGGTCCGGACATCAAAGAGCTCCAGTACTATAAGACAGCCTGCCTTCTATCTAGTCGGCAGTTGTATCTTGGACAAGAAAGCCCTGCTGATCTGATCGCGGCTGACCTTGAGGAGAACAGACTCTGACCCACCGAGCCCTGCTGACGTCGTCGCGGCTCACCCTCGAATCTACGGAACTGAACAATCGGAGCCCTGCTGACGCTGTCGCGGCCCACTCTCGAGAACAAGACCTGAACCATCGGGGCCCTGCTGACGCTGTCGCGGCCCACTCTCGAGAACAAGACCTGAACCATCGGAGCCCTGCTGACGCTGTCGCGGCCCACTCTCGAGAAACAAGATCTGAACCATCGGAGCCCTGCTGACGCTGTTGCGGCTCCAACTGCGTACGAGTACGACAGAGTACTCCTGCCGAAACCCTGCTGACCTCGTTGCGGCTTGACGAACTCTCTGGTCCGGCTGGACCATCGACGCTACCCTCACGATCATCTTGAACCAGAAGTGAGTAGGACAGCAAGTCCCATCGCCAGTCCTCGTACCCCCCAGTTCGAGGATTGAGAACTGTGCGCAGGGTGCGTGGCGTGCCAGCTGGCCTCCTAAGACTGTCCCGCTTCCCGATCCCTCGTTACGAGACTTTTGCGATCCCTCGATTGCTGTGTATTGCTCCCTACTTTTAATCTTGATAAAGTCTTTCTTGATAAAGAATCACGGTGTGGTGTCCGTTCATAAGTGTGGTGTGTCGACAGTGTGTACGATCAGTCCTCCCCGGCGGGGACTCCCCCTCGATAAGACTCGGCAGTAATTGTGGGAGAGGAGGTTCCAGGCGGTTAGGAGAGTCCTCTTGACCCCTGGGGTCACCGCCTTCCAACAGTGCTACTTACCTGTGAGGGTCCCAGGCGCTGAGGGGAGGGGGGGAGTCCTGCTACTGCTCGAAGAGCTAGGTCTTGAGGAGTCTTCTGAAGGTGAGTAGGTCTTGGGTCTGCTGTATGTGGGTTGGGAGGGTGTTCCACGTCTTGGCGGCGAGGTAGGAGAAGGATCTGCAGCCGGAGGTCGTTCGTTGGCAGTATGTTGCCTCTCAGAGTGGTGTCTAGTTGCCCCTACATTGGGCCCTGGCAGGTTGGGTGTTATAGTTGCTGATGATGGTTTATCAGGTGCACCCCCATCGAATCCCCCATTGATGGATTAGAATAATTAATTCTTATCTTCTCCACTTTGGTAATCAGGAGCTCTAATTTATGTCTGACGGGTATTCACACATCCTTCATTCTAGATACTATTCCTTCTATTAGAGGTGCCCAAAAGGACTCCATAGTGGAGATTCATTGTCTCTATATGCGTCAGGGCTCAAGGTGAGGGGACATATTTACCACCAGTCAGCATGGGGGCCTTTCCTACATTTTCGTTTCCTTTTGGGTGCAGGGGGACAATTATCAGGAGAAAAACTAAAGGTGTTTTTTGGGTTGGTTGGTTGATGGGGCATCCTGCAGCACTAAAACAGTAGGACTCTCCGTGCTGCACTTCGGGTACTAATGGCCTATCAACATCATCTGTAGGTGTCCCAGCCTCACCCTCCTGTTCCTAAGGAGAGCCGTTGTTCTGCCATATCACTTCACTTTCTTTAGAGTTAACATTTAGCACCTGCACTTAATGGGAACCAATTGTTGTGCAGGCGTTTTTCGATGCTGGGTAAGCATTTATAGATTTATGCTTACCCATGTCAACTTAAGGTGGTCATGGAAAAAAAAAGAAATATATAATAAAGCCCACTTTGACAGGATTATTCACTGGACGTGCAGACAGCCTATTTCATGTCTGCATAACAAACCACAAAAAATCATAGCTTAGCAAGCAAGATAGTTAATTACCCTAATTCAGCCGCTTTACAAAGGCTTCAGAATTTGAACTATACAATCAGGGATGTAATGTAATACATTAGAATACACTGGGAATCAATTTAAACAGTCAAGCAATTGGAAGCACCATTAGAGTCAAAAGGGGCTGTTACTGCTGATTAGTAGGGTCTCAAACCAGAAGTTGGGGACCGTCTTCGCCACTTATCCGTGTTGGACAAAGTCACATTCAAATGTAAAGCAAAACAATATATTCCTCCAATGAACTCCAGCAAAGAATGTTGAAGGAGGCCCGGCACGGCCTCTTCCTGGCAATGACGGCCAAATCAAATACCAAGCCTAAAATGGTAAATGCTAATCTCACTTTGTGAATCTATCGTTGTGATTGGTGGCAATACGATTTCACTCAATATGACTATGGTGCACAGTGATATACTTCCTGTCCTTAAATAAAAAATCCAATTTTATAGCAGAACATTGTGAACATATTGTTACATAGGACACGGCAAAACGTGAATAATCAAATGGTAATGCATTATCTTATCGTGCGTTAATTAGTTGTTCTTCTACAACTTATTTTACTATTATTACTTTATCATTTCTGATATTGGCAAATGATAATGGTTAGAAACTTGAATATTAGTTTAAGTGAGTGATCTCAAATTAATAATCGGGTGCCTTTTTGGGTACAAGCAGCTCCTAAAAAAAACCTGGGTCACCCATTCTGTAGGTAGACGTAAAACTACATTGAAACCAAGAAACCAACATTAAAACTGCCAAACATTTTAGTAAAATAGTGCAAACTATAAGTGAAATTGCGTAAAAATTTCCAAAACAGTTTGAAGTAGTTGGCAAAATGATTTTTTAAAACCCAGCACCTTGATTAAGAGTCCCATTTTATTTATCTTTGGGCTGGTAATGGCACTTACCAACCCCATGGGAATTATGGGGCATATTACCAACAAGTAGCGATATTTATCGCTAAATAGGCTTAGCTACGATTTTTTCATCGCTGAGCATCGCCGGAATGTATCGCTGCGATAACGTGCTATTAGCAACGTTTATCTCCAAAGCGATAACTTTTCTGGCGATATCGCCGAAATGCGTGAATATTGCTGCGAATACAGCGATATTCACACATTAGCGACGAAATGCTCTTAGCCATGTTATCCACCTCCCATTGGCTAACATGGCTTAAAACTGGTCTGGGCAGGTGTTAGTTTCTGGAGATATTCGCGCTTAAAGCGAATATTTCCATCGCTATGCCTGCCTTGCTTATAGGCGATAGCGACGTTAGCGACTGCATTCAGTCGCTAACAGGTTGGGTACGCCCACTTTGCATTTCATTAGCAATAAATATCGCTGACATGCAAAGTGGGCCCCAAACCGCTCGCTATCGCCTACAAGCTGTTACTAACTGCTGTTAGCGACAGCTTGCTAATAGGGCGATAGAATTACCGCCGCTTAGCAGCCGAAAACGGCCGCTAAGGCAGCAATAATTCACTATCGCCACCCTTGATAATATGCCCCCTATGAGTCCCACGGGAACAGTAGAGTTCAGGTGTCTTTGGCCAGAAGGTTACACCTGCTATAAGCAGGTGGAGTCTCAGGGTGAAATATTAGGTGTGAAATAACAAGGGGAATCAGACCCTTAATTACAGGTGTCCCTTGGTAATATCTAATTTCTAAGAGGACCATCAGGACTGGCTTGTACTCCCCTGTATCTCTGCCCCCTAGAGTTCCTTATGACTGGGAATTGATAGCAGTGGGTGGAATTGCTGGGAGTATACTACTCACTTGCCTCCAATCCTTTGTGATGCTCGTGTGGTGTACCTATTCATTTACCTTGCCTGGCATTTTAAGACAACTAAAGGTGGCTATCCAGTAATTAGCATCACCCTATTTTCCTGCCAGATATCTGCTGACAGGGCAACTGTCCCTAGACACCTTTGTACCTGGATGTGTGTTGCATTCTATCTTAGGTTTACAGGGGTAATAATAATGAAACAAATCCATCACTATATAGGATGGGGCAGTGGTCTATGGTTTTTCTCAAAATCTATTGATCAATTAAAAAATTAGATTTTTTAGAAATATTTAATCAGTGTGAATATAATGTCTTTAATCTTTGCCTAACTAATTTATATGTATTTTCTTCTTAACTAGCTATATACAGTGAGCAAATCTCCCTGAATCCTATAACATTACATTTCCAAATAAATGGTTGTTGAGGCATGCCTTACTCTATAATTGTATGCATGGAGGCCTTTTGAGTTTCAAGGTGATACTTATAGATGACTTTGATAATGTCAAATGTAGATTTGTCAACATTTCAAAAAGCTTACTTTGATTGGAGATTTTTGGTTATGAAATTATATCTGAAAATTGAGGAACAGAAACAATAAATGTAATATTAGTTGATCCAAGTAAGTCAGTAAATGATTTGCTGTTAGAAAGTACATCACATGTATAGTCCAGATTGTAACACAGAACAGAAAGCTTCAACATTTTACCTGTTCAGGCTTTAATCCACACTTGCGGAAAAGACCAGAAAGGCTTAAGTTTAAGGACATAATTTAGGCCCTTTTGGATGGCCTTAAAGAATTTGGTGACGTTTCTCAGGCAGGCAGGAATCTTGGGGGCATATTATCAAGGACAGGCGATACATTATCGCCGCTTTTATCGGCAGGAAACTGACGATAAAGCGGCGATAATGGCCTTGATAATATGCTCTAAGAATTCCAATCGAAGCCTATGTTAGATGTGTTCACATCTAACATGGGCTTCGATTGGAATTCATAGAGCATATTATCAAGGCCATTATTGCCGCTTTATCAGCAGTTTCCTGCCGATAAAAGAAGCGATAATGTATCGCCTGTCCCTGATAATATGCCCCCTGGTTCTTTCAGGTGAGCCACTGGGTTGATTTGCTTTCCTGGCACTATAGCATATATGCTTCAGGTCAAAGGTTTTAGCTGGTGGAGGCAATTGAAAATCCTGCATCATAAATTCTGAAGTTCCCCATCTCTAAATGGAGTGGGGGTACACTAGTTTAAGAGAACGGTATATACACCAAACATTTATTGACCTGCCAAAACAAATGGAATAGCTCAGTTGCTGAAATTGAACGGCAGATTCCTAATAGATACCTCAATATTTGCGTGCGTGCATACCTGCTTCAGGTTCCCCATAGTTCGGTGAGTCTTTGAGTTTTGACACTGCACTCCCACTAATCCTGTGCTGAGGGCATCTTATGAAATGTAAGTGGCATGCAATCAGATACAGAGCTAGTTTCTACGGTCTAAAGGAGCACTCATTGTGTACCCTCATTTCTCAGCATGACTGTCAGCTCATTTGGCAGCAGACCACTGACAGGCAGGAAATTTAGGATTAGATCTCAAAAATGAAATAATGAGGAAAATATAAAAAAAACCTATTAAAGTTAAAATACATTTAATTGCGGGAATCTCGGAGAGAATCCCTCAAACAAAGACATAAATCTTCTAGCTAATGTTGCTACATGACATAACATTGCAACGTTAGAAGTCATGTACCCTGACACCAAAATCAGATACAGTTTTTTTTCTCCTAAATTATTTTCTTGTCAAAACAAACTGTCCAAGTTATCACAAAGGAGCAGAGGGGAAACGTTTAGTCTATTTCTCTTCTCTTTCAAAATTTGTTCCCCAGGGCCCACAAATCTGTAAATTAAGAACATATTTTGGACTTCTTTTAGGAAGCTCTGCATTTGCAGCTATTACCCAGAAATAACATTCCGTTGCTTGAAATTCAAATATTTCCTGGAAAGAGTTTGAATACACACAAGGGGGTCGATTCCAATTCGGGAAAAAAAGAGTCCGTACGATTTGTATCCGGAGCCCTCTCCGTACAAATCGTACCAGTCCGTCCGAGTCGCGAAGTACGATCCGTATTCCGTGAATCCGTCCGAATCGTCGCGATCCGTACGTATTGCAAGGCTGAAACCGTGAACCGTACGACTCGTACACATGCCGTACAACCCGACGAGTACGATCCGGACCGGGGTATGAGGACGCAATTCGTACGGTCCACGTCAGGTAAGGGCGAGTCGTACGGAAAAGCACACAAACACATACACACCGCACGGTCCGTACACCCAATGATCGCTGGGGTACGCACCGTACCCCTGCGATCATGGGATGTACGAGCCGTACCCCCATTGTACGATTGGTGTACGAGCCGTACCCCATGTATGATCGGTGTACGAGCCGTACCCCATGTACGATCGGTGTATGAGCCGTACCCCCATCGTACATGGGGTACGGCTCGTACACTGATCGTACACCAATCGTACATGGGGTACGGCTCGTACACCAATCGTACATGGGGTACGGCTCGTACACCGATCGTACATGGGGTACGGCTCGTACACCGATCGTACATGGGGTACGGCTCGTACACCGATCGTACATGGGGTACGGCTCGTACACCGATCGTACACCAATCGTACATGGGGTACGGCTCGTACACCGATCGTACATGGGGTACGGCTCGTACACCGATAGTACATGGGGTACGGCTCGTACACCAATCGTACATGGGGTACGGCTCGTACACCGATCGTACATGGGGTACGGCTCGTACACCGATCGTACATGGGGTACAGCTCGTACACCGATCGTACATGGGGTACGGCTCGTACACCGATCGTACACCGATCGGATTGTACATGGGGTACGGCTCGTACACCGAGCGTACAATCAGGATAAGGCTTGTACACTGCTCGTACAATGGGGGTACGGCTGCTTTTACGGCTGTTTTCAGCTCCCGTAAAAAAAGGGTCGTACGGTGCGTCCCCGCGTGTATCGTACTTGCTGGGTCGTAAAAACCAGCCGCGAACCGTACAGATGTCGCGTACAGCGGGTTCCGAAGGAGAATCGTACGAAGATTAGAGTCGTACGGTGTCTTGTATGACTCGTACGGAGTACGGCTCCTGGTACGAATCGTACTTCGTCGTACATACGGGGGACGTTGCAGGGTACGATTCGTACAGGAAAAATGCTCCGAACGGCTTTTCGGAGCGGTTTTTCCCGAATTGGAATCGGCCCCATATTGTTACATTTTTGACAACATCTGTACTGAGGTCAAAGAATACTGTACCTTGGGAGCAATGCTGTTCTTGTGTTTCATTTATCAGAAAAAGGTGAATTTGTTCATGAAAAATGTCAAATCTATACTGTATTAATAACCCAAAGGATAAAATCATAAGTCTAAGGCACCATTTACTTCCACAAATAATATAAAAATGTAATCTAAGCATTTGATAATTTCAAATATTGTAGGGAAAAGACTAGTTTGTTACGTACATTATGCTAATCCGTTAAAACAGGGTGGCTGATCTTGGGTTCCAGGGCTCTGTCAACAGCAAATTGTCTTAATGGGAAGCATTATTGCTTGAATGGGAGCTTACATTGTAAAAGTAAAATACAAGAGGCGTTTAGCAATACAGGAACAGTTTCTTTAATTAAATGCAGTGGCCGGGACAGCAGACAACAGAGTCGGGCCTGAAGATGATCTCAAGACACATTGGTTTCGGCCATCTTTTTATACAGTACACGAAGCGTCATAAACTAATGTGTACGTTCCTTTGGAAACAGAAATCTGGTCCTAGTCAAGGGGCCATAAATCTGGTCACCTCACCCGTGGCTGTGTTTGGGTGATGTTGCCGGTCCTTCCTCGTAAGTACCGCGTAGTGGATCTTTTTCCATTTAAAGCGGTGTTGCTCCTCTTTGCCTGCATTTTGTTATTGCTTCCTGAGAGCGAGATGCTGTTTGTATCCTCTTTGGGCATTTGGGAGTTTGGTGCCTTTCTTTGCCGTTTTTGGCTGCCATTGGCTTTTCTGTGGTCGGGTTTCTGGAGGGTTCCCTGCTGGGCTTTGGTGGCCTTGGGTTCCTCTCTGGTGGAGTTTCCTGCTGGTGGCCATCATGGGGAAGCATGCCAGGAAGAGCAGGCATCTGGCTGAGTCCTCCTCTTCTTCCTCTGCGTCCTCTTCTTCTCCTGCCCGTTCCAGACATCATTCCAAGGGGGGGGGGTGCTCGTTTGAAGAAGCTGATTCGTGAGACTTTGTTGGAGATGGGGGATGCTCCCAGGTCCTGGTCCTCTGGTCATGCCCCGCCTCCTTCTTCATCTTCCTCTGAGTCTGGGGAGGAGTGGTTAGAGGTGATGTTCAGAAAGGCAAATATGTGGACAAGGACATGTTGCCTGATTTATTGGGTCATGTTAAGGCGAATATGGGCTTCCCTGCTGATGACGTCCCTAGTACTTCTGGGGGTTCCTTGCTTCGCCAATTCCAGTGTTCTGCTCCTGTGGTTCTGCCTGGTCATCCTTGTGTCAAGGAGGTTTTGGATCGGGAAGGGAAGGATCCTGACCGCATTCTACTCCCTCGCTTTATGGCGAAGCTCTATCCTCTGCGGGTATATGGCTAAGGATTTGCCAGACTCGGTGCCTGTGGATTCTTTTGTGGCGAGTCTAGTAGGGCGCACTTCTCTGGCAGGGGATGCTGTTGTGCGTGATCCTGTGGACAAGAGAGTGGATGCCTCCCTGCGGAAGGTTTATTCTGGTTCTCATCTGGCGCTCCGGGCTGGCATCTATGGGACTTATGTGGCTCAGTCTCTGCTTTCGGACTTGAAGACTCTGTATGGGTCCATGGATGATGCCACTGACTGTACTGATCTTCTGGCCCATGTGAAGCGTCAGGTGGAATTTCCTTCTGACATTACCTTCGATGTGGTGCGTGCTTCTGCCCTCTCTGGGGGTGCTTGTGTGGCTGCTCATCGGGACTTGGTCCTGAAGAAAGGGAAAACGGATTCGGCCCAGAAAACTGCTGCTTTGAGGTTGCCCTTTACGGGTTCTATGTTGTTTGGTGAGAAATTGGAGGGCAAGTTGCATAGGCTGTTCAAAGAGAAGAAGCATTCTTCCTCTTTTAAGCAGTCCGCTGCTGTTCCTGCTTCTTCCAGGCCTAAGCCCATCTTCCATACTCCGTCTCGCAGGCAGTTTTGCAGGGGTTGTGGTCGTTTTCAGTCTGGCCGGGGTCGGGACAAGAAGGCGAAGTCCCCTCCTGCTAAACCTCGGTCCTGACTATCTGGCGTCCGAGGCCGGATCCTTGGTAGGCGGATGGCTTCGGTTATTTCTTCCAGCCTGGGAGTCCTCCTGTTCAGACTTGTGGGTCCTTGGGGTATCTTGTGGAGTTTTCCAGCCCTCCTCTGGACTCGGGGGTCCGTCCTGCCCTTCCAAACGTGCGGAGCTGTCTCTGGGGTTCAGGTCTCTGTTGGACAAGGGGGCGGTTCAGGTGGTTCCTACCGGGGACCTGGGTCGGGGGTTTTACTCCATCATTTTTTTGGTGCCCAAGGTGACTGGGGGGTTTTGTCTTGTTCTGGATCTGAAGGCCCTAAACAACTTTGTGCAGCGGATTCCGTTCAAGATGGAGACTCTTCAGCGGGTGATTCCCCTGGTTCTCCATGGTCATTACATGTGCACTCTGGACTTTCAGGATGCCTATTATCACATGCCTGTCCATCCTCTCTCCCGTTCCATCCTGCGCTTTTGTCTTCTGGGGGTCCATTACCAGTTCATGGTTCTTCCATTCGGCCTGAGGTCGGCTCCCAGGGTGTTTACCAAGGTGGTGGCACCCTTGGTGGCTTACTTGCACCTCCAGGGGATGATGGTATATCCATATCTGGACGATTGCTCCTTCATGCTACTTCCAGGGTCCTGTTGTTGAGGGCTAAGCGGTTGGTATGTTCTGCCTTGTGGGCCCATGGGTTCCTGTTGAATCTCCCCAAGTGTCAGCTTCTGCCGTCTCAGGTCATGACTTTCATAGGGGCGCGTTTCCGCACGGATCTGAATCGAGTCTTCCTGCCGGTGGCTCGAGCTGTGACCTTGTGTTCTCTGGCTCATCGGTTTCTGGCGGGTCAGTCCTTCCAGGTCCGTCTTTGGTTACGCCTTCTGGGTCTGATGGCGGCCATGGTGTTCACTGTGCCTTGGGCTCGTTTCCATCTTCATCCTCTTTGGTCCTATCTGTTGGCTCGGTGGGATCCTTTGTCTCAGGACTTGTCCCTTTTGGTTCCGGTGTTTCTGTCAATCCTTCCTGCCCTGCGTTGGTGGACTCTGTCGGACAACCTGTCCAGGGGCTTGCTGCTGCAGTCTCCTCCTCCGGTGGTCTTTACTACCGATGCCAGTGCTCTGGGCTGGGGGCGACTTTGGGGTTGGAGTGCCTTCAGGGTCGGTGGTCCCTGCTGGAGGGTCGTTGGTCATCGAACTGGCAGGAGTTGTCTGCTGTGTGTCGGGCTGTCCGGGGGTTTCGGCCTCTGCTGTTGCACCAACATGTGTTGGTTCGGTCGGACAACTCAGTAACCGTAGCCTACTTAAATCACCAGGGGGTATCCGTTCTCGGTCCCTAAACGCGGTGGTGTCCCCCTTGTTTTGCTGGGCGGAGGGCCATCTTTTGTCTCTGGTGGCTGTTCATGTCCGTGGGGTGGACAATGGGGTGGCGGATGCCCTCAGTCATTTTTTTCCTGCCTCCCTAGAGTTGGCCTTGACACCGGTGGCCTTTCGTCTGGTGTGCGTGAGGTTTGGTCTTCCATTTCTGGACCTCTTTGCTTCCCGGCTCAATGCCCAGCTTCCCCGGTTCTTCTCCTGGATTCCTCAGGTGGGGTCTTGGGGGGTAGATGCTCTGACCCTTTCTTGGCCTTCCCGCCTGCTGTACGCCTTTCCTCCTCTGGCTCTAATCTCTCGGTTTCTGTCTTGGCTGATGATGGAAGATCGAGAGGTGGTGGTGGTGGTGGTGCCCTTCTGGCCCCGCCGGTCTTGGTTTCCCACTCTGAAGTTATTGGCAGTTCAGGGTCCTTGGTTCTTCCCCTTCCCTCCGTCTCCGTTGCGGTCATCTCCGATGTTGCCCCTCAGGCAGCTTCAGCTGTCGGTTTGGCGGTTGAGAGGCAGGTTTGGAGGAATAGGGGTCTCCCGGAGCATTTAGCCTTGGCTATTCAGCAGTCTCGGAAGCCTTCTACCCTTCAGTCTTATGATAGGCATTGGGGAACTTCGAGCGTTGGTACCTCGGTCTGGCTTTGTCTCCCTTGGTTTGTCCTTTGCCTGATGTCCTTCAGTTCCTTTGGGATGGGTTCGAGAAGCGTTTGTCTGTCTCTACTCTTCGGGCTCAGTGGGCTGCTATAAGGGCTTTTCGTGCTCCTTGGGGGAATCTGCCTGATGTGGATGGTCTGGTTTCCCGTCTGTTGCGCAGTTTTCCAAACTCACGTCCTGTGGTTTGTCCTTCTTTTCCTCTTTTGGACCTTCCCTTGGTTTTGAGGGTTTTGGTGGCTGCTCCCTTTGAGCCTTTGGAGGAGGTTGACTTAAAGTTTGTCACTTTTAAGGTTGTCTTTTTGGTGGCTATCACTTCTGCTCGTCGCCTGGAGGAGCTTGGTGCCTTGATGGCTCGTGAGCCCTTTCTTTCCTTTTCTGCTGATGGGGTGGTTCTTCGATTGGATTCCTCTTTTGTTCCTAAGGTTTCCTCCCAATTCCATCTCACTCAGGAGCTGGTCTTGCCTGCTTTGTGTTCTGCTCAGGTGGATGAGGATGACCTTCCCTGGTAATTGCTGGACGTTTGCCGGGCTTTGCGGGTCTATGTGGACCGTACTCGTGCCTTTCGGCATTCTGACTCCCTGTTTGTTTCCTTCAGGGCGGTGTCCAGGGGCTGCAGGGCTTCCACTTCTTCCATTGGTCGTTGGTTGAAACAGGTTATCGTTTTGGCTTATTCCCTCTCTGGTTCTCCTCCCCGGCTGGGGTTCAGGGTGTTCCACTAGGGGATTGGCTGCTTCCTGGGCGCAAGTTTGTGGGGTGTCTCTTTTGGAGATTTGTAGGGCCACCACTTGGGCATCTGTTAATACCTTTGTTAGGCATTACCGTATCCAGAAACTTCTGGGGGATGACACTAACTTTGGCTTGGGGGTTCTTCGGGCTGTGTGTTCCTGATTCCCTTTTTTTCTTTCATACTGTGTTGTTTTCCATTAAACTTCTGGGTTTTGCTGTATGCTCTGTGTCCTGGTGGTTTGTTGTGTGATGATGGCCGGTTGCTGCTTGGGTATTCTCACTAGTTATCATGAAGGGGACGAGGACAGGAGGGACCTGGGGGTAATGTCCTATTACTTACTGGTAATCTTCATTACTCCGGGTCCAGTTGTCCCTGTCCCCTTCCTGCCATCCCTCCCTCCCTCCCGGGCTTTCCGGCCCTCATCTGGGGCTTGGTGGTTCAGGAGGAATGCTGGGTAATGTACCCTTATGTACTCCCAGTAGGGAGGGGGAGGGGTGTACCTGCATTCCTGCTTTTCTTTTTTCTGTCTGGGAGATGTGTTATCTCACTAGTTTTCATGAAGGAGACGAGGACAACAGGACCCGGAGAAATCAAGATTACCGGTAAGTAATAGGACATTAATTGAGGTTCGCTCTGTTTCTGTTGTGTCTATTACTAATTCCCTAGTTACTCTCATTCTACCTACCTTGAGGACTGTGTTTTTACAGCAGAAAACTCCCCACTTTTATGAATCCACACAAACATAGCACAAAAAGAGCAATTGGAAGCAATGACAGGCACACTCTGGTCACTCATCAGGGGAACCAGGATAATAAGTCTACAAACCAATTCTGCTCAGAGGCACCTCCCTCCTTCATGTCAGTTTGTAGACAAGGCAGTTGGTGGATGGCAAAAGCTAGTGCCCCGTTGGCTAGGTCATTTCCGGTGATGAAAGTACAGCAGGATGCACCAATTTTGACACACACCCCACCTTCCATCACGGTCATCAAGTTCAATACATACTGATGTTGCATCACCATGAGGTGGACAGTTCTTAGTTCTTCCTTGATATCATTTACGCGTAGCTCAGTATCGTTAATCATCTTCAGTATTTTGCATCTGGCTTTTTGCAACTAAAAGGCGTTTGCATGTGTTTGCAATGTGAAGAAGAGTATGGGCCCTCTTGCATTTATTTTAGCGTCATAAAATAGTCTGAATTCTTTCAAGAGTGTCCTTGCACTGAGCCCAGACAAAGTAATCAGCAGTTATTTTTTCTTGCGCCTGGTGCTATATAGTTGTTTTGTATCCATCAAGATGGAGGTGACCCACTGCATAGTTGATATGTGCAGTGTTGCTTCACAATTCTGATTTGTACCAAGTGGTACCATTCTTTTGCCTCTGAAACACAAGGAATACAGTGTACGTTTCCATACAATTATGGATTGCCCTTCCCTTCTAGCCATGTGTACCTATCTATATCAGTGTTTCAGATTTCCTCACATGTGGTATCTATGCTGACATTCAACCCATTACTTCTAGAATCATTTCCCCTTGTATCATTGAGGTGAATGTCTCCGTACTGGCACTATGTCTGGGGGCCATTTGCTTTTAAAGAATACTGCCCCAGATACACTAAGGGATACCCTAGGACCACAGACAGAGCCTGGAGATGCCATGTTTGTACATTGGTGCAGTGGCCTTGCTACCTGCAACAACCTCTTTTCTGGAAAATCTCAGGGCCAAACAGTGTCCTCCCCTATAGTGCCGTTGCTTTGCATACTGTCTAGTTCAGTTTGAATGGTGCAAAAAAGTATATCAAAGCAAGAGGCTATTTAGAACAGCCTTACGTAGCCACAAGCAAGAGGGAAAAAACGAAACACATAAAAATCTACTTTTAGCAAGGAAAACACACAGTAAAAATGTGTGGGAACACAAAAGAAAACAACACGACTCTGAATGGCTGCCTGTCTTCACTTTGCTGACTCCAAGCAAACAGGCGGAATTCTGGTCATATATTAACAGGGTCTCAGCAGGGCATGGCCATGATCGACGCAATGTGGTCGCTAGTGACACATGGATAGCCCATGTAACCACACTATACTATGGAGCCCCTAATGCGCCATAATCGGGCACGCAAAGGCCCCCTCTACCATAGGTTGGCCTGAAACTTCTCCTGCACCCATAGAAGACACATATGGACTCTCCGTTGCAGGGAAATTTCCAACTATTGAGGAAACATCTAAAACATTGGCTGCAGGGAATCGTGTGATGGCAATCTTAAAAAATATCAGAAAAGATTGGGCACCAGACTCTAATGGCTTATCAGGCTGCAGGATCTTATCCTCCAGCTTGGCATCCTAAAGTCTACACTGAAAAAACAAGTTAGATAATTATCAAAGGAAGAGGACATGAAGGAACTGAATTTTTACAATAGCAATATTGTGATACTGCAAGTTCCTATGAAGACCAACTACGGCAGCCATGGATCACTGACATAATATCGATTACACGAATATAGAATTACACAAATATCGAGGATAAAATATCGAATACAAAAGTATTGAATTCCTATTTAGAAACAGGTAAGAACAAAAATATTGAATCAAAAATATAGTTTAAAAAATATAGAGGCCGATTAGGATGGCGGTGAATCCGCATCCTCAGGAACGGCGAACGCCATTGCCGGCCTGGAGGAAGCGGATTCACTGCCTTGGAATGCGACAACACCACCAGCCACATTAGGATGGCGGTGGGATCAGCGGCGGACAGCAAGTCCGTCCGCCACTGATCCGCGGTGTGTGTGTACCCAGATAGGGTGGCGGTGTCTGTAAGACACCGCCAGCCATATTCTGATGCAGGCGGAAACATGCTTTTCCACTGTCGGATTTTGCGCCGTGGAAAAGCATGTGGTCTTTTGTGTTTGGGGGCCTGTTGCGAGCCCCCAGGGTGTTGGGGGGTGGGGTGTGCACATGGGGGTACCTATGGTACCCCCCTGATTTGGCATGCACAAGGTGGCAGGCACCACGAGGTGCCTGCCAAGTTGTGCATGCCAAAGTTAAACATGCATATTTTAAATTGCGGCGGGTGCTGTTCAAAGCAGCACCTGCCGCAATGTAAAATATACGGGACGGAGCCTTGCCTTACCTGCCGTGAGGGGAACGGCTGAGTGCTACATCGGGTCCCGCACTCCAGCGCTAGTGTCCACGCCGTGAGGGAAACGGCAATTTACAGCAGCGGGTCCCGCAGTCCAGCGCCAGTACCACCGTCGCCGTGAGGGTTGGGACTTCAATCCCCAGGTGCCCCGGCGGCTGTGGCACAAAAGTGACGAGACCAGAGCGCCCGGAGGCGGGTAAAGGGAGAGGAACGCCTCTCACCCCGTGAGTCGCGCGCGGGAGAAGCCCGGGACAAGGGCGGGCCCTCTGTGGCCCTCAGAGGCACAAGGAGGCCGGGTCGGGCCACCCCACTTGGCTGCCACTAACTTGAAGGTATTGCATATCATCACTATTGATTCTGACTTTGCACTGTCGTTATACCATGTCCATCTGGGAGGAGCTGAATGCATTGTGTGGTACTAACTATGTCCAGAACGTATCTACCCCCCTAAAGTGGTTAGAGATGTTGATGATACCGACAATATGTTCACTAGTCCCTCACTACAACCTTCCAACTCACCACCAATCTTGCCGACTGGGGCGGCTAATAAAACACCTAACCCAGTATCACCACCTCAATCAACCCTACTGGCACAGATCGAACAATTGTTTTTTACTGCACTATCACCTTTGATTACTAAAATCAATAAGCTGGGAGATAGGTTAACCAGCATAGAAAATAAACTATTAAGGAACCATACCCCAACTGGAACAACGGTCACACCCACTCACCCAATTCTCCCCAGCAACAATGAATACTTCAAACCCTCAACACTTATGGAAGCTCATACTTCTGAACCCCTCATTTCTCTACCTAAGCCAAGAAGACGGAACAGTATCATTAATCCCGTACCTGTACCCCATAGATGTCCTAGGCTCGCACACGAAAGCAGGAATCGGATCAACCTACCTCCAGAAGCTGCCCCCTATGTGACTGTTCTTTCTGGGGTCCCCGCACCTAGTGAGGGCAAATTTGAAACTCATCAGGACTTGTTACACAAAACCATCTCCTGGCTAAAACAACACAGACCATTGCAACCTGCTTTAGATGGCGGCATCTTGAGTGTTAGGAGGGTAGGGTGGCTAGGCACGTCACCCAAAGACATCCTGGGCGACCTCATTCGAATTAAATTCAAGTCAACGAACATTGTCCCTTATTTGCGATCCTCCCAACCTAGGGAGGGAGATGGCCCTATTCGCATCTGGGACTTGTACGACTTCTATCCCGCCCCCCGACCCTATCCGTCCCCCAGGCATAATTCATGGTAAAAGGGGACGTGAGATGGCCCTATTCGCATCTGGGACTTGTACGACTTCTATCCCGCCCCCCGGCCCTATCCGTCCCCCAGGCATAATTCATGGTAAAAGGGGACGTGAGATGGCCCTATTCGCATCTGGGACTTGTATGACTTCTATCCCGCCCCCGACCCTATCCGTCCCCCAGGCATAATTCATGGTAAAAGGGGACGTGAGATGGCCCCATTCGCATCTGGGACTTGTACGATTTCTATCCCGCCCCCGATCCTATCCGTCCCCCAGGCAATTGGCATGGAATCATAATTCATGGTAAAAGGGGACATTAGGAACCCTGTCCCAATAGCCACTACCCTTTTCCCGATTTCTGCATGTACCTTTTCATTTATCTGAACTGGACAAATTAATTTTAGTCTGTTTTAATAGTTGGTTTTTCCTTTTATTTTATTTTGCAAATGTTATGTTGAGTTATTTATACATGTTTGTATTTCTTTGCTGCTTTTATGGTTTTAAACAAAAGCCGAATAAAGCTTATTTTGACTTGACTTGACTATACGGGACGGAAACAAGTCCGTCCGCCTTCCTAATCGACCACATAGTTAGTTAAAATATCGAATTGTTTTAAATGTCTAAAAAATTATGTAAATTAATGAAATATTAAAAATATTAACTAAAATATACTTAAAAATACTTAAATAACCTTAAAGGTATTAATTAATTAATTTAAGTTATAAAAAAAACATACAATTTTATTTTTCAATATATATATATATATATATTAACATAATATTAATAAAAAAATATACAATATTTTTACCGTAGGATAGCGGGAGGGTAAAATTTACTATTACCACTCCAGTGAATGCAACGGTAGGGAAAGCGTTGGATTGCGTAGGGGTAAAAAATACTATTCCCACTCCAGAGAGTGCAACAGTAGGGAAAGCATTGGATAGCGTAGGGGTAAAAATTACTATTACCACTCCAGTGAGTGCAACAGTAGATAAAGTGTTGGATAGCGTAGGGGTAAAAATTACTATTCCCACTTTAGAGAGTGCAACAGTAGGAGAAGCGTTGGATAGCGTAGGGGTAAAAATTACTATTCCCACTCCAGTGAGTGCAACAGTAGGGAAAGTGTTGGATAGCGTAGTGGTAAAAATTACTATTCTCACTCCAGTGAGTGCAACAGTAGGGAAAGTAAATACTTCATATATTAATAAAAATAAATTGAATATTAATACCAATAAAAAATAATTAAAAGTAATTACCAATTTAATATAATATAATAATTAATCAATAAAAAATAAAAAAAATAATTATTAAAATGCATTACCTATTAATACACATTAATGACCAATTAACAGTTAATTGATTAGCAATTAAAAATTAATTAACAATTAATTCAAAATAAATACCAATAAATACATTAAAATATTTAATTAATTACAATTAAATTACTTTCCACCCTATTCCCCTATAAACCCAGATTCTGCTACAGGAAATAATTTTATAAAATGAATATAATTATCAATTAATCAATTAATATCAATTAATAACAAATTAAAATGTGATTAATTACAAATTAAAAATCAATTAACAATTAATTCAAGATAAATACCAATAAATAAATTAAAATATTCAATTAATTATAATTGAATTACTTCCTACCCTATTCCCCTATACACCCACAACCTGCTACAGAATTAAATTACGCAAAAATTAAATAACATAAAATTAATTACTTAAAATGAATTATAAAATAAATATATACTTTTCACACATATACTAACATACAAAACACTTTAAAAAATTGAAAATGATTTAAAATTCGATGTATTTAATACCTATGTTATATACTTCGATATTTTGACTTTCTATATTTATGAAAATCGATATTAAATTACTTACCTTAAATTCGATATTTTTGTTGACTATATTCTGCCCATTCGATATTTTGTCCATTCTATATTTTGACTTCGATATTATTGCTATTCTTTATTTTTGATTCAATATTTTGTCTGTATACCGGCAGCCATATCTTGACACTGCATTAAATAAGTCCTTTTTAAAGCAAATTTTTATAGTGAGACTTATGGATTTGTCGATTAAAGATATGAACAGGCGCTGTAAAGCCTTAGCGGCAATAACAACTTGTAGAATTTGACACCAATACGAGGAATCCGTGGTCCATCTGGTTTGTATATTTCATTGTTTGTTATACGCACAACTCACTTTATTGAAACCTCTGTTTTTAAAACATGGGGTGTGGACCTGTACTGAAGCTATGAAACTTCTTTTTAATCTGAAGACTCCAATGGAATTGGCAAGGTTTGCAAAGTTTACATATCAGGCTAAAGAACTCGTAAACAAAGCCGCACACATTGCACCTTTTTGAAATGAAATTACTTGGCATGAAGAATCCATGCTTCATTTATGATGGTACATCTTGCACTTTATTGAAATGGAATTGCCCAGTATACTTAGTACTCGGTTTGTACATGCCTTAGTCGGACTCATGTACTTTACAATTACATTAAATTCTTTACTTAAAATATTGTTTGAACATTTTTCAAATTGTTATGAATGCACTTTATAACTTGGATACTCCAACCCTCTCCGTAAGATTTGCAAAGGTTGCACACAAGGGGAAGGATCCTTCAGTATTGAATTGATTTATTGGTGTAATACCAGTTCTTAATTGATTTTATTTGTTTTTATGCGCCGTTTGTAAAAATCATTTTCTTTTGTTTTAGTGTATACAACACATCAAATTCGCTAGGTACGTACTAATTGTAACAAAGTGAGTAAGTCCTAGGGAGATTTTATTTGAAACTTTTGTAACTATTTTTTTTAATTGATACAATAAACTATTCATTCATTCATTCAGTTTGAATGTTGCTAGACTTGGAAAAAAGATATAGTGCTGTGGAGTAGGTTTCATTCCAGTTGATGTTTACCATTACCATATGTGGTTCTACTCTACTGGGTTGTATCTTGTCCCCAATCCTACATAGGTAAAGGTGGATGGGCATTTTTGTTTGTCAGGGGCCTTTTCTTGGGTTGTGTGTGTGGGGTATCAGTGAGGAGAGATAGTACATCCTAGCGAACATCTGGGCACACATGACGGTCATGTGCTTGTACCACTTGTTGTGCAAGAATGCGCTGTGTAGTGTGTATGGAATACTATTGTTTGGTTCAGTGTAAGTGAGGTGGGAGAGGTCCCTACGCAAGTGCTGTTGAAATAATAAGGTGGGCTCTATGTGATTAGGTAGGTTTCTGGCTATGGATGTATGTGACCACACCCATACCAAGCAGATGGTGTACAAAGGTGCAATACTACACAGCTTTTGCTACATTGTAGTTTTTTGGATAGTGTCTGAAGGGATCATCTGCAGCTTCCTGGCACAGTGTAAAGAGGCTGTTGTCAAAAATGCCTGTAAAACATAGTCTATGGTCTTTTGCTTGAACACTTGGGCCTCCTCGAGGTTTTGTGAAGTCTGCGGCTGAAGAGGTGTCAGGCTGCAGTAAAGGTGGTACACTTATGGCTCGATTGCAGACCTGTTGGATAAGAGTTGTGGCTTGTAGGTTAGCTTAGAAAAAACATATATCATTATTCATTCATTCATTAATCTCTATTCAATTTAGAAAACCATAAAAGATACACATTAAAAAAATATATACATATTAAGTAAACACAGTCAAAGATAATCATTCCCAATTCCACCCGTAGCAGTCACAATGAATAAAATATTGCCTTTAAAATGTATAGCCAGTTCCTCAGTTTGTTAAATGGAAAGCTTAGATCTAAATGCAAGGGCTACTATTTGATTAGCTAAAACTATTGTTTGATTTGCTATCATAAAAGAAGGTATGGGTTGAAGGCAGGAATTAATAAAGTGCAAGCGCAAGAAGGTGCCTACACATACTAAAGCAGCACATAGGATTAAAAAGATTCACATTAAACACTAGACCTATAACAATTAAAATGTCATGCCTTTTCCCTTTCGTATTAAATTGACAGCAAATAAATATCTACTAATGCTAAAAACAATTTTCTGCAATGTGTCAGTTTTTAAGATCATAGTGGCTCCTGAATGTGACCTTATTCCCAAGTTTCAGCAAATATGTTTCATCCATTTTTTTCTCTGAATGGCTGGACAAAAAAATAGTACGTGGAAATCATTTTTTACTGCATTCAGTAGTCATAGAGGGCAGTCGGCCTCACTGCCATCGCCATTTTTGTGTACCTATTTTGCTGTATTATAATTAACTTGCATCATAGCGGAACTTCACATACAGAGATTTTGCCAATTGTGGTTGGACTTCGTCCAAATAATGGGGTCGATTATGATGGCGGTGAATCCGCATCCTCCGTGTCGGTGGAAGCCACCGCCAGCATGGAGGATGCGGATTCACCACTGCAGTCCTTGAAAACTCCCACAGCCAGATTATGATCGCGGTGGGATCAGCGGCGGATGGTAGGTCCGTCCGCCGCTGATCCGCGGGGTGTGGACCAGTATATGGTGGCGGTGTCTGCAAGACACCGCCAGCCATATTATGATGGGTGCAGAGACATGCTTTCCGCTGCAGATATTCCGCAGTGGAAAAACATGCGCACCTATGCTTGCCCCCAGGATGTTCGGGGATGGGGGTAAACATGGGGGGTACCTATGGTACCCCCCTGCATGTGAATGCACAAAGCAGCAGGCACCGAGCCGTGCCTGCCGCTTTGTGCATGCACATGCAAAGCATGCATTTTTAACTTCGCGGTGGGTGCTGCTTTAAGCAGCACCCGCCGCAATCTTAAATATACAGGCTGTGACCGCCAGGGTGGCGGTCACATCCTAAATCCTATGAAGGGAACGCCGCTGCCCCTGCGGATGGTCCCTCCACCTCAAGAGTGGCGGACGGACGTAAGTCCGTCCGGCATCCTAATCGACACCCAGGTTTAAATAGAGGAAATAGTTTTATTAGCCTGCCAATATCGGAACTGTGGGGGATACTATTGTGCATAAATGCCCAAAAGGTAGTTTTCAAGATATTTTTTGAGGCTGATGTTAATAAATTGGAAGCATCCTAAATATTGATTTAACCCTAATTTGCTGAACCATAAGTGCACACGCCAAACCCACTGGAGGGTAACATGCTGATCAATTCTTAAGATCTCAATTAACCCCTCTTTGTAGATTGTGAGTTCTTTGTGGTCCACAAATGGACCCAGAAAAGTAATAGTATCAATATGGCCTGATGGACTATGCTTTTTATATTCAGATCTAGGGAAATAGAGATCATGGGTGTACATACAGGAAGACATAATAACATCCTGAAACATCCTGAAATATCCTGAAACACTTGTTTTCTTCCCCCACAAACAAAATACTGTGAGTAACCCCCCAAAGTTCTGCACTGTAAAGGGTTGCAGATTGTGCCCTATATTTATACACTTCAGGTGTGAGAGACACAGCTTTGGTTACACTATTGAGATTTTTTTTCAATATTGGTAAGGTGTTTTTAAGCAAAATAACCTTGCTTTTTACAGGTGCGGATACCAGGTCAATTTAGTATCTAGAGTGATACTTAGGTAATTAAAGTTGGGCACATATTCTAGCTGCTGATTTTGGACTATGATATTTTTCTTGAAAGATTTATGAGGTTTTTACAGCCGTATATTTTGTTTTGCTAGAATTTATTTTGAGTCCCTTTAAATCACAATATTCGCAAAAGGAATCTAATAAGTTTTGAAGGGTGCTGAGACAGAATATCGAGTTGTAAATGTCAACTTACACAAATATTGAGTTGGAAATATCATGATTCAGAAATATCGACAGCAAGAATATCGTAGTCAAGAATATCAAATTTGGAGGAGGAGCCAAGATGGAGATCGGGACGGACGCGTAGGCTACCGGCTCTGTGAACCTCCGAGCCCCGCACGACTATCCTGCTCATCATCCTGATATTGCGCTTCAATTTGGTGTTTGGGAATGAGCGCTGAAACCGATAGCGCGATCCCGAGATCCCTGCCGGCCCCATAGCCGGAGAAATCTGCGACGGCAGTCAGCAGCCCTAAAGACTCTGGAACCGGGACGTCGGCTGCAAACATGGCCGGGTGACGAGGCAATACCAGCGGCCATCTGTACTGAGGCGGAGTCAATCTACTGGAGCGCAGTGTCCATCGGTCAGATTATTGCCGCAGACGTCCTGATTGACAAGCAACGCAGCCGTGGAGCACCCCCGAAGCGATGGCCTGGTGGACACATTATATGCATGCAGAGCACAGATGGTAGCTGCTCCGACGCTGTTTATGATTCGGCCCGGTTTTCGCGCGCCGCTCCCGAATTTTCGGCTTGCGCTGAATCGGAGCGAAGATGACCGCTGCAGGAGACCGTTCCCTGGGAGTCTGCCTTCACTGTCTCCACAACTCGGATAGTGGTCGCATCGAGCTGGGCTCACCTCTGACCGACTCCCAGTCCCCATTTGCGATGGAAACGCCAGAGTGCCGCCTGGATGAGATGGAGAATGCCATCCTGGCTACCGAGGTACAGCAAGAGGGGAAGTGTGTAGAGTCAAGTGGCGCTGCGGTATGGGAGAAAAGGGCTACGCTGTCCTGCGGTGACATCCTTGCTGCTATTGGTGACTTTCGATCTGTCTGGGAACACAGTTCCCGTGAGCTGGGGAGGAACCTGGATGGTGTCACGCTCATGCTGGGGCACTTACGGTCGGACGACCCCCTGGTGCACGAGGATCTGCCCCAAACTGTCTCCGAGGAGAGTGCCATGGCCGCCCTTATATCCGGAGGGGTACGGGTGATATTGGACTATGCGGTGAATTGTGGACAGCTATCCGTGGGTTTGGACTATTCTGACGGTTCCCTTTCACAGCGGATGATGGCGGCTTCGTACTCTGCTCCGCTACCGACGTCCTATGCTTTGTCACAGCGACGGCTGGCTCCTGTGCCTGCTTCTTCCGTCCTTGTCCTCGCATCCCTGATGTGTAGTACGTGTCCTGGGACTGTATTGGGGAAGATGGCCGTATGTGCTGATGACTCTGTTGGTGGCCAGCGACGTCCATCTTGTATGCTCATGTTGCTCTCCGGCCTTGCTTGGACACTTTGTTTCTTTATATCGGCTGATGCGAGAATCAACCGGCAGACATGCCTCCGGGGACTTGAAAGGACTGGCCAAGGATAAGATGTATCCCTTAAATGTTGACATTTAGGTGGCTGGCGGGGGTGGGGGCGCGCGTTATTCTGATACGCTTATTTGTGCAGTATGTTGATAATTCTCCCCATTACTGATTGGCTTAATCGATTACTGTTGTGGATTATGTGTCTTGGGGAGGAGTGTATTTTGCGGGTGGGGGTGGCCGGGAGCCCGTACAAATGGCCCTCCTCCAGTTTTATAAAAAAAAAATCCTTCTCTTTTCTGTGACTAAATTTCGGGTATTCTTCATGGGCGACAGGCACGCTGCTAGATCGGGGGGGGTAGGCCGTAGCCTCTGCAGGGGTGCAGGGCGGGGGGTTGGGGGGGGGGTTTGTTTTGTCCTTTTTCGGTTTCTATGGCCCCTTTTTTGTCTCTTTTCCTTTTCTTTGTCTTCTTTATCTTTTCTTTCCTTCTTTGGGTCAGCATGACGGTTAGACATTGCGCCTTTTGCCGTTTTTGCTTTTTGTGCTTTTTTGTACTCATTACTACGGTAGCTTCACGTTCATGGGGTGGGCGATGACTGGTGCGAAATGTGAATATGTGCTCTTTCATCCTGATAAGTATACTTCAGCACCGATACCTCGATTATGATTATCCGTTCTGTTGATACTCTGTTGCGTGCATCGCTCATTCTATGTCCTCGGTTGATTGTAATGCGTCTGATCCTTTTTATTTTATAATATTAAAATTAACCTTATCGAATCCTGTAACTCAATGGTCACGTTAAACTGAAGTACTATTTTGGAAAAACTGTCGTATTTCGTACTGGGGGGACTGCTGAGTTGCTTTATTACTGACGGATGTGCTAAAAATTGCTTTCGAGGCCGGCCAGGGTGGTTGTGGGCCGTAAATATGTATGCTATTGATGCACAATAAAGGTTTTCAAAAATGTTTAAAAAAAAAAAAGAATATCAAATTTAAGGTAAGAAATATTGTTTTGAAAAATATAGAAGTCATTATTATTGTTTGCAAAAATATAGATGCATACAATATCGATTTTTTAATTAATATTATGTATTGAAGTTTATATTTCAAATGTATGTAATACATGTTTTTTGGTATTAGTATTGTTCATGTTTTTTAATAAATATGTTTAATATTTAGCTTTTATGAATTTTATTTTAATTATATTTAGTATTTTTTAGTTCCGTAGATGGTTGTGGGTTAATAGGGGAATAGGGTGGAAAGTAATATAATTATAATAAATTAATGATTATTTTGTATTTATTTAATTTAGAATTTATAGCGTTAACTGTGGGAACTAATTTATTTGTAATTAATTATTAATTGGTTGGTAATTATTAATAATTAATTCGTTGATAATTAATTATGGTAATTGTGTAATTTCTAATAGCTGTGGATTGTTGGGTTTATAGGGATAAAGGGTAGGAAGTCATTTATTTTTTTAAATAAATATTTAGTGGTTAATTTATTTTTATTAATTTATAGAAAATTAATTACGGTAATCATTTTAGGTGCGGGGATGTGGGGTTTAATTATAAATTAATTAGCTGTTAATTTATATTAACTAATTAATTGATAATTAATTATGGTAATTGTGTGATGTTTTTTAGGGATGGGTTGTGGCATTTATGGGGTAAAGGGTGGGAAGTAAGTTATGTTTAATTAATTAATAATTAGTTGTTAACCTTTTTATAACTATTTATTATATGTATTTGTAATGTGAAATTTTTGTATGAACTGCTTTCATGATTTTTAACCATGGTGAAAATCGAATAAAGTAATTGAAATTGAACTGAATTAGTTGTTAATTAATATTTATGAATTAATTGAAAAATGAATATTGGATTTGTGTAATTCATTTTAGGTGTGGGTTGTGTAGTTTACAGGGGTAAAGTCTGGGAAGTATTGTTTTTTAATTAATTAAAAATTACCTGATCATTAATATTAATGAATTAATTTATATTTAATTAGAGTATTTGTTTATATTTTTTGTGATTGGGTTTTATTGTTAAAGTGGTACAGTGTGGGTAGTAAATACATTTTACTTACTTTCTAATTAGTTGGTAAATACTATTAGTTATTGATTGAAAATAAGTTGTAATTGTGTAATTAATTTTTCTATAGTTTAATTTTAACTGTGGGTTGTGGGGAATATAGGGGTAAAGTGTGGGAAGTTAAATACTTTTTATGAGTATTTTTTTTTTAAATGAATAATATTTATTTAATTAGCAAATAATTATGTTAGTTGAGGAAGTATATATTTTTTTAATTTAGATGTGGGTTGTGAATTGTGTGGTGTTATAGGGTAAGAAATAAAAAAGTAAATGTATGTAATAATTATTTTTTTTGTTTCTAAATATTTTGTAATGAAAACGATGTATTTCTTTGAAAATTGTTTTTTATTTTATTTAATATAATATTTGTAGGTATTTGTTATATGTATTTAACATTATAATATTGTTTTTCTTTTTTAATATTAAATATATTTACATTAGCCTTGTTTACATAGTTATATATTTTTTAATGTGATTTGTTTTTTAAATATTTTTATTTTTGTTCAAATTAAGTTTGTTTTTATTTTTGAACTGACTGGAGTGAAAATAATATTGTTTACTCCTCTGAACTCCCAAACATTCCCTACTGTTGCACTCACTAGAGTAGGAATAGTATTTTTTACCCCTCCGCTTTCCAACACTTTCAATCAATCAATCAATCAATGGCATTTGTAAAGCGCGCTACATACCCGTAGGGTCTCAAGGCGCTGGGGGGGGGGGTGCCGCTACTGCTCGAACAGCCAGGTCTTCAGCTTCTTCCTGAAGGAGAGGTGGTCTTGGGTCAGGCGCAGGTCGGGAGGGAGGGAGTTCCAGGTCCTGGCGGCCAGGTAGGAGAAGGACCTTCCTCCTGTCGTCGCTCTTCGGATGCGGGGGACGGCGGCAAGGGTGTGGTTGGCTGATCGGAGGTGGCGTTTGGGAGCGTAGAAGTTGAGTCGGCTGTTGAGGTAGCTCGGGCCTTGGTCGTGTAGGGCTTTGTGTGCGTGGGTGAGGAGGCGGAAGGTGATTCTTTTGTTGACGGGGAGCCAGTGAAGGTCTCTCAGATGTCCGGAGATGTGGCTGGTTCGTGGGATGTCGAGGATGAGTCTGGCTGAGGCGTTCTGGATCCGCTGGAGTCTCTTCTGGAGCTTGGCGGTGGTACCGGCATAGAGGGCGTTGCCGTAGTCCAGTCGGCTGGTGGCGAGGGCCTGGGTGACGGTCTTCCTGGTCTCGGTGGGGATCCACCAGAAGATCTTCCGTAGCATGCGTAGGATGTTGAAGCACGCTGAGGAGACGTTGTTGACTTGCCTGGTCATGGTGAGGGAGGAGTCCAGGATGAAGCCCAGGTTGCGTGCGTGGTCTGTCGGTTTGGGTGCGGTGCCCAGGGCGGGAGGCCACCAGGAGTCGTCCCAGGCGGAGGGCGAGGAGCCCAGGATGAGGACCTCCGTCTTGTCCGAGTTCAGTTTCAGGCGGCTGGTCGTCATCCACTCGGCCACCTCTTTCATCCCTTCGTGCAGGTTGGCTCTGGCGGCGGCGGGGTCGTTGGTCAGGGAGAGGATCAGCTAGGTGTCGTCGGCGTAGGAGATTATGCTGAGGTTGTGTTTGCGTACGATGGCCGCGAGGGGGCTCATGTAGACGTTGAAGAGGGTGGGGCTCAGAGATGATCCTTGAGGGATGCCGCAGGTGACTTCGGAGGCCTCTGACTTGAACGGTGGTAGGCGGACTCTCTGTGTTCTTCCGCCGAGGAAGGAGATGATCCATTCCAGCGCCTTGTCCTGGATTCCGATGTTGCTGAGGCGCCGTACTAGGGTGCGGTGGCAGACCGTGTCGAATGCCGCGGAGAGGTCTAGGAGGATGAGGGCCACTGTTTCTCCATTGTCCATCAGGGCTCGGATGTCATCGGTGGCGGCGATGAGGGCGGTCTCGGTGCTGTGATTGGCTCGGAAGCCGGACTGTGAGGGGTCGAGGGATCCGTTCGTCTCGAGGAAGGCGGCCATCTGCTTGTTGACGGTCTTCTCGATGACTTTAGCTGGAAACGGGAGGAGCGAGATGGGGCGGTAGTTCTTGAGGTCGGTGGGGTCTGCTGTTGGTTTCTTGAGTAGAGCGCTGAGTTCGGCGTGTTTCCAGCTCTCGGGGAAGATGGTGGTGTCGAAGGATGTGTTGATGATGTCTCGCAAGTGGGGTGCGATGACAGCGTCGGCCTTGTTGAAGACGTGGTGAGGGCAGGGGTCGGTCGGAGATCCGGAGTGGATGGAGTTCATCGTGCGGATGGTGTCTTCGGTGCTGATCGGGGTCCAGGCGTGGAGGGTGGTGGTGGGGGGTGGTTGTTCGGTCATGGTGTGCGTTGGTTGGTTGTTGAAGCTGTTGTGTATGTCCGTGATCTTGTTGTGGAAGTATGAGGCGAGGGAGTTGCAGAGGTCTTGCGATGGGGTGATGTCGTGGTTTCCTGCGCTGGGGTTGGAGAGCTCTTTCACGATGTTGAAGAGTTCCTTGCAGTTGTGTGCGTTGTTGTCCAACCGGTCCTTGAAAGCTGTTTTCTTGGCGGTGCGGATCAGCTGGTGGTGTTTTCGGGTGGCAAGTTTGAAGGAGGTCCTGTTGTCCGGTGTCGGTTCCCTTTTCCAGACTTTCTCGAGGGCTCGGCAGTTCTTCTTGGAGCTCTTGAGTTCGTCGGTGAACCATGGGGCCTTCTTGCTGCCGGGTCTGCTAGGCGGGGTCTTCAGTGGGGCGAGTTCGTCCGCGCAGTTGCTTATCCACTTCGTGAGGTTGTCGGCGGCCTGGCTGGGGTTCGCTGAGCTGGCAGGAGGGTGCAGGCTCAGGGAGGTGGCGAGCTGGTCTGCTGTGATCTTGTTCCAGCTTCTGCGGGCGGCCTGTTGCTGGTGTTGGTGGGTCGTCGTTCTCTTGAAGGTGAAGTGGACGCAGCTGTGGTCCGTCCATTGAAGCTCTGTGGCGTGGCTGAAGTCGATGTCTGTGCTGGAGGAGAAGACTGCGTCGAGTGTGTGTCCGGCGAGGTGGGTGGGGGTGGACACCAGTTGCTTGAGTCCGAGGTTGGCGAGGTTGTCGAGCAGGGTGCTGGTGTTGCGGTCGTTTTTGTTCTCCAGATGGAAGTTGAGGTCTCCCAGGAGGATGTAGTCAGCGGAGGGGAGGGCATGCGGGCTGACGAAGTCGGCGATGTCTTCGCTGAATTGAGTGCGTGGTCCCGGAGGTCGGTAGATCAGTGTGCCTCTGAGGGTGGTGTTCGGGTTGGTGTGGATCTGGAAGTACAGGTGTTCGGCGCTGGTCAGGGTGTTGTCGGTGCTGGTCGTGAGACGGATGGTGTTCCTGTGGATGATGGCGATGCCTCCTCCCATCTGGTTGGCGTTTCGGTCCCTCCGGACGATCTTGTAGCCCTCTGGGATAGCGATGGCGATGTCGGGAGCTGAAGAGGCGTTCATCCAGGTCTCCGTGAGGAAGGCGACGTCAGGGGCTGTGGTGTCTAGAAGGTTCCAGAGTTCGATGGCGTGTCTGTGGATGGATTTCACTACTTTTACATTTATTGGAGTGGGAATAGTAAATTTTATCCCGCCACTATCCAACACTTTCCCTACTGTTGCACTCACTGGAATGGGAATAGTAATTTTTACCCCTCCGCTATCCAACACTTTCCCTACTGTTGCACTCACTGGAGTGGGAATAGTAATTTCTACCCCTCCGCTATCCAACACTTTCCCTACTGTTGCACTCACTTGAGAGGGAATAGTAATTTTACCTCTCCACTATCCAACACTTTCCCTACTGTTGCACTCACTGGAGTGGCAATAATAATTTTTACCCTTCCGATATTCAACACTTTCCCTACTGTTGCACTCACTGTAAGTTTGAAGATTTTTAAATAGTTTAATGTTTTAATTTATAATAGAATGTTTTTTTAAATTAGATTTTATGTTATTGGTACACACACACACACATAGATAGATAGATAGATAGACAGACAGACAGACAGACAGACAGACAGACAGACAGACAGACAGATAGATAGACAGACAGACAGACAGACAGATATATAGATAGATAGATAGATAGATAGATAGATAGATAGATAGATAGATAGATAGATAGATAGATAGATAGATAGATAGGTAGACAGATAGATAGATAGATAGATAGATAGATAGATAGATAGATAGATAGATAGATAGATAGATAGATAGATAGATAGATAGATAGATAGATAGATAGATAGATATGTATATTACCTACAAGCAGTGGCTCCGGTCAGCTCCTGTCTTGAAAGTTTCGGGGTGAATCGTCAAGCGGGGCTGTGAAAAAAGGGGGTCCCACGCGTTTTCCCCTCGGAAAGTGCCCCCTTTTTTTAAATGGTGTAGTTGCTGAGCAACTTAAAAAAATAATTTGATATCTGAGCACCGAGGAGGAGTCGCGACTCCTCCTGGGCAGGAGGTGACTTCTGATTGACTGCTAACACTCTAAACAAGGAAGTGTTGGCAGCCATCTTGTGACTCTGTAACCGAGTCACAAGAAAACAGAAGGAAAAAAGTGAAAAACAAGATAAGGGGGCAGGGTAGAAACACTCTGACTCCCTATGTCAGGTTGTCAGCAGTGCAAGAAGGAATATTCACCACTAACCTCTGCCTAGAAGCCAGCGGTGACAATGTTGTGCAGAGAAACCTCTCTCCTTGCCTGGGCACTACTCCCCACAGTACGTTCGAACACAGCTGTGGAAGATAGTACCCCGGGGAAAAGGGAAGGGGACAAAATAACAAAATCCTGCTGGGAATCCTTGCTTCCTAGGTCTGGCCTAGGTGTGCATACAGAGACACTGCATAGAAAAAAAAAGAAGACAAGAGACAAATGTGAATTGTACAGGCTAATGGCCACACCACCTGCATAGAAATCAATCTGCTATCATTCTATCATACACCAATTACCAGTAGATATGCAAAATAACGTACATGAACAGAACAGAATCGTAGTTCTTAAAGTCATGGTAGGACTGGAGGCAAGGCAGTAACCTGACACTCCCACGCTGTTCAATTCACAGAGTAAGAGTGAAATCACAGAGTATTCTCTTCGCTGTTAGCCAGCACAGCGTAAAGCCAATAGCAGCCCCAGCCGGTTCAGGAAACCACGGGGGGGTCTGCTCAGAGGAATAAATATAGGTGAGTAGTGCACCCTAAGAAAAACATAAACCACGAAACAGTATACAGGAATCAGTACTAAGAGGAGTGCTCCGACACTTCTCTTTGTTACAAAAAGTCACGGCACCTGACGCCGTTCAGCAGAGAGACGTGAAACTCCGTCGTCCCAGGGAAAGTAGCACGCAAGAGTTCCTGATCTTTTGAAGTCCTCGCTCGGGTACTAAAGGCTCAGCGGGAAATGGTCTGCAGGCGCGTTGCAATTACACAGAAGCCTATAAGTGTTTCTCGGGTCTTGTGAAGTCCTATGCTGGAACTCCCAATCCAGCAGGAAGGAAAGCTTCCGCACAACAACGTAACTCACGGGTAGGAAAACGTCCGCTCTACACTGAAAGCTTACTGCGAGATTGTCAAGCACCTTCCCTTTGCACCATAAGTGCTTAAATAGTAGGCGTGCCGCTGAGGGAGGTTCCATTCTGCTCTGTGAGGCCCAGCTGCTTTCTGGATTTTGTAGTGCAGCGGGCCGCCATATTTTTTATACAGCTGCCCATGCATACAGGGAAGACGCCTATAGTGTATGTATGCCTTATGTGTGTGTAGAAACGCGACACACTAGGCCTGCTCAGATGCAATAAAAACATTTTATTTTAAAACAGCCATATTCGTTCTGGGTGCCCGATGGGCTGGAGGCAGTAAGATTCTTCTAGAAAGGACGGCCTTTGAGATTCCTGGAACACAACAAAATGTTGGAGGAATTTATTGCATTTTATTTGAACAATAATATTTTTCTCTTCCAGGAACAGAGGTACAAGCAAATACAGGGCATGGCTATGGGCACCTGCTTCACCCCCGGTTATGTGAACTTGTTCGTTGGGTGGTGGGAGAAGCAGGTGGCCAGGGCTGATACTCTGGATTAGTGGGTGGATCATATTGTCTGTTGGAGGAGATATATTGACAACCTCTCTATAATTTGGAGAGGGTCAATGGAATCTTCAAATCAATATATCTCCTGCCTAAACAATAACAATCTGAATCTGAAGTTTTCAGGAGAGCTGAGCACCACACAGGTGAACTTTCTGGATTTGAAGGTCTTTGTGAGTGAGAATAGGCTACACACTGCCCTATATAGGAAGGAAACTGCGGCCAATTCCGTCCTGCATGGTACAAGTAGTCACCCACAGAACCAGACCAATCGGGAACTCTTACGAATCAAGAGGAATAGCTCGAGACAAGAGGAGTATCTGCTGGCATCAGGTCAGAGCATAAATCGCTTCAAGATGAGGGGTTACCCGTTAAAAACACTATAGGCAGCACAGCTCAAAGCAGAAAGCAAGAATAGAGTGGATCTCATACAGAGTGTAGGGAGACAGGAAATGAAAGAGACTACTAATAACTTCAGAAAGATAACACGCTATTCGAATTCAGCAAGAGAGGTCAGAGCCATTATGCACAGGAACTAGCAGATCATTAGGATGGGTGCAGTAATTGGGAGGGATCTGCCAGTGATGTCGGGTATAACATTTAGGAGATCAAGGTCCATAAAGATCATCTGGTTGAGAGTCACCTTGTGACAGTGAAACCACAACAAGGTTTGGCTGCCTTACATAGCTCCTTTCCCTGTGGCAAGTGAAGGGCATGTGCCAACAGTAAGAGGATTTCCTCATATGATATACCAGGGATGATAAAAGTAAGGAAAATAACTAGATTTATGATGTGCAGTACCACATTTGTGGTATACTGCTTGATTTGCCTGTGCAACCAGCGATATGTGGGTAGCACAATCAACCAGGTGAAGATGAGGATCCTAGAGCATCAAAGGGCCATTGCCAGTAATGATACCAACTATCCAGTTGCACAACATTTTGCAAGCCACCACAAGAGCGATAGGGCGCTCTTGAAATATTTTTGCCTCGATCATGTACCCAGGGATGTCAGAGGAGGGGATAGAGAGAAAATATTAAGAAGGTTAGAATCAAGATTTATCATACACCTCCAATCCAAATATCCAGGGGATCTAAACAGTGGAGAGGAACTCGCTGTTCACTTAGGAACCTGATAATACTTTTAGTACAGGATGGTCCTGTTAGGAACATGAGAAGGGACATGCTGATGAGGAGGCCAGAGCATGGGCCCATTAACGACACAGCCTAAGACAAATTCAATCACTATAGCTCAGATGGGGAATTATCAATGAGGCAGCACTAGGTTTATAGCCCATTCAGGGCAATGTAAGCTTTTAAATGGTTGTAGTTGTCTGGATACACCGTTTGAAGAGACACCTAAGCGGTACACCCCACTCAGATGAAAGCAGTAGACTTACACGCCCAGCGATGAGATTGCATATAATAACTGTGCATGTACATATTGTATATAGAGAATGATTATAATTCATTTGATTGATGAATTTTCTGGATACATGAAGTGTTTATGATGTAATACACATTAATTGTTTATAGAACTAGTAATAAATTTAAGGAGTCCCAGATGTGTTTCATCATAGCGCACTCATTAATGCATTTATTTTTTGTATGTCCGCATTCGATATTAAGGGCGAATCATATGTTCAAAAATCGCCATGACAACAGCGCCCACCGAAATTGACAAAGGCAGGATTGCCGAGATGTGCTTGCTTTCTAATTTTTCGCCAATAAATCTATAATCGGATTGAACTAACGAGAGTGCTGGTCCATTCTACTTTGTGTGGAGAGCTGGATATATATATATTTTTTGTTGCACGGTCACTTTAATTTACGTTCATATTAACGACCCCTAAGGAAGTAGCATGTAGCAAATATGCATGATATAGATTTTTTCTGTTGATGGTAGATATTGCCTTCACCCACTGGGGTATGATTCTTATTAAACTGTCACATATATCCAATTCTCAACTACTGCATTAATAGTTATGAATAGTAGAATCCTAGTTTTCTGAAAAACTCAAATGCATGAAAGGTTTTTTCTGGGATTCATGAGGCTTGCTTCATGGTTTTTTATAAACAATATTTATTGAAAACAGCATCTAAATATTTATCTATTGTAAATATATGAATTAAGGATTTTTTCTTAAAAAACTACTTTTTTTAGAATTGTTCCGAGATTTTATAAATGCTTGCCTCTTTTGCACATAATATTATAACAACGGCAGTGAATATATACATGTAATGTTGATATGAAATGATTCGAGCAGAAAGCTTGTGATATGAACAATGTGATGGTAGGGCACTGTGTCCTTTATTATGAATTGGTGAATATCACTGTAATTTGAGAAGGATGTACTACTGATCATGTGATCACTTGCACTATTTATGTCACTTCCTTTCTTCTCTGCATGACATGTGATCAAGCCTCGGCTGAGGTGAAACGCGTCATGGCGACTGGTGGGCTGTTATTCTTCACAAATAAAAAGCACTGAAACGAGAGCACGGAGTTCGTGGCTTTACTCATTTTTCGTCTTCAGCCCGACAGCCCGAGCTTTGCTTGGTTGATTTCGGACTTTTGGAATATATATATATATATACATGACACGTTTCGGGCTATGCAGCCCTTGTTCACATGCAAGGAGTAGCTACATTTGGTGATATTTAAAGTGCAGTTTGCTCCGCCCTCTGGCCGCCTCCCACAGGGTCACGTGGTCTACTAACATAAACAACAGACTTGATGCGCCTGAGTTCATAATTAAACAACATGATTTAGTAAAATTGTGCATATTTGTTGATAGTAATTTCATGTGCATCAACCACAGTAGAAATTATTAGAGATTAAGGTATATATAAGTACATACTCTGCATGAATGCATTTATGAGATATAGACATCATTTTGTATACTTTAGCATGGATTTCAAGCCATGAAGTGAGAGAAAAATAACCGGATAAATCCGTTATATCACCATGGATAAGGATGAACAACATTAATAACTGGAATGGTGTCCTTTCTAATAATTTCGAACAGACCTCTGTACACTTACATAGAGGATTGGGCGGCTGGATGTGCAAATGAGCAAAAAAAGTGCTATAGTGTCAAACACCTAAAGCTAAGACAACCTTGTCTAGTGTGCAAATAGGCTAAATCTTAAGTGCAAATATTCACATCACAAAAGTGATAAAATTCATGATATATATGTTAATGTTTGTAAAGAATGCATATAAAAACGTTACCAGTAATAGAAATATGTGCAAAGCCATATTATGTAATAAAAGGTAAGTATAAAATGCTATTCTAAAAACAAAAATTCATCATGATTTTCCAAGTGAGGAATAGATATAGTGATTAAATATACAGTGATAAAAATAGAAGTGTAAAAGGGAAGGGAGGCCACAGATGTACAATGGCCGAAGGACAGAGACACACTAAGGAAGGGGGGATACTAAAATCCAATAGATAACAGGGAACCTGACTATCTATTGTGCATCATAAATAGTAATGGTTTATCCCTTCTTGTAATCCAAAGAAGTATGGGTGGGCAACAGGGAGCCTGACTGCCCGCCCAACTAGAAATACATCATGATGAATCAGACATTTAATGACTGTACTGAATGAATTTCATGCAGGTATTATGTGAGGCACCAATGCCCATGTAGGGCACACATGAATGAATCAGCCATAACTGGAAAAAAGACTCAAGATAACAACAACAACAACAACAACAACAGCAAGCTCTATAAGAAGTTGTGTATATCCTCAGTATTATTGAGCCCGTTGGGCCACTTACTATCGAACTGAAGAATAAAACGTGTTTCTAGCTGTCTCAGTAGCAACTCCCTGTTGCCTCCTCTACGCAAAGGAGGTACCGAGCCCACTACAAAGTACCTTAAACGCTGCAGATCTTGATTGTGTTTTAGCGCAAAATGGCGTGCCACTGGGTAGGCCGGATCGTTATGAAGTATTGCTCTGAGGTTGTTGAAGAATTCTGACGTGCACCTGGGCTTTAGTACTACCAATGTAGTTTAGTCCACAGGTGCACGTCAGAACATAGACTGCAAAGTCAGTTTTGCAATCGTGGTTGCCCTTGATAGGAGTCTCAATCATGATAATAAGTCATGTTTACACCAAATTTGCATGCCCTACAGTGTGTACATTTATGAAATCCAGCTTTAGTTTTTAGCCATGTGCCCTTTGATTTCAACTCAGGACTGCTGATATCTAAACAGGCTCCAATATTTCTAGCCCATCGAAAGGTGACAGTAGGTGTACGGGGCAAAGTGGAATTAAGAATATTGTCTGTTAAGACTATCGGCCAATTATTCCGAATGATCTTTTGAATGGCCTTTTCTTCACTGCTGTAAGTTGTGATAAATCTAGGACAAGTAGTGCTTTTCGAAGCTGTATCAGCAATGGAATCAGTGTCACCAGAATCAGAATCCGTTTTTGGCGAAAGGCTCTCCCTGCTTCTTAACCTTGCTTTAGCCAAAGCTTGATTAAAAGTGCGATCAGAGTAGCCTCAGTCTTTTAGCCGGGCCTTTAGTTCAGTAATGCAACTTTCAAAATCAGTGGTAGAGCTACAGATACGTTTGATCCTTAGGATTTCTCCATAAGGAATACTAGATATGGTATGCTGTGGGTGGAGACTAGAGGCATGTAGTGTGGTATTGCCTGAAGTGGGTTTACGAAATAGGGTGGACTCTATTCTGTTAGCATTGATGTATAACTTGACATCCAAGAATTCTATTTGGGTGGGACTAATATGCGAAGTAAAGTGCAGATTGAGGGAGTTGACATTAATTTCATCCACAAACAATTGAGCCTCCTCTGCACTGCCCGGCCAAAGAACGAAAATATCATCAATATATCTGAGATATTTAACAATTTTTTCTCTTACCCACACTTCGTGCGTGACGGCGAGAGCCCGCTCCTCCCACCAGCCTACGTGCAAGCACGCATAGCTGGGGGAGAAGCAGGATCCCATCGCCACACCGCGAAGTTGTCTCCACAAGTCCTTACCAAAAGCAAACTAGTTAATATTGAGACACCAGTTCATCAAATCAAGAATAACATTGTTTTGGGCATATAATTCCGCAGATCTTTTGCCTAGAAAGTGTTTAGTAGCCTTCAGTCCCTCTTCATGTCCGATACTCGTATACAGGGACTCAACGTCCAATGTCATGAGTAGCATGTCTTCTTGCCATTCTAAATCCTTAATTTTCAACAAAAAGTCACTAGTGTCCTGTACATAGCAGGGTAATACGGTGACCAGGTTCTGAAGATAATAGTCTATGTAGCGACCTACATTCTCACCAGCACTGTCTATAGCCGAAATGATCGGTCTTCCTGGGGTAGGAAAAGTTCCCTTATGTAATTTGGGAACCAGGTAGAGAACCGGCAGCACTGGAAATTCTTTATTCATAAATTTAAATTCTTCTCCAGAAATTAGCCCTTCTCGCCGGTATTTACCCAAATGTTTTTCCAAAGTGACTTTAGCCTTAGTGTACTCTTTGTCGTTGCTTTTGATATAGCAAGAAGTGTCATGCAGTTGCCTGAGGGCTTCTGTTATATAGTTTTTTTTGGCCCAAATTACGAAATTGCCACCCTTGTCTGCTGTTTTTATCACTATATCAGGATTGGTGCTGAGTTTTTTGACAAGAGCGATATATTCAGCTTGTTTGTGATTATAATGTTTTCGTTTGTGGTTACATGATTTGGTATATAACTGCTTCATTTCATTTACTATACACTCCTGGAAAGTATCTATGGTGTCTTTTACCATTAAAGGAGTAAATTTGGACTTCTTTTTAAATATATATATATAGGTGTTTTTATTTTTATTTTACAGAGTTTTATATAGTGTGAACTTGACCCGAATCGGGTATCAGAGTGCTTTATAAAGCACCAGTTGCATTACATGAGGACACAATCATTTTTTGTGAGGCATGGGGAAATTAAGTGATATGCCCAGAATCACAGGATGTTCAGCGTCATTGTCGAGGCTCGAACCCAGTTCACCAGATTCGAGATCGACCGCACAGCCGTTAGGCCAACTCCTCTCCTCAAGTAAATATATATATATATATATATATATATATATATATATATATATATATATATATATATATATATATATATTTATATATATATTTAACACTGTTCCCTCTCCAAGGGACAAATTGGGTCGCACTCCACGGGTCAATTTTGCTGTTTTTTTTATTTTTTCACATTCCACAAACTCAGGCAGATGTTACGATCTACGCGTTTCGGTATTACAAATACCTTGCTCACGATCAACCGGTCACCTGGCTCCCCCGCCCAGGACAGGGAGGGGGAGCCAGGTGACTGCAAAATTGACCCGTGGAGTGCGACCCAATTTATCCCTTGGAGAGGGAACAGTGTTAAATGGATTAGCAGCGTGGTTCAGCTGCAGGGCGCCGCACCCGTTCCGAGCGCTGCAGGAGTGGGAAAAGGGAACCAGCAATGGAGAATATATATGTGTGTCGCATTGAAGAGACAGAAGCTGCTCAGATATATATATAACTATGTACATTTTTATATAATGCTAAAATTATAAAAGACATTAAAATTAAATGTTTTAAAGGAAATATATATGAATTATTATGTACCTGTGTTTAACTTTTTTTAATTACTTTTATTTATTATATTTTTAAAAATGTATATTAAATCTACTTTTTTGATGTTTTTGTACTTACCTGTTTAAGTATAGAGAGTCGATATTTTTGAATTCTATATTTTTACATTCTCAAGTTCTTATTCGCGTTGAGCTCTGTTATTCTGTCGGCGTAATTACTTCTGCCCGACTCTGGTAGAAATTATAAAACTCCCTGGACTTGAATCGCAACTGGGTAAGGAAAGATGTCCCTCCCAGTAGGATCCCGAAACAATTGGGTTATCCAATGAGATTGCCGGTGGTGGGGTGACTAACTCCGCACTTGTCTACACGATTAAATTGAATCGAGGTATACTACACGCCAGGGAGAAGGTTCTTCCTGGACGGCGTTGCTCAACGTGAATAAGAACTTGAGAATTCACATCCCATTGGGTACAATCAACATACCCACTCCCAGATGGTCCTCCTAAATAGTGTTGAACTCCATAATAAAACTTTTGTCGGGGCAGAATTCCAAACCCCGACAGAACAGATTAACACAGTTTAATCCACACCTCAACCCAGCGTGGTTAAATGAAGGCTGTTTTGCTGTCTGCCACAGTCCTGATGAAGACCCGTTGTTGACTCCAGATACTTGCTAGTTAAGGGTCGAAACGTCGACGATTAAGTGGATTACGTGCATACATATCATGTACCGTTACTGACTAATACAGTGTACATTGTGATAATTGTGTAATACGCATAGACCACACGTTTTTCCTTTCTTCCATTGTATATAATAATTGTACAGTATTCACCTTTGCGCCGTAAGCACTGAGCACTTTAAGTCACTTTTGCACTATTCACTATTTGTGTACAGCCTTCTTTGCAATTTATCTACAAAACCAGTGTTTATGAATGACTATAATTGATAAAATAGTGCATAAATACGTAGATGGTCTCTGGATTCTGCTTTGTGTGTTCCAAATATCTACATAATTCTATGAGATAAGAAAAGTAATTTTGTGTTCCCCAATGAACCAATTGTTTTTGAATATAAGGTTTCTTGCAGCAGGAAGAAGTCACTTTGGTCTATATACTCCTGCCATTCACAATCTATTATTTATGTTTCAGCTCAGCTATGTTCCATGATAGTAGGCGCTTTTCCAATAGCTGTGTTTCTTCATTCCGGGAATGGGGGGAGGCTGAGACAGAATCTACCCCTATATCTCCCCTGTAATCTGCAGGAGTAACCTATTGGTTGAAGGGGGGGTCAATTGGACTAGGGTTTTCATTGAGCAAGCTTGAGGGCCTGACACTTTGATCAAGTGTAGGGACCAGCAATGGCAGTCAATCAACTGTCTCCAGATTATTTTGCAAAAGACCAGGGTGGACATTATTCAGTTTCATGAAATTTGTGTGCCTTTTCTTTTAGGGGCATATTCTTTACTTTAATTTTGTAAAACATTTTAAGGGGGCCCCAGTTGGGGCAGCTATTTATTGAATGGTGAGTCTTTAGTCATAGATTGCCTGAGTTTCAGTTGGTGGGTCATTTGGTCCTTTCTTCTCGCCGTGAAAGAGATGAGTGTTTTAGCGGGTTGATCTTCGTAGGTGGGTGGATGATGCTTTTTACCTATTGTTTTCATGGGCATTGTAAGCCCTCTGATACCCTTCTTCCCTTAACTTGTGTGTGTGTGTAGTTTTATCGATGCAGATGGTACCATGCGTGTGTAGTTTTATTGATGCACATGGTACCATTTTACCTACAAATGCACAATGCAATGTGAAAGGAATGGGGTGTGTCGCAATTTTGGTGGTTTGGATATTGCAACGTGTCCCAAAGACATGTGTATTCTCCTCTGATCCCTGTATGTGACATGTAACAAGGTTTTCTCCTTTATAAATAAATTAATAAATAATGGATTTGGGTGGTTTCACTAATCTTTTTATGGAAGCTTAGCTTTTGGGCTACCTTGGCTGCTTCCTGTTGGTCGTTTGGCACCTTCCTAAGGTCTCACATAGTGTTGGTTTTATTGTAGCATACCGGTGGGGGTTGAGAAGCTGCTCTATGGCCCCTGTGTGGTTCGGATGTGGTCGGGGGGCACCCTGCCCCTCAGTACACTGCCCTCCACCTGGAACATAGCCAGCCAACCCCACCCGAGGGACCAGCAGCAGAATGGGGCCTAGACCCCCGTAGGCAACCGAATGGTGAACTCTGGCATGGATTCCTGGTCAGTATATTATATGGCAGTCTGAAGTCCTTCCTGAGTGCAAGTAAAGGCTTGAGTTTTACTTCCAATTGTTGTATACCTAGTCTTTATTATTGGGGTGCGTTTTCTGAAGTGAGTATGAAGTGACTGATTTGTATTGGTATTTTTTTACTCTTACTGTGCATTTGGATTGGGTGAATATGTAAAGGTATTGCCTCCCCAGGCAGTCACCATTCACTGCTCTGGCCCTGGTCCTTACTGTGCTGGGTTCCCTGCTTGCTGCTGCTGCCATGTGTTTGGTCAATCACCTGGTCCTTGTTGCAGTAGTGTATTTGCTGACTGATTTCTTAGTGGGTGAATGTGCTGAGCGCACAGGTAGATATAGGATTAGTTTTGTAGATGGGGATTTTAGTGGGTCCTGGACCAGACTTATTGATATTTGCTTGTGATATGCTTTCAGGTGGCATTAGTCGGTCATTTTGCCCATGCTGAAGTAGTAGAAATATTCTCTAGGGTCTTTCTGCCACCGGCCTTCCTGTCAACTGCCGTCATATTTTGGCAGGAACCTTCTGGAGTTCCCCGGTGGAGTCTCTTTCGAGACCGGTGTCATCTGCACACTTGCAGTCAATGCAGCCTGCTTGGGGGTGGTTTCACACAGTTTGTGGAGGCCCAGCGTAGTGGAGTTTTTCCAGGCATGCTCCTGGTTTTATCCCTTCCTAGAGGGCCATTGCATGAGGACGGTGTCTGGTAGCCTGCCCCCTCGAGCACTGAGACTTTACCCATTGTGCCGGTGTGGCACTTACTTGGGGTGGTACATCATTTGCTGGGTGCCGAGTTCCCTTCAATGGTCACTCAATTGGGAACCGTATTCAGCAGCAGGTAGAGGGCTTCGGGTGGGGGATGCACAGTATAGTGCCAGGCAACATTGTCTGCGCCACTTCCTTACTCGGATAGGTGCCAGAGTGGTGACAGATCCTGAGCTTAGTTATGTCTGGGACACTTGTGATCTGATTGTTCTTACCATTGCACATATGCGTCTGGGGCGGTTTCCCCCCTAGCGTCGGGGGATGCTGTAGGCATGCACTAGTTAAGGTCCCAGATCTCTTGGTCCTTGTGCACTTGATGCCTAACAATGTTTTTGACTTTAAGGTAGTTTCCACTGAGAGGTGATGTGTGCAGAATGTCCACGCTGAGGTAATTCCCACAGCTCGAGGAGATTTCCTGTATACTCCAGGAATATCCCCGTGAAGGGGGAAGACTGTTTGAGGCCAACCTGGCGGGCGTCCATTTGACTTGAGAGCATATTGCTGGTTGGTGAACTGAGGGGGAACTCCAAAGGAGGAGCAGGCTATAGCCCCTTTCTCAGCAAACTAGATTGACATTTTCAGTTTGGTCATTAGGTCCCGTCCAGAGATAATAGTCGAGGATGAGGGGAAGTACAAGAACTCTTCTCTTACCCTTTCCCCCTATCTCCAGTTCAATTGGTTCTGTGAAGGGAATACCTGCCATCATGCATGAGACTCCTTGTATGTTTGCAGTACTCTTTGATAGGGGGACTGTCCTCTCCTGTAGTTATGAACTCATCACCCCCGTATAAAGCAGAAAGTGGTAAGGTGTCCCGTTTATGCATCATAACCACAAGGCCCTTCTCAGGACAGCGTGGGACAGACAGTAGCAGATGTGTGTTTTTCAGTGTCTTGTTGGTCTCTAGAGCCACTATTCCTGCAACCTCATCCTCGCTGTCAGATTCTGGTGGGCTGGTGTCCAATACTTCACTATTGACAGTAATTTTATTGTTTAAACACCCTATTAGGTTTTTGGACACTCTTGAAGTGTATATTGTGTAAGATAAACAGGGTAGATGGGGTTAAACTTCAGGGAATTCTGTTACAGAATTGGGATGAGGCTGGTATCGCCTGGGCTTGCTGATCTGGCAACCTCCCAGCTCTAGTTCTAGTGGCTCACTTCCTGGTGGGAAGCCCTTCGACCCTCCCACCTCGACCGATGGATTGGTGTAACCCAGTACAGGAACAGCAGGTATGGCTGGCATCAGAGAGAGCACTACCATGCCTTGCTTGCCGATTCGGGAACAGAATTGTATATCATGGCCTTCTCAAATATGGTCCACAGTTCTAACAGTGCCTCTCTTTTAGTATTTTTCTGTCCTACATATTTGGTTTGAATGTGTGTCCTCGTGTGTTTGATTATGCAGGTATTGAAGGCTCTCCCCTCTGGTCAGGGGAAAGCGTGTGTCTTAGTGTGTGCATGACATTCACAGCTCAATTTCGCTAGCTTTTTAGCCTGTGTGGGGAATCTAGGGGCATATTATCAAGCCTGTGCGCTAAACTTATCGCCGCTTTATCGGCCGAAAACGGCTGATAAAGCGGCGATAATGGGCTTGATAATATGCTCTGTGGAATTCCAATCCAAGCCCATGTTAGATGTCTTCACATCTAACATGTGCTTCGATTGGATTTCCATAGAGCATATTATCAAGCCCATTATCGCCGCTTTATCGGCCGTTTTCGGCCGATAAAGCGGCGATAATTTTAGCGCACAGGCTTGATAATATGCCCCCTAGTTTGCATGTGGTTTAAATGCAACTCTATGATGGGATTTAGTGGTCTCTTAGAATGCTCGGGTTAAATCCTACTCTGTTAGTGGGGAAAGACTACGTACACGGGGTTATGTCAGCAATAATTACTTTTACAATGAGCTCAGCTCAGGACAATGATGTATTAAACAACATTAGAACATATAACAACACATATCAAAAATAAAGGGCAATGGTTTACTAAATTCACACCATTATGAATTGTTTTATAGCAACAAAACAGTAAAATGTGAATACATTTCAACTTTTTCATACACTCATAGAATCGTTAAATGGACATATTATTCAACCTAGAACATAGTTGCAATAATTTATCAGCCCCACAACATCAAGGAAATAATTTATCAATTGAAAATCATAATAGAAGTAAAAGAGAAAATGACAGAATGGAAAAATTATGACTTTGACAAAACATCTTAGCGCACTCTGAGCAAATGCTGATGGATGATGAAGGTCGGCTCTGCATTGTACACAGGAAAAAGTGAGTATGATAATCTGTCAGTACGGTATCTGGGACAAAGATACCAATAATTTATGCAGATAAGAAGGAATAACTCAACAACCACATGCTCAAGCTACACCCTAGTCTCCAAGATCCAATGTTACCCTAAAATCTGAGTTACACCCTATATCACACCCAGGGATCATGCATATCATCTGTGTCACACCCAGCAGTGCAAGCGAATAACACCTTTCACTTATTTCAGACAAAACCAGTGTTAAAAAATGGATAACACTAAGTAAACTTGTTTAGACTAAAAGATTTAGACTGAGATGCTGGCTCTGTATCACTGATTGAGCCTATGAATACCATCTGTGTCATGCTCAGCGGTCCAAGCAGTGATGCCCCCACCCCTGTATGACACCCAGTTATCAAGCTTGCCATCTGTGTTTCACTCAAAGGTGACCTCCCCGGGCGTCCTTCGACTACTCAGCACATAAAAAAAACAATGTCAGGTTTCTGTTAGTGGCAGGGCACACAGGTTAGGTTTTTGTACTTTTCCTAGCTTGCTATACGCAAAATGCTGGGACTAAAGATCAGATGTAGTCTGTTACCCACTGACAACAGCTTGCGGATCGACCTCCACCCCCTCAGATTGAGCTGAACTTCCAATCAATTGCAGCATCTGCTCACCATTCTTTATGCACAGATGTGAATCCGTACGGGAGGGGTACTGTTCCTTCGACCGCAGTCGGGCTCGATGAACCAATCTCTCCGATTTCCAATGGGTCGCAAACTGCGACCTACCTCAGGAATATTAAGGACGTATTGCAACCTCATTAGGAATTGCTAAATGTGTCTGATACACATTAGTACATCACATTTGTGACTTCCTAATTGCAAGTTGCAAAAAATCACAATTAAGAATTTGCAAAATGAAACGGTCATATATGTGGCCGTTGAACTCTTGTTCACAAAAACACCTGTGATTTTACAAAGTACCCTAACCCTACAGTTCTGAGCAGTAGCAATCCTGAAAAATGGGAAGAAGATGTGCATGATTCCAAGTGACAGGTGGCATGTGAATGCATGGAACTCAAATCAATTTACATAGCCCTCTACTATATAAAGAGTCATGAATGCTTTGAGCCAAAGTTCTTTAAAATATCTGTGATCCCGGGGGAGTACCAGAGAGACTACAGCAAGTAAACTGCACTCTAGCACTGCTCTGCTGACCAGCTCTCTTAATCCGACAAATATCCTGCCATCCAACTATTCGCATGCTTGCAAAGTGTTTGCTGTGTGCCGGAGCAGCTAGGGAGATTCGCCTGGGGCCCTAAGACAATCCTCCTGATGACGATAGCAGCCCGTGGCTGACAGCGTCACAGGCTGCTCTACCCGGAAGGAGAATTGACAGGGTCACAAGGAGGGCTGAGGTTGAGGAGGTTTACTATGGATGCAATGCAATGACCCACTGAAACTGTGAGAACTCGCCGGTAATAAGACCCTACTTGAAAGTGCCGTGTTTTGCAAATAAAGGTGGCTGGATGAACGCGGACCATGAAAGCGATGGTAATCTGCCCTGCGTGAGTAGAGGCACCCGAGTGCAGAAGTGCGGCTTGAAGAGGGCCGGCTGAGGACTCCTGATGCATAGGCAGACCCTCTGTCTTGAAACCACAAGAAATGTACTACTGTATGGCTGCTAACTCCCTGAAATGAACCAGGAGTTGATTGACGTATCAGTCAGTGGTGCGGTTCAGTCTTTGGAAGTCCCAGGGTTGTACCGTCTGCCAGATATGAACAGTGAATGCTGTTGGGCACCTTGTGGACCCGAGCTGCTCCCTGCCTAGCACTCCTGGCTATTGTCTTTATGTCCAGGCCTTGCGATCTATCATTGAGTTATTTGCCATCATTCACAAAAACGGAAAAACTGGGATGTCCCGCACTTGGGTATGCGGGTTCTAGCTGTACTGCCTCCAATCATTAACTCAAGGTACAAACAGGTTCTGAGACTGGACTCCTGTGATGCTTGCAGTCTTACTGTTGTGACTTGGTGACTTCGAAGCAATGCTTGTTTTGCATGCCTCTGTCTCTATCGGTGCAATGTCTGCTTGGTGATTCCTGCCTCTACCTCGTGTTTGTGTGGTTCAGTGGCGGACTGGAACTGGTAAATCAAGCTGGTGGGGTAAATCCTTGGGCCCCGGCACAGTTTGAGACTTGTGACCCCCCCCGTTCCACTTTGTGCATAGTAAGCTCTTGGGGAAACTCTATTTTGGTACCTGGCAGTAGAGAGTTCCATGTCCTAGACGTGATGCAGGCTCTGGAAGGGGGAAACTGAGGCCTATCTCTCCTTACTGCGCTGCTGCAATGTGGGCAGCTCGCTTGCACAGAACACACTGGTCCACGAACAGTTATTTGCAGAGGTTCCCACGGATTGAAGTCAAATGTGCCTGAACTTTGAGTCTTGATGCTTTGCCAAACCTTCTCAAGGTGCACTCTTAGACCAGGAACAGGAGGCTGAGACCTTGGATGCGCCCACCTTGGAGACCACACTGATGGCCATGCGGTGGAGTCTTCAGTGCATTGATGGCAAAAATGACTCTTTGAACCTGCAAATGGACCACATGTCAATGAAATTCGATAAGCAGATGGAAACATTCACAGTAGCAGAGCAGCAGCTCCCTACCACAGAGTAGGCCTAGGCTGTAAACTTTGCTCCATTCATGAAGTTTGCAGAGTTTCCCACACTCCGCAGAGCACGCGGATTTCCGAAAACATCAGCAGATTTTTTTCCTCGCTCATGCTTGCCAATGTCAAGTTGGGGAGCGCAAGCAAGAAAAATCCACCTCCCGGGGAGATTTCTCACCGCGGGTAGTCGGATTTCTAAACACAGGCGGTTGCGGATGGTCGTGACTCATGTTGAGAAATCTTCCGTATGAAAAGAAGGGGAATCATCCTTTACAACAGAACCGTTACAATGCGTTACCGATACAACCCATGATTTACAACGAAAGTCGTTACAACGACTTTCGCTGGAGGGTGCTCTAGGATAGGGGATAGTTGAATTTACTATCCAACACCTTTCCTACTATCCACGGGGAATGGAGTTGGAATAGTAAATTAAACAATTCACTATCCAGCGCCCCCAACACAAGTCGCTGTAACGACTTGCGTTGTTAAACCTGCGTCGTAAAGGTACGCGTTGTAACGGTACGGGTTGTACCTCATACATCCAAAAGAAGTAGTGCCCTCTTGAGCTGCACATGGTGAAGTTCGCGTTGATTTTCCAGGGCAGGACAAACACCCAACGCTGAAAATCAATGTGAACAGCGTGATCAAAGGCACTCTGCCACTTGCGGAACTAGGCATAGCTCATCAGAGTTGTTTGGTCATACTGGCCAAGAACAAAGATTTAGAAGTGCACTCGCCCACCAATCATCTGCACATCACCAGCGTCATGGAATCCACCAACACAGTAAAATGGAGATCTATGAGGAAACAATGCTCACCATGCTTTTAGGCCCCAAAGTGCTGTTCCGCATGTTGGTGGTGGGGAAAGCCCATTGATCACTCATGGCACAGACCCCCGACCACGGCACTCCCCGCATCTAATCATAGCAAAATTGTTAAACTACTGTAATCCAGATATAGTGCTCTGATCGGTGCATGAGAAGAAATAACTTACACATCAGGGTAACCATCTTGTCTTCTTTCCTGACTTTAGGGGGCATCACAGGCAGCCCGCAGGGAGACTCTGCTCTTCCAGAAACAGTTGCAAAAAGACGAGATTTCCTATGCCATTCTCTGCCCAGCGCATCTTCGGATCGACTGTGATGGAACTCAGAACACATTCACGAACCCCATGGCAGCAAAGGACTATCTCAAGACCATCACCCAAAGCAGTGAATCCAACCACTTGAGGATATTGAGGATGGTGGCACTTAACACTGTACTTGCTGCTTTTTTTCTATTTCTGAGATGTGGGCCTCAGTGAGGCAGATGAGAACCATACTCTCCCAGGCATGTGAATTGCCCTGGCTACTCAACCTGTCCATTTCGGTTGATGCACGTTTTTTCAGACACCTCTGGACTCCTGGAGGAGTTCTGGGATCCCACGCTTTATCGTTATGAGTGATAGTAGGTTACCTTCTGTGATGTATAATGTTATGTTTATGTTTATGACTTTTCTGTTCATAGGTTTGCGGATGTTTTTAGCATGTTTGGTACACTGAAGGGGGTGGAGGGGTAATTGTCTGCTTGTTGTGACAGATGCCACTGTGGTGCTACTTCTTCCTTTGCTATTCTTCTCCATCACACACATTTCCCATCCAGAGCCATTATGCTGTTTTTCTGGCCAAGCCTGAGGACAAGTAGCCCTACTGACTTGTAATATTTAGGGCCTAATAACCCTTGTAAGACTTGACTGGTAATATTCAAACTGCATTTGTGCAAAAAACACACTTAACACATCACACAGTGCTAGCCATTGCTGTCCACTGGGCACTGCATATATTGGCCACTTCATACTCCAGAGGCATCATGATTCTGGTGGAAATGAGGGATGCAGTTCACGGTTACCCACTCCATGGTGGACAAACAGAGTTGATTTGCGATATCACGAGGGGTCTTTATGGTACCCCTATGCTCTGATTAATACATATGACATATGACCCTAATGTGCATGATCCTGTTTTTATATGACACATTAGAGCCACATCCATGCCCTTCCAGAGATTTGATCACATATTTAGACCCTATGTTGGGTCGGTCGGCCGTGATGGACTGGCATGGTAAGCATTCCACCATAGTTATATGGGAAGGCATGGATGACTATAGTATTGTGGATATATGGAGGCTGTGACACCCATCTCTGCAGGAAGCATGTTGACTCTGTACATAGGTCATGGTCTTGACTAGACTACTGGTTGGGCTCTCAAGAGATGTGTGCCTCGATGACAGCTGCCTGAGACTTTGCCTGAACATGTGCCATTGAAGTTGGGGGTATCCATCCCTACTCATACTCTCACCCAATGCACATGGAGATTCCAAGTGACAGCACTCCTGAATTTAGTGTTCTGGGAGGTACTCCACTCAGCTATTGCATAATATATTGACAAACATATTGGTTCAGTTGAAGAGATGGACACCTTATGGGAAGCTTACAAGGTCACATTCTGGGGTATGTATTAGCATGCAGGTGGGAGTGTTAAGGGCAAAACGCAACCATTTGCAAAATATTGAGGACATATTGAGAACCCTAGTACATGACTATGAAGTTAACCCTTGCCCTTCCACCCTTGCCACTATTCATGAGCACATCGCTATCTTTAATGACTTAGCTGCATAAGAACTACATTTCTTATTTAAGCACACCACTGCTTGGACGTATGAGGAGTGTGGACAGTGGGACATACCTTGGCTGCAAAGCAGTGAGCACCGTGGGGACAAGCACGCATTGCGAGGATTACTACTCTGTAGGGTATAGATCATTAAGGCACGCCTTCTATACTAACTGATTTCATGAACTTCTATATTTGCCTCTACGGTACCTGCTACCCTGCTATGGCAGCTGAAATAGGAGACTACCTGCAGGAAGTAGCCCTGGTATGGCGGTCTCTCAGACAGCGCCCTTATCTGGTACAATCTATTACACTTGAGGAGGTCAAGTATGGTAAAGCTCCAGGCCTAGATGGTCTAACAGGTGAGTTCTATAGAGAATTTGCTGACCTGACATCAAACCTACATGTCATGTATGACGAAGAGTACAGTCAGCACGCCTTACCCCCTTCACTGCGAGAATCTCTCATAGTGTCACTGCTGAAGCCTGACAATGCACTGGAGAACTGTGAGTCATACAGATAGCTGACATTATTGTCTTCAATTGATTTTGATGCAAAGATCTCAGCCAGGATATTGGCGGGCCAGCTCCAGCCATTACTTCACAGTCTGATGCTAACAGATCAGTCTGGTTTCATACCAGCCCATTCCACTACACACAATCTGAGTACCCTTTTTGTATTATTGCACAAGCTCAATCCTTCACAGACACCAGAGGCAGTCCCGCTGGACTCCGCCAAAGCTTTTGAATCTATTGAATTGAGCTATATGTTTATGATAATGACCCGTATGAGGGTATCGGAGGCATTCATGTGCTGGATTTGCTTGCTGTATACTAAACTGGCAGCAAGTGTGCATATTAATGGCAGCACATCCAAGAGGTTCCCTATTCAGAAGGGTACATGCTAGGGGTGCCCTCTGTCTTCATTAACATTTGCTATAACACTGGAGACATTGGCTTGAGTGATCCGGCAACAGCATGCTCCTTCCACACTACAGCTTTGGTTGTGTTCACTCAGTATCTTCCTATATGCGGACAACATGGTGTATGTCAGGGACCCTTCAGCACACTTGGCACCTGTAATTCGGGAATACATCAGGTTTCAACAATACTTGGGCCTGATCATTAACTGGTCGAAGTCGGTCATATTCCCCTTGCTGCCTAGTACTCTTGTGTACTCCTTGACTTTCTCTTGGTATGGAAACATGGTACAACTATGATAGGTCACTGTGAAGGGGCACTGAGTCGGTGCCCCAGACCATGGCACTGTCGCTAGTGCTAATGCAACCTTTTAACTGTTTATCTTCCACTTAATTCCTTTATACTTCATTATTTCATTACTTCTACCAACGGTAATCATGATTCATCCACGGGCAAAGGAAATGCCAATTTACTTAAGTTTCTCATATCCTTGATGGGCCATCCGAGCCTCTTCATTCAAAAATGCGTACTGGAGGCGTGTTTCATCATAAGCAGTTTATTAAAAACCCAATGCATTTCGGGCCTCCAGGGGCCCTTCGTCAGGGGTAACTGTGAAATTAATTAAACACTTATTAACATACAATGCGCTACTTTGTTAGGGCCATTTCAAAGTTAGAAGATCAGGTCTCCAGATGGTCTAGGCTGCCGCTGTCTTTAGCAGACATGATACCCGTTAGGAAAATGGTAGTGCTGCCTATGTTTCCATATATTTTTATAAATGCTCCCATCGTACTACCACAACACATTTTTAAAACACTTAGGGCACACATGATTACACTGACATGGGCAGGGAAACAGCCTAGGATCCTATGGGATATACTCACACTTCTGTACGCCAATGGGAGCTTCAGTGCACCAAACAATTATGCTACTTGCTCAGAAATTTGCGCACACTATTGGTATGCACTGCATGATTATGTGCCACAAATTCCGGTAAAGCATAACAATGCTTATCTGATTTCACGTCTAGAAATACTACTGCATAAAAGAAAGGGGGTGACATGTATGGAAATTAACACAATTTACTCTTCAACAGAAGCTTGGCGGACACTTGGAACGCGGGCAATCAAGACTACTCTGTATGCGCCGGCGCTCCGGTTGAGGTTTCAACCTATCATATCAGACACACAAGAGGTCTCGGTGTTGGGGCTGTTTGGTATGCAAGGGTAAAAACCATGAGTGATGCCTACCCTAATGGTACTTTCATAGCTTTCAACGATCTCACACAGCGGCACACCCCGTTACTGTCATTCACATACAATCGGCTTAGAGCTGCCCTTTTTGAGTTTTACACCCATTTCCTATCATGTAGCTCAGGCAGAGAGGTTCTTTGATGGTCTTGCTCCTTTAATAAGTAATGGAGAGTTTATTGTTAATTATTGTTCCTTACTCCTGGAACCCCTTTCAGAAGATGCCAGTGTTTATGTATGATCTTAAAAAGTTCAAGGTTTACTCTGGAGTGGGTGGTGATGGAGGATAACCAGTCTCTAACTGCTGGTTTAGGTTTTATCATTAGTGTAGGGGCTGTTTCTGTGCTTCTCATCCTATTGGCTGCCTTTAACAGATATGACCTCCTGTAGCCCCTAGTCTCAGGCTTGTCTTATGTTTGGACCACGTGTTGTGCAAATTGATGGTTTTTGCTACAGTTTCTGAGCATTCTTACCATTTTCCCAACAATAAACCCTCCATTACATATAAAAGGAGAATAACCATCAGAGAACTTCTCTGTCTGAGCTACATGATTGTCAGAGTACAAGATTTGGGAACCTGGCTAAAACGCCGAACAGGTTTTTATACATGCAGGGAATGTGATGTCTGTCATATGGGCTTGAAAATGAAAAAGAAATTCCCATACATCACCTGCCAGAACTATGATATTCGCCAGTTTATCAATTGGCAATCCACCTTTGTAGTAAATGTGATTGTCTGTGGCTGCTCCAAAATATATGTAGGGAGCACAACATGACAACTGAGATCACACATTCAAGAACATCCTACAGCATGTATCGCACAAGATGTGTCTTACTCATTGGTGTCACATGACTGTGAAATGGGGGCACACAGAGCTAACATTTGCTTCCACAGTATTAAAAGGGGCGGTCATGATCCAAGAGGGGGTGATAGGGAATTATGGTTATGATAGTGTAAAGCCAAATGGATTTGCAAACTTAGAGCGTTAAAAAGACGTCTCAACTCGGACTATGAACTATACTATTTTCTGACAGTATCTTTAGAAATAATGTTAAGGAACATCACAGGCATTAAAAATGCTTCCTTTCCAGGTTCCCTACAAGGTCTCTCTTACACCCTGTGTAGGTTGTTTTATCACTCTTGTGTGTTCAATCTGTATCTAGCTATCACTCTTGACAAGTTGAATTTGAACTGACCCGGCCTTTAGGTGCCTTCTATACCTGGCTGTCCACCACCCTCCGTCCACCTTCCTTTCCCCCCTCTTCTGTCCCCCCTCTCGCTCTCATGATTTAATATTAGCAGGAGAGGTGAAGGTGCTTCCCCCTGCATCAATTCCATGCACATGACTGTGCTCAGAGTGCTGCACCGGCACGTACCAGGGCAGGTTTTGGACGAGATAAAATACCAACTCATAAAGTGTAGATGTACATATAGCTCTTCTGTTTCTGTTTGATTGTTTACCAAAGTGCATAGCTGCACCAGGCTACCAGCGCAGTAAAACATACTTCATGTTTAGAAGACGCCAAGGTTTGGGGTAGACCTGATCTCAGTTCTGACAATTTATATCCTGCCTAATCTTTCAAGCACTCATCGACTGTCAACTATCCATGCTTGTAAAGCTATAAATATATCAGAACTGATACATAGATTGAACTCCAGACATTGAACAGCTGACTCTATTCAGTGCTAACGCTGCTCTAGCGCTGCGCGCTTAACGCTCCTCTTGCTGTAACCTCCCTGCTTGTAATTTTTAAATTGTACTAAGCTTTGCTTGTATTTTACTGCGCCGAGCGCTACGCGCTTTTAACAATTAGGACCGCTTAGGGGGAAATAAGGGAGCTCTCACCCGCACTATAACCATCTCATACCCACATTTTGTGGGATAGAAGGGACTTGGGGGCACTGCAGGACCATCGCGCCGGTTTCGAGCGCCATTTTGGAGTGGGGAGAAGTCCTTCCACTCTGAGCGCCATCTTAGGTGAGGGAGAGACACTCGCCCTGCCAGGACCCACGCATTGGAGGAGAAGGTTATAACAGTAGGACCTCCTACCTCGCTCTGTCTGACTCTATTCAGTGCTAACGCTGCTCTAGCGCTGCGCGCTTAACGCTCCTCTTGCTGTAACCTCCTGCTTGTAATTTTAAATTGTACTAAGCTTTGCTTGTATTTTACTGCGCCGAGCGCTACGCGCTTTTAACAATTAGGACCGCTTAGGGGGAAATAAGGGAGCTCTCACCCGCACTATAACCATCTCATACCCACATTTTGTGGGACAGAAGGGACTCGGGGGCACTGCAGGACCATCGCGCCGGTTTCGAGCGCCATTTTGGAGTGGGGAGAAGTCCTTCCACTCTGAGCGCCATCTTAGGTGAGGGAGAGACACTCGCCCTGCCAGGACCCACGCATTGGAGGAGGAGGTTATAACAGTAGGGTAGGACCTCCTACCTCGCTCTGTCTGACTCTATTCAGTGCTAACGCTGCTCTAGCGCTGCGCGCTTAACGCTCCTCTTGCTGTAACCTCCTGCTTGTAATTTTTAAATTGTACTAAGCTTTGCTTGTATTTTACTGCGCCGAGCGCTACGCGCTTTTAACAATTAGGACCGCTTAGGGGGAAATAAGGGAGCTCTCACCCACACTATAACCATCTCATACCCACATTTTGTGGGACAGAAGGGACTCGGGGGCACTGCAGGACCATCGCGCCGGTTTCGAGCGCCATTTGGGAGTGGGGAGAAGTCCTTCCACTCTGAGCGCCATCTTAGGTGAGGGAGAGACACTCGCCCTGCCAGGACCCACGCGACACCCTGCTGGCCATTTAAGATGGCCGCTAGACAGGTGCGCAGCGACGGTGCGCAGCGGGGGCGCCGTAGGGGCGCCGCAGGTGCGCCAGAGGTAAGCCCGTTTGCGCCCGTTCGCGCAACGGATGCGCTTAGGGCCGCTACCTCTGGCCCCTCCGGTCCAAACCGCTTGGCCTACACTCGGTCTGAGCTACTTAGTCTCAGACCTGGTCAGGACCAGGTCAGCCCTCCAACTTCTAGGCCTATTTCCTGTGGCTTGCTTAATGTCAGATCCCTCTGCAAGCACCACACGGAAATAGCCTTCCTCATCGAGTCTGAACAGCTCGATGTCCTCTTCCTCACGGAAACGTGGACTCGGGAGGACTGTGAGGTCGAGCTGGGCTTAGCTTGCCCCTTAGGGTATAAAATCAGCCATTCTCCGCGCCCTCTTAATCGAGGAGGGGGAATTGGATATATCTATAGGGACTCGCTCACCCTCTCCCAGTTAAAGATTCGAGAGGTACCGGGATTTGAATTGATGGGTTTTACAGTTAAACAGCAGGAGCTGATCTGCTGCTCGGGTGTCCTCTGCTATCGTCCCCCGGGACCGGCACCTACCATATCCTTTCTCATTGATTTGATTTACGAACTTGCCAGCTCGCACTCCAGGCTATTGGTCCTTGGAGATTTTAATTTGTGGGCAGGCAGTTCGCTGGACCATGCTTTCTTCTCTCTTAGCCAAGCTTGTATAGACATCAACTTAGAACAGCTGGTGAACGCCTCCACGCATCGGAAAGGCCATACTTTGGACTTGGTGTTCGCAGACCCTCAGTGGGCTGCATTAGTTGACATCAAGTGCCAGTTTTGGACGGATCATTCTCTGATTAGGTTTTCCCTTTGTTTGGAGGACTCTTCGTCGCAAAAGGCTGGATTACCCCTAACCAAGCTAGAGAGACCTTGGTCCCGAATACTCAAAACCTCCCCACTGCCGAACATTTTAGGTGAGGATTTCAAGCTTGGCAACACCGCCGAAGAATGTTATAATCTTTTCTGCCAATCCATATCGAGTACATTGGATAAGTTGGCACCCCTTCGGAAGTCCCGAGGAAGGGTGAACCGAGCCAGCCCTTGGTACACGAGCGAATTACACCAGCTTAAACTCGACTGTAGACGCGCAGAAAGGGTCTGGAGGAAACAGTACCTAGATTCTGATAAAATTGCATTTAGGTCGGCCATGCAAAAATATAAAGCTCAAATCAAGACGGCGAAAGCGACCTTTCTTGAATCTACTCTGAATCAGGCCCCAAACAAGGCACAGGCCCTCTTTAAAATCGTTAAGGACCTTGCCCACCCCAGGTGTGTGGCTAGCGCAGTTCCTTCATCGCAAGCTCTTTGTGACTCACTTGCGGATGCTTTTGAGGAAAAAATTCGTAAAATCTTAACAGGTCTGCAGGATCCACGGATTTCCACCACTGAGGAGGGAGCTTCGGAGGAGATGGCCAGTCGACCCCTGCAGAGGGTTACTCACCTCTGTCAGGAAGCTCCGGCCACGTCCTCTAGTCGACCCCGACCAGATGAGCAGCCCCCCAACTTGGGAGCTCCGGCGACGGAAGCCAGTCGACCCCAGCCGAGTAACTCTCCTTCTCCTTTTTTGGATCAGGCTCTCGGCCTGGGAGCTCCGGCGAGTGTGGCCAGTCGACCCCAGTTGAGTAGCTCCTCCCTTCCCTCTTTGGACCCGGCTCACTGTCTGGGAGCTCCGGCGACTGTGGCCAGTCGACCCCAGCCGAGCAGTTTTTCTCCTCCTCCTTTGGTTCCAACTCTCTGCTTGGGAGCTCCGGCGCTGGTGGCCAGTCGACCCCAGCAGAGTAATTCCTATCCTCCTCCCTTAGATCTGGCTCTCAGCTTGGGAGCTCCGGCGAGTGAAGCCAGTCGACCCCAGCTGAGCAGTTTCTCTCCTCCTCCTCTGGTTCCAACTCTCTGCTTGGGAGCTCCGGCATCGGTGGCCAGTCGACCCCAGCAGAGTAATCCCTTTTCTCCTTCTTTGGATCTAGCTCTCAGCTCAGGAGCTCCGGCGACTGAAGCCAGTCGACCCCAGCTGAGTTGCTTTCCCCTTCCCTCTCTGAAGGAGTTCGGAGACTTAGCTCTTACGGTTTCTTCGGGTTCGCCTTTGGATCCTCTTCCTCCAAAACTCTGGAAGGTGTTTCAAGAGGATCTCTTCCAGCCCTTGCATGCCATCTGCTGCCAGTCATTTGAGACAGGCATTGTACCAAGTTGCTGGAAGAAGGCAGTGGTATCTCCACTTTTAAAAAAACCTACGCTCGACCCTGCATGCCTATCCAACTACCGGCCGATTTCCCTGCTCCCTTTTCCGGTGAAAATCATGGAAAAATTGGTCACCCGCACCCTGTCCGGCTTTGTAGAAGGGAACACCTGGTTGGATGAGATGCAATTTGGTTTTCGCCCTGCGCATGGGACGGAATCTGCGCTGGTGACCGTGCTAGACAACCTGCGGGTGCGAGTCGACAGTGGTCGGGCAGCATTTTTGGTGCTGCTCGACATGTCGGCCGCGTTCGACACGGTCAGTCATCCCACCTTGATCTCTAGGCTGGAAGAATGCGGGGTTACAGACAGAGCTAGGGATTGGTTAATCTCCTATCTGGACTGCCGTCAGCAAAGGGTTTCGCTACCCCCCTTCAGTTCAGAGGAGCGGAGAGTGGGACAAGGTGTTCCCCAGGGCTCTGCCATCAGCCCCATACTTTTTAATATCTACCTCCGCCCTCTAGTCCAGCTCATCAAATCCTTTGGTATCTCCGCATTCAATTATGCGGATGATACCCAGCTGGTCTTTTCTCTGGAGGGTCAGGATGCAGTCACATTGGAGACTTTCCACCGGTGTATGCAGGCGACAGCAGAATGGCTCCGTTTGAACTCATTACAGTTCAACGGTACCAAGACGGAGGTTTTACACTGCTCTACAGATCGAGTTCCTCGCGATCTGCCGGCCGATTTTTGGCCTCCGTCCTTTTCTGAGACGGTGTCAGCCGCACAATCTGCGCGCAATTTGGGCGTTATTTTTGGGCCCAACCTGCAGCTAGATCTACATGTAAACAAGACCACTTCCACATGTATGATGCTTATTCGTATGCTGCGCAAGGTCTTACCCCTTCTCCCGGAGCAAGCCAGGCCAGAAGTAGTGCGTTGTACCATCCTAAGTCGACTCGACTACTGTAACGCACTGCTTCTGGAGGCCCCGGTAACACTTCTGGGCAAGCTGCAAAGGGTACAGAACATCGCTGCCAAACTCGCCCTTTCTCGCCCTTATCATAGTTCTTCTACGGCAGCGCTGCGAGAACTTCATTGGCTGCCGGTTCATCTGCGGGTTCGCTATAAAGCAGCTTGTATTGTGTTCAGGGCTATTCATGGCCTGGGCCCTATTCCTCTGCGGCGAATGTTTGCCTGGTATTGTCCATCTCGAGCCTTACGCTCCTCGTCGTCCAGGCTACTGATAGTTCCGCGCTTCCAGAGAGTGAGAATGGGTGGCCGCTCGTTCAGAGTAGCGGCGGCCAAACTTTGGAACTCTCTGCCAATATCCTTGAGAAGCCTTGAAGATCTTCTGGCCTTCAGAAAGGCTCTGAAAACCCATCTCTTTCCCAGGATAGGTTGAGCCACTGTTTTCCGCTGGATCATGGGTCAAAGCGCCAGGATGCCCTTGGTGGTGACAGGTTGCGCTATACAAGTATGCCACAATACAATACAATAGTGTGTGGGACGGGCACAGCATGCTTTACAACGAAGTCAGGATCACATGGGGAGAGAACACAACACTTCTGGGTACCTTTGGCCTTGAGCTCATACCAGATGGGGTTTAGTGTATTTAAGACCAGGAAACTCGAAGTGTCTGGTAGAACTAGACACTCAGAAGCAAGATGACAATGGCGTAGGATCTCCGCGTTAGATATCCTGTTCTACCGCCCGACCTGGGTTACCTGTGCCTGAACAGGTGGCTGTCTCTCTGCACCTACGCCTGTGGCCGCACACCGCATACCGACGGATGCATTTTCAATCTGCCGCACGGACGGAGCCCCCGCCGGATGGGAAGGAAGTTTTGGGCGGGCAAAGTCAGTCCAAGGGTGAAAGAGTTTTGGGGAGGAGCAGCTTTTCAGCGCTCTATGGGCTGCCAACTAGGCATGGGCGGAAAATCCGTTCCGCTCGCGGATTTTGCGGATTTTCGGGAAATCCGCAATCCGCGAGATTTGCGAATTTCCCGCAAAATCCGCAAATCCGCGAGCAGCGGATTTTGCTCGCACTGCTCGCACTGTTCGCGTGAGTTCGCGCCCCGCGAATAAGTGCAAAATTGCAGAAATACGATCTTAGCAAAACTGAAAGTAACTACTTACCAGGTTCAAAAGTTCAGGCTCATCATTAGTAGCCATTTCCTGTAGTGCTTCCTGAGGGGCCCCTCCAGAGTTCAGTTGCCAGTTGAAACTATTATGTGACCCTGCTCTGAACCTCAGAATAGTTACACATATGCCACAAAGGTCCTGAATTACAGCTAAGGGAGACAAGCAGGAGCCAGGCTGGAAGTTAAAATCCATTAATCAGCCCCTAATTCATTATTGTCAGTTGGGGCAGGGCAGGTGTTGTAACTAATTTTGCAACAATGAAAGCACTTAGCAAGTGCAAAAGATCACTAATCAGGGCGCACTAAGGAAGCAGGTGCCAGCTAAAAAAATATTCTGTGACACATTAATCAGCCCCAAATTAATTCAGGTCACTTGAGGCAGGGAAGGTGTGCTTTGCTTTGCCGAAAATAATGTACACTGGACAACCAGAGGGTGTGGTGATGAAACAGAGGGTGGCATGGGTGGGCCAGAGGGTGGCATGAGTAGTCAGAGAGTGGCAGTGGTGACAGAGAGTGGCAGTGATGAAGAAGAGTGTCCCAAACAGGCTGGACACGTAGAAACAACAAGTTCGCAAAACTTGCGACCCGACAGGTAAGTTCGCAAATTGCGAAATTGTAAAAACCCTCGCGAACTGGCAGAAACACGGGCGAACACAAAAAAAAAATCCGCAAATTCGCGGGAATTCGTGGATTTTGCGGATTGCGAATCCGCAAATCCGCAAAATTCGCGAACGCGAGATCCGCAAAATTCGCCCATGCTTACTGCCAACGAGGCTTGCCTGGACAATCAGTGATGACCTACAGTTATGGGCGGGCAACGCTGCAATGAGACTCGAACTCACCTGGAAGGCGAGAGGAGCAGGATCCAGCTCTCTCCAGAGAAAAAACACCATTGAAAGGCCTCCAAAAGTGACAAAGCAGGTGAGGGAGCTAGCTGAACGGATAGCAGCGCAGTCATAGGGGGTGAGACAAGAGTCTCCCCCAGTCATTAATGATGAGAGTGCAGGTAAGCCCAGTGACTTCTGCACTATTGAAAACCAGCTTGATGGCACAGGCGCAGGGAAGAGGAGAAACCTAACCGAGTATATGCAAGTTGGGGTGAAGAAAACAGTGGCGACCTAGACAGGGGAGGAAGGGCCTTTGCCCCCTAAGGGAGACAGTATACCCTTCCTACCCATACCACCTAATCTAGTTAACACAAACATCCCTCCTCAGGCAGCAATCACAGACTTCTTCTAATTCAAAGAAGGAGGGGGGAGCCATACACCCAAGAGCATCTTAGCGAATCTGACCGGAGAAAATTAAATAAATGCCACACAAGGATAAGGAGCCATCCTCAGTATCTGCGGAAAAGAACCAGGTGGGGACGTAGTAGCAGACGCTGGATTTTTCGAGCTTCATTTCCCCGCCCAGGAATTGAGTGCTGGGATTCCCAGAAAGTCGACCCAAGGGGGACACAAGAATCTACCTGACTCTCAGCTGAGTTATCAATCTGCTCTAGCTAGCGGCCTTATAGTGGGGAATGAAGGGCTGTCTGCCGCCAATGTCATATCAGATGGGACAGAAACATTTTTCTCCATTACAGAGGATTCCCACTCAGTTGACACTAGTTCTGGCAATAGCGAAATAGAGGATTATGCGTCAACGTCTGGCTCCAGCACACTAAAAGCCCCCGAGACCGCTCTCAAATGCCAAAAACACCGGAGTACCTAGAAGTAGTCGAAAGGACATACAGAGCCTCAAAATAGGCGGAGGTGCACCATTGGCACTGGGCTGAAGTGGGACTATTCCCACACTAGGATGCTGGGATCAGTGGCAGCGGGAACTGCTCAGCCAGGGAATCATCAACATAGCCAACAGGATGGGGGGCAGCTAACATAGATCCTGTTCGGAGCATGATACTAGTGTCAACTAAGGAACATTGTGCGGAGACCAGGGCGGATGGGAGAAAAGCTAGGCAGGCTACTAGAAAACTGGAAGGTGCAGTGCGGAAAGTAGGGAAGGCTGGTGTTGAGATCCGTGAGCGACTTAATAATATGCAAGAGAGAACAACTGATGTGGAGACCGATCTGTCTACTGTGAGAGAGCAGACAAGTGCTCACAAAGCCCAATGAACCGATGTTATGTGGAAGCTAGAGGAGATGGAAAATCGCCTAAGGAGAAATACCCTCCGATTTCGTGGTATTGAGGAGGGTCTGGAAGGGGATGACATTCAAGTTTTTATTCTGGACCTTCTTAAGGAAGCCTTTCCAGGTCTTACAGGCTGGGATTGGGAACATGACGCTCAGAGGGCTCACAGGTTCCCATTCACTCGCTACCAAAACACACAGCCCGGCAGAGAAAAAAAGCAACCAAGAGCTATCCTAGCTATGTTCCATCGATTTTTGAGATCTTGATAAGGGTGAGGGCTAATGACTGCCTAGTGAAATTTTACGAAGCAAGCTGCTTCAAAAAAACAAAGTTCCAGATTTTAATCACAGCATTCTGGAACTGGGCAGGGATTCAGAAACGGCTTGGCTTGGCTTGGCTTGGCTTGGGGTTGGCGGATTCAGTAGGTATACCCCTCTGCTTAGGAATGATCAGCTACATATGGCCCTGCAAGATGACTGTTTGGCAAGGTGGGAAAAGGCTGTCTTTGGTAGGGTTGGGGATCTCTTGTCTGGAGATCATATTGTGTCCTTTGAGGTAGTTAGGGAAAGATTGAACATTGCCCCAGGGATGTTTTAAAATGTTTGCAATTAAGGGATTTTCTACTCAAAAAAGCCACAGGAGCGGCAGGATTTACACAGGTCCCCTAATGGAATTATTAATATACAGATGTCTGCTGGAGGAGGCCCTGGATGATCTGGATCAACATAGTCTGAAGTGGCAGGACAATCTAGAGCTTCCAGACTCCTTTTTTTTAAATGGTTAGAAATGGGGGGCTCTATATTGTGTTCTGCCAACCAACAGTTCCAACATTTTAAAACCTTGTTTGATTTATATGTTACACCTACAAAAATTGCAAAATGGGGTGGAGTGGAGGGGACTCAGTGTACGATTGAAGGCTCGGATTTGGTTCACATATTTTCCACCTGTCCTAGTATAGAATTAATAGGCCGGGAAATAATTGTTTTTTTACGGGATGTACTGAAGGCGGATATCCCTCTGTCACCTCAGATTATGTTGCTAGGAGTAGCTGAGCCTGACAGGAGAATTGGGAAGGAGTTAATATTCATAGACATGTCAGTCCTTAGGTTGTGTGTTGCCTCAGCTTGGCTGGACCATTCACCACTGACCTTTCAGCAATAGAAAGGGTGCTTCCTACATATATATATACTTTAGAGACAGCATTGTATTAACGAAGAGGCAGGGAGGGAAAGATTAAAGGAAAAAAGTTCTGGGGACCACTCTCAGCTTGAATCTCCCTGCATACACAGAATTAGTGAGCTGTTAATTAATTTAAAAATATTCGTTTATTGTGATTTTTAATCAGCCCTACTAGACTTGCTGCTGCTATTTCTTATGATTTGTCTTTATGGCTGTGCATTTAGGCTGAACTCAACTTAATGAAATTGCTCATATTTTTGCAATGTATCTATGTCTTTTTGTTGCTGTTGCTTTATACTGGATTATGAATGATTATTGCTGTATATTTAGGATCAATTTGGCTAATATTTACAGTCAGCAAAGTATGTATGCCTATGATAACTTATTTTACTGCTGTAACCTGTTCATGTTCATCTTGGAAAAAATAAAAGAAATGAAAAGGAAACGAGGCGTGTCTTGTTTGACCGTCAACACCTGCGAAAACAGAACGGAGGATGGTCGCACCATACACGGGTAAGTAGTGAGAGCACATGCAAGAATCTGTGGCATTGCAGGATAGCTGGGGGGAGCAGTTTCCAGGGACCCAAAGCACTTCCGTATGGACTGTGCCATCGAAGTACTTTAGGCCCCTTTGAACAGTTTGCATGTGAGGGCGCCTGTCACTATTGCAGATATGATTATAAATAACTATGGGGCATATTAGCAAGAACTTGAGATATTTATTGCAAAACGCACTTAGCGAGTTTATTTTTATTGCTGCCTATCGCTGGATATTTTAGTGGAGAAAACATGCTATTAGCAACATTTATCTCCACTGTGATAAAATATCCAGCGATAGCGGCGAAATGCCAGAATATCACTGGAAATCTAGCGATATTAACGCATTAACGCCATGGTGGGCTTAGCCTGATAATCCACCTCCCTTTGAGGAATACAGGTAAGTCAGGTTTCAAGCAGGTGTTAATTACTAGCGATAATCGCGCTTAGCGCAACCTTTTTTTATCACTTTGCCTGCCTTGCTAATGGGCGATAGCTGTGTTAGCGACTGCTTTTAGTCGCTACCAGTTTGGGTACGCCCACTTTGCATGTCATTAGCGATAAATATCGCTGACATGCAAAGCGGGCCTCAAACCGGTCGCTATCGCCTAGAAGCTGTCGCTAACTGCTGTTAGCAACAGCTTGCTGATAGGGCGATAGAAATATCGCTGCTTTAGCGGCAAACAGTGCTGCTAAAGCGGCGATACTGCCTTTGCTAATATGACCCTATGTTCATACGACGCCGCTTTTCTCGTTAGTTGGTGGTACTGCACTTCATTTACCATGAGTGTACATTTGTTGAACAAAACACTTACCACAAGTGTGCTTTGTTGACCAATATGTTTCCAGTATTTATCACAGCGCTGTGAATTTTAATGCCATTTTACATGAAGATATCTGCATGACCTAATGCTAAATTGTTGAAGAGTGTGGGACACGCATCCTGCTCATGAGGTGAACCTAATTATCTTTCGTTTACACACATGCAGCCCATGTAGGATGGCAAGAAGTCTTGGGAATACTATCCCTGCAGCTGAGTCTCTGCAATTTCACTTGCAAGTGCTGGCTCTAGAGGAACATGCCTTGGATATTACTTGATAGGTGACTTTCTAATAATGATTTTGAATGTACAGAGTATAGCTTATTCGAAACATTAACAATATAGTCCGCCCACTACCATTTCTTGAGCACTATTTGTTGCCTTTTGAATGTTGGACTTGTGACTACCTCTCATGGCATTTCGGTGGTGAAAATATCTATTCAAATTCAGTTTTTTTCTGTTGAAAATAACTTTTGATGATACTTCATTAATATGTGCACTTATTGACATGACTACATGAACGTTTAGATAAATGCTTTGGTGGGATAAGTTTAGGTCTATACTCCCCGCATAGCTGTATGCATAGTGGAGAGAGTCTTTTGATTGATTGAATTTAGTTCTTGCTCTTAATCCTACTTTCGGAATCGCTTGGTTATTTGCTTACCTTTCTCTTTTATGTAGAAGTGACATATATATGTCAACTACGGGATGATGGTACGAATCATCCATTTGGATGCACGTTGCACATGTCTTATTCGGACGACTTGCACCTGGCACCTGAATGAACAAAATACTTTTGTCTTCAGGACTTAATATTTATTTATTTATTTATTTATTTATTTCGATTTATATAGCGCATTATAACCCAGGGGTCTCTAAGCGCTTTATCAGGGTCCAAACATCGAGTACTGTGGAGGATAACTGTTCATAAAAAGGTTACAGATTACCCCATGCTTGCTGGAAAAGTACTGTTTTTAGTTTCTTTCGGAAGGCCAACAAAATAGTCTCCTTCCGTAATTCAATTGACAGCTTGTTCCAGGCTGTAGGGAGCAGATATGAAAAGGCACGTCCACCTACTGTGGCCAGTCTGCACCGTGGTTGAACAAGAAGAGAGGCGTCAGCAGAGCGAAGTGTCTGTGCTGGCCTATATGGGATGAGGCGAGATTTCATGTACATTGGAGCCTTTCCCTACAGAGCCTTGTGAACAATGCACAATCCTTTAAACATCACCCTTTGCTTAACCGGCAACCAGTGCAGTTCTTGCATAAGGGGAGATGCATGCGTATTCCTAGGTTTTTTAAAGATAAGCCTGGCAGCGTTGTTCATGACAACCTGCAGCTTACGCAAAAGTTTATGTGGCAGTCCTATATATAGCGAATTGCCATAGTCAAGCCTGGCCAAGATCGTGGCAGAGACCGCTCGCCTCAGAGTGGAAAAGGACAACAAAGGTGAAACTTTCCTCAGTTGTCGAAGGAGGCCGACGCAGGTCCCTACCACCGTCCTCACTTGTTTTTGCATAGACAGCCTGCCGTCCACCTGGATGCCCAAACTCTTGACCACAGTAGCTGGTTCTGGAGGTGACCCTAATTCTCTAGGCCAGAAATCCTCAATCCATGGGTTCCCTGCGATGGTGATTGGCAGTACCTCGGTCTTATCCGGATTGATTTTTAATGAATTCCTGGACATCCAGTTGGCTGTGTGCTTCAGGATGTTCTGCAGTCTTACGAGGCCACCCGGACCCTGATCGAGTTGGATCACTAATTGGGTGTCATCGCATGGTTGTATACATAGCAGTCCATCTGGTTAAGCAGTCTAATCAGGGGTTGTAAATAGATGTTGAAGAGTAGGGGCGACAGGGCAGACCCTTGTGGCACTCCGCAGGCGATCGATGTATTGGTGGAAAGGAGATCACCGAGCTGTACTCTCTGGAACCTCCCTTCAAGAAAGGAAGAGATCCATGCGTGTGCTGTGCCCTCGATGCCGAAATCCATCATCCGCGACAGTAGTTGTTTATGACAGACGGTATCAAATGCCGCGGAGAGGTCTAACAGCACCAGGGCGCTTGGAATTTTCTTATCTGCCCTGTCCCTTAAATCATCCAGAATAGACAGCATAACGAGTTCCATGCTGTTATTCGCACGGAACCCAGCTTGATTTGGCTCAAATAAGTTGTTATTTTCCAGATGTTCTGACAGGATAGTGAGTACGTGTTGCTCTACCACCTTCGTCAGGAACGGTAGCTGAGATATGGGCCTGAAATTTTTTAGGCATTTCACATCCGCCCCAGCTTTTTTCAGCAGGGGAATCAGCCGGGCTTCCTTAAAAAAAGACGGGACTTGGCCTGTTTGTAGCGAAGTATTTAGTAAATTCAACATTTCGTCCTCTATACCTGGCAGTGCTAGTTTAAACACCTCTGGTGGACACGGGTCTGCCGAGGAGCCCGATTTAACCCGACTCAGAAGAGCTGGCAGCCTTTCCTTCGTAATCAAGGGAAAGGCTGTTAACAGACTAGTCACCGATGTCCTGTCAGGTATGTCCAGCAAGGGACAGTCAAATTCAGGGGTTGTGCCAATTTCAGCTACTAAGTCAGAGATTTTGTTGACAAAGAAATCTTGAAATTTTTGGCAGTCCTCTTGAATGAACTCCAAAGTTTGTTCTTTGTTTTTCCTGAGTTCTGTGAGGACTTTAAAGATTTCTTTCTGGGGGTTATTTGCAGTAGATATTCTCTCCTCAAAGAACTCTGCTTTCCTGGCTATAATGGCCTGTTTATATTGAGCGAGTGCCTGTACATACTGGCTCCGTGAATTGGAGTCATAATGCTTCCGCCAGGCTCTTTCTAATTTCCGAAGTCCTCGTTTCCTTTCCCTAAGGAGCTTGTTGTACCACTGAGCCCCATGTCCCCTACTCGTTCTATTCAGTCTACGAATAGGTGCCACGTGGTCCATGGTCTTTCTAAGTTTATCTAATAATTCATTACAGAGGACCTCAGGGTTTTCTGTCATGGTGTTGGGAGATGGATGAGTTCGTAGATGGTCTAATATTTTAACTTCATTAATATTTTTCCATTTCCTGACAGCCTTCCATCCTTCCCTAGGCTTCATTATTTGTTTGTCCAGCGGGAACTCACCTCTCACCAAGAAGTGATCAGACCAAATACATGGCTGGGCCACCACCGTATCCTGTGCAGAAAGTGTTGTCCATATCAGGTCCAGGGTATGACCCTTGACGTGAGTTGGACCCTGCACTAACTGGACAAATTGTAGAGATGTCAGTGCCTCATGAATCTAAAGAGCCTGCCCTTCCTTTGGTGCTTTCTCCCAGTGATAGTTGAAATCACCCATAATGATCACCGTATCATATCTTGAGCGCATATCTTGAGCCAATCTCAGGAATAAGTCAGGAAAATCCGACGAGGCCCATGGAGGGCGATAAACTAAAAGAATGACTGTGCAGTCTGGCCCCACCTTGAGTCTAACACTCAGCACCTCTGCGCCACCTATATTTTCGGCTAGAAGCCTTTCACCCTGTAGGTGCGAACTATATAGAAGGGCCACCCCACCCCCTCTCCTGGTATCCGCTCTGTTTAGATAAAACGCCGAAAATTGCGGTGGCAGAGATGCTATAAGATCTGGCATAGAGGAGTCCGCTAACCACGTCTCCGTTACTCCCAGAACATCCAGTTCCCCATCTTCCAGTAGACTAAATACCTCCAAGTTGTGTTTCTGGAGGGAACGAGTGTTAAGGAGTCCATAATGCAGACCACGGGCCTTGTGCACATGTTGTTGGCTCAGCTCTGGCCTAGATACTTTTAACAGTCCTAACTGATCAAGTGTGACAGCACACTCAAGCGTTATAGCGATTTTACCAAGATTACATTCACATAGCTCACCTCTGTTGTAAATGAGTCGCGGGCCAGGGGTCGTGGCCCCGGGTCCCGTTTGGTCCCGGATGGGCACAGATGGGCTCGACTCTGACGTGACTCCGGCGTGCTCACGCTGCGCGCGGACGCTGCGCGCCTGCATGGCCGTCTTAAATAGCTGCCTCTGAGCAGCTAGTGCGCAAACAAAAATGGCGCCAACAAGCGTCCCGCTTTTCCCCCCAATGTGGCTGCCGCCGGTGCTAACAAATGAGTGAAAGTTAAGAGAAGCAGGGACCCGCTAAAGTGCGGTGTCTGAAACAGTTAATGTGCAGGTATGAGGTACAATTTTTATACAAGAAACAATTCTATTTAGGCAAAGTCAAGTAACACAAATAATTCTAAAAACGAGTGATTTTTAAAAACGAGGTTTCCCTCCAACAGTAAAATGCGTTCTGCAACGAGCGCTGCTCGCGTTTGGAATGTCACCTTAATCAAGATTGTTTTCGGTTTGCCCGCCCTAAATAGCTGCCTCTGAGCAGCTAGTGCGCAAACACAAATGGCGCCAACAAGCGTCCCGCTTTTCCCCCCAATGTGGCTGCCGCCGGTGCTAACAAATGAGTGAAAGTTAAGAGAAGCAGGGACCCGCTAAAGTGCGGTGTCTGAAACAGTTAACGTGCAGGTATGAGGTACAATTTTTATACAAGAAACAATTCTATTTAGGCAAAGTCAAGTAACACAAATAATTCTAAAAACGAGTGATTTTTAAAAACGAGGTTTCCCTCCAACAGTAAAATGCGTTCTGCAACGAGCGCTGCTCGCGTTTGGAATGTCACCTTAATCTTATTATTGATTAATATTGATTGGTATGTAAGTCTGGATCTTTATGGCAGTATATTGGTTTGGAGATAACTATTAAATCTAAACTAGTAACAATATATGAATAATAATGTATGTTGATTTTGGATTTTTTCGGACTACAAATACCCTCCACCTTACGCAAAGAAGATTTTTTGTGTGATTTTTCTGAAATAACATATTGAGACTCTGATTGAAAAATAAATGTAGTGGAATTTAACGGATGCCAGAGTAAATAGTCTATTAAGCACTTGTGCTAAATATTGCATGTCTGTAGTTCACATGTACTATTTAAAGCAGGTGCTATTTACCACTTGTGATCATTACCACAACCGGAAAATAACACCCAATTACAGGTGAGAGGTGATTGAAAATTAGTGGAAAATACCACCTTATAATACTTCAGATCAAAGCAGGTAATTAACATTTCTGAAAGTGTAGGGAAGGACAAAAAATCTGTACAATATTACAAAAAAACGCTAAGACCCCCACATTAATGCATAAAAGTATGGTACACTAGCACTGTTTGAGTTGAAAAAATAAAATCTCACACATTCCTGCACACAGGGCCAAATCTACAAAAATAGACATAGACCGATGTACATTTCACAGGTTGACTGAAGCAGCTCACACTTCCATTCCACTGAGGACCACCATGGATGTAGCACTGATAGGCCAGTTTATCATTCTATGCCAGATCTATGTTCTGCTAAAACAATTGTTTTATCATTATGGAAACCCTCAGGGATCAATTCTTCCTGGAAATGCTGACCAACACTAGAATCTTTGCAACAGGCACTACAGAGTGGACTGTAGGATTGGTGCATGGTATTTCCCAGAAAACCTTTAGCAAAATACTATACTGGATGCTTTACAGAGTGAGCGAGCAGAATATATAGTTCTCCATGGACACCAACACAGCCAATGCCAACAAAGTAAACATCTGTGCAACAGCAGGATTTCCGGACAACCTAGAGTCAATTTACTGCATTCATGTACACCCGATGGCCTCAAATAGACAGTAGCAAGTGCGCTAAAACCGTAAAATGAAGCACACTATGTGAAAATGCTGTGAGCCATGGATCTGTGTATACTGAACTACTGTTTTAGGTGCTCTGGTGGTGGCATTGTAATAATTAAGAAAAGGCTTTTTCTTGCAAATGGGAGAATTTACCTTTTGAAGATGGCTCTTTCAGGCTTCTCCTTTCACCTCAATTCATGCTTTCCGGGATTTTGGTGTACTGTCCGCCAGGTCCAGCGCGGCTATGGGCGGCAAGGTTTTCCAGAATTGATTGCCCCTTTCTTGCTAGACGCTGTCAATTTTACTATTGTTGGTGACTTAAACATTCACCTTAACAATCCTATATGTAAGATTGGTACTGCCTTGATAGCCGACCTAGTAGCTTTGAATGTGTCACTCTGCAACTCAGGTCCCACCCATAGGGCCGGTCATTTGCTAGATCCTATTTTTTTAAATTTACCTAACATCTCATGCCAGACAGCTCTTTCCATACTTCGGTCTGACCATTTTTTGGTCAGCTTTAGGATGGGGATTAATCTGCTGCCGAAAAATTCGCTCACTTTTCCGTCCAAATCTAAGTGCAGAAATTGGAAGAATCTCGATATTGATTCTCTCAATCAACATCTCGTGAACAATATTCCTGTTATTTCATCCATTAAGACATCGGATTTGGATACCATCCATACTTGGATCATGACATCCGTTTATACTTGCCTAACAAAATCATTCAAGAAAATGATTAACCACGGTCCCCTTGGTTCGCTGCAAAGTTAAAAGCTGAAAAAACAAAATACAAAGCCTAGGAAAGACGTTGGAGGAAGGATTATGTGCCTGAATCCAAGCATAGCTACAAACTTGCCAAGAGGGAATGCAATTTTCTGTGCAAAGCGGCTCGTGCTGATCATGTTAATACTACTATTACATGTGTACATACTAATTCCAAAGTTCTGTTCAAAATAATAAAGGACCTATCATGAGCAACTTGTGAACCGACTCCCTCGTGCTTGATGAAGCACAATGTAAGTACATGGCAAGGTTCTTCATTGACAAACTAGAGGAGATCTATGCAGAACTAAATACAGAAACAACTAATGTGGATCAGCAAACCAAGAATGCTACTCCCTCCCTAGGCTATAACAGGCCACAAGGGGCTCATGACTAATATGATAAAATTGGCTGCCACTGCACATTTTGTCTTTTAGTCTTATTTTAAAAAGCCTTAAATCTGGTTTACCTATTGACCCACTCCGGACTCATATTCCCCAAAAACTAGAACCTTTTTCATTGGAACTTATCATGGAGTTACTAAATGCATCATTGAGGGAAGCAATCTTACCAACCTTTTGGAAACACACTATGGTTCTTCTCCTTTTGAAAAAGCCCAATGCTGACTGATCCGGCTGAACCTTCTCATTTCCACCCGAACTCCTTGCTTCCCTTTTTCTCGATAATTTTGGAAAAACACATTAATCAACAACTCATGCAGTTTATGGAATTCTATAAAATCTTGCATGTGTCACAATCAGGTTTTAGAGCAGGGTACTCCACAGAGACCACACTCATGGGAGTCACTGAAACTCTGCGCCAACATCTTGACAGGGGTGAAACAGTGGCACTAATTTTGCTTGACTTGAGTGCCACTTTTGACACTGTGTCACACACTGTTCTATTAAAAGTATTTCAATCTCTGGATATAGTTGGATCAGTGTTTGAATGTATTAAGAATGTTCTTACCGGTCGCACCTTTCAGGTTTTTTTCCCCATCTGCTAGCTCTAAGACCTATGCGTCTCTGTATGGAGTACCACAGGGCTCGATCCTTAGCCCTGCACTATTCAATCTCTATCTTAGCCCTCTAGCTACAATTGCAGAACAAGCTGGGTTGTCTATCTTTTCCTATGCGGATGGCACCCAGCTTATCTTCTCCTTATCCTCCAACGAGCCATCAACAATATCATCTTTAAAGGTAGGGCTGCAAAAGATAGCTAGCTGGATGCACACTAATTGGCGAAAGTCAAATGGTGAAAATACTGAGGTTCTAATCCTGGGGAAAAACAAAGATCTTTGGGGCCCTAGTCACTGCCCCCCCCCAAATAGGCGATCTGCCTCAACTGGTGCACACAGCACATAATCTAGGGGTGGTCATAGATGATCAGCTATCTATGTGGCAGGAAGCAGTCAAGGTTGCATCAACTTGCTTCACCATACTAAAATGGCTACATAAAATACTTTGTATGCTGCCTTGTCCCACAGAAAGAACTGTTATCCAGGCCTTGATTATGTCCAGAATGGACTATGGCAATGTCCTATAACTTGGAGCTAATAAGGGGGTAGTTCGCAAACTGCAAGTTGTTCGGAAATTTGCGACTAGACTGCTCTGTTATGTACCAAAAAAGTCATCTTCCTCAGGCGCTCTCTGTGACCGGCACTAGCTCAGAATAGAGAATCACACTAAATTTAAGGCCTTATGTTAAATGCATAAGATCAAGCTGGGCACAGCACCCCAATACCTAAGCTCCTTCCGACACGCCTACTTCGATCCTCCTCCCAAGCCAAATTTCTAGTACCTAGGTTCAAATTGTCACATATGGGCGGACGGTCCTTTTCGTATTTGGCCCCCTTGCTGTGGAATTTGTTACCCTCACGTTTCCGTCACGAAACCAGTCACAAAAACGTTTGTAAGGGCCCTAAAACGTGGCTATTTAATCAGCAGATGTTGCTCTTTTCGTAGTATTGTGTCCATTGACTCTGGGAAACCTCCGGGTAGCTGTGCACCTTATAAATTTAATTTAATAATAACAATAATAATAATAATGGATGAAACAACAATGCAATGATCTTAAGGAGAAGCCACATTAGTCATACTGTGGTAACACACCACCATCAATATACTGGGCATTTTTCAGTTATGTCCATCTGACCTTTCATTCTTAGGGCTTCAAAATTTTTAGCAAAAGCTTACACTTTTTCTTCAATACGATCTCTTTGATCTCTGGGTAATTAATTATGTTTCTGTATTTTAAGATATGCCTCACGTTTCTTCATTTTTTTTATAGTTTTCTTAATTGCTGATTGCCGATTGAGGATTTTAGTTGCATTAGGAGCTCTTCAGTTTTATCAATGATTTCAATAATTTCACCATGTTCTATTGTTAAGAAATTAGTTAATAATTTCATTGATTGTTTTTGTGCCCCTCATCAGGTCATTCTTTCTTGCAATAGTAGGGGCTCACATCCTGCCAAGAATGGATTTTCAGGATCCTCTTGTCTAACTGGGCTCTTTACCCTTCCAACAATTATATGCTTTATGTAATTCTTTCCTCTCAAAGCTTTGATGGATATTCAAAGAAGCATTACTAATAATATTATAACTATATTTTTTGTAATCAATCATTCATCCATATGTATATGCCTCTGAATTAAAAACATTCGTTTTCAACCCTTTTCCCAATAGCAGGCTAATCATGTGGAAGATGGCAGCAGCAGCACTGACATCCTCTGACCCTGCTTTTGATATGCTCAACCAGTCAGCTTGCCAGCTGCCTTCAGGATTCATAATACATCCAGGTTATATGTTTCTTTGAGAGTAGCTGCAAGTCTTATTCCCTTGTTTTTTAAGTTTATTTCTATACTACATTGTGATACAGCAGACATTCGTATCCTACACTGGGTACCTGTTAGGAGTGCAATTTAACCTCTTGTATTATGTACTCACATATTATTCAGTGTTATTGGTGAAACTAGATGTTAGAGGAAATGTGAACCAAGAAACACGTTCTTGTGAAATTAGATTCAATCTGAAGCTTAATAATTATTCAAAGAATTGTACTGGCTACGTATAAATGATGTAACACACTTATATAGGGCTCATTAATGATGTGACACATTAACACATCAAATATATTTGGAATGTTTGTTGGGCCAATGATGTGGTGAAATAGATGTACTAATATAGTTCAGTGAACGTTTCTATTGAACATGCGCACAGGTTTATGGAAATGCTAAAAGTAAATAACAAGGTGCATTCATTGTTTTAGCCTATGTTGTAGGCCTGACTTCACAGCACAATTTAAATGTTCTCATATCTGAAAATAATGCTTAGATACCCATGGGAGTATTGTAGAATGTTACTTGTTTCTATGCTTTGCACTGCAGGTGGACAAACGCTCTGTTAGCGAAGAGAAGGGGTATTGTTCCATTATATAGCTGAGGAATGAAGGACACACAGTTAGCTTGGCCTGGTGAAGATGAGGTGAAGGGAGGTGTGTTCACACAGGTGAAGGAGAATAGACCAAGGGCAAACTGTTACAGAGGGGCGTACATGGAGAAGGCTGTGAAAGGAATCAACTTCATGGAAAATGTTGTGGCTGAGCCTACTGTAAACTACATGTGAGAAAAGCGTTATGGGACATTTGCTGATTACAATTTTAAATACATGATGCATGGTAGTGAGAGACACCCACCCGATTCCATCTTGCCTTTCCGACAGAAAGCGCCTGAGTGATTGCTTACTTCTTTCCTGCTTGTGGCTTTATGCTGCTTGATCCATCTGATAGAGGAGTTTCTTCTTAGAAAGACTATGACACTTTTCTTTATTTTATTTCAAATTAATGACATATTGCAAAAATCTTCACAACAGGACACTTGCTCATTCGCACAACAGTACAGCAACAAGTACATTTTGCATGTTTACATTGCAGAGCAGAAATAATACAAAAGGTAAACTGAGAGTACCTCAAAGTCCAAATGAATATCACTGAACATCATATGATCATGTGTCAGGATAAGTCATCCCAGTGCTCGGCGGATCAGGCCTCTAATTCACGACCCAGTAGGATTAGGCACATTCTCAGTTTGGCTCTCTTTCTCAACAGTTCCACCTTGACTGTCCCTAGTAGCTCTACATGCACTGTACAAGGCCCAGAAGTTCTTAGGCCTATTGCGGGGGAAGAAGAGTTCACTATAGTGCTCTGTTTGGGTGCAGTAGTACTGCATGCCCCTTGCACATTGAACGGATGTGGGAAGCGGGCCTCGCATCCAACAATTTGCCACACTACATTTGGCCAGCAGCAGTCCTATGTCTACCAATTTACGTGACACCTTAGGTACTAGTTAAGAATAGCCAAGCAGTGACAGGACCGGCTCCGGTTCTAGTTTCTGCTCTATTATCTCTGCCATCTCTGAGAAGACATTTTCCCAGAACCTTGCAATACCTGGACAGCGCAACCCCAAGAGCATTAGGTTAGCCATAACAGTGAACAGTGAAGTCTTTCCCGGGTATTATAAACCCTATTGAGGTATTTGAAGTGAATCAACCAGTGTCGCCCGTTAAGGGACAAATGCTTTGTGCTGGTACAGCAGTATGTCCATGTCTCATTATCAATGTCCCTGTTTAGGTTCTGTTGGCAGGCCAGGTGGGCTTTAGTGAAATAGTTCTCTCTATAGGACATAGTAATGTTGTATATTCTGTTGACAAGCCTCATTGGTTCCTTAGCTTTTATGATTAGTGCTAGTTTCGGAGACTCAGCCAGGTCACCCCCAGAAGCTGACCTAGTGCAAGTCTGGTCCTATGAAACTGGTGAGGAGAGTGGGACTAGCGTCCTCCCTGCCCAAGCTGTCCCAGCATCTAGCCATACCATCCTCAAACAAGACACCTATAGTTCCAACCCTGATAGAATTGAGCACTTGTACTACACCAGCAACTCTACATGGAGGTAACCAATGGCATCATTCCAACCGGGCCTGGGGAGAGTACATGATGGTTCCAGACTGTAGCTTTAAGAAGTGGTGCCATGCATGTACAGTGTTGAGTGAGTCTAGTATACAGGTGCTCCGGTCAGGTGGGGAGAAGAGCACCATGGGCAATGGGCGAGTGAGGAAGTCACTGCCCTCTCAATGTGCAAATGGGGAGTGTCTAGTGAGCCGTGTATCCAGTGATAAGCATGTGCGCATTGTGCCGCTCTGTAGTACCGATCGAAGTCAGGTGCACCCAGTCCTCCAATATAGTAGTAACATGAGTATTTGCCATTTAACCCTGGGTTGTTTGTCTACCCAAGCTAACCTAACCATCAGAGATGTGAGTTTTGTGAAAAATACACCTGGAAGAAGCATCGTAATGTTGGTAAAGAGGAACAGGAGGTGAGGTAAAACAACCATTTTCACTAGAGAGATTCTGCCTAGGAGAGACAATGGCAGCCTAATCCAGCTCTCCACCTCATCCTCCAGTTTACTGATCAGAACTCCATAGTTTTCTTTTAAGACAACGCCTCTGTCAGAATGTATTTGAATACCTAAATATCTCACCAAGTCCGTTGTCCACTGCAACGGGTAGCCAGGGTTAAACTGAGTCGTGGCAGGGGTAAGGGGAAAAATGATTGATTTTGGCCAGTTGACACCCAGTCTGGACACCCCTCCAAAATGCACTATTTCTCGAAGTACAGAAGAAAGATAGCATTCAGGGTCACGCACTTATAGGAGGGTGTCATCAGCATAAGTCGAGACTATGATTTCAAAGCCTGGGATTCAGATACCTTTGTACCTGTGGTATTTGCAAAGCGCACAGGCTAAGGGTTCTGCAACCAAGGTGTAGAGAATTGGGGAAAACGGACAGCTTTGTCTTGTGCCTCTAGTAATATATATCGAGTTGGTCACCAAGTCCCCAATTTTTATTCTGGCTGTGGGTTTATAATACAGCACACCTAGTCACTGCAGGTATACCTCACCCAGTCCCATCCTCGACAAGACAAGAAAGGCCATTCAATAGAGTCGAACACCTTCTCCATATCAAGGAAGCCCGCGACTGCCGGAACGTCAGGCTTGGTGTGTTGGAGCGCTCTGAACACAGTGCAAATGTTATAAGTGAGGTTGCGACCCGGGACAAACCCTGCTTGCTCCGGCGCGATAATCATTGGAACCAAGGGTAACAATCTGTTCGCCGAATTTCTTTGCGTATATTTTATTGTCAACGTTAAGCAAACAGAGAGGGCAATACGATGAACATTCCTCCGAAGGTTTGTTCGGCTTCAGTATGGCGACAATAATCGCTCCTCTCATAGAAGGTGGCATCGTGCCCGAGACGCACATATCTTCAAAAAGAGTGGCCAAGTGCAGTAAAAGTAAATCTAAGCAGGCCTTATAGAAGGCAACAGTCAGGCTGTCCACTCCTGGGGCACTGCCTGGTCTCATACTGGCGAGCGCTAAAGTGATCTCCTCTTTCTCCAGAGGGCGCATCAAGAACTCAAGATGATTGTTAGTAAGCCAGGGTAGTTTAATATGAGACAAATAGTCCAATATGTCTTCCTCCATACCTGAACTACGAGAGGTGTATAGGTTCGAGTAGAATTGCCTAAATCCCTCGGCTATGTGTGTGCTAATAGTGAGTGTCTCCCCTTCTGCAGATTTAATTTCCGATATGCCTGCATAGACCCGCCGTTTCTTTAACAAACGAGCCAGTACCCCACCCAGGCGCTCACCCTCGCCATAGGAACGAGCCGACGCATATATACCAAGGTGCTTGACCTCGGTATCAGCTATATCGTGGTATTCCTCTAGCTGGGTCTTTAATTCCCTTAATACCTCCTCATCATGTCCCACCAACAGACGCTTGTCCAGGTTAGCTAACACTGTTTCTAGATCTGTAATCTTTGTACGCAGTGCTCCAAGGACTCCCGAATGCTTGGACATAGCAATCCTTAACCGCATGCGCGCTAGCGGGTTTTCCGCTGCGGGCTGAAAATTCGAAAATCGCGCGTTACGTGACAAAGCCAGCTCGTCATGCGCGCAGCGCAGGTAACGCCCATGACGAGCTGGCTTTGTCACCAGCACTGAAGGGGTTAAATGCTTCCCACACAACCTGGAAGCTCTCCACCGAACCAACATTTTTATCAAAGTATATTTCGATCGCATCAGCTAGCTCTTCCTTAAAGATTGGATCCAGCAAGGAGTACGGAGGGAACCACCAGGTAAATGGGAGGATTGTTTTCTGGGGGCGTCTAAGACCAACAATACTGGGGAATGATCCGAAGTGTATGGGGAAGGACCTCACATGCCCGCGTGTGACTCTACAGTCAGCCAGAGGCCAGCTAGTAGTCTATGTGTGTATGTGAGTCATTGAATGCTGAATAATGTGTGAACCCCTCTTTGTCAGGGAATATCTGCCGTCACACATCATGTAAGTCCGCTTGAGTCATAACATCCATAAGCGTTCTAGCTGATGCTGTAAGTCTTCTTTCTGGTCCCCTGAGCGATCACGGTTAGGGTCTAGGACCAGGTTAAGGTCGCCGCCCCAAAGTTGTTGTTCTGCCCCACAGTTAGTCTCCCTGTTGAACAGTGCAGTGTAAAAGTCAGGTTTGTCGTAATTAGGTCCGTAAACATTAATTATCAGGATGTCTAGGCCTTGCCCCGGCATCTGGATATAGTATATCGCCCATCTATGTCAGTAAGCAAAGGTTCAAGTGAGAGGGATGATCTAGGTCGAACCCAAGTAGGCACTCCACGGGCATCTGTAGTACATCCTGCAGAATGGGCAGAACTGTGCAAACCCTTAGTGCGTAGCATGGGACTGTCAAGGGGGTTGCATCTCCTGAAGTAGTGCGATCTCTATTTAATGTCTTGCTAAATATGTCAGTACCTTCCGTAGTTTCCTATGATTGTTAAGACCTCTCACATTCCATCTGAGTGCTTGTATTGTCGGCTGCACTGCAGACTTATGGTTAGGCCTATTAGCTGGGTCAAGAGCAGGTGCTGCCAGTCTATTTATTTCTGACATTGGATCTGTCTGTGCATTCATCATATGCATTGCATAGTGTCTCCAAAATATGACAAACCAAACAATTGCCCACCGCATCCACCCCCCCAGGCTATTCCCAACTATGCCCAGACAATAAACTAACAGCCTGCCCCAAATGACATCAAGAAAAACTGTAAACTTAAGCAATTCAATGAAAATCAAAAAGTCGTTGTCCCCCCTCCCTAACACCCCAACACAATTCCCCAAGAGTGCATTTCATGCGTGGGCAGAGGTAGCTTGCTTTTCTGCAATGAAATAGATTGAACTGGTAAACTTCAATCAGGCCTCTGCCCCGCACACCATCAGCTTGTGTTGAATCGTCTGAAAAAGATAGGGTAACCCCAGTCTATTCCGGTGGCCACATATCAAATTGTGACAGAGGTCATCAGTTTGGCCAAATATCAGCAGCAAACTCCGCTCCCAGCCAAGACCCCATATGCAAATCTTAACCTATACTTGTAGTGCAACAAAAAACAAGGAAAACATTGCAATTTACAGGATCACGGTAGCCTTTCTAGAGACCTTACATCAATAACCCCTTGAAAGATATACGTATTGGTAAGGAAGAAAGATCAAAAAGCTCAGTCCTGATCGCTAAGCTGACCACCAACTGCCCCTTCACTGGAGTCTCTCTCTGGGTTACATTGATTATCCTTAGCCCAGTCTTTCAGGGCCTTCTGTAGGGCCTTAGGGTCTGTGAAAATTCTCGACTGGCCTTGTCGGTTCACTCGGAGTCGAGCGGGGTATAACATGGCATAGTCAATACTTTACTCCCTGAGCTGTTTCTTCAAGGGAGAAACTGTCTGCGCGCCTCTTGTACTCATAACATGAAGTCTGGAAACAGCGAGATTGTAGTATGTTCCTGGCGACTTTCATTGTCGCATCCTGGTCACGGTAGCTAAGCAGCTTAGCTATGATTGGTCTCGGGACAGCGCCAGGTGGAGGGCATGGGCCTTAGTACCAGTGAGCTCTCTAGACCACAAACATAGGCAAAAAAGTTTCACTACCAAGAAGTGTGACCAGCAATTTTTGCACAAATTGCTCCATGTTGTCCGTTGGCGTTGACTCCGGCAGCCCCGTGATCCTCAGGTTGCAGCACTGAGATCACGCCTCCAGGTCCTCTGTATTATCCTGGAGAATCTGCATCACTCTCCCTAATTGTTTGTGTTCAGTATCTAGCGCTGTCTGGGCCACCTACACTTCTGTGATCCGGCGTTCTGACATATCCAACCGCTCTGCATGTTTGTCAAGCCTTTCCGACATCCTGTCCATGCGATTGGAAAGGGAGTCCAAATTGGAGCCCGGGACTGAAAGGCTGCTTTGTAAGCCCTTTTCCATTGCAGTAAACAAATGCAGACGTTGCAATCAGCGTCTTCTTGAGGAGGGTCCTGCACATTATCTCCTTGTAATGATGGCTCTTACTCCGTAATCATTGTAAAGTTCTTTATTGGCAACTCTGCTAAACACCGCGAAGACGATCACAACATATCACCGTTCCCTCATCAACTGTCCCTCCCTGGAACCCCACGCATGCACCCTTATTCTAAGAACATACAGACATTCTAGCAAAGAATACTACAACACGACACATCTTTCCCCTTAACAATAATAAATGAGCAAAGGAAAACTATATACAACATAATGATCTACAACACAACACACATCACCCCCCCTAAACAATAATATAGATGAGAAAAAAAAACTATATACAACAAAAGAAAATAAACCAAACTAATTAACATACAGTCCTAAAGTCTGTGAGGAACATTCTTCCAGTTCTTTCTTCATCTTCCACTTCGTCTTCCCACAACCAATCCAAGAACATAGCTGCAGCTCCCCCAACATCCTCCACTTCCGTTTTTCTATATTTTTACATTAGCTATTCCACTCACATGCCATACAGACACTCCACAACTCCACATTGCTTGGGAAACACACTTCCTCCCTTTGCCACTCTTCCACACTTCTTAGTTTTTACCCAGTCATCTACTACAAGTTCTTCCACCCTTGTCACACTCTTTTTGTCAAAGTTAATTTGGTACCCTTGTAGTGCTTTTATAATATTCCCCTTAACTCTTTCCGGTGACGTACTATCCATCCATCCCATGTCAACTCTCGACAACGTTTTCCTAGCACTCATCGTCACAAATGGACAAAACCTACCCACTCCATTCCTGCTCTGGACTGTAACAACAAAATCAAAGGCAAACAAATTCCATACCATCTCAAAACATCTTTCAGGTGACAAAGATGGTCTTAACTTTGTTAAACTTTTATTTGAATCAGCACACTCCTTGCATTCCCTCACTACCCTTCCCAACTCAATATCAACACCTGCCCACCAGAATGAACTTTTCAATCTCCTCTTTGTCCTAACAATTCCGAAATGTCCTTCATGACATAAACCTACTACTGTTCCCCTCAAAGATCTGGGTGGTATGACTTTCCCTCCTCCGTAAACAAATCCTGATTCTACACTCAACTCACCTCTCACCTTCCAAAAGCTCCTTCCTTCATCTGCATTTGGTTTCCCTTCACTCCAAACTTCAAAAACCTTCTCTTTTTTTTCCTCCATCAACCCATCTTTCCCATAATGCAGAAGCCACTCAATTGACTTCTCTAACTCTTCCTCCACCACAGCAATTTGATACCCATTCCATTCACTCCTAGGTACTTCTTTTATCGGTAAGGGCCATCTACTCAAACAGTCCGCAACTTCACTTCGTACACCAGGAACATATTTAATCCCGTAATTGTAATCCTGCAACTTCTTTGAAGGTCTTGCTGTTCTGAAATATTCCATTTCCCACACACAACCAAGGGCCTCCCTTGCTGTTGCAGAATAAAGTTCTTCTGCTGGTGTCAAACTCCTTGATGCAAATCAAAAAACAACTTCTTTTTCTTCACCATCATTTTGTGTTAAAACCGCACCCATTTATACCGATGACTCAACCCTCTCAACCATTCCTGAAGTCTCCAACCTTAATAATTCCTTTCCCAATTCATTCCTTACTGTAAACTGTTTGTTTCTTACTCTATAATTTACATGAACAGCATTCTCCTCTAATTTTATCTCATGTTTTAATTTTATAAGCACGCCCATTTTTCCTGAGAACACATCACTATACTTTCCTTTAATTTCTTCCATCAAATCATCATCTTTAACTTCTTCCGCTAAATCATCATTCTCACCCAACACCATAACCTGCTCTTTTGCATTCGGATTAAGTATTATATCCAAGCTTGCCTGATCTTTCCATCCTAAAACACTTGGTCCATTTTCCGCAACATACATTCTTCCCTCTGCCACCCTCCTTTTAAACACAAATGTCACATCTCTACACCCCACCATTGGAATGCTTTTCCCAGTGAATCCTCTTGGATTTATGTCACTTTTCATTATATCTACACCAATCTCCTTCACAAATTTTCTCTTCCACATATCCAGATTAACAATAGTATATGGCAATCCCGAATCTGCCACTAACATCACAATTACCCCCGGCACTTCAATTTCACATTGGGGTTTACTTCTTCCTTTACTTTTTACATCCAAAATAAAATCTCTTATCATAAAAACGTCATCGTCTTCATCTGAATCGTCTTCTTTAACTTGTTTCCTCAACTCATCTTCTCCCCTTGTCACATACTTTATCCTTGTAGTTTTATCTCTTCTATAACAAACTCTTGCGTAATGACCAATTAATCCACATACAGTACATTTTTGATCTCTTGCTCTACATGCTTGACTGTTCGCTAAATGTGTATAACTTCCACACCTAAAACATGCTAAATTAGTTGTGCTTTCTCTTCTATATTCATTTTTTGTTGCTTGAAAATATTTCTTCTCCGTCTTCTCTTCATCAAATTTATCTTTCCTTTCTGCACCAACGCTGTTTGCTCTTATAGTTTTCCTCACAACACACACTTCTTCTCTATCTTTTCCTTTCTCTTCTTCCAGGGCTGCTTTTGCACATCTGACTGATACTTCAGCCTTTCTTACTACCGCTAGCACCTTGTTCAGTGTTCCATCTCCCATGGTCCATAATCTTTCTTGCACCCTTTTATTGTTAGTGAGCATAATGACTTGATCTCTTATTAATTCTTCTTATATCTGTCCAAATCTACATTTCTCCGCCATTCTTTTCAACACGCTCAAATAATCATCAATCTTCTCATCCTGTTCTTGCTTCCTCCTGAAAAACTTGTATCTATCAATTGCTACACATACCGTTGGTGCATAATATCTCTCTAAGTCATCCAACGCATTCTCATATACATCCGTTTCATCTTCACCTCTTTCCTTCTTTTGCATCCGCACATATTGCCTTATTCCTTCTGGTCCTAAGGAATGTAGCAATATCCCTTTTTTTATTTCCGGTGTCATTTCTTCATTTTTGATAGTGAACATATAATTATTGAAATATACTTTCCATTCCTGCCATCTTATTTTTGGTTCTCCAGGTTCTGTTAAGAATGGTATTGGTGGCGTTAATGTAAATGTTTGTGCCGCACACATTTTCAGAAAGTAGAAGTTACGCTTCCAATAAACTTCCCTCTATGTTAGAGTTGTCCTTCCTTTTCCTTCTTTTTTCCTGCTTTTATTCACTTTATTGTTGCAAATACAAAATTACGCTTCTAATAAACTTTCCTTCTTTGTTTGATTTTTTTTTCTTCCTTTTCCTTCCTTTTACTCTGCTTTTATTTACTTTTTTTTGTTGCAATTACATTCTTTAAACGACTTTCCAACTCTTAAACTGCTTTCCTGATGCTTAACAATCGTTTCCTTCCTTAAATGGTATTGGTGGTGTCAAAGTGAACATTTGTCCTGTACACACTTCCTCTTTATTATAATATTCTTTACGCTTTTAATAAACTTCCATTCTTTTTTTTTTAATCCTTCTGCCACCTTCTTCCCTTCTTTTATCTATCTCTTTCTTCCATTTTCATTCTTCAAAAGAGACTTTCTGACTTTTAAATTGCTATTCTGATTCCTTTCATTCGTTTCCTTCTTTAAAATGAATACGAGTTTTCCCAATTCGTTAAAATGGCCGCCGACGTGATGACGTCACACGCTAGCCAATCAGCGTGTGCACATTCCCTTCTGTCTTCACGCGTCACAATCACAAAGACGCCGCCTCTTCTGCTGCTGTGCGCAGTGCCTGAATCACCCTCCACGCGCCTCTCACTGCTTCTGTCACCGCACGCGATTCTACACGCCTCTCAGCTGACACGTGCTGCCTCACACGGTATCACGTTATTTCCACTTCTTTCTTTTTTAATTAAAAGATCATTTACTTCTCACTCCGTCGTTCCGCTCACCTACGTCTTTGTCAATTTCACCCTCAGTTCCTTTTTCTAATTATCCTCGTCCTTCGTCTGTATCTTCTTCCACTTCACTTCACTTCTTCCCTTCAAACTCCGTGGGTCCACGCAGAGTTGCCCAATCCTCCGTCGCCAAAATTGTAATGATAGCTCTTACTCCGTAATCATTGTAAAGTTCTTTATTGGCAACTCTGCTAAACACCGCAAAGACGATCACAACATATCGCCGTTCCCTCATCAACTGTCCCTCCCTGGAACGCCACGCATGCACCCTTATTCTAAGAACACACAGACATTCTAGCAAAGAATACTACAACACGACACTCCTTCATCCGTAGCAGTGTTGCGACCCCTGGATTTCCTCTGATCAAATGATATTTTTGGCTGTATTCTGTCAACTTTGCCCATCACTGCTGTAGGAGTATCACTGTTCCAAATGTTTGAACCAAGCCAGGCCAGGCATAAACTGCTGATGTAATAGCCACTACCCAACCCAGCAGGCCCGACATTCCAGAAGGGCACTGGTTAATTGGTAGGGCAGTGCATGATGCATTTTTCACAACGTCCAGGGCCCAAGCCTGCAGTCAAAATAGGCCCTGCAGCAGCGCAACCTCCATCCAACATGCGAGAGGGAGAAATGCTCCAGGAGAAGAGCCCTGCGCTCCTGAGCCAGCTCCCAAAACGTTTCACAGATCCTCACACGCAGGAAGGCACAGTTGAGAGATGGGGCCCCCTATAACCAGGCGCACACACCACCACATCATTTGTGGCCAGTAGATGAAGTGTACACCATGCCTTATCCCATAGGGGGTCAAGGTCCTTATGGCCTCACAATGCATTTCACCAGCCTTTCAGTCATGCCTTTTGCGGTTTCTGGGTCACCAATACACGCTAAAGTCGATATTTACTCAGAATCCCTCTCAGGGAAAGGCGCAGGGACCCTCATAAAGTATCACGCACCCTGTGAGAAATGGGCGCCGCCAGTTTGCAGACACACAGTCACTGGCCTAGGCTATGCAGACAGGGAGGTTTGTCGCTCCCACGCACAAGATGGTGGGTCTCTACTTCCCCGTATGGCTGCACTCCGTGTATCAGGGCTCAAGGCGGCAGGTGTCCAAGCAGCGCAGCTCGCTGGACAGCCACAGCCTTGCTGCGACATCACCTCAAAAAGTAGTTGACGTGGGCAGCCGCCATACAGAAGGCACAGCGTCCCTGCCTCGGCCCGCAGCAGGTGCTTCTCTGTTAGTCCCCATCCCCAGCGCAGGCCAGAGTTTCCCAGGGAATCAACTCGCCTGCATACAATGTTCAGTCACCGCCAACACGCCACATGGAGGGAGGGTTGCAGCTCTGGGTTTCCCAGCTGTGGGCAGTCTGCAGTCTCCTCAACTAGAACACAGCAGGGCTGGTCTCCAGAGCGTCTCGATGCGTCGGGCTACCCCGCCACGTACCTAAGTCTGGGGATCACGACCCTACACAGCCACGCAGAGGCCGAGGTCTCTAGCTGGGCCGTCCAGGCAGCTTCAGGTGCCGTAGTTAGCTCGCACTGCACCAGAGACAAATACTGCTCCAATGTAACTTGCTGCAAGCTTCGTATGCCAGATAATTGACGCATTTAGAGATGGTCATGCGGAGCTTCGCACCTAGGCGGCCATCTTCGCGGCACACTAGCTCCGCTCCCTCCCTTTTCTTTTTTTAACCTTTAAATTCTAAATTAGGGAGGCCACTTCTAGAGTTAGATTACGGATAGATAGAATGCAGTGCAGATGCAGGGGAACCTTAACTTTTGCTTTCTGATTACATGTATAATAGTCATAAAACGTATTGTGCTTTTCTTGCTGCACCAACTGAATCTCTTCAGGAGATATGGATGTATTCTGTTTCCTTTGTATTTGTATACCCTTATGCTTTCATTTGTATCGGTCCACCTATTTTTTAATTTGTAATATAACTTGACTAACCTTCATTTGGTTGTCGACTTGGGTTATTGGTTAGTTAGTTACTTTGTATAATAAATTGATTTACAAGTTCCCTGTACACGTTTATGCTGCTAAAAAAAAATTAAAGGATCGACATGGGGGAGTATTGAAAAAATGGGCCCAGGCCCTTTCAGTTGTTTCATCCCTTTCAAGAAGAGGCATAGAGAGGTGTCTTTTATCCAATTGAAATATAATAAATTATATCTAGGCTGGCTGGGAAATGCATGCATCAAGAGAGATATTAACATTGAAGATAAACATTCAGCGGACCTTCATTTCAGGAAACATGGAAATGTAGTTGTCTGATACTGAAACTAGCTGTGGTTGATTTGATACAGATATTGTTCAACTGATAGTTATGGTTTATGTTCCACTTTCTCTAAGGTCTCAACCTGCACACTCACCCACTGCTGACATTGTCTATTTCTATACTCAAACTCCTTCTCGGCTCCACCTTATGATGTAACTCTTGTTTCTTTTCAGTCCATTACCAATAATGTGATTTATTACACTTTCTAACCATCCTACTATTGTACACTTGCCAACCCTTTCCTTTTCGCTTCTCAATAAACAAACACTAGCCCTGCATCATCACTGTATTTTATCTCATTACCTGGTGTGCTTTCCCTATGCTATAATATATCTTGAGTTGGTGATTTTCTTGAACTATTCTCTCTCGTTTTCAAGATATTGTTGCATGTTGATTCTTGTGGACGGCACATCTCTGGTTGGTATCTCTGCACAAAGCACTGGCAACATTTTGGTAGATTAGCATTTTTTTGAAAGTAATTACATATTTTAGACTATGTTCATGGTCAAAGACTGCATCATAAGCACACTTTGCAAAAGTAAAGAACACTTAATGTTTGGACTATGGAAACTTGAAAACACATTCAAGCATAGGAGTACACTGACTGATCCAAGCATTTTCTTTGCTCATTAGGAAGAGTATCATCCCAGATCTGTGGGTAGTTAGGTATACATGAGGCAAGGAAATGAAGATGAACTTCATACTGATTAGACACAATATTTTTGGGAACTTCCTGTACTAAAAATGTTTGGATCAGAAACTAAAGAGGCATGGACACGCTCCTCAAACCAATGCCAAAAAACAAGAGTAGTTCTTTGGTAAAGGAATTATTTATAGAAACAATGGTGTGCTGTATTCCGCGTTTTAGTAGCTTTATATTGAAAGCTTATTAAAAGAGTTTTTTTGAAATCATGCACGAGATCCTTTGTGGAGGAGAGCCTTTTGGATTTTTTATACAGAATGCAAACAATTACATCACTATCTGAGGCACCACGTCCTAAGTTATACTTTTCACCATTGTCAGTGTACCAAGTCATCTTTCTGTGCATGGTCACCACAGATCTTCAACTTTGTGATGTCCATGTTTTTGCTGACTTTAGGACCCATGCACTTTACCACTGCTAAAGAGTATTACAGTTCCCATGCTTTTCTGAATCTATTGGGCTGCAGTTTAAAAACACTGCAGAGACAAATGGCAGGGAAAAAACCCTTTCCATATGTAGAAAAAACCTGGCTTTCAAGGTTTGCAACTTCCCTTCCTATCTCGGCGTTGTCCCACTGCCAAGGAAATAATCTGTCTATTATCTTAATCGTAACTTTGAGGGTTTCTCACACAGTAGTGGCAAAGGAGACAGAGGATGGCTTATTAACTAAATATTCATCACTGCCCTCCCGGTCTTGTTCCACAACAAGCTCACCAAACAACCTTGAGGAAAGCAATGACCACTGACCCCCTTGTCCCGTAAGTACCCCATCCCCGGAAGCTCCAGTGGGATTTGGTCTGAGAGGTATCTGGGAAGAAAACTATACTTACCCATCCCCAGCAACTCCGAAACTGGTGCTAAGAAATAATCTAATCTGGAATGAAATTTGTGAGTGCCGGAATAGTAAGAAAGAAAACACTGCTTTTCTATTTATTCTCATAACCAATGCGAGAAAAATATCTTTTTCACTTGTGATGTAACAGGAAAGAAACCTCATGACTAATGTCACCATTTTGCACATACAATCTCTCTAAACCAGCATTAGAGCACTATCCAAGACACAAGTATATGAATATGAAAACTAAAAGCACATTATGAAAAGTTGTGAGGCATATAAAACATATTGCAATACAAAAATCATAAGTGCCAAGCAATAAGCGACAGTTATGAATGAGAAACAACCTATGAGGCCCTTAAAATGTAAAATAATGTTAATCATGTGCAAAAAATTATGCACATCTTTATCATTATTGCAAAAATACAACAATTCAATGTAGGATTTGGCTAGATTTACTCCAGTCGAATTCAGGAGGAAAACCACATTTAAGATGAGAATGTGGAAATGAATAATTGTATACAGGGCATGACAGTGTTCCCCTTGACGTTTAGTGGCTGTAAGGTATAAATATATTATATTTAATTTTAAAATATGGGACTATGGATGTACGTGTTGTACGACCTATGGGGTCAATTACGATGGCGTGTGGACGTGAGTCCGCCCACCATTGTAGAAGGATCGGGACTGCCCGCCTGCAATGCGGCGGACCCGCAACCCTAATTATGATGCAAACACCTCCACGGCGGTCGCATCTGGCAATTTAACATTGCGGCGGGTGCTGCTGGCTGCAGCACCCGCCGTAATGGTAAATGGTCATGTTGTGCATTTCCCTGCACAACGTGGCAGACACCGCACAGTTCCTGCCACACTTGTGCATGGAAATGTAGGGGAGTACCATGGGTACCCCCAAGTCCATAAATGCCCCCCCACAGAGGGGGCCCATAACAGGCCCCCCCAAAGCCAGCCTCGCCAGCCTTTTCATGGTGGATCCACCACCATGGAAAGGCTGGCTGATGCCAGAATTGAGATCTGGCGGGCGGTGCCTTTGAGGCACCCCCATATCCCCGGCCTTATTCGCTCCCCCAGGAAATCATTACGATTGCCTTTGGCGGAAGCGTGGCGGGCACTCTTTGTGCCCGCCACACTTGTGGCATGATTCTCCAGCCATCCTAATGTGGTGGGACCGGAGGTGGCAGTCCCTCTGCCATCGTAATGAGCCCCTATTTTCTGCTCATTTAATCTATAGCTTAGAATGGTTTAGAGTTGATCATCTCACTTCAAAACTATTTGCCTGTTGGCTTTTTAATATGAAAATCGAACCAATCGTAGAGGAGCTAATTTTCAGAGTTTTAGAAATCTATTTATTAAAAGCATTGAATAACATGCTATGGTAATATGCCATTTCAACTTTGGGTAGAATGTGATCATCGCGGATCAGAGAGCCTGTTTCATTATTGTATTTTGTGGGCCATTGACTAACTTGAGAGATCCACTTTTGGACTTCCAGAAGTATCCTTTATGTAGAGCACTATAGAATATTGAACATTAACGTCAACATCATCTTTAGAGAAGACAAGGTCTAGGTTGTATTTGTGACAACAAACAAGCCACGTAGTCTCTGAAGCACGAGTTCCAGTTTAAAGATGACCGAGGGCTGGTAGACTGAAAAGGAGCATTGACAAAAAAGCTTCATAGGAAGAAGGAATTGTGTAGTCCATTTGTTTAAGTGAATGCCATCATTTAAATGATGCTACCCTGTCAATATTAGTCATAACATGAATTTGTTATTAGACTGTTTTGCATCTAGGTGAACAAAACCTCAACGAAATAAAGATCATGTGCATGTATTGCCACTTTTCAGTCATCCTCATTGGTCAAAGATCAAGATAAAACCAGAACAGCGGTATTAATTGTATGACTGTTGCATAACTGGAGTCTACCCGCAATCCATACGATACATTCTTGGGGAGCATGGACAAGTGGATCAGGGTTGTCCCTTCATCACAAATACATTGAAGTATTTATGTTAGTCCTGCAATTGTGCATGGACATTGATGTTTCCAGCTTTCACTCAATAGAAGATCTTGGGGCATATTTACGTCTTCTGGCGCATCTCTGCAAATCAGCAGGGATGCGCCAGAACAGATACGTCACGTAATCCCCCCCCCCCTTGCGCCACCACAGTTGCGTCGCATTTACAATGCGGCGCACCATGGTGCAAGGAGGGGCAGATGCGTGACGCATTTTAAGGCGCACGGGTGGCGCATTGCTGGAGTCGCGTCGCAAGCGCGACGCAACTCCTGCAATGCACAGAGGCCGCCCATACTCAACATGGTGCCTCACTCCTTACGCCTGCTTCAAGCAAGCGTAAAGTTTTGACGCTGCAGCGTCGTAAAACTCTCTCCGTGAAATCTTGTAGATTTCACTGCGTCAGTTTTACGTGGCTTTCCTGCGAGGGAACGCCCATCCTGCGACAGAACACCCTTATGAAACCTGATGCAGGTTTCATGTGGCGCAGGGCTTTACAACGTGAAGCATCTGCCTAGATGTGTCACGTTGTAAATAAGTTGCAACATGGCGCATGGTTTACGCCGCCGCTGCATCACAAAAGTGATGCAACTGCGGCGTAAAAGTGTCGCAAGGGGCTTGTAAATCTGCCCCAAAGGATTTATGTCTTATTGCTCCATGAACAGCAAGCATATTCTAACACCTTTAAAACTCGGAAAGAGGGTGGGTATTGAAAACTTTCAGCAGAGCAGTAGGGTGTGAAAGTGCTATGCAAATAAAATTACGACACATCTAACATCAGAACACTTATTTATTCCCATGAGTCCCAGGTGCAGCAAGCATGCCGTTGATTTATCTCTAAAATGTAAATAATTTCAGCACCATGTTCAGGAAATAAACCTTCGATACGGTATGTCCAAAAAATACATGATAAAACCCTCGTCCAAAGCAGGTAACAGTGGACTCCTTTCCTATCACTAAATAGTTTACGTCTTTATAAAAGTAAGTTTTAGCTTTTGCCAACCTGTAGATACTACTTAGTGCAGACTCGTATCTGTTAGCAAAACTCCTGGGATGTGTCTGCAGGCTCATTAACCCACGTTTCTTAATAGCTTCTATAGGTGCTTTTTTCATCCTTTGGTGCGCAGAGTCTGTGCGCCTGGTTGTCAGACTAGCATGATTCTTCAAAAATTAGCATCTTTAAGACTATTTGCAATATTTGTCACTGCAGCATTTCTGGGGCTAGGGATTTAGCAGTGGTCACACTGCTTGCTCTGGTAGGAGTTTTGAATGATCTGAAGTTCTGTGATTTATCAGTGTAACTGTTATGACGCACCTCTTTCACTTTTGGGTACCTTTCATGTTCAGAATCTTCTCTTCATCTCTTGGGTATTAATAGTTTCTCCCTGATTGGGGCACTCATCCTACTTCCTTTACCACTGCAACTATCTGGAAGTTGGAAACAAGTATACAGATTTTAACAGCTATCAACACTTTCGCAAATCCTCTTGGGTGTCAGAGGCAGGATGTGGACAAAGCAATGCATTTATTTTGTGTCACACCTGACAAGGATGGGCCATTCCGATGCAAACCAGACACTTAAATATATAATTGACTCACTCAATCTTATTTTAAATGTGTACATATGTGTATATATTGTGTTGAACATTTTAGATAACTTGTGCTTTTATGATCCGTTTTAAAAAGATCGAATAAAGCTGTGTGTCTATGACTATGACTCACCCTTTGGTAGCCTCTGATTTCACAGGACTTAGGGTCTGAAAGTATTAAGGCACAGAAGCACGCTATGACAATTGCTCATTACATTTTTTAAAGTATGTTGTACATAATGTTGGAATATGTGAAATTAGGTGCATTATTAGATACTGTAATCAAACTTGAAGATTATAAAGTAGGGTAGTGAATGAAGGGGAGTCTCAAGGTCCCATGAAAACAAACCCATCAACTCTGGAACTCATCTACCAGACTATCATATCACATAGGGGGGAGAATTGTACTGATATTCGGAAAGCCTTGAGAGCTATCAGAAACCTACAAGGATCAGTGCACAAAGTGCCCCATAATTGCTGAAAGGATGGCTAAACTGGAACTAAGGACCACAGTTTTGGAAACTGACTTCGCTGCTGCCATGGTGCTCACTGAGACTCACGAAGCTCCATTTGTAGAGATACAGTTGAAGCTGAAATATCATGAAAATTGCCAAAGAAGAAACAATCTACAAGTCTTAAGGGTCCCAGACAGGCAGGAAGGAATCCTTTTTTTCAGAGGGCTTTCCCTGAGCTTCAGGGTGGGAATTAGCTGCAGGTGATTCAAACAGCAGACAGAATCTTAATAGTATTGAAACCGATAAACTGCAACCCAGGGAAACACAGAACAACGTTGGTATACTTTGGCACTTTTCTGTTTAGACAAGCCATTTTGGAAAAGGCACAACCAGATGCGAAGCGTACTGTAGACAATTGTTCGCATTTTATTTGGTCGGATTTCTGACACATGACTGTGAAACGGAGATGACGGCTCAGATAATTTATCAGACCTTTTCAGGGCAAAGGTGCACAGGCATTCTTGATTAATCAGGCACAACTCAAGATTATATGGACTAACAAGAATGGGTGTTTACATAAGAAATTAAAGCTAAAGAATTTCTGATGAGCAAGATTATATAGGCATCAAACTTTATTCTGATCTATAACCATTACTCTGAACTAATGGAGGGGCCTTGAGTTGTCTGTTGCACTCAGGTAGAAGAGTAATGTAGTTTAAGTCAATTGCATTAGTGGCATGGTTGGCATGATGTTTTTTATGCCCCTTTCTCATTTCTCATTTTTTCTTTTTTGTGTTTTCTCACTTATGCATTGAATTCACTGTTTAATGGTGTTTGTTAAGGGAGCTAGTTTCAGATTGTACTGAGGGGACTCGTGGCTCTGGGGATGGAAAACTCACTCAACTCCAGTAGACCTGTGCATGGTATATTTGCTTCACAGGGGTTGGAGGAGCAGGTGTGTGTGGGAGGGGTGGATTGGGATGGCCAAAGGAAGGGGAGGAGGGTGGTAGAGGATTCTTCAAAAACCAATAGTTTTCCCTCATCCACCAGAGGTTGCATGCTTCATCATTGGGGAACCTCCTCGCTCAATGAAGCCTGGTTATTTTGCGGGCTAAACCCTCTCTCTGAGAGGGAGTAGCTCAGGGATGTTTTATGTACTAGGAGGGTAGATCTTAAATACCCAATGGGAACTTGTTGGCATGGTAAAGGACCCAGTGCAGATGGTGAAGTAATAAATTGAGTTAAAACTAGTTACAGGGTTCACTGAATGACTTTATTCTAGATGTCCTTTGCTAGGATTAACATCAAACATGATGGAAAACATTAGACCCCGTTGTATCACTTAAGGATCCACATGTTTCTGCTAGTGACCTATTCAGTGTTGTGGCCTTCTTCAGGATCTACTTTGTGCTACTGCTGTGAAAGTGAAAAACACAAAAATGGGATAAGAAAAAGTATATATTCTTTATATACAAATCCAGGGAAGACCTGGCTTGGCAATTCGGGCTGGACTGTTCCCATGAGGCAGAGGGTCAAGACTGATTTGCATATAGCCAGGTTTGAACTGGGGTGGCAAAGTGAGCTAAAAAATAATGATGGATTCAACCCAGGTCTGTGACTGGGGGTGAGTGTCTGAAAAGTTTCAGTGCTCCGTCCATCACTTCCTTGTGTTTGCTTTGTTTGCCCTAAGTTGGCAGGTTATGCCCAGACGTGTATCCCTTGCTCACTTTGCCACTGGATTCAAGCTAGCCTGGCTGATGAGGGATGTTACTCTGAAACCAGTCCCATGATGCTTGTTTCTGGTCCAGGGAAGATCTGGCTTAGCAGTTTGGGCTGGAAAGTTCGCATGAGGCACAGGGTCAAGACTCATTTACATATAGCTGGGTCTGAACAGGGGTGATGAAGTGAGCTACAGAGCGATGATGAATTCAACCCAGATCTGTGACTGGGGGTGAGTGCCTAAAAAGTTTCAGAGCTCCGTCTATCACCTCCTTGTGTTTGCTTTGTTTGCCCTAAGTTGGCAGGGTATGCCCAGACGTTGGCTCACTTTGCCACAGGATTCAAGCTAGACTGGCTGACGAAGGGTGTTACCTCGAAACCAGTATCAGACACTCACCGCCAAGACATGGAACACCCTCCCACTGAGCCTACGACAGACCCAAGACCTGCTGACCTTCAGGAGGATACTAAAGACCTGGCTGTTTGATCAGTAGCGGACCCCACCTCCCCCCGAACCTTGAGACCCTCGCGGGTATGTAGTGCGCTTAACAAATGACTGATTGATTCTGGTTTACAGTCAAGGGAAGACCTGTCTTGACAGTTTGGGCTGTTCTGCTCCCATAAAGCACAGGTTCAAGACAGATTTGCATATAACTGGGTCTGAACTTTCGTGGCGAAGTGAGCTAAAGAACGATGATGGATTCAACCCAGATCTGTGAATGGGGGTGAGTGTCTGAAAAGTTTCAGTGCTCTGCCCATCATCTCCTTGTGTTTGCACTGCTGTAATGTTCTCATGGGACAGGTCCCTTAGTTCACGTTGCGATCATGGATGTGGTTTCATTGCCAAGTTCACAAGTTGTACTGCAAAGCGTTCTGGGAGACAGTGTCTATTCAGAATCACCAAAACAATCCAAAGGACCAGAAAAAGTAATCCAATTGTAATCCAGACACGTATCCAAGGAGTAACAAAGAATGTCTTTTTCAGCCAAAGATAGAGAGCATTCACTTGTAGCTTGAAAGGGAGAGGCAGCGGTATTTCATGTTCACTTGAATCCGATGAGAAGTCATCGTAATGCATGAAGTAGCCAGTCTATTTTTGGTAGCGTAGCAGGTTTTGTAGAACTGGGAGATGGCTCAATCTGTGGCATATATTCACATAGACATAAATATCCTGAATCTAAATGTGCGTTTCTGTACTCGTTGACTATACAGTTATAGTTGTTTCAACCGGAAGAAGTAATACTTCATTGTTTACAGTTTGTCTTTGCAGAGGGGAACTTCTGTAGCTATTAAAACTTCCATCTGAACTTCCTGACTGGCAGCGAGAGGAGTGTGCCCACTACTCAGGAGCCCACGCGATCTACTGCTGCAATTGGGACATAAAGTGCTGTTTAATCAGATCAATTGAGGCAAACCTTTTGTTTCGGTGGCCGGCAAGAGGGGGAAGAAGTACAGGTCTGGTGCCTTCAACAGCCAGGACAGGTGCTCTGTAAGATGGCCCAAATTCTTTCATGATCACAATTTTTTCCTTGGCCAGGACCCAGCTGTTCTTGATGGTACAATCTTCCTGTCTCCAGTGGTGGTGCATTTTACTCAGATGTTGGTTTGTGCGCCCCGGTATTCATTGAGTTCCTGTTAAACAGCAACATGTTAATTTATGTCAAATGGTGTTTCAGCCACCACTATTCTGACATCGAGGTTTGGTACCCACATTCTCACACCAAACAGGAATTCATATGGAGTACAACCCCCAGGGATTTTCATGGCACATTATTGAGTGGCCTCTGGACCCCAGATAGATGATTGACCCAACTGCAACCCAATCCTAATACCCTTGCTGGTAAGGATAGCTTTACGCCATGGTTTTTCCTCTCACCTATCAAATTTCCCTCTGGATGACAGGGGGAGGAGTACTGCAAGGCCACACCCAAACTTCCCATGACCTCTTTGTAAGCCCGAGAATTAAATGCCAGACCCTTGTTTGAATGTAGTGTGCCAATAGTGTATGTCCCAACAAAGACTCGCAAATCCTTTGAAAGAGTTTGAGCTTCAGCCGAGCACTTTGGCCAAATCCGCAGGAATTTCTAGCATGAATCCACTGCCACCAAGATGTACTTGTAGGCCCTGTCTGAGTGTAAGGTGACTCAGTGATCCATATAAACACAAGCCAGAGGCTTGTCTGTGATCAATAGAGGTGTCTGAGGTAGATGTGCCATGGTTGAGCCTTTGATCTGCTTACAAATGTCACACTTGAGGACAAAGTCCTTGGTCTGCTTAGTTAAACTTGGCCACCAATTGTGCTGCTTCAATAATGATACTGTAGCATTAACCCCTGTGTGTGCAGAACTCACATCACAATCCCAGTCTGTGATCAGTGTTTGGTATTACTCTATCCCCCACTCCTGGAATCTTAGCATATGGAATATTTTGAACATCTAACTTGTAGGAACAGTTGAATGGAAAGCCTTTCAGCAGATGTTTGTTGTTGCAAGCAGCATTGACAGCCGCCAGGATATCTGTGTCTAACCTCATACTAGGAGTGATTGCAACAAGGGCAGAAGTGCGGACTGTTGCCTTTGTGGCTTCATAAGCCAAAGAATTCCCTGCAACTTGAACACCGACATGTTGATGACTCAATGTATTGATAACAATACCCAGAGGCAAGCATTCTTTCAGCTTTGCTACTTGTTCCCAAAGCAGCTTGTGCTTTATTGTGCAACCCTTGGAATCTCAAAATCCATTTTGGCCTCAATAGTGAAGGTATTTATCATATGACTGGACACAGTAATACAAATCATACACTAACATCCATGCAAATTAACAATATTTTAGGATGCTCCCTTCATCCTGATGATGATCTTGATTAATAAAGATCGAAACGTCGTTGACTGTCCCAAAGAAAATCATTCCCCCATTGTACATAATTATGTGGATCACCCTTTGTTGCATCTGTAATATCCTGTTTGTTTCACTATATTCACTCAAGTCACAATATGCACCCCACCACGAATATGAGCACCTGTATATATTTTTACTAATTGAAATGATTAAAATTTCATATGTTGCCCTATATATTTTGCTCTCTCAGTCACTAAAGCAGTCTGTACCGCTGTGAGAATTTTCTCAGTAGGTGCAAAGCACATTTCTGTTTTTGTGTAAAAATTGGATTTGTATGTACTGTATCACCTTAATTGAAGTGATATAGGTGTACCCGTTTGGTCCAGCTACTTCACTTATCACCAGGTTGTATGTAAATGTTTAGAAGCTATCATGTCAGCTTGTACATAACGTAGTCATTGGTTGTATGTTCCTGTGTCCAATCTGTGATTGAAAAATCAGGTCTGAATAAATTGTAGAATGGTTTTACTCATTATGCATAATCCAAAATGTACGTTCAGTGAAAATTAAAAAATTCTAAAATGAATTGTAGTCTTTTCAGAGTTGTCGGAGGATGGAGAAATGCACATTTTTCTAAAGAAATGTGCCGCCCGGCTTTTGCCTTTACTAGATAATTCATATCCTTTAAAAAGGACATTGAGGTGGGCAATTTTTCATTTTTTATAATCAAATGTGTAAGTAAGGCCCAGTATAATGCTGTCTACTCTGTCCAAGTGTTCCATTAATTCATCGTACGTCAGATAAATATCGTATACATTGATCATAATTTTGGAGAAACTCTGTCACTCTGAATGAAAACAACCCAGGGCAATTTACACCCCCTGAGGTAAACAGCAACATTGCCTTTGTGAACCTAGCGCTAACAATGCTCTCAAGTATCTTCTTTCAGGTGCTATATTCTGGCAGAAAAATCCCTTTGAGATATCTTGTGCTATTTTGTATTTCTTCTGCACAATGTTATTTATCAGTGTGGCACTATGTCCATTTTGTACTGCAAATGTGTGAGTAGAGGTGTTTAAGTGTCTGTAGTCTAAAACTAGACGGTATGAATTGTCCAGTTTCATTGAAGAGGTGCAATTTTCTATTTCTTGTTCAATGATTTCCTTAAATTGTTTTTTAGCTTCAGGTTTTATTGGGTATTGTCTCTGGAATTGAGTAACTGATTTTCAGATGATGTCACTCATCATCCCACCCAGCATGATTGTAGTATAGTGTAGGAGCCAGTACTAGTGCTCACTCCTTAGCATATGAATGTTTAATTGATTCTGGAATGAGGTTAGATAAAGGAGGCAAAATTACTGTTTCCCCCATTGGGCACTCCATTAGGAACCCTGGTGGCCAATCCTTTTGAGCCAAAATAATATTGTAACCTTAAATCAGGTTCTCCCAAAAAAGGAGCCTTCATGTTCCTGGATATGTTGCCCTTCCCTTAGGAGTGTTATCGGATAAACGATGGGGTACACTTACCCTTGTATCCGGTATTTCCATTGTGATATGTTGACTCAGCGCTACTACCTTCCAGGTAATCTATCAGGTTCCGGTGAGCTATTGTGACTTCTGTCGCGCTGTCCAGCATTGACACTGCCCATTCCTCTTTCAGAGTCCTCAGTAGCCTGGGCATGTCTAATTTTAATCCAAGCTACCTTCTTCTTTTTGAATTGAACTTTAGGAGTCTTTTGTTTGTCTTCTTTTTTAAGGATGTAGGCTGAAGTGCTATGTGTTTCTTTTTTGGCATCAAGCGCTCGTCTGATCTGTGCTCTGACTATCCACCTCTCTCCAAATTTGTACCAGATAAATCTTGTAAAGAACGAGAGTGATATGTATCAGTATCCTGATGCCTGTCAGGCTTTCTAATATTATAACGGTTTCTTACATTTTATTTCTTCTCAGGAGTGTCCCGTTGAGGAGACCCACCGAGTGATTGTGTTTTGTTTTGTTAGTTTTTTTGTTTATTGTCACATTTCCTCTTGGAAGATACAGGAGCTTGCTTAGAGTTATCCTTTTTGGAATTACTCTTAACCTGTGGTTTCCCTGGTCTGGCTCCCAAATAATCTCTGCCTAGAGTAGCAAAGGTTTCTTTGATAATTCTAGGCAATTCACGCTCCTATTGTGCAGGATTAAATTCCATCAGGTGTTGGTATATAGCCAATGCTGCTGCTTCCCCCTTTATGTTACTTAACGTAATGGCTGATACTGAGGAAGGAAAATTTGCCCATCAGTTTCATCCCCAAGCCCAGGGCAAGTGCTGCCCCACACTCATTCTGTACCTATTTCAGTACTTCAGGTAAGACAGTCAGTCAAGGGATACCATGTGTTGTGGTGTAAACTGCAGCAAAGACTGTACCCCAGAAGGCACAATCTTCCACCGAGGGAGCCATCCCCACTGGCAAGTAAACTGTTAATGTTCCGTGTTTTTCCTGCGGGCCCGGTATGGGGAAAAATGCCTCAAGCTGGCTTCTTTTCTGTGCTATTCAGAATGGAATTAGCTCCCGACTGGTAGAAATATTTACCATTAAGGCACTCAGTGTTTGCGGGCTGATACCGTCCCTTCTTCTTTACTGATATGACTGAGTCTCACGTTTTTAATGGTGTGGGGGAATGCACCTTTAAACCAATTTATGTGTTCTTGGTAAGTTAATAGAATTTCTATGTCCATATATTGAATGCATTCCTCTGGTTTTTCATCTTCAATGTAAGTGTGAAAGAATTATGTGCATGCATCCGTAGCCGAGAATATAACCTGGGAATAGAATACCTCTGTTCTATATGCTTCATATGCCTCAACCATGAAGGTAACATCTCCACCCGTTGCCGGGAGACCATATTGTAGTAATTTTATATTAACTGCATGTCTGCAACTTTCTGTAGTATTATGACCTGCTACTTTCTCTGCATCTGCTTCTCCATTTACTGACATTGCGTGAAGAGAGAAGAGAAGATGTTTAGTAAATGAATTTATCAAGAAAGGCTTTACACAATGTGAAGAAAATGTTATCCTACAAGCTTGAATAACCTAATACATAGGGTATACCTACTCAGCTGAGACAGATTCTCCTTCCCACCATGGACATCTCTGGTTTGGATGTGAGTAGGGGTCTCCGAGAGAAGCAAAACTGAGTTACTCAGATAGAACTTTAAGTAAGAACCCAATCAACTTTGGTAGCGTCAAGCCATGTGCTTCCTACTAATCCATAGAATCTGCACGTTTGTAGAAGAACATAAACTTTGGGTGAGGTACCCAAACTGATTCCGGGCACCCCACAGGATATGTTGTCCTAGAGACCAACTAGCTCACATTGCCACCAAAAGTCCCCCTAACCTTACTAAAGAGTGAATAGTTCTGGCAATCACTGAACCTGCCAACCCTGACCCCTCAGGGAACGTTGTAACAAATTAGAAGCTTTTGCTCTGTCACTTGTGCTTAATTCTGCTCAGAGAAATATACAAGGAATACTCAGTGAGATGGTTTCCATATATTTCTTGCACCGTTTTATTCTTGTATAGAATACATGTGCTGCGATAATCAATAGACAGAAGCAGATGAAAGTGATTACAAGCACGAAAAGAAGAAATAGTAGATATAGTTCTACTGTGGTGCTAAAACAGTGTGTATATGCAGGGATATAAAACAAGGAAGTAATAAGACATACTCCTTCTATAAAAACCCAACTCTGTGTGTACCTAGAGTGTGTGTGTAGGTGTGAAGCCAAGAATCTCCCCGAGTGACAATCCAACCCCATTACGTGGTGAGAGAGAATGTAGAACCCTGTATTGGTCATGAACTGCACACCCCTCACAAAGATGTCAGACCGCTGCGTGGTGAAGTCACAGCACGCAGGTACCCTCGGTGTCAGCTGAAGTGCCTCCTCTGCTAATCTTTTGGGATGTTCATTATTTATAATAGAAAGCATCCTTGTGATGTAAATATAGATTATCAATGTTATGGATATGCAGTTAGTCCTGTCGCCTTGTGGATGAAGATAGAATGCCATTTGGGCATTGTGCGTAAAAAGGCCTTGTTAATGGCGTTTGAGGCATCGTGATAATGCTTTGTGTAGCTAGATATGTAAACAGATGTAGTTTCAGAGAAACATTGTCACGCATGCGAATATGTGCAAAAGGTCACAGCAAAAATTTTATTGTGCAAAATTAGGACCATGTAAAAAAATCTGCAATTTTTTCATGGGGCCTAACCCAGGCACATATTTAATTATGCATTATGGGGTCGGATTAGACAGATCTATGCAGTGTTAAATGATTTTGAGGTGGATGACCTTGATTCCTAGGAAGCTAGATGGGGGGAAAAATTGGGATTCAGGAAGTAGCTAGTCAGGCAACAATCAAGATGTTATGTTATGTTATGTTAATAACTTTTATTCAGCGCACAGCTGCCCCAGCGAAGGGGCGTCCTGGCGCCTGATCAAGTACCACAACACAACACATCGACGCTGGAAAGAGAAGAGATCAGTCAGCAAAGGTGAACAAATGGGTTTTTATAGCACGTCTGAAGAGAGTCAGATGGGGAGAAAGTGCTATTAACTGCAAGTCTGAAAACTCAGCATTTTAAACTATATTTAATCTATATTATACATCAACAAAGTTGTTCAGCGGGGGCAAAAGGGCTCATGATGAATGTGGGAAGGCACCCGCTGACCTGGTACATAGGTTTTACAATTTTGTCAAGCTACAGGCACTGAAGGAGGTCATTGAAGGCTTGTGGAACAAGATATTTAGAGCAAAGGTGCACATCAGCTCATTAGTGATGTTATTGGAGGATTAATCCATCTCAGTCGGGGGAAGTGGGGCAGTGGTTTTTCTTGGTTAGTGAGCATGCATAACCTAGAGAGACCCTTGTTTAACTGTAAGGGGAGAGGGATTAGAAGGTGAGGGGCACTGACTTGGTCCCCTATGACAGCATTGATTGAAGATAGCTTTGGCTGGAGGGACTGGCTTGCCTCAGAATCGCAGCTTCTTTGAGAGCCTTTCTATTCCCGACTCATAATGCTAGTTAGCTGCCAATGTCCGGCTTTTGATAAGTGGCGTTCAGTATAGGTCAACGGGATGTCCAGCATAGGTTGACGGTTTAGGCAAGGTTGTGACAAGGGTATTTATTATTTTTTAATTCTTGCTGGATTTGGTTGACAAATTATCCAGATATATAATGTATTGAAGGGTGGTGTCCTGATTGAATTTGAATGATTTTTGTTGCTTTTAAATGTATGAAGTATTCTTGGGGTTACTCTGCAGCCCATTGGGGACTAACCGGACCATTTTGATTTCTCTTGACTCAGTTTTAATTAATTCTTTATTGTAATCATATTATGCTCCTTTTTGGCAATGAAAAAAAAAATATATACAAGGTACATAGTAAGTGGTCTGTCTTATGTTTATTTTCGTCCTACATCCTTTGGTCTCCAAGTTGCCAATGACCTTGCTCATGGGGTGATGCTATTCACTAACAATGGTTAGTTTCTTGAGAAAGTATGCAGGGTTAATATTTCTGATGGCTTTGAAGGTGAAATAGATGGTCTTGAAGTGTCTGTTGGTGTTGGGGGAACCAGTGCAGCTCTTTCAGATTTGAGGTTCCGTACACTAACTTTTTCTGACTGTTGCATCATATAAGGAGCTTCATTGGAGTTGGATGGCATCTGAAAGACTGTTGAGAAGAGAATTGCTGCCACCCAAGGGAGAAAGGGCTGGAAATTAAAATGATTTTTGGGAATCAGTGTCTGGGAGAAAGGGTTTAACTTTCTTCAAGAAGATCATCTTGTACAACCTTTTGTAGATTTGACTGCCAATGTGCTCCTTGAATGTGAGTCCTGTGTAGAGGGTAATATTTTAACATTGTATGTCATCTGGGAAATCCAGCTCCTGGGTTCATAATATTAGGCACTAATATTTCTTATATAACTGGTGTGAAGGACCAAAGGGAATAGATTTCACTACAAAATGTTCCCCAAATAAACAATGATTATAAGGGGTTTGGTTTTTGTATTTGGATATTGGAATTTTGACAGGAAAATATGAAGAGCAAAATACTTACTTAAAACCCAAATTGAAAGTTCAATTTATGTATCAGTCACCTGTTTGGCCAAAATAGGCAAATCGTTCTCTCCCTTATTTCTCTCTAGGTTCCCAAACTACCTAAGATAAGGCCATTGAATATGATCCTCCAAACCCTGAATCCCTTTCTTCAGTGACAATGCAGCCACAGCATAGGATTTTATTTTGGCAGCATAAGATGTCACTTGATCCACAAGCACATTCTGAGTTTCCTCCTGCTGCTTCATTTGTTCTATATCAGTCATGTTGGTCCCTAAAGATGCAGTTAGTTGTACCAGAGTGAAAATGTACTTTCTTGACAAATACTGTTATTGTTATCTTTTTAGATCGTTTTCTGGCCATCATATCAGAAGAAAACTGATTAAGGGCTACCACAAGATTCACAATGTCTCGTGTGATGATTCACTTGAGATTTTATTTGCAATACTGTGTGCCTCTTTGCCTACTTTGATTGATCGGCCTTGATCAGATGCATCTTCCTTTTTTGATGATGTCAGAGGTATATCACTTGCTCCTTGACACTAATATCGTTCACCTTTTGTCCACCAGATAAGGCAGATGGTGGTACCATCTGTACTTTTGACTTAGAGGATTTTGTCAAAGGTAGAGCATTATCCTCTTTTGGAAGAAGCTGGTATAAAGTTCATAATAACATTCTGATTTTGTGTATTAAGCTGACTAGTATCAAGGATACCCCCAAAGTCATTATGGAGCGCAGATTCTGGAGGAACCACCTTGCTGGCATACAGGCTTAGTTCTAATTAACCTCAACCCTTACAATATATGAATGAGAATTGACCAGAATGATTCAAGAGTGCATGTTAAATTAATAGGCATAATGTCTAAGTGAGGAAATAGGATATTAGCTTCTGAGTGATGTAGTTGTCACAAGTCTCTAAACAAGAAATCTGATGAATCTGGAATTAATATGATAATGCAGGAATGCAATCTTGTGTAATATTAGCTTTTCATGTTTTCCGTTCCACTGATACAGAAAAATACAGAATATCAACAAGCATCTGTCAGATGCATGGCAGTCCTGAAGGTTTGTCTGTGCAAGAGGTGAACTGCAGATAGTTTTGAAGCTGCAAGGTAACTGGTACAAACCTCCTACCTACCTCTTATCTACAGGTTCTTTCAGAGAGCTCTGTTCACTCTTGCAATGGAGTGGGCGGAATCTGTAGGGATTGTTCGTTTCAGTCATACAAGGAAAATTATACAATATAATAGTTTATTGTGTTATAGAAGGTCCTCAATTTTGATCACTTTGGAACCATTCTTATGAAAGGTCATCCTGGGCTACTTGCCATGAGGGGTGATTATGAAGGGAAGGGGTGATGAATCAAGCAATGGGTGAATTCAGTACTAAATCTGTGTAACATAATAAGTTGACGCCACATACACCATTTTACTATACCATTAGGCTTGGGAACCCTGTGACAAATTCACCACTCTACAGCATGGAAATACATATTTTATTCCATATCTTGAGTACATGTTCTTGCTTCTCCCATATGTTCTGCTGGTTTATGCTGTTCACATTTTTACACAACTTATCTCTGATCTCTCACCAATGGCACTAAACTGGACCATATTGTTTTGAGAGATAACATGTGGAGACCGAATGCATGGTGGTTAACTGGGAAAACAAGCATAGCTTGCCATCATAGTGAGGTTGATTTGTATTTTAAATATAAGAGAGTTGGTTGACTCAAGGGTCATCTTTAAAAATCTTTCAAACCAATTATCAGAGATCGTACAATGGCTTTCATTGTGAGGCATAACAGGGCCCAAAGAGAGGATGTCTGGATCCTCAAGACTTTTCTTCTTGAGTTAGAGAGATACTGGGAGACAGATTTGCAAGAAATACAGAGTATCCTAGAATACCCAGTATTCTTTGAAGCATTGGTTGAGGTATGAGGCAGGAGGGCATGGATAACATTCAACCATCAAACCTCTTAATATAGGCAGAAGACAGGTAAATTGCTCCAGTGGTTATGATGTGAGATAACAGAAATAGATATGTAAAAGTAATCGGAGACAGAGAGCTGACCACTGAACAACCTTATCTAACTAATGCACTTGCATTGTGTTATTAGGATTTATATTGTCAGGATCAATCTGTGTAGTCTGAATAGCAATCCCTCCTCACCTTAGTGCTTATGCCACAGTTGTCCCAACTGGATAGTGGTTCACTGGAGAGAGAGGTAACTGTTAAACTTGAAGAGGCAATAGTACAGATCACTTTCTCAAAAATGCTGTGGTCAAATAAACTCTTAATCGAGTTTTCAAGTGTTGCCTTTCTAAACTTTACCCTTTCTTCATGATGTGCTTGATAAATCACTCTCAGATGCATCCCTCCTAACCCGGATATGCAGAAAACTGTGACTACAGTACTTTTGAATCCTGGAATAATGGATGATCAAAAATCACTATAAAAACCAGTTTCTCAAATTAACCTGGAGATCAAAATGCTGGTGAAAGCATTGGCAGACAGTAAACCTGCTGTTATTCACTTCTTGGTTTACATTAATTAAAGCAACTTTATACTGGTAAGGTCCACCCATAATATAAGAAGACATCTAAAAGTATTTGCCCATCTTCTAAGCATCCTTTCTCTGGTTCACCTCATTGACTTTGAAAAACCATTATCTATGTTGTCTTTCACCCTTTATTCTCAGTACTTATCAAGATGGGTATGAGTCCTATATTACTTCAATGTGGTGTCTTGTTATACACTTTACCTACGGCCCAGAGTGAGGGTCAACTTTATGCTTTCTAATATTTCCTGTTTTAGCAAGGTAGCAATATTCACTGCCCCCCTGCAGTCCAATTTTACTCTGACACCTTTTGTGGTTGGATGCTGTAGGCCTTCAACTGGCTTCTGGAAGATCAAGGAAAATGTTTTAATTTCTGTGGACAACCTCTTATTATATCTCCATAATCTGCAAACCTCTAGCCAGTGAATTGAGTAATTACATCAATTTGGGCAATTCTCCCTAAAGATAACCTGTCTAATACAGCAATTTTTCTGGTGCAAGGGGAAGTCTGCAACATAGTTTAACCCTCCAATTTGCTTGTAGAGAAGATTTGGTTAATAACCTTGGGACTTTTGTAGCTGAGATGATGTTTAGTTGTTGGACCAGCAATATTTCTCCAGTGTTCAACTCACTCAATGGGATCTGGACAACAGTTGCCTCTCCTATTCTCGATAATGGGGTAGACTAAAATGCTTAAAATGGGGTTGCTTCTAAAGCGTTTATACCCTCCAGAAACGTATTAAAAACCATACCTAGCTATTTAAAAAAAAGTTTTGCTATGTTGAGTGATGAGACTAAAGGTTCCCAAGAAAAAATGTGGTATATTGCTTTAGGATAGTGGGATTAGCATGAAAGAAATTCTTACGCATTACTATGCTTCACATTTTTTTCTTTAATGATTTGCTTTATGGGCCTTATTCTGAAAAAGGAATAAAGATCAAGGTTGGCATCCCTAGGTGGGTCCTATGCTGAGGAGACTTCTTTCTCATGCCTGCCCTAAACAGTTACCCTAATTCTGCTCTGCTTGTGGTATGATTACCTCTATGCAGATTTTATGAAATGATACGGTGCTGTTTGGAATGTGCATGTCTTAATTTTCCTCCCTCCATTGATTTCAGGGAGGGCATATAATAAGTATTTTGCAACTGAAGGATGTTGTAATTCAGATACATCTGAAAGTCCTTTTCAGCCTGCAAAATTTGTTTATCAGCGAGAAGTAAAAGATGTTGAGGTACAGATTGATGCAGTACAAATATCTCCATATAATTGATTATCTCTACAAAATGATTAGCTGAGGAAGAGATCTCTTTACTAAACTTCCATTGCTACTCAACGGATGGGGACTTAGTTCATTCTGCCTGGTCCTGCTCATTCTCCCGACATCCAGACCTTTTGGACTAGGCTAGAAAAGGCCTTTTTGTATATCTTCAGTTGGCTGGTCCTTCTTACAGTAAAATTGACTTTTTACATATATTTGATGAAACCAGCTTGTACACAAAATGTCTGCTCAACCTGCTCCTGCTCCAAAAACTGTAACACAAGGACAAGGAGTGATTTCTTTTTCCTCTCTTGATGAGTGGCTCTATGATATGAAAGTAAGCATGTTTTTAAAAGTTTATCTATGAAGCTGGTGGATGTTAGAAGAAACATGAACATGTAAAGGACCCCTAGCAGGCCCGCTTTGGAATAGAAGGATATTTGTATACACATATATTTGAAAATGGTACAGCTTCTTGCTAGATTGCAGTCAGGAATGTGGTGCTATGATGTTTTGCTGCTGCATGTCGTTTGGGATGTATGATGTATGAAATGAAAACTTTTTAGATAGCATCTAGGAGACATGGTGTTGGGAGTGGATGTCCTTACTCTGCAACTTTTGCTGGGGTTTATTCTGGAATAAACTACAACTTTTACTAGACAATTGTACATGTTGTCTCCACAATGTTGAAGACAAGCGGTTACCCCAGCCTTCATCATATGTCATTGCAGCTTCTGTAGTGTATGTGGCTTGTCATACTTTGATATTTGGTTGTGATCGATTCACCACAGGACAGGTCTATAGCTGTTACCTAGCAGCCTTAGCATGGATTTGACACCATATACAGCACTGGTAACATTATTCAGCAACATATTGGTGAATCCTACCATTATCAAGCATTGCCTACACACCCTGGAAATGGTAAGCCTGAGCAGGAGGTTCCATCCTACCACCAACTGCTGTTAGCATGAGATTACATTATGCATAAGCTCTAGTGCTCCAAGTGTAACCTTTATTGAAAAATAAACCGTGTGAGCCTATTGTATTTTTTTATTTAATTTATGACTAAACATTTTATTTACCACCCCCTCAACCCTTCTTGTTGTCTCCTGAGGAGTCAGTTATGAAATGAAAAAAGGGAAGGTCTGGAGATGACACTGATGCATTTGAACATTTATTAGTAGATTAGAAAAACATTTCAGGACAAGCTTTAGGGTGCCCAAAAATGGATAGATTAGTTTTTTTGTTCAAATGCATCAGTGTCATCTCCAGACCTTCCCTTTTTTCATTTGTTCATAAACTCTTAACCCTTCCAGCCCATAGATATGTATTAAAATCATCAGTTTCTTTCGCCAACAAAATTATTCCTCAAAATCGTACTAAATCGTTGAAATATAATTGAGGAAATATGCTTTGCACTGGGGCCATTTCATAACTGACTCCTCAGGAGACAACAAGAAGGGTTGAGTGGTTTTTTTGTGGATTTAAAGAAACTGGCAACACCCTGCAAAAATTAAACCTTACATGATGACCCTATTAGGAATCAGCATGTCATGCACACTAATGTTTCCATTGTACAAGAACATGTATGGACGATGGGGAAAACATGGCGGCAGTCGGCTGACTGCAGCAGTGCTCCGCTCCGTCTCGCTCCCGGATGCCTGGCCGGTAGCAGTGCAGACTTCGACTCGCTTACTTCATTAAGGAATACGAGACTATCTTGCACACTGAGCTCCTTTTCCAGACTTAATTTTTTTACCTCGTGGAAGATCTCGCTCTTACCTCGATGTGCCGGGTTCCCAGCGCAAGGCTAAGCGCTCAGCAGGGAGGATGCGGCGGACACAGCGGTTCAATCAGCTGCGGCGGAGGTGAAGGCGAACGAGGCGAACAAGGAGGTGAACGCCCTTCTCGTGCTGAGCTCTCACCTGCGCTGCAACGTTGAAAACAAGCCGCCCTGGAGCTCCGCAGGGTGAGACGGATTCAATGTCTTCTCGGGGCTGCCAGCGCTAATGGAGCCTCTCACATAAAAAAGCTGATATCTGGAGTTAGCGTTTCACCGGGCATTAAATCAGACGGCGTTTTTTTCTTCCCGTGCACCAGTGCTTCACAAAAGGGCGGGTCCAACGAATTTTCTACAATCTCTACAGTAAGTGAAAACAGCGTTAATGAGGTGATAAACAGCAGAAGTTATCATACGTCCCCAAGCTTAACTTTGGCACACATGAGTGCTGCAGAGTCTGCTAGGAAGTTAAGAGGTAAGAGCATAGTAAAGGGTTTAGTGGGGACCAGCGTATCCCGTAAAAAGAAAGTAAAAAGCGTGTTGCAAGATATTGAAGAAGAGGCCGATAGGGAGGTTTCTGAGCTAGGAAAAAGCACACAATCCGGCGCAAAATCACATTCAGATCAGGAATCATCCTCTTATCTTTCGACTGAGGTTAAAGCAAAAAGGGGAAGGAAACGCTCCAAAGCAAAACCCCCTACTGCTCCCATTCCCAAAATTACCCCATCTCTGCGCTCATACTTCAAGGTGGTTCCTCAAATCTTGAACCTTGAAAAAGATCAATCCCAATCTAGCAACAACATTTCCAAACCCGGTTCAGAGATCATGGAAACCGAAGGGCAAGTTTTGTCCCCCGAGACCTTAGCCAACCTAGTAGATAATCAAACTGCTACTATCGACTTGTCTCATACATTACTATCAGAGGAGTGTCCACTTAATGAGGTTGAGGTAGAGAGTTCAATGCTTAAAAATACAGCGGACCACGGTACAATAAACTCTGGAAAGTTAAAGGCAGTGGATGAAACGGTATTACCCATTCCTCCAGTAGATGGCGGTAATGATCCCACCCAAATCCCTATGATTAACATTGAAGATAACTTTGAAGCTGGGATATTTTCTGAAACTCCTTTGAAAACACCTCAAGAATTAAGTGAAGCAGTTGGATCATGTGCAGAAACTATATCCGTAGCCTCAGTACAAACAATGTTTGCGGCATTATCAGCAGAGATTAAGCAAGGCTTTGTCGAGTCAGCCTCTAATCAGAGAGAGATAAGGAGCTTTTGCGAGTCTCTTGATGAGAGATTAGGCAATCTGACGTTGAGAACTCAAGCTTTGGAGGAGACAGTGGGCCAAATATCGATGAGAGCCGAGGGCACCACGGAAGATATCACAAAATTAAGGAAAGAAGATCAAGCCCTCTCGGAGAGAATGGAGATCTTGGAAAACAACGCAAGCGTAGTAACATACGCATCCTGAATGTTCCTTAGGGGAGCGAAGGTTCGGATATTAAGAGTTACATAATCACTCTACTAAAAGAAACTTTAAATCTTTCCCAATCCATTGAGGAGTTAGCAGCGGACATTCAACGCATACATCGGGATCCCTTTAGACATAACCTCCAGCGGACCAAGCCTAGGAAAATCCTCGTAAACTTTCACACCTACTCATTGAAGGAACATATTTTGAACCAGGCACTTAAGCTTAAGTCGCAAACATATAAAGGCTATCATTTTCAGATTCGCTCAGGTTTGTCCCGCTTCACTTTGGATAAACAATGGGAGCTGGGCCAAAGGATGGACGCTTTTCGTAAACTGGGCGCTACAGTACAGATGGGTTTCCCTGCATCCCTTAAAATTATGCTAGATAACAAAATGTATAACATTAGATCAGTGCAGGCTGCAGATGATCTTTTATTATCCTTTGTCAGTAGGAAATAAAGGGAGTGACATTAAGATGTGTTGAAACAACTAAACGAACTAAAAGAATGTCATTAACTCTTAATCTCTGAACCCCCCACACACTCGATAGCCTAAATACCTAATGCCTATTAGGCTAAAAGACATTGTTTAGGAAAATGTTGATAAATCATACCTTACCATGAGTAAATGTAGATATGAATCTACCTTGGGAAGGAAAAAAAAGAAGCGAAATCCTGTGGAAGAGGGAAAGGGTAATGTAAGAAGATTACAAAGAGTAAAGTAAAAAAAAAAAACAAACAAACAAAAAAAAAACCAGGGAATAAAAGGGGTAAAGTTAGGGAGTCAAAAAAAAATATATTACAAAAAATACAATTATACTCGCATTTAAGTTAAACATAAAGTATAAAGGCGAGTCACACTATAAATATCAAAGGCACGTGGTGGCGAGACGGGGAAAAGCTAGGGGCATTTACTTCCGGAAATTTTCCGGTTGGTGAGTACGGGGTTTTCCCAGGGTGGGTGTTATATTCTCACCTCTTGGTGTTTCCCTTTTAATCCTTCCCTGTATATATTTCCCTTTTAATAGAACCTTTGTCCCATGTTGCACATGCACACCATGCAGGTAGTTCCATTTAGAATTGTTATGATCTGAAATGATATACTGGATCTGTAAGTTTTGAAGATTGGAAGTACTGTGCTGCAGCTGAATAAAACCTGGATTTATCTACATTTCTTTGGACTTCTGATAATTTATTACAAAATTGGCGACGAGGGTGACCAGTACCTACTACTTCTACATCAGCAGCACAGGTGTGGTACAAAACTGGAATCTTGGGAAATTTTGGAGCTGTTTGCTGTATTTACCCATTTTCCAGAAGCTTTTGGATTGAGGATTTATTCTCCAAAAGTGCTTGGATTTTCCTCCAGAAACTATCGTTGGATGTGTAACCTGGAGTGTGATTTGTAAATCTATTGGAAAAGATTTAAGAAAGATTTCGTTTTTCTACTTATTCATGGTGGTATCACTGCAAGAATTACAATTCATTTCAAGTTTCCTGATTTATTTCATTTTACAAGTATTGCGCTGACTTTGAGCTTTTCCTGTGTAATTCTGCAGATTTTAAACCAAAATCTTACTTTTGCAAGTGTTTTCCTTCAAAAGCGAAGTCTTCGGTTACAGCGTGCATGCGCCGGCGAGGAAGCGGTATCCAAGGTAACAAACAAAGCCACACGCATGCGCTGTATCTATAGTAACGAAGGAAGCTACACGCAACGCATGACGTAATGCGTATTGCGTCGGTAGCCGCCATCTTTGTTTACCTTAATCTCAAGCGCTGCGTAGAGCAAGCTTTGTTTCTCAACGGAAGGTAATGAGCGCTACGAACAGCAAGCTTGGTTTCACAACGGAAGGTAAAGATACTTTAACAAAAGCAATTTTCTGCATCTGCTACCGCTACCGAGGAACGGACATCTGTTTACACCATTACGGAAGGTACTTTTAAAACGCGCTTTTCTGAAACTGGTTGCAACGCGCGTAGAAAGTGATTTTAACAACGAAATCACTGATCACAAGAAGTATTACCACATGTTGCAAGTTTGAATCCTACGCTGACTTCTTTTCAATTTCGCTGACGTACACAGTTGTGTACTCATTAGTTTATCTGTTATTAAGTTATAGCTATTTGCTCTTATTGCATTACTAGTATTTATACTGTTTATTTTGCATTTATTTTGCTTTTATTGATTAACATGCAGTTCGACCCTCCGTCAAAATTTTTGCAAAACAAAGGTGATCCTCCCATCCCGTGGAATAGATGGAAGGAGGAGTTTATGACATATTTAAAAGCTATTGATGGTGAAAGGATGGGAAATGAAAGAAAGAAAAACATCTTTTTACATTGTTTGGGATCCGAGGGACAAGCTATTTTCAGAAATTTACCAGCTATTCCTGGTGATAATGGGGTTTTTGATGAAGCTATGCTTCGTGTAGAAACACGCTTTAAACCCACCACTAGTCTAGCCTTAAACCGGTACAAATTTTATACCAGAACGCAAAAAGAAAATGAATCTTTTGATGATTTTCTAACAGGTTTAAGAGCTCTAGTGATGCCATGTAATTTTGGTAATATGACGGATGAGATGCTTAGAGATAATATTATTGTAAATGTTAAGTGCAAGAAAACACAAGAACAATTGTGGATTGTAGGCAACCCAACTTTGTTGGAGTGTATCTCTACTGCTAAGGCTTTTGAACAGTCTAACAAGTGGATGAAGACGATAGAGGAGACAAGCAATAAGAGTAGTAAGAGTGATAAGTTAACTGAAGAAGTGTGTGCAATGAACAATGTTGCAAGAGGTTCCCCAAGTCATAAGTTTGGACCACGTAGCCGCATCGTATGTTTTAGATGTGGGAGTTATAATCATGTTGCTACGTTTAAATTTTGCCCTGCCTTGGGTAAAGAGTGCAACAAGTGTGGAAAGGTGGGTCATTTTTCCAACTCATGTAGAGAAGACAGAAAGAAAACTGGGGATAAAGGCAGTTATTTCAAGAAAAAAGAAGTTTCTTGTGTGAGAGATGAAACAAATTATGATTCAAGTTTAGTTAGATATGAACATGTTGTGCCTGATGAACCCAACAGAGTAAGTGGGATGATTGTGTCTATTATAAGTATAAGTCTTCTTGAAGAAGATTATTTGGAGTCTCCAAAATGTATGGTGAGGTTTAAAGGAGTAGAGTTAGAATTGATGGCTGACTCGGGGTCTCCTTGGACCATCATAACTGAAAGGTATTTTGATGAAATGTACAAAAACATTATTTCTAGGAGTGAGTTGAGTCCCCCTGATGTCATGGCAAAAGGTTTTAATGGTTCTAGCATTGATTTTATAGGGTACATTGCCTCCATGATGTATTTTAAAGACCAATCTGCATTTATCAAACTATATGTGGTTGTGAAGGGAGTGAATGTGTTGGGGTGGCGGGATCAGTTCAGACTTCACATTACGTTGAATCCACGCAACAAAGATCCTGTCATGGTGTCATATGATGGTGATATGTCAGAGGATAAAGTCAGATCTGTTGAAGAGAGTAATGTTTGGAAGATTCTTTCTGATGAGTTCCCTAGTGTGTTTTCAGACAAATTAGGTAAATTAAGTGGGTTCACTCATGTTATTAAGCTTAAACAACGAGCCATACCGGTTGTACAAAAACTTAGGCCTGTACCACTTAATGTTAGAGAAGAATTAAGTGATGCACTGAATGACATGTTAAAAAATGATGTCATAGAAGAAATAGAGTCATCCGAATGGGTTTCGCCAATGGTTTTGGCACGCAAACCTGACAAATCTTTGAGGTTGTGCATAGATTTGAGAGCACTAAATGCCAACATAGTGGTAGACTGTCATCCCCTGCCCAATATTAACGAGGTTGTGAGTATGCTGGGAGGTGGTATGATATTTTCCACGTTGGATTTGAGATCGGAGCATCATCAGGTGGTGTTAGCTGAGGAGTCACGCCATCTCACTGCTTTTATCACACCTCAGGGTTTGTTCCAGTTCAAACGGATGCCGTTCGGTTTGGCGTCGGCAGCCTCTGTTTTTCAGAGGTCTATGTACCATATATTTAAGGACATGAGTGAGTACGTGAAGTGTTTCCAAGACGATATCTTGGTTTTCTCCAAAGATGATGAAACACACATGGAGCATTTGAGGAATGTGTGCAAGATGCTAGATAAGTTTGGACTTACCATTAAGAGTAAGAAGTGTAAGTTGTTTCAAAAAACTATAGAATATTTGGGACACACCATTTCTGGTAAGGGTGTTGCTCCTAAAAGATCCTTGGTAGATGCTATCTTAAAGGCTCCTGCACCAGATTGTAAGGACAAGTTGTTGTCGTTCCTAGGACTGTGCGAATATTACAGTAAGTTTATTGCAAACTTTGCTACAAAGATGGAACCGTTAAGGGAGTTGACAAGGAAAGAGGCGGAATTTTTGTGGGGATCTAAACAGCAGGATGCTTTCGAAAGTGTCAAGCTCGATATGGTGTCAGCACCAACTTTAAGGCCATTTTGTTTAAATAAACTTTGCATTTTGACAGTGGATGCCAGCCTTTATGGTTTAGGTTGTGTACTTTCACAACGTTCTGGAAAGGAAGATTGGAATGTTGCATTTGCGTCCAGATCGTTGAATCAAACTGAAAGACGGTATGCTGTCATAGAGAAAGAATTGTTGGGATGTGTATGGGGTGTTGAGCATTTCCGAAATTACATCTGGGGTGCAAGGTTCCTCATACGCACTGATCACAAGCCATTGGTGAGCATTCTATCACCTGGTGGAGGATTGAATGCCACAGCTCGCATTGCAAGATTGATGTCACGTTTGCAAGAATATAGTTTTGACATTGAGTATGTGCCGGGGAAGCTAAATGTTACTGCAGACTGTTTGTCTAGGTTGCCCTGTACTAGTTCTGGGGTTGATGAAGACACAGAGGTAGTAACCAGCATTTCTGAAATGTTTCCAGAAAAATACAAAGTTATATCGGAGGATATGTGGAAGAGAGGTATGGATGAGGATGATTTGCTGTGTAAGGTCAGAGACTATGTGAGGTTGGGATGGCCTTCCAAAGAACGTGTTCCTGCTGAGATCACGCCATTCTACAACGTTGCTGATGAGTTGGCCATTGAGGGAGATCTTTTGTTCAGAGCTGATAAATGTATTCCACCGGTGGCTATAAGAAGTGTGATTTTACAAATGAGTCATGAGTGCCATATGGGAATGTCTTCTATGAAAAGACTTATTAGGTCCAATTTCTGGTGGCCAGGGGTTGATAGAGTAGTGGATAAATTTGTCAGGGAATGTCCCGAGTGCATTGAGAGTGATAAATCGTGTAAGTGTGATCCTGCACCTTTAGTCCCTGTAAAGTGGCCAGATCATCCGTGGCAAAAGTTAGGAATCAATATAGCTGGCCCTTTCAATTTCTTACCACAAGAATGTAGATTTGCCATTGTTGCTGTAGACTATCACTCAAAGTGGCCTGAGGTCAAACTAGTGCCTCATCCAAATACTGAAAGTGTTATTCTATTTTTAAAGGAGATTTTTTCCAGAGAAGGTTCTCCGGAGTGTATTGTATCCGATAATGGGGTACAGTTCAAGTCCTCACTTATGTTGGAGTTTTTGAGCACGTATGGCATCAAGCATTGCGCTACAGCCCTCTATGAACCTCAAGGTAATGGTCTAGTGGAGAGATATAATAGAGTCCTCAAGGAAGATTTGGTGTGGGCTCGCAAATCAGGAGGTCTGTGGAAAGATAAGTTGAGAGAAAAATTATGGTTATACCGTATTACACCTCATGCCACTACTGAAGTCTCTCCTTTCCGTTTACTAAAAGGTAGAGACCCTGTTTCAGGATTATGTCCCTGGTGGTTTAAGAAAAGTAGTAGTCAACAAATGTCTGATGTGAACATTAAGGATGTGGCTAAAAAAGTGGAGCTCAAACAAGACAAGTACAAATGTAATTATGATTCTAGGATGAAGGTTAGACAACCAGTATTCATGGTTGGTGATGTTGTCAGGATTCGAAAACCAGGGTTCATTGTTAAAGGAGAGAACAAATTTGGTAAGCCAATGAAAGTTATGCGTGTCTACCATAATAGTGTTGTTACTCAGGATGGAAAAAGATGGAATGTTAGAAGAGTTTCGAAATGTGTACCATAGTTGATTTTTACATATGCTTCCTGATGTTTGTATGCACTTTCTTTTCTTTAAGGGGGGAAATGTGTTATATTCTCACCTCTTGGTGTTTCCCTTTTAAACCTTCCCTGTATATATTTCCCTTTTAATAGAACCTTTGTCCCATGTTGCACATGCACACCATGCAGGTAGTTCCATTTAGAATTGTTATGATCTGAAATGATATACTGGATCTGTGAGTTTTGAAGATTGGAAGTACTGTGCTGCAGCTGAATAAAACCTGGATTTATCTACATTTCTTTGGACTTCTGATAATTTATTACAGTGGGGAAGGGAGGAGGGGAGGGTATGGGGGGTAGGGAGGCACAACCATACTTCTAAAAAAGAGCTCCAATCTTTTTGTGTAAATAAGTTTTTGAAAGCTATGTTTTTCATTCATCTTAAGCCAAATAGCAATAATCTGCTTGAATTGTCCAATCTCTTCTTCTTATTGTCAGTTCTAACGAATAACTTAAATTTACAACTTAATGAGTAAACTCAAAATATTATCCTGGAATGTTAATGGTCTCCGCACCAAACCTCGTGCTAATAAAATCATGCAATATCTTCGAGATATCGATGCGGGAATCATTATCCTCCAGGAGACTCACTAAATTGAAAGTGAGATACTTGAGTTGGTTCGAAGGAATAGATGGATAGAATCCTCGATTTCAACAACACAAGGTTCTAATACACGGGGGGTCTCGATTTTTTTCAAAAACTCCGTTACATTTAAGATAAAACAGCAGAAAGTAGACACTGGAGGGAGATGGGCTATCGTAGCAATAGAACTAGGAGACACCAAGTTAACACTAGTGGGATATTATGGTCCAAATATAGATGACCCCTCAGTATTAGAAACTCTTTTTAACCACTTGCTTAGTTTCCCAGACCCGGTGATTATAGCGGGGGATTTCAACATTACTTTGAATCCACTTCTGGATAAATCCCCTAATAGTAGGCAGAAAACCATTTCTAAATCCAGAAATTGTCTGTTAGGTTTAATGAGCCAATACCACTATATTGACATCTGGCGGTTCAGAGAGGGTCAAAGGCAAGAATTCTCATTTAGGAACTGGAAATATAGACATAGATCCAGAATTGACTTTATTCTCACTAGTAGAGCTCTAGCTGAAGACACTACTTCAATACAATACACTCCAATGCATCTCTCTGACCATTCCGCAGTTGAGCTAGAACTAAAACTGGCTACGACACCTCTTATAAAAATATGTTTTTTCTACGAGTTATGACGAAGCTTACCCAGAGATAATCGAACAGGCCCTTATATTTGGCAAAGTGTCAGGATATGAAATTAATGCCCTAAAGACAGAGTCAATGTCCTGGAATAGAAATACAATTGATAATAACGGGACATCCAAAAACCAAATTCGTTATCTAGGAGTGAACATAGTTAAGGACATCAACGCGATTGCTTCTCTTAACTTTAACAAAGTAGCCGCAGAGTGTCGGAAACTTATGAGAGATTGGTCTCATCTTCCACTTTCTGTTTTGGGCAAGGTGAATTTGGTGAAGATGAGTATCTTACCGAAAGTTTCTTTTTTGTTTAATTCAATTCCACTTTTTTTTATCCAAAACTAATCTCCAAACTACAGAGCGCGATCACCAGTTTTATTTGGAATAGTAAAAGTCCCAGAATTTTGTGGAAAAAAATTAGGCGTCATAGGGAGAAGGGAGGGCTGGCTGGCCCAGACCTTCAAATATACGCATGGGCGTTTCAGTTATCGCACATGCGTATGTTGCTTAAAACCCCTACATCTACAGGGATGGGCCCTCTTTTTTCCATATTATTGGAATGCGAAGGAGTTAATCAAGTAGGTTTTTTGTTTAAGTTTGGTGACCCCAAATTCTTTAAGAAGATAACATTGAAAGTTCTAAAAGGGATTGTATCTACTTGGTACAAAGTTAGGCAAGTGATAAAGATTGGCTATTATTCAGCGAAGGCTCCGATATGGAACCTACCCGCTCCTTCCTTATGGACAATAGATGCCCTTAATAATCCGCTAATAGAGGCCGGTATCAATAGTTGGGATGACCTGTTTATGGAAGGGTCTCTACTTCCATGGGACTACCTAATTAATAAAGTAGGCCCTTGTCTGTCGAGATTTAAATATATCCAGATCTCCAGCTGGGCACAGTCATATAAAGAGCAACCAACGTGAAGTAACAGGCAGCCTATAGGTGGTTTTTGCGATTTGGTAACTTGCCTATTAGACAGCCCAGTGGCAAAGAAAGAAATATTGCGTTGGTACAACAAAATAATAGATGAAATAGATGTCAACTTTCAGCTACCGGCAACACTGTGGGCAGAACTAATGCCAGGCTTAGATGTGGAAGAGCTTTGGACTGCTTCTTGTTCATTGCTTTGGGACCTAGTTAAACCTTCGTGGCTTCGTAGGAACCACCTTTTTACCATACATAGAGCATACTATTCTCCCCATAGGTTAACTAAGTTCTCATTAACAGGTCCAGTCCTATGTCCTAGATGCGGGTTAATTGCAGCCTCGGATATACATATGTTTTTAGAATGTCCAAATCTATCGGATTATTGGGAAGCTATTAGGAATAAACTATCACAATCTTTGGGTGAACATGTCTCTATAGACCTCGCTCTTGTTATCTTTGGTCTGAAAAGTAAAACCTGCAACGCAGCAACCAAATTGATATTTTATTCCATTCTAGCGGCACGTAGGGAGATAAGTAGACATTGGAAAGATGTTCAACCACCTACAGTACATGAATGGCGAACATCACTCCTTCAAATTTCCAAACTAGATCTAGCCAGGGTAGGAAATCCGAATAGTAGAGCGTTCTGGGCCATGCTTGGATAGCCGGGACTACGCCTGGGGTTTCTTTTTTTTTTTTTTCTTTTTTCCCCCAGGTCCTATGATTAATGTGTGCATTGCCTATCCTAGCTAGCAAGACCAACAGTCTTGGTACTAAAGGGGTCTCGATAATTCGGGCACTATCAACTAAGGTACCGCCTAAAGCAGGTTTAAGCTTGGTCAGGGTATATGGTGCTGATGGGAACTGGCCTCTCTTCTCGCTGTATGAATTCCCCTACCAGCTATAAGCTGAGTTAGCACAGTACACGACCAGTCGGCTCATTGCTCTGTGGTGGTTTTTTCTTGGTTTTGATAGATTGGAGCTATGCACACAAATGAGGATAAAAAAATAAATTAAAAAAAAAAGAACATGTATGGACGAATGGTGAAACAACTTTGAAAATTCTGAACTTTCTAAACGATATGCAACAGCAGTTTTAAAAAACACAAGTATAGATGATACAGTTTGTGCTGTCAAGTCTTCAAATTCAACAATTGAAGAACACAAGCAAACTAACGATAAGCCTTCAGGGAACAAGGATTAAAAACTGTTGGGATATGAAGAGAAATCATCATACATTAAGTCAAGTTATAGATGTGGAAGCAAAGACCATTTAGCATACTTTAAGCATGGTCCGGTCTAGAAACAATGTTGTTCCAACTGTGGCATAGTGGGGCATTTTGCTAAAGAGTGTCATAATAAGGAAACATCTGCCTCAGAGAAGTGTGTTGTGAAGTCTGATTTATCTGGTGTGGGGGATGAGGCACAATGTGCTCTTTGTATTGATTATGAATTTATGATGTTCTAGATCTGCATAATGATAGTAAGAAAAAGCATTCTTGCTCTGTTATGTATGGAGGAGTTCTACTTGAGATATTAGCTGATTTAGGTTCACCCTTCAACCTCATCAATCACATGGTACGGGAACAAAAAATAATTCAATATTGGTTGATTTTTTTTAATACCCCCCCCAACCCCCCTATGTACATGCTGTGAATTTCATAGGTGAGCCTATACTCATGGTGGGGTATTGTAAGCTGAGTTTTGAATTCAAAGGAAGGAAAATAAATTTACAAGTTATACATTGCAGAAAAAGACCCATCAGTGCTGGGTGGATGGAGCAGGGGAACCTGTGTATCACATTAAATCCATACAGTCATGAACGGGTTTTCATTTTGGATTGCCCTCACCCATCTCCCGTCTTCATAACCTCTATATGAACAATATTATACTTTTTTGGAGGCAAAGTGGAAGTTTTGGATGGACTTCATCATAAGATGATATTAAAAGACAAGTGCACTCCTTTGTCACACAAGTTAAGGAATATTCCTGTCACCATAAGAGAAGAAGTAGGACTTTAATTGGAGAGACTTGCAACGTGTGACATTACTGGGAGCATTGAATCAAAAGAATGGGTAGCTCCATTAGTAGAAGCACTAGGAAGGTCAGGTTGAGAATCAGCCTTCGTGATATAAATTTGAATATTTTAGAAGGCAAATTTCCATTTCCAAAAGAGATGTTGAAATGATTGGTTCACCTCACTGGATCCAACGGCAGCACATCATCATATTCACTTGTACCAAGACAGCAAACATCTCACAGCCTTTATAACACCTTTTTGTTGCTTCCAGTTCAAGCTTATGCTGTTTTACTTGCATTGGTGCCAGCTGGTAGTTTGATGTATCAACTGTTCAAGGACTTTAAGGGCGTAATCATTTTCCAGGATAATGTATTAATCATGGGAAGGGATAGGCAAGAACATGATCATTGGCTCAGAGAAGTGATATGCATACTTAGTGCAAAGGGTCTTATAGTGAAGTTAAACAAAATGCAGAATTGCTGTTACTTCTGTGGCTTATCGGGGACATAAAATCAGTGAGAAGGGGATATTTACAAAAAAAGATTGTTAGAAGATATATGCAGTGCCTCATCACCCACATCCAAATACACAGTTAGATCCTTTCTAGGAATGGAGGAATGTTATTCTAAATTCATGAAGGATTTTGCTACCAGAACATTTGCGCTGAGGCAATTGTTGAAACATTGGGTGCTGTTTGCATGGGAAGACACTCATCAATTGTGTTTTAACAATAAGGATTATATTTGCAATGCCATTCTTAGCCAGGGATTTGATCCTAATGATGTGACCATCATTACCACAGACACACATGGGAAAGGTATCAGAGATGTTTTGTCTCAAAGGAATAAGTGTAATGTTGAATCTACTTTCTCCTTTGCTTCTCGCTTCCCTACCCCTTCATAAGAAAAGATTTCCACAACTAAGAGAGAAATGCTAGTGTGTGTGTGAGGGGAATTAGTAAGTTTAGACAATATGTGTAGGGTTCTCACTTTGCTGTCTGTACAGATCACAAGCCCCTTACTAAATTCTGACTACTGCTAGTATGAATGTAATTACACCAAGATTGGCATGTATATCTTTACATCTACTTGATTCTAATTACAAAGTGGAGTATGTCCTAGGAGTGAAGAATCAGGTTGCTGACTTTTTTAGAAGTTTTTCTAAAGACAGTGGTCCCTAGACAAGGATTCATGAGAGCAAACAATAAATGTAGACCTAATCAGTACTATATTTTACAGGTGTCCAGCCGAACAGGTGTTTTTAATATTTAGTTGCTTAAATATACACAAAATTCAGCAAGAAACAAATAAAGTGGGACACAAGCCTGTATCCAACTTATTTGGAAGAACGTACAACATAAAACAATAAGGCTCAGGCAGAGTAAATTGTTTGTATGAGACACATTTTGGTAGGACAAAAATATTATAGTGGAAACACCATTACACATGATAAGTATTAAATAAGGAAATTGATATGGCAAACAACGAGTCAACGGCGTTGTTATCCATTCAATAACAAAATACAAAATGTCCCTGTAGGAATTAATACAACACTAATGTTTAAATTACTAATTAGTCACCTAAGCAATCAATTGTTTAACAGAAGCAAGGAAGAAACAGAATTAAACTGTTTATTATTCTGTTAATGTTTTTGAATAATTTTTCTTTTAACACGCACAGTGTACAATATGGCAACAAAAAATACTACTACGTTTGCAAAATCAATTAACAGTAGTATATGACAACTTTTCATAATACCATGCAGAAAATCAATACCATGTTCTGGAAAATACTTTTCATGCTACACTCATTAGAAATTCAAATGATGATACATCCATAAGCAAAAAGATGTCAAGCGACTACGTTTCGGTCCCCGTTGGTTAACATAATCCATAGGACCATCATCAGGACCATACGTTGCACATATAAATCTAAAAATAAATATACATATAAATATAATATAATAATATCCTTGCAAAACCAGTATCGTCTACCTATCCCAAGGAAATTAGATCTCTGACCTACATCCTACGTGTAGGGAGTAGATCAACCACCACCAAAAGGAACCAACAATTATGTGCCTACTACCACAAAGATTAAAATTGTGACCTATACCCTCAGTGTATTGAATCGATCAACCACCACCAAAAATAAGAAAAAGCCAACACTCATGTGCCTACTGCCTTAAAATAAGTGAATTTAAGTTAAAATCTTACCAAAGACCTCCAGCCAGAAGTCCTAAGACTTGAAACTCCAATATCCTGTTGTCTAATAAAAGAAGCCAACACCAGCACTATGTCAACGACATGCTGTCACACTCCAAATTATCCAAAATGTAAAGCATTTAAACAGCGTAAATGACTTAAAAATGCACTCACAGATGAAGTCACAGTATCTTCACCTATATCGTCCTTAAACGTCGAAATCCAACCGCCACCCAAAGAGAGGAGCTTAGCACGTCACCTATAAATCAAAAAATCAAAAAGCCTCCATCAATGCTAGGCACAACGCACTCTATACAGGTGCACTTGTTGAAAACCAAAGCCTCGTTATTCAACTTCGGGTTAAGGACCAGCAATGTCACTTACTTAATAACGTAGGGGGAGCACCGCCATTACTGCCCACTCGACTGCCGCGTCCGAGCAATGAATGCTGACACTTCCGTGTAATAAGCTGAAGGCGTCATGGCGTCATGCGCATGTAAAAATAGTGCCATCTTTTTAAAGCTAGTAAAGTTAAATGAAGTAAAAGCCCTCTACGTGTGAAAACTGCCCTCGAACAGCCGGTCATAACAGATCCTATTAGCGTACCAAAGGTGGACAATTCAACACAGGACAAGGTTGTCATAAAATGCCGTGAATAGTATCTTCGTCATCTAGGCGGCCATCTTGGAATGGGTCCCCGCTACCAAAGACCTATATAAAAGCCACTCACTCAAACCTCAATGACTACCTTTCTCTATGGGAAACTATTACAATAAAGCCACGCTATAAATTTTCATGACAGACAATCCCAAAGAAAGCCGAAAATCCAAAGTTGCCAAATCACAAGGTGGCAACAGTATGCCACTCAATCAGGGAATTCAAGCCTTTATCAACAGTGTTACAAATGCAGATCCATTTTATTTTTCCTTAGGGTAAGTAGACGATCAATATTATGGTAAAGTTTGTTACTCTTGATGACATCAATTACAAACCATTGCATTTCATTAGGCAAATGTAATTTCTGCTGATAATGTTCTACCAAAGGAGCAGTTGTAACATTACACCTTAAACGGGACTGATGCTGTAATACCCGTTTTTTAATTTCTTGTTTGGTTTTGCCTATATATGACAACATGCAAGCGCATTGTATACAATACATAACATTTTTAGTGTTACAATTTGTATGATGGAACAGTTTAATTTCTTTTTCATTCACCTTTCAGCTTTTCATTGTCTTCGTGGTCGCACATGCAGCACAATTACTACATGGGTAATGCCCTGTTACTGGTGGCAAACCCCACTGTGATTGTATCGTGCTGGACACTGGCTCCTTAAAGGCTTTCACCAAGAAATCTCTTAGGTTTCTACCTCTTTTGAATGCAAACCGAGGTTGCGTCAAATGAGGTTCTACTTTCCTGATCAGATGCCAATTGCTGTTAATGATAGTCCTAATTTGATGTGACTCAGAACCAAACGTTGTGACACATGTGAGGGGCTTGGTGCCAAACTCAGTCACATCAGTCACTTCTTTTTTAGTCAATAGCGCTTCACTATTGTAATACCAAGCGCGCTTCATGGCATGTTTCACCAATCTACAGGGATATGACTGCATCACCAATTTAGATTGTAGGATTTTAGCCTCGCGAAAATAATCATCCTTCTTGGTGCAAAGGCGCGAAAACTGACCAAAAGGGAGATTATCGCGTAAGCTACGCGGATGGTGGCTATCATATTTCAAAAGGGTATTCCTTGATGTTGGTTTGGTGTAAAGACTCATAGCTAAAGTGTTGTGGTCATTATAGATGGACAGATCTAGAAAATTAATGGAGGATCTGTCACTTTCTAATGTGAATTGTAAATTGCTATCCTGTTGGTTCAAACACTCATGAAAGCTTCGTAGTGCTTCTTCTGTACCATTCCAAACTAGACAAACGTCATCAATGTATCAAAGGTAGTGGCGTAAATTATCAAGGTAGGGATTATTGTTGTATATCACCCTTTCCTCGAAGGCTGCCACATAAACGTTTGCTATATCTGGCGCGACAATGCCGCCCATGGCAACTCCTTTGAGTTGGCCATAGAAATTTGCTCCAAAGATAAAATAATTCTCATTTAAGGCAATCCTAGCGCATTGGACTATAAACTCCGTGGGGACGAAGTTATCCATTCAAAGCAAATCGGATCATCATCAGGACATTAACAATAGTATGCCTGTATACATTTTGCCTAATAAAAGCTGTAACCGCTTAGTTAAGCTACCAGGAGACGTTGGAAAGTTTGCGCCTTGGAGCTGTCTAGAAATCAGGGCGGCCTATTGCAGTGGGCTGCTGTAAATCAGGGACGGCAAGCCAGAAAACTGTGAGCCACGTCTGCGCTCTTTAGATACAATGAATGGGGTTGAGGTCAATCTGTGAACAACCTCTGTTACAGCTTGTCTTGCCTGTCAGGATCGGGATACATAGGCTTTGTTAGAAGAGCACGACTGGTGACAGATTCTAATGCTTAGGAGGATATATGGAGTTGGTTTGCAGTGGTGGTTGCAGGAAAATTGGACTTTGAAGGAATATATAAGGAAGAAGAGATGGAAGGGTATTAATCTGACCTGTCTTAGAAAAAAATTTAAGTTACTTATCGAATGGGCAGCCTTAAAAAAAGAGTAAGGAAGTGGGAATCAAACAATTTTGGGGAATCTGCAATGAACTGTCTTGGGATGAAAATGGTTTTTCAATGAGAGGTGAAAGATGTGTCCTCCTGCAAGCTTGAGGAAGAAAATTTTAGAAATTAATCACAAAACTCATTTCGGGATAGTCAAGAAAAATAAAAGGATTAATATCCAGTATTGGTGTCCTGTTATTGATGTTCAGACGATAAGAATGGTTAGGAATTGTCATGAATGTGCACATGTGGATAAGACTATAGCCTCCTGTAGACCACCACTGTGTCCTAGCGAGTGTCCTGAGGGGTCAGGGAGACATTTAACCATAAATATTGTTAGCCCCATTGTGAATACCATTACCATTTATTTTTACATTATTGTGGTACTTTATCTGTTTACCAAGTGGCCTTAGATATGCATTTTGAAGAAGGTAAACTCAGAAGCCTTTTCTAGATTTTTGGATGAGGTATTTTTACAGCAAGGGATTCCTTAATCTTTGGCAACTTATAATTGCACTTAATTTAAGTCTAAGGCATTCCAATTGTTTTTTGTTTTGGAACAGAATTAGTTGGAGATATACTTCTCTCTATCATACAGCTGGAAATAGAGCAGTGGAACACTTTTATAGTTATGGGCAGCATTGGCATGGTCATACGTAGTTGGAAGAATTGGGAAACTGAAGATATAAAACTGTTGTGGGCTTACCGTACATCACCTACTGTAATGGAGTATACACCCTTCAAATTGTTGTGGGGGAGACACCGTTGCTTTAAGGGTAAGCAAGCCTGTTTGAAGAATCAAATTCTTAATGTGTGGTCCTTTGGAAAGGTAAGAAGATTAACCTTAAGGCACAGAATTGTTATAAAGTCCACCATGATTTAATCATGGTGTGAAGCTAAACATTGGTAATTGGGCCATGTTGAAAGATCCTCTGAAGAAAATCAAGTTGGTGCCGCTGTTTCAGGTTGTTGAATTGTTCACAAATCCGGCTACATTGACAGATTGCCATGAGTGGCATTTCAGTAAATTTGCTAAATGTACTGAGGAGAGACTGGTTAACATGCACAATGGCTGCGAACAAAGGTGACAAGAGTTGGTAGTTAGATGACTTGCTAGGTGTGAATGCTGGTAATGGGGGTGATTTTGATGTCCTTAGGATTACAGGTAGTGCTGGGAAGGTGTGCGATTCTATTGATCTAGAGAGTGCTAATGACATCTTATTTTAAAACCTGTCTGCGAATATAAGCCATGTTGGTGACGCACTGAGCATGTGATAAACCTAGCGGAAAAAAGGGGGGGGAGAGGTAGCATCGCACCCACCCGTCAGCAAGGCATGTACTAATCTCTTGTTGCAGGTATTGCATGTCTGCAGGCCCGAAAACCCTGCCTTCTCAATCGTTTGACCCCCTTGTCCTAGGCCCTACCCACGATTTTTCCTTTGCAGCCAGTTTTTCTCCTGGGGATTTTCACCGTTACACCCTGCATGCTGCGTTTCCCCGTGTCTCTGCAACGGGTGTTTCCCAAAATGCATAGCCGTCATGGTAAAATTCGCCCTTCATTCAAAAACGACCCCTTTCCCATTTACCCCTTTTAACTACGCAGCCCTGCATCAACCCATATTTAAAAAACGAGGTTAGAGCAGCGTACCGCTAAGGTGAACACACACAGCCGTAACATTCCCCCCTTTCCGCAAGCGCAATACCTCATTGTGCGTGTACCTTCATTATCTTAACTGCACGCACCCTGTACAACGCGGTGCTCCTATTAAGTAATAATTATTATTTTTTTTTTTTATTCAAACCCTGCTCTCCTCTGGGCTATAGACCGACGCGCACCCCATCCAGCCACGCGGGTCGGCCTAGCTCCATCTAACTGATAACGCCGCCCTCGCTCTGCCCGCGACATCGCTGATCATCTCCCTCATCCTCTGACGGATAGCACGTGAGACTCGACAATGATTTAGGGCAAAACAACAAGCTTTTCTCCGCGTATTTAATAATATTGTTCCCACTAGAAAAACTTTTACAAATTAAAGGACTTCACCGGGGCCCGAACCTGAGGATCCCGGCACCGTAGAACATATGCCTAATATGCTACGCCATGGCCTTTCACCTGTTTTGATCCGAAAGCCGCCAGGACTGACTCCACTCATAACTATTTCCCGGCTAGCCTTCTCGTAAAGCAAGGCGAGAGACAAAGAGGGCTACTCCCAGGGGTGCTGCACCTCTTATTGCCTTGGGGGGAGGGTCCTCAGATGCCCACCAAGCTTCTCACATTACGGTGAGACCCTCCCCGTGACGTCCGGCTGCAGAATCAAAACTCACCTACTGAGGCGGGCACGGAATGCCCACTAAAGGCCCCCCTTCCCTAGTCGCGGGGTGGCCTCTCAAGGGTCATCTTTGAAAATCTTTCAAACTAATTATCAGAGATCGTACAATGGCTTTCATTGTGAAGCATAACAGGGCCCAAAGAGAGGATGTCTGGATCCTCAAGACTTTTCTTCTTGAGTTAGAGAGATACTGGGAGACAGATTTGCAAGAAATACAGAGTATCCTAGAATACCCAGTATTCTTTGAAGCATTGGTTGAGGTATGAGGCAGGAGGGCATGGATAACATTCAACCCTCAAACCTCTTAATGTAGGCAGAAGACAGGTAAATTGCTCCAGTGGTTATGATGTGAGATAACAGAAATAGATATGTAAAAGTAATCGGAGACAGAGAGCTGACCACTGAACAACCTTATCTAACTAATGCACTTGCATTGTGTTATTAGGATTTATATTGTCAGGATCAATCTGTGTAGTCTGAATAGCAATCCCTCCTCACCTCAGTGTTTATGCCACAGTTGTCCCAACTGGATAGTGGTTCACTGGAGAGAGAGGTAACTGTTAAACTTGAAGAGGCAATAGTACAGATCACTTTCTCAAAAATTCTGTGGTCAAATAAACTCTTAATCGAGTTTTCAAGTGTTTCCTTTCTAAACTTTACCCTTTCTTCATGATGTGCTTGATAAATCACTCTCAGATGCATCCCTCCTAACCCGGATATGCAGAAAGCTGTGACTACAGTACTTTTCAATCCTGGAATACTGGATGATCAAACATCACTATAAAAACCAGTTTCTCAAATTAACCTGGAGATCAAAATGCTGGTGAAAGCATTGGCAGACAGTAAACCTGCTGTTATTCACTTCTTGGTTTACATTAATTAAAGCAACTTTATACTGGTAAGGTCCACCCATAATATAAGAAGACATCTAAAAGTATTTGCCCATCTTCTAAGCATCCTTTCTCTGGTTCACCTCATTGACTTTGAAAAACCATTATCTATGTAGTCTTTCACCCTTTATTCTCAGTACTTATGAAGATGAGTATGAGTACTATCTTACTTCAAGGCGTTGTCTTGTTATACACTTTACCTACGGCCCAGAGTGAGGGTCAATTTTATGCTTTCTAATATTTCCTGATTTAGCAAGGTAGCAATATTCACTGCCCCCCTGCAGTCCAATTTTACTCTGACACCTTTTGGGTTGGATTCTGTAGGCCTTCAACTGGCTTCTGGAAGATCAAGGAAAATGTTTTAATTTCTGTGGACAACCTCTTATTATAACTCCATAATCTGCAAACCTCTAGCCAGGTAATTGAGTAATTACATCAATTTGGGCAATTCTCCCTAAAGATAACCTGTCTAATACAGCAATTTTTCTGGTGCAAGGGGAAGTCTGCAACATAGTTTAACCCTCCAATTTGCTTGTAGAGATGATTTGGTTAATAACCTTGGGACTTTTGTAGCTGAGATGATGTTTAGTTGTTGGACCAGCAATATTTCTCCAGTGTTCAACTCACTCAATGGGATCTGGACAACAGTTGCCTCTCCTATTCTCTATAATAGGGTGGACTAAAATGCTTAAAATGGGGTTGCTTCTAAAACGTTTATACCCTCCAGTAATGTGTTAAAAACATACCTATCTATTTTTAAAAAAGTTTTGCTATGTTGAGTGATGAGACTAAAGGTTCCCAAGAAAAAATGTGGTATATTGCTTTAGGATAGTGGGATTAGCATGAAAGAAATTCTTACGCATTACTATGCTTCATATTTTTTTCATTAATGATTTGCCTTATGGGCTTTATTCTGAAAAAGGAATAAAGATCAAGTTTGTCATCCCTAGGTGGTTCCTATGCTGAGGAGACTTCTTTCTCATGCCCCGCCCTAAACAGTTACCCTAATACTGCTCTGCTTGTGGTATGATTACCTCCATGCAGATTTTATGAAATGATACGGTGCTGTTTGGAATGTGCATGTCTTAATTGTCCTCCCTCCATTGATTTCAGGGAGGGGATATAATAAGTATTTTGCAGCTGAAGGATGTTGTAATTCAGATACATCTGAAAGTCCTTTTCAGCCTGCAAAATTTGTTTATCAGCGAGAAGTAAAAGATGTTGAGGTACAGATTGATGCAGTACAAATATCTCCATAAAATTGATTATCTCTACAAAGTGATTAGATGAGGAAGAGATCTCTTTACTAAACTTCTATTGCTACTCAACGGATGGGGACTTAGTTCATTCTGCCTGGTCCTGCTCATTCTCCAGACATCCAGACCTTTTGGACTAGGTTAGAAAGGTCCTTTTTGTATATCTTCAGTTGGCTGGTCCTTCTTACAGTAAAATTGACGTTTTACATATATTTGATGAAACCAGCTTGTACACAAAATGTCTGCTCAACCTGCTCCTGCTCAAAAAACTGTAGCACAAGGACAAGGAGTGATTTCTTTTTCCTCTCTAAATGAGTGGCTCTATGATATGAAAGTAAGGATGTTTTTAAAAGTCTATCCATGAAGCTGGTGGATGTTTATAGAAACATGAACAAATAAAGGACCCCTAGCAGGCCCGCTTTGGAATAGAATGATATGTGTATACACATATACTTGAAAATGGTACAGCTTCTTGTAGATTGCAGTCGGGAATGTGGTGCTATGATGTTTTGCTGCTGCATGTCGTTTGGGATGTATGATGTATGAAATGAAAACTTTTTAGATAGCATCTAGGAGACATGGTGTTGGGAGTGGATGTCCTTACTCTGCAATTTTTGCTGGGGTTTATTCTGGAATAAACTACAACTTTTACTAGACAATTGTACGTGTTGTCTCCACAATGTTGAAAACAAGCGGTTACCCCAGCCTTCATCATATGTCATTGCAGCTTCTGTAGGGTATGTGGCTTGTCATACTTTGATATTTGGTTGTGATCGATTCACCACAGGACAGGTCTATAGCTGTTACCTAGCAGCCTTAGCATGGATTTGACACCATATACAGCACTGGTAACATTATTCAGCAACATATTGGTGAATCCTACCATTATCAAGCATTGCCTACACACCCTGGAAATGGTAAGCCTGAGCAGGAGGTTCCATCCTCCCACCAACTGCTGTTAGCATGAGATTACATTATGCATAAGCTCTAGTGCTCCAAGTGTAACCTTTATTAAAAAATAAACCTTGTGAGCCTATTGTATTTTTTATTTAATTTATGACTAAACATTTTAGTTACCACCCACTCATCCCTTCTTGTTGTCTCCTGAGGAGTCAGTTATGAAATGGCCCCAGTGCAAAGCATATTTCCTCAATTATATTTCAACAATTTAGTACGATTTTGAGGAATAATTTTGTTGGCAAAAGAAACTGATGATTTAATACATATCTATGGGCTGGAAGGGTTAAGAGTTTATGAACAAATGAAAAAAGGGAAGGTCTGGAGATGACACTGATGTATTTGAACATGTATTAGTAGATTAGAAAAATATTTCAGGACAAGCTTCAGGGTGCCCAAAAATGGATAGATTAGTTTTTTGTGGATTTAAAGAAACTGGCAACACCCTGCAAAAATTAAACCTTACATGATGACCCTATTAGGAATCAGCATGTCATGCACACTAATGATTCCATTGTACAAGAACATGTATGAACGAATGGTGAAACAACTTTGAAAATTCTGAACTTTCTAAACGATATGCAACAGCAGTTTTAAAAAACACAAGTATAGATGATACAGTTTGTGCTGTCAAGTCTTCAAATTCAACAATTGAAGAACACAAGCAAACTAACGATAAGCCTTCAGGGAACAAGGATTAAAAACTGTTGGGATATGAAGAGAAATCATCATACATTAAGTCAAGTTATAGATGTGGAAGCAAAGACCATTTAGCATACTTTAAGCATGGTCCGGTCTAGAAACAATGTTGTTCCAACTGTGGCATAGTGGGGCATTTTGCTAAAGAGTGTCATAATAAGGAAACATCTGCCTCAGAGAAGTGTGTTGTGAAGTCTGATTTATCTGGTGTGGGGGATGAGGCACAATGTGCTCTTTGTATTGATTATGAATTTATGATGTTCTAGATCTGCATAATGATAGTAAGAAAAAGCATTCTTGCTCTGTTATGTATGGAGGAGTTCTACTTGAGATATTAGCTGATTTAGGTTCACCCTTCAACCTCATCAATCACATGGTACGGGAACAAAAAATAATTCAATATTGGTTGATTTTTTTTAATACCCCCCCCAACCCCCCTATGTACATGCTGTGAATTTCATAGGTGAGCCTATACTCATGGTGGGGTATTGTAAGCTGAGTTTTGAATTCAAAGGAAGGAAAATAAATTTACAAGTTATACATTGCAGAAAAAGACCCATCAGTGCTGGGTGGATGGAGCAGGGGAACCTGTGTATCACATTAAATCCATACAGTCATGAACGGGTTTTCATTTTGGATTGCCCTCACCCATCTCCCGTCTTCATAACCTCTATATGAACAATATTATACTTTTTTGGAGGCAAAGTGGGAGTTTTGGATGGACTTCATCATAAGATGATATTAAAAGACAAGTGCACTCCTTTGTCACACAAGTTAAGGAATATTCCTGTCACCATAAGAGAAGAAGTAGGACTTTAATTGGAGAGACTTGCAACGTGTGACATTACTGGGAGCATTGAATCAAAAGAATGGGTAGCTCCATTAGTAGAAGCACTAGGAAGGTCAGGTTGAGAATCAGCCTTCGTGATATAAATTTGAATATTTTAGAAGGCAAATTTCCATTTCCAAAAGAGATGTTGAAATGATTGGTTCACCTCACTGGATCCAACGGCAGCACATCATCATATTCACTTGTACCAAGACAGCAAACATCTCACAGCCTTTATAACACCTTTTTGTTGCTTCCAGTTCAAGCTTATGCTGTTTTACTTGCATTGGTGCCAGCTGGTAGTTTGATGTATCAACTGTTCAAGGACTTTAAGGGCGTAATCATTTTCCAGAATAATGTATTAATCATGGGAAGGGATAGGCAAGAACATGATCATTGGCTCAGAGAAGTGATATGCATACTTAGTGCAAAGGGTCTTATAGTGAAGTTAAACAAAATGCAGAATTGCTGTTACTTCTGTGGCTTATCGGGGACATAAAATCAGTGAGAAGGGGATATTTACAAAAAAAGATTGTTAGAAGATATATGCAGTGCCTCATCACCCACATCCAAAGACACAGTTAGATCCTTTCTAGGAATGGAGGAATGTTATTCTAAATTCATGAAGGATTTTGCTACCAGAACATTTGCGCTGAGGCAATTGTTGAAACATTGGGTGCTGTTTGCATGGGAAGACACTCATCAATTGTGTTTTAACAATAAGGATTATATTTGCAATGCCATTCTTAGCCAGGGATTTGATCCTAATGATGTGACCATCATTACCACAGACACACATGGGAAAGGTATCAGAGATGTTTTGTCTCAAAGGAATAAGTGTAATGTTGAATCTACTTTCTCCTTTGCTTCTCGCTTCCCTACCCCTTCATAAGAAAAGATTTCCACAACTAAGAGAGAAATGCTAGTGTGTGTGTGAGGGGAATTAGTAAGTTTGGACAATATGTGTAGGGTTCTCACTTTGCTGTCTGTACAGATCACAAGCCCCTTACTAAATTCTGACTACTGCTAGTATGAATGTAATTACACCAAGATTGGCATGTATATCTTTACATCTACTTGATTCTAATTACAAAGTGGAGTATGTCCTAGGAGTGAAGAATCAGGTTGCTGACTTTTTTAGAAGTTTTTCTAAAGACAGTGGTCCCTAGACAAGGATTCATGAGAGCAAACAATAAATGTAGACCTAATCAGTACTATATTTTACAGCTGTCCAGCCGAACAGGTGTTTTTAATATTTAGTTGCTTAAATATACACAAAATTCAGCAAGAAACAAATAAAGTGGGACACAAGCCTGTATCCAACTTATTTGGAAGAACGTACAACATAAAACAATAAGGCTCAGGCAGAGTAAATTGTTTGTATGAGACACATTTTGGTAGGACAAAAATATTATAGTGGAAACACCATTACACATGATAAGTATTAAATAAGGAAATTGATATGGCAAACAACGAGTCAACGGCGTTGTTATCCATTCAATAACAAAATACAAAATGTCCCTGTAGGAATTAATACACCACTAATGTTTAAATTACTAATTAGTCACCTAAGCAATCAATTGTTTAACAGAAGCAAGGAAGAAACAGAATTAAACTGTTTATTATTCTGTTAATGTTTTTGAATAATTTTTCTTTTAACACGCACAGTGTACAATATGGCAACAAAAAATACTACTACGTTTGCAAAATCAATTAACAGTAGTATATGACAACTTTTCATAATACCATGCAGAAAATCAATACCATGTTCTGGAAAATACTTTTCATGCTACACTCATTAGAAATTCAAATGATGATACATCCATAAGCAAAAAGATGTCAAGCGACTACGTTTCGGTCCCCGTTGGTTAACATAATCCATAGGACCATCATCAGGACCATACGTTGCACATATAAATCTAAAAATAAATATACATATAAATATAATATAATAATATCCTTGCAAAACCAGTATCGTCTACCTATCCCAAGGAAATTAGATCTCTGACCTACATCCTACGTGTAGGGAGTAGATCAACCACCACCAAAAGGAACCAACAATTATGTGCCTACTACCACAAAGATTAAAATTGTGACCTATACCCTCAGTGTATTGAATCGATCAACCACCACCAAAAATAAGAAAAAGCCAACACTCATGTGCCTACTGCCTTAAAATAAGTGAATTTAAGTTAAAATCTTACCAAAGACCTCCAGCCAGAAGTCCTAAGACTTGAAACTCCAATATCCTGTTGTCTAATAAAAGAAGCCAACACCAGCACTATGTCAACGACATGCTGTCACACTCCAAATTATCCAAAATGTAAAGCATTTAAACAGCGTAAATCACTTAAAAATGCACTCACAGATGAAGTCACAGTATCTTCACCTATATCGTCCTTAAACGTCGAAATCCAACCGCCACCCAAAGAGAGGAGCTTAGCACGTCACCTATAAATCAAAAAATCAAAAAGCCTCCATCAATGCTAGGCACAACGCACTCTATACAGGTGCACTAGTTGAAAACCAAAGCCTCGTTATTCAACTTGGGGTTAAGGACCAGCAATGTCACTTACTTAATAACGTAGGGGGAGCACCGCCATTACTGCCCACTCGACTGCCGCGTCCGAGCAATGAATGCTGACACTTCCGTGTAATAAGCTGAAGGCGTCATGGCGTCATGCGCATGTAAAAATAGTGCCATCTTTTTAAAGCTAGTAAAGTTAAATGAAGTAAAAGCCCTCTACGTGTGAAAACTGCCCTCGAACAGCCGGTCATAACAGATCCTATTAGCGTACCAAAGGTGGACAATTCAACACAGGACAAGGTTGTCATTAAATGCCGTGAATAGTATCTTCGTCATCTAGGCGGCCATCTTGGAATGGGTCCCCGCTACCAAAGACCTATATAAAAGCCACTCACTCAAACCTCAATGACTACCTTTCTCTATGGGAAAATATTACAATAAAGCCACGCTATAAATTTTCATGACAGACAATCCCAAAGAAAGCCGAAAATCCAAAGTTGCCAAATCACAAGGTGGCAACAGTATGCCACTCAATCAGGGAATTCAAGCCTTTATCAACAGTGTTACAAATCCAGATCCATTTTATTTTTCCTTAGGGTAAGTAGACGATCAACATTATGGTAAAGTTTGTTACTCTTGATGACATCAATTACAAACCATTGCATTTCATTAGGCAAATGTAATTTCTGCTGATAATGTTCTACCAAAGGAGCAGTTGTAACATTACACCTTAAACGGGACTGATGCTGTAATACCCGTTTTTTAATTTCTTGTTTGGTTTTGCCTATATATGACAACATGCAAGCGCATTGTATACAATACATAACATTTTTAGTGTTACAATTTGTATGATGGAACAGTTTAATTTCTTTTTCATTCACCTTTCAGCTTTTCATTGTCTTCGTGGTCGCACATGCCGCACAATTACTACATGGGTAATGCCCTGTTACTGGTGGCAAACCCCACTGTGATTGTATCGTGCTGGACGCTGGCTCCTTATAAGCTTTCACCAAGAAATCTCTTAGGTTTCTACCTCTTTTGAATGCAAACCAAGGTTGCGTCAAATGAGGTTCTACTTTCCTGATCAGATGCCAATTGCTGTTAATGATAGTCCTAATTTGATGTGACTCAGAACCAAACGTTGTGACACATGTGAGGGGCTTGGTGCCAAACTCAGTCACATCAGTCACTTCTTTTTTAGTCAATAGCGCTTCACTATTGTAATACCAAGCGCGCTTCATGGCATGTTTCACCAATCTACAGGGATATGACTGCATCACCAATTTAGATTGTAGGATTTTAGCCTCGCGAAAATAATCATCCTTCTTGGTGCAAAGGCGCGAAAACTGACCAAAAGGGAGATTATCGCGTAAGCTACGCGGATGGTGGCTATCATATTTCAAAAGGGTATTCCTTGATGTTGGTTTGGTGTAAAGACTCATAGCTAAAGTGTTGTGGTCATTATAGATGGACAGATCTAGAAAATTAATGGAGGATCTGTCACTTTCTAATGTGAATTGTAAATTGCTATCCTGTTGGTTCAAACACTCATGAAAGCTTTGTAGTGCTTCTTCTGTACCATTCCAAACTAGACAAACGTCATCAATGTATCGAAGGTAGTGGCGTAAATTATCAAGGTAGGGATTATTGTTGTATATCACCCTTTCCTCGAAGGCTGCCACATAAACGTTTGCTATATCTGGCGCGACAATGCCGCCCATGGCAACTCCTTTGAGTTGGCCATAGAAATTTGCTCCAAAGATAAAATAATTCTCATTTAAGGCAATCCTAGCGCATTGGACTATAAACTCCGTGGGGACGAAGTTATCCATTCAAAGCAAATCGGATCATCATCAGGACATTAACAATAGTATGCCTGTATACATTTTGCCTAATAAAAGCTGTAACCGCTTAGTTAAGCTACCAGGAGACGTTGGAAAGTTTGCGCCTTGGAGCTGTCTAGAAATCAGGGCGGCCTATTGCAGTGGGCTGCTGTAAATCAGGGACGGCAAGCCAGAAAACTGTGAGCCACGTCTGCGCTCTTTAGATACAATGAATGGGGTTGAGGTCAATCTGTGAGCAACCTCTGTTACAGCTTGTCTTGCCTGTCAGGATCGGGATACATAGGCTTTGTTAGAAGAGCACGACTGGTGACAGATTCTAATGCTTAGGAGGATATATGGAGTTGGTTTGCAGTGGTGGTTGCAGGAAAATTGGACTTTGAAGGAATATAGAAGGAGGAAGAGATGGAAGGGTATTAATCTGACCTGTCTTAGAAAAAAATTTAAGTTACTTATCGAATGGGCAGCCTTAAAAAAAGAGTAAGGAAGTGGGAATCAAACAATTTTGGGGAATCTGCAATGAACTGTCTTGGGATGAAAATGGTTTTTCAATGAGAGGTGAAAGATGTGTCCTCCTGCAAGCTTGAGGAAGAAAATTTTAGAAATTAATCACAAAACTCATTTCGGGATAGTCAAGAAAAATAAAAGGATTAATATCCAGTATTGGTGTCCTGTTATTGATGTTCAGACGATAAGAATGGTTAGGAATTGTCATGAATGTGCACATGTGGATAAGACTATAGCCTCCTGTAGACCACCACTGTGTCCTAGCGAGTGTCCTGAGGGGTCAGGGAAACATTTAACCATAAATATTGTTAGCCCCATTGTGAATACCATTACCATTTATTTTTACATTATTGTGGTACTTTATCTGTTTACCAAGTGGCCTTAGATATGCATTTTGAAGAAGGTAAACTCAGAAGCCTTTTCTAGATTTTTGGATGAGGTATTTTTACAGCAAGGTATTCCTTAATCTTTGGCAAATTATAATTGCACTTAATTTAAGTATAAGGCATTCCAAATGTTTTTTGTTTAGGAACAGAATTAGTTGGAGATATACTTCTCTCTATCATACAGCTGGAAATAGAGCAGTGGAACACTTTTATAGTTATGGGCAGCATTGGCATGGTCATACGTAGTTGGAAGAATTGGGAAACTGAAGATATAAAACTGTTGTGGGCTTACCGTACATCACCTACTGTAATGGAGTATACACCCTTCAAATTGTTGTGGGGGAGACACCGTTGCTTTAAGGGTAAGCAAGCCTGTTCGAAGAATCAAATTCTTAATGTGTGGTCCTTTGGAAAGGTAAGAAGATTAACCTTAAGGCACAGAATTGTTATAAAGTTCACCATGATTTAAACATGGTGTGAAGCTAAACATTGGTAATTGGGCCATGTGGTCATGTTGAAAGATCCTCTGATGAAAATCAAGTTTGTGCGGCTGTTTCAGGTTGTTGAATTGTTCACAAATCCGGCTACATTGACAGATTGCCATGAGTGGCATTTCAGTAAATTTGCTAAATGTACTGAGGAGAGACTGGTTAACATGCACAATGGCTGCGAACAAAGGTCGAAAGAGTTGGTAGTTAGATGACTTGCTAGGTGTGAATGCTGGTAATGGAGGTGATTTTGATGTCCTTAGGATTACAGGTAGTGCTGGGAAGGTGTACGATTCTATTGATCTAGAGAGTGCTCATGACATGAATGGTTCTGGTGATTCCAGGATCAGTAAGGATGTGCGCACGCTAAGGTTAGAGGCCGGTATCTCTACAGGGTCAAGTTGGTGTGTTTCTGTCACAAGTTCCAACAATAAGGAGGGAATGTCACTAGGTCTGCAGAAGGATGCAAAAGCCTGGAAGATTTGAAGTTTTCTTAGTTGGTATTGTGGGGTAGTTTTCATATTAGTTTTTGGGAGCTTCACTCTATGAGCCTCCCTTAAAACTGGAATTAAAGATAGCATAGCTCAACTATGCCTTTATTGTATTTGCACCCTATATTATCACATCACTGTTGTTTTGTTGTGTGGCTTGGAATTAATCATAGAGATAAGTTGTATTCTATATTTTTCAATGTGTATTCTTGCATTATGTTTTTTATTTCTTCCATCATAAAGGGGTAGATGTGTAGTGTTGTGATGTAATGCTGTTGCATGTCGTTTGGAATTGTTTGACGTGAATGCATTCCAGAAGATGAAGAAGATGTATTGAGAGAAGGTGTTCGGAGTGGACGTCCTTACTCTGCTCCTTTTGGCTGGGGTTGATTCTGGAATAAACTACAATTTTTACTAGACACTTGTTCATGTCATCTCTACAGGTAACTTGGGAAAGGTCAAGGGACAGCAAATTTTGAAAGCTGATATTCATCTCTGCCACTGGTGATATTTCTCTGAGCGCAATCCAGTCCATCATTCCTTTGATCACCATGTCACCAAAATGATAGACTGAGACTCTGCCTGAGTAATTACCTGTTGCAGAAATTAATTCAAGCATTCCACCTATCACTTTTTAAAATATAAATTATCTGCCAAAGAGGAAGCTTCTCCAATAGGGTGTGTTTGGAACAGATTTTATCAATCGAATTCACACATACAGTGGTGTGAAAAATATAATTCACCTTCTTGTGAGTATTTGGTTTTACTTATGATGATATCTCCCGTGGTTATCTCCTCCTCCACCCAGTTCTATCAGGGAATACATCTAACCTCTTGGAATAAGTAAAACACATTTAAATTTGCCATAATTTATTAAATAAAAAAACAACATTCAGAATGAATACTTATCCTGCATGTAACGCTCCCCATTATCAGCCCGTATATTTGTTTTTCTTGTAGAGACATCCCCTGAAGAAGGGCTTATGGAAAGCCCGAAATGCATAGGGATACACAACAAAGCATTTTAGATACACCTTTTGCATCGAATTTGGAATGAATATATTCTTGACATTTGAAAACCATTAATGAAATAAAATTAATGATGGACCAAACTCATTGCTTGAATTAACTTTATTATACCCTTTTTTGGGTATCAAAAACGCTGTGCACAGGGGGACAACTCCTATCAGGATTTGCTTTTTTGTTCTGTTTCCAAACGCCCTGTGGTTCAGAGAGCGAAGCCCCAGCAGCACGCGACAACCCTACAAACTCCTCAACCCCCGTTCGTGCGTGTCTTATCCATTTTTTTCATGTTTTTATTTTATTCAGCAATATAAGAAGTCTTCCAAGCATCGTTTTGAATCCAAATATTTAAAGCATGCTAAAACTGTATACACCCATGATTATGCCAATTACAATAATACAGGATCTAAAACCTGATTTTTTTGTTTTTCACTGGAGATATAACAAACTGCATTGTTTAGTGACAGATAGCCCTTAAACTCATTTCATATCATGGAAAATTACTCTTACCAGGGAGGATGGATCACTGTTTTATAAGACTGTAATATTTGTAGCTGACCATTTATCAAGAGTTGTAGTCCTTAGTCTTTTTCAAAGTAAAGCCATCATTTTCTACAATCTCTACATTAAAACCCTTTAGTAAACCTACAACTTTTATATTCATAATATAAGTTTCAAGAACATTTTCACAGTGCTATATCCATGTTATGAATGGTTAAAGGAGGAATAATGAAGTTCTGCTAGTTCATAATCAATAGAAGACTCAGCCCAGGTCATGAAGCATCACATACTAGTGCTGATGATATCGAAACTAGAAAGGGTATTGGGATATTTTGTACAGTGAAAACCTTTGTTCCTCAAGATCACCATTTGTCACAAGCCGAGAAGGTTTATTGCAGATATGTTTTACACACTGAAAGACAAAATAACTTAAAAGAATTAAATGGAGAATTCCCTGGTTATTTTTATACTAGCCTAATGGAAGCAGCGACAAGATGATTTGCATGTGGCTGGGTGCAGACTGAGGTGGCATATTTGGCAAAAGAGCAATGCTTTGAAATGCTACCCTGAGTGATTGCCAATGGTTAGACTTATTGCATGTATTCCTCCCACCACCTTTTGTGTGTTTGAGCCAAAGAGCGCCAGATTAGTGTCAGGCGTGATGTTTTAGGAAAGATATACATTGCAATCAGATAATCAACAAACTACAAAATACTTTGAACTCAACAAAACAAAACAACATTCAACAGGACACCTCTAACGTCTTATTAGATCTTTTAAAGTTTAGCAGTGGAACTACTCATCTGAACGTGTCACAGGGAATACATCAGCCGGTGTAGAATAGTCTATTACAGTGGTTGTCAAACCTTTTAGAACCATAACCTACTTTTTAGAACAATAAACTTTTGCGACCAAGCTATATTTAATGGAAATGAGAAAGGGCGAGTTTTTAAGGAAACTAAAGCATTGTGTGGGAGCACATTGTCATTTAAAAACCACAGGTAAATGTGACATATTAAACACAGAATATAAGCATCTTTAATTATTGCTCTGACATTCAGCCCGCCAAAAGTCAGCTTTCTTCCAGTGGGTCACGACCCACACTTTAGAAATCACAGGTCTACTCCATTTAGAGATTGCTAGGGTTCTGCTTTGGCTTTTTAACCTGATACGGCTCCTACCCTCATTTGTTTTTAGATATACTATAAAATTGAAAGCAAACCAGAGGTCAAAGATTCTGAATGGCAGCAGTATGGTGTGTTGGACAGTATTTGACTTAAGATGTCTGTGCTTACATCACTGACAGGCTCCTAACACAACCGTTGCGATAACCTCTGGAAAAAAATGAGTCTGCCTTGTTACACATTCAAATATTTACAACAAAAGTGCATATGTACAAGCCCCTAACGCCACTACAGCGTCACGTTTACCAATGTTGTGTTGGCGAAAGGGGCGGCACCTTATGTACTTAACGCGGCTTGAAGCTGCCTTCCACTTAAGGTCCCCTTTCACGCTATGGTTAGAGTGAAAAGGGTGGGCAATGGGTGTTGCGGTGGGTGTTCCACCACACCACCCATTCATTTTGATGCTGCCCCCTATGTACAAGGATGGCGTACATAGGAGGCAGGGCCAAAATTAAGACCAGATAAAACCTGGTCTTACATTGGCGAAACAAAAAGAGATGCATTAATTTCCTTGTTTTTACTTTTTCCATTGTGCTGTCTTGTGCAGCACAAATGGAAAAAACAAAATGCAATGGTTTGTTTATGTACAGAAAGGTGTCCCTTCCTGTATATAGCAAACCTTTAAAAAAATGCCATTTCGTCACTTTCATGTGTGCTGCATGAAGCAGCAAACATTCGCATGAAGCAGCAAACATTCCCACACATAACCAATCCTCCATTGCATGCAGACACCCTTGCATAGCGCCAATCGCAGGGGGAAATGCAAGGCTGCACCAAATTGTTGTAAATAAGGTGCACCCTTGCATTTAAGAAGTGGCGGAGGGCGGCATTAAGCCAAGGAAGCTAGCGCTGCGCTCCGCCACTTCTTTGTACATATCCCCCCAGTATTGTGCCTGTTGATTAAAGAAAAAATGCCCGAGCTGAAACCAGGTGCTCCCTCCATTGGCATTGTAACAAGCTGCATTGTGTACTCAATACACATCCTGTACACTCGTTCCACATCATGGTAAATTACAGCATGGAAGGAGCTGTCTTAAGAAGAAAAATATTGGTGTCTCATGTCAATTTCTTAGAAGACCGATTCTATTACAAATTTATATGTTCAGCTGGTCCACAAGCTATGAGTGACTTTCTTTCCTCATGTCTCCGCTTCATAACTCCACTGGCTTACTGCCACTACCTTTCTCCGCCATTTAGACAGGCCTCCCCGTCTGCTATTTCCCAGAGGCCCAAGTACAGTGGCCTATATTTGGAGAACTATGCAGCACATTTTCACTTTTTGTGTTCAAATAGCTGATTGCTGCAGCACTCAGCTCTTTAGAAGAAATCATGGTGGCAATTAGAACTTAGACAGTAGTAGTCTATGCGTAAGTTCTGTCCTATAGCCAATGATTCATGGGTTGCCTGGAACTAGTCACTTGCCACATTGCAATAGATTTTTTTTATTTAGTGCTGAGTGGTGGAGGAACGCTGAGCACAATTTTGGTACTTTTACCACAAGTTCAGCTTTATTATGTTGGACTGTCAGAGACTATGGCTGGGTCATTGATATCAGTGAACCTGTGCAGTGTCAGGGTTCTGTCTAACAACCCAGCCTTACACATATAGGGCCTAATTATGATGTCGGTCGGAAAGGTTCCAAGTAGCATTCGGTTTGACCTGACCCATGTCAAAAGCCAAGTTTCCGACCGATTTAGAAAAATTGCTAACCGACTGATTAGGATACAAGGTAGTCAGTTGGTCATTCTGAATCAGTTCTGACCGGGATTCAGAGAGTTTGAGTAGGTCGGAGCCGAATTGTAGAGCTCTACGGGCCGTGTTTCTGACTGACCAATTAGGATGCCGGATTCCGACTGCCATTCCGACTCGGTCAGTCTGACACACATTGACTGTCAGAAAACAACTTTGAAGGCCCATAGCAGGCCCCCCTTCACCGGGAGGCCTCTGGTTGAGGCCTATGGGGTACCCATGGGTCCCCTCTTTCCAATCATGCACAGTGTGGATGGCACCATGGGGTGCCCGACACAGGGTGAAAGGTTTTCCGGAACTACCCCTTTTTTCAATGGGAGCCAGTGTTGTCTGTCGGAACACAGGCTCCTATTGATGTCAATGGGAGTCTGACCGAACAGTGTTTTCGGAAACATCGTAATCGATCGGCTGGACTACCCGAATCCGAGTCGTTCGGAAACGATTCTGACAAGTAGTTGGTTGGGATGCTTTCCGATCAACATCGTAATGAGGCCCCTAATGTATTGGTGGCAGAACATCGACTTACAAAAAAAAACTACCTACTGCATGATGATCTGGCTAAACATGGTATAGTGCTTGAAATTGTTTTTCCAGTTTGATGTGCACATTCTTCAGAAAATAGTAGCCATTCACAGGTGCAGACTACTTAAATGAACTGTCCTCAGAGGACATCTCCCTGCGAGTTGTGCACCATCTCAATAGGGTCTTTCACTGGTTGTCATGAGACAGCAAGTGAATTGGGATTAAAATGTCTCCGATGCTTTTTGGTCGGAGCAACATGACCCTTTTGCTGACAGTGAACAGATATATAATGCTCCAAAATGGCATTTCATACATCAGAAATTGGTGTTGTTTACAGATACTTTGACTAGATGATATGAAATGTGGCAAACAAGTGAAGCGTATGTCTGTATTGGTAATAATTATATTTGACCAACGATAAAGCGCTTTGAGGTATGGTATGTAAGAGCTATACAAAGAAAATCAAATACTTGCATTATGCAAACTCACCTGGAAGCAAAGGCGCACTGCCTAGAAAACTGTACCTAGTGCATGTGTAATAAAAAGGAATGCTGACAAATGTAAAGCACCATTACGAAGGTCCTTTGATGGGATAAGGCATGAAGTAACCACAGGAGGCAATGAGTCAAACGAGGCATAACAACATAAAGGTGCAATTAACTGATCCAAAATTGACAATGTGAAAATATCCTTTTGTTTCCCTTCATGTGGAGCTGTGAGAGCGCTTGTTACAGACGTGCTTCATGTTTTTGATATAATCAGTTCAATATCTGACGAGGTAAACTTGCTAAATTAATATAGAACAGGAAGGGAGATAATCCTGTTCCTGCCGCTGAGAATACACAGAGTGTTACACAAATTGATTTAGCAAAAGCTAGTTAAATGGCATTTAGATTTTAGGAGCTAATTTTCCACTCACAAATGTGCTTCGAAAAACAAAGCAGGATTTCAAATCAGACCTCAGTTCATGCTTATAAGTGGTCAAAGTAGATTTCCGAGATCATTGAGCGGTCACTTTGAGGTGAGATTTGATGTTTAAAAATGCTAAATAAAAATTAAACTGATGATCAGTAGATCAAAAGACATTGGGGCATATTACCAACAACTAGTTATAATTATCGCTATGTTGGCTTAGCGGGAATATTTCTATCGCCGCCCTTCACCTATTTTTATGGCTGAGATACCATGCTATTAGCAAGGTTTATCTCAGAAGCGATAAAAAACAGGCGAAATGCGTGAATATTGCTGTCAATACAGCGATATTCTGGCCTTACCTTGACAATGCTCTTAGTCATGTTATTCACCTCTCATTGGATAACGTGGCTAAGAACTGGTCAGGGCGGGCGTTAGCTTTTGGAGATATTCGCGCTTAGCGTGAATATTTCCAAAACTACGCCTGTGTTGATCATAGGCGATAGCGATTACAGTGACTGTTTTCAGTCGCTGACATTTTGGCACGCCCACTTTGCATGTCATTAGCGATAATTATCCCTGACATGCAAAGCGGGCCCCAAAATGCCCGCTATCGCCTACAAGCTTTCGCTAACTGGTGTTAGCGACAGCTTGGTAATAGGGCGATAAAATTATAGCCGCTTTAGCGGGAAAAAGTCCCGCTAAAGCAGCGATAATGGCCCTTGGTAATATGCCCCATTGTTTTCAGAAACTGCATAAAATCTGCAACTGATAAATTCTTTATCTGGTGTTGTATCACATTGAATCGCTAAGGTTTAGCTCTTTCGAATATAGGGCCAGATGTATAAAATCCATTTGCAGTCACAAACCAGGTGATTAGGAAAATAATAAGGTTTGCGACTGCAAAGTTATGTTTTTCAATGCGCTGTCAAGCCAGAAAGTGTTTTCTAGCCCGCAAAAGGGAGTTTGCAAAGCTCATTATGATTTACTGGAGGGGGGCTTGAAAGGGGCTCCCCTTCAAATTTCAAATTTGAATGGTATGTACAGAGACGTCATTTTAATTGTGATGGCACACCATTAAAAATGCACCAGCAATGCAACCGATGTGGCGACTGATACACAATGGGAGTTTGCCCCCTGTGGTACAGTTTCTCCCCTTTGCAAATTGTGTCAGGTAGCATTAAAGGGATCATGGTTTGTTCCAGAGGAACACTACCTGCTTCCCTGATAGTTCACAAATGAGAAACTTGTTTTTCTTTGGAAACAACACCGATTCATTTGAAAACATAAGCAATGTTTATAAATGCGAATGCAGGAATGGAAGTCTGTTGTCCCTGGCAGGGCACCATCGTTAAGTTTGTAGCCAACTGTAAGGAGTAATAATTAACGACCTGACTATTGGAAATTGGGTTTCTGGTTGGCTAGGGTATGCACCTAAGCTAATCCGAACCTACCACTCTAGTCAAGGCAAATAAGTTACACACTAAAGATAACCTATGTTCACCCCTTTGTAGCTTGGCCAGAGTAGTCAGGCTTATCCCAGAGGCAATTGCGTTTGGGCAACACACTCACACCAGTGACACAATAAATACGCCACAAAGGAGACTCCACACAATGTTATATAAAAATATAAAATATATTATACATAAACCATAGACCAAATCATCATAAAACAGTGAGTTCCTTGCCAACTAGGCAATATTCATAACATCATGACGAGTGCAATAAAAGAAAGGTTTCTATGGTGCATGTCACCAAAACACCATTATATACTACTGTCATATTGTTACTCGTTTTCCTGACTATGCAAGGCAAAAATTACATAGCCCAATGAACATGAAATGCAGCATCCAATGAAACATGAATCATCACCACTATGCACACATCAACACAAAATGTATCATTACATCAGGGCATAGAATGCAGCTGACAATGAAGGAAATTAATGAACACCATGAGGCCATAGGGCACTGTGCACCTTTACTCCTGTTCGGTACTATTCAGTAAAATCTGTCCACCCCATAGGGAGCAGAAGGAACTGCGCACCTATTATGATGAATATGGAATTGACGGACTCAGCAGGAATGGGACCTCTGTCGAGGATTCCTTTCTGGGCTGCTAAGATGGAGCCCAAATGCCTCCAAGAGGTGTCTGTCACACGGGGAGGGCACACATGGAGGAATGAAGTGGGGAGAGCTTGTTCGGTCTACCCAGCAGTGGTATCAGCAACAGTAGCTGCCCACGTCTATGCGCTGCAACCGATGACTCACGCAGTCTCCCCCAAGGCAAATGCTGCTTTGTAATGTAGCTCATCCTGGGCACTCCAGGGCCTTACAGACCGCAGCTATTGCTCACACGAGGTTGCTAAGCCAGAGGAACCTCACAGTGTCCTTGCAGGGGATCTGTTCTCCTCAGATCTCCGTCAGCCACCAAAGGGAAACAGCTGCCCAAGGGAAAGAGCTGGTGGTGCCTTCCATTTGCAAGGGAAGCAATGGTGGAGTGAACAGACTCCTGTAGGTGGGCCTTGTTCCTGGTCCCACATCAGGAGATTCCCCTTTTTCTCCGCACCCATGGCATTTTGACCAGTGCTTCGTTGTGATTGCTTGATAGAGTGGAAGGGCAGACTCCAGGGCACACCACGCTTTGACCCCACAAACACCAGGTGATCATGTGCTTTTCCTCAAGAAAACACAAAGCGCTCTCCACCTGCTGAGTCGCCAGAGGCAAGGAGCCCTAAACAGCCCTCCCCATGCACTGAGTTGATGAACACAGGGCCCATTGAAAATTGTAAAGGAGTTCTCCAGAACCCCTCACAAGAACAAGGAGATGGGAGGCAACCCCACAAGCCCTTAAAGAACGATGGGGCACCAAAGCAGGAATATAGGCAGAAGGCCAGCACACAGAGTCATTATAGTCCAAGAGGCAGTCCTTCTTGTAGGCCAGCAGGCCACAGGTCAGCACAATAAACAAGGGAGTCCAATGGTGATTCCTCCTGGCAGCATATCAGTTCCCACTGGCAAGTTGCAGTCTGTGGAGCCAGCAGCATCTAGTCACAGGTACCATGCAGTGTCTAAAAATATGGGGCCAGAGGCCCTGCTCTTATACTCAAAATGTATTTGATGTGGAGGTAACTTCAAAAGAACCTTAGAAGTGCACCACATCCCCTTTCAACCCAGTTCAGGCTCGAGATTTTCAAAAGGGTGAAAACAAGCCCTTTGTGTGAGGTCAAAATACAGCCTATACACTTTCTAAAAGTGTCATTTCTCATTCAAAATTGCCATTTAAAGCACAAAAAGTTCTTTATGCCCCATCATTGTGTACTAATAAATGTGGGCCGTACTATGGCTATCTTCCTTCTTTTGTGTTTATTTATGGATATTCAAATACAGTACAACATTAACTAATGCCATGTATATCAATAATATCATCTCATCAAAACAAATTATTTCATCACATCACACAAGAGCACATTACAAATGGTGGCTGATGCACATCCAGTGGCGGGACAATCCATCTCATATAATCTAGTCTTTCTTTTGGTTTTGGAGCTATGTGGTGAAAAGTCCTCAAATATCTCTATAGTGTTCTAATTGGTCCCAATAGTACACCAGGTCCAGCAGCCAGCGGTCGTACTTGGGGCTTCCTTTCCCTCCCCAGTGAATCGACACCCTCCTTTTTGCCAGTAGCTGGGAAATCGCAGTTAGTTTGCGATTAAGAGATTGGATGACTTTGGTTAGTCCGAGTAGGCATATCGCCGGAGAGCACTGCACCATCTCAAGTCAGCGTCCAGTGTTTTAACTAGCAGAGTTTGCATTCTCTCTGAGGCCGTATCTGTGTAGTCAGAGCGGGGTACATTATATTTGGTGTAGGAATTTAAAATGTATGTTCTTCAAATTACAATTTGGTGTAAGTTGGCCAGTGAGTGTGCAGCATGCATGCCAATATTCCGCTGTGATTGGCGCAGAGAGTGCTTCATTCCATTTAGCAAATGAGGCATCTGGTGTTGACAGGGCATCCTTCTGGGATGTGTTGTATAATCTTGTAACTAAGTGCTTCCTAGTGTCAGTCATTAGAAACAGCAGTAGCGTTCCGAGCCCAGGCGGTCCTGTGGGGAACTGTGTGTATAAATCGCAGAGCGCAGCTCTAAGCCTGCAGTATAGGAAAGTGAGCATTGGGGGGTTTATCTTCCGCAAAGTGTAGGTCAGTTAGATGTATGAGCTTCTCTCCTCAATATGCATCACCTAGCATGTGTACCCCTGCTCTATTTAGTATAGCCAGTGAGCCAATTCTGAAGCCACAGATATCCTCGGGTGATGGGCAGGTGGTAGGGCTGGTGCATAGATTGGTACTATCTGTGCTCTTTGCCCCAAGGCTTTCCAGGCTTGCACTGTACAGTGTGTAGTGTTTATTTACTCTTTCAAACCTTCCTTGATGAATTCATATGGGATCACAGCCTGAGCGGTATTGGATATGTAGCATCTGCTTCGACTGCTATAGGTGGCATATATTTTGGGGTGTTTATCCAGTAGTGCGCAAAATTCGCCTGTATGCAAAGGTAATAACGTTTTAGATCCAGTGCCATATACCCTCCCTGTGTGAATGGCAATGTTAAAGTATCCCATTTTAATCTGGGTTGCTTCCCTTCCCACACCAACCCGACCAAGTGTGAGAGTAGCTTTGCGAAGAATGTTTGGGGTAGGAATATTGGGATATTTGTGAAAAGATACAAGAATTCTGGGAGTATTATCATTTTCATTAGCGCTATTCTATCCGCCAGTGATAGAAGAAGGCGTATCCACCCTGAGACCTGCTCTTCAAGTCGAGACACAAATCTTACGTAGTTATACTCTATAACTGAGCCCAGGTCCCTATGGAACCTTTTACCCAAATACCTAGTCGGCTCAAGACGCCATTCCAGGGGGAACTCCAGCAATAACGGTGTCATACACTCAGTTAGGGGGACTATAGTTGATTTGGATCAGTTTATTCCCAAGCCAGAATGTCTTTCGTAGCTTATATATTGCCTGATTAAGTGATCCAGGTTAGCCACAGCATCCCTCACATACAGCCCCATATCATCTGCATACAGAGAAATCGCCAAGGGGCGTTGGTGAAATCATATGGTGGTTGTAGCATGTCGCTGTTGTAGAATGCAGGCCAAAGGTTCTAATATGATAGTAAATAGTAGAAGCGACAACGGGCAGCCCTGTCATGTGCCTTTGCAGATCGCAAATGCTTCAGATGTACTGCCATTCACACATACTAGAGCAGCTGGTGCCGTATATAGCAATTTGATCCAGCATGTGAAGGTTGTGGGAACTCCCATAAGATGGAGTATTCTGAATAGGAAGCACTTTGAGTGGAGTGAAATGCCTTAGCAGAGCCCAATAGGACTGCGGCAGCAGGTAAAGTCAGGTTCAGTTGGTGTTAGACAGCAAATAGAGTTCACAGGTTATGCGCAGTGGAACACTCTGTGAGGATGCCAGTTTGGCCTGGGAAACCCATGACCGGCAGTAGGAGTTTAAGCTGTGCTGCCAAGGCGCTCGCTGGAAATTTTGCATCTGTGTTTAAGAGGGTTGGCGGTCGGTATGATTTGCAACATTGTGCCTGCTTATCAGGCATCAGCAGCGTGACTATGAGGGCCTTGCAGAGTGACGGTGGTAGGATTTGTTTTTGATATGCTTCTTCATACATGGCATAAAGATGTGGAGCTAGCAATTGTGCATACTCTTTGAAAATTCACCCGGCAGCCCATCGCTCCAGGGCGCTTTGCCATTTGGGAGTTTATTTCTTCTTTTATTTCATCAATGATGAGTTGTTGTGAAAAGTACTCCCTTTGCCTTTGGGAGATCCATACCAATGTTATATCCTCTAGATAAATCAGTGTTTTGGCTTCCTTAGCGGAAGCCTGATCAGCATACATATGTTCATAGGACATAATAAAAGTGTTCAGGGTACTCTACCTGTCGTAGCATGAGGTTCCCTCATCCTTTACCACCTCCACAATATGGTTTCTCCCCCATGGCTCCGCTATTTTATGTGCAAGTGCGTGACCCAAACTACATCCCTCCCCTTAATTGTGCCCTGTCCATCTGTGTGACATGTGTTTAACCTCCTGCTCTACCGTCTCATTATATTCTGTAATCCCATTAAGTATCTGCACTAGAACACTCGGAGCAGGAGTACATTCTTATGTTCGCTCTAGTTCTGATAGCGTCAATTTTATCCTTTTCAGGTGGTCACATAGTGACTTTAAACGCCTCCCATAAGGTGGCCCCACCTTCCACTGAACCTATATTTGTATCAAAGTATTTGACTATATTTTCTCAGACCCATTCACAGACGACCTGGTCAAGCAGAGCAGATGCCTGCTGTCTCCAATAGAACTGCTGTAGTTCCTGTCCAGGAATATCACTCACCAACTGGAATTGTGCATGATACAAAAATGACTTGGAAAGACGCTTGACACTTTGTACCCATGTGTTCACATCCCTTGTGGCCAGCCAAAAAGCAATTCTACACCAGGAATTATGGATTTATGAATGATATGGCCCCTCCCTCCCATCAGGATTCCTTACCCTCCACGCGTCTAACAGGTCGTGTTCACAAATCCCCTCGCAAAGCACTGCCGCTGCTCGTCTACCCATCACACATGCCAATGACGAGCGATCTTCCCGTGGGTGGAGAGCAGTATTGAATTCCACGCCCCATATGAACAGGATGATTGCAATCTCTGCAGATGGCTCCAGATATTCATGTAAATTCTAGATCATCTATATTGGCCCGTACACATTGATTATCGTCAGTAGTGTATTGTACAATGTTCCTTGTAGTAAGATATACCGTCCTTGATCATCTGTTATCACCCGTGAGGCTATGAATGGTATCTGTTGTTTCATAAGGATCACCCCCCCCCCCGAGTATGAGGAGTATGAGCCTGCAACTTTCACCCCAGCCCATCGCGTTGCTTCACAAGTTTCAGAGCGATGGGTGAGGTGTGTCTGTTGGAGCAGTGCGATCTGAATGTTATGTTGGTCTAAATAAGCTAACACATGCCTAGTTTTTTCAGAATTTTTAGGCTCCTAACATTCCATGTTATCCAGGATATGGTCCCTGGCGCTGCTCGCACTGTATTACCTGCTCCACAATGTGCCAGTGTGTGTCAATAAATCCTGTTTGTGTGAAGTCATAATCAGATAATATATGAGATAACTGGTTTTCTACATGGCATAACAACAACATCCCACAACCCTCTCATCCTCCCACCATGGCAACCCAAACCTGCCAAAGAGCTTCCCCTGTGTTGTTAACTGGTGACCAAGAGCATAATAAACATTATGTTTGTCCCAATTTCTAACCTGATTCAAAAACTCTAGGGGGCCGCCAGTGGCCCATTTCCCCCACTAAGCTGGCGTGGCGTGGCTGGGAAATTAGTGAGTTGACAACTTGCTAAGTTGTTGAACGCCGTGAGGGGAGCGGCTTACCTTTCCTTGCCCCTGCTCTTGCCAGACGCCTTGAGGGGAATGGCTAGGCGCACCAGGAACACGCCAGGAACTCCATATCCCAGCAGCCCCTAGAGCCTGTGACGCGGTATTGGCGGTTCCATTTAAGCCTCAGGCGCCCCCGCAACGTGGGTCCCAGGAACGCCGTGAGGGGAACGGCTTACCTTTCATTGCTCCTGCTCCTACCAGACGTCATGAGGGGACAGCAAGGCACACCAGGAACACGCCAGGAACTTAAAAAATCCCAGCAGCCCCTAGAGCCTGTGACGCGGTATTGCATACGCCATTTAAGCCTCAGGTGCCCCGCGCAATGCGGGTCCCATGAAAGCCGTGAGGGTAATGGCTTACCTTTCATTGCTCGTGCTCCTGCCAGACGCCGTGAGGGGAACGGCAAGGCGCACCAGGAGCACGCCAGGAACTCCATATCCCAGCAGTCCCCAGAGTCTGTGACGCGGTATTGGCTGCACCATTTAAGCCTCAGGCGTCCCTGCAATGCAGGCCCCGCGAACGCTGTGAGGGGAACAGCTTACCTTTCCTTGCTCCTGCCAGACGCCGTGAGGGGAACGGCAAGGCGCACCAGGAACACGCCAGGAACTCCATATCCCAGCAGGCCCCAGAGCCTGTTATGTGGTATTGGCGGCACCATTTAAGTGTCAGGCACCCCCCACAATGTGGGACGCACAAGGACAGCGCCCGGCCAAGTCCTGGCCAAGGGCGGGCCCGTCCTTGCCCATCATCGCCAGGAAGAGGCAGGGCAGGGCCACCACCCTTTCATCTGCTTACAAGGTCCTTCATAAAAGTACTGTTGTCCTTTTGTGTTACTAACTGTATAGGTGTTGCCCTGTGACTTGCAAATTGTAAATGTTCCCTACCCAGATGACAAAGAGTGACCAACCCGTTATTATTTTCCTGTTCTTGAAAAACATTTTGGGCTAAAGACTCCATCCTGAGTGCCTGGACTTTTACATGGCACTTTGCATTTTATTGATTGATAGTTATTACCTTAGTCGCCGATTAGAACATAAGCACCTAGCACTTACTGAGGAATGCAACAGCGGTTCTGTGGAGCTTTTTTATAGTTATCTTAAGTAACTTGTGTCTCAGCTTTGATTTGCACTTTTGCACATTGCATGTTGCACATTTGTATATTGTACCAAGGAATTAGCCATCTATAGCAGGTTTGCACTTTAATAGGGGCTGGTGTATTCTCCATAGGGTGTTTCCAGTGCAACTAACATGAGTAAACGGAAAAGAATTCCGGGGAAAAGTGTGGTCGGTACACTAGATGCCTTCATTTTGAGGTCTGAATCGGCCCTCATTCATGAAATACTAATGACAGAACGCACGTTATCTCTTGACCCACAATCCCCGTTAGGTAGACTTTCTCTAACTCCTGCACTCCCCGACTCCTTGCCAATAATATCCCAGGATGCCTCCCTAGTCAGGTTGAGCCCACTTACAATTGTGCCCTCTGGCATAACGATAAACTCTGGTTCGTGCTCCCTTAGGGAACATGAACCTACACCCGTGAAAATAAAGGTGACCACCAGAAGGCAGAAAGCCAAGCTTAAATCAGGTGGCAACAGCGAACCCCCTACCACAAAAAAGAAAGACTCGAGGGTGTACAAAATCCAAATCTGACTAGGGAACCCCAAAAGGGACAATATCATCTGTCCCCTCATTAGTGATGATAAGGAAGGCAATCCTTTCTTAATGAATCAGACTACTTCAGGGTATCTTTTTGACAGTATTGAGGAGAGGAATATTTGGAGAAGGTTAGAAATCATGTTATCCACCTTGTTAGAGCCCATGTTCCAAAATAAAAGTGTGTTAGAAGCAAGGTTGGCCAAGCTAGAGGGATCCATTGGTTGTAACCCCCAGCAGTCCTGTTAGTGAGCCCACACACAAACACAGACGACCCAGCCAAGAGGGCAAAAAAGATGTGGAGGAAGGGGCGAGGGGTGGGTCAAATGCAAGAAATCTAGTGAACAGTGAGGGACCAGATACGATTAGTGCAAATAGCACTAGGACCAGAAGACATGACACCAGGATTACTTCATGCCAGCCACCCAGCAGAGTAGGATTACCCGGATTGTATAGGGAAAGGGGGACAGCGGATAGGATCCACCAAGGCTTGGGTCTTCTGGTTATAGATCTTCCACCAGAATCTACCCCATATGTAGTGATATTGGAAAATGTACCCCCTCTCCGCCCTGGGGTAAAAGAAGACTATGTGCAATTGAGAAACAAACTGACAAACTGGTTCTCACATAGTACTACCCTGGGCCATTGTGTAGTTAAAAACATTCTAATGGCACCCAGGGTTAGTTGGATAGGGAGCTCAAGTAAACCGGACAGTGGTGATTGTGTTATCGTTAATTTTGATAACCCTTTCAATGCTGGACGTATTTTATCAAGGGACATCAGTCTTACTCCTCTAACCGGATCCGTTATAGAGGCTCTACCCCGGGGCTATTTTTATAAGCCAGCCCCTCAAAGGGAAACGCCGGAACACGATCACAGGGCACGCCAACTAGGAAGCTGGTTAAATAAACAGGTATCCACACAACAGCTCTCGGCTCTAGCCCATTCCGCTCCTGTACTTGATGGGCAGTCTAATAGTACCCATGCACTAGCTCTAGATAATAGATTCAAAGCTTTATCTCAGCTGGAGAATTGTGATTGACTCCGGGCTCCATTATCTCCAGGACCACACTCAGATAAACCCCCTCAGTCCCTAGGGAAGTTAGCTGTGAGGCAGACAGCTGTGAGGCACAACAATGTTATATCTTGGAATATTGCAGGGCTGGCCAGTAAACTCCAAGACCCACGGTGCGTAGGTTATGTGAAACAATACTCTGTAATTTGCCTACAAGAAACATGGTCGGTGTATTGCAATCTCTTGCTCGAAGGCTACAAGGCATTCTTTGTCCCGGCCACTCCATCAGTGAGTGGAAGACCAAGGGGTGGTTTAGTTACTGATATTTCGGTGGCAATAGATTGCAAGTTACAGATGCTCCCAACTACACACCCGGGATTTTTGACACTGTTAGCATCCAGGGGAGACACCAGAAAAGGAATTTGTAACTTCTACAACTGGGTGGCTAGGTCACAAAAGGAGTGTAACATTACCAGCCTGACAGCGATCCTAAAACAATCAAGGGGTGATGGACTTTAGAACTTTATGGTCTCCGTTGATTTCAATATACACCCTTGTGGAAACCCTTTTACCTCCTGCATCTCAGAGCTGGGTTGCCCCCGTATGATGGATTTTCATTTTGAACACCATTCTCAAGGGTACCAGCTTAATAAGCTGGTAAATGAATTAGACTTGGTGGTCATGATGTCTCTAACTGACCCATTCACCCATTTCCTTATACCAACTTTTAAAGGAAATGGAAGAGGTTCCTTTATTGATTTTATCCTAATCTCTTTGTCGTTGCAAACCTCTTAACACTTTTAACATTTTAGAAAGTGAAATCAGCGACCACAATCCTCTAACAGTTTACCTGTCGGGTCCATTTTCGACAAAAATTGGAGAGGCCTCCAAAAGAGGAATCCTGAAACCGACGGACGGTAAGCGTAGATTAAAATGGTCCCAGGTATCTCCTGTCAGTTTCTACGACAATGTGAAATCATCTTGTGCCTATAAACTGTCACTACGCACATCCAAGAGGTCCACCCCTAATGAGATCATTGGCGCCTACAAGACAATAGCGCAAAAAGTGGACGAATTATTAAGTGCTCCAGCCAGAAGTACTGCGCCACATGGCCCAAGATGTTTGACTCCCACTGCTCTAAATCAGCTAAGCGGCTGAGGGAAGCTCTGGCGGCCAAACCAAGAGTAAAATCTGAGGTCAGTGAATGCCGCAGGGATTATAAACTAGCTCTGGCCACACAAAAGGGTGTCTTGAAGGATGATGCTTGGAAGGAGTTAATTGATTCCAGCCTCCTGAGGAATAGTGCAAGGTTCTGGAGTGTCGTGAATGGGCCCCTGTTGGACAAAGAAGGAGTGGGTGGCCTGGTGGCACACATCACTGAGGAGGAGTGGGGCTTACTATCAATAAAGCCCCAGACCCAGATGGGATCCCTCCTGATTTATTCAAGTCAGACCCCTTGTTCTTGCCCCCAGTAATTTCATCACTTTTTAATGCTGCTGCAAAAAATGGGTGTCCCCAGCCTTCGGCTTCCTCAGCCATAGTCCCTGTTTTTAAAAAGGGCGATAGAAGTAGTATCCACTGCTATAGACCAATTTCATGTATTGACTCAGTGGTCAAAGTTGTAGGTAGGGTTCTCTTACAGAGATTAAATACTTGGGCAGATGAGAACAGGATTATTTTGGATGTCCAGTATGGTTTCCAGCGGGGGCACTCCACCATTGCCCAGTGCTTCAATTTATATATTGTATTGAGTAAATACACTGTCGCTCATCCCGGAACCATCCACCTTGCCTTAATGGATCTGTCATCAGCCTTTGACTGCGTAAACAGGGCAAAGTTGTGGCAGTCCATGAGGGCAATGGGGCTGAAAGGTAGCATTGTTAATTTTCTTGAGGACCTGCACTCTTCGACCAAAGCCAATGTCAGATTCTCTCAAGATCTGCAGGTAACAAGGGACTTTCATATTAAGAAGGGAGTCAGACAAGGCTGTATTCTTGTGCCTTTTTATTTAACTTTTATATTAATGAATTAGAAAGTGTGTTGAGGGCAACTAGAGCTGACTTTCCTTATCTAGGACGGTGGGGCATTCCCATTTTGCTTTACGTGGATGACGCAGTCCTATTATCTAGAACCAAACTGGGTTTACAACCCCTTTTAACTGCATTCTCGCGTTTCATGTCAGAACGGGACTTGGCTAATAATAATTTGAAGTCCTATGTTATGAAAGTGGGAAAACACATAAAAAAGAGTGTTCAATTCAGAACTGGCAATTATAAGATTCCCCGTACAAGTGTTTTCTCCTGCCGGGTGGCCTTATTTGATGATCAAATTAAATGGGACCCCATAATCCAGAGAAAAAAAAGGGATCTGATCCGGGATAATGCTGCTAGTTTTTAATTTTGCCTCTAAAGTGGGGAAGAAACCGCCAACAGGAGCCATGCTACAAGTGTACCAAGCAAAAAGCTTGGCCAATGCAAGTTACGGCAGCGTGATCTGGGGACACTCGGACATAGAACCCCTCCAGGTAGTGGAAAATGGGTTCCTAAAAAGAGTATTATGTGTCCCTAAAGGAACCTCGAATATGGCAGTACATGAGGAGTTGGGGGTCTCATACCTATGTGACACTCTTGCTCTGCGCCCCTTGACTTTCTGGTTAAAGTATTGGCTTTACGATGATTTAATCCTTACAAAATTGATTTAAAAAGAATGTTTGTCCCTAGATAACATGGCCCGTATTTCCTGGCTCAATTACATTAACAGAGGATTTGAGTGGCTAGGGAGGGGCGATTTATTCTTTAAACCAGATGTCATTGAGAAAAAGGACGTGGAACTTACTAAGGTAGCCTTTTTGAACCAAGGTGTGCAGCTCGAAAGGCAGTAAAGGGCCGGAAACCGAGTGTCCGGGCATATCTTCTTCTTAAATCGACGCCCCTAACAGAACCATATCTGACGGGATCCTTGACGTCACATGAACAATTTCTTCTAACAAGGTTCCGGTTGAATCTTTTTCACTTTCTGTTAGCAGGACCTAAGGGGGCTTCAAGAGGTCAAGTGCTAGCGGCCTGTGGCTGTGACAGTAAGTCTTGTCAGGACCTGCAGCACTTCATGTTTTTTTGTAGATAGTATGAAGTCCCCATAAGGCATTTTCTAGTTCTGATTTTAAAGAAATTGAGTTTTAATCAAGTCAGACCAGCACTCATGTATCTTCAACTGTTAAAGGAAGATTGTATTATTTTTATTGTTGGGTTTTTAATAGCGTCATTGAAATCTAGATACTTTATGGGCATGTAGAGTCTACCAACCATGACAAGATTTTAGATGATTTTTTGTGTAATAATGGAGCATGGGTTTTTCCTTTTTAAATTATGTCAATATTGCACTATTTCTATGTATTGTATTTGTGTAACTTTTATGGTTTTGCATATGAAAACCGAGTAAAGTTTATTGACTAACTAACTTGCAATCTAAATATTTGTAGTACTTCGCTTGGCCAGACACTTCTGCCTTAACTTGTCTACATCTGCATGAGTTCCGTACAGAGTGAGCTGTGTCACATTCCAATGTAGTCCATATGAGCCTCCCCACTCCCAGTTGGAGTATTCAATTTCCAAATGTATCATAGTGTCTCTAGTATCGGAGCCATCCCAGACTCCAGTCCATTTCCATGCATTCATATCGTCCAGCATACAGTTACCTCATGGTCGACGTCTTCATTTGTCAAGTTAATGTCTTAATCTGTGTTGTTTTCATTTATTGTGTTCTTCTGGACATGTTCTGTGTGTTCTAGCTTTTTGAGGTACACCATTGCTTCTTTTGGGGCTTTGAAAATCTTCGATTTGCCATCATGCTGTATCTTCAATTTCGCCAGATATAGCATAGCATATTGCAGATTCATGGTTTGTAATTTTCACTTTACTTACTGAAATTCATGACGTGCTGCTTGGATCATCGCAGTGAAATCTGGGTATAGTGCTACCTCATTTTCTTGGGAGATTTTTTTTCCCTTTTCACATGCTAGGCATAAGGCTGTTTCATGGTCCCTATAATTCACAAGCTTAGCAATGATATGGTGAGGCTGTGCGCCTGGCACAGGGCCGGGGGCCGGAGAGCTGTGTGCGTGCTCCACAATTAGTACGGGTGAGAAATGCTCAGCTCCCAGCATTTCCTTTAGCATAGATTCCACATACCGTTCTAGTTTTCCTGTATTTGTGGACTCTGGAACATCCGTAATTCGTATGTTATTTCTCCATGAGCAGGCCTCTAGGTCCTCAATTTTTGCTTGAATGATTATAAAACTTTTCTCCATGCCCGAGCATTTATCGGTCACTGTTGTTAGCCTATCCTCCATAGAGGAGATTTGTTGCACTGCCTCTTGGATGCAGGCACTGTGCTTGTCTAATGTATTTGCCATGAGGTCCACTCTTAGGTTCAATGCATCGATTTTGCCCTCTATAGACTGGAGACTTTGTTGCATTGGCTGTAGTGTTTTCTCCATGGTGGATCCATTCCCTTCCGCCATTTCCTGTATTTGGCCTGGCTGTATATGTGGTTGATTCTTTGTGGATCCCCAGGTTTCAAAAGAGATAGTCAATTGCTTCTCATCTGCTTTACACATATTGTCTTTGTCCTGTTGCAGTTATCCCCTGGTCTGTTCGGTCAGGGCCACTGCTAGATGCTTGCCGCTGGATTATCCCCCGCTGTTTCAACTGTGCCAGGGGTGATCTACACCTGGGGAAGATTCAGGTCAACAACCTCCCACCTCTGTACGCACTGCTCCCCCACCACACCGCTCACACCTATTCTCCTGGTCTCCACTTAGGGACATTGTTTCACTGAGAAAACGTTAAATTCTGGGCTTGCTCAGACTTAGCCCATCAGACTAACTCAGCTGATCTACTGATTTCCGCTGGGGGAGCTAATTTCAATGCAGTTGCATTACACTTTATACACGCTCAGGGCAGCCAGCAATGGGTTGGTTCTTAGGCTGCTTGCATGCCTCCAGGCCTCATGCGCAGATCCGACTCATCTTCAATGTCTGTTTGAGCGGCAGTCGTCCATAGAGATGGGACCCCCCAAGACCGTCACAGCCCCCAGGGTGGTCCAACCCACATCACACTCAGTGAAGGAAACTCTCCTGGGCCCAGCTGCTCTTCTGCAATCTGCAGCTGCCCTGCAGTCTGACACATGGTTCTGCAGTAGTTCAGTTCAAATAACTTTATTCGATTCACAAGAATCATAAAAGTGGTCCATACATATATGAAACAATTTAGCATAAACTTCTTATTTTTTTTAATCTTCTATATAAAAATTGGGGTTAGTTCATGTCAAAGTTCTCATTTTTAAAAACACATTTTTGATAAAATACGAGATTCCAACAAGTTAATTTTCCAGTAACAATTCATACCTATTCCTAATTGACAGCAAAGTTCTAATGAAGTTAAGCACAGAACTACAAATTACATTAGTGGACAAAGATCGTAAATAATTAAAACCTGCTTGATAGGAACAAGGGTGAATTTTCTTTAAAAGAGGCTTAAGAAAGCGTGCCCTAGTATCTTTATAAAGTTTGCAAAACAGCACAAAGTGCATAGTACTTTCTTGGGCCAGGGTATTACAGGGACAGGGAGGCAGTCTCTCACAGCAACTCGCCTGTTTAGGGAAAGCCACAAGAAAGTGTAAGGTGCAGAGACGGAACCTAGTCAAGAGGAAACGAGCTTGTGTTGGTATAGTGAAAGACAAATAAAATTACTGATGGAATAACAATCCATCAATAAAAACAACATTTACCTGTTCTGAGGTGCTTATTTCTTTATAGTATGCATTTTTTTATGATTGCCTTCATATTAGATTGAATACCATCAGGATTATCGTAGTAGTGACCCAAACCAATCCTGTGAAAAGTATTTGTGACATAACAAAGCCAGGGGATGGACAGGGCCTTTTCCAAGTTCATGCAGTCTCTGATGATCGCTCTTGAAAATAGTAGATCATCCAAGGTCCATACCTTTCCCCATAAGATCATGGGGCAATGTTTATTCTATCTCTGGCACAGTCTAATTCCACTTCAGAGTGACAACATTTTGTAGGAGAACTAGTTGGGATCATCAGCAATCTTTTCAAGAATTTATTTTCTAAAATCTGTATCTGGCCGCTTAATTGTTGACCCCATATGCCTTCCCCATATGTTGCAACCGAGAGGCATTTTGATTTATATAAGGTCAACATTTCTGCCACTGGCTTGTGACCCAATTTGGTCAAAAAACTGAATAGCCCCTCTATAATTATACTAGTGTGTTGTGCCCTGGCTACAATCATATGGTCCCAGTTTCATTTATTAAGGTCCAGCAGTAATCGCCGTGCATGCTGTTCTGTGATCTACTGGATCCCCACCTTGAAGCCGCTGGTCAGTTGATCACGCCTCAGGACCTCAATGATTGGTCTGGAGCTCTGTGGCCACGTCGCGGGCTGGGGTCGTATCTAGGCCGTAGTTGCCATGTCGCCCTGGATCCAGGCCGCATTCAGGTTAGTCTTCCGCCTTCCGCACTTCAATTTTGCTGCCAAGGTTCATTACATTAATCTGCTGTGTCTGGTTTATAAAGGCTATGCATCTAGGCTGTCAATTGCAATTGTATTGCAGGATTCTGTCTGATTGCTTGCGCCGGCCAGCAGAACTACACTAAAGCGTGGCCATCTTGCTTCGGGCTCACTAGCACCCCCGCATACTATGGTTATCTTCAATATGAGAAATGTGGCCGTCGCTGATTCTTCACATATGCTGCTAGCGGTGAAATTCATCATAACTTTTAGGAAACAACTAAATTGGCAGTTAGACTATGTATTTAGGTGAAGTGTGGCTGAAAAGTATCGAAATTGTTAAATGAGTTCAGAAAACCCCAATTTAGGTAGAAATCAGGATAGCTAAGAAATTTGCATTTTGAAAAAGAAATCAATCTTTCTTGGTCACAATCTTATATTTGTAGCTCGTGTATTCAAATCGAGCTGGCCAAGAATGGGGAAATCTGAAATGTTCTTCATTCAGGTTCTCCAAAATACTTGAACCACTGTTTTATATTTTAGGGTACTCTAAAATATTCAACTAGCATATGAAGGTCCGATTCTGTAAGTTTTTTTGAGAACATGAAGTAGTACTCCAATATAATTAAGTTCCATTATACTGCAAGCATTTGTGAACTGGCCCCACAACTTCTGGGATTAAAATGGAAATATTCAGGAAACCGTCATATACAGTTAGTACAAATAGAAAGGACTGTGGCTTCTTTGCACTTTGCACTTAATTAGACATTCTGAAGCAGATTAAAAAAGTAAAGAAAGAGTACTTAAGAGTAGTCCTGTACTAATTACCACACTACTAAATTGTTTCATGAAATAGCCCAATGGCCTTTTATTTAAATTGTTATATTCTCATTGTCACTTTAAAGGTCTTTGCTAGAGCAGATATCCTTAGCATGGTATTCCCCCAAACGTGTTGCCTTTACTACCTGTTTTTGCTGGATTTGTTTTTGTTGGCATTAGGACTCTGCACGCTGTAAGCCTGCTAACCTATGGTGAATTGTGTGTGCTTGCCCTCTAAACCATGGCAGCATTGGGCTACACTTATTTGGTATATTTAATGTACTTGTAAGTCCCTAGTAAATGTTATTACATGTACCCAGGCCCTGTAAAAGAAATGCTACTAATGGGTTGCAGCCCACATTGGGACACCAACTAACGTAGACTTTTAAAACACATCTCAGGTCTCCCACGACAGTCTGTAGTGCAGTCGCAAACTGCCAATTTGACATTGTTTAAATTATCCTTTATAAGTCACCCTAGGGCAAGCCATAACCACTCACACAGCAGGGTGATGGTGTCTAAAAAGTTGAACATGTGTGTTTAGGAGTTTTTCACTGTCAGGACATGCAGAATGTAATGTTTCTTGTCACTCTTCCAAGGCTATCTCTCCCATAGGCTTTCACTCGGTTACCTTATTACACCTAATAAGTAATGACTTGATTATAGGATGATATAGATAAATGCTGTTTCCCATCGAATGAATTGTAATTTAAAATACTATTTAAGGGTAACGTTTGATTTTAAGGTACTATTCTGATAATGCCAGTTTTAGAAAGTTATTTTCAAGGACAGTGGTCCCTGTGGAGGAAGTGATTAACATAACAAATTTTTATATAGAAATACAATGAAATTTATATATTGCTGTCCAACTAGACAAAATCATTTAATATAAAAAAAATTCAGAAGACATGCAAATGGAAACACATACAGTTTGTTTAAAAACAGAGAAAAGAAAACTCAAGCAGTTTTTTGAGGTAATAAGGCCAACGTAAATTACATTAAAGTACTCAGGACAACATAGTAATAGATGTTTGTTCTCAAAGTACATGAGGTCGACGACGTTTTGATCCCTTTAGAACAGTCATGGGATTATCTTCAGGACAGAGCAAATAATGTCTGAGAAAAGAAGACTGCTACAGTCTAAAAGAAGAATGAGAAGAAGAGGGAGAGAATGGCAAGAAGATATATTAATGGGATACGGAATGTAGCTGTTATAGTAATTGTTCAGTTAAGTGTCCTGCAGAGTTGGCAATAATGAGAGCTCAAGGGTGTCTGAGAAATGCTAGTGTCTGGGGCGGTAAAAAGTTCAGGTGAATGAATGGTCATTGATTAAGGCATGGAATACATATCTTCAGGGGGGGGTCAGTGAAGATGCATCTGAGAAAACAGATTCCTTCTTCCATTATTATATATCTTCTTGCCATTCTCTCCCCCTTTTTCTTGTACTTTGTGAACAAACATCTATTACTATCTTGTCCTAAATACTTTAATGTAATTTACGTTAGCCTTATTGTTGTATTTTCTGGCCACACCTCAAAAAACTGTCAGAGGTTTCTTTTCCATGTTCCTCCACAGGGACCACTGTTCTTGAAAATAACCTTGTACCCAAGGTCCCCGACATTGGGTTTCCTTGTTTGTGAAAAAAACTTTTAGAAAGTTGGCATTTTTCGGCCTAAATTAAATGTGCCTTTCTGCCAGTGTCTGAATGGCTTTCCTTTGGTGTTTGTGTATTCCTTCCAGACATAGAGACAAACGTGTCTTGGGTATGGGACAGGGTGCTGCTTTCCTGAGCAGGATGTCCTAGGGGATTATACTCAGCCTTTCCGAGCTTCAAAGGGTTGCCTCAAGTCATGCCCACCCTCTTCCTGACTTCTAAGGGCTGCCAGCGTTGCCACTGACAAATGCAGCTTACACCTTGATCTGCCTGTTGTTTGGTACTCTAGACAGTTTGGACCCAAACCCATAAAAAGGGGGATAGCTAGAAAAATGGGGCATACCCACCCACAGTCTGGCACTGGGGGTAAAAGTGGCAGTTTCAGAACATCTCACAGGCACACTCCTGGACCTGTGGAAGAGTCAGAGGAGGGACTGCCCTGCTTTCTGAAGAAGGATCATTGGACCTGCTTCACATGAAATCAAGCGATCCAGAAATACCTTAAGAGTCAGTTGGGTAGCTTCTGGTTTGAGCGACAGGGACACACAAGCTTCCAGAGGCCTCCATGCAACTACCTAGCTGACCTGCACAGCTGGGCTAGCCTGAGCCCTGCTGCTAGCGTCTGCTGTAGTGAGTCCTGATATCAAAAAAGGTGCCCCAGCTCATGGACACTTAACTGGCAATAGAGTGTGCTCATCCTGAGGAGAAGGGCAAGATACAGAAGTGTTCTGCTCCTCACAACCATGAAGTGATTTCTTCGTGCTGAGTTCTGACCGCTCGTGGTTACCGCCACTAAAAGCTCCAGTGGAACCTGCTCCTTGGCCCACAGTGAACATCCGTGACGACCTCCAATGCAAGTCTTCAGCTAGACATGCACTCCATGCCGACAGTGACAATCCACGGTGACCACCAATTTGAAACTCTAGCAATGACCAGCTCTATGTGCTACAGCAGCAACTGTCTGTGTCCCCAGACATGCTCCTTGGTGCAACAACTTCTTTGCATGTGTGTACTGCATCTCTTCACTCACACTTGAGTAGGTACCTATTCCCCAGGGCAACCTGGTCCCTGTATTCTACCTGTGCTCCAACAATGTCAGCCTGACCTTTTGACTTTCCCCAAGTCCAGCTCAACTAGATAACCGCGAGTGGTGCTTTGTGCTTTTTGGCACTATTTTCACCCAAAACTTTTTTTTTGTTTTTTTTAATAAATTTTTTATTGAACATAGCAATGGTTAATCAGTGGTACAATGCATCTTTTCAGTTTTAAATAAATAAATAAAGAAGAAAGACATCTATATACAAATATATATCAGACATGAGAATTAGGAAAAGGGGAAGAGATTCATCGAGCATAACAAAAAGGGAATACAGATAACGATTTAATCTAGAAGGGACTGTGCAAAATCCGCAATTTATAAAGTGTCGTTGTAAAAAAGTGCAAAATGCCTACAATAAAGTGCTACTGCATGTGCAAAAAACTATGATACAGCGATATCCAAAAGAAGTGCGAGTGCTTTTAATTGTACTAACCCTTTCTTTATCTTTATTCTTCTTTTGCTGCTCATCCCTCCTTCAGTTGATCCAAATCCCCAAAATATTTCCAATTCCTTTCAAATCTCTTAATAGAACCTACTCTGCCCGCATATGCTTTTTCAAAAAGACAGGTTCTCCTCATCTTATTGAACCATTTTATAAGTGATGGAATTTCCCTTGATTTCCAGTTTTGTAATATTAAAGAGCGGGCAATCGCGCATGATATAAATATAAATACCTCCTCCGATTTGTTGATATTGCTTCTATCCTTGCTTATTCCAAACAAGGCTACTTCTACCGTTGGCGGAAATGGTTTTCCAATGGCCAATTCAATTTGCGCGAATATCTCTTTCCAGAATGACTCCAACATCGGGCAGGCAAAAAAAATATGATACCATCCCCCCTGGCCATGTGCTAAACATCTAAAACACTTATTTTCTGTTCTAGGAAACATTTTTTCCAAAGCCTCTGGCGTATAATAGGCTAGCCAACGAGACAGAAAGGCCATCCTCTTATAGTTGGCAGCACGCAAGGATTTGTTTCCCAGTAAACAGAGAGCCTCCCAATCTTTGAAGGAAAAAAAGCACTGGGTCGAGAGACTTACTTTATTCAGATGTTTAACAATGAGTGGGGATTGGCCAGAGCCATGGAGCAATTTATACCACTGCCCTATCCCGCTGCTCTTCCTACCATAAAGGTTGTTTAGTAAATTATTAGGGGTATTCAACAAGCCACTTCCTTCCTTTTTAATAAAATGAGTGATCTGAAGATATTCAAAAAAGGACAGTCGCCTTAAAATGTTGGATCTAGTTATCACCTCTTGCCAACTAATAACCCTATTTTGGACTAGCAAGTCTCTCAATTCCCGAAACCCACACAATTCCCATTTTTTAATCTTCGAGAAACTTAACGGAAGTCCTATTTTACTACATTCAAATAAACTTAGATATTGGGAACCATCAGAACCATGTTTTTTAAAAAGCAGCAATAAGCGCGTAGTATATTCTTTCAGCGTCTTATACCTCGATTTTTTGGGGAGTTTTGCGGTCTTTAAAAAAATAGGGATTTGAGACCCTGCTTCTTGGACCATCTTCTCCAAAAAGAAATTGTCTCTTGTCTGATACATCCTTAAAAGACCTGCCACTATATCAAAGAATGCAGCTTCGTAGTATGTTTTTAAATGGGGTAGCGCTAACCCTCCTTGATCTATTGTGAGTTGCACCACCGGGAGTTTAACTCTAGGAGTTTTATTACCCCAAATAAATCCTCTTAACATTGTTTCTAATTCTTTAAAGAAAGACAAATTAATTTTTAACGGTAAATTAGTAAACAAAAATATAAGTAGAGGCAGAACTGACATTTTAACCATTGACACCCTACCAATCACTGTCAGGGGTAACAAGAGCCATTTATCTAACATATGCTTGATTTTATTTTTCATTCTCATGTAGTTTAGTTCTAAAAGCATATCATACTCTGCAGTTACAAAAATACCCAGATATCTTATTGGGTCTCTTTTTGCAGCTTGAGCTTGCAAGAAATTAGGGAGAAATCCTGTATCTGTATTTAAAGCAAGAACTTCAGTTTTTTTAGCATTTATCTTATATCCCCCAATCTTTTCATAAGCTTTAAACTCTTTCAATAAGTTCTCAATCACCCCCTTTTCTGGAGCAAGATAAAGAATAATGTCGTCAGCAAAAAGTTTTAGTTTAGACATGCCGAGGATGGGGGGCGTGATAGCTGCATTATCCCTAATCCTTGCCACCAAGGGCTCAATGAAAAAAGTAAAAAGCAGGGGAGATAAAGGGCAGCCTTGCCTAGTGCCCCTGGTTACATTGATCCTGCCGGCCTGTTGTGCATTAATTATTACCTGAGCAGAGGCTCCAGAATATATATTATGTAACATCTTAATTATCTGAACCGGGAATCCAAATTGTCCAAGGGAATAAAATAGGGCGTCCCAATTTACCAAGTCGAATGCCTTTTCGGCATCAACCATTAAAATACAAGCTGGCAGCGAATTGGTGTTCAGATAGTCCAAGGCTTGAATTAGGTATTCCGTATTTGTGGCCATATAACGTCCTGCAATAAACCCGGTCTGGTCATGATGGATTACTTCCTGAGCTGCCAGAACAAATCTTTCTGCCCATATTTTCATAAGTATTTTGTAATCGGAGTTCAAGAGGCTAATTGGCCTGTATGAATTTACATCATCCTTTTTTTAATCTTTTTTTAAAAAGCATATAATTGTCGATTCTTTGAAAGCCCCAGGAACCGAACCTCCTAATTTTATATGGTTAAATAATTTTAATAGAGGTTGTTCTAATTCAGCAAGAAATACTTTGTAGAACTCTATAGGGTACCCATCCTGACCACAAGCCTTTCCCCCAGAGGTCGCCTTGATACTTGTACGAATTTCTAAAACAGTTAATTCCCTATCTATTTGTATCTTCCGGGATTCAGAGATTTTAGGAATCTCTAAATTCGCAAAATATTCGTAAATCTTTTCTTCCTCTACCTGGTAGTTTGTGGAATAGATTCTCTCAAAGTGATCTAGGAAAATCCCAGAGATCTTCTCATTTTCCACCACTTCGATCCCACTCAGAGGATCCTGTATTTTAAGTATATGGGAAGATTCCTGTTTTTTTTTTGCAGAGTTGGCTAGTAATTTCCCAACCATCTGACTATCTTCATAGATTCTTTGCTGGAAAGTTTTTGAGTTATTTATTTCTTCGAGAGTAAAAAAATCCCTTAAACATGCTTTAGCTTGCTCCAAGTGGTTTGGTTGAGACTGGAGCTGTAATAAATACTGCTCCTCGACAGTAGATTGTAATTTAGCTATTTTTAGTTTCCTTTCCTTCGCCTGAGCGCTTGTGAATGCGATTATCTTACCCCGTGCTGCTGCCTTAAACCCCCCCCAAACTGAGAAGGGTTCAGCTGAGTCTTGATTTATTTCGAAATATTCCACAATCCATGATCTAAATCCAGATACCCAGGTTTGGTCCTGAAGCAAAGTGCGATCTAACTGCCATCTTGGGCGCACCCTATCGGTCCCTCCCAAAACAAGATCCAGTTCAATTCTGCCATGGTCGGAGAAAGGATTGCATCCAATTAGATTATTTGAGATCTGCAAAGATCTTGATATCAAGAAAAAATCTATTCTGGATGCAGTCCGGAAACGATGAGAATAGCGTGTGAACAGCTCCCTCTCTACATTCTTAGAGCGCCAGTGATCCTGAAGTTGGTATTCATCTACAAAAGTTTCGAGAAAGCCTTTAGTTCTGGGCTTCAACTGTTTTTTATTTTTATTTGAAGTATCCTTTTTCAGATCTTGGATAAAGTTAAAATCCCCTCCACAAATAATTTGTCCTGGGACACCTCTTAACACCTCATGAATTTCTTTCAAAGAAGAAACATCGTCAAGAATTGGGCCGTAGTAGTTCACGAAGTTTAAGGGCTTCCCGTGAAGTTTAACTGTAACCCAAAGCCACCTTCCTTTGGAGTCCCTTCTGGTCTGAATAAACTCCCAGGGTAGATTCCTAGAGAAATAAATTGCTACCCCTCTCTGGGCAGCTCCCGCAGATGAAAAAACAGCTTGACTAAAGTATCTCGGAATAAATAAGTTAGGGTCGTTGGTTTTCAGATGTGTCTCTTGAAAGTATACTACTTGAGGATTTAGTGAGATTACCCACTTTAAGAGAGCCCCATACTTTTGTTTGTTCAACATACCATTAGCATTGATTGACAGTATCTTACATAAATCATGATTCATTTAAACTGAAATGTATTATCCTTGTCAAGTACCAAATACTGAGAAAATAACTAATACATCCATTGCTTATGTATCTTTTTACTGCGTTTCTCACCCCCTGCTCCCCCCCACCCCAGGAATGTGGCAACACCCCGCACTTCCACGCTGACTACATTCCTCCCTCCCTTCCTTTTCAACTGGGTGTCTTCTTCCTACACCCTGGGTGACCCGACTGACTGGACCCACCCTGTTTTTTACCCAAGAAATGTATTTCCCCCTTTTATAAAACGCTAGCTCACCCTTTTGCCTCCTCCTTCCCTACACGGAGCCCACAGGATTCCAAGAGAGGACGAAGAGAGAGAAAAACCATTGAGGTAGGAGGGGAAGGGGAAAAGAGGAAAAAGAACGCCAAAGAAAGAAGAAAGAAAGAAAATTCTTCTCGATCCATTTCACTCCCTACCCCCTGATATCTCTTTCAAGAGAGACTGTGCCTCATCTAAATCTGAAAATAAGAAAAACTTCCCCCTGACCAAAACTTTCAGCTTTGATTGCTGAGCAATCGAGGCTTGTGCCCCATTTGCTTTGAATAGCTGTAGAAGTTTTACAAATTCTTTCCTTCTTTTTGCAGCTGCCGCTGTCATATCGGAAAAGATCCTGCATTTTGTAGTCTCAGTCACTGCAAATTGGCGTTGCTGATAGGCCTTCGAAAGAATCCTTTCCTTGATCCTGTAGTCTGCAAAGTTCAGTAGAATAGTTCTTGGGAATGGTGAGTTTGCAAACCTCTGAGCTGGAACTCGATGGGCCCTAGTTATGGTCAGGTCACCTTCAAAATCGGGTAGAACTGACTTCTGGATGAATGAGTTGACCCACTGGACAGTATCAGAGCCTTCTGTTCCTTCCGGAACTCCCACAATTCTCAGATTTGATCTTCGAGAGTGATTTTCAAGCTCCTCAAGCTTGTTCTCCATGATGATCCTCTTCTTTACTGCTTCCTTGGCACCCTCCGAGGCTAGATTCATACGATCCTCGAGGATAGAAATCCTCCCCTCTGCCTCTTGAATCCTGCTCTGGAGCACCATGTATAGCTCTTCAAATTTATCCATCCTAGCATGGAGAGCGGCTATCTCAGTTTGCTGGTTGTTCTTTATTTCCCGAATTTCATCTAGGATCAGATTTAACATTTCGCAGATATCTAGCTGATATCTTACTTCCGTGGGTATACTAGCAATTTCTGCCGCTTCTGCTCCTGATGTTTCATTCTGTGGGGTCTCCCCTTCTATGGCTGACTCTTCCCTTGCCAAGTGGGGGGTTTGGGGGTTTTGGGGTCCAGATATCCAAAGAGCCTCAGAGCTTAGCCCCCCCCCCCTCCAATAGAGCAGAGTCTCTAGGATCAGCAATGTCAATAGAAACAATAGAAGATTGTGGAGGAGGTGGTGGCACTAGAGATTTTGGGGACACCTTCTTGGCAAAAAGAGGGAAGTGTCTCAGTTCCTTTGCTCCATTAGCTCCATTTGCACCATTATCACTCTTCCTTATTTCCTCCGTTAGCTGCGATGGTGTTGAGATTGAGACTAAGACCTGGGTGGGGGTAGGAGTTGGGTTCTGTTCTTGAGCCGCTGCCTGAGGTTGCACCAGAGAGCCCAGACTTTTACGCCCCTCTACGGTTACTCTCAAGTGATCTTCATCATGGAGGGAGGGAGAGAGGGGGAGAGGGTGGGAGGGAGGGAGGGAGGGGGAGGAGAGAGTATGTTCGTCCTCCGAGGACTCCGGCGTAGTATCTTCAGCAGAGTTACCCTCTTTAATTTTATCTTTCCCTTTCTCTTCTTCAGCTTTGGCTGCCTTACGTGCGGCTTTCTTGGCTTTAGCTAGTCGTGTCCTTGCCTTTGAGCGGGCGGCCATTTCGACTTTGCTTAATTTAACCACCTCCTCTCCCTCTCCCTCTTTCATGGGTTTGCCCATTGTGGTCTCTCCTTTACACCTTCCTTACACCCTTTTTTACCTTTACTGCAGGATTGCAAGGTTATTTCTGTTTCAGGTTGGAGAGAACAAAGAAAAAAAAAAAAAAAAAGTCCTCACCGGGTTTTGGCGGAACCCGGGTGATGCACTCTGGTCCTGATCCAGAGATCAAGTGGTCTAGCCGGTTTGGGAGTAGCCGCTGACCATAACAAGTCCACAAATTCACCCCAGCCACCACCTCAGACAGCTGCTCATTTTCAAAGGCAGAAGACAGAAAAATGTACTCGAGTTTAAGCTAATAGCTTAAAAACAATGCTGCTCCATAGACCACAGTCCGGAAAAGAAAAAGCTGCAGCAGCAACTTTTTTTTTTTTTTAACCTCCTCCAAGCCCAAACTATTATTATCAGCGAGTCTACTGATTAGAGTTTTGTCAATTTAGTGTCATTTGGTATCATTTTATTTTATTTACTCCATATTTCTAAATTGGTTTGAGATTTTCTTGGAGTTGTGTTTTCTCTTTATTACAGTGTTGTATACTACTTCACACATTTCCTCCAAGTTAAGCCTGACTGCTTCTGTCCAAGACACCCAGATGGTTAAGCACAGGTTTATTTAGAGACTTTTGTGGTTTACCTGACAAGGATTTTGTTTATTATTATTATGGGGGTTCTACCTTTCTCAGCCAATAATCCAATTTCCTACAATCTTCATTTTTCATGGTGACACCAACCTTAAAATTCAGTCAGATTATATAGCAAGTACCCCAAAGGAACTGCATGTATTAGTGCATGGCTTGTTGAGTTTATGGCCTCACAGGATTTGCACACCAATTTTTCCAAGTCACATATTCTGGCTTGTAGGCCTAGGTGCAGCCATCTGTCAATGTTGTCTGTAGGCCCCAACTGGTTGACAAATGTAAGTAGTTTCCCATATTTAGGAGTTATTTTTTCAGCCTAGGGTTCATGGACCCCAAGTATTATACCTAATAGAATTCAATTATTTAAGGCAATTGGGCTCCTTCTTACTCTTCCACAGTCTCTGGGAGGTGGACAATTGCCGGCTCTGGTATAGTTTGTAAGCCTCAATGTGTCCCAACAGTGACCTAAGGGGCGGAAGTATGGAGTGCCACGAACTATGAGGCATTACAATCGTAAGAAAATAGGTTTTGTAGTCAGATTTTGGCAGTCCTGATCTCAACCTCTTACTTCATATGTCATGAAGAGCTGGGTTTGAGCTATCTAGGGAATTACATGTGAGCCCGACCAATAGTCCTATGGTTGTCAATCTGGAAGAATGAGGAGGCTGCCCTATCTAGAGATATCATAATGGACTGTCTCTCTTGTGATAATGGTCTCCATGACCCCAGGCTGATATATGTCAAAATCAAACATAGTAAGTTTGGTCTGTAGAGGGTCTTTGCAGAGACAGATACATGTCTAACTATTAATAAGAAATAGGTAGCACTTGCACTTTGTGAATATGAGGAGACCTGGTTACCTCAGAAGATTGGAGAGAGATTATGGCATGTCGATCGCTGAAAGCACTAAATTGCCCCACAAAGTATCTTTGGCTGCAATGGAGGTGATAGTAACATTCTCTATTGTCTCATTTAAAAGGAGACACTGCCAAATCCTTGTTGTGCTTCCCCCTCGGTTTTAAGAAAAACTTAGCTGCTATTCATTTTGCATGTGATGGGAAGACAGACCAAACAATGATGCATTTTATGTTTTTTTGTCTTATCAGAGATTTACTAGGAACGTTTTATTGGCACATTTTAAAAAGAAATGTTAAAGATGCATTTAGGTTTCTTCTGCAATTATCTGATGATGAGGTTTGTCTTTATGCTTCCTAAAACATGCTGTAAGGGCTTGTGGTACTATGCTGCTATAATTGTATTGCTAAGCTATGCTAATATTCTTTACTTTTAAATATTGTACGATATTTTATTGTTTTCTTTTAATTGTTGTATTTATTCCTGTTACTTTTATGGGTGAATTTTCACATGAGTAAAGTTGATTTGATTTAATTCAGATTATTTAATAGAGCTGTTGTTCTTTAATTACATGCATTGTGTGCCAACAATATTAGTTGCTTCGTTCAAACACAAGGTTACATTTGGGCATCATTCTTGAGTTGTTCCTCCTCATATCAATGGTAATTTAGGGCTCTAATACAAGTCCACAACATCACTACAGACCTTCATAAAAGCTACTTCTATCGTATAGTGCCCTGTCTTCTAGGTAATTGCCCCTTTGGCCATTACTATCTCTGAGAGTATCACTTGAATAATGCATCATTGATACTACCATTTGTCAAAAAACTCCATTTCTGGTTTATTTCACCTTGTGCTCCTGCATCCACTCAGAAATAGAATGTTTGCCAGTGCTCAATCCTGGGCCCTAATTTTTCTCCACCTCCACAAAACATATCCCTAGCAACATCTCTTCTTTCTGCTTTTCCTCTTATCTCATAACTGACAGCCCACACAGTGTCATTATAATTCTCCCCTTTCATCTTCAATCTTGTATCACTGACTATCTACAGTACTCAAGCACAAGATGGACCTATACCTGTTCATACTTTACCCCTTCAAGAAATATTTCACTGTACCCTGCATCCTCAACCATGACTGCTCTGACAACTATCTCTCAATTGTCCATGACAACAAAGCTGACCACCAGCCACAGGATGTTTATTCCAAACTCTTGGTCCCAGAATGCGCAAACCGTGTAGTAACTTGTTTATAGTTAATGCAACTTATCTGTGCAATGTCTTGTGTATTATAATGCGTGGGACTCCTATGGTCCGTAATGGATCTGTAGTCTAGGGACTTAAGAGATTGGGTGTGGTAAATAAAATTCATGACGCAGTACATGTCAGTTAACAGTTACACTCTAGAGAATAAAGCTGTATAATACAGAGCTGTAGGAATTGCATAATTCATTTATATGCTACCAGGCTGGAGAGAAAGATGCACCTGGCGATGTGATAGGGATACGTAAACCCTACAACTCAAGTAGTAGAAAGTACTCTCCCAGAGAGTTTGCTTAGTTTCAGAAAACTGCTTGTGATTACTACATGTGCCTCAGTCGAAGTGAATAATTGTCTTTTGCATACATGGAGTCAAAGCTTTTTGCCAGTAGCTGGGAAATTGCCGTTAGTTTGCGACTAAGAGATTAGATGACTTTGGTTAGTCCAAGTAGGCATATCGCCGGAGAGCACTGCACCATCTCTCCCACCATTTCAGAAAGTGCATGTATAACCTGTTTCCAGTAGTGGTGTACCTTCAAGCAGCCCTACACTAGATGCATAAAGTCAGCGTCCAGTGTTTTACAACTAGCATAGTTTGCATTCTCTCTGAGGCCGTATCTGTGTAGTCAGAGCGGGGTGCATTATATTTGGTGTAGGAATTTAAAATGTATGTTCCTCAAATTACAATTCGGTGTAAGTTGGCCAGTGAGTGTGCAGCATGCGTGCCAATCTTCCGCTGTGAGTGGCGCAGAGAGTGGTTCATTCCATTTAGCAAATGAGGCATCTGTTGTTGACAAGGCATCCTTCTGGGATGTGTTGTATAATCTTGTAACTAAGTGCTTCCTAGTGTCAGTCATTAGAAACAGCAGTAGCGCTCCTAGCCCAGGCGGTCCTGCGGGGAACTGAGTGTATAAATCGCCGAGCGCAGCTCTAAGCCTGCAGTATAAGAAAGTGAGCATTGGGGGGTTTATCTTCCGCACAGTGTAGGTCAGTTAGATGTATGAACTTCTCTCCTCGATATGCATCACCTAGCATGTGTACCCCTGCTCTATTTAGCATAGCCAGTGAGCCAATTCTGAAGCCACAGATATCCTCGGGTGATCGGCAGGTGGTAGGGCTGGTGCATAGATTGGTACTATCAGTGCTCTTTGCCCTAGGGCTTTCCAGGCTTGCACTGTAGAGTGTTTAGTGATTATTTCCTCTTTTATACCTTCCTTGTTGAATTCATATGGGATCACAGCCCGAGCGGTATTGGATATGTAGCAGCTGCTTCGACTGCTATAGGTGGCATATATTTTGGGGTGTTTATCCAGTAGTGCGCAAAATTCGCCTGTATGCAAAGGTAATAAAGTTTTAGATCCAGTGCCTTAAACCCTCCCTGTGTGAATGGCAATGTTAAAGTATCCCATTTTATTCTGGGTTGCTTCCCTTACCACACCAACCCGACCAAGTGTGAGAGTAGCGCTGCAAAGAATGTTTGGGGTAGGAATATTGGGATATTTGTGAAAAGATACAAGAATTCTGGGAGTATTATCATTTTCATTAGCTTTATTCCATCCGCCACTGATAGAAGAAGGCGTATCCACCTTGAGACCTGCTCTTCAAGCCGAGACACTAATCCTACGTAGTTATACTCTATAACTGAACCCAGGTCTCTATGGACCCTTATACCCAAATACCTAGTCGGCTCAAGTCGCCATTCCAGGGGTAACTCCAGCAATAACGGTGTCATACACTCAGTTAGGGGGAGTATAGTTGATTGTGATCAGTTTATTCCCAAGCCTAATTGTCTTTTGGAGCTTATATATTCCCTGATGAAGTGCTCCAGGTTAGCCACAGCATCCCTCACATACAGCACCATATCATCTGCATACAGAGAAATCGTCAAGGGGCGTTGGTGAAATCATAAGGTGGTTGTGGCATGTCGCTGTTGCAGAATGCAGGCCAAAGGTTCTAATATGATAGTAAATAGTAGCAGCGACAACGGGCAGCCCTGTCATGTGCCTTTGCGGATCGCAAAGGCTTCAGATGTACTGCCATTCACACATACTCGAGCAGCTGGTGCCGTATATAGCAATTTTATCCAGCATGTGAAGGTTGTGGGAACTCCCATAAGATGGAGTATTCTGAATAGGAAGCACTTTGGGTGGAGTGAAATGCCTTAGCAGAGTCCAATAGGACTGCTGCAGCAGGTAAAGTCTGCTTCAGTTGGTGTAAGACAGCAAATAGAGTTCACAGGTTATGCGCAGGGGAACACTTTGTGTGGATGCCAGTTTGGTCTGGGAGAACCATGACAGGCAGTAGGAGTTCAAGCTGTGCTGCCAAGGCTCTCGCTGGAAATTTTGAATCTGTGTTTATGAGGGATAGCGGTCGGTATGATTCGCAACATTGTGCCTGCTTATCAGGCATCAGCAGCGTGGGATGTATGTTGTTACAACGCATACTTTTATAACGCATACCTTTACAACGCATTTTTTACACCGCAACATTCATTACAACGCATTCCATTACAACGCATGCCATTACAACGAATTCTTTGAAACTACCTTCACAACGCATTCCCCTACAACACATACTACATTTACAACGCATACCATTACAACGCATACCATTACATTGCATGTATGGTAAGTATTGAATAGTGTAGGGGTAACAATTACTATTCTAACACCAGGGGGTGCAACAGTAGAGTAAGTGTTGGATAGTGTAGGGGTAAAAATTACTATTCTAACTCCAGGGGGTACAACAGTAGGGTAAGTATTGAATAGTGTAGGGGTAAAAATTACTATTCTAACTCCAGGGGGTGCAATAGTAGGGTAAGTGTTGGATAGCATGGGTTATTCGTTGTAATGGTATGTGTTGTAATGACTGCGTTGTAATGACATACGTTGTAGTGGTATGCGTTGTAGTGACATTTGTTGTAATGGTTGCGTTATAATGGCATGCGTTGTAATGGATGTTGCATTGCAAAAGTTTTGTTGTAAAGTAGTGCGTTGTAAAAGTTGCGTTGTAAGTGTTGTTTCCCGCAGCTTGACTATGAGGGCCTTGCAGAGTGACAGTGGTAGGATTTGTTTTTGGTATGCTTCTTCATACATGGCATAAAGATGTGGAGCTAGCAATTGTACATACTCTTTGAAAATTCACCCTGCAGCCCATCGCTCCAGGGCGCTTTGCCATTTGGGAGTTTATTTCGTCTTTTATTTCATCAATGATGAGTTGTTGTGAAAAGTACTCCCTTTGCCTTTGGGAGATCTATACCAATGTTTTATCCTCTAGATAAATCAGTCTTTTAGCTTCCTTAGTGGAAGCCTGTTCAGCATACATATGTTCATATGACATAATAAAAGTGTTCAGGGTACTCTACCTGTTGTAGCATGAGGTTCCCTCATCCTTTACCACCTCCACAATATGGTTTCTCCCCCATGGCTCCGCTATTTTATGTGCAAGTGCGTGACCCAAACTACATCCCTCCGCTTAATTTTGCCCTCTCCATCTGTGTGACATATGTTTAACCTCCTGCTCTACCGTCTCATTATATTCTGTAATCCCATTAAGTGTCTGCACTAGCACACTCGGATCAAGAGTACATTCTTATGTTCGCTCTAGTTCTGATAGCGTCAATTTTATCCTTTTCAGGTGGTCACATAGTGACTTTAAATGCCTCCCATAAGGTGGCCCCACCTTCCACTGAACCTATATTTGTATCAAAGTATCTGACTATATTTTCTCAGACCCATTCACAGAAGACCTGGTCAAGCAGAGCAGATGCCTGCTGTCTAGAATAGAACTGCTGTAGTTCCCGTTCAGGAATATCACTCACCAACTGGAATGGTGCATGATATGAAAGTGACTTGGAAAGACACTTGACACTTTGTACCCATGTGTTCACATCCCTTGTGACCAGCCAAAAATCAATTCTACACCAGGAATCATGGATTTATGAATGATATGGCCCCTCCCTCCCATCAGGATTTCCTACCCTCCACGCATCTAAGAGGTCGTGTTCACAAATCCCCTTGCAAAGCACTGCCGCTGCTCATCCACCCATCACACATGCCAATGACGAGCGATCTTCCTGTGGGTGGAGAGCAGTATTGAATTCTATGCCCCATATGATCAGGATGATTGCAATGTGTGCAGATGGCTCCAGATATTCATGTACATTCTGGATCATCTATATTGGCCTGTACAGATTGACTATTGTCAGTATTGTATTGTACAATGTTCCTTGTAGTATAATATACCGTCCTTGATCATCTGTTATCACCCGTGAGGCTATGAATGGTATGTGTCGTTTCATAAGCATCACCCCCCTCCCCGAGTATGAGAAGTATGAGCCTGCAACTTTCACCCCAGCCCATCGCTTTGCTACACAAGTTTCAGAGCGACAGGTGAGGTGTTTCTGTTGGAGCAGTGCGATCTGAATGTTATGTTGGTCTAAATATGCTAACAGATAGTTTAGGCTCCTAACATTCCATGTTATCCAGGATATGGTATTGGCGCTGCTCGCACTGTATTACCTACTCCACAAGGTGCCAGTGTGTGTCAATAAATCCTGTTTGTGTGAAGTCATAATCAGATAATATTTGTGATAACTGGTTTTGTACATGGCATAACAACAACATCCCACAACCCTCTCATCCTCCCACCTTGGCAACCCAAACTTGCCAAAGAGCTTCCTTGTGCTGTTAACTGGTGACCAAGAGCATAATAAACATTAAGTTTGTCCCAATTTCTAACCTGATTCAAAAACTTTACCGACATACGGGGCATACCCTCAAGGGGGCCGCCAGTGGCCCATTTCCCCCACTAAGCTGGCGTGCTTGTGGAATCAGTGAGTTGACAACTTGCTAAGTTGTTGAACGCTGTGAGGGAGATGGCTTAGCTTTCCTTGCACCTGCTCCTGCCAAATGCCGTGAGGGGAATGGCTAGGCGCACCAGGAACACGCCAGGAACTCCATATCCCACTAGCCCCCAGAGCCTGTGGCACAGAATTGGCAGTGCCATTTAAGCCTCAGGCGCCCCACACAGTGCGGGTCCCATGAATGCCGTGAGGGGAACGGCTTACCTTTCCTTGCTCCTGCCAGATGCTGTGAGGGGAATGGCAAGGCGCACCAGAAACACGCCAGGAACTCCATATCCCAGCAGCCCCTAGAGCCTGTGACGCGGTATTGGCGTCGCCATTTAAGCCTCAAGCGCCCCCCGCAACGTGGATCCCAGGAACGGCGCGAGGGGAACGGCTTACTTTTAATTGCTCCTGCTCCTACCAGACATCGTGAGGGGACAGCAAGGCACACCAGGAACACGCCAGGAACTCAAAAAATCCCAGCAGCCCTCAGAGCCTGTGATGCGGTATTGGCTACGCCATTTAAGCCTCAGGTGCCCCGCGCAATGCGTGTCCCGTGAAAGCTGTGAGGGTAACGGCTTACCTTTCCTTGCTCGTGTTTCTGCCAGACGCCGTGAGGGGAACGGCAAGGCGCACCAGGAGCACGCCAGGACCTTTCATATCCCAGCAGCCCCCAGAGCCTGTGACGCGGTATTGGCTGCACCATTTTAGCCTCGGGTGTCCCCGCAATGCAAGTCCCGCGAATGCCCTGAGGGGAACAGCTTACCTTTCCTTGCTCCTGCCAGACGCCGTGAGGGGAACGGCAAGGCGCACCAGGAACACGTTAGGAACTCCATATCCCAGCAGGCCCTAGAGCCTGTAACGTGGTAATGGCAGCACCATTTAAGCCTCAGGCGCCCCCCACGATGCGGGACGAACAAGGACGGCCCCCGGGCCAAGTCCGGGCCAAGGGCTGGCCCGTCCTTGCCCGTCATCGCCAGGAAGAGGCAGGGCAGGGCCACCACCCTTTCATCTGCTTACAAGGTCCTTCATAAAAGTACTGTTGTCCTTTTGTGTTACTAACTGTATAGGTGTTGCCCTGTGACTCGCAAATTGTAAATGTTCCCTACCCAGACGGACAAAGAGTGACCAACCCGTTATTATTTTCTTGTTCTTGAAAGACATTTTGGGCTAAAGACTCCGGGGCATATTATCAAGGGGGTTTATCTCTGCTTTTTTTGGCTTTAAAAGCCAAGAAAGCGGAGATAAAATTATCTCCCTATTACCTAGCTGTCGCTAACACCAGTTAGCGACAGCTAGTAGGAGATAGCGACCATCTTGGACCCCACTTTGCATGTCAGTGATATTTATCACTAATGACATGCTAAGTGGGCGTGCCAAGATGTTAGCGTCTGGAAACAGTCGCTAACATCGCTATCTCCTATTACCAACTTTTGGAGATATTCGCGCTAAGCGGGAATATCTCAAAAAGCTAACACCTGCCCTGAGCAGTTCTTAGCCATGTTATCCAAGGGGAGGTGGATAACATGGCTAAGAGCATTACCTCGGTAATGCATGAATATCGATGACTTTTCAGCGATATTCATGCATTGCAGCCGATTTTTATCGCATTTGCGATAAACCTTGGTAATACCAAGGTTTATTTGCGATAAAAATCGCCGCAGCTCAGCGGTAAATTTTTGTCTCTAACCAAGCAATAGCAATAATTATAGCTATTGCTTGGTAATATGCCCCTCTGTCCTGAGTGCCTGGACTTTTACATGGCACTTTGCATTTTATTGATATTTTATTGATTGATAGTAATTACCTTAGTCGCCGATTAGAACATAAGCACCTAGCACTTACTGAGGATTGCAACAGCGGCTCTGTGGAGCTTTTTTATAGTTATCTTAAGTAACTTGTGTTTCAGCTTGGATTTGCATTTTTGCACATTGCATGTTGCACATTTGTATATTGTACCAAGGAATTAGCCATCTATAACAGGTTTTCACTTTAATAGGGGCTGGTGTATTCTCCATAGGGTGTTTCCAGAGCAACTAACATGAGTAAGCGGAAAAGAATTCCGGGGAAAAGTGTACACTAGATGCCTTCATTTTGAGGGATGAATCGGCCCTCATTCATGAAATACTAATGACAGAACGCAGGTTATCTCTTGACCCACAATCCCGGTTAGGTAGACTTTCTCTAACTCCTGCTCTCCCCGACTCCTTGCCAATAATATCCCAGGATGCCTCCTTAGACAGGTTGAGCCCACTTACAATTGTGCCCTCTGGCATAATGATAAACTCTGGTTCGTGCCCCCTTAGGGAACATGAACCTACACCGGTGAAAATAAAGGTGACCACCAGAAGGCAGAAAGCCAAGCTTAAATCAGGTGGCAACAGCGAACCCCCTACCACAAAAAGAAAGACTGAAGGGTGTACAATATCCAAATCTGCCCAGGGAACCCCGAAAGGGACAATATAATCTATCCCCCTCATTAGTGATGATAACGAAGGCAATCCTTTCTTAATGAATCAGAATACTTCAGGGCATCTTTTTGATAGTATTGAGGAGAGGAATTTTTGGAGAAGGTTAGAAATCATTTTATCCACCTTGCTAGAGCCCATGTTCCAAAAAATAAGTGTGATAGAAGCAAGGTTGGCCAAGCTAGAGGGACCCATTGGTTGTAACCCCCAGCAGTCCAGTTAGTGAGCCCACACACAAACACAGACGACCCAGCCAAGAGGGCAAAAAAAATGTGGAGGAAGGGGCGAGGGGTGGGTCCAATGCAAGGAATCTACTGAACAGTGAGGGACCAGATAAGATTAGTGCAAATAGCTCTAGGACCAGAAGACATGACACCAGGATTACTTCATGCCAGCCACCCAGCAGAGTAGGATTACCCGGATTGTAGAGGGAAAGGGGGACAGCGGATAGGATCCACCAACGCTTGGGTCTTCCGGTTATAGATCTTCAACCAGAATCTACCCCATATGTAGTGATATTGGGAAATGTACCCCTCTCCGCCCGGGGACAAAAGAAAACAATGTGCAATTGAGAAACAAACTGACACACTGGTTCTCACATAATACTACCATGGGACATTGTGTAGTTCAAAACATTCTAATGGCACGCAGGGTTAGTTGGATAGGGAGCTCAAGTAAACCGGACAGTGGTGATTGTGTTATCGGTAATTTTGATAACCCTTTCACTGCTGGATGTATTTTATCAAGGGACATCAGTCTTACTCCTCTAACCAGATCCGTTATAGAGGCTCTACCCCGGGGCTATTTTTATAAGCCAGCCCCTCAAAGGGAAACGCCGGAACACGATCACAGGGCACGCCAACTAGGAAGCTGGTTAAATAAACAGGGATCCACACAACAGCTCTCAGCTCTAGCCCATTCCACTCCTGTACTTGATGGGCAGTTTAATAGTACCCATGCACTAGCTCTAGATAATAGATGCAAAGCTTTATCACAGCTGGAGAATTGTGATTGACTTCGGGCTCCAGTATCTCCAGGACCACACTCAGATAAACCCCCTCAGTCCCTAGGGGAGTTATCTTTGAGGCAGACTGCTGTGAGGAACAACAATTTTATATCTTGGAATATTGCAGGGCTGGCCAGTAAACTCCAAGACCCACAGTGGGTAGGTTATGTGAAACAATACTCTGTAATTTGCCTACAAGAAACTTGGTCGATGGATTGCAATCTCTTCCTTGAAGGCTACAAGGCATTCTTTGTCCCCGCCACTCCATCGGTGAGTGGAAGACCAAGGGGTGGTTTAGTTGCTGATATTTCGGTGGCAATAGATTGCAAGTTACAGATGTTCCCAACTACACACCCGGGATTTTTGGCACTGTTAGCATCCAGGGGAGACACCAGATAGGGAATTTGTAACTTCTGCAACTGGGTGGCTAATCCACAAAAGTAGTGTAACATTACCAGCCTGAGAGCAATCCTAAAACAATCAAGGGGTGATGGACTTTATAACTTTATGGTCTCCGGTGATTTCAATATACACCCTTGTGGAAACCCTTTTACCTTCTGCATCTCAGAGCTGGGTTGCCCCCGTGTGATGGATTTTCATTTTGAACAGCATTCTCAAGGGTACCAGCTTAATAACCTGGTAAATGAATAAGACTTGGTGGTCATGATGCCTCTAACTGACCCATCCACCCATTTCCTTATACCAACTTTTAAAGGAAATGGAAGAGGTTCCTTTATTGATTTTATCCTAATCTCTTTGTCGTTGCAAACCTCTTAACACTTTTAACGTTTTAGAAACTGCATTCAGCGACCACAATCCTCTAACAGTTTACCTGTCGGGTCCATTTTCGACAAAATATGGAGAGGCCTCTAAAACAGATATCTTGAAACCGACGGACGGTAAGCGTAGATTAAAATGGTCCCAGGTATCTCCTGACAGTTTCTACGACAATGTGAAATCATCTTGTGCCTATGAACTGTCACTGTGCACATCCAAGAGGTCCACCCCTAATGAGATTGTTGGCGCCTATGAGACAATAGCGCAAAAATTGGGCGAATTATTGAGTGCTCCAGCCAGAAGTACTGCACCACATTGCCCAAGATGGTTTGACTCCCACTGCTCTAAATCAGCTAAGCGGCTGAGGGAAGCTCTGGCGGCCAAACCAAGAGTAAAATCTGAGGTCAGTGAATGCTGCAGGGATTATAAACTAGCTCCGGCCACACAAAAGGGTGCCTTGAAGGATGATGCTTGGAAGGAGTTAATTGATTCCAGCCTCCTGAGGAATAGCGTAAGGTTCTGGAGTATCGTGAATGGGCCCCTGTTCGACAAAGAAGGAGTGGGCAGCCTGGTGGCACACATCACCGAGGAGGAGTGGGGCTTACTATCAATAAAGCCCCAGGCCCAGATGGTATCCCTCCTTATTTATTCAAGTCAGACCCCTTGTTCTGGACCCCAGTTCTTTCGTCACTTTTTAATGCTGCTGCAAAAAATGGGTGTCCCCAGTCTTGGGCTTCCTAAACCATAGTCCCTGTTTTTAAAAAGGGCAATAGAAGTAGCATCCACTGCTATAGACCAATTTCACTTATTGACTCAGTGGTGAAAGTGGTGGGTAGGGTTCTCTTACAGAGATTAAATACTTGGGCAGATGAGAACAGGATTATTTTGGATGTCCAGTATGGTTTCCAGCCGGGGCACTCTACCGTTGCCCAGTGCCTCAATTTATATATTGCATTGAGTAAATACACTGTCACTCGTCCCGGAACCATCCACCTTGCCTTCATGGATCTGTCATCAGCCTTTGACTGTGTAAACAGGGCAAAGTTGTGGAAGATAGCATTGTTAATTTTCTTGAGGACCTGCACTCTTCGACCAAAGCCAATGTCAGATTCTCACATGATCTGCAGGTAACAAGGGACTTTCATATTAAGAAGGGAGTCAGACAATGCTGCATTCTTGTGCCTTTTTATTTAACTTTTATATTAATGAATTAGAAAGTGTGTTGAGGGCAACTGGAGCTGACTTTCCTTATGTAGGACGGTGGGGCATTCCTATTATACTTTACGTGGATGACGCAGTCCTATTATCTAGAACCGAACTGGGCTTACAAACCCTTTTAACTGCATTCTCGGGTTTCATGTCAGAACGGGACTTGGATAATAATAATTTGAATTCCTATGTTATGAAAGTGGGGAAACACATAAAAAAGAGTGTTCAATTCAGAACTGGCAATGATAAGATTGCCCGTACAAGTGTTTTCTCCTGCCGGGTGGTCTTATTTGATGATCAACTTAAATGAAACCCCATAATCCAGAGAAAAAAAGGGGATATGATCCAGGATAATGCAGCTAGTTTTAATTTTGCCTCTAAAGTGGGGAAGAAACCACCGACAGGAGCCATGCTACAAGTGTACCAAGCAAAAAGCTTAGCCAATGCAAGTTACGGCAGCGAGATCTGGGGACACTCGAAATAGAACCCCTCCAGGTAGTGGAAAATGGGTTCCTAAAAAGATTATTATGTGTCCCGAAAGGAACCTCGAATATGGCAGTACATGAGGAGTTGGGGGTCTCATACCTATGTGACACTCTTGCTCTGCACCCCTTGACTTTCTGGTTAAAGTATTGGCTTAATGATGATTTAATCCTTACAAAATTGATCCAAAAAGAATGTTTGTCCCTAGATAACATAGCCCGTATTTCCAGGCTCAATTACATTAAAAAAGGATTTGAGTGGCTAGGGAGGGGCGATTTATTCTTTAAACCAAATGTCATTGAGAAAAAGGACATGGAACTTACTAAAGTAGCCTTTTTGAACCAAGGTGTGCAGCTCGAAAGGCAGTAGAGGCCCAGAAACCGAGTGTCTGGGCACATCTTCTTCTTTAATCGACGCCCCTAACAGAACCATATCTTATGGGATCCTTGACGTCACATGAACAATTTCTTCTAACAAGGTTCCCGTTGAATCTTTTTCACTTTCTGTTAGCAAGACCTAAGGGGGCTTCAAGAGGTCAAGTGCTAGCGGCCTGTGGCTGTGACAGTAAGTCGTGTCAGGACCTGCAGCACTTCATGTTTTTTTGTAGATTGTATGAAGTCCCCAGGAGGCATTTTCTAGTTCCGATTTTAAAGAAATTGAGATTTAATCAAATCAGACCAGCACTCATGGATCTTCAACTGTTGAAGGACGATTGTATTATTTTTATTGCTGGGTTTTTAATAGCATCGTTGAAATCTATACAGTTTATGGACATGTAGAGTCTTCCAACCATGACAAGGTTTTAGATGATTCTTTGTGTAATAATAGAGCAATGGTTTTTCCTTTTTAAATTATGTCAATATTGCACTATTTCCATGTATTGTATTTGTGTAACTTTTATGGTTTTGCATATGAAAACCAAGTAAAGTTTATTGACTGACTAACTTGCAATCTAAATATTTGTAGTACTTAGCTTGGCCAGACACTTCTGCCTTAACTTGTCTACATCTGCATGAGTTCCGTACAGAGTGAGCTGTGTCACATTCCAATGTAGTACATATGAGCCACCCCACTCCCAGTTGGAGTATTCAATTTTGTATCATAGTGTCTTTAGTATCGGTTGCCATCCCAGACTCCAGTCCATTTCCGTGCATTCATATCGTTCAGCTTACAGTTACCTCGTGGTCGACGTCTTCATTTGTCAAGTTAAGGTCTTAATCTGTGTTGTTTTCATTTATTGTGTTCTTCTGGACATGTTCTGTGTGGTCTAGCTTTTTGAGGTACACCATTGCGTCTTTTGGGGCTTTAAACATCTTCGATCTGCCATCATGCTGTATCTTCAATCTTGCCAGATATAGCATAGCATATTGCATATTCATGGTTTGTAATTTTCACTTTACTTACTGAAAATCATGACGTGCTGCTTGGATCGTCGCAGTGAAATCCGGGTATAGTGCTACCTCATTTTCTTGGTAGATTGTGTTTCCCTTTTCACATGGTAGGCATAAGGCTGTTTCATGGTCCCTATAATTCACAAGCTTAGCAATGATAGGGTGAGGCTGTGCGCCTGGCACAGGGCCGGGGGCCAGAGAGCTGTGTGCGTTCTCCACAATTAGTACGGGTGAGAAATGCACAGCTCCCAGCATTTCCTTTAGCATAGATTCCACATACCGTTCTAGTTGTCCTGTATTTGTGGACTCTGGAACATCCGTAATTCGTACGTTATTTCTCCATGAGCAGGCCTCTAGGTCCTCAATTTTTGCTTGAATGATTATAAAACTTTTCTCCATGCCCGAGCATTTATCGGTCACTGTTGTTTGCCTATCCTCCGCAGAGGAGATTTGTTGCACTACCTCTTGGATGCAGGCACTGTGCTTGTCTAATGTATTTGCCATGAGGTCCACTCTTAGGTTCAATGCATCGATTTTGCCCTCTATAGACTGGGGACTTTGTTGCATTGGCTGTAGTGTTTTCTCCAGGGTGGATCCATTCCCTGGTTGTATATGTGGTTGATTCTTTGTGGATCCCCGGGTTTCAAAAGAGATAGTCGATTGCTTTTCATCTGCTTTACCCATATTGTTTTTGTCCTTTTGCAGTTATCCCCTGGTCTGTTCGGTCAGGGCCCCTGCTAGGTGCTTGCCGCTGGATTATCCTCGCTGTTTCAACTGTGCCAGTGGTGATCTACACCTGGGGAAGATTCAGGTCAAAAACCTCCCACCTCTGTACGCGCTGCTCCCCCACCACACCGCCTACACCTGGTCTCCACTTAGGGACCTTCTTTCACTGAAAAAACGTTAAATTCTGGGCTTGCTCTCAGACTTAGCCCATCAGAATAACTCAGCTGATCTAATGATTTCAGCGTGGGGACCTAATTTCCATGCAGTTGCATTACACTTTATACATGCTCAGGGCAGCCAGCAATGGGTTGGTTCGTAGGCCGCTTGCATGCCTTCAGGCCTCATGTGCAGATCCGACTCATCTTCAATGTCTGTTTGTGCAGCAGTTGGCCATAGAGGTGGGACCCCTCGAGACCGTCACAGCCCCCAGGGTGGTCCAACCCACATCACACTCAGTGTGGGAACTTCTCCTGGGCCCAGCTGCTCTGCTGCAATCTGCAGCTGCCCTGCAGTCTGGCACATGGTTCTCCAGTAGTTCAGTTCAAATAACTGTATTCGATTCACAAGAATCATAAAAGTGGTCCATACATATATAAAACAATTTAGTATAAACTTCTTTGTTTTTTTAATCTTCTATATAAGAATTGGGGTTAGTTTATGTCAAAGTTCTCAGTTTTAAAAACAAATGTTTGATAAAATACGAGATTCCAACAGGTTAATTTTCCAGTAACAATTCATACCTATTCCTAATTGACAGCAAAGTTCTAATGAAGTTAAGCCCTGCACTACAAATTACATTAGTAGACAAAGATCGTAAATAATTAAAACCTGCTTGATAGGAACACGGGCAAATATCCTTTAAAAGAGGCTTAAGAAAGCGTGCCCTAGTATCTTTGTAACGTTTGCAAAACAGCACAAAGTGCATAGTACTTTGTTGGGCCAGGTTAGTACAGGTACAGGGACTCAGTCTCTCACAGCAACTCGTCTGTTTAGGGAAAGTCACAAGAAAGTGCAAGGTGCAGAGTTGGAACCTAGTCAAGAGGAAACAAGCTTGTGTTGGTATAGTGAAAGACAAATAAAATTGCTGATGGAATAACAATCCATCAATAAAAACAACATTTACCTGTTCTGAGGTGCTTATTTCTTTATAGTATACGTTTTTTATGATTGACTTCATATTAGATTGAATACCATCAGGATTATCGTAGTAGTGACCCAAGCCAATCCTGTGAAAAGTATTTTTGACATAACAAAGCCAGGGGATGGACAGGGCATTTTCCTAATTCATGCAGTCTCTGATGATCGCTCTTGAAAATAGTAGATCATCCGAGGTCCATACCTTTCCCCATAAGATCATGGGGAAATGTTTATTTTATCTCTGGCATAGTCTAATCCCACTTCAGAGTGACAACATTTTGTAGGAGAACTAGTTGGGATCATCAGCAATCTTTTCAAGAATTTAGTTTCTAAAATCTGTATCTGGCCGCTTTATTGGTGACCCCATATGCCTTCCCCATATGTTGCAACCGAGAGGCATTTTGATTTAAATAAGGTCAACATTTCGGCCACTGGCTTGTGACCAAATTTGGACAAAAAACAGAACAGCGCCTCTATAATTCTACTAGTGTGTTGTGCCCTGGCTACAAGCAGATGGTCCCAGTTTCATTTATTAAGGTCCTGCAGTTATCGCCATGCATGCTGTTCTGTGATCTACTGGATCCCCACCTTGAAGCCGCTGGTCAGTTGATCACACCGCAGGACCTCAATGACTGGTCTCGAGCTCTATGGCCTTTACGCGGGCTGGGGTCGTATCTAGGCTGTAGTTGCCATGTTGCCCTGGATCCAGGCCGCATTCAGGTTAGTCTTCCACCTTCCGCACTTCAATTTTGCTGCCAAGGTTCATTACATTATTCTGCTATGTCTGGTTTATAAAGGCTATGCATCTAGGCTGTCAATTGCAATTGTATTGCAGGATTCTGTCTGATTGCTTGCGCTGGCCAGCAGAACTACACTAAAGGCTGGCCATCTTGCTTTGGGCTCACTAGCACCCCCGCATATTATGGTTATCTTCAATGTGAGAAATGTGGCCGTCGCTGATTCTTCACATATGCTGCTAGCGGTGAAATTCATCATAACTTTTAGGAAACAACTAAATTGGCAGTTAGACTATGTATTTAGGTGAAATGTGGCTGAAAAGTATCAAATTTGTTAAATGTGTTCAGAAAACCCCAATTTAGATAGAAACCAGGATAGCTAAGAAATTTGCATTTTGAAAAAGAAATCAATCTTTCTTGGTCACAATCTTATATTTCTAGCTCGTGTATTCAAATCGAGCTGGCCCAGTATGGGGAAATCTGAAATGTTCTTCATTCAGGTTCGCCAAAATACTTGAACCACTGTTTTATATTTTAGGGTACTCTAAAATATTTAACTAGCATATGGAGGGCCTATTCCGTAAGTTTTTTTGAGAACATGAAGTAGTACTCCAATATAATTAATTTCCATTATACTACAAGCATTGGTGAACTGGCCCCACAATTTCTGGGAATAAAATGGAAATATTCAGGAAACCGTCTTATACAGTTAGTACAAATAGAAAGGACTGTGGTTTCTTTGCACTTTGCACTTAATTAGACATTCTGGAGCTGATTAAAAAAGTCAAGAAAGAGTACTTAAGAGCAGTCCTGTACTAATTACCATACTCCTAAATTGTTTCATAAAATAGCCCAAGGGCCTTTTATTTAAATTGTTATATTCTCATTGTCACTTTAAAGGTCTTTTCTAGAGCAGATATGCTTAGCATGTTATTCCCCCATAGTGTTGCCTTTACCACCTGTTTTTGCTGGATTTGTTTTTGTTGGCATTAGGACTCTGCACGCTGTAAGCCTGCTAACCTATGGTGAATTGTGTGTGCTTGCCCTCTAAAGCATGGCAGCATTGGGCTACACTTATTTGGTATATTTATTGTACTTGTAAGTCCCTAGTAAATGTTACTACATGTACCAAGGGCCTGTAAAAGAAATGCTACTAAGGGGTTGCAGCCCACATTGGGACACCAACTAACGTAGACTTTTAAAACACATCTCAGGTCTCCCACTACAGTCTGAGGTGCAGTCGCAAACTGCCAATTTGACCTTGTTTATCCTTTATAAGTCACCCTAGGGCAAGCCGTAACCACTCACACAGCAGGGTGATGGTATCTAAAAAGTGGAACATGTGTGTTTAGGAGTTTTTCACTGTCAGGACATGTAGAATGTAATGTTTCTTGTCACTCTTGTAAGGCTATCTCTCCCATAGGCTATCACTGGGTTAACTTATTAAACCTAATAAGTAATGACAATTATAGGATGATATAGATAAATGCTGTTTCCCATTGAATGAATTGTAACTTAAAATACTATTTAAGGGTAACGTTTGATTTTAAGGCACTATTTTGATAATGCCACTTTTAGAAAGTTATTTTTAAGAACAGTGGTCCCTGTGGAGGAAGCGATTAACATAACAAATATTTATATAGAAATACAATGAAATCTATATATTGCTGTCAAACTGGCCAAAATCATTTAATATAAAAAAGAAATTCAGAAGACATGCAAATGGAAACACATACAGTTTGTTTAAAAACAGAGAAAAGGAGGGGCGTGGCTAAGATGGCGGCCTGAGAGGACGCGTTTTCGCGGAGCTCCTCGTCCCGATCCCCCCATTACATAGCCACGCTACAGCACCTACCCCAATTTTGGTGACCACGACACCCCAAGCTCAAGAGTTCGGGGGAGCTGCCGTCTGTCCGCTGATTCAGCTCCAGAGGCCCCAGACAGGCCCTTCCGTCACTGGCGCGTAGCAGGCTTGTGCCCGACGGCGCCGGAGAGGACGGAGACGCCAGGGGCGGAGTTGCGGAGCCGGGCCCACAGAAGCAGCACCAGGCGCCGGAGGGTGTAGAGGTCTGATCGGAGGAGCAGCGCAGGGAGCGGTGACCCGCGTCGGTGGCCCAGAGTGGGCCCCGTGAACGCCCGGCGGAGGAGAGAGCGGCGGCGGCCAGACAATCTACGCGAGGCCCCGGCTTGGGCCTTCCCCCCGTCCCTTGGCAAGGAGGTGAGGAGCAGAGCGCCGCCGGCGTGGGACGACCCCGGGGAGCGGACGGTCGAGCCCCCCCCACCATACGCTCACCACAGCTAGGCCCTGAGACGGAAGACGCTACTTGTCGGCCGTTGGGGGGCCATTTTCCACGAGGCCCGGTGGAGGACGCGATCTGTGCGCCCCCGGGCCGGTCGGGACATGTCCTCTAACAATCGCAGACGGGGCCACACTATCCCCGATATGCTGGCGAAGGGGGCCTCCAAAGGGGACAAGAGCCCAGATAAGCCGGTGATGGTCCCTCCGCCTAAAGTCAAGGAGCGAGACGAGGGAGACGCCCCGGCCACCAAGGCTTTCATGGAGGAGCTGTTCTCCTCCCTTAAGGCGGACATCTTGACCCTCCGGCAAGACATGGCGGGGGAATACATGGAACTACGCCGCGATGTCGACGATATCGGCGAACGGGTGGCGGCCGTTGAGAGTTCTGACCAGGCTAGGAGCGCGGAGGTGGACCATTTGCAGCAAGAAATCCTCCGGCTCCATGACCAACAGACACAGCTCCAGGCCCATGCTGAAGACCTGGAGAACCGTTCCAGGAGAAATAATATTAGGGTGAGGAACGTGCCGCTTAAAGCCCGGGGAAGCGACATTGCCGCCTATTTACGGGACATGTTCCGAGAGGTCCTGGGTGAGGGGGATGACTTCGACATCCGCATCGACAGGGCCCACCGGGTGGGCCTAGCACGCAGGGCGCCAGACCCCCCTCCCGACATTTTGCCCTTCTTGCCGGACTACCCTCTCAAAGAGCTTATTCTGAAAGCGGCGCGCCAGAAACAACCTCTCCACTTCAGGGATCACGCCATCGAGTTATTCCAAGACTTGTCCGCGATCACTCTGCAAAAACGGCGGACATTCAAGGTGGCGACCACTTTCCTTCGAGATAAAGGTGTCCCGTACTCCTGGGGCCCCCTTTTAGACTGATCTTTAAGTGGAATGGGACGCTTCATCAATTGCGGTCCCTACGAGACACTTGTGCAGTGCTGGGCCTCACCACGGAGGAGGAGGGCCACGGGGACGCAGCGGACCTCGAGCTCTCCCAAACGTGGTCTCCCCGCTCCCAGGCGGACGGCTGGCAGACGGTGAGGAGTCGACGCACGCCTAAGAAAGGGTTCAGGCCGGACCCTGCAGAGGTCGCGACAGAACATGCGGCAGCGATTCAGAAGGTCTCCACGGACACTGCAGCTGGGCCCTGAGGAACCATGTGCATAGAGGTAGACTACTGATCAGCACGTTGTGTGGGGGGCGGGACGGGGGGCTCCAGGCCCGCCATTGCCACGTTTTCCCGCTTCCAGAGACTTCACCAGGGGCTTGGACATTTGCCGAATAGGCCCCAGACAATGTTTTCGTGTTGGGGATTGTTGGTTGGGGCTCAGGGTTGGGGGGGGGAGTGTTTGGGGTTGGGGCTGGGTACTCGGTGTGTTCAATTTGGGTTGACGATTGCCAGATGCGGGGGCGGCGGGACGGGGCCAGGCCCCCAGCAGTTCATTTCCACGCTTTCCCATGGCCGCTGATGGTATCCGTGTTTTATCCCTTAATGTGAAGGGACTTAACAACCCGATCAAGCGGAGGGCAGTTCTTTCCATCCTAGAACATTCTGGGGCTGAGCTCTGCTTGCTGCTGGAGACACACTTGTTGGCGAAGGATTGGCGCCGCATGAAAGCTAGGGCCTTCCCACATCAATTTTTCTTGGCGACCTCTGAGAAGAAAGCGGGGGTGGCTCTGCTGGTAGCTAGGCATTTTAAGGAGCGGGTGGGTAGCAAGGTGGCCGAAATCAAGGGTAGGCTCCTGGCACACACTGTCCACGTAGGCACACTCTCCTTCACGCTTGGCTCGATTTACGCGCCTAACGCCCGCCAGGAGGCCTTCCTTCGGGGGGCCCTGTCGGAAGCGCTATCGGGCGGCCTAAGGCATGTTTTGATTGGGGGGGACCTGAATCTTGTTATGGACAATGAAATGGACAGATCTGGATAGAGGTTCGGGGACTCAGGGGCGCTTTCGGCTACGGGGAAGCAATGGCTGGCGGACAGGGGGTTGATTGATGCCTGGCGGGAACTTCACCCAACTGCCCCGGGGTACACTTTTTACTCCGCAGTACACCGCACTTACGCCAGAATAGACCACTTCCTGTGTTCCGCTGACCTTGTCCCCATACTCAGAGACATTGACACCACACCGGCGGCGTTGTCGGACCACGAGGCGGTGATCCTTCAGCTGACCGTCCCTCACACACCCCCACACAGAGGTAGATGGCGGCTTAGGGAAGGCTTACTCTCTCGGCAGGGGGCGGTCCAGCGGCTCTCCCAGACCATCACTGATTATCTGGAAGCGAACGACACGGGAGAGGTGGCCCACGCGACGCTATGGGGGGCACTCAAGGCGGTGGTCAGGGGCGATATTATAGCAATTGCGGCGGCGGATAACAAGGAGCGCAGGGACCGGCGGAGGGACTTAGAGGAGCAGGTGCTGGAACTGGAGAGGGCCCACTGCCGCACGGGCGCCCCTCGCATTTGGCGCAAACTCAAGGCGGCCAGAGCCCAACTGGCGAGCTTGGACCTCGACAGGGCGGAATACGCGGCGCTTCGCCTCCGCCACACATATTATGTGGGGGGCGACAAAACGGGCCGCCTTCTAGCTAGCACACTTAAAGCTAAAACAGTCCGATCTCGGGTTCCCGTTATTCACGGGGATAACGGCGAGGAACTCCGGGACGATACTAGCATAGCGGAGGCTTTCCGAGCCTTCTACGCCCAACTTTACGCTGCAGACCCGGCCAATCGAGGGTGAGGCTGGGCGGGCCTACCTTGAGACCGTGGACGTCACCGCTCTAAATGAGACCAACACTAGCGCCCTGGACAACCCCATCCGTCTGGAGGAGGTCGTGTCGGCCATTGCCAAGCTTAAACCCCTGAAGGCCCCAGGCCCAGACGGTTTTTCTGCAGGTTTCTACAAGACCTTCTGCCACCTCCTGGCGCTGGTTCTCACGAGGCTCTTTAACTCTTTTGGGGGCCCGGGCTCGATTCCGGCGGAGCTGCTGGAGGCGGACGTCGTGGTCCTGCCGAAGCCGGGTAAAGATCCCAAAAAGTGCGCAGCATACAGGCCAATATCACTGCTCAATATTGACCTGAAGCTCTTCACGGGCATCTTGGCCTCGCGCCTCGGCCCATGCCTCCCGGGCATTATTGAACCTGACCAGGCCGGCTTCGTCCCCACCCGCCAATGTGCAGATAATACCAAACGCATATTACATGTCATAGACAAAGCCCATTTCAATGCCTCGGACGCCGCACTGCTCTCAGTGGACGCCGAGAAGGCGTTTGACAGAGTAGACTGGCGATTTCTCGACCACACACTGGCGAAATTCGGGGTTGGCCTTCGTTTTCGCTCTTGGATAGCGGGATGCTATGCGGCACCCAGGGCGTCAATCAAGGTGAATGGGCTTAGCTCGAAGCCGTTTGACATCCGGCGGGGCACGCGGTAGGGCTGCCCACTGTCGCCGCTCTTGTTCGCCCTCTACATCGAGCCCTTTGCTCAACGTGTCCGTGACAATAGGACGATCACCGGTGTCAAATTTGGCGGGGTGGAACTGACGATGAGCCTGTACGCGGACGACATCCTGGTCACGGTGGACAACCCTACGGTTTCCTTGCCGGCCTTCCTGTCCGAAATGGAGGCCTTCGCCGCGGTGTCGGGTTTTAAAATGAATGTACAGAAATCAGTGGTTCTCCCACTGGGGCGTAACACCAGGCCGGCTAACAGACACTCGCTTCGTATAGGTGGGCTAGAGGTCAGCACAGCTTTGCCGTACCTGGGGATTGATTTGACTCCCGCAACTGCTCAGACGATCGACCTTAATTACACCACACTCCTCTCGAGGGTGCAGGGGGACATTGCTAGGTGGAGGCAAAAGCCGCTATCCTGGTTGGGCCGCGTGGCGGCAGTTAAGATGACGCTCCTCCCCAAGATCCTCTACCTCTTCCAAACTCTCCCGGTCGCACCCCCATTGGGGATGATCAAGAAGCTTCAGGACGCCCTGAACCACTATGTGTGGGCGGGCAAGCGACCCCGACTTCGCCGTGACCTCGCTATGCGGGTGACTGCTGAGGGAGGCCTGGGAGTTCCGGACTTGCGGTGCTATTTCCAGGCGGCACAACTTCGGTATCTGCTGGAGTGGTCCAGGCCCACCTCCGAAAAGCACTGGTTGTTCCAGGACAGGGCCATGGCAGGCATGTCACTATGGAAGGTCCCTTTCCTGGCTCGCCCGGACAGGCCGGCATATCTGAAGAAATCCCCTATCACCAGGACTCTCCTGCAGGTCTGGAATGCCACCGCTGTCCCGAGGGGCCTCACGACTTTCCCATCTCCCATGACACCTTTGCTGGATAACCCGGCCTTCCCCCCGGGGTTACCACCGGGTTCGTTTCCCCAATGGCGGCCATCCGAGTGCCGTTCAGCAGGCCACTTGTTTGACACAGAGGGCTTCCTTCCATGGGACGTGGTGGTGGATGACTATGCTCTCGACAAGCCTCACCGCTTCCAGTATTTCCAACTCCACCACTGGCTGACACATCCTGAGGTGGCTCCGCTGGTCGGCCGCCCGCTTACCCCGTATGAGAGATAGCTCGTGACCAAAAAATCTGATTCTGGGTCCATTACCGAACTGTACCTCTTGCTGTCCCCACCCCCACCTGAAGAGAGATCTGCAGGCCAGAAGCGCTGGGAGAGGGAGTTGGGGCGCACACTGTTGGATAAAGAATGGCGGGATATATTTTACAGGGCCCACCACACTGCGAGAAACACGGCCAGCAGGGAGGCGGCGGTGAAAATCGCCTACTATTGGCACCTGACCCCCGAGCGCTTACACCAGGGAAACCCTAGCAAAGACCCTACTTGCTGGAGGGGGTGCGGACACACTGGGACCATACTACACATAATGTGGGAATGCGATGCAGTTAAAGAGTACTGGGAGGAGGTGTTGAGGGACGTTGACACTTATTTTGACACTGACATCCCACGCTATCCGGCGTATGCGGTTCTGGGGCTTCCCAATAAACTCATGTTCCCTCTCAAGTCACTGCGGGGACGGCAGATGGGGCTGGCGATGGGGGCGGCGACCCACCACATCTTATCACTATGGGGCACCCCGAGGAAACCCACGCGTACAGGGTGGCTACACAGGTTATGGTACATCATGGGGATGGAAAGGATCCAGGCCTCGCTCACGCAGGCCTCAGACGCTTTTCGCGAGACCTGGCAACCGCTTCTCTCTTTACTGTGTCAGGAATTCACGGAGCTCACATGCCCGAAGTACCTCAGGGTCCTGAAGCTGGCGGAAGACTTCCGAGGCGAGACGTCCAGGGCGGAACGTAAAGTTTAGCCTGGCCTTCGCTCGGCCTCCACCGGATTGACTTAGGAACACACCGGGGGGGGGGGGGGGGAGGCTTCTGTTGAAGGTTGGGGGTTGGTTGGGGATCCGGGCGGGGGGGGCTCAGTTCTGGGGGGGGGGGTAGAAAAGAGTTCTTGCACTGGGCACTAGGCTTGTTTCTTGCCATACGATTCTTGTGGACGAACAGTTACTGCACTGGCTGGACTTTACGGGGTCATGCCAATTTGTATAGCACTTGCATTGTAGTCTTACCAGCACTGCCCTTTTCTTTTTGTCTTCTCCTGCTGTATGTTGTTGCTTTGTGGAACTCAATAAAAACATATTTGATCAAAAACAGAGAAAAGAACACTCAGGCAGTTTTTTGAGGTAATAAGGCCAAAGTAAATTACATTAAAGTACTCAGGAGAACATAGTAATAGATGTTTGTTCTCAAAGTACATGAGGTCGACGACGTTTTGATCCCTTTAGAACAATCATGGGATTATCTTCAGGACAGAGCAAATAATGCCTGAGAAAAGAAGACTGCTACAGTCTAAAAGAAGAATGAGAAGAAGAGGTTGAGAATGGCAAGAAGATATATTAATGGGAAACGGAATGTAGCTGTTATAGTAATTGTTCAGTTAAGTGTCCTTCAGAGTTGGCAATAATGAGAGCTCAAGGGTGTCTAAGAAATGCTAGTGTCTGGGGCGGTAAAAAGTTCAAGTGAATGAGTGGTCAGTGATTAAGGCATGGAATACATATCTTCAGGGGGGGGTCAGTGAAGATGCATCTGAGAAAACAGATTCCTTCTTCCATTATTATATATCTTCTTGCCATTCTCTCCCCCTTCTTCTTGTCGACCTCATGTACTTTGAGAACAAACATCTATTACTATCTTGTCCTAAGTACTTTAATGTAATTTAGGGAGTAAAAGTGGCAGTTTCAGAACATCTTACAGGCACACTCCTGGACCTGTGGAAGAGTTCTGACCGCTCATGGTTACCGCCGGTATAGAGACAAAATATCGACTCCAAAATATCGACTGGACATAATATCGAGTTTTAAATATAGACTGGACAAAATATCGACTGGACATAATATCGACTACAAAAATATCGTTTTTCAGGTAAGTGAAGTAATATCGACTGTATAAAATATAGATAGCAAAAATATCGATTTTTTAATAATATATAATATGTTATAGTGTATTTTTATGTAATAATATGTGTGAATAGTGTGTATTAATGTTATAAAATATTTTATTAAATGAATTTTGTTTTTATAATAATTGCGTAATGTAATTCTGTAGCGGGTTGTGGGTTTATAGGGGAATAGGGTGGGAAGTAATTTAATAATTAATTAATTAATAAATGTTTGTTAATATTTTTAATTAATAATTAATTGGTAATTAAATAATATTGATAAATTTTGGGTAAAGGAGCATTTTTAGGGTTCAGGGTCAGTTTTCAGTTTTTGGGTAAAGGGGCATTTTTAGGGTTCAGGGTCAGTTTTCAGTTTTTGGGTAAAGGGGCATTTTTAGGGTTCAGGGGCAGTTTTCAGTTTTAGGGTAAAGGGGTATTTTTAGGGTTCAGGGTCAGTTTTCAGTTCATGGGTAAAGGGGTATTTTTAGGGTTCAGGGTCAGTTTTCAGTTCATGGGTAAAGGGGTATTTTTAGGGTTCAGGGTCAGTTTTCAGTTCATGGGTAAAGGGGTATTTTTAGGGCTCAGGGTCAGTTTTCAGTTCATGGGTAAAGGGGTATTTTTAGGGTTCAGGGTCAGTTTTCAGTTTTTGGGTAAAGGGGTATTTTTAGGGTTCAGGGTCAGTTTTGGGTTTTTGGGTAAAGGGGTATTTTTAGGGTTCAGGGTCAGTTTTGGGTTTTTGGGTAAAGGGGTATTTTTAGGGTTCAGGGTCAACAAATAAGATTGTAAAAAATTATTTTTATTATTTTCATTTATTATTTAATTATTATAATTTAATTTAAGTAGTTTTAAGTATATTTTAGTAATTAAAATTTAATATTAATTTAATTTAACACTGTTTTTAATAAAGTCGATATTTTTTACATCTATATTATTGTTAACGATATTTTGTACTCGCTATTTTTGTACTTACCTGTTTGTAGATACAAACTCGATATTTTGACTGTCGATATTTTGTCCACGATATTTTGGCAAGTCGATATTTTGTCCCTCGATATTTTTTCAGTGATCCGTTACCGCCACTAAAAGCTCCAGTGGAACCTGCTCCTTGGCCCACAGTGAACATCCGTGACGACCTCCAATGCAAGTCTTCAGCTAGACATGCACTCCATGCCGACAGTGACAATCCACGGTGACCACCAATGTGAAACTCTAGCAATGACCAGCTCTATGTGCTACAGCAGCAACTGTCTGTGACCCCAGACATTTTCCTTGCTGCAACAACTTCTTTGCAGCCCATGCCTGTGTGTACTGCATCTCTTCGCTCACACTTCAGTAGGTACCTATTCCGCAGGTCAACCTGGTCCCTGTATTCTACCTGTGCTCCAACAATGTCAGCCTGACCTTTTGACTTTTCCCAAGTCCAGCTCAACTAGATAACCACGAGTGGTGCTTTGTGCTTTTTGGCACTATTTTCACCCAAAACTTTAAAAATTATTATCAGCGAGTCTACTGATTAGAGTTTTGTCAATTTGGTGTTATTTGGTGTCATTTTATTTTATTTACTCCATATTTCTAAATTGGTTTGAGATTTTCTTGGAGTTGTGTTTGCTCTTTATTACAGTGTTGTATACTACTTTACACATTTCCTCTAAGTTAAGCCTGACTGCTTCTGTGGCAAGATACCCAGATGGTTAAGCACAGGTTTATTTAGAGACTTTTGTGGTTTACCCTGACAAGGATTTTGTTTATTATTATTGTTATCGGGGTTCTACCTTTCTCAGCCAATAATCCAATTTCCTACAATCTTCATTTTTCATGGTGACACCAACCTTAAAATTCAGTCAGATTATATAGCAAGTACCCCAAAGGAACTGCATGTATTAGTGCATGGCTTGTTGAGTTTATGGCCTCACAGGATTTGCACACCAATTTTTCCAAGTCACATATTCTGGCTTGTAGGCCTAGGTGCAGCCATCTGTCAATGTTGTCTGTAGGCCCCAACTGGTTGACAAATGTAAGTAGTTTCCCAGTTTTAGGAGTTATTTTTTCAGCCTAGAGTTCATGGACCCCAAGTATTATCCAACATAGAATTCAATTATTTAAGGCAATTGGGTTCCTTCTTACTCTTCGACAGTCTCTTGGAGGTGGACAATTGCCGGCTCTGGTACAGTTTGTAAGCCTCAATGTGTCCCAACAGTGACCTAAGGGGTGGAAGTATGGAGTGCCACGAACAATGAGGCATTACAATCGTAAGAAAATAGGTATTGTAGTCAGATTTTGGCAGTCCTGATCTCAACCTCTTACTTCATATGTCATGAAGGGCTGGGTTTGAGCTATCTAGGGGATTACATGTGAGCCCGACCAATAGTCCTATGGTTGTCAATCTGGAAGAATGAGGAGGCTGCCCTATCTAGAGATATCATAATGGACTGTCCCTCTTGTGATAATGGTCTCCATGACCCTAGGCTGATATATGTCAAAATCGAACATAGTAAGTTTGGTCTGTAGAGGGTCTTTGCAGAGCCAGATACATGTCTAACTCTTAATAAGAAATACGTAGCACTTGCACTTTGTGAATATGAGGAGACCTGGTTACCTCAGAAGATTGGAGAGAGGTTATGGCATGTTGGTCGCTGAAAGCACTAAATTGCCCCACAAAGTATCTTTGGCTGCAATGGGGTGATAATAATATTCTCTATTGTCTCATCAAAGAGGAGACACTGCCAAATACTTGTTGTGCTTCCCCCTCGGTTTTAAGAAAAACTTAGCTGCTATTCATTGTGCATGTGATGGGAAGACAGACCAAACAATGATGCATTTTATGTTTTTTTGTCTTATCAGAGATTTACTAGGAAATGTTTATTGGCACATTTTAAAAAGAAATGTTAAAGATGTATTTAGGTTTCTTCTGCAATTATCTGATGAAGAGGTTTGTCTTTATGTGGGTTGCTTCCTAAAACATGCTGTAAGGGCTTTTGGTACTATGCTGCTATAATTGTTTTGCTAAGCTATCCCAATATTCCATCCTTTTAAATATTGTATGATATTTTATTATTTTCTTTCTTTTCTTTTAATTGATGTAATTATTCTTGTTACTTTTATGGGTGAATTTTCACCTGAGTAAAGTTGATTTTTAATTAAATTCAGATTATTTAATAGAGCTGTTGGCTTTTAATTACATGCATTGTGTGCCAACAATATTAGTTGCTTAGTTCAAACACAAGGTTACATTTGGGCCTCATTCTTGAGTTGTTCCTCCTCATATCAATGGTAATTTAGGGCTCTAATACAAGTCCACAACATCACTACAGACTTTCATAAAAGCTACTTCTATTGTATATTGCCCTGTCTTCTTGGTAATTGCCCCTTTGGCCATTACTATCTATGAGAGTATCAATTGAAAAATGCATCACTGATACTACGATTTGTCAAACTACTCCATTTCTGTTTTATTTCACCTTGTGTTCCTGCGTCCCCTAAGAAATAGAATGCTTGCCAGTGCTCAATCCTGGGCCCTAATTTTTCTCCATCTCCACAAAACTTATCCTTAGCAACATCTCTTCTTTCTGCTTTTATTCTTATCTCATAACTGACAGCCCACACAGTGTCATTATCATTCTCCCCTATCATCTTCAATCTGGTATCACTGACTATCTACAGTACTCAAGCACAAGATGGCCCTATACCTATTCATACTTTATCCCTTCAAGAAATATTTCACTGTACCCTGCATCCTCAACCATGACTCTGACAACTATCTCTCAATTGTCCATGACAACAAAGCTGACCACCAGCCACAGGATGTTTATTCCAAACTCTTGGTCCCAGAATGCGTAAACCATGTAGTTACTTGTATATAGTTAATGCAACGTATCTGTGCAATGTCTTGTGCATTATAGTGCGTGGGACTCCTATGGTCCGTAATGGATCTGTAGTCTAGGGACTTAAGTGATTGGGTGTGGTAAATAAAATTCATGATGCAGTACATGTCAGTTAACAGTTACACTCTAGAGAATAAAGCTGTATAATACAGAGCTGTAGGAATTGCATAATTCATTTATATGCTACCAGGCTGGAGAGAAAAATACAACTGGCGATGTGATAGGGATACGTAAACCCTACAACTCAAGTAGTAGAAAGTGCTCTCCCAGAGAGTTTGCTGAGTTTCAAGAAACTGCTTGTGATTACTACATGTGCCTCAGTCGAAGTGAATAATTGTCTTTGGCATACATGGAGTCAAAGCGTAAATTGACCCAGTGTGAGACCTTCAAGGACAGTGAAGGCCCCACAGAAAGTTCCATTTATCATCGGTCAAAAAATTGCTAATACGACCAATATAATAAGAGTGATGCCACAATCTAACACAGAGTCATGAATAATACAACATGAAAACATCAAAGGCAGCATCAACCTGGTACAGGAAGTGCAACCAGCAGTGACAGCCAGGTGTAAGAGAATGCTGCGAGCAGAAGTAGATAAGCACAAAGAAGTACAAAGAGGGAGAAATCAACCAGGTGTAAGAAAGTGTGAAGAGACATCCAGGGCAGTACACCATAGACACAAGAAATGAACATCTACTTACCCAACATCTAGAGTAAAGAGATTCATCTGACATCAGCATCAGGTGCAGCAACCCAAGCTCAAGTACTGGGGGCTGGGTTTACAAGGCCGTCCAATCCTGCTGAACCCACAAAAAAGGCCATGAGTATTATTCAGAATAGTACAATTTGTTGGCTCTTCAACGACTGCCGAAGAGAGGTCCCAAAACTATGTGAACACCTTCCTAAAACCATAGTCTGCTTTCATTTTTGCCAAGAAGCATAATATTGGCATAAGATAAACTGTCCAGATAGAAGCTTTCAATGACTTCATTGATGCACTGGAAGAAACAGATGACAAAAAGATAATCAAATATTTAAAAAACTTAGCAGGTGATGGAGTAAAAAAAGTGATAAAGAAAATACCCAGAGGTGAAGAAACTTCATATCGTCAAATCATAGAAATTCCGAACACCAAATTCACTCCAATGCAAAATGTTTATTATGAAAAATACATCTTCAATCAAGAAAGACAAAGATGGGGAGGAGCCAAGATGGCGCTCAGGTCAGACATGTAGTCCCTCGGCTCCGAGGACCATCTCCTCCCACGAGACTATCCTGCCGGAGATCCTGCACCGAGGCGGCACGCTGCGACAGCGGATGTGTTCTGACGCCCTGCCGCGAAATCCTGGGGCTTGCGCTCCCTTCCAAGCGGGTGAAACGCTCGAGCGCAGTTTGCGGCCCACAGCAGCTCTGAGGCCGGGACCTCGAGTGGACGTCGAGACTGGTCGCCAGGCGGCCATCATCAGGCTTTAGCAACGGAGGGGTACCGGTCGGAACTTTGCCGAGAGACGGCCGAACCTGCAACCTGCGCCCGCTGTGCTGCTGACACAGAGCCGAGCGAACCTGTCAATTTGACTGCGGCCCTCGTACGATCTCAGGCGCCCAGACTGCTGGCTGCCGAATGTCTGGTAGCGCACTTTCCTGCTTACGGCGGGGGGCTCCCGACTGTGCCGAGTTCTAGATACCCAACGGGGCGATGTTCTGAGGGGACAATGTTTCTGGCCACATCCCGGTTCTGCCAGCCGTTCCCTGCTACACAGGACCCAGATGCCTTGTGGTGCGCAGCCTGACCCACATCGGAGTGTCTCTACCAGAGTTTGCGGAGGGCACCACGAAATGCAGCTTGAGGAGTTGGGGACACATTGTGGTTGCGGACGTGTTGAGCGGGAGGACATATCTGGAAGGGTACGTGGCGATGCTCAGGGCTATGGCGCTTTACTGGCTGCTGTTCTTTCCCTACACCACGATATGATGCAATCTGCTTGCACCCTGGTCGGCAAGATGGATGACATAATGTGTGCATCGGGTCGCTTGGAAATGGCTGACTCACAGGGTCGCAGTGTCTCTCCTTGTTCCGCGTCTGCCTGCGACAAGATGGCTGCCTCATGCGACAGGGACGGCTTTGGGATCCCGAGCCCAGTGATGATTCCCGCTGCAAATGGTGATTTCCCGGGACGATGTGTACTCCGCGGATCTCCATCGCGTCATGCTCGCTGCTCCCCGAAGTCCGCTCCAGAAGGAGCTAGACATTGAGACCTTCTTCCCTGTCCCGGTTACTCTGCACAAAAGGAGGATGGTATATATTGTGCCCTGCCTTGGATCGCTGGATTTGCTTGTATCTGACACGGTTGGGTGTTTGCACCATAGTGACTCTTTTGGACTGCCGAACACGTCCTCCTGGATTACATCCGTAAGCGGTGGCGGTAAGGAGAAAACGGGACAGGGATAAACGCTTCTTCCCACAGACTGGCAGATTCCTCGTTGCTGACCGTGGCAGATGGGCGGCTTGCTTATGTCCTTGATGGCGCGGTGTGCCGACTTTAAGTAATGCTCTATGTCAAAGGACTACCTACCTTTTGTTAATATTGGACTCGTGGGAGGGTGCAGCCGGGGGACGGGTGGTGGGCTCCTCCCCACTTTTTCTTCCTTATAGTAGTTTAGGATTAGGACCTTTTTCTTATTCTCTATATTTCGGGACTCCTTTTGTGGGGCGACAGGCACACTGCAAAGGGGGGGGTAGGCCGTAGCCAGCTGCAGGGGTGCAGTGTGGGGGGTGGGAGGGTTTTTTGTTTATTTTCTTTTGTTCTATGGGCCTTCTATTCTTTTTCCTTTTTTTCTTTTTCTTTCTCTTCTTCTGGGTTAGAAGTTTTTCTATATCGTGGCGAGATGTTGTTCTGGTGTTTTTAAGTGCATTGTATGCTATTCTCTCCTGATTCTATGTTGCCGGGACCAACGTGTTGTTTTATGATATCCTGAAATCGTTTATCCTACAGAATTTAAATTTGAAAATTAGACCGCAATACCTCTGTAATAGATCCTTGGAGCGTCGTCTTATTGATATGTGCTACATTTGTGAGCCTTCGGGCTGCGTATTGGACTGTATGCATAACCTCTTATCAATAAAGGTCTTCCAAAAAAAAAAAAAAAAAAAGAAAGACAAAGATATGGTAAACATTGGACAAATTTGATGAAAGCTTTGAAATACTCATCAAACACTGTAATTTCAATGACAAAGACGCCGGATCACTGACAGAACATCGACAGTCGAAATATCGAGAGGACAAAATATCGAGGTAAAAATACCGACTGCAAGAATATCGACTTCCTATCTTCAAACAGGTAAGTATAGAAATATCGACTCCAAAATATCGAGTGTAAAAAATATAGACTGTCAAAATATCGAATTTTTTAAATGTCTTAAATGTAAATTAAAAGTAATATAATAATAAATTAAATTAATTCAAACATATTTAAAATACTTAAGTAAACGTAAAATTGGGAAAAAATTAATGTAACTAAAAAAATATACATATATATTTTATATATATATATATATATATATATATATATATATATATATATATATATATATATATATATGTATATATATGCCATATGAATCGTCCTCAACTTCTCAACCACAGAGCATGCAGTCAAATCGACGTAGAGATGAGACGAGACCCAAATCTTGGTGTTAAAGTTTTATTGCGCCCAACACCAGTCTGCCATGACGCGTTTCGGCTACCAAAAGCCTTGATCACATGATATACATACTATTTACAAAACATATACAATATTTTTACCGGAGGATAGCGAAAGGGTTAAATTTACTGTAACAACTCCAGTGAGTTCAACTGTAGGGAAAGCATTGGATAGCGTAGGGGTACAAATTACTATTCCTACTCCAGCGAGTGCAACAGTAGGGAAAGCGTTGGATAGCAAAGGGGTAAAAATTTCTATTCCCACTCCAGAGAGTGCAACAGTAGGTAAAGTGTTGGATAGCATAGGTGTAAAAATTACTATTCCCACTCCAGAGAGTGCAACAGTAAGGAAAGTGTTGGATAGCATAGGGGTAAAAATTACTATTCCTACTCCGAAGAGTGCAACAGTAGGGAAAGCGTTGGATAGCATAGGGATAAAACATTACTATTCCCACTCCAGTGAGTGCAACAGTAGGGAAAGCGTTGGATAGCCTAGGGGTTAAAATTACTATTCCAACTACAGTGAGTGCAACAGTAGGGAAAGCGTTGGATAGCGTAGGGGTAAAAATTACTATTCCAACTCCAGAGAGTGCAACAGTAGGGAAAACGTTGGATAGCGTATGGGTAAAAATAACTATTCTCACTCCAGAGAGTGCGACAGTAGGGAAAGCGTTGGATAGCGTAGAGGTAAAAATTACTATTCCCACTCCAGAGAGTGCAACAGTAGATAAAGTGTTGGATAGCGTAGGTGTAAAAATTACTATTCCCACTCCAGAGAGTGCAACAGTAAGGAAAGCGTTGGATAGCATAGGGGTAAAAATTACTATTCCTACTCCGAAGAGTGCAACAGTAGGGAAAGCGTTGGATAGCGTAGGGATAAAAATTACTATTCCCACTCCAGTGAGTGCAACAGTAGGGAAAGCGTTGGATAGCCTAGGGGTTAAAATTACTATTCCAACTACAGTGAGTGCAACAGTAGGGAAAGCGTTGGATAGCGTAGGGGTAAAAATTACTATTCCAACTCCAGAGAGTGCAACAGTAGGGAAAACGTTGGATAGCGTATGGGTAAAAATGACTATTCTCACTCCCAAGAGTGCAACAGTACGGAAAGCGTTGGATAGCGTAGAGGTAAAAATTACTATTCCCACTCTAGAGAGTGCAAAAGTAGGGAAAGCGTTGAACAGTGTAGGAGTACAAATTACTATTCCCACTCCAGCGAGTGCAACATTAGGGAAAACATTGGATAGCGTAGGGGTAAAAATTACTATTACCACTCCAGAGAGTGCAACAGTAGGGAAAGCGTTGGATAGCGTATGGGTAAAAATTACTATTCCCACTCCAGTGAGTGCAACAGTAGGGAAAGCGTTGGATAGCGTAGGGGTTTAAATTACCATTCCAACTCCAGTGAGTGTAACAGTAGGGTAAGCGTTGGATAGCGTAGGGATAAAAATTACTATTCCAACTCCAGAGAGTGCAACAGTAGGGAAAACATTGGATAGCGTAGGGGTAAAAATTGCTATTCCCACTCCAGAGAGTGGAACAGTAGGGAAAGCGTTGGATAGCGTAGGGGTAAAATTTACTATTCCCACTCCAGTGAGTGCAACAGTAGGGAAAGCGTTGGAAAGTGTAGGGGTAAAAATTACTATTCCAACTCCAGTTAGTGCAACAGTAAGGAAAGTGTTGGATAGCGTAGGGGTAAAATTACTATTCCAACTACAGTTAGTGCAATAGTAGGGCAAGTAAATACTACTTATTTAAATACAAATAATATAAATAGTAACACCAATTACAAATTAATGAAAATATTTTACAATTGTGTTAAATATATTAAATAATTAATTTAAAATACAAATATAAATTATTTAATACTAAAAATTACCTACTAATACTAATTATTTACCTATTAATAATGAAATATTTAACAATTTAAAAGTATTTTGAAAAATTAACTCAATAAATGTTTTATTAAAAAATGTATTTACTTACAATTAAATTACTTCACAAGCTATTTCCCTAAAAACACACAACCCACTATGTAAATTAATTTATTAAAAGTAACATAATTATCAATCAATTAAAGTAAATTAAAAAATATATTTTAATGAATTACAAATTAATAATTAATTTACAATTAATTCTAAATAAATACAAATAATTAAAATAACATAATTAAATAATTATAATGAAATTACTTCCCACCCTATTTCCCTATAAACCCACAACCTGCTACAGAAAATAAATTACTAAAATTAACATATTTATCAATTAATCAATTAAATGTAAATACCAATTATATTTCAATTAATTGCCAATCAATAATTAATTATCAATTAAGTCTAAATAAATACCCACAAATTAAATTACATATTTAATTAATTATGATAAAATTACTTCCCACCCTATTCCCCTATAAACCCACAACCCGCTACAAAAAATAAATTACTAACAATAAAATATTTATCAATTAATCAATTAAAATGAATTACCAATAATATTTTAATTAATTGCCAATTTTTAATTATTTAACAAATAATTCTAAATAAATACCAATAACTAAAATAACATATTTAATTTATTATAATTAAATTACTTCCCACACTATTCCCCTATAAACCCACAACCCGCTACAAAAAATAAATTACTAAAAATAAAATATTGATCAATTAATCAATTAAAATTAATTAGCAATTATATTTTAATTAATTACTAATTAATAATAATTTAACAAATAATTCTAAATAAATATCAATAAATAAAATAACATATTTAATTAATTATAAAAAAAATTACTTCCCACCCTATTCCCCTATAAACCCTCAACCCTCTACAATAAATAAATTACTAAAAATAAAATATTTATCAATTAATCAATTAAAATTAATTAGCAATTATATTTTAATTAATTACTAATTAATAATAATTTAACAATTAATTCTAAATAAAGACCAATAAATAAAATACCATATTTAATTAATTATAATTAAAGTACTTCCCACCCTATTCCCCTATAAACCCACAACCCGCTAGAGAATTATATTACACAAAGATTAAATATTCATATTAACTTACCTTAAATTCGATATTTTTGTTGTCTATATTCTGTCTAGTCGATATTATGTCCATTCTATATTTTTGATTCGATATTATTGCTATTCAAGTCGATATTAATTTTTTCTAGTCAATATTTTTGTAGTCTATATTATGTCTAGTCGATATTATGTCTGTTCTAGGTTTTCAACTCGATATTATGTCTAGTCGAAATTAAAAACTCAATATTTTGACTAGTTACCAAAGAAGCCATTCCTCTCAGAGTAATAGATGGTTGCCTGTCCAATTTCATCAGATGCCGATGCGGAGAGAAACACTCAGTCTGAAGCAAGTGCTATAGTGGCCAGAGCTGAAGAACATGTCAACAAACAAGCCGCTGACATAAAGGCCGGAGGAGCCCAGAATTAAATTGGCGTTGAGTATGGAAAGCAAGAGAATACAGCAGGTAGAAGGCCGAAGAGAATATCTCTTAAGAAGAAGAAGCTGTGTTTTTGATTTTCCTTTCCAAATTAAGGTAAACATCCTATCATTGGGCAGATATGTAAAGTCTATGATAAAGCGAACCATTTTACAACAGTTTGCAAAGAGAGAGAAAAATTGAATGTATCATGTTGTGTAGACAAAATGACAGTCAGTGTGTCAGGTCATGAAGACAAGATTGCTACCAGAAAGTTCCATAAGAATTCAAGGCACGCTCACCGAAGTAAGTAGCAACACCAGTTGAGGAAAGTAGAAACTGAAAGAGGCTGATTGTCATATAATTCCTCTTTGAAACGTTCTTCAATGTCACTATCAAGCGACAGTTAAGAAGATGGGTGTGCAATGTCGATGCTAACTTCTGAAGAAAACAAGTGGGAAAAGAATCAGCACGTGAAATCACAACATTTATTTGCACATTGTCCCAAAATTTAAATTGAAGGTTAATGCTTGCAATATACCATTTCTCATCGAGAGGGTGCAGATAAATATCATGCCATCTGGAAAGTACCATAAACTGTTTCTGATGCCCGGTCTCACACCATCAAAAACCTAAGTCTACATGTGAGCAGCCTCAACACCATTGCAAAGTCAAGGTTCATTTATGGTTACGATGAAACACAAAAAGACGAATGGTACAAGCTCCAATCCATGTCCTTAAGGGCATGTTGTTGAGTGTATGTTTGCTCAGCTTCAAGACCGCTGCTGACATGGGATTAATTTATGTGAATTACAACATCAATGCTCATCACAAAATAGTGAATCAGGTTCCATCATTGGTTCATGGATTAGGAAAGCAAAGGACAATGAAAATGCAGCTCCACATTAATGCGAACATTCGTCCAGTTGCTCAACAACATTATTGAATTGCATATCCTCTACAAGAGGCTGTTGAAAAAGAAATTGAGACTTTGCTAAGCCATGATATCATTGAGTGCTTCACCAGTCCAACGACATGGGTGTTGCTGATAGTGGTGGTATTTAAAAAGGACAGTGGATCTGTGTTGACATGCGTCAAGCAAACAAAGCAATCAAAAGGTAACGATACCCAAGTCCCCACATTGTCAATATGATTACCTAGTTGAATGATGCCAGAGTCTTTTCTCCACTTGATCTGAACTTAGGATATCATCAGCTGGAATTGGAAGGAAATTGCAGGTACATTACTACCTTTTAATCTCATGTTGGTTTGTCCTGATACAAAGATTGACTTTCGGGGAGTCTTGAGCTGCCAAACATTTCCAAGTTGTAATTTGTCGCATTATACAGACTGTAACGCATACTTTCAGTTACAGTGATGCTATACTAGTATTTTGGACCACACAATAGGAACATGATAGAGCCCTTACACAAGTGCGCTGTATACTTGCTGATGCAGGTCTCACATTGAATGCTGAAAATTGCAATTTTCACAAAACAAAACTAACATTTTTGGGCACATTTTACCGGAACGAGGAATGACTCCAGATCCAGCCAAGTTTCAGGCTTTGTCATCTACCTTCCCTCTACAAGATGTAACCATGCTGTGTTCTTTTCTTGGTATGGCCAGCTACTGTTCCAGGTACATACATGACTTTGCCACTGGGAGTGCCCTATTGAGAGAGTTAACAAAATGGAATGTTTCATTTCAGTGGTTATGGTAGTGTGATCAAAGTTTGAAGGTGATTAAGCATGAAATTAAAATACTCCTGAGACAGCTAACTTTTATGCGAAATTGCATACGGAGATTGTTGTACATGGCAGACCCTTTGGTTTGGGCACGATTCTTGTCCCTCACAGTGAACAGGCAAATACACATATTTGAGTATTGTAGCTTATGCTAGCCAAAGTTTGCCATAGAATGAATAGGCTTACTCACAACCTGAGAAAAAAAGCCTAGCTGTTGTGTGGGCTTGTGAACACTTTCATATGTTTTTTATGGGAAAGATTTTATGCATTTAATGATCACCAAGCATTGCTTACTATCTTTGGAAATCCAAAGACCAAGATAGTCCCTGGCATTGAGAGGTGGGGGCTAAGTCTTCAATAGTATGACTACATCATTATGCACAGACCGGGAAAAGATCAAAACCCTACTGACTACTTTCCTCGAGTGCCCCTGCAGTGCCAGGGAACCTTTTCCAAATTGGCCAAGGCCTGCATTAACTTTATTGTGAGATCTAGAATTCCTGCAACTGTATCCGTGGAGCAATTCAGTGTTGCTAAAAATGCAGAAAGGAATATGCTCATATTCTTATGTAACTTGTAGGTATCAAGGACCCCCTGATAAGGATGAGACTCCTGGGTCAGGGACAACAATTTTTTGTGAAGGTAAAAACCCAGGCAGGCTATAAGTACAAGAGCTGGCTGATTATGAAAAACAACATTCAAGAACACAAGAAATTGATAAAAATGATTAAAGCAATGGACTGAAATGATATCAAAAAGAGATACTCTTTAATATGAATATAAAAGATAAATATACACATAAAGTTAATAAATTACACAATAAACATATTAAATCATGAAGTTCATGTGATTATTTTCAGAATATATAAAAAGACTTCATAACATATAAAAATGATTCTTTATCTTCAAAGGTATTCTCTAATTGTAGAGAATGAGGCTGCGTGTCATGTGTCAACGCGTTTCGACAAAAACATTTGTCTTCATCAGGACAATATTGGATGGTCAACCAAATTTTTCTAGACAGAAAGATACAATGATAACATTTAAAATAAATTTAAATTTAAGTTCACAGTGCATTGCTTCTCATAAGACATAAAATTGTTCCTAGATTAATCAAGTTCATCAGCCTGGCTCATGTAATAATGCGAAACATATTCAAGAAACGTAGTAGGAACAACCACATATACATATTCCATCTTTCACAATTATCATATACAGGACATAATCCTTTACATTTCAATTACAGACATATATCATAACCTCATAGAGGTTGGTGTATCATCCATATTATTTATTATCCTAAGAAAGTCACCCTACCTATTGCTAAGAATTTTTAAAAAAAAAAAACACACAAAGACCTATCGTTATTATTCCCTATGTGTTTTATCTGGCACTCTATTTGGGTTAGTCTGAACATAAAGGGAAGTCTAGATATAGAGGGAGGCCTGTATTTAACGATTGGTTTACACTAATGAGTCAAATTGCATATTAACGGATTCAAAACATCAATGGTAAGGGGTAGGCAATGGAGACACCGTTTTTAGTCCTGGAGATTCTAAAAGGGATGTATCTCAGTCTTTCAGAGTTTCTATAACATTAATAGCTCGCTAGTTCCATAAAGATCATAGCTGATATCTGATGGGGAAAACAGACCAAAAAAGCATATTTATTTTCTCAAACTTTGCCCTTTTCGATGAATTTTTCTTACCTAAAATGATTGGTAACCAGAAGGATATGGAGTAGTTGTAGGGAGTAAGGCGCCTTTCCTTCTTTTATTTAAAAAAACCGGACTTGGTATGTGATAACTATATAAAAATAAGGATAAGCAACACATTGAAGTATTTAGTTCATGTTGTCATTTTTTAAAACTGTATTTGATCTATTATTTTTGAATTTATTAATTATACCAGATACCAATCTCACCTGTCTAAGCAGTGTTCACTGCCTCCATCTTACTATCACCTATCAAAACTTTCATTCATCTCTTTTGGAGCGGGGGAAGGAAATCCCAGGCATTCGGGTTCTATTTCGTCATCACGTAGCAGTCGGTAAACAGCGGTATTTGTAACTAAAGTAGAAACATAATCACAAATTGGTGCGCTCTAATACTGATTCTATTTATCTATTGGTTTTAGTTAATATATTAATGTTTAGCTTCTTTCTTACATTTGTTATTTATCCAAAGTAACCGTGTTCTTGCAACGTTGTTGATAGGCGTTTGCAAGACGCGGCGATGGAAGCCTTTGTTTATTTTTCAAAATTGCTCGTATTTCTCGGGGACTGCTGTTGGCGCCTCTGATGCCTGAACCGGTCGTAGAATAGCCCCTGCATACAAAAAGGGAGGAATACCCACAGGGGAGCCAAGATTAGCGGGTGTAAGGCGATCTTTTTTTCCCCAAAAAATAATAAACGATGACGGCTAAAGATTTAACAGTTTACAAGCGGATTTTATAAGCGGGTTTAGAAAAACAGCGCGAAAGATCGCACCGGGAGATTCCGTTTGGTCGCATACAAAATGCGGAGTTACGGGCAAACTGATGCGGAGTTTTCGCATGGTGAGCAAGGCTCTTACCTTCGCTACGAGTCAGCGGCGCCTCGACCTTCCTCAACTGCTCCTGTCGGCAAAAACGATCAGATCTAGTGCAACCAGCAGGACTCTTTTATTTCGTCAATTGGCTACGCTCTTTTTGAAATTCCTAGATGTGTACCGCCCATTTAAAGCGATACAATGTAAAACGATACTCAGTCTGTGAATGACCTAACCTATAGCCTTCAGGAAGAATTGCTATATGTACATAAACCAATGCTACTGCTTTGGCTTTTGAACAGAAAAAGGCACAACAATAGCCCTCTGCTACGTAATTACTAAAAAGCGGGCAGTTTAGTCTAAAGCTGTTAGTTCATCAAACAAAATCTGTTCATCAGACAGAGTCTGTTCATTATTATTAAAATCATGTTAGCATTACATTATCGCATTTTTCCATGGTAATTCATGGTTCAGTCCACGATTAAAAGTTCCGAGGGTAAAAATCCAAAAGACCTCTCTTTTTTTGCGAATTTTATCTCCACCTTGATTTTTTTGCAACTGAATCCTCTCTAAAATTCGCCATTTCAGTTCTTCAGGTTTGTGATTATATTCTAGAAAATGATTTACTAGAGGTGCAGTGGTTTTCCTAGTTTTGATGGCGGACCTGTGTTCCGTTAATCTAGTTTTTACTGAACGGGACGTCTCTCCCACATATCCAAGATTGCAGGGGCAGACAAGTAAATACACAACGTTCTTTGTGTTACAGGTCCAAAGTTCATTAGCTCTAATTTTTGTTTTATTAAATTCCATTGTTTCACCTGTAATAATAGTGTTGCAGGATTGGCAGGAACTACAACGAGAGGTGCCTTTGATGGCATTCGCTCCATCAATTGATTTTTGGATGAAGGGGGCATCCCTGGCCTTGCCCTTGTGGCGGGAGTGAACAATCTGATCTTTTAGGTTCTTGTTCGCTTCATTCTCATTGACATTTAGTAAGTGCCAGTTTGAGTTAATTATCTGCCTGACCGTGGAATCCATAGTGGAGTGATTAGTGATACACACTAATTTTGGATCTTCATTCACTCTTTGTGAGTGTAACAGAGTGTCCCGATCATAAAATCGGGCCCTCTTATACGCTCCTTTAATGAGCCTATGCGGATATCCTCTCTCAATGAACTTGCGTTTCATGATTTCAGCTTGAGTGTCAAAATCTTGTATGTTGGTACAGTTCCGCCTTACTCTCAAGAACTGAGAGAAGGGGATACTGTCTTTTTGACAGCGGGGGTGATAACTATTGAAATGCAAAAGAGTGTTACGAGCAGTGGGCTTAGTGTACAGATCCACCTCAAGTAACCCTTCCTTATTTCTGATGTTTATGTTGAGAAACTCAACTTTTGATTCACTTATGTGTGCAGTGAATTTAAGGTTCTCATCTGTTAAATTTAGCCACATAAGAAATTCATCCAGAGTCTGTTTCCCATCGGTCCACTGAAAGAAAATATCATCAATGTAGCGATACCAATGGGAAACAGACTAAAAAAATGGTGCAATCTCATTGTAGATGAACTTGCTTTCGAACAAGATCATGTAAATATTAGCTATTGATGGGGCCATTGAAGCCCCCATACTTACGCCCTTTATTTGCCGAAATAGTTCCTCGCCAAATTCGAAGAAGTTTTCTTTCAACACCAAAGTTAAGCAATCTTTAACGAATGGCTTGGAACAGGGAATTTTGTGCTGATCGATGAACCACATTGTGGCATCTATTGCTTCTGCCTGAGGTATATTGCTGTATAGAGATTCCACGTCAAAAGTTACGAGGATTTCATTGCCTTCAATAAAAGCTAGATTCTTAACTTTCGCGATCATATCTCCAGTGTCTTTAACATATGATTTTGATAGTGAGATATAGGGGCGTAATATTTGATCCAAATATTTCGACAAGGCTTCCAAAGGAGTGCCAATCGTAGAAACGATTGGTCGATATGGTGGATTTTTTTGCTCCTTATGGATCTTGGGTAGACCATAGATACAGGAAACCTTTTTCTCTGATTTATTCAGGAAGTCAAACTCTTTTTTATTTATTATACCTTCATTCAATGCTTTTGTAGTTAGCCTATTTATCGTTTTCACTATTTTCTCAGTAGGGTTAGTTTTGATCTTTTTATAAAATGAAGGATCATTGAGCATTTTCTTCATATTCTCTTCATATATGTTACAGTCCACTAGGACTATCCCTCCACCTTTGTCGCTACTCTTAATTACAATGGTGTCATTGTTTTTTAGCCTTTGAAGGGATTCGTGTTCTTCTCTAGATATATTATACCTAGGTTTTGGTATGAATTCTAAAGCCTGGTCCAGTCTTTTCAAGACGACTTTTTCAAATATGCCTATTTCTGGTCCTACCTGCTGTAGAGAGGGAGTGAATGTTGACGGTAAGGCCACAATGTTGTTACTTATATTATCTAGATCTAACGGGTCATTTTGTAGAAAAAACTTTTTTAGTCTTATTTTTCTTAGAAAGGAATGGATGTCTTGGTAAAGTTCAAAGATGTTTACTCTTGCATGGGGGACGAAAGATAAGCCCTTGGAGAGGAGGGACACATCAGAGGGCTCTAGGTTATAGGTGGACAGATTGAAGATAGGGATTACATCCCGTTCCTCCAGTATTGCTTGTTCCTCGTCTCCAAATACTGTTGAGGTTCCTGGGCATATTGGTTGGTTTGATAGTTGCCCCTTGTATGGTTCTGGAATCGAACTTTCTGACAACCTCCTCTCCCCCCCCGGTGGCCTAAAAAAGGTTGACGCATATTCCTTTGCCCATTTCTGGGATTGAAGGGTCTATCATCTTGATATCCCATGTTGTCTTCACCCTCAGAATCTGAGTTCGATGCTGAGGAATGAGAAAAATTATTGATCCTATGTTGGAACGTGTGATTGTTGGTTCCCGGTTGTGACTCCGTTTTATAAAAACCGTCCACAATGTAGGGGTATGTTTTCTCCACTGAATAGAATCTCTTGTCTTTCACAAACTTGTCTTCCTTCCTTTTCTTTAAATATTCTGTGAATGATAGAATGTCTTTTTTGATTGTTTCTAATTGTTTCTCTGCTTCTTCCATAGTTGTAGCTTTTTTCAATTTATCTTCAAGTTCTGCTATTTCTTTTCTTATATCGACCGCTATCCCTTTAGACGTGGAGATGATCAACATCATCAGATCCCTTGAGCATCGACTCGCGATCATACTCCACTTCATTAAAAAATCTTTTATGTCTACAAAAAGGCCAGGATTGTTACGAATCCTCAGCCCCATGGGGATTATACCATTTTTAAGGTAGCTCAGCATAAACTCTCCATGTGCCTCTACTCTAATTAGTTTCTTTTGTAAGTTTATTAACTGATTGTAGTCACTATTATTTTGTGGATTCCCCGTTTGGTTAGTACCAAATTCTACATTGGTACCTACAAGGGTAGCAAAGTCGTCATCTGAGAAACCAAAGGTTTGGAAGTTAGACATACTTTTAGAGGGGTGACTTTAGAAGATACAGGGATATGTTACACCAAATTCTAGGAGAGAACAACAGTACATAAGTCTTACTGTGGAAGGAGAATACTTAAAAAAACGATAGTTCCCAACTACAAGGTATAGATAAGAGAAAAAGGCCCCACACGGATAACCGTGGGTAGTAACTTGTAGGTATCAAGGACCCCTTGATAAGGATGAGACTCCTGGGTCAGGGACAACAATTTTTTGTGAAGGTAAAAACCCAGGCAGGCTATAAGTACAAGAGCTGGCTGATTATGAAAAACAACATTCAAGAACACAAGAAATTGATAAAAATGATTAAAGCAATGGACTGAAATGATATCAAAAAGAGATACTCTTTAATATGAATATAAAAGATAAATATACACATAAAGTTAATAAATTACACAATAAACATATTAAATCATGAAGTTCATGTGATTATTTTCAGAATATATAAAAAGACTTCATAACATATAAAAATGATTCTTTATCTTCAAAGGTATTCTCTAATTGTAGAGAATGAGGCTGCGTGTCATGTGTCAACGCGTTTCGACAAAAACATTTGTCTTCATCAGGACAATATTGGATGGTCAGCCAAATTTTTCTAGACAGAAAGATACAATGATAACATTTAAAATAAATTTAAATTTAAGTTCACAGTGCATTGCTTCTCATAAGACATAAAATTGTTCCTAGATTAATCAAGTTCATCAGCCTGGCTCATGTAATAATGCGAAACATATTCAAGAAACGTAGTAGGAACAACCACATATACATATTCCATCTTTCACAATTATCATATACAGGACATAATCCTTTACATTTCAATTACAGACATATATCATAACCTCATAGAGGTTGGTGTATCATCCATATTATTTAATATCCTAAGAAAGTCACCCTACCTATTGCTAAGAAAATTTTGCCTTACTCCCTACAACTACTCCATATCCTTCTGGTTACCAATCATTTTAGGTAAGAAAAATTCATCGAAAAGGGCAAAGTTTGAGAAAATAAATATGCTTTTTTGGTCTGTTTTCCCCATCAGATATCAGCTATGATCTTTATGGAACTAGCGAGCTATTAATGTTATAGAAACTCTGAAAGACTGAGATGCATCCCTTTTAGAATCTCCAGGACTAAACACGGTGTCTCCATTGCCTACCCCTTACCATTGATGTTTTGAATCCGTTAATATGCAATTTGACTCATTAGTGTAAACCAATCGTTAAATACAGGCCTCCCTCTATATCTAGACTTCCCTTTATGTTCAGACTAACCCAAATAGAGTGCCAGATAAAACACATAGGGAATAATAACGATAGGTCTTTGTGTGTTTTTTTTAAAAACAAATTCTTAGCAATAGGTAGGGTGACTTTCTTAGGATATTAAATAATATGGATGATACACCAACCTCTATGAGGTTATGATATATGTCTGTAATTGAAATGTAAAGGATTCTGTCCTGTATATGATAATTGTGAAAGATGGAATATGTATATGTGGTTGTTCCTACTACGTTTCTTGAATATGTTTCGCATTATTACATGAGCCAAGCTGATGAACTTGATTAATCTAGGAACAATTTTATGTCTTATGAGAAGCAATGCACTGTGAACTTAAATTTAAATTAATTTTAAATGTTATCATTGTATCTTTCTGTCTAGAAAAATTTGGCTGACCATCCAATATTGTCCTGATGAAGACAAATGTTTTTGTCGAAACGCGTTGACACATGACACGCAGTCTCATTCTCTACAATTAGAGAATACCTTTGAAGATAAAGAATCATTTTTATATGTTATGAAGTCTTTTTATATATTCTGAAAATAATCACATGAACTTCAAGATTTAATATGTTTATTGTGTAATTTATTAACTTTATGTGTATATTTATCTTTTATATTCATATTAAAGAGTATCTCTTTTTGATATCATTTCAGTCCATTGCTTTATCATTTTTATCAATTTCTTGTGTTCTTGAATGTTGTTTTTCATAATCAGCCAGCTCTTGTACTTATAGCCTGCCTGGGTTTTTACCTTCACAAAAAACAAACAAACAAAAAAAAACATATTCTTATGTATCAATCCTGGAGAACACATGCTTGACTTTTTTTTATAACAACAGTTACTATCATAAATTCAAGAATGTGCATGGTGAACTGTCCATTACACAAAGAAGGGATTATCTTGCGAGGGTCAGGAATAGTCATTCCTGAAAATCTACAATAGCAAGTCATTTAAGTGGCACATGAGTGACATAAGGGTATTGTCGCCACAAAGCGAACCCTCTGAGATCATGTGTGTTTTGCTCATTATGATGAGCGAGTGGAGAAAGATCTCCAAGCTTGCCATTTGTGTAACTGTTTATCTCTCAGAACAACACAGTATCCTGTGAACAAGTTGGATCTTCCAAGGCACATCGAGGAGAAATCTGCAATTTACATCTTTGGACCTCTTGAAAATGGTCATTACCGCATGGTGATTGTAGATGAGTACTCCCGGTTTCATCTGCCACAGAACTGCATTTGTCTATTTCACCAGTGCCTGTTGTGGTTGTTTATCCTGTGTTTAATCAGCCTCAAACCAAGAGAACTAGAAAAGTGGTTCAAGCGCCTCGAGAACTCCCTGATTAACTATGATGTAAATATATATGTTGTTTTGGTTTGTACCATTTTTTTAACAACTGGGGGGTGGGGTTTGGGGAGATTGGGATGTGGCCTGCGCGATTACCAGTGGCTAATATTAATTAACCCAATCCATTCTTTACTGTTTTGTATATTTATTATACCATCCAAAGCATCTCTTTCAGGAGTCGTTTCTCCAGTTAACTTACAACTGATAGTCACATTATCCGATCTGCTCCTTTTCAACCAAATCAGCTGAAACTGACCACTGGTTGTTTGTGTTCCTAAAACTGTACGAATTTATCAAACATTGGTCTTTAAAAAGTGTGTAGGGAACCAACCTTATATACTGTTGCCATTGCTGGCTGAGGACCAACTAACCAATTGTGAGATCCCCATATACCTAGCGGATGTCTGATTTCCTTTTGAAAATCACCAAGAATCCAGTTGCTCTAAAGGCAGAAGAGCTTGCTAAGTGCATAAGATGTTGCCTTTGCCCACTGAACAACATTTTCTGGTTTTGAAAAACCTAATTCTCAGAACAGGAACTGCCTTCAGAGAAACTGATTACTTGGTGTTTCTAAACTTTTCTAGTTGCATAAAGTTGCAAAAACCTGTCACAACCTAGTTCTTGGAATGCATTAAAGGATGAGTTGATTGGTTTTAGGTATGCATCCTATAGAAATATGCATGGTTGAGGAGGAAGACGACACGTTGGGAAGGATTCAGCACTCTGCTCTAATTTGAAGTAAAAAATGCTGATTGTGAAAAAAAAGCTATGCAAAGAATGATGGGAAAGCAGCATTAATTAAGCAAGCTGGGGAATACGTTTCTGCAAAACATATATTAACAACTACCAGAAAATAAATGAGAAGAGATGGAGGGCTAGTGGTTCTAGCTAAATATCTGCTTCAGAACTACATAAGATTGAGTTACATGTTTTTCACTAGGCAAGGCGAAATACTTTGAACTATTCAGAAACCAAACTTTAGGAACATTAATTAATGAAACTGAAAAAGAATTCCCAATTGCCCCAAGTGAGGGCCCAATCACAAAAACCAGGGGCATTCCCAAGAAATTACCAGTTTGAATAGGTGTATATCGATACTACTATATGTCCTAATAGGAGAACTAACAACTGAACAAAATCTGCATCAGGCTGGCCTTCTGTTTATTAGTAAACCTCCAAGTTAAAGGAGCCCAAACACTGAAATCGCTCACTAGAAAGCATAAACACCTTCTTAAAATCTCTTTGCTTAAATCCTTCTTTGAGCTGGGATCTCTCCACACCTTGAACCTAACTGCATTCATGTGTGCCTCCCAATTGGCATGAATATAGATTGATAGCACTTTAGTTATTGGTTAGAACACCGAAGTAGCAGTAAGTGTATGAAGGTTAATTAAAACCAAATACAATGTATTTTCTGTCACAAAGTAAACAAAATTACACCATTTTGGGCCAATTAGATTTTTTTACAACAAAGTCTTAGTGTATGGCGCCCAACATCAACAATTAAAGAAACTACAGAGCATAATACATTTCTAACATAGCAAATACAAGCAGATGATGGAAGGAGCTTTGAAACTTTTCAGAACCCTCACCCCCCGTCACAGGTCTGGGTTGAATCCATCAAAGTTCTTTAGCTCACTTTGCCACCCCAGTTCAGACACAGCTATATGCAAATCGGTCTTGACCCTTTGCTTCATGGGAACAGTCCAGCCTGAACTGCCAAGTCATGTCTTCCCTGGACCGGAAACAAGTATCCTGGGACCGGTTTCGTGCCAACAGCCATCATCAACCAGGTTAGCTTGAATCCAGTGGCAAACTGAGCAAGGGACCCATATCTGGGCATACCCTTCCAACTTAGGGCAAACAAAATAAACACAAGGAAATGGTGGATGGAGCGCTGCAACTTTTCAGACACTCACCCCCAGTCACAGATCTGTGGTGAATCCATCATCATTGTTCAGCTCACTTTGCTACCCCAGTTCAGACACAGTTATATATGCAAATCGGTCTGACTCTGTGCCTCATGGGAACAGTCCACCCCAAACTGCCAAGCCATGTCTTCCCTGGACTGGAAACAAGCATCCTGGGACCGGTTTTGGGCTAACAGCCCTCATCAATCAGGCTAACTTGAATTCAGTGGAAAAGAGAGCAAGGGATCCACATCTGGGCATACCCTGCCAACTTAGGGCAAACAAAGCAAACACAAGGAGAAGATGGACGAAGCACTGAAAATTTTCAGACAATCCCTCCCAGTCACAGATCGAGGTTGAATCCATCATCATTCTTTAGCTCAATTTACCACCCTAGTTCGGACACAGCTATATGCGAATCAGTCTTGATGTTGTGCCTCATAGGATCAGTTCAGCCCAAACTGTCAAGCCATGTCTTCCCTGGCCCGGAAACAAGCATCCTGGGACCAGGTTCAGGCTAACAGCCCTCATCAGTCAGGCTAGCTTGAATCCAGTGACAAAGTAAGCACTGGAGCCAAGCTAGCCTGGCTGATGAGGGCTGTTAGCCTGAACCTGGTCTCAGGATGCTTGATTCCGGTCCAGCGAAGACATTGCTTGGTAGTTTAGACTGAACTGTTCCTATGAGGCACAAGGTCGAGACGGATTTGCATATAACTCTGTCTGAACTGACGTGGGGAAGTCAGCTAAAGAAGGATGATGGATTCAACCCAGATCTGTGACTGGGGATGAGTGTCTGAACAGTTTCAGTGCTCTGTCCATTATCTCCTTGTGTATACATTTATAACATGCCTTGAAATTTTGTAAAGGTAAAAAAGTTAAAAACCTTCCATAGGAAGCAAAGGCATTGAGAAGATTAAATATCTAAAGTGCGTAGTAAAATATAGATAAATTATGCGCAGTGAATCATACGCTGTACTTATAATACCTTTAACAATAAAACAGAATCTTTTTCTCCAGCTAAAAAGACAAATTGCCAGGTGAGAGATCAAGTAATAGTTTGACGTAAAAAAAAGGCCCACCAGTAGCTCTTATGAAAGCACAACATATTAATTTTAAAAACATCCTTTGCACACAGGAATGCGGAAAAGAGCCAGTTATTATTTCTAATAACAGCCACCAATCTTGTGCTGCTGTGCTAAGCCAGGCCTTTAGCATCACTCCTTACTAGAAACCTGTCTGCTGAGTGACGCTGCCAGCGTCTATATATTTATATCTTTATTTAATAACTCTGGTCACGACATGAGGTTACTCTCCCTGCAGGCAAAAAATTATGGCGCGAAGACAGGAGTGAATACTGTACTGGATAAAAATGTTACATAACGGAAATCTGTGACAAACTGACAAACTTCTCCGAAAGTACCTCAGTATTGTTTGCAATGGCAGGAATAAACTTGCCTTTAATTACTTTTAAAATTAGAATGGGAAACGGATTCTTGGTTGAGGTTAAGAGCGATTGGAAGGCAAAGTACAGAGATCGAATTCTCAGTTTTAGTGGCTTGAGATGTTGGAGATGCCTCTGCAATCATCTCTAATCAGACACCCAAATACTTGAATTTGGAAGATTTCACCAAATGCCGTTTCTCTAGGCACCACGCTTCATATTTTAGAGATTTACAAAATCTCCTTGAGCCTAGTCGAAAAGGGCGCAGTTTTCTAACGCCAAGCCCAATCTACTTTTTTTAGTAAATTGGGTTTAGCGTGAGAAACCATGGGAGGTTGCATGGGAACGCCATACACCATCCTTGGTACGTCTGCAAAGAATTGCACTGCTTTGCATTACTTTTACGTTATTTCCAGCACTAAACAGTTTAGCACTGGAAAGTTAATTAAGAAAAAAAGATTTTGCGGCACAAAATCTTAGCAAATCTCCCTCTCTATCTGTTTTCTTTTAAAAATTACTATATTTGTTTTTTTGAAATGTACTTCAATTTCATTGCCTTTGCATTCATTTTGTTTACTAATCTCTGTAGGCCAATTCCTAGTTGAGAGGTAATCGACTGAAAGCCGATTTTTGACAGATATAAGTCAGCTTCATCCAGTTGGGGCTAAATCAACAATGTGCAGAAGCATTGCCGCGAAGACACAGCCTTATATAATTAGGGTCTCTGTGTGTAGGTACTATAGCTCAGTTCAGGTTGAAGGGTTTTTCTGAAGTCTACAAAGTAAGAATTTAACAACGGACCTTTCTTAATTCATTTTTCAACCATTGTTGACATGTTTGACAAAGCAACCCAGTTATCTCAGGGGCAAGCCAATAGATTGAAGCCAATTCCGTTAAAAGGTATCAGAATTCTATTTTACTGCCGGAACTCAAGATATTCTATGAGGAAAGTGGCAAAATAATGTTATACCACATCCAACAAAGCTATCAAACAATCGCTATTCTGCAAAGTCGTAGGAACTTTTTATAAATGGGTCGTAAAATAGAACTTCTCCACAATGCTAGAATTGCATTAAGGACCTCACAAAACCTCGAATAAGACCTCGAAGGACAGTGACCAAAATTGCTCGTCTTATTTATACACAGTTACAGGAATGCCATTCGGCCCAGGGGCGCTGTTCCTCTGCTTTCTTTAATACATTTTGTATCCGTTAAGCACTGTATTGTAGCGCAATAGGCTATCACTTACTTGGACACTTGGGGGTATATTTACAAGCCCCGAACGCCACCGGAGCATCATTTCTTTTTTACGCTCTGGTGGCGATACTTCATACCCCTTGTTTGCATGGTAGAGCTAAGCCACTTAACGTGGCTTAACGCCACCTTGTAAATATGCTCCTTTCCGCAGTCCGCAGCAGCAAAGGGGTGGGCGATGGATGTTGCAGTAAATATGCCCCGTTCTGCGGCAGTCCACCACAACACCCATTGCTTTTTGACACTGCCCCATGTTTACAAGAATGGGGCAGCACCAAAACTAAGGCCAGGTAAAACCTAGTCTTAGTATGGGGATACAAGGAGAAATTAGTTATTTCTCCTCTTATTTTGCTCTTTATATGTGTGCTGCGGAATGCAGCACACATAGAAATAGCAAATTGCCTTTAAAGGTGTCGTTTCCTGCACATAAACAATTGCAGGCAGCTTTGCAGCATAACACAAGGGTGCCTTCACTGTCGTTAGACAGCTTTTTAAGCACTAGGGGAAATGCAGGGGTGCACCATATTTTGGAAAATACGGTGCATCTCTGTGTTAAGAACATGCCAGAGCTCAGCGTTACCAATTTTGAAGGAGGACTCCTCCAACATTTTCTTGTACATATCCCCCTTACTCTTTCCAAATGTTGATTTGAAGCATCTTCATAGAGTTTTGTAATGTGATGCATTCAAGCTCCAAGCTTCATGAGGCACGTTGTTACAATGCACCAGAATGGCACATTTCTGTTGGTGATTGACAAACAGCCACAACTCCTTCTGGTTTTTATTATGGCAAACAGAATAAAGTCCCTACCATTTATGATGTTTGAAAATTTTTCTCACCTTCCACACATTTTTAGACACTTTGCGAAGTTCACCGAGTTTACAGCGGGGCAGCTGTTGATATTCAGAGTGTTTAGGAGGTTTCCATTCTCTATTCAAGGAGTTCTTCTGTGCCCTAAATTCTTTTGTATTGCACTCATTTTAGAATTAATCACGTTTATTGAGTGGTATCCAATAGACAAATACAGAGAAATGCAGCCTACATCAGGGTGCCGGCAGAGCGTGGTGCAAACAGAGCACACAGCGTTTAGGTCTACAACCCGGGGGTTTACCTCGTGATAGTTCTTAATCAAACAACCGGGCCAAATCACCCATCTGAGACCACCACATTTTAAGAAGATAACAAACAAAACAATAAAATGTCCCACCCCTCCCTCACCCCCCACCCACCCACTCCGCATCAGTTCCAAAGTTTAAATGTAGGACCCATCCCTGACCTATTGGGATATTGAGACATCATCTCACCTTTCTATCCTTAGCTGGACCAAGAGGTTCTAGGGGTATGAGTTGCAGAATTTGCAGATATGTAGGACAAGTCACCTCTCAAATCTTTAGTGAAAATCTGTATATAGGGGGTCCCATAATTTATTAAACTCCTTTCCCTTCCCTTGTACGCTGAGCGAAAGGCGTTCCATGGCTAAGAGCTGCCAAAGACAATGTATGCAGTCAAGCGACTCAGGTAAAGGCGGCGACTCTCAGTGCGCAAGGATAACCTATCGCGCAGCAAGTAGTGCCAGCGCAATCTGTCTACCCTCAACGACTTCAAGGGGAATGACTGAGGGTGGGGAAAACCAGGCAGTGTGTATTCAGGGGAACGCAGCAATGTAACCTGGAATGCACCATCAATGTCATCGAGGATCTCTTTCCAGTAGTGCGCCAGCTTTGGGCAGTTGCAAAGCAAGTTAACTAGAGTACCTGTTGAGCCACACCCCCACCAGCAGAGGTCTGACTTAGTCCCATCCCAACAATGTACCCGTGCCGGTGTGTAATACCAGTATGCAACCACTTTGTAGGCAGATTCTGACCCCACTGTGTAGTATGCTGTGTGATGTGCTCTATATAGTATATGGTCCTATTTTTTGGGCGAGATGGGCTTCCCCAGCTCAATCTCTCACCGCACTTGAGCCTTTGTACGCTGCTCCTTCGGGCGTGTAATAATCATAGCATAGAGCTCAGATATGAGTTAACGGTCATCTTTTTTGCAAACCAACCATTTTCAAACCCTGTAAGGGGGCGGAACATTTGGGCAGAATTAGCGGCTTGTGTAACCCAATGTGCGACTTGCTGGTAGTAGAATAAGTATGTAGAGAGTAAGTTGTAGTCCTTACGCAATTGGTCAAAGGGGATTAACCCATCAAAATCAAAAAGGGAGCCCACTCTCTTGCAACTCTCCAACGGTTAAATACCGGCGATGCTTGCCTCGGTGGGAAGTCGGGATTATCCATGATGGGGGACATGGGCTAGGGGAATGTTGTCCAACATTTTGAAACTGCCAACCAATCCCAGACCTTTAGCATGGGTGAGGTGATGAATATAGACCCCAAGCCCTTTGTTTGTGAGGGAGCCAAAATTACCGCCATATATTCTTACCCGCCACTGCTTGATACATAAAATTCCAGTGTTTACTGGAGAGGGGTCTATTCCATTTCACAAGGTAGCGTAACACACAGCCTGATAGTATGCGCATAGCAACGGGAGCTCCAACCCACCCTGAGCTTTCGGGGAAGTAATGTGCGTTAATGAGAAGTGCTGCTTCTTGCCCTTCCCTATGAACCTCATTATGAGTGATTGCAATTTCATGAGCACCACGGGCAGCGGAGACAGCGGCAGCACCTGAAAGATATAAAGGATACGTGGCAGCACCATCATTTTCACCGCAGCTATTCTCCCGAACCATGCCAGCTTGAGCCGCAACCTGGCATTAAGCACATTGGTCATTTACTCCAACAATAAAGAAAAGTTGAAGGAGACGTCTTGTCAATGGTCGCAGTCAGCTTAAGGGCTAAGTAGGTAACATCTGAATGCACCCAGTGAAATGAAAAATCCTGCTGCAGGTCCAACACCTCAATGGAAGCATTTGATCTGTTAAGTATCTGAGATTTTGCAAAATTGACCTTAAACCCTGCCGCATTCCCAAAGTCAGTAAGTTTGCCGGTCAGAGACTGCAAAGATAGGCGGGGCTGTGTAAGCGAGAGAATCACATTATTGGCATACATGCTAATTTTGTGTACATCTGCCCTAAATGTCACTCCTACTATGTCAGAATTTATCCTAATCCACTGGACAAACTGCTCCATATACAGCGCAAATAAGAGGGGAGATAACGGGCAGCCCTGACGTGGTCCCCTGGCCACAGGAAAGAGAATTGATCTGCAACCATTAAACCATACCGAAGCTCGGGGGCAGCGTATAGGCACTGAATCCAACAAATATAGTTGTCCCCAAAGCCAAACCTGCACAGCACTGTGAACAAGTAACTCCAATCGGCGCAGTCAAAGGCCTTCTCCGCGTCGATGGAAAGCAGGAAGGCCTGCGTCCGCGAGCGATGCACTAGATCAACGAGGTGCAGCAACCTTTTGGAGTTATCTCCTTCTTGCCTAGTAGGGATGAAACCCGATTGATCTGGATCTATTATGTCGGCCATAAGAGTAGTGAGGCGAGCAGCCAGAATACCCGCAAACAGCTTTGCATCAATGTTTAAAAGTGTGATGGGCCGATAAGACCCACACTCCATGGGGTCTTTGCCTTGCTTCAAAATTACCTAAATTGATGCTTCCGACATTGATGGTTTTGTAAAAAACGCCCGGAAAGCCATCCGGTCCAGGCGACTTAGCTATCTTTAATTGCAAAATAGCTGAGATCACCCCTTCTATGCGTATTGTGGAACCTAGGCTATCTGAGGCATGCTGAGGTATGGGGGATATGTCACAGGTACTCAAATACACACTAGGATCATGCAGGGGGGGGGTATCTTGACCTGTGTAAAGTGACTAGTAGAAGCTGCGGAAGGTAGCTACAATTCCTTTGTCTGTGAAGTGTTCCGCACCATCCCGGTCTCGCACTGAGTGAATTATAGACATCTGCGTCTTAGCCCGCAGTCTATTTGCAAGCATTTTCACACATTTATCACTGTCAAGGTAAAATGTGTGCCGCAACCGTAGGAGAGTATGTTCTGCCCTATCTAAATCTAGGTGCTTCAGCATTCGTCGCCTTTTCTCTAACTCCCGCCACACCCACGGAGCGCCCGTACCTTTGTGTACCGCTTCCACTTCACCCACCTCTCTCTCCAGTTCCGCTCGCTTCTCCCTATGCAGGGTTACATCCACGCTGCCATCACGATAAACTCTCCGCGCGTCACCAGCTTCAACGCCTCTCAGACCGCTGCAAGAGGGGTAGTTCCCACATCGTTGTCTCGGAAGTAGTGTACTATAGTATCACGTATCCGCTTAATTACTTCATCAGAGTGGAGGAGAGACTCCCGCATCCTCCAACCTGGTGAGGTCGAACTCAGGCGCTGTGCAGGTAAAAGAACCGAGATGAGGGCATGATCAGAGAGAGAGCAAAGAGTAATCTCTGCCGAGTGTAGGCTGGCCATAAGGGGGTGGGGTGGGAGGCTAAGAAGTGCTCAAGTCGGGCATATGTCTTGTGCGCTGCGGAAAAGTATGTATAATCACGCTCATGAGGATGTTATGTTCGTCAAACATCTAGCAAGCCACAGTCTTCCTGTCATTCCCTACCGGCTGGTAAGAGTGACCCGGTTTGATGGGGCCTCTGCCCCGACCTGTAAACATCCGGGTCCATCACTAAGGTTAAGTCACCCCCAACCAAAATCGGAGCATCCGGGGAGGCAAGCACCTCCGCCAATGCCGAGCGCAGTAAAGATTCTTGCTTTTCACTAGGGGCATATAAAGTGCCTAATGTAATGTGTGAGTCTCCCCATTGAACTCTAATGACCAGTAGCCATTGCTTGACCTCTGCAACTGTCAAAATAACCTTACTTTGGCTACGCGCGCTGAATAGGATCGCTACTCCATTCTTCTTGGACGGCCCAGAGGACCAGAATTGTTGCAGGAATCGTTTATCACGCATGAGCTTGATGTCCTTAGAGAGGAGATGAGCTTCTTGGAGCAAGTAAATATTGCTTTGGTATTTTCTAGAAGGGAGAGCACAGCTGAGCGCTTGACTGGAGTATTTAAACCCTGGACATTCAAATTAATCACTTTCAGATCTACCCATTGAAATGTTGAGGGATTGTAAAGCTGAGCACTCTCAGAAGTCTAAGTAGGACCTGCCTGATCAGGGGCGATATGAGGTCCCAACACCCAGCCATTTCCACTTAAGAATTGATGCGGAGCCTCAAAAAAAAACATCCCTGATAACAACAGGTAACTGACAATTGAAAAGGAAAAATATAATCTAGCAAGCTGTAGCAAGCAAGACAAAAGTTTTTCCAGACAATTAGAGTCCAGAGGGTCGTGGCAAGGAAACAGTCAAAACAAGAGTAGAATGTCTCTCACCACTCCGACGCCAGGGGAAAAGAGAACCAGTGGCACAACCGACCCTCCCTGTCACTCCGGTGCACCTAGTTGAACCCAATTGAATTCCATGCGACAAAAGAATCAAGGGCGCTCTGTGGCTTGCAACAGTGATGTAAGAACTGCTTCCCTCTCTTGCTTGCTTGTGGCTTGGTCAGATTTTGGACTGGAAGACAGCTTTCCAACCCGCTGCCATTCTGAGGAGCGTAATCTTTGTTGAGGTTTCGGTCTATCTTCCTCTTCCGTAGACGGACTTCTTCTGATCCCCAAGGTTTCCAACGCTTCTTTCAAGGACCTGATCTTGAGGAGTCTGCCCTGATGTTTGGAGTTGAGACAAAATGGGTGGCCCTATGAGTAGGGGTTGTTCCTTTCATGGAGGTGGTTGGTTACAGGCATGAACCCTCTGCGCTTGATGAGCGTGGAGGCCGCTAGATCCTTGAAGAGAGCAGGTTGGTGCCCGCGGAACTGCACTGAATGTTGACCGCGTGCCCTCCGGAGAATGCGTTCTGTTAGCTGAAAGTCATGGACACAGACAAGTATATCTGGAGGGGGAGCCTTAGCTCCATGCGGAAGGCCCACCCCATTAACCCAATCCATCTGGATATGTGAGCCCTCCTCATCCCAAAGAATCTGATGAAATAAGGCGTTGACATAGGCCCGAAGGTCGTCACCTTCTCTTTTCCATGGGACCCCTCTAATCCGTATATTATTCCATCTGGATCGGTTCTCCAGGTGCTCAGCATGGGCCTGTAGATTGATATTTTGCTCACTGAGGGTTATCATCTCCTGCTGCAGTTGGGGAAGGTCGTCCTCCCGACTCAAATCCTGTTCCTCTAGGGTCACCCTCTCTCGTCGATGCCATCAACGACGCGGCTGACCTTCCCTAGGTCAGTAATTAGCTGAGAGAAAAGATCTTGACTAACAAATTAAAACTGAATGCTGGCAAAACGGAGGTTGTCTTTTTTGGCAAACATATTTGTCCTCCCTCTGACTTGTGGTGGCCTCCTGAAATGGGTCCCCTCCCTCCTCCTAGCACCTATGCGAAGAACTTAGGTGTCAGATGGGACGAGGGTCTCTCCTTTTCGTCACACATACAACAAGTCACAACTGGCTGTCTTTTCAAACTTAGGAACCTTCGGAAGTTCCTTGCGCTTTTGCCAGCAGACTGCCGAAAAATGGTAGTCCATGCAACAGTTACATCCAGATTGGACTACGCGAATGGCCTATATCTTGGCCTACCAAAATACTTGGTACATCGCCTGCAGATCGTGCAGAATGCGGCTGCGAGACTGCTAAAACACATCCCTTTTAGACAGCATGTCTCTCCGCATCTACACGACCTGCATTGGCTCCCTGTGGCTAGTAGAATAAAGTTCAAAGCTCTAACCTTGGCGTTAAGAGCACTTAGGGGGTCCTGTCCTGATTACTTAAAACTTAGACTCCCCAGGTATCACCAGGAGAGGCACCTGCGTTCTAACGCTCGGCTTCAGCTCCTCGTCCCTCGCGCCAAAAAAGCCTGACTCGGTGGCAGGTCCTTCTCTGCTAACACGGCAATTCTTTGGAATACCCTGCCGGTCGCCATCCAAGCTGCCACGACTGAATCCTGTTTCAAGAAGCTAATAAAGACCTGGCTTTTTGCCCAGAAAAAATAAGCACTCTCCCCCCTTTTTTTGTTTTTCCTGCCTAACAAGAGTTGCCCACCTAGCGCCGGGACACCTCCTTGTGAGGTAGCTGTTCGCGCTTTAGAAATATCAGTATTATTATTATTATTATTATTATCTTCCTTTATAGCTGAAAAGAGTTCAACCATGAATGCTTTAGTCGCAGTTAAATCGTCGCCATCCATGTGACTTGCCTTCAGATCAGGCTGGGGGTTTGCCGGACCCGCCGCTTTCTGGATGAGCTCTTTCAGTGACTTCGCTCTTTGAGCCCTCGCCATCACCATGATGGGCCTGCAGGCCCTCCATTCAGCTCAATGCCACACTCTACCCCTGGCTGTAGGGTAGAGTTAGATCCACTGTGCTATAGCCTGGGTCCTCGCAGCCGCTGTCAGCGGCCAAATCCTGCATTCAGGGCACCACTCTGGTGGGCGCGCCAACACCAGCAATCACTTCTGCTTGCTGGCAAGGCTGTTGTACTCTCAATCCACGACAAAAGTGGGACTGCTCACACCCACACCGTATGCCAACCTGCGGACCGTCTATTACCACCAGCAGGTTTGCCACTCCCCACAAAGATTTCCAGGACACAGACCAGGCCCCTGCTGAATATAGCTCACGGCAGGGCCATTCACGCCCAGGGAGCTCGGCAGCACTCCTCACTTACTGCTTCTCAATGTACTTTCAAGGGGGGGCACTGGTGCTATATCACTCAAGGCGCACACAAAGTCCCACCCAGGCGATACCTCATGCACTGCACTTGCACTCTGTCAGCTCTTGGGGAAACAACTTGGGCGCAGGCGGCTCTGTAGCATAAATGATCAACCCCGCAGGTACCTGCCAAAACCCCAGAGCCGCTGCTGGCCACGTCAGGGAAAACCCACACTCTGCACAGGAAGCAGGCCGGAGGGCAAGCACAGCCTTCAATATATGCAATCTGCCAATCGGCGGAGTGAAACCAGTCTGCCGTGCTGCAGCTCTCACTCCCGAAGCTTGTACCTCACATCAAGGCCACCTTGTCATCTCCAGAGGGACCGGGAAGCACCACAGAGTCCATGTAAAGTTCACCATTTCCCCTGTGCCCTTTCCAGCGTGTGACACAGGGAGCAGAGCGGCGGCAGTCTCACCAGGCTGCTAGGCTCAGGTCCCTTTGCTCAGGCTCTACCAGTGACTCAGCCAGGCGATTGTAGCAGCCCCTAAGATGGCGGTGATTCAGGCCCGTCACCACTGCTGTTCCGTCTGCCGCAATGCTGGTACCTCAAACATCGACCTCTCAGGGGAAAGCTCCTGAGTGCAGTGCTTCTCCACCCAAGAGACACAACGAGGCCCTGCCCAGCCAAGACTCCCTGGGCTGCAGTGGGACTCCGTCGGCACACTGAACAGCTTCCAAGGTGGGAGCACCCCTCCGCATCGGTGATCAGGTGCACGAGCACCCACTTAAGCCGCAGCGTTGCCAGCGAGCACACTCCTTGCGGGGCGCAGCGGGCCGCCGGCAGCCACCATTTTTAAAGTGTACTTAAAGTGTACTTCAGGAGGCATTTCTATATACATTAAACACTCTCAAAAGTTAGGTTTTGTTGAACTAAAAACACCTCGGACATGCTCCTAGCGGGCATCCTAAAAGGTTTAAAAAGCAGGGATGGCCCTCTATCCATACTAATAAATAAAGTATACCGTAACCTTCTGGGCATAGTGCCCACTGATAAGTTGGATTGATTAGTCAAACAAGTCAAAACACTAATAGCACAGCACACATTGCTGCTTTGATTGGACGCAACAGCTGGAGCACGTCACATCCTTTCCCCTCTCAGGAGGGCTAACAACGAGGAACAGCACAGATTCCTGCAGAAAATAAAATGGACACAAACGACCACCAACAAATTTGACAGATGGAAATCGAACTGGGATGGCTGGCCACCACCTAAAAACAAGCTGGTCATCATAGAGGTGTGGGAAAAGCTAGCACTAGAATTGGGCATGCTGCTTCGAGGAAAGAGGCCGAGAACAAAACAATCTGGTAACTCACACTCTCGGTATAGCCCCAGAGATCAAACAAAGCACACTGCTGGTAGAGATAAAACAAAGAGCATATAGGAAAATAAAACGTGAAACCTCAAAAAAGTAGCTTAACTCAGCAGCAAAGCAACACAAACAACTTTTTTTTAAACTTAAACCGAAAGCACATGAGGAAAAATGGATAAAAAGATTTGAGCTGCTGGCCCCCATTACTACCCAACTATTCTGGTAATACCTCAACAATCTAACTTACAGGGCAACAAGTAGAGGAAACTCAGGGGCATTTTATCAAGGGAGTTTATCTCTGCTTTTTTGGCTTTAAAAGCCAAGAAAGCGGAGATAAAATTATCTCCCTATTACCTAGCTGTCGCTAACACCAGTTAGCGACAGCTAGTAGGAGATAGCGACCATCTTGGGCCCCACTTTGCATGTCAGTGATATTTATCACTAATGACATGCAAAGTGGGCGTGCCAAGATGTTAGCGAATGAAAACAGTCGCTAACATCGTTATCTCCTATTACCAACTTTTGGAGATATTCGCGCTAAGCGTGAATATCTCCAAAAGCTAACACCTGCCCTGAGCAGTTCTTAGCCATGTTATCCAATGGGAGGTGGATAACATGGCTAAGAGTATTAGCTCCGTAATGCATGAATATCGCTGACTTTTCAGCGATATTCATGCATTGCGGCGATTTTTATCGCATTTGCGATAAACCTTGGTAATACCACGGTTTATTTGCGGTAAAAATCGCCGCAGCTCCGCAGTAAATTTTTGTCGCTAACCAAGCAATAGCAATATTTATCGCTATAGCTTGGTAATATGCCCCTCAGTCTCAGCCAATACATGGGTTGCACATGTGAAGTCCCTCTACACTAGAGAACAGGAAAACACCTATACAAACAAATTTGCTCCATGGAGAAAATCTGAAGAAACAGGAGCTGAGGCACCCATGCCTCCCATAGCACGTCGGCCCAAGCGAGCAGCAATACATAACATCCTAAAAAAATCAGAAAAGACTGTGCCCAGGGTCCAAACGGCCTGCCAGGCTTCCTAATTCGAGAGTACTCAAACTTTTGGGCCGCAACCCTTACACTGCAGTATGCAGACTGTAGGTTCCTGGAGGAAGTACCGGATTCACGGAGCCTATTTTTAAGAAAGGGGCAAATACCGACCAAAAAACTACTGCATGATCGCTCTATTGGATATCATGGGAAAGGCTTATGTTAGCACTATGTTGCTGGAATTAGCAGCCTGGGCACACACTGAAGGCCTTCTGCCATTCTATCAGAGAAGGTTTAGATTTGGGGGCTTGACAGTTGATAACATCATAGCCCTCTCATACCTAGCCCAACAAGCAGTATCTCGCATTTCCTTCCTGTTTTCACCTGTTTCATTGACTACTCAGCAGCCTTTTATGGGTTAGTCCGTAACATCATTTGGCAGAAACATCTGGCCGAAATTACTGCGAGGGAGTAGGCCACAGGGAAAAAACACCACACACCAAGGGTTAAAGCAGCAGTATGTGCTGGCACCACTATTATTTAATCTATACACCACAGATGGACATGATTTTACAGAGCATTTTTGTATTTAAAATTAGTTTTTTTTAAATTTGAGTGTTCGTATGCCTTTTAACATGTAATGATTTTAAGTAATTACACAAATACATTATTCACTAAAGAATACCATGAAAAATCGAACCCTGTTCGAAAAGCCTCCTGAAGACACTTTTATTGCACAATCTGTTCCACACAACCAAACACAATATACTTAGGGTCTGATTTAGAAGGCAGAATACTCCACCACAAACATAACCTATGTCGCATTAGCCATATTACAGGTGCATAGGCTAAAAGGCACTAGTAATATGGCAGACAGGATGTCGTTTATTTTTCTGATGGAATATACCATCTACCAAACTGTAAATTAGATCCTTTAATTTTTGTATCAGTCTGTCAACTCAATAAATCACAGAAAGACTTTCTGGTTGTTTCTACAGACCAAACACCAGCAATAACCCAGCCACCAAACAACAACACTCTCCCAGGGCCGGACTGGGAACCAAAACCGGCCCCGGGAAACTGCTCGGCTGCCCCCCCCTGGGGGAGGTTGGGCGTGCGACTGGTTTTCGGCCGATTTTGTTACAGGGCCGATTTTGAAGCTAGGCTGCATAAACGGCCCTGTAACAAAAACTGCCCCCAGGGGCCCAAAACCAGCCCCCACCCTTGCGGAGCACCGGGGGATTGCCCGGTGCCCGCAACGGTCAGTCCGGGCCTGCACTCTCCTGCTACTAGTAAAACAAAAATGAACTCAGTTAGATTCTGCGCTAACTTGAAATCAGCCCATACATCACAGAAGTATTTTTTCGAGAGACAGTTATACAAGAACACAGACTACAGTTCTGAAATTCGTAGACATGTGTAAAGTTATATAATCATGTTTAACTGTGTAATGAAAAAGAGTGTTAATCTGTGTAAACAAGCACTGGCAATGCTAATAAGTGTAGCTTTAAAGGAATGCTCTATAGTAATGTGAAACATTATAGTTAAGTAGCTTGGGAAAGAATATGTATTCCTCTGAAGCAAAGAATCGTAGAGTAATACTGATTAAGGGTAAAATGGCAGGTGACTGTTGCCCTGTCAAGATGGGCGTAAGAATCTATGTAGACTCATTACTGCCCTCCTCTCCTCATGTTTTGGGACCCACGCACAGCCTTGGAAAATGTCACTGTGCAATGCTTTTCCCATCGCAAGCTCCCCACATCCCTCTTCGACGGCAGCACCAATGATGCCACTGAACCTCCACATTACAGCTTCACCTCTCATCAGAAACCTATGCATCATATCTGTTGCCCCTGGAGCTCTTAACACCAGGCTTCACATTGCAAGCCTGTTAGACAGGATCCTCGAAACCAATGCATCAGAACATCGAACCACAGCCTCTTTACATCTCGGAACAAACACATTGCTTCTGCTGCATGATGCATCTTCAACACAGATCCATCCAAGTGCTCTGCAACCAATTTTTCTAGTACGTTGGTACAGCATCGTGGTTGGCCTGAACTTATGACCCGGTGAATTTTTATTGTTGCCAGAAGTATAAATGCCATTGTGCAAATATGTTTTCAAACATGTGGGCTCCATATATTGACTGTAGGACATATATGTACATCATGGTTTCTTTTACACTGACTTTCATATTAACATCAGGGCCACATGGTGCATTGGTTCCTTTTTAGGTCTCGGACTACGAAGGCTGCGCTTGCGGAGTCTCGCTCCGAGACTTAATGTCTACAGTATGGGGGCTTGACCCCCCCCCCTTCTCCATTGGCTGGCTTCCTAAACGGAGGCCAGCCATTGGAGGAGAGGGGCATCACGCAATTGAAGACGGGATTCGGGGGGGGGGTGTTTTTTACTTTCTTTCTGTTTCCTTTCTCGCCTCTTCCCATTGGCTGGAATTTTACCTTCCAGCCAATGGGAAGAGGAGAGAAAAAAAACCACGCCCCGAATCTGAAAATGTCGGGGCTTTTCGGAAGCCATTTCTGCTGCGCCGGCGGAAGAAGTAGAGAAGATGCCAAGTCCTCCGGTGAGTGCTTGCTTTTCTTGCATCTTCTTGCCTCTTTTCACTCGTTGTCATTGTTTTTCTGGTGTCTGCCCCCTCGTTGTGCATCTGCCCGCTCGTTCTTGTCGCTAGCCCCTGAATAAGACACAGGAGTCTGGAGCATATGGTAGTACGTCTTTATTCTCCTTCTACCATTCTCGGACTGACCTGTTCCCGTTCCCTTGTTCCGTTTCCGCCCCCGCCCCTTCCTCCTTGCCTGTCTCTAGACAGAGGTCAGGCATAACGATATGACACCTCCCCCTTTTGTACAAAGTCTTACTGTCTCTCAGATCTCTTCAATGAGGCGTGTTGGTCGTCTGACCTGTCTTCTGGGGCGACCAGATTGCTCTGGCGTCCTGGTACAGAGGTCCGTGATGTCATCGGGTCTTACTGGGCTATAGTGATCTCGGTCACTGTTTTCACTTTGGCTCATTGAGTCAGAGGAGGCTTCACGTAGCTGGGCTTCATAGTGGCTGTTGGAATTGCATTTCCTGAAATGTGAGATGTTTCTAGTAATCCGTTTGTGGTCAGCTTCGGCTATGATCATAGTTCCTTTCCGGCTGCTGACTTTAAGGGGATGAGCGAGGTAGCGACTGTCTGCTTTTGTTCTTCGGTCACACCGGACCATCACCCAGCCTCCCTCTTGGATGTCGGTGTGTTTGGCCCGTCTGCGCCGGTCCGCATAAGTCTTCATTTGTAGTTTCTTTTCATAGTCTATCTTGACTAGTGTGTCATGATCGACATTTACAGTTTGTGGCTGGAGTGTACTATCCAGCGTGGGCAGTCGAGTGCGGGGAATTCTTCCTAGCATCACAGTGGCTGGACATTGATTAGTGGTGTTGTGCGGCGTGGTGCGATAAGCCTGTAGTACTTCGTTCAGTGCTTGCTGGATGTCCCGATGAGCTAGCTCTACTTGCTGAACTGCCTTTTTCAGAGTTCCCATAAAGCGTTCCACCATGCCATTGGCTTGAGGCCATAACGGTGTGATCTTCTGGTGTTTAAAATTGAGGTGTTTTACGAACTCTGCGAATTCATGGCCGTTGAACGGGGGCCCATTGTCGGATTTAACTTGCAGCGGGATGCCCCATGCTGCAAAGATCTCGTCGAGAACTGGGATCACTGTGGTCGCTCTGGTAGATGACACTAAGTGTGCGAATGGAAATCGGGAGTACTCATCCATGAAAACGACAAAGTACTGGCCTAATTTTTGAGGACCAAAGAAGTCAATGGCGACCTGTTGCCATACCCCTTCTGGCAGTTCTGACATTTGAAGGGGAGGGGAGCAGGTGGTACTTCACGACTCACTAATTGGCACGGGACACAGTCTTTGAGGGTGGTCTCCACCATTTGATCTAGTGTGGGGAACCAGACACGTTCCCGTAGCGCCTTCTTCGTGGCACTTATTCCTCTGTGGCCTTCGTGGGCGAGGTTGAAAACTCCTTGTCGTAGTCCTTGTGGGATCACAATCCTCCCCCCTTTCAAGAGTAGACCATCTTCACTGATGGACAGCTCTTCCTGGACGTGTCTGAATGCTACCAGGTCACGGATGTTCTGACTGGAGTCTTGGGGGGTGTCTCTCCATATCACGTTGCTGCGTACGCGGTCCATGACATCTTGCAGGACTGAGTTTTGGGCGGATGCTTCCTGGATGGCTTCTAGTGGGACTGTTGGTGGGCAGGCGGTGTCAATGACAAAATGAATGTATTCTTCTGCCAAGGAGTGTGCCACACCTGTGAGTGGTTGAGGGTGTCAGGACATATAGTCAGCCGGATTTTCCGCTTTCCCCGGTTTGTGGACGATGGTGTAGATGTAGTCCTGGAGACGTAGTCCCCATCATTCAATACGCTGAGGCATCTTGGCTTTGGGGTTGCCGAAGATGGTGACAAGGGCTTGGTGGTCTGTGATAATTGTGAAGTGTTTCCTGTACACAAAGAGATGGAAATGTTCACATGCCCACACCACTGCCAGGCTCTCTTTCCCTGGTTGGGAGTACCCTTTCTCGGTCTCAGTGAGACTGCGGCTGGCGTAAGCAATGGTGTGGCATTGGTCTGAGTCTTCCTGATATTGCGCCAGAATAGCACCTAGACCCACGGAGCTGGCGTCAACAGTGATTTCCGTTCTCTTTCTGGTGTCAAAGTAGGCAAGATTAATGGCTGAACTGATAGCATGTTTGATTTTGGTGAATGCATGTTCACATGCGGTTGTCCATGTGAACGGCTGACCTTGTCGGGTGAGCTCTCTGAGGGGATGGCTGATGGTAGCGTAGTCCTGGATGTAGCGTGCGCAGTAACTTGCTATTCCAAGGAATGAGCTGAGGTCACTGATGTCTCGGGGCGTTGGGGTGTCAGCCAGAGCAGACACCTTCTCTGGGTCCGGTTTCATTCCGTCTCCGGAAAAGATGTGACCGTAGAATTTTAAAGTTGTCCCATGAAACTCGCATTTGTCTGCATTTAGGGTTAGGTTGGCGTTCAGCAACGCATGGCATACCCTGTCCAGAGCAGTATCATGTTCAGTCTGGTCCTTTCCAAAAACTAGTAGGTCGTCGCTGTAGTTAAAAGCATTGGGAATCCCTTGGATGACTCGCCGAATGGCCTCTTGGAAGATCTAAGTGGCCGAAGAGATGCCAAAGTTCAATCGCTTGTAGCGAAAAAGGCCTTTATGTGTTGTGAAGGTCGTGATATACCGTGATTTGTCGTGTAGCTCCAGCTGGTGGTAACCTTTGTTAAGATCAAGTTTTGAGAATACTGTAGCTCCATTGAGGCGAGCGATCATATCGTTTATGTGTGGCCCCGGGTGGCGTTCCCGCTCGATGGCAGTGTTGGGCGCACGCATGTCCACACATAGACACACTTTATTGCCTTGTCCTTTCTTGGGTACTAAATACAGAATTCCTTCTCCTGGATTTAATGAATCTTAATTGAGGTACATCCCTAAGAGGACGTTCTCATTGGGAAACAAGGGATTTGCAGTGTTATACGGGTTACCAAATTTACACCTGAAACAATCTGTCAGACCCACACGTACTATAAAAACCTCATGTACAGGGACAAATGTTTATGTAAAATGTCATTCATTTATTTTGTAAAAGTTTAAAAATTCATAATAACATGAGATACGTTATATGAACCAAAAAGCAATACATTTCAAATTTTTGCAAAGATATACACTCAAATATTAAAAAAGTTATGAGATTAAAAATGCTATAATAGCACTGTCTACATCAACATATTAAAAACATCACATTTATTGGTCAAACAATGGTAAAGGAACAAACTGTCGACGCGGCGTTTCGGTGCCCTTTGTTTTATTCTCGCACCTTCTTCAGGACTCGTTCCCTGTATTTGTCACATCTACAAAGATCATAGTACATTTCATTAGGTCCCATACTTTTATTACATCAATTGCACTTAGATTGCCACAACTATTTAGTTTTGCCCTAATATTTGGTAACCCACACACATTGCAATACAAAGGTCATTGTATATTACTATCAAGCATCTCTAATTTATTGCTTGTTTGCTTAAGTATTTATATCTAGGACTTATATCATGTTATAGTACTCTAGTACATGTTCGATGTTTCATTAATTAACATCACAGACTATTTGTCCTATTGACTCTGCAGTCACCCCCGGTGGTTGACTTACCCAGGAGATTTTATTTCCTGGATCTGATGTCTGAGCCTGTTTCTATCCGCTCTTTACACTGTTTCTTTGTTTATGCTAGAACAACAAAACTTTTCATATATAGTTATTCCTGCTGACTTATGTGGACATTTATCAGAAAAACTATAGTTCTGATCTTTACCTCATATGGTGGTTAATTTCCGGTTTTCACTCTATTTTTATGGAAAGGACCCACTTCAATCCTAATTGGAAAAAGACATATTTTTGTAACACTACACTTTTACTTGCATTAGTCAGACATGTTAATGTACTTAGTGCTTACCGGTCCACTTTCCATATCACTTTGCGTGGTGGGAAGAACGCCTCTGGGAGCTACCTTTTCTTTTCCTTCTATCTTTCTAGCTGTATCATTTCAAAAAAACAATTCATGGTTTTAATCTGGGTTTTTCTAGGACATCTGGTGCTCTGTCTTATATCTACAGTGATAATCTTACCTCACTGGTTAGACAAGGAGTTACTTTCTGTTTAGTTCACTCTCTTATTTGTCCAAATCTTTGGATTATGCAGTGTCTCAGTTGGAGCTTTTTTAAAAATTTTTAGCTGTCAACTCTAGGGAAACAAATAGAAAAAAAGAATAGGGAAAATAATGTTGTACCCATCTTCTCTCTAAAGTTAGAGCCCCCTCTTTTTGTCCTACTTACTTGATATAGGTAGCTGAACTGCGTGGCGCCTTCCTCTTCTCCGGAATTTTTGCAACTGGTTAACTCACCTACTGTTTTCGGATTAAATACCCTTGTTGATTAGTTAATTGCTATCACCTGGTGTCTGTTTATTGTTAGCTAGTTCGTTTGATTTGGGTTTTAGCACTGCCATCTTGTAGTGTGTTTAATTATTTACATATCTGGTACCAGCCAGCATATTTAGTTTATAAAGAATACTTGCTGTCCACAGTTTGATATTTCAATGTTTTATAAACATCCAGTCCTATTTGTATGGACTAGATATCTGGAGGTTAGTCATTTCGTAAATGTAGTTTTTATGCTGAGTGGGATACATCTAAATTACATTTTCTTTATGGTGGTATGTTTTTATTTCTCGATGTGCGCTTTTCTACATGAAAAATACTATTGTTATTGTCATTTGGATTGCCTTGAACAGCCCGGTTTAGAAAAACGAGCTCCGATCGCGGTCGCCATCTTAGATTGGGCACTCGATCCTTCTGTCTCAGAGAGCCCGGTTTAGAAGGGCGAGCTCCGATCGCGGTCGCCATATTGAATTGGGAACTCGATCCTTCATAATCCCAAAAGTTGTTTTATTCTATATCGATATGGGTATTTAGTAGACATTTATCTACATGATTCTCGTTTATTAATATGTATTAACATGTATTCATTACAGACGATAGTTTTTGTCCCGAGTACGATTCATCTAAACTGCATTTTCTTTATGGTGGTATATTTATATTTCTCCATGTGCGCCATTATACATGGACAATCCTATTGTTGTTATCATCTGGGTTGTCTTGAAGAGCCCGGTTTAGAAAAACGAGCTCAGATCGCGGTCGCCATCTTAGATTGGGCACTCGATCCTTCTATCTTGGAGAGCCCGGTTTAGAAGGGCGAGCTCCGATAGCCATGTTAGATTGGGAACTCGATCCTTCGTAATCCCAGCAGCTATTTTATCCTATGTTGATCTGGGTATTTTATATACATTTATCTACATGATTCTCCCTTTTTTTAAAAATATTTATTAATTACAAACGATCCTGCATCCCTGTGTTCCACAATGGGCCGCATTCATCATGTTTACATGTATGTAGCGCCATTTTGCTTTGGGAAAGTGAAAACAAAGGGTCCAGTTTCTATATTTTTATAATTTAACCTTGTTCCTGATGTCACCCCAGGTCAATTTTTCGATTATAGTTATTTGTCTGGGCATCCTAGTAATTATGGGATTGTTATTCAATCCAAAGTCGGTTATGACGTTTTATATTAAATCATACAGTATTGATTAAATTGCCGTTATGGATAGTGCAATCGGCCATTCTTTAGTCATGGCGGCTGTTCTTCTTAATTCTAGGGCAAATTAATATTTTGAATGTAGTGACCAACAATGTCGTTGTTTATCGATATTGTTTATTTGCATATCTTTATACCCCGAGCCCTATAATAGTTTTTAGTCCTTGTTTTAATCTCTATGGTGTGCCATTCTGGTTTGGGAAGGGCCACGGGATGGTTGCCTATTACACCTGTTCTTAATTATTCCGTATCTCTGGGGTCATGACAAAATAATTTTGAATTGACTTTCTTTTTTGGGACCTTCTAGTCATTAAAGGGTTGTTCTTACGGCACATATTAGTAAGATGGTTTTTATTATTCCCTCATCCAATTGCACTAGTTGGTTGCAATTTGTAGGCATTTATCGACGTTCGTATACTCAAGATAATTTAATGAGTTCTTAATTTAATGACATTTTGTTTGGTGTCATGACTGCTCAGGTTGTCGTGGTAGTTATGATTAACTAACCGTTCTTCGCCCCTACTTAGGAGATAGTACTCCTCTGTTTGGTTGGAAAATTATATTCATTCCCAATCAATCCTAATGTGGATATAAACTGGATCTCTACATGTTCGGTCTTTCTGATCAGATTTAATTCCCTACAGGCTTATCACAAAGAATTCTTTCCCAATCTTCTTTGTTGTTTAATCCTGTTTTATAGGTACTGAATTTGGACATATAGTATTGTTCCCTTTGTTTTCGTTTTCTGGTTGAGTCACCTCCTCTTTTGTTTAAGTTTACAGTTTCTAATATACACCATCGCAGATCCTCCACTTTGTGATTCATCTCAATCCAGTGAGTCAATATATGAATAAATGAGCATAAATCAGCCATTCGTACTAAAAAGACAACAGCCCCCCTAGTGACTCACTGGAGAGCCAAACAGAGGAGTACTATCTCCTAAGTAGGGGCGAAGAACAAAGTGGAGGATCTGCACATCCCTAGAGAGCCAAACAGAGGAGTACTAGAACGTCGATAAACGCCTACAAATTGCAACCAACTAGTGCAATTGGATGAGGGAATAATAAAAACCATCTTACTAATATGTGCCGTAAGAACAACCCTTTAATGACTAGAAGGTCCCAAAAAAGAAAGTCAATTCAAAATTATTTTGTCATGACCCCAGAGATACGGAATAATTAAGAACAGGTGTAATAGGCAACCATCCCGTGGCCCTTCCCAAACCAGAATGGCACACCATAGAGATTAAAACAAGGACTAACAACTATTATAGGACTCGGGGTATAAAGATATGCAAATAAACAATATTGATAAACAACGACATTGTTGGACACTACATTCAAAATATTCATTTGCCCTAGAATTAAGAAGAACAGCCGCCATGACTAAAGAATGGCCAATTGCACTATCCATAACGGCAATTTAATCAATACTGTAGGATTTAATATAAAACGTCATAACCGACTTTGGATTGAATAACAATCCCATAATTACTAGGATGCCCAGACAAATAACTATAATCGAAAATTGACCTGGGGTGACATCAGGAACAAGGTTAAATTATAAAAATATAGAAACTGGACCCTTTGTTTTCACTTTCCCAAAGCAAAATGGCGCTACATACATGTAAACATGATGAACGCGGCCCATTGTGGAATACAGGGATGCAGGATCGTTTGTAATTAATAAATATTAAAAAAAAAAGGGAGAATCATGTAGATAAATGTATACAAAATACCCAGATCAACATAGGATAAAATAGCTGCTGGGATTACAAAGGATCGAGTTCCCAATCTAACATGGAGACCGCGATTGGAGCTCGCCCTTCTAAACCGGGCTCTCCAAGATAGAAGGATCGAGTGCCCAATCTAAGATGGCGACCAAGATCGGAGCTCGTTTTTCTAAACCGGGCTCTTCAAGACAACCCCGATGATAACAACAATAGGATTGTCCATGTATAAAGGCGTTTTTATCAAAAAAAGGGGGGGAGAACAATTGATCACTTGATCAACGGACACTGTTTACCACTCAGAATGGTGGAAGGTCCAGTAACAGCTTGTGTCCGTATCTAGTACAGAGGATGCAATAGAAAGGTTGCTGAACTGTTCCTGTGGAGAGATAGGGGAGATTTAGCTGGCGTGACCAAAGGTGTTTGAATGACACCCTAGGATATCCATTATGTTGGATGTAGTTGCCTCACACACCCAGAAGGGTGTCATGCTTCATCATAGGCGTTTGCTCCTCGTCGGGGAGGCGGTGCAACCCCCGACGGGCTCACCTCAAGGAGGGGCTCTTTGGCGGAGATCTTTTATCCAACAGCCTTATGGTGAGGTGGGGGTGTGTGGGCAGGATGGTGTGTTGTTATGATTGGGATATTAAAATGTAGCAAGGGGTACCGGAATTCACTTTATTCTGGGGGTCCCCTGGCTGCAATTAAAACGTGGGGCAAGCTCGCTAGGTATCAACAGGTTAGGTCGAGTGACCCTAGAGGAGACTAGAAGTGAAAGTGGTCGACATGTTTCTCGCATAGGGTAAAGTCACCCGCGATTCATCAGGACCTTACAAAAGTGAGGAAAAGAACAACATGCTAGTGTCATGTGTGTGGTGTATGTTACCTCTGTGGATTCTCCTATGCCTATACATAGAGAAAAGATAAGGAAACAATGGTTAAAACGTTTTTTCAGTAAACCAAAACAAGTCACGTCATTGCCAGGGCATGTAAAAGATGTGGCATGCTGGCGGTACTGTGAACTATTGAGCACAACCACTGCATGCCTGGAATGATTGAGCGTGCAACGTGCATAGTGGGGAGCACACACAACCACTGAGTATGTGAGGAGAACTTTGGTGTGAAAGAGTGATGTATAAAAACAATGGTTTAAAAAGCAGCAGTCTAGGAACGATGTACTGCCCATTCAGTGTCATTTTAATGAGCAGGTCTTGTGGTAAAGGCACCGATTATATCATACTGTGGCTAGGTAAACACAAACTCACACTGTGACCTGACAAGTACTATAATGGTAAAGCACACGTTCCCTACTCACCTACTGGTCAAGGACTACTTGCCACATGAGGGGTCGGCGGGACAGAACATCAGGGATGAGCCCATTAGATGTAGCTAAAGGGGAGCACATAAGTAGCGCCTCTGGGTTACTAATGCAAGCAAAGTAATGCTCTAGGATAGAGGCTCTAACCTCCCTTCTCCCGCTCAGAACGGTGTCACTCACCTCGAATCACCTGTGTCCGCGTGGGGAGACCTACCCATATCCGCCGAGCTCGAGTAGATAAGTGAGCTTGGCGGTCGGAGTTATTTTAAACAAACAAACAATCCGGCGTGCACAGACGCGTCGCCGCCCACTGTACAAAGTCACATGATAGAAGCCGGTATTGTGGCGGCCATCTTGTAGTGGTGAGGGAGTGCTGTATCGCTAGTCACTTGGGTTTGTAGTGACCAGTATTTTACACTAAAGGGCCTTAATGTGGGAAACCTTTGGGGGAAGGGAAGGACCCCGTGTATGTCAGAAATATGCCCTTCGAGTTTCTGCGTGTATATCAGAATTACCGCCCGGCCTGATGTCGGCTCAAACTATGGCGGCCATGATGTAATGGGCAGAAAACCTAACGTGGGCAGACAGTGACGAGAGTATGCAGGTCTAGCGGCCACATGTTTGTCTTATAGTCAGGCGGACCCTGGTGTATTGGTGGCAGGGAACCGATGTCAACGTGTGGGTCAAGGCCAGAGGGAGTTGTGGTAACAACAAGGGAGAGTGTGGTTAAGTGTTGTATTTACACTTGATGTTACACCTTTGTCAGATGTGGAAGCAAGGGTATAAGGGTGACCACGATACAAAATATGAAACTAGATGATTTAAAGTGAGTGCCAGGGAATGTCTTCGTTGAGACCCTGTTTATCAGAAGAAAGTCGGTGTACCCATCTCTGTTCCTTCCGGAAAAGGGCATTTTTCGGGCAGTTTGGGCTGGATTCTAACACTACCCACTTCATAGAGTCTTCATTGTGGTTGGAATCTACATAGTGTTTACACATTTTTGTATGGGTCTTCTTGCAGCGGAAATTGCTGCGATGTTCGATGATACGGGTTTTGACGGGGCGGGTTGTCATCCCGATGTACTGTAAGCCACACGGGCACGTAAGCATGTATATGCAATGTGATGTGTTGCAATTGGTGTGGTGTCTGAGCTCCCATTTGAAAGTCTCAGAAAGCTGTATGGTCTTCAGTGTCATGCTGTATCTGCAGACCCCACACATGCCGCACTGGTAATGGCCCGTCACGGGGGGTAAATGCCACAAGGTTTGTTGAGTTTCTTTCCTGACACTCTTGGGCCTAGTGTTGATTAGGATATCCTTCAGGTTTTGTGATCTCTTGAAGGCGAACCTCGGTTCTTCCAGGACCATGTCCCCTGTGTTGAGAATACCCCAGTGGTGTTTGATCGTATTCCTGATTTTATTGGATAATGGGGTGAAGGTGGTTACACAGGTGATCGGTTGATTCTCAACCGGGACTCTTTCCTGCCGTTCAAGGAGGGCTTCTCGGTTATTATTCCTGGCCCGTTTTCTAGCTTTTAGGACATCACTTTTAGGGTAGCCCCTATCAAGTAAGTTACTAGAGAGGATTGCGGACTCCTTCTTGTAGTCGGACACAGCACTACAATTGCGCCTTATCCGCAGGAATTGGCCAAAAGGCAGGTTAGTACGTAAGGCCCTTGGATGGTGGCTCTTGTAGTGTAGTAGGCTGTTGCGGTCTGTGGGTTTTCTGTACATGGTAGTGCTTTTGGACCCTTCTTCCAGTTTTATTGTTAGGTCAAGGAAGGAGATCTCATTAGGTGAGGAGGCCATGGTGAAATGTAAGTGAGGGTTCAATGTGTTGACCCATTCAAGAAAAGCTTCGTGAGAGGTAGGGGGGCCTCTCCACAGGATTAGGATGTCATCAATGAAGCGTCTCCACATTTTAATGTTGTCCCGGAAAGGATTCGACTCATGGTGTATATGTAATCCCTCAAATTTAGCCATATACAAACAGGCCACCGAAGGGGCAAAAGTACTGCCCATAGATGTACCTTGGGTCTGGTGATAGTACTTGCCTCTGTACTCGAAATAGTTTTCGGTGAGAGCTAGGGTGGCGCATTCCATAATGAAGGTCTGCGGAGTGTTAGAGTTCCAAGTTTCTAAGCCCAGTCTTTCCTCAATTACCTCTAGAGTGGCCCTCTGGGGAATGTTCGTGTAGAGGGCTTCAACATCTAGGGTAATCAAGAGATCAATCTCTCCTATTTCCTGGATGGTATCCAGAATTCGTAGTACATCCGTGGTGTCTTGGATGTATGAGGGAATGCATTTCACAAGTGGTTGTAGGAAATGGTCACAGTATTGTGAGAGTGGCTCCAATACGGAGTCTATCCCTGAGACAATCGGTCTCCCTGGTACTGGCCTGGTTGCTTTATGGATCTTGGGCAATATATAAAATATGGTACCCTTGGGTCCTTTTTTATAAGAAAATCTGCCTCCTTTCTGGTGATCCATTGTTCACATTCCGCGCTTGTAACCAAGCTTGTGATCGTGGTCTGTAGGTGCATGGTTGGATCACTAGGGAAGGGTGTATAATATCTTTGATCGCTGAGTTGTCTGGTACATTCCAACTCATAATCCACAGTGTTCATTAAAACTGTGGCTCCCCCTTTGTCCGCATGTTTAATAGTGATCAAGGGGTCATCCGCCAGTGATTTCAGTACAACCATCTCATTCATAGAGATGTTGGAGTGTGGTGTTTGCCGATCTAGTTTGTTGATGTCTTTAAGTACAGCTTGTTCAAAAGTCAAGACTTCATTTGGGACCATTCCGTTATGAGGTGTAAAGGTTGAAGGATTGTGTAGTCCCGAGTCTTCAGTTGGTTCACAGGGCTTACCTTCAAAGAAGGTTTTCAACCTTATTTTCCTGAAAAATGATTTGAGTTCCCTGGTTTGTTGGAATAAATTGATCCTGGGGGTGGGAACAAAGCCCAAACCTTTCTGCAGGACTTCTTCCTCTCTCTCTGTAAGGAGACGGTCAGATAGATTAACCACCAGGCTTATTTTGGTCCTGATCAGTTCGTGCTCCTCGTGTCCATCCCCTGGGGGCGTGCATCCTCCCATTGAACTCTCTTTTCTGGTACGTTCCCTCTTTTTCGCCCTCGCCCTCTGCCCCAGCCTCTGCCTAAAAAAGGAGGGTGTGGGGTTTTGGGGGGGATAGAATGGAGGATATTGTGGGGCAAAAGGGGGTTGGAAGTGGGGGAATTGTGGGTATTGCCAAAAAGGCGGACCCGCTGGTTGTCCCTGGTTCGGGTAATTGGAGAAGTTATGTTGTCCCCATCCCTTTCCTCTTTTAGCCCTGGGAGGCATCTGTGCAGGATTATTTTCCCCGCTACTGTCAGAGCCACTATTAGAATCCCTTCTTGAGGAATTCGTGCTAGAGTCTGAATTGTAGCTAGTGCCTGGGGGGACGTAGTCATCCCTTAGATAGGGATAGACTTTCTCCTTTGAAAATTTCTTTATGTACTTTTGTAGTTTAGCTACCTTCTGGTTCATGAGGTATTCTTTATGTTCCGCCATTTCTTTATTTAACTCGGCCAATTTCGTTTTGAAGCCCGGGTTTTGTACCGCAGTCTTCAAGGCAGCCTCCGCTGCTTGGATCTTGACTAGAAGCGCATCTGCTAATCGTTTAGCTGTATTTACGATGAGGATGAGGAGGTCGTGGGTGCACTTCCATGACACCTGTGACCATTCAACTTTAAATTGTCCGTCCTCCCAGAAAATTCTGGGGAAGTTTTTGACGATCAAGCCATTAGGTGCAATTTTGGCTTTAAAAAACTCAGCCATCATTGTCCCGTGGATTGTTATCCTTATCCATTCCCGTTTGAGGTCGGACAGGGATTGCCACTCGGTTGTATTACTCCCTGTTGCCGGTTCGATGTCGATGCCAAAAAGAGAAGGTGTCCTCATAATTGCTGCTGCATCCTCCTCACCAAAACTGAGTCCTTGACCCTCCATGATGGTGAGGTCAAGGGGGCCTGGTCCCGGTGGGGTGGAGTCCTTCACAGAAGGTAGGGAAAAAGGGGGGAGACTAAAAAGAGAGAAAAGGTTCCAACGCCGTGATGGGCTGTGGACCAAATAAGACCCACCACGATGGTGTGGGCTCGAATGGTAGGGGGATTTGAACAATCTAACCCGCCAAGAGGGAACTCCCACGGTTGGCACAGTGCAAAAGTTTTTATCAAAAAAAGGGGGGGAGAACAATTGATCACTTGATCAACGGACACTGTTTACCACTCAGAATGGTGGAAGGTCCAGTAACAGCTTGTGTCCGTATCTAGTACAGAGGATGCAATAGAAAGGTTGCTGAACTGTTCCTGTGGAGAGATAGGGGAGATTCAGCTGGCGTGACCAAAGGTGTTTGAATGACACCCTAGGGCATCCATTATGTTGGATGTAGTTGCCTCACACACCCAGAAGGGTGTCATGCTTCATCATAGGCGTTTGCTCCACGTCGGGGAGGCGGTGCAACCCCCGACGGGCTCACCTCAAGGAGGGGCTCTTTGGCGGAGATCTTTTATCCAACAGCCTTATGGTGAGGTGGGGGTGTGTGGGCAGGATGGTGTGTTGTTATGATTGGGATATTAAAATGTAGCAAGGGGTACCGGAATTCACTTTATTCTGGGGGTCCCCTGGCTGCAATTAAAACATGGGGCTAGCTTGCTAGGTATCAACAGGTTAGGTCGAGTGACCCTAGAGGAGACTAGAAGTGAAAGTGGTCGACATGTTTCTCGCATAGGGTAAAGTCACCCGCGATTCATCAGGACCTTACAAAAGTGAGGAAAAGAACAACATGCTAGTGTCATGTGTGTGGTGTATGTTACCTCTGTGGATTCTCCTATGCCTATACATAGAGAAAAGATAAGGAAAAAATGGTTAATACGTTTTTTCAGTAAACCAAAACAAGTCACGTCATTGCCAGGGCATGTAAAAGATGTGGCATGCTGGCGGTACTGTGAACTATTGAGCACAACCACTGCATGCCTGGAATGATTGAGCGTGCAACGTGCATAGTGGGGAGCACACACAACCACTGAGTATGTGAGGAGAACTGTGGTGTGAAAGAGTGATGTATAAAAACAATGGTTTAAAAAGCAGTAGTCTAGGAGAGATGTACTGCCCATTCAGTGTCATTTTAATGAGCAGGTCTTGTGGTAAAGGCACCGATTATATCATACTGTGGCTAGGTAAACACAAACTCACACTGTGACCTGACAAGTGCTATAATGGTAAAGCACACGTTCCCTACTCACCTACTGGTCAAGGACTACTTGCCACATGAGGGGTCGGCGGGACAGAACATCAGGGATGAGCCCATTAGATGTAGCTAAAGGGGAGCACATAAGTAGCGCGTCTGGGTTACTAATGCAAGCAAAGTAATGCTCTAGAATAGAGGCTCTAACCTCCCTTCTCCCGCTCAGAACGGTGTCACTCACCTCGAATCGCCTGTGTCCGCGTGGGGAGACCTTCCCATATCCGCCGAGCTCGAGTAGATAAGTGAGCTTGGCGGTCGGAGTTATTTTAAACAAACAAACAATCCGGCGTGCACAGACGCGTCGCCGCCCACTGTACAAAGTCACATGATAGAAGCCGGTATTGTGGCGGCCATCTTGTAGTGGTGAGGGAGTGCTGTATCGCTAGTCACTTGGGTTTGTAGTGACCAGTATTTTACACTAAAGGGCCTTAATGTGGGAAACATTTGGGGGAAGGGAAGGACCCCGTGTATGTCAGAAATATGCCCTTCGAGTTTCTGCGTGTATATCAGAATAACCGCCCGGCCTGATGTCGGCTCAAACTATGGCGGCCATGATGTAATGGGCAGAAAACCTAACGTGGGCAGACAGTGACGAGAGTATGCAGGTCTAGCGGCCACATGTTTGTCTTATAGTCAGGCGGACCCTGGTGTATTGGTGGCAGGGAACCGATGTCAACGTGTGGGTCAAGGCCAGAGGGAGTTGTGGTAACAACAAGGGAGAGTGTGGTTAAGTGTTGTATTTACATTTGATGTTACACCTTTGTCAGATGTGGAAGCAAGATATGAAACTAGATGATTTAAAGTGAGTGCCAGGGAATGTCTTCGTTGAGACCCTGTTTATCAGAAGAAAGTCGGTGTACCCATCTCTGTTCCTTCCGGAAAAGGGCATTTTTCGGGCAGTTTGGGCTGGATTCTAACACTACCCACTTCATAGAGTCTTCATTGTGGTTGGAATCTACATAGTGTTTACACATTTTTGTATGGGTCTTCTTGCAGCGGAAATTGCTGCGATGTTCGATGATACGGGTTTTGACGGGGCGGGTTGTCATCCCGATGTACTGTAAGCCACACAGGCACGTAAGCATGTATATGCAATGTGATGTGTTGCAATTGGTGTGGTGTCTGAGCTCCCATTTGAAAGTCTCAGAAAGCTGTATGGTCTTCAGTGTCATGGTGTATCTGCAGACCCCACACATGCCGCACGGGTAATGGCCCGTCACGGGGGGTAAATGCCACAAGGTTTGTTGAGTTTCTTTCCTGACACTCTTGGGCCTAGTGCTGATTAGGATATTCTTCAGCTTTTGTGATCTCTTGAAGGCGAACCTCGGTTCTTCCAGGACCATGTCCCCTGTGTTGAGAATACCCCAGTGGTGTTTGATCGTATTCCTGATTTTATTGGATAATGGGGTGAAGGTGGTTACACAGGTGATCGGTTGATTCTCAACCGGGACTCTTTCCTGCCGTTCAAGGAGGGCTTCTCGGTTATTATTCCTGGCCCGTTTTCTAGCTTTTAGGACATCCCTTTTAGGGTAGCCCCTATCAAGTAAGTTCCTAGAGAGGATTGCGGACTCCTTCTTGTAGTCGGACACAGCACTACAATTGCGCCTTATCCGCAGGAATTGGCCAAAAGGCAGGTTAGTATGTAAGGCCCTTGGATGGTGGCTCTTGTAGTGTAGTAGGCTGTTGCGGTCTGTGGGTTTTCTGTACATGGTAGTGCTTATGGACCCTTCTTCCAGTTTTATTGTTAGGCCAAGGAAGGAGATCTCATTAGGTGAGGAGGCCATGGTGAAATGTAAGTGAGGGTTCAATGTGTTGACCCATTCAAGAAAAGCTTCGTGAGAGGTAGGGGGGCCTCTCCACAGGGTTAAGATGTCATCAATGAAGCGTCTCCACATTTTAATGTTGTCCCGGAAAGGATTCGACTCATGGTGTATATGTAATCCCTCAAATTTAGCCATATACAAACAGGCCACCGAAGGGGCAAAAGTACTGCCCATAGATGTACCTTGGGTCTGGTGATAGTACTTGCCTCTGTACTCGAAATAGTTTTCGGTGAGAGCTAGGGTGGCGCATTCCATAATGAAGGTCTGCGGAGTGTTAGAGTTCCAAGTTTCTAAGCCCAGTCTTTCCTCAATTACCTCTAGAGTGGCCCTCTGGGGAATGTTCGTGTAGAGGGCTTCAACATCTAGGGTAATCAAGAGATCAATCTCTCCTATGTCCTGGATGGTATCCAGAATTCGTAGTACATCCGTGGTGTCTTGGATGTATGAGGGAATGCATTTCACAAGTGGTTGTAGGAAATGGTCACAGAATTGTGAGAGTGGCTCCAATACGGAGTCTATCCCTGAGACAATCGGTCTCCCTGGTACTGGCCTGGTTGCTTTATGGATCTTGGGCAATATATAAAAATATGGTACCCTTGGGTCCTTTTTTATAAGAAAATCTGCCTCCTTTCTGGTGATCCATTGTTCACATTCCGCGCTTGTAACCAAGCTTGTGATCGTGGTCTCTAGGTGCACACGCAGAAACTCGAAGGGCATATTTCTGACATACACGGGGTCCTTCCCTTCCCCCAAAGGTTTCCCACATTAAGGCCCTTTAGTGTAAAAAACTGGTCACTACAAACCCAAGTGACTAGCGATACAGCACTCCCTCACCACTACAAGATGGCCACCACAATACCGGCTTCTATCATGTGACTTTGTACAGTGGGCGGCGACGCGTCTGTGCACGCCGGATTGTTTGTTTGTTTAAAAGAACTCCGACCGCCGAGCTCACTTATCTACTCGAGCTCGGCGGATATGGGTAGGTCTCCCCACGCGGACACAGGCGATTCGAGGTGAGTGACACTGTTCTGAGCGGGAGAAGGGAGGTTAGAGCCTCTATCCTGGAGCATTACTTTGCTTGCATTAGTAACCCAGAGGCGCTACCTATGTGCTCCCCTTTAGCTACATCTAATGGGCTCATCCCTGATGTTCTGTCCCGCCGACCCCTCATGTGGCAAGTAGTCCTTGACCAGTAGGTGAGTAGGGAACGTGTGCTTTACCATTATAGCACTTGTCAGGTCACAGTGTGAGTTTGTGTTTACCTAGCCACAGTATGATATAATCGGTGCCTTTACCACAAGACCTGCTCATTAAAATGACACTGAATGGGCGGTACATCTCTCCTAGACTGCTGCTTTTTAAACCATTGTTTTTATACATCACTCTTTCACACCACAGTTCTTCTCACATACTCAGTGGTTGTGTGTGCTCCCCACAATGCACGTTGCACGCTCAATCATTCCAGGCATGCAGTGGTTGTGCTCAATAGTTCACAGTACCGCCAGCATGCCACATCTTTTACATGCCCTGGCAATGACGTGATTTGTTTTGGTTTACTGAAAAAACGTATTAACCATTCTTTCCTTATCTTTTCTCTATGTATAGGCATAGGAGAATCCACAGAGGTAACATACACCACACACATGACACTAGCATGTTGTTCTTTTCCTCACTTTTGTAAGGTCCTGATGAATCGCGGGTGACTTTACCCTATGCGAGAAACATGTCGACCACTTTCACTTCTAGTCTCCTCTAGGGTCACTCGACCTAACCTGTTGATACCTAGCGAGCCAGCCCCACGTTTTAATTACAGCCAGGGGACCCCCAGAATAAAGTGAATTCCGGTACCCCTTGCTACATTTTAATATCCCAATCATAACAACACACCATCCTACCCACACACCCCCACCTCACCATAAGGCTGTTGGATAAAAGATCTCCGCCAAAGAGCCCCTCCTTGAGGTGAGCCCGTCGGGTGTTGCACCGCCTCCCCGACGAGGAGCAAACGCCTATGATGAAGCATGACACCCTTCTGGGTGTGTGAGGCAACTACATCCAACATAATGGATGCCCTAGGGTGTCATTCAAACACCTTTGGTCACGCCAGCTAAATCTCCCCTATCTCTCCACAGGAACAGTTCAGCAACCTTTCTATTGCATCCCATGTATAAAGGCGCACATGGAGAAATATAAATATACCACCATAAAGAAAATGCAGTTTAGATGAATCGTACTCGGGACAAAAACTATCGTCTGTAATGAATACATGTTAATACATATTAATAAATGAGAATCATGTAGATAAATGTCTACTAAATACCCATATCGATATAGAATAAAACAACTGTTGGGATTATGAAGGATCGAGTTCCCAATTCAATATGGCGACCGCGATCGGAGCTCGCCCTTCTAAACCGGGCTCTCTGAGACAGAAGGATTGAGTGCCCAATCTAAGATGGCGACCGCGATCGGAGCTCGTTTTTCTAAACCGGGCTGTTCAAGGCAATCCAAATGACAATAACAATAGTATTTTTCATGTAGAAAAGTGCACATCGAGAAATAAAAACATACCACCATAAAGAAAATGTAATTTAGATGTATCCCACTCAGCATAAAAACTACATTTACGAAATGACTAACGTCCAGATATCTAGTCCATACAAATAGGACTGGATGTTTATAAAACATTGAAATATCAAACTGTGGACAGCAAGTATGCTTTATAAACTAAATATGCTGGCTGGTACCAGATATGTAAATAATTAAACACACTACAAGATGGCAGTGCTAAAACCCAAATCAAACGAACTAGCTAACAATAAACAGACACCAGGTGATAGCAATTAACTAATCAACAAGGGTATATAATCCGAAAACAGTAGGTGAGTTAACCAGTTGCAAAAAATCCGGAGAAGAGGAAGGCGCCACGCAGTTCAGCTACCTATATCAAGTAAATAGGACAAAAAGAGGGGGCTCTAACTTTAGAGAGAAGATGGGTACAACATTATTTTCCCTATTCTTTTTTTCTATTTGTTTCCCTAGAGTTGACAGCTAAACATTTTAAAAAAAAGCTCCAACTGAGACACTGCATAATCTAAAGATTTGGACAAATAAGAGAGTGAACTAAACAGAAAGTAACTCCTTGTCTAACCAGTGAGGTAAGATTATCACTGTAGATATAAGACAGAGCACCAGATGTCCTAGAAAAACCCAGATTAAAACCATGAATGTTTTTTTTGATATGATACAGCTAGAAAGATAGAAGGAAAAGAAAAGGTAGCTCCCAGAGGCGTTCTTCCCACCACGCAAAGTGATATGGAAAGTGGACCGGTAAGAACTAAGTACATTAACATGTCTGACTAATGCAAGTAAAAGTGTAGTGTTACAAAAATATGTCTTTTTCCAATTAGGATTGAAGTGGGTCCTTTCCATAAAAATAGAGTGAAAACCGGAAATTAACCACCATATGAGGTAAAGATCAGAACTGTAGTTTTTCTGATAAATGTCCACATAAGTCAGCAGGAACAACTATATGAAAAGTTTTGTTGTTCTAGCATAAACAAAGAAAAAGTGTAAAGAGCGGATAGAAACAGGCTCAGACAACAGATCCAGGAAATAAAATCTCCTGGGTAAGTCAACCGCCGGGGGTGACTGCAGAGTCAATAGGACAAATAGTCCGTGATGTTAATTAATGAAACATCGAACATGTATCTAGAGTACTATAACATGATATAAGTCCTAGATATAAATACTTAAGCAAACAAGCAATAAATTAGAGATGCTTGATAGTAATGTACAATGACCTTTGTATTGCAATTTGTGTGGGTTACCAAATATTAGGGCAAAACTAAATAGTTGTAGCAATCTAAGTGCAATTGATGTAATAAAAGTATGGGACCTAATGAAATGTACTATGATCTTTGTAGATGTGACAAATACAGGGAACGAGTCCTGAAGAAGGTGCGAGAATAAAACAAAGGGCACCGAAACGCCGCGTCGACAGTTTGTTCCTTTACCATTGTTTGACCAATAAATGTGATGTTTTTAATATGTTGATGTAGACAGTGCTATTATAGCATTTTTAATCTCATAACTTTTTTAATATTTGAGTGTATATTTTTGCAAATATTTGAAATGTATTGCTTGTTGGTTCATATAACGTATCTCATGTTATTATGCATTTTTAAACTTTTACAAAATAAATGAATGACATTTTACATAAACTTTTGTCCCTGCACATGAGGTTTTTATAGTACGTGTGGGTCTGACAGATTGTTTCAGGTGTAAATTTGGTAACCCGTATAACACTGCAAATCCCTTGTTTCCCAATGAGAACGTCCTCTTAGGGATGTACCTCAATTAAGATTCACTAAGTCCAGGAGAAGGAATTCTGTATTTTGTATGATTGGTGACCCAATCCTTTTCCTGTCTGAAAGGGAAGCTCCCTGCTCAATTTTTTTTAGCTTTCTTGGGTACTACCACGACCGGCGATACCCATGGGATCGGTTCCGATGTGCACTCAATGATGTCTGTCTTTAGGAGATCTTGAAGTTCATTGTCTACAGCTTGTTGTAAATGAAAAGGTACCTTTCTGTGATGTTGAGCTACTGGGCTCACACCTTTGTCGATGTGCATTTTTACTTTGAAGTGGTTGAGTTCACCTAGTCCTTTGAAAAGGTTCAGAAATTTTGAAACAATGTCGGGGGCATCTTCAGTCATGAAGAGAAGTTCCACGAGCTTTAGCCTTTCAGCCGTGGGCAAGCTGAGCAGGCAGTCGGCTAGGTCTGGGCCTTCGACAACATGGACATAAGCTGGAATTTTCCTGTCTTTGTATGACAGAGTTGTGTTGAAACGACCTAAGCATGGCAGCGGTTTTCTTGACATCCACGTGAATATTCGGACAGCTGCTGGTTCTAGTTTGGGTTGTGGTTTCATGCTCTGATACTCAAGTGCGCAGATGTAGTTTAGAGATGCTCCTGAGTCTAGGACAAACTTGGCAGGGTGATCTCCTATCCAGATGTCCATCTTCGGATACTTCTTCATTCGATCTGGGTCTGACACCATGCAGATGTATTTGTCACTGTCTTGAGACACAGGTGTGTGTGACAAGGACTCGCTAGACGTTGATCTTTGTGATCGATACGAGCTTGCCAACCCCACACTTGACCTGGAGGAGCTAGAGGAGCATTCTTCCCTTCCTTTTACTGCACGGGCATGGTGTTGTGTGGTAGATTGGGGTTTGGGGGGCCTTCGCCCTGACCGTTGAGTCTGACAGACCGTCTCGAAGTGATTCTCCATTCCACAGCGATGGCATCGCTGGCCGATAGCTGGGCATTGTCCTGAATGAGAGTAATCCTGACCACATCTGTAGCATGCTGGTTCGGTTTTGCTGGGTTTGATGTGTTGTGACTCGTGTCGGGATGATGTTCTCCTGGAGGTCGTGAAGTGGGCTGGTTTACTTGACCTGTGATGGTCTGTCTTGTATCTCATTTCTTTGTGTGCTTGCATCCTGAATGCTTGTTCCTTCCTCTCGGTCTTGTGGGTCTCCATCTTCTTTGCGTGGTCTTCTGCTTGGTCGTTGATTCTCGTCAGTTCTTCAAATTCTTCAAGAGTGTAATGTTTTTTTAGCAACCGCCGGCGTAAAGATTCAGATTGGCAGCCTTCAATTATGCGGAGCCGAAATGCGTCTTCAGTGTTAAAATTGTCGAACTCACAGTGGCGCGCTAGTCTTCTGATACGCACGATGAAATCACACATGCAGTCTTCTTTCTCTTGGGTGGCTAAGTTGAACATATAGCGTTCGTAATCCAAGTTGCGTTTATGCAGAAATCTTCTATCAAGGGCTCCCTTCACATCGTCATAAGGGGCAGTGGCTGCGTTTGGCAGTTCTTTGATGATCTGCGCAATGTCTTTCCCCACCAGGTTTCGTAGGGCTATTAGCTTCTGCTTGGGGTCATGTACTTGAGACCCGGTCATGTAGTCTTCAAAATCCTCGGCCCAGCGCTTCCATTTGGGTCCCATGCTGTTGCCGGATGTCAGTTCTAGAGGTTCTGGTGGCCGTAGGTAGGGTACTCCCCTGTGTGTCTGGGGAACAAGCACTGGGTTGTCTTGGGCTGCTGGGCCTGGTGGGTTGCCTGGAGCCACCGCTCCTCCTGAGGCACCTGTCGAGCTGGTGACGGACATTTTGGTTTAGTTATGTCACCCAGTTGGCTCCTGCTGCTTGATTTGTAGTGTCTTTCAAGTTTTCCCGCGTCTTCTTGGTGACTTAAAGGTATAACTTTTGTGGCGCCTGACCCCAAAATGGCCGACTCTCAATGACTTTTGTCACAGGGTATCTATGGCCAGTGCCTGACCTTAAAATGGCCACCTCTCGGAACACACTGCACTGTTTCTAAATCTTGTTTCTCCTGTCTTTAGGCTTTAGTGCCCTTCCATCCACAGGCTACATACATTTGCTGGGTATCTCAGTGTTCAGGAATCACCCCGATGCTCTTGTGCTCACTCGGCAGGTCTGGGGGTCCTCACCGGCGCTTTCAGCCGTTTCGTGCCGTTTCTGTAGCACAGGTTCCGCCAAAATAACATTCAGCTCGGATGAGGGGTCTGTGGCTGTCTTGGCCGTTGCTGTAAGCTTCGTTCTTCATGGCGCTTTCGCGCGGGGTTTGCACGCCCTTGGCAGCACCCGACACAACGTGCAGAGCATTTCTGCTTTCGCGCCCTTTCGCGCCGTTGGGTAACCGGCTGCAGACTATCTGGTTAAAGGGCGTGCACGGACGGCTGGGGCTGACTCAGGTTGCGATGGGTAATCAGGGATCCCACCCTCGTCGCCAGTGTCGCTAGCCCCTGAATAAGACACAGGAGTCGGGAGTATATGGTAGTACGTCTTTATTCTCCTTCTACCATTCTCGTACTGACCTGTCCCCGTTCCCTTGTTCCGTTTCTACCCCCGACCCTTCCTCCTTGCCTGCCCTGTCTCTAGACAGAGGTCAGGCATAACGATATGACAGTTCTCTTGCCTCTTCTTGCCTCTGTTCCCTCGTTGTGATTGTTGTTCTGGCTTGTTGGGCTTGCTTTCCTGCCCCTCCCTCGTTGTGGAGTTCTGACACTCACTTTCTGCAAACTGACTGTGCTCCAGATCCAGCTGGAATTCTTTCTGCCTTTCAAAACGATCCGAGCCGACGACTGCTTAGAAACCACAAAAGGCTCTGATGCGACGGGGGGCCGCGTACTCCCGGCGCCCAGGGAATACAGCTTGGGGTACAAGACGAGCAGTGTGCACAGGCGACGGGAGTCCAACGCTTGCTTTGCTGCCGCAGGTCAAAACTGCCGCTGAGCGCCTCGAAGCGCGGAGACCCGCTCCAGAAGACACTGAAGCTGTGTCAATCGGGCCAGTGCGACTTGAAGCCGGCAGCGCTTACGGACTGCAGCCATGAGGAATCAGCAGGGCCTCCCTGACAGAGGGCACCACTCCCTGTGCTGCAAGTAGACAATCACCTCGGCGTATCCCGCTAGGAAGGACAGACACTTCTCCATCACGGAAACGGGGTGTCCAAGCCACACCCCTGGCAGCAGCAGCATACGTTAGTGGGAAAGTGATGTCTGCAGCAGAGGTGAGGTCGTATAAAACATTATTTCCGTATCTCATTTTAGCTCTCCGTATACACTGAGCCTGAGGGGTGACAGCGGTATGCCTGCGCATTTCCACGTTACCATGACCATTTGATCAACGGAGATAAGCGAACTAAATTGCACCAGGGTCCGCTTCTGGCTTCGATGATTGGGCATAACTACATAGGCCCCCTGCCATGCCCCCTCCACCATGTACAACGCCTGCACCTGGTCTTGGCATTTTAGCCACCACAGCAGTGTTATACTGCAGACACTCAATTACGCCTGGCAAAGCAGAACTACACATCCCAACATGCAACACGGGTGAATGCGTCTTTCAAAACTTGGCATCAAATAGACAGACAGCCATCGCTACCACATCAAGGTTTTGCAAATTGGATGATCTTCTCATTTTGATGTAGCGCAGAAGTAACTTCGGGGAGCTACAAAGGGAATTACTGGAAACATTTGATTTGCTGTAGAGACAGCTTAAGAATATGATTCTATACCCAGAACGGTGTGGTGGAAGGGTAGATAGACACTGGTAATTTTGATTGAATGACAGGAGAGCTCTGTGTGTGTGTGTAGCTCTGTGTGGCTCTGTGTGTGGCTATGTGTGTGTCTCTGTGTGTGGCTCTGTGTGTGGCTCTGTGTGTGGCTCTGTGTGTGGCTCTTTGTGTGGCTCTGTGTGTGGCTCTGTGTGTGGCTCTGTGTGGCTCTGTGTGTGGCTCTGTGGGTGGCTCTGTAGGTGGCTCTGTGTGTGGCTATGTGTGTGGCTCTGTGTGTGGCTCTGTGTGGCTCTGTGTGGGGCTCTGTGTGTGGCTCTGTGGGTGGCTCCGTGTTTGGCTCTGTGTGGCTCTGTGTGTGGCTCTGTATGTGTGTGTGGCTGTGTGTGTGTGTGTGGCTGTGTGTGTGTGTGTGGCTCTGTGTGTGTCTCCTTGTGTGTGGCTCTGTGTGTGTCTGTGTGGCTCTGTTTGTGTGTGTGGCTCTGTGTGTGTGGCTCTGTGTGTGTGTTTGGCTGTGTGTGTGTGTATGTGTGTGTGTGTGGCTGTGTGTGTGTGTGCATGTTTGTGTGGCTCTATGTGGCTGTGTGTGTCTGTGTCTTTGTGGGTGTGTGGCTCTGTGTGTGTGTGTGTGGTGTGTGTGTGTGTGGTTGTGTGTGTGTGTGTGGCTCTGTGTGGGTGTGGCTGTGTGTGTGTGTGTGTGTCTCTGTGTGTGTGTGTGGCTCTGTGTATGTGTGTGTCTCTGTCTGTGTGTGTGTGGCTCTGTGTGGGTAGCTTTTTTTGTAGGTGGCTGTGTGTGTGGGTGGCTCTGTGTGTGTGGCTCTGTGTGTGTGTGAGTGGCTCTATGTTAATGACTCTCTGTGGGTGGTTCTGTATGTGTGTGTGGGTGGCTTTGTGTGTGTGGCTCTGTGTGGGTGCAAATGCAATAGGTCTTGCATTTGCGAGCGATTAAGCTATTGGCATTGTAAATCACAATGCCATTTATTTATGTTTTAAAAACAAAAACATAAATAAAAATAATGTCATGACCAATGCCAACAGCTCTAACTTTAACAATGCCAAGACCATTGTATTGTAAATGCTCATTTTTTTTGTCACCACTCCTTACAATCTAGTGTACTTGCTGACCAACCAAGAACAATAGGCATAGATCCTTGAAATACACTTTACTTTGACAGAGTCACTTATTGGCTTGGCCGGGCATTCTCATTTTAGACATTTACACGTGGCCTATGACAGCGCAACATTGAGTTCTGATTGCGAGGGCAAATGTCAGGCACGTCATTGACGACTGCTACCTCTACCGTAGTTGTGACTTGACAGCTCTCAAGATCGCGGATGTGCACATGTACGCAGTGGCCGACCGCTTGTTTTTATTCTTCATTAGTGAGCGCGTATCCCTCCATTTTTGCAAAGACGCACTACCAAGCAGTACTGAGTTAACAGCACCCCAGAGGTCAGCCACAATGATTATTTAAGGCAGCGCTAAGGCACTCACCTTGGCCTGTCCTTTGTTTATTTTTAATGATATTGGAAGTAGTAAACGCGAACACACTTTCGGGTGAGTATTCACCAAGTAAATCTGGTTGAGTATTTCCCCCATGGAATGTTTTTGCTTTATTTTATACAAGGCAGTTTTGCTACAAAAGAAGCACCTATTGGTTCCTTATTTGAATTTGGACTTGGACGAATGGTCTCATCCGGTCACCAAGGTATGTAACTTTACAGCCTTAGTCCATTCTTATACATTACTCACATATGGGACGTATCTCTTATGCCAGGTTGACACTCTTTTACAACACATGCTACTTTTTTACTGCACAGGTATCTATTAACTTGAGTTGAAAGTGTGTGATCCTAACTAACCTATTGTTAATCAGAAAGTTTCTATAATATGTGAGATTAGTATTTGTGACTCCACCTGTCTAAATTGCTCCAGGCTAGCCAACACACTGACACTCAGTATACATTTTATCATACAAGCTGTCCACAATTATGTATTTAGTCCTGAGGAAGACCCTACAGTGATGTTTTCAAACCACACTCATTTTTTGGGGGTCGAAACGTCAACGTAAACTGAACAGACATTCCATGCCAGATCAGACATATTCATGCCTGAATGAAAGTCATATGTCTTATTAAGGACACCCAAATAAGCTTTTATATGTATGTCATACTTGTCAATTGTCTTTTTGTCTGCTGTGTTAGTTTTTATGTAATGTATCAGGTATATATGTATGTAATTTTTCTATGTTGTGAAGCAGTCCTGTGTTCTTGAATATTGATATGTGTATCATAGCATACAATATGATTTTACATTAGATCGGTCACACTTTTGCATTAAAAGAGTTGTGGTATTTATTATTTATTTGGTTTGTCATTTATGATCAGGATTTACTTTTGTGGATCATTGAGTGATAGTCCTAAAACACTGTGGAAAAGCTTTGTTGAAAAGAAATCCTTGTTGCAAAACACAAAGTAAGTTGGATTACATTCATTAGGTACCTGTTGAAGCAAAAGACAGGAGTATTTAATCACAGGGATCACCTTTAACCACTTTGAAGAGTTCTGTGACACATCAGAAAACCCTGATGAAGGAGATCATTCAGGATATTCAGGAGAGGGCATAATGATATTGCAATAGTGATATCAAAAAATTGATAGGTAACATATGATATATGCTGGCAGGGCGTTGATTGTGAAACTAAGACACCTAAGATTAAATTAATTTGGTAAACTATGGTAGAACACCAAATGATAAGAATAGAAATGTAAAAACGTTCTCTGTTTGAGAAAACAATTTACATTTCACGATTGTTCCAATAAAGAATGTCTCTTATTAAGGCTAGATTGAGGATTATACTAAAATAGGCAGTTAGAAGGGGCAATGTTTACATAATTTGTTGAAATATTGTGATCTTATTGCTAAGTGGTAATTGCATTAAATGGAAATGAGGTTTCCACATAGAACAAATAAAAGTTATGCAGTGTTTCCCTAATATATAAGGTCCCACATTCCTCCCAGACCCATATAGGAGTCTCGGGTAATTCAGTGCTTGTAATTGAGTGTCTTAATCCAATAGTATGTAGAACGATTTGCAGGGTGTTTGTAGATGTTGTTGTGTCCTCTGTTTATGTGAATGAGAACTCATCAAACTTAAGCATTTGCCTTGATGTTGGTCAGCTCCAGGCCTTTCGAGTGAGGCAAGTCCACCTGAGTGCCCATGTCAAGCATCTGACTATTCTCCAAAGATGCCAGATGAGGCCACCCCTCCTGTATTTTATGTAACTAGATCTGTAAGATTTGTGCGAGCACCTTGATGACTCATCAACAAGTTGTAATGTGTATATGTATGTATATATATTTGTTCATGCCTTTTATTTAAGAAAGGGGGTGATGTTATGCCCTGTGTTTACGCGTATGAGTGCTCGGTAAGAGATATAAGCATAATAAAACTTTTTTTCAGTTGTAATAAAAGGAACAACAATATCAGAATTTGAAATTGAAATAAATAACTACTGCTGCTCACACTGCTAGCATTTGATTCCTATCTATTTTTAATCTTTGTAATTATTATAAGGGCTATAAACGTTTTCCTACTCAAGTGCTAACGTAAATTGAAATTAATTACGAGGCATCTTTGATGCGAATGAAAACAACAAGACGCGTTTGTATTTAGAGTCTGACCCCTCCAGAGACTACAAACTGTATGTTAATTAATCTCTGTTATGTCTTACTACAGCACATAAACATTTTTACTGTTTGCATTAAATCGGCATTTGTCTTGTTCACATAGGGATATATTCTCAAGAACATGTGATAACCATTGCAAAAGTTACTTAACTCAACCCTCAACATTGCGGGAAATTTACGGCGTGTTAACCAGGTATTCACAAAATGACAGTACCATGCGATAGTCACCAGATAACGCGTCAATTGGCAGCTTTAAAATCAACGCCACTCCACAAAAATGCAAAATGCGAAACACGAACGCAAATAAACCTGCGATGAGGCCAAGCGCTATACAAAAATCAGCAAAAACCAGCCACAGGCCTGCAATTCACATCTGTCAGGCAGGAACAATCACCATAAAAGTAGAAAAACAACAGACAGACAAATGCCAAACAACAGCAAAGAACCATGGATGTTGCTGGAGCAAGTACAGAGGAGATACAGAACCCCAAAATCCCCACGGAGGACCTGCCTGGGACCTCGGGGTCGGGAAAGGCCAAGTAGGAAGAGTAGGAAGAAGCGCTTCAGTCACAGGAAAACAGGATCCTGATAACGGAGTTGGTAGAACACCATCAACAACTATTTGTCACCTACACGGTGTCATTGGCAACCAAAAATGGACTATGGCAGTCCAATGTAGACAAGGTGAATACAGTGGGAGTGCTGAAGAGGACAATGGACAAGGTAAAGAGGTGATGGAATGATGTCAAGCGAAAAACCAAGCAGAAACTCGCAAACCACTGCAATGCAACAATGCAGACTGGAGGTGGCAGTCCTGCACCACAGGAGGAGCTGGATGACATGGTGCAAATTGTGTCCACAGTCATCAGTGGGGAGACAGTGGCTGGAGTTAGGGGGACCTAACACTGCCCAACTGGATCGGACACAACAGCACCAGGGTGGGTGACGACCAGGGACTGGGGGTCGTGGGACATGTGCACATTGGCACACATGCACAATTGAGCTGAGCACATCAGCAGACAAACCATGCCCCACACCCCAACTCCCACCAAGACAGCAATGTACCTAAGAATGCTACATATCAGCAACGTATAAGCACCAAAGTCAGAGGCACACCACATGAAAGGGAGAAGGGGCAGCCAAAGCCAAGCTGCAGGGTGACTCCCCAAAAATGCGGCACATACACATCACATGCAGAGTACATCAACATTGACAATGAAGTGGCACAAACCACAAAACAGTACAGAGGTCACAAGTGATGCCGACTGGGTGTAGACACTGGCCAATCAAAAGTGGCATTGAGGGAAATGTGAGTAGATAATGTACAGGTACAAACACACAGCTGTGATGGTGTCGAAATGTCCACTGTACCACAGCAAATGGGCAGCCGCTCCGAAACAGCCATGATGTACACAGTCATGCAGTCTGTGTGTAAACATGTACAATGCGACAATTACACAAGTGGACACAATGTTAAACTGTATCTCCACTTCACATTGCAGAGGGACAATCGTCACTTCCTGCAGAGCAGTCCCAACCTCTCTTCTCTGATGATAAAGAGGACCACGACACCTTTGACTCCGATTGCCTCCAGGAATTCATTGACAGTCTTAGCAGCCCACCTCCAGGAGCAGGGCAGCCCAGCTCCAACAAGGAGAACCCATCCCCTGCACAGACCACACAGCAGGCAGCACCCACCACCACAGCTGCCTCCTTGGACCCCCACAAAGAACACACGGCCTCCCAACGCCGTGTGTTGGGATGCTAGGAGCAGCTGGCTGAACAGGTGCGGAGGGCTTTGACCGCATGGCAGACAAACTAGATGCCATACGTGGGTGTCTAAGTCCCATCAGGGACCACTCACAGTCCCTAATGGACACCAACAGTCTGCTCCATGCCCTCCAACGAACCATGGCTGACATCGCCAGAGTCCTGACTGTGCGACAAGTACGACTGTCTGGTCAGGGTGCCTCCAGCGAGCTCACCCGGGAGTTGGGACTCATGCGGCGGTTCATGGAGAACATGGAGTGGGCCAATGTGGAGAGAGCGGCTGCCAAGGCTGCACACCAGCGAGAGGTAGCTGGGTTCCACAATGACCTCAAAACCTTCCTCATGGCATTGCAGCCACAAGGCCTGGCGCAGATGCATAATGCTGCTACCCCCACATCCACATCTCCTCCTCCTGAAGTGTCAGTGCCACGCAGTGCAGAAGACATTCCACCTCCTGCCCCTGAGGTTTCAGTGCCACACAGTGCTGGTGAAAGGCTAGCACCATTCACACGTGAGGCACATGTAACATCAGAGGAGGAAGATGTGGATGAAACCTCCTTACTAGTACGGATGAAACTGTAGCATTTACATCTGCCATATGGCCAGTTTCAGATTGGTTCTGCCCACTGCATCATCAGCTTCCATGTTCCCCGATACACTCTGCGACACTCATCTTGGACCTCGACATGGACTGCCATATTCTGTTTGCCAATGACGCAGCTATCAGACTGCGGACTGAACTCTACCTCTTCCATTGGACTTCTCATTCTCTCACGGACTCTGGCTGGCTCGCTACAGTCCAACCTCTGAAAGTGGGCTTTGCATCACCCTGTATTGCTTCAGATGCAACACTCCAATGAATGTGCATTAAACATTCTGAATCACACAGATGTGTCATCTCTGTAGTCTTTCAAGTTTGGTTATGGATGAATGTAGGGTCAGTGAATTCCTCTTACGTCCATGTGGCTCATGTCACTGGACTTGGGTCACCACGTGAGACATTGCCGATTGTCATTCGGGTTGCGCAGACACAGCAACAGCCACACACGCATTTGTTACTTTCTCGTCTAGCCCCGTACGGAACCACGAACCAAGCCCGGGATCATCTTTCAAACCCTTACACTGGACTGGCATAGGCCAGGTCAGCCCACTTTGTTTATGCTCCAGGGGAGGCAACACAGGAACATGTGCCAGGACACCCCTGTAGTGATCTGCTGCTCACAGGTCTAGTTGTCAGCATGCCACAGCCACTCCCTCATGGCTGGTTTACACCCATTCCACACCCATCCAGCGCATGTGTCACAGCACAGGTGACCCTGCTGATAAACAGGGCAGGGCACACAAGCACAATGCCATTTCAAACCTCTGTAGGGGTGTATCCATGTGGTATGCATGTAGGCATGGGGGCCCAGGGGCCTGCAACTACACATTCCGCCGGTCCGGAGGTGACATATGGCGTCCGCACCACGATACCCAATCATAATGGGTCCATGACTGTGGGGGCACAGACTTGGTGGCACCAGATACACTGCGTCCGGCACTAGCACACCGCCAGGGGACAGTGACATTTGGTGCACTAAGGTAGGGGCACCTTAAGTGCTGAGCGGGTGTGTAGCCTGCGATGATGCCCCGTCCCGGCGGTCCAGACGGCTCAGGTTTTGTGTGCCCTGCTGGACCTCAGTGTAGGCCTGAGCCAGCGGGCAGCGTGGGCCTACCGCCATGTGGGTTCGCCTCCTGGATCACAGAGTTAGTGGCACGTATGAGGTTGAGCGGGTGTGCAGCCTGCGATAATGCTGGGTGCACTGGTATGTCCTCTTCCATGGAGAAATCAAGACCCAGCACCAAATGTGAGACCTGGCGGCCCGCAGAGTGGAGGTACATTATGTGAAGGGTAACATGTCCACGGGCCCTGGGCTTGGGTCTTGTACTGGCACGCAGTGGGCCCTCATTTCTACACACCGGTGGCAGAAGGTGAGCAGTGAGGCCTGGGTGTGCAGGGGCCGGCATGCACCGCTGAGCGGCGGGAGGGGCTGGGGTGCAGCTGCCTTGGTGCGCAGGGGTGGACAGGCGATGATATCGCTTGCAATTGTATGTACTTTGCCATTCAGGTATCTGGACTCTGTTTCAGATGACGGGTCTGTCTCAGATGTGTGACCTGGTAAACTGCACCTCATACCGGCACGTGGTTGGAGACACATCAGTGGCAGCAGGTCAGCAGGTGAGCAGTGTGGCTTGGGTGCGCAGTGTTGGCACTCTCTCTCCCTGTTACTCTCTTTTTTCTCTATTTCCCTCTACCCCTCTCTGTCCATCTATCTCTCTCTCCCCCTCTCTGTACATATTTCTCTCTCTTCCCCTCTCTGTCCGTCTTTCTCTCTCTCCTCCTCTCTGTCTGCTTTCTCTCTCTCCCCCTCTCTTTCCGTCTTTCTCTCTCAACTCCTCTCTGTCCATATTTCTCTCGCTCACCCTCTCTGTCCATCTTTCTGCCGCTCTTCTTCACTTAATCTCTCCTTCGCCCTCTCTCTGTTCTTTGATGTGCGCAAGATACACCTTTTCATCGTGATTTTTCTCTTGCAGGCTGGGACCAACAAATTGTCCCGAGCGGAGCCGCCATGTGTCTTTATTTCTGTTCTGCATTTATTTTAATAAATGATCATTTGTTGCTTCGAAGGTGAATGTGTGATGTTAATTTTTGTGACGACACATGCATGTCACCAGATGTGATTTTGCGACATCATGCAAGTTATTTGGCATATGAATCCATGTGGTTGATGTGACATATCTTTGTCAGGGGTGGTTGGGGGGGTACCCGGAGTGGGGTCCTGGGGAGGAGGTGGGTGTTGTTGCCCTCTTGGGGCTCCGGGATGCATGTTCTGGGGCTCCATGGCATCTGTTGTTCTTCATGTGTGGCTCTGGACTAGGCTCTCTTTTGTGGTGCAGGTTGTAGTCAGACTCTGCATCAGGTCAGTGCAGGTGTTAGTTTCCTGGTGCTAACGCGCCTTATCGCATGTTTTGTGATCTTATCGCTGGTCTGTCTGGTCTTTGAGAATGTTGCGGTGTGGTCTTGTCGCAGCTATTGCTTGGGAACGTCTACTCTGCATCTCATTAGCGATAGTTGCCGGGGTCATCCTTGGCAATGTTTTTTTGCGGCTGCTATCGCCAGCAAACTGGTTATATGGGCTGTTTGCACAAGCTTGTGAATGGGGTGGTAAGTTTATCGCAGATATGTCTGCGTTAAGGTACTGATAACTTGGCAATAGCTCCTTGAAAATGTGACCCATAGTTTTTTGTTTTTTATCCAAAATCGAGAAATGATGTGACACTAATGCCACTGCTGCTGGTTTAAGTTCTTAATGGTATGCACATTAACATGTCTCCTAACTCACTCTCTCAACTTTAAGGCTCGAGCTATATGTAATAAAGGACGTTGTTTTTTGCAATTCTTGCATAGTGATAGGCTTTTTGAAATAAACACGACCTAAAACGGCATAGTAAAATGTTATATGTTCCTGTCAAACAGTTTCCATGGAAAATAAAGGCGAAGCAGTAAACAGTTCCATAAAAATAAGTTATTTTTATCTTTTAATAGTATATTTACTTAATCCTGTAATGCAAACACTAACGCTGTTAAATTTTATAGCTTTTTGTTTTTCTCAGATTTTGGGATGTGGGAAGTAATTTAATTCCATCAAAAGTGTAGGTAATAGGTGTGCAACATGAGAAGAGTAGGCCAATAAATTCCATTCTGGAAAAAAAGCTTTTGGGGTGGAGTGATGGCTGCTGGACTGACCATCAGAATGTATTCTTTATGTGCGCTAATTACCATTAAATGCCTGCTCTGGAAGCATTCCAAGGCTGCCAGCTGCCTGTCCATCTGGTGTGGTTCTGTGCCCTACACCACTGGACTCTGGCTGGGCCCACCCAACTTTATAAAATGTTTGTCATATCACAGATGAAGAAAGTGATAGAACCATTACAAAGTGGTAACTAGATTTGTTTCGCCTTTGGGAAACACAACTCATACTTTGTCTCGTGCTGTGAGACTTGTAATCCTTAGGGTGGTTTTCCCCCTAGTTTTTTTTACCTGTTTCCCTTCTCTTTTTCCTGATTCCTTATGTTGACCGTAGGACTCTGAGCACATTACCTCTGCTGACCAGAGCTAAAGTGCATGTGCTTCTCTCCTAAATATGGTAACCATGGTGTCTGCACAACTGACATACTTGATTTACTTGTAAATTCCTTCCAAATTGGTATACTTTGCACCCAAGGCTTGTAAATAAAATGCTACTAGTGAGCTGCAGCACTAATTGTGCCACTCACACAAGTAGCATTTTAAACCTGTTTCAGGCCTCCCAGTATAGGGCCTGTGTGTGCAGCCTACTGCCATTTCGACTTGTCATTTAAAACTACTTGCGAAGCCTCAAACTCCCCTTCTATTACCATTAAGGTTGGCCCTAGGTAGCCCCTAGGGCACGTGCTGTGTAAGTAAGAGGTAGGTCATGTACTGTTAATCTCTGCATGTCATGGTAGTGACAAACAGCTCAATTTGTTTTTCCTTACTGGGAGGCCTACCCCTCTAATAGGTTAACATTGGGAATTGCTTAATGACTTTTAAGCTGTAATTCCAGATTAGAAAAGAGTAGCTTTTTCATGTTATATATCTTTTGGAATGGTAATGACAAATCCTTTTTACTGGTTAAGTTGGATTTGACATTGCCATTTTAGAAATTACACTTTTAGAAAGTGCACTGTGTGTGTAGAACTGCACTCCTAACCTTGACCTGAATTCAAACGAACTTTATTTGATGTTTAATCAATGAATAAGTGAGCTGTCTCACTGGGGGAATGCCCCAACCCCCTATTGTTAATGTACTGTCGAGGCCAGGGAACACCCTGGTCTGAGAGACGCTCAACTGTAACCCTTAGGTTTCCACGTTTAAATTAGTCTGTACACAAATTTCATCAATGATTCATAAAAACATTTTTTTATATATTATCAACATAACATGTAACACCAATGTTTGTGCAAAAAGAGTATTCATGCAACAGAAATGTATATATGCAATTATTCCATCTGCTGAGAATGAAAAAACAAATGAGTGAACTTTACTCAAAAATCAATGTTTCATTATGCTGTATTTTTTTTAAATTTTATTTATGAACTGTGCGATTACTTAAAATCATTACAGTATAGAAAAATACAGTTTGGTTCCATAAAATACAGTAAAATGCAGTAAAAAGCCCCCCCCCCCCGCTCGGTATACACTGGTCTGGCCCATTAGTACCGATATTTGTTCTCGGGCGGACTATGTACACTGGTGCTATACATTATTAAAGGAATTAAAAATTTAGAGTCAACGTGAGACCTCGCTTACTAGAGTCTGGAGGGCGTATATAAGTTTGACATCCTCAGTTGCACTGTGGACTACATTGGGCCCAGGGTCGGCACCGGTTGGATACCTCTGACCGATGGAACCCTTTTCTTTTCGGCGGCTCCCTGTATTATCTATGGATTGCCAACTTTGGGACGGCGGGTCACAGGGCTCTTCGGGATGGTATCCTTTAATTGGTCTTCGAGTGCCATTTTAATTTGATGGATGAACTTGCCTATCCTAGCTAGTAAACATGTTGTGGTTTCAGAGAAACACCAATCCGAGGCCTCTTTGCAAGTTCTGTGGCCCAAGATGCGTAGTGCCGGACGTAGCAGATGCTGTCGGTCGCTGGCCAGCTTGGTACAGCAACATAGCAAGTGTAGCCAGGATTCTCTGCGATAATTGCAAAGTCGGCAGGCAGTGGCTCCGTCCGGGCGTGCCCAGCGTGGATTGAAGTCCGTTATCCTGAGGGCCAAGAGGCGCATAAACATTATGCTGTATGCATCAAAAATAAATGAATGAAAAAAAAAGCCCAATGCATTTTGGGTCTACACTCGACCCTTCGTCCAGGGAAGATATGTTACAGACAAATATGTAAATATATAACATATAGCGTATATTCTACTTGGTATGTTCAGTGATAGTCTTAGGATCGTCTTGCTGGCACTGTGAAAAAATGTAATATTCTCTCAATCCAATGTATTTATGAATTCAATAATTTACAAATGAGGTTTCCACATGCGGGATACTATGTATACCAGTGTCTTTTAAAGGAAAAGCACCCATGTTAAAAGTAGTGGAGTCCTGTCTAGAGGTCAATACAAATAAAGAGCGTCAGTTATCATTAAAGAATATGTGAAAAAATCAAGAATGTTGCCACCAAGTCACGTTATATTCAATTATCCAATACACTAAAAATGAAAACAAACTCTGATGAAACCGATTTTTGTAAAAAACATGTCCATCCAAGATTGACAGACCACTCAATTACAACGAGTCTTTTAACTCGGCTTACAGATGAATATATTGCCCTTCCGTCATTCCCTGTGATTACGATATCCTGACTCTCTTGATTTCAGGGTCTGAGTCTATCTTTTTAAGTGTGGAATGTCCGCGATGATTCTAGAAAACAAGGAATTCACCTATCAGAGGGGAGAGCTCATACATGACCGAATTTTAATGTGGTCAAAGAAAAACCAGTCGTCTTACCTCCAAATTGCAAAACAAACAGACGAGCACCCGCCGCCACATCCAACACGGATTCAAACCGTCGGCATCTGCCCCAATGAGTATAGAAATGACTCCAAGGGTCACAAGGTTGTTATAAACCCGCCCACTCTTACCATAGGTCAACTGCAACTTTATTGTTCAAACTGAACAGAAACAGCCTATGCCTCGTCAAGTCTACTGCTTAATGCATGAATGCATGTTTCATATGAGATGTCAATTGAAATAAAAACCAGAAAGATTCTTAATCCGAAAAAACGATCCAAAGCCATGCAGAAACATGTAATAGTGAGAATAATGTTTGTGGAACTGGGAAGGGAAGAATGCACCTTCAAAAAGGCTACTGGAGGCACTCTAAACGCCTGATTGTTAACAGTATGTACATGAGGGAATGCCTCACCCACGTTCGTTTTCATTATTTTTCGTCATAACAATTTTTTCTACATCCGTTTTGCCCTTGGGACAAACGCAACATCATTAGAATGAATGACATGTAGAGGCGCAACCGGCTGAAGTAGTCAGTGGTTTGACAATTTTTTTCTTTGCCTGCTGGGGAGAAAAAAGTCAATGCAAGGCATGTGACATGCAATCTGTGCCACAAGGTAATTTCAGATGTCAGCGGGAAGCAGTATTCTCTGGCTACTACTGGTGTGCAGAAACTACTGCAGGTTATAAACTCCACACATCTGAGATGAGCCAAAAGGAGGCCACAGATGGAGTTGGAGCAAACTGCTCCTATCATCGCAGCAGTACACCTAGCAACCAACTCAGCAAAATCTTCTGCCTTGGGCTTGTCCATTGCAGTGCCAGGGACATCTACTGCTACTACTGCACCTTCACGTCCACCACCTGGGTCTTTAGTACCAGTCTACTGTCTAAGTTAGGATCAGCAATGGCGTAGATCATTAAGCCAATACTGCAAGATACTGTCCGTTCTGCAACACTGTAATTGCGTCTGGTGAGAAGGACCTAAAAATTAATTGGGAGCTGGTCGAGTGCCCTCCCCAAAATCCTTAGTTTATTTTTTATGTTTTAGTCTCCCCTCCTTTCCCTTTTTTATTTTCCTTATTGTTTTCATTTACTAGTTTGTTCAGTTGACCTATTGCAAAAGAAAATAATTCCACAAAAAGAAGAAAACAGTTAATTTCTACATATTTCTAATAAAAAAGAGCTGGTGCATATACTAATAATATTTTTCACAGGTGCATTATATATATATCGTTTAAACACACATCGTATAGTACTGTTGTCACATAATTACATACATATCTGACTATTCTGTTTTTTTGTGTTTCTAGGAGAGGAGTAACAATAATGTTGCACATCTGTCATCACTTAGCATCTACAAAGGTGAAGATGTCATTCCATTGTAGTCATCATGGAATACTGCAGAAAAACAAAAATCAAAGGGATTGTAAAAAATAAACAAAATGCTGTGCTTCTCCAACTGTTTATTTTTCTAATAATACGTCTTTAAAATAAATTCTCGAAGCAGAGGTATTACCTCTAGCAGTAGATTTCTTCAAAAGTCATCAACCATGACAAGGCGGAAAATGAAATATCTACTGATTTATGTCACTCCAACTGTAGAATACCTGTTCGAATTGTGGTGAAAGAGTGTACCTGAAAATTGAATTTTGGATGTAGAATTAGTAGGTAGGAGTTTTTCAAATTTTGGGGTCAGCCTGTGTTTAAAAGTTAACTGTATAACATTGCAGTCTGTCCATCCTGTGTTTTATTTCCAAATATGTTGTATCCTGAACAACTCCTGAAAGAGTTGTTTCTCCATTATGGAAAAAATTAATATTGCAAGTTAAAGAGCGAACAGAAATATAAATCTGTGTGGCAGTAAAGTCTGTCATTAAGATATTAATTCAACAATTATTGACAGAGAACCTGTGAATCATTAAAACGATATACTTATTTACCATAGTTAAACAAAATGAGAACACTGTTTGGGATGTACAGTTAGGACAAACGTTAGACTTCACATTATTACATATTATATTTTTAAACGTCACTGATTTGCAAACAGGAATTGGAATGTAAACCAATTTTACAAATTCAGTTATCGTTGATATTGGATGTAAGCAGTGGAAACATTCATGTCCCAAAATTAGGTTACAAAAAAAAATCTATATTTGTATAAGTTTCATTAGAAATAATTTGAGGAACAGCCACACAGAATTCTTGAGCTTCCTGCTGTCATTAATTAAAAAATTAATACTACCTGTAAATATATCAACAATCTCTCTAACACCACTTGCAGATTGGCACATGTATTTTTGTTAGTGTAGTAGGCCATGGAGATTAGGTAAACTGTTGCACAAAGGCTTATCAATGTTTTGTAGTACTAGTTCTCTCACAAATGTTATGTAGAGAAGAAGAATTACAATAACACTTAATGCCATTGTCACTAATAAACTGATATCCATTTATTTCCATGTTAAGTATTTTTTGGTTTTTCTTAGAAGGTTCTTTAATATCTTGATCATTGTTGTTGACATTCTTTAGAAAAAGATTTTAGCTTAGAAACAAATAAATATTATGACTGGATATTCTCCAGTAGGAGGAGTATACATTCTTCGCAAAAAATTACATTAGAATACATATGACGTGTCGGCATCCATTTTTGCGTCATCAAAGTTTATAATATATAATCCTGGTAATTGTTTAACATGAGAAAAAAACTATGTATGCTATACCCTCTTTGAAATCCGTGTAGGCAATGTTAAATAATGCATAATCCAAGCCTAGTCCTCGAGATTTCTGAATTGCAGCTGCATAACCTACATTAGGAGGAAATTGTTCTCGGCAAAAATATAAATCTTTGATAAGTAAAAAGCTTGCATGCCCTCGTTATTTTGATAGCTTACAAAATGTAGTAAATATTCAATTGCCCAATTTACAAGTCTATGTTCTACATCCAAATTTCTGCATTAAGTAAGGCAACAGTATTCACATAGATTTATTATATTTATTAATCTCTTTGATAAGGCTTTAGTAAAAGGGATGTTTACTCCATGACTTTTCATGGTATCCTTTCCAGGTAGATGTATACAAAGATGTAGCATTTACATATTTAATTGAGAGCATTCTTTAAGAGGTAGCATCAAACAAACTAGAAGGAGATGATACATTACTTCTGCAGGAAAATGAAGGTTTGGAAATAAAAATGTAATGCTTCTTTTCAAAAGCATAGTGTTAGCCTTTTCTGTTAAACTTCCTGGCCAAATATCTTGTAATATTTTTCCATATTCTTCATCATTGTCTTGTCTCATATTTTCTGTGAATTCAATGTAAGAAATGCAACCTCATTTTGACATTGCCTATACTTCCTAGCGAATTGTGAGTTTCTTTTTGCAAAAGAGTTTTTAAAACTGGCTCACCCTCTACAGGAGTAAGTTGTAACAAATCTCCAAAAACAATGAAATGTTTCCCTCCAAAGAGAATGTCATAAGATGTTCGTAGTACTTCTTCTATCCATTAGTAAACCAAAGAAGGCATCAAGTTGGACACCTCATCAACAACTCAGTGAAGCTCTTAACAGGTATCACTGTTTAATTTTAAATATTCTAATTTGTTATCATGTTCCACTGGCAGTAGTAATAGACAATGTCAGTAATTCCTTGCATATTATGTGCTGCTCACCCTGTACAAGCAGTTACTACAAATAATAAATTGGAATCTGTAACTTTATGCACTTAAGTGGTTGTCATTTTTAAGGAAGCTTTTGCCGGTTCCAGCTTGGCTTGAGATGTGTTGCAATGTAGACTCATAGGGATGATTCACAAAGGTAAAGCGAGACAAAAGTCTAACTTTACGACTTTCAGTATTCACAAAGGGCATGTATTGCTGGTACATGCCCTTTGTGAATACCGCAAGTCAAACTTTACAACTTTCAGTATTCACAAAGGGAATTTACCAGTAGTAAATGCCCTTTGCAGATACTTGTAGTCATAAAGGTAGACTTTCGCCTCACTTTACCTTTGTGAATCAGGCCCAACATTACTACATTGACATGTATTGCAATGTAGGTTTATGATTCCTACATTGGCATAATCCATGTTCTTGTCGAAGTCCATGATCTACATATTATTGAATTGGTTTGTATATTTTAAGTTGTTCTATATTTATTTTGGATTTGAGGTAATCTAAATTTTATGCTTCCTTCTTAACTTCGTCCATAGCAAGTTCCACCTCACCTGGACAACAGTAGCCTCACAATTTTTGGTTGTCCAAGCGTATTTGCAGGTGTTGAAGGTCAATGCTTATTACTTGGTCCAGTATTGCATAATATTTCACCATTAATTGCATTCTCTTCTGATATCTCTAGTTCCAATACTTGTAAGTTTTTGTTGAAATTGTGTAGCTTTAATGCCATTTTTATATTCATGAAAAGCAGCTTCATAGGACTGAATGGTCTAATTATGTCTTGTTATGTGTTCCATGGTTGAAAAGCTATAGAAGTGCCAAGAAGCAGAATTATTTCTTATCTTCATTCTCTCAAGTATGTTTACAGTGATTAATGAGTGTAGGTTTTTAATGTCGTACTAAACATCCATTTGTTCCTGCAACTGCGCATTTTCTACTATTGACATCTTCTGCTACATTATTTCGATAAGCGTAGAATCGAGCAACTTCAAATTGTGATGCATTCTATAGCAAAGGGCTCCTGCTTGCATATTGTGTCCAACAGATTCGTTTTTGGAATGACTTTGTTATCTGAATCAAAATGAGCAAGATATTCAATTTCAGGTAGGCTTTTCAGGACTCTTCATCCTGAAGATGACAATCCTAAACTGAGCCACGTCGTTGCTTGAGATATACCATGTAAACTTAAAAAGCTTAAACGGTCACATGCTTCACAGCTACTAACCTCTCAATGAGATAGCATTTAAACACTAAATCGATATAGCCTTTTCGGCATACATTGCTCAGCAGATATCTCTTCCCATACTTCCTTCATATCACTTTTTTCCACCATAGTAATGAATGAAGTTACATAATAGTTACTACCCCTGTGCAGTTATCTGCAAGAAATTTAATGTCTATGTTAGAATTGCACTTAAGTAGTATTAAAGGGTTGTAGTCATTGATCCACAGTGATCCTTGGTCTCTTTTAAGATTGTATGTATTTTTAGGTGACTTTCCTTGCATGCTCAGTAGATTACGTGAAATTGTTGAGATTCCTTATTTTGTTTGTTTTTAGAATTGGCCTTGGAAAACCAAAACAAGATTTACAGTAATAGTTAGACTTGTTTCTAAATTTCCGCAAACAGTTGTCTATTTTTTTTCTTCATTACTAGGTGTCTCACTAGTGAAATATTGTTCAAAATAATTAAGAACAGATTTATCACAGCTATATCCAAATTTTGGCACCTGTTCTACCCACAAAAGCATATGAATATATGGAGCACCTCTTGCTTTATACTGTTTTCTACAAAAGAAATCAAGTACCTCTCCAAGGGGATTTTTGTTCTTGTTTGTTAAGTAGTTAAGCATAGTTTGGAACTTGTGGTGGAAAAATCTGCAAACATTCGCAGGATCTATAAATCTTTTTCTTGAAGTAGAAAGCCGTATAAGTCATCCCAGAGGCATTCAATTAAAATTAAATTGAGGAACCGAGTAGGCGGTCCTACATTTCTCAACATACATCCTAGTTCTCTATGTCTTTGAAACCAATATTCATTGCTCGCTGATATGCCATAATATTGATGAAGTTATATTCAAGATTTTCATAATTGTTTTCCACATTCTGTAGAACATCTTTTACTGTTAGATGAATAAAGGCAGTTCCAGTTTGCATGACATGCACAACAGCATAAGAAGTAATGGATAGTTCACTTTCATAACATGGAGTGAAAATGTAAGGAATGTTTTACAGAAAACGTGGGTCCTCTGAATATAGCCTTACAGCACGCTATTCAGAAGCAGAAATTTGTACACAACAATCATCATATTGGCCTTCTTTCCCAGAAAAAAATAATGTGGATATCATCTTGCTTGTAAAGTTGTTTTTCCGAGATACTAACTAGCTGTACTGATGCCTCTCTCATTTAATACAGGCCTAATGCATCACCTATTATATCTCTAGAATGTAGTTGGTGTATACTATAATGGTCAAAGTGTTGCTCAGAGTGTTCCACAATAGTGTATTCAAACAAACCAGTGATTTTTTTCATGTGTAAATGGCAGTTAAGGTCAACAAATCAAGACTTCAAGCATCATATTTTTAGAGCATGGCTTCTTTTATTATTCCAATACTTATTACTTTTTGGAAATTTCTTATCCAATGTTGGGACTCCATTTACTAAGCTAAAGGTTTATCTAATTTGCCCTGTACTCCAAGAGTTTCATAATTTCTCTGATAATCTAAAGGAAGGAAAACAACTTGTCCTTTAAGTGCACAAACTAATTCTTGAGGTTGAAACGTTCCAGATTTTGGATGGATTCTAAACATGGTTTAAAAAAGATGTAGAGTTTGAATTTATCTACTGTCATACATATTTAGATTCCTCAATTCTGGGGTATTGGATAAATAGCCATATTTTTATGAATTGCACACAAAGGCATAAAGTTATGGTTACGCTTTGCAAGGCATTTATTACATACTATTTGATAATAACAAACTTCATTTCAGTTTTCCACAATTAGATAAATAGCTAGTTTCACCAGTCTACTTTGTCATTATTTTCAGTTTTTTGTAGCAGATCAATGTGTTTAACATAATGTTCTTCTGCAGTAAATGCCTACTTTATGTGGTATTTCAAAAATAGTTTCTTGAAATCATAGGATATTCATTTGATACTTTTCTAAGTTCAGTAATGTATTTTCTGATGGATTCTGGTTGTAGATATCATCTGGATAGGCAGACTTGTCTGATTCACTATCATATTATTTTAATTGCATTTAGTGTGTAATACAGTTTATCTCTGGTGGATTTGAGTGAAGTAGAGCATTATTAAGTTGTTCCCAAAAAACCTTCTGAGACAGATGAGAGACTATTTTGTGTTTTATTTTCGGAGCCTACCACAGTACCATGTAACACTTCTTCGAAAACAACATCCTTCATCTGTCACAGATTGGGACCCAATTAATGTATAGATGGTAAATCTTTTGATGAAAGTATGGCTCGGTGCTCACTGCATGTCTTCAACTCCCTTAAAAAATATAGCAAAGTAGATTTTTGCTCCGCAGCTTATAACGATATATTTTCCAATTAAACACGTTAGGCTTTTTATCTGATATATAATTAAAAAAAAATTCTTTGGACTGTGAAAGCTCTTTGAACAATGTGGTGAACATATTATTTCTGTATGAGACTATCAGCTTTCGTCTTTTGAACATTAAGTTTGTGAAGTAAATGATCTAGTACTTGGTTTCTAAATTGTTTAGATATAATATTTCCAACTGACTCTTTTCTTTCTTGTGTAGAATTTAATTATATGGTCCTTTTTGTATTTGGATGTCTGGTCAGCAGACATTTTTGTTGTCTTTGGGACCGTTTTGTCAGGTTATATGCTTCTTATCAGCAGAAAGGTGATCATGAACATGTACCATTAATTAATAAACTTATCAGCATTTTGCTTCTTCCCTCCACTTTGTTTTTTTCTTGCTGTGTTTAGCGATTCTCTAATTTCTTTGCATTCTAATTATTGTTTGTTTTATTGTCTGGCAATATTTTGTAGGCTTACTGTGAAATGTACAGAAACCTGTATGTGAAAAGTAAAGATAAGAAAACATGAGTATTAATGATAGTATGAAAAATCCAGAAATCACGTAATTCTTGTACTACTAAATAGTAATGCGGTTTTGTAACATCTGCTGTATATAATTGTATTTGTCCGTAATAATTGTAAATGTTGTACAGCAGAAATTAAATTTGTAATATGTAAGTTTATAAATCATCTTCTGTCACAAGTGTACCTATGGTGTTATCATACATGTAGTAGTATTGAGCTGTCTTTGTTGTGCATTTATAGTTCTAACCCAATAACATTCAGTGCTACTTATTCGCCAAATTAGTTTTGTAGCTTCCTATTTCTTTAATATCATAAGATTGTAATTGGCCTGTGTTTTTACGAATGACTTACCAAACATATGTAATTACAAATTTAACACTTCTATTCAAAGGTTCTTTTTGGAGGCAACTTTGTCAGTCAGTCAGTCAATAACACTTTATTCGATTATTGGAAATCATAAAAGCACAAATATTACAATTCATTTTCAATATTTCGTGTACATACAGTCATCAAGTCATAAATACAAATTTACCATCTGATAAAAAGCCTTTAAAAAAAAATTCCCCCACAGGAATATTTACAATATTTAAAATATTTAAAATGGGCAAAATACTAGAATAAAATCAGTTTTGATTATTATTGCAAATAGATAGTCTCTTGGCCTTACTCCGAACAGCTGCTACCAAAAAAACTTGCAACCCCGAACATTACTCGGGTGTTATTTAACATTTTCAGATAAGTCAATGCAGGTCTGACCTGTAAAAACCCAGCTTCCCTCAATAACGGTTTTAAATAAATTTTCCTAATATCATCATAATGCTCACAAAACATGATGAAATGCATTGTGTCTTGGGTAGAAAAGTTATCACAGCTACAAGGTGGAGAATATTCTGGTCTACACCAGACTGGGAAGTGGCCTAGCCATAAATAGATCAGACCAAACCTAAATCTAATTAGAAGGTGTCGATGAAACGGGATTGTAACGACTTTTAAATAAGGTTCTAGTGTCATTGATGTTAACAGTGCATAATTTGATCTGACACAAGGTTTCCTCATTTTCCGTTCTTCCAGTTCCCAAACTATCATACCCAGGGCGTTATTCTTTATCCAGGGTAGATCTGCCTTTTCAATAAGTTCTGGTGATACAAATATTTCAGGGTGCCCGAGTTTAAAACACATCTCCTTTATGTACATTAACCAGGGTACCCAGTCCACCCTCTCTAGGCCCATGCAGTCTTTCAGTATCAAATGATTAAAAGAGATCTCCTGGTTTAACCAAGTGTTAATCCAGCTCACCAACGGAGTGACCCTCAGGTGATCACTCACATGTCCCAAACCTAATTCAGTATGAAATGTAAATGTCGGGGTTGACTGGGGCACAGCCAAAAGGGTTCGCAGAAATTTATTCTCGACTACCTGTATCTTCTCCTGTGGTTTATAGCCCCATAAAGAAGCCCCATATGAGGCTATTGCCAAGCATTTTGCTCTATATACTTTTAAAAGAGCCTCTGTGGGTGTCCCTCCCAGTCGTTTAGCGAAGCCCATAAGTGCGGCAGTTGATTTAGCAACAACATTCGCCTTTTGCTTCTGCTGTGGGCCCCATGTGCCTCGTTCATCGAATAAAACCCCAAGGTACATGAATACAGGTACCCTTGAAATTTCAACACTATCACAAAAAAAACGTTTAAGTTTTTTCCTTCTTGGTCGTTTGCCCACAATTATAACATGTGACTTAGAGTTGTTCAACTTGAGGTCTAAGGAGTCCATAAATGCCCCAAAGGAATCTAAACGCCTCTGAAGGCCAAGACCTGTCCTGGCCAGCAGCACTGCATCGTCCGCGTACAGGAGGACCGGTATTGCAGCCCCTCCTATACGCTGAACATCCAGTGAAGCGCCCTCCAGGTTTTTGTCCAAAGCATTAATATACAGTGTAAAAAGGAGGGGTACCAGGATGCAGCCCTGTCTGACCCCTCTCCTCGAACTAAAATGACTAGTGCGGCCACCCTCGCTCGTCACCCTAACTGAGTCTGACAGCCCTTGGTGGACAGCTGCTAGGAAATTTACCAGGGATGGATCAACCCCTATTTTTGCTAAAATGGTCCAGAGCTTCGCCATATTAACCAAGTCAAAGGCCGAGGAAAGGTCCATAAATTGTAGTTATATGTTAAAAAGTTGTTGATATTGCCCATATTATTGATTATTACCTAGTGGAGTATGTAGTGGGCTAAAGATGCCATAGAGCACTAATAAAATTATTATTGCGGGTTTAGCCCAAGTGGGCAGTCTAACACCCAGTAACAAATTCTTGCGTTCCTCCTGTATAGAAGAATATATATGAATATATATATATATTCGGGTTCTGCATTAACCCCGCCTAATTTTTAACTGTGTATAATTCTCCCTTCAAAAATTAGAAAAATTGAATGAAGTTCTGGTCAGTTTGGGTGAGGAAGGAGGCTATCTGCTGTGTGTCAAAAAATCGTGGCACTATGGTCAGTGGTAGGGAGGCCTGTCTCATGGTTAGTCCTATTGTCGCTAAGTGATAATGTGATTAATATTTACAAATGATTGTGTGTGTGTTTGTGGGTTTAAACTTGTTCAAAGATGGTGAAGCTAGATGTTATGCAGCTTAATGGGTCTAATGTCTAGGCATGGGGAATTAACTTGTGGAAATCTTTTTTCAATATATAGTGCACAGTTACAGATGGACGCTGAGTGCTTCGTCAGCGTTGTGGCCATTAGGTATCTTGGAGTTTAACTGGATGATGTATTTGGACTCTAAACGTCTCAGTGCTTGTAGTCTATTCCCACCTCTTGGTTTAGTTGCCACATTGTCGATTACAAAGTATGTAAGGTCTTCCTTGTTCCCACTGTGATGTGCATTTATGTGTCTGGCAAAAGGATAAGTGGGATCATCATTGCTGATGTCGCGCAGGTGCTGCAGGATCCTAACATGGACTGGGTGGATCGTACTCCTCACATATAATTTCTCACAGGTACAACTGAGCACATATACTGCGTGGTCAGTCTTATAGGTATAGTTTTCTCTGATTGTGTAGGGCGGTTTTCTGAACGGGAATTCTACTGTTTTGGTGTTGACTCCATGTAGGCCTTACACTTTGAACACTTAAAGAAACCTTTCTGGGCCTGTAACCAGGGCATGTTTTTGTTCATGTTTTTGTTTACAATGGGCGCATAGTTAACCAATTCTTGTCGCATTGATATCGCTCTGCGGAAAGTTAGCTGAGGTAGTTTAGAACACGTATGTCCAATGGTGGGGTCTATTTTGATGAGTGGCCAGTGCCTATACATGATTCTACGAAGGTCCTTGTGGTGTTTGCTGTAACCTGTGATCATTCTAGGTGTGAAAAGTTTGCTATCACTGAGGTCAGCTACTACCTTTGGTTTCCCCTTTAGTAGGTCTTGTCGGGTAAGTTTTTCACTCTTTTTCTTAGCTTGGTCTAGTGTATTTTCTTTGTATCCTCTTTCTCTCAGCCTAGTGAAGAGGCTCTCTGTGTTGTCATGTAGGTCAGTTTCTAGACTACAATTTCTTTTCATGTGGAGCCATTCCGCTTATGGTATGCTCTCCTTCAGATTGACAGGGTGGAAGCTTATGGCGTGTAGGATTGTGTTGCCCGCCGTGTCCTTTCTGTATGTTCTGGATTCTATTCTTCCATCTTTATGAAAAACCTCTAGGTCTAGAAATGTGATTCTGGTGATGTCTGTGGTACATGTAAACTTAAGGTTCAGGCTGTTTTCATTTATGATTTTAACAAAATCATGTGCACTTTCCTCCGTCCCCTGCTCCACCAATATAAAGGAAGCAATAGGTCTGCAAAGTTGTGCAGATATTCGTCAAATGGGTATAAAGTTATTGAAAGGTAAAAATCCAAGGAACTCCTTTCTCTGGTAATCTTGACTAGCTAAGGCGTGACTACCATCACTCTGATATATATATATATATATATATATATATATATATATATATATATTCACAGAAAAAACCATAGGTTATAGTGGATATATAGTTAGGAATTTGCATTTACAAAACCTTGAAAATTCAATGAAAAAACCATAGGTTATAGGCCATATATAGTTAGGAATTAGCATTTACAAAACCTTATTTTACTCGCATAAAACCATTGAAATTCCATATATAGTTAGCTAACTATAAGCGCTAACTATATATCGCGCACCCGCAATCCACTGCTGATGATGTCACATATTACATCATTCATGACATGGTCAGTGACATCACTGATGACATCACTGATCACAACATCCAGTGATTGTATGTGTCTGTAAAGTTTAAATATGTTTCACATATTGAAGAATGAGTGGATGTATAAGTGTCTGGATGAAGAATTTAGTAGGTGCATGACTGACTGTATGAGTGAGTGATTAAATGTGTCTCATTGAGTACATGGGTTAGTGACTAAACTGTCTTAATTCGTGCATCAGTATGTTTGATGTTGTGTAAGCTGCTGCATGTGTTGATCAGTAGCTATAAGAGTGGCCATATGGGTTATTGATTGGTTGCCCAAATATTTGAATGGGAGGCTGAGTGTGTGTGTGGGTGGCTGGGAGGTGCGTGACTCTGTGCATAGATGTGTAAGCAGTTGATTCACTAGGAGTATGAGTTCAAGAGTGCATGTGGAAACAGCTATATGGGCGGTTGACTGTGCATGGGTGTGTTGGTGAGTGAATGGATTTCTCATTGCTACATGTGCAAGTAAGTACGTATGTAAAACACAATACATGTGAGAGTTGAGATATATAAATAACTGAACATAAGAGCCAGTGAATGTGTGAGTGGCTGTATCGATCACTGTGAGCTTGTATCAGGGATTATATAAGAGAGTAAATATGTGTTATTATATGTTTGAATAAGTAAGATGTGTATAACTGTATAGTTGAGGAAATGGAGGTGTGATTGATTCTTTGCATGACTGACTAGGTGTGTGAGTAACTCCATGGATGAGTGACAGTCTGTGAGTGTCTGTTTATACTGAGTGTATGTAAGGTTATATTAGAGTCTGAAGAGGTTCATTGTATTATCACATGAGTGATGTGATCAGTGATGACAAATGAGATGTCATCAGTGATGTCATTTGAGTTGTCATCAGTGATGTCATTTGAGATGTCATCATTGATATCATTTGAGTTGTCATCAGTGATGTCATTTGAGAAGTCATCAGTGATGTCATCAGTGATGTCACTGACCATGTCATGAATGATGTAATATGTGACATCATCAGCAGTGGATTGCGGGTGCGCGATATATAGTTAGCGCTTATAGTTAGCTAACTATATATGGAATTTCAATGGTTTTATGCGAGTAAAATAAGGTTTTGTAAATGCTAATTCCTAACTATATATGGCCTATAACCTATGGTTTTTTCATTGAATTTTCAAGGTTTTGTAAATGCAAATTCCTAACTATATATCCACTATAACCTATGGTTTTTTCTGTGAATTTCATTGGTTTTTTAATAGCAAATATGAAAAGCTTTAAAATGTCAAGTACGTGATAGATAAAAACATTTTCGTATTTATGCACGCTGATGTGCTTTGAACGCTGCCCCCCCCTCCCCTCTTTTGCCTTAGTAGTACTCTCTCTTTGCAGATACAGAAGGGTAGTTAACGCAGGCCTTTACCCCCGTTGTAATCCGTCGTACCTCCTTGTCTCTCCATTTGATTGATTGTTGTCCAAGCATTTACTGTTTTAGAATTGGTTCTCTTTGGATCATTCTCTATTTACAAACAAGCACAAAGTCGCAATACTCTGTTTAGTCTTTGCAGATAGTGAAAAATCGTGTAAAAAAATAAAAGTAATCGAGCAAAATCAGTAGGCCACTAATTGGATCTCTTTTTGACCTCGCTAAAATAGAAATATTAGGAACAACCCTTCTTGAGAAATACGAAAATAGTGAGATGAACTGAGCTCCACACCATGAGGGCTGCAAGACAGCTCGGCTCCATCACCCATCCCGCACAAAATAATGACAAACCCTATGCAAATATTAAAAATATAGACAACACACCAGCAAAGAAACAGGGTAAAACATTTTATTAAAAAACTATTTACATAACGTTGCTTTATAAGATGATGTCAGTAGTGGACCGATGTGTGAATAGATCGAAAACAGCACAAGGCTCCAAGATCCGGATAGCAAGCTCCTGGATGTTGGGTGCCATAGTTTAGAGTTCTGAATTTCAGCCTTTTTCAATGCCTGTGCTTTGTTGAATCAAAATGGCGGCTTGACACAAAGCTGACTCAAGCGTTGCTACTGATGCTATGCAGACCAAAACTGGTTTTCAGTTTGTACATTTTTCTAGATTTTTCAATCCAAGTTTGGTTGACTTTGTAGAACGATGGCTTCAGATTTTCAACATACGATGTGGTGGCGCTGACTGGGAGGGGGCGCTTCGCTCCTGCCCCCTCCCCAAGTAAGATTTTCATACGTGAAAGTACGTTAATGGTTTTGGTCCCTGAGATGCTTCGATGTCACTACCATTCTCAAATAGCATAAGTTCTAGATGTTGGGTGCCATAGTTAAGAGTTCTGAGCAGCGCTTGTAACACTGTCTGAAGCTTATTTCCACCTACTGCAGCTTCACTATTCTCAAAGTAAGTGAGTGTCGTTTGTGGACCTGACTGCATTAGAAAACAATGTGATATGTTACCTTCCTAAACAGCTTGACGGAGGCCCCTGAGGGGCGCTGTGATGGCCATGGACTCGGAGAAGACGCTTGGCTCCGACACCCTCCCCAAGTCTTATAGCACTGGTGTAGCCTGAGATCGCCCCCGACATAGGCGGCCGGCTCCCGGGGTCCGGCGGTACTTTTTGCCTTTTGATGACTCTTCAATTCTGGACCTTGTCCCACAATCCGTTTGACCTGAAGACAAGCTGTAGTGGGGCGCCCCTTTATCGTTTTAGTTGCCATTCCGCCCGCTTTTGCTACACTGTGCCTCTTCCGCCATTCAGCTGTTTTCCGCCCGCTCTTGCGACTACAGCGTCTCGCTCACCATGTAGTTGAGATGCGCCCGCTCTTGCGGTGCAGCGATAGGCGGCTGCCACAGGACTCTCAAAATGGCGGCCGTCTCTTCGGTTTTGGGCCTGGTCCACTAAAATGGCCCTGGGACACCTTGGAACTCGGACGCTTGTCTGCTAGGGCCCCATTCTCGAAAAGCGTCCCCTCAGCCGTGAAGATTCTACAAAAGTCTTGGGGGCCTCCGACTCCCGCAGGCTTCTGGTGGGGAGCGGCTGCCATGATTGCTCGTGGAATGGCCACGACGGAGCTACGAAATGGTAGTGGTCTCATGCTGACGCCAGCTTTAGTCTGAAACATCCAGAAACACTGTAGACTACCAATTCGATCAGTTCCGGTAGCGCCCCAACATGACCCGGAAGAGAAGAACTTGCCCTCCCCTCTTTGACTGATGGTTCTTGTTGCCTGTCCCCTCTGTTGTCATTTAACAGAACTTTTTGGACTGCTGAAAGGGGTTGTGTTCTGAACGCTGGTTGGTGGAGACATTTAGACTATATTCTTGACCTACGTTGTCGCGTAATGCGTTTTATGACACGCCGCGTTAGCGCACCCGGAAGTGATCCGAGGCGCGGCGCGCAGCGCGTAACGTAAGCATAACAGGTCATGTGACTTGTTAATAAAACTTTTCATTGGTTCATTTTACTTTTGTTAATTTAATGATGAAAAGCTTGGTCATATGACCTAAAAATTACGCTTTTTATTATTTTCGAACAATATTTTTTTTTCAAACATATGTTATAATATTCCAAGCTAATGTACTTTCCCGGAAAATTTACAACTGTCTTGCAAGTAAAATATATTCCTTTTTCGAGAAAAAGGGCGTTTCTTCCTTCCATGACGGAGCCGTTGAGTAAAAGAGATTCGGCCTGCTGTCTTAGTCGCCGATACGCCTGATTATCAGATTCTTATCGATCACTTTATGTTGCAGACATGAAAAACACAACTGCCCTTGACCATTTATCTTTACTGCGTTCCTACATATTATACCTTTTATCCGTCATGTAATTGGACTGCTTTATTTCACTTGCCTTTTACTGATTCGAAAACAGTCACTAAAAGTAAAAACTTTACAAATGAAAATACTACTACCGTGTTTTGTTTTAAAAACCTTTATTGTGAAAATGTCAGTATACAAATACGGGCCTATAACCACGTGGGCCGGCCACGGAGCAAACTCAAATCGTATATGATGAGGAGACATTTACACTGTAGAAGAACGTAACGAGCGGGCCATTAGGTGACAAGAACAAAGGTGTCTAACAGTTGCGGAATCGGTGGACGTACATTTTGTAATTAAAATACGACAGGGCCACTTACAATAACATTTTCTAGATATACATTTGCGGGCAAAGAGTTACGAGTCCCATTTATACCGGCGCCATTTTGGGCGAGGCCGGGCAGGTCCAAGATATAGTCAAAATGTCTCCACCAACCATCGGCCAGACCAGAACCCCTTTCGGCCCTTTATGTTACAAGATGGTGTCTTCCATTCAGAAAATATTGGTGGCAGCATTTTGAAAGGAAACAGAAACAGCCGTTCTCCTAGTGAGTTTCACATTGTTACATTTAGGAAGAATGTTGAAGAGTAGTATGTGGAAAATCTGAAGCCATTTTTCTACAAACTCTCAATCAGACTTGGATGGAAAAAAAAACCTGAAGAATGTACAAACTGAAAACCAATTTTTGTCTGTATAGCACCAACAGTAACGCTTGAGTCAGCTTTGTGTCAAGCTGCCATTTTCATTCAATCAATAGCGTCCCCCTGCACACATTCAGGGACCTGGTCGTGTCTTCAGATGAAACGCATTGTAGGAAAAGATGCAGAAAGGAAAAGGAAAAAAGTTCCGCCGGACCTAGTGAAGCTGCAGCAGGTGCAAATAAGCTTCAGACAGTCTTACAAGCACTGCTCAGAACTCTCAACTGAGGCACTCAACATCCAGGACTTGCCATTCGGATCTTGGCGCCTTGTATTTTTGTTTTGTTTTTGATGGAGGGGAAAGAACAAAAAACAGACATTGAAAAAGGCTCAACAGTGCAGGGCGCCTTGTGCTGGTTCCGACCTATTCACACATCGGTCCGCTACTGACATCACCTCATAAACCAACGGGGCACCCCACGCCGACTTTCGGCGCAGCATTGTAGGATGGCCACACCAGTGCGGCAATTTGCTGGACACCACCTCGGTGCCATCCAGATCTCGGCGCGTTCATTCATTCAATAGCGTCCCCCTGCACACATTCAGGGACCTGGTCGTGTCTTCAGAAGAAACGCATTGTAGGAAAAGAAGCACAAAGGAAAAGGCAACAAGTTCCGCCGGACCTAGTGAAGCTGCAGCAGGTGCAAATAAGCTTCAGACAGTTCTACAAGCACTTCTCAGAAATCTCAACTGAGGCACTCAACATCCAGGACTTGCCATTCGGATCTTGGCGCCTTGTATTTTTGTTTTGTTTTTGATGGAGGGGAAAGAACAAAAAACAGACATTGAAAAAGGCTCAACAGTGCAGGGCGCCTTGTGCTGGTTCCGACCTATTCACACATCGGTCCGCTACTGACATCACCTCATAAACCAACGGGGCACCCCACGCCGACTTCCGGCGCAGCATTGTAGGATGGCCACACCAGTGCAGCCACTTGCTGGACACCACCTCGGTGCCATCCGGATCTCAGCGCGTTCGAGTCACTGTGCCGGAAGAGTAACCGGAACTCAGCTGAACACGCCGTCTTTCGGCGCAGCATTGTAGGATGGCCACACCAGTACGGCAATTTGCTGGACACCACCTCGGCGCCATCCGGATCTCGGCGCGTTCGAGTCACTGTACCGCAACAGTGACCGCAATTCTGCTGGACACGCCGTCTTTCGGCGCAGCATTGTAGGATGGCCACACCAGTGCGGCAATTTGCTGGACACCACCTCGGTGCCATCCGGATCTCGGCGCGTTGTGCTGCCTTCGGCCTATTCGCACATCGGTCCGCTACTGACGCCGCCTCACGTGCCAACGGATTTTCTACGCTTTTTGTAGCCCTATGTCGCATAACAGGTCATGTGACTTGTTTATAAAACTTTTCATTGGTTCATTTTACTTTTGGTTTCCTAAAGATGGAAGGCTTGGTCATATGACCTAAAAATAACACTTTTCATTGGTTTAGAACATTTTTTTTTCCCAAACGATGAAAGCCCCACCTTGTTTCTGGATCATTCAGACTGAAGCTGGCGTCACCATGAGAGCACCACCATCTCGTGGCTCCGTCGTGGTCATTCCGCGAGCAATCATGGCAGCCGCTCCCCACCGGAAGCCTGCGGGAGTCGGGGGCCCCCAAGACTTTTATACAATCTTCATGGCTGAGGGGACGCTTTTCGAGAATGGAGCCCAAGCCCTAGCAGGCAAGCGTCCGACTTCCAAGGTGTCCCAGGGCCATTTCAGTGGACCAGGCCCAAAACCGAAGAGCCGTCCGCCATTTTGACAGCCATGTGGCAGCCGCCTATCGCTGCACTGCAAGAGTGGGAGCAACTCAACAACATGGTGAGCGAGACGCTGTAGCCGCAAGAGCGGGCGCAACTCAGCTGGATGGCCGCCACCTGGGGAGGCCCGTTCACGCCGCCTCCCCCCCCCCCCCCCCGGGCCGCCGCACGCCAATTTTCGGAGCAGCATTGTAGGATACCAAAACCAGTGCGGCAGTTTACTGGACATCACCTGGGTGCCTGTCGTACATGTTGTGTCAGCCATGTGACACTGGACACAGACCGCTACTGACGAGGCCTCCCCCCGCACCACCCGGGACGCCCCACGCTGTTTTTCTGTGCTGCATTGTAGGATCCCTAAACCAGTGCGGCACCCAGGCGACATCACCTGGGTGCCGTCCAGAACTCTGCACGTTGTGCTGCCTTGGGACTATTCGCACAGCAGACCGCTACTGACGAGGCCTCCCCCCGCCCCACCCGGGACGCCCCACGCCAATTTTCGGAGCAGCATTGTAGGATCCCTAAACCAGTGCGGCACCCAGGCGACATCACCTGGGTGCCGTCCAGAACTCTGCACGTTGTGCTGCCTTGGGACTATTCGCACAAAAGACAGCTTCTAACCATTGTTGCTTTTTGTGTTAATAAATGTTTAAATGTTTTTAGTTTTTGTTCTGTTCATTATCGTTAAAAGTTAATAAAGTTTTATAACCTTAATTTGTTGGAGTGTTATCTATTTTTTGAAAAACGGGTGAATGGGGCCTTGAATCGGGTTATTGTCATGTGTGGGCTTTGGAAGTGTGCTGCTGCAGGATCGGACATTTCAAACTCAAATGCACGTTCTTTTTCTTACCTTTCCGAAGCATGGAGCGCAATAGCAGGCAGAGAAAGGGTGATGCACGTGTTGAACACTACCTGACCTGGCAAGTTGCTGGCAGTGCCCCCCCGCCCGCTCCTGAAAGAGGGCACACACACACCGCCGCCCCGAGTACTTCACAAATCTTTAAAAGACCATGCGCTTGTTCATGAGGCTTAAATGGTTTATCACCTCTTCTAGAACCCCTACATCGACCCTCTGACGTTTCATGGAAAAATTACCATGTAACACAATACCAAGCCCTGTCAGCTGAAACCCCCAAGGAATCGTGGGGCATATTATCAAGGGGGTTTATCTCTGCTTTTTTGGCTTTAAAAACCATGAAAGCGGAGATAAAATTATTTCCCTATTATCAAGCTGTCGCTAACACCAGTTAGTGACACCTAAAAGGAGATAGCGACCATCTTGGGCCCGGCTTTGCATGTCAGTGATACTTATCACTAATGACATGCAAAGTGGCGTGCCAAGATGTTAGCGACTGGAAACAGTCCCTAACATCGCTACCTTCTATTACCAACTTTTGGAGATATTCGCGCTAAGCGCGAATATCTCCAAAATCTAACACCTGCCCTGAGCAGTTCTTAGCCATGTTATCCAATGGGAGGTGGATAACATGGCTAAGAGCATTTGCTCGATAATACATGAATATCGCTGACTTTTCTGCGATAATAGCAAGGTTTATCTGCGATAAAAATCGCCGATGTGCGGCGATAATTTTTGTCTCTAAACAAGTTATAGACAAAAATTATCGCTAGTTGTTCGTAATATGCCCCCGGGTTTTTGCTTGCAGAAATCGGGAGGCGGGAGACTAGCACTGAAATCAGTACTCACACGCCTGAATCAGGAGGATTGGCATGTCTGAATTCTCTACAGCTGGGGCCATAAACTACATCCGCAGGGGTAGGTGATAGCCTGGGACCAGCCTGGCATCTAAAATGGCTGCCGTGCACGACAAAATTGTGGCATTCGAAAAAAGGCAAGATGGCGCAGCCGCTGGAAGAGATATATCAACATATATCAGCCTCCTCAGCCACCCTCAGGAAACATAGGGGATTAGGATATGTCTCCCGCACCCCCTTATACCTAGTACTTTAATTAACGAAGCACAAAATGGCGAATTCCCGTTTCGCTACCAGTTTGCGGCCCAGTTCGCGGCCCGTGAAGCGCTTCTACCGTGAAAAATCATTTTTTTTTTATTTTCCCCACGGGACCCTTTAATAACCCCAACAACATTCCTAGGGGGTCAAGAGGGGGATACCTTGCCCCCTTTCATTAAATTCCCCATTAGTTTTTCACCTTTTCTTCTCTCTCGATCCTACCGAGAGACAAGATGGCGGCCGCTCCGGACTGTCACGCAGCAAAAAAAAAAAAAAGCTCACGCACAGCCGCTGGAAGACATGTATCAACATATATCAGCCTCCTCAGCCACCCTCAGGAAACATAGGGGATTAGGATACGTCTCCCGCACCCACTTATAACTAGTAATTTAATTAACGAAGCACAAAATGGCGAATTCCCGTTTCGCTACCAGTTCGCGGCCGCGCTTCTACCGTGAAAAATCATTTTTTTTTTATTTTCCCCACGGGACCCTTTAATAACCCCAACAACATTCCTAGGGGGTCAAGAGGGGGATACCTTGCCCCCTTTCATTAAATTCCCCCTTCGTTTTCCACCTCTTCTTCTCTCTCGATCCTACCGAGAGACAAGATGGCGTCCGCTCCGGACTGTTTAGAATGTTGACAGACACCGGAGAGCCAATCAGCTTTCTGCGCGCAAAGTTCCGATAAGCGAAAAGTAAGCGGACCGGATCGCTGCCCAGAGCGCTGTTACAGATATATATCTTGGTTTGAACGTTAATTTCTCAAAAACTACTGGAGCACATATTTTGAGACCTAGCAAAGGCACATCGGGCTAACAGTCCCTACAATTTTGCCAAGTTTCGTGCAAATCCATTCAGCCGTTCGAGCTAAAAGTGAGTCCAACCGCCCTATGGAAAACTCAATGCAAAAAACGCGTTTTGGGACCCCCCTTTTTTCTCAGCCCCCCCTTGACGAAACCCCACCAAATTTTCAGGAGCTGCTCAGAAACAAAATGTGCCATTTTCCTGAAAATTTCAGCCGATTCCATCCACAAACGCCAAAGTTATTAGACATAGAATTTTCAAAAGTCCCATAGGGAATTTATCCTAACTATATATACCTACTGGCGAACGCCAGTAGGTAATATATATATATATATATATATATATATATATATATATATATATATATATATTCACTGAAAAAACCATAGGTTTCACACCAGTTATAGTTAGGAATTAGCATTTAAAAAACCTATTAAATTCACTGAAAAAACCATAGGTTTCACACCAGTTATAGTTAGCTGGAAATTTTACTGATATAAAACCATTGAAATTCCCACGTTATAGTTAGTCGGACTCACTATAACTTGCGCGTGCAATGCACTGCTGATGACATCACATATTACATCACTCATGACATGGTCAGTGACATCACTCATGACATCACTGATGACACCATCCAGTGAATGTGTGTCTTTCTGAAAAATAAATATGTTTTATATATGTATATGTAAAAGTCGATGGGAGAATAAATGTTTAAATAAAAGTCTAAATGGATGGTTTTTAAAAAAAAAAAATATTGAATAACTGGCTTATTAAGTGTATCTTAGTGAATACATATATTAGTAAGTAATGTTTAAATATTTAAATATATGTATCAGTGTTTCACTTTGTGTATAAGTGGCTGCATGGGTTGGTGAGTAGCTACATATGTGTGTATATGAGTTATTAAATGTTTTTTTTAGTATCAGTATAAGTGTCTGTATGATTTGGTGGGAGTGTTACTTAGCACATAGATGCATAAATGACTGACTCACTGTTTGTATGTGTTTTAAAGACAGCATATGTGCCGGACTGTATGGGTGAATGAGTGTGTATATGTATGTGTTAGTAAGTGAATGACTGTCTTACTAGTGTCTTTATCAGTAACTACATATGTTTTAATCTAGTATATGTGAGTATTGATGTATATAAGTGAGTATATATGAGAGTGAGAGATTGAAAGAATTCTTGTTTTAATAAGTATGTGTTTCTATAAGTGATTTTTTAAGAGAGTAAGTATGTGTAAGTTTCTTTAGAAGTAAGGTGATAGAGTGTGTATAGCTGTATATGCTAAAAAATTGATGTTCAATAGTTTATTTGCATGTGTGAGTATGTGTATGAGCAACTTTTGGAAGACTGTCGGTGTGTTAACGGATGTATAGGTGTCTCACTACATATGATGAGTGAGTATATGTATGACTGACTATTTAGAACTGTTGATGAATGAGTGGATGTGTATATAAATGGTGGAATTACTGAATTGGTTGTTGCAACTGGTATAGATATCTTCACTTTTTTGAAAATATTAGTTTCTATTTTTGAATATGTGTTTCAAGGGTTACTTTACAGTGAAAGGAGGTCAGTCACTCTGTCACAAGGACGGTATCATCAGTGATGTCATGAGTGATGTCACTGACCATGTCATGAGTGATGTAATATGTGATGTCATCAGCAGTGCATTGCACGCGCAAGTTATAGTGAGTCCGACTAACTATAACGTGGGAATTTCAATGGTTTTATATCAGTAAAATTTCCAGCTAACTATAACTGGTGTGAAACCTATGGTTTTTTCAGTGAATTTAATAGGTTTTTTAAATGCTAATTCCTAACTATAACTGGTGTGAAACCTATGGTTTTTTCAGTGAATTTCATAGGTTTTTTAAATGCTAATTCCTAACTATAACTGGTGTGAAACCTATGGTTTTTTCAGTGAATTTCATAGGTTTTTTTAATACTAATTTTTAACTTTTTGTAGGGCTTCATACCTATGTACGTTTTATTGAATTTCTAAGCTTATTTTTTCGCAAATGTCTTTACCTGAGAAAGGTATGTTTTTCTAAAAATGAACCCTATAATGTATATTAAGATACTATTTTTATTTTAAAATAGTTTTTACCTTTTTTTTTAATATTTGACTCTGGAGCGCTCCCGGTGCGCATACCGATAAACGCCCGGGTGCGCGCACCGTCAGCGCATCAACAAAAAAAAAGAAAAAAAAAATAATGAAGGAGTGACCATAAGAAATGGGGACAGAGAGAGTGGTGTTAAGAGAAAGAGAGCTAAAGGGAGGAACACAGAGGGACTGTGTAATAGATAGTAAGACAGATAAAAAGTGTAAGAGGAAATAACTGAGAAAAAATAAATGAATAAGGGAGCAAAAGAAAAGAAGAAATAGGAAGAAGACAAAAGCAGAGGTTCCGGGAGAATGTAAATGGATGATGAAAGTAAAAGGAAGGACAGTTAAGCATGTGAATGACAGGTAGTGACGGAATGAAAGAAAAGGAATAGTAGTGATGGAGGGATAGTAAATAGCAGTGAATATAAGCAAAGAGGGGTGAAACAGGGTACATGTAAGTGAATAAGGGTAAGACATGGGGAATAATACAGCGAAAGAAGAAAGAGAGTAAAAGAAGGAGTGTCACAAAGGAACTAAGTGAACCAGTAAAAAAGGTAAGTGAAGGAGTGTGCATAGACAGAGGTACTGAAAGAAGTTGAATGTGGTAGGAAGTAAACATGGAAGAAAAGAATAAGTGAGAAAAGCAAAGTAAGGAAACAGGGGTGAGGTAGGGTGAGAGAAAAATAGTGAAAATAAAACCAAAGATGATAACAAAAAAGATTTTGTAAACACACTTACCATATAATCAATGCAAACTACACAATAACTTCTACAATATGTTACATTATTTATTTTTGCTGTTCTCAGAATATATTGAATTTCACTTAAATTAGTGAGATCAAAGTCTTCATCATATAACAGCGGGAAAAAAAAACACAATCTAAAAGATTGTGTTTAAAAAAAACCATTCAAACATACATCTCATATAAGTACACTAATCTTTGATTCACTTACTTTTCCGTGAGACCAAATTGCAGATAGTGAAGGTCCTTTTGGTGGAAAAAAGTCTGCTGTGCTCTATAACTTCCATTTCATCGACTTCCTATGAAAAAAGATCTAACAACATCATATCTTACATTTTCCTCACGGCCAATTTGTGTCAGATATATCAGTATTTTTTACTTTGAGATCCACTTAAAGTATCTACATGAGATAAATAATTTAAAATATTAGATTAACTAAATAACTAACTAACTTTTATTAACTATTCCCGTCTTCAAAGGCCAATTCCCTTTACTAAAACTTTGGTTTTAAAAACACTAGATAAGAATTTGTAGAGTCATAAGGCAAACGTTGTTTATAAGTTAAATGAGAATCATTGCAGTAACTCCATCCATTTTCAGATTTTAAGTAGCATGTATAATGTCCTGAGGTGGTCGAAGATCCATCATGATAAATAATAGCTTCAGTTGTAAAGGTCCTTCCAGAAATTGATAACTGAGAAGCCACAAAATTTTTGATAGAAGTTGTCAATTTAGTTCCATCAGGTCTACATCGTTGGAAAACTAAAATAATATACTGCCCATACCTTTGTATAAATAATGTGGACAGCATTGTACAGTTACATTGGGTACACACCATATTATGATCTGCTGCTTTAACTAGATTTTTAAAAGACACTGATTTACAATCTGGTAAAGTCAAATATATAAATCTTTCAGTGTCTATTCTAGTAGTACTTGATAAACTACAATTGTGGCAGTCATGCTGCCATTGATAAGAAAGACTGAAAAGATTATCTACATCTACACCTTCATCTTCCAAAACACCAAACATATACATTAAAAATTCCTGACAATCCTGCTGAATGTTCTGTGAAAATTTATCTTGACCAGAACACAAATCTAAAATATTTCGAATTTCTGTTACACTTTCTATTTGTGCTGTAACACTGCTACATTTCTGAAACACAGAATTCAATAAACCACACAATCTTTGATCCCGATTTTCAACAATCTGTTCTTGTAAACTTTTAAGAAAAAAAACAACATTAACCACTACATTAGCATAGCAGTTGACACCAGAACTATTTTCAAACTGAAATCCAACAACATTTTCTCCACAATTCTTTTTCTTCCTGTTTTCAATTACAGTTTTCTCTACTTTTTGTCTTTTTGCAACTACCTCACTACAATTATCCTCATTTCTTCTTTTTCGGCCTACCACACGTTTTTCAAACAGAGGATATTGAGGCAAATGTGGAGCATACTCTCTTCTTAACCTATTGTATTCTTTAACACAATCTAGATCGGCAGAAATCTTTGTCTCATCACACGCAATCAAGTACAATCCTGATAAAGTTCTGACTCGAGATAATGCCACATATGCCATACCCTCTTTAAACACAGATCTTCCAATGTTCACCAATGCACTATCTACACTTAAACCTTGAGATTTATGAATTGTCACCGCATACGCCAAACAAACAGGAAACTGTTTTCGGCGAACATATAAGTCTTTTACAAGTAAAAATCTAGCAGAACAACGACTTATTTGTTGTACTTGTTCAATGCCATCAAATTTTATTTTTAAAAATTCAATTCCATCTCTATTTCTGTAATTCACAAAATCAACAACATAACCCATTGCTCCATTTACCAGACCGCTTTCAACATTTAAATTCCTTCTCAAAATGATACGACAATTTAAACACACATTCAGAGTCTTTTCAAAACCAGCTGCTTTTGAAATACTTTTCTCCAATGAATGCAATTTAGTTTTCAAAAATTTCTGACAAAACAATTGTTGCACCCATATGCTCTATTTTATCTATTGCTTCCAGTTTCACAATCTCTTCATTTTCTAAGTCTAACATTTTTTGGTTGAAGATGGAACATTCTTGCAGAGTTGGCATCAAACATATCCCAGATTTCTTCTCAGTCATTTTTTTAAAAATATTCTCTGGAAGAATGTTTTCATTTGCATACAAATTTGAAATTAATCGACTATGCAAAGCTTTTTTCCCTTTCTCAGTCATTTTTCCAATTCTTACATCTTGTAGAATATTTTTATAATCTTCATCCTTGGCCTGTCGCATATTTTGAAGCAGTTCAGCATATTTAAAATTTAGCCATATATTAACATTTCCAATGCTTCCAAGGGACTTCCTGGTATCTTCATGCGTGAGCATTTTAAACACTGGTTGTCCTTTTACTGGAGTCAACTGCAATAGATCTCCAAAAACAATAATGTGTTTTCCTCCAAATAACACATCATAGTCTGTTTTAAGAATTTCTTGCATTCTCAAATGCACAAAAGCAAGCATTAGATTTGAGACCATGCTTACTTCATCTATGATAAGAAGTTTCATTTTCTTCAAGACTCTTGAAACTTCAGAACACGCATCTCCAGATAGCTTGTTGTAATGCAATTTATTATCATGTTCAACTGGCAGCATCAATAAACGATGTAGAGTAATCCCTTTAATGTTATGTGCTGCCAGACCAGTTGGAGCAGTTACAACACAAGACAGTGGTGAATCAGTCCTTTTCTGCAGATAACTTGCAACGGCTTTAATTAGAAAACTTTTTCCTGTCCCCGCTTCTCCACTTACATACAGTCGGACAGGGTCAAATAATATACATGAGCACTCTTTTTTCTCATGTTTGAATCCATGTTCAATCTGCTCTGTGACTTCATCATATATCTTTTTCTGCTCAATGTTTAGTTGCTTTACCAAATCTTCTAAGTTAACTCCATCCTCTTGAGCTTGTTCCATAGCTCTTTCCACCTCATCCATGGCAGTGGCAGCTTCATTTTGGATAATTGGTCCTCCTAGTGGATCCTGGCTCAATGAAGTAGAACTCTGACTATCTTGAGAACTGTTTCTAGCTATCTCTTCAGCAATTGTGGTTTCTTGCTCCATTTCTTCATTCAACATTTGCAGATAATTTAGAAAAATAGGACATTCTATGGTATCCTTAGTTGCATTAAAAGAGTCTTCATAACAGAGAAAATCTCCAAGTAGTTCCTCTTCTGTACGCCATGGCTTAAAGAGTTGCAAAAGAGCTAAATAGTAAAATTCTCTTTTGTCTAGAACTTCACAACTCAATTTTCGATGATTAATCAAATGGCCTTTTTTCTGCTTCACTAGACATCCTTCATAGCCAATGAGTGCATATTTTCCATTATTGATATCTTCTGTGATGTTCCTCTTATAACTGTAGTTTTGAAGAACTTCATACAAACATGTGTTCTCAAGGTGAGTACTTCTATTTGGATAGTATGTATCCAACATATTTGTCTTCAAAATATCTGTACTGTTTGGTTCTTTTTCCGCCAAATATTCAATTTCTTGTACAGATTTCAAAACTCGGTTTCGTGTTGCAGCAAGACCAAGACTCACCCAAATGATTGTTCTTGATTTGACATAGAGACTTGCTGATGATAACCGATCAGAACATTCATATGCTCCAATTTCTCGATGCGACAACATCTTCAGACTGAAACTGTATAATTTCTTGCTTAGACTCTTTTCATGTGAAATGTCCTCCCACATTTCCTTCAGTTCTGTCTTTTCTTTTTTGGTGATGTAAGATGTCACATATCGAGCCACAGCAATAGAGTTGTCAGCAACGAACTGAATATCCATGTTAGCATTCCACATGGACAAAATCACTGGGTTGTAATCGTTGATGTACTTAGATTCTTCATTTCTTTTCAAATTATATGTGTTTTTGGGAGATTTTCTCGTCACAGTATGTCGTAGAGATGACATCAAATTATTTACTCTTCCCTTAGAAATCACTGGTCGAGGAAATGCAAAACGACATTTCGTGTAGTACTTTTCCTTGTTTTTAAATTTTCGACGACAGTACTTTCCACAACGATGAGATTGAAAACGTAAAACTTGTTGCCTTAAATTGTTTTCTTCAGTAGATTTTGGAACAGCACATGTTGAATACTCTTCAATGAAACTCATCACTGTTTCATCTGAATCTGATCCAAATTTGGGTGCATCTTTAATCCACAACAACATATGTATATGAGGAGCACCTCTCGCTTGATATTCCTTCCTCCAAAAGAAATCCAAAACCTCTCCAAGGGGAGGATTTTTTTTGTTGGTAATAAAAGACATCATAGCTTCAAATCTATGATTAAAATATCTGCAAACATTCACTGGATCTAAAGAACACAGTTCTCCTGGTGTTTTCAATTCTATATTTGGTATGTTTTCATTTGCCTCTCGTAGAAATTGAAGTAAATCGTCCCATGCATACTCAGCACAGCTAAGAGTGAGGAACCATGTAGGAGTTCCTAAGTTTCTTAGCATACATTTCAATTCTCCATGACGACGAAACCAATACTCGTTGGTTCCACGTTGACATGCCATGAGATTGATTAGCTGAGATTCCAAAATACTGTCTTGCAGATTAACTTTCTCCATAAAGTCCCTTGCACAAACATTCTGCAAATGAGGTCCACTTTTCAATATATGATTAACTGCATAAGAAAGCCCAGACAAATCACTTTCAAACAGTAGATGAAATAAATATGGAATGCATTGACGAAACCTTGGATCTTCTGCATATAATCTTAGAGTCCGGTATTCAGCTGCAGGAATTTGAACTGGTCGATCATCATATCGTCCACCACAACCTGTTGGAAATAATTGTGGAAAACAACGAGCTTCCAAACTTTCTTCCCATACACTAATGGGACTTCCTTTTGCTGCTTTCATTTGAAACAAGTCAATTGCATTTCCCATTACTTCTTTGGAATGCAAAGGATGAACAGTGTAATGTTCATATATTTCTTCAGTTCTAGACACATCAACTTTTTCAATTTGACCAACTGAAGAATCACTATCTTCTTCTGTAGCTGTTTCCTCTACTCCAACACTTACATTTTTGTAGTACTCATTGTTTTTAACTAAATACAACGTTGCCTTCTTGACTTTTTTAACATCCACTAAATCTTGCCAAATTTTCTTACTCTTTGTTGGAACCCCATTAACTAGAATAACTAAAGGATCTTCTTCTACTCTTTCTACACCAATTGTATTAATATTTTTCTTTACATCTAGAGGCAAATAAACAACTCTTCCCTTTAATCCTCTCAGTAAATCTGATGGAGGCAATTTCCCTGTCTTAGGCTCCATGCGTACAATAGCCTGAAAAGGATGGACACATTGAATCAAAATAGATTCATAAGTATTTAGATCCATCAATTCAGAAGGAATATCTATCAACTGAAGATTATTATAAACTGCTCTTGCAGGCATTCTATTTTCATTTAATTTTTTCAAACAATAATTGCAAATACGCTGATCCAAACTCAAATCAAAAGAATTCTCCACCAACAAATAACTTACAAAATCCTCCCATTCACTATTATTTTCCAATTCACTTTTTGCATATAAATCAACTAACCTAGTCTGAATTTTATAATGAGTCCGTCGACAACACACACAAGTTAAATTAGGCCTCTCACTTGATTTCACCTTAAACTTGATAATTTCCTCATCAAACTTTTCAATACTTTGAAATTTGTCCATTATCTTCTGCATTACCATCCATTACTATATCTATTTCTACACTGTCCTCTTTGTTCCCAAAATAACAAAACTCAATTTCTTCACAAATAGTCTTCACATCCACTTCAGATCCATGCAAAAGAGCACTATTTAACTGTTTAAGCTTAAGTGCAGGACTTTTTGCATAATACAACTTCCTCACTAATTTCCTTACGTTATTATGATGCACTGCTAACATCCTAAAATGATGAAAAACACTCCGACAAACTTTTCTAGAAAGACATGCTAGTGAATGCCCTTGCAAACCTGTGCTTTCTCTCACTCTGCAAGGATCTAACTCTTGCAGGATCTTCATTTTTTGTTTGAGACTTTTTTTACTATATGTACGTAAGAAATTTCGAAGCAAATCAATTGATTCCTGTCGCACACTACAAATACTACTGCATTTCCATGTGTACACTGGACCCTTAGTACGTCTCCCTAAAACTTTATCAGCTAACACCTCTTCTGCATCTCTAAATACAAGTTTCTCTTTTTCCATCACACAACTATCTTTCACCTCATATGCACGACCACTGGTGTCAACTGCATGCACCAAATCATTTTCCTGAAAGTAACTCTCCTCATTAAAAAAAGGCTCAGAACTTGAACTATGCATCCATTCACCAGAAAATACTTCACAAAAATTACTCCGATTAATAATTCTTTTCCATCTACTGTTCGATTTGAAAACATCCATTGCCTTATTAAGTATCCTAATTCTATTGATTATTAAAATAAATAATTTTTTCTTAACTTCAAAAGCCTGATCAACAATCTTTTCTACACTTTTCTTTTTCTTGTAAAAAGCAGCTTTTAGTTTACTTTTCTTATCATTTTTTAGCAAATTTAAAACTACCCTATTGCGAAACATTCGCCTACGAATGTCCCTAAAAACATTTACCCTTCTATTGCTAACCATTCTCTTCTCTCCTGGTCCAATGGAAACATTTTTTGTGGGCTTCTCTTTCCTTTTTAGATTTGTTGACTTTTTCTGTATATTCACATTAGCAATTTCATTTTTTTTCCTACGACATATGTTGCGAAGAAAAGACTTAATTGGCTTACCAGAAGCTTTTCTGGTGTTTTTTGAAGTACTTGTTGAAGAGGATTCCATAAAGTCTGTTGTTGATGTTCTCCTTTTCCGTATGGTATTTTTGATATTTCTTTGCCTTGAAGGCATTTTTGCTTCCTTTTCAGAAGTTGATTTGAATCTGTTGTTCTGTTAAAAAAACACATGAAAGACCACTATTAGCAAACAACAAAGTAATGTTAAAAAGCAAACAATATAAACAATAAATTGCAACATATTTAAGTTTATACAATAGCAACACATGGCTTTATTTTTAAAGGCCTTGCGCCACCAGTGCGTCACTTATTACCCATGTTTAAAGTGATGCATCAGCTGCACATGGCATTCATAAATAAGGGCCAAATACATATACCAATCAATTGCACCCAAAAATCGATTTTTGAATAACATGTAAGAAACACTGCGCAAAACCTAAGTACAACCACTCAATATCATCAAACAAAGTCAGGGTCTGATTTATAAAGGCCTTGCGCCACCAGTGCATAACTTATTACCCATGTTTAAAGTCATGCATCGGCTGCATATGGCAATCATAAATAAGGGCCAAATACATATACCAATCAATTGCACCCAAAAATCGATTTTTGAATAACATGTAAGAAACACTGCGCAGAACCTAAGTACAACCACTCAATATCATCAAACAAAGTCAGGGCCTTATTTATAAAGGCCTTGCGCCACCAGTGCATCACTTATTACCCATGTTTAAAGTCATGCATCAGCTGCACATGGCAATCATAAATAAGGGCCAAATACATATACCAATCAATTGCACCCAAAAATCGATTTTTCAATAACATGTAAGAAACACTGCGCAGAACCTAAGTACAACCACTCAATATCATCAAACAAAGTCAGGGCCTTATTTATGAAAGCCTTGCGCCACCAGTGCGTCACTTATTACCCATGTTTAAAGTCATGCATCAGCTGCACATGGCAATCATAAATAAGGGCCAAATACATATACCAATCAATTGCACCCAAAAATCGATTTTTCAATAACATGTAAGAAACACTGCGCAGAACCTAAGTACAACCACTCAATATCATCAAACAAAGTCAGGGTCTGATTTATAAAGGCCTTGCGCCACCAGTGCATCACTTATTACCCATGTTTAAAGTGATGCATCAGCTGCACATGGCAATCATAAAAAAAGGCCAAATAAAAATACCATTCATTTGCACCCAAAATCGATTTTTAAATAACATGTAAGAAACACTGCGCAGAACCTAAGTACAACCACTCAATATCATCAAACAAAGTCAGGGCCTTATTTATGAAAGCCTTGCGCCACCAGTGCGTCACTTATTACCCATGTTTAAAGTCATGCATCAGCTGCACATGGCAATCATAAATAAGGGCCAAATACATATACCAATCAATTGCACCCAAAAATCGATTTTTCAATAACATGTAAGAAACACTGCGCAGAACCTATGTACAACCAATCAATATCATCAAACAAAGTCAGGGCCTTATTTATGAAAGCCTTGCGCCACCAGTGCGTCACTTATTACCCATGTTTAAAGTCATGCATCAGCTACACATGGCAATCATAAAAAAAGGCCAAATAAAAATACCATTCATTTGCACCCAAAATCGATTTTTAAATAACATGTAAGAAACACTGCGCAGAACCTAAGTACAACCACTCAATATCATCAAACAAAGTCAGGGCCTTATTTATGAAAGCCTTGCGCCACCAGTGCGTCACTTATTACCCATGTTTAAAGTCATGCATCAGCTGCACATGGCAATCATAAATAAGGGCCAAATACATATACCAATCAATTGCACCCAAAAATCGATTTTTCAATAACATGTAAGAAACACTGCGCAGAACCTATGTACAACCAATCAATATCATCAAACAAAGTCAGGGCCTTATTTATGAAAGCCTTGCGCCACCAGTGCGTCACTTATTACCCATGTTTAAAGTCATGCATCAGCTGCACATGGCAATCATAAATAAGGGCCAAATACATATACCAATGAATTGCACCCAAAAATCGATTTTTCAATAACATGTAAGAAACACTGCGCAGAACCTATGTACAACCAATCAATATCATCAAACAAAGTCAGGGCCTTATTTATGAAAGCCTTGCGCCACCAGTGCGTCACTTATTACCCATGTTTAAAGTCATGCATCAGCTACACATGGCAATCATAAATAAGGGCCAAATACATATACCAATCAATTGCATCCAAAAATCGATTTTTGAATAACATGTAAGAAACACTGCGCAGAACCTAAGAACAACCACTCAATATCATCAAACAAAGTCAGGGTCTGATTTATAAAGGCCTTGCGCCACCAGTGCATCACTTATTACCCATGTTTAAAGTCATGCATCAGCTGCACATGGCAATCATAAATAAGGGCCAAATACATATACCAATCAATTGCACCCAAAAATCGATTTTTGAATAACATGTAAGAAACACTGCGCAGAACCTAAGTACAACCACTCAATATCATCAAACAAAGTCAGGGCCTTATTTATGAAAGCCTTGCGCCACCAGTGCGTCACTTATTACCCATGTTTAAAGTCATGCATCAGCTGCACATGGCAATCATAAATAAGGGCCAAATACATATACCAATCAATTGCACCCAAAAATCGATTTTTCAATAACATGTAAGAAACACTGCGCAGAACCTATGTACAACCAATCAATATCATCAAACAAAGTCAGGGCCTTATTTATGAAAGCCTTGCGCCACCAGTGCGTCACTTATTACCCATGTTTAAAGTCATGCATCAGCTACACATGGCAATCATAAATAAGGGCCAAATACATATACCAATCAATTGCATCCAAAAATCGATTTTTGAATAACATGTAAGAAACACTGCGCAGAACCTAAGTACAACCACTCAATATCATCAAACAAAGTCAGGGTCTGATTTATAAAGGCCTTGCGCCACCAGTGCATCACTTATTACCCATGTTTAAAGTCATGCATCAGCTGCACATGGCAATCATAAATAAGGGCCAAATACATATACCAATCAATTGCACCCAAAAATCGATTTTTGAATAACATGTAAGAAACACTGCGCAGAACCTAAGTACAACCACTCAATGTCATCAAACAAAGTCAGGGCCTCATTTATAAAGGCCTTGCGCCACCAGTGCATCACTTATTACCCATGTTTAAAGTGATGCATCAACTGCACATGGCAATCATAAAAAAAGGCCAAATAAAAATACCATTCATTTGCACCCAAAATCGATTTTTAAATAACATGTAAGAAACACTGCGCAGGACTTATATACTAACATACAATTTCACTTCTAAAACAAAACTATCTGCTTCCAAATATTCTCCATAGAGCAAATAAATCTCTATCTAAATTAAATGAATCATTACTTACCTTTACAAATGCTTTTGGAGATTGAAAACAGTGTCAGACACACACACCAATTTTTCTTTAGCAGAGGAAAAGGTGTGCTCTCAATACACTGAAACCAAGACTGGCATAGAAAATCTCTATCTTTGTACACATATGCCTTAATTCAACCAATGAAAACTCTTCCCTCACTATTTTCAAACCAACACCCATCCCCCTCTCAAACCTTTCTATCTGTTACCATAGCAACTCCCTCCTAACTGAACTGTAAAGTTCAAAAGTTTATCTTACAATGTTGCAAATTAACTCAGCAAGGATGTTTGACCTGTCAATACAGCAGCCTATACAGGGTATTTTTGCTTTTGGTGACTTTTTTTAAACCATTCAAATTGCTTCTTTCACACAACATAACCATGCACCCTAACTTTCAGTTTTCAACTATCTGAATCCACCAATCATTGCTTGTGATTCAAGAGCAGAGAAACTCCACAATTATTTTTTTGTGAACTCCTACTGTTCCAACTGCCATTTCATTCCCACACTTCATCTGACTGGACCAGAACCTTCTCACATCATGTACTCTGTTTGGATTATTGGACATAGCTACATCCACTGGGCTCAAAGGTATGCAGCTAGCAGAAATTTTCATAACCTTGATTTATCAAATGTGGAAATCAAGTGGATTGGCCACAGAGGATTAAAATGTCACCAATTGATACCATTGGTGAAAACCTTTTTGCATCTGCCAGAACCTGACCTTATAATTGTGCACTGTGGTGGAAACGATCTAGGCACATTAACTGGGGTAGGTCTGGAAATGCTATTAAAGGACACCTTTCATCAATTGATGATACTTTTTCCCCACACTGCCTTGGTATATTCCAAAATATGCCAAAGACAGAAATGGAACTGGTCCAACCAATTTGGTCCACAATTTGAGAAAGCACGGAAACATGTAAATAAATCTGTTTCTGCTTACATGAGAGACTATGGAATGGGTTCAATATACAATAATAACTTGCGTTACAACATGCAAGACATCTACAGAGGAGATGGAGTGCACTTCTCAGATGAGGGGAATAGAATATTCCTCCTGAATTTAAGAATGTGTATTGGAACCTACTTGTAGGTACCTAAATCAACCACAGAACCCAAAAGCTCTTTTCAGAGCTACCCTAACTCTGATCATTCAAAGCGTTTATTTTTTTCTAACTTTTTTCACTATTTTTCACCAAAGTACGCTTTCGGGTACGCTTAAAGGTGCGCGCACCAGGCGCTACCCCCGTGGAAAATTAAAGAATTTTTTTTTTTTTTTTTACGTTTATGAGCCTCCTAAGCCCCCCTCAGAAAACCTAGAGGGTCAAGAAGTCTCTACAGTTCCCCCTTCTATCCATTCCGAACATTGTTTACCCTCCATCTTGTGTCTTGATTGTTCCGAAACACAAAATGGAGGACTCCCGTAACGCTGCCAGTGCGCGTAAAGGAGCGCGCACCGCTAAGCGCTCGATAAAAAAAGGTGGGAAAGCAATTTACAAAAAAACCACTGGAGACACTTTCATCAAATATAGAATAGGCCCTACTACATAGCAGTCCCTACCATTTGCCCAAATTTGGTGAAATTCCATTGAGACATTTAGGCTACAGGCCTGTCTAAATATCCTGAGGTAAATTACATGACAAAAACACACTTGTAATGTTAGAATTAACAACCAATTAAAAAGTATCTTTCATTTTCTACGATTATTTCCTGACGTTTGATTGGTTAAGTACAAGAATATATATAAAAGAAGAGAGGGAAACACAGCCATTTTGACTACTGCTTCCAGAAGTACACTTGAAAACAAATTTCACTGACAACTTCAACTAATTTCTCTAAGGTAACTTCTAATTATGGAAGTATATTGTACACTTTAAGTTTATTTCTGAAAAAATATTCTGTTAGTGATATGCTATCCCTCTTTAATAGTTAGAGATAGAGATAGACTTCTCTATAATAGTTATGGATTGAGTTAGGCTTCTCTGGTATACAGTACCCTAGCTCTACTAATATAGTTAATTTGTATGCAATTTTCAGAAAGAAAATGGAAGGAGAAAATAAGGCAAATGATACTTCTATCAAAGTAAAGGTGGAAAAACCAGAAGATGAAAAAAAAGAAGTTGATTTCATGGATGACTCTTTGGATGAACAGTTTATAGAATGTTTGGAAGAAATGGAATCATGTACATATAATTATGAGGAAATTCCGGACAATATTATGTTAGAAATTTTATTAAATTATGAAAAAGAATCAGAGGAATAAATTTATCTTTAATAATTTCAATTGTTTCAGACAATATTCTTTTTTATATGTAATTCATAAAGTATTACCAAAAATGTTTAAAATATAAAGTGAGACTTATAGTATACTGTTCAACTATTTTTCTGTTACATAGTAAGTTTACTCATAGTTACTACCTTTCTCCCACTATATTATCTCATATGAATATTTTACACCTCATTTTCATAAGTGAGCAGGATAGACTACTCATGATCCCCTAGAAATTCTCAGGGAGTGCTTAAAAGATCTGTTTCTCCTTTCCAGACAGACTATGTTATGAATTCCATATACCACAAAAAATACAATAACAACATGCAAGATGTCTACAAAGAAGATGGTGAACATTAAATTTAAGTCTCTTCATTAGTACCTACATGTAGGTACTTACATAAAATAAAAAAATTAAAAAAAAACAATTAATAAACATACAATGTTTTAAAGTGATTATTTTTCCATAGTACCCTCCTCGATACGCTCCCCCGTGCGCGCACCAGGCACTTCCCCCGCGAAAATCGAAAAAAAAAAAAAAAGGGGGTGAGACCCCGCGGGGCCCTTTAATGGCCCCCACATCAAACCTAGGGGTACAGGGAGTGTCTACTCTGCCCCCTTATGGTCATTTCCCCCTTTGTTTTGGCCACCTCTCGTGTCTCGATCCTACCGAGACACAAGATGGCGGCCGCTCCGGACTGTTTAGAATGTTTACAGACACCCGAGAGCCAATCAGCTTTCTGCGCGCAAGTCGCGTGTCGCGCCTGGAGCGCACTCCGGTGCGCGCACCGGAGAGCGCCTATAGATATATATATTTTTTTGAACCTAAATTACTCAAAATCCACTACAGCACACATCTTGAGACATAGCAAAGGCACATCGGGCTACCAGTCCCTACAATTTTGCCAAGTTTGGTGGAAATCCATTCAGCCGTTCGGGCTAAAAGTGAAATCGACCGCCCTATGGAAATTAACATGGGGAAAACGCGTTTTGGGACCCCCCTTTTATCTCGGCCCCCGCTTGACGTATCCCCCCCAAACTTTCAAGGAAGGACCGGAGCTCGACTAGGCCATTTTCAGGAAATTTTCAGGCAGATTCGTCAACCGGTGCCAAAGTTATTCCAAATAGAATTTTGAGATTTAACATTGAAAAAAATCCTAACCATAACTACCGGTAGGTATATATAGTTAGGATTTTTTTGAATAGGGATTTCTGAAAATTCTATGTTGAATAACTTTGGCGTTGAAGGACGGAATTGGCTGAAATTTTCAGGAAAAAAACGATGTATATAAGTGGATGTATAAGTGTCTGGATGTAGGATTTAGTAGGTGCATGACTGACTGTATGAGTGAGTGATTAAATGTGTCTCACTGAGTGCAAGTGTTAGTGACTAAACCGTCTTAATTTGTGCATCATTATGTCTGTTGTTCTGTAAACTGCTGCATGTGTTGATCAGTAGCTATATGAGTAACTATATGGGTTATTGATTGGTTGCCCAAGTATTTGTATGGGAGACTGTGTGTGTGTGTGTGGGTGGCTGGGAGGTGTGTGACTCTGTGCATAGATGTGTGAGCAGTTGATTCACTGGATGTATGGGTTCAAAAGTGCATGTGGAAACAGCTGTATGGGCGGTTGATTGTGTGCATGAGTGTATTGGTGAGTGAATTGATATCTCAGTGCTACATGTCAAAGTAAGTACATATGTAAAACACAGTACATGTGAGAGTTGACATATATAAATAACTGTGCATAAGAGCCAGTGAATGTGTGAGTGGCTGTATGGATCATTGTGAACTTGTATCAGTGATTGTATAAGAGAGTAAATTTGTGTTAGAATATGTTTGAATAAGTAAGGTGTGTATAACTGTATAGTTGAGGAAATGGAGGTGTGATTGATTCTTTGCATGACTGACTAGGTGTGTGAGTAATTCCATGGATGAGTGACAATCTGTGAGTGTCTGTTTACACTGAGTGTATCTAAGGTTATATTAGAGTCTGAAGAGCTTCATCGTATTATCACATGAATGATGTCATCAGTGATGTCATTTGAGATGTCATTTGAGATGTCATCAGTGATGTCATCAGTGATGTCACTGACCATGTCATGAATGATGTAATATGTGACATGATCAGCAGTGGATTGCGGGTGCGCGATATATAGTTAGTGGAACTAACTATATATGAAATTTCAATGGTTTTGTGTGAGTAAAATAAGGTTTTGTAAATGCTAATTCCTAACTATATATGGCCTATAACCTATGTTTTTTTCAGTGAATTTCAATGGTTTTTTAATAGCAAATATGAAAAGCTTTAAAATGTCAAGTACGTGGTAGGTAAAAACATTTTCGTGTCTATGCACGCTGATGTGCTTTGAACGCTGCCCCCCCCCTTTTTTTCTTTTAGGAGTATTCTCTCTTTGCAGATAGTGAAGGGTAGGTAACGCAGGCCTTTGCCCCCGTTGTAATCCAGGGAAGATATGTTACAGACAAATATGTAAATATATAACATATAGCGTATATTCTACTTGGTATGTTCAGTGATAGTCTTAGGATCGTCTTGCTGGCACTGTGAAAAAATGTAATATTCTCTCAATCCAATGTATTTATGAATTCAATAATTTACAAATGAGGTTTCCACATGCGGGATACTATGTATACCAGTGTCTTTTAAAGGAAAAGCACCCATGTTAAAAGTAGTGGAGTCCTGTCTAGAGGTCAATACAAATAAAGAGCGTCAGTTATCATTAAAGAATATGTGAAAAAATCAAGAATGTTGCCACCAAGTCACGTGATATTCAATTATCCAATACACTAAAAATGAAAACAAACTCTGATGAAACCGATTTTTGTAAAAAACATGTCCATCCAAGATTGACAGACCACTCAATTACAACGAGTCTTTTAACTCGGCTTACAGATGAATATATTGCCCTTCCGTCATTCCCTGTGATTACGATATCCTGACTCTCTTGATTTCAGGGTCTGAGTCTATCTTTTTAAGTGTGGAATGTCCGCGATGATTCTAGAAAACAAGGAATTCACCTATCAGAGGGGAGAGCTCATACATGACCGAATTTTAATGTGGTCAAAGAAAAACCAGTCGTCTTACCTCCAAATTGCAAAACAAACAGACGAGCACCCGCCGCCACATCCAACACGGATTCAAACCGTCGGCATCTGCCCCAATGAGTATAGAAATGACTCCAAGGGTCACAAGGTTGTTATAAACCCGCCCACTCTTACCATAGGTCAACTGCAACTTTATTGTTCAAACTGAACAGAAACAGCCTATGCCTCGTCAAGTCTACTGCTTAATGCATGAATGCATGTTTCATATGAGATGTCAATTGAAATAAAAACCAGAAAGATTCTTAATCCGAAAAAACGATCCAAAGCCATGCAGAAACATGTAATAGTGAGAATAATGTTTGTGGAACTGGGAAGGGAAGAATGCACCTTCAAAAAGGCTACTGGAGGCACTCTAAACGCCTGATTGTTAACAGTATGTACATGAGGGAATGCCTCACCCACGTTCGTTTTCATTATTTTTCGTCATAACAATTTTTTCTACATCCGTTTTGCCCTTGGGACAAACGCAACATCATTAGAATGAATGACATGTAGAGGCGCAAACGGCTGAAGTAGTCAGTGGTTTGACAATTTTTTTCTTTGCCTGCTGGGGAGAAAAAAGTCAATGCAAGGCATGTGACATGCAATCTGTGCCACAAGGTAATTTCAGATGTCAGCGGGAAGCAGTATTCTCTGGCTACTACTGGTGTGCAGAAACTACTGCAGGTTATAAACTCCACACATCTGAGATGAGCCAAAAGGAGGCCACAGATGGAGTTGGAGCAAACTGCTCCTATCATCGCAGCAGTACACCTAGCAACCAACTCAGCAAAATCTTCTGCCTTGGGCTTGTCCATTGCAGTGCCAGGGACATCTACTGCTACTACTGCACCTTCACGTCCACCACCTGGGTCTTTAGTACCAGTCTACTGTCTAAGTTAGGATCAGCAATGGCGTAGATCATTAAGCCAATACTGCAAGATACTGTCCGTTCTGCAACACTGTAATTGCGTCTGGTGAGAAGGACCTAAAAATTAATTGGGAGCTGGTCGAGTGCCCTCCCCAAAATCCTTAGTTTATTTTTTATGTTTTAGTCTCCCCTCCTTTCCCTTTTTTATTTTCCTTATTGTTTTCATTTACTAGTTTGTTCAGTTGACCTATTGCAAAAGAAAATAATTCCACAAAAAGAAGAAAACAGTTAATTTCTACATATTTCTAATATAAAAGACCATGTCATGAGTGATGTAATATGTGATGTCAGCAGCAGTGCATTGCACGCGCAAGTTATAGTGAGTCCGACTAACTATAACGTGGGAATTTCAATGGTTTTATATCAGTAAAATTTCCAGCTAACTATAACTGGTGTGAAACCTATGGTTTTTTCAGTGAATTTAATAGGTTTTTTAAATGCTAATTCCTAACTATAACTGGTGTGAAACCTATGGTTTTTTCAGTGAATTTCATAGGTTTTTTAAATGCTAATTCCTAACTATAACTGGTGTGAAACCTATGGTTTTTTCAGTGAATTTCATAGGTTTTTTTAATGCTAATTTTTAACTTTTTGTAGGGCTTCATACCTATGTACTTTTTATTGAATTTCTAAGCTTATTTTTTCGCAAATGTCTTTAGCTGAGAAAGGTATGTTTTTCTAAAAATGAACCCTATAATGTATATTAAGATACTATTTTTATTTTAAAAGAGTATTTTACTTTTTTTTTAAAAATTTGACTTTGGAGCGCTCCCGGTGCGCGCACCAGTGAACGCCCTGGTGCGCGTACCGTCAGCGCTCCAACAAAAAAAAAGAAAAAAAAATTAATGAAGGAGTGACCATAAGGAATGGGGACAGAGAGAGTGGTGTTAAGAGAAAGAGAGCTAAAGGGAGGAACACAGAGGGACTGTGTAATAGATAGTAAGACAGATAAAAAGTGTAAGAGGAAATAACTGAGAAAAAAAAAATGAATAAGGGAGCAAAAGAAAAGAAGAAATAGGAAGAAGACTAAAGCAGAGGTTCTAGGAGAATGTAAATGGATGATGAAAGTAAAAGGAAGGACAGTTAAGTATGGGAATGACAGGTAGTGACGGAATGAGAGGAAAGGAATAGTAGTGATGGAGGGAAAGTAAATAGCAGTGAATATAAGCAAAGAGGGGTGAAACAGGGTACATGTAAGTGAATAAGGGTAAGATATGGGGAATAATAGAGCGAAAGAAGAGAGAGAGTAAAAGAAGGAGTGTCACAAAGGGACTAAGTGAACCAGTAAAAAAGGTAAGTGAAGGAGTGTGCATAGACAGAGGTACTGAAAGAAGTTGAATGTGGTAGGAAGTAAACATGGAAGAAAAGAATAAGTGAGAAAAGCAAAGTAAGGAAACAGGGGTGAGGTAGGGTGAGAGAAAAATAGTGAAAATAAAACCAAAGGTGATAACAAAAAAGATTTTGTAAACACACTTACCATATAATCAATGCAAACTTGTATCTGTGAAAGATAAAAGAAAAAACACGTTATAATTACTTAAAAATATATAATAAAATAGAAGCAACAGTTCATGAGGTTTAAAAATCTACAAAAGTTTACTAAGAAATGAAGCAATAGTGAAGGATACAAAAACAGAAAGAAAGTAATGTAGAAAGAGAAAAAAAAAGGAAAAAGAAATAGAAAGAAAACAAATTCCTAAAGATAAATAAGATACTAAAAGAATGTAAGATATCAAAACAAAATCAGTAAAGATAAGAAAATAAAAGAAAAATGAGTGAAAAGGAGAGAAGTCTGATTGAGAAACTATAAATAAAAAAGAGGAATAGAAGATGATTGAGAGTGAGTGAAGTGAAGTCACAGAGTGAAGGGATGAAAGGAATGAAGTTAGTATAGAACGATGGATAAAACAGGAGTGAGAGAGTAAGTACACAGAAAGACAAAAGGAAGAACTAAGTGAACTACAGTACAATGAGTGCGAAAGAAAAAAAAATGGAGAAAAAGAAAGAGAGGGTTAGGAAACTAAAGCAGTGGTACTGTGAGAATATGAAAAAGATAAAAAGTGGTGGAAGGAACAGAGGAAATGCAGACAGTTCCTATTAGATTGAGAAGTTGTGAATGAAGTGCACTAAAGAAACAGCGATGAAAAAAGAGTGTAAATTAGTAAAGAAAGGTAAATAAGGGTGAAAAAGAAAATGAGTGTAAGACAATGTGAACACAATATAAATTACACAATGTAAACTGCACAATAACTTCTACAATATGTTACATTATTTATTTTTGCTGTTCTCAGAATATATTGAATTTCACTTAAATTAGTGAGATCAAAGTCTTCATCATATAACAGCGGGAAAAAAAACACAATCTAAAATATTGTGTTTAAAAAAACCCATTCAAACATACATCTCATATATGTACACTAATCTTTGATTCACTTACTTTTCCGTGAGGCCAAATTGCAGATAGTGAAGGTCCTTTTGGTGGAAAAAAAGTCTGCTGTGCTCTATAACTTCCATTTCATCGACTTCCTATGAAAAAAGATCTAAGAACATCATATCTTACACTTTCCTCACGGCCAATTTGTGTCAGATATATCAGTATTTTTTACTTTGAGATCCACTTAAAGTATCTACATGAGATAAATAATTTAAAATATTAGATTAACTAACTAACTAACTAACTTTTATTATCTATTCCCATCTTCAAAGGCCAATTCCCTTTACTAAAACTTTGGTTTTAAAAACACTAGATAAGAATTTGTAGAGTCATAAGGCAAACGTTGTTTATAAGTTAAATGAGAATCATTGCAGTAACTCCATCCATTTTCAGATTTTAAGTAGCATGTATAATGTCCTGAGGTTGTCGAAGATCCATCATGATAAATAATAGCTTCAGTTGTAAAGGTTCTTCCTGAAATTGATAACTGAGAAGCTACAAAATTTTTAATAGAAGTTGTCAATTTAGTTCCATCAGGTCTACATCGTTGGAAAACTAAAATGATATACTGACCATAACTTTGTATAAATAATGTGGATACCATTGGATAGTTACATTGGGTACACACCATATTATGATCTGCTGCTTTAACTAGATTTTTAAATGACACTGATTTACAGTCTGGTAAAGTCAAATATATAAATCTTTCAGTGTCTATTCTAGTAGTACTTGATGAACTACAATTGTGGCAGTCATGCTGCCATTGATAAGAAAGACTGAAAAGATTATCTACATCTACACCTTCATCTTCCAAAACACCAAACATATACATTAAAAATTCCTGACAATCCTGCTGAATGTTCTGTGAAAATTTATGTTGACCAGAACACATATCTAAAATATTTCGAATTTCTGTTACACTTTCTATTTGTGCTGTACCACTGCTACATTTCTCAAACACAGAATTCAATAAACCACACAATCTTTGATCCCGATTTTCAACAATCTGTTCTTGTAAACTTTTAAGAAAAAAAACAACATTAATGACTACATTAGCATAGCAGTTGACAACAGAACTATTTTCAAACTGAAATCCAACAACATTTTCTCCAAAATTCTTTTTCTTCCTGTTTTCAATTACAGTTTTCTCTACTTTTTGTTTTTTTGCAACTACCTCACTACAATTATCCTCATTTCTTCTTTTTCGGCCTACCACACGTTTTTCAAACAGAGGATATTGAGGCAAATGTGGAGCATACTCTCTTCTTAATCTATTGTATTCTTTAACACAATCTAGATCTGCAGAAATCTTTGTCTCATCACACGCAATCAAGTACAATCCTGATAAAGTTCTGACTCGTGATAATGCCACATATGCCATACCCTCTTTAAACACAGATCTTCCAATGTTCACCAAAGCACCATCTACACTTAAACCTTGAGATTTATGAATTGTCACCGCATACGCCAAACAAACAGGAAACTGTTTTCGGCGAACATATAAGTCTTTTACAATTAGAAATCTAGCAGAACCACGACTTATTTGTTGTACTTGTTCAATGCCATCAAATTTTATTTTTAAAAATTCAATTCCATCTCTATTTCTGTAATTCACAAAATCAACAACATAACCCATTGCTCCATTTACCAGACCTCTTTCAACATTTAAATTCCTTCTCAAAATGATACGACAATTTAAACACACATTCAGAGTCTTTTCAAAACCAGCTGTTTTTGAAATACTTTTCTCCAATGAATCCAATTTAGTTTTCAAATTTTCAGACAAAACAATTGTTGCACCCATATGCTCTATTTTATCTATTGCTTCCAGTTTCACAATCTCTTCATTTTCTAACTCTAACATTTTGTTGTTGAAGATGGAACATTCTTGCAGAGTTGGCATCAAACATATCCCAGATTTCTTCTCAGTCATTTTTTTAAAAATATTCTCTGGAAGAATGTTTTCATTTGGATACAAATTTGAAATTAATCGACTATGCAAAGCTTTTTTCCCAAGCTCAGTCACTTTTCCAATTCTTACATCTTGTAGAATATTTTTATAATCTTCATCCTTGGCCTGTCGCATATTTTGAAGCAGTTCAGCATATTTAAAATGTTGCCATATATTAACATTTCCAATGCTTCCAAGGGACTTCCTGGTATCTTCATGTGTGAGCATTTTAAACACTGGTTGTCCTTTTACTGGAGTCAACTGCAATAGATCTCCAAAAACAATAATGTGTTTTCCTCCAAATAACACATCATACTCTGTTTTAAGAATTTCTTGCATTCTCAAATGCACAAAAGCAAGCATTAGATTTGAGACCATGCTTACTTCATCAATGATAAGAAGTTTCATTTTCTTCAAGACTCTTGAAACTTCAGAACACGCATCTCCAGATAACTTGTTGTAATGCAATTTATTATCATGTTCAACTGGCAGCATCAATAAACGATGTAGAGTAATCCCTTTAATGTTATGTGCTGCCAGACCAGTTGGAGCAGTTACAACACAAGACAGTGGTGAATCAGTCCTTTTCTGCAGATAACTTGCAATGGCTTTAATTAGAAAACTTTTTCCTGTCCCCGCTTCTCCACTTACGTACAGTCGGACAGGGTCAAATGATATACATGAGCACTCTTTTTTCTCATGTCTGAATCCATGTTCAATCTGCTCTGTGACTTCATCATATATCTTTTTCTGCTCAATGTTTAGTTGCTTTACCAAATCTTCTAAGTTAACTCCATCCTCTTGAGCTTGTTCCATAGCTCTTTCCACCTCATCCATGGCAGTGGCAGCTTCATTTTGGATAATTGGTCCTCCTAGTGGATCCTGGCTCAATGAAGTAGAACTCTGACTATCTTGAGAACTGTTTCTAGCTATCTCTTCAGCAATTGTGGTTTCTTGCTCCATTTCTGCATTCAACATTTGCAGATAATTTAGAAAAATAGGACATTCTATGGTATCCTTAGTTGCATTAAAAGAGTCTTCATAACAGAGAAAATCTCCAAGTAGTTCCTCTTCTGTACGCCATGGCTTAAAGAGTTGCAAAAGAGCTAAATAGTAAAATTCTCTTTTGTCTGGAACTTCACAACTCAATTTTCGATGATTAATCAAATGGCCTTTTTTCTGCTTTACTAGACATCCTTCATAGCCAATGAGTGCATATTTTCCATATTGATATCTTCTGTGATGTTCCTCTTATAACTGTAGTTTTGAAGAACTTCATACAAACAAGTGTTCTCAAGGTGAGTACTTCTATTTGGATAGTATGTATCCAACATATTTGTCTTCAAAATATCTGTACTGTTTGGTTCTTTCTCCGCCAAATATTCAATTTCTTGTACAGATTTCAAAACTCGGTTTCGTGTTGCAGCAAGACCAAGACTCACCCAAATGATTGTTCTTGATTTGGCATAGAGACTTGCTGATGATAACCGATCAGAACATTCATATGCTCCAATTTCTCGATGCGACAACATCTTCAGACTGAAACTGTATAATTTCTTGCTTAGACTCTTTTCATGTGAAATGTCCTCCCACATTTCCTTCAGTTCTGTCTTTTCTTTTTTTGTGATGTAAGATGTCACATATCGAGCCACAGCAATAGAGTTGTCAGCAACGAACTGAATATCCATGTTAGCATTCCACATGGACAAAATCACTGGGTTGTAATCGTTGATGTACTTAGATTCTTCATTTCTTTTCAAATTATATGTATTTTTGGGAGATTTCCTCGTCACAGTATGTCGTAGAGATGACATTAAATTATTTACTCTTCCCTTAGAAATCACTGGTCGAGGAAATGCAAAACGACATTTCGTGTAGTACTTTTCTTTGTTTTTAAATTTTCGACGACAGTACTTTCCACAACGATGAGATTGAAAACGTAAAACTTGTTGCCTTAAATTGTTTTCTTCAGTAGATTTTGGAACAGCACATGTTGAATACTCTTCAATGAAACTCATCACTGTTTCATCTGAATCTGATCCAAATTTGGGTGCATCTTTAATCCACAACAACATATGTATATGAGGAGCACCTCTCGCTTGATATTCCTTCCTCCAAAAGAAATCCAAAACCTCTCCAAGGGGAGGATTTTTTTTGTTGGTAATAAAAGACATCATAGCTTCAAATCTATGATTAAAATATCTGCAAACATTCACTGGATCTAAAGAACACAGTTCTCCTGGTGTTTTCAATTCTATATTTGGTATGTTTTCATTTGCCTCCCGTAGAAATTGAAGTAAATCGTCCCATGCATACTCAGCACAGCTAAGAGTGAGGAACCATGTAGGAGTTCCTAAGTTTCTTAGCATACATTTCAATTCTCCATGACGACGAAACCAATACTCATTGGTTCCACGTTGACATGCCATGAGATTGATTAGCTGAGATTCCAAAATACTGTCTTGCAGATTACCTTTCTCCATAAAGTCCCTTGCACAAACATTTTGAAAATGAGCTCCACTTTTCAATATATGATTAACTGCATAAGAAAGCCCAGACAAATCACTTTCAAACAGAAGATGAAATAAATATGGAATACATTGACGAAACCTTGGATCTTCAGCATATAATCTTAGAGTCCGGTATTCAGCTGCAGGAATTTGAACTGGTCGATCATCATATCGTCCACCACAACCTGTTGGAAATAATTGTGGAAAACAACGAGCTTCCAAACTTTCTTCCCATACACTAATGGGACTTCCTTTTGCTGCTTTCATTTGAAACAAGTCAATTGCATTTCCCATTACTTCTTTTGAATGCAAAGTATGAACAGTATAATGTTCATATATTTCTTCAGTTCTAGACACATCAACTTTTTCAATTTGACCAACTGAAGAATCACTATCTTCTTCTATAGCTGTTTCCTCTGCTCCAACACTTACATCTTTGTAGTACTCATTGTTTTTGACCAAATACAACGTTGCCTTTTTGACTTTTTTAACATCCACTAAATCTTGCCAGATTTTCTTACTCTTTGTTGGAACCCAATTAACTAGAATAACTAAAGGATCTTCTTCTACTCTTTCTACACCAATTGTATCAATATTTTTCTTTACATCTAGAGGCAAATAAACAACTCTTCCCTTTAATCCTCTCAGTAAATCTGATGGAGGCAATTTCCCTGTCTTAGGCTCCATGCGTACAATAGCCTGAAAAGGATGGACACATTGAATCAAAATAGATTCATAAGTATTTAGATCCATCAATTCAGAAGGAATATCTATCAACTGAAGATTATTATAAACTGCTCTAGCAGGCATTTTATTTTCATTTAATTTATTTAAACAATAATTACAAATACGCTGATCCAAACTCAAATCAAATGTACTCTCCACCAACAAATAACTTACAAAATCCTTCCATTCACTATTATTTTCCAATTCACTTTTTGCATATAAATCAACTAACCTAGTCTGAATCTTATAATGAGTCCGTCGACAACACACACAAGTTAAATTAGGCCTTTCACTTGCTTTCACCTTAAACTTGATAATTTCCTCATCAAACTTTTCAATACTTGAAATCTGTCCATTATCTTCTGCATTACCATCCATTACTATATCTATTTCTACACTGTCCTCTTTGTTCCCAAAATAACAAAACTCAATTTCTTCACAAATAGTCTTCACATCCACTTCAGATCCACGCAAAAGAGCACTGTTTAACTGTTTAAGCTTAAGTGCGGGACTTTTTGCATAATACAACTTTCTCACTAATTTCCTCATGTTATTATGATGCACTGCTAACATCCTAAAATGATGAAAAACACTCCGACAAACTTTTCTAGAAAGACAAGCTAGTGAATGCCCATGCAAACCTGTGCTTTCTCTCACTCTACAAGGATCTAACTCTTGCAGGATCTTCATTTTTTGTTTGAGACTTTTCTTACTATATGTACGTAAGAAATTTCTAAGCAAATCGATTGATTCCTGTCGCACACTACAAATACTACTGCATTTCCATGTGTACACTGGACCCTTAGTACGTCTCCCTAAAACTTCATCAGCTAACACCTCTTCTGCATCTCTAGATACAAGTTTCTCTTTTTCCATCACACAACCATCTTTCACCTCATATGCTCGACCACTGGTGTCAACTGCATGCACCAAATCATTTTCCTGAAAGTAACTCTCCTCATTGAAAAAAGGCTCAGAACTTGAACTATGCATCCATTCACCAGAAAATACTTCACAAAAATTACTCCGATTAATAATTCTTTTCCATCTACTGTTCGATTTGAAAATATCAATGGCCTTATTAAGTATCCTAATTCTATTGATTATTAAAATAAATAATTTTTTCTTAACTTCAAAAGCCTGATCAACAATCTTTTCTACACTTTTCTTTTTCTTGTAAAAAGCAGCTCTCAGTTTACTTTTCTTATCATTTTTTAGCAAATTTAAAACTACCCTATTGCGAAACATTCGCCTACGAATGTCCCTAAAAAGATTTACCCTTCTATTGCTATCCATTCTCTTCTCTCCTGCTCCAATGGAGACATTTTTTGTGGGCCTCTCCTTCCTTTTTAGATTTGTTGACTTTTTCTGTATATTCACATTAGCAATATCATTTTTTTTTCTACGACATATGTTGCGAAGAAAAGACTTAATTGGCTTACCAGAAACTTTTCTGGTGTTTTTTGAAGTAGTTGAAGAGGATTCCATAAACTCTGTTGTTGATGTTCTCCTTTTCCGTATGGTATTTTTGATAATTCTTTGCCTTGAAGGCATTTTTGCTTGCTTTTCAGAAGTTGATTTGAATCTGTTGTTCTGTTAAAAAAACACATGAAAGACCACTATTAACAAACAACAAAGTAATGTTAAAAAGCAAACAATATAAACAATAAATTGCAACATATTTAAGTTTATACAATAGCAACTCAGGGCCTTATTTATAAAGGCCTTGCGCCACCAGTGCGTCACTTATTACCCATGTATAAAGTGATGCACCAGCTACACAAGGCAACCATAAAAAAGGGCCAAATGCAAATACCAATCAATTGCACCCAAAAATCGATTTTTGAATAACATGTAAGAATCACTGCGCAGAACCTATGTACAACCACTCAATATCATCAAACAAAGTCAAGGCCTTATTTATAAAGGCCTTGCGCCACCAGTGCGTCACTTATTACCCATGTTTAAAGTGATGCATCAGCTGCACAAGGCAATCATAAAAAAGGGCCAAATGCAAATTCCAATCAATTGCAACCAAAAATCGATTTTTGAATAACATGTAAGAATCACTGCGCAGAACCTATGTACAACCACTCAATATCAGCAAACAAAGTCAGGGCCTTATTTATAAAAGCCTTGCGCCACCAGTGCGTCACTTATTACCCATGTATAAAATGATGCACCAGTTGCACAAGGCAATCATAAAAAAGGGCCAAATGCAAATACCAATCAATTGCACCCAAAAATCGATTTTTGAATAACATGAAAGAAACACTGCGCAGAACCTATGTACAACCACTCAATATCAGCAAACAAAGTCAGGGCCTTATTTATGAAGGTCTTGCGCCACCAGTGCGTCACTTATTACCCATGTTTAAAGTGATGCATCAGCTGCACAAGGCAATCATAAAAAAGGGCCAAATGCAAATTCCAATCAATTGCACCCAAAAATCGATTTTTGAATAACATGTAAGAATCACTGCGCAGAACCTATGTACAACCACTCAATATCAGCAAACAAAGTCAGGGACTTATTTATAAAAGCCTTGCGCCACCAGTGCGTCACTTATTACCCATGTTTAAAGTGATGCATCAGCTGCACAAGGCAATCATAAAAAAGGGCCAAATGCAAATACCAATCAATTGCACCCAAAAATCGATTTTTGAATAACATGTAAGAAACACTGCGCAGAACCTATGTACAACCACTCAATATCAGCAAACAAAGTCAGGGCCTTATTTATAAAGGCCTTGCGCCACCAGTGCGTCACTTATTACCCATATTAAAGTGATGCATCAGCTGCACAAGGCAATCATAAAAAAGGGCCAAATGCAAATACCAATCAATTGCACCCAAAAATCGATTTTTGAATAACATTTAAAAATTACTGCGCACAACCTATGTACAAGCACAGAATATCACTTTCGAAACATCACTGTTTCCCCAAAAACAAATCCTTTATCTTTCAAATGTTGATATCAAGCATTATCAAAAATCCAAAATCAAATCAACAGCAAACAAAGTCAGAGCCTTATTTATGAAGGCCTTGCGCCACCAGTGCATCACTTATTACCCATGTTTAAAGTGATGCATCAGCTGCACAAGGCAATCATAAAAAAGGGCCAAATGCAAATACCAATCAATTGCACCCAAACATCGATTTTTCAATAACATATAAGAAACACAACACAGGACTTATATACTAGCATACCATTTGACTTCTAAAACATAACTATCTGCTTCTAAATATTCTCCATAGAGCAAACAAGTCTCTATGTAAATTAAATAAATCATTACTTACCTTTACAAAAGCTTTGGAAGATTGAAAACAGTGTCACACACACACACCAATTTCTCTTTAGCAGAGCAAAAAGTGTGCACTCAATTCCCTGAAACCAAGACTGGCATAGAAAATCTCTAACTTTGTACACATATGCCTTAATTCAACCAATCAAAAGTTTTCCCTCACTATTTTCAAACCAACACCCTTCCCCCTCTCAGATCTTTCTATCTGTTTCCATAGCAACTCCCTCCTAACTGAACTCTCAGGTTCAAAAGTTTATTGTACAATGTTGCTAATTAACTCAGCAAGGCTGTTTGACCTCTCAATACACCAGCCTATCCAGAGTATTTTAGCTTTTAGTGACTTTTTTTTAACTATTCAAATTGCTTCTTTAACACAACACAACCATGCACCCTAACTTTAAGTTTTCAACTATCTGAATCCACCAATCATTGCTTCTGATTCAAAAGCAGTGAAACTCCACAATTATTTTTTTGTAAACTCCTACTGTTCCAACTGCCATTTCATTCCCACACATCATCTGACTGCATCAGAACCATCTCTCATCATGTTTTCTGTCTGGATCCTTGGACACAGCTACATCCACTGGGCTCAAAGGTATGCAGATAGCAGACATTTTCACAACCTTGATTTATCAAATGTGGAAATCAAGTGGATTGGCCAGAGAGGATTAAAATGTCACCAATTGATACCATTGGTGAAAACCTTTATGCATTTGCCAAAACCTGACCTCTTAATAGTGCACTGTGGTGGAAATGATGTAGGCACTATGACTGGGGTTGGTCTGGAAATGCTTTTAAAGGACACCTTTGATCAATTAATGACACTTTTTCCACAAACTGCCTTGGTATATTCCAATATATGCCAAAGACAGAAATGGAACTGGTCCAACCAATTTTGTCCACAATTTGAGAAAGCACGGAAACATGTGAATAAATCTGTTTCTGCTTACATGAGAGACTATGGAATGGGTTCAATATACAATAATAACTTGCGTTACAACATGCAAGACATCTACAGAGAAGATGGTGTGCACTTCTCAGATGAAGGGAATAGAATATTTCTCCTGAATTTAAGAATGTGCATTGGAACCTACTTGTAGGTACCTAAATCAACCACAAAACCCAAAAGCTCTTTTCAGAGCTACCCTACCTCTGATCATTCAAAACGTTTATCTTTTTCTAACTTTTTTCACTATTTTTCACAATAGTACGCTTTCGGGTACGCTTAACGGTGCGCGTACCAGGCGCTCCCCCCGTGGAAAATGAAAGAAATTTTTTTTTTTAACCTTTATGAGCCTCCTAAGCCCCCCTCAGAAAACCTAGAGGGTCAAGAAGTCTCCACCGTGCCCCCTTCTACCCATACCGAACATTGTTTACCCTCCATCTTGTGTCTCAATTGTACCGAAACACAAAATGGAGGACTCCCGTAACGCTGCCGGTGCGCGTAAAGGAGCGCGCACCGGTAAGCGCTCGATAAAAAAAGGTGGGAAAGCAATTTACAAAAAAACCACTGGAGACACTTTCATCAAATATAGAATAGGCCCTACTACATAGCCGTCCCTACCATTTACCCAAATTTGATGGAATTCCATTGAGAAAATTATGCTGTAGGCCTGACTAAATATCCTGAGGTAAATTACATGACAAAAACACATATGAAATGTTAGAATTTACAACCAATTAAAAACTTTCTTTCATTTTCTACGATTATTTCCTGACGTTTCATTGGTTAAGTACAAGAATATATATAAAAGAAGAGAGGGAAACATAGCCATTTTGACTACTGCTTCCAGAAGTACATTTGAGAACAAATTACACTGACAACTTCCACTGATTTCTCCAAGGTAAATTGTTATTATGGAAGTATATTGTACACTTTAGGTTAATTTCTGAAAAAATATTCTGTTAGTTATATACTATCCCTCTGTAAAAGTTATAGATAGAGATAGACTTCTCTGTAATAGTTATGGATTGAGTTAGGCTTCTCTGGTATACAGTACCCTAACTCTACTAATATAGTTAATTTGTATGCAATTTTCAGAAAGAAAATGGAAGGAGAAAATCAAGGAAATGTTACTTCTATCAAAATAAAGGTGGAAAAACCAGAAGAGCAAAAAGATGAAGTAGATTTCATGGATGACTCTTTGGATGAACAGTTAATAGAATGTTTGGAAGAAATGGAATCATGTACTTATAATTATGAGGAAATTCCGGACAATATTATGTTAGAAATTTTATTAAATTATGAAAAAGAATCAGAGGAATAAATTTATATTTAATAATTTCAAATTGTTTGAGACAATATTCATTTTTATATGTAATTCATAAAGTATTACCAAAAATGTTTAAAATATAAAGTGAGACTTATAGTATACTGTTCAACTATTTTTCTGTTACATAGTAAGTTTACTCATAGTTACTACCTTTCTCCCACTATATTATCTCATATGAATATTTTACACCTCATTTTCATAAGGGAGCAGGATAGACTACTCATGATCCTCTAGAAATTCTCAGGGAGTGCTTAAAAGATCTGTTTCTCCTTTCCAGACAGACTATGTTATGAATTCCATATACCACAAAAAATACAATAACAACATGCAAGATGTCTACAAAGAAGATGGTGTACATTAAATTTAAGTCTCTTCATTAGTACCTACATGTAGGTACTTACATAAAATAAAAAAATTTAAAAAAAACAATTAATAAACATACAATTTTTTGAAGTGATTATTTTTCCATAGTACCCTCCTCGATACGCTCCCCGGTGCGCGCACCAGACGCTTCCCCCGCGAAAATCGAAAAAAAAAAAAAGGTGAGACCCCGCGGGGCCCTTTAATGGCCCCCACATCAAACCTAGGGGTACAGGGGGTGTCTACTCTGCCCCCTTATGGTCATTTCCCCCTTTGTTTTGGCCACCTCTCGTGTCTCGATCCTACCGAGACACAAGATGGTGGCCGCTCCGGACTGCTTAGAATGTTTACAGACAACTGAGAGCCAATCAGCTTCCTGCGCGCAAGTCGCGTGGCGCGCCTGGAGCGCTCTCCGGTGCGCGCACCGGAGAGTGCCTATAGATATATATATTTTTTTGAACCTAAATTACTCAAAATCCACTACAGCACACATCTTGAGACATAGCAAAGGCACATCGGGCTACCAGTCCCTACAATTTTGCCAAGTTTGGTGGAAATCCATTCAGCCGTTCGGGCTAAAAGTGAAATCGACCGCCCTATGGAAATTAACATGGGGAAAACGCGTTTTGGGACCCCCCTTTTATCTCGGCCCCCGCTTGACGTATCCCCCCCAAACTTTCAAGGAAGGACCGGAGCTCGACTAGGCCATTTTCAGGAAATTTTCAGGCAGATTCGTCAACCGGTGCCAAAGTTATTCCAAATAGAATTTTGAGATTTAACATTGAAAAAAATCCTAACCATAACTACCTACTGGCGACCGCCAGTAGGTTATATATATATATATATATATATATATATATATATATATATATTACCTACTGGCGGTCGCCGGTAGGTATATATAGTTAGGATTTTTTTGAATAGGGATTTCTGAAAATTCTATGTTGAATAACTTTGGCGTTGAAGGACGGAATTGGCTGAAATTTTCAGGAAAAAAACGATGTATATAAGTGGATGTATAAGTGTCTGGATGTAGGATTTAGTAGGTGCATGACTGACTGTATGAGTGAGTGATTAAATGTGTCTCACTGAGTGCAAGTGTTAGTGACTAAACCGTCTTAATTTGTGCATCATTATGTCTGTTGTTCTGTAAACTGCTGCATGTGTTGATCAGTAGCTATATGAGTAACTATATGGGTTATTGATTGGTTGCCCAAGTATTTGTATGGGAGACTGTGTGTGTGTGTGTGGGTGGCTGGGAGGTGTGTGACTCTGTGCATAGATGTGTGAGCAGTTGATTCACTGGATGTATGGGTTCGAAAGTGCATGTCGAAACAGCTGTATGGGCGGTTGATTGTGTGCATGAGTGTATTGGTGAGTGAATTGATATCTCAGTGCTACATGTCAAAGTAAGTACATATGTAAAACACAGTACATGTGAGAGTTGACATATATAAATAACTGTGCATAAGAGCCAGTGAATGTGTGAGTGGCTGTATGGATCATTGTGAACTTGTATCAGTGATTGTATAAGAGAGTAAATTTGTGTTAGAATATGTTTGAATAAGTAAGGTGTGTATAACTGTATAGTTGAGGAAATGGAGGTGTGATTGATTCTTTGCATGACTGACTAGGTGTGTGAGTAATTCCATGGATGAGTGACAATCTGTGAGTGTCTGTTTACACTGAGTGTATCTAAGGTTATATTAGAGTCTGAAGAGCTTCATCGTATTATCACATGAATGATGTCATCAGTGATGTCATTTGAGATGTCATTTGAGATGTCATCAGTGATGTCATCAGTGATGTCACTGACCATGTCATGAATGATGTAATATGTGACATGATCAGCAGTGGATTGCGGGTGCGCGATATATAGTTAGTGGAACTAACTATATATGAAATTTCAATGGTTTTGTGTGAGTAAAATAAGGTTTTGTAAATGCTAATTCCTAACTATATATGGCCTATAACCTATGTTTTTTTCAGTGAATTTCAATGGTTTTTTAATAGCAAATATGAAAAGCTTTAAAATGTCAAGTACGTGGTAGGTAAAAACATTTTCGTGTCTATGCACGCTGATGTGCTTTGAACGCTGCCCCCCCCCCCTTTTTTCTTTTAGGAGTATTCTCTCTTTGCAGATAGTGAAGGGTAGGTAACGCAGGCCTTTGCCCCCGTTGTAATCCGTCGTGCCTTCACCTGGGGAGGCGGAAGAGGTCCGTTTACGCCGCCTCTCCCCCTCCCGGGCACCCCACGCCGTCTTTCGGCGCAGCATTGTAGTATGGCCACACCAGTGAAACTTGCTGGACACCACCTCGGTGCCATCCGGATCTCGGCGCGTTGTGCTGCCTTTGGCGTACTGTAGCAGCAAAAGTAACCGCAACTCAGCTGGACACGCCGTCTTTCGGTGCAGCATTGTAGGATGGCCATACCAGTGCGGCAACTTGCTGGACACCACCTCGGTGCCATCCGGATCTCGGCGCTTTGTGCTGCCTTCGGCCTACTGTAGCAGCAAGTGCGGGCGCAACTCTGCTGGACGGCGTGCGAAACGCTAAGGGGCGCCGCACTGCAGATGAGGTGCCTCCACCTGGGGAGGTGGAAGAGGGCCGTTCGCGCCGCCTTCCCCCAGGCACCCCACGCCGTCTTTCGGCGCAGCATTGTAGGATGGCCACACCAGTGCAGCTTGCTGGACACCACCTCGGTGCCATCCGGATCTCGGCGCGTTGTGCTGCCTTTGGCCTATTCGCACATCGGTCCGCTACTGACGCCGCCTCATGGGCCAACGGATTTTGTACGCTTTTTATAGCCCAAAGCCGCATAACAGGTCATGTGACTTGTTTATAAAACTTTTCATTGGTTCATTTTACTTTTGGTTTCCTAATGATGGAAGGCTTAATCATATGACCTAAAAATAACACTTTTCATTGGATTAAAACATTTTTTTTTCCCAAACGATGAAAGCCCCACCTTTTTTTTTCTCTCTCTGCAATCCAAAAAGGTTCCGTTAGATGACAACAGAGGGGACAGGCAACAAGAACCATCACTCAAAAAAGGGGAGACAAGTTCTTCCCTACCGGGTCACGTTGGGGCTCCACCGGAACTCATCGAATTGATAGTCTACAGTGTTTCTGGATGTTTCAGACTGAAGCTGGCGTCAGCATGAGAGCACCACCATCTCGTAGCTCCGTCGTGGCCATTCCGCAAGCAAACATGGCAGCCGCTCCCCACCGGAAGCCTGCGGGAGTCGGAGCCCCCAAGACTTTTGTAGAATCTTCAAGGCTGAGGGGACGCTTTCGAGAATGGGGCCCAAGCCCTAGCAGACAAGCGTCCGAGTTCCAAGGTGTCCCAGGGCCATTTTAGTGAACCGGGCCCAAATCCGGAGAGCCGGCCGCCATTTTAAGAGTCCTGTGGCAGCCGCCTATCGCTGCACCGCAAGAGTGGGCGCAATTCAACTAGATAGTGATCGAGACGCTGTAGCCGCAAGAGCGGGCGGTAAACAGCTGAATGGCGGATGAAGCACAGTGCAGCAAAAGCGGGCGGAAAACCGCTGAATGGCAACTGAAACGGTAAAGGGGCGCCCCACTACAGCAGACGAGCCTCCACCTGGGGAGGCCCGTTCACGCCGCCCCCCCCCCCCCCCGGGGCGCCCCACGCCGTTTTTCGGCGCAGCATTGTAGGATGCCAAGACCAGTGCGGCAAGTAAAGGACATCACCTGGGTGCCGTCCAGATCTCAGCACGTTGAGCTGCCTTCGGACTATTCGCACAACAGACCGCTACTGACGAGGCACAGTGCAGCAAAAGCGGGCGGAAAACCGCTGAATGGCAAGTGAAACGCTAAAGGGGCGCCCCACTACAGCAGACGAGCCTCCACCTGGGGAGGCCCGTTCACGCCGCCCCCCCCCCCCCCCCCGGGGCGCCCCACGCCGTTTTTCGGCGCAGCATTGTAGGATGCCAAGACCAGTGCAGCAAGTAAAGGACATCACCTGGGTGCCGTCCAGATCTCAGCACGTTGAGCTGCCTTCGGACTATTCGCACAACAGACCGCTACTGACGAGGCACAGTGCAGCAAAAGCGGGCGGAAAACCGCTGAATGGCAAGTGAAACGCTAAAGGGGCGCCCCACTACAGCAGACGAGCCTCCACCTGGGGAGGCCCGTTCAACCCGCCCCCCCCACCCCCCGGGGCGCCCCACGCCGTTTTTCGGAGCAGCATTGTAGGATGCCAAAACCAGTGCGGCAAGTAAAGGACATCACCTGGGTGCCGTCCAGATCTCAGCGCGTTGTGCTGCCTTCGGACTATTCGCACAACAGACCGCTACTGACCATTGTTGCTTCTGTTTAAACATTTTTTTTTACGTATTTACTGTTTTTGGTGCGTTGTATATATTTTTAAGTTATTAAAGTGTTGTAATCCTACTACTTTGTTGGAGTGCTATATATTTTTAATGTGACACATAATTGTGAAGACTTTGATGTACAAAAAGGCATCCCTGGAATCTTCCGCTTCAGGCTCTGTCCCACACACCCTCACAGTGAGAATCCCCTCCCCAATCACAATACAGGATCGTTATCAGATAGTAGGAACGCGTGTGGTGTGACGGATCTCATCGGGTGGGGGCCTTGATCTACTATAACTCCTTTGAAGAGGGGTGATTCTTTACAGTTGAGGCCATAAACTACATCTGCAGGGCTAGGTGATAGCCTGAGACCGGCCTGGACAATCAGACACAAAGGAAGAGGAATGTCAAAGGGTGCGGTAGTGAATAGGGTGAAAGGGAGGTGTCGGGCAGGCACAGGGTGTGATTCTCAGGGAAGAGCAGCGCAGATGGGGGGAGGTTTATGGCCCATGCATAAGACAGAGAGCGGGGGTGACCAGTGCCTGGGGGAGATGCTTGCGAGGGTGGGGAGCCATGCTGAGGATCGGCGGCGTGCAGAGAGCGGGTCTGGTCAAGGCATCTAAAATGGCTGCCGTGCACGACAAAAGTGTGGCATTGGAAAAAAAGCAAGATGGCGCAGACAATGTTTATCAATGCGAATTAATTTATAACAATTATTTTTAACAATATATTTACTCGCAGTGTCAAAATGGCGGTCAACACTTCCTGATTTCCTTCGAATCGAACGTTAACAGACGTCATGCAGCAAAAAAAAAAAAAAAACGCTCACGCGCAGCCGCTGGAAGACATGTATCAACATATATGAGCATCCTCAGCCACCCTCAGAAAACATAGGGGGTCAGGATAGGTCTCCCGTACCCCCTTATACCCATTTCTAACATTGTTTTTCCTCCATCTTGTAATTTAATTAAACCGAAACACAAAATGGCAAATTCCCGTTTCGCTACCGGTTCGCAAACCGGAAAGCGCTTCTACAGCGAAAAATCAAATTTTTTTTGATTTGCCCCACGGGACCCTTTAATAACTCCAACATCATTCCTAGGGGGTCAAGAGGGGTCTACCTTGCCCCCTTTCATTAAATTCCTCCTTCGTTTTTCTCCTCATCTTGTCTCTCGATCCTACCGAGAGACAAGATGGCGGCCGTTCCGGACTTTTTAGAATGTTGACAGACACCGGAGAGCCAATCAGGTTCGCTTCGCAAAGTTCCGTAACGCGAAAAGTACGCGAACCAGATCGCTACCCGGGACGCTGTCACAGATATATCTGTTTTTTAAAATGTTAATTTCTCAAAATCCACTGGAGCACATATATTGAGACCCAGCAAAGGCACATCGGGCTAAAAGTCCCTACAATTTTGCCAAGTTTCGTGCAAATCCATTCAGCCGTTCGAGCTAAAAGTGAGGCCAAACGCCCTATGGAAAACTCAATGTTAAAAACGTGTTTTGGGACCCCCCTTTTTTCTCGGCCCCCCCTTGACGAAACCCCCCCCAAATTTTCAGGGGCTGCTCAGAAACAAAATGTGCCATTTTCCTGAAAATTTCAGCCGATTCCGTCTACAAACGCCAAAGTTATTAGACATAGAATTTTCAAAAGTCCCATAGAGAAAAAATCCTAACTATATATACCTACTGGCGACTGCCAGTAGGTAATATATATATATATATATATATATATATATATATATATATATATATATATATTACCTACTGGCGGTCGCCAGTAGGTATATATAGTTAGGATTTTTTCTCTATGGGATTTTTGAAAATTCTATGTCTAATAACTTTGGCGTTTGTGGACGGAATTGGCTGAAATTTTCAGGAAAATGGAACATTTTGTTTCTGAGCAGCCCCTGACAATTTGGGGGGGTTTCATTAAGGGGGGGCCGAGAAAAAAGGGGGGTCCCAAAATGCATTTTTCCCATGTTAATTTCCATAGGCCGGTTGGCCTCACTTTTAGCTCGAACGGCTGAATGGATTTGCACGAAACTTGGCAAAATTGTAGGGACTGTTAGCCTGATGTGCCTTTGCTAGGTCTCAATATATGTGCTCCAGTGGATTTTGAGTAATTTAGGTTCAAAAAAATATATATATCTGGGCGGAGCCTAACCACACATCTGATCTGATTGGCTGTCAGCACTTCATCCAAGAAGTGTTGGCAGCCATCTTGGGACCAATATACATGATAGCACCTCATTAAAAAGCATTGTAGTTAATAGAGGGTTTTAGGACTTTAGTTACATTATAAATCATTTGTTGATGGTACCATACTCGTTTTAGGAATTGTGGTGGGTTCTAAGGTGATTTTACCATGTGAAAAAACCTTCTGCTGTGATATCATGAATATTGTTTGAAAGAAAACTAATATCTCATGATTTTCCCACAGTGGTTTGGAAGGGGATCTATAAGCTAAACTGAAAGCATATTTTCTGTAAATTCACATTATCTTTCTCAGTCATGTGAAAATGAAGTCTGACATTCTCAGTAAAACATGTACATCCAACAAGGACAGAGACTGTCAGTTGATTCCTTTGTGTTCTACTGCAGCCTCCTAGAGTGTTCTAAAGAACAACTAGAGCGCTAACAGTCCTACTTATTACAAAGGTATGGCACACCTGAAGCCATCTTGATTGGAATAAAGTGGTAACTCTTAAAACATTTAATTTAAAAAGAAACAACATGAGGGGGTATATTTTGCCATAGAAAGTATGATTAGTGCTGCAGAATGAAAAATTAGGGCACATTTTGAGTGACTTCTCAAATCCTTTTCTATTTCATTAAAACATTCTGACATGCAGTCTCCCAAAATGGCCACCAGAGACAAAAGAGCCCAAATGTAGCCCAAATATCACCCAGATGTAGCCCAAGTATAGCCCAATGACAGAATGTCCCAGAGTGTTCTAAAGAACAACTAGAGCGCTAACAGTCCTACTTATTACAAAGGTATGGCACACCTGAAGCCATCTTGATTGGAATAAAGTGGTAACTCTTAAAACATTTAATTTAAAAAGAAACAACATGAGGGGGTATATTTTGCCATAGAAAGTATGATTAGTGCTGCAGAATGAAAAATGAGGGCACATTTTGAGTGACTTCTCAAATCCTTTTCTATTTCATTAAAACATTCTGACATGCAGTCTCCCAAAATGGCCACCAGAGACAAAAGAGCCCAAATGTAGCCCAAATATCACCCAGATGTAGCCCAAGTATAGCCCAATGACAGAATGTCCCAGAGTGTTCTAAAGAACAACTAGAGCGCTAACAGTCCTACTTATTACAAAGGTATAGCACACCTGGAGCCATCGTGATGGGAATAAAGTGGTAACTCTTAAGACATTTAATTTAAAAAGGAACAAAATGAGGGGGTATATTATGCAATAGAAGGTATTATTAGTGCTGCAGAAAGAGAAATTAGGGCACATTTTGAGTGACTTTTCAAATCCTCTTCTATTTCATTAAAAAATTCTGACATGCAGTCTCCCAAAATGGCCACCAGAGACAAAAGAGCCCAAATGTAGCCCAAATATCACCCAGATGTAGCCCAAGTATAGCCCAATGACAGAATGTCCCAGAGTGTTCTAAAGAACAACTAGAGCGCTAACAGTCCTACTTATTACAAAGGTATGGCACACCTGAAGCCATCTTGATTGGAATAAAGTGGTAACTCTTAAAACATTTAATTTAAAAAGGAACAAAATGAGGGGGTATATTTTGCCATATGAATTATGATTAGTGCTGCAGAAAGAAAAATTAGGGCACATTTTGAGTGACTTCTCAAACCCTCTTCAATTTCATTAAAAAATTCTGACATAGTCTCGCAAGATGGCCACCAGAGACAAAAGAGCCTAAATGTAGCCCAAATATCACCCAGATGTACCCCAAGTATAGCCCAATGACAGAATGTCCCAGAGTGTTCTAAAGAACAACTAGAGCGCTAACAGTCTTACTTATGACAAAAGTATGGCACACCAGAAGCCATCTTGATTGGAATGAAGTGGTAAGTCTGAAAACACTCAATTTAAAAAGGAACAACATGAGGGGGTTAATTTTGCCATAGAAAGTATGATTAGTGCTTCAGAAAGAAAAATTAGGGATCATTTTGAGTGACTTCTCAAATCCTCTTCTATTTCATTAAAAAAATTCTGACATGCAGACTGAAACATGCACTTTGAATACCAGCAGCAGACGTCCCTGGTGAGCAGTAGCTTTACTACAGTGATCTAATGTGCAACTAGAGTGCTAACATTCAGAATTTATGGCAAATGTGTGACACATATGAATGCCTTCTTGATGGAACCAAAGTAAACAAGCATTGAAAATGCAATAGATCTCGCCCTCGTTTAAGTTAAAGCCATTCTGTTTGTAATGAGGTGGCTTTTTAGCTTTGCTTTTATTAGTGTTTTTTCAACTTTCATGTAAATAACGCACCGTTTTCACCAAATCGACTTTGCCCAAGCACACCCTTCCCTTCGGCCAACAAATCCCAAAAATTCGGCACACCTGCCGATCCACTCTCCCTACAGCTCACCCAAGCCCCGTCCCTCTAGCGCAACTGGAACACCCCAAATTCACCTTCTCCATGCGCACCAAAAACTCCCATTGAATAACATGACAATTCGCTACTCCGCACAAAAATTGCTCTTTAAAGCACTTCCACTGCTCCGATCCGCTTCAAACTTGGCTGGACACTAGTTCCAGCGATTCCCTAACATATCACCAAAAATCAGCCCAATCCATCCACTGGAACGGGGACGAATTTCAACCCGAATACGCGCCCCCCGCAAACACAAAAAAAAGCCATAAAACGGCCAAATCTCGACCAAAAACCGCCAAAATCCCTCAAAACCTTGCCAACACCAATACACACGAAACTGAACCGGCCCCTCAGCCCTAGGCTCCGGGAACCCTACTTAATTGACCCAAAAGCCCTAAAAAAGCAACATAATACACACGAAAACGCCCTAACAACCCTAAAATGCATATAAGTATATGTATGCATGCATTTATGTTTGTATTTATATGTAGATATACAGATGATATATGTTTATATATGTATGTATATATATATATTCACTGAAAAAACCATAGGCTATAGACCATATATAGTTAGGAATTAGCATTTACAAAACCTTGAAAATTCACTGAAAAAACCGTAGGTTATAGACATATATAGTTAGGAATTAGCATTTACAAAACCTTGAAAATTCACTGAAAAAACCATAGGTTATAGACCATATATAGTTAGGAATTCGCATTTACAAAACCTTATTTTACTCACACAAAACCATTGAAATTCCATATATAGTTAGTTGCACTAACTATATATCGCGCACCCGCAATCCACTGCTGATGATGTCACATATTACATCATTCATGACATGGTCAGTGACATCACTGATGACATCACTGATGACATCTCAAATGACATCACTGATGACATCACTGATGACAACATCCAGTGACTGTATGTTTCTGTAAAGTTAAAATATGTCTTACATATTGAAGAATGAGTGGATGTATAAGTGTCTGGATGAAGGATTTAGTAGGTGCATGACTGACTGTATGAGTGAGTGATTAAATGTGTCTCACTGAGTGCATGGGTTAGTGACTAAACTGTCTTAATTTGTGCATCATTATGTCTGTTGTTCTGTAAACTGTTGCATGTGTTGATAAGTAGCTATATGAGTAACTATATGGGTTATTGATTGGTTGCCCAAGTATTTGTATGGGAGACTGAGTGTGTGTGTGGGTGGCTGGGAGGTGTATGACTCTGTGCATAGATGTGTGAGCAGTTGATTCACTAGATGTATGGTTTCAAAAGTGCATGTGGAAACAGCTGTATGGGCGGTTGACTGTGTGCATGAGTGTATTGGTGAGTGAATGGATATCTCAGTGCTACATGTCAAAGTAAGTACATATGTAAAACACAGTACATGTGAGAGTTGACATATATAAATAACTGTGCATAAGAGCCAGTGAATGTGTGAGTGGCTGTATGGATCATTGTGAACTTGTATCAGGGATTGTATAAGAGAGTTAATATGTGTTAGTATATGTTTGAATAAGTAAAGTTTGTATAACTGTATAGTTGAGGAAATGGAGGTGTGATTGATTCTTTGATTGACTGACTAGGTGTGTGAGTAACTCCATGGATGAGTGACAGTCTGTGAGTGTCTGTTTACACTGATTGTATCTAAGGTTATATTAGAGTCTGAAGAGGTTCATCGTATTATCACATGAATGATATCATCAGTGATGTGATCAGTAATGTCAAATGAGATGTCATCAGTGATGTCATCAGTGATGTCATTTGAGATGTCATCAGTGATGTCATTTGAGATGTCATCAGTGATGTCATCAGTGATGTCACTGACCATGTCATGAATGATGTAATATGTGACATCATCAGCAGTGGATTGCGGGTGCGCGATATATAGTTAGTGCAACTAACTATATATGGAATTTCAATGGTTTTGTGTGAGTAAAATAAGGTTTTGTAAATGCGAATTCCTAACTATATATGGTCTATAACCTATGGTTTTTTCAGTGAATATATTCACTGAAAAAACCATAGGTTATAGACCATATATAGTTAGGAATTCGCATTTACAAAACCTTATTTTACTCACACAAAACCATTGAAATTCCATATATAGTTAGTTGCACTAACTATATATCGCGCACCCGCAATCCACTGCTGATGATGTCACATATTACATCATTCATGACATGGTCAGTGACATCACTGATGACATCACTGATGACATCTCAAATGACATCACTGATGACATCTCAAATGACATCACTGATGACATCACTGATGACATCTCATTTGACATTACTGATCACATCACTGATGATATCATTCATGTGATAATACGATGAACCTCTTCAGACTCTAATATAACCTTAGATACAATCAGTGTAAACAGACACACACAGACTGTCACTCATCCATGGAGTTACTCACACACCTAGTCAGTCAATCAAAGAATCAATCACACCTCCATTTCCTCAACTATACAGTTATACAAACTTTACTTATTCAAACATATACTAACACATATTAACTCTCTTATACAATCCCTGATACAAGTTCACAATGATCCATACAGCCACTCACACATTCACTGGCTCTTATGCACAGTTATTTATATATGTCAACTCTCACATGTACTGTGTTTTACATATGTACTTACTTTGACATGTAGCACTGAGATATCCATTCACTCACCAATACACTCATGCACACAGTCAACCGCCCATACAGCTGTTTCCACATGCACTTTTGAAACCATACATCTAGTGAATCAACTGCTCACACATCTATGCACAGAGTCATACACCTCCCAGCCACCCACACACACACTCAGTATCCCATACAAATACTTGGGCAACCAATCAATAACCCATATAGTTACTCATATAGCTACTTATCAACACATGCAACAGTTTACAGAACAACAGACATAATGATGCACAAATTAAGACAGTTTAGTCACTAACCCATGCACTCAGTGAGACACATTTAATCACTCACTCATACAGTCAGCCATGCACCTACTAAATCCTTCATCCAGACACTTATACATCCACTCATTCTTCAATATGTAAGACATATTTTAACTTTACAGAAACATACAGTCACTGGATGTTGTCATCAGTGATGTCATCAGTGATGTCATTTGAGATGTCATCAGTGATGTCATCAGTGATGTCACTGACCATGTCATGAATGATGTAATATGTGACATCATCAGCAGTGGATTGCGGGTGCGCGATATATAGTTAGTGCAACTAACTATATATGGAATTTCAATGGTTTTGTGTGAGTAAAATAAGGTTTTGTAAATGCGAATTCCTAACTATATATGGTCTATAACCTATGGTTTTTTCAGTGAATTTTCAAGGTTTTGTAAATGCTAATTCCTAACTATATATGTCTATAACCTACGGTTTTTTCAGTGAATTTTCAAGGTTTTGTAAATGCTAATTCCTAACTATATATGGTCTATAGCCTATGGTTTTTTCAGTGAATATATATATATACATACATATATAAACATATATCATCTGTATATCTACATATAAATACAAACATAAATGCATGCATACATATACTTATATGCATTTTAGGGTTGTTAGGGCGTTTTCGTGTGTATTATGTTGCTTTTTTAGGGCTTTTGGGTCAATTAAGTAGGGTTCCCGGAGCCTAGGGCTGAGGGGCCGGTTCAGTTTCGTGTGTATTGGTGTTGGCAAGGTTTTGAGGGATTTTGGCGGTTTTTGGTCGAGATTTGGCCGTTTTATGGCTTTTTTTTGTGTTTGCGGGGGGCGCGTATTCGGGTTGAAATTCGTCCCCGTTCCAGTGGATGGATTGAGCAGATTTTTGGTGAGATGTTAGGGAATCGCTGGAACTAGTGTCCAGCCAAGTTTGAAGCGGATCGGAGCAGTGGCAGTGCTTTAAAGAGCAATTTTTGTGCGGAGTAGCGAATTGTCATGTTATTCAATGGGAGTTTTTGGTGCGCATGGAGAAGGTGAATTTGGGATGTTCCAGTTGCGCTAGAGGGACGGGGCTTGGGTGAGCTGTAGGGAGAGTGGATCGGCAGGTGTGCCGAATTTTTGGGATTTGTTGGCCGAAGGGAAGGGTGTGCTTGGGCAAAGTCGATTTGGTGAAAACGGTGCGTTATTTACATGAAAGTTGAAAAAACACTAATAAAAGCAAAGCTAAAAAGCCACCTCATTACAAACGGAATGGCTTTAACTTAAATGAGGGCGAGATCTATTGCATTTTCAATGCTTGTTTACTTTGGTTCCATCAAGAAGGCATTCAGATGTGTCACACATTTGCCATAAATTCTGAATGTTAGCACTCTAGTTGCACATTAGATCACTGTAGTAAAGCTACTGCTCACCAGGGACGTCTGCTGCTATATATATATATATATTCACTGAAAAAACCATAGGTTATAGACCATATATAGTTAGGAATTCGCATTTACAAAACCTTATTTTACTCACACAAAACCATTGAAATTCCATATATAGTTAGTTGCACTAACTATATATCGCGCACCCGCAATCCACTGCTGATGATGTCACATATTACATCATTCATGACATGGTCAGTGACATCACTGATGACATCACTGATGACATCTCAAATGACATCACTGATGACATCTCAAATGACATCACTGATGACATCACTGATGACATCTCATTTGACATTACTGATCACATCACTGATGATATCATTCATGTGATAATACGATGAACCTCTTCAGACTCTAATATAACCTTAGATACAATCAGTGTAAACAGACACTCACAGACTGTCACTCATCCATGGAGTTACTCACACACCTAGTCAGTCAATCAAAGAATCAATCACACCTCCATTTCCTCAACTATACAGTTATACAAACTTTACTTATTCAAACATATACTAACACATATTAACTCTCTTATACAATCCCTGATACAAGTTCACAATGATCCATACAGCCACTCACACATTCACTGGCTCTTATGCACAGTTATTTATATATGTCAACTCTCACATGTACTGTGTTTTACATATGTACTTACTTTGACATGTAGCACTGAGATATCCATTCACTCACCAATACACTCATGCACACAGTCAACCGCCCATACAGCTGTTTCCACATGCACTTTTGAAACCATACATCTAGTGAATCAACTGCTCACACATCTATGCACAGAGTCATACACCTCCCAGCCACCCACACACACACTCAGTATCCCATACAAATACTTGGGCAACCAATCAATAACCCATATAGTTACTCATATAGCTACTTATCAACACATGCAACAGTTTACAGAACAACAGACATAATGATGCACAAATTAAGACAGTTTAGTCACTAACCCATGCACTCAGTGAGACACATTTAATCACTCACTCATACAGTCAGCCATGCACCTACTAAATCCTTCATCCAGACACTTATACATCCACTCATTCTTCAATATGTAAGACATATTTTAACTTTACAGAAACATACAGTCACTGGATGTTGTCATCAGTGATGTCATCAGTGATGTCATTTGAGATGTCATCAGTGATGTCATCAGTGATGTCACTGACCATGTCATGAATGATGTAATATGTGACATCATCAGCAGTGGATTGCGGGTGCGCGATATATAGTTAGTGCAACTAACTATATATGGAATTTCAATGGTTTTGTGTGAGTAAAATAAGGTTTTGTAAATGCGAATTCCTAACTATATATGGTCTATAACCTATGGTTTTTTCAGTGAATTTTCAAGGTTTTGTAAATGCTAATTCCTAACTATATATGTCTATAACCTACGGTTTTTTCAGTGAATTTTCAAGGTTTTGTAAATGCTAATTCCTAACTATATATGGTCTATAGCCTATGGTTTTTTCAGTGAATATATATATATACATACATATATAAACATATATCATCTGTATATCTACATATAAATACAAACATAAATGCATGCATACATATACTTATATGCATTTTAGGGTTGTTAGGGCGTTTTCGTGTGTATTATGTTGCTTTTTTAGGGCTTTTGGGTCAATTAAGTAGGGTTCCCGGAGCCTAGGGCTGAGGGGCCGGTTCAGTTTCGTGTGTATTGGTGTTGGCAAGGTTTTGAGGGATTTTGGCGGTTTTTGGTCGAGATTTGGCCGTTTTATGGCTTTTTTTTGTGTTTGCGGGGGGCGCGTATTCGGGTTGAAATTCGTCCCCGTTCCAGTGGATGGATTGAGCAGATTTTTGGTGAGATGTTAGGGAATCGCTGGAACTAGTGTCCAGCCAAGTTTGAAGCGGATCGGAGCAGTGGCAGTGCTTTAAAGAGCAATTTTTGTGCGGAGTAGCGAATTGTCATGTTATTCAATGGGAGTTTTTGGTGCGCATGGAGAAGGTGAATTTGGGATGTTCCAGTTGCGCTAGAGGGACGGGGCTTGGGTGAGCTGTAGGGAGAGTGGATCGGCAGGTGTGCCGAATTTTTGGGATTTGTTGGCCGAAGGGAAGGGTGTGCTTGGGCAAAGTCGATTTGGTGAAAACGGTGCGTTATTTACATGAAAGTTGAAAAAACACTAATAAAAGCAAAGCTAAAAAGCCACCTCATTACAAACGGAATGGCTTTAACTTAAATGAGGGCGAGATCTATTGCATTTTCAATGCTTGTTTACTTTGGTTCCATCAAGAAGGCATTCAGATGTGTCACACATTTGCCATAAATTCTGAATGTTAGCACTCTAGTTGCACATTAGATCACTGTAGTAAAGCTACTGCTCACCAGGGACGTCTGCTGCTATATATATATATATATTCACTGAAAAAACCATAGGTTATAGACCATATATAGTTAGGAATTCGCATTTACAAAACCTTATTTTACTCACACAAAACCATTGAAATTCCATATATAGTTAGTTGCACTAACTATATATCGCGCACCCGCAATCCACTGCTGATGATGTCACATATTACATCATTCATGACATGGTCAGTGACATCACTGATGACATCACTGATGACATCTCAAATGACATCACTGATGACATCTCAAATGACATCACTGATGACATCACTGATGACATCTCATTTGACATTACTGATCACATCACTGATGATATCATTCATGTGATAATACGATGAACCTCTTCAGACTCTAATATAACCTTAGATACAATCAGTGTAAACAGACACTCACAGACTGTCACTCATCCATGGAGTTACTCACACACCTAGTCAGTCAATCAAAGAATCAATCACACCTCCATTTCCTCAACTATACAGTTATACAAACTTTACTTATTCAAACATATACTAACACATATTAACTCTCTTATACAATCCCTGATACAAGTTCACAATGATCCATACAGCCACTCACACATTCACTGGCTCTTATGCACAGTTATTTATATATGTCAACTCTCACATGTACTGTGTTTTACATATGTACTTACTTTGACATGTAGCACTGAGATATCCATTCACTCACCAATACACTCATGCACACAGTCAACCGCCCATACAGCTGTTTCCACATGCACTTTTGAAACCATACATCTAGTGAATCAACTGCTCACACATCTATGCACAGAGTCATACACCTCCCAGCCACCCACACACACACTCAGTATCCCATACAAATACTTGGGCAACCAATCAATAACCCATATAGTTACTCATATAGCTACTTATCAACACATGCAACAGTTTACAGAACAACAGACATAATGATGCACAAATTAAGACAGTTTAGTCACTAACCCATGCACTCAGTGAGACACATTTAATCACTCACTCATACAGTCAGCCATGCACCTACTAAATCCTTCATCCAGACACTTATACATCCACTCATTCTTCAATATGTAAGACATATTTTAACTTTACAGAAACATACAGTCACTGGATGTTGTCATCAGTGATGTCATCAGTGATGTCATTTGAGATGTCATCAGTGATGTCATCAGTGATGTCACTGACCATGTCATGAATGATGTAATATGTGACATCATCAGCAGTGGATTGCGGGTGCGCGATATATAGTTAGTGCAACTAACTATATATGGAATTTCAATGGTTTTGTGTGAGTAAAATAAGGTTTTGTAAATGCGAATTCCTAACTATATATGGTCTATAACCTATGGTTTTTTCAGTGAATTTTCAAGGTTTTGTAAATGCTAATTCCTAACTATATATGTCTATAACCTACGGTTTTTTCAGTGAATTTTCAAGGTTTTGTAAATGCTAATTCCTAACTATATATGGTCTATAGCCTATGGTTTTTTCAGTGAATATATATATATACATACATATATAAACATATATCATCTGTATATCTACATATAAATACAAACATAAATGCATGCATACATATACTTATATGCATTTTAGGGTTGTTAGGGCGTTTTCGTGTGTATTATGTTGCTTTTTTAGGGCTTTTGGGTCAATTAAGTAGGGTTCCCGGAGCCTAGGGCTGAGGGGCCGGTTCAGTTTCGTGTGTATTGGTGTTGGCAAGGTTTTGAGGGATTTTGGCGGTTTTTGGTCGAGATTTGGCCGTTTTATGGCTTTTTTTTGTGTTTGCGGGGGGCGCGTATTCGGGTTGAAATTCGTCCCCGTTCCAGTGGATGGATTGAGCAGATTTTTGGTGAGATGTTAGGGAATCGCTGGAACTAGTGTCCAGCCAAGTTTGAAGCGGATCGGAGCAGTGGCAGTGCTTTAAAGAGCAATTTTTGTGCGGAGTAGCGAATTGTCATGTTATTCAATGGGAGTTTTTGGTGCGCATGGAGAAGGTGAATTTGGGATGTTCCAGTTGCGCTAGAGGGACGGGGCTTGGGTGAGCTGTAGGGAGAGTGGATCGGCAGGTGTGCCGAATTTTTGGGATTTGTTGGCCGAAGGGAAGGGTGTGCTTGGGCAAAGTCGATTTGGTGAAAACGGTGCGTTATTTACATGAAAGTTGAAAAAACACTAATAAAAGCAAAGCTAAAAAGCCACCTCATTACAAACGGAATGGCTTTAACTTAAATGAGGGCGAGATCTATTGCATTTTCAATGCTTGTTTACTTTGGTTCCATCAAGAAGGCATTCAGATGTGTCACACATTTGCCATAAATTCTGAATGTTAGCACTCTAGTTGCACATTAGATCACTGTAGTAAAGCTACTGCTCACCAGGGACGTCTGCTGCTATATATATATATATATTCACTGAAAAAACCATAGGTTATAGACCATATATAGTTAGGAATTCGCATTTACAAAACCTTATTTTACTCACACAAAACCATTGAAATTCCATATATAGTTAGTTGCACTAACTATATATCGCGCACCCGCAATCCACTGCTGATGATGTCACATATTACATCATTCATGACATGGTCAGTGACATCACTGATGACATCACTGATGACATCTCAAATGACATCACTGATGACATCTCAAATGACATCACTGATGACATCACTGATGACATCTCATTTGACATTACTGATCACATCACTGATGATATCATTCATGTGATAATACGATGAACCTCTTCAGACTCTAATATAACCTTAGATACAATCAGTGTAAACAGACACTCACAGACTGTCACTCATCCATGGAGTTACTCACACACCTAGTCAGTCAATCAAAGAATCAATCACACCTCCATTTCCTCAACTATACAGTTATACAAACTTTACTTATTCAAACATATACTAACACATATTAACTCTCTTATACAATCCCTGATACAAGTTCACAATGATCCATACAGCCACTCACACATTCACTGGCTCTTATGCACAGTTATTTATATATGTCAACTCTCACATGTACTGTGTTTTACATATGTACTTACTTTGACATGTAGCACTGAGATATCCATTCACTCACCAATACACTCATGCACACAGTCAACCGCCCATACAGCTGTTTCCACATGCACTTTTGAAACCATACATCTAGTGAATCAACTGCTCACACATCTATGCACAGAGTCATACACCTCCCAGCCACCCACACACACACTCAGTATCCCATACAAATACTTGGGCAACCAATCAATAACCCATATAGTTACTCATATAGCTACTTATCAACACATGCAACAGTTTACAGAACAACAGACATAATGATGCACAAATTAAGACAGTTTAGTCACTAACCCATGCACTCAGTGAGACACATTTAATCACTCACTCATACAGTCAGCCATGCACCTACTAAATCCTTCATCCAGACACTTATACATCCACTCATTCTTCAATATGTAAGACATATTTTAACTTTACAGAAACATACAGTCACTGGATGTTGTCATCAGTGATGTCATCAGTGATGTCATTTGAGATGTCATCAGTGATGTCATCAGTGATGTCACTGACCATGTCATGAATGATGTAATATGTGACATCATCAGCAGTGGATTGCGGGTGCGCGATATATAGTTAGTGCAACTAACTATATATGGAATTTCAATGGTTTTGTGTGAGTAAAATAAGGTTTTGTAAATGCGAATTCCTAACTATATATGGTCTATAACCTATGGTTTTTTCAGTGAATTTTCAAGGTTTTGTAAATGCTAATTCCTAACTATATATGTCTATAACCTACGGTTTTTTCAGTGAATTTTCAAGGTTTTGTAAATGCTAATTCCTAACTATATATGGTCTATAGCCTATGGTTTTTTCAGTGAATATATATATATACATACATATATAAACATATATCATCTGTATATCTACATATAAATACAAACATAAATGCATGCATACATATACTTATATGCATTTTAGGGTTGTTAGGGCGTTTTCGTGTGTATTATGTTGCTTTTTTAGGGCTTTTGGGTCAATTAAGTAGGGTTCCCGGAGCCTAGGGCTGAGGGGCCGGTTCAGTTTCGTGTGTATTGGTGTTGGCAAGGTTTTGAGGGATTTTGGCGGTTTTTGGTCGAGATTTGGCCGTTTTATGGCTTTTTTTTGTGTTTGCGGGGGGCGCGTATTCGGGTTGAAATTCGTCCCCGTTCCAGTGGATGGATTGAGCAGATTTTTGGTGAGATGTTAGGGAATCGCTGGAACTAGTGTCCAGCCAAGTTTGAAGCGGATCGGAGCAGTGGCAGTGCTTTAAAGAGCAATTTTTGTGCGGAGTAGCGAATTGTCATGTTATTCAATGGGAGTTTTTGGTGCGCATGGAGAAGGTGAATTTGGGATGTTCCAGTTGCGCTAGAGGGACGGGGCTTGGGTGAGCTGTAGGGAGAGTGGATCGGCAGGTGTGCCGAATTTTTGGGATTTGTTGGCCGAAGGGAAGGGTGTGCTTGGGCAAAGTCGATTTGGTGAAAACGGTGCGTTATTTACATGAAAGTTGAAAAAACACTAATAAAAGCAAAGCTAAAAAGCCACCTCATTACAAACGGAATGGCTTTAACTTAAATGAGGGCGAGATCTATTGCATTTTCAATGCTTGTTTACTTTGGTTCCATCAAGAAGGCATTCAGATGTGTCACACATTTGCCATAAATTCTGAATGTTAGCACTCTAGTTGCACATTAGATCACTGTAGTAAAGCTACTGCTCACCAGGGACGTCTGCTGCTATATATATATATATATTCACTGAAAAAACCATAGGTTATAGACCATATATAGTTAGGAATTCGCATTTACAAAACCTTATTTTACTCACACAAAACCATTGAAATTCCATATATAGTTAGTTGCACTAACTATATATCGCGCACCCGCAATCCACTGCTGATGATGTCACATATTACATCATTCATGACATGGTCAGTGACATCACTGATGACATCACTGATGACATCTCAAATGACATCACTGATGACATCTCAAATGACATCACTGATGACATCACTGATGACATCTCATTTGACATTACTGATCACATCACTGATGATATCATTCATGTGATAATACGATGAACCTCTTCAGACTCTAATATAACCTTAGATACAATCAGTGTAAACAGACACTCACAGACTGTCACTCATCCATGGAGTTACTCACACACCTAGTCAGTCAATCAAAGAATCAATCACACCTCCATTTCCTCAACTATACAGTTATACAAACTTTACTTATTCAAACATATACTAACACATATTAACTCTCTTATACAATCCCTGATACAAGTTCACAATGATCCATACAGCCACTCACACATTCACTGGCTCTTATGCACAGTTATTTATATATGTCAACTCTCACATGTACTGTGTTTTACATATGTACTTACTTTGACATGTAGCACTGAGATATCCATTCACTCACCAATACACTCATGCACACAGTCAACCGCCCATACAGCTGTTTCCACATGCACTTTTGAAACCATACATCTAGTGAATCAACTGCTCACACATCTATGCACAGAGTCATACACCTCCCAGCCACCCACACACACACTCAGTATCCCATACAAATACTTGGGCAACCAATCAATAACCCATATAGTTACTCATATAGCTACTTATCAACACATGCAACAGTTTACAGAACAACAGACATAATGATGCACAAATTAAGACAGTTTAGTCACTAACCCATGCACTCAGTGAGACACATTTAATCACTCACTCATACAGTCAGCCATGCACCTACTAAATCCTTCATCCAGACACTTATACATCCACTCATTCTTCAATATGTAAGACATATTTTAACTTTACAGAAACATACAGTCACTGGATGTTGTCATCAGTGATGTCATCAGTGATGTCATTTGAGATGTCATCAGTGATGTCATCAGTGATGTCACTGACCATGTCATGAATGATGTAATATGTGACATCATCAGCAGTGGATTGCGGGTGCGCGATATATAGTTAGTGCAACTAACTATATATGGAATTTCAATGGTTTTGTGTGAGTAAAATAAGGTTTTGTAAATGCGAATTCCTAACTATATATGGTCTATAACCTATGGTTTTTTCAGTGAATTTTCAAGGTTTTGTAAATGCTAATTCCTAACTATATATGTCTATAACCTACGGTTTTTTCAGTGAATTTTCAAGGTTTTGTAAATGCTAATTCCTAACTATATATGGTCTATAGCCTATGGTTTTTTCAGTGAATATATATATATACATACATATATAAACATATATCATCTGTATATCTACATATAAATACAAACATAAATGCATGCATACATATACTTATATGCATTTTAGGGTTGTTAGGGCGTTTTCGTGTGTATTATGTTGCTTTTTTAGGGCTTTTGGGTCAATTAAGTAGGGTTCCCGGAGCCTAGGGCTGAGGGGCCGGTTCAGTTTCGTGTGTATTGGTGTTGGCAAGGTTTTGAGGGATTTTGGCGGTTTTTGGTCGAGATTTGGCCGTTTTATGGCTTTTTTTTGTGTTTGCGGGGGGCGCGTATTCGGGTTGAAATTCGTCCCCGTTCCAGTGGATGGATTGAGCAGATTTTTGGTGAGATGTTAGGGAATCGCTGGAACTAGTGTCCAGCCAAGTTTGAAGCGGATCGGAGCAGTGGCAGTGCTTTAAAGAGCAATTTTTGTGCGGAGTAGCGAATTGTCATGTTATTCAATGGGAGTTTTTGGTGCGCATGGAGAAGGTGAATTTGGGATGTTCCAGTTGCGCTAGAGGGACGGGGCTTGGGTGAGCTGTAGGGAGAGTGGATCGGCAGGTGTGCCGAATTTTTGGGATTTGTTGGCCGAAGGGAAGGGTGTGCTTGGGCAAAGTCGATTTGGTGAAAACGGTGCGTTATTTACATGAAAGTTGAAAAAACACTAATAAAAGCAAAGCTAAAAAGCCACCTCATTACAAACGGAATGGCTTTAACTTAAATGAGGGCGAGATCTATTGCATTTTCAATGCTTGTTTACTTTGGTTCCATCAAGAAGGCATTCAGATGTGTCACACATTTGCCATAAATTCTGAATGTTAGCACTCTAGTTGCACATTAGATCACTGTAGTAAAGCTACTGCTCACCAGGGACGTCTGCTGCTGGTATTCAAAGTGCATGTTTCAGTCTGCATGTCAGAATTTTTTTAATGAAATAGAAGAGGATTTGAGAAGTCACTCAAAATGATCCCTAATTTTTCTTTCTGAAGCACTAATCATACTTTCTATGGCAAAATTAACCCCCTCATGTTGTTCCTTTTTAAATTGAGTGTTTTCAGACTTACCACTTCATTCCAATCAAGATGGCTTCTGGTGTGCCATACTTTTGTCATAAGTAAGACTGTTAGCGCTCTAGTTGTTCTTTAGAACACTCTGATACATTCTGTCATTGGGCTATACTTGGGGTACATCTGGGTGATATTTGGGCTACATTTAGGCTCTTTTGTCTCTGGTGGCCATCTTGCGAGACTATGTCAGAATTTTTTAATGAAATTGAAGAGGGTTTGAGAAGTCACTCAAAATGTGCCCTAATTTTTCTTTCTGCAGCACTAATCATAATTCATATGGCAAAATATACCCCCTCATTTTGTTCCTTTTTAAATTAAATGTTTTAAGAGTTACCACTTTATTCCAATCAAGATGGCTTCAGGTGTGCCATACCTTTGTAATAAGTAGGACTGTTAGCGCTCTAGTTGTTCTTTAGAACACTCTGGGACATTCTGTCATTGGGCTATACTTGGGCTACATCTGGGTGATATTTGGGCTACATTTGGGCTCTTTTGTCTCTGGTGGCCATTTTGGGAGACTGCATGTCAGAATTTTTTAATGAAATAGAAGAGGATTTGAAAAGTCACTCAAAATGTGCCCTAATTTCTCTTTCTGCAGCACTAATAATACCTTCTATTGCATAATATACCCCCTCATTTTGTTCCTTTTTAAATTAAATGTCTTAAGAGTTACCACTTTATTCCCATCACGATGGCTCCAGGTGTGCTATACCTTTGTAATAAGTAGGACTGTTAGCGCTCTAGTTGTTCTTTAGAACACTCTGGGACATTCTGTCATTGGGCTATACTTGGGCTACATCTGGGTGATATTTGGGCTACATTTGGGCTCTTTTGTCTCTGGTGGCCATTTTGGGAGACTGCATGTCAGAATTTTTTAATGAAATAGAAGAGGATTTGAAAAGTCACTCAAAATGTGCCCTAATTTTTCTTTCTGCAGCACTAATAATACCTTCTATTGCATAATATACCCCCTCATTTTGTTCCTTTTTAAATTAAATGTTTTAAGAGTTACCACTTTATTCCCATCACGATGGCTCCAGGTGTGCTATACCTTTGTAATAAGTAGGACTGTTAGCGCTCTAGTTGTTCTTTAGAACACTCTGGGACATTCTGTCATTGGGCTATACTTGGGCTACATCTGGGTGATATTTGGGCTACATTTGGGCTCTTTTGTCTCTGGTGGCCATTTTGGGAGACTGCATGTCAGAATGTTTTAATGAAATAGAAAAGGATTTGAGAAGTCACTCAAAATGTGCCCTTATTTTTCATTCTGCAGCACTAATCATACTTTCTATGGCAAAATATACCCCCTCATGTTGTTTCTTTTTAAATTAAATGTTTTAAGAGTTACCACTTTATTCCAATCAAGATGGCTTCAGGTGTGCCATACCTTTGTAATAAGTAGGACTGTTAGCGCTCTAGTTGTTCTTTAGAACACTCTAGGAGGCTGCAGTAGAACACAAAGGAATCAACTGACATTCTCTGTCCTTGTTGGATGTACATGTTTTACTGAGAATGTCAGACTTCATTTTCACATGACTGAGAAAGATAATGTGAATTTACAGAAAATATGCTTTCAGTTTAGCTTATAGATCCCCTTCCAAACCACTGTGGGAAAATCATGAGATATTAGTTTTCTTTCAAACAATATTCATGATATCACAGCAGAAGGTTTTTTCACATGGTAAAATCACCTTAGAACCCACCACAATTCCTAAAACGAGTATGGTACCATCAACAAATGATTTATAATGTAACTAAAGTCCTAAAACCCTCTATTAACTACAATGCTTTTTAATGAGGTGCTAACATGTATATTGGTCCCAAGATGGCTGCCAACACTTCTTGGATGAAGTGCTGACAGCCAATCAGATCAGATGTGTGGTTAGGCTCCGCCCAGATATATATCTTTTTTTGAACCTAAATTACTCAAAATCCACTGGAGCACATATATTGAGACCTAGCAAAGGCACATCGGGCTAACAGTCCCTACAATTTTGCCAAGTTTCGTGCAAATCCATTCAGCCGTTCGAGCTAAAAGTGAGGCCAACCGCCCTATGGAAATTAACATGGGAAAAACGCGTTTTGGGACCCCCCTTTTTTCTCGGCCCCCCCTTGACGAAACCCCCCCCAAATTGTCAGGGGCTGCTCAGAAACAAAATGTGCCATTTTCCTGAAAATTTCAGCCGATTCCGTCCACAAACGCCAAAGTTATTAGACATAGAATTTTCAAAAATCCCATAGAGAAAAAATCCTAACTATATATACCTACTGGCGACCGCCAGTAGGTAATATATATATATATATATATATTTTCTTCGAGTTTCCAGAGTTCAAACGCTGCATACGAACCAACTCGGAAAAGGAGAATAAAGCCACCAGATAAGCGCGTTTCCAGTTTCAGTGCAATTTATTGTGAATGTGCAGCCCACCAGTCGTCATGACGCGTTTCGCCTCAGCCGAGGCTTGATCACAATATATATATTCAATGAATGATGTCACTGACCATGTCATTAATGATGTAATATGTGACATCATCAGCAGTGGATTGCGGGTGCGCGATATATAGTTAGCGCATCTAACTATATATGGAATTTCAATGGTTTTATGCGAGTAAATTAAGGTTTTGTAAATGCAAATCCCTAACTATATATGGCCTAAAACCAATGGTTTTTTCATTGAATTTTCAAGGTTTTGTAAATGCAAATTCCTAACTATATATCGACTATAACCTATGGTTTTTTCAGTGAATTGCAATGGTTTTTTAATAGCAAATATGAAAAGCTTTAAAATGTCAAGTACGTGATAGATAAAAACATTTTCGTATTTATGCACGCTGATGTGCTTTGAACGCTGCCCCCCTCCCCTCTTTTCTCTTAGTAGTACTCTCTCTTTGCAGATAGTGAAGAGTAGTTAACGCAGGCCTTTACCCCCGTTGTAATCCGTCCTGCCTGCTTGTCTCTCCATTTGATTGTTTATTATCCAAGCATTTACTGTTTTACAATTGATTCTCTTTGGTTCATTCTCTATTTACAAACAAGCACAAAGTCGCAATACTCTGTTTAGTCTTTGCAGATCGTGAAAAATCGTGTAAAAAAATAAAAGTAATCGAGCAAAATCAGTAGGCCACTAATTGGATCTCTTTTTGACCTCGCTAAAATAGAAATATTATAAACAACCCTTCATGAGAAATACGAAAATAGTGAGATGAACTGAGCTCCACACCATGAGGGCTGCAAGACAGCTCGGCTCCGTCACCCATCCCGCCCAAAATAACGACAAACCCTATGCAAATATTAAAAATATAGACAACACACCAGCAAAGAAACAGGGTAAAACATTTTATTAAATAACTATTTACATAACGTTGGTTTATAAGATGATGTCAGTAGTGGACCGATGTGTGAATAGGTCGGAAGCAGCACAAGGCGCCAAGATCCGGATGGCAAGTCCTGGATGTTGCGTGCCATAGTTCAGAGTTCTGAGTTTGAGCCTTTTTCAATGCCTGTGCTTTGTTGTTTCCCCTCCATCAAAAACAAAAAAATATATAAAACTGTGCAAAAATACAAAAAAATCAAAAAATGTTTACAAAAGCAGTGCTTGTAAGACTGTCTGAAGCTTATTTCCACCTACTGCAGCTTCACTATTCTCAAAGTAAGTGAGGGTCGTTTGTGGACCTGACTGCATTTGAAAACAATGTTATATGGTACCTCCCTAAACCGCTTGACGGAGGCCCCCGAGGGGCGGTGTGATGGCACGGACTCGGAGAAGACGCTTGGCTCCGACCCCCTCCCCAAGTCTTATAGCACTGGTGTAGCCTGAGATCGCCCCCGACATAGGCGGTCGGCTCCCGGGGTCCGGCGGAACTTTTTGCCTTTTGATGACTCTTCTATTCTGGACTTTGTCCCACAATCCGTTTGACCTGAAGACACGCTGTAGTGGGGCGCCCCTTTACCGTTTTAGTTGCCATTCCGCCCCCTTTTGCTACACTGTGCCTCTTCCGCCATTCAGCTGTTTACCGCCCGCTCTTGCGACTACAGCGTCTCGCTCACCATGTAGTTAAGTTGCTCCCGCTCTTGCGGTGCAGCGATAGGCGGCTGCCACAGGACTCTCAAAATGGCGGCCGGCTCTTCGGTTTTGGGCCTGGTCCACTAAAATGGCCCTGGGACACCTTGGAACTCGGACGCTTCCCTGATAGGGCTTGGGTCCCATTCTCGAAAGCGTCCCCTCAGCCGTGAAGATTCTACAAAAGTCTTGGGGGCCCCCGACTCCCGCAGGCTTCTGGTGGGGAGCGGCTGCCATGTCTGCTCGTGGAATGGCCACGACGGAGCTACGAGATAGTAGTGCTCTCATGCTGACGCCAGCTTTAGTCTGAAACATCCAGAAACACTGTAGACTACCAATTCGATCAGTTCCGGTAGCGCCCCAACATGGCCCGGAAGAGAAGAACTTGCCCTCCCCTCTTTGACTGATGGTTCTTGTTGCCTGTCCCCTCTGTTGTCATTTAACAGAACTTTTTGGACTGCTGAAAGGGGTTGTGTTCCGAACGCTGGTTGGTGGAGACATTTTGACTATATTCTTGACCTACGTTGTCGCGTAATGCGTTATATGACACGCCGCGTTAGCGCACCCGGAAGTGATCCGGGGCGCGGCGCGCAGCGCGTAACGTAAGCATAACAGGTCATGTGACTTGTTAATAAAACTTTTCATTGGTTCATTTTACTTTTGTTATTTTAATGATGAAAAGCTTGGTCATATGACCTAAAAATTACGCTTTTTATTGTTTTCTAACATTATTTTTTTTTAAACATATATGTTATAATATTCCAGGCTAATGTACTTTCCCGGAAAATTTACAACTGTCCTGCAAGTAAAATATATTCCTTTTTCGAGAAAAAGGGCGTTTCTTCGTTCCATGACGGAGCCGTTGAGTAAAAGAGACTCGGCCTGCTGTCTTAGTCGCCGATACGCCTGATTATCAGATTCTTATCGATCACTTTATGTTGCAGGAGTAGAAAACACAACTGCCCTTGACCATTTATCTTTACTACGTTCCTACATATTATACCTTTTATCCGTCATGTAATTGGACTGCTTTATTTCACTTGCCTTTTACTGATTCGAAAACAGTGACTAAAAGTAAAAACTTTACCAATGTAAATACTACTACCGTGTTTTGTTTTAAAAAACTTTATTGTGAAAATGTCAGTATACAAATACGGGCCTATAACCACGTGGGCCGGCCACGGAGCAAACTGAAATCGTATATGTTGAGGAGACATTTACACTGTAGAGGAACGTAACGAGCGGGCCATTAGGTTGCAAGAACTAAGGTGTCTAACTGTTGCGGAATCGGTGGACGTACATTTTGTAATTAAAATAAGACAGGGCCACTTACAATAAAATTTTCTAGATATACATTTGCGGGCAAGGAGTTACGAGTCCCATTTATACTGGCGCCATTTTGGGCGAGGCCGGGCAGGTCCAAGATATAGTCAAAATGTCTCCACCAACAATCGGCCAGACCAGAACCCCTTTCGGCCCTTTATGCTACAAGATGGTGTCTTCCATTCAGAAAATATTGTTGGCAGCATTTTGAAAGGAAAGATAAACAGCCGTTCCCCTAGTGAGTCTCACATTGTTACATTTAGGAAGAATGTTGAAGAGTAATATGTGGAAAATCTGAAGCCATTTTTCTACAAACTCTCAATCAGCCTTGGATGGAAAAAAAAATCCTGAAGAATGTACAAACTGAAAACCAATTTTTGTCTGTATAGCATCAACAGCAACGCTTGAGTCAGCTTTGTGTCAAGCCGCCATTTTCATTCAATCAATAGCGTCCCCCTGCACACATTCAGGAACCTGGTCGTGTCTTCAGGTGAAACGGATTGTGGGACAAGAAGCAGAAAGGAAAAGGAAAAAAGTTCCGTCGGACCTCGGGAGCCGTCCGCCTATGTCATGGGCGATCTTTGGCCACACCAGGGCAATAGTGAAGCTGCAGCAGGTGCAAAAGAGCTTCAGACAGTCTTACAAGCACTGCTTTTCTAAACATTTTTTTGTATTTTTGCACAGTTTTATATATTTTTTTTGTTTTTGATGGAGGGGAAACAACAAAAAACAGGCATTGAAAAAAGCTCAACAGTGCAGGGCGCCTTGTGCTGGTTCCGACCTATTCACACATCGGTCCACTACTGACATCACCTCATAAGCCAACGGGGCACCCCACACTGACTTTCGGCGCAGCATTGTAGGATGGCCACACCAGTGCTGCAACTTGCTGGACACCACCTCGGTGCCATCCGGATCTCAGAGCGTTCGAGTCACTGTACCGCAAGAGTGACCGGAACTCAGCTGGTCACGCCGTCTTTCGGCGCAGCATTGTAGGATGGCCATACCAGTGCGCCAACTTGCTGGACACCACCTCGGTGCCATCCGGATCTCGGCGCGTTCGAGTCACTGTACCGCAAGAGTGACCGGAACTCAGCTGAACACGCCGTCTTTCGGCGCAGCATTGTAGGATGGCCACACCAGTGCAGCAATTTGCTGGACACCACCTTGGGCAACAGTGAAGCTGCAGCAGGTGCAAATAAGCTTCAGATAGTCTTACAAGCACTGCTCAGAACTCTCAACTATGGCACTCAACATCCAGGACTTGCCATTCGGATCTTGGCGCCTTGTGCTGGTTCCGACCTATTCACACATCGGTCCACTACTGACATCACCTCATAAGCCAACGGGGCACCCCACGCCGACTTTCGGCACAGCATTGTAGAATGGCCACACCAGTGCGGCAACTTGCTGGACACAACCTCGGTGCCATCCGGATCTCGGCGCGTTCGAGTCACTGTACCGCAAGAGTGACCGGAACTCAGCCTGACACGCCGTCTTTCGGCGCAGCATTGTAGGATGGCCACACCAGTGCGGCAATTTGCTGGACACCACCTCGGTGCCATCCGGATCTCAGCGCGTTGTGCTGCCTTCGGCCTATTCGCACATCGGTCCGCTACTGACGCCGCCTCACGTGCCAACGGATTTTCTACGCTTTTTGTAGCCCTATGCCGCATAACAGGTCATGTGACTTGTTTATAAAACTTTTCATTGGTTCATTTTACTTTTGGTTTCCTAAAGATGGAAGGCTTGGTCATATGACCTAAAAATAACACTTTTCATTGGTTTAGAACATTTTTTTTTCCCAAACGATGAAAGCCCCACCTTGTTTCTGGATGTTTCAGACTAAAGCTGGCGTCAGCATGAGAGCACCACCATCTCGTAGCTCCGTCGTGGTCATTCCGCGAGCAATCATGGCAGCCGCTCCCCACCGGAAGCCTGCGGGAGTCGGGGGCCCCCAAGACTTTTGTAGAATCTTCACGGCTGAGGGGACGCTTTTCCAGAATGGAGCCCAAGCCCTAGCAGGCAAGCGTCCGAGTTCCAAGGTGTCCCAGGGCCATTTCAGTGGACCAGGCCCAAAACCGAAGAGCCGTCCGCCATTTTAAGAGTCATGTGGCAGCCGCCTATCGCTGCACTGCAAGAGTGGGAGCAACTCAACAACATGGTGAGCGAGACGCTGTAGCCGCAAGAGCGGGCGCAACTCAGCTGGATGGCCGCCACCTGGGGAGGCCCGTTCACGCCGCCTCCCCCACGCCCCCCCCCCCCCCGGGCCGCCCCACGCCAATTTTCGGAGCAGCATTGTAGGATACCAAAACCAGTGCGGCAGTTTACTGGACATCACCTGGGTGCCATCAACATCTCAGCGCGTTCTGCTGCCTTGGGACTATTCGCACAACAGACCGCTACTGACGAGGCCTCCCCCCGCACCACCCGGGACGCCCCACGCCAATTTTCGGAGCAGCATTGTAGGATACCAAAACCAGTGCGGCACCCAGGCGACATCACCTGGGTGCCATCCAGAACTCAGCACGTTGTGCTGCCTTGGGACTATTCGCACAAAAGACAGCTTCTGACAATTGTTGCTTTTTTTGGTGAAAAATGTTTAAATGTTTTTACAGTTTTTCTTCCGTTCATTATATTTAAAAGTTAATAAAGTTTTATAATATTCCTTTGTTGAAGTGTTATATATTTTTTTTAAAACGGGTAAATGGGGCCTTGAATCGGGTTATTGTCATGTGTGGGCTTTGCAAGTGTACTGCTACGGGATCGGACATTTCAAACTCAAATGCACGTTCTTTTTCTTACCTTTCAGAAGCATGGAGCGCAATAGCAGGCAGAGAAAGGGTGATGCAAGTGTTGAACACTGCCTAGCCTGGAAGTTGCTGGCATTCCCCCCCTCGCTCCCCCCCCGCCCGCTCCTGAAAGAGGACACACACACACCGCCGCCCGAGTACTTCACAGATCTTTAAAAGACCATGCGCTTGTTTATGAGGCTTAAATGGTTTATCACCCCTTCTAGAACCCCTGCATCGACCCTCTGACGTTTCCTGGAAGAATTACCACGTAACACAATACCAAGCCCTGTCAGCTGAAACCCCTGAGGAATCATGGGGCATATTATCAAGGGGGTTTATCTCCGCTTTTTTGGCTTTAAAAGCCAAGAAAGCGGAGATAAAATTATCTCCCTATTACCAAGCTGTCGCTAACACCAGTTAGTGACAGCTAAAAGGAGATAGCGACCATCGTGGGCCCCGCTTTGCATGTCAGTGATAGTGCCCTGAGCAGTTCTTAGCCACGTTATCCAATGGGAGGTGGATAACATGGCTAAGAGCATTTGCTCGATAATACATGAATATCGCTGACTTTTCTGCGATATTCATGCATTGCGGCGGTTTTTTATGGCATTTGCGATAAACCTTGCTAATAGCAAGGTTTATCTGCGATAAAAATCGCCGATGTGCGGCGATAATTTTTGTCTCTAAACAAGTTAGAGACAAAAATTATCGCTACTTGTTGGTAATATGCCCCCGGGTTTTTGCTTGCAGAAATCGGGAGGCGGGAGACTAGCACTGAAATCAGTAGTCTCACGCCTGAATCGGGAGGGTTGGCATGTCTGGATTCTCTACAGCTGGGGCCATAAACTACATCCGCAGGGGTAGGTGATAGCCTGGGACCAGCCTGGCATCTAAAATGGCTGCCGTGCACGACAAAATTGTGGCATTGGAAAAAAGGCAAGATGCCGCAGACAATGTTTATCAATAAGGATTCATTTATAACAAAATATTTTATCGCAGTGACAAATTGGCGGTCAACACTTCCTGATTTCCATCGAATCGAACGTTAACAGACGTCACGCAGCAAAAAAATAAAAAGCTCACGCACAGCCGCTGGAAGAGATGTATCAACATATATGAGCCTCCTCAGCCACCCTCATGAAACATAGGGGATTAGGATACGTCTCCCGCACCCCCTTATACCTAGTAATTTAATTAAAACGAAGCACAAAATGGCGAATTCCCGTTTCGCTACCAGTTTGCGGCCCAGTTCGCGGCCCGTGAAGCGCTTCTACCGTGAAAAATCATTTTTTTTTATTTTCCCCACGGGACCCTTTAATAACCCCAACAACATTCCTAGGGGGTCAAGAGGGGTATACCTTGCCCCCTTTCATTAAATTCCCCCTTCGTTTTTCACCTCTTCTTCTCTCTCGATCCTACCGAGAGATAAGATGGCGGCCGCTCCGGACTGTTTAGAATGTTGACAGACACCGGAGAGCCAATCAGCTTTCTGCGCTCAAAGTTCCGTTTCGCGAAAAGTAAGCAAACCGGAGCGCAGCCTGGAGCGCTGTTACAGATATATATCTTGTTTTAAACGTTAATTTCTCAAAAACTACTGGAGCACATATATTGAGACCTAGCAAAGGCACATCGGGCTAACAGTCCCTACAATTTTGCCAAGTTTCGTGCAAATCCATTCAGCCGTTCGAGCTAAAAGTGAGTCCAACCGCCCTATGGAAATTAACATGGGAAAAACGCGTTTTGGGACCCCCCTTTTTTCTCGGCCCCCCCTCGACAAAACCACCCCAAATTTTCAAGGGCTGCTCAGAAACAAAATGTGCCATTTTCCTGAAAATTTCAGCCGATTCCGTCCACAAACGCCAAAGTTATTAGACATAGAATTTTCAAAAATCCCATAGGGAATAAATCCTAACTATATATACCTACTGGCGATAGCCAGTAGGTAATATATATATATATATATATATATATATATATATATATATATATATATATATATATATATATATATATATATATATATTACCTACTGGCGGTCGCCAGTAGGTAGTTATAGTTAGGATTTTTTTCAATGTTAAATCTCAAAATTCTATTTGGAATAACTTTGGCACTGGTTGACGAATCTGCCTGAAAATTTCCTGAAAATGGCCTCGTCGAGCTCCGGTCCTTCCCTGAAAGTTTGGGGGGGATACGTCAAGCGGGGGCCGAGATAAAAGGGGGGTCCCAAAACGCATTTTCCCTATGTTAATTTCCATAGGGCGGTCAATTTCACTTTTAGCCCGAACGGCTGAATGGATTTACACCAAACTTGGCAAAATTGTAGGGACTGGTAGCCCGATGTGCCTTTGCTATGTCTCAAGATATGTGCTGCAGTGGATTTTGAGTAATTAAGGTGCCAAAAAATATATATATCTATATGCGCTCTTCGGTGCGCGCACCGGAGTGCGCTCCTGGCGCGACACGCGACTTGCGCGCAGGAAGCTGATTGGCTCTTGGGTGTCTGTAAACATTCTAAACAGTCTGGAGCGGCCGCCATCTTGTGTCTCGGTAAAATCGAGACACAAGGGGTTTGAAAAAAAAAGGGGCAAATGACCATAAGGGGGAAGAGTAGACCCCCTCTGACCCCCTAGGTTTGATGTAGGGTCTAAAATAGGGTCCTGCGGGGCATTACATTTTTTTTTTTTTTTTTCGTTTTGCGCGGGGGAAGCGCATGGTACGCGCACCGGCGAAGCACGGGGAAAATCCAGGACCATATTTATGAAGGCCTTGCGCTGTTAGTTTTGCGCCTCCTGTGCGTCAATTTTTGTGACGCACCAGCGGTGTAAAAAAATGCGCATTGTTATGCAATATTTAAAAAGTGACGCATCTATCTAGATGCGTCACTTTTTAAATATAGTGCAACGAGGCACATTTTATTACACTGCTGGTGTTATGCGTCACTTTTCTGTGCGCACTCCTTATGACATTCCAGATGTGTCATATTTAATGTATGACGAATCATGTTGCAAGGAGTTACAGATACGTCAGTATTTCTGTCATATCTGTAAACATAAAAGTGATGCGAGGCAGGTGCAAGATTTTGACGCAACAGCATCCTAAAAGTGACGCAGAGAAATCTTATAGATTTCAGTACGTCGTTATTACCAAGCTTTTTGCGGGGGAATGCCCCCTTTGCATACATTATACCTGACGCAGATATAATGTGGCGCAGAGTTTTAAAAAGTGACCCATGTACCTAGATGTGTCACTTTTTAAAAATAGCGTCAGGTATAATGCATGCAGAGGGGGTGTTCTCCCGCAAAAAGCTTTGTAATAGCGACGCAGTGAAATCTTTGAGATTTCACTGCGTCAGTTTTAGGATGCTGTTGCGTCAAAATCTTGTGCCTGCTTTACAGCAGGTGTTAGACTGAGGCAAGACCTTTCACATGCTGCTTTCCCCATTTGAAAGGACACATTACTGGAGTTGCAAGGAGTTACAGATACGTCAGTATTTCTCACATATCTGTAAACATGAAAGTGACGCGAGGCAGGCGCAAGATTTTGACGCAACAGCATCCTAAAAGTGACGCAGAGAAATCTCATAGATTTCAGCACGTCGTTATTACCAAGCTTTTTGCGAGGGATTGCCCCCTCTGCATACATTATACCTGATGCAGATACAATGTGGCGCAGAGTTTTAAAAAGTGACCCATGTACCTAGATGCGTCACTTTTTAAAAAATAGTGTCAGGTATAATGCATGCAGAGGGGGTGTTCCTTGCAAAAAGCTTGGTAATAATGACGCAGTGCGTCTCTTTTAGGATGCTGTTGCGCCAAAATCTTGCGCCTGCTTCACAGCAAACCTTTCACATGGTGCTTTTTCCATGTGAAAGGACACATTACTGGAGTTGCGTCACTTTTGTGACGCACTCCTGCAATGCGTTACTTTTGTGTTTACAGATGTGTCAGAAATACTGACATATCTGTAACTCCTTGCGAATTGATTAGTCATATATTAAATATGACATATCTGGAATGTCATAAGGAGTGCGTGCAGAAAAGTGACGCATCGCTGTTTTCACGTAGCGATGCGTCACTTTTCAGAAATGAGGCCTCCAGTTTATTCACTGTGTCATAACTTTCTTTTCTAACACTCACCTTCTTTCATTCCTCCTACTACACTTCCTTTCACCTCTCATACCTTTCTGTTCTTTCTTACTCATTCTCCTTTCAATTATCAATGCACTATATTTCACTTACTCTTCATTTTTTAAGAATATAGCTCTTTGATGAGAATTGGAGGTAGTTCTGAAAAGAACTTTTGGTTTTCTTCTTTTAACTGAACAGGAACAAAAACAGGGAATAGAAACTGCTCAACAGGAGCAAAAAGAAAAGAAAAAAATTAGGGGTGGGAAGGGCAGCGATGGTTCTCCAATGCCCGAACCATGAGCAGGACACTTTGCTCCCCATAGGTGAGGAGTTGATTGCAGTATCTGCATCTGACGACCCCATGGTTAAATGCAGGTTGAATGTTTGCTACCTGCTCCTGTGATTGTTCTCTTCCAGAAGAAGTTGCTCCTCCTGTTGATGTAGAGGCCCCATCTCTGGGAACCTCTTGTGCCAGAGCCCTGACACTTTCACGGGCAAAATTCTGGGGGTGCCTCCTCTCCACATGGCGAATCATGGTGAAGTTGCCAAAAGAGTATTTTTTTGGGGGGTTACCCCGTGACAGGACCTGTTTGCAGATCCTGCACTCTACTTTTGGTGCATTCACCTTCTTCTGGTCTGCTGGAAACTTAAAAAATTTCCAGATGAAATGTTCTTTGACCTTCGGCTGAGGAGGCTCTTCATCAATGAAATCATTGGAGTCATCTTCACTGCTGGATTGTCTGGCAGCCATGCTTAATCAAGGAATATGGAGCAGCAAAAAAGGCAGGTGTTTCAGTCACAAAAGTGAAAGAAGAAGTGAAGGAAATGGGTGGGGATTTCATTCATTGTAAAAAAAAACTGTTAGCAACCAATGAAAAGTGTTATTTTAGGGTCACATGACCCGACGCGTTTACGCTGCGCGCTCCGGAGCACTTCCGGTGCGTTTACGCAGCGCGATCGTAGGCGCTTCCGGGGCGCAAACGTGGCGCGATCGTAGGCGCTTTTGCGTGCGTTTATGCGCCGCGAACGTAGGCGCTTCCGAGGGCACTTACGTTGCGCGCCGAAGTGACGTCATCAATCTTTTATAGAAATGCATAATCATTTTCCTTATTAAAAAAAACTAATTTTATTTGTATGGTACGAAATGTTTTGCATTATTATTAACTTTTCATTCATATTTTTTTTCACGAACGACAGTTGCGCTCTGGGTGCGCTTTCAGATGAGCTCTCGGAAAAGCTTACCGGAGAGCTTAGCTGAAAGCTTCCCGGAGCGCGCACCCAGAGCGCAAAAGAAAAAAATTATATAAAAAAAATGAATACTTAAAAAAAAACAGCAAATTGTAAAAAAAAAAAGGTTAGAAACTCGATATACAAAGGAATTAGCATTTAAAAAACCTATGAAATTCACTGAAAAAACCATAGGTTTCACACCAGTTATAGTTAGGAATTAGCATTTAAAAAACCTATTAAATTCACTGAAAAAACCATAGGTTTCACACCAGTTATAGTTAGCTGGAAATTTTACTGATATAAAACCATTGAAATTCCCACGTTATAGTTAGTTGGACTCACTATAACTTGCACGTGTAATGCACTGCTGATGACATCACATATTACATCACTCATGACATGGTCAGTGACATCACTCATGACATCACTGATGACAGAGAGACTGACCTACTTTCACTCGCTAATATATGTATTCACTAAGATACACTTAATAAGGCAGATATCCAATTTTTTTTTTTTTTAAACATCCATTAAGACAATAATTTAAACAAATATTCTTCCATCGACCTTAACATACATATCTAAAACATATTTATTTATCTGAAAGACACACATTCACTGGATGGTGTCATCAGTGCATTACACGTGCAAGTTATAGTGAGTCCAACTAACTATAACGTGGGAATTTCAATGGTTTTATATCAGTAAAATTTCCAGCTAACTATAACTGGTGTGAAACCTATGGTTTTTTCAGTGAATTTAATAGGTTTTTTAAATGCTAATTCCTAACTATAACTGGTGTGAAACCTATGGTTTTTTCAGTGAATATATATATATATAAGTAATAGAGCACTCCAGTCAGCTCCTGTCTTGAATGTTTCAGGGTGATTCATCAAGTGGGGCCTGAGAAGAAAGGGAGGTCCCAAAACACGTTTTCTCCATGTTAATTTCCATAGGAAACTTTAGACAAGGCTACAGCCCAAACTGCTGAACGGAATTACACCAAAAATGGCAAAAAGATGGCTCTTGGTCTAGAATGCAACCTTTTTGTTAAATTGTGTAAATCCATTCAGGAAGGATCTGTGAACTTCCCCAGGACACGGGTAAGGTAAGAAGCCCCCAATATAATAACTCTACATGGGGGAAAAAAGTTGTGTCTTTGTTTAAATAGCGCTTCTGTTTTCAGTTTTCAGCTGATCCTAGTTAATTGCTTGAAAACTAACGAGGAAAACACAAGCACTTGTTTTTACCCAATCATCACCCCTCCCCTCCAGTCCTTCTCTCCTGGTTTACTTTTTAATTTGTGAGTAGCACTTTGTACAGCTCCAGACACTTGCATTTGGAATGCAATAAGTCTTGCATTTGTGAGAGTTTTAGCCATTAGCATTGTAAATGACAATGCCTTTGATTTATGTTTTAAAAACCAAAACATAAATAAAATGCATTGTCATTTACAATGCCAATAGCTCAAACTTGTGTAAATGCAAGACCTATTGCAATGCAAATGCTTGTTTTACTATATGAGTATCTTATACATTGCAGCTCCAAGGAAATGAGTCAGCCTATCCCTCCATGCTTAATTCATTTACGGCTTAATTCCTTTAGACAACTTTGCAGCTATCTATGCAACAAGTGTCTTCAGCAGTGTGCTTCATTAGTCCCAGCCATTCATAATCCAGTTGGCGTTATTGTAAGCACAATTTCAATGCAGTGCATGTCTTATAGACTCTAAATGAGGGAATTTGGAGAAGGTTTACTTTCCTCTTTTCAATTAAATATCATTTTCATAAGTTTCCTATGTTTGGCACAACTATTTTCTTGCACAGCAAAGTTATGGATGTGATATTTCGATTTTAATTAACTATCAATGTGGTGATGGATTTTTATCCTCACATTTTGTTTAGCATATCTGGCTTGCTTCTCTGCAGGTATATGTCTTTTAAGATTTTGCTATGTTAGATATGACCCCTTTCTAAATATTCTTTAGAGCGGTCCTTCATCTTCATGAAAGTATTCAGTCCTGAAGATGGTCTCACAGCTGTGCAGTGACCAAAAAGTTGGTTTTATAATCCCACTTTCTTTTAGAATTTGTTCATACACTCAAAGGGCCACATGTATCAACCAATTTTGCTTTTACAAATGGGCAGATTCTGCCAATCGGCCAGTTTGTGCATACAAAAATGGCTTTTTATTTTTATCAAACCCTATTTTGATAGTCGCAAAATGGGTTTGTGATTCTGTATTTGGAAGGGGCGTGTTTAGGGCTTCCTTTCCAAATACCATTTCAAGGTTGTGAGATAAAGTAGGTTCTTGGAATAGGTCCACACTGTGATCACATCTATTGTTACTTTTAAATAATAAGACTAATGTGAGAAATCTTCCTTAAAGGGAAGGAATTCATGGTCATAAACTTTGTAGTTGTAGTCCCTATTTATTATTGTCCTGAATCAAAAACCACCGAGTTTAACTTCTGTTTCAGGATGATGTTGAGAAAGTACTGCTCTGATGGCATAGGAGGATTTATCAGTCTCTACAATAAATGGCAACTGCATGTCAGGATGTGTTGTTACTTAGGAGCTTTTGGATTGGGGATATAAGCTTAAGATACATTGTTCAAGGTTGTGTACCAGTGGTCCCGACCAGTCAATTCTGATAGTGCTGCCCCAACGCTTGAGGTCTTTTGGGGATATTCCAAGAGTAAGGTCCATTTCCTTTCTTTTATCTCCTGGGTAAGGTCCGCTTCCCATTTGGTTTTTCGGGGGTTAGGGGTATCATGAGGTGTGCAAGTCCCCAATACAGACAGTGGGTTAGGTGTCTACTAGCTTCAATAGTGTGAAGTGCGTGGAGTATCTCATGTGTTACTGGTTCGTTCCTATCTGGCATTATATATAACATTTTTTAAAACAAAGACATTTCTTGATGCCTGATATTGGAGAATTGAGGTTCCACTTTAACCTTATTAGTGGCTATGCTGATGTTTTCGTCAGATATCTGAAATTTCAGGACAGTCATTTTTGATACTTTAAAAAACACATTTTCCTTTTCCTATAAGGGAATTTTGTCCGTCCCCAAAAATCTCTGATATGTTGATCATGTTATTCTGGTGTTTTAGAGAAAATCGGAATATCGTTGAAGTAAACAATGATTGAAAATTTAAACAAGACGAGAGAAACAAAACCAGAAGTGAAGGCAAAGGAAAATAAATAGGGGAGATGGGTAGAGAAGGAGTCAGACAGGACTGAGAAATGTAAGAGGGGAGACAAGAGCAGGCTGGGGTCTTGATGGCACACCCTTTAAAATGGCGACTCGCATGCGTCGTGCCATGTTTGAGCTTGCATTTTTTTTGCACAAAATATAAAACTTGTCGGGCCTCATTTATGAAAAGTGACGCATCGCTGCGTGAAAACAGCGATGCGTCACTTTTTACTGCGCCCTCCTTGCGACACCAATGATGCGTCATATTTACAGTATGACGCATCATGGCGCAAGGAGTTACAGATATGCCAGTATTTCTGACGAATCGGTATGGCACAAAAGTGACGCATTGCTGGAGTGTGTCACAAAAGTGACGCAACTCCAGCAATGTGTCCTTTCACTTGGGGCAAGCCCCATGTGAAAGGGCCTGCGTCAGTCTTATGCCTGCTTTGAGGCAGGCGTAAGAAATTGACGCATTTGTGTCCTAGAAGTGGCGCAGTGAAATCTTATAGATTTCACTGAGTCACTTCCATGATCCTTTCTTGCGTCAGAACGCCCCCCTGCATACATTTTACCTGGTGTAGGTATAATGTAGCGCAGGGGTTTACAAAGTGACGCATCTACCTAGATGCGTCACTTTGTAAATATGGTGCAACAAGGCACATTTTTTACTCTGCTGGTGCGTCACAAAAAGTGACGCACCGGCGGCGTAAAAGTGACGCACGGCCTCATAAATGAGGCCCGTCTAATTTTGACACGAGGTGCCAGAGAGGCATTTTGCACAATACATAATTTTGCCTAATTTTCAGGCATTTCACAGATTCAATTATAGACGTTGCTCCCAGGCTTACTAACACACCCCATGTGAAAAGATAAATGGCTGTCAGCTGCAACAATATTTGAAGTCATGGTCCTTTCTTCTTATTCTGCATCTCTCGCTCCCTCTCTTGCAATGCACCCCTTAGCTGTGAGTGCATCCGTGTGTGTTTTTGTTACTTAAATAGCAGTACATGTAAAACCTGCCTGCTAGCCCCAGGAAAGAAGAAAAGTTAACAGATGTCGGGTGATGGATTGAAAATAGCTTCGACTCCTTTTACTCAAAGACTGTGAACGAGCTCGAATATGTAATGCACAACAGAAGCTTTTTTTTGCACCTGGAACCCCCTCAAGAAGTGTTACACTCGCTCACATCTGATGATCTTTCTAACAAGGTTGGTGGAGAACAGCTGGCAATTTAAATTTAAACAGTGGCATGGTGGTCTATAAATACAGCGCTGCTGGTTATACAGTGTTTTTTGTTTCGGAGCTCTTTAGCAATTGCTTCTATATTTACTTTGCATTAGACAATCCAGAAGAACTTCATTTGATTTTGGTAACACATTGTTAAACCGATTATAAACAATGCTGCACGAAAACATTAATTTTTAGCCCAGGTGCTCAGAAATCTGTTATGCGTGTTTGTTAAGTCCATTGACTGTGCAGCGGTTGCATTGCATATGGATACAGAGTGTATCTCACATTACGTCAGGGAGTGTAGCTCTCTTTCTTTAAATCAGCAATTCATATTGGAAAAGATTGGGAGCTGGGGAAACTACGAGATCTAAACTCTGTCATTTAATACGGTTTAAAAATGTCTCCTCCCTGTCCTGCTCGTTTCTTTTTTTGTGGATTCTATTATACATTTTTATTGCTAGGTCTAAGGCTTCTTCATTTGATTTTAGTTCTGGCTAGAGATAGCTTTATCTGGCCCAGAGCTTATGTGACTAACAACAGAAATACACCCTCTTTCAGCCTAGGCTTAATAATAAAAATTCATATTTTGGATTTAACTAGAGTAATACTTATACTTGGCAGTTTGTAGTCATTTTATTGGTGCGTTAGGTACTATGGGGCATATTTACGGATATATGTCGTTACCATGCCCGCGTTACAACGACCTACCATTACAACGCGGTTGTAACAACGCAAGTCGTTACAACTACTTGCGTTGGGGGGGCGCAAATTTAAAACATTTAATTTACTATTCCAACACCAGTCCCCGTGGATAGTAGGGAAGGTGTTGGGATAGTAAATTAAATGATTTACTATCCTTGAGCGCCCCCCAGCGCAATGCGTTGTAACAACTTTTGTTGTTACAACCGCGTGGTAATGGTAGGTCGTGGTAACGCGTGCGTTGTAAACGTTGCGCACCCATATTTACATGTTCTGGCGCATCTCTGCAAATCAGCAGGGATGCGCCAGAACAGATGCGTCATGCAATCCCCTCCTTCCGCCACCACAGATGCGCCGCATTTACAATGTGGCGCACCATGGTCTAAGGAAGGGAAGATGCGTGACGCATCTTGTGGCGTATGGGTGGCGCATTGCTGGAGTCGCGTCGGAAGCACGACGCAACTCCTGCAATGCACAGGTGCCACCCATACTCAACGTGGTGTGCCACTCCTTACGCCTGCTTCAAGCAGGCGTAAGGATTTCACGCAGCAGAGTCGTAAAACTGACTCAGTGAAATCTTGTCGATTTCACTGCGTCAGTTTTACTGGGCTTTCCTGCGAGGGAACGCCCACCCTGCGACAGAACGCCCACATGAAACCTGACGCAGGTTTCATGTGGCGCAGGGCTTTACAACATGACCCATCTGCCTAGATGCGTCACGTTGTAAATAAGTCGCAACAGGGCGCATTGTTTACACCGCCGCTGCGTCACAAAAGTGACGCAACAGCGACGTAAAAGTGTTGCAAGGGGCTTGTAAATCTGCCCCAGTGTTTCTCAGATGTGCACGAACTTCTTCCATTGCAGTTTATGGAATGTGAAATAGCCAAGCACTACAATGAAGGCATATTGTTTTACACACTGGCTGGCTCCCAATCATGAGAGCCCAACCAGAGGTTCCTTATCAGTCATGGCAAGAAACAGATGTCTTCTGCCACACATGGCCTGATCCATGTCTCAAAAGGCAGCCAGTCCACCTGCAATCACTGCCATTCAAACGCAGGGGTGAGAAGTAATGTTTGAGCACCATCTTTCCCTCATTTTGCTCACCTTGCTTGGGAAGTCACTAGAGGCACACTGCAAACGCACTGTAGAGTCAACTCAACAGAAGCTCAGAGTATGTTACTGAGTAACAATTGGGTGTTCACACGGCTCCAAGTAAATAAGCAAGAGCTGAGTGTCCACTCCTTTGTCCGGTCCAGTGTTGCTGCATGCAATGCTGCCTTTGCTCATGCTAGGTTGACTGAGCATCAGTGGAGGAAGAGGAAGACAGGAGCCTAGAACTAGCAAAGGAATCTCATCCAGCACAGGCAGCACCATCACAGGAATGAGAACATTCTCCTTTTGACTTCTGTGCACCATCAACTGTAGCAATATTACAATAGCTGCCAATCACTGCACCTCTCTCCAGCCCGGCTGAAGTTAGCTGTGTCAGTCACTTATTCCTGCCAGAGAATTACTAACTGTTGCTTTCTGCTGTGAGAGGCAACTTTGTGGCCATCCCTTGTGGAAGATGCCTTGTTCTCTTCACCTTTAGTGTTGTGCAATCTGGGACCCTAACCTATGTCTACAAGGTTTGACATCCCTACCCATGGGCACCTGGACTGAGTTCAGTGCACCATTGCTTGAGCAGGGGAGCCAGGTTTTTGTAGCCCCACACAACCCACTGAGCATACCTGCTGGTGTGGTGTCCGTGTTTTCTGGTTTACTAACAGTCCTGCACAGAGTTCCGGAACACAGTGGTAATTCAAACTCAATTTCATTCTTTAGAAAGCTACACTTATGCACTGTACTAAGAAAAGCCATTATATATACTAAAAAGTGTTGTATTATAACAGTCTAATCCTGTTGAATAATACTGCAGTAATAGCCATGCAGAATATAAATAAAATAGCACTAATATATGCTCCTAGCAGGGAGAATGAAATGAACAGCTCAAACGTAATTAGAATGTTCCTTGCAGATTATTAGCCTAAAGACTACTTCTATGAGCTACACTATGAGAGAATGGAGAAGCTAACTTGCATGTAGAGTTTCTTGGGGCCTTATTGCACTGCATACCTGTTCAAAGCAGTTCTGCTGTAGTTATAAGACTTCAGCAAGGAGAGAGCATTCCTACAGATGAAATGTACACCCTGGTCCGGCTTTAGCGCTGGTGGCTCCCGGTGCAACAGTCATTTTTGGCGCCACCACACCCATGACCGCAATCAGGATTCTTTCACTACCACTGGGAAAAAGCACCCCTCATCTCTTTAATCATAAGTTATTGCTAAACACAGGGCCCCCCTGAGGTCAGCGCCCAGTGCGGCCGCACCAGTCTCACTGCCCTAAAGCCGGCCCTGTGCATACCACCAACTGGACTCAACTTCTCTCCTCTCCTGTGTAGACTGTCAGCATACGAGTGAATGCTGCTGCACTTTAGCAGGATCTCTCCTGATAACTTGATGCAAAGGTCTTGCCAATTCATGGTTTATTCATGTGTTTTTCGCAGGGTTGATCACTGACTTTTAGGCCACATTTAGGATCTTTCCAATAATTTGAGACAAAATCATTCTAAACAAGTCTGATAAAATATGTCAACTCAGATTAAGAGCCTGATTTGGATCTTGATAGTGTTATTGCCAATCCGCTGCAGCAGCGGTCCCAAGTAGTCTGTCAAGCCGACTTTTTCCAACTGCTGTATTTAACTCTATAGCTGTACAGCTGCTCTTCGTGTCGAAGGAGTGCACTCTGTTACGCTATCTGCAACCTGAATCTGACAAGACAGACTCCAATGCTGGCAATGAGCACTCCGTCACTGTCAGGACGATGGCATTGCACCAGCCATATTTAGATACCACAGTTGAGCTGGCGGTGTACCAGCGGTGGTCCCATGAACGTGGGATTCTGTCACAGGATCCGTTCAGCATTGAACTATGGCGGCAGTTATTGGATGGATGTTAACAGCCCACACCTGATGTATATTGGACAATGGTGAACGCCTGCAAAACAAATGATAAAACACACTCCATTTCGGACCATGATCCTATGCCATACCACTGCTAACCATCATTCCGGGGACAACCTTCCCATTGAACATCCAGGTTATTTTTTTGTTTTCCTGTTCTCCCTCAATATGTTTTTCCATTTTTTTTAAAAATAACTATAGGGATACTATGTAGTTTTTTTGAGGAGGAGCGCACATTTTACAGAGGGAGAATTTTCTGTCATGGTGGATGATATTATTAGAGTTGAGCCATAATTGTTTGGCGCACAAGTACAAAATACTACCACATCTCAGAAAAGGCAAATGTGGTGCAGAATAGTCAACAGAGTGAGTGTTGTAGCTAACAATCTGCACAAACAGGAAGAAATTAAGAAGAGGTGGAATGACCTGGGGGAGTGCGACCGTTCCATGGCCTCCAAACGCCACCCTGGAGGCCCAGAGGTCTGATGGTGGTCGTCCAAGCCCCCCATTACAACTATTTCCCTGGAAAGAGAATGGTTTGCAGATCCTACATCATGAAGGCTTGTAGGTTACATCTATGTATGTTTCAGTAATCACAAATGGAGTAGTTGCCCTTAATTGAGATGTTCAGAATGTTTCTAGACACCTATCAAAATATATATATTTAAACTTAAGCTTCTGAAATACATTGTGTTATCCAAATCAGAAGCGTCATGGTTGTTACAATCTGTTTAACAGTGACTAATATGTATTGTCAGATTGTGTGATGTGCTCCAAAGATCACTAGACCTTTGATTTTATCTCAATATAGGTTGCCCTACTTAAAAAATAGGTTTCAAACTCCATCCATACCTACATGGAGGTATAGTGCTTGTAAGTTGTACTATAACCTATCCCCATTACACATTTATGTGTATATATCATAAATGTGTGTTTGATTTTCACTGCAGAAATGTAAATAGGTATGTGTTACTCAAATCAAATAATCTTTATTCCGTTTCATACATTAAAACAGTAAAAGCACATGTTAAAGATAAAATACTGTAATAAGTGTAATTTTTTTAAAACAATTCTAATAGGGATCTACCGGTGAGTTAAAATCATCTGTACCAATGGGGATGCAAGAAAATTACTGACTCCCAAATTCCTACAACATGCTACACCAATAAAAACTATTCAACCTTGGTCAGTACAGTAAATATGATTGGAGATAGCAGGCAGGTTAATAACAACTGGCTCTGAGTCTAATGGCGGATTTAAAAAATTCAAGTACATAAAACACAGTGCTACCTGTCAGCAATTGTAGATATATAAAAGCTGGGTGCACTGGCCTAAAGTTAGTCTTTTTCAAAATTGAATTATAAAAGACTTTCTGGGATATTCATAATAACTACAAAACATAGTGAAATGGATCATGTCCTGTGGAGATTGACCATCGAGCCACAGGACAACAAGGTTTGGCCCACACTACAGATCCTAGGTAAGCAAGAAGAAAGTGAAAAAGGTCAAACCGAAACCTCGTTAGCAGGAATCTGTCATTTGAGTTTCTAAATCCCCGCAAGTAAAGCTCAGCCGTCTTGGTGGGTTTTATCATGACAAAGTGGAGTACACTAGGTTTCAGAAGCTCCATCTCTTCCCTTGTCATAACCATCTGCTCATAGAAACTCGCCTTTATAAGGGTCAAGTTTCTCATAGTTGTCCGGACCGGGTTAGTAAAATGATCACCTCTCCCCATGCTCGTTAAGGTCACTTCAATATACTTGAGCCACAATATATGTGGGGAGTAATATTGGGCCATACAATCTTTTAGAATACGTTTATTTAATGTTGTCCCCTTACCAGTGCAAATGTTTAACCTTAACGCGACCTAGCACTATCAGGTCAGTTATATATTTCATACCCAGCTCCTCATGTATTATGAAAGAGGGCGTACATTGAGGAACTGATTGGAGCCATCTCAGGAACTTAGTTTCTGCGATTTGGAGGACCTCAGAGTTAGTGTTCCCCGAAATTTGGCTGCCATATAATGCCTTTGAAAGACACTTGGCATTATAGAGCTTTAATAAGACTCCCACTGGTCTTTTCCCCAACCTGCTTGTAAAATTAAATATGGCTGCAGTCTCTCTAGATAAATTGCTTCTCTTGCTAGTGAGCTAAGACCCCATTTCACTTTCTCATCCAATAAAAATCCTAGGTAAGAGAAAACGCGCGTCCTTGGAATGGTAGTGTACCCCACCTTGAAGGTATATGGTCTGGTATGGCGGGCGTCTATTTGCATAATGAAAGACTTGGAGTTGTTAACCAAGAGGTTCTGCTCCCCCATGAACTGGACGAAAGAGCTTATTTATGTTTGTAACCCTCATTCTGTTCTGGCCATCAAAACAGCGGCGTCTGCATACAGCAGAGCAGGAAGACCACGCCGTCTTATCTGCTGGAAATCCGCCCGGTCTCTCTAAGGGTCCTCTCCAGGCCAGGATATATATATATTTTAAAAAAAGGGCCAGGATACAACCCTGTCTTACCCCTCTCGTGATGGGGAACAAGCGTGAGACCTTCATGTTACCAAAATAATGCACAGCCGCCCTTGTGTCTTGGAGGAGATCCTGTAGAAAAAGGACTCCTGTCCAAGCCCCAAAAAAAGCAGGGTCTGCCACAACCTGCTTCTATTCACACAATCAAATGTGGGAAAAAGGGCCATGACGGCCAGAAAAATAGTGCCAGTGTGCGCAAAAGTGTACTTGTTCACCATTAGGAAGAGGTTCGGACACTGATCTATAGTTGAACGACCGCAACAAACCCAGATAAAATTTAGCTCTTTGCGGCCCAGATAGATAGCCTATCTAACAGGATTCGGCCAACCACTTTGACCACAGAGTCCAGCAGGGAAATGGGCCTTTAACATGTGTACTCTCTCTATTCCCCTTTTTAAAAATGGGGACAATAGTGGAGGTGGCCCGTAAAGCCGGGCAACCAGCCCTGACAGCTGCATTTATGACAGAGATAAGCACCTGAGCCCAAAATTCTGTGTTGGACATCTAAAGCTCGGGCGGGATACCATCCGGTCCAAGTGCCTTATTTTGCGTCATGCCAACTATTCGCCCCCTCACTTCTTCCTCGGAAACTGTTAGTTCAGACATTTCATTTACACCCCTACCGGGTGATATCCGGTTCATACTACCCCCAAACATATCCTCAAAGCGGCCGAGCCAATCATCCTCCACGATATGCGAATCTAAAGTGCTTGCAGTCTCTACTCACAGGATTGGGTTATTAATAATACCCCAAAACTTAGTGCTGCTCCCAATAGTACTGGGCTCCAAAGCTTTACCCAAGCCTCCTCATTCAGGACTTCTTTACATTTTTTAAGAGCCATTTTATATTGTGTTCTACAGGTTCTGACTAAAACTCTGTCTCTAGGGGCAACATTCAGTGCTGCCTTAAGTGTGCTGGCCGTGGGGAGCATGTTGTATCGAACCATCTCGTCCCCTATCATGTTGGTTGTTCAAGGTGGGAATCGTCAGTAGGTACACAATAAAGCAGGAGATTGATTTGAAAGCTTTGACAACTACCGCATCAGGGTGCCGCTGAACAGCTAGACAAACCTGAAATGCTTCTGGACAATTGGCTACAAAGGATTCGTGATAAAAGACTAGGGGTGATCTGTGCCCATTTAAGCCTCCTTCCCCCGACTGTGGGCTGTAGGGTGCCTCCTCCCCCACCCCTCTTCTTGAGACCTAGAGCAAGCCATCTGGTTTTAAGACACGGTGGGTTGTGGTCACTGTGGATACATGCCTTGACTAAAAAGTCTGATATTGGATGGAAAAGAGGGGTGGTATTTAAAATAAAATCAATAAAAAACGAATCACTACCATGCCCTTTGAAAGTGGGTATAATGATGCTCTGGGCGGGATTCAATTTGCCTATCGCTGTTTGTAGGTCAAAATCGCATAACAGATAACTAAGGGAATCCCCCTGCCCATGATGTTTAAAATGCATGCCCGAATGGCGGGGACAGGCAGAAACCCTTAAAACCTGGATTCTTGGGTCCCCACAGGGGTGAATGTTAAAATCACCTACCATAACTATGTTGGGGGTGTAACTTGTAGAGGTACTAAAGCTATATTAAATGCTCAGGGAGGGATGAAACAGCATTGTACAAATTCAGGGGCAACAAGCTACAGGACCCTCGAGAATAAAGCAAGGCCTGCAGGAAGTGATTATCTGTTTTTAGTTCTGCAATACCACTTTCCAACCTAAGCAAAACATAACCACAAGTCCCCCCTTGGCTCAACCAGATCTAGATGGGCTTGCAGACACAAAGAATGATTTATACCATTCAAACAAAAAGGAATTGTCCACAGCCCAAGTCTCCTGCAGATAAATGATGCCAAACGTCAGAACAAGGCTACGCCATTCTGTGACAGGGAACTTGCTTGCCAAGCCGGCTATATTCCATGAAATAGGAAAAAGGTATGTTATATCACTGGGATAGGACCCCAAAATTCTGGTTATGCCTGATTAATGCATTGTAGTCGTGGAGAAGGCGCCAAAGGGAGCATTGATACAGATCCTCCCATACAATCACAGTTGTCAATTAGCACCAAAGGAGCAAAGGCGTTGGAGACCGGAAGAGGGAACAGGGCCTGAAAATGCTCGTAAGATGCCCTACAAATGAGTCTCCTTGGGAACTGTATTTTGTGTTGGTACTGGGAACACTGGTCTGTAGAAAAAGCACAAGGGACATAATAGAAGTCAATGGGCCAATAGAGGTGCAAGGGTTAACTGGGTGAAGGATTCTCTCTGCTAGATGAGGCTGATTAAAGTTACTTATCATGCAGTCCCCGTCACTGCTCTTTTTAGACACTCCAATCCAGGCCACCCTCCATACCATGATGTTTCTCTCCACTGTATATCCCAGAGATGTGTTGCTATTTAGACGGTGCAGGACTTTATTTTTTAGCTGGTGAAAGTTTTCAATGGATCCTGGCTTCTGCTCTGGTACATTTCCCAGGACTTCGACATAAGATGTTGCTTCAGGAGGTAAGTGGATATATTTTGGACCTACACAGTGAGTACCCAGCTCCTCTAATGCTAATGGAGAAACCTCATGACTAGTGGTTTCCCTCTGTGTGATCATGTTTCCCGCTTGGCTTTCCTCTTTCCTTGTAGGCTCCACCTGTGGTCCTGCCTTTGGGGAAGGAGGCGGGCGTGGCCAGGAGAGAGAGTAGGTTGGGTGGTGTGCCTGAGCGGAGGAATACTAGCTGTGCCAACTGTACCAGCCTCCCCTGATACTGCCTTCAAAGTAGCTTGACCCTGAGCCATGTTTCCACCACTGACTGGAAAGACCGTTTGAGGACTGCTGGCTATATTAGTAGCCCTGTTGTTCTGATGGAACCAAGAAGAGAGTTCCCTCTCGATTGTAGTAAACCTTTGCTTGATGGGTTTCAGCTTGAAATCCAGTCGATCCAGAAGGGTACCCACACAGGCTTCCACCATAGCTGCCAGATCGTCTTTCATGGGGTTACTGTTCCCAGATAGTTTGGGGTTAAGAAATCAGCCTTAAGACGCTTTGCCTTGACCCCCACCATCGTACATTTGCGTTTAGCCACGGCCCTAGATCCCCTGCCAGGTTCCTCCTTCTTAACGTCCTTTTGTGAAACTGCTGTGTGACTTCAGAATTGGTAACCAGTGGACTGGGCCAGGCAAAAAGACAGGAACTGGATATGCCTGATTAGATCCGCTCCCCCTCCTGAATTTCAGGACTTTTGCTTTGACCTGCAGGGGGTGATGGAGGTTCTGACAATACTTAATGTTCCACAGTGTTTTACAAGGAGGCCTGATCAGTTGCTGGAATGTTGGGACGGGTGCACAGTTGATTTACTAGAGAGCGGGAGAGGGGCCTGACTACCAGCTCAATTATCTTGTTGAGGACCCCCCCTGCTCTCCTTAAAAAAGATGTGCATGGTTGAGGTTGGGGGGCCCGTAGGGTTGTTGCCGTCGTCTTTCATTTCCCCAGGAGGTCAGACTGGGTAAGGAGCATAAGTTTAGCCTAGAAGAACAAGGTGACCAAAAACAAGTCTGTGGGGGCCTCTAAGAAGATCAGTATCAGAGGTTGTCAGGGAGACAGTGCATGCAAACAATCCGCAAAGAGGGGGGACTGAAAACCTATATTGGCCCCTTCCTCTTTAGCTACACACTGTCCGTAGTAACCAAACGCCCCACAGGCTTACCTTGTTGCCTCAATACAGATGGTAGGGGACCAGGACCTCGCCAAATTCCTGTGTTCGACCAAGCCCCCGCTGATTTTGCCACAAATCCAAGGGAGGTTGCCCAGCCCAGCCTCCTTCGGGTGCAGACGGATCCGCCCTTGGCATAGGCACGCCTGCATGTGTCCGGTGTTGCGGGAGACCTGATCTGGTTCTGTGCACCTCCTGGTGCGAAGTGTCAGGCGATGGAGGCATCATCGTGAGCCATGTTGTGCATTGGGGGTTGGAGTCCCCAGCCTTAGGCCCCCTCCTAAGGGCAAAGCAATGTCAGGCAGTCTCCCCATAGTATTTCACTCAAGAGCAGGGGGTGGTTCTTTAATGTTGCAGGTCCCCACTATTATGTCCCAGGCCCTGTTCATCTGTAGCCCTTTAAGATGGGTCTTACATCCAACCCTTGTGCTGTAGAGGTGTCTTGGTTTTCGTTGCTGCACACATCCACCTCTTCCAGCTGCTGCCCGCTCAGCTTACCTTGAACTGGTCTCACTTAGCAATCTCTGGGGGCCTTTCCAACAGTGGGCCTAGTGCTTGGATCCAGCGAGGGTCCGGGCCTTCATTAGGTGTCTCGGTGCCCCTGGTGTTTCTTCTGGTGGGGGTCCTTGCTCTGGGCATCTGCTCTGGGTGTCCACATCTTTCAGGTGGATGCCAGGTGTACAATTGCTCCACCTCGGGTCAACACGAGGCAGGTCTTCAAGAGATGGCCACCGGTTGTCTACGGCAGCCTGTGGGTGATTCACCAGGATCGCGGGGCATTCACAGTGCATCCACTCTGAGTGGGTCTCAAATGCCACTTAGAGAGGTGGCCCGGTGCTCAGCCACTCTGCCCAGTCCTTGGTTTAATCAGTGGGTCTTCCCACTAGGGCATCACCTCTAGAAGTAGTGGCATGGCGGCATCTCTGCCCGATTCCGGAAGCACCAACCTGTGCCTCCACTCCCCCATGTTTCCTACCACCTGGGTACAGAAAATCCAGCCCCCTCCCAGGCGCGGCTGCATGGGGAACACTCTCTGCTTCTGAGGGATATTGAGTCCTGGAATAGCTGATGTAAGGCTATTTTTCGGCCATGGCGAGCATCGCTTCATGGAGAGCTTGTTACTCCATCACCACTCCATCAGATTAGTATGTGTTACTCACTTTTTCACAAGTATTGACAATAGGGTCCACAGATGACTACAACTACCATGATGCGCTGTGACACCTCTGTTTGAGGTAGCTGTTGTGCTCTATAAGTGTCTGTATTATTATTATTATTAATATTATTATTATTATTATTATTATTATTATTATTATTATTATTATTATTATTATTATGCCTTGCTATTGTCCCTCCAAAGCAATAGTGAAATGTGATGCTTACCAACTTTCCTTTCCATCCACATATGCACAAAAGACAAAGCTTTATGTAGTTGTCATTCACCATTTCCTGTATCTTTAAAAATGTAATCTGCTTGTTGATTCAGTATGTTTCCACCTTCTTGTAACCCCATAAAATAGATCGACATTCTAGTAGAACTCATAGCGTGTATATTCAAATGTTGTGTGGCATGCTGATTATAAGTATTATTGATACACTATTTACATTGCAGTGTACATGTGATGACCAATGCCGTTTAACCCAAAAAGTTGTAGCATGGTTTGTTTTGAAGGCTGAGGGGCCTTGAAATGGCTCAGCTCTCAAATCTCCTCTCTACTGTGTAGAGTTGCATGTCTGGTACATGGAATAGACACTTCCTAAATAACAATTTACATTTCAGGACATCTCTCCCTCATTGTCAGTGAACTGTGCCTCTGTGTACGTTTACCTGCATGAGGAGAAAGTGAAAATCACACAAAGGCCTCAACATCCCATTAATCATTATTTGCTCTTTTCTTTAGTTTTGTCACCTGTAGCTGAAGGCAGATTTGAGGTACAACACAGTCATTTAATATTTTATTATTTTGTAATTCATATTAAGACCAACATCCAGGACCAGTGGACCACCCTCTGTAACCAGACACCTCCACTCCAGTCCAGGATCAAGACTTCAGTGAGGACACCACTCCTGAAAGTCCGGATGATGAGGGGATGCCTGGATCATCTGGTCTGTCTGAGCAGACAGCCCCAGTGAGTCACATTTGGGCCTATACCTACACCTCCCACCGGAGCTGCTGCAACAACTCTGCATATGGATACCTCTACTCCCTGTTTCCAGCGGAACACAGTTTGCATTTTGTGCCCCCCAGTCCTGCCACTGTTGAGCAACTACTACCACCTCTAGTTGTGCCAGGGCGCAGTGGGGTGTGCAAACTGCCTCTAGGGCACAGGGTAGTTGGGATAGGCATTGTGGGAGGGAATTAGTGGGACGAGAAAGTGAGGTCACTGGCATCACTGTCACCCAGCCCACCATTGACTGAGTCTTGGGAGAATACAACAGTCCCAAGACATGATGGGCCAGGTCCTAGCAGAGATCATAGGCCTTAAGCAAGTGAGAAGTGTGCACAATAGTGAGCTACTGGATCTGAACTCAAATTTGTGCTCCTTGACTGGGGTGATGTTTGTCATTTATCAGTGCATGTGCAGGGCTTTTCCTGTACCACCTATCACTGTCTGTGATCCTTCTAAATCAGAACACAATATACCTTCAGCAGCCAAAGACAGAGAGTGTAGGAAGGTGGGATCTGTTGCAGTAGCCCCTTCACGTTTTGCTAGATATCTGATGCACTTTGACTGAGTGCACCCATGATCTCTACCAATCAGTCCCACAGAGCCTGTGTTCCTTTACCTAAACTGATCAATTCTTACCACAATTGGCACAACTCTGGCCTGCCTGTAAGTCCCTTGTAAGGGTGCCAAGTGTATCAAGGGCATGGTAGCCAAAGAAAGGCCTCTGAAGGCTGCAGCATGTATTATGCCACCCTCAGAGACCTCTCACCATAAACATGCTTCACTGTCATTGCAGCATGCGTGGTTTGTGCAGCTAAAAGTGAAAAGTCAACAAGGCATACATCCCTGTGTCAATCAATGGAAACAGAGAGGGCCCCCTTACCAAAGGGACAGGGCACCGTGTAAGACTATCTAGTCAAAGAAAGGGACACCCTTTGCATTTTCTAACAGCATTCACACCTGTTTCATACTCTTCTTGTAATCTCATTCATTTCTTGATATACACCTCCAGTAGCACCAAAATAAGACCCCACATTCATATATTATTAAAAAAGCTTTTTGTATTTTATCTATTTAAAAATAGCCTTTCAGTCTGTTCTATACAGTATTCAGATTACAATAGATAAATACCAATTATAAAAACCAGGTTGTCCCAATTTGAAAAAAAATATTTTTGTGAAGACCTAATAGAACCACGTTTTTCTGTTTTTCCTTACATTAATAAGAACATTTCCTTTCTCTTTAGTTTCTTATTGTTCAATCACAAAGACAAATATTTGAAAACCATATATAAAGAATTCAACACTAAAGGTACATGAACATACGTAAAACAGGGAGAAAACAATAGACAGTCACATGTGTCTTTTTTGCCACTAATCAATCCTGGTCATTGTTCAACGGTGAGAGTATCTCCAATTTGTTAGTCTCTACTGTGTCATTCAATACCTGCTTGATTCAGTTTTAAAATTGCATCAAAGCATTTCAGTGGGTTCTCAATAATGGAACTACCTTCTTCTGGAAAAAAACGGGTGTCTTTCATAATCTCAATAAAACAGTTCAATACTTTTTGATGTAGTTAATACTTCAGTCCTTTTTTTCCCTTTCTTTATGTTCACATACAGTCCCAAATTGCTGCGGACCAAAAGGTTTTTTCTTTTTTTGTTCCATCATTGGATCTATTATTTATCAGTAAGTTTGCTTCGTGGGTTTGTGGGAGTAAACAATCACTCAATCTTCTCCTGCTATCAGGAGTAGGCCCCCTCTCTGTCTCTTCCCTTTGTTGGTGAGAAGTCAGGTAGGAAAAATCAGAACGGCCCAGAAGTTGTGCCCACCTCTGCCAACCCCACTCCTCAGGTGGGGGAGGCAAGGTGAAGCACACTCTTGAGTGCCTGCCATCTTGCAGATGGCAGGCACCCTCCGATCAGGGTTAGGGATTGTGCACACTCCTCAATGTGCTCAACTTGGGGTGGGCACACCAGCGTGTAGTCACCCTAAGGTCATTATCCCATTGACTACTGACCTCAAGACCCCTAAAATGCTCCCTAAATACAATATTAAGGGGTAGCCTTGAACCCAGAAGGCAGATTCCTGCAACCTACAAAGAAGAAGGGCGGAAGAAGTCACACAGCAGAGGAGACTGTAGAGAAGAAATGAATTGGCCCCAGCCCTACCGGCCAATCTGCAGCTTCCAGAGATCCTACTACTTGTGCTGTAGCCAGCGACCTCCAGAACTCCAGGGTGAACTGACTGACTTCAACAAAGATGAGATATTCTGCTAACAGCAGCTTAGTAAAAAGAAAATCCAAAAAAGACTCTGAGCCTGCTGAGGACGAAGAAATTCAACGCCTGGAACCACAACTGCACCTGTCACCTAATGCCCAAGTCCAAGTGGCCTACCGGTCACAGCGAGGTCTCCCAGAACTCCAGAGTCCGAGCCCACCATGGGCTGTCCCCTATGGGACTTAGTGACATTGCCTGCAGCCTCTGCCCGGAGACCATCCCCAACTGCAAGTGGCCGTAAGGTGAAACCTGATCTCAAAAGGCACCCTGCATCGGGCCGCCCTGAAACCTGGAGAAGAGAACATGAAGTGCACCTCAATCCCCGAGCCCTCCAACTTACCTGCTCAGCTGGTGGTTCCCCCCGGAAGACTTCCTAGACTGAGCCTCCAGCCAACATCCAAAACCTGCAACCTCCGTCGGATTGCATTGGGCGCCCAACACCTCCTAAGCACCCTGCACCCAATCACCCCTGCGCCGCTGATGGTGTGGACTTGGTGCTGACCTGGTACCCCTTTTGCCCTGACCTTAACCGTAGGAGCTTGGCTCCCAAGGCTGGGTGGCCTGCCCGTGAGAAGTCCTCCCCCAAGGTTCCCCTTAGCCCCATTGGCCAACATTGACACCCTCCACTCTGCACCCAGCTGCCCTGGTGCCGCTGGTGGTGTACTTTGAGTGCCAACCAGAACCTTGGTTCTACCCCTCAAAACTCCCTTCTCAAAACCATTTACCTACCTGCAAAATTAACACGTCCTTTTTCTCCATAGGACTGTATAGTGGGTTTTCTCAAAAAAATCTAAGTGTTTAACTGTCTTGTACTACAAAAGTAACTTAGTGCATGTAAAAGAGTTAACCTGCTTGCTAATGTCCTGTGTTGCTAAGACTGTGTTTGGAGTGTATTACTTGCTAAACTAAAGAAGTAACTTCAAAGTACAAAAGTACTCTGCCAGTAATTTCAAGTGCTTTTGATCAATTTATCAATGGTTTTCTCAACAGTAAAAGTCATCTAAATGTTACTACCAAATTGAGTACACTGTATTTTGAACAGTATCATTGTATGAGAAGTATCAATTATCTTTTTGGTCTGGATTCAGTCTTTGAGTGTGTAACATCATTTATTGCCTGAGTGTGTACAGAAAATGCTTAACACTACCCTTCTGATAAGCCTGACTGCTCAACCACACTACCACAAAAGAGAGTAAGGTATTATCTACTTTACCTTCTGCTATATCTTTGCAGATCCACTGGACTCTGTGCATACTATACCTTACTTTGATATAGTATTTACAGAACAACTTACGACTGGGAGGCCCTGCCACAACAGGAAACAATCCACCCCCACCAGTCCTTGCACCTGTGCCCCCACCTGGAGGGGACATTTATCTGGATCACCAGGAGAGGATGGCAAGGGCTCCCCCGCCATTTCCAAGAGACGCCAAACCTAATTTCCTCCAGTGTGTGTCTACCATTCACTCTGTGGACTTTTTTATGGACACATTTTTAGTTTCGGAGGAGAGATGCATTTTGTTTATTGGATTCAAAATTTGTGCTCAGCAAATATAGCCACATCCACCATGATGTACTTTTTTTATTATTGTTCTATTTCTTTTTCCGATTTCATATCAAATGCACATAACACAACGTTAAAGACTGGCGTTATATTTATTGTGGTAATACATTTTCTATGTCTTCTGTACATCATCATTTTTTAAATCTGTCAAACAATATCATACTCAAACAAATTATAGTTACCAACTTGGTGATGTGTTTCCAATCTTTAAATAGGATGGAAAAAGAAACAATGATATCTGAATATAATGGCATCATACATAGCTAGGTAACAAGGTTGTGACACAATCAAGTATGCATTCCACAAACCCTGTAGATTCCAGACTACACTATTTAGAAGTTGTCAATCTAGAACCTTTTCACTATGGAAGAAAATCTTTATTACATGGAATCAAATTAATTAGGCCTACTATTATTGATGCATGACCTCAGCTGGAGCCATACACCCTGCCCTAACAATTAATATCCTACATCAATAACACCAATAGTCCACATCGTGACAGTATACAAATTTGAAGCCTCTTTACAACATCATGACACTGTGTCAGTATCTGGTGCCATGTCACAACCCACATTCAGTGGTGTGCTAAAACATTTTTTCAACTATGAGGAGACACATCAACATCTTCCTACACCGAATACCAATTGACGATTTAGCCAATGTGAAGGGAAACCAGTATGCTATAGCATGACATACACATGTGGTTAGAGCAAGGTAAGCCCCACATATTACCTTGGTGGAAACATCCCACAGGAAACAGGTGTGATACAATCTCAAGAACCTCCATTCAATCACAGTGCAAGTTGTCCCTGTACATGGTTGTTGGCACTGGGAGTCTCTAGTTGGCAATGGTATACACCTTTAACCAAATAGGGACCCTTGCATTTAAATCAGGGAAAGGGAATTACACTACTGGATAACCTCCTGCTCACCCCCTTGCTAGCTTTGCACAAACAGACAGGCTTATTTCAGAAACAGTGTGTTAAGCATTTGTGAGCACATTCAGTAATACAGTGAAAACACTACAGATGGTCACAACACGGGTTATATAAAAATAAGTATTCTTTATATAGACTTAACACAAGACGACAAATGACAAAAATCCACAATACTGTACTTAAAGTAGACTTAAAATGGTATGTTGCGTGTTTATCTAGGTTCCTGATCGATACTGTGACCTTATGCCCCTATTCGGTTATAAATCCATTTATTCCCTATATTGGCATAACCGTTCAAGTGCGATTTTCAGAAAAGTCATCTCTGGCCTCACACGAACAGAGCCACATTCCAGCATAGTTCTCTCTGCCACTTCCTTTGCGACCAATTAGTGCAATGACTGAGCAGTAGTCACTATCTGATATTCCTAGATAACACTCCGAGTTCTTCAACAAGATAAAAACTCAGCAAACCTGGAAATCCCCGCTTGCTGTGTTTTGATTAGTAATGGAACTCTAATGAGCAACTGATAACTATCACTTCCGAGTGACATCTTTAATTGACGTCTTATGTCCAGCAAACTTGCGTCAAACCCGGCACCTGTCAGGTATAAATATTACCAACGTTGCCTTAAGCAATGCGAGCTACTGTTGCTGATGCCAGCTGCCTGCAAGACCCCGTGTTGGTAAATCTAGCACTCTGTCGCTGCAGCCTGCTGTCCCTGTGGTGGTGAAGCTGCTGATACCATTATTGCTGCTAAAGCGCGAACTATGGTGCAGTACGCTTAGGAGCTGAACAGCCGTCCTCTGCGAAGACATCCAGCAGATTCCAGCTGCCCGCGGACGCTGTCCCCCCTCCTTCCTCGACGCGCTGAAGAGACCCGCTGCCTTTCTCCTGCAGAGAAATCCAGCTCCGGCGTTTCCGGTCTACCCTCGCGGGTGACTGGGATATCGAGAGTGACCCCTGAAGGAGATACCAATCCTCCATCATTCTATTCAGAGGTATGGTGTTGACTAAACCCTTAGACGAGAATTCTTGAAACAAACCTTGGCAAAACCAACTTAACTTAAAGCTACTTACTTACTCCCCTTCCACGTGTTAGGCTTAGGTCAGGCACACTGGGGTAGGCTTAGTTAGAAGCACCAGTTGAGTATGTTAGCCTAATGTATATATGACTGTATATATGTTTTATTACTTTTAAACCATTGTATGGCTAAGAAACCATATCAATGCTTTTACAGTTCTATTTCGCCATACTTATCTTACTGTACGTACTTTTTATAATAACAAGTCTTGCAATTGTGGCAATACATTTCTCTTGTACGAGAAGAAAGACCGTTCAATAAATGTTAACCTTTATTGATAAACGCCCGTCTCTCTATTCTCTACATCTCGTGAAAGTAAACTGCACTAGACTGACTGAGTGAAATACATGTCTATTGTTTCACACGACCCTAGAGATTGACTCTTGATCTGAGGAGCAAAGTTGTCATGTTGCACGGTTGTTGGAAAGCTGAATCCCTTCTTGTCTGTGCCAAGGAAGCTGATCACTTCCTATGCAGAGAAGAAAGTTTCCAGTGACCTCTGAGCTAGTTGGTAACACAACCCAATTAAGTTTAGCATAGTCAGTGGAGGCCTGGAATATCCGCAGTTCCACGTCGATACTACTGTTTATGTTATTCCAATGCGCAGGGCCTCGTGGGAAACTAGGAACTACACTACATGGCGCCCTAACGTTTGGTAAGGCGATAAACTAACGCAAGACAGTTAGAGTAACTCAGTCGTGCATATTTCACACCCCTTTCTCCCGTAAATACTCCAATAGACGTCTGGAGTGGGTGAAAGGTTAAAATCCGCCCGAACTCAGTAGGAAGAGATTCCTATGTAAAGCTCTGGTTTATTCAACATTGAAGGATACAGTGTTCCAAAATATTGTGCATCTAATCTTTGTCTCCTTGGAGACCTACTCTGCAAACCTCGCATTTTTACAATGCCAGAAAACTGAACCCCTGGGGCCGCAGCAGATGCGACTCAGCAAGGTCCCGAATACACAGACCCGGATGCTATAATCATCCCGGTCCACTTAAGAAGATCTATAACTTTAAAACTTATAGAAAACGAACTGACACCTCAAGGTGGTACAGTAATTTTCGTGATAGAGGCTCACGAGTATCGGCAGACAGAGGTATTCTATTCATGGATAAATTTTCCAGCGGTAAACGCTAGAACAAAAGAGTTTCACTATTACAAAATAGAGAAACCTCTGGAAGAGTACGCTCCTTTCGAGGAGATTGAAATTCCACTTAAATTTCAAGAGCACCTGCTCTGGTTTAATGGCGCCCTAAAACACAATGATCACATAACCAGGCTCGGTCCACTAGGTAGACCAGGAGCCACGTGGCCGGTTCTAGCCAGCTACACACCACATCCTGACATTGAAAAAATGTCTAGAGAAGAGCTGTTAGTACAGCTGAACACATTAATAAAAATACATAGGCAATTAGTCCAATATGTAATGCGGACTGCAACAGTCCAGCCAGCTGTTAATACACCACAGCTGACCCCTCATCAGGGGAACACAAATAAAATTACACCACAGAACATACAGTCATGTCTTGGTAAAACACCCGTAAAACGGGAACAAATTCCTTTCTGGTCAGCACAGAAAATCACTCAAATAGAGGCAGTATTTCCTGATACTACCCCTATTGTGAAACACAGAATCTTGACCATCTGCCTTCCTATGGGAATCGCACCACACGTGGAGGACTGTGACACTTGGGGTACAGTCTTTGCTTCCATTTACACAAAAACACACGGTGTTCCGTCTATGGCGGTAATACCAGAAGTGCTAAAACAGATTCAAAATGAATTCGGTCCAGAGCCCGCTTTAAATCTAGGTATGAAATTACTGAAAGACTTCAAGCAGGTCACGGCTATATTATTAGCCAACATTAAAGGAGAAGCAGCATCTGTGGCGATTCGCCAGAAGTTGAAGGAAACAGATATAAAAGATCCTGTTGAGCTTGCCAAAATCATAGAAAAATGCTATGAAGAATTAGGTAGAGACAGCTTGGGTGGGAAACCAGTAAAGCCCCAACTGCTCGAAAATCCTGAAAAATTATTTATTAAAAATAATTTAAATACTCCTAAAAAGAGCTGGGATGGAAATAAACAATCCACTCCCAAGGAAAAAGTTTTCCAGTCCAGAGGAAGGTCTCCTCGACGGAGGGAAAGAACTCCGACTCGAGAACGCCAGTCTCCCCAGAGGGAGCCCTCTGAGAAAAGATATAACCTTAGAAATAGGGATAATCTGAAAAAACCTGATAGATATCAAAGTATTGATACACGTCCCTCTCGATCTTTTCCACAGAATTCGGAAAGAAGAGGACGGCCAGACCCAGGAGAGCACACCAAGTCCAAAGACAAGGAACCTGCTCAAAATAAGAAATCTCAATTTCAGAAAAAGAAGGTAGCCAGTATTAGAGTAATCAACCATGCCGAGAATACTGAGGACACAGTTGAAAAACGGGGAGTGGGCATTGCAATGTTGGACAGTGCAGCAGAAATCAGTATAGCGCGCAAGATCTTGATGAGTCATCTGGAGACAATGGACACGAATGAATACATTCAGGTTGAAACTGCCGACGCCAGACTTAGCGAGCCCCATAAAATATACGAAATAACATTGCGTATGGAGGGTGATAAGACTAGGAAAATTAAGGGTCTATTTTGGGATAAGCTCTCAAAAGGCTATGATATTCTGTTAGCTGAAAAAGATTGGCCCCCGGAGTTTGTCAGGAAGTGCCCTCGTGGCGAAGAAGTGATTATGCCTGCCTTCTCGAATCACATTCCGATTCACAAAAAATACACATATGCAAGGAAATGGGCAGTAGCCCAGGCAACTGCATTATATAAAAATCATGTAGGATGGGATGAGGATTCACCTCCTCACAAAATCCAACTAAAAAGTGAACCAACTGCCCAGCGGCAGTATCCCATAAAGCAAGAAGCTAAAAAACAAGTCAGGGAGATCTTAGATCAACTTGAGTACCAGGGGGTGATTGAAACATGCACCTCTCAAATGAACAATCCTTTGTTTCCTGTCTCCAAGCCAGACAATTCATATCGTCTAGTTTTGGACTACAGACACCTTAATACATGTTGCAAAACTTTTGCAGTACAAAACTCGCATAGTGCAGCCCTAATGAATAACATAGTTAGGAAAAAATATAAAACAACATTAGACATTTCTAATGGTTTCTTTTGTCAAAACATTGCACCAGAAAGCAGATATTTGACCGCTTTCTCTGCATTTGGGTCGCAGAAAAAATTCTGTCGACTCCCACAGGGGTTCAAGAACAGCCCAGGACTATTCTCAGCTAGGGTAACAGAGTTACTACAAATTTATGATGATGAAGCATTATCTTACGTAGATGATATTTATCTCACAGACGACGACTTGGATACTCACTTGAAAAGAGTGAACACCATTATACTTGGGTTCGCAGCAGAGGGTTACAAATTCAACTTTAAAAAGTCCCGAATTGCCCATCTGACAGTACTATTTTTAGGGTACGAATTATCAAGTGAAGGGAAAAGCCTAGCGGACAACTTCTTAGAGAAGTGCGCTGTACTCCAAGCTCCAAAAACACTGAAGAATTTACAATCCATACTAGGTTTTCTGAATTTCGGAAGAACTTACATTCTAAATTACGCAGAGAGGGTTAAACCTCTCTACGAACTAATTAAACCTGATTTTAAACAAATCAATTGGACTCAAAAACACACAGAAATTTTGAGATCACTGCAAACAGACATGTTAGCAAAAACAAAATTAGATACACGTGACAACACGATCGATCTTGTAATCCGAGTCATCCCAGGAAGATGCGGATTCACGTACCTAACCTCTAATGAGGGAGAAAAGGTACAAATTTCAATTAAATCTCACTTGTACACACAAGCAGAAAAAGCATTCAGTCACACAGAAAGAACTGTGAAAGCAGTGCAAATAGCATTAGCAAATGAACGAGAACTAGCACACGGCAAACTGATTGATATCCTTACAGCGGAATCCGCCTTCGAGGCGCTATTCAGCCCAGTAAACCTGCCTACAGTGTCACTGGATCTGAAATGGATACAGTGTATAGATTCTCTAGGAGCGGAAGACGTGAAATACTATTTCGCCCCGCAATTTGAAGAACTGAATGATTTAGAGTATGAAGAAAAATATCCTCTGCCAATCGTAATTCTGCCTCTCCCACAATACGCCTGTATAATCTAGACAGATAGCTCTGTACAGCATTTCAACGTAGAGAGAAAATCCTACGATGCAGCATGTGCGATCATTAAAGGTCGTTGGCTGTGCGGTAAATTCAGACCGAAAGTAACAAAAACTGAATCTGTATGAAACTGTTCGGTTCAAAGAACTGAAATCAGATCTTTAAAGATGGCGCTCGAAAATGTAGAACGTGAATTCCCGACACTTATAGTGTGCGATTCTCATTTTTGCGTCAACTCTTACAATAACAAACTGCAGAGTTGGATCGAAAACGACTACAAAGATGACACAGGTGCCACAATAAAGCATAAATTGCTCTGGAACGAGGTAGCTCTTTTATACAAAGAACTACAAAAGACTCACGTGATTCACGCACAGAGTCTTCAACGTGATGGCGTTCACGTTGCAGGGAATTCATTGGCTAATACAGCCAAAGCGGAAGCAACTAAACCGGCTTCCGTAGCCACAAAAAAGCGTACAGATAAATACATAGACGGGGAAACCATGCTGGCAGTAAAAACGACCGTAAAAGGCGACTGTGCAGCACTACCCGTGAACTATCCACTCAATTATGCATACATAATCGATGCAAACTCCGTTCCTTTTGCTCGAATCCCTGGAGTGGGGGACAGAGTAATTCCAAACATGAACAGGAGAATATTTTTAATAGCAGACACACACATGGGTTTGGGTCTAAGGCACAGAGAGATCAAGGAATCACTGACTGAATTACAATCAGTATTCTGGTGGCCGGGAATGAGTGTAGAACACCAAATATATGCAAACAACTGTGAAAACTGTAATAGGGATCGCAGTAGCGAACCTTGCTACCGGCTACCAGTCAGAAAGAGTGTAACGCTGCCTACACCCCATCCTGCGTCCTATTAACAGTTAAGACGAAAAGCACTTAAAAAAAAATGTGGCCCCCAGCGCTCGGCTGACGCTAGAACGGTTATAAAAGATTTGCGAGTCAACATCGGCATATACGCAATTACCACGTTCCATTCTGACCAGGGTCCTGCTTTCAGCTCTCGAGCCTATAAGGAGGCCATGGCTAGCATGGGAATTGGGTTGCGGTATTCTTGTCCGTCATACCCCGGAAGGGAGCAGTGTGGTAGAAAGAAAAAACCATGACATAAAGCAATCTATAACAGCAAAGGTATTAGGTTCAGGCGCTGGGTGGGTCAAACATTTAATAAGTGTCCAGACTAGTCTTAACAACATGCCAAGAAATTCTCTTAAAGGTTTCAGCCCATACGAACTATTGTTCGGAATTAGAATGCGAGTTCAGGACCTCGATAGTCAGATGTCAGTGGTACAAGAAGAAACAACAGACTTTGACATCAAAGATCGTTTGGCTGTTTTACAGGAACTGAATGAAACAAGAAAATCCTTAAGCAACGTAAAGTTAAAGCAACAGCCAAGTACCACTGACGAGGCACCACCCGCAACAGCCCCAGCAAGGCCTGTCTGGATTCCAAAGATTGGGGATCTAGTCAGAGAAAAGATCGCGGTTAAGAAGGAATTTGGGCCTTCTTACAGAAAAGCAGTACCTGTCTTAGCAGTCACCGGAACAAGATCAGTTGTGCTACCGCCCCTTGCTGGTAAAAAGGAGAACAGAGTCGTGTCTATCGATCTGGTAAAACCACAAGCATGTGGCCTATAATCAACAGCAGGCCCAGTGGACTCCCAAGAAACAACAGAATACCCAAACTTGCAACAATCCAAGAGGTTCAAACTGAAAGACTCATCACATTCGATCAGCCTGCAGTGCACAATGAAGGACTATGCAATAATGCCATGGAACTCGTGCCTCTTGAAACTCAGATTGAAACAGTTCGTCAAGAAAAAACACCAGTCTACAATGATGTGGCATCAGAAAGTGCTACCGAAAGACAGATTGAAAGAACAATCCCATCAATTGACAGAACTGCCTCTGGTTATTTCATCAACTTTGACAACTTCTCTGAAGATTTAAATGACCCCGAAGTGATGCCAGAAACAAAAAAGACTTTTAAAGAAAAAGCAACAGAACTCTTTCATCAACTAAAGGAAATCTACCTTATTTCCCCTTGGCTAGAGTTCTGGTTCGGTCTAGGTGTATTTTTCCTCCTGCTTTGGCTCATCATGGTACTATGTTTGGGAAAATTCATTGAAGGAAAATATATTACAATGGACACAGCAAGTCAGAACATCAACCTAGTCCTGAAACCACACAGATCATCCCACGTGAAGAAAAGAGAACTGTCAACAGTAAATGTCACAGCAATTCCAATACCTGGTGGGGTAGTATGGGAGAAAACAGACTATGAGATCTATGGTCTGGTCGAAATCCTGAAGTATCCTCATCAACTAAAGGTTTCCTTAAGTGACTTTGTGACACCTAGTACATTCTCTGATGATTGGGACTTTAACAGTATTAATGACATGATGTCTGATTTAGTAATGTCAGCTAGATTCACAGATCATGATTATTTACAAGGTTCATCTAGTTATGAACAGTTATTCTGTTACACCCACTATGGGGATCATTACTTGCATAAATCTGCACAGCCTAGAAATATTTTTATGTATAATCAATGGGAACATTGTTCTACACCACCTAAAAGCAGTTCTAAAGCATTTTTTGAGAAATTCAAATACTTCTCAGGGTTTAACACCAGTGATGCAGAAACGTTTTATTACAAACTGTTAGATAAAACAGGAATGAAAACAATGCTGACAAATTCTAAATTGATATATTCAGAAGCATTTTATGACAAAATGATGACATTTGGTTTTGATTATTGGAAAAATAATATTGAAACGAAAACAATTTGGGGTACAAAAGATTGGCAGGTGCAAGGCATTGACGCACTATTTAGAACCTGCATGATACCAGAACAAATGTTATTTTTAAATGACACAATACACCAAACATCTTGTCTTGGCCTAGCTAAGATCAAAGACCTTAAAACACCGTCTATACCAAAGCCAATACCTGAGAATACAACCACAGATATTGAGTTAGACGTGTCACAAATTTTGCATTTCAACAGAACACATCCTGATTGGAAAAAGTGCTTAATCTGGCCTACAGACACAAACAGCTGTCAAGATAGATTCCTGAATAAAACACAGGGGTTAAAAATGACCAGGTTAGACTCGAGATATTCCCAGAGACAACATCCAGGGATTATAACAACATACAGTGTAGGGAAACTCTGCCTTGAATGGCTAACTTCGTCCACACTGGCTGAAATTAAGCAAAACTTGTCTTTACTAAAAGATGGTGCTGATTTGCGCGATTTCATTCTTGGATCACGCAAACAGCGTCAAAAGCGTTTCATAGCGACCAGTATCTATGCTGCTTACAACGAGGCTTGGAAAGTAAAGCAAATTGAAACTGCTGAAAAAATACGAGAAATTGATCGTATTAATTTGGAGAAATCACTTTCTGTGGTAGACAATGGGTTAATGACTCTGTCTTCCAGAATATATTCTTTGGACAATATTGTATCCTCTGCCTTTGATGTGATAGACAGAGATTTGCTAATGTTACAACATGGCCAGTCTCAATTACGCTCTATTATAGAACTAGGCTGGACGCTGCAAAATCTTCGTTCAGGCTATGTGCCTTGGCGTTTAATCAACACGACGTCATTATTTTCCAGTTTTAACCTTACTGATAAACAGATCAGTTTGGCACAGAAAAGAGCAGACTATACAATCCTGAGCATCGAAAAACTCGAGAGATTACCATTGACAATGTCAGAGAGTCCTGTCATTGAATGGATAATACACGGAATTATCACAATTCCGATAACAACTTTCCGATTTAAAAAGTGCCTTGAGTACATACCTGCTGGCCAGTATGAACAATTGGGTAAAGGATATGTAAAATCTGAATGGAAATTACCATACACTCATTCTTGCTACAGTGACAGCGACAAAAATGTATTTCTTAGTGGTGAGAATTGTAAACATTCACTAAGCGGTATACTTTTGTGTCAGGGTATTAATTTACACGGAGCATGTGATGGAAATTCAAACAACCTTTCATGCCACCAGCTAGTCACACCTGCAACTCAGATAGAGCCCTTCTTTATGCAACTCGCGAACAGGAGTTACATTTTTAGAACGGATCACAGATGTTGTGGCCTCGTGCCAGGGAAAAGTTATCTAGTAGAAGTAACATCCATGGTCAAATGTTGTATGCAAGCATTGTTTCCGAGTGGGCCTGCAGACATAGTGACTCCCATCTGGCCTCGTCTGAATCTCTATTCTATACGAATTGATACATTAAGCAAAATGAAATCTGTACTTTTACAGACAACAGTGCCTATAACGTCATCTAAAGAGACGTATGATCTTCTAGTTGCAAGGACAGCTACTGAAGTTCATGACTTTTATCAACAAATTGCCCCGTGCATTTCGTAGAAATGTTCAGCCAACTCCCTAACATGTCTAGTGCAACAAGCATCCCAGGCATATTTAAGACAGTCTTTACGGGACTGCTAACACCCTTCCAGGCAATTTTGGGAATCTTTCCTAATTTTGTACACTCTGTTTTTGGCGGCATACCATTATTTTTGGGACTTGTCGCAGGGATTCTATTTTTGACCCTCCTGCTTCGTTATGGCAAGCCTCGGCTCAGACATAGCTCCCATGGGAATGGAAGAGACAATCCTAGCAATGCGCTACCGGGACAGGATAACTAACGTCCTTGGATTGGCCAGGCTGAGAGATCTAAACATGACCTGGTTCCTTTCATTCAGACCGATATGGCAAAATTGCATTTTACCTGTGCTACGGTGTATGCTTTGCGGCGATGAATGCGTGTTGGACATCTGTCTTTCACTTCCATCAGCAGTACCAATGGACGTCGATACTTTGCTCAGTCCAATAACGGCTCACGCATTGTGTTGTCCCCAGCGGCTACCAATCCTGATGACGGCATTCGTGGAGACTCCTGTGCTACAACCAAGTGGTAACAGTGGAGCGAGTGACAAAAGCAACATCATCCAGGTACAACGTTCTGTGAGCATTGCTGGTCCCGACTATGATGACAGCAATCATTCTCACACCTGCCAAGTTACAGCGCTATCTAATTTGGTTGAACTATCACCTGAATTTGTAGACCAATTCTTTGAGAGCCTGTCTGATACGATGTTCTCACCCGTACAGAAACAATAACTTTTAGAAGCTTTTCCGACACACAGCGTTCCCATGAACTCTGAATTCGGCCTTCAGTTTTGATCAACAAAAACTGCCAAGAGCTTTGGAAATCTATTTTTCCCCGTTCAAGCAATAATTCTTTGAATTGGACAATTTTTTTTTAATATTGACCCTTTTTTGGCATGAACAATTCTTTGCTTAACTTAAAAACTATTCTTAGAGAACAGAAGCTTCACACTTCTATTTCTAAACACATCTAGAGACATAACAACATTACACCAGCCTCTAGCACATGTTATTACAATGCATTTTTATGTGATGATTTATCTCGCCCTTCTTCTGTCAGAGATACTTCATGTGTAATTCTTTATGCATAATCGTTCAATGATTTCATATGCGATAATTTTTTGAATGATTTCTATGCTTCAAAAAACGTACAGTACCTATATTTCATGTATTTCAAGTACGCCTATTTCGAATGCAGTTATGTATTTTGGGGTGGGCAATGTTACACATACATCTAATTGCTTTAGTTTTAGTAATTTGATGGACATGAAACCGTGGAGTGGGTGTTGCGTGTTTATCTAGGTTCCTGATCGATACTGTGACCTTATGCCCCTATTCGGTTATACATCCATTTATTCCCTATATTGGCATAACCGTTCAAGTGCGATTTTCAGAAAAGTCATCTCTGGCCTCACACGAACAGAGCCACATTCCAGCATAGTTCTCTCTGCCACTTCCTTTGCGACCAATTAGTGCAATGACTGAGCAGTAGTCACTATATGATATTCCTAGATAACACTCCAAGTTCTTCAACAAGATAAAAACTCAGCAAACCTGGAAATCCCCGCTTGCTGTGTTTTGATTAGTAATGGAACTCTAATGAGCAACTGATAACTATCACTTCCGAGTGACATCTTTAATTGACGTCTTATGTCCAGCAAACTTGCGTCAAACCCGGCACCTGTCAGGTATAAATATTACCAACGTTGTCTTAAGCAATGCGAGCTACTGTTGCTGATGCCAGCTGCCTGCAAGACCCCGTGTTGGTAAATCTAGCACTCTGTCGCTGCAGCCTGCTGTCCCTGTGGTGGTGAAGCTGCTGATACCATTATCGCTGCTAAAGCGCGAACTATGGTGCAGTACGCTTAGGAGCTGAACAGCCGTCCTCTGCGAAGACATCCAGCAGATTCCAGCTGCCCGCGGACGCTGTCCCCCCTCCTTCCTCGACGCGCTGAAGAGACCTGCTGCCTTTCTCCTGCAGAGAAATCCAGCTCCGGCGTTTCCGGTCTACCCTCGCGGGTGACTGGGATATCGAGAGTGACCCCTGAAGGAGATACCAATCCTCCATCATTCTATTCAGAGGTATGGTGTTGACTAAACCCTTCGACGAGAATTCTTGAAACAAACCTTGGCAAAACCAACTTAACTTAAATCTACTTACTTACTCCCCTTCCACGTGTTAGGCTTAGGTCAGGCACACTGGGGTAGGCTTAGTTAGAAGCACCAGTTGAGTATGTTAGCCTAATGTATATATGACTGTATATATGTTTTTTTACTTTTAAACCATTGTATGGCTAAGAAACCATATCAATGCTTTTACAGTTCTATTTCGCAATACTTATCTTACTGTACGTACTTTTTATAATAACAAGTCTTGCAATTGTGGCAATACATTTCTCTTGTACGAGAAGAAAGACTGTTCAATAAATGTTAACCTTTATTGATAAACGCCCGTCTCTCTATTCTCTACATCTCGTGAAAGTAAACTGCACTAGACTGACTGAGTGAAATACATGTCTATTGTTTCACACGACCCTAGAGATTGACTCTTGATCTGAGGAGCAAAGTTGTCATGTTGCACGGTTGTTGGAAAGCTGAATCCCTTCTTGTCTGTGCCAAGGAAGCTGATCACTTCCTATGCAGAGAAGAAAGTTTCCAGTGACCTCTGAGCTAGTTGGTAACACAACCCAATTAAGTTTAGCATAGTCAGTGGAGGCCTGGAATATCCGCAGTTCCACGTCGTGTTTATGTTATTCCAATGCGCAGGGCCTAGTGGGAAACTAGGAACTACACTACAGGTAGAAGTAACTTAGTTCAGGTTGGTGATAAATGCAACACCTTTCTCACAAAAGTACCTGGATGTGTAACGCAAAACAAACAAAAGGTTCGCAGGGCTGGAGATGCATCGGTTCTTTGCTTCCGGAAAGACGATGCGTCGTGCCTCGCCTCAATGCTTGCACAGAGTAGGCCATGCATCTTGGTCCTTACTGGAGAGGAGGTGATGCATAGATTCTCGTACTACGTTCCGGTTACGATGGAGAAAGATGGCGTCTCGATGCGATTCGACAATCCGGTGCGATGCGATAAGATGGCACCCTTAATGCAACGACGTGAAGATGATGCGTGCATACCCGGCAGCCTTGTGGCTAACTCTTTAGCTTTGGAGCCCTGACAGGCCCTGCGACATGCTTCTCCAGTGATGTGATGGTGACCTCTGCTGCGGCGACACACTTCTCCGGTGATGCGTTAGGTAACAGCTTTGACGAAAGCAAGCTTCTCTGGTGATGTGGCGGAGACCTCGGCTGCAGCGACAAGCTTGTAGATGATGCGACGACAACAGCTGTGACTGCGACACACGTCTTCTCGTTGAGTCACGCTTCCAGCTCGAAGCGACATACAGGCTTCTACAGACAGAATTCATAGCAAGGAAATTTAGAGGGGAGCTGGTGGTGAAGTCTTTTGTCCCTGAGACTTCAGCAGGAGGCAAGCACAGGTTCAAGCCCTTGGAGTAATATTTTGCAAGAAGATGAAAGTTCTTTGAAAGTTCCTTCTCCTCTCCTTGTCACTGAAGACACCACTGTAGGCCAACCCAGCAACACAGCACACTGACAGGGGGGCAGCCCAACTCCTACAGCTTCCCTGGTTCTTCTCCTTGGGAGAGGTTTGTCTTGTTGTTGCAGAAGTGATCTAAAGTCCTGGGGTCTGGGCCCCAATATTTATACTGCAAAACCCTTTGTCCTCTGAAGGCAGAGTCCCGTATCTAGTCCAATCCAGTTCTGTGGAGTCTTGGAGCACTTTGTTTGCATGATTCCTTCTTTCCTTTGGCAGTGTGGGCCAGGGTCATCAGACTGACCAAAGGAGGTGGAGCCAGCACTGTGGAATGCAGGCACAGCCCTATTCAGGCCCAGGTGCCACTCCCACTGCAGATAAGTCTATTTAGCCTAGTGCTGACTCACCCTGTCTGCTAGAGCCGCCCCGGCCTCTGTCACTCACAAACCAGGCAGGCAATGCACAACCTAGCAGAGGCAGGCTGGATGGTTCGGCAAGAAAATACCTACTTTCTAAAAGGGGTATTTTCAAACACAGAATGTTGTAAACCAACTTCACTAAAATATGTATTTTATCATTCTGAGTTCAGGAATACTAAATTTGTTTTTCTGCCATGTTCCCTGGGTCAGTTAGGATTATAAGATATTATAATCAAACTGCCCATTCTGGCCGATGGGAACAGGTAGCCTTGCGATAGTAAAAAACAAAATTGGCTCTAATTCACTGTCAGGACATGCCACACACATCAGGGCATGTCCTACCTTTTACATACAAAGGACCCTGCTATTGGGTCTACCTTAGGGGTGGCTAACGTGTAGAAAAGGGAAGGTTTAGGAACTGGTAAGTGGGTGCACTTACCAAGTCAACATGGCAGGACTGAACTGCACAGAGCCTCTGCAATGGCAGGCATAAGATACACTTTACAAGCTGCTTCTGCTGGTGGCATAACCAGTGCTGCAAGCCCACCAGCAGTATTTGGTTTACAAGCAAACAAGCCCATCATGGAGTCACTAATACATTACAACAATTTACACTAGAGAACATATGCACTTTAGCACTGATCAGCAGTAGTAAAGTGCCCATTGTCATAAAACCACCAACAAATCTAGGAGGAAGGCAAAAAGTTCAGAGATGACCCTGCAAAAAGTGGCAAGTCCAACAATGATCTGTCTATTCCAAGTTGGTGTCTGTCCCAAGATCAGCGCAGGGACCCTTTGTACTATCCAACAGCAATATATCACTGCAAATATCACAGCTTTAAAATGTCCAATAAAAGATGACATGGTGAAGGACCCTGAAACAGAATAAGAAGGGAAAGTGAATGATTTCACATCTACAATTTAACTCAAATTACAAGTAAGGAGGTCACATATACTGAGCACAAGCAAAGTTAATCTATGTCAATAGACATAGTAGTCAATGTACAGGCAGTTTGATCCACAAAAATCCTTGTCTTGGAATTTCCTGAACTGACTATTCCTACCAAATTCCCGTCGCATACTGATATGTTCCCTATGTCACAAGTTGTTCTGACATTGTATGTCACAATATGTAAGGGTACACTTACACTCAGATGAAGAAGTGGTCAATGACATCTTGATATAGGTCAATTCCTTCCTCTTCACTACGTTCCTCTTCATTTGGCATTTCAACATCTTTACCCGGTAGCTCTTCATGGTCTCCATCCTCTACGATGATTGGGATGTTCCGACACAGAGCAATGTTGTGCAGCAGGCACCCGCAATTTGGCATACCTTATTGGGGAGTAGCGGAGGGCTCCACCGGTCTTGTCCAGACACCTAAATCTAGCCTTCAGAAGCTCAAAAGTCAGCTCCACTGCCCTCTGTTTTCTACCATGAGATTCACTGAAGCAAACTTCCCCTGGTGTTAGGGAATTCCTCGACTATGCCAACCATCATGATCGGTTAGAATATAGAGTCTCTTACATGGAAGCCATACATTAATAGATTAATATCCTATCAGGCCATTGTACATTAATAAACTAGAATTAAAGCAACTGATTCTCAAGTCATATTGAACGTACCCACAAACCATGTCTTCTCAGGTCCAAGTTGTGACATTTCTAGGGGTGTGTTGCTTTTTCGTAGGGCAAAGGAATTATGTGTTGACCTCAGAAAGCGGGCTCACACAAACTGACATGTATAAATCCAGTAAGCAGACAACTTGCACACTGCTGGAATGGAAGTTCTTCCAATTGCGGTCAATCAGTTCCCTGGCGTGTGGGGGCACCAAGGCAGTAAGTGTGCCAACAATTGCTCCAACTGCATGTGAAAGGTCAGCCAAATCATAGAAATCTCCCTTCACATTGGTCAAATCCTGAGCTCTTGAAAACTGGATGTATCAGTTGATGTGTCTCATCATTGATGCAAGGAATTTTTGTGTACATCGGAAGTGGGATTTGTGGAAAGCCATCGTAAAGAAGGTGCAGACCCTGGGGGTCTTTAAAAGGCATGGCCTGCATTGCAGGAAGGGGTGGGCGGACCTTTTGACGCTGGACCAGTAAGTCAGCAGAAGTCCAGCCCGGCCAGGCTTCCCAATGAGGCAAGCTCCTGCACCGCTCCCTGGCCGCCCCAATGGTGCGCATCCTTGCGGTGGCCTACCCTGAGATGGGGGCCCAACAGCAGCATCAAGGTTGTGATTCATTATAAGTAGCTAATTTTGTGTTTAACCTTTTTAATCTACCCCAATGTTGTTTGGCATCAACATGACAGTTGCCAAATATCCAACACAGATGAGGATTTCTGGAGGTGTAAGTTTTTTAGTTGGTGTGTTGTTCTTTGCCAAAGGTTGTCACTAGGTTCCTCATCACAAGCCAAGTACTGTTTTGAGCATACACATGACTGTAAACATGTGTACAATGGCATCATACTATATATGAAATGTGTTTCCATAGCAAAATGCAATTCATTTCAAGTAATCAGTAGCAGATTGTCATGAAGCCTCAGTCCTGCCCTAATGTGCATGCAAGCCAGTCTGTGTCAACCAACATGAAGTTTCATGCCAGACTGAATTCATTGAAATAGACAGGAGTGTGTCCACAATGGTGATAGAGTACACATACCCTAAATTATGTTTAGTTGTCCTAGTTATGTCAAGATGAGAAAGCAGTGATATTGAGAGAAGTGATACTTAAGAAAACAATTACAGATGGAAGGTTCCATCACATAGATGTTGGAGTATCCCATCTTGATACGTCAATATCAGGCCCAAAACAGGTCTCTTTTGGATACATGGAAATGTTTGTGCTCCATACTGAAGTGGTATAGGAATGTATCCAGGACTATGTACTTACTATTTCAGTCAAAGCCATTTGTCATGCAGAGAAATAAAAGTGAATAAGAAACAAAAGGCACACATGATAAAGGATCTGCCATAGGGATTTTCTAGACTTGAGCCAATGGTGTGTGGGATTTTTCCTACAGGTAGGGGATATTGATGATTAAGAAGTTGGTGTACCTTGTAGACTTGGCAAATGTTTTTTGAGCAAATTTCATTTTCAAGTCTCTTTACCTAGATATCCACAACATGTTGTTTCTGTCTTTACAGCATTATCTGGGCAAGGCAAATTCGACAGCGGCCACGTCGGCAGGGAAGAAGCGGTCACTGTACTACTGGTGCAGACACCACAGACACTAAGAGAGCCAGTGCCACAGAGGATGAGAGACTAGCATGGAGGCCATGAGTGACTAAATGTCATCTTCGGAGGCTTTCACAGACCCAGTCCTTAGTGGTGGTGGACAGTACATCTACAGTTCCACCAGCATCTTTGTCCATCACCCACGTTTCCATCTCCCCCTCTCAGTTTCCCCCAGTTGGCCATAGCCACTCTCCTAAAAGGGGTGGTATTACTTGTGCTGCCGGCACCTCTCCCCCTAACCCTGCCTCTCAGGCTGTACGAAATGAGGAGGCTAATGATCTATTGTGGACTGTCGCTGTAGGCCAGACTGCATAACTGAATGCCTACCAGGGACTTAGTGAGCAGATGACCCAGATGCTGGCTTACCTGGATGGCATTCACATTGCCTTCTCTGGCCTACAGCACTCATTTCAGGGCCTGGCCTCCTCATTGACCACAGCCTTCCACCCACACCATCCCCGTGCTCCAAATCCTACCCTTACCCCTTCCCCAACCCAAATCCCTCTTTCCAGCCCTACCAGAGCAGATGCACCCCTTTGCATGCACCCCCTCTGACACACACAAGCAGCACATCCTCACATAACCACAAAGACGGCAAGAAACACAGACACACACACTCACAAACATGCAGACACCACACACTGCACCACCAACATGACCACAAGCATAGCCACAGACCCCACACCTACCACAACACAGACATCAACACTCACCACGCCCACAGACAGCACACCAACCCCAACGCAAACATCCACACCCACCACCAGCACATCCACAGGCACCACACTGACCACAACATTGAAATATACACCCACCACACCCACAGACACCACACTAACCACAACTTAGACATCAACACTACCACCACCACACCCACAGACAATACACCGACCACAGCACAAACATCCACACCCACCACCAGCACATCCACAAACAAATTCATCCACTGCCAACACACCAACATACACCACGCCTACTACAACACTAACACACACAGCCACCACCAGCATAACCACAGGCATCACAACCATACACAGCACCTCCACAGCAGACACATCTACCTACATACTGTACACAAACTCTCACAGTCACCCACACAAAACACAACCAGTAAAAACACAAACCAAAACATGCATCACATACATCAGGCCCTCAGTCACCCACCAAACCATCACAGATAAATACACAACAGGCACTGCAAATCTGTCTATCTCCCAACCCCAACTCCCTCTTGAACACCCTACCCATTTTCCAAAGGATGATATGATGTTTGTTCTGGCTCTGACCCCTTCCTCATCCCAGACTACCCCTCACAAATATAGGTTCACCCCACCCAAATTTCTTGCCACCCCTTCCAAACTCCAACCCATTACTCCCAAATCCAGACCCTCCCCTCCTCCAAGTCATATCATTGAGGTGCCTGCTCTCTGCTCCATAGATGCCCTTGCAGAGAAGGTTTATTTTGGCAGTGTAAATAGGAGGCAAGTTATGGGCATGCAAACCAGACTTTGAACTTTCTGGCCTAATGCCTTTGATGTTATTTTTGGGGATATGAATCGTACTGAATATATGAGAGAATCAACTCATATTTATTATAAAATGTTGATCTTAGAATACCTTTCTCGTGGCCTTAGTTTGGGATTGCTACTAATTGTTTGCTGATGATGTTATTTCTTCTGTGTGCAATGTACTTACTCTCGTTTGTGACAGTGACAAGCATAGGTTGTATATTTTACATTAGTGTTGTACATTTGTGATGAACATGTTAATTTTGGTGCAAGCCTTCCTCATGTTACTGGACACTTACATCAAATGTGTGTTTCTATTATTGTGACTGGATAATGCATGTGTGCTTATTTTGACATGATGTGTCAATATTACATCTGCTTGACAAAGAGAACCTGACACTTCACAGTTAAATGACATCTAATGCTTGTCATTAATTACACAGACCAAGGGGACATGTGACCTTCTTACATCTCTGTATCAAAAAAGAAGGAGTATGCAGTTCCCCTGGATAAAACCTATTTAGACAGTTGGAAACGAAAGTGAGTGAAGGCACACAGGAGGGGGATCCTCCTTTTCGGAACTAGAGACCTCACACACCTAGCAAGCTAGGTGTCATGCTTCATCATATGGGCTTGCCCCTCATCGGGTATGCGGTGCAATACCTGATGGGCACCCATAAAGGGGCTCTTTAGTGGGGGAACATCCATTACGACACGGTGTTTACACCACACTACCATTACAACGTTGGTTTTACAACGAAAGTCATTACCACGACTTGCACTGAAAGGCGCTCTAGGCTAAGGAATAGTACATTTACTATTTCAACACCTTCCCTACTGTACGTAGGCTGGTGTTGGAATAGTACATTTTATTATTCCTAAGTCGAGCACCCTACAGCGCAAGTCGTGGTAACGACTTGCGTTGTAAAACCAGCGTTTTAATGGTAGTGCGGTGTAAACACCGCGTTGTATTGACATACAACCCTTTAGCGGGGATCTTTTGTTCCTGCGGTATTTTGCTGTGGGTGTGAGAGCCCTAGGGAATGGTAGTGAAGGGTGTAGATGTGTGTAGGTGATTTTAAAAGAGGGTGGGTAGTTCACAAGGAAATTTTAATAAAGTGGTAACCCACCTCGCAAAAAACAAGGAGAGTGGTTGCTTATCAGGCTTAAAGGCCTATGAAAGCAAAAACCTACTCTAAATATTAATGGTCGCCATGTTTTATGCTATTGTGTTCAGAGCGATACTGAGCATTTCTTCAGGACCAAGTGAAACTATCTACACTACTAGGTGTTAATTTCCTAATATAGTATAATGTGTGCCGGGTTCCGCCTTGTAGAAACCTTACATCTCTGACATGTCAATGTTAATGTTAATGATATTTATACAGCGCAGCGGTTAACCGGGGGTGTCCTGGTGCTAGTTACATCTCTTTTAGGCAAAGTGCGGGGAAAAATGTATTTGGCAAAAAGCTAGGGGCCTTATTTATGAAGGCCTTGCGTCAGTTTTGCGCTGCCGGTGCGTCACTTTTTGTGACGCACCAGCGGTGTAAAAAATGCGCCTCGTTGCGCCATATTTAAAAAGTGACGCATCTCCCTGCGCCACATTATACCTGCGTCAGGTATATTGTATGCAGAGGGGGCGTTCCCCCGCAAAAAGCCTCGTAATAGTGACGCAGTGAAATCTATGAGATTTCACTGCGTCACTTTTAGGATGCTGTTGCGTCAAAATCTTGCGCCTGCCTCAAGGCAGGCGTAAGACTGACGCAAGCCCTTTCCCATGGGGCTTTCCCCATGTGAAAGGACGCATTGCTGGAGTTGCGTAACTTTTGTGACACACTCCAGCAATGCGTCACTTTTGCGATTACAGATACGTCAGAAATACTGACGTATCTGTAACTCCTTGCGACATGATGCGTCATACATTAAATATGACGCATCAGGAATGTCGTAAGGAGTGCGCAGTGAAAAGTGACGCATCGCTGTTTTCACGCAGCGATGCGTCACTTTTCATAAATGAGGCCCTAGGTTTTTTTGCTTTTTCTGAAGGCCAACAGATCTGAGACATCTCTTAATTGGAATGGCATATCATTCCAGGCTTTTTCTGTACAGTAAGCAAAACTTCTCCCTCCCCACCATACTTTTTTTATGTGGGGGTTCTGAGACCCACCTGGCTTTCAGTGACCGGAGTTGTCTCCTTGGTATGTACTAGTGGAGCTGGTGTCTTAGGTGTTCTGGACCCATACTGTGCAGAGCATTAAAAACCAGGCAGAGGGCTTTGAAACAAACTAATGCCCAGATGCATCAACCTTTTTAGGAAGTGCAAACGGTGCGATTCGCATAAATCGGCCTTTTGCACTTCCTAAATTGGTTACTGGGATGCATCAAGCATTTTTTGGAAATCGCTTTTTTTTGCGAGTTCCAAAAAATGCGATTGCTGTTAAGGAATCGCAAATTTGCGATTCCTTAACAGCAATGCATCATCCTCAAAACATTTTCGATTTTAAAAATTGCAAATGCAAATTACCACGAAGTTGAACTTCGTGGTAATTTGCAAAAATTTTTAAAAACGCATAAAAATGCATTTTTTAAACGTGTACGTTACAGGCACACATGTCCTTAGGACATGTGTGTATGTAACTCACATGTAAAAGTGCATTTCATGGGTGCAGGGGGGGGTCCTTTGGACCCCCCTCTCCACCCTTGAAAGGCTTTGATGCATTCCGATTTGAAATTGCGAATTCGCAATTCCCATTCATTCCTATGGGCATTTCAGCCCATAGGAATGAATGGGAATATCGGAATCGCTATTTGGAACTCGCAATTTTATTGGAATTCGGTAAAAATTGCGATTTTTACCGAATTTCAATAAAATAGCGAAATTAATGATGCATTGCCATTTGCGATTCCTTAATTGCGATTCCTTATTTTTCGCAATTAAGGAATCGCAAATGACAACGTTGATGCATCTAGGGGTTAGTTCCTAACCAGTAGCCAGTGCAATTTTTTTATTTCATTGGCTACTGAGGCAAATAGAGATGTGCCCATGAGCAGTCTGGCAGCTGCATTTTGCAGCATCTGAAGTTTGTTCATCAGCCTTTGTTGAATATTTAGATAGAGGCTATTCCAATAGTCCAGCCTCTTGATATAACAAGGGTTGTGACTACTGTTTGTCGGCTACTTGAAGGCAAGAATGGCAATATTTTCCTTAGGGTTTTGATCACATAAAAAGTTTTTGATACCACTGAGTTTCCCTGATGATTGAAAGTGATCCCATCATCAACAGAAGTTAACATCATTGCCAAATAGTATGACCTCAGTTTTTCCACTGTTGAGCTTTAGGCAATTCTGTGCCATCCAATTCCCCACTGACATCATACATTCTTGGAAACGTATATCCACTCCTGCCTCCTCACCTGGTAACAGAGACACATAAATGTGGGTGTCGTCTGCATAAAAGGTGAGGCTGAATCTAAAAGCGCTGATGACAGAGACTAACGAGGAGACTCACACATTAAAAAGTCTGGGACTGAGAGAGGACCCCTGTGTAACCCCACAGACCAGTACAAAAGATTTTGGCTGATAGTCACCAAGTGCCATGATTTTCCTCTTGTTAGATAAAAAAAGCTCCTAAAAGATCCCAGGCTTTCCCCTGGACTCCACCTACCCTTAAACGGTATATCAAGATGTCATGGTGTACTGTATGAAAGGTGGCGGAGAGGTCACGTAAAACCAGAGCTGCCCTACAGTTTAGAGGTAAGATTGATTGTACATTCTGTGTACACTCACTTGTAGTATTTTGTAGTGCAATTGCTACATTATTACAGCTTTGAGTATGTCCTAAAGGTATATTGCTTATGTGTATGATATGGTGGTACAGGGAAAAATCTTGCACACACTTGTATTGACACATTTCTATTTGTGAATGCTGTAACTTTTTGTGTAGGTGTACATTGCCAGCCATGAATGCAGTTAGTACCAGATTGATGGGTTTTACAAATATCTTCAGGTGTGTTTTTAAACATTTTTTTAAGTGTGACATCACAATCGTATGCATTGCACATCATTGCAGCATTGCTTGCAAGTATTTCTTAAATATGCTTGAGTCCAATGCTAATGTACAGCTGCAATGCCAAGGATGGCAGGTAAAAAAATATCTTAACTTCTGCTCTGGTGATGACAGGGTTGATTTCATCTTGGTCCAGGAGCAGCAGCAGCGGCAGGACTTGTATGATTGGATTCATGGCGACAGGAAATGAGAAACTTAGAAAAAAGGTACGTTTTGTGATTATATCCCTCTGAATCTGCCAACTCAGGTGTGGTGGCTTGGCTGCCACAATAGTTAGGTTGGAAGGAATGCACATCATGATTGGCTCAATGATAAGAGGGGCTTTACTCCCATTGCCATCTGCTTTTGCATATGGTGCCATTGAAGCGGATGGTGATTCATTGTGCTGACAGCCGTTTAGCGGCGAGCTTTAGTCTATGGGATTGCCAACACCGAAATCAAGCGGGTGGACCACCAAGTCGACAGACGAAGAATCCAACAGAAAATCAACAGTGGGACTGTTACTGCCAAGGTCTAAATCTGGTCCTAAATGTTTATTTTGAAAGTCTACTGTCTAATCTTTGAAATGTAGATATTGCATAGCTCATAGCAGACTTGTCGCCTTATGCAGTAGGAAAACCATTTTTTCCAATGCATTAACACTTTCACAAGTTTTTTGCCAAACATGATGTCTCAAATGTGGATTAAAGGCAGACAGGGTAATTTAACATGCTCAAAATGGAGTCTGGCTTCGAGTTTTTACGACATCATGACATGAGTCAAGCTTGCTACTGTAGGTTTATGGGGACTTGCCGGAATTTCCAGCATGCTCGCTGTACATTGGTTGAGACTTCTTTATGCCACCCTTCTGAAGCAGTGACTGAAACTTGTGACCAGTGGCAAACTCGAGGATCAGAAAGAGTGCTTGGTGAAAGGCAGCCCAAACCTTTTGCAGATAGACTGTACATATAGTCCAGCTTAATTTGCACTCCAAGCCAGTCCTAGCTTTTGGAACTGTAATGCTTTACATTATAGCCCTAAAATCACCACCATAACTCATCAGAGTGTACCTTCCTTGTGAATTTGCAGGCTTCTGCGGTATCAGAACATCTGCCAATAGCCTCTTCCTCTCTCCTGCCATGCTGCAATTAGCCATTACACGGATAAGCCCCTGCAAAAGTATTGCCAAACACTAGGGCTGGCTGGTGCTTCACCGTAGGTTTCACCTCTCAAAGACACCACGTCCTCGTGCCTACATGAACACCGAGAACCATTGCATTTCTATCTCTGCTGCTGTGTTGTCACTGTCTGGATCAATAGTCGCCAGGCAGAACCTCAGGCTTCGATGCCAGGGGAAGCAAGCCATAGGAATTATTGTGGTGACAAATTGCAATGGGCTTTATGGCAGAGCTACAACTGTTTGATTGGGCTACCTGCTCCTACTCATCTGCATTTCAAGAAATTACATTCTGATTGTCTACTGACCAGAAGCAATCTCTTGTGGCGACCTGTGTCTTGAAGTGTGCATAAGGGTCTGAAGGAGAATGCATGGTGGGTGTGGATATGTGAAGGAGTTCTGGAGTTGTATTTATTTGAGCTTCTTGGGTGTCTGATCTTGTGCACTGGTGTTTGATCATTTTCATGGGTGCCTGAGTTGGTGTCAGTGTCCTATTCGGCACACTCTTGATTTTCTTGTTTGATAGTCTAGAGTAGTGTCAGTGTGTGTAGCATACAACACACTTCCCTTGCGGGGACCCCTTTCGTATATGTACCATATAGCGCCCAGGTCCCCGCGACTGCATGGGTTCAACCCTTGTAACACAATTGTGTTATGGCTTCTATGGGGGTCTGACCACAGTCGTAAGTGTCTGATCATTTGTTTTGTGTCTTTATACATGGTTATTCGAGGCAATGCTTAGCTTTCTGGTTGTGTGAAACAGAGTATGATCACCTTCATAGGTATCAGGGTGTGGATTAATGTCTGATGGTAGATGTTATCTGTTCATATGTTCACACATTTGTGTGTCTGCTTGTGTACTTTAATGTTTGGCCATCTGTATCTTTATCTGAGCATGTGCATGGGCCTTTGTGCAGGGGTGTCAGTTATGTGAATGGATAGATGATTGTGTGAGAGATTATATGATTGTGTCATATCTTGTGGCATATTTAGAGGTCAGTGCTTGATAGTTTGGTCATGAGTGTCTGAAAATTAGTGGGTATCTGATTGTGTAGTGGTTTGATGATGTGTAGGGGCATCTGATCATCCATTTGAGGATATATTTGTGTATAGCAATCAAATCAAGTGTGGGCAATTTTTAATGTGGGTAGGATTCTGATAATGTATAACTGGTAATGTATGTAGGAACCTGTTGATGTATAATAAACTAGTGTGTGACCATGCGTCTCTGTTAGATTTGGGGGTCTCTGGTTGGCACAGGTAGGTACTTGTGACAAGTACGGACCCTCTCCTCTAGTCAGGACAAGGGGATTACACTCCTAAAATAACCCCTGCTCACCCTCTAGGTAGCGTGGCGCAAGCAGTCAAGGCTTATTTCAGAGGCGGTGTAAGTTAAGCAGTTGTGACCACATACAGTAAGCCAGTGACAACACAACAAATGGACACCATATGGGTTTTATATTAAAAATAAGTAGAATTTATATAGAGTTACCACAAGACCATAAACGACAAAAATATGCACTATGATTACCTTAAGATGATAGATTAAGCTTAGTTCAGTTCAGTTCTTAGATGCAACACTATGCGTCAATGTACCTTAAGTTCCGTTGCGCTTCCACGACAAGCAATGTCGAAGCGATGGGAAATGCGGAAAAGTCAGGTGCAAAGAAATAAAGACGTGAAGATCTTCTAGATCTGTTTGGAGCTGTGCCGTTCTGGAAGCTATCTCTCCTTCGGTGCCGCGCATCCGCATGCTCACACATCGTATTAGGAAAAGTGAAAATACATTGATTCTATTTGGTGTTTGGCAACCTCTGTCCCGAACCACCACTGAGTACCAACTGGGTAGAATATCTACCAACATACCCAGTTCAGCCTTTACACATTGATGAGCCGTTAACTACAACAACCGTCGGGTGTGCATTTAATCGCTACGCCAACAGAACAGATGAATACAGTTCCCATTCCATCTTAAACCCGGCTGGGTTTGCATGAAGGCTGTTTGCTGCCCCCCACAGTCCTGATGAAGAACCTTTGTGTGACGCCCCATGTGCGCTCGTCCAGGGTTGAAACGTCGACTAATAAGTGGATCTGCTGTATTAACATTCTGTATCAAGTACTGACAAATGCAGTGTACAGTTTTATAATTGAAATAAGCATAGACCACGCCAAATTATTGTTTGCATTTCCCTTGTATATAATAATTGTATAGTTTTGTTGGTCACTTTTGCGCCGTAAGCACTGAGCACCACAAGTCACTATTTGCACTGTTTGTTCACTTTTTGTACAGTCGAATTTTTGTACAGCCTATCTTGAAACTCATACATGATATAAGTATTTATGAATGACTACAATTTATAAAATAGTACATAAATAGACAGATGGCCTTGGATTCTGTTGTTTACTTCACAATTCTACATAATCTATGAGAAAGTAAAAGAAATATTGTGCACCCGAATGAACCAATTGTTAATAATATTGATCTTCTAGATGTGGCACGATTCTTGGGGATGCGAGAACTCCTTCGTTCGATGCATGGACTGCAGCAGCAACACCCTTACGATGCGACGGCAACAGCTCCAGCAGCGACGCACTTCTCCACGATGCATGAAGCTTCTGCTCGATGCGACAACTGCAGCGGCAACATCCAAGATGCGACGGCAGCAGCTCCGATGCGGTGCAATGCGACAGTTCCAGCGGCGATACCCTCCTTCGGAGTTGTGATGGCAGGCACAGCGACACGCTCCAACCTCGTTGCGAGATTCTTCTCCTGATGCGGTGCTGTGCGACAGCTCCAGCGGCGACACCCTCCTTCTTCGGAGTTGCGACGGCAGCAGCAGCAACGGCAACACGTTTCCTCTTCGTTGCGGCATGCTTCTCTCCGAAGCAGTGCAGTGCGACAGTTCCAGCAGCGACACCCTCCTTTCTCCGGAGTTGCGATGGCAGGCACAGTGACGGCAACACGCTTCTTGTCATTGAGTCGCGCTTCCAGCTCCTTCCGACAAGCAGTTCCCAAGAAGGGCCAAAATAGCAGCAGGCACTTCCAAAGTACTCTGGGGAGCTGGGGTGAAGCCTGTTGTCCCTGAGACTTCAGCAGGAGGCAAGCTCTTTTCCAAGCCCTTGGAGATCCTTCACAAGTTGAAAGCAAAGTTACAAAGTTCCTTTCTCCTTCCTTTGTCAGTAAGGCAACCACTGCAGGCCAATCCCCCAAGCAGCACTTCAGCTTGGGAATAATCTCTCCTCAGTTTCTTCAGGTTCCTCTCCTCAGTAAAGGTTTCTTCTTGTAGTCCAAAAGTGATCTAATTTCTTGGGACCAGGGTCTTAATACTTATAGCCAAAATCATTTGTTCTCTGAGGGGAGAGGGGCCTGTGCCTATTCCACACCAGTTCCTTAGCACTTTGTTTACCAGACTTCTTCTTTCCTTTCACAGTGCAGGGCAGAAGCATCAGACGCCCCACAGGAGGTGGAGCCAGCATTGTGGAATGCAAGTACAGTCCTGGAGCACTTTGCTGACAGGACTCCTTCTCTTCTTTCAGTGTGCAGGGCAGAGACATCAGCCGCTCCCCAGGGGGTGGAGTCAGCATTGTGGAAGACAGTGTCACGATTCTCCTGTTCCGCCTGTTCCTTTCTATGGAAGCATGCAAAATGCTCATCTGTGATGTACACCCAGTACATAACTATTTTCTTTCCCATCTGAAAAAACCCACCCCTTTCCCGTGCACCAGCACCTCTTTATGTGTGTGTGTGTTTGTAAAATGCTTTTAGATACGTTTTGCTAAAGTAGAGATAACTATAACTAATGTTGTCGTACAAATGCCATGTTTAATTTCATAGTGACCTTGGTTCAGGCATTTCCGTGATTTATTTGAGATATTTTACTTTGTTTTAACCTTGCTGACAGAAAGCTTTCACACGCGATAAGCCAAAGGCAAAATAAACGCGTGTGCGTTTAATTTTGCCGTCTGCCGTCTGAAGGCTGAAAGCCTTCTGCTCGCGCTGCACGCGGAAGGTCGAAGACTGTTGAAACGTGCAAGCGCACGTTGTCTTTGGGTGCGGACGGTATTTAAACTGCACCCACACCTAGGGAACTCGCTTTGCCTCTGGATTCTCAAGAGGACAACGTCGCGAGTTTCGTCTGCAGGTTCCCGGCTTCAGCGCTTCACAGAGGACTTCGTGGGAGCATTTCCTAAGCCTATGGAACAGCTATCCTGCGCTAGGATTCGATACCTTGACTTGCAGCTCTGCAATCTTCACGATCAGCTCAGAAGACATTAAAGCTAAGTTTTGGTTACTCTCAAGGCGCCCAACGCAAGAAAGAAAGCTATTTAAAATAGGATTTGACAATTAATAGTGTCTTTTGGGGGATATTTGAATACCAGTGATTTCTTTAGAACCTGATTTGTGATTTATAGTGCGCACAATTCTGTTTTCTGTTTGAAAGTATTCACAAGAAACTCATTGTGAATTACAGTTTATGTTTTAGGACTATTGAAGTCGCGTACCTGTCTAGGAGTATTCACAAGAAGGTCATTGTGAATTGTGTATGCTCGAGTTGTTGCTTTTCTTGGTGTATTTCATTTTTCTTAGGTAAAATACACTAGAGCTCATCAGAACCCACCATTTTATTCTGAAAGGAGGAGATTCTCAAGTAAGTTTTTGGTAACAGGGGAGAGAGAACGAGGAGAAAAGAGAACTATTGGGAAAGACTGGATTGTTAATAGTTATTTATTCATTTAATTCACAGACTTATAATCTGTAAAGCTACAAGTCATCAAAAAAGGACAACTCCCAAAACTACATTCCAGACAAGACAAAGAAATACTGGACGGTGGATAGAACCAGACTGCTCGCAGGTAGGAATCAGCTCAGTGTGAACTAGCTCTTACATAGGGAAGAGGGTGGACCAGCTTTTAGTAGGAATACTTTAAGAATAGAGTAGATAGTAAGCTTTATTGTTCTTGTTAATTCGCAGGTCGACAGTCAAAGGCATAACACTCCATTCAACGTCCAGTACCGGCCCTCCTCCCGAAAGTTCTAGTTAATGCTTAGCTGTAAATCTAATCAGCAAGTTTTAGTTAGAGTTTCTGGGAAGTTGGTCCCTTGCGTCTCTGCGAAAACCTCTACGCTGTCTACAGGGATTCCTACAGGGACAGCGTACTTAGGTCTCGACAGAAGGCAAAGCCCAAGAAGAATATTTCGCCCAGACGCAATGGACCAGGTTTCCTTACAGGAAATAGCAGCAGTTCTAAAGGACATCAGGGATGAGAATGTTTCCTTAAGAAACGACATGACAGCGTTACAAGCAGCCATTCAGCAGAGCCCAGTTAGTGTGCAGACTTCATCCTCAGACTCAGGGGGGGGAACTCAGATTCAGGTGGTTACCCCAACTCCAACACCCTTAGCTCCACCAGAACGTTTTTATGGGGACTGTAACAAGTTTTCCATATTCTTGCAACAATGTCATCTACATTTCTTAGCCAAGAAATCAGCCTTTCCGGATGACTCCTCCAAAGTAGCTTTTATGTTATCATATTTTGGAGGTGATGCAGCTCTTTGGTCCATCCCTTTTGTTGAAAAAGATGATCCTATTCTGTATAATTTCAAGAATTTTGAACGGGCCCTAAAGAAGATTTTTGCAAAACATATGTTTGTGCAGTCTGCAGACAATGAGTTATTAAGTTTAAAACAAGGGTCTTCAGATCTGCTTCATTACATCTCCCAATTTAATCGTTTGGTACTTGAGGCTAATTGGCCGTATGATAAAAAAAATTCAATTTTTTATAGAGGTCTTCGGGAAGATCTGAAAGATATGGTAACTCAAATCTTAGAACCTCCGGATGATATCAGTGAGTTTATCGATCTTGTGATAAAGTTGAACCATCGTCTTAGTGAGAGAAAGGGCGAAAAAGGGAAGAGTGACCATAAAATCCTATTTGTTAAGGATAGAAATACATCATCAGGTAAGGAGGTAGGCCCTAAAACAGATCATGTGGAACCTATGCAAATAGGAACAGTTCGAGGTCCGCTCTCTAAAGATGAAAAGGAAAAAAGACGAAAATTAAATCAATGTCTTTACTGTGGTAAGACTGGACACTTTGTAAGAGACTGTCCTACCAGACCTAATAAGTTTAAGTCAAAATCCTCAGATCTTGCTCTAACTCAAGAATCGTCGGAAAACTAGAAAACTCGATGAAAGAAGAGGTCGGTTCATCGAGTGTAATTTCCAGTTTGGCCTCTACTGTTCCACCTTTGGGATGTAAGCATTTTGGTATTCTAGTCGAGTTAAGAAGTCAATCGCCTTCCTCTCAAACTAGAAAGGTAGAAGCTGTAATAGACTCAGGAGCTACGGGAAACTTTATGGATACTCAGTTTTTCTCCCAGTTAGGCTTTGAATCTATTTTAAAAGATCATCCAGAGATTGTTAGAGCAGTAGATGGTAAGGAGTTAACTTCAGGACCGATTAGCCGACAATCTGAAATCCTTGAAATGGACTGTTCGCCTATTCACCGTGAAAAGATACAATTTGACATTATAGACGCCCGCAGTTCAAGATGATTCTGGGAATTCCTTGGTTGATCAAACACAACCCAAGTATAGATTGGGTGTCTCAGACTATAACCTTTCAGTCATCACATTGCATTAACAGATGTTTTCTTCTTGAAAGATCAGGAGAAATTATTCAAGGGTTTAACTTTCCTTCCGATTCATCTAGAGTTTTAGCAATAGAAGGTGTTCCATCTGTTTACTCAGATCTTCAAGATGTTTTTGACAAGAAAAAGGCAAACACTCTCCCTCCACACAGAGACTTTGACTGTAGGATTGATCTTGTCCCAGGGGCTACTCTGCCTTGTAGCCGAATTTATGCATTAACGGAAAAAGAGAATGTCCATCTTAGAGAGTACTTGGATGAGTACCTGGCAAATGGCTTTATTCGTCATTCCAAGTCTCCTGTCTCATCAGCTCTCTTTTTTATTCCGAAAAAGGGAGGTGAATTGCGCACGTGCATAGATTATAGAGCCTTGAACAATGTGCCAGTAAAAAACCGGTATCCTTTGCCTTTGATTCCCACTTTGTTAGACCAGGTCAAAAAAGCTACCATTTATACAAAATTGGACTTGCGGGGAGCTTACCATTTGGTACGAGTCCGAAAGGGTGACGAATGGAAAACAGCTTTTCGTACAAAATTTGGACTTTTTGAATACCAAGTCATGCCTTTTGGTCTTTGCAATGCCCCCGCAGCCTTCCAATTTTTTATAAATGAAGTTCTGCATGAATTTATTGATGTATGTTGTGTTGTTTATATAGATGACATTCTTATCTTTTCAAATTCTGAAGAAGAGCATGTGCAACAGGTCCGAGCTATTCTTAAGAAACTGCTTTCTAATTCTTTGTATGTCAAGTTGGAAAAAAGTCTGTTTCACACTTCAAAAGTAGAGTTCTTGGGATACGTCATCAGTCCTAAGGGGATAGAAATGGACCCAAAGAAAGTGGAAGCGGTTGAATCCTGGCCCAGTCCTTCTTCTGTAAAACAAGATCAAAGTTTCTTGGGGTTCGCAAATTTCTACCGTCGGTTCATTCAAGATTTTTCTAAGACAATCACTCCTATCACAAGGTTGTTGAGAAAAGGTGTAAAATTTATATGGACAGAACTAGCTGAAGAAGCTTTTCAGAAACTCAAAAAGAAATTTATTTCAGCTCCAATTCTTTCTCATCCAGATCCCAGCCAGCCTTTTATTGTAGAAGCTGACGCTTCCCAATTTGCAGTAGGAGGTATTTTGTCTCAAAGACATGTTGACACAGGACAAATGCACCCAATTGCATATTTCTCTAGAAAATTATCTGAAGCAGAATTGAATTATGCAATTGCAGATAAAGAACTTCTGGCTATAAAGGCAGCATTTGAAGAATGGCGCCATTATTTGCTGGGAGCAAGACATCCAGTGACAATATATACGGACCATAGAAACCTTCAAGCCTTGAGATCTGTAAAAGCTCTATCTGCTAGACAATTGAGATGGTCAATGTTCTTTAATGATTATAATTTTGTTATTACCTATCGACCAGGTAAAGAAAATTTGAAAGCTGATGCATTGTCTAGAATGGGAGAAGTTTTTATTGATGCTCCGTCTGAGGTAAAACCTGTAATACCTATATCACGATTTCAAGCAAGTATAACTGTTTGTGATGTTATTTCAGACATTAAGAAAGAATTGGCAAAGAAAGATTTCAAGGTTTGGAAAGAATCACACCCTTATTTACAGGAAAGAGATGATTTGATCTTTATGCTTCATTTTTGTACCCACTGACACACTAAAGGAAAGGATCCTACACTTTCATCATGATACTGCCTTATCTGCTCACCCAAGTAAGATTAAGACCTATGACTTAATCAAAAGAACCTTCTGGTGGCCTTCAATGTTTAAAGATGTGCAACTTTTTGTTGAAACTTGTGGTGTTTGTATTCAGAATAAACCTTCTCATCAAAATCCAAGTGGTTTGTTAAACCCTCTACCTTTACCACCTCAACCATGGCACACGATTTCTTTAGATTTCATTGTTGAATTACCAATCACTAAAAAGGGATTTACCACCATTCTAACTATTGTGGACCAGTTTTCTCGCATGGCTCATTTTGTCCCGCTTAAGAAACTACCAACTAGCATGGAATTGGCACACTTGATAATGGAAAATGTAGTCCGTTTGCATGGGATTCCATCAGTGGTAATTTCGGACAGGGGGTCCCAGTTTATTTCACGAGTTTGGCAAAACTTGAGGTCTCTTCTGAATATGGATATACGTTTATCCTCTAGCAATCATCCTCAAACTGATGGTCTTACGGAACGCACCAATCAAACTATAGAGCAATTCATTCGCTGTATGCTAACTAATGTAGGTGAGGAATGGTCAACACTCCTAAGTCAACTGGAATTTGCCTATAACAATGTTGATCATTCCTCCCTTGGTATGTCACCTTTTTTTTGTAATCTAGGTTATCACCCTAACTCTTTTCCTAAAGAGATAAAAGAACTCAATCATGTACCAGCTATTTCAGAGTATGTTTCCAAATTATCTTCCATTCAAGAGCAAGCAGCTTTCAATTTGGCCAAGGCGAAAGAAGATCAAAAAAGGTTTGCTGACAAACATAGGTCTGAACCTCCACTTTATTCACCTGGGGATAAAGTTTGGTTAAGCACTAAGAATTTGAGATTAAAAGGGAATCGTAAATTTAATCCTAGGTACATAGGTCCTTTTCCCATAGAGAAAATCATAAATCCAGTATGTGTGAGATTGACCTTACCTGCCAAGTATCAGATCCATCCAGTGTTCCATGTATCGTTAATCAAACCTTTTCACGCCCAGACTCGATTTATCCAACCTCCTTCCTCCATTGATATTGAGGGAAGTCCAGAATTCGAAGTAAAAACGATTTTAGATTCCTAGAGGTCTAGGGGAAGATTGCTTTACCTTATAGATTGGAAAGGTTACGGCCCGGAGGAAAGGTCTTGGGAACCTTTGGAACATTTAAAAAATGCTCCCAAATTATTAAAGAGGTTCCATACTCAACATCCTGAGAAACCCAAACCCATTGCACCGGTCTTAGGGGGGATCTTGAGGAGGGAGTACTGTCACGATTCTCCTGTTCCGCCTGTTCCTTTCTATGGAAGCATGCAAAATGCTCATCTGTGATGTACACCCAGTACATAACTATTTTCTTTCCCATCTGAAAAAACCCACCCCTTTCCCGTGCACCAGCACCTCTTTATGTGTGTGTCTGTTTGTAAAATGCTTTTAGATACGTTTTGATAAAGTAGAGATAACTATAACTAATGTTGTCGTACAAATGCCATGTTTAATTTCATAGTGACCTTGGTTCAGGCATTTCCGTGATTTATTTGAGATATTTTACTTTGTTTTAACCTTGCTGACAGAAAGCTTTCACACGCGATAAGCCAAAGGCAAAATAAACGCGTGTGCGTTTAATTTTGCCGTCTGCCATCTGAAGGCTGAAAGCCTTCTGCTGGCGCTGCACGCGGAAGGCCGAAGACTGTTGAAACGTGCAAGCGCACGTTGTCTTTGGGTGCGGACGGTATTTAAACCGCACCCACACCCAGGGAACTCGCTTTGCCTCTGGATTCTCAAGAGGACAACGTCGCGAGTTTCGTCTGCAGGTTCCCGGCTTCAGCGCTTCACAGAGGACTTCGTGGGAGCATTTCCTAAGCCTATGGAACAGCTATCCTGCGCTAGGATTCGAGACCTTGACTTGCAGCTCTGCAATCTTCACGATCAGCTCACGATCAGCTCAGAAGACATTAAAGCTAAGTTTTGGTTACTCTCAAGGCGCCCAACGCAAGAAAGAAAGCTATTTAAAATAGGATTTGACAATTAATAGTGTCTTTTGGGGGCTATTTGAATACCAGTGATTTCTTTAGAACCTGATTTGTGATTTATAGTGCGCACAATTCTGTTTTCTGTTTGAAAGTATTCACAAGAAAGTCATTGTGAATTACAGTTTATGTTTTAGGACTATTGAAGTCGCGTACCTGTCTAGGAGTATTCACAAGAAGGTCATTGTGAATTGTATATGCTCGAGTTGTTGCTTTTCTTGGTGTATTTCATTTTTCTTAGGTAAAATACACTAGAGCTCATCAGAACCCACCATTTAATTCTGAAAGGAGGAGATTCTCAAGTAAGTTTTTGGTAACAGGGGAGAGAGAACGAGGAGAAAAGAGAACTATTGGGAAAGACTGGATTGTTAATAGTTATTTATTCATTTAATTCACAGACTTCTAATCTGTAAAGCTACAAGTCATCATAAAAGGACAACTCCCAAAACTACATTCCAGACAAGACAAAGAAATACTGGACGGTGGATAGAACCAGACTGCTCGCAGGTAGGAATCAGCTCAGTGTGAACTAGCTCTTACATAGGGAAGAGGGTGGACCAGCTTTTAGTAGGAATACTTTAAGAATAGAGTAGATAGTAAGCTTTATTGTTCTTGTTAATTCGCAGGTCGACAGTCAAAGGCATAACACTCCAGTCAACGTCCAGTACCGGCCCTCCTCCCGAAAGTTCTAGTTAATGCTTAGCTGTAAATCTAATCAGCAAGTTTTAGTTAGAGTTTCTGGGAAGTTGGTCCCTTGCGTCTCTGCGAAAACCTCTACGCTGTCTACAGGGATTCCTGTCATTTTTAAGGTAAGAGACAGCGTACTTAGGTCTCGACAGACAGGCACAGCCCTATCCAGAGTTCAGGTGCACTCCTCCCTCCCATCTAGATGCAGATCTCTCTATTCACCACTGGATGACTCGGCCTGTCTCCTGGAATTCCACAGCCATGTCACTCACAGAAACCAGACATAGGAATGCACTTCCTAGCATAGGCAGGTTTGAATGGTTAGACAAGCAAAGACCTACTTTCTAAAAGTGGTATTTGCAAACACAGAATGTTAAAATAAACTTCACTAAAAGATGTATATACTAAATTTGAATTTCTACCATGTTCTCTGAGCCTGTTAGGATTATAAAATGTAATAACTCTAACAGCCCATTCTGGCCTATAGAGAACAGGTAGCCTTGCAATAGGGAAAAACGAAAATGGCTTTAAGAAAAGGGAAGGTTTAGGGACTGGCAAGTGGGTGCACTTGCCCAGTCAGCATGACAGTACCAGACTGCACGCAGGCTCTGCAATGGCAGACCTTAGACACATTTTACCATGCTGCTTCTTTGGGTGGCACAACCAGTGCTGCATGTCCACCAGCAGTATTTGGATTACACGTCCTAGCACACTCAGTGCACTAGACTAGGGTCTGACAAGTAAACCAAAGTAGCCAAACATGGAATCACTAATCCATACATCAATTTACAATAGATTGCACTTGCACTGTGGCACTGGATAGCAGTGGCACAGTGCCCAAAGCATCTAACACAGCAAAAACACATGAGGCAACAGCCAAAATGGAAGGGAGGCCCACACCAATGGTGCCAGGTCCAACAGTCTCTCTGATGGTATATGTGTGCATGAAGGTGTTTGTGAGTTTCTGATGGCATGTTTAGTTGTTTGTGTACACTATTGCTGGTGTATGTTTGCATGTCTACTGTGCATGCGGAAATCTCTATATTTTATTTTTGCGTTTTTCTTGTTGAGAAGATGCAATGTCTCTATTTTAAATACCTTAACACTCATCTTGCCTTTGGCTCAGTGCCAAAATCACTTATTCCTCAACCTGAAAATCTAAAACATAAAATCACCAATGCTCTTTATTAGAAAAAGTCAGAACTTTTATATTTGTCAATTCTTTTGCCCACTCTTTTTTTCCAAAGGTTTCTCAGTCGCCCTATGTCACTTATCCTGGACTTTTATGCCGCAACGTTCAAATGTCAACAGCCACCACTGTAGTGTACAACAAATTATTGTAAGGCACTGCAGAAACACAAGTCTTTTCCACCACTGACACCAATGTTAGAAATTGGGTCTCCAGTTGACAAAGATTTGCAAGACGAAAAGAACAACAATTCAATAAGTAGAACTTGAGATATGAATTTTTAAAGAATAAACTGCACTATATTGCTTAAAAGTCAAGAGTACTAAAAGGCTACTTGAGGTCGTGTAAGACCGGGATAAATCCAAAGTTTCAGGCCGACGGCGAAGGAGGGCAGGCTGGCTACAGAACCCATGCAAGGGCTGCTGAAGAATTACTTTGCATGGAGCAAGACTCGATGCGTTGGTTCCTATTCAAGCAATTGGGTCAATGAGTGGAATTCGACTCTCGCAGTCGGGTCATGCGCCGTCAGGAGCAGCATCGTTGTCGAGCCACACAGCAAAGTCTTTGGATTGGCTCTGCATCATAATTGAATCTTGAAGTCAGGTCCCACATCGTCTTTGAGCCACACAGGGATGTCCTTGGATTGGCACTGTCAAAGTCCACGGCGCCGGTTCCGTTTGGAGCAAAGTTGTCACTGCTTCCAGTTTTACAGGAAAACAGCTTTAGAACCCACTTTCAAAGCCCAGCACTGGATTGATACCGTTTGGCAGGGCAGGGCTCACAGTTTGCAGAGTCCAGCAGCTAAACCAAAGTGGAAGGGAGTCTTTGATAGCCCTGAGACTTCAAGAACAGGGTGAAGTCACCAAGCCCTTGGAAAAACCTCGGTTCAAGGATGTGGAGAGCAGGTCCAGTCCTTCCCACTCTCAGGCAAGAAGTAGCAGGCAGCAGGCCAACACAGCAATGCAGGTAGCAAAGTGAAAGTCCCTCTTATACCACAGCAGTCAGCGGGCAGCAGGCGGCAGGCAGCAGGCCAACACAGCAAAGTAGTAAGCAAAATGGTAGCCCCTCTTGCAACAGAGCTGCTCCTATATCAGGCAGAATGTCCTTGGTTCCAGCAAAGTTCTGATTTTGTTGTATCAGGGGTCCAGTACTCCTACCAAGTTGTGACTATGAAGTGGGGGACACTTCAAAGAGCCCTTGAAGATCACAAGGTCCCTGTCTTTTCTGCCCTGGCTCCATACTCACTACAGGGGGGTATGCAGCTATTTGTGTGGGGACTGGCACCTCCCTATTCAGATGCAAGGGTCAGCTTCTCCCTCCCAATCTACCTCAGGATAGTAGCTGCTGCTGTTATATTAAAGTGGTAGGCTGAGGGTGGCTTGGGTTTGGATTTTAAAATAAAATAAAACAAAATAAAAAGACTTACCTGCCTATACGCTCCAGCTGCCGACCACCTCTGTGCTCCACTCATCCTGAAGGTGGATGCACTTCACTGCACAGGTTCGCAACCCAATCCAGACATTGCTCTCATGCTATACCCAAGTGAGCTTGCAGCTTTTCTCCAACTCTTCCGTACAACCCAGTTGGGTTGGGGAAACCTAAGTGCACATGTCTGTTTAGCTGACCTAAAATGACCGTCCAAAGTGACATGCGCACTTATTGGTGCCCACCACTCCTCCCTACTGCTGACATGGTGCTCGTCAGCATGGTCCCATCCTAACCTCTGCTCTGCTGGCAATAATGTAAGAAAAATAAAATGTTTTCTTTATCATTTTATTTTTCAGTAGGGTGTCAATCCTCCGCCCTAACGGCTTGTCCCTGCCTCAAGAAGGCCAATCAGCCTGGTGATGGGCCATCAGGATGCAAATATCACTCCCCAGCTACCTTTGCATGACAGTCTACAACAATGCACAAAGCCCAGCTTTCACCCAACCCAGACATGTCATCAGACACAGGCAGTGGAAAAGAATGGTTAAAGTAAGAAAATACCTACTTTCTAAAGTGGCATTTTCAGACTTGCAATTTAAAATCTGGCTTCACCATGAGTTGTGATTTTAAATTGCATGTCCAGAGACACCATACTCCAAATTTCTATATTTTTCCAGTTGGAAATTACACTTAAAAGATGTTTTAAGGCAATAATAATGTTAACTTATGGGGGAGATGGACCTAGCAGTATGAAAACAAATTTGGCATTTTTTCACTACCAGGACATGTAAAACTCAAAAGTAAATATGTTTGTTTGTTTGTATAAGCTTTATTCGAGACAATTCTCATAAAAGCACATAAAATCAGAAAAGTTACACAAAATACATAATACAGAGTAAAAATTCATTAAACACAGTGCAGCTCATACAACATTACAGATAAAACAATTTATACCAATACATAAAAGTTTATTAATTTATTAAAAGGAATCCCTGATTACCTGCAATCCCCTAAGGACCGTCGTCTTATCGCCCAAGCCCAACCCATGTATTTGGCGACACCCATGACTATCGAATCCTGATATGTTGTACATAGGATTCTTAGGGCCACGGAACTATCGCGTGTCCCCAAATTTTTGCATACCGGCGAGAGCCATTTCCTCCTTGGATTCACATAGGCTTCACATGAAAAGAGAAAATGGCCTAAGCTCTCCTCGGCATTTTCACAGGCAGGACATAGGCTATTAGTGGGTCTGTGCCAACCAGATGTCAATTTCTTAAGAGGGATAGATCCTGACCTTAGCTGGAAAATGAGTTTCCTGTCCATTGGTACCGTGATATCATCCCAATAATTTTCTAGGACAGGTAGAATTTTAGTCTCCAGGAAACGACCAGACATTGAATCTGCCCTGGTGTCATTCAGCATCTTGCCTCCCACCCAATCCCAATATTGCTCTTTGAGGGCTTCTTTGCTTGGGAAGGTTTCTCCCTCGGGGTTATTCCAAAGGTTTGAAAACCCTAGATTTACCAACATGGTCTTCAGATGTTTTAACCATTTTATCTTATGGAAGGTATCTTCCTTGATTATCCACAGAAAGCCCTCCGCGTACTGTCTTATTTCTGGAGTCGTCCAGAGGCGTCTCCAGTAAAGAACTGGTCGCAATCGAGCTCTGTCGACGATCGTGCGTCTACCAAGCTCCATAAACAATGGGATTAGGGGGGTGCTCTGCGGAAGTCCAGTAATCCCGCGCATGAACTTGTTCTCGGAGGTCTGAAGAGCCATCAGACTATTCCAAGCCCATAGTTCAGCGCCATATAAGGTGGCACCCAAAACCTTCGCATCATACACTGTCAGTGCGGGTTTTATAGGTTTTGTTTTTGATTTACGGTGGTCCCCCCTTAAGGCACCTGATAGCTGCTGGTGCTTTAGGACTACTTTGTTCACATGATGCGTCCAGCCAGTCCCCCCCGCAATCTGCACTCCCAAATATGTCAATTCATTGACTATATCGAGCCTGCTGTTATTTAGGGTTATCTTAGGATGGCTTCTACTTCCAGCAGAGAAGGCCATTAGTTTAGTTTTTCCTACGTTTACCTCTAGCCCGTGCTCCATGCAAAAAGCATCAAAAATGCTTAATGCACGCTGCAGCCCCATGGGAGTCTTGGACAAAATAAGAGTGTCGTCAGCGAACATCAGGATCGGAACCCTGGTGTCCGCCAACGAAGGGGCATCGACACTAGCCCTCAGCATTCTCTCGACTATCCCGTTAATAAATAACGAGAAAAGTAGAGGGGCCATAGAACAGCCTTGCCTAACACCCCTTTCCACAGGGAAGTCCACTGTTGTCTCGCTACTTCCTCCCCATTGGACTCTGGCAAAGTTGGATTCGTGCAGTCGCATAATTAATGTTAGCAGTTCTGCAGGAATCCCCAGCTTTTGGAGCACCGACCATAGCTTGTACCTGGGGACTAGATCGAACGCAGCCCGCAGATCGACAAACGCGACATACAGGCTGCCCCTTCCCAGCTCAACGGTTTTCCACCTCAATATTGTGAAGCGAAAGACCTGGTCAATGGTACTAGTAGCTCGCCTAAATCCCGCTTGATATGGGGAGAGGGCGCTGTTGTCTTCTACCCAGTCCATTAGCTGGTTTGTTACCATTCTCCTGACTATTTTCTGCACGGTGGCTATTAAGCTTATGGGCCTATAATTTGCAGGCAGTGAGCGATCGCCCTTCTTGTGGATGGGGATAATGGTTGCACCTTTCCAAATGTCTGGAACCACTGCCCCCTTTGCTAGGGCATTTGCTACAAGCAGGATGTATCTCGCCCATCTAGCCACGTCATGTTTAAAAATATCAGGGGGGATACCATCTGGGCCTGGCGCCCTCCCACATTTCGCAGAACTGATGGCAATTTCTGCTTCACTGAGGGAGAATAGATCTTCGGTTGCATAGGCCGGGGTTATATCATCAGCTGTCACGGATATATTACTTTCCGCGTACTGGGGCCCGAAATAATCGACCCAGGATTCCACTGGTACATTATTGTCGGGTTTTGCTGGGCCCGCACCACTACCCCACTTGATAATTTTCCAAAATAACATTGAGTCTTTGTTATCGGAGGCTTCTTTTAATTGGGCCCAATGGTCTTCGTCCCATTTCTTTTTTGCACGATAGATGGCTGCTTTGTACAATTTCCTATGCTTAATCACTGCAGCACGATCCCTGTTCCTTATTGCCTGCCCCAGATCTAGACGTGCTGCTCTGCAATGATTATCGAACCACCTACCCACTTCTTTAGTTTTCTTCCCTTTTCTTTTCTTTATAAAAAAACATGGTCTTAAAGAGGAGAATAACTTGTTGTGGATTTCAGTGATAACATTGTCCCCGGGAGCCACTGGGACTGCAGCTTCAATCTCGGAAATTGCACCATCAACCTTATTAGTGATATATGTCATAGTGACTTCGTTTGCTAGCACCTTGGGCCATTTTAACCTTCGCTCATCGTTACTTAAAAGAGGGGTTTCATCGTGTGTCTCAGTAGGGTTTCCTGAACCTGCATTCCACCACTTATGTGACACACATAGGGGGTTGTGGTCACTTTCAACCCGGGGCCTAACTGCCATGTCAACAACCCAATTCCACAGCTGGAGACTACACAATATGTAGTCAATTCGGCTCCTATTAATACCATTGTCGAAAGTGAAACTGCCCTCCCTATCACCAGGTGTCCTACCATTGAGGGCTCTTAGACCATATTCCAAACATATTCCATTTAACAGTAAAATCTCTTTTGTCCATCGCTTCACAGGTTGTAAGTTTAAAGATGGTACTCCCCAGAGATTATCCTCTTCACACTCATTAAGGTCGTTTGTGCAGTTCAAGGGTTCAAAGGTCCTGTTTAAATCCCCAGCGATTATCTTTGCATTTCCCTGGGAATTGGCCTCCATAACATCAGACAACAACTCGATGGTGGATAGATTTGTTACTTTGCCACCTCTCACATAGATATTGTATAAATCTATTGGTTGGCCTTTTGCAACAGGGATTCTAAGGGCTTGTAGATCACTATTTCCCAGGTCAAGGATTTTTATATCAATATGCAAACCCAGTCTGACCCACACTGTTAGGCCACCCTTTGGCCACCCTCTTCCCCCTTTTATGGCTGGTATATAATAATTCAAGTAACCTAAGCAAAAGAGTGGATCACAAGCCCAGGTTTCTTGGAAACAACAAATGTCAAAGCCACTTATGAAATCTACCCAAAGCTGGGAGTCCAACTTGCTGGCCAACCCGGCGACATTCCAAGACAAAAGGGTGCCAATATCTGCATTTGTCCCGTCCCGAGCTTTGGCAAGCGGAGATTCATGGGATGACATAGAAATTCCCATTAGACTAGCCAGCCTATCTGAGTCATCCATTGAGCCCACAACTAAATCGTCCATTACAGGGTATAAGGCATTTGGATTTGATGTTCCTAGTCTAGAGCCACCTTCTTCGGCCACACACCCAGCCTCGGTGTTGTTCTCCTTTATATTTGTAGCAATAATATTACCACAGACATCACCCAACGCCTCTACTTCTTTTGTAATTCCACCCGTGCTGTCAATACCAGTGTGTCAATACCCCCAGCCCGAATCCTGCCATCCTACATGGGGATTATTGTGTGTATGTGGAGTATAATTAAAACTAGCATGGGGAGGTGGTAAAGAAACAACTGGCCATTGCGCAATGGGGGGGATTATGGGCTCGTTTAGTAGGCTTGTAGCTACACTTGTTGGTCTGGGGTAAAAGAAGGTGAGGTCCACAATACCAATACCACCCTTATTTGTTCCCCATCCCTGTCTTGTTATCCATCCCACCACCCTAGGATCTTGAAAATTAACCACTATACATTCCCCCCCCAGGGTTTTTGGTGTATAGCCCATCCAGTCTATTCTCCTATCCCCTATTATTAGCCCATCAATACCACCCGGCAGAGGACGATTTTCCTTTAACCAGTGCATGGTCTTGTTTTTGAGCATCTGGAAATTTTCTCTCTGTCCTGGGGGTAGAGGTGGTACATTGATGAGAACTGCCACATAGGGGAAGGAGTCTGGAGTTAGATTGATTGGGGGTTTTCTATGAGGTGGCTTTGGCAAGGGCGTTGGGATTGATTTGGGAACTTGGGGAACAGGTTGAAGGGCAGGTTTCTGCACCTGTTTGCTATTAGCTAGGGGCGCTGTTGAGGCTTTAACAGCCGGCTGATGAACATTAACCCCATTTCCTACCCCCTTGGTGTTTGGGGGTATACATGTGTTGGTAGTTGCGCTTACAGATGTTGGTGCTTTACCCACTTGTTGGCACAAGGTAGCCACAACGTTTACAACGGCCGGTTGGTTTTGTGGCTGGGGTAATGAGGGCTGTATGGGATGTGTTGGATTCGACTGCGATGGTTCAGAACCCGAAGTCGCTTTATCGGCCCTAGCTGTGGGTTTTGCAGTGACTTTTGCTGGGGGTTTATTTTGTTTGGAAGGTAAAGGGGAGCCGTTTCTAGGATTTCTACCCTTGTCCTGAATGTGGGGGGTATTCACGACCTGAGGGTTTGAGTTTGTTTCCACCCTGCTTGCTTTGATCAGGGATTTTGTAGAATAGAAATTGTCTAAAGTTTTTTGCTCAAGGTGGTTTAACCTATCAATGAGTTTAGCAATTCTATCCTCAATGGGAGTGAGTACCAGTCTAAACATTTTTTCCAGTTCTGGAAGCACATTTGCGAATAATACATCATTGTCTTTACTTGGTACTTTAGGAACAGAACAAGAATCGTCCACTTTGTCTTGGTTATCCTGAGAAGTAGGAATAGTTGATATTACACATCCTGTTCTTTGTACTGGCTCGTTAACTGTATTCCCAATGTTCACAGATGTATGTAACTTCCTAATTTTTGGTGGAGGTCGGGCCATTTTTTTGCATTTTTTTACAGCAGCTGGACGTTTCCTTTTAGCCCCAGTTTTAGAATTGGCAGGTATAACTTGATGGCCCAAGTCAGAGAGCGATAATGGGTGAGATGTACTACCACAAGTATTGTTTGAATCTGTCGCGGCAGTCTTGATTATGTTGTCACCCAGGGCCTCAGAGCCTTCGTTTGTAACTGGAAGGCTCACTGATGAAAGAGGGGTTACCAAAGTGGGGTAGACAACATTTGAAGACTTGTCCGTAGAGTTCTTAAGTATTTCAATGGATAGCCTACGCTCGGCGCGCTTCTCTGCCAAAGTTAGTTCTTTATCTATTGCCAGTAAGCGATTGAAAAAGAATTTATCTAAGGGACCAATGGCCAAAGGGCCAGACTCCGTTGGAAGAGACATCAAGTGACTGGTTGTAGGACTTGTATTAGCAGCAGTCGCCATAATGAATACGAAGTAATACAAGGGAATCTGTGTCACTTACTAAGATAGATGGTGTATCACACAATCCAGGGGGGGTGGCCCTGCCCGGCCTCCTTCGGCCCCGGACGGCCACAGACGGTCCCGCCCTTGTCCCGGGCTTCTCCCGGCGCCCTCCCGCGCGCTCCCGCGCAGCGGGGATGGTACTCCTCTTTTATTGCTGGCTGTTTGGTCTCTAGGGGCGGAGCCGGCAGGGAGAGCAGCCCAGATGACCACGGGCGCGCGGGGGCTCCTGGAACTTGGAGTCCCCCGCTTCTGGCTCGCAGCCCTGCCGGTCGGTGAACAAAGCAAACCTTTGCAGCCTTAAAGTACACTCCTGGCCGCGAAGCGGGACCCGCGAAGCGGGTCCGGCGAGGGGCAGCGGCGGGAGCAGGCAACAGGCGACACAGGCAGCAGCAAGCACCCTCAGCTCCCTCCTCGGTCTCGAAGCAACAGGTCCGTCGATATCCTCAGGGTTTAGGCGAGGGAATCCGCAGAAAGTGTTGAAGGACGCCGCTTTGATCGTCCAGGTGGGGGCGGAGCCGGCAGGGAGAGCAGCCCAGATGACCACGGGCGGGCGGGGGCTCCTGGAACTTGGAGTCCCCCGCTTCTGGCTCGCAGCCCTGCCGGTCGGTGAACAAAGCAAACCTTTGCAGCCTTAAAGTACACTCCTGGCCGCGAAGCGGGACCCGCGAAGCGGGTCCGGCGAGGGGCAGCGGCGGGAGCAGGCAACAGGCGACACAGGCAGCAGCAAGCACCCTCAGCTCCCTCCTCGGTCTCGAAGCAACAGGTCCGTCGATATCCTCAGGGTTTAAACCTTTATTTTGGTGTCAAATAATTTATAAAAATTTACTCTATTTTTCTAAATTGGTGGGAGTTTTTTCTTGAGTGGTTTGTTCACTTTTTAGTTCTTTATGTGCTGTATAAATACTTTACACATTGCCTTTAAGTTATGCCTGACTGATTTTGTGCCAAGCTACCAGAGGGTTAAGCACAGGCTAATTTCATGTATTTTGTGGTTCATTCTGACAAGGAATGGAGCTTTTTCTTGAACAGATGTCATTCCCCTTGAACCTTGAACCAACAACCCAATTGCTCACAAACAGATAAACCCCAAAATGACAAATATCAGATGTAGGGAATCGTAAATATGATTTTTAGAAGTTTACACATTTCTAGCACTAAAGAATGCCAACCACAGGTATCCGGTTGTGTTAGACCTGACCAAAGTCAAAAGTTAAGGCTGACCTTGAAGGTGAATGGGATGGATCTAGGTACCAGGTTCACCCCGGTAGAAAGTTTACCTTTGGGCTGCTTTTCTGGAGAAATATCCTCATAAACCAGGTCTTCAGTGGGTCAGACTGCAGGCTTGTTCCAAAGAGGGTCTCATTGACTGTGGCCTGCTGAAGCATGGGTCCTGGCTCAGAGCCTTGGTTCTTCTGGAAAGTTTGAGTCTCTCGACATTGAAGGCATGAAAATTCTAAGAGGAAAAATCCAAGAATAGAGCTCAGCAAGGCATCAACAATGCATGGGTGTTCTCGGTTTTGGTGCCAGTGAAGTCCTCTATGTTCCGACTCACAAACTTTTCTGGAAGTCATGATCCTTTCAGCAGGGCTCCATCAAGTTACGTCCGACCAGCAGGTTTATGTTGGTTGATTAAGCTCAGTGGCTGTCGAGTGGTAGCCTCTGGCTCTTTTAGAGAAATGTTCAGAAAAATGTTCTAAGCTAACAGTCCTGCAATTGTGAAGGTGTAAGAGTAGTTCAAGGGTCCAGGACTTTGGGCACCACTTACAGGTTAGGACTCAATATCCCAGAAGCCACCAGCAGTTTCCAGATCAAATCCAGTTGAAACTGGTCCACTGGGCTCAGAAGAGGTTTGAGTTTCTTCAGCTTTCATATTCCTGGCGCTGAACAGGAGGCTAGTCAACTAATTATTAGAGTCCACTCTTGTGTCCTGGGTACAAGCTGAGAGCAGATCCAGCCCTTGAGGCCTCTTGCTGCACGTTCAGCAACAGGTAAAAACCTCCTTCTGTCTTCCATAGGACCAGAGGTATTCTGAAGGGAGATCTGGGGGTACCGCTTTTATGCACAGAACCAGTATGTTGGTGGGGGGTATACTCCTGGGCAATCCATAACCAATGGAATAAAGGTTCTCTGGGGTTCCCCTATCCACTTTTGCATAATTTCCTGTGTGTTTTACAATAAACTGTCCCTCAGTGCCCCTCTCTCCCTAAAACCAATATGGCAGGACCTTTCTTCTATTGTTCAGAGCTCTGTGTACCCACCCAGATATGTGGCTAGGATAATGGGCAAACCCTCCATTTTGGTCACTCAAAACCAGTCCTGGGGGCAGCTCCTCTCCCAATGGGATTGGTGCCTGGTTGGCTAGAAGGACAATACAGGGACGGGGCTAGGGGTTAGTTACATCTGCTTGTGACAGGCGAGGCACCTTTTGAAGTGCCACTTAGTTCCCGAGCACAGTCCAGATGCTAATCCTGTCAAGGGGGAACATAATCTCCCCACACCCAAGTCTTTCGACTAATGTCTGGGAGCAATACGCATCTCACCCAACCCCAGGACAGCCATTACCAGTCAGGTGACACTGACCACTGGCAGAAAGGCACATTTGGCTTAGGCAGGACAAAGACAACTTTCTAAAAGGGGTATTTTCAAAATTGTAATTTAAAATCAGGATGTACCATTAGATTGGATTTTAATAAATATTTATTAATTTGAGTCCTTGAAGCACTGGTCTAGCTATTCCCATGTTGAAGTTACGCAATATAAATTGTTAGAATGTAACTGTGTGCTTTTCTGTGAAAGAACCAGCCTTCCCACAGTGACAACTTACTTTAGTTATGTTTTGCTTGCTGGACATGTACAATTTAAGTACACATGTCCTTTTTATTTACCCTGTATGGTGCACTATAGACATTTAGGTCCTACCTTTAGGGTGACTTAGAAGTTTTAAAGGAAAGTTTAGGCCTGCTCAAGATTTATTTTACTAGTTCGAATTTGCAGTTTTAAAACTGCACACCTGTGCTGCAGGTGCAGGCTTAAAGACATCACTGCATGGTCACTTTAGTTGTGGCACAATATGTGCTGTAGTCCACTAGTAACATTTACTAGTCACTTTTAGGTGATTTAAATGTTGCAAATACGACTATTAGCCAGTTCAAACGTTTTTTAGGGTTTAGAGAACATGGATTGGGGCCTGTTTAGTAGGGTTCCAATGTACAGAGTCTAAAAACCAACATCAGTCCAAACAAATATGACATACAATGAAAAAGAGGTGTTGGGACCAACCGTTCGTCCACCCGCATTGCAAGGGGAAATACGAATGCCTCGCAGGACTATACTGCAGGGGAAGAGTAAAAAGACTAAAAGCGAACCATTTGCCGGCAGATCCCAGCTTGGTTATACTAGAGTCTCCAGAGAGAAAGCAGTGGTGTGCGCCTGTAAGAAGGCAGATAGGAAGAGGTGTCAGTACCACAGAGCTCCTATACACCACTGTAAAGCAAGAGAATGCAGGAGAAAATTATGTTCTAGCTTCCCACCGAGTGGGAGCCACCCCGAGTAAGAGGTGCTTTGAGGCAGGTGCTTGTCAGACGGGGTATTTCCGGTTCTGGTCTTTGGTATGTTCATTGATCTGTTTGAGCTGGGCGACAAGACTCAGTGAGTGGCTAAACTGCCCCAGCACAAGTACTACCTACTTGAGCAATACATTTGGGGCCTCATTTATGAGGCTGTGCGTCACTTTTACGCCGCTGGTGCGCCACTTTTTGTGACATCTAGATAGATGCGTCACTTTTTAAACCCCTGCTCCACATTAAAACTGCGCCAGGTATAATGTATGCAAGGGGGGCGTATTGACGCAAGAAAGGGTTGTAGAAGTGACGCAGTGAAATCTATAAGATTTCACTGCGCCACTTCTAGGACACAAATGCGTCAATTTCTTACGCCTGCCTCACAGCAGGCGTAAGACTGACGCAGGCCCTTTTAGATGGGGCTTCCCCCTTTTGTGAAAGGATATATTGCTGGAGTTGCGTCACTTTTCTGACACCCTCCAGCAATGCATCACTTTTGTGCCATACAGATACGTTAGAAAAACTGACGTATCTGTTACTCCTTGCGCAATGATGCGTCATACTGTTAATATGACGCATCATTGGTGTTGCAAGGAGGGCGCAGTGAAAAGTGACGCATCCCTGTTTTCATGCAGCGATGCATCTTTTTTCATAAATGAGGTCCTAAATCCCTGATTACAAAACACTCAGACTGGCATCTCCAGATGGGGTACCACTCAGCCTAAATATGTATAGCTCTGCTGTTTACGAACCCACTTTTTCCAAGTGTTCTAACGTTGAATTTGATTTTACAAGCTGCAAATTCAAGCTTGGTATTTTGCAATGGAGACGCATGCAATGCTCCTGCCTGCCATAATCATTCTTCCCCTTTCCATCCCTACCCGCCCATACCCCTCCCTCCACCCATAACAATGAGGGAAGCCACTGCTCTTATTTAACACCTGCTCAGTGGAATTCCACCCAACTCGTAATTAGGCCTTTAGAATAGAGCTGGAGTGAACTACTTCCCATTCGGAGAGCAACTGAACCCAAGCTGCTAGCCAGCCCAGGAAGAGAGCTTGGGTCACAACAAGCCCATATTTCACTTCTGCCCTTATCCAGCAGATGCAGTTAGAAGCACTAAACCCATAAAGGTGTTATGCTGCTGGATAGAATAGCAAGTGTGCGGCTGTATAAATCGGCCAGAGAGATGCTCCCATTTACTATGGATTACTGAGAAGAATATTGCTGGTGATAAACCCAGTAAATGAATACCTAAAATCCCTGATGAAGTCGCTTGTGGGGACGAAAAGCATTTGCAGTTCTGACATTGTTAGACTTAAGAAGAGTAATGGAGAAGTACTGACTATACTTTTTTCCAATCAATGGAGTTTGAATTTCCATGGTGGACTCAATATCAAACATGCTCTTTATTTTAGCATCGGACTTTTGGAATATCAAGAATTTGAAAATGTGATAATCGAATTAAGAACTGCACTTAATTTTTAGTATTTCCATTTTTTGTGATTGTTCTTAGTGTTCAAAAATATTTACAACAAGGGGTGGTGAGGGACAGAGTCTCTGAATTAAGCAGAAAGCTCTCACCCAGTCAAGAGATCAGGGCTAGATACAACACCGTTTTTTAGCTCACTGCACCATCCCAGTTTCAGAACCTGGCTGTATGCAAATTAGTCTGTTCCTGTCCCAGTGCATGATGGGAACAGGGCAAACCAAACTACAAAAGCCAATTCTTACACTGGGAAGGAAACAAGCTCCCGGGACCGGTTTCTGGCATTACAGCCTTCTTCGGCCCGGTTTGCTTGAATCCTGATGGTGCAATGAGCAAGGGACTCATGTCTGAGTATACCCTTCCACGCTTAGGGTGGACAAAAATATTTACAACAAGGGGTGGTGAGGGACAGAGTCTCTGAATTAAGCAGAAAGCTCTCACCCAGTCAAGAGATCAGGGCTAGATCCAACACCGTTTTTTAGCTCACTGCACCATCCCAGTTTCAGAACCTGGCTGTATGCAAATTAGTCTGTTCCTGTCCCAGTGCATGATGGGAACAGGGCAAACCAAACTACAAAAGCCAATTCTTACACTGGGAAGGAAACAAGCTCCCGGGGACCGGTTTCTGGCATTACAGCCGTCTTCGGCCCGGTTTGCTTGAATCCTGATGGTGCAATGAGCAAGGGACTCATGTCTGAGTATACCCTTCCACGCTTAGGGTGGACAAAAATATTTACAACAAGGGGTGGTGAGGGACAGAGTCTCTGAATTAAGCAGAAAGCTCTCACCCAGTCAAGAGATCAGGGCTAGATCCAACACCGTTTTTTAGCTCACTGCACCATCCCAGTTTCAGAACCTGGCTGTATGCAAATTAGTCTGTTCCCGTCCCAGTGCATGATGGGAACAGGGCAAACCAAACTACAAAATCCAATTCTTACACTGGGAAGGAAACAAGCTCCCGGGGACCGGTTTCTGGCATTACAGCCGTCTTCGGCCCGGTTTGCTTGAATCCTGATGGTGCAATGAGCAAGGGACTCATGTCTGAATATACCCTTCCACGCTTAGGGTGGACAAAAATATTTACAACAAGGGGTGGTGAGGGACAGAGTCTCTGAATTAAGCAGAAAGCTCTCACCCAGTCAAGAGATCAGGGCTAGATCCAACACCGTTTTTTAGCTCACTGCACCATCCCAGTTTCAGAACCTGGCTGTATGCAAATTAGTCTGTTCCTGTCCCAGTGCATGATGGGAACAGGGCAAACCAAACTACAAAAGCCAATTCTTACACTGGGAAGGAAACAAGCTCCCGGGGACCGGTTTCTGGCATTACAGCCGTCTTCGGCCCGGTTTGCTTGAATCCTGATGGTGCAATGAGCAAGGGACTCATGTCTGAGTATACCCTTCCACGCTTAGGGTGGACAAAAATATTTACAACAAGGGGTGGTGAGGGACAGAGTCTCTGAATTAAGCAGAAAGCTCTCACCCAGTCAAGAGATCAGGGCTAGATCCAACACCGTTTTTTAGCTCACTGCACCATCCCAGTTTCAGAACCTGGCTGTATGCAAATTAGTCTGTTCCTGTCCCAGTGCATGATGGGAACAGGGCAAACCAAACTACAAAAGCCAATTCTTACACTGGGAAGGAAACAAGCTCCCGGGGACCGGTTTCTGGCATTACAGCCGTCTTCGGCCCGGTTTGCTTGAATCCTGATGGTGCAATGAGCAAGGGACTCATGTCTGAGTATACCCTTCCACGCTTAGGGTGGACAAAAATATTTACAACAAGGGGTGGTGAGGGTCAAGCCCTGATCTTTGGACTGGGTAAGAGTGGTCAGCTTAATTCAGACACTCTGTTCATCACCACCCCCTTTTCTGAATCATTTTTGTCCACCATAAGCGTGGAAGGGTATACTCAGATGTGAGTCCCTAGCTCATTGCACCATCAGGATTCAAGCAAGCCGGGCCGAAGATGGCTGAAAGGCCAGAAACCGGTCCCCGGTAGCTTGTTTCCTTCCCAGTATATGAATTGGCTTGGTAGTTTGGTCTGCCATGTTCCCATGATGCACTGGGCCAGGGTCAGACTAATTTGCATATAGCCATGTTCTGAGCTGGGATGGTGCAGTGAGCTAAAAAACGGTGATGGATCAAGCCCTGATCTTTGGACTGGGTAAGAGTGGTCAGCTTAATTCAGACACTCTGTTCATCACCACCCCCTTTTCTGAATCATGTTCTTAGTGTTCAGCACTGATTGCCTGCACGGCAGACCCTCATCCACACTGAATTTTGGGGTCTTCATATATTGATGGGCCACGGAGGCTAATGCATAATATACTGCTCAGCCTCTGCTCCACATAGGCTACACCATTCTCCACCCATGATTTCAGGACCGGCTTGGCACTTCAATGCTTGTGCCTCCTTTTTAGCCATATTTGTAGGCGAAATTGCACAATCTCCAATAAGTGGCAAGTTTGACTTTCTAGGTCTGGTGGTTCTAGCAGCCTGGCAAATGGTTCATCGCACTTGTCCAGCAGCCTTGTGTACTAGAAGTTGGTTTTTCTTCTCTTAATCCTACTTTTTCCAACGTTCCTAGACGAACCAAGCACTTTGAGGCTTATTTATGGGCCCTTGCGTCCCTTTTGCGCAGCTGGTGCATCACTTTTTGTGACACACCAGGAGGGTAAATAATGCGCCATGTTGCACCATATTTACAAAGTGGTGCATCTAGGTAAATATGTCACTTTGTAAGCCCCTGTGCCACATTATACCTACAGCAGGTATAATGTGTGTAGGGGGGGCGTTCTGATGCAAGAAAGGGTCGTAGAAGTGACACAGTGAAATCTATAAGATTTCACTGCGCCATTTCCAGGATACAAATGCATCAATATCTTACGCCTGCCTCATGGGAGGCATAAAACTGATGCAGGCGCATTTGACATGGGACTTTCCCATGTGCAATGACCCTTTGCTGGAGTTTCGTCACTTTTGTGACACACTCCAGCAATGCGGCATTTTTGCGCCTACAGATACTTCAGAAGTAACTCCTTGCGACATGATGCATCATACTGTAAATATGATGCATTATTGGTGTCGCAAGGAGGCCGCAATAAAAGGTGATGCATCGCTGTTTTCTAGCAGCGATGCCTCAATTTTCATAAATGAAGGCCGTTGTATTTCCAGTCTAACTTATAAAGCCTCTCTTGTCAAACTACCTTTAAAAAAAAAGTCAGTGACTGTCCCCTCTTAATAGTATTTGCAGTCAAATTGCCATTAAAGTCAATCGCGTGGGGCTCCTAAGTGGAATTCAATGGTATGACAAATGTTTATATATTTTTTTTTAGCATGGTTGTTTGTGGAATATGTAATTGCACTGGGCACAGTTAATTTCAGTTAATGGCTTCTGTGGCCTTTGTATTCATAGTTAACATGTTTAAAATCATGTAAAGTATTTCTGCTACTGAGCTAGGGATTTTACCCAACTTTGAGTGACGCTGGGTGATTAATATATACATTATATCGCAATTCTGGTTACTTTGCTTTGCTGAGACGGGAGTGGAGAGTGAAACACATCCTCGTTTTAGAAGAGATTAGAGTGCTAAAAATGCAATTAAACCAGCTTGTTCAATACGAAGATTAAGTGATTTTCATTTTGTCCATCTGACCTGCTTGTGTTTCAGATCACGCTGTTTGCAAAAACCCGCTGCCTAATTAATGGTTATGTTCAATGGGATAGGACTAGGAGAGGTAATGACAATCATAACTCACAGAGGAAGTGCTATGTAAATACCAGTTTATAAACCCATAAATACCAATATTGTAGTTTGGTTTGTGAAAGAGCACTGGCCCCCCAAGGTCTCCTGGTGATGGTTAATAAAGGCAATGTAAAAAATAACTAAATCACCCCAACAGGAAAAGCTGGCGTTTAAAAAAAATTGTTTTGATGAAAAGTGGCTTGAAATAGGTTGAAGTTCTTTAGGGAGTATGGCCCACATGCATCAAGCACTTTTGCATTCGCAAACGGTGCGATTCCTTAAAATCGGCCGTTTGCGAATGCAAAAGTGCTTTTTGGGATGCATGAAGCAATTTTAGAATTCGTAACATGTTTGCGAGTTCTAAAATTGTGGGTGCTTTTAAGAAGTCGCAGATGTGCTATTTCTTAAAAGCAATGCATCATTAAATTTAAAACTGTAAATTCGCAATTAGGGTGCCAAATTTGCCGAGTGGTTGAACCACTCGGTAAATTTGGGAAAAGTGTTTAAAATGCTTAAAATGTTTTTTTTTCAACATTCATGTTTCACACACACATGTCCTTAGGACATGTGTGTGTGAAACATGATGTGAAAAATACATTTCAGGGGTGCATGGGGGGGTCCTTTGGACCCCCCCCTGCACCCATGAAATTTTCAAAGTGCCACTCGCAATTCCCATTGACTCCTATGGGCCTTTTGGCCCATAGGAATCTATGGGAATTGCGAAATTAACTTAAGAATTCGTTATTCATTTGGGATTCGGTAAAAATTGCGATTTTTACCGAATCACAAATGAATACCGAAAATAATGATGCATAGCATTTTGCACTTCTTAATTTGTGATTCCTTATTTTTCGCAAATTAGGAAGTGCAAAATGTCACAATGATGCATGTGGGCCTTAATTCCAAAGGATCGGGACATATACGCGGGGGGATTCTGCCACTGTGCTCGAGGATATGTCGTAGAAACATTTTAGAAGATCACAGAATACTTTTAGAGTGGTATCTCTGCATACTGTAGGAAACCGGTGTCTTGCCATAGAAGGCACAATGAACTATACAGAAGGTGCATAAGATAACTGTTGATCCTTACTTCACTGCCTCTTCTCCTTTCCTCTCCCTCCTACTTCACAACTTGCTGTCCTATACAACATCTCTGAACTTCCTGACTTGACAAAACGCAAACAGAGGTGGAGAGCAACCTCACTGCGGTAAAGGTGTGCATCCTTTGGCACTAGAGGCAACCCACCATACCTACCTCCAATGAATGTAGGATAGAACTTCACAGGGTGGCTAGCAAGGACCACAAGACATACAAACTGAACAAACACCTGGATGCCTTAGAGGTGGACTTGGGCTCCTGCCTACAGGCTTGCGAGACAGTGCCAGTGTGAGAAGGCCTGCTCCCAGATGCTCTGCAGATATGCAGTTAAACCCTCCTCCCTATAAACTGACTCAGATAGTCCGGCCCAGCTATCCCCTCCCTTACGGTGACACCAGGCCCATGTACCTGCCAGCCCCTTCCATCCGATCATCTTCCCTCAGGTACCCAATATTTACGTCACTGACCCTCAGGTTTGCCCTGTCCCTGTTTTCGCTTAGAACTTTGACTGTAGAGTGTGACTGTCTATAGTTTGGGCACTTGGCTCATGTTTCTAGTCCCAGCGCCAAAAAGGCACTCAAGGATTTTTACTATGACATATTTACAAGCATGGCTCAATGGTGCCCACACTTGGTAAATATGTTGAACCCTGCAATATTGTGATACATGCAATATTTGTGACATACATTCTATGATGGTGCCAATCATTGGAAATGTAGTTCCTATGTTTAATAATCATAATTCCTGGCATATTGTTGGCATCCATTGTGGGCCTTCTAAGAATGATGTTGCCAGGATATGAATATGTGTGGAATATTTCCTTGACCGGAGGGACCAGAGCATGTGAACATACAAAATGTTTACACAAGTGCACATGTTTACCAATCTCTATCCAAACCAGGATGAATATGTGTTAGAAATTGGGTTTTGGCTGACTGGGGTAGAAGCAGCAACCTCAATCCTAACCAGGGTAAGAGGCAGGCAGCCCCTAAATGAACCTGTGCTCATCCTATGGTAGCTAGGCACAGAGCAGTGAGGCTTAACTTTAGAGGATGTGTGTAAATTGTTTATGCAACACTTCAAGCAGTAAAAAAGTGAAAACACCACACAAAAAGATTACACACCAGGGGAGAAAAACAACTATGATTTTAATATTTAAAAAAGATCAAAATAACCAAACATTGAGGAGATGCATCGGTTCTGCTCAGGGATGCGTCACACAGCAGAGAAGATGCATCAGTTCCACTGGCAAACACCTTAGGCCCACTTCCAAGGGACCAGTACTGGGGTGACACTATTTGGTGGGGTAGACTCACAGATGGCAGAGTCTATGTGCAGGAAGTGGAAGCCTGTTATGTTCCTGGATTTTCAGATCAGGATTCCAGCCAGATAGCGCTTGGATCACTCTGGGTTCTGGGGTCAACTGATGTAGGTCCAGTCCTTCTCACCCAGACAAGGCAGCAGATCAGCACAGCAGAGCAAAGCAAGACTCCAGCAAAGCAGCAGTTCAGCAGAGTGTCAGTCCTTTCATCAGCACAGCAGTCCTTCTTAATGGAAGAGAATCCACAGTCCTAGAAGTGTACTGAAGTGGTGGTGTCTGAGGTCCAGTAATTATACCAAGTGGTGCCTTTGAAGTGGGGAGACTACAAAAGCATGCCTTTAAAGTGTGCAGAAGTCCTTCTTTACTGCTGTGTCTCCAGACTAACTCAAGGGGGGGGGGGGTATGCAACCCTTTATGTGCAGACAGGATACAACCTATTCAGGTGTAAGTGAGGCTGGGACCAGCTCCTGCCTCCATTCCCGCCAGAACGGCCCATCAAGCAACACCTAAGATTCCATTCTGTTTGGCTTTCTAGGAGGAATACACAAAGCACAGTGGTCACCAACCCCCAGACATGTGATCAGAGGCATGCAGCAGGCACCAAATGGCTGAAGCAAGAATATGTCAACTTTCTAAATGTAGCATTTTCAGAATTGTAATTTGAAATCTGACTTCACCATAAGTTAGGTTTTTAATTTAAGACTCCAGAGAAACCAATCTTGAATCAGACATGTCTTCCATTTGAAAATGACTCATAAATAAGGTAATACCAATGTTGTCCTATTGGAAGTCTAGACGTTTTCATTTCTAGGACATGAAAAACTTAAAAATGCATGTCTGCCTTTTAAATACAGTGCACCCTGCCCTTTGGATTGAGAAGTGGCTACTTTCGGGGTGACCTATATGTATCAAAAGGGAATGTTCGGGCCTGGCAAAGGCTTTTTTGCCAGGTTCACGTGGCAGTGTAAACTGCACACAGGCTCTGCAATGACAGAATTGAGATATGGTTAAATGGCTACTTAAGTTGGTGGCACAGGCAGTGCTGCAAGCCCACTAGTAGCATTTAAAAGATGATGCCAGCTCTTCCACCACATTGGTTAGTCTTACCATAATCAGAATCAGCCGGCCCCAGGGGATAAATACTGCCTTCCCCTGCATTCACTTGTTATCAGCTGGATAGAGCGGAGATGAGCAGGTTCACAGAGGATAGGGACACTTGATGATGTGAATATATATGACAGTAGTGGTCTTTGCCCCAGGTTACCTTGTTTGTGGTTTAACCAGAAACGCTGATACCATGGCATTATTATTGTCTCCTTGTTCCTTTTTCATTTTTTTCGGTGAGGTGAAGCCCAGGGTTTTACTACAGGGCATACTCCCACTGCCCATCGATGGGTAAAATATACCCATCATAGGGTAAATGCACAGGAACTACAGAAAGCCACTCTAATATTCATATTGTATGATGCATCACATGGCCTCCAGCCATAGTTTCGTATTATTGTGTATCTTTAGCACCAAATGATCGTTATAACTGCTTATATGTAGAGTATGTGGTATGATATTGAAGCTGAATGATCAGGTAATAGCACTATAATTGGGTCTAAAAATCATTTTAACACCTTGGCTGCTAGAGGTTTTCCCCTGCGGCGCTGCATTCTCTGATTTCCCATTGTTCATGACGAGCTCAGCTCGTCATAAGCACACGACCAGTGTACTGCATGACGAGCTGAGCTCGTCATGAGCAGCAAAGGGGTTAAAAAAGCATGTCATGCACAAATTGATGTGCTGTGCCACGAGTGAGTGCGACACACATAGTGGAAGAACACATCAGTCACTGCTGTCACAATTCTGGCACTTCACATCAGAGGGTGATGAGTGCACCTAATACAACACACATGCTGCAATATTAATTTTCCATGCCATATACTGATTTGTCTTTCAAGTACTTTCGATAAGACAAGTGAACATAGTTAATGCATGCAAAAATAATTTTTGTGTGCATGCCACATATCACCCTCACAGGACACAATATAGTGTCAATGGGGGGGCAATCATTGTTTTTCCACCCTGAAGAATGTCCAGGACCTTTTCAGGCCAATAGTGTAGTGCAGCAAGATGTTGATGATTTAATAGGTTCATAGGGCCACAATATCTTGAATGCCCCTTCATAGTCTTTAATCTTTCACATCCTCCCTGCTAATAAAGGCAGACTTTGAGGTTGGCTAGGAAATTGTATCTATTTTGTACCACCTTCCTACACAGAAAAGATGTCCCTGGAATACAGCCAAGCCCACCCTGACCTATAGGCGTCAGGGTGAACCCAAAGATGAAGCATGCCACCACTAGAGTGAGGGAGGGTTAAATAAAACATTTTTTTTCCCTTTTACCCAAGTCTTAGAGGTGGCATCTAGGAGTGGCACATTTTCCTCCTAATGAGAATTCACTGTTCTAGGAGAGGTACACCATAGAGGTTATTTGACCTCCTCCTTCATACTGGCCCATACCTTATCTGACAACCAGTAAAGTTTGTTATTCACAGGTAAGCTGTCTTCATATCATGAAAGCGCATATGTATGAATCCAGGGGTGAGGGAGAAATATAGAGGCAAGCTGTCCCAGTAACCAGTAACAGTCGATCTGCTGCTCTGGGGTCAGGGAAGAAGAGAGGTTGACACCTTCCACTGACCAATCGTATTCCTGGGCCGATAAGAGGCCAGGGAAAGGCTCGCTCTTCTCTTCCACTCACTCTTCTGTCACCAGGAGCTTGCTCATGTTGGATCTCTCAAAGTGAGGCTCAAAGCAATGCTCAAGGAGGACCCGTAAAGGGTTCCTAGCGGTCTGGAGTTCCACCATGTAGGTGGATCCCCTCCTGCTTCTTCCCTTCGTATGAAGTCCTGGAGAGCTCTGAGCTCTACTGGCTCGATGACCCACACTTTTTGGCCAGGTTGAAACTCCACCAGAGTGGCCTTCCGGTGGTACCCAAGCTTCCGGACTTTTAAGGAAATAAAATATACCACTTGGTATGAGCCAACATTAGTATGTTTAGGGGAGAGAGCACAAGTACTTTAGCACTGGTTAGCAGTGATTAAATGTGCAGAGTCCTAATACCATCAAAAACAAGGTCAGATAACGTAGAAAAGGAAGGAAAAACGTTGGGAGGAAAACCACCCTAAGGCTGTCTGGTGTAACCACACCTATTTGCCATTGTATGGATTGTGATTGAATCATCAGGCAATATCAAACCTATTGCATTTTAAAATGCTTCTTTTATGTTCGGGACTGTTGACGCTTAAACCTTCATTATTTTATCCACAAATAATACACAAATGTGCATATTTTCTCCCAAAACAGGTTAGGATTGTAAAGGTACTGAGGGTTTTTGATTTACTTGGAAATAGGGAAAAAAAAATCTACAAAAATGGAAAACTGGCTGGTCAGGGTATTCTTAACTGCATCCGCATATAGAAGCTATTTTATCTGATTTGCAGTTATGTGGATCTGGTGTATCTTTATATCATGACTGTAGGGGTGAAGTAACTCGCATCATTTGCTGTAGCATAATTACACAAAAATACAGTGAAAATATGCAAGATTACAGACCTCCTGAGTCGGCATCGCGGACCCCTGTGGGTTTCAGGACCAAAGGTATAGATGATGATTACCCTCTAAAACTGTTGATTTTACCCTGATTTTTTCAATCTATAAATATTTTTTTATTTTTTATTCATTTGGTCTTGACCTTTAGTTGGTGAGTCTTGTACCTGCATTGCTTTTGAATTATTGATCCCTGCACTCACAGATTAATGCTGATGATTGTAATTGAGCTTCATGTGAACTACTAAATTGTTGGACAATTATACTTTTGAGACATTATTTCGTTTGCCATATTAGGCCTTTTTCATAATGGTTTTGTGGGAACCCAGTTAATGCATATATAACTGTAGGGAACAACCTTCCAATCGCAATATGGACATCTTCCCTACGAAATTTGGGCCAGCATGTAGGTGGGAGGCATTGTGATTTGTACATTGTACTATTCAACAAGCCTTTAATTGTAAAACATTGGAGATTACCCTAGTTTGCAAGTGTCCACTGTGGTTTCTGTGTGTACTAGTCTGGATGCAAAGATGAAAAGGTAAATCACACATCTGATTCGATTTAGCCAACAGCTGAGTAACTTTAGCATTTTATCAAAACTCTGGATTAGTTAGGTTGTCTGTTAACGGGCAGCATATCCATGCTATCACTATTGACTATCAATCAATCAATAAAACTGTATTCGGCCACAGTATGGCCATACAAGTACATTTACACAAAGAATAGAGCAATAAAACTATGCAGATACATAATAAAAAAGGGCAAAGCTACTATTCCATGTACAATTGTTGCGTAACAATTTATTTTCCCTTATATATGTTTGATTTGTCATGACATAACTAGAATACTGTCAAGTTATACAATATCAACACACATTTGAAAACAGTACTTCCTAAAGGATTTCCTTGCCAGTCCTGGTTCAGTACCCAGTCGAATTTTTCATTCAACATAAGGCCCATACTGAGGAACTCACCACTCCATAACCTATAGAGGATGGGGGCAGCATTCACTATTGACAAGTTCTGCCAGCACCTATAGATGGAAAGGCCACATTTTGATTTTCCATGAATCTATTGGCAGGTTTAGCTCAGATGAGTTAACAATATTCCCAATGGTGACAATTTAGGTAGTAGATTGTGTTCCAAATGACTTCCGTCATTTTAGTGCTGCAGGATTGTTTTGCTTAGAATCATCTGTTTTTAACCTGTAACATGAGTGGGTCTCACTACCAAAGTTTCACTTAAGGTAATTTCATTGTAAATTGACTTCACATTTTTCCCGCACTGACTACATTTTTAATGTCATGTGCTTATCTAGGTTCCTGATCGATACTGTGACCTTATGCCCCTATTCGGCTATAAAGCCCTTTGTTCCCTATATTGGCATAACCGTTCAAGTACGATTTTCTGTAAAGTCATCTCTGGCCTCACACGAGCAGAGCCACAGAGCCACATTCCAGCATGACTCTCTGCTACTTCCTTTGCGACCAATTAGTGCAATGACAGAGCAGCAGTCACTATCTGATATTCCTAGATAACACTCCGAGTTCTTCAACAAGATAAAAACTTAGCAAACCTGGAAATCCCCGCTTGCTATGTTTTGATTAGTAATAGAACTCTAATGAGCAACTGATAGCTGCCACTTCCTAGTGACATCTTTAATTGACGTCTTATGTCCAGCAAACTTGCGTCAAACCCGGCACCTGTCAGGTATAAATATTACCAACGTTGCCTTAAGCAATGCGAAGCTGTGAGCTGTGAGAGCGAAGCTAACTGCTGTTGAGCGTTGCCTGTCGCTGCAGCCTGCTATCCTGTGGTGGTGAAGCTGCTGATTACCATTATCGCCGCTACAGCGCGACCTATGGTGCAGTACGCTTGAGGAGCCGTGCAGCCGTCCTCTGCGAAGACATCCAGCCCAGCTGCCCGCGGACGCTGTCACCCCTCCTTCCTCCAGACGCGCTGAGAGAAGCCGCTGCCTTTCTCGTGCAGAGAAATCCAGTCCCGGCGCTTCCAGTTTACCCTCGCAGGTGACTGGGATATCGAGAGAGACCCCTGAAGGAGATACCAATCCTCCATCATTCTATTCAGAGGTATGGTGTTGACTAAACCCTTAGACGAGAATTCTTGAAACAAACCTTGGCAAAACCAACTTAACTTAAGCTACTTACTTACTCCCCCTTCTCACGTGTTAGGCCTAGGTCAGGCACACTGGGGTAGGCTTAGTTAGAAGCACCAGTTGAGTATGTTAGCCTAATGTATATATGACTGTATAAATGTTTTATTACTTTTAAACCATTGTATGGCTAAGAAACCATATCAATGCTTTTACAGTTCTATTTCGCTATTCTTATCTTACTGTACGTACTTTTTATAATAACAGTTATTGCAATTGTGGCAATACATTTCTCTTGTACGAGAAGAAAGACTGTTCAATAAATGTTAACCCTTTATTGATACACGCCCGTCTCTCTATTCTCTACATACTGTGAAAGTAAACTGCACTAGACTGACTGAGTGAAATCTATGTCTATTGTTTCACACGACCCTAGAGATCGACTCTTGATCTGAGGAGCAAAGTTGTCATGTTGCACGGTTGTTGGAAAGCTGAATCCCTTCTTGTCTGTGCCAAGGAAGCTGATCACTTCCTATGCAGAGAAGAAAGTTTCCAGTGACCTCTGAGCTAGTTGGTAACACAACCCAATTAAGTTTAGCATAGTCAGTGGAGGCCTGGAATATAAGCAGTTCCACGTCGATACTACTGTTTATGTTATTCCAATGCGCAGGGCCTAGTGGGAAACTAGGAACTACACTACATGGCGCCCAACGTTTGGTAAGGCGATAAACTAACGCAAGACTTGTAGAGTAACTCAGTCGTGCATATTTCACACCCCTTTCTCCCGTAAATACTCCAATAGACGTCTGGAGTGGGTGAAAGGTTAAAATCCGCCCGACCTTAGTAGGAAGAGATTCCTATGTAAAGCTCTGGTTTATTCAACGTTGAAGGATACAGTGTTCCAAAATATTGTGCATCTAATCTTTGTCTCCTTGGAGACCTACTCTGCAAAACTGCATTTTTAAAAAAAGAAAAATGTCAGACAATGAAGAAGCAGCTAGGCTGGCTTCCATACTAATAGAGGAGGACTCGAGTCTCCTACAGGCAGACCCGGATGCTATTATCATCCCGGTCCAGTTAAGAAGATCTATAACTTTAAAACTTATAGAAAACGGACTGCCACCTCAAGGTGGTACAGTAATTTTCGTGATAGAGGCTCACGAGTATCGGCAGACAGAGGTATTCTATTCATGGATAAACTTTCCAGCGGTAAACGCTATAACACAAGAGTTTCACTATTACAAAATAGAGGAACCTCCGGATGAGTACGCCCCTTTCGAGGAGGTTGAAATTCCACTTAAATTTCAAGAGCACCTGCTCTGGTTTAATGGCGCCCTAAAACACAATGATCACATAACCAGGCTCGGTCCACTAGGTAGACCAGGAGCCACGTGGCCGGTTCTAGCCAGCTACACACCACATCCTGACATTATAAAAATGTCTAGAGAAGAGCTGTTAGCACAGCTAAACACATTAATAAAAATACATAGGCAATTAGTCCAATATGTAATACGGACTGCAACAGTCCAGCCAGCTGTTCATACACCACAGCTGACCCCTCATCAGGGGAACACAAATAAAATTACACCACAGAACATACAGTCATGTCTTGGTAAAACACCCGTAAAACGGGAACAAATTCCTTTCTGGTTAGCCCAGAAAATCACTCAAATAGAGGCAGTATTTCCTGATACCACCCCTATTGAGAAACACAGAATCTTGACCATCTGCCTTCCTATGGGAATCGCACCACACGTGGAGGACTGCGACACTTGGGGTACAGTCTTTGCTTCCATTTACACAAAAACACACGGTGTTCCGTCTATGGCGGTAATACCAGACGTGCTAAAACAGATTCAAAATGAATTCGGTCCAGAACCAGCTTTAAATCTAGGTATGAAATTACTGAAAGACTTCAAGCAGGTCACGGCTATATTATTAGCCAATGTAAAGGGAGAAGCAGCATCTGTGGCGATTCGCCAGAAGTTGAGGGAAACAGATATAAAAGATCCTGTTGAGCTTGCCAAAATCATAGAAAAATGCTATGAAGAATTAGGTAGAGACAGCTTGGGTGGAAAACCAGTTAAGCCCCAACTGCTCGAAAATCCTGAAAAATTATTTATTAAAAATAATTTAAACACTCCTAAAAAGAGCTGGGATGGAAATAAACAATCCACTCCCAAGGAAAAAGTTTTCCAGTCCAGAGGAAGGTCTCCTCGACGGAGGGAAAGAACTCCGACTCGAGAATGCCAGTCTCCCCAACGGGAGCCCTCTGAGAAAAGATATAACCTTAGAAATAGGGATAATATAAAAAGACCTGATAGATATCAAAGTATTGATACACGTCCCTCTCGATCTTTTCCACAGAATTCGGAAAGAAGAGGACGGTCAGACCCAGGAGAGCACACCAAGTCCAAAGACAAGGAACCTGCTCAAAATAAGAAATCTCAATTTCCTAAAAAGAAGGTAGCCAGTATTAGAGTAATCAACCATGCCGAGAATACTGAGGACACAGTTGAAAAACGGGGAGTGGGCATTGACAATGTTGGACAGTGCAGCAGAGATCAGTATAGCGCGCAAGATCTTGATGAGTCATCTGGAGACAGTGGACACGAATGAATACATTCAGGTTGAAACTGCCGACGCCAGGCTTAGCGAGCCCCATAAAATATACGAAATAACATTGCGTATAGAGGGTGATAAGACTAGGAAAATTAAGGGTCTGTTTTGGGATAAGCTCTCGAAAGGCTATGATATTCTGTTAGCTGAAAAAGATTGGCCCCCGGAGTTTGTCAGGGAGTGCCCTCGTGGCGAAGAAGTGATTATGCCTGCCTTCTCGAATCACATTCCGATTCATAAAAAATACACATATGCAAGGAAATGGGCAGTAGCCCAGGCACCTGCATTGTATAAAAATCATGTAGGATGGGATGAGGATTCTCCGCCTCACAAAATCCAACTAAAAAGTGAACCAACTGCCCAACGGCAGTATCCCATAAAGCAAGAAGCTAAAAAACAAGTCAGGGAGATCTTAGATCAACTTGAGTACCAGGGGGTGATTGAAACATGCACCTCTCAAATGAACAATCCTTTGTTTCCTGTCTCCAAGCCAGACAATTCATATCGTCTAGTTTTGGACTACAGACACCTTAATACTTGTTGCAAAACCTTTGCAGTACAAAACTCGCATAGTGCAGCCCTAATGAATAACATAGTTAGGAAAAAATACAAAACGACATTAGACATTTCTAATGGTTTCTTTTGTCAAAACATTGCACCAGAAAGCAGATACTTGACCGCTTTCTCCGCATTTGGGTCACAGAAAAAATTCTGTCGACTCCCACAGGGGTTCAAGAACAGCCCAGGACTATTCTCAGCTAGGGTAACAGAGTTACTACAAATCTATGATGATGAAGCATTATCTTACGTAGATGATATTTATCTCACAGACGATGACTTGGATACTCACTTGAAAAGAGTGAACACCATTATACTTGGGTTCGCAGCAGAGGGTTACAAATTCAACTTTAAAAAGTCCCGAATTGCCCATCTGACAGTACTGTTTTTAGGGTACGAATTATCAAGTGAAGGGAAAAGCCTAGCGGACAACTTCTTAGAGAAGTGCGCTGTACTCCAAGCTCCAAAAACGCTGAAGAATTTACAATCAATACTAGGTTTTCTGAATTTCGGAAGAACTTACATCCTAAATTACGCAGAGAGGGTTAAACCTCTCTACGAACTAATAAAACCTGATTTAAAACAAATCAATTGGACTCAAAAACACACAGAAATTTTGAGATCACTGCAAACAGACATGTTAGCAAAAACAAAATTAGATACACGTGACAACACACGTGATCTGGTAATCCGAGTCATCCCAGGAAGATGCGGATTCACATACCTAACCTCTAATGAGGGAGAAAAGGTACCAATAGCTTACAAATCACATTTGTACACAAGGGCTGAAATAAAATTCAGTTCAACGGAAAAAATTCTAACTGCAGTTCAGACTGCTGTAGCGAAAGAAAGGCCCCTAGCACAAGGTAAACGAATATTAATCGTAACTCCTATACCGGCTTTAGAAGCGGTAACTAAAGCTAGCATTCCTAATGCTAAAGCTTTGCATCCTAGATGGATTCAGTGGGTTAATTCTCTTGCTGCAACAGACGTAGTTTACGAATTTGATCCTAACTTAAAAACACAGGAATTTTTACAATATGAATACGAATGTCCTCTGCCAATTGAAATCCTGCCTCTCGAAGAATACGGAAGTATTATATATACTGACGGATCAGCACAACCCGCAGTTGGGGGTAAGCAAGCTTACAGTGCTGCGTGCGCGATTGTTAAAGGTCGCTGGCACAAAGGAAAATTTAGACCATTGGTCACTAAAACACAATCTCTAGGAGATTGCTCGGCTCAACGAGCTGAATTAGTAGCATTTAAGATGGCGCTAGAAAATACTGATCGCGAATTCCCCACACTAATAGTGTGCGATTCTTTTTATTGCGTACAATCTTATAATGAATACTTGCAGAATTGGGTGGAAAATGGTTTCAAAGATGCAAAAGGTGGCACAATAAAGCATAAAATGCTTTGGGAACAGGTAGTTCTTTTACAAAAAGAACTACAAAAGACTCACGTGATACATACACTGAGTCATCAACGTGATGGCGTTCACGTTGCAGGGAATTCATTGGCTGACGAAGCCGCGAAGGCAGCTGTGCAAACGGCTTCCGTAGCCGCGATAACTCGGTCACAAACAAAAATAGACAGCGATGTTCTACAAGCTGTCAGTGCGTCAGTAAGAAATGATAAGAAAACACTCCCAAAAGGCTTTCCTGAAAAGTACTTGTACTTAACGGATACAAATAATGTTCCTTTTGCTCGAATCCCTGGAGTGGGGGATAGAGTAATTCCAAACAAGGAACACAGACTAGGACTAATAAAAGCGGCACACGAAGGGCTTGCTTCTGCACACGCTGGCATTTCCGCAACAGTATCACTATTAAAACAGAGATATTGGTGGCCTCGCTTGAGAATACAAACTAAAAAGTATGTATTGGAATGCGACATATGCCAAAGGATAAAAGTTTCAACAGTGAAACGACCAGCGCAGACACCCCTTCTCATCTCGGATAAACCATTTGCATGCGTTTACCTGGACCACTGTGGTCCCCTACAAAGGGACGGTAACTATAGATATATCATGGTAGCAGTGGATTCCTGTACGAGGTTCATATGGATGTGGCCCCAGCGCTCGGCTGACGCTAGAACGGTTATAAAAGATTTGCGAGTCTTTATCGGCACATACGCAATTACCACGTTCCATTCTGACCAGGGTCCTGCTTTCAGCTCTCGAGCTTATAGGGAGGCCATGGCCAGCATGGGAATTGGGTTGCGGTATTCTTGTCCGTCGCATCCCGAAGGGAATAGTGTGGTAGAAAGAAAAAACCGGGACATAAAGCAATCTATAACAGCGAAGGTATTAGGTTCAGGCGCTGGGTGGGTCAAACATTTAATAAGTGTCCAGACTAGTCTTAACAACATGCCAAGAAATTCTCTAAAAGGTTTCAGCCCATACGAACTATTGTTCGGAATAAGAATGAACGTTCAGGACCTCGATAGTCAGATGTCAGTGGTACAAAAAGAAACAAAGCAGTTTGAAGTAAAAGACCGTTTGGCTGTTTTACAGGAACTGAATGAAACAAGAAAATCATTAAGCAACATAAAGTTAAAGCAACAGCCAAGTACCACTGACGAGGCACCACCCGCAACAGCCCCAGCAAGGCCTGTCTGGATTCCAAAGATTGGGGATCTAGTCAGAGAAAAGATCGCGGTTAAGAAGGAATTTGGGCCTTCTTACAGAAAAGCAGTACCTGTCTTAGCAGTTACTGGAACAAGATCAGTTGTGCTACCGCCCCTTGCTGGTAAAAAGGAGAACAGAATCGTGTCCATCGATCTGGTAAAACCACAAGCATGTGGCCTATAATCAACAGTAGGCCCAGTGGACTCCCAAGAAACAACAGAATACCCAAACTTGCAACAATCCAAGAGGTTCAAACTGAAAGACTCATCACATTCGATCAGCCTGCAGTGCACAATGAAGGACTATGCAATACAGCCATGGAACTCGTGCCTCTTGAAACACAGATTGAAACAGTTCGTCAAGAAACAACACCAGTCTACACTAATGTGGCATCAGAAAGTGCTACCGAGAGACAGATTGAAAGAACAATCCCATCAATTGACAGAACTGCCTCTGGTTATTTCATCAACTTCGACAACTTCTCTGAAGATTTAAATGACCCCGAAGTGATGCCAGAAACAAAAAAGTCCTTTAAAGAAAAAGCAACGGAACTCTTTCATCAACTGAAGGAAATCTACCTCATTTCCCCTTGGCTAGAGTTCTGGTTCGGTCTAGGTGTATTTTTCCTCCTGCTTTGGCTCATCATGGTACTGTGTTTGGGAAAATTCATTGAAGGAAAATATATTACAATGGACACAGCAAGTCAGAACATCAACCTAGTCCTGAAACCACACAGATCATCCCACGTGAAGAAAAGAGAACTGTCAACAGTAAATGTCACAGCAATTCCAATACCTGGTGGGGTAGTATGGGAGAAAACAGACTATGAGATCTATGGTCCGGTCGAAATCCTGAAGTATCCTCATCAACTAAAGGTTTCCTTAAGTGACTTTGTTACACCAAGTACATTCTCTGATAATTGGGACTTTAACAGTATTAATGACATGATGTCTGATTTAGTAATGTCAGCTAGATTCACAGATCATGATTATTTACAAGGTTCATCTAGTTATGAGCAGTTATTCTGTTATACCCACTATGGGGATCATTACTTGCATAAATCTGCACAGCCTAGAAATGTTTTTATGTATAACCAATGGGAACATTGTTCTACACCACCTAAGAGCAGTTCTAAAGCATTTTTTGAGAAATTCAAATATTTTTCAGGGTTTAACACCAGTGATGCAGAAACGTTTTATTATAAACTGTTAGATAAAACAGGAATGAAAACAATGCTGACAAATTCTAAATTGATATATTCAGAAGCATTTTATGACAAAATGATGACATTTGGTTTTGATTATTGGAAAAATAATATTGAAACGAAATCAATTTGGGGTACAAAAGATTGGCAGGTGCAAGGCATAGAAGCACTTTTTAGAACCTGCATGATACCAGAACAAATGTTATTTTTAAATGACACTGTACACCAAACATCTTGTCTTGGCCTAGCCAAAAACAAAGAAATGAAAACACCGTCCATACCAAAGCCAATAGCTGAGAATGCAACTGCAGATAATGAGTTAGACGTGTCACACATTTTACATTTCAACAGAACACATCCTGATTGGAAAAAGTGGTTAATCTGGCCTACAGACACAAATAGCTGTCAAGATCGATTCCTGAATAAAACACAGGGTTTAAAAATGACCAGATTAGACTCAAGATATTCCCAGAGACAACATCCAGGAATTATAACCACATACAGTGTAGGCAAACTCTGCCTAGAATGGCTAACTACATCCACACTGGCTGAAATTAAGCAACACTTGTCTTTATTAAAAGATGGTGCTGATTTGCGCGATTTCATTCTTGGACCACGCAAACAGCGTCAAAAGCGTTTCATAGCGACCAGCATCTATGCTGCTTACAACGAGGCTTGGAAAGTAAAGCAAATTGAAACTGCTGAAAAGATACGAGAAATTGATCGTATTAATTTGGAAAAATCACTTTCTGTAGTAGACAATGGGTTAATGACTCTGTCTTCCAGAATATATTCTTTGGACAATATTGTATCATCTGCCTTTGATGTGATAGACAGAGATTTGCTAATGTTACAACATGGCCAATCTCAATTACGCTCTATTATAGAATTAGGCTGGACGCTGCAAAATCTTCGTTCAGGCTATGTGCCTTGGCGTTTGATAAACACAACGTCATTATTTTCCATTTTTAACCTTACTGATAAACAGATCAGTTTGGCACAGAAAGGAGCAGACTATACAATTTTGAGCATCGAGAAACTCGAGAGATTACCATTGACAATGTCAGAGAGTCCTGTCATTGAATGGATAATACACGGAATTATCACAATTCCGATAACAACTTTCCGCTTTAAAAAGTGCCTTGAATACATACCTGCTGGCCAATATGAACAATTGGGTAAGGGATATGTTAAATCCGAATGGAAATTACCATACACTCATTCTTGCTATAGTGACAGCGACAAAAATGTATTTCTTAGTGGTGACAACTGTAAACATTCACTAAGCGGTATACTTTTGTGTCAGGGTATTAATTTACACGGAGCATGCGATGGAAATTCAAACAACCTTTCATGCCACCAGCTAGTCACACCTGCAACTCAGATAGAGCCCTTCTTTATGCAACTCGCAAACGGGAGTTACATTCTAAGAACGGATCACAGGTGCTGTGGCCTCGCGCCCGGACTAAGTTATCTAGTAGAAGTAACGTCCATGGTCAAATGCTGTATGCAAGCATTGTTCCCGAGCGGGCCTCCAGACACAGTGACTCCCCTCTGGCCTCGTCTGAATCTCTATTCTATACGAATTGATACATTAAGCAAAATGAAATCTGTGCTTTTACAGACAACAGTGCCTATAACGTCATCTAAAGAGACGTATGATCTTCTAGTCGCAAGGACGGCTACTGAGGTCCATGACCTTTTATCAACAAATTGCCCCGTGCATTTCGTACAAATGCTCGACCAACTCCTTAACATGTCTAGTGCTACAAGCATCCCAGGCATATTTAAGACAGTCTTTACGGGACTGCTAACACCCTTCCAGGCAATTTTGGGAATCTTTCCTAATTTTGTGCACTCCATCTTTGGTGGTATTCCACTATTTTTTGGACTCATCGCAGGGATTCTATTTTTGACCATCCTGCTACGTTATGGCAAGCCTCGGCTCAGACATAGCTCCCATGGGAATGGAAGAAACAATCCTAGCAATGCGCTACAGGGACAGGATAACTAACGTCCTCGGATTGGCCAGGCTGAGAGATCTAAACATGACCTGGTTCCTTTCATTCAGACCGATATGGCAAAATTGCATTTTACCTGTGCTACGGTGTATGCTTTGCGGCGAGGAATGCGTGTTGGACATCTGTCTTTCACTTCCATCAGCAGTACCAATGGACGTCGATACTTTGCTCAGTCCAATAACGGCTCACGCATTGTGTTGTCCCCAGCGGCTACCAATTCTGATGACGGCATTCGTGGAGACTCCTGTACTACAGCCAAGTGGTAACAGTGGAGCGAGTGACAAAAGCAACATCATCCAGGTACAACGTTCTGTGAGCATTGCTGGTCCCGGCTATGATGACAGCAATCATTCTCACACCTGCCAAGTTACAGCGCTATCTAATTTGGTTGAACTATCACCTGATTTTGTAGACCAATTCTTTGCGAGCCTGTCTGATACGATGTTCTCACCCACAGAGAAACAATAACTTTTGAGAAGCTTTCCGACACACGGCGTTCCCATGAACTCTGAATTCGGCCTTCAGTTTTGATCAACATAAAACTGCCAGGAGCTTTGGTAAAACTGATTTTTTCTTTGAATTGGACAATTTTTCAAATATTGACCCTTTTCTTTTTGGCACGAACAATTCTTTGCTTAACGTAAAAACTATTCTTAGAGAACAGAAGCTTCACACTTCTATTTCTAAACACATCTAGAGACATAACAACATAACACCAGCCTCTAGCACACATATTATTACAATGCATTTTTATGTGATGATTTATCTCGCATTTCTTCTGTCAGAGATACTTCATGTGTAATTCTTTATGCATAATCGTTCATTGATTTCATATGCAAATAATTTTTTTGAATGATTACTATGCTTTTAAAACTACGTACAGTACCTAAATTCCGTGTATTACAAGTACGCCTATTTCGAATGCATTTATGTATTTTGGGGTGGGCTATGTTACACAATGTTACACATGCATCTAATTGCTTAGTTTTAGTAATTTTGATGGACATGAATTCGTGGAGTGGGTGTCATGTGCTTATCTAGGTTCCTGATCGATACTGTGACCTTATGCCCCTATTCGGCTATAAAGCCCTTTGTTCCCTATATTGGCATAACCGTTCAAGTACGATTTTCTGTAAAGTCATCTCTGGCCTCACACGAGCAGAGCCACAGAGCCACATTCCAGCATGACTCTCTGCTACTTCCTTTGCGACCAATTAGTGCAATGACAGAGCAGCAGTCACTATCTGATATTCCTAGATAACACTCCGAGTTCTTCAACAAGATAAAAACTTAGCAAACCTGGAAATCCCCGCTTGCTATGTTTTGATTAGTAATAGAACTCTAATGAGCAACTGATAGCTGCCACTTCCTAGTGACATCTTTAATTGACGTCTTATGTCCAGCAAACTTGCGTCAAACCCGGCACCTGTCAGGTATAAATATTACCAACGTTGCCTTAAGCAATGCGAAGCTGTGAGCTGTGAGAGCGAAGCTAACTGCTGTTGAGCGTTGCCTGTCGCTGCAGCCTGCTATCCTGTGGTGGTGAAGCTGCTGATTACCATTATCGCCGCTACAGCGCGACCTATGGTGCAGTACGCTTGAGGAGCCGTGCAGCCGTCCTCTGCGAAGACATCCAGCCCAGCTGCCCGCGGACGCTGTCACCCCTCCTTCCTCCAGACGCGCTGAGAGAAGCCGCTGCCTTTCTCGTGCAGAGAAATCCAGTCCCGGCGCTTCCAGTTTACCCTCGCAGGTGACTGGGATATCGAGAGAGACCCCTGAAGGAGATACCAATCCTCCATCATTCTATTCAGAGGTATGGTGTTGACTAAACCCTTAGACGAGAATTCTTGAAACAAACCTTGGCAAAACCAACTTAACTTAAGCTACTTACTTACTCCCCCTTCTCACGTGTTAGGCCTAGGTCAGGCACACTGGGGTAGGCTTAGTTAGAAGCACCAGTTGAGTATGTTAGCCTAATGTATATATGACTGTATAAATGTTTTATTACTTTTAAACCATTGTATGGCTAAGAAACCATATCAATGCTTTTACAGTTCTATTTCGCTATTCTTATCTTACTGTACGTACTTTTTATAATAACAGTTATTGCAATTGTGGCAATACATTTCTCTTGTACGAGAAGAAAGACTGTTCAATAAATGTTAACCCTTTATTGATACACGCCCGTCTCTCTATTCTCTACATACTGTGAAAGTAAACTGCACTAGACTGACTGAGTGAAATCTATGTCTATTGTTTCACACGACCCTAGAGATCGACTCTTGATCTGAGGAGCAAAGTTGTCATGTTGCACGGTTGTTGGAAAGCTGAATCCCTTCTTGTCTGTGCCAAGGAAGCTGATCACTTCCTATGCAGAGAAGAAAGTTTCCAGTGACCTCTGAGCTAGTTGGTAACACAACCCAATTAAGTTTAGCATAGTCAGTGGAGGCCTGGAATATAAGCAGTTCCACGTCGATACTACTGTTTATGTTATTCCAATGCGCAGGGCCTAGTGGGAAACTAGGAACTACACTACATTAAGACAAGGCCACTGCAACAGAGTTAGGGTAAGGAGCACTAGATTGGAGACACATGTGCACACCTGTGTGTTGGCCATCTTTACGCGAGAAGCTACAGTTGTGGATGGTGTGGTAGCAGCACACAGGTATCCTGTGTGCGGCAGTTTGAAAATGCGAATTTGAACTGTCCAAGTAATGCCTTTTGAGAGCCCTAAGCCTTTGTTTTAAATATTAATAAGTCACCCCTACGAACGCCGTTTTGCCCTTAATGGAGGGGGCTGGATATTTGAAAGTAGTACTTGTGGAAGTTAATTTTGGACATGTCATTAGAGCGAAATATTCTCAAAAACGATTTTCACTTTAGCAAGACTAGCTGCTTCCATACAGAATCATTAGGCTACATTTTTACATTTATTGAATGAAAAATTCGGAATGGCAGTTGCTAGAGAAATGTTTCAAAGACTGCTTGCCTAGGTATTCAATTTGTAATTTAATGATAAGGATGATTTTTTTCTAACTATTAAGCAATTGGTGCTTTTAGAAAGTTAACATATTGTGCCTAATGTGTGTAAGCTTACATTTCTTACCTGGCAGCTGGATGGCTTCCTGGTAGTGAGATGTGCATTGTTCCCAGAAAGAGGGTTTTGTGGATATTAAAGCAAAAACTCTGGGTGGGCACAAGAGCTCTGACATGGGGAAGAAGAGTTCTGCCACATTGTGCCATACAGGACTGTCCTTGAATGCTGTGCAGGAGGGGTGTAGCAGAGGTGGAGGGAGGATGTGGCTTCCTAAAATTAGCCTGGGGTCCTGGTATCTAGAACTTTCCATCTACACTTATAAACCCCTGCACAAGCCAGTGGCAGCGAGCAAATACCTTAACTTGGATGGCAACACACCAGGACCATGGCCAGCTGGAAAGACAAGCCATCAGATGCTCCTAATAGACCAAGAACTTTGCCTGCAGCTGACCCCCAGGATTAGATGAGTTACTCCAGGTCTAGTGGTGCTGGTCTCTTATATCCACTGAGGACCAGCTGGGGGAAGACTTGGACTCCACTGCCTCCGATGCCCTGCAAAATTGCCAGGAGGCCACGGGGTCTGTGGAGGGTGAAGAAGAGAAGAAAGCTGGTGCAGGTGGCCAGTCAAACCAGCTCCCCACAAATCATGTAGATTAGAGACCGGGCAATATATTGGGAATGCTCCAGGTGACTAGAGCATGCCACAAGGAGCAAAGCAAGCCAAGAATCACCAATTGCCCCCACAGGCTGAGTTATGGTCCCCGGTACTGCCTCAACACCAATCTGGCACTTGGGTGGCCAGTTGGCAGGGCTCTCAGAATTAAAATAAAAAACGAAAAAAGAAAAGCAGCAAATAAAAAGACTTGACAACCCCCGAACAGAGTGGGAGAGACACTGATCTAATATTCGAATCACTGACAAAATATCGACCAAGAAAATATCGACCTACGAAAATATCGATGCTGAAATATCGAAGGCAAGAATATCAACATCCTATCTACACCATGGTAAGTACAAAAATATAGAAATAAAAATATAGATGTTAAAAATATCGATGGTAAAAATATTGTTTTTTTCTGTAAAAATATAAATGTAAAAAAAAGTAAATAAGACTAATAAATAAAATAAACATAGTTAAAAATATCTAATAAGGTTTAAAATTAATAAATAATACATACAAAATAATAATACATTAATTAAACATATACAGAAACTATATAATATATACGTACTTACCAATACGTTTTAATATTTTTTTTAATATTTTATAAATTATTAAAAAAAATATTATAAATTACAAATACATTTACAAACATAAAACAAAAACATAAATACAAAGCAAACAATTTTGTTTAATACATTTAAAAATATATATATACTTTAATTATATACTACAGTATCTAAAATTATACAAAAATATTAAATAGCTAAATAAATAAAAATACTATTCAAAATCCATAAGTAAAAAAAATACAGTAATAGAAATGTTGGATAGCATAGAACTTTGAATTACTATTCCCACTCCAGAGAGCACAACAGTGGAGAAACCTTTGGATAGCGTAGGGGTAAAAATTACTATTCCAACTCTAGAGAGTGCAACCGTAGGGAAAGCGTTGTATGCGTAGGGGTAAAAATTACTATTCCCACTCCAGAGAGTGCAACAGTAGGGAAAGCGTTGGATAGCGTAGGGGTAAAGATTACTATTCCAACTCCAAAAAGTGCAACAGTAGGGAAAGCGTTGGATAGCGTAGGGGTAAAAATTACTATTCCAACTCCGGAGAGTGCAGTAGAAGGGAAATCGTTGGATAGCGCAGGGGTAAAATTCCTATTCCAACTCCAGAGAGTGCAACAGTAGAGAAAGCGTTGGAAAGCGTAGAAGTTAAATATAACATACTTATAAATAATTGTTGTAAATAAATTTTAAATATAGAATTTTTAAATAACTCTACATAATTTGCAAATACCCAATAATAATTACTAAAAACATCATTACTAATTAACAATAAATTAACAATAAATACCAATAAATATTAATTAATAAATATTAATGGACAAATAATAAATATTGAACACTAAAATATGTTTCAAAACAAAAAAATATTAAGAATTAAAAATTGATTAACAATTAAACAAGGGTAAACAAAAATGTATTTGTAAATCAAAAATATTTTTATGAAAAAATAATTACCAATTAATAAAATATAATTTCCAATTAATAAAAAGTTATTAACAATTAAAAATATGAATTACCAGTTAAAAAAAGTAATTACCAATAAAAAAAATGAATTGCCAATTAAAGCCATCCCAGGATGCACAAATGGACCCTTCACCTGCCAATCCTGCAAGTACGCTATCTGTAATTCAAAGACTATATTATCTTTGAAAGGAACCTTACACCACGGTTAAAGAAAATATATTCCTGTTTAATTTTTCTCTGTATTCATTTTTTACATTATTTTTTGTTGATAAAAACACATAGGTTGCCCCAAGGCAGGAGCGTGCAAGAGAAAAGATGTGATCCAGAAAGTGAAAACAAGTGAAGAGGAGAAAAGAAATTACACAGTAGTGATTAAGAGATAGTTTGCATAATTTTACAATCAATACTGGATACAAAATTCGCCGTATTGAACACCTGGCCAACAAATGGTCCTAGGTATATATATTGAAAGTGTCGACGTTTCGAACCGACTTATTCCCAACCGGTGATTTGGACCTGGGGATTGCGAGTCTTCATCAGGACAAAGAGCAAAAGGGGCAACCAGGGGATATGGAATAACCCTAAAAAGAGAGGAATTGAGGAATTACTATCCGTGGTGAAAAAGGGTTGAAGCCTATCCCCCACCGGTTGGGAATAAGTCGAGTCGAAACGTCGACACTTTCAATATATATACCTAGGACCATTTGTTTGCCAACATTGTATACAGTGCAAAACTGAGGATATTTATGCTTATGTACCACAATGTTGTTGATCACAATAAGAACTACGTTGTTGGCCAGGTGTTCAATACGGCGAATTTTGTATCCAGTATTGATTGTAAAATTATGCAAACTATCTCTTAATCACTACTGTGTAATTTCTTTTCTCCTCTTCACTTGTTTTCACTTTCTGGATCACATCTTTTCTCTTGCACGCTCCTGCCTTGGGGCAACCTATGTGTTTTTATCGACAAAAAATAATGTAAAAAATGAATTCAGAGAAAAATTAAACAGGAATATATTTTCTTTAACCGTGGTGTAAAGTTCCTTTCAAAGATAATATACAGCCTGATTCATGAACGGGCCGTTTTGCGAGGCTCAAATAGCGAATCATAAGGAATCGCTATTTGAGACTCGCAAAACGGTATTCATGTAGGAATCTCAATATTAATTGCGATTCCCACTGATTCCTTATTTGCGATTAGCTAATTGCTAATCGCAAATAAGGAATAACTCCCCATGCATTCCTATGGGCCAAAAGGCCCATAGAAATGCATGGGGAGTCATTCCTCATTTGCGATTAGCAATTAGCTAATTGCAAATGAGATTGCGAGTACAAGGGTGCCAGGGGTGTCCAAAGGACACCCTGTAGCACCCCTGCAATGGAAATTAACACAGGTGTTGCACACACACATGACCAAAGGACATGTGTGTGTGTAACGTGCAACTCAGAAAAATGCATTTAAATGCATTTTTCTGAGTTTTCGCAATTTACCACGAGGTTTGACCTCGCGGTAAATTGCGGCTCGAAAATGCGATTTCGCAATTGTAAAATGGATGATGAATTACATTTAAGGAATCTCAAATAGAGATTCCTTAAATGGAAATCCTCGCAAATATGCGAATTAGCAAATAGCGATTTTTGCATTTGGGATTTTGAATCCCAAATGCAAACATCGCACTCGCAAAGGGCCAGATTCTCAGAATCTGGCCCTTTGCGAGCCGATTTAGGCTTCATGAATTAGGCTGATAGTCTTTGAATTACAGATAGCAGACTGATCATTGTTGCTCTTGATTTGAACATTGATTCATCTTTGATTTGATCAAATATTGTAATTTATAGGTTCAGGACCATTGTTTGTTTATAATTACATTCACCCAGGTCCATACCTTATGGGCCACCCCATTCTTGTAATGGTAATCCTGCAAGTTCGGCTGCATCAGGACCCACACTACACCCACAAACACCAAACAAAGCTCCGACATTAACCACCTAAAGTGCATCCTGCTCAACACCCGCTCAGTCCACAGACACGCCATTGAACTATGGAACCTACTAGACAACACTACGCCGGACATCGCCTTTCTTACGGACACCTGGATGAACGCCTCATCAGCTCCAGACATCGCCATAGCCATCCCGGACGGCTACAAGATCATCCGAAAGGACCGCATCAACCAGACAGGAGGAGGCATCGCCATCGTCCACAAGAACACCATGCGCATCACGACCAGCTCCGACGACACCCTCACAGACACCGAACACCTCCACTTCCAGATTCACACCGACCCCAAGACCACACTTAGAGGCACCCTCATCTACAGACCACCAGGACCCCGCACACAATTCAGCGAAGACATCACTGACTTCCTCAGCCCACACGCCCTCCCCTCCGAAGACTACATTCTACTAGGGGACCTCAACTTCCACCTGGAAAAGAACAACAACAGCAACACCACCACCCTTCTGGACAACCTCGCCAATCTCGGACTCAAACAACTGGTAAACACCCCCACCCACTACGCCAGACACACGCTTGACCCAATCTTCTCCTCCAGCAAGCACGTCTCCTTCAATCACGTCACAGGACTCCACTGGACGGACCACAGCTGCCTTCACTTCAGCTTCAGAAAGACCACAACCCACCACCACCCACAACAAGTCCCCCCCAGAAACTGGAACGAACTTACCACGACCAGCTCACCACATCGCTAAGCCAAAACCCTCCCGCCAAATCATCGGACCCAAATCAAGCAGCCATCAATGTCGCACAATTGGATCACCCACTGCGCTGACGAATTAGCACCCTTGAAAAAGCAACACAACAAGCCAGGTAGCAAAAAAGTCTCCTGGTTCAATGATGAGCTCAAGAACTCCAAAAAGAACTGCTGCACCCTCGAGAAAGCCTGGCGAAAAAACCCAACCACAGACAACATGACCGCCCTCAAGGACGCCACCCGCAAACACCACCAGCTAATCTGATCCACCAAGAAATCAGCATTTAAGGATCGACTCGACAACCGCCCACAACAGCAAGGAACTCTTCAGCATCGTCAAAGAGCTTACCAATCCCAGCGCCGACACCAACAACATCACTCCCTCTCAAGGCCTCTGCGACTCTCTAGCCTCGTTCTTCCACAGAAAAATCACTGACATATATACCAGCTTCGGCGACCAGTCCACTCCCCTTACCACCGAACTGAAGCACCCCACCACCACCCTTTGCGCTTGGAACCCGATCAGCACCGAAGACACCATCCGCTTGATGAACTCCATTCACTCCGGATCACCAACCGACCCATGCCCCCACCACATCTTCAAGAAGGCCGACTCCATCATCGCACCCCAACTCCGGGATATCATCAACTGCTCCCTCAACACCGCTACCTTCCCGGAAAGCTGGAAACATGCCGAACTCAGTGCCCTCCTGAAGAAACGTACAGCAGACCCCACTGAACTTAAGAACTACCGCCCCATCTCGCTCCTCCCTTTCCCTGCCAAAGTCATAGAGAAGGCCGTCAACAGTGACCTCGCCGCCTTCATCGAGTCCAATGACTCCCTCGACCCCTCACAGTCCGGCTTCCGAGCCAAACACAGCACCGAGACTGCCCTCATCGCAGCCACAGACGACATCCGAACACTACTCGACAACGGGGAAACAGCTGCCCTTATCCTCCTGGACCTCTCCACAGCATTTGACACGGTCTGTCATAGCACCCTTGTACAACACCTCAGCAACGTCGGGTTACAAGGAAAAGCATTGGATCGGATCATATCGTTCCTCGACGGAAGAACCCAGAGAGTCCGCCTCCCCCCTTTCAGATCAGAGGCCACCAAAGTCATCTGCGGCATACCACAAGGATCATCGCTCAGCCCCACCCTCTTCAATGTCTACATGAGCCCCCTTGCATCCATCGCACGCCAACACAACCTCAACATCATCTCCTACGCTGATGACACACAGCTGATCCTCTCCCTCACCAAAGACCCAAACACCGCCAAAACCAACCTACACAAAGGGATGAAAGACGTAGCCGAATGGATGAAGAACAGCCGTTTAAAACTGAACACAGGCAAGACGGAAGTCCTCATCCTAGGATCATCCCCCTCTGCATGGGACGACTCATGGTGGCCACCGGCCCGAGGAAGCGCGCCCAAACCAACGAACCATGCTCGCAACCTGGGATTCATTCTAGACTCCACCCTCTCGATGACCAGACAAGTCAACGCCATCTCATCATCATGCTTTAACATCTTATGTATGCTCAAAAAGATCTTCCGATGGATCCCCACCGAAACAAGAAAGATGGTCACCCAAGCACTTGTCACAAGCCGACTGGACTACGGAAACACCCTCTACACCGTAACCACAGCCAAATTACAGAAAAAACTCCAACGCATTCAGAACGCATCCACCAGACTCATCCTAGACTTACCCCGCCACAATCACATATCCGGTCACCTGAGAGACCTTCATTGGCTCCCCGTCAACAAGAGAATAACGTTCCGTCTCCTCACCCACAAGCACAAATGAAAATTAATGAAAATCAATTTGTAAAGTGCTGCAGTTGCCCTGAGGCATCCAGGCGCTGGAGTTAAAAACAGACCTGACCACTGAGGTTACTAGTTTTTGAACAGGAGGGTTTTAAGCTGTTTCCTGAAACTGGTGAGATTTACATTGTTTCGCATCTGCAGAGGGAGGGTGTTCCATAGTTTGGCAACATTGTATGAGAACGAGCGTCCTCCTGCTCTAGTTCTGAATATTCTAGGGATTTTGGCAAGTGTAGCAGTTGAGGAGCGTAGAGTTTTATTGGGCAGGTATGGGGAGATCAGGGAGGAGTTGATTTCTGCGCCCGTTTTCCAGAAAGTCTGGTGGGCGATGCAGAGAGCCTTGAACTTTACTCTGTCCCTGACAGGCAGACAGTGTAGAGTTTTTAGGCCAGATTTTAATGAGGTCCTCCGAGGGACTGCCAGGAGCGCCCGGGCAGCACAGTTTTGAGTGCGCTGAAGCTTTTGTAGGGTGTAGTCCGGGGCTCCAAGATAAAGGGCATTGTTGAAATCCAGCCGTGATTGGATCAGGCCCTGTATAACAATTTGTCTGGCCTCGAATGGAAGGAGGGGAAGGATTTTTTTAATCACCCTGAGAAGGCCGATACAGGTGGCTGACACCTTAGTGGCCTGAGTATTAAGGCTCAGCGATTTGTCGAGCCATACTCCCAGGCTTTTGATGTTGTCTTTGGGGAGTGGGGGGGTGCCCATGCTTGGGGGCCATATTAGCTCCAGAGTGGAGGGGGTCGCTGGGCCAAGGAGCATAAGCTCAGTTTTATCATCGTTGAGCTTCAAGCATGAGCTCAACATCCAGCTTTTTACGTCCTCCAGGCAGGCCGCCAGGTCAGGTGAAGACTGGAGACCGCTCTTCTGTGCAAGGGAGACCACCAGCTGGGTGTCGTCCGCATAGGAGATGATATTGACACCATGCGGACGAACAATCCCAGCCAGCGGCCTCATGTATACATTGAAGAGCGTAGGGCTTAGGGAAGAGCCCTGCGGCACTCTGCACCCTAGTGGCCTACTAGAGGACACAGATGTGCCGTCGAAGACCTGGAAGGTTCTGTCTGACAGGAAGGATTCCAGCCCCGGCAGGGTATCTCCGGACACACCCAGGTCGGCAAGACGGTTCAGCAGAATTTTGTGGTGTACCGTGTCAAACGCGGCACTTAGATCGAGGAGGATCACTGCCACTGATCCCCCTCGATCCAAGATCCGTCTTGCCTCCTCAGTTACAGCTAGTAGGGCGGTCTCTGTCCCATGTTTAGGGCGAAAACCCATCTGGGAAGCATCAAGGAGGTGGTTGTCCTCGAGGAATGTCGTCAGAGTGGTATTGACGTGCTTCTCCAGGATTTTAGATGCCCATGGGAGCAGGGAGATTGGGCGGTAGTTACTGGCGTTAGCTGGGTCAAGGGAAGGTTTCTTTAGGAGGGCCCGCACCATTGCGTGCTTCCAGGTTACGGGTACTGTCTTGCTCAATATAGAAGAGTTCAGCAGTTCTAAGAGGGTGGGGAAGATGATGTTACTGGCTAGGCCCAGTGGACCTGGAGGGGCCGGAACGCATGGGGAGCCTGTTTTTATTTGTAAGGCTAGTTTCTCCAGGGTTTCCATAGTTATCAAGGGAAACAATTTCAGCTCAATGTCCCTGTCCAGAGCAGAGTCCAGGCATTGAGGGGGCAGGTCGATGGGCGAGTTTAGGAAGGAAGAGTATATTTTATTCACTTTTTGGAAAAAGAATTCCACCAAGTCATTGCATTTGGACGATGAATTGTTATTATCTGAGGCGGGCGGGGGAGGTTTTATCAGAGAATTTACTATGTGATATATTTCTTTAGGTTTCGATTTAGCCACTGTTATTTTATGTGTTTAGTAGGCTGCTTGCGAGGTTTTTATGGCCATTTTGTACTTCCTAATAATTTCCCTGTAAATAGTTTTTTCGGCTGGGTTGTAGGATATGCGCCACTTCCTCTCTTGTCTCTTGCATAGACGTTTCTGGTTTCTGATGTCTTCTGAATACCATAGGGCTGATTTGCTTTGTCTTTTGGATCTGGATGGATATGATGGGAGACTTGAGTCCAGAGAGGTTGTTAGCCACTCTTCATATCTGATGTTATTGGACGTAGGGTCATGAGAGAGGGAGGGTCTGGTGCTACTGAGAGTCTTCATCCAGTTGTCAAGAGGGAGTTTTGACCAGTTTCGAGTTTTCCTGAATGTAAACAGGGAGGGGGGTGGTTTGCTCGTGGTCCAGGTAAAACATGTCAGGAAGTGATGGGACCATGGAAGATTGTTAATAGGGCCTACTTTGAGCTGGTCACTGTTACTGAAAATTGGGTCTAGAAGATGCCCCTTTTCATGTGTGACCGAAGGAATTAGTTGCTCTAACTGGATGGCAGCCAGGTTTGATTGTATCTCTGATGCCGTGGGATCTAGCAAGTTGTCAAAATGGATGTTAAAATCTCCCAGAATGGTGAAATTGGAGGGGGAGACAACCAGCTGTGAAGCCACTGAAAGGAGAGAGGTATTGAATTGTCCGGTGGGACCCGGGGGGCGATAAATGAGGATGCCGGTAAAACTGGAATTGGGGGAGAACTCGATGGAAAAAGATAGGTTTTCGCAGTCCTCAATGTTGTCCGCTAAACAGCGGCAGAGATACTTCTCTTTGTAGATAATTGCGAGGCCGCCACCTCTACCTAGTGGTCGATCAACCCGCGCTATCTGGTATCCTAGAATTATGGCCTGTGCTAGGTCCGGCTGAGAGTCTTGGTTCAGCCAAGTTTCAGTTAGAAAAATAGCATCAAGGGAGTGTTCGTCTAATAGCAAGGAGATTTCTGTACAATGTTTTACTAGTGACCTGCAGTTAAGTAGGAACATGGAGTATTCCTTTGCCTCAGCTCTGGTGTGGACGGTTTTTGAGGTGAGTTCAGACTTACAATACATGCAGCGGTGGGGGATCTCCAAAGGATGTCCTGGGGTTCCACAGCTTGGTAGTATCGGTGGACGTAGCTGATGTAAGAGGCTCGAGCTGTATACCTGTCTACAGGCCCCTGAAGGGCCAAGGGGCAGGGCCCCAGGGCCCGGCCGGGCGCGGACGAGCGCAGACGAGCTTGCCATAAGCGCGCCTTCGGCGCGCAATCGTTGCGCCCGCTGCGCTCGTCCGCTGCGCGTTCTTCGGGTGAGCATTGTTTTATAAGTGAAGTAAGTGGGTGGTAGAGGGGGCGTGGCCTGCCCGAGTGGGCGTGTCTGCTGGTTCAGGGAGGGCGTCCAGAATGGAGGAACACTCGACCGCATCAGCTTTCAGTCAGCTGTGCGGGGTGTCGGCTGGTCCGAGTGGCGAGTGCCCAGGGGTGAGTGAGTAACCAATAACACACAAATAACAAGTGATTTTTAAAATATGGCGAGTTTAAAAATCTCCCGGCTTTCCGCCTCAGGAGGGTAGTCTGTAATGCAGCGACGCTCTTACTCAGCGCGCGCTTTATGTGCAGGGGGGCGCTGCCCGAGTGGGCATGTCTGCTGGTTCAGGGAGGGCGTCCGGAATGGAGGAACACTCGACCGCGTCAGCTTTCAGTCAGCTGTGCGGGGTGTCGGCTGGTCCGAGTGGCAAGTGCCCAGGGGTGAGTGAGTAACCAATAACACACAAATAACAAGTGATTTTTAAAATATGGCGAGTTTAAAAATCTCCCGGCTTTCCGCCTCAGGAGGGTAGTCTGTAATGCAGCGACGCTCTTACTCAGCGCGCGCTTTATGTGCAGGGGGGCGTGGCCTGCCCGAGTGGGCGTGCCTGCTGGTTCAGGGAGGGCGTCGGAATGGAGGAACACTCAACCGCATCAGCTTTCAGTCAGCTGTGCGGGGTGTTGGCTGGTCCGAGTGGCGAGTGCCCAGGGGTGAGTGAGTAACCAATAACACACAAATAACAAGTGATTTTTAAAATATGGCGAGTTTAAAAATCTCCCGGCTTTCCGCCTCATGAGGGTTGTCTGTAAAAAGCCCTCTACAACCTAGGACCCAAATACCTCAACACGCGCCTAACCTTTTACACCCCCACCCGCCAACTACGATCGTCCAATCAAGCCCTCGCCACGCATCCGAAGAACCACCATGGGAGAAAGATCTTTCTCCTACTTAGTGGCCAAAACCTGGAACTCTCTCCCCACCCCCCTCCGCCTTACACAGAACCACCTCTCCTTCAGAAAACAACTAAAACTTGGCTATTTGATAAGTAACGAACCCCCTCCCTCAAGCGCCTTGAGACCCTCCGGGTGAGTAGTGCGCTATACAAATCTTGACTTGACTTGACTTGACTTGAATCCTATTCCCCTATAAACCCACAACCCGCTCCAGCACTAAAACATAAAATTTAATTAAAAATAATATTATTAATATGTAATAAACAGTACACATATAATTTAAAACAAATTAAATTCTTAACAAAAAACATATAACACATACATATAAAATACATAATAAAATACATAACAACAAACAAATATTGATATTAGTAACATTGAAATTAGTATCATTGATATATTTGATATTGATATTACTAACTTCGATATTACTTACATCGATATAAAAAAAATCGATATTACTTACCTTAGGGTCGATATTCTGTCCAATGATATTCTTGACCTCGATATTCTTCCCCTTCGATATTTCTAACTCGATATTACTGTAGGTCGATATTTAGGAATCGATATTTAGACTGTGCACCCTAATATTCATGATTTCCTGGCTGTGCTGGGGGCATGCAGGCCTACTGCTCACTGTGCAATGACTGACAACCACAAACGGGTCACATCATTGGAACTGGCCCGAGTGGGTCAGCTCTGATTTATTTATTCTCTTGGCCACATCCGAGAGAGGGTAGTGTTGCATGGTGTGGTCACTCCGTTTGAGGTTGAGCCCCGGTGGCTTATTACAGCCCTTCCCACATTGGATGATGACTAGGATGGGTTGAGCAGATATGGTCTTGGAGTCAGTGGCTTCAGCCAAATTGGACCTCAGGACACACTCCTGGCTTTGGGTTACTCCCAGGGGTTCATAAGCATTTAAAGTGTTTCGGGTATGAGGCAATGGAGTTATGGGACTAGTTTAAGGATGGCTCTGATTCCACCAGCCGATGTCAAGTGTGCTTCATTCTTGTGTCTAGGTATTCCTGGTTCAGGCATCAGCTCCTCGGTTTCCTCATCCATTGGCGGTGGGGTCCACTCACTTGAACCATGATATATTGTGGATTGCAACCCGCTGTTTCTGTTTCTGATCAGGACGAAGTCTCCGAAGGCAATGTCTGTGGCCTTGGCCTCTCTCGCTTTGGTGATTTGTTTATTGATCGGCTGCTATCACCCCTGACTGCTGATGGGGTTAAAACAGTGTGGTCTTCAACCCAGCCCTGTTTAAATATTGTCTTTAACTGGTCTCCACAGCATCATGGTGATAAGGGTGCACTGAGTTGTGCAGTGTGGCCTGTTTGTGTGGGTGCACAGGAAATTATACAGACTCCACTCCAGGTCTGCCCCTTGTTCAATGGCAAGCCTGAGGTCTTTGTTGAGAGTTCGCATGAAGCGCTCTATATAACCATTTGTCGGAGGTGACTGGGATGTGCTCTTATGATGGAGTATTCCTAGACTACCCACATATTTCTTAAACTTAGCCCCCCGGAACAGGACCCAGCAGTCTTATCCCCCAGAATGCCATCAAGGTTGTCAGCTCCACAACAGGGTATCATGAGTACCCATCCATCAGCACCAGGGTGAGCCTCCCATCAGTAAAGCGCTCCTAATCAATGCTCACTTTGGACCAGGTTGCACCTATTGCTCCTTCAGTGATGATGCTCGTGGGCAGACCTGCCCCTTCATAAGTTGGTATGATGGGCACATCTTCACCATTCCCTCTACAAGAGTGTCGAACCACATCTACTCATAGATGTGGGATTTTGTTTTCTCTGCCCCTTGATGGCTGTGATAGATCAACTCGACTAATATGGTTTTCAAAGCTTGTGGGATTAGTAGATGATCGCCCTCATAATGATCCCATCTCCTGTAGTGCTAATTTCCCCAAAACAGCTTCTGGAGCTGGCTTGATGTAGTTTTGTTAGCCAACACCCACTAGTTTGCAATCCTCAGAAACTCCTTCTACATGTTATTCCACATCACATATTGCACTCTATGGACAGCCTCATCTGTCATTGTTGCTCTCTGGATGTCGGCCCGGGTCATCACTCGTGGATAGGCACCTCTGGTTTTCATGCATATGCCTTCTCTTGCATCATCTTCTAGTCATCTTCTTAGACTTCTCATTTTTCATCCTCAGGGATGAGTGTGGGGCAGTGTCCCAGAATAAGGTGACCAATGATTTGTGGTTGGTGATTGCTTTGAACTAATAGAAGTGATGACACCCCCCTTTTAATAGCTTGTGCCTCCCTTTCGATTTGTGCACAACACACCGCCATGGTTGTGCGTGCCTGGTTGGCAGATGCCAGTGGGGCCCATACTCTAGGCTCCTCTTGTGTGACAACTCCATTGTGTTGACATCCACTAAGAGTTCGGTCCCATGCAGGTGTTGAAGTACACAATGGTGGTATTGAATTAGTACAGCCCTCCTGATGCTGCAGAAGGTTTCCTCCTCCTAGGTGCCCTATTCCAGCTTTATCACTGTCTTGGTAAGGTCTCTCAGTGGTTCCAACAATATTGCCAGGTTTTGAAGTATTCGCTTACAAATATGTTGCCATCCCAAGAAAATTGATGACCTCAGTGGCATTTGGTTGGGTGGGAGTTTTTTTAGGGTTTCAGAATTCTGAGAGTCTACCTCCAGGCTATCTTTCGAGAACACGTATCTGTGGAATTCAATGCTTGAATCGAAGAAAAAGCACTTGTATCTGTGAAGGATGAGGCCATAATTGCAGAGTCTGCACAGTGGACAAAGGCAGCAATGATAGTCTTCAAGGGTGGTAGAACAGAGAAGGATGTTATTTCTTTTGTTTAGGACTCCCTTTATTACAGAAAGTGTTTCCCAAAAAGTGTTTTGAAGCACTTCGGCAACTGAGTAGATCTCAGAATTGAACCTTTTGTAGTGCCCTATCTGTAGGTGGGCTGACTATGTAGTAATGTAGTGACTGTCAGGCTGAAGAATGAGCTGGTGGTACCCAGTGTTTATCTAGTTTTTAAAAACCCTGTGACCCATCCAGGTCAGTGATTAAATTGTGTATAGTGAGCATGATCAGTCTTTTGCACTTTATCGGCTACTTGGGCTTCTTAATGATAACCATGAGGACACCCATCTTTTGGCCCTGATACTTGCTCAATGACATCCAGCTTCTCCAACTTCTCGAGTTCTTGCTGCACCAGTGGCAATTGGTACAACCGCACTCTCATATGTTGGTTAAAGACCTTGTTGATGTGCAGTCGCATTGGGGCCCCTGTTAGGCAACCAATATCTTTGAACAGATGTGGAAAATAGTCCAATAGGCTCTGACTTTCATAAGCGTATATCTTGGTCTTTGATGGTCGTAGAATCAGTTGGGGTTTCAGTTTCTGTTACTGGGGTTTATTCATGATGTTTACAGAGGCACCTGTATCTAGGAGGACTGCACTGTATCTAGTCACAGTTCCTCTATGAGGGCAATCTATGAGAACGTTGGGGCATATTACCAAGCAATAGCGATAATTATTGCTATTGCTTGGTTAGCGTGAAAAAAATATTGCCGAGCTGCGGCGATTTTTATCACAGATAAACCTTGGTATTACCAAGGTTTATCGCAAATGCGATAAAAATCGGCCGCAATGCATGAATATTGCTGAAAAGTCAGCAATATTCATGCATTAGCGAGCTAATGCTCGTAGCCATGTTATCCACCTCCCATTGGATAACATGGCTAAGAACTGCTCAGGGCAGGTGTTAGCTTTTGGAGATATTCGCGCTTAGCGCAAATATCTCCAAAAGTTGGTAATAGGAGATAGCGATGTTAGCGACTGTTTCCAGTCGCTAACATCTTGGCACGCCCACTTTGCATGTCATTAGTGATAAATATCACTGACATGCAAAGTGGGGCCCAAGATGGTCGCTATCTCCTACTAGCTGTCGCTAACAGCTAGGTAATAGGGAGATAATTTTCTCTCCGCATTCTTAGCTGTGTATCTAGGTCTCAATGAGGATTGTGACTGTATCCTTGACTGTCATTTCGCAGACTGGCTGCTGTCATCACCCTTTCTACCCAGGTGATGAAAATGAGCTGATAAACACCTCTTCCTCTTCTTTTCCTCCATCTTCGGGCCCCTCATTACTCCATCTCCAGTGATCTTGGGGATTTGGAGGTAACTTCTCCTACAGGGTGAGTTTCCTCCTCTGTCTCCACCTCTGCATATTCTGGAGAAGTGATTCACCTTCTCGCACGTGTAGGAGTCTTGTTCTGTACTGGACCCTTGTCTGTCTCATAGGATTCCAATCCACAGATCCGGCATTGCCCACCAGCCTCCAGTTGTGTCACCCCACTTGGTCTAGGGGCTGAACAGCTCTGAATGGCATCCACTGTCTCTACTTTTATGGCTTATGTCTTGCTGACAGGATGCTGGATCACACCTCCAGTGAAGGCCATCTCCATTTCTTTGCCAAAAATACTTGAGAGGTACTGAGACAAAAATCGGATCAATATAGCCTCCAATGTGATGTCTGGTTGGCGGAGGATTAGGCGACGTAACATAGATGGCTTTCACCCTTTTATCAGCTGAACCTAAACCTCCTTCAGCTTCTCATAATCCTTGCACATGCTCCCCAGCTCCTGCAGGCAAGCAGTTGCCTATTGTCTCCTCTTTATGCTGCCAGTCCTGCCTCAATTCGTAACTTGTAAAGGCTGCGTTGAACTGGGTATCACAATGTGCATTAAGCACCATCGTTGCTGCCTCATTGTCCTCATCATTACCGTGTTGGGATCTATGAGTTCACTGAAAGACAAGAGTGCTTCCATGGTCACATGGATGTTGGTGACACCTGTGTGCTGCGTAGCGGGTGATGCTGCTTCTTGTGCATCACCCACTCAAGTCTACTGCTGTCAGGTGAGTCTCCTTTGTGCTTCACTATCCTCCCTGGGGGTCTTTCTGTGCTGGTGGAGGAGGGTGTGTGCACTTCAGGTCACTGCTGATGACAAATGTGGCACAGGTTGGGGCTGATGCACAGGTGCATGTGTGCTGTGTATGAGTTCAGCACCTTGCACCATCTGCTACCTCACACTGATGCTGTCACTCAATGGGTCATTTTCTGGCCTCCTGGTCTGGAGGTATGTCTTTAGTGCAGGAGGCAATATTGGGCACAGTGTCCACCGAGCAGCACCTAATGATGCGCTAGCTCCCTCTCTGCCACACTATGCACTGCAATAATGCAGCACTGGATCATGCGGGTCTACTCAGGGTATCAGGTGAGCGGGCAATCACAACCTTGCTGAGCCAGTCTGCACACAGTGCTGTGGTGTTCCTATGCCAATTCACTATGGTTGACTGAAGCACCAGGGCTACAGGCACATTGCAGGCCATTTCAGTTCAGTATTCAGGTAAGGCGCCACTCCCCAGGCATGAGTCGGAGGTCCTAAGAGGAGTTCCCTGCTCATCGTCAGTGTGCTGTGGGGCAGACAGGCAGGCAAAACGCTCACTGCCCAATGACGACAGACCCCCACACAGGGCATACTATTGGGACTAGTCCCGTGCAGCTCGGCTGCCATTTATATATCCCCTCAGCTGCACCCGGACAGATGAGGGTAGTGTACTGCATTTGCTCCGCATGAGCTAGAGCCCAGATGACTCATTACAATGGCCTGGAGCAAAACATAATGCTATCTGGGCACCATTTGCATATGTTTTTTCTTCTTCATAGTGCTCCGAAGATGGGCATGGACCCCACCAATGTGATTATAAAGTGTCCTAGTGATCTGCAGGAGGTGCATCCTTCTCCTCACCCCAGCAACAGTTACAAACTTGCACTAAGTTTATGGGGTCATGAAAATTATGATCCCCAGACAAAAGAACCATGATTTAAGTATTCCTAAAGCTGGGGCTTAATGCTCTGCTGCTAGGCAGTGCAGCAACCCTCTAGTGATTGTTTCTATGGCTTCATTATGTGGCCTGAAGGTGGGAAAAACGTTTCAGGACACTAATTGAATTGCAATGCTTTATTCACAAATGCTTTTATGCAAAACATTTGTTAATGAATGATGCAATAAATATTTCATAGTGAATGCAAATGAAAATGGTAACTGTATCTATTGGTTTTAATGTTGAATCTTAGTATGTGATTATTGTATTCATTTTAACATTGATGACTCCTTGCCAACACTAAGTGGCTTGCCTTATATATTGATGTGGTGACCCCTTGACAACGTCTTAAGGCCTACTTTATTTAAACTGACACAGCCTTATACTGTGGTGTTAGTAAATCCACTGTGGCACAGTGGATAATTACAGCAACCGAAGTAGAGAAGGTCATCCAAAAGTCCTGGGCGGACTGTGCCCTCGGCCCAAATGGCCCAAATGGCCAAAAGATCTTGTCCCACAATGGGCGGACTTCTGAGCATCAATGTTTAATTTCGTTTTGAAGAACAATGCTATTCCTGACAGCTGAAGGGGCTCCATACTCCATCCCATTTTTAAGATGGGCCTGGCATGTTCACCCAGCAACTGTAGAATAATAGCATTGATGGATGTTGAGTTAAAATATGTTTCAACGCTGTTATTGCATGATCTGGAATCCTGGTTGTACGACAAAGATAGAATCCCCTTTAGCCAAACTGGCTTCCTAAGGGGCCAAGGAACTTCAACCAATCTTATGACCCTGAGCTTAATCAGGAACAGAGCAAAAGCAACTGGGACACCTCTTTATAAATGCTTTGTTGATTTTAAAGCAGCTTTTGATGGTGCCTCTTGGGACAAACTATGAGCCAAGCTTTTTCCGATGGGGTATCCCACAAAACATCCTACGAGCAATTAGGCTGGTATATTCAGATACCTGGGTCAAGATTAAAATTGCAGATGGCTTGTGCGTATCAAGGAAGGTGTAAATAAGTTTGGTGTAAAACAGGGGTGTGTCTCAGCCCCTTCCTCTTTAATCTTTGGCAGATCTCTCTACTGAGCTAGACAAACAGAAGGCTCATGCACCGAGCATTGGAGGGCAGCAAATGTCTCATATCCTTTATGCTGATGACCTGGTGCTGTTTAGCAACACTTGAATAGGCCTTCAAAGGCTGCTTAACACTCTTGGAGCTTATATTGAAAAGAATGGCCTGGAAATAAATATTTCGAAAACAAGTGTGTTGGTGTGCAATCGTCCTTCTAAGACCAATAAAAAATAGCTTATTAAGGGAAATAGAATTGTCAAACTCTACGTATACCTAGGAGTGAAAATAGACGCAAATGGCTCCTTTGATTCCCAGAAGAAGGCGATAAAGGTGAAAGCACAGACCTTTAATGATGGATTCTCGTTACTGGCCAGATCCATTCGAGGCCATGAACTAAAGCCCATGGGATCAGTTATGAAAGCCAACTTGTTGCCAACCCTTGCATATGGATTGGAGATCATGCTGGGGGGCAATGCTCTTCTGTTAGATTAATTGTTAATAAGAGCCTATAAACATACCTTTAGGCTCCCCAGGTGGGACTCTCCTTCACAGATCCGGCTAGAATTCCTGCTTGCAAAACAGACACTTGCTAGACCAGCAGCATTCATTAAGCTTTATCATAACCTGCGAGCAGCAGCTGAAAACACCCTGGCTAATCTAGTCTGGATAGAAATTAACCTACAACGGGGCAATGGTGTTCACAAGAAATATTTAGAAAACAGCATTAGGATGCCTGAACTGGGTGACCTTTGGACCTCTAATACTTCTGGAACAACCTTTAAGAAACTAGTAAATAAATCAACTAAATTACAAAGGTGGGTGGCAGACAAAGAAAGCCTGTCTAGACAGGGAAACAACCTTTACAACGCAGTCATTACATCGCACTACATTTACAATGCGGACATTACATTGCAACATCCTTTACAATGCAGGTCACTACAATGTATCCATTACATTGCATGTCACTACAACACATGACACTACAATGCATGTAACTACAATGCATCCATTACATCACATGTCATTACAATGCATACCATTACAACACATAGTACCCTTACACTATCCAACACTTACCCTACTGTTGCACCCTCTGTGGTTAGAATAGTCATTTTTACCCCTACACAATCCAACACTTACTCTACTGTTGTACCTCTGGAGTTAGAATAGCTATTGTTACCCTTACACTACCCAACACCTACCTTAAATGCAATGTAATTGTATGTGTTGTAATGGTATGTGTTGTAAAGATATAATGCGATGTAATGAAATGTGTTGAAAGGCATGCGTTGTAAATGTATGCATTGTAACATCATACATTCGTGTAGACATTGCCATGGGTGGCTGGTGTTGAAATCATATTCCATTCTAAGAGAATCAGCTCTGTTGGCTGCACTCTTCCACCGAAAGATCAAACAGAAATTTCTAGCCTTAAGATTCTGAGAAATACTCACACTAGACCTCAGGCAAAAATGGAGAATGACCGATCTAAGTGAAGTCCTGCCATCTATGCCACCAGAGAATGAAACATCGCTTCACATTGTATGCATTTGTCCTGTATTGATGGTTTAATGAAGATCTCTATTAAGGGAGTTCCTTGAACGGACAATTAGTTTGTGCAGGCCTGCTCTGGTATAGTCCATGAACCTATGCAACACAATGCTGAACATTAGACTGACTCAGTTATTGAATATTTTTAAAAGGGTAATCAGCGAACAGGTTATGCGATGAGTAATCCTGAGGGGGCTCCTAAATCCAATTTTAAAGCCTGATAAACCAGAAATCTCTTGGGGAAATTTAACATTCACAGATAATCAGCAAGGTCGGGCTGTAGGGGATTGCAATAATCATCTGCTCCCTTTCCTGCCTCACTCAGATAACTACTTTGTCTATTTTGGTTTTTATAATTATGTAAAGTTTTGCACAGTTGCACTTTTACAGTGGGACTCATAGCTCAGCCGGCACTGTATACATACCCGCCTCGGTCCTGCTTATATACATTTTAATTACTTATAATAATATACTTAAGAGACCTTGAGCCATCTGTATGGCAATTTTGCATTTTTAAATATTGCGGAAAATATCAGCACCTGTTTAGCCACTTTATCCAATGTAGCTTTGTATTTGGCATCTCAACTAAAATACCTAGGAAGGAAAGTTGAAGCAAGCGAAGGGCTTGTGTCGCGATGCCCAGAGGCCATATTAGCTGTATGATGAATCTCTTTTTAATTAATTTTGTAAGTATTTTTAAACATTATGAACTGTGTGATTTTGTTTAAGGTTTTAATTGACTAATAAACTAATAATTCTCTCTCCCATCTGGTTTGTGAGATATTGAGATTATTGGGATCATGACCCACTAGGAGTCTATTTTTATTTCAGAATGTCACCAAAGGTATTTTTATCTATCTGTAAGTATATATTCATGAATTCATAAGTAGTATTCAATAGTGTGTGTGTAATCAATGTACTTTTGGACAGATTTACAATAACTGGCACATCCCTGTATATTAGCAGTTATTGTGCGTGATGGAAAAATAGCCTTGGATGCGCCACATTGCTCAAGGATAGACAGATGCCTGATGCATCTGTTGGAGTAAAGGTGACTCAGTGCTGGAGTCATGTCGCAAGCGCGACACAACTCCAGCACTGCTCAGGGGCGGCCTATACTTGCTGTGCTGCGTCACTCCTTACACCTGATACAAGCAGGCTTAATGTTTTGGCTCAGCAGGGTAGTAAAAGTGACTCTGTGAAATCTTGAAGGTTTATTGCCTCACTTTTACGTGGCTTCCTTGCGACAGAAACCCCACCCTGCATACATTATACTTGACCCAGGTATAATGTATTGCAGAGCTTTACAACGTGATGCATCTCCCTAGATGATTTTGAAAATAGATAATATTTAACTCTAGAATTAGTTTCTGCAGCTGTAACTAATATTGGTGCGTGACTTATCTAGAGTGTTGCCCAGAATACATATTTGGAGTTTACTTTTTCAACGGTCAGAAACTGACTTTCAAGCTGAACAGGAGAGTCTTGCTGGCACTATCAGGTATATCTGAAGTAAATGGGCTTGCTCAATCTGCTCCTCCTGCACCTGCTAATTACTTCTATAATGGAAAAGTATTTGAGTGACTGTGCAACAGCAGACTCAAAGACATGAATGCAGTTGGGCCACATTCAGCTAGTGTTGGCACTAGGCAGCAAAAATGGTGCCAGTGAAGGGAAAAAGGCAGGAAGGCACAGCAATACCTTAAGGAAGTCGCATTCGCTTCCCTGACATGCAGTGCAGCACAGCGAGGTGAATTGCTGCACTACATGACTTTTTCATAAATCTGCCCCATAAATTCTGCATTGTGTAGGTGCAAGCAATCAGGATTGGCTGTAAATATAGGGCAACAACCGACTGTTCAAATTAATTAGAAGAGGTGAAATGTCTTCATGGAAAATGTACAAATCGAGTTAAGTAGCATTTCCGCAAACTTTGAAAACTGAACGTCAATCGCTATAGGAGCTGTGAAAAAACAGTAAAACCAAGAGATTTCGACATCGACATTGGACAAATGCAGCAATGACTAGAGGAAGCTCCAACTCCTGAGAATTAAAAGAACTATAGAGTATTTGAGCTTGTATGGAAAGGCACAGAAATGAGAGAAGGGGGGCTTAAAAATATATGTTGATATGAACAGATCACTCTAACCATATTATCTCCTGCTACAGAGCAGAACGAGTCAGCCGCGGGGTGGGTCTTCTGGTATGGCATAGGGGCATTGCCCCACCCCTGTTGAAAGCCAGCAGAGGCAAAGGGCATACATTTAATGATAATAAAACATTTTTATTATCATTTAAGTTTTTATCCTGCAGCCTGCCAGCCAAGCCAGAGGAGGGGCAGGAACATCCATAGTGATGCTGCAGCACCAGGGAGGAGGGTATATGGGGGGCACTGCTAACTGCGCAGGACGGTTTTATGCCCCAGAGGGCTGGCCAAACCGTCATGCGCATTTAGCCTACTCCAGCCCGAGCAGCGTTGCACAGCCTGGTGGAGAGACAACACAGGCTCCTAATATCTGTTTGAGCATTCAGTCCAATCCCAGCACAGCAATCCCAGAATTGGAGCAGTGCTGGGATTGGCAGCTGGGAGCCTGCATAGTGTACAGCAGTTCCTGGAAGGAGGCGAGGATCAGGAGAAAGCAGCGGCCTTCGGACCAGGTTAGAGCTATTTTATGACAGAATGGGGGTTAGGAGCACACTGCCTCACAGTCTCAGCTCAGTTCGCCCCTTTGCATCAGTGGTAAATGCAGTACACAGTTCAAACTTACTTCAAAATTAGCTGGAGTTTTTCACCAAAGTTGGTGCAGACATTGCTGTATATCTCTAGACACATGTTTCTGGGTTGAACCCATCTTCAGTAGAGAGCAGCATTATTAGAGAGCAAAGAAAAATCATCTGGGGTTGCTTGAAATGCTGCCAAGTTTCTCTCAGGTCACAGTACCACTCACAGGCACACAGGTGCATCTCCAAAGCTCGTCAGCCTGCTGGCTCAAGGGAGCCTGTTGAACAGAATGGGGGTTGGGAGCACACTGCCTCACAGTCCCAGCACAGTTCGCCCCTTTGCATCCTGGTAAATGCAGTACACAGTTCAAACTTACTTCAAAATTAACTGGAGTTTTTCACCAAAGTTGGTGCAGACATTGCTGTATATCTCTAGACTCGTGTTTCTGGGTTGAGCCCGTCTTCAGTAGAGAGCAGCAGTATTAGAGAGCAAAGAAAAATCATCTGGGGTTGCTTGAAATGCTGCCAAGTTTCTCTCAGGTCACAGTACCACTCATAGGCACACAGGTGCATCTCCAAAGCTCATCAGCTTGCTGGTTCAAGGGAGCCTTTTGAACAGAATGGGGGTTGGGAGCACACTGCCTCACAGTCCCAGCACAGTTCGCCCCTTTGCATCCTGGTAAATGCAGTACACAGTTCAAACTTACTTCAAAATTAGCTGGACTTTTTTACCAAAGTTGGTGCAGACATTGCTGTATATCTCTAGAGCTATTTTATGTATTTATAATTCTGTCTTTTTTTGTGTTCCCCTCACCTCACCACTTCACAGTACAAACGGCCGCTACTGTTCAGTCGAATGTCGTAAAAAGAAACTACCACCCTTAACCACAGACTTGACTTCAACCAACTGAAGTTGTATTTAAAATGTGTCAAACATGGGCTATTATTGGAAAAAACATTTTAGGAAATACCCTAAATAAATAAGAAGCTGAAAGCCAATTAAAGACAAAAGAAAAGCAGAGAAACCAAAGCAAAAACATCCTAAGGGATATGCTGAGGCATAAGGCTCTGGTCTGGCTGTAGATGCTGGGCAATAAACCTTTCAGAGTGTTGTGTAAAAAACATAGGCAGAAGGATGGTGCACAAATATTTCTGTCTATCTGATTTTGCCAACAACAGCTGACCAAGAAGTTGAATTTTATCACAGGTCTACCGTAAATGAGAATGTCTAGATCAGATAGATCACAGAATGAAGGCGGTCTGCAACAAGAGAAGAATTGATGTTATGGATGAAGAAATGCAATTTTAGATGTAGAAGTCAAAACTATGAAGTTAGTTACCACCCCCTAAAACAAGTTTACCCTTCATTTAGCAAACTTTTCCCAATTTTAGTTTTCTAATTATTTCAATTTTATACCCAATATTCATCAACAGGGGCATTTTTAGATCATCCATAAGCATATCATCTCAACACGTTTTTCACAACATCCCTGGCCACTGAATCACTGCTCTCCCCAAAGAGAGAAAATATGAGGGCAAATGTTACATTACACAACAAATTCATCATATGGGGCTTTCCCCATCACTTCAGCTCACATCTTTTTTCGGATACCTCCATACTCTGACTTTCCCCTCAATTTACTTCCAATGTCTTCCTTCCTAATTTATCTATCACAATTTTCTTTTCATCATTATTCTCACTTTCTTTCCTCATTTCCTACGCATGTAATGCTCTTTCAGAAAACTGGGTCTCCCAAGGCAATCTGAGTTAATGGGCCTCATTTGTGACAACTGGGGTGTTTCACTTCTGGTGTACTAGGGCCCCTGTCCTGCGGACCCTGTCCCTCCAGGCAAGTACCTCTTTTAGCACTTGGGAAGCAGGTTGTGGAGTTAGAACAGTCCAAGTCCTACTCAAGGAGGTTCTGTCAGCTAGTAACACAAAACTCAGCAACACAACAAATACCACTCAATACATTATTGTGGAGTCATTGCTTTCTCTTGTAAAGGGAATGGTACTTTAATACACAAATAACTAAATACTGTGCATGAAGTTACACATTTATGCAAAATGGCAGTGTGACTAACCAATGGTAGAACACTCAATTCAATTTGTTTACTTTATTCGGTTTCAATGAAAAAAAAACATAATAGTATATTCATCTCAAAACAATGCATTTTCCAAAGAATACATTAATTATTTGTTAAAATCACAGTAAATTATTTACAGAATAAAATTTGCATTCAAGGATTTCCGATTAAAAACATACGACAGAAATTTAAAGTGCATCAGATCTTAAGTTATAAATTAGTTCTGTGTCGAATACAAAATTTAAAAAACCTGGCTATTTTTAAAGCTAAAAAATAAGATTCCAAGAGTTGTAGAACCATGCCATTGGCGTAGGCCCAGGCTTTTTAGAATTGGTACGAGCCACCGCTTTCTAGGTTCGGTGTAGAATTTACAGAAAAGGGTTAAGTGTAAAAGCAATTGAGAGGATATTCCATCACAGGGACAATGGCATTGTGGTAGATAAAATTACCGAACTATTTTTCTATACATTAAATACCAATAAGGATAGCTCAATCAAATGAGAGGCAGAGTCCGTGGTATCTGAGTCTTACGGGCTTTAATTATGGTCCTCGAGGAACAGGACATCATGTTCCATCACCACTAAGGTTCAGGAAGGGCTATTCAACGTTTTATTAACATCACACGTTATATATAGTAAAACAGTATAATTGAAATGAATACAGTAGGCGTAACAGGTGGAACGAGAGAGATAAGAACACATGTGCGTAACAGGAGGCGTGTAAGAAGGCGTACACGTGGGCGTGCACTTGACATGTTAGTGAAACGTCACAAGAAACGTCACAAGTGGGAGGATGCTTAGAGAAAGTTTGCAGTATCAGCAGAAACCTTTGGCACGAGTGCGTGCGCAACTGAGCATGACGTGTAACCGGGGAGAACTGGGGGCTTTGACTTTAGCACTAGTAGAGGAGTCATGGAGTCTGGGATGTCAGAACGACCTGTACCTATAGCATATCTGGTATCTCATGTTTGGAGGATGTAGTGTCTGAAGTAAAAGGTCTCTCGGGCAGAGGCCGTTCAATACTGGATGTTAGTGCGTGCATACGTGTCTTGGTGCAATGCGCGGGGCCATGGGCCTACCATGGTAACGGGTTCTGTAAATCACTGCAAGGAGGACAGGAAGGCCGGGCCCTTTGCTCTGCAGCCGGGAATATGTTTACCTATTTCACTAGACTGGAATGTGTTTTCGAGGAGGCTGAGCAGATAACTTATAGGCAAAATACTGTCTTTGGCAGGCAGGCCAGGCCGAGCCGGGCACTGCTTCGCTGGGCAGGAAGTAGGGTAGACGTCAGGGATGCACACAGCTTTCAGAGACAGAAGAGACTCGGAGCCTCAATTAAGGGCCTAGCTCGACAGAGCCAGGAAACATGGAGAAAACGTGTGCTAGATTCAAAAGTGTACCATGTAAAGACGTTGGCACCATAGGCCTAGAAGCCTGATTAACGTGGTTTTCATGTAGGACTGGAAAGCTGACATGTTGAGGTTGGACGCAAATACATATGCGTCTTTCTAGCATGTACGGGAAGGAAGTTACATGACATACAAGGAACATGAGTGCATGGATAGGGTGCGAGTGGGGGACACATTAGCTACCTGAAAATTTCTATTACCTCATTCCCTCCTTGGCCCCTACTACACCCTTTAGGATATATCTATATTCATGAGACCGTCTATCTGTTCGTATAACATCATTTGTTCATCTTTCTTTATTCGGGAACGGGAACGTGTATTTGGACGGGAAATACATGCTGTGGCGCACAAGCCGCAAATCGCTGGCCCACATTGCAGACAGAGACAACAACTGAATACTATGAGCAGTATTAATCCTAGGAATGATAACACCTTCCATCCCCAGACCGATATCACACTCCAAAGCCAACCGGACCAAGTCCAGGTGCCAGGATTCTGGTGTATCTGATGAGCTATTTCATGAAGCCTTGTTATTGCCTTATACACGGATGGCGCGTTATTAGGAATGAAAACGCAACAACTGGATCCGATGACTCTACAAGCCCCGCCCCTATCAGCCAGGATGACGTCAAGGACAAGGCAATTTTGAAGAACAACGAGTCTCATAGCAGACTTCTCCTCAGTCAGGTTACCTAAAGCAGAAGTAGTCTCGTTCACTACTGCTTCCAAAGTTCTAGTTAATTTACGTATCAATTTACTGTTCTGGACAGGACCTACAAAGAAAAAGAACCCTTTATTGAAATCTGTATATTGCTCCCATGTTGTTTCAGTTTGGTCGACAATCGGGGTCTTGATCTCCCTTCTATGTCTTACATGCACAAGACGTGGATTTCGATGATAATCAGGCGGGGCTAGAAAAACAGGTGGCAATAGGAACGCGATATAACACGTCCCATCCCAATCTAATGGCAGACGTACATAAGCTGTCTGACCACATATAAAATAAGAATGGCGGGAGGCTTTGAAAGTAGACTTTCCTCTATCACTGAATTCGACCACAGTATTACAATCACTGTGTCCTAGATGTATTGAACCATTCTTTCTGACGCATAATTCGCCTTTTACTGGTAAAACGGAAATAAACGGCAAGTCTGAATTAGTCTCAGACTGCACATTCAGAATCATGAGGTTAAGTGTAAAATTACCTAATCCATACACTTCATTTCCTAGATCGGTCCCTGTCCTTTGGGGAAGACCTTTCTTGTCTGGGAAACATATTTTATTCATAACTGTATTCAGGTTCCCCCATATCCAATTGCCTTGGGAAAATGTGGACTTACTGTCTAGGGAGGACATTAAAGTAAACCATGCACCACACGAACCATTATGTGTAAACGGATAAGGAAAGAGGGGCAGAACTCCCTTGTATTTCTGATAGGGAGGGAGTCGGCCACATACCCAGCAATTGGTGGCATTGCTGGTCTGGTGAGAATGGTGTAACATACGGATAATAGTGTTGTTGCGCATTGCTAATCGATATGACAGTTCATGGGGGGGCAGGTCGCTGAAAGTGTGCTCTACAGTGTCATTAGAAGTATGTACATGAGAATCAAGAGGAAAGAAAACATGTAGCATTAAACTTATGCATATGATCGTAAGACTCAGAAGAAACATAAAAATTATTGCGATAACGCATCGAGTGTGCAAATTTTTGCAATATTTCTCTCTCTTTTTAATTCGCCTATCTCTCTGACTACTTGGGTCTATCTTATACATGTCAGAAACCTGTCTAACCGCTTCACCCGAGGGGGACTTAAACAATTAAACGCTGTCTGACTTACTAGACCTCAACTTGACATGGTACTCCGGCTGAGGAGTTTTCTCTAACAGGGGGAGTTTAGAGTCAGTGTCTGAAAGGGGGCAGTCCTTTAGTTCAGTCTCTGGACACAATCCATGGAATCGCTTCACGTGGCTGGAGTGCAACCATCCCTTACGACCTTCTATCTTTACTGCGGTCCTCGTCGTCAGCAACACCAATTTGGGCTGTTTCCACCTCGGCTCCAGAGGGCTTGATCTGTCGAAGTTCCGGACGTAGACGTGATCACCTGGAACGATTTCATGCGGTTTCACTTGGGTGTTGTCCGGGAAGGCAGCCGCGACCTGTGAACGACAAGATAGTAGTGCAGACATCAAGGAAGCCAAATAATCTGTCAGCATAGTACTATCAACGTCAGTTATTTTTCGGGGCATAGGCGTACCCCACATATTTGGGGGACGTCCAAATAATATTTCATATGGAGACAATCCGGTTCTGGAATGAGCTACCATACGCATATAGAAGAGGGCAACCGGCAAGGCTACCATCCAATCTACACCTTTTTCTGCACAGACCTTCGCTAACCGTGTTTTCAGGGTTTGATTATGTCTCTCAACGAGACCAGCGGCTTCGGGGTGTCGTACGCAGTGGAATTTCCACTGGTATCCTAACAGGAGTGATACCTGTTTCATGAGCTCGGACGAGAATGGCTGTCCATTATCAGAGTACACGACACGGGGCAAACCGTATCGCGGGAAAAATTCACGGACCAGTTGTTTGGCAGTGGTTACGGCAGTGTAATCTGGAACTGGATATGCTTCTCTCCATCGGGAAAGGGCACATACAACTACGAGGACATACTTGAATCCTCGGCATCTGTCCATCTGGATATAATCCATCTGGAGGACTTCAAAAGGATGGTCAGGAGGATGAATTCCACCTTGTTCCACGGGAATGCCTTTGCCTGGATTGAACTGACAACAGATCATGCAGGTACGCACTTTCTGTTTCGCTGCTGCACGTAAATGCTTGTTGAACCAAAGATTCTGAATGCTGTCTAACATGGCTTTCTCTCCTAAGTGTGCTGGACTATGTGCTGTATTAATAATAACTTGAACCATAGAGTCGGGGAGGAACCATGTGGCTCTTCCCTTCGTCATCCATCCCTGATCTGTCTGGATCCCTCCTTGTTCAGTCCATTTCTTGATTTCATCTGGAGTTGCATGTGTCTGTATGTCAAGTACATCTAGTGTGGGATCCTTAACTGTCATACAATGTGTCGAATTACTTCAGTCTTTGTCGTGTCAGTCGGAATGTCTGACTGAGTCTGGGCTGTGAGTTTAGCTGTTCGATCTGCCAGGTCGTTACCCTGGGAAATAGTATCAGTGACTTTAGTATGTGCCTTGCACTTCATGATGGCTATGGCTGTAGGCAAATGTATTTCTTCTAACAGGGCTTGAATGAGGGGACCGTGTTGTATTTTGGCACCGTGAGAAGTTAAAAAACCTCTTTCATCCCAGAGAACACCGAAGTCGTGAACGACTCCGAATGCATACTGTGAGTCTGTGTATATGTTTACTTTCTTATTCTTGGCTAGTATACAAGCTTGGGTCAGAGCGATGAGCTCTGCTGCTTGAGCAGACAGTGTGCCAATACGGTGTGTTTCTATGACTTCAGTTTCAGTGGTCACTGCATATGCGGCTACTAATTCTCCTGTACTTGTTCTCATACATGAACCATCCACGTAAAGTGTCAGGTCTGGGTCGGGCAATGCAATGTCTGTCAAGTCCTGTCTGGGCTTTGTCATGGTATTAATGACCTCTACGCAGTCATGTGGTGCTGGATCAGTTGTAATGGAGGGTAACAATGTGGCAGGGTTGAGTATGTTGCAACGTCTGATTTCTATGTGTGGTTGGAACAGTGTCAGTTCATATCCTGTCAGTCGTGCTATAGTCAAGTGCTGTGTCTGGGTTCGGTTTAAGAGAACTTCCACGGAGTGTGGAACTTGTACTGTCAGTGGATGTCCTAACACTATCGAGTCGCTTTGTCTGATAGCTAGAGCTGTTGCTGCAACTGATTTAAGGCACGCAGGCAAAGCCTGGGCTACTGGATCCAATGTACTAGAAAAATAAGCACAAGGCTTGTGTTTTCCTGCTTGATCTTGTGTGAGGACAGATAATGCTGTGCCATCGCGTTCAGTAACAAAAAGTGTAAAAGGTTTGCTGTAACATGGTGTCGCTAAAACTGGTGCTTGACATAAAGCTTTCTTCAGTTCATCAAAAGCTTGTGTATGTTCTTGGGTCCAAGGGAGGACAGTCGAAGTCGCTGCCTCCTGTGTTGTCAATTGTATGAGTGGCTTGGCTAGATAGGCATACTGAGGAATCCATTGTCTGCAGTAAGAAGTGAGGCCAATGAAGGCCCGTACTTCCTTTTGTGTCTTGTGTTGTGGCAGATGTGCAATTAACTGAATACGGTCGGGTGTCAACTGTCTACCCCTCTTGGACAGCAAGTGTCCAAGGTACACCACTTGCTGGACACAGAATTGTAGCTTCGAAGGGGACACTTTATGCCCCTTTTCGGCCAGAAAATACAAGACTGTCAGTGATGCACGTTCGCAGTCACGTTCGGTCCGTGCTGTTATTAACAAGTCATCAACATATTGCAGCAGTGCAGTGTCAGTAGGCATGTGAATACAATCTAATTGTCGTTTCAGTGCTTGGCTGTAAATACTAGGACTTTCTGTGAACCCTTGAGGTGCACGTGCAAATTTGAAGCTTCGGCCATTTAAACAGAGTCCGAAAAGGTACTGGCTTTCCGGATGAATGGGAACACTGAAGAAGGCGTTCTTGAGATCGATTACAGTAAAGAGCGCAGCTTCGGAATCAATGGCAGTCAATAGGGAAGAAATATCGGGGACTACTGGGTACTGTGGTACTATGCATTTATTGAGTTCTCGAAGGTCGATCACCAGTCTGTAGACTGGAGGTGCATTTGGGTCAGTTTGTTTAAGTATCGGAATGATTGGAGAATTACATACATTGGAGTCAGTTTCTACAACCACTCCTTGTGCAATGAGTTCGTCAATAATTTTAAGCAAGGCTGCTACAGCCTCGGGTGGTAACTTGTATTGTCTGATACGGGGCAGTACAGCACCTTGTTTGAGAGTGACACGATATGGTGTAATATGCATACAACCTACATCAGTTGGACCTTGTGCCCATAAATGCTGTGGTACATTCTGCAATCTTGGATCAAAATCTCTCAACACATAATGTCCTTTAAAGTCACGTGAAAATAATCTCACTCCTTCCGGAGAACAACATATCACTGCACCTAGTGCTTTCAACGTTTTTATACCAAGCAAGTTTTCCGGACATCATTTCGTAAGTAACAAATCTGTAGTACGTGATAATGGACCAACTTCTAAGGAAACTGGTTTTGACACTTCATTAACAATAGGCTTTCCTGAAAATCCAAGGGAAACATTCTGTGAGCCTGAGAGGGGTGCCCCTGGAACCTCGTCATGACTGATGGTAGTTCTGCTCGCCCCCGTGTCAATCAAAAATTTTCTGTCTTTCCCTAATACCTGACTATGTACATAGGGACCCTCTTGATCTACAGGAACCTCGATAAGGGGCAAGCCAACCTCCCTCTCCAGGCTGTTTCATGAATACTGCTGATAATCGGGGTAATCTGACTGTGCATACTGGTACATTTGCTGTGTAACATGTTGCATGGCTGCAATGGGTTGGGGCTGGGGTACTGCTGCTGTCTGTTGTGCATTCTGTGGAGGTTGCGTGTTCTGGGGAATATTCTGTGGGACATGTTCTGGTCTAGGTGGACGCGGTCTTTCTTTCGTTTTGCCTGTGGCCATGTTGTGTTTCAGGACGGCACATTCGTTTATGTAGTGACCTGGCTGTTTACAGTAATTGCAATTCCCTTTAACAGGAGCTGTAGGATGACTAGTCTGTGTCGTACCCCTTTTCTGACCGTCAGCTGGGACGGACTGAGCAACTAGTACTTTCATTTTCGTGTCTTTCATACGTCTCTGTTCATGTTCGTGTTCCTCTCTGATTCGGTTCTGGTGGTACTGTAACATTTGTAACATTTGGGAAGGAGTATTTGCTGGCCAGGTACTCTCGACTTTCAGTACTCTATTTTTAACCTGTGGTAAGGAATTCTCTACTAATTTGGTCACAAAAAGATGTGGATATGACTCACTACTTGTTTTCAGGCCGCTATTAATAATGAAACATTTCTCAAATCTGGAATAAAAATCACTAGTGTCTTCATCTTGTTTCTGTTTGCAGGCTGAGATTGCATCCCAGTCTTCCTTTTTAACTGTCAATAACCTCTGCAAGACCTGTACTAATAAACCTGGTAATGCTTTGGTTTTGTCCCCAAGACCTGTACCTGGAACTCGTCTATTGTCTTCGTCTTCTAATTCAGTCCAAATAATCTTTTTATCTCCCACCTCCCATTCTTTTTCTTTGAGCTTCTCGTAAATACCGGCGGGCAACAATACCTTTAACATTTTAAGAATGTCAGGATATGTATAATCTCCCATGAGTAACATGTCTTTTAATTCACGGTGGAACCCTGCTGGATCTTTATCATGACAGGGCACTAATTTTTTCATTTCCAATAATTCCATTTTGGTCAGGGGTGTGTATACGAATACTCAATGTAGCTCACCCCCTGGGGTCTGGACGGGATGAGCTTCTCGTAAAGGATTCTGTCTGTCCATATAAAAAGGTTGTCTTACTGGGGGTGGAACTGGAACGAAATGTGGAGTCAGGAACGTTCTGTATTTATGTCGTTGTTCTAAAATGATATCAATTAAATCGGTACCTAGGCCTCTCCATCTTTTTAGGAGTAATTCTTCCAAGATATTATATAGGGGACCTGGATCGGAATGCTGACTTTCATACAGTGTAATGAGGTGTTGGATCATGTACATACCAGCTAGTCGCTGTTCGTCTGGGGTAAGACTCAAAAATGTTTGCGCTACTGAGTCATCTTTATATACACTCGTATTGCGAGCCCATTGGACTGCTGACCGGGCCAGTTCTTGTTCATGCCTGGTACTAAGTTCACTGTAACCTATTCGTTCTTTCAATATTCTATCGGTGGCTTGGAATAAATGTTCGAGAGAACATTGTTCTGGTATTGGAGAAAGGAAACGTTTCTTGTTTTCCAGACGAATGGGTCTGTCAAAAGGTCTTGCTCTACCTACGTACGCTATTCTGCCTCGTGTTCCGTCTTGTGTTCCTGTGTCTATATCATCGTCCTCTGAGACGTCATCATCTGCTTTCTCATCTCCTCTCGCTGCTTTGTCCCTTTCGTGTATGTCTAGAATTTCCTTACGAATCTTCCTGTACATGGCTTCTATACAACTTTGTTTATCATGTTTTCCATTAGCTATGTTGTCACTCCATTTAATCAGAAGTTTCATTTCTTCTTTGCTTGTACTTGGCCGATCTTGTTCCCTAATCAAACAATTTATCAAAAACTGTAGGATCATACCCTGGGTCTCGGCTTTTTGGTGTGCCATGGCCTCGTGAATACTTTCTGGTTTCTCCCCTGTTCTAATAAAGTGATATATGTTGTCTAAGTGTTTAGTCATTTCTGGTAAAATAATCAAATAGTTTGCAACACGTCGGAGACGTAATGAATATAATATCATCTCTCCTTCGCCTGGTACTGGATCATATCTACAATCCGTAAGGTACTGTTTAAGGGTTGCGAATGTAGCTGCTTTCGGTGTACGTTGTAATGCTGCTTCTCTGAGTGAAATTCGTTTTAGTTGAGGCGGGGTGATGGGAATACCTCCCACTGCTCCTCCTGAAGCGAGATCATCGACTAATACTAGTGGTGCTGTCACTGGTGGCAGTGTAGACTGTGATATAGGTGCAGGTAATGTAGGCAGACTCTGGGTTGTAGGTGTAGAAAAGGGATTAGTAGGACCGATAGCAGGAGGGACAGTAGCAGTAGTTGTGACAGGGACTGTTGTGACAGGATGGGGAGTGACAACGGGTGGGGAAGTCGAGTCTTGAGGGAGTGGTGGTATCGCGTCTTGAACAGGCTGAATAGGCTGAACAGGCTGCTGTACATTATTAACAGGTGGTACGCGTACATTGGTATATGCTGGAGCTACATCATCTAAATAGGACGAAAGGAAAATGTCCGCTGCGGTCTGTTTATGACGGAATTTAGTCAGGACCAACGACGGTGGCAAGTTACCGGGTACTTCCGGGGTCGCCTTGGGCAGGCCCTCGGCAAGAACAGGATACATGCCCGTAATAAGAGCATGTCTTTGTCGGTCTAATTGTTCTGCTCTGACTCGTTCACCTTCTTCTAGTAACTCTCTTTCTTTGGCTTTTTCAGATTCCTCTCGACTTTTCTCTGCTTTCCTGATTTCTTTCTCTGTTCTCCTATGAGCTTCTTTACGCCACAATTCTATGGCATCTTTCTGGGATTGTCTGGCTTTCTTTCTCCACAACGCTTCTTCTACTCTCATGATGCAATCGGCATCCCATGTCCCTGAGACAGGCCATCTATACTTCTCTTCCAGATCCCTAGTATAATCCACCCACAAATCTAAGTACAGTATGGCATCTAAGCCATGTTTATGGTACATAAAATATCCTGGAGTGTCCCTAGGCGGGACCGGAACTGCTTCTTCGAGTATCCCTTTCCTAGTTCCTATCTGACGTAGTTTCGAGAACAGTGGCATCTTTGAACAGACTTGAACGTGAACACAGTGAACACAGTAATGAATAGCAAACAATCATTCATACCACGACATTAAACACATTGAACATCTGAAATTCTGAAAATCTCGAGATACAATACTAGAATACTGGTTTACTAGATGCACTGCTAAAACAGTACAGACAATACCGGTCCCATAAAGAGACACGTCGGACCGTATTCACCTAAGTGAACACGTCTGGACCAGGTCTGTGTACCCAGACCTGTCTTGACCGGGCACGAATTAATGGACCCGTCTAGATGCGTTCCCAACAACGGTACTCACCGGGAAGCAAAACTGAAGGCCTCGAAAACCGGACTGGACTGCTACGACGTCTGGCTGCTACTACGCTTCCACGCATGCGCATCGGAACAGGTGGGCCTCCGGATACTTCGGACCTTGCTCTCTCGACTTGGGGCTCTGGTCGGGATCCTCCGCATTCCTCACCGCCTCGTCTGGATGCCGGACCGCAGTCTCCGTCTCCTCCGTGGGCTCGAGGGAGATAGCAGGAAAACCCGCAGGTGTGCACGGATTCCGTCGCAGCTGTAGAAGGGGTCAAGGCCTGCGTTACATCGCCGGCGAGTAGGGAAGGGGGGAGTCCCTATTCGGGCGCCAGATTATGTGGTAGATAAAATTACCGAACTATTTTTCTATACATTAAATACCAATAAGGATAGCTCAATCAAATGAGAGGCAGAGTCCATGGTATCTGAGTCATACGGGCTTTAATTATGGTCCTCGAGGAACAGGACATCATGTTCCATCACCACTAAGGTTCAGGAAGGGATATTCAACGTTTTATTAACATCACACGTTATATATAGTAAAACAGTATAATTGAAATGAATACAGTAGGCGTAACAGGTGGAACGAGAGAGATAAGAACACATGTGCGTAACAGGAGGCGTGTAAGAAGGCGTACACGTGGGCGTGCACTTGACATGTTAGTGAAACGTCACAAGAAACGTCACAAGTGGGAGGATGCTTAGAGAAAGTTTGCAGGATCAGCAGAAACCTTTGGCACGAGTGCGTGCGCAACTGAGCATGACGTGTAACCGGGGAGAACTGGGGGCTTTGACTTTAGCACTAGTAGAGGAGTCATGGAGTCTGGGATGTCAGAACGACCTGTACCTATAGCATATCTGGTATCTCATGTTTGGAAGATGTAGTGTCTGAAGTAAAAGGTCTCTCGGGCAGAGGCCGTTCAATACTGGATGCTAGTGCGTGCATACGTGTCTTGGTGCAATGCGCGGGGCCATGGGCCTACCATGGTGACGGGTTCTGTAAATCACTGCAAGGAGGACAGGAAGGCCGGGCCCTTTGCTCTGCAGCCGGGAATATGTTTACCTATTTCACTAGACTGGAATGTGTTTTCGAGGAGGCTGAGCAGATAACTTATAGGCAAAATACTGTCTTTGGCAGGCAGGCCAGGCCGAGCCGGGCACTGCTTCGCTGGGCAGGAAGTAGGGTAGAGGTCAGGGATGCACACAGCTTTCAGAGACAGAAGAGACTCGGAGCCTCAATTAAGGGCCTAGCTCGACAGAGCCAGGAAACATGGAGAAAACGTGTGCGAGATTCAAAAGTGTACCATGTAAAGACGTTGGCACCATAGGCCTAGAAGCCTGATTAACGTGGTTTTCATGTAGGACTGGAAAGCTGACATGTTGAGGTTGGACGCAAATGCATATGCGTCTTTCTAGCATGTACGGGAAGGAAGTTACATGACATACAAGGAACATGAGTGCATGGATAGGGTGCGAGTGGGGGACACATTAGCTACCTGAAAATTTCTATTACCTCAGCATAACAGCTTTGACCAGTCATTAACGGTTGGAAAAACGACAAATCGGTGGAAGATATTAAGTCTGAATCGGGTTAGTAAAAATCTGTCATAGCTAGATAATTTCCAAGTTAAATATGGATGGATCATCAAGGATGTTTGGATTAACAAGGAATGCTGGACAGAGGTTTTATTGACTTCAGCCAACAAACAAAGACCTGCTAGATGCATTAGACATTGATTTTTTAGCAAATTCCTTGGAATCTGTGCCATTTCAAGGGGGTTGTGGTAATATTTCTCCAGGCCAAGATCATATAAAATCTTCCTGACATATTGCAGCCACTCAATCTTTTTAGCGTTTTCAAGTTTAACACAGTCTGTTACAACAGATTGAGTAAACACTAACTTATTTGACGTCCAGAGACGGTGTCATAAAGTAATTGGCTGTATCTTTATGATATCAGAAATGTTGGACACGTCTAATTCTAAATGGCAACAGAATGTGGACGTACTTTGTGGGACTGCAAGTAAAAATTTTAAAAAGCTATTTTCCACTTTTTGTAGGGATTCTGCCTGTACATATCCCCAGACCCCGCCCCATAGATGGCAGTACTAACACATTTAGCCTGGTAAATACGTATCATCTCCTCCGGGGGTCATTTGCCTAATCTCTGTGTGAATGTTACTAGAGCCATTGTGGATTTTAAAAAACAACAATTTTCTAGCCTCTATAGCTCTTCTCCAGGTACCCTTTTCATCGATTACAACTCCTAGGTAGGGGAAAGTGGGAACGTGCTCCACCCTAGAGTTATTTATATTCATGTCCCTCTCTTTTCTTAATTTTCGGCCCGAAGACATGGTAAAGATTTTTTTGATGTTCATTTTTAGATCTAAATTTGACATAAATACGTTATATCGATTTAGTGAACGTTGTAGTTCAAGGGGAGTACGGGCAATAATCACTGCGTCCTCCGCGTATAGGTGAGCGTGGATCGAATGACTCTGGACTAGGGGTAGGTCCTGGCACCCTTCCAACATGGCAAGTTCCAGGCCATTGGTGTAAAGGGTAAATAGGAAGGGGGCCAGGACACAGCCCTGTCTTATTTCCCGCTCAACCCTGAAGGGTGTGGTTACCCCCCAAGCCAAATCTCACTCTGGCCGTCGCGTTGGAATAGATTTCATGCAGATATTTAACCAACAGAGGATCAACACCCATCATTGTTGAAATATCCCAGATGTTTGTATGACCTACACAGTCAAACGCTGCAGTAAGATCTACGTAGGCCATGTGTAATCTTCCATCCTTCGCATCCACATATTTACTCCTAAGTAGCATCAGGGTTAAGGACCTGCTTGATGGTACCAAGGCCAACCCTAATTCCGTACTGGAGGTCAGATATGATGTTATTATCTTCCGTCCAGTACTGAAGGCGTTCTAATAAAATACGGCCCACTACTTTTCCCAAAGAGTCCAGTAATGAAATAAAGCGATAGCACGATGGACTATTGCGATCGCCCATTTTAAAAAACTGAACCAGAATGGATTCAGACCAAGAATCCAAAAGACCAATTTTTCCCGTTGCTTCCAGTACCCTGAGCAATATTGGGGCCCATAGATCCATTCTGAATTTGTAAAGATCGACAGGTACCCCGTCAGGGCCTGGGGCCTTGCCCCTTTGCTGGCATTTATTTTACTGGTCTCCCTTCGGCCAGAGAGAAATGGAGTATTTATGACTTCACAGAAAGCTGCACTATCATTGGTTACACAGCTATTGTGTAGAGCTACCCATAGTTCCTCTTTTAATTCCAACTTTCTTTGTTGTAGGGACTTGTTGTATATTTTCCTAAGTTGGATGACCTCTGACCTGTCTCTATTGTTTTTTTTTAGAGCGGTTTTATGGTTAGAGTAGGCTTTTGTACAAGAGGAATTAAACCAGCCTACCCTATTTTTTCTCTTTTCTTTGGGTATGATAGTTAGGGCTTCTTTAACGGATTTTGTTACTACCTTAAAGTTGTCAAGAATCTCCGGCGGAGTTGACCAATCCGCCAAACATGAGCTAATTGCAGACATGGAGTTTCTGACAACCTTTTCAGTTATCTTTTCCGGATCTGAACGGGTCCATTTTATGGAGTAACCATTCAATCTGTTCATAATCAGACTTTCCTCCTCATAAAGCATTGTCATCCTATCCCTACCTTGTGCCAACTGTGCGGAAAAGGTAATAGAAATCGTGTAGAACACTCAAAAGGGTCTCACAAACTACAAGCTCTGTGCACTGATAAAGGTCACAGAAGTAAACTAACCTGAGTGCTGATTAGTCACCACAAATCTGGGGCATTTTAAATCGTGTGCAATCCTTTAGACCCTTACTGGTAATGTTTCAATACCATTAATATCTGTAGAGAATCAGGTGGTATGTAATTATAAAGAATCAGGGCCTACTGTCTTTTTCCTAGATGCTGCCCATACTTTTAAAAATGAGAGAATACACATTTCCAAATGTTGCTATAAACAAGATCAGATTTTGCCTGTCACAATTTGAAAAGTTATAAGCGCTGCCTTGAATATTTTCAACATTTTCTACAGAAAACACAGATAACATTTCAATGAAAACATAATTTTGTTATGAAACCAGGTTGCCTAGCACCCTCTCAGGAACCAGAATGTAGGTCTTTTCACTCCATGGCACATCAAACAGTCAGCCTCCAGAGCATTTAAACCAAGCTTAAACCTCTGTTAGAGACAGGGGACCTCCACCATGGCTGATAGCTTTGCTCTTTGAAGAGGTCTTTTATAGCTTCTGGTACACCACACGTCTTTGTTAGTGCTCCTGCACTTCTGGGCAGCGCAAGAGAAATTACATTTACAGACCCTCCCAAAGGGTGAGATACTCCTTGTTACTCTCAGTGATTTGTTTGATGGCTGTAACTCTTTCCTATTTTTTAAACTGTTTATGCTTTTTGAACCGGCTCTTTCTAGTTAGCTGAAGGGATGTCCTCAGCCAGGCAGAACCTACCGCTCCTTTCAAGGGAGGGTGATTACACTTGCTGTATAACCTGTGCTCACCCTAGGGTATCTTGGGACTGAGCAGTAATGCTTCATCTCAGAGGCAATGTGTAAAGCAGAGTCACAACAGTCACTCGCGATAAATACACTGAACTTCACAAAAGAGGCTTCACATAGGATGTACGTAAATCACGTTTATATTCAACACATATTCAGTCAGTATAACTTAAACATCAGGTACCTTTGGGTATAAAACACATTTGGAAATATTATTAGTAGTACTAGGCCCACTTATATGGCTATGATAGTAAACCCCATCAATTTAACATTAGATGTATGTATTAAATAATTTAAATATACACTCAATTTATCAAAAGTTGTCCAGGTTTGTTCACTTATCAGCTGTATAACTTAATTTCAGGTTGCCAAGGTTGTGACTATTTATAATGATATCAATACCATGCACGCTGTGGCAATTCATAATATAACCCCTCCCCACAGAGAGAGAGAGCACACTTATGTGGTGCAACACGCTGTCCACCCCAGGCCCATCCTAGTAATTCTCATAATACAAGCCCACACAGTTATAGGGTACACCCCGGTACATACGATAAAGAAGGAACACTTTTTAGCAGCATCGCAGGCTTGAGCAACACGGGTAAACCCAATGTCAAATGTATTGTAGTTTTGACATAAAATCAACATATGAAGTTGCACCGCCAGCCATTGTCGTGAATCACCGGCGGTCTGCTGAATATCACTGCTACTCACACACACTCATTTTGCACTGCTACATGGTGCGACAGGTACCAGCCCAGTCTGTACTGGACACTCTAGCACAAAATACGCACTCAGCACCATAATGCAGTACTACAGGCACCCAGCATTTCGATGAATAAACCCTGAAGACTCTATGGCCCCAACCTTCCTCCACCCTCTAGTTCACCCTGACTGTCCTATACCCCCGAATGGAAGATAACCAGCCCCGAACACCAGGCTGCACACGGCCAAAGTCACACCTTGTCCGGGTCCTCGTAAAGCAAATGGGGATATGTAGCAAGTTTTAATTAGGAGGTAGACATAAAAAAGGGGGAGTTTAGCAGCCACTGGGGAAGTTCACCCTCTGGTCTTAAAACACAATAGAGTTACGCAGTCTCTTGACCTGGTTCAGAATGTTTTCTGAAGCGTTCCTTCAACTGAGTGAATCTCTCTCGCTACATCTGTCGCCAAGATGTCTTCAGAAGGGGCAAGGTTTGGAAAGGGCGGTTGGTTCTTTGAGATGAGGGTCAAAGAACAACTGATGATTGGGGAGTAACACAAGGGAGCCTCATGTTATGAGGAAATAACAAAATAATTGCCAATACTGTGAATTCTATTTTGTCTTAATTGACATCCACTAATTGACACAAAGACGAATGCGCCCGAGGAAATGGAAGAGAAACGGCGACTCAATTAATGAGAAGAGCGTCGAACAGAGAAGTAGCTGAATTAATTATAAGTGAGCTACGATAAGTGTTAAGAATCAAAGACCTCGGTCAACTTTTCATATATATACATACGGCACCTTGGAACCTCCAAGCGACAAGTTATGTTTTTTGTTGTAGTATCCTGCGACTGGGTTTGTTTTACAAGTACAGACAGCTTGTCTTAATGGTCCTGATGAGAACTCAAAAAATCAGTTGGAGTTCGAAACGCGTAGACCAATCTTCCAGCCATAAGATAGTCTGACCTTTGGATTGAAAGATTCAAATTACTGAATCTACTATTTGACTTTAGTTTCTATGGCTTTGTAAAAAGAATGATGTAAAAAGTTTTCCGATTTTTGTAAATATATTGTGTGTTTTTTGTGGTGAATGTATGGAGTGGGAGTGACTGTGAGTGAGACATATCTAGAGTTGGAGTGCCTGTGAATGTATAGTACATTTATGTAAATTGTATATTATATTTATTTTTTATTGTTGCAATTTTGAAAAAAACTTAAAAAGGAACAAAAAACTGAATGAAAAATGTGATTTTTAATAAATATTAATCTCAATTTGATTAACTTAGACAGAAACAGTAGTCTACCTCACTTTTTGTTTTGTGTCAATTAGTGGATGTCCATTAAGACAAAATGGAATTCACAGTACTGGCAATTATTTTGGTATTTAGTTCGTTCAGGCTTTGCCTTGCTGTTGGGAGCCTAAACCCAGAGGTGTTGCTTATGTCTCGATATGAGGAGGCACCCCGACCAAGGCACATCGATCAGGGTCATGCCCAGGCAATCCGGGCACAGCGTCTGGTACTCGTTGGTATCAGTTGCACCAGACACTTCAGATCTTAAACACAAAGAGTTGCAAATACCATAACTCGCTGAAATGAGTCACAATGACAGGTGCATATTAAAATGTGTTGATACAGGTAGTTCGGGTCACAAACAGCTAAGATTCGCAAATTTCACCTCGCCCTGGAAATGAGGCACAATGATACAGTTTGCACTAGATAATCAGCAGGGATGCGCCAGTAATTGTGCGCAGCAGCTCCGCCACCCTGGATGTGCCACATTTATAATGCGGCGCACCATGGGGCAAAAACGGCACAGATGCGTCACGCATCAGTGCCGTAAAAGTGGTGCGTTGCTGGAGTTGCGTCGCAAGCGCGATGCCTCTCCAGCAAAGGTTGGGGGGCTCTATCTCCACAATGCTGCATCAATCCTTACGCCTGCTTCAAGCAGGCGCAGGGTTTTGATGCAGCATGGGCCGGAACGCCCCCCCCCTGCGATGGAACACCTCTTTCTGGCGCAGGACTTTACAATGTGAGGCATCTGGGAGATGCGTAACATTGTAAATACCCCGCACCATGGCGCATCTTTTGCGCCACCGCTGTGTCACAAAAGTGACGCAACAGCGGCGTAAAAGAGGCGCAAGGGGCTTGTAAATCTGCCCCACAAAATTTAAAAAGTAAAATGAATCAATATTTATGCCTTATTTATTACCACATATGTTTGTGTGGATACATATTTCTTCTTTGTTTGCGCTTTGTCTATCAATTGATAGTCCTTTCTCTCCAGATGAGTTCCGAAATCAACTGAAAGATATGTACGCCAGCAAGCGAATATTTACAATGTATTGTGTGTTGATTTCTGTCACCGTATAGGATTTTGAGTACTAGATCGTAATTGCGTATGCAATTAATTTTGAATATTGTGAGAAATTAGCCTGGCATATGATGTCCACTAGTTCTAGTGGGCACCTTACACCAGTCTAATCGACCCTTATTGATGGTGGTTGTAAAGTCAACCTTATAGAAAGCAATCCTAGTGGTTGCATGTACCAGCAGTCATCGGGCTAAGACTTCAGAGAGCATATTAAGCAAGTTGTTTTTCCAATTATAATCCCTTGACTACCAGATGAAAGGACACCACACAAGGTATATATCAAATATATATGTATTTATTCTAAACACAACCCCTCTACACTCTTTATGAGGTCAGAGGTAAAAATACAATACAAGTCACTGAGTTCATATACGATAAGTTGCACAGTATAGGTTATGCCCTAGGGGCCTCATAAACCATATACTAAAATAGTGGTATAAGAACCACAAGAGAATTAGAAACCAGGCCTGGGGCCTTTGGAATCGCCAGGGCTACTCTAAACAACCAAATGTTAGGAAGTAGGAGGTCCACGGGAGACGCTGCAGTGTCTAAACACAGGCACAGGTTACCATTTGCTTTCAAAGGGAAACGTAGAAGTTACCAATATACAATTTAAGGACACTTCCGGGTGGACTACGATGGAACCCTTTTAAACTAGGATACTTTGAGAGTCAAGACCCACGGGAGCACCTGAGTGCCCGTGTTACCTCACCCAGGGTAGCCGGGTACATAGGTGTCTTTTCTTGTTGGGTTTTGTCGTTATTTTCAAAGGAGAGCTGCAAAGAAGTGCTGCAGGCGACCAGAGAAAAAGTGTCCGGGTGGATCCAAGGGTGGATCAGAGATCTGAAGAACTTGAAAGCAGAAGGGAATCCCGCCCTGGTCACTTGCCAGTGACCAGGGCGGCAATAGATATATGCCACCAGATGCCACCAGATGTCGGGTGATTTCAGGTGAAGATGTGAAGTTTGTCTCTTTAGCCACGAGGACCAGGAGGCGTCGATGACAACAAGGAGCTGGATTTGAGCCGTCCCACAAAGGATCTAGGTGACTGCGGGGTCGGTATCCAGCCTGGACCCAACAAACCTTGGCAAACACACCCCATGCAGGATGTTGAGATTGACTTCGGTGCAGACCAGCAAGGTCTGAGGAACTTTTCCTTTGTAGGGAAGTTGGAGCAAGCCTAGAGCAACCAGGAAAGCAAGTTAGATTAAAAAGGAAGTCTTCAGGGGACTCACTAGCTAACGGACTAGGAACCGGGAAGACGTGTTGAGCTGAAATGCAAGAGCGGGCCCCACAGGACACTCGTGGAATGTGGAGACCTGAGCTTCGGTACAAATGGTGCTCGGGTCTGGGGCTTCTTGTACCCCAATGCACAACTGAGAGATACCTCAGGAGTCGATGCAGTTAGCAAAATACAGGATGTCCAGGAGTTCCGATCCCACGTCTCTCGTGTCCGCCACGGGTCTCAGCTTTGTTGGGAATGTTGAGCAGCATTAGAGATGTCATTAATCTATGTCCTGTGTCGCAGATTCTTAGGAGTCCGGCGGGAGCCTCGATATGGCAGACCTGGCAAAGTTGCTGTTGGTGCCTGTTTGTACAGGGTGGTCACTCATTTACCACAAGGAAGATGTCTTCTGTCTTCCAGTCAAAATTGAATGTCGAAGGTCCAGGATTTGTGTTTCAAAGTTTCATCCAGGGTAATCTAAAGTCCTAGGGACACAGCTCCTATACTTATACTGGGTTTAGGGGCTGGACTACCCTTAAGGACCCTCCTATGGGTGGACCTGGGAAGGGGGTGGTTACACCCCTTTCCCTTTGTCCATTTTTGCACCAGGGCTGGGGCAGAGTGCCCCAGCAACCAGTTTGAACTGGGAAATGCATGGAGCACCTTGTGTGCCTGAGGCAGTGTCTGGAAAGCATTCACTGAATGCAGCCCTCCCTGCCCCAATACACATAAGCCTTTCTGGGGAGGTGCTGGCACCTCCCTGGACCAGAAACCTATTGTCCAGGCCTCCACTGCAGGAGTTTTGTCCAGCAACAGGAGGTCAGACTCGTGTCTGTGGCAGCAGCATCCATTTTGTGATGATGAGGCTCTATTAAACTTTAACTGGGTAAACCGGTAACTACATGTCTTCTCCCTCTAGAAGGGTGGAATGCTACCCCCGCCGCAGGGACAGGCGGGGGGGAGTAGTATTCCAAAGTGTTTGACAACTTACACAACATGTATTGATAAAGCCAAACAAAAGTTATCATTAACCGTGAGGATTATAATGCACTTAAGAGTATATGGTATGGCTATATCATAGAACAAAGCGGTACAAAAGGGGGTGGTGATGGACGGAGCATCTGAACCAATCCAACACTCACACCCAGTCAAGAGATCTGGGTTTAATCCATCACCGTTCTTTAGCCCACTCTGCCACCCCAGTTCAGACATGGCCATTGCAAATCAGTCTGACCCTGTGCCTCATGGGAACAGTCCAGCTGAACTGCCAAGCCATGCCTTCCCTGGACCGGAAACAAGCATCCTAGGACTGGTTTCTGGCATTACAGCCGTCTTCAGCCAGGCTTGCTTGAATCCAGTGGCAAAGTTAGCAAGGGACTCACGTCTGAGCATACCCTGCCAACTTATGGCGAACAAAGCGGTACAAAATGGGGTGGTGATGGACAGAGCATCTGAACCAATCAAACACTCACACCCAACCAACAGATCTGGGTTTAATCCATCGCCGTTCTTTAGCCCACTCTGCCACCCCAGGTCAGACATGGCCATATGCAAATCAGTCTGGTCCTGTGCCTCATGGGAACAGTTCAGCCCGAACTACCAAGCCATGCCTTCCCTGGACTGGAAACAAGCTTCCCAGGACCGGTTTCAGGCATTTAAGCCGTCTTTAGCCAGGCTTGCTTGAATCCAGAGGCAAAGGGGCCATGTCTGAACTGGGGTGCTTGGTTAGCAAAAAAACGATGGATTTAGGCCCAGATCTCTGTACTGGGGTGAATGTATGACATTGTTCTGCATTCTGTCCATCAACTGTTGTTTTTGCATTTGTCACCCCGAGTGGGACAGGTATGCTCAGACGTGAGTCCCGTGCTCTCCACCCCACTGGAGTCAAGCTATCCTGGCTGAAGATGGCTGATAGCCAGAAACCGGTCCTAGGATGCTTGATTCCGGTCCAGGCAAGACATGGCTTGGCAGTTCGGGCTGAACTGTTCCAATGAGGCACAGGGTCAAGGCTGATTTGCATATGGCCATGTCTGAACTGGGGTGGTGTGGTGAGCAACAAAACGATGGATTTAGGCCCAGATCTCTGTCCTGGGGTGAATGTATGACATTGTTTTGCATTCTGTCCATCAACTGTTGTTTTTTCATTTGTCACCCCGAGTGGGACGGGTATGCATTGCTCAGTCATGAGTCCCGTGCTCTCCACGCCACTGGAATCAAGCTATTCTGGCTGAAGACGGCTGATAGCCAGAAACCGGTCCTAGGATGCTTGATTCTGGTCCAGGGAGGACCTGGCTTGGAAGTTCAGGCTGGACTGTTCCCATGAGGCACAGGGTCAAGACTGATTTGCATATGGCGGGGTTCAAACTGGAATGGCATGGTGAGCAAAAAAACGATCGATTTAGTCCCAGATCTCTGTACTGGGGTGAATGTATGACATTGTTCTGCATTCTGTCAATCAACTGTTGTTTTTGCATTTAGCTTGGATGCCTGTTTTGTCTGGAGCTGTAATGAAGAGAGCCAAAATTGGACCAGTACAGTTTGTACCTGGACCAGTTTTCTAACGGTAAATACAATGATCTACCTAATTTCAGACAGGAGACAGCTGCCATATGCATCCAATCACCTTGCATGTCGTAAGGGCACCACGAAAACATATAAGTCCCAATTTTCCATTAATTTTTTAAACAAAGAACCCATTTACAGTAATTAGAAACCCCCTAATAAGCAGGAGAGAAGAGCCACGTTTTCAGCCTCCTACAAAAGAGCTCCTCTGAGGGTAGCATACAGATCACCGAAAGTAGCTGATTTCAGGCTTTGGCCTTTACGAATGAAAATGCTTTACCTCCCCTTCTCACACGCTTAAAGCGAGGTACTGCCACCAAGGCGGCAGATGCCAATAACAAAGCTTTGGTGGGACAATAAGTTGGAGTCCGTCAGTTAGATAACCTGGGCTAGCTTGTAACAATACCCAGTGGAGCAAATGTAATAATTTAAAGAGAATCCGCTTCTTGAAAGGCAGCCAGTGCAGGGATCCATCTAGGAAGTCTGAGGATGAGGCCTAAAGCTGCATTTTGCACCACCTGGAGACGACCTGGCAGAGCCTGGGACACCCCTAAGTAGAAAGCGTTAGCATAGTCCAACTGAAATGTGGCCAATGCATGGATCACTTTCCCCATGCAATGTATAGGAAGGAGATAGAAAATGTTCTCAAGGGTGCAAAGCAACCCGAAAAGTATCAACCACAGCAAATTCTGAGGTTGCATAGAGAGTTGGTTATCCAGTCTAACTGCCACATATTTTGCCACTTAGGAGGGAGTGGGGGAGGGTCGGCAAAATAGTAGACCAGGCAGCTTCTGCACCTGTCAAAGACCGCTAGCATGCAATCCTTGAACTACTTTTCTACCGAGGAGGAAGGTCGCTTGAATGCAAAGAGAAGCTGGGTATCGTTCATGTAAGAAATAATTTAACAGCCAAACATCTCCACCAATGCAGCCATAAGGGACAAAAGGCGGTGCAGTGCAATCAACATTTAAAGGCAATCGACACCCCCACCCTTTTTGTGGGTTATTTCCACACGTGTCAGAGAATAACCTTCTGGAATCACTAAGGCAATATCAGAAGTTGATGAGTCGTTCAGCCAAGTATGTCATTAAGAGCACATCCAGTTCCAAGAAGGTCGAAAATGTTCAGTGCATGCCCCTGAGTGCTCAGAAATTCAGCTTGTTGATATATTGTATACTACGATATCATAATACCGGCTTCACTGGCCCGTGTACTCGGCGATTTTTCAAGTTCTTATATCTTTATTTTGCCATTTTAGCTGACTATTGTATCAGAAGGGTTTCCTCAAACTTCTTGTAACCGTTAGACCTTAAAATGTCTAAATTGAGGTCATAGCTAGCCATCTCATGTCCTCCTATGGTTCCCTTTTATTTCAATCTCTTTCCAATTGGTTTCTTTTTTATTTCAGTTACATAGCTTCAATATTGTAATTTTAAATCATAATTTATTGACTTTGCCTTTGTCTGAACGTGTTTTGGGCCAGTTGCTGCTTTCACAAAGGTAGTTGGTCGTTAGTCTCGGTCCAGTTCTATTGGACGTTCCTATTGCCATTGATACCTGTCAACATTCAATTTGTGAACAAAATTGGCTTGATAACGCAGCAGTGGTTATTTGCAAAGGTGCATGGTAACCATGGTAAATACGATGAGACATTTAATAATCTAGGCTTGAATGAGTATGAGTGAGAAAATCATGCTTTTGAATTTAAATATGTTTGTGCTATTTTTCCTCACTTCTCTATTAAGCTGTATGAAAAATACACTGGTGCTAATTAGTGGTCTGTTTCTTATCAGCTTGTAACCAAAGGAAAAGAGGGGCATATTATCAAGGGGGTTTATCTCTGCTTTTTTGGCTTTAAAAGCCAAGAAAGCGGAGATGAAATTATCTCCCTATTACCTAGCTGTCGCTAACACCAGTTAGCGACAGCTAGTAGGAGATAGCGACCATCTTGGGCCCCACTTTGCATGTCAGTGATATTTATCACTAATGATATGCAAAGTGGGCGTGCCAAGATGTTAGCGACTGGAAACAGTCGCTAACATCGCTATTTCCTATTACCAACTTTTGGAGACATTCGTGCTAAGTGCGAATATCTCCAAAAGCTAACACCTGCCCTGAGCAGTTCTTAGCCATGTTATCCAATGGGAGGTGGATAACATGGCTAAGAGCATTAGCTCGGTAATGCATGAATATCGCTGCCTTTTCAGCGATATTCATGCATTGCTGTGATTTTTATCGCATTTGCGATAAACTTTGGTAATACCAAGGTATATTTGCGGTAAACATCGCCGCAGCTCAGCGGTAAATTTTTGTCTCTAACCAAGCAATAGCAATAATTATCGCTATTGCTTGGTAATATGCCCCTAGTTTTTCAAAAGTTTTTTTTTAGTGTTTTGTCCAGGATCGCGCAGTTCTGTCAGGATGAGAACTCTGGATTCATGATCTGATTGGGTAGCAACAGTCTAGATTGTGGTGGAGTTTCAGAATCACTGCTATCTAATGGAGCGTCATTTAGATGCAGTGTATGTAAATGTGTTTAATGTGGAAATCCACAAAGTATGACATGGACCCGGCTCTCCTGGACATAACATTGGCACCCCTAACCTAGCAGTGTGAAACACCTTCTCCCTGTATAACGTCGATGGCATTACCATTGCATTCCACTCACAGTGCTTGCAAATCTGTAATAAGCATTTTTTTTTAAGACTGCCGTTTTGACATGTTGGTAAACGTTTTAGTCTTATTAACTCTGCTTGATTACACTGTCACTGTCGGCATTTATATAATGTTTATTCTTACTGCGCGCATTTCTGGGCCACCATTATGCACAAAGTTATTGGTAAACCTCTTTAAATGCTGTAAAATAGGCTGTCTTTTAAACAAAATGTTATGGTAGCCATAAACAAAGCACGTTTTATTATCCTCTGTTTATTATGTTCGCAAAACACTTTTATGCATTGTATTAAGAATATAGAAAAAATATCATATGGACGGACAGCACTGTTGGGTGCAGTCACTATGAGCCCTGCAAGAAAACCCATTTGCCTCCTCTTGTAAAAAAATAAAAATATGTAACATAAGCCCTCTAACCATCTGATATCAAGAGAACTCCGGGCCTCATTTATGAAAAATGATGCATCGCTGCGTGAAAGCAGCGATGCTTCACTTCTCAGTGCGCACTCCTTGCGACATACCCGATGCGTCATATTTACTGTATGGCACATCATGTCGCAAGGAGTTACAGATACGGCAGTGTTTCTGACGTATCTGTAAGCGCAAAAGTGACGCATTGCTGGAGTGTGTCCCAAAAGTGCAGCAACTCCAGCAATGCATCCTTTCACATGGGGCAAGCCCCATGTGAAAGGGCCTGTGTCAGTCTTATGCCTGCTGTGAGGCAGGCGCAAGATTTTGACGCAACAGCGCCCTAGAAGTGACGCAGTGAAATCTCAAAGATTTCACTGCGTCACTTCTACGAGGCTTTTTGCGGGGGAACGCCCCCCTGCATACATTATACCTGACGCAGGTATAATGTGGCGCAGGGGTTTAAAAAGTGACGCATCTGCTTAGATGCGTCACTTTGTAAATAGTGTGCAACAGGAGGCATGTTTTACGCCACCAATGCATCACAAAATGTGACGCATCGGAAGTGCAAATCTGATGCAAGGGCTCATAAATGAGACCCTCCGTATCTAAATGACTTCCTCCCTTCATCAGTATATAGTCAACCACATCACATATGATTACACTAGTTTGTAGTTGACTATTGTTTGCTAGGGGTGCCTTTTGGTGATTTTTATAAATCCAGAGTACTACACATCCTATTGGTGTTATTTTAATTATTACATTGGGTTTTTCATCTAAGTTGCTTTGGGAAGTTTACCACATCTATTGCTTAACTGTAATATGCGGTATTGCAGTTCATGTATCATATGCCTTTTGTACAGGAAGGTATTGCTGTTTGTGGCTAGCTACCAAGGGTAAGCTTCGTATTCATCACAAAAACTTGCTTATTTAATAGGAACTAGGGGGCATATTTCCAACAACTAGCGATAATTATCGCTATATTGGCTTAGCGGCAATATTTTTATCGCCGAGCTGCGGCGATTTTTATCGCTTAGGAACCTTGCTATTATCAACGTTTATCTCCTAAGCGATAAATATCGACCGAAATGCATGAATCTCGCTGAAAAGTCAGCAATATTCATGCATTACCGAGCTAATGCTCTTAGCCATGTTATCCACCTACCATTGGATAGCATGGCTAAGAACTGCTCAGGGCAGGTGTTAGCTTTTGGAGATATTTGCGCTTAGCGCGAATATCTCCAAAAGTTGGTAATAGGAGATAGCGATGTTAGCGACTGTTTCCAGTCGCTAACATCTTGGCACACCCACTTTGCATGTCATTAGTGATAAATATCACTGACATGCAAAGCGGGGCCCAAGATGGTCGCTATCTCCTACTAGCTGTCGCTAACTGGTGTTAGCGACAGCTAGGTAATAAGGAGATCATTTTATCTCCGCTTTCTTGGCTTTTAAAGCCAAAAAAGCGGAGATAAACCCCCTTGATAATATGCCCCTAGATTGTTATGACTTTTTGGGAGCTCAGACACAGCTCATTTTTAGAAAAGGCCTCGGTCTTGCACAGACTGACATTCAATCTTCATACATATTTTATATCTATTTGTATTTACGAAATGCCCACAGGTCTAAAAATGATTTAATAAAAACCGGTCTTCAACGTTTTGTTTATAGAGCTAACGTTAAGTTAAAATTTCAATTTTAACGACTGACACAATGTTAAAAGATATGTAATAATGGAAGAATGAAACCCAACAATAAATACGTGTGCAATTTAGAGGTAAAGTTTATTTGAGTGTCGTTTATTTGCTTTTCGTCTAGAACTCTGGGAATCCTGCCTGGTGTGAGCAGGTGGGGATCGACCAGGAGTGCATCACACGAGCGCTTAAAATCAGCGGGAGAAGCCCCTGGCGAAGGGTGATGTTTGTTTCTTTTGAGCCAGAACCCCAGTGGCTAGAATCCTGCTGGTGTGAGGAGGTGGAGCCTGAGGCCAGCCAGCAGAGAGCCGCACAAGCGCTTAAAACATGAGGTAGAAGACATCGTCACAGGATGCTGTTTGATTTGGACCAAGACACCAAAGCACAGTATCATTCCCAGTGTGAGGAGGCAGGGGCCAGCTAGCAGAATACCGCATAAGTACTTAAAACCAGCAGGAGAAGCCTGCGGTGCGTGATGGGCAAGTTGCATCCCCGGCTGAAGACACGAACAAGGCTAAACTGGGCCTTCTGCCTAGGCCCTACTAGTCTGAAGAACTGAGCGAAGAGAGGTAGGTGTTATTGTAATTAAAAAATGGGTAGAAAAAAGGTCAATCTGCTGAAGTTGCGGAAGGCGTCCATATCTTCACTGTCTTGATCTATCACAAACTATTTGTCAGCAGCTGTTGGTTTTCCATCATGCTGTGGCCTGGTACTCCCCCGAGTTGCCTTTTTACCTTTTGTACCCACAGCCCTTGTCCGGATGGGGTCTCCCTCCCTCAAGGCAAGTATTAGGACCACACCAATTTTTGGATTAGGGGAGTAACCCTCCTGCAGTATTTATTACAAAATTAAAAAACATTAGTTATTAACATTATGTACAATTACGCAGAAAGGCCAGGTACATTGTTGGATAGATGATGTCACATCGCTAACCTTTACTCCTACTGTAAATCTAAAAATGCATATATACACTTTCTGCGTGTCCCTTCTAGAGCCTACGGCAAGGTCCATGCCTGACAGCCTCTAGATCCCAGTAAACTATGAGAAATTACTCCGCCAGAGTAGGCTTGCACAGGGGGTACAGCTTTTCGGATGGATACCTTCCTCCCGCCTCCCCCTACGCCCTGTGCCTTAAACTCCATAACGGAGGCTGCAGAAATTCTGCATACTTGCACCCTGATGTGCATGCACGTGCGGTGGTGGCCACAGGCCCTCTGAAAGAATGACGCCCCTGGCCCCCGCACCCCGACAGCCTACCTACTGGCTGTCACTGCCCCTGGAGTTACACAGTTCTTACCGCTAAGGACCGAAGACTATGCTTACCAATCATGACCTTACCACCTGACCGGAGACACACACAACTAAATACGACATTATTACCTGAAATCAAATACCATGTACGGAAATTTATTTAACGTTACACATTTCAACTACATAACTCTACATTAACAAGTCCTGTACTGACAAGCTTACAAATATTGACACTTTTATTACAAATTCACCAAAACATCATATTTACATAAATTCTCTCTCTTGAGATACCTGCAATAAAATTAAAACAAAGCAGTTACATTACTGACAAATACATTTAACATGTACCAAATCATCAAATGTACATTAATTCTATCTCCTGAGATACCTGCAATAGTATTAAAAAAAGCAAATACATCACTGACAAACACATTTAAAAAGTACCAAATCATCAAATTTACATTAATTCTATCTCCTGAGATACCTGTAATGAAAATTTTTAAAAGAACAATCAAGTACATTCCTGACCAATACATTTAAATTGCCTGCCTTAGGGGACGGTGGGTGGGGAAAATACATTATTGTCTGCTGGCGGCCCGAGTGCTGTGCCCGTGGGGAGCGAAGGATAAAGAGACTGTTCTGCCCCCCACTCTCCCTTTTAAGGGGAGGCACGGGTCAGGCTGGTCTAAACCGGCCAGACGCCCACGCTGGATGCCCATGTGAACCGGAAGCCCTAATGTGCTTCCGGTTCACGCCCCACCGAAAGGCGCCTATTGGACGCTTATGGGGTTGGTGGGAGTGCTCCCACCTCCTCCTTTTCCCCCCGGGGACAGGTCCAACTGCCATAATGCCGGCATGCGCTACTTAGCACTCAGCCTTGCCCATATGGCCTGGTACTCCCCCAAGTTCCCTTTTTACCTTTTGTACCCACAGCCCTTGTCCAGATGGGGTCTCCCTCCTTCAAGGCAAGTATTAAGACCACACCAATTTTTGGATTAGGGGGTGTAACCCCGGGCCGCATTTATTACAAAATTAAAAAACATTAGTTATTAACATTATGTACAATTACGCAGAAAGGCCAGATACATTGTTAGACAGATGATGTCACATGGCATCTGCATTTAACTATAGTGGGTAGATGCAATGCTATAAAAATGTTATTTTTTCCCAAATTTTAATATTTTTTTAGGACCATATGTTTAGATTTTACCCCAGAGATATGTAAAGATATAGACAAAATATTTTCTCGATTCATCTGGGGATATAGAAAACCACGCAGAGCACTCAGATACATCTCTCTCCCAAAAGACAGAGGCGGCCTTGCCTCGCCTAATCTTAAAGCGTATTGGTGGGCTACAATATTGAAATATAGCAATGTACTATTTGGTCCAAATTGGAATATTAGACAAGAGGTGGTGGTTCCAACACTGTAAGAACTCATCCTGGGTAATGAAGCTAGCGAACATCTCTGGCGACTCACATACAACTGCTACTTCAAAAAGGTGCGTTTTAAAACACAAAAGGGCATTTATTCTGCATGGAATCATGTGCGTAAGCTCCTGGGTATCGGGAGGTTCTCCTAGTATACTGTTTTATCCAGAAATATTAACCTCCCAGAGATTTTTAATGATACATGTATGAAAAAATGGCTAAGGCTAGTGATTACCTGATGTGGCTGCTTCTATTCCTCAACAGGTTTCAAATCATTTGAAGAGCTAAAAAACAAATTTGTGCTAGACCATAGAGATTTTTTCAAGCACTTACAAGTTAGACATTTTTTATTGAAAAAAAGGGGCGGACGATCCAAATTTCAGAGAATTCAGACAATCCAACTAGTTAGCAAAAACACAACAGTTAAGATTGGGGAAATCTACGATAACCTAAACTCCACACTCCCGGATGACATCAATAAATGTATTTTAAAATGGCAGGACAAATTAGAGATAACTGTGGGGTCAAGCCAGAGATCTTATGAACTGTACCAATCATTGCTAATGCCGGCTAGTTTGCAAGCCCAATATTATGAAACATACTTCCAGCTGTATTACACACCAAACAAGATGGCTAAATGGGGCACTGGCAAAGGCACGGAATGCCCGCGATGCGCGCTGTATGAAGTCAACATCGTACTCGTACTTGCTACATGGGACACACTTGGCCTTATCCGTAGGGAAATCTCCACCTTTATATCTGAAATTTTTAATGCAAGAATCGAAATCACAACAGGAGAAATAATGTTAGGAGTGGATGGAGATATTCCACCAAAGGGGATGTAAGAGCTCATATTTATCTCTATGGCCGTCTTTAGAAAATGTCTGGCCTCGGTTCGGCTGGACCCTAACCCGCCGGCTTTCCAACAATGGCTGGCGCAATTCCTGGCCACATACAACCTAGAGATAGCTATCTATAGTAGGAGGGGACAAAAAAATAAGAAGAACGGGCTGGAAATTCAGGACCCCCTTTTACAATGGATGCAAGTCTCGCACCTTAATTGTAATTTGGGAATGTCTGATTAATACGCCCAACTGTTATGTAACATGTATGATGCTATTGATATGCCTGACTATGTATAAACTGTAAGTAACATCATGCCTGGGAGGGAGGGGGGAAAGGAGGGTGGGTGGGCAATAGGTGGGGGTTGTTTGTACACATGGAAAATGCTCTAATAAAGATTTGTTTTTTTTTAAAAAAAGGAAATGTACATCCAAAGATGGAACTTTTAACAGGTGGTATGGCAAATACTCTGCAGAATGGGGTGGCCTTGCAAAATTCATTAAATACGCATACAAAATCTGAAAAGGAACATCTAATGAGGTTCGGAATTAGTTAATGATCTTTCTCCAGACAGGGCAAGATTCAGTCCACTTTAATTACAATGTGCTTAGCTTGTTTTAATGGAAACCCTGTCTAGAATCTCTAGCATGTAATTTAATTTGTCATTGTATTACAAAGGCATATTCGGAATTGCCTGAGTCGGTGGATGGTATTTGCAGTCCTGCAGATTAGTGTTACTCTCCGGTCAACATAATTGACAGCCTCCAGCAGGAGCATACACTAAAAGGCACATCTCAATGTATCTAAGGCTCAAATATTAGCCTAGGCACCCCCAACACCAAAAGTATCTTCCGGGTTGTCTCTGGCGTCAGAGTTTTTTATCATTATAATTGGCAGGAAAGCATTAGGGTCATAAAAATGGGGTTGCTGTCCTGTGCATGTTGGGTAATATTGATGATCAGTTTTCCCACAGCACCCTGGTTTTCCTTGCTGCTCAACCCTCATGGTTAGGGAAACAGACCACTGTCCTTTTAATTACATTATTTCTCTATAACATTTTGATGTTTGAATATTAAAATAATATTTTCTGGTGCCTCTGGGGATCTTTAGACTTGGATAGTTCGTTACTATGGGCTATCAAACATCAAGCCGTCTTTTAGTCAGTTCCCGACAGTTGCAGTCATGATCTTCTTATTTTTTTTTTTTGTGTCCTCATATATGCCACCAGATTTCGTATGCTCTAGATGGGTCTCGCTGTTGCCTCTTATACTGACATTTTCGAGTCCGCCCTGGAGACAGTATCATGGCAAACAGGGAAGTCCCAGAGGTAGGTTGTTTTCCTTATCCTACTCCCCCTAGCCGATGATGGAAAGCTTTAAGCCAGGGGGAGGACAGGACCGACACAACCTCTGGCATAATCATCGGACCATTTACTTGTTTAACCAGACCTCAAGTTTAGACCAGACATTCTCAGTATTCTCGTTAAGTCCAACCATGTCCATCTTACATACTTCCATTATATATTTTAAACATTCTGCAAATCTGGGGGGAGCTTTTGACTTCCACTCCATGCAAATTTGTCTCCTAGCAATAACTACTACATAAAAAATAAACTGAGTATCCAAACTATTAATGTTATAGTCTTTCAGTAAACCGAAAAATACAAGTCTAGGTGAACATATAATAGTTGTTGACAATACCTCACCTAAAAAATCTACTATCGCTCTCCAATAATCCTGAATTACCGGACACTCTAAAAAGATATGGACATCATCTGCTGCATTGTAGTTGCATCGGGGACAGTGATAATTATTTTGCGTTATCTTGTGCAGTTTGGCCGGGGTCCAATATACTCTATAAACTGTGAATAAATGATTACGTCTTAAATTAGCAGGTTTGATTAACCTCTGGGAAAGTGAAAAGGAATCTGACCATATTTTACTACCTTCTTCAGGAAGTTCCGTTATACTGTTTTCCCATAACTTTATCACCTCCGAGTGTAGTTTGTTCTCTTCATCCTTGAATATCAACTTATACCAAAACGATACTTCTTTTAACCATTTCCCCCCTCTACAAACTGCTTCAAGAATGTCTGTGTCTTTTTCCCGCAGCAGATTCTGACTTGACCACCAGGCAGATAGTTGATAATATTTAAACCTAGTCAGGTGTCCATTTGTGAGTTGTGTTAAAGAGTTCCAACCCATTAGGCCTGAATCTGCCCATAGATCTCCCCACTTTTGTAGTCCAGCTATTTTCAGGGGTTGTGAGAGCTGATCTTGGAGACATAGGGGCGTTCCCGGGGAATCCCAGATTGGGGTGTATGTATGATAATAAGGAATATTAAAAACCTTCCGAATAAACCCCCAGTTTTTAAGTGCAGTCTGAAGTATCTTAAGACGTATTTTAAAAAAAAAATTCTGGTCTCCGAACTTGAATAAAAAATAATCGTGGTCATAAGGTAAATCGTATAATAAAGCCTGAAACAAGCGGCCCTGTGATGATGCGTCTAACGTGTTCGCAAGTAGCCTGAAGTTTTTAAAGTGAAAGGCATGACAATATGATAGTAAGTCTGGAAGGGCTAAACCTCCAATTTTTAAACCCCTTCTCAATTTTTTCCATGCTATCCTGGATGACTTACAAGCCCATATAAATGATCCAATCTTACCCTGGAGAATATTAATATATTTCGAAGAAAATGATAAAGGGATACAATTATAAAAAAAAGTCAATTTGGGAAGGATAGTCATTTTGATGAGGTTAACTCGGCCATAGATATTTAGTGGCAGATTCCCCCATCTTGTTAAAGTTTTATTAATGTCTTTGACCACCGTCTGCCAACTGAGTAATCGTGTGTTCTTTAGTGCTTGAGTTAAATAGATTCCCAAGTATCGCATTTTTTGTTTCACGCCCTGTATATGTATGTTGTTATTCCAACCCATTATCTTTGTTTTCTCCCTGTTAATCTGGTAGCCTGATAATTTTCCGAATTCTTCCGATAGGTAAAATAGCCTGGGTATTGCTACTGAGTGATTAGAAGTATACGAGAGGAGGTCATCTGCATACAGGGCTGTTTTTAATAACATATTACCCAGCTTAAAAGGTTGAATTATATTGTCGTCTCTAATTCCGAAACAAAAGGCTCCATGTAGACATCAAACAAAAGAGGGGATAAAGGGCAACCCTGTCTGGTGCCTCGAGACACGTCAAACCAATCAGATAACATTCCATTTACCAAAACTCTTGCCTTTGGGTTATGATACAAAGATTTGACAGCCTTAATAAAAGTTAGGGGGAACCCAAATGGCAACATTGTAGCCCATAAATACTTCCAGTTGACCTGATCTATCGCAACCAAGGCCAACGGAAGGTCTTTATAGTTAGCATAATCTATAGCCCCTATCACTTGGAATGTTAATTCGTTTAACTGTCTCCCTGGAATAAAACCTCTTTGATCAGGGTGGATTATAGATTTTATAATTTTCGATAATCTGGTAGCTAAGATTCCGGAGTAAATTTTCATATCTGTATTTAAAAGTGAAATTGGTCTGTACGACTCTATTCTCTTTGGGTCTTTATTATGTTTTACTATGAGCGTTATAGTGGCTTCGGCCCAAGAAGGGGGAACAGAGTAGCCGTGAATTATTAAGAGGTTAAAAAGTGCCCTGAGTATAGGTAATAGCTGATCTTTATTGTCCATATAGATCTCAATGGGCAGCCCATCTGAACCTGCGGCTTTTCCCTGTTTCATTTTCTTTAGTTGGTTTAGTATTTCTCCTTCTGTTATCTCGCTTTCCAGGTATGTTTTATCCAGTTCTGACATTTGAGGTAAATTTTTCGACATCAACCAAGTTTCTATATCATCCCCATTGGGGTCTTTATCTTCCGTGTAGAGGCTTCTCATGAAGCACCTTGCTTCCTCTCTAATCTCGGCATCTGCCTCTATCAGGTCTCCTGTCTGTCTTTGTAGTAAGGCTTTAATATTGTTCCTCGTTCTCTCTTCTCTAGATTTCCAGGCTAGGAGGGCTCCACATTTTTCTCCGTATTCGAAATTCTTTAATCTACTGGTCTCCCACTTTTCCTTAAGAATTTTCTCATCCCAAACTTTAAGCAGAAGTTGTAGCTCAGTGAGTTCCTTCTCTATCAAATGAACTCTCTTGGAGTTGGTTAAGATTGCATTTTGTAACTCAAGATCCTTTCTTGTTATTGCCGCCATGTCTTCCTTTCTTTTTACTTTCATACTCTTTCTCTTATAAATCATTAAAGAGCCTAAAACTCCTCTCAGAAAGGCTTTATAGGCCTCCCACACTACCTGGGGGGTGGAGGTGCCTGAGTTTATTATAAAAAAATTCTGCAGTTTTATCTTTAACTTCTGTTCTTACTTGGTCATCTAATAAGAGTGATCTCTCCAGGGTCCATCTTATTTTTAAAGGACTTAAATTCAATACGATTACCATTTCCAGTATTGCATGATCTGACATCCCTATCGGTGTGAAGGAAAGGTAATTGATATCTGCGAGGAAATGCTGATCCACTAAAAAGTGGTCAATCCTAGAATAATTCTTATATTTCTTGCTGTAGAAAGTGAACCCTAGTACAGTTCTGTATTTTTTCCTCCATACATTTAGAAGACTGAAGTCCTTCATTATAGCGTCTAAGGTAGCGAGTGATTTTGAGGGAGCGTGATATTTAGCTTTAGAGGTTCTATCTAGCTTCTGGTCAAAGACCAGGTTAAAATCGCCTCCCAAAATTACCGGGCCAGTTGACCCTAATAATGCTGTCGCTAGCTTAGATAGTGGGCCCGGATTATCATCATTTGGACCATAGTACACAGCCAGTGTGTACGGAATGTTTTGAATATGTATTACTGCTACCAACCATCTTCCTGATTGGTCTATCTCGTATTTTTTCAGACTTATCCCCCTATTTGCTCGAATTATGATGGAGACTCCACATGTGGTGCCAGATTGCCTGGAGCAAATTATTTCCTGGACCCACCTTAAGTTCTTAAAAAGAGAACTACAAATATCTGCCTCTAGATGGGTTTCTTGTAGCATTATAAGATGTGCATCTGAGTTTTTTAAGAATTCACAAATCCTGTTCTGTTTCTTTTTTTCCCCCAAGCCATTAATATTCCATGACAGGACTTTAAGCCTATATAGATTACTCATAAGCCTACTCTCATCTCGTATCCATCCATAGCTATATACAAAATATATTCACCTATATATGAGGACTTTTTATTTTTTATCGTTTTCCCTTTGCTCCCTCCACCCAGTGAACACCCTCCCCCCTGAGGAACCCCCCCAACATACCAGGCGATGACTTCGCCTTTCGGGGCACCTAGGCAGATCCCCTGACCGAATCAAATATATTATAGTGAGTGAAAAGTGTAGCGTTAAATGAGTCGTGTTCCCTTTACCGTGATTTAGTGTTTCAGTGCTTCAATTTATTCTTCATTTATTCCCCAAAATTTCTCTACTCCATTGGGAAAACGCGGTTGGCCACACCCACGAGGAACATGGCGGCGGGCTGAGAGCCGGTCGCGGACGCACCTAGGAATCCCTGAAGACCGAATGGGGAAAGACCAAGTTTTTCGTGGGAAGACATTCCGTAGTCTGATGTTCCCCGCACTGAGGTGAGACGCGATAATTGCGCCGTGAAAGAATCCCGTGCATCTTTCAAATCGGTTTCGTTTGCTTTCTTTTCTACGAGGTGACGGCTGGCTTAGACGTGCGAGGAAGAGGTCGGCGCTAGGACCTGCGCCCACCTGTGTCACTGCTCACGCTGGAAGAACACCGGCGGTGTCTGTGGTGCAGATTTCGCTCCGTTCTATTTCAACTCAAGCTAAGAGGACCGGCGTTTAATGTTTATAAACATCCTTGCAAGGCTGTGGCTGGGAAGAAGCTCTACTTATTTGCGGTAAGGTCGGGGGAGGAAGGGGATTCAGCAGCAAATCACTTATTTTCTTCTGGGAGGCAGGACTGCATGGAGCAAGCGCAGACTGAGGCTCCAGCTATTAAAAATAACTTTGTACATTTAAACATACTACCAGTGCAGGAGCTGGCGTTGGTGAAACCTGTTGAGTTAGCAAAGAAGCCAATAGCTTTAACTGCTGCAGCCGAGCCTGTCTCTGTGGATATCAACTTGAGTGCAGCGAGAAAAAGAAATGCCCCCCCAATAAGAAGGAACAGGTATCAGCTGAGATCCAGGGTAGAGCTAAAGGAAAAGGGTGCGTTGGAATTTGAAGAGAGGGAAAGACCTATGCCATTAACTCCCTGTTAAAAGCAAAAAACAAAAAAAACACTTTAGTAAAAAAATCGAAAGGAGTTACCCCCGATAACCAGGTGGTGAAGAGTACCCCTTCACTCAAATCTTACTTTAAAGTTTTAAACCAGGCTATGAGTTCCGCCACGCAAATGGAGGATAGTACTAGCACTAGCACTATATCTCTAAAAAATCGATTTGGGCACCTGGAGAACTTGGGCAACATGGAAAGTGCTGGGTCATTGGTCCCCTTGAATGGGGGAGTGATATGTGAGGAAGTGGGGGGTGTGGACACCCTGATATCGGCTGGTTTAGAACATCAACAGGTTCAGCCAAATCCTCCTGAGTCTAAAAATCTAGGTATACCCCCTGTACCGTCTACTCCTGCTAATTTAAATAAAGCACGTTCTGGCGATAAAACGCAAGGAAAGCAGGACACCAGACCAAAGAGTCAGTCGGTAACAGCTAAACCTGTACAAAATAGCTCTAAGGGGGGTGCTGAGGGAACCAGGAGGCAGGATCTTAATAAAGACAATCAATCAGACTCAGCTTCAGCTCTTACTAGAATGAGAAGAGGTTCTGAAGAATTATGTGAGCAAGAGAATGATCGCTTGGGGGATCTCTTTCGATCATTGAGAAGCGATATGATGTCAAAATTCGAGATATCAGAGACTAATCAAAAAACAATACATGACAGATTTGACCTTTTGGAATCTAAGTTAGATGATGTTATCCTTCGCACAGGTAAACTGGAAACAGAAGTAGCAACACCGTACATGGAAACTTAAAAGACATAGATACCTTGAAAGCCCAAAACAGAACATTGGCCATGGATGTTGAGAGATTGGAGACCCAGGCATGTAGGAACAACCTAAGGATTCTGAAAATACCAGAGGGGGAAGAGTTGGAGGACATAAAGGGATTTGTTTGCAAGCTCCTGAGAGAAGGCGTTTTAAAAGATCGCCCAGATATAGACCTGGAAGCCGAAATTCAAAGAGTGCATAGAGACCCTTATAAGAGACGCACAGACAGGAAAGCACCTAGGAAAATATTGGTAAATTTTCATACATTTAGCGTCAAGGAACTCATTCTAGGGAGATGCCTGTCGAAAATAGACCTTCGGTATCGGTCCAGTCCTTATCTTATAAGGTCTGATATAGGAGTGAGAACTGCACAGAGACAATGGGAACTGGGCATCAGAATGCCAGACTTGAGGTCACTAGGTACGCACGTGCAGATGAGGTTTCCTGCCTTGCTCAGAATTATGTGGAAGAATAAGACCTATAGTTTTTCACAGCCTGAAGAGGTTGATAATCTTTTAGGCCGTATGAGAAATGATCAGGAAGATCAATAAAGGGCAGATTTTGTTACTACTCTTAAAAATAATAAAAAAATTAAAAAAAAATTGGGGGAATAAATGAAGAATAAATTGAAGCAGTCATGATCTTCTAGTCACCTTGGAGCCCTTGCATGTTAAATATCTAGGACAACAGCTAATAAAGCTTCCTCTGCCATAGCATCAGAAGTGACAGTACAAGTCGGCCTCCCAAAACAGATTATTGTTCTACCCAGAGATACGAGCGGGTTGGCGGAGATCCCTGTATTTGCAAAGTGCCAACATTTTGACTCTCCACTTTGAGACGAACTTCAGAAAAAAGGTCTGAAGACCTTCAATTTCTTCAAGATTTATGGCTTAGACTAGCATCACTTTACATAGATTAGTATAATACCCTCTTTTGTACATCTCTTATGCTATTTCTTAGCACTACAAATAACAAGTATCAATATTACGCAACTGCCTTGCAGCATTCAAGATTAAGACCTGCAAAACTCTGATTTTCAACAACCTGCGCTCAGCTCGCTGAGGCAACTGGTATTTTATGTCTTGTGGAAGTGCACCCTCTGACCCCAACTAAGAGTGAGAACTACCTTCTCCTTATGAGCCCCGTAAAGCGATCAGTACTATTGCCCGGGTAGTCTGAGTGCCTACAAAACAATATATAAAATATGAAATATGAATGTTGCAATTCTTAACTATGAACCTCTTCTTTTTAGGGGATTTCAACTGGTTTGTGAATGCAATATAGTTTTGGTTCCTCATTGGGTTTTAGTTCAGACAAAACTCACAGACTCTTTGTGTACACCAACACCATTGTCTTTGGTTCAGGAACTACCACATATCTCCTCTGATGTTAACTCAAGAAAGCAAAGGTGAGAAATTCTCAACGATTGAAAGACTGAATGCGTCAATAACGCGTCAAAAGGTGTGCTGTGGCGGTCTGAATCTGTGTTTGTATGCAGTCTGAACCCTCCAGTCAATCAACGGTTTAATATATAAAAGAGCACAATGGACGTCTTTGGTATGGTGCTCTGCCACACTGCAGGATTCCTACTCATGTAAATAACATATGTTACTATTACTGAGTAACTTTTTTCACCATAATACAGTCTGTGGTTTGAAAATGTGTCCCGCATGGGGGGACTGATGCCAGTTCTACACAGCAATATCCCCTTTGACGTCAGGAATAATAACGCAGTGTGCTTTCAAGACCCATCCCAGATCCCACCGAATGACACTTGTGCACAGACACTGCTCTGCATTGAAAGGATGTAGCTCAGGGATTCAGATAAGAAGAGTTAGTGCAGCTTACGTGCTCCTACTTTCTTACCTTGGCGCGGTGGCAGGTGGTGGCTGGCAGAGGCGTAGGCAGGAAAACCTCCTTCTAAACCCAGAGCAGCCCTCTCATCGCCCGTACCACATGCTCGATTAGTCCAAGTCAGGGGAAGGCCAAGCTCCTAAAAACTTTTATCACCGTGTGTAGTCATAAAAACAATACACCGCAACTGGATGCCAGAAAATCCTCTCTTTAGACTGTTCCCAGTTATCCACTACGCAATGCCCGTAACAAATGCCGTTGAAATTAATAGCCACCCCACCCAGCTAACTTACTTCACCCATTCCCCGGCGTTAAAAATATGTCAATTCAGGCAGTGAAAAATGTAAATGCAGGCAGTACAGCATGATATTATGATAATATAATGCCTTTTGCGCTCCTTCGTGCAGTGACATAGCTGGTGTGAAGACCACACAAGCACGATCTTCCCGCACCACTCGTTCCCTCTACAAGCTACCAATAACCTCAAAAAACAACTTCCCTCTGTGCCTCCCCGCTCCTTGCCGGAGCTTGCTGCCACCACTACCAGAGCCGCAACCGTGCAGCCTGGAAATGCAGCGCGTGTACTTAACGAAGTGCTGCCGCTGCAAAAATTTCCTCCGGTCTGCTGTGATACAGGGGAAGCCGATTCTCCTCCGATTGAGGCTGCTCCGAGACTCCTCAAAATCACCAGGACGTCCTGCGGGGGCACAAGACACGAGCTCCGCAGATCCCGAACACCACCGACTTAAAAAATAAAATAGAAAATAAATTACGGGCCACTGGTGGCCCAGCTGCTGTGCCCTTTGGGAGCGAAGGAACAAGAGACTGTTCTGCTCCCCACACCCCCTTACAAGGTGAGACATGGGCCAGGCTGGTCTAAACAGGCCGGGCCACCACGCTGGATGCCTATGTGAACCGGAAGCACTTTCTTGCCCCGCCGAAAGCCGCCTATGGTACACTTATGGGGAAGGTGGGAGTGCTCCCACCTCCTCCTCCCCCCCCTACTCCCCCACAGGTCCGACCGCCATGATGGTGGTGTGCGCTACTTAGTGCTCGGCCTTGCCCAGTCTTTCTGGTGTATAGCATGGGCGTAGGAACTGTGGGGGACGAGGGGGATACATCCCCCCCAGATTTTGGAGTGGGGGGTACACGGGGGACAAGATTGGGGGGGGACGAGGGGACAAAGAATTTCCCCCTCTCCTTTCTGTATTCACAGGGTCATTAGCACGCGAAGGCGAGAACAAAGGCCCTGCACAGGCTGTACTTGACCTTTGACTTGCCCCCAGTTACCTGTGATCAGGCTGCACACCTGATGAGGCGAAAAGGGATTTAGCCACCCCCACCCTCCGTCATCGTGTGTGTCAGCCCGGGCTGCTTGACTTGCTGGGGCAGGGCAATGTCTGGAGTCTTTTCTCCAGAGGGTTCGAGCTTTTCACAAGTCTTTTAAATGCCATTTACATCCCGCTTGGAACTCGTTAAGGAGGTTTTGTTGTTTTGTTCACTGGTTCGTACCCCCTGTGTCTCCACTCAGCCTATTCCTGTACTTTGTATTTAGTTTTTACCGCCATCTGCAGCAATGGGACTGGGGCAAGAGGATAGAGTTCACTGAGAATGTGGAATGGCACGAGGAGGGAGACTATGGCGGGGGCTTTAGGGTATGGTGCAGGATTGAAGAACATGTGACAGCTTCAGTCATTCCTGGCTTTCCATTCACCAGAATTCTTCATCTTGAGACATGCAGTTTTTTTTTCTTACATTGCAAGTTGGGTCTCAAAAACCCCAAAATGTAAAGTGTTATTTGATGAAATCCATAGTTACCAAAGAAGTCAAACATTTGATAAGGTCAGCTGGATGCTGTGATACCACATGTTATAATTTGGATTCATTAATTTCCAATACTGAAACTGCTTGATCAATTAGTGAAACCAAACATAAGCCCCGCAGAGCTATTTTAAGAAGTGCATTTTTCATTCACATCATTCTTGTAACAAACATTGTCAAGGCAATATAATATTATTTTGAATAACGTATAGAGAACCTGTTTTTATTAAATTTCACTAAAAGGCAAGGCAGGTAAAGCAGAAACAGCAGGGCAAGCTTTTCTAACACAATAAAAGCAAATTTACTAAATGAAGTGTGAGTGGCAGTGTGTGTGTGAGTGTTATGAGGTACAAAGGTACGAAAGAGTGCAAGAGATATAGTGAGAATGTTTGTGTGAGTGTATGTTTGTTATGCATGCAAGTGTGGTGCTGGTCTGGCATACTGGAGGTTATTCTTGCCTTTTTGATATGGGCACTAACAGTATATAGATGGGAGGCGTTACCTATGGCCATCTGCAGGCCTTGACATGCTTCTATGAAGGCACCGTCAGTGGCTGTGGGGTCTCAAACTATCTAACTGAGAAAACTGATAACCCATTCATACCCATCACCAGGGACACAGAACACCCACCACCACACCTGGCTGAAGGTCCTGATATGATGCACATCATTTTTAGCACATGGGCTGGACCCATAGCAAAATGTTGGAACTGATATTTGAGGTAACTATTGTCATAAGATTTCCAGTACTCATTTTATAAATGGGTTGTTAATGACAAAATTCTGACTCTTGTATACTGAGGGAATTTTTAAAGGTACCCATGATTGTGGCTGCAGTAACCATGGTAACATTCTGGCACTGTCATAAGGAATGTAGTCATTGGCCTAAGTGGCTCACCCATGAAAAATTTGGATCTTGGTATAGTGGAAGTTATTTCTGTCTTAAGACATTTAAAATAAATCAGATTTAATCCTAGGAAACCAGGTTTCCAAGGTGCACCATGAAAGTACTGGAATATTTCATGATTGCCCTCTGAGGGTCTACTGCGTTTTTCGAAATTTGATCCCAAAATGTTTTAACAATCCTCCCTAGTTGATGTCTATTCTCCCTTAAATCATGTACAAGAAATTTGTTAAATCATTTTGCTTGCTGCAATTACATAGATCTTTTTCCTCCTATAATGGCTATGAGGTTAGCTCTGACCCCACTTCTGTAATTGCTTGTCCTACCCCATTGCTGGGAGCAGGACTGGCTTTAGGGCAGTGCAACTGGTACAGCCGCACCTGGCGTTGACTTTGGTGGGGGCGCTGTGTTTAAAAATAATTTTTGGTTTAGAAGTAAATTAACTTCCTTGTGCATCAGGCAATTTTCAGGCAACAATAAAAATGTCAAGATAACTCTGGTGATTAATGTTCCTACTAATAAGCGTTCGAAATTTTGTCTAATGGGAATTTTGGCTCATCGTAAAGTAGTGCAGGGGGTTAATGTGCCTGCTTCAAAGAATGTGTACCTTGCAGATCATAGAAATAAGTGAACTATGAGTAGCACTATAAAAAGTATACATGATTTTTCCACATTTGTCTAATTACAGTGTGAATAGAAATAACAATAAAGCATGCTTACAAACTGTGACTACATGCCTGTCTTTCTCAATGTTTCACTTTAAAACTATCTGATTGTATAAACGGGCGTAAGGTCTCATGCAACAGGCAATTTCTATAGGGTCACTGGAAAGACCACACGGTTGTCCCTGTCCCCCCCAGAAATGTAGTGTCTCCTACGCCCCTGGTGTATAGTACCAATAGTGTGTTTGCCCTGAGTAAGCTTCATTTCTGGCTGAACTAAGGGAGGACGTGTGAGTTCTATGAAGAATGTTATGCATACGAATGCTTCTGCGCAGGGGATTTCTTGTGGTCATGGTCTTGATATGGAACCAATATATGTCTGAAAGCAGCAGGCCTTTATCATCTTCTATGGGGATCAGCCAACGCTTGAATGTTGTGAGGGGTCTGCTAGCTTAGCCCAATGCCGTACCACTATATTCCACCAGTGTTCTTTCATCGGGAGTCCATACTCTAATTTGAGACGAGGAAAGTCCATGAGGCCTGTGTAGTCAAAGCGGTCACCTATTTGTTTTGCTATTGGCTTCTTGCCAGTTATGGAATTCATTACTGAACAGGGCCAGCGTGAAATCCGAGTTGCAAATGATGGGGCATCATGAGTAGGGTGGGGCAAAATACCAAGCCTCTTCTGGTTACTGCTCCATCCCAAGCCTCGACTGTTGCTCACATCACTGGTGAGATATTTTTTGTGTTCAAATATCTTTATTGCATATTGAAAGAGAAATGCATTTGTAATACATTAACAATACACCAGTACAAGGTGAGATAAATATACTGACTTCGAGAAGCATTAGGCATAAAAAAAAATCAGAGCATAATTCAATAGACTGGGATAAAAAAAGGATAGTAAACATTTCATTATTTAAAAATGTAAGAGAGTAAATATTACAACATATATTAGATACAAAATTCATCAAATTATATTATAACTCCCAGAGTAATAAAACAAGCATAGCAACTGCATATATCAAGACAAAAACATATATTAGATGTATTGTTTAATGAAAAAGAACGGTCAGCCAAGGGAAAAGCAAAAAAGAAGAAAAAAGAAAAAAACTGAGAAGAAGACAGGAGAAAGAAAGAAAAGAAAACAAAGAGGTATGAAGGGACATCTGCTTCGGTGGACGAAAATAAATTAAACAACAGCATGAAAAGGATGCTGAGCTACCAATCTTTGAGAAGACGGATTCATATAATTGTCCAGAGATCGCCAAACATTACTGGAGATGAAAGGCGAGTAATGTTTTTTCTCCACAAAAGTATGAGCTCCAGGCAGATATGAGACCCATGCCCACCAGGTATGATAGGATAGACAATGAAAAGATTTTTCCACCAAAAAACAGACATGTTGTACCTCAATCTTCCAGAGGTATGTTCAGAAGGGGTGTTGATGATAGCCCTGTAGGCAGAAATGGACTGGGAATAATACACAACAGCTCAGGGAAGTTAAAAAAAAATTATATCAGCCCTAAATCCTGCAAAGCATTTGAGGGTGGCGAGGGCGCCCCTTCACTCTAGGAAAGCTTTTGTAAATTATTTGCCCCAAAAGAATACTGAAAACACAAGGTCAAACCCATGCATTTTGCAGATGATTATATTAAACATGGTGGCTTTATAGTATTTAATTTCACAGTTTTGATGGAAAATGCATTAAATATTCCAGTTCTCTTGTTTGTAAAGCATTGGAGATGGGCAAACTTGCTGTGTGGAAAGCGGTCCGCAGGGTTTTCACTGAGTTGCTTTCTCTCCGGCAGATGTAATTGGGGCTAATAAGATACTCCATGGGCAAAAAAGGTAAGATGCTTTTTGAAGCACTGTGGGGGGACTGAGCAACCTATTGTATTTTTATATTAACTGAGTTAAGTCTGTGTGCACTGCTTTCCTGACGGATCCTCTTGGAAGGCAGGTGCCACACTCAGTTTCTTTTGCTGGGAAATTTGTTTGAAGACCAATGTCACAGGCTGGCCACTGTAACTAACTTAATGCAATTAAGGTAATTTGAAGTGCCGGTTTATGAGGGATTCTTGTTTTCACATTAATTCCTCACTTTTTCAAGTCCAGGGTAGGCTGATTCATACCTGGTTATTTTGTCCAAAGTTTCGTATCCATGAGCCCTAGTTGGAAAAAAAGGAATTCTGCTTCTCTTTGTAAAACACCATAACCATATCATTTTCACATAACTGAAGCCTGTGATGCACCATGACCTGGAGAGTCTACACATCTACACCAGTAATTCTCCAGTATATATAACTCTATAGCATGGCCAGTCTTCACTAAATTAAAGCAAAATCCTTAGGCAGGTATCAGTATCATTATGTGTCCAGTATATAAAGCATTATTCATCCCCATGCCAACACCCACACTACCCCAATGTAAGGAACCCATCCCCAGGCCGTATGTGCAGTGCTGTTTCACACAATTCAGGGCCCTGGTGGGGTCTCGAGAGGGTAGAGAGGTCCTCACTAAGGAGGTGGGAAGGGATATGTCCTCCCTATGACTACTTGCTATTAACGAATAGATATCCCTCCTGAAACCAAGATGATCCCTTGCGACAAGAATGAGGGGGGGGAACAAAACATGAAAGAGGGGGTGTTTTCAGTGGAGAAGAATACCTAAAAAGTCTTACGTCCCTAGTTTAATGACCCCCCTGACTAAAGGGTGGGAAGGGAAGAAGACCCTTTTCTTCTTATAGCCCACTCTAATCCCACAAGTGCCTCATTAGACACAACTCCCTTTTTTGCTGAGATAGTCTGTACATCATTCAGACAGCTTTATGTTCCATGATTTTTGACATTGCAGTTTACTAACCCCACGTTCCTTCCTGCACCAGAGTGGCAGCCCCTCCCCTCCGACACCACAGTAAGCAGCACATGCTCGGAAATTGACAGTTTCCTATTCTATGTGATCGAGGTCAGGCCTGGTCCTACCCAGTGCCAAGCACCCAGTGCCCGTCCAATCACAGCACAACCCTAGGGAGGGACTAAGGCAGGGCTCCCGTGCCCCCATGACCCGCTCATGCTCATTATTGAGGTATTTCTACCAGGGCACAACACTCACATATCGGGCAAGCAGGGGAGCTGAGCACAGTAGGTCTCTTATGGGGATAGCCCTTTGATGAAGTAAGATGTAATTTCAAGTTAGAGCAAGACCCCTGCCAAACAAACATGCCCAGGAGGGGGCTACCACCTGCTGTTTCCTACAATGTGTACACTAACAACAGACACTGGTTTGTCTTTTTGTTTTTTCCTTCATAACCACAACGTGTGACTACAAGGCCTCCCCCTCTAAGCCCACATTGGGAGCTGATGCCCTGTTTAATCCGGGGTGAATGCCCAATTACACCGCCATTAACCAATAGCCATTTACAAGACTGGTGCAACTCTGCATGTATGGGTGACACTGTGTAGCAACATTATTTGCGAATGGTACAAATGAAATAAGATTTGCTTGCATGTTCGACCCATATAATATATGGTTGATCAACGAACCGTAGCTGTGTTTCACTGGTATAAATCTTGTTTTGTGACCACTAGATCTGATCACTGCCTTGTTCTGGTGCTCCCCATATTATACCAGGCACTCTCACAGCGTTTCACCTGGGGGACAGCAACAGGGAAGCTTCATCGCAATAATTTGCCTCTCTCTGGCTTTACTGCACTTCTTACAAAATGTGTTTTCTTATATGCTTCTTCTCTTTTTCTTGTTTTCCTTTTCAGGTAATTCCTCTTAGAAAACAGTGGCAAGTGTTAGCCTTGTCCCATAAGAAAGTTTCATGCATTATACATGTTAATTGCATGACCATTCAGCACTCAGCTCTTTGGGGGAAGTGATCTCTTCATATCCCACCCTGACGAAAGCCCAGGACTGTTAAATAGGCCAATAGCAAGGACTGAAACATGTTGGCGTTTAGTTTAGGGTCATGGGACCATCATATCTTCCCATCCTACTATAGTCAGTTTTTAACCTTACCTCCCTCTCCACCAATAATGGATACTCTAGGAGTGGGGAAGAAATTTTATCTTAAAGATATACCCCCATACACATTATCTTCATAAGTGCTTCCTTGACTATGGTTGAGTCCACCTTGTCCTTTAGAAATCGGGGTGAGCCCAATGATGAAGCATGTCACTATTAGAGTGAGTGAGGGCTATAATAAGAAAAGGGTCTTCTTCCCTTCCCACCTGTTAGTCAAGGGTGGTCATTAAACTAGGGACAGTGGTGGTCTTCTCCACTGAAAACACCCCCTCCTTTATGTTTGGTTCCCCCCCCCCCCTCATTCTTGTCTCAAGAGACCATCCTGGTTCCAGAGGGATATCTATTCAATAATAACAAGTATGTGCAGTGCCTCAGCATAGAAAAATGTTCCTGTGGACCTGTAGCCACACTGTCCTGGAATGCAACACAATCTACAGACCACTATCTGTAATGCCCCTGTGGGCATTATTTACAGGCAAATGTCCATTTTGTCCCAGTAGTGCAGGCAGTATCCCCAGATCAGCATGCCATATTCAACATTTCTCAATACATAATGCCCTATTTCAGACTAGTGTGTGTAATGCCCTAGTACGCAATTCACTAGTCCCTTTATTGTACACAGAATGCCCCAGCATGTAAGAGGCAAAAATAAACTAGTATCTTTGGTTTCACGGTTTCTAATGTAATGTGTAATGCCCTAGTATGTAATGCACTGTCCTTATTAGAGTATCTTTAATACCTCAGCATATAAAGTACAAAACTGAGCTACTAAGTCCCCCCATGAGTAATGCCCTACTTTGTAGCGAGCTTTTCCAAGGGCAGTACGTGGACTACTTTAATGTAGGACATTTGCCTTTTATTGTATGGTCATCCCAGATTTTTTACTTTGCTGGACTCTATATCGTTGCTGGCTTTAGAACACTCAGCCTTTTACCCCTGTAAAACCAGCAGCAAAGTGCATGTGGCCCTCCTATAAATGTGATTAAATTGCCATACTCCTAATTAGCTTGAAGTCCCTGGTACAAGTTACAAAGTGTACCTAGGATCTGTAAGTTAAATACTTCTAGAGGATTGCAGCACCTATTCAGCCTGATTCATGAAAACCGAATTCTGTGAATTATAAATTGCGATTGACAGCCAATCGCAATTTAGAATTCGCAGAATGGCATTCATCAAAATCTGCGATAAAATAAAGCGAATCGCAAGCGGCCGCAAAATGCGATAGCGATTTTTTTAAATCGCAGAAAAATCGCAATTTCCGTCAAAATCCGTGTAGGAATTGCGATCTCGCAATTTCCGAGATCGCAAAATGCGATCTCGCAAATAGCGAGATCGCAAAAACGGGAAGTCGCATTTCGAGCACAGTGATGACATCACAACTAGGAAGCAGGCAGTTCCCACCCCCATTCAGAACAGTGAGGCAGATATCGAGGCTGCATCACACAGAGCACCTTCCACAACACCTCCAAACTTTCAAATCTTTCACTTTTGTGACTGCAGCAATGGCAGAGGATGCAGCACCAGGGCCCAGTGACACCGGGCGCAAGCGCGAGCTTAAATTTTCTGAGCAGGAGTTGGAGCACCTAATAGACGGAGTGGTCGAAAACCACACAAAACTTTTTGGTAAGGACTCCAGGAGGGTGCCAGAGGCGGAGAAACGCCGACTGTGGCTGGGGATTGGCGCAAAAGTCAACGCTGTGGGTGTGACACACAGGTCGATCGACGCGCTAAAAAAGAGGTGGTACGACCTCCGAGGTCGTGCCAAGGAGAGGGTGGCAGAGAGGCTGGGCGAGAGCCAGGTTACTGGAGGTGGAGAACCAACAGTCCCTCCCAACACCCCCATGGAGGACCTTGTGGAGGACACACTTGAGCGAGAGGCGTGTATAGGGATCATCACTCTGGACTCATCCTGTCCCACACAAGACAGCCAAGGTAAGTGGCATGCGACTGCGACGCTGTCCCCTAACAATGGCCATGACCCTATACCCTCCAATAATCAACCCAAGTCATGCAATCCATGCACATTAGGGTATGCCCAAAAGCATTGTGGGACATGTAGTCTGCCCACAATGTACAAAAACTCCAATGCAGCCAGACATGTCCCAAAGTACGCAATGCCACAGCCAGTCAGGGAATGTCAGCCAGCATGCATGTAGCAACTGCACGAGTGAAAGATACATGCAATTAATCTACATCCACTTTCCCTCACAGGTGGCGCTGACAACAACAGCAGTGACAGCGATAGGCTGCTCATAGACGAGGCACCAGAGAATGCAGTGGAGGTGCCAACAGCCACACATCCAGCACCATCAGGCGCTGCACCAATCCCTGCTGCTAGAGCACCACCATCTGCGCCGGCTCCATCAGGCGCTGCACCAATCCCTGGTGCTAGAGCACCACCATCTGCGCCAGCACCATCAGGCGCTGAACCAATCCCTGCTGCTAGAGCACCACCATCTGCGCCAGCACCATCAGGCGCTGCACCATTGGCAACCGCAACACCACCACCAGCGGGACCCTCAACATCTGGTGCTGCTAGAGCGGCCACAGTGCGCACACCCACTGTTGCCAGCCAGCACAGCAGGCATGGCAGGGATCGCCAGCAGAGCACAGCACGCAGTGGCAGGAGGAGGGTGGCTGTGCGCGTGCCAGGGCTCAGCATAGAGCGCCGGATGCTGCGCATCCATCAATTGCAGGCACGACTCCAAGGGGCAATCTAACTCCAGCTCCACAACATTGGCCGCAATGTAGCAAATGTGTTGGACAGGATAGAGCGGATGACAACTGCCATGGAGGCTAACACTGCGGCCATCATCTCGCAGCGCAACTTCGCCCGCCGCCGCCACCGCCAGCTACTTACGCGGCTATCTGCCTACACGCGCTCAAACTATGTAATTGCTAATGCCACCTCCCAGCTCTCACGTCGGTCCCTGGCTATGCAGCAGCAGATGGTGCAATACTGCGAGGATGTGGCGCGAGTACTGGAGCAGGTCACCAGTGCCGTACTGGCACTACATCCAACTGGCCCAGCCAATGGTGGTGGGGACGACACTAGTGAGGGGACCTCCAGTGTCAGCAGCCTGTCTGCCTCACAGGTTATTGTGCTACGCCGCAGCAGCAGGCCCACTGCGGGTTCACGTGCCGTCCCTGAGGATGAGCCAGAGAGGCGATTGGGTGCCGCGCGCTGGAGGCGCACTTGACTTTACTGTCCATTGGCAGGGGGTATACAACGTTTAGCACGCATTTTTTACCACGCACTACCACTACAACGCAGGCATTACCACGCATACCATTACAACGCATTGCGCTGGGGGGCGCTCTAGGATAGGGAATACGTATAATTTTATATCCAACACCTTCCCTAGTGTCCACGGGGACTGGAGTTGGAATATAAAATTATACTTACCACTATCCAGCACCTCTAAGCGCTATGCGTTGTAACGGTATGCGTTGTAAATACCGCTTTGTAATGGTATGCGTGGTAAAAGTATGCGTGGTAACGTCATACATCCTTGGCAGGGACATGCTGATGATAGAAGCATGTCCTGTGTATGGTTGAGAGCAGTATGGTGCAATACTGCTCACATGTAAAGAATTGCAAAATGTCATTATTATTGTGCCTTCAACAATAATATTTATTCTAGCATCATACATCGGCCTCCTGTCATTATTTCCATTGGCATGCATTTGTGAATTGTTGGGTGAGGGGAGTGGGTGCACTAGAAACTGTTCATTGTGATGTGGTTGCGGCGTCTGTGTCCTTCAGCTGGATTCCCCCCGCGTGCATGACGCACATGTGCAGGTGGCCAGTCATCCCCTTCCGACTCACTGCCAGAGATCTCTACAGGTATCCGGCGCTTGGTAGCAATGTTGTGTAGTATTGCACACACAGCCAATATGCGGCAGCACACATCAGGACTGTAGTACATGGCCCCACCAGTCTTGTGCAGTATGCGGAATCTGCTCTTCAGTAGCCCAAATGTCCTCTCAATGCAATTCCTTGTGCGTATGTGTGCTACATTGTAACGCCGTTGCTGTGGTGTAGCAGGGTTGAGGTATGGGGTGAGGAGGTATTCACAGAGGGCGTAGCTACTGTCACCTGAATGAGAGGAGCAGAGGGTGAGTGCCTGTGCAGCACAGCTACTTCATCACAGTGTAACATTGTGGGCCAAGTGTACTTACCAAGTAGGTGTCCTTCACCAAAGTCTCCCCTGGCCAGTCGTGTGTGGAGGCCGCAGTGCCGGAATATGAAGGAGTCATGTGTGCTCCCCGGGTACTGTGCCACTATGTCCGTGATGCATGTCTTAGCATTGCACACCATCTGGATGTTGAGGGAGTGGTAGGACTTGCGATTGCGGTACATGTACTCCGTTTCAGCTGGTGGGCAGATGTGGATGTGGGTACAGTCAATGCATCCTATCACATGTGGGAAATGTGCAACATTGTAGAATTGATGCTTGGTCTCATCCAACTCCTGTTGGCTGGTGGGAAATTTGGTGTGGTGGTGTAGCTGGGTCAGCATTGCATCTAGGAAACTCCTTAGGCAGCGGGACATGGTGGGCTGGGATATCCCCCCAGCAGCAGCAACTATCCCCTGGAAGCTCCCGGAGGCCAGAAGGTGCAGGCTGCACAATACCTGGACATGTGTGGGCACGGCATTGGTCCACCTTGTTGGGAGCTGCATCAGTGGGTCAAGGTCCTGAATTAGCTTGATGATCATTGGCCCATTCAGGCGGTACTTTGCGTATATATTTGCTCTCTGGTTTGGCCCAGCAGGGTGACCCGCTGGCGGAATATCCTCTCCTGGATCCTACGTCTCCTCCGTGCTGCTCGCTGTAGCCTTCGCCGCCTGACCATCATGTAGAGTCCTGGCATTGTGAGACTCCTAATGCTGCTGCTGCATCTCCTTAAGTGTGTTTGGTCAGGCCAGCACCTGTTACTGATTGGGAAACGGTTTTTCAAAAAAAAAATCCTAGGCTTTGATGGTTACCACCTGCTTTGGGTTGTCCTTAAATTGCGCCTCGCAATAAGCGATTTACGGGTTTTTCGCAATTTGTGATTTTTTTTGAATAGCGATTGTGATTTCGCAATTTTATTCGCAGAATCCGTGGTTTCTCGCAATTTCCGATTCGCTAATGGGCTACTGCCGGGATTCTGCGAATAATTTTGCGATTTTGCTATTCTGTGTTTGCGAATTCGCTTTTTTCTTCAAGAATACCGATTTTGACAATTGCGCTCGCAACAGCTTTTTCGCAGCTATTGCGATCGCAATTTTGCTTCATGAATCAGGCTGATTGTGCTTTAAAGCAAAGTCACAGTGCAAACTTGCCTTCAGGCCTACCATTTGAGCCTGACTGTAGCAGTTTTAAAACTGCATTTCCTCCTGTCCAAATAAACCCATTTGACAGGTAAAAACCTCACTTTCAAATACTAAGTCACCCCTACTCACATCTTTTATATACTATGGAAACTACCATATGGGCTAAAAGTAGAGAATATAGAAATGTAATGTTAACATATCCTGACAGTGACAATCACCCAAAAGCTATTTTCATTGTGGCAGAGCTCGCTGTCCTATTCACAACACAAGGATGCAGATTAAAATAATAATACCATTTCTCAGGAATGAGAACCGATAGAAAAATAATAAAACTACTATTTTGGATAGTTATTAAACACTGAATTCAGCAGTGAGGTTGGATTTTTAATAAAAATTGTTAAACGTAACTGTCAGAAAGTTATATTTTTCCCTATCTAAATGTCCTGGAAGCTAATTTGCATTTCGCTCTCCAGCTTCTCTCAGCCAATAATTTGACTTGAACGGATGTGAATAAGTGTGAAATGCTTACCAGGAGCACACCGTAGGCTGATCTGAATAGGCAGAAATGGCACCTTTGACCACTGCAGAATAAACAAAATGGCTGTGCACATCATTTGTGACACTGCAGTGTCAAACCCTGCTTGATTGTCCAATCATACCTGCCATGCCTGCTGGGTTTACAAATAACCCTTGGAGAACACTTGAAAGGGTGAGAGAACAGGACGCCATGACAGTTCTTGAAGATCCACTGCCCGGTTGCTTGGGGACTCTACTTTTGTCATACCAGACTTCTGTCACTGGGTTTTTTGTGGGTATAGTGGCTGCCGTAAACTGAAATTGAGATTCAAACTTGGGACGGTACCTGCATGACTATAATATACTCCACACAAACACACGGAACCTTCTGAGCCAAAGTGAAGTTCGACCGAAGACATTTGCCATTTTGAAAATGTCCATCATGGGTAAGCTTCACTCAAGAAAAGTTTATCTCTATGGTTAAGTCATGCCCAGAAATGATTACCCCCTCTATCTAGTTTTGGGCAGTATTGTGTTCCCTCTAGGCACACACTTTGGACCTATTTTTGGACCTGTGGAAGATCATAAGAGGTCTGTACATGTTATCTTTCACCTCATGAGGACCCTGAAGGACTTTACCTTCGGCCTCTTCTACCCAGGATAAAGAAGATACTGTATCCCTGAAATTCCCACCTGACAGGTGGCAGCTCTAACTGGATTGAACCCTACTGTTAACGTCTGTCTTGCCCCTAGTGATTATCTAAGTACCTCCCCTTGAGCCTAAAGAGAGTGCTAGATGTATACTCCTGGGGTAGTTTCAAAATTAAAGGACTGAGTATAAAAGTAAAGACTTTGACCAGGATGAACATATTGGTGTATCTGATCAGTGCTCCATCACCTTCATCTTCATATTGTGTGTAGGTCCCTGTCTACCATGACCATTGACTACCATAGGTGCTTAGTGCTTTTGGTAGTATTTGTCCCTAAAATATTTCACATTTATAACTTTGGTTCCCTTATTGATTTTTTTTTCATTTGGTGTGTTGGACCCGGCCATTTTGGCAGGTTCACCCCGAAACTTTTTGCTTTTGCCTAGCCTGTTTCTGTAACCTGGTGTTGGTGATTTTAGGTCTCTTCCACTTTTTCACTGTGGTCCAGTGTAAAGTGCGTGCGCTCTCTGTGTGTGTGGTGAGAGTGACCTGCCCTCCCATAGGAATTGGTTGTGCCTCCCTGCGTAAAGAATCACCCCAAATGATCTTGTGGTCTTGTGGGCGGTCTGTCCACGACCTGCGCCCTAAAACCGCTGTGGCCCGAGGCCTGAAACTGCCTGAAGATCTCGCCGTTCCCTGCCGGGGCCGCGGAGAAGAAATCAAAGGAGCTGCTCCCTGATTGGCTCAAAGAGAACGAGCCCCCTCAGCTACTCCGCAGCTTGGTCCGGCGGCGCCGCGCTGGGATTGGTCCTCGGGCCACCGCATCATCACCAGGCTTGCGCTGGGGTTGGTTCATCGCCGGAGGCCGGATCGAGGTGCCGTGTTCCTATTGGACCATCGCCGAGGGCTCGTCGAGAAGCCGCGCTGCAATTGGCTGACTTCGAGGAAGCTGTGACGTCATGAGGGGCTTGTCCAGAGAGCTGCAAGAGGATTGGACGGCGCCCAAAGTCATCGTCTGAAGACGCCGAGGGAGCCGTGTGCACCCATCATCCCCGGACTCCCACCCTCGCAACCGAAGGTAAAGAGGCTCCCCGCCGCTCGTTAGATTGTCGAGAGTGGGCTTAGAGCTAGCGGGACCGGCAGAGGCCGCTTGAAGGTCTTTCCTACCCGGGGAAGCGTCCCTTTTGTGTAAACACGGCAAGGCGCTTCATTAGAACAGCGCTAGAGACTGCGTCAAACTATTTTTGAAGTATTCACGGCCTACATCTATTTTTCTTTGTGATGAGAGCCCACGAGAGGCTCAGGGGCATTGCTTTGTTTTTGAGCCCACGAGAGGCTCAGGCAGAATTTTCACGAGTTCGAGTCCCCCGAGAGGGACTCCACCAATTATTGAATTGAATAGAGATTTGTAAAAGCGCTACTTTGCCCGAAGGCGTCAAGGCGCAAATGATGGAATAAAGCCAGGTACAGGTAAAAAGACATAAGGTGTAGAGGCCTAGGAGTAAGCTTCAGTAAAGAGTAGAGTTTTAAGGCCCTTTCAGAAGAGCAGAAGAGATTCCTGGCCCCTGAGTTCCGAAGGGAGCTCGTTCCAGAGTCTAGGGGCTAGAGCGAGAAGGCCTTACCTCCCCATCTCGCCTTAGCGACTCGAGGGACGGTCACCAAGTTCTGGCCGGCAGAGCGCAATTAAGGGGCAGTCCTGTTAATTAAGGGGCATTTTTTTCAGTTCGAGCCCAAGAGGGCTCCGGGGGCATAGTTGATGTTAGAGCCAGAGGGCTTCAACGTTTGGCTCAGTGTTTAAGGAGCCAGAGAACCCGAGGGTCATGTTTTCACTTTAGAGCCTGTGTGGCTCCAGCAATTGACGCAGTGTTGTTCCAGGGCTAGTAAGAGCCCAGGCCGCAGTTTTGCTGATGTCTCAGCTGCATTGGCAGCGCGCCCTGACATTCTGGACACAGGGCATTTGAGCCCATTCTTGAGATGGCCAGTTGGCCAGGTGGCTGGTATGTGGGTGGGGCGCAAGGCCGTAAGGTGATTTTTGCGCAATGTGATTTTACTATGTTTATGATGGTAATTGCCTAATGTGATTTTTGTGCAATCTGATTTTACTATGTTTATGATGGTAATTGCCTAATGTGTTTTATGGGCTAGAGTGATGTGGTGCTAGGAAATGCAATCCATTTAGTATGTTTTACGCACCCTGTGTTAATACCTCTAGAGATGCTTTTACCTGTGGTGGTTTATGTTAGTGAGATTATGTCTCCCTCTCTGAGTTACGCCCCTAAATGTGAGTTATGCTTAGGGGGAGGGTCTAATGTGTTTAGACTAGTGAGGAGATTGCCTACTGTATTTTTACTGGTTAGGCCTAAATGTGATTGCTGCGTAATGTGCTTTGCCTTTGTGCTTGTGTTATACTTCTAAAGGTGCTCATGCTTAGAAGTTTGCTTTGCCTAGTATGTTATACTAGAGAGGTTATGTGTCCATGCGTGATCTAGGCCTATGGTTATTAGTATTGCATAATGTGTACCTACCTGTTACCAGTGGTTACTGGTTGTGATCTTTAATTGTTATTTGGTGTGACAGTTATTCTAAGTGCTAGTTCTACTAAGTGCTGATTCTGACAGTGGCCCACGTGGCCCTGTCCTGGTGTAAATAATCCTTTGTGAATATTGCCCGTGCCAGTTGGCACAATGTATATTGTGGGATTACTATCTGATGTGTTTTTACAATACAAAAGTTATTTTTATATAACCTTGTGTGGAGTTCCTTTTGTGGTGTGCCTAGGATGTTGTTGCTGTTGTATGCATCCGCAAATGCTTTACATATTGCCTCCGGGATAAGCCTGTCTGCTCGTGCCAAGCTACCAAGGGGGTGAGCAGGGGTTATCTTAGCGTGTGACTCCCTTGCCCTGACTAGAATGGTGGTTTCTGCCTGGCTTTGGCGTAAGCCTTAGCCAACCAGAAATCCCAGTTCTAACATGGTGTCACTGTGTTCATTAGTCTACTCTTTGGAATTCGGTTTGGGATTTGTATTGTTTTGCATTCGGACCATATTTCCGTTTTGGTATTGGAAAACATAGTTTAAATATTGCCCTGCATCTGTTCTTTGCCATAGCTACCAGGGAGGTGATCTCAGGTTAATTTAGTGACTTTGAGGGTACACCCTGACAGGGGTTGTTATTGTTCGTTGAGTTAGGTAGTCACACACCCCAAACAATAATCACTCTTCTCAAGCCTGTACCCACAAACACCTCCACTGTCCACTTTCTTGTGGTCTCTTTTTCTGATGGGACTCTTTTGGCTGCTCCTGCACTGAACTATAAAGCACATCCTGCATGCACTTTAAAGCACATGTGACACATGATACATCTGTCCTCTCTCTCCTTGCCTACTTCATTCTTTTTCCTTTCCCTTCTCTCTCCCTCAAAATACTCATCCTTTTTCTCACTATCTCCTCCAATTAAATTCACTTCTCTTTTACCTCCTTCTATTGCCTTTCTTCTCTACTTCTCTTCCTTTATGTCACTCTTTCCACACTCTTTACCTTTCTCACACCTGTTTTTTACTTCTTTCTGTTATGGTTCTGTTTTTCTAACATTCTGTTTCGTCTTCCCTACATCTTTCACATATCTTTCAGTCACTCTCCCTAACCCACCTAACCTCCATGCATTCTCATGCTATCTCACTTTTTTCCAATCTTTGCCAACTCTTTTTCGCACGCATATGTCGGTTTGTGTTGCATAGGAAAGTTGCAAGAGGATATACGAATCGATGTGTAAGACAGGGTCAGACTGGCCTATAGAGAAATTAGGCGGTGCCCAATGACTGATCTAATAAAAATCAGTTTGGGCCTGTTTTTGTTGTTGTTTGTGGCCCTGTTTTATTTTCTTGTGGGCTGATTTTACTGATGTCTGTAATATTACCACAAACATTGCCTGCAGCAAGCACAAATATGTTTGTTTGTACATTCCTTACAAAACACCATGGTGTCCCAGCCTATTTTCTGTCCCAGTCCAACCTTGCTGTAAGACCATGTGGCTACCTTTTTCTGTCCTGCCCTTACACTCTAGCTTTGAAAGAGGTATCCTTCTCAGGTTGGAGCTCTGATGGGCTGCTGTGGTGGCCTGTGAAGGTGAGTGTGGCGGGAGAAGGGGTTTTAGTGAGATACGTCGGGTTAGCGAAAATGAAATAAAATAAATAAAGCCACTTACCTTGCGCTCGCCGAATCGCCGAGTCGGTGATGTGGCGAAGCGCAAAGTTAGTGTTTTTATATATTTATTTCCACTAACCGGTCGTATGTCTCTTCCACTCTTCCACCCCCGCCGTGCCCCTGCCCCACCTCACCCCGCTTACCTGCACTTGCCGCCACTGTGGCTACTGAGCATTAATATAAACGTATGGATGTCTTCGAGAGCATGTCATCCTGATAATTTGCCCAAATGATTCTTACATACTTCTCATCCAACAAATGAGACCAGAGAGGCCTACAAATCTCAAGCATGAACGACAAATTCGATAATTCCCATGTGAGCCCTATGATACACATGATGCCTGTAGCCACTTGGGCCCAACTTAAGCCAGCTATTTTCGACCCCTCCATGTCCAAGAGCAGGGCAGTATATTTCAAGCATGTGGTCAACTGCTAAAAGATAAATGGTCAATTATCTCACTATGTCGCAGAATAGATGCACACATAGACGAAAAAGGTGTGTGATTCACACAGAGCAAATCCCTACAATTTAGAAGACTAATGTGCACGTACTATACTGTTTTGTTTTCTCAAAGCCTGTGATTTACAAAAATTACAGGATATGTGACTGAAAACCAGCAGGTTGCACGGTACAAAATTTACATCATGAGTCAGAAATGCGTTTCCTATTGGAAAGTATACTTTGTGACTCCGTCAACATCAAAAGGTCAAAGGCCCTCCCACCTCCTACTTTCAATTCACATTCCAATGTAACAAAGCTTTGCAATTGCAAATTATTAACACTTTGCAGGTGGCATTGATTCGCGAAGTGAAAGCTCTCCATAATTGAATGCTCAAACTCCAGGAAAGGCTGAGGCCAGAGGCAAAGACATTCAGTAGTCCGAGATCGAATTCCAATTTAAAAAAAAAATGTTTTAGAGTACTCTTAAAAAATTGTATTATCAGTACTTTTCCAAGGTAGTATCCATGAGCGTAAACGCATAAACGAGAAGCTATTTCTTATTTAAGGATTATGGGCCAGAAAAGAATAACAGAGGGGCTGAGTGATCTAGATTCAGTGTTGATTCCCATGGTGAACAGAGCAGACAAGACCACACTATTTAAAGCCCCATGTTGGCTATATGTTGTTACTGGCACACAAAGACTTATTCGGCCCTCATCTGGCAATATCTGCTGAAGACAAATAGAGTTGTAGCCCATCCCTCTTCCTTCAAGTAATTCAAGTCAAAAGAAGTACCTCCAATTTAGGGGTGTGTTAAATGTTTATTATACCCACAAAATATCAAATTGTTTTTAATTGTGTTCAGTGAATTTCACAACATGTTTTCATTTTTCATGTGTGCAGTGCGATTGCCTCAAGCTGAAAGTGTATTACAGGAGACTGGTGCTATCATAAAATGCCTCATGAGAATTAGTATCCTACATATTATTTGAATTAGAGCTATACGCTTGCATTAAATGTTTATGCAAGGTATCATGAAGATAGTTTTGCAAATTTTACTTAATTTCATGGAATATTTGGCAAATTTTATGGATTGATTTTGCAAATTCACACCTCCTACACCATCCAGTTTGTGGTTAAAACATATGACTCTAAAACACTTTCCACAAACCCGCATTCTTCCAACCAAGCGCAGCCAATGGGATAGCAGAAGCTGCCCCCTAGGGGGGCCTCACGGGCCGGCACCAAAACGACAGCCCTGGAAAAAGCCGGTTTGGGCTGCTCCAGCGTGCCCAACAACAAAGGAGGGAGTTTACCCCACTCCCCTTCCCTGGGCAAGAGTGCACACCAAAAGTGACATGAAAAATACCTGCCGATAGGTGCCGCATGCCAGAAATGGACAATAGGGTTTATAAGTGCACTGTCACCCAATCACACGTCACTTTTGGAAGCTGAGGGGCAGCGCTCAGAGCAACTTTCGAGACCCACACTGAACAAAATCATTGTTGCAGTGCTGGACAGCAGGCAAGGTGACTAAGAAGGGGTACATTTGTTGGTTGAAAAGGCTCACCAGCTGGCCGGTGTGCAGGAGGAAGGCCAGTCACCTGGGGATGCCTTAGGTCAGTGTGAGTTGGCCGAAAACGGGGATCAAGTGAAGGCGGCACTCAAAGCCCAGACCCGCTGGATGGCAGGGCACAAAAGCGGACAAACAAGGTATCAAGTTGGGGCCTAACTCCAGGGAGAAACTATCCCCATGCAATCAGCGAGAAATACAAGAGAACTTTATAGCTCCATAAAAAGACATGTATGATGGCCTGAGCAAACTAAGATGTGTCACAAGTATGGAAAGCAAATAATAGATCATGATTGCGATATGTCAGAAAAGATTTATGGCCTGTCAGCCATTGTGAGTTATGACCTGTTACGTGATTTATGAGCCTATCTAAATGATTTATGATTGCTCAATCGATTGATTAGTGAAATGTCATTTTTTATGATTTATGAGCTTGTCAAAATGATTCATGACATCCTGATTTATGGCCTGGTCATAGTGGGTTATGACCACGGTACTGGAATGCAAAAGCATTTCATGCATTTTGTGTAAAACAAACTACGACCAGCATCTACCACAAGACACAACACGTGTTGGCAAACTTTATTCAAATGTATATAAAGTGAAAGTATGACATGCATGGCAGTTTGGGAGTGGGCCCAGTTCATGGCTTATAGAGTGCTTACCGTTCACCAAAAATTCTTAAGTGCACATCAGAGGTATGAAAACCTATATGATGTAATTTAAATTTACCTCATTTATTTTACATATTTATATATCGAACCTGAATCTGTAGATGTTAGGGTGCTTTTCATTGACCTGTGATTTATACATTAGAAGATGAATTGAGTAAGAAGTTGTACAGTAAGTCTGGCGAGAGCGTGTGGAAATATAGTGGGTTTAGTTTTTTTTTTAAAGAAATTGTTTGAAGGAGTGGATTTGTAATGCTTTCCTAAGTACGTACTGGGTGTTGCATGTAAAGCTAGCTGCTCCGGAGAGTGATTATAGCAGGGTATTAGATAAAAAAAAAAAAATCAATTTGATCAGTACTTAATGTTTGTTGATAAGGGGGCATAATAAGCTAAAGTTATCTACAAATAACACTGTGGTGACTTTAAATGATGAAAAACTGTTGCATAGGATCTTGAAGATATTGACTTGATTTTCTAGCATAAATAAAAGAAATGTTACAAGTCTCCATGAAAGCACATACTTTACAGTTCTGATATGCCTTTTTTAATATTTCCAAATGGATCCTTGAAATGACATCACCTGTACAGCGGCTGCATAAATTATCGTTTTTTGATAGCCATTTTGGTGCCTGGTCCGAAGGGGGGAGTTATTCAAAATGCAGTGACAGAAATGTGTTTTTATTCATTTTTGAGCTGGCTGTAACTAATTAGGTTTGTATCTTGGGCTCTGTGTAAGACTAAATTACCAATCCAGGCATGAGTGCGCCTGGAAAATTCAGTTTTATCCTCAAGCCTAGACAAGTAAGTTGTAGTCTTATTATTGGCCCTTTTGAAAGCTACGTGACTGAATTGAAGATTCAAAAGCTCATTTGTGTGGAACGAATTAAGGCATTTTATTAAATGATGCCCATGATCCTTAATGCACTCTTTCTTGCCAACTAAGCATGGGCGGAAAATCCATTACGCTCGCGGATTTTGTGGATTTTCGGTAAATTTGCAATCCGCGAGATTCGCGAATTTCCCGCAAAATCCGCAAATCCGCACGCAGCGGATTTTTTTTCTTTGTGGTTTAAGTTCGCAATTGCGAACATGTAGGTGCGGCGGGCAGCAACAATCTCGCACTCGCGAAATTACAAAAATTGCAATTCCGCACAAGAAATCTACTAGCAAGCCGCATAGACCTTCTGAAAATGATTATTTTTTATCAGAATAACTCCTCAGGTTGACATTTGCCTGCACTTTTTTAGATTTGAGGCCTTTTGATTTTCTTTGGATAACTTTTGGATTAGACATCAACTTTCTCATATAAGCTTGGTGGGGCATTAAAGTTGCTGTAATGCTGCTCTGCAGAAAAACGAGTTTTGCAAAAGTGAAAGCAGGTTCAAAAGTTCAAACTCATCATTAGTAACCGTTCCCTGTAGTGCTTCCTGACAAGGGCCCCTCCAAAGTTCAGTTGCTAGTTGCAACAATTGTTCAGTTGCTAGTTGCAACAATTGTATGACCCTGCTCTGACCCTCACAGCAGGCTCATAGAATAGCTACAAGTAGGCCACAAAGGTCCTGGAAAAAAAATTGCACTGCAACAGAAAGCAAATTACAGATAAGGATGCAGGTGCCAGACTGGAATTTTAAAACAGTGACACATTAATAAATCAACCCCAAATTAATTCATGTCAGTTGAAGCAGGCAGGTGTGCTTGCTTTTTCCCCCCATAATCTACAGTGATGATGAACCAGAGGGTGGCATAAGGCATTGATGTACCAGAGGGTGGCATGGGTAAAACAGAGGGTGGCAGGGGTGAAACAGAGGGTGCTGGGAACCTATGATGATGAACCAGACGTAGAAACAACATAATCGTGACCGTTGCGAGCCGACATGTAAGTTCGCGATTGCGAACTGTTACAAAACCCTCGCGAACTGTCAGAAATCCTTGCGAACTGGCAGAAATCCTTGCGAACACACAAAAAAAAAATTCTCAGTGCCAGTCTGGGTGAGGCCCTCAGAGTTTGAAATTAGAAACTTTTTGGGAACTTAGATCTCCTGCTGCAGGCAAGATGGCAAGTTGATGCTGTTTTGTGATTCAGCTGCAGCTTTAAGAGCAACCCCTTTCTCGGTCAGTGCTCCAGGTAGAAAGTTGGGAAAACATTTCCATGCCCTACTTCTTACAGTTTGAGCAAAGGGGAGCACACTCCAACACTAGACAAGGTTTCAGGACCAGGGTGCACCACTTGGAGGTTAAGACTCATTCAAAAAGAAGTCACTAGCAGTGTCCAAGGCAAGTTCATTTGAAACTAATCAGCTGGTCTCCTTCCTAACCACAAGATAAAACGTTCCCAGGCTTAACCATACCCACTTTGTGTGGCCTACTGCAAGCAATCCTGCAGTGCCCATCCCTACAAAATTCAACATGGAAGAAACGTTCTTCCCTTGTGCAGAGTTCATATACCCAGCCTAGAGGTTTGGCCAGAGAAAAGAGCAACCCCTCCTCTGTGGTCACTCAACAGTAGTTTTGAGGGCAGCTTCACTCCCACATAGATTGGACTGGTCAGAAGACAAAAGGGAGGGAAGAGCAGGGGTGAGCTATGCCTGCTTAGCAGGGTAGCCTAGGCACCTTTTGAAGATATACATTAACTGGGCACAGACTCCAGACCATCTTATCAAGGCAAGGTCAATCTCTCCCCTCACTTAAGGCGTTTTGGCTTCTCTCTGGAAGCCAATTCACTTCTCATCAAGGAGCTATACTGTTCCTGAGAGACAGATACAAACTCAGGCAAATAGGATTCTAGAGGCTTTAAGTAGGTTAAAGGTGACTTTTTAAAAGTACCTTTTATAAAAATATTTGTCACAAAGGTAGTGTGGTAAATATTTGATTTACCGTCTTAATTTCTATGCAGGTAAGTACTTAATCAATAATAACTCAATCGGAAAGAAAAAGGCAGAGTCCGTGGTGTTAGAGTTCTTAGGGGTTTTATTCCTTAAAAAGGAATGGTCATGACCTGGATATCATGTTCCTGCAACCACAGGGGTTCAGGAAGGGATAGAGCAATATTTTATTGACAATACATAGCTTATATACTTAAATCATACAGTAGAAACCAATACAGTAGGCGTAACAGCTGAGAGAAGACAAGATAACAGCATCCACGTGGTAGTGATACGTAATTAGAAGGCGTGAACTAGAGGTGTGTGCTAGAAACGTCATAGGTAGGTGTCACAAGTGGGTGGCACAAAGCAGAAATGTTGAAATGTCAGCAGAAATCTGAGGCTTGGATGCGCGCGCAACTGCATGACGTGTGATTGACGTGAAACTGGAGGGTGCAGGGGACTTGACATTTACACTGGCGGAAAGAGACAGAAGTCTGGCATGTCAGATCAACTCGTACTTCTATCATATCTGATATCTGATGTTTGGGAACCATATTATCTAAACGGAAAGGTCTCTGGGGCAGAAGCTATTCTATACTGACTGTGAGTGCGTGTATAAGCGCCTAAGTGTCTACATGAGAATGCGAGGGGCATGGGCCTTCCATGGTAACAGGGCTATGAATTACTTGCACGTAGACAGTGAGGCCGGGCCCTTTGCTCTGCAGCTGGGGGGATGTTTACTTAAACTAGTAGGCAGGAATGTATTTTCGAGGAGCGTAACAGATAATTCGAAGGTTGAAGTCAGTCTTGGCAGGCAGCAGGCTGTGCTAAGCGCCGGGAGCCGCACAGAAAGTAAGTCAGAGGTCACGGGTACAGAGACAGCCTGGGCTGAGGCTTTCAGAGTCAGAAGGCAGGAGAAAAAGGCTCAATGGCAGAATTCAGGGCCTACTTTGCCAGAGCTGAAAAACGTGTAAAGTACACCACAAAAAGACGTTGGCATAGCATACTTAGGAACGGACTATTCAACCCATTCAGGGTGGGTCTGAAAGAGGACATGTTAACGTTGGACGCAAATGTATTTGCGTCTTCATAGCCGGCACAGGAGGGAAGTTACATGCACTTTAAGCTGGTACATGGAGACGGTGGGGTACACGCTAGGGAACACAACTTGACCATAAAATTTATATTTCCTCATTCCCTCCTTGTTCCCTACGGACCCTTCATGATATGTCGATCCTCATGAATCGATCAGTTTGTTCTTGTAACATCATTTGCTCTTCTTTCTTTCTTTCACGTTTTGAGAGAAAACTGGAATGTTCAATGCATGATGTGGCACACAGTCCACAAATCGCTGGCCCACACTGTAGGCACAGGCAACAACTGAATACTATGACTAGGCCAACGCCTAGGAAGGATAGGATCTTCCATCCCCAAGCAGTTAACGTTGTCCAGAGCCAACCGGACCAAGTCCAGGTGCCTGGATTCTGATGTATCAGATTTGCAATCTTATAAAGACGTGTAATAGCTTTGTATACAGATGGCGCGTTTTCTGGAATGAAAACACAGCAACTTGACCCGATGACCTTACAAGCTCCGCCTCTATCTGCCAAGATGACGTCAATAACAAGACGATTCTGAAGAACAACAACCCGCATGGCGGACTGCTCTTCTGTTAAGTTACCTAGGGCGGAGGCAGTTTCATTTACTACTGCTTCAAGTGTTCTAGTTAATCTGCGTATTAATTTACTATTTTGGACGGGGCCTGTGAAGAAAAAGAATCCTTTATTGAAATCTGTGTACTGTTCCCATGCCGTTTCAGTGTAGTCGACAATCGGGAGATCTCTTCGGAGTCTATTCTTTACTAGATTTGTATTTCTGTGATAATCAGGAGGAGCTAGAAAAACAAGGGGCAGAAGGAATGCAATATAACAGGTACCATCCCAATCTGGAGGTAAGCGTATGTATGCGGTATGACCACAAACAAAGTAGGAATGACGGGTAGCTCTAAAGGAAGATTTACCTTGATCACTGAATTCGACCACAGTAGTACATTTACTATGACCTAAGTGTACTGAACCTTTCTTACTGACAAATAATTCACCAGTGACTGGTAATACTGACATAGCAGGGAGAACTGGTGCAGCTTCGGATTCAACAGTAAGAATCATAAGGTTAATTGTGTAATTACCTAATCCATATACTTCATTTTCTAGATCAGTTCCTATTCTAGTGGGGAGTCCCTTCTTATCAGGGTAACAGACATTAAGCAGAACTAAGTTCAAGTTTCCCCAAACCCAGCTCCCTTTGAAAACAGCAATATCAGGATCTAAGGAATTAATTATTCTAAACCATGCACCACAGGAGCCATTGTGAGTGAACGGGTACGGAAAGAGGGGCAGAACTCCCTTGTATTTCTGGTAGGGAGGGAGTCGGCCACATATCCAACAGTTTGTAGCATTGTTAGTCTGATGGGAGTGATGTAACATACTAATGAATGTGTTGTTGCGCAGCGCGAGTCTGTAAGAAAGTTCGTGTGGAGGTAATTCACTAAAAGAATGTTCAGCAGTGACATTGTAAGCAGATTGTTCACGCTTGAAAATAGGGTAGTAGATAGGAAGCAGTATACTGGCAACAATAATCAGAAGACTTAGGAAAAACATAATCAATAATGTCACTATACAGTGACTGCGGAGTGATTTGCAATATGTACGTTTCTTGAGTTGTCTCTCTCTCTCTCTATCTCGATCTAGGGGATACATGTCAGAAACTATTTAACCGATTCACCTAGGGGAGGACTTAAACAATTAAACTGTCTGACTTGCTAGATCGAAGTTTCAGTCTATACTCCTCTTGGGGAGTTTTCTCTCGTTCGGGAACTTTAAAGTCACTTGGCTCAATACAGTCTTTGGAGGGGGTGGACGAGTCTGGGGCTGGTTTCAGTTCGTTGCACTTTTTAATATGACTCGTATGTATCCACCCCTTTCTGCCTTCCACCTTTATTGCTGTCCTCGTAGTAAGAAGGACGGTCTTCGGCTCTTTCCAGCGGGGCTCCAGCGGACTTTTCCTGTCAAAGTTCCTAATCAGGACTGTGTCACCAGGACGGACATCATGCGGCTTTACATCAGTGTTGTCAGGGAAGGCTGCGGCAACCTGTGAACGACATGATTGGAGTGCAGACATCAAGGAGGCAAGGTAATCTGTCAGCATATTACAATCGACATCGGTAATTTTCTTAGGAATGGGCGTCCCCCACATATTCGGTGGTCTGCCAAAAACCACTTCGTACGGGGATAGTCCTGATCTCGAAAGGGCAACCATTCTCATGTAGAACAGTGCAACTGGCAGGGCGACTATCCAGTCGACCCCTTTCTCTTTACATATTTTACCAAGGCGGGTCTTTAGTGTCTGGTTATGCCTCTCTACAAGGCCAGCGGCTTCGGGATGTCGGACACAATGGAATTTCCACTGATATCCTAGCAGCAGGGAAACCTGTCTCATAAGTTCGGAAGAGAATGGCTGTCCGTTATCTGAGTACACGACACGAGGCAAGCCGTACCGTGGGAAGAATTCTCGAACCAGCTGCCTGGCAGTGGTCGGAGCAGTGTAATCTGGGACTGGATATGCTTCGGTCCAGTGGGAAAGTGCACAAACAATTACGAGGACATATTTGAATCCTCGACAACGGTCCATCTGGATATAATCCATCTGGAGGACTTCAAAAGGGTGATCGGGAGGATGAAATCCACCTTGCTCTACGGGGACACTTTTACCTGGATTGAACTGACAACAGATCATGCAAGTACGCACTTTCTGTTTTGCTGCTGCTCGTAAGTGTTTATTGTGCCAGAGATTCTGTAAACTGTCTAACATCGCTTTCTCTCCTAGATGTGCAGGACTATGTGCTGTATTGATTATGACTTGAACCATAGAGTCGGGGAGAAACCATGTAGATTTTCCCTTCGTCATCCAACCTTGATCTGTCTGGATCCCTCCTAGTTCAGTCCATTTCTTTATTTCATCTGTAGTAGCATGTGTCTGAATATCGATTACATCTAGTGCGGGATCGCTGACTGTCATACAATGTGTCGGTACTATTGTCTTTGTCACGTCAGTTGTCTGGGTGTGAGTCAGTGCTGTATGTTTTGCTGTCTGGTCTGCCAGGTCGTTACCCTGGGAAACAGAATCTGTAACTTTAGTATGTGCTTTACACTTCATGATGGAAATGCCTGAAGGCAGATGTATTGCATCTAACAGTGCTTGAATGAGGGGACCGTGTTGAATCTTGGCACCATGAGAGGTCAAAAAACCTCGTTCTTGCCATAACATTCCGAAGTCGTGTACAACTCCGAAGGCATAACGGGAATCAGTGTATATGTTGACATTTCTGTTCTTGGCTAGTATACAGGCTCGGGTCAGAGCAATAAGCTCTGCCGTTTGAGCGGACAGTGTATCAATACGATATGTTTCTTTAACTTCGGTTTCAGTGGTCACTGCATACGCGGCCACTAATTCTCCTGTACTTGTTCTCATACATGAACCATCCACATAAAGTGTCAGGTCTGGATTTGTCAGTGGAACATCAGTTAAGTCTTGTCGGGGCTTTGTTACTGCATTAATGATTTCTATACAATCATGCGGGGCTGGATCTGCCATAATTGTAGGTAACAATGTTGCGGGGTTCAGAATGCTGCAGCGTCTGATTTCTATGTGTGGCTGGAATAGTGTTAATTCATAACCTGTCAGTCGTGCTATAGTCAAGTGTTGAGTCTGAGTTCTGTTTAAAAGAACCTCTACAGAATGTGGAACTTGTACTGTTAATTGATGTCCTAAAACAATTGAGTCGCTCTGTCTGATTGCTAATGCTGTCGCTGCTACGGATTTCAAGCACGCAGGGAGTGCCTGGGCTACTGAATCCAATGTACTTGAAAAATAAGCACAAGGCTTATGTGAACCTGCTTGATCTTGGGTGAGGACAGACAACGCTGTACCATCACGTTCTGTAACAAAAAGTGTAAAAGGTTTGCTGTAACATGGTGTCGCTAAAACTGGTGCTTGGCATAAAGCTTTCTTTAATTCTTCAAAGGCTTGTGTGTGTTCCTGAGTCCAAGGGAGGGCAGTCGAAGTCGCTGCCTCCTGTGTCGTTAACTGAATGAGTGGTTTAGCTAGAAATGCATATTGAGGAATCCATTGTCTGCAGTACGAGGTGAGGCCTATAAAGGCCCGCACTTCCTTTTGTGTCTGGGGTTGTGGCATATTTACAATTAACTGAATGCGATCGGGAGTGAGCTGTCTCCCCACTTTGGACAGCAAGTGACCCAAGTACACAACTTGCTGAACACAGAATTGTAGCTTCGAAGGAGACACCTTGTGTCCCTTGTCGGCCAGAAAATGTAAAACTGTCCGTGATGCTTGTACACAATCGGGCTCACTTCGTGCGGTGATCAGCAGATCATCGACGTATTGCAGTAAAGCGGTGTTAACTGGCATTTGAATACAATCTAGTTGTCTTTTCAGTGCTTGACTATAGATGCTGGGGCTTTCTGTGAATCCTTGAGGTGCGCGCGTAAATTTGAAACTTCGTCCATTTAAACTGAATCCGAAGAGATATTGGCTCTCTGGGTCAATAGGTACACTAAAGAAGGCGTTCTTGAGATCAATTACAGTAAAGAATGTTGCTTCTGAATCAATAGCAGTCAATAGGGAAGAGATGTCGGGGACCACAGGGTACTGTGGTACAATGCATTTATTCAGTTCTCGTAAATCAATCACCAGCCGATATACTGGCGGTGCATTGGGATCAGTACGTTTAAGAATTGGAATGATAGGGGAATTACAGATATTGGAGTCGGTCTCTACGACCACTCCTTGGGCAATGAGCTCTTCAATGATTTCCAGTAAAGCCACTACAGCATCGGGTGGTAACTTGTATTGTCTGATTCGGGGTAACACAACACCTGATTTCAGTGTAACACGGTATGGTGTAATGTGCATGCAGCCTACATCGGTTGGGCCTTGTGCCCACAGGTGATCTGGTACATTTTTCAATCTGACATCAAACTCTCGTAATACATAGTGACCCTTGAAATCTCGCAGAAAGAGTCTAACTCCTTCCGGAGAACAACATATCACAGCTCCTAGAGCCTTCAATGTTTTGATACCTAACAGATTTTCTGGACATGATTTTGTAAGTAGCAAGTCTGTAACGCGTGATAATGGACCCACAGCCAGGGGGACTGGTTCTGATACCTCATTTACAATAGGCTGTCCTGAAAAACCAAGGGAAACATTCTGTGAGCCTGAGAGGGGTGCCCCTGGGACTTTGTCATGGCTGATTGTTGTGCGGCTTGCCCCTGTGTCAATTAAAAACTTTCTGTCTTTTCCCAATACTTGACTGTGTACATAAGGACCCTCTTGATCTACAGGAATTTCAATAAGAGGCAAGCCAAATTCCCTCTCTAGGCTGTTTCATGTGTATCGTGGGAAATCGGGGTAAGCGGATTGGGCATACTGGTACATCTGTTGGGAAACTTGTTGAGTCGCGGCAATGGGCTGTGGCTGTGATACCGCTACTGTCTGTGCTGCATGTGGTGAAGCATGCATAGGCTGTGTATTCTGCATGGGCTGTACATTCTGTGAAGTCTGTTGCTGGGCCTGGTCCTGTCTTGGCGGATGCGGTCTTTCCTTAGTTTTACCTGTTGATATGTTATGTTTCAGAACTGGACATTCATGTACGTAGTGACCTGGCTGCTTGCAATAGTTGCGTGTCCCTTTAACGGGAGCTGCGGCGTGACCTGTCTGGGTCGTACCCTTTCTCTGGCCGTCGGCTGGAACCGATTGGGCCACTAACATTTTCATTTTCGTGTCTTTCATACGTTTCTGTTCATGATCCTGTTCTTCCCTAATTCTGTTCTGATGGTATTGTAACATTTGTAACATCTGTGATGGCGTATTTGCTTGCCATGTACTCTCAACCTTGTATACACGGTTTTTAACTGCTAACAGGGAATTCTCCCCTAACTTCGATACAAAAAGATGCGGGTACGACTCGCTACTTGGTTTAAGACCACTATTAATAATGAAACATTTCTCGAATCTTGAATAGAAGTCACTAGTATCTTCATCTTGCTTCTGTTTACAGGCCGAAATTGCGTCCCAATCTTCCTTTCTAGTTGTCAGTAATCTTGGCAGAACCTGTACTATCAAACCCGGTAATGCTTTAGTTTTCTCCCCAAGGCCTAGCCCTGGGGTACGTTTTTCCTCCTCGTCTTCTATTTCTGCCCATACAATCTTTTTCTCTCCCACCTCCCATTCTTTTTCCTTGAGTTTCTCGTAGATGCCGGTAGGCAACAATACCTTTAACATTTTCATGATATCTTCATATGTGTAATCCCCCATCAGTAACATGTCTTTAAGTTCTCTATGAAAACCTGCAGGGTCTTTATCATGACAGGGTACTAGTTTCTTCATTTCTAACAGTTCTAACTTAGCTTTATCTGATTCTTTAAGTCTGTCTTCTCTACGGAGTGCTTTTTCAGCACGCTTATGTGATTCCTTACGCCAAAATTCTATGGCGTCTTTCTGAGACTGTCTGGCTTTCTTTTTCCATAGTGCTTCTTCTACCTTCATGATGCACTCGGCATCCCATGTTCCGGTAACAGGCCATCTATGTCTTTCGTCTAGATGCTTAGTATAATCGGCCCATAAATCTAGATACAATATGGCATCTAAGCCATGCTTGTGGTACATAAAATTTCCAGGAGTGTCCCTAGGGGGGATAGGAATTTCTTCCTCTAGTATCCCTTTCCTAGTTCCTATCTGCTTTAACTTGTTGAAAAACGGCATCTTGTTTACTTAATACTGAATGCTCAATCCTTGCTACTTAATACTGAATACAGCTAGTTACACAAGAACACAATAATGCACATTAAAAACAGTCACACTCATACCACGACATTAATCACATGAAAAGACATTTGAGACATATATGACTACCCCCTATACCGGATGTACTGCTAAACAGCACAGATACACTGTCAGAGACAATGCAAAAACTTGAATAACTGATGTACTGCTAAACAGCACAGATACACTGTCTAAAACAGTGCAGACCGAATTTGTGTACCCAAACCCGTCTTGATACATCCCAGCAATGATACTCACCGGGAAGCACGGAAACAGAAGGCCTCGGAAAACTCGACTGGACTGGACCGGACTCGACTCGACTCGAAACGTGGATACTTCGGAAACTGGTGGGCCTCTTGACACCTCGGATCTTGCTTCTTTCGGCTAGGCTCTGGTCGGGATCCTCCGCACTCCTCACCGCCTCGTCTGGGTGCTGATCGCAGTCTTCGTCACCTCCGTGGGCCAGAGGGAGATACAGGAAATCCTGCCAGTACGCGTAGTTTCCGTCTAACTGATGGCAGGGGACAGAGCTTGCAACGCACCAACCGGCGCGTGGGGTGGGGGAGGGGTCCCTATTCGGGCGCCAAAATGATGTGGTAAATATTTGATTTACCGTCTTAATTCCTATGCAGGTAAGTACTTAATCAATAATAACTCAATCGGAAAGAAAAAGGCAGAGTCCGTGGTGTTAGAGTTCTTAGGGGTTTTATTCCTTAAAAAGGAATGGTCATGACCTGGATATCATGTTCCTGCAACCACAGGGGTTCAGGAAGGGATAGAGCAATATTTTATTGACAATACATAGCTTATATACTTAAATCATACAGTAGAAACCAATACAGTAGGCGTAACAGCTGAGAGAAGACAAGATAACAGCATCCACGTGGTAGTGATATGTAATTAGAAGGCGTGAACTAGAGGTGTGTGCTAGAAACATCATAGGTAGGTGTCACAAGTGGGTGGCACAAAGCAGAAATGTTGCAATGTCAGCAGAAATCTGAGGCTTGGATGCGCGCGCAGCTGCATGACGTGTGATTGACGTGAAACTGGAGGGTGCAGGGGACTTGACATTTACACTGGCAGAAAGAGACAGAAGTCTGGCATGTCAGATCAACTCGTACTTCTATCATATCTGATATCTGATGTTTGGGAACCATATTATCTAAACGGAAAGGTCTCTGGGGCAGAAGCTATTCTATACTGACTGTGAGTGCGTGTATAAGCGCCTAAGTGTCTACATGAGAATGCGAGGGGCATGGGCCTTCCATGGTAACAGGGCTATGAATTACTTGCACGTAGACAGTGAGGCCAGGCCCTTTGCTCTGCAGCTGGGGGGATGTTTACTTAAACTAGTAGGCAGGAATGTATTTTCGAGGAGCGGAACAGATAATTCGAAGGTTGAAGTCAGTCTTGGCAGGCAGCAGGCTGTGCTAAGTGCCGGGAGCCGCACAGAAAGTAAGTCAGAGGTCATGGGTACAGAGACAGCCTGGGCTGAGGCTTTCAGAGTCAGAAGGCAGGAGAAAAAGGCTCAATGGCAGATTTCAGGGCCTACTTTGCCAGAGCTGAAAAACGTGTAAAGTACACCACAAAAAGACGTTGGCATAGCATACTTAGGAACGGACTATTCAACCCATTCAGGGTGGGTCTGAAAGAGGACATGTTAACGTTGGACGCAAATGTATTTGCGTCTTCATAGCTGGCACAGGAGGGAAGTTACATGCACTTTAAGCTGGTACATGGAGACGGTGGGGTACACGCTAGGGAACACAACTTGACCATAAAATTTATATTTCCTCAGTAGCTTTACCAATTAATTGGATTACTAATAAATATTTTAAAAAGACCAATCATTTAAATTTTTTTTGGTTCCAAGGTGGAGGACATTTATTAACTTTAATAATGTATGCCATTGCTTTCGTATGGAACAATTAACTCTGCTACAGTGAAATAAGATTTTAGAAGATTGTCACTGAAAGGACATGTTTATGAAACTTTTACATCTCCTACTTTTAAATACCATATACCCTGGCATTATGGGCATGACAGATGACATTAATATTTAAAAGAAGGGGTTTAAACTGTCAATAGGGTTATTTTGACAAGTCAAATTTGCGCCACTAGTGACACTGAACCTGCATGTCTTGGGGTACATTGTGTACCATATACATGAGACTTATAGGTAAGTTAAATATGGCTACTAGGAGTCTATCTAATTTCAACCTGTTTTAGGGTTCACAGTACATGCACTTTGGCCTGGTTAGCGGAGTCCCAGTGCAGAGACAAAAACTCAGCAGCATCAGTCCAAGCAAATTGGAATGAAATGCAAAAAGAGAAATTTTCCTACAAAATGGCAAAACCATGAAAACTAGGCATCATTTGCTCTTAAACTACACAGCTCATGGCAATCTAGCCTTTTAAATTTAAATTGTACTGTGTCACTGGAATACCTGAGTATTTACCTAATGAAATGAAAACCAATGCATGTGTGCTTCAATTGTATTTCCATCTTCACTCATTTAGAATCCACACAATAAAAAGCGGAAACAGGCACCTTTATTTGCTTATGACATGGTATGTATTCTCAAAGGATTTCCTTCTCAACAACTATTCCCCCTTTAGCACAGTTATGTTATGTTATGTTAATTATTTTATTAAGCGCGTCTATTACCCTTGGGTGTCCTGGAGCTATCTGCTATCCTGGGGAAAGGAAAGATTAAAAGGAGACTAGAACTACCAAGTTTTGAGCATTCTCCTAAACAGCAGCAAATCAGTACAGTTCCTCAGGTGAAAGGGAAGCTGATTCCACATCTTTGTAGCACTTACCACAAAGCTTTTCCCACCCCAACAAGCTTTTTTTACGGGTGGGACTCTCACCAATTTTTGGGCTGATGAGCGTAGGGGCCTAGATTGTTGATACCATTGCAATTGATCCTGCAAATAGCGTGGTCCTTGACTCTGAAGTGATTTAAAAACCAGACACATGGATTTAAAATATACTCGTTGCCTTACTGGTAGCCAATGAAGTCTACGGATTTCATTAGAGATCGGAGAGAATTTTGGTATGCCAGATATCAGCCTAGCAGAGGTGTTCTGTAGCATCTGGAGTCTATGCAACAGCCTCTCTTGGATGTTTAAATAGAGGCTGTTGCAATAGTCCAGCCGCGACATAGTCAATGCTGTGACCACCGTCTGCCGACTTTCCTTAGGCAGAAAAGGAAGAATTTTCTTAGTGGTCCTGAGAGTGAACATAGTAGATGATACAATGGCGTTAACTTGCCTTTTCATATCCAGTTTATCATCTAAGTACACTCTCAGGTTTTTCACTTGTGTGGAGGGAGAGGGCAGGGGCCCCATGGAATCAGGCCAACATTCAGGGGTCCACAAGTTGACATCAGTCAATGGGCATCAGTGACTGCTACTGAGAAATTATTGTTACTGCGACAGAAAAGGCCACAAGCACCCAGGAAAGCCAGTTGTGCTTAGAGTACAATTGTAGCTGTTCCTAATCTGAAAAATGCATTGGCATTTGCTTACAATGTGAATTTGAGGATATTTTGCTCACTGTGGAGCTCCAACAAAAACCTTGTTTTGCTTCACAAATGTTAATTAAAATGTACTGAAGTTATGGCAGCATTGGTAAAAATGTATTAATGGGTAAATATGTTTTATGGGTAAAACATGAAATTGAGACAATAGACATTCATTCCAATGTGTTTTGGCTTCAGATTAGAAGTATTCTAGTTTGGCAATAAATGCCTGAGCATGCACAGTAACGCCAAAATGAAAAACCGGATAAGCCAAGCAAAATGACAAATGTTCCCCCCTTTACACCTTGTGCCTTTCCGTGATGACCACACATCATAGCTGAGAATGTTTTTGACATTAGAGTATATTTTGAAATAATGTAATAAAACGTCAGAAGAGGCACTGTGTATACAATAATTTAAATAAAGTGAATTTAAGCTTATAAAGAACCCTGTCACTGGATTTATGGCCAATTGGCTTAACAAAAATCAAAGTTTTTAAGGCTTTCTGACAAGGAAGTCAAGATGTGCCAAAGTTGGATGTAGAGTGAGTTCCAAAGTGATTACCCAAAAAATGAAATGGAATGGCCACCTTTGCGACTCGTTTGTGGGAGGGAACAGGGAGGGTGCCAATGAAGGAAGGCCTAAATGGGGAACAATGAGCTTGCCGATGGAGGATGGCCTAAGTTAACCAGATGGTGTATTGAGTAAAATGGCAAAAGCATTTGGATTCAGATACCTGAAAGTTTTGATGAATTTAACTCACTTGACAAAAATATTCCACCCACTTAAAGCCAATGCAGTTTGGCCAGACACAAGTCTAGTGGGGTTGAATTTGTGAGGAGAGATGCCATATTTTTCCCATTTGCAGCCTGGATATAAGGTATTTGAGAAGGCATGTACCTAGGGAATTAGCACAATTTAGATGCTACCAAAGCTTCTACCGCTAGATGTTTTCTTTTCCGATGGAGAAATACCAAGTTGTTCTTTAGTATCTTGAGCAATAAGAAACTGATCACTGCCAATATTGTTAACTAATGGAGAGTATGATGGTGTTGAACCAGAGAAAACATCCAGGTGACACACTGTTATCAGTGGGGTTGGTAAAGGGCCTAAATTTAAAAGCCACTAAACAGAGATCCATATTTGAGGATATCCTCCCTTTCTCTATAACTCAATTGTTTTCGGAGTTCAGTTGGATATGGTATATTATAAACAGTTAGCAAAGGTTTTAAGACAGTAGAAACAGTATAAGAATCTGCAGAAGGGCCTTCACGCCACCCTAGGGTTTAAGTATTGTCAGAAAATGCACACAGCTGGAAAGCAAAGGATGCAAAAAGAGCTGCCCTCGGAAATATCATCATTAAAAAAAGTGTGGAGTTCAGCACTGAGCCAGGAGATGCTCCAGATCAGAGTCTAGAAACCAGCCCAGAATGAGGCACAAGTAGAGAAATGATTCTGGATGCTGGACAGTGTAAAATGGCTGCTGAAGATTAAATAAAATGAGTCCAATGACACCTCAATCCAGTGCAACAGTATCCTCTGAGGAAACAAGAAGCAGAAAGCTCCAAATTCACAACACCATTATAATTTCTGCAAGTGGATGGAGAAGCAAAATGGGTCATTGGTCTTTTTAAATAGACTTAAGGGTATATTTACAAGATTGTGTGCTAAACATCACCAAAAAATGCTAACGCACCTTTACACATCGCTGCCAATTGCGGGAAAATAACCCAGTGTTAACGTGGAATTCACAACAAGGCGGCATCATGCGATAGTCTGCCGAAACCGCGGCCACTGTCCGCGAAACAACCACTGCGACGGAGATAAAAACACAAACCACAAAGCGTAAAACATGCGATATCCCCAAATACGATAAGAAACCAGTGACAACCAGCAAGAGGCCAGCAATACCCACACGTAATGCGTGAAAAAGCACAAGAACAGCAGACAGAAAATGTCTAAAAAGAACAACAAAAATTGCGAAGAACCACAGATGTACCCTGACCCACTGCAGAGGACAACATGAACCCCACAATCCCCATGGAGGAACACCCAGGAATAAATGGCTTGTGGAAGGCCAATGAGAAGAGGAAGAGGAAGATGGGGCACAGTAGCAAGAAAAACCCGAGTAATGCCACAGATGAGCAGAACACCACCACCAACTGTACGTCACCTCCAGCGTGTCATTGGCAACAAAGAGGCAAAGATGGCACACCACCTCAGACCATCTGAATGCCGTTGCATGGCAGTGGAGGCCAATAGACGAGCACAAGATGCCCTGGACTGATGGGAATGGCAAAACCAAGTAGAAACTCGCTGCTAACACGGAAGCAGCAACGCACCCCAGAGGAGGGGGGCCAGCAGAACACCAGGAGCTGAATGACATGGAGAAGATGGTGGCCACAGGCACCAGACGGGAGACGGTGACAAGAGTCGGGAATTCGTACGCTGTCCAACATAACCCGAGACCACATCAAAAGGGTGCGCACCGACCAGGGAGTGGGTGGACGGGGGAGACGGGCCCATTGGCACACATGCACAACTAAGCAGTGCACATTGCACATCCACAATGACCCAGGATCATGTGCCTGATATCACGGAAACACCTCAGCACACCCAGAAACACCAAGTAGTCCCACGTACACCATGTGCCCAAAGGGGCACCCACACATCACAACATCAAGCACACAACCCACACATGCACACGTGCGAAACACAGCAAACAGGCATATACGTCAGCCACACTGACAATGCAAGAGACACCACATCACGAGTAGCATGGCTGCTGTCCAATCACCATGACAATGTACACAGCACGACACTAAGGTGGCTGAGTGCGGACCACAACCAGAATGAAGCAGGTCACACTCGGACACAACCACCTGCACAAACAACCCTTGACATCAATGACACATGTGTGCTCAAACCATGCCCAAGAGTCACAACTCGACAAAGAGCACAAGTAACCCAAGTCTGCAACCTCTCAGCACCATGGAAGCACTGAACTGACAGGTACACCACATGAAAAGGACCAGTGGGAGACAAATCAGAGCTGCAGGAGCGATTCACCCACCGTGCAGAATATGCACATAAGTATGAATGCACCTCGACATTGACAACATCCCGGTACAAACAGCAACACCTCCACAACAGAACAGAGGCCACAACTAGTGCCGCAAACGTGCACCACATGGCAAATCACATCTGGCCCAGCAGGGAACCGTGACATCCCAATGTACTAGTACAGCCTGTAACCTGCAAATATGTTTTATTAACACATGCTGTCTTTTTTACATTTTGTACTGCCCCATGATTGCCAGAGAGGGTCACAATGTCACATGCTCATGAGAAGTAATTGTCAATAATGGTGTTCCTATGGGCCATTCCTGCAGCAGCTGCTGTAGGATGTGGGCCATCTGCCTCATCGTCCCCATCATCTTCCAGGATTTCTGGAACTGGGATCCATGGGGCATTGGTGCGTACACAGATGTTGTGCAAGACATAACATTCAACGATCATCTTGCACACGATCTCCGGCCTGTACAGGAGTCTTCCACTCGTGCCATCCAGGCACCTGAAACATGACTTCAACACACCAAACCTGCGTTCAACGATGCCCCTGGTGCGTATGTGGGCCGCATTGTACTGCCTCTGGGCAGTTGGGTTCTGATCTCGGAGGGGTGTCATCATCCAAGGGCAGAGTGCATATACTTGATCACCTGTGACAGTGCAGGGAGAAAAGAGCCGATACTTGGTTCGGCAGGATGGGATGGCAGGCCCACTAATCCAGTGACGCCTGTGCTGGCTGTGTGTGGGGTGAGTGTAAGCCAGCCCTCAGGGAGTATCTGGTGCTGCAACAACTCCAACAGTCATCAGGCACTCAGACAAGCAAAGGCAGGACAACAAGGGTGGGATGGCTTGAGTCACACAGGGTTAGTGACCTCGGATACACAGCAGCTGACACGGTCCCAAAGCCACGGGACACTGACCTGTGGGAGACTGGGGTAGGGGCATGAGTGCAGAGCAGGTGTCCGTCAATGTTGAAAGAGCATGTTGCGGAGTGACTCGGTGGACAGTCGAAGGTGAACCCCAGAGCATGATGCAGAGGGCACATGCCAGCTGTGTCCTAGAACATGTAGGATATGAATGCCACGGTCTCATGCCAGTCACCAAGTCTGTACCTGCTCTTTGCTGATGACAACCCCCAGGCCAAAGGCTCAGACACCAACGATGTTCCGCTGGAGGCTGACTGTCACTCACAGCGTCAGTGACACCAAGTGTCGACTTCTTGCGTTTGGACAGGGTCAGTGCCAACACATGTCGACGACCTGCCATATGGACTTACGCCTCCCTGACCGAAGGAAGTCTGGTGCTGTGGCCATTGCCTCGGACTTGGGGTCGCTGCAATTCAGGACTCAGGACACAGTTCTACATGTGGGTCCCACTGTGATGAAGAGGACGCCAGTGGAGTATGTTAATGAGAAAGGAGTAATGTGGGCCAGCGTCATGGGGGCCAGCGAGGGTCTGCGGAGGCTGCAGAGCTTGCGGGACTGGGGCATGGAGCTTGCCTCAGCACGTGGAGGGCCCTCTTTGACACACAACAGTGTCTGCAGGTGAGCATTGCAGCTTTGGGGCCTGGTGTGGGCAGGCCTGGTCTGGGTATCTGTGTCCTGGGGTGCAGCAGGCGCACAGGGTCACAGGCCGGCTGCTCATGGCGTCGGCCTAGTGGCAGACTGCGAAGCACCACCCTGTCAGTGATGTTGGCCTTTCCAGGAGAGAACCTCGCTCTGCACCACAGGGTTTTTGTCCAGACCCCTGGCAGATCTGGTGTACTCAGGGTCCACCCACCATGCTCACACACACAGGAGGGTAAGCAACAAGCAACATTTCCGCTATCTGAGCCCCGGCCAGGCGTGACTTGGTTGCATCCACTGTTCACTACTCTCCAGTAACCAGCAGTCTGCATGGACATATATGTGGTTTGCCTACCCATGTCTGTCCTGCACATCCACACCTCACTTGTCGTTGCGTACATTGCCTTTCATGGGCCACTTGCATCCTTCGCACATGGCTATATTCCGCATCTACACACGTTCAGATGTTGTGTGGCATGCCATGATGTAGCTCTATTGTGTGCAGGAGTAGGCCAGGATCACCATGGAGTGGTGTTGCCATGTCTGGTAGGTGGGCATGTTGATTGCCATGTTGTATGTGGTTTGGTCATGTGTGCATTCTCACAGTTGCGCGTTGTGTGATGGTGGCCTTGAGGTGTATGGTGTGTTGATTTGCCAATTACCAACGAGCAGTCCAGTTCCATATGTGCCATCCTCGAAGTGCTGGTTGATGATGGACGGTCGTGAGATGTAGGAATCATGCACACTGCCGAGGTAGTTTGTGACGACATTGGGGAAGAGACCCCGGTGGTCCACTATTACCTCCACATTGATGGAATGCATGTGCTTTCTGTTACGGTAGTGGTGTGCTGTATCCAGAAAGGGCACAATTGGGACATGTTTGCAGTCTATTGTCCCCAACATGGCCGGATATCCGGCTATGGCGTAGAAATCTTGCTTGGTCTACTGCTGTTCCTGCTCAGAGTGGGGGAAGTTATGGTACTGGGGTATGAAGCTGAGGATGGCATCCAGGACAGGTGTGATGAACTCTGATAGGGTTGGCTGTGAGACCCCTCCGACTCTGGCAATTGTTGGTTGGAAAGTACTAGAGGCCAACAGGTGCAGCACAGCCACCATCTTTGTCTGCGGAGGGATGTTGGTTCTATGCTCTGTTAGGACCGTCAACCTGTGGGCGATATGGGACATGATGTGGATGATGGTTGATCTTTTGAGCCTGTAGTGGGCAATGACATCCTCCGGCGTTATGTCAGTGGGACTGATGCGTTTTCGGTAGGTCTGCTGTCTTACTCTGTGCTGCCGCCTGGGTGGTCTGGGGGGGCGGGTCCAGGTCCAGGGGGTGGTGGCGGTCCTGACGTGGTGGCGGTGGGTGTTGTGACCCTGTTAGGGCTCCGAGCTGCATGATGAGTAGCTCCATGGCATCGTTTGTTCTTCGGGTGTGGCTGTGTGCGGCAAACCGTTGCCTACTGCATGTAGTCATCCGGCTTTACATCTGAAGGAGGCAGGTGTTAAATACCTGCTGCTACCGCGGCTAATCGTGTGGTTGTGGCTTGCATCGCAGATCTTGCATTTTGTTGTGAAAGTGGTGTTGTGGTTTTTTCATGTGTTTTTACACAGGTACGCCTACTCTGCACCTTATTAGGGTTAGTTGGTGGTGTCCACCGTAGAGGTACATGTTGGGGCAGTTATCGCGGGAATACAGGTGATGTCTGCAGTTTGCACCGGCTTTTGAATGGGGTGTTGAATCTAGCTCCACATGTGTTGCGTTACGGTGGGGATGAATCGGAGTTGAGTCCTTGTGAATAACCCCCTTAGAATAACTGACTAACTGAAAAAACTGGTCAAGCATGCAGTAGCTGGAGAAGGGCTTACATGATGCAAAGAATCTAGGACAAAATTCTTCAAATGAGTCAGGGTAAAGATCAGATAGAGACTCTGTTCATCTTAGCAAATAAATAAATGCAAGAAATGATTAAGACAGACTCTGGGCCGAGCTCGATAGAAAGTGGATTACCCAAATTAGATGCCTTAGCAGGGCAGATTAAGTATGGGCTGCCTTGAGGCTTGGAGTCACTTGTATGGTGCGCTTTTGAAGACACAGAAAGAGGCTGAGTAATGTATTTGCTGTAGTCTACAGTCCTTTCTGTAGAAATCTATTTTCACAGCAGATATTTTTACGTGAATGATAAGGCGACATTTCCTGACCAAATCACACACAGCATCTTACTCAACTTGAACAGTCCTCGGGTGCTGATTTTTTAGAAGCTATTTTCTTTTGCTTTAGGAAAAATCATTCATGTACTTACATCTGGCTGCCATAAGGGGAAAGCTAAAAGCATTGGCAAAGCCAATTGATATCAAGGCCTAGAACTGTAAGCTTTGCTAATGCTTCTTGAATACTTGCCTTTCCTGCTTCCTACACCCGGTTGGGAGGGGGTCCGGGGAAATTTTTGTATTATCAAATGCATAAGATAATATTCTTTTATTTGGCCTTGTCATAAGCTTTCAGGTAGCACAGCAAACATGCTGAGGTAGTGTACTGTATTAACAATTACTAAACAAAGAGTATACTCAAGTGCTCATTTAGGGCACTGTGCCAAATCCAAGGATAATACCCAGATATACTAATGACTGTATTCAACCGTAGTTTCCCTTGAATGTTTTGTTTTTTACATGTAAATGGATAATAGCTGTAAGCTAAATACACTTGAACTACTATCTCGAACCCTATTAACACCCTGCACCGATCTGTATTACATGTTTGACCCCTTTACTTATTTGTATGAGTTGTCTTATCATTCACATGATTGGCTTTGTAGTCACTTAGTTGTACTATTTGTATTGTGATTTATTGATTTACTTGTTTGACTATGTTCCCCCATGCACCCTTCTATGTAAAGCTTGATTTACTTGTGTGACTATGTTCCCTCATGTACCCTTCTATGTAAAGCGCTCTGATATCTGAGAAGATCTTGTTTGCGCTATATAAAACTTTTTAAATAAAAAAATAAAAATAAAATAAGTATTTTATGTAATTCAGTTTAGTCTGCATCAGTCCCTCTAGACAAACACCTTCACAAATGTTGCATTGTCTGATGAGGTCTCAATGATAAGGCCACTTTTAGAAATTCCAATTGAGTAATGTTTCTGTTTGGAGGATTTATAAAGCCCCTGACTGCGCAGAAGAGGCAGAGGTGATGAGGACTGAGGAATCCTCATGGGAACAGCCATGTCTTGAGTTTTTTTCTGAAGCAGCGTTAATCTTTCAGTAGTCTAATTTTCCTGGTCATGGAGTTCTAGAGCTTCGGGACCAGGTTGAAAAATGATCTTCCTCCCCATCTCGCTCTTTTTATTCACAGCAACTTCATGAGGAAGTCTGAGGTCCTGACGAATGCTGTGCGATCTTGCATTTTTACAGCAGAAACATGTTGACCTTATATCTTATTTAAGGACACAGGTCTCCTAATTAAGAACCGAGTTTGTCCACCCATCCACGTTTTTAATCTTAATACAGGTTGGCCCACATTAAATATTTTGTTTGGGTTTCAACCTTGTATTTTTTAATTCTGCACTCACTTATCTTGCACATTTTGTTTTAGTTAAATCACTGTTACACTCAACACCAACCCGCTCCGCTGTAAATCAGGCGTTGTAGCACGCTGGGGGAAGATTCGGCCCCCCCAGCGGGGACCCAATGATGAAGCATGTCACCAACTAGTGGTGAGTGAGGGTCCTTTTAACAAAGAGGTTTACTTGTCCTTTCCAGTTGTGTGTAATCACACTAGTTCACTGGGTTGTGACCTCCTGGTTGCTAGTATTGGAATTTTCCATTCTTGCAGTTACCTCAACCGGGTAGGGGCCTCTATTATAGCCTAACACACTTTTCATTTGAGTTACACGTATTCTACTTCTCACTGAGTCACTCCTTAGTTGTTTAAGGTATACTTATTGGGGTACGAGAGTGTTTACTCGCGCCCTATCTCTCTTGTTGATATTGTTGGATCTTAGAGCAGCGTGCAGCTGTGAGAGACTTATTGATTTGTAATTGGCAGAGACTTGTGAGTAACGAGACCAATAATCCATCATGGAAGAACAGGGCCTCTCCTTTTTGAAAGAAGAGGTGGATGCTTTGCTTGGTGACAACACGCTTTTTTCTGATCTTCTTTTAGCGCATGCCATATCCCAGACAGGTGACTGGGAGAAACTAGGTGAACTAAAACGTAGCCGTATTAGGGCCATTTTGCATGGCACCATGATCAAAGAATATCTCAATAATAATGCAGCACCAAAAGGGCTACTAGTTACCAATGCCCGAAGAATATTCCTTGACGATGCATTATTCCGGAAGGAATGGGCGCAGATTGCATGGCACTGCACCAGGGATTGGGGCATACTGATTATAAAGACTGCACTGCGTTTATCAGAAGCTCTCCTCATAGACATCCAAACCACTGAAACTCACATAAAAGCAACCATCACTGGTTATTAGAAAAGGCTTGCCGAACTAAATAAAGAGCAAAATGTGTTTAAGGAAAATCTAGCTCAGTCCAAATCACAGAAGCTACAAAAAGACCTCAAACGCTGGTCTTACGCGAAGGTCTACTCCTATTCATGCCCTGATTACACACCTACACCGGTATCAGGATACAATTCCGATACTTCTGTAGATTAAAATACTAGTGGGTCAAGCAATGACAGTACAGGCAAGAGAGGGAGAGGGAGAGGACGTGGTAGAGGACGAGGGCAACAACACCAACCACAATACCCCTCCCAAAGCTGGAAACCACCCTACCCACAACCTGGGATGGTACCATATCATCAGAATGCCTTCCAACCACCTTTCCCTCATATGTTGGGCTGGAATGCACATTTTGTCCCACACCCTCAGTTCAATTCACAACCCTACCCGCATCCTTTTTTAGACAAAGATAGACGGGGCAGAAGACGACAGAAGGGCAATGTACAGGTACATTGGGAACAACCAGAAGCAGTGGGGGACAACCCTCGGAGCAAGTCAGGAGAACAGAGAGCAGGCCCAAGCAGTGCGAAACCCTAATAACTAATCTTTTATCCTACAGTCTAAATAAGGCCGAAAAAGATGTCCTGGAAAAAGGACTAACTACATTGCGAACTGAATGAATTCTTTAGAAAATTGCGACTAAAGAGCTTTTTTGAGAGCAGGGAAAATGAGCCAAGTCAATTGACTAAGAGTGACACAGATTTTAGACTAAAGTCTACATTCACTCCCCCTCCAAACACGATTCCACCGGAGATCCTGGGGTTTGAACAGGCAGTCTTCCAGGAGGTTGAACAGTTACACGAACCAACACCCTACAAGAACTTGATTACAGCAGAATTCCAGACCATACAGTCCCTTAAGCAAAACAAGGGTATCATTATCAAAAGTGCAGATAAGGGGGGTGGCGTTGTCATCCTGGATAAGGCGGACCACGATAATGAGTGCAAACGCCTGCTAAGTAATGCTACCAACTATGTTCTACTCGCGGAGGATCCAACAACAGATCTACATGAAGAAATCTGCGAACTAGTCTCCGCTGCCGAGAGAGATGGCCTGATTTCTAAAAAAGAGGCTGACTTCCTCATGACATCTGACAGAAGGGTGCCATATTTTTACATATTGCCAAAGACTCATAAAAATGTGTTGCCTCCACCAGGGCGCCAGATTGTGTTGGGGATTGGTTCCCTTCAGGAACCTCTTTCCAAATATTGTGACTTCTTCCTGAGACCCATCATAGAATCCACCAGTACATACCTTAAGGACACAAAGAGCCTACTTTCCATGCTTAGAACCATCACTCTGCCAGAAGAGCCTTTCTTTCTTGTCACAATGGACATAGAAAGTCTCTACACCTGTATTCCACAGGATGATACCATCAGAGTTTTAAAAGAGGCACTGGACAATGCACCTTGGGATTTTACAACATCACGTCCCTTTGTTGTGGATTGTGCCACTTTGGCTCTTAAGAAGAACTATTTTGAACATGAGGGTAAGATCTACCTCCAGGCCACAGGCACTTCAATGGGCAGCACTTTTGCCCCTTCAGTGGCGGGCCTGTCGTGGACAATTTTGAGCTTAACAACATCCTGGGCCCTACGAACCCTTTCGTTGCCAATATCATCTTTTGGCAACGCTATATTGATGATGTGCTGATGATATGGAAGGCGGAAGAGCACATATTACTTAATTTCTTCACTTGGATTAACACCTGTGATCAGCATCTCAAGTTTACATATGAATACTCCACTGACACCCTCACATTCCTGGATGTTACTATCAGTAGACAGAATACTCGACTGGAGACAAAAACGTATTCCAAGCCCACCGCAAAGAATAACTTGTTACATTTTACGAGTTATCACCCCAGGGCCCTGCGAGAGAATCTCCCTTACGGCCAGTTTCTACGGTTATGCCGTAATTGTAGTAAACTGCCTGACTACAAACAGCAAGCAGAGGACCTATCAACTGAGCTGCAAAACAGAGGATACCCACAAGGAATAATCAACAGAAGTCAAAAACGAGCAAGAAACCAACAGAGAGACACACATCTGGATGTTGCTCCTAGGACCCAAAATGTCGAAATCCCACTAACATGTGTTACAACGTATAACCCGTTGTCCAATGCGGTTAGTAGGAGTATTTCCAAACACTGGAAGATAATAACCAGCAATAGACACAAGTGGGAGAAACCACTCTTCTCATAGAAAAGAGCTACAAGCCTGAAAGACTCTCTAGTCCACACGCGCCCTCGGGATCTGACAGCAAATAAGCTGGTCTCTACCGTGTTGAATGCTTGGGGCCTACGAGCTGTCACGGGTCATTTCCCCTGTGGGAATTGTAACATATGTCATCTCACCACCCATACAAAATCATTGAGTCTGACCAATGGGCAACGTTGGGATCAACATTGCCACACAAATTGTAATACGGCCAACGTTATTTACCTAATAACATGCCCTTGTGGCCTACAGTACATTGGCATGACGTTCAGGCGCATCAAACTGAGAATAGGAGAACATTGCAGCAATATCCGCTGCCGTAAATCAACAACTAAGATGACTGCACACTTTGTGGAAAAACAACATACCCCGAACGACATGGGTTGGACAATTTTAGAACATCTGGCGACTGGATCCGAAGCAAAGTTGTTTGAAAAAGAGCAACGCTGGATTTATCCTCTGTCCACCAATAAAACCAGGCTTAATGATGATATCCCGTGAGGTTCAGTGTTGAGGCGCTGATGATACCAACTGACACCCCTACTATTAGTGGTTTCATCCCTACGGGTCCTGCTGTCCTAATCTATTCTCGGCAGCCATCATTAAGTTATCCTTGCCATGGTGGTCTCTTCTGTATTCTTGAGCATATACATAAATGTTTGAAGGTGGCTTGATTATATCATTTGACGACCCCCCTATTAATGGGTCTTGCGGTACACTTCTATTGTAGGTTGTCACGCTTTGAATATTTTAGCGAAGGTGGCCACCCCTGTATTCAGGCTTATATTATCCTAGAGATGGCTTTGTGAACTGCAATTGTTCCACTTGCCCGAAGATATTACTCCTGAACTTATAGTTTACTCTAACAAATTGGCTGCCTACCAAATTGTATCAGCAATATAACAAAGCCTCTCATGGTTAGAATGGCTCGTTTCAATTAATGCAAGTTTTTATCTTAATGACCATCATTCTGAGTATTAATCATATTTTTTGAAAAGACCGGGAATCTTCAAATTTAACATCTTGGTTCGCTCTATTCATTTGTGCACCAACGAGGGGGCACGGGGTCTCGAACCGTGGTACCTTCAGGGTGACTAAAGGAGCTCTGTCCCTTTAAGGCTTCACCGCCTCGCCCCTTGTCACGCCCCATGCCACGCCCCTTTACGTCCGGGTACGCCAGTCACGGGGGCGGAACCACTTGGGAAATGAATATAGCTCGCCTGGTGTTCTCCACTACCTCCGGGCAGGGGGCAGTCCTGTAGCGTAGGTCTTGGGCGGGGAGTCGCGAGTGGAAAAGTACGTTTTTTAACCGCTTTTCTACTGCGCTGTTTTCTTCTGCCTCGAAGACCGGATAACTACGGAGGTTATGGTAACATCTTGTTTTCCTACTTGCACGCTAGATTTTACACCGCATGAACAATTCCCGCGCCGTCTTGACCCAGGAAGAGAATTTCCCTCCTTCTAGCTGTAAGTGCGTTTAACCTCTTACTGACGCGCTATCAATCCTTGTTGATTAATGCACGTTGTCACTCTGGGATCCACATTGTGAAGCCCCCATTGTTATTCATAAGTCTCTGCATTATTTTTCATATAATCCTTTGTTACATACCCGGCTTAAGCATAAACTATGGAGGGTTAAGGATTTCTCAGCCTCTCTAAAATTTAAGCCTATGATACACTGATTTAAGCAAATCTACTGTGTTTTAGGAACCTTTCTCTTTGGTTCCACTATTCTAATATGAAAAATCTTGTTTAGTATTCTGAAACAAGACACCCCTCTATATCCTATTCTTGATCATGAGGGTACTATATCCCACCACTTTACCAGGGTGTTAAGGATACAGAGGCGATGTGACATCTCTCATGTCGCCTGGCTACATGTTGCACAAATGGATTACATGTTGGTTTGTGTGTCTTTATGTTAGTGTGCCCCTTTCCTTTCTCTACAGGTAACTTGGGCTGCTGTGATCTACAGTGTGCCGGCACGGATAATATTCGTGAGTAATTTCACTACAATTTATTTCATTTTTCACATTAGGTGCCTCACGGGAGGGTGTACCTTAGCGCGTACATACCACCGGAGCGCAATTTGTCTTTGGTCCTGGCGAATGCTGTGCGGTCTTGCATTTTTACAGCAGAAACATGTTGACCATATATCTTATTTAAGGACACAGGTCTCCTAATTAGGAACCGAGTTTGTCCGCCCATCCACGTTTTTAATCTTAATACAGGTTGGCCCACATTAAATATTTTGTTTGGGTTTCAACCTTGTATTTTTTAATTCTGCACTCACTTATCTTGCACATTTTTTTGGAGTTAAATCACTGTTACACTTAACACCAACCCGCTCCGCTGTAAATCAGGCGTTGTAGCACGCTGGGGGGGCATTCGGCCACCCCAGCGGGGACCCAATGATGAAGCATGTCACCAACTAGTGGTGAGTGAGGGTTCTTTTAACAAAGAGGTTTACTTGTCCTTTCCAGGTGTGTGTAATCACACTAGTTCACTGGGTTGTGACCTCCTGGTTGCTAGTATTGGAATTTTCCATTCTTGCAGTTACCTCAACCGGGTAGGGGCCTCTATTATAGCCTAACACGCTTTTCATTTGAGTTACACGTATTTTACTTCTCACTGAGTCACTCCTTAGTTGTTTAAGATATACTTATTGGGGTACAGGAGTGTTTACTCGCGCCCTATCTCTCTTGTTGATATTGTTGGAAGTCTGAGGATTACCTGAGGTCCCTTTTTGGAACGAATGGAGAGATGATTGCCTTAAGCCGGACGAGCCCCTGCCATTCATAGCTTTGTGAGCTAGGCAGAAAGCTTTGAATTTGAGCTGGATTGGATAGGCAGCCAGTAAAGCTGTTTCAGAGAAGTTTTCACTGACTTATGTCTTGGTATTTTTAGAAGTAACCGACCTGCCGCATTTTGCGCAACCTGTAATCTGTTGACAACATATTTTTGAGAGTCCTTGTACAGGGAGTTTACATCTGGGCTAGGACCATGCAGCCTGATTCATGAAGTAAAATTGCGCCCGCAATCGCTGCGAAAATGCTATTGCGGGCGCAATTTCCGTAATCGGCATTCAACATCAAAAAAGCGAATTCGCAAACACATAATAGCAAATTCGCTATTATATTCGCAGAATCCCGGCAGGTGAGCATTAGCGAATCGGAAAATGCGAGAAACCACGGATTCTGCTAAATAAATAGCGAATTCACTATACAATCGCAATCGGTATTCAAGAAAAATCGCAAATTGCGAAAAACCCCAAAATCGCTTTTTGCGCCGCGCAAAATAAGGACAACTCAAAGCAGGTGGTAACCATAAAAGCCATGCAAAAATTACATTTAAAAAACCGTTGTCCAATCACCAACAGGTTCAGGCCTGACCAATCACACATAAGGACAATCATCAGCAGCAGCATTAGGAGTTCCACAATGCCAGGAATGTACATGGTGGTGAGGCGTCGAAGGCTACAGCGATTAGCACGGAGGAGACGCAGGATCCAGGACAGGATATTCCGCCAGCGGGTCAACTTGCTGGGCCAAACCAGAGAGCAGATATATGCAAAATACAGGCTGAATGGGGAAATGATAATGCAGCTAATACAGGACCTTGACCCCCTGATGCAGCACCCAACAAGCCGTACCAATGCGGTGCCTACACATGTGCAGGTATTGTGTAGCCTGCACCTCCTGGCCTCCGGGAGTTTCCAGGGGATAGTAGCGGCTGCTGGGGGGATATCCCAGCCCACCATGTCACGCTGCCTCCACACTTTTGTTGACGCCATGCTCACCCAGCTACACCGTCACATCAAATTCCCCGCCAGCCAACAGGAATTGGACATGACCAAGCTACAATTCTACAATGTAGCCCATTTTCCACATGTGCTCGGATGCATAGACTGTACCCACGTTGCCATCTGCCCACCAGCTGCCATGGAGTATATGTTCCGCAATAGAAAGTCCTACCACTCCCTCAACATCCAGATGGTCTGCAATGCTAAGACATACATCACTGACATTGTCGCACAGTACCCAGGGAGTAGCCATGACTCCTTCATATTCCGGCACAGCGGCGTCCACACACGACTGGTCAGGGGAGAGTTTGGGGAAGGACACCTACTTGGTAAGTACACTTTGTCGACAATGTCACATTGCTAAGATGTAACAGCGCCGGCCAGGCAATCACCATCTTCTCCTCTCATTCAGGTGACAGTGGCTACGCCCTCGGTGAATACCTCCTGACCCCATACCTCAACCCTGCTACACCCCAGCAACGGTGCTACAATATTGCACACATACGGACAAGGAATTGCATAGAAAGGACATTTGGCCTGCTCAAGAGCAGGTTCCGCATACTGCACAAGACAGGTGGGGCCACGTATTACAGTCCTGCAGTGTGCTGCCGCATTGTGGCTGTCTGCGCAATACTACATAACATAGTAACCAAGCGCCGGATACCTGTCGACATCTCTGGCAGTGAATCTGAAGGGGACAACCGGCCACCAGCACATGCGCGCCATGCACGCGGGGAGAACCCAGCTGAAGGCCACAGACGTCGCAACCACATCACAGTGAACAGTTTCTAGTGCACCCTCTTCCATCACCCCACAAATCAATAATGCATGCAAAGTGTAATAATGACACAACGCTAATGTGTGTTGCAAAATAAATGTATTTGTTCAAATCACAAAAAAGGTTTCAGTTCTACTAACTCCCACTAACAGTATTACAGCATACTACAGTGTCATAGGACAGGGCAGGCTTAAAGTCAGCCTGTGCCTGTTATTGTCTAATGTACTCAAGTGCGCCTCCTGCGCGTTCCTCCCAGGCGCCTCTGAGGCGCATCCTCTTCCGGGGCTTCTGGACCTGGCGTGGGCCTGGTGCTGCGGCTGAGTGGCGGGATTTGTGAGGCTGAGTGGCTGCTGATGCTGGATGCCCCCTCACTAACATCATCATCCCCCACAGTGGCTTGTATTGCTGGAGGGTGTAGTGCCGTAACCGCCGTGGTCAGGTGCTCCAGGACCCGGGTCATGTCCTCACAGCACTGGACAAGTTGGTGCTGCTGTGCTAATGAGCGGCGCGACAACTGAGAAGTTGCATTGGCAGCAACATAATTCGACCTGCTGTAGGAGGCCAGCCAGGTCATGAGTTGATGGTGGCGGCGGCGTGCTGCACTGCGCTGTGTGGTCATCACAGCAGTGTTGGCCTCCATGGCTGCAGTCATGCGGGCCATTCCCTCACCCACACCTGCCATGGCTGCAGTCATGTTGTCCATGCGCTCCCCCATTCCTGCCATGGCCGCCGTCATGCGGTCCATGCAGTCAGCGACTCCGGCCACATTGCGCCCTATCTTGTGTAGCTGGAGCTGAATGGCACCTTGCTGTCGTGCCTGGCGCTGATGTATTCTCAACATGCGTCTTTCGACACTCAAACGCGCCAGCCCATGTCCATTGCCCCTCCTGCTTGCTGGAGTGGTGTGCTGGCGAGACCTGCCACGCCTGCCCTGCTGGCCTGACACTGTGGCTGGCCGCTGTGTTGCAACTGCCGCGGGCCCAGATGTTGTAGCGACTGCTGGTGGTGTGACAGCTGGCGTTGCTGGTGCGCCAGATGCAGGGGGCTCAATAGTAGCTGGCCTGGCTGCAGCTCTAGGTGGTGCGGCTGTTGCAGGGGGCACAATAGTAGCTGGCCTGGCTGCGGCTCTAGGTGGTGCGGCTGTTGCAGGGGGCACAATAGTAGCTGGCCTGGCTGCGGCTCTAGGTGCTGCACCAGTCGCAGGGGGAACACTGCTGGTGGAGCTGGCTGCTGGTGTAGTAGCAGCGGCAGAGGCTGGTGCCTGGGTTGGTGGTGGCACCTCCTCCTCCTGGACCTCCTCATCAATTTGCAGCCTCTCACTGTCGCTGCTTTCGCCGCCACCTGTGAGGGTAAGTGGAAGATCATTAGTTGCATGTATCTGGCAAACGTGCAGTTTCTACATGCATGCTGGGTGATATTCCCTGAATGGCTGTGGCTTTGCGTACTTTGGAACCTGTCTGGCTGCATTGTGGTACTACTACATTGTGGCCACACTACAACTCCCACAATGCTTCAGGGCATTCCCTGATGTGCAACTATGGCATGCCTATGGGACATTAGGGGAGCCTATTTGGTCATGGACATTCATAGGGGGCAGGGTCGCAGTCGCATGCCACTTACCTTGGGTGTCTTGGGTGGTGCAGGATGAGTCGAGATGTGTGAAGCCTATGCAGGCCTCCCTCTCAAGGGTGTTCTCCACCTGGTCCTCCATGGGTGTGTTGGGAGGGACTGTAGGTCCGCCACCTCCAGTGCCCGATGACTCTCCAAGGCGCTCCGCCACCTTCTCTTTGGCACGACCTCGGAGGTCGTACCATCGTTTCTTCAGCCCCTCTAGGGACCTATCGGCCACTCCCACGGAGTTGACAGTGGCGGCAATCCCCTGCCAGATCCTCCGTTTTTCTTGCTCTGGGACCCTCCTGGAGTCTTTTCCAAATAGTTTGTCGTGGTTGGCCACCACCCCCTCAATCAAATGTTCGAGCTCCTGCTCAGAAAATTTGAGCTTCCTTTTGCGCCCAGAGGTGTTGCTGGGGCCAGGAACAGGTTCCTCTGACATATCAGTGATGTAGTAGATGTGTTGAAATCACAAGAATTGCAGCAGCTCTCCCACTAGCTCCCTCCAGGTCTGCCTCACTGTGGTGAATGGGGGTGGGAACTGGCTGCTTCCTGGTTGTGATGTCATCACTGGGCTCGAAATGCGACTTCCCGTTTTCCCAATCTCGCGAGTTTGCGATCTCGCAAATAGCGATATCGCAAATAGCGATATCGCTATTTGCGAGTTCGCAATCCCGGCGCGGGTAGCCGAAAATAGCGATTTTTCTGCGATTATCGGTAATCGCTAACGGAATTTGCCCCCGCGTGCGAATCGCATTTTTTTCTCGCTAATCTTCATGAATTCAGATTTGCGATTTCTCAATAGCGATTCGCATTTTTTCGCTATTAAGGAATCGCAAATCCCGTTTTTCATGAATCAGGCTGATGGTTCTATGTGTTTGTTCAGGGATAAGAGCTGTGATCTTGCGGATCATTCGGAGTATACTAAAGCAGGATGCTGATCGATTTTTTGCTTCAGTTTTGATTAATAGGTTGTGGTCCAGCCACATAGCCAAATTTTTTATTGATTGTTTGTGGATCGGAGGTGAACCCCAGTCTTCTGGCCAGCTAATCCACCTGCCATTCATAGATTTTTAACGGAACATGCCATAGCTGAAGGGTTCAGAATATGTAAAGTGTACCTTTGAAAAGAATGTTTTTGTGATGCAAATCACTTAATTTACCCCTATATTTTAAAAAACTTTGTATATTTGCAAACAATAGGTGTTTCCACTAAAGACAGCACAACGCCTGTTCTTGGTGTTTGGCTACAACCTACTAACAAATTGTGTTTTTAACTTTAAAACATTATCATCACAGGTTGTTGGTCTGATATTTTGAGCCCATATGATTTTCAATCAGACTATATTACATTTTTTAACCTTACACTCTGAATTGCATACGCTGAAAAAAAATACAGTTTTGACACAAATGTTTTTATTATGGTCCACCATCCTTTTCTTATGCCTGTCTTCTGTTTCAGCAAACAGAGGGGCATTATCCGCCCCGCTTCTTGATTACTTTCCTGACAGGTTCTTTTGAGCTTCCTTTTGCTGAGAGATTTAATCTGAACATTACTCTTGTATGGTGTTGCACAATATAGAGCCCATAGCTGCTCGATAGAAGGTGCAGGAGAGAGCTTTATAGATACCATACGGTGAGTACTGCCTAGGTTATAAATTAATGATCTTTAGCTTCAAACCTGTCTGCTGTTCATGCATTATAGGTGCACAGACCTTCACTCTGAAAAATAGTTGTAAGGTTATTTAAAAGAGTTGAACAATTTTCATCGCGCGGAGCATTGGCAGCAGGCGGAAGCCCGCACTTTAATTTCCTGGATGTGAGAATTCTATGAAGATGTAATGATAGAGGTACAAAAGAAAGTAAAAAGGTATATTTGAAGTAAAAACCGCATCCAGACACAACATTTCCGATAAGCACTGCCTTCCTGTAAGGACGATAATAGAGATCTGCTGAAAATGGAGATGTCGTTTGTACAGCTTTCAAATAATATTCTTTGTCTCGGTTATACAGAGTTTGAGAGGCTACAAAAAGGCCCAATCAGAATGAATAGAATAAAATAGATGACAACATTTCCAGGAACACTGAAAAACTGCAAATAAACAAATTACTGAGCAGTTATGTGAAACCAATCTATTGTCATGCTTGAAAATCAATTGCACTTTTGGGGTGATAAAGACTTTATAACATTTGCAGGGCTACTTCAACAACATCTCGCAATTTTGTGTTATCAGGTAGTGCTTCTTATTACGAAGTGTCCCTACTTGTCAATACAGTTTGTCATCTTTTAGGCACCCCAGAGGGGCGTGATTTATTTATTAATTACAGTAGATTCTCCACTTCCACGTTTCTCCAAGAAAAATGTGCCCCATGCAAATGAGGGAATACTTTTGCCTCTGTGCCAGTACCGTATTACAGACGCGGGCGCAGAGGCGAAGAAGGTTTCAAGGAGGTGCACTGACAGTGCGCAACCTAAAAGGTGACACACTGTTAGTGTGTCCCCTGATGGCACACCTCTGTCGAAGGGAATTGGTGTCCCATGGACCACCCAGACCTCCCCTTGCAGGCGGGTGCAGTCACTGACTGCACACGCCTGCAAGAGGATCTCAAATCCCCTTCAAAAGTGCAGGCGGGTTGCTGCCTGTACTGTGAAAACACAAAATAGATTTAAAACAGCTGCTCCATTTTTCACATGAATGCGCTCCCCCCAGGGCAGCCCAAGTTCACCGCTGCCCAGCAGGCACCGCATTCACTAGAATTTTGCACATTTTCCTGAATTGCACTGGATGCACCTTTTGAAAGCCCACCCCCCCCCACGCAATCCAGAAAAATGCACCACATCCATAATATGGCCCCAAGTGTCATGATAGGAGAATTGTTTAAGTAGCATCAACATGCGGACTTAAAAATATGAAATTTTGTCAATTTAGTGCTATCTACTTTCATATTAAAGTTTGTTCTAAGATAAACACTATAGAAATGGCAAAAGGGACCAGTGACAAGGGCCTAGATGTATCAAGCCGTTTGCGATTCGTTAAGGCCGAAATTCTGCGAATTTTGGCCTTAACGAATCGCAAACGTACATTTTGCATGTTTTGGGATGTATGTGAATTTTCGCATCTCTAATTTAGAAATCGCACTTTTTGCGTGTCTTTATTAGCGATTTTTCGTTGTCTGCGAATTAATTTTGCGAGTCTTTATTTTGCATGTTTCGTTCGTTGCGAATATCGCTAATATGTTGCGAATTCGCAAAGAGATGTATGACGGAATCGCATTTACCGAAAAACCATTTTTCGCAGATTAAGAACTCGCAAATAACACTAACTCAAACCAGGTGCAAAAATTTTTGAAAGTATAAATGACAGGCCCAACTGCTTTTTTTGAAGAGAACAATGGCTGCTCTTTACGTGATAGCCAGAAGGCTGCGCATTCAAGCTCTTGCACAGAGGAGACAGAGGCAGGAAAGGATTTTCAGACTGAGGATTACCTTATTTCAACAGACAGAAGAAGACATTTTTGAAAAATATAGACTACATCCACATACCATTTTGGACCTCATTGTGGAGTTAAAGCCTTTCCTAGAGCATGACACACACAGGACACATTCAATACCAACTCATGTGCAAGTACTGTGTTCCCTACATCTCCTTGCTTCTGGATCTTTTCAAAGGGTGATAGCAGAGGTAGGAGGAGTATCCCAGAGTGCTTTTTCAAGATTTTTCAGGGTGTTTTTGGATGCAATGATGAGCAGGTTGCACCATCACATTTACCTTTCGAGCACTCCTCAAGATATCCAAATTTCCAAATATGACTTTTATCAAATAGCTCATTTTCCACATGTTATTGGATGTATAGATGGAACACATATTGCCATCACTCCTCCTGCTGCAACTGAACATCTTTATAGGAATAGAAAAAATTACCACTCTTTAAACATTCAAATGGTGTGTAATGCGAAGTACATCATTACTGACATTGTTGCAAAATTCCCTGGAAGCAGTCATGACTCATACATATTTCGACACAGTGGATTACATGCCCGTTTGAGTACTGGTGAATTTGGAGATGGGTTTCTGCTTGGTAAGTGCTTTTAAATTTTACTTTAGCTGGATTCAAATTTAATAATTTCATGTGGAAACTAACAACTTTTCAAATTACTGTGCAGGAGACAGCGCATATGCAGTTCGTGACTTTATCTTGACCCCATACCTGAATCCAACAACTGTACATGAAAGAAGATACAATAAGGCACACCGCTCTACACGTGGAGTCATTGAGAGAACTTTTGGAATTTTAAAAAGTAGATTCAGAAGAATCCATAAAAGTGGTGGAGCTTTGCAATATAAACCATCCCTGTGTTGCAAAATTATCACAAGTTGTGCAATGTTACATAACATGGCAATGAGGAAAGGAACTGAATGTGAAGTGAGTGAACCTGAATCCTCAGACAATGATGATGTTCCACCACCAAGAAGATGTGGTACTGGGTTAGGAGCTGTTGCTGGTCGTCAAAGGCGTGCAGAAATTACAAACAATTACTTTTAGGTAAGATAAGAAAACTGCACTGCTGTTTAGTATTTTGAAATATTTATTTACAAAATTTATCAATGCTACTGACAAAGAAACCTGTTACTTCACAGGACTTACAACAAAAACTGTGTCATAATTTTAACATTCTATTTACATTTCCAAATTGTGAAATTTATTGTTCATTTTTTTGACTGTCTGCTGCTTTTCCTTTGCCCTGGCCCACTTCTCCTCACACATGTTTGTGGAGACACTTGCCTTCCACTCCTGTGGGCAGTGGTGTCCAATGTAGGTGTTGGGTTCTTGCTGCTTCCACTACCTGTGTCCTCATTCTCAATGGGCTCAATTGAAGCAGTAGCACCTTTTTTGCTTGTGTTTAATGCTTCAAAGGAATGTGAAAATTTTTGAAGACCTTTTGCAACATTTCGTGAGCACTCACTGACCATGCGTTGCATTGTAATGCTGCGAACATTGCTTTGTGCAGATACAGTGCATAGTCTGTTGACAGCAGTATAGTACTTTTTTAGCTTTAAATTTTGTCGACGTGAATCTCTTGCCCTATTTGAATCAGAATTCTCTAAAGCAACACAAAGTCTGTCCAAAGAGTCAGCCATGCGCCTCATGCCATCCCCCACATGGGTATTACTTTTGTTCAATTTGTTGAGTTGGGCATTGATGGACCTCAGTGCTTTGTGCTGCTTTTCTTGCACTTTCAACATATTGTGCTCCAAACCTGCAAATATATTTACATTATCTATTGCTTCGCCCCTGTTCTGTCTTGCAGTACTAACAGAGTAGGATCGTCTTCTGGCAGAATCATTTACTAAATCCACATTAGTAACTGCATTGTCTGACTCTTGCACAATATTTGTTGCTCCCTCAGGTTCCTCGTCTGTGTCCAGGAAAGGTTGCAGTTGTGCTACAGGCCTTCTTTTACGCCTAGTAAAAGTGATGGATTCCTCCTCATTAGTGTCCACAAGGTCTTCAGGGGCAGTATTATTGTCTTGCAAAGATTGCTCTCCTTCAACATCATGTGACTGTTCAACATGATCTGAGAATAAAGAAAGAGGCACATGAGAGTTTTGCTTATCTGTCTGTCTGCTTAATAAACATTTAAATGTGCAAACAACAGATGTTTTTTGAAGTTATTTAGAGGTAAGCATTGCCTTATGAAAAACAAAAGTAATGTACTTAGATACATTTACTACTTTTAAATGCTAAACAGTCATTGAAGCCAGTCAATAATGAAGACCCTCAATGCAAATCCACTCATTCATGCAGGAAAGCACACACACAATACATATCAATGTAATTGGTCTTTTATCCATCTTACCTTCTTCTACATGTTGGTGTTCTGAACTGTCGATTGTTGTCACTCCAATTATACTTTCTTCTTGTATCGTTGATTCCACAAGCTCCTCATGTGGGGTTGGCTGGTCTATATTTGGTGTTCCTCCTCCTGTTTTATTTGCTTCCTTCACTCTCTCAGCAAGTTTCTCCTTTGCCCTCAGCCGCATGTCGTACCAACGCTTCTTAATTTCCTCTATTGACCTTGGGATCACTCCAACCGCATTCACTTTCTCTTGGATTTCGAGCCAAATCTTTCTTTTTCTGACATCTGGAACATTTTTCGCCTGTTTTCCAAATAGTAGGTCGTGATTGCAGGCCATTTCCTCAATCAAGGTCTCCACCTCCCTCTCAGAAAACTTCTGTTTCCTTTTCCTTTTCTCTGTAGAGGGCCCAGCTTCAGCATTTCCAGCCTCCATTGTGCAGTAAAACAGGTCTTCCAACCAGCCAAACTGGTTTTAAACTGCCACTGGGTGTGGCTCAGGCATACAGGTGAATCTAATCAAGTTCACTTCCTGACTATGACTCAGCTATTTTTCCGTTTTCAGCAGCACATTCATGCATTTTTGCGATTCCTTATTCTGCGATTATCGCAATTAAAGAATCGCAGAAAAATCGCAAAAAATTATGCGACATATAAGGAATCGCTAAAAAATCGCATGAACTTACATACATCCCATTGTGCGACTTCTTAATTGCGATTCGCTATGAATCGCTATTAAGAAATCGCAAACGGATTTCTTGATACATCTACCCCAAGATGCCTAGGTTGAATAGAAAAACCAGCTACCTTTAGACGGAGGGCATCATTGAAATGCAATATTATGTTTTCACCTGTTTGTGGTATGGTTGGAGTCCTAGACTTAGATAACACTACTCATGACTTTGATCTTAGCAAAAGTATACATGATGGGCAAACTGATTAATAAATTAGTTTGCAAAGATTGCCTGCAAAATCATCATGAGAGTACCAGTGTGGACTGAACAGCTAGTATTCCATTTGTAACACTGTCCTGGGCAATCATATATGATTATTATAAAGTAAACAAAGATTATTGGTAGACGGTGAGAGAACACAAGGTGTTTTTGTCTATAGAGTGCCCATATCACTATGATAGTGATGTTGTGGATAGGGTACAAAGTAAAAATTCAACTGCTAGAACATGAGGCCCAGCACCATATCTACAAATAATGAAAGGACCAGTAAGTGGGCCAAATAGGAGACAGAGAGTAGGACATAACTTATTATATTAAACCATTTACACTCACCAGTGATCAGTTTATAATGAACTGGAAGCACAATCATTTTCTGAAGATTTGGGTCCCGGCATTACTGAAATCCTGGGACCCAAAGTGAATCATTATTGGAAAATGGGGACCCAGACTGAGCCATTACTGGAAATCAAGGACCACATATTAAGTAATTTCAATTATTTGAAGCTAAAAACAAACAAAAAAAATGACAGAAGCAAGCATTCATTAAACAAATACATAATTCATGAAAACTCTTTTTAATTCACAAATAAACAGAAAAAAATCTAAACCAAAATTCAACCGAGGCCACCCATTGTCCATGCTAACTTCTATTGTATGCAGTTGCAGTGCTCCCATGAACCAATCTGAGGACATCCATTTAATTTTTAGTCTTCAGTTTCAGATTCCTCAAATTTATGGAATTTTTTTATAATTGTTAATTTTAATCTTGCTTCTTTACATATATATATATACACTTTAATCTGTTAGTATTATTACATTTTTTAAGTAGTCGTCAAAGCCCTGAGCAGGTATTGAGGACCTCCTGGGGTCCCCGTACCACAGGTTATGAACCACTGACGTATGATGATTGTAGCAAATGGGTTCTGCTGATTTAGTCCACCACGTTTTTTTGCAATTGTCTTCTGGGGTTTTGGACTTTTACTGTGAGCGAGTCTCTTTACCTGAGCCTCACTCATGATAAATTCAATGTAATTGAACTGAGTGTGTTAATCGCCAATGTGTGCCTTTTATGGTAAGACCACTGCTGCGCAGCTAGGGCAAGAGACATTGTGCTGGTTAGATATGAGCCCACACATGTGAGACTATTGTCGTGTGCTGTCCATTATGGGTGCACAGGTAGTCTGTTGCAGAAAGGAGTCTGAATGGATTGGTACTGGCCTGGGGTAGGCCGTGCAATGAGTGGGCATTAATAGTGTAGGTCTCCAGTACTTAATGGAAAATGTTTGGTTCTTTCACTAAATTACACATATTGATGAAATATACTGTAAAAGGCAGCTTAGTTCCATTTAGGGATACCTGGTCCAGCAAAGTAATTAAGTAATTAAGGTAAGATATTAAATAACATTTATTTGCAGTTAATTTGCAGTTTTCAATAACACACATCAACATCTTATGAGACTTCAGGAATAGTCATATTTCTCTGGCTCAACTGATAATCTAATTCCAGGTCTTTTTCCCCTCTACTGGACCAATGCACCTGGGATGGGACATCCCAGGCCCACTAGACCAAAGGAGGTAGCACGGACATCTAGAGACAACACAATAGGGCTCACCTTTAAAGTTTTGTTGGGAAGGGGTCAGACAGAGATGTCAGCTAGGGGTGGAGTGGACTTCCTCAGAGGAGCTCTTTCCAGAGTTAAAAGTCACAATTTTGGATGGTCCCTGAATGCTGTGCAGGAGGGTTGGGACTGGTATGGAAAGATAAAGTGGCATCACAAGTTTGGCCAATTGTGACTAAACCCTAAACCTTTCCACCCAAGAAACAAAACCCCTGCACAAGGGAGAGACAATTGAGAAGATCCTGGACATGAGAGGCGACAATGGTGGTAAGGATGACCAGCTAGAGGAGAAGCCTCCTGATGTCCTGCGAGGATGGCCTAAAGATTTTAACTCCAGTGACCCGCAGGACTAGGAGGGGTTTGTACAGGCTCAGTTGCTTTGTCCCCCTTATGCATCATGAGGGCCAGTTGGGAGAAAAGATATAGGGACATATGTATCAACATTTGTTGTAGAGAACACCTAATTGTGACTTTCAGTAAATCGCAATTAGGTTTTCGCTATTACAAATGTATGAATCTCCTAGAGTTTCCTATAGCGATTTGTAGGAGGTGACAAATCAACCTACCTCATTAATATTAATGAGGTAGGTCACAATTTGCGACCTCTATGAATTGCCGAAATCACAGGGATGGCAGCCTGATGGGGTTAGCAGATCACCAAGGCCTTGTAAATCATAGGAATACATGTTGCTTTTAGAGAAAAACTGAATGATAAACTTTTCATTTTTTAAGAGCAAGAAGTGGCCCAGGGGATCACTGTCTGCTCCTAAAAATCTTTTTGCGTTCATTCACAAAAGGGGACCCCTTCTCGTTTGTGAATGGGTTACCACCAACTTGAAGTTGGTGGTAAAATGCGAATGTTTTGCGACTGTATTCACGGTCATAAAACATTCATACGTACCGTTGGGATATGGTATTTGGAAGGGACACCCTAAACACGCCCCTTCAAAATACCACATTGCAAACCCATTTTACGCTTCGGTAACAGGGTACTGAATCCAAAAATTGAGTTTGATGCATGTAAAAAGTATTTTTTGCATTAGCAAATGGGATGATTCTGAGAATTGGCATATTTGTGAATGCAAAAATGCTTGATACTTGTGACCCTCAGACTCCACTACATCCCTGGTGCCCTGCAAAATGTCCAGGCAGCGATGAGGCCTGTGAGTGTGCACAAGAGGGTGTTCTGCTGTCTGGTTGTGACTAGCCTGCACAAGATATCCCCACCATCAAAAGAGGATCATGAGGATCCAGACAGAAGGTGAAGGTTGGCACTGGGAGTAAGAAATTCCAACTCCTTCCTTCCGCTTTTATGTGTCAGGAGGCCTTATAAAATTACTCCTAATGGCTAAGCCTGGTCAGCAGGAGCATAGTGAGTGTAACATAAAGAGAATCAGCCCAAGGGAGCCTGGCATTTACATCCTTCAAAATTTGCCATTGTATAGAAGGAAAACAGGTGCATATCACTCTGCTGTATTTTTTAAGAATTTTCCCCAGGGTGGTAGAGGTAGCCCAACATGTGTTATTAACTTATTGGGTGAGGGGCATGTATGGGGACCCCTCACCATGACAAAGTTGGACGCAGATGGAGTTCCAGAAGACCTAATCACAGAGGACAGAAGTGGGCTATCTGAGAGCTGACATGCTTCTTTTTTAACCGGTGTGACTCCCCTGCTCCCCGTGAATGTAACTGGGGGAGCAGGAATCCACTGCCACCCTCTCCCTAATTGCAGGCAGGAGACAGGAGCACTGAGCCAGTACCTGTTGTCCCACAATGAGTGCAGCACACCTGGGGAGCCAGAAGGCCCACAGGGGTCCTGGGTCTCGCCTCATGGCACACAAGGTTACAAAGTTTATTCTGGGTTCCCCAGGTGGGACCGAGGCACTCAAAGACAAACAAAATAAGGAAATAAAAAAGGAAAAATACTGCAGAATATGTTAAGAGGTGCTATCCTTTCGTAAAATATCCCTCAGGTGGATGACAAGCAACCCATAAACAAAGGGATTCAGAATGAAGATGTCAGAATTATCTTTTTCTCCATATACTATTAATAGTGAACACATGAAATTTTGCAGCTATAGCTCAAAAACTTGCACAGGTCAGGTAAACAGAGGTGAAATGCAAGGCTGTGACATTTCCAATCATTTATAATGATTTGACGACAACGTTGCAATAAGCCGTATTTGGAGTCAGAAATGCAATCAGAGAGACAACTATGCTTTTTGCAATTGCACTTGTCCTCTTCTTGGGCAACAAGCATTAGATGTTTGTTAGAAAATGGCCCTTCTGAAGAGTCACCCCAAACGTTTTGCCTTTCTCCTCCTGTTTCAGACCACCTTTTTGTTGACTTTGTGACTGAGCACCCTACCACTGCTATCCAGTGCTAAAGTGGATGCGTCCTCTCCTCTAAACATGGCTCATACCCAAATGGCTTATTTAATTTATCTGTAAGTTCCTAATAGAGTGATCTGCCTGTGTCCAGGGCCTGAACATTATATGCCACTAGTGGGCCTGCAGCACTGTTTGTGCCACCAACAGAAGTAGCACTTTAAACACGTCTGAGGCCTGCCATTGCAGCTCCTGGGTGTGCAGCTTACACTGCTATGTCGATTTGGAATTTGAACCCCCTTGCCAAGCCTTAAGCTCAGTTTAATTACATACTAGTAACCCCTAAGGTAGGCCCTACTTAGCCATAGTGCAGTGCACTGTGTAATCAAAAGGCGGTCCTGTCCTTTTAAGTTTCATGTGTCCTGGTAGTGAAAAACACCCAAATAAATGTTTTAATACTGTGGGGCCTACCCCCGTCATAGAGTTAAAATCTTTCAACTTCGATGTCAGGTGGAATAAGTCCTAAGCAATGTATCAGAATGCATGCAGAAAATATATGGAAAGGTTTATTAAGCATTTGTTGAGAAATAATCTGTTATCTTTCTTTTGATATCTATTACCACTGTCCCTTGGTTGAAAATAAACACTTGTCATCACCTAAATATTATTATTTTTGTTTTGACTAGAGTCATCTGCATTGTATACAAGCATGAACCCCTGGCGTAGCTGGATGCTGACTTTTATCGGCCCTGCTAATACACTGACGTAGTGCATGCTTGTGGCCTAGGTATGTACGCGGTAATGCTTACGTCCATAAATAGTTTTGTGACTTGGAGGGACTCACAAAGTGTGACCTCTTATGTGGTCAAAGGACTACTTTCCTGATCTGCTGACATAAAGCAGTTTCGACAGATTATAATTTTTTTGTGAATTGTAATTCCTGGCCAGAATTTTTTTTCTGTGTCAGATTGGACTGTGGCCCACCAGTGTGTGTGTGGTGAATGTGTATGTGCAATGGGTTTGTGTGTGACATGTACATGACAGTGAGACTTTGTAAAATGTTAGTATGTTTGGTGGGACCATTAGGACCTGTTTTTGATGGGCCCTGATTCAGCATGGCACAAGTAGAAGTTTACTGCTTGCATGTTAGGTGGTACTGGGTGGAGACCCCAACATTAAAGGGAATGAGGATACAGATAGGCCTATTCTTTTGCACACTATGTAGATCTATGTCTAAATTATAATCATTCTGGAAGGGATTCCTGGTTAGATTTTCCTGTGTACTATCATTTGGAGAATGTTGGGGAAGTGAGTCAGTAGATTCGGTTAGATGAGGGAAAGTTGATATGCAGGGCATAACCTTTTGTCTTTTCCTAACTGCCACTTCAGGAAGGCTGATGACAGCCAGGTGCAGAGTCCTCACATTTAATTGTTTCCATGTTTTGGATATTTGTGCTTGGAGCCAGCATAATCCCTAATTCCCTACTTGCTGTAAGAGCCATCACCTTGCGCCAAGACTATGCATGAACTGCAGCCAAAATATGTTATTTGAAAGGGAGAAACCCCAAACCAGTTTCAGGACTTTAGACAGTGGATCAAGATCCTCTATCTGGAAAATGAGTATAAAAGTTAGACTCTTGATTGATTCTGAATAGCTTTATTCGATTTCAGTATAAAAATCATAAAAGCAACAACAATACATAAATATACACCAATACATCAATACATTTCATTTCATAAAAATTTTAAGTCTGTTAAAAAAAAAGATTAAATCAATAGACTAAATCAGCTAATCAGTAAACAGCAGGAAGAGTGAACAAATTAATTAAAAGCAGGGGGGAGGTGGCCACTCCGTACAAGACCACTTCTAGCCGTTCGGAAATTACTCTGTGTAGCTTGGTGTTGCGACGGGACATATAATGTTCTAGGTTAGAATTCACTTAGACTCCAAATAGATATAGGTCCGTCACCTATTTGTGGCTGCCAAGATTGAAGGTATGGGACGACATATTTATTGCTAAATTTTACGAGTACCAAATCGCCCACAGTATTTTTTGGGAGAGGTCCTAACCAGCCCACCCTTCTAACGCTTAGTATAGTGCCATCTATATTGGGGGGAAAAGGTCTATTTTCGGTTAGCCAGAACACTACCTTGTTCCTTAGGTCCTGCTGCCTTTCGTGTTTCCCCTTTAGGAGTTCTGGTATTCCTGAAAGGACACATACGATAGGAGCTGCTTCTGGTGGCAAATGAAGATGGTCAGTTTTGTGTGGTATAGTGTTATGACTAGCCGCTATTCTTTTTTGAAATGATGTTTCTTTATTCTGCCCAGCCCTAGGATAGGAACTCTGTGATGTTGTGGCGGCTTTCGAGATATTTAAAGTTTTCATATGTGGGGCAATTAATTGGCTTTGGGTGGTCTTGCTTTGTATAATGGAATTAGGTGTTTCTATGGGGACTGGACGCTGTAATTGTACAGATCCTTCCATAGTTTTTGTAAGTATCGAGTTAGCCTTTATTGCTTCCTCGACGCCCGTGTGCCTGTCCCTTAAGCTAGTCATTTTATCGATCAACGGGGATATAATTGAATTCATCATATTTTCGAGCGCGGAGAGTAGAGAAACCTGTATAGATGCTTTCGGTGTAGCAGTGCTAGGAGCATTGGGTAATGATGGATTTCTGTTTAATTTTTGTTGCTTGGCCTGACTGCCCGTTTGTTTAGCCTCATCTCTTTTCCTTTTGCCAGAGAGCACCTGGGTAGGAATTGCGGGCAGAGAAATTGCTATTGATCGTATTGTGAGGGGCGTAAGCTGTAGAGTTTGAGTTAGTTGGGAAGAACAACTGGACCCAGGATTGGTCCTAACCATAGGGGAGATTGGAGCGGTAGTTTGCACATTTTCTAATTCCACAGAGGCGTACGAGGATTTACACATTTGATTTAGTTCTTCTAGTAATGATATAGCTGGGGCTGTATCAGCAGTCTGTGGAGGAGAACCCATACTAAGAGAACTGCCCATAGCTGGGGATCATTCTATTCTCTCTAATTCACTAGCAATAGGCAGTATAGCACTCTTGATATAATAGTCCATTGTTCCCCTAAGCACGTCACCTTGGGAAGAAAGTTTTCTAATACCCCCCTTGCAAGACATAACGTGACAGCTTCGAACAGTAAAAATAAGTCAGTATCGGCTACCAAACTGTAGTGACCATTAGGAAGGACCTGTAGAAAGAACCAAAAATAGTTAGTGGGTAGCGGTACCTTTAATCAGTGTTCTTCACATCTTGGTTCAGAAACAAGGAGGGTGCCCCGACTCTGGCCTCTGATGTCCACAGATGGTCCCGCCCTTGTCCCGGGCTTCTCCCGGGCTCTACCCATGCGCGACCTCGCGGGGCGAGGGACCAAGCTGCAGTTAAGTACGCCTCCTGGCGCGTGGAAATCCGGTGTCCCAGGGGATCCTAGAGATTGTAGGCAGGAGCAGCCAGGATGGCTGGCGGAGCCAAGCCCGGCCGGTGATGAAGGAGGGGGGGCGGAACAAAGCCCGGCCACGGGAAGAAAGGTGAGATTCACCGCAGCCCCTCCGAGTTCAGCAGGCAACAGGGGACTCAGCCCCAAGCTGCAGTTATGTGCGCCTCCTGGCGCGTGGAAATACGGTGCCTCAGGGGATCCTGGAGATTGTAGGCAGGAGCAGGCAGGATGGCCGGCGGAGCCAAGCCCGGCCGGTGATGAAGGAGGGGAGGCGGAACAAAGCCAGGCCGCGGGAAGAAAGGTGAGATTCACTGCAGCCCCTCAGAGTTCAGCAGGCAACTATCATTTGGAGAATGTTGGGGAAGTGAGTCAGTAGATTTGGTTAGATGAGGGGAAGTTGATATGCAGGGCATGACTTTTTGTCTTTTCCTAACTGCCACTTCAGGAAAGCTGATGACAGCCAGGTGCAGAGTCCTCACATTTAATTGTTTCCATGTTTTGGATATTTGTGCTTGGAGCCAGCATAATCCCTAATTCCCTACTTGCTGTAAGAGCCATCACCTTGCACCAAGACTATGCATGAACTGCAGCCAAAATATGTTATTTGAAAGGGAGAAACCCCAAACCAGTTTCAGGACTTTAGACAGTGGATCAAGATCCTCTATCTGGAAAATGAGTATAAAAGTCAGACTCAAACTACTCACTTTCAATTTGACCAATGAAGAGAGTGTTACACAGAGTAGGGTAGCTTAGATAAGTAGTCAAAAGGGTTCACAGTGCGGTAGTTTGGAGGACAGAGGCTCCAAGCTCAATAGTTGAACACTACAATATATTACTGACCGGCCCAGTGCTTGACTTTTTTTTTGTTTACATTTGTTTTATTGATTTTATCAGCAATAAACACAACACAATTCTGATTGGCCGCCCCAAATACCCACGTTGTGCTCCCCCTCCACCCTAAATGGGGGTCTGCATCTGCCACAAGGTGGGCCAATGTGTCCGTGCGAGCGGTAATGGTGGTCCATCTTCTAAGAGTGCATACAACCCCCCAAAATACAAACTCCCCCTTTCCCCCAACCTTACCTCCCCTGCCCCCAACCCCCCACAGTGTGTTGCTGCTCCCTTCCATATGTAGCGCTAATAGCGAATGCCTGGAGTTACAAAGGTGTGGAGCCAGTACCCCTGGCAAACTCATCCGTGAGTCGTAGAACCCTGAGATATTTCGGACAGGTAAGTTCTGTGATTTCTCCAGCTAGTAGCGAAATGAAAGGCTGCCATGTAGTGGTAAAGGAGTCCGCTGACTGTGTAAGTGTCGCCTGTATCTGCTCCATGCCCATTATGTACCAAAGCCTATGAAGCCCACTAGTGCGTATAGGTTTCCTCGTGGAGCTCCAGAGGGAGAGTTTGTGATGTGCCGCTGCCCCCATTGCCAATCTCATCTGTTTTCCCCTGATCAATTTAAGTGGAAAAGTAAGGGCGTTGGGGAGACCCAGTAAGGTGTAGGGTGGAAATCGGGGAATCTCTGTCTCGAAGTGTGTGTCAATGTCAGAGAGCACTTCCGTCCAGTAATCTGTTACCACCGTACATTCCCACAGCAGGTGAGTCAGTGTCCCCACCTGACCGCACCCCCTCCAGCATGCAGAACTGCGTGACTGGCCGACCTACATTCTGAGGAGCGCCACTGGAGGAATGCCCCATGGTTCATCCCAGGAGGGAAGGCTGGATTATCTAGTAGAGGAGTCATTGGCGAGGGGAAGGTGGTGAGGCCTCTAGAGACCGCCACCGCATCCTACACCTTGAATAGCGTGCGAGTAATAGGTGATTTCTTGATATAGGAAGGCCTATCAGAGCGACGCATAAAGGGAACTTTCCACAGTGACATATGGGCCATCGACTGGTCCTGAAATAGCCACCATTTTTCTGACTCAGGACGGTTCCACTCCAGGAGGTATTGAAGTTGTGTCGCTTGGAAGTCGCGGAGAAGGGCAGGGATACCCAAGCCTCCTTCTATAAGGGTCCACCTGGCCAAATCCCTGCGAAGTCTCAGACGTTTCCCCACCCACACGAATTGCCATATTGCATCTTGCAATTTCTGAAGCATCCCGATTGATGGGGTGACTGGGATGGTTTGGAATAGGTAAAGGATCTTGGGTAGCAAGGACACTTTTATCGCCGCCACTCACCCCAGCCACGAGAGTGGTTGTTGCCGCCACCTCCTCAAGTCCCCTTGAAACTGGTCATATAGTGCTGAGTAATTTTGCTCGACTGCCTGGGTTGTATTGGGCATCAGGGTGATGCAAGTATGGGCTGAAAACCCGTCCGCTGGCGGAATATGCAAATTTTTGGCAATTTTCCGGTCCGCGAAACGCGTGAAATTGTCAAAAAATTAGCAATTCGCAAGCTGGTGGATTTTTTTGCTTGGTAGTGCTTCAAAAATCCAATTTTGCGCGCGCGGTGTTGACTTACCGAGATTCTGAGTTCGCCGAGTTGTTTTTCCTCCCGGTTTGTGTGCGTGGCGCCATTTTGGATCTGGCTGCGTGATCTCGCAAGACTTTTCGACCGCGAGTACATCATAGCTGCCCGCCATCTTGCACTGCGATAGTTTGAGAACGTGAGTACGTCATAAGGGCCCGCGATCACGCATCGCAGGAGTAAACAATTGCGAGCACGTAGATGTGACGCGCAGCTGACTTCCGGCAAAAGATTTGACCAGCTCGCTTTCCCGAACTTGCAAAAATTGCAATCCGGCACACGAAATCTACCGCAGGCAGCATAAACCTTCTGAAAAGGATGATTTGGATCAGAATAACTCCTCAGATTGATATTTGGATGCACTCTTTTGTGCAAGGAGTCAATATTTGGGCGGGTGGGATGAAGGAAGTGCCCCAGAGTCTCCAACTTCCTGTTCCTGTCCAGCAGGCTCCTCCCAGTGCTTTGTTCATGTCCTGGTCACTTTTCATTTGGATCTGGAGCTGGAAGGATTACTTTTTGTGGCTGCTGCTGGATATTTGTGTTTGAGCACTTTTTGTTTGCATCACTTTTGGATTACTTTTGGATTTGAGATTTTACAAGTAAGTTGGTGTTGTTTGTTTGGGGCATTGCAGTTGCTGCAACTACAATTTTTGAACTTTTTCACAACTTTAAAAAACATATATTGTGGGTAGGCACAGTATAAGCCATTTTGAAGCCAGGCAGTGTGCTTTGTGCCATAGGCTTAGACCCGGTCTGCTTTACTTTCATCCTTTATGCCCAGGGGTACTCAGTGGTGCATGGGCCATATCTTTCTGTGGGGTATCGTGAATTTAAACATCATTTAGGGCATGGATGGCATTGGATTGGGGTGATTTTTGTGTGTTTTTCGATTTTTGGGGGTGTTGTTGGGGCCCGGCCATATCAGTGGGGGCCATTTTGCGGCCTGGTCTAGGCAGGGCCTGGCCATGTGGGTGGGGGTCTAGGGGCCATTTTGAAGCCAGGCAGTGTGCTTTGTGCCATAGGCCTGCACCCAGTCTGCCTTGCTTTCATCCATTATGCCCATGAGTACTCAGTGGTGCATGGACCAAGGCTTTCTGTGGGGTCTCTTGAATTTTAAACATCATTTAGGGCATGGATGGCAATGGATTAGGGTGAGTTTTGTGTTTATTTCGATTTTTTGGGTGCTGTGGGCCTGGTCCAGGGCCTGGCCATGTGGGTGGGGGTCTAGGGGCGATTTTGAAGCCAGGCAGTGTGCTTTGTGCCATAGGCTCGCACCCAGTCTGCCTTGCTTTCATCCATTATGCCCAGGGGTACTCAGTGGTGCATGGGCCATGTCTTTCTGTGGGGTTTCTTGAATTTAAACATCATTTAGGGCATGGATGGCATCGGACTGGGGTGATTTTTGTGTGTTGTTTGCTTTTTTGGGGTGTTGTTGGGGCCTAGCCATGTGGGTGGGGGCCAATTTGAGTCTTCGTCCAGGCAGGACCTTGCCATTTGGGTGGGGGTCAAGGGGCCATTTTGAAGCCAGTCAGTGTGCTTTGTGCCTAAGGCCTGCACCCAGTCTGCATTGCTTGAATTTGAATTTAAAAAACATTTGTAAAGCCCACTTTTACCTAGCGGTTTCATGGCGCTGAGGATTTATTGAACCCAGATAACGACTGTAAGAGGACTAGGCTGGGAATGCTTGCAGGAAGAGATAGGTTTTTAAGGCCTTACGGAAGTCAGCATAGAGTGGGATAGATCGGATATTGGGAGGGAGGGAGTTACAAAAGATGGGACCAAGAACTGCAAACTTCACCCCCCCCCATCCTCGTCTTCCTATAACGAGGAATGGAAAGGAGGGATTGGGAAGATGAGCGGAGCTCTCTGGCAGGAACGTAGCTAGATATTGCCGCATTTATGAAGGCTGGGGCAGTTCCGGCTCGGGCCTGGTACGCCGTACAGCCCAGTTTGAAAAGAGCCCTCTCCCTAATAGGCAACCAATGCAAGTTCTTTAAAACAGAGGTGACATGATGGAATTTAGGGAGGCCATGAATAAGTCGTGCTGCCTAGTTCTGTACAAGCTGTAAGCGTCGCAGAGCATAAGCTGGGACGCCATTGTACAGAATGTTCCCGTAGTCCAGCCGTGATAAAACCATTGCCATCACGATGAGTTTAAGAGCGGGAAAAGAAAAGAATCTAGAAATTTTCCGGATAGTGCGAAGTGTAAAGAAACACGAAGACACCACTGTGCTGATCTGAGTGTGCAAGGTAAGATTCTGATTTAGTGTGATCCCAAGTGTTTTAACAGACAGAGAAGGTGAAGGGGAGGGACCAAGTGAAGGGGGCCAGAACACAGAGGTCCAGGGACTGGATGCACCCCCAGTCAGAACCAGCTTGGTTTTGTCTGGGTTAAGTTTAAGGTGGTTAAAGTTCATCCAGTCCCTGATAAGGATCATGATTGATTGAAAATTAGAAATAGATTCAGGAGAGTGTGAAAGGTTGAAGATCAGCTGGAGGTCGTCAGCATAGTTAAAGACGGTGACCAGACGTTGTAGTGCACAGATAAGAGGAAGAATATAGAGATTGAATAAGAGAGGAGAAAGAGAAGAGCCTTGGGGAACACCACATTGCACCTTGCGTGAGGGAGAGGAGAACCCTTCGAGATGGACGGCCTGGGTACGGTCACTCAGGAAGAAGGTGAGCCTGGCCAGGGGAGACACCCTGATGCCCGCTGCCCTGACACGGGTGAGAAGGATGGAGTGGTCAAACGTGTCAAAGGCAGCGGACAAATCAAGTAGGACCAAAGCCTGAGAATGGCCCCCGTCCATTCCCTCCCTAAGGCAATCCAGGTCCGAGACCACGACCTTCTCGGTTAAGTGTCGAGGTCGAAACCCATCCTGACAGGAGGCCAAGTAGCCTCTCTCCTCAATAAATAAGCCGAGGGCGGCGGCGACGTGACGCTCTAAGAACCTACCCAGGTAAGGGAGTAGGGAAATGGGTCGATAGTTGGTCAAGGATGCTGGATCAGATCCGGGTTTTTTTAACAGGGGAATGATTATTGCTGCTTTGTGAGGCTTAGGAAGTGTTCCAATCTCGAGAGAATCGTTCAGAAAAGTTAAAGCAGGAACGGGGCAAGCCCGGAAAATTTCTCTCAAGATGGGTGCTGGACAGACATCTATCGGGGAACCTGATTTAACTTTCGTAGCTAGGGATGATAGAGTCTCTTCAGTCAGTTGGGAAATGTAGTCTAGGTAAGACCTATTGGGAGGGGGTTCAGCGGCCGGAGGGAGTGGAGGGGGTGGGGGTATGTTAGCTTTGATAGTAGCGATTTTCTCCATGAAATAATTATTAAGGGAGTCGCAGAGGGCTTGGGAGGGGGACGGTTTTAAAGAGGTTCTATCTGACAGGGCTAACTCATGAACGGTGGAGAAGATTTCTCTGGACTGGTTTCCCGATGAGAGTATTTTATCGTAAAAGTAGTCAGTCTTGGCTAAGAGATTTGCCTTTTTGTAAGCATTAGGCAGAAGTGAATAGCGAGCTTTTAGAATAGGGCAGTAAGAGCGCCTCCAAGCGCGCTCCGCCTGACGGGCCGCTAGCTCCTTTCCCTTGAGTTCATCAGTGAACCATTTGTTCACATTGTGAGCGCGTTTCACAGAGACTCGTTTCAAGGGGGCTACCTGGTTACAGGACCTGGAGAGCCAGTCATTAATAGTGGTAACCTGGGAGGCCGGGGAAAGTTCCTCCAAGGTCGGGTAGGAGGTCTGAAGGCTGAGGCAGAGGGAAGGGATATCGGCCTTGTTCCAGTTACGAGCCCAGATGTTCTTAGGGAGGGCAGGGCGTTTGGGACGGCGAAGGTCTAAAGTGAACGCGATCAAAAAATGATCGGACCACAGACAGGGTGTAGTGATGGGGGCAGAGACTGGAATGTTCAAGGACCAAATTTGATCTAGAACGTGGCCCTTAGAGTGGGTGGGGGCGGATATGTGAGAAATAAAATTTAGACTGAGGAGGGAATCTGTAAAATACCTAGATGCTGCATCTTCGGCAGGATCAGAGGGCCAGAAGTTAAAGTCTCCAAGGACCAACACGGAGGAGTTATTAACTGTTAATGTGGCCAGAAGCTCCTCAAACTCCGTTAGGAAGTTGGGGGCGGGACCAGGGGGGCGGTAAACAAGGACACAAGTGATAGGGGTTTGAAAAGACGCCGAACGCATCACCAAGCATTCAGTTCCCTTAATAGTCGGACAGGAAAGAATTTGAAAATGAAAGTCCGACCGAACAATCAAAGCAACTACTCCACCTGCCCTACCCGGTGGTCGGTCTGCACGTAGGGCGTAGTAAGCGGAGGGAAGAGATGCCAGAATGTTGGGAAGGGAATCAGGACAGAACCAAGTTTCCGTCAAAAATAATAGATCCGGTCTGTGTTGGTCAAGAAAGTCGAAGAGTTCTAATTGATGTTTCACGGCAGATCTCGTATTTAACAGATAGGCCGAAATAGCGACTCCAGGACATAGATGCTGGTCAGGTAGTGATGGGGAGAGGGGTGAGGGTATGGTGAGTGGAGGGGTAGGGGTAGGGATAGGGGCGGCGAGGGGGACCGGCTGGGGCCGGGCAAGGTCAAGTGTGAGAATAGTAGCCACTGCAACAGCGCTTAGGGAGCCAAAGTTTTGATAAGAGCGAAGTTCATCAGAAGCATAAGATAAAATTTGGCCATAATGAGGTGCCCCTTGCCCCGGCCGGCCGCGGACGGGTGCAAACGGGCTTGCCTTTGGCGCGCCTTCGGCACGCCCGCTGCCCGCGTCCGCTGCGCGAACGCATGGGTCGTCGCTTTTGAGGCCAGGGAGCGAGGAAGACTAGAGCGCTGCCCTAGACAATGGTCAGCCGTTCCAAAATGGTGGCCGCAACCCCGTCAGCCCTCCGGATCAAGCGACACTCAGCCGTGCCGGACCGGGGCTTGGGGAGCGGAGATGGTGGTTGAGGAAGAGGGAGCCAGGTAAGAAAGTGCTGATGTTGCAGTATTCAAAATAAGGCGAAATTAAAATTCACAGCGAGCCCACGAGCACCGCAGCATCCGCGAACCAGCTGCCACCAGGTTCAATGCGTCCGCTGCGCGTGTGCACGGGTCGTCGCTTTTGAGGCCAGGGAGCGAGGAAGACTAGAGCGCTGCCCTAGACACTGGTCAGCCCTTCGAAAATGGTGGCCGCAACCCCGTCAGCCCTCCGGAACAAGCAGCACTCAGCCGTGACGGACCGGGGCTTTGGGAGCGGAGATGGTGGTTGAGGAAGAGGCAGCCAGGTAAAAAAGTGCTGATGTTGCAGTATTTAAAATAAGGCGAAATTAAAATTCACAGCGAGCCCATGAGCACCGCAGCATCCGCGAACCAGCTGCCACCAGGTTCAATGCGTCCGCTGCGCGTGCGCATGGGTCGTCGCTTTTGAGGCCAGGGAGCGAGAAAGACTAGAGCCTTGCCCTAGACACTGGTCAGCCCTTCCAAAATGGTGGCCGCAACCCTGTCAGCCCTCCGGATCAAGCGGCACTCAGCCGTGCCGGACCAGGGCTTGGGGAGCGGAGATGGTGGTTGAGAAAGAGGCAGCCAGGTAAGAAAGTGCTGATGTTGCAGTATTTAAAATAAGACGAAATTAAAATTCACAGCGAGCCCACGAGCACCGCAGCATCCCCGAACCAGCTGCCACCAGGTTCAATGCGTCCGCGGCACGTGCGCATGGGTCGTCGCTTTTGAGGCCAGGGAGCGAGGAAGACTAGAGAGCTGCCCTAGACACTGGTCAGCCCTTCCAAAATGGTGGCCGCAACCCCGTCAGCCCTCCGGATCAAGCGGCACTCAGCCGTGCCGGACCGGGGCTTGGGGAGCGGAGATGGTGGTTGAGGAAGAGGCAGCCAGGTAAGAAAGTGCTGATGTTGCAGTATTTAAAATAAGGCGAAATTAAAATTCACAGCGAGCCCACGAGCACCCCAGCATCCGCGAACCAGCTGCCACCAGGTTCAATGCGTCCGCTGCGTGTGCGCATGGGTGGTCGCTTTTGAGGCCAGGGAGCGAGGAAGACTAGAGCGCTGCCCTAGACACTGGTCAGCCCTTCCAAAATGGTGGCCGCAACCCCGTCAGCCCTCCGGATCAAGCGGCACTCAGCCGTGCCGGACCGGGGCTTGGGTAGCGGAGATGGTGGTTGAGGAAGAGGCAGCCAGGTAAGAAAGTGCTGATGTTGCAGTATTTAAAATAAGGCGAAATTAAAATTCACAGCGAGCCCACGAGCACCGCAGCATCTGTGAACCAGCTGCCACCAGGTTCAATGCGTCCGCTGCACGTGCGCATGGGTCGTCGCTTTTGAGGCCAGGGAGCGAGGAAGACTAGAGCGCTGCCCTAGACACTGGTCAGCCCTTCCAAAATGGTGGCCGCAACCCCGTCAGCCCTCCGGATCAAGCGGCACTCAGCCGTGCTGGACCGGGGCTTGGGGAGCGGAGATGGTGGTTGAGGAAGAGGCAGCCAGGTAAGAAAGTGCAGATGTTGCAGTATTTAAAATAAGGCGAAATTAAAATTCACAGCGAGCCCACGAGCACCGCAGCATCCGCGAACCAGCTGCCACCAGGTTCAATGCGTCAATTGCTTTCATCCATTATGCCCAGGGGTACTCAGTGGTGCATGGACCAAGGCTTTCTGTGGAGTCTCTTGAATTTAAACATCATTTAGGGCATGGATGGCATTGGATTGGGGTGTTTTTTGTGTGTTTTTCGATTTTTTTGGGGTGTTGTTAGGGCCTGGCCATGTGGGTGGGAGGCATTTTGAGGGCTGGTCCAGGCAGGGCCTGGCCATGTGGGTGGGGGTCAAGGGGCCATTTTGAAGCCAGGCAGTGTACTTTGTGCCATAGGCCTGCACCCAGTCTGCCTTGCTTTCATCCATTATGCCCAGGGGTACTCAGTGGCGCATAAAACAACTCTCTCTGTGTGGGCTCTCTTCTATTAATGTACACATCCATTTTTTATTAGAAATAATTGCAATTTTTATTTTTGGTCATTCCGTTTTTGGGTGTGTTGTAATAATAATAAATGCCTAGTTGCAAATATTAATTGAAGCACAACATATGCAACATTTATTGAACTGATGTTCCTCTGGCTTCTTTTGCTTTTAGGTGCACAAAGAGAATCACAAATCATTGTCATCGTTTATCATCAGTGCCAGGAAGAAGTCCTGCTGTGGTGTGTGCAGCAAAACATCATGTTACTTCACGTGTGGCCACAGACAACGCTGCAACTCGTGGAACTGCGTCTTGCTGTTCTGACATCTGAAGAAGATGGGCCCAAAGAGAGGTTGCCGTAGCTCCTCTACCAAGAAAGTTGCCAGTGCCACTGCCAGTAAGAGGGAGCAGAAGAAGCAAGTGGCGCCACTTACCAAGAAGACTGGTGTGCCCACAGACACTTTTTTTGGGGAAAAAAAACTACGCCTGCAGCAGCGGTGTCCCCCGGGGACCAAGCTGGGAGCAGCACCTCAGCTTCATTGGTCTCAGTTCCACCACACCAAGTTAGGCCTAAGGCCATAAGTGCCGCAGAGGCAGCCACTTTAATTGCTCAATCACCATCGACCAGTGATGTTGGCGTTGACTTATCGCAAGAAAGTAGCTTCCAATCAACGCAGGGTGTAACTCATCTGACAAGTGTTCAACCACAGCCGCAATGACTACCACAGGTGCAACAAGGAGAGGCGCAAGGAGAGGCGCAAAGGGGGGCACAAGGAGCGGCACAAGGAAAGGCGCAAGGAGAGGCGCAAGGAGTGGCGCAAGGAGTGGCGCAAGGAGTGGCGCAAGTAGAGGTGCAAGGAGTGGTGCAAGGAGTGGCGCAAGTAGAGGCGCAAGTAGTAGAGGCACATATAGAGGCGCATGGAGAGGCACAACTGCCCACAATGCTTGTTCCTCCAGAAGTAGGGGCACATCAGGAAATCGAGATTCAAGCAGAGGTATCATACAAACAAGCCACTCCTCCTGATGATCCATTGTCTTCCAGATCCCCAGCAAGAAAAAGGTCAAGGAGGGCTAGTACAAGTTCTTCTTCAAGCCCCCTTCTTTCTGATGATCTAGATCTTGATTGGAACCCACCAATGCAGTCTGAGAGGGAGGCATGCCATGAGCCCACAAAGGTAACTAAGCTTAAAAGGAAGGTTCCCGCAAGGCTTTCACTTATGGGTGATGACTACGAACAAGAAGTAGAAGTGGTGTATTGTGCTGCTGATGAGCAGTCTGACGATGACGAATCAGTCATCACAGTCGTCACTCCAGCCCCAGCGGGCATGCAGCAGACAGACATTTTTACCCTATCCTGAATTGCTGCTGAGTGGGATGTGGGTGGCGTGGCACTGGTACCACCACCAACACAGGTAACTACTACACCAACACGACCTACAGCTGCCATATTTTCTCTGCAGAAGGACCCGCAGGGACCTCCATCCAGCTCGACCTCCGTTACCTCAAGTAGTGGTGCTGTAACAGTAAGGGCACACCAGAGTCAAATTCGGCCATGCCCATCCTCCACTTTATCTGGCTTTGAAAGTAGCACCTCCACCACCACCACCAGAAATCTCAACTCCCCAGTTTGGGACTTCTTTAGTATTAGCAAAAAGGTGGAAAACCTAGTTATTTGTTCGATTTGTAAAAATGTAGTTAGTTGGGGTAAGCTTGGTACCAACTATGGTACCAGAGGCCAGAGAGGTCATCTCCAAAAACACCACACTATCCAGTGGGAGGTGCACCTAAGTAAGATCCAGGAAGCCAAAAGTACAACAAATCCAAATGTATCCATTCATATTGCATCTGATGATGACGAGGGGCTGATGATCGTGCAGGGGGGAGGTGAAGAAGCAACAGACATTTTTTCCTGGTACACCCAGTACCCCTGGCAGCAGTACTGCATTGGTAGCACCCACACTCTCTACCCTAGCAACATCTATGAGGCTCACTAAAAGTCTGGGAGAGACACCAATGTGAAAAAGTACATCAAAAAGCCTAACTGGGTTGAAGAAGTCTGGATCATCATCATCACATATGAAAACGGCCCAGACCAGCATTAAAAGCATGTTTTGGTCGGAGGCACCATTTGAACGCAACCACCCAACGGCACGTCTTTATAATGCAATGCTGGCTAAAATGTTAGCGCTGGACCTTCTCCCTTTTTCTTTCATGGAAGGAGTGGGTTTTCTGGAATTTGTGGCAACAGTTTGCCCTAAGTGGAGGGTTCCTAGCCAGTCCTATTTTGCCAGAGTTGCGGTTCCAGCACTACATCAAGATGTGCTGGAGGTGATTGGGGCAGCTTTGCAGAAGAGTGCTGTTCACACTATCCACCTGACAACAGACTTATGAACCAGTTGCCAAGCCCTTGATTACATGTGCATCACTGCACACTGGGTCTCTTTTGCAGGGGTTAGAGACAAGATATATGCAGGTGTTAACAGTGAAACAATTTTTCAAGCTAGTCGGAAGCATGCAACTGTAGCCATGTTTGCCATGGAGAAATCTCATACTGCAGTAAACATTTTGGAGGAGTTTAACAATAAGGTCTTAAAATGGCTGCATCCAAGAAAGTGCATGATTGGTTATGTTTCCACGGATAATGGCAGTATTATAGTTAGGACCAGCAATGATGGTGGCTATTTCAGAGTGCCGTGTTTGGTGCACAGTATTAACATTGTTGTTCAAGATTTCTTGAAAAAAGAAAACAAAGTCAGTAAGTTACTGACCACCTGCCAAAGAATTTTCACACATTTCAGCCATTCTTTTAAGGCCCGGAAGCAGCTGAATATCATTCAACGTGAATGTAGAGTGCCAGTCAGAGGACTCATCCAGGAGGTGGCAACACGTTGGAACTCAACCTTGTACATGCTTGAGTGTCTGTTTGAAAAGTGCTTGGTAATCAATGAGTATGTCTTTGCACGGGGTTCTTCTATGAAAGACATGAGGCTAGAGGTGCAGGAATGGGACCTAGTTAAAAGCCTGACTGACATGCTATGTCCTTTTGAGGTCTTCACGCCTGAAGTCAGCAGGGAGGACTGTACTTTGGGCAAAGCTATCCCATTGTTACACATACTAGAGCACCAACTGAAGGCTGTGTCTTCAATGTTCAAAGATGATGCTGAAAAGCAAGACGCATATCAGTTGGCGGAGAGCTTTTTAACCCGCCTAGTTGATAATGAAAGGCTTAAAAAAATACATACAGAACAACATTATATTTGTGCCACTATTCTGGATCCACGGTACAAAAAGGCACTGGCCAGCAATGCATTAGTTCCTTTTGCTGAAGCAGATGTTTCAAAGTACAAACATTGACTAGCTCTGTCAGCCACTCGGTTCGAAAAAGAGAAGCAGGATATTGAAGGAACCGACAGAAGTACTACTGAATCAGCAAGCCATCCGGCGTCAAGGTCCACTTCTGTGGCCGAAGGCAGTCACTTTCTCTCACAGCCGTTACCGACACCAGCAACTGTATCATCATCCTCACCTGCACAAGGCCTAGCCATAATATTGTCGGAAGCGGATTGGATAACTCATCAAGGGTTTGCTCATTCCAGTGTTGATGCAAAGGCCTCAGATAGTATGTTACGTTCAGCACCGCTGGATGACCTTGAGTGGATGGTGCAGGCCTATCTGGATGACCCAACAGAGGTCTTCATTGATCACAACCCATTTCTGTATTGGTATGGGAAAAGGGGTCAATGGACACTGGTCACCGAGCTGGCTCTAAATTATTTGTCTTGCCCACTCGCAAGTGTGCCTTCTGAACGTGTTTTCAGTGCTGCTGGTGCCATTGTAACTTCAAAAAGGACCCGCTTCTCGCCCAAAAATGTGATGAGGTTAACAATGATCAAGATAAATCAACACTTCATACTTCATACCACCAGATTACAAAATGCGTGAATCCACGCAGGAAGAAGAGGGCACCGACTTATTTGGCAGAAGTTCTTCTCTGTTAGCTGACCTACTCCCGTCTCAATTCACAGAGTTTGAGGACAAGCTCTACTTCCCTGACACCTAGGCATGAAACTGACTTCTTTTTTTTCCGTCCTTATTCACTTTTATTCCTTTGTGTCTTTTTTTGTTTTGCAACTTTTACCACAACAAAACTCTAATCACAACAAATCCATCAGCAGCACTGTCTTCGTCTTATTTCCTTATTGAAGGTGCTGCTGTCTGCATTCCTGAAGTTCACAAGTTCACAACTCATTCATGCTCCTCTATCCTTCTCCTCCAGCCTCCTCCAATCCATTCCCCTCAAGGCAGATGGCTGGATTACGCAGAATCAAGAAACTTTTGCTTCGTAGACGAGTCCCCTCAAAAGAAGTGGGACTGGAATTACTGACTATATGCTGATTGCTGACAGTTACTTCTGAAATTGACACAAGAGGCTGCCCTGTGGGCCTTCACTTTAAGAGCACGATGCAGACAAAAAGTGGAACAGGTAATGAAAAAAAAGATGGCATGCAGTAGACAGCACTGGCTGTCTGGCTCTGATGAAAGCAATTGCTGTTTGTTTGTTGTGCATGAAATGAATCATATGTCTTCTGTTATTATTTAATCTTTAACACACTAAATGTAACTCAAGTCTGCTCTGTTTTTTTTACCTTGTTTAATTCAAATTGTACTTCTACTGCAGGGGCCACTACGTTGCATTTTTTAATATGCAAAATGTCCTTGGACTCACTGTGTATGTAGACTGCGACTGCATGAATAACATTGAGTTTGCCAATATGCAATGATGATGATGAGTCTTGATGATCAAAGTTACATAATATTTTTTTTCTTTACAGTCACTCACTGGGGTGGATGGATCATCATCGTCGGTTTACGGAAGAACTATGGCCATTTCGTGAGTGGCAAACAGGTAAACCAGTCAAGAACAACTACAGCAGTCAGTGTAGTGTTGTTATGCCAAAGTCCAGGCAGCAGATCATGTAAAATTGCGGATATGTGGCTTGCTGCCTACAATTAGATATGCTTTGTCTGTCTGTGTCAAAGAGGAATGCTACATCAGGTTGCTTCACTCAGTGGTGCCTGCCTTGACCGTCTGCATGGCCTTGGCCTGCTATGTGCTAATTACTATCCTTGAAAAAGAGACTCAGAGTACGCACTTTAGAAATGATGCTTGTATGTAATACTGATTCAGAAGAGGGGGTGGTAATGAACAGAGTGTCTGAATTAAGCAGACCACTCTTACCCAGTCCAAAGATCAGGGCTTGATCCATCACCGTTTTTTAGCTCACTGCACCATCCCAGCTCAGAACTTGGCTATATGCAAATTAGATTTTATCAAAAAGGATAGGACACTTGTGACCACTTATTCCAAGAGATATATTGAAAAGCCCTCATAAACGTTGTGTATCTCGAGATACACAACGTTTATGAGGGCTTTTCAAAATATCTCTTGGAATAAGTGGTCACAAGTGTCCTATCCTTTTTGATAAAATCTACATAGCTCTGGGGAACAGATAGGGCAGCCATTCCTCTTCCCTCATTCTGATAAAATACTTATATGCAAATTAGTCTGACCCTGGCCCAAAGTGCATCATGGGAACAGGGCAGACCAAACTACCAAGCCAATTCTTATACTGGGAAGGAAACAAGCTACCGGGGACCGGTTTCTGGCATTTCAGCCGTCTTTGGCCCAGCTTGCTTGAATCCTGATGGTGCAATGAGCTAGGGACTCACATCTGAGTATACCCTTCCACGCTTATGGTGGACAAAAATGATTCAGAAAAGGGGGTGGTAATGAACAGAGTGTCTGAATTAAGCAGACCACTCTTACCCAGTCCAAAGATCAGGGCTTGATCCATCACCGTTTTTTAGCCCACTGCACCATCCCAGCTCAGAACTTGGCTATATGCAAATTAGTCTGACCCTGGCCCAGTGCATCATGGGAATAGGGCAGACCAAACTACCAAGCCAATTCTTATACTGGGAAGGAAACAAGCTACCGGGGACCGGTTTCTGGCATTTCAGCCGTCTTCGGCCCGGCTTGCTTGAATCTTGATGGTGCAATGAGCTAGGGACTCACATCTGAGTATACCCTTCCACACTTATGGTGGGCAAAAATGATTCAGAAAAGGGGGTGGTAATGAACAGAGTGTCTGAATTAAGCAGACCACTCTTACCCAGTCCAAAGATCAGGGCTTGATCCATCACCGTTTTTTAGCTCACTGCACCATCCCAGCTCAGAACTTGGCTATATGCAAATTAGTCTGACCCTGGCCCAGTGCATCATGGGAACAGGGCAGACCAAACTACCAAGCCAATTCTTATACTGGGAAGGAAACAAGCTACCGGGGACCGGTTTCTGGCATTTCAGCTGTCTTCGGCCCGGCTTGCTTGAATCCTGATTGTGCAATGAGCTAGGGACTCACATCTGAGTATACCCTTCCACGCTTATGGTGGACAAAAATGATTCAGAAAAGGGGGTGGTAATGAACAGAGTGTCTGAATTGAGCAGAGCACTCTTACCCAGTCCAAAGATCAGGGCTTGATCCATCACCGTTTTTTAGCTCACTGCACCATCCCAGCTCAGAACTTGGCTATATGCAAATTAGTCTGACCCTGGCCCAGTGCATCATGGGAACAGGGCAGACCAAACTACCAAGCCAATTCTTATACTGGGAAGGAAAAAAGCTACCGGGGACCAGTTTCTGGCATTTCAGCCGTCTTCGGCCCGGCTTGCTTGAATCCTGATGGTGCAATGAGCTAGGGACTCACATCTGAGTATACCCTTCCACGCTTATGGTGGACAAAAATGTTTCAGAAAATGGGGTGGTAATGAACAGAGTGTCTGAATTAAGCAGACCACTCTTACCCAGTCCAAAGATCAGGGCTTGATCCATCACCATTTTTTTAGCTCACTGCACCATCCCAGCTCAGAACTTGGCTATATGCAAAATAGTCTGACCCTGGCCCAGTGCATCATGGGAACAGGGCAGACCAAACTACCAAGCCAATTCTTATACTGGGAAGGAAACAAGCTACCGGGGACCGGTTTCTGGCATTTCAGCCGTCTTCGGCCCGGCTTGCTTTAATCCTGATGGTGCAATGAGCTAGGGACTCACATCTGAGTATACCCTTCCACACTTATGGTGGACAAAAATGATTCAGAAAAGGGGGTGGTAATAAACAGAGTGTCTGAATTAAGCAGACCACTCTTACCCAGTCCAAAGATCAGGGCTTGATCCATCACCGTTTTTTAGCTCACTGCACCATCCCAGCTCAGAACTTGGCTATATGCAAATTAGTCTGACCCTGGCCCAGTGCATCATGGGAACAGGGCAGACCAAACTACCAAGCCAATTCTTATACTGGGAAGGAAACAAGCTACCGGGGACCGGTTTCTGGCATTTCAGCCGTCTTCGACCCGGCTTGCTTGAATCCTGATGGTGCAATGAGCTAGGGACTCACATCTGAGTATACCCTTCCACGCTTATGGTGGACAAAAATGTTTCAGAAAATGGGGTGGTAATGAACAGAGTGTCTGAATTAAGCAGACCACTCTTACCCAGTCCAAAGATCAGGGCTTGATCCATCACCATTTTTTTAGCTCACTGCACCATCCCAGCTCAGAACTTGGCTATATGCAAAATAGTCTGACCCTGGCCCAGTGCATCATGGGAACAGGGCAGACCAAACTACCAAGCCAATTCTTATACTGGGAAGGAAACAAACTACTGGGGACCGGTTTCTGGCATTTCAGCCTTCTTCGGCCCGGCTTGCTTGAATCCTGATGGGGCAATGAGCTAGGGACTCACATCTGAGTATACCCTTCCACGCTTATGGTGGACAAAAATGATTCAGAAAAGGGGGTGGTAATGAACAGAGTGTCTGAATTAAGCAGACCACTCTTACCCAGTCCAAAGATCAGGGCTTGATCCATCACCGTTTTTTAGCTCACTGCACCATCCCAGCTCAGAACTTGGCTATATGTAAATTAGTCTGACCCTGGCCCAGTGCATCATGTTAACAGGGCAGACCAAACTACCAAGCCAATTCTTATACTGGGAAGGAAACAAGCTACCGGGGACCGGTTTCTGGCATTTCAGCCGTCTTTGGCCCGGCTTGTTTGAATCCTGATGGTGCAATGAGCTAGGGACTCACATCTGAGTATACCCTTCCACGCTTATGTTGGACAAAAATGATTCAGAAAAGGGGGTGGTAATGAACAGAGTGTCTGAATTAAGCAGACCACTCTTACCCAGTCCAAAGATCAGGGCTTGATCCATCACCGTTTTTTAGCTCACTGCCCCATCCCAGCTCAGAACTTGGCTATATGCAAATTAGTCTGACCCTGGCCCAGTGCATCATGGGAACAGGGCAGACCAAACTACCAAGCCAATTCTTATACTGGGAAGGAAACAAGCTACCGGGGACCGGTTTCTGGCATTTCAGCCGTCTTCGGCCCGGCTTGCTTTAATCCTGATGGTGCAATGAGCTAGGGACTCACATCTGAGTATACCCTTCCACACTTATGGTGGACAAAAATGATTCAGAAAAGGGGGTGGTAATAAACAGAGTGTCTGAATTAAGCAGACCACTCTTACCCAGTCCAAAGATCAGGGCTTGATCCATCACCGTTTTTTAGCTCACTGCACCATCCCAGCTCAGAACTTGGCTATATGCAAATTAGTCTGACCCTGGCCCAGTGCATCATGGGAACAGGGCAGACCAAACTACCAAGCCAATTCTTATACTGGGAAGGAAACAAGCTACCGGGGACCGGTTTCTGGCATTTCAGCCGTCTTCGACCCGGCTTGCTTGAATCCTGATGGTGCAATGAGCTAGGGACTCACATCTGAGTATACCCTTCCACGCTTATGGTGGACAAAAATGATTCAGAAAAGGGGGTGGTAATGAACAGAGTGTCTGAATTAAGCAGACCACTCTTACCCAGTCCAAAGATCAGGGCTTGATCCATCACCGTTTTTTAGCTCACTGCACCATCCCAGCTCAGAACTTGGCTATATGCAAATTAGTCTGACCCTGGCCCAGTGCATCATGGGAATAGGGCAGACCAAACTACCAAGCCAATTCTTATACTGGGAAGGAAACAAGCTACCGGGGACCGGTTTCTGGCATTTCAGCCGTCTTCGGCCCGGCTTGCTTGAATCCTGATGGTGCAATGAGCTAGGGACTCACATCTGAGTATACCCTTCCACACTTATGGTGGGCAAAAATGATTCAGAAAAGGGGGCGGTAATGAACAGAGTGTCTGAATTAAGCAGACCACTCTTACCCAGTCCAAAGATCAGGGCTTGATCCATCACCACCCCAGCTCAGAACTTGGCTATATGCAAAGTAGTCTGACCCTGGCCCAGTGCATCATGGGAACGGGGCAGACCAAACTACCAAGCCAATTCTTATACTGGGAAGGAAACAAGCTACCGGGGACCGGTTTCTGGCATTTCAGCCGTCTTCGGCCCGGCTTGCTTGAATCCTGATGGTGCAATGAGCTAGGGACTCACATCTGAGTATACCCTTCCACGCTTATGGTGGACAAAAGTGATTCAGAAAAGGGGGTGGTAATGAACAGAGTGTCTGAATTAAGCAGACCACTCTTACCCAGTCCAAAGATCAGGGCTTGATCCATCACCGTTTTTTAGCTCACTGCACCATCCCAGCTCAGAACTTGGCTATATGCAAATTAGTCTGACCCTGGCCCAGTGCATCATGGGAACAGGGCAGACCAAACTACCAAGCCAATTCTTATACTGGGAAGGAAAAAAGCTACCGGGGACCAGTTCTTGGCATTTCAGCCGTCTCCGGCCCGGCTTGCTTGAATCCTGATGGTGCAATGAGCTAGGGACTCACATCTGAGTATACCCTTCCACGCTTATGGTGGACAAAAATGTTTCAGAAAAGGGGGTGGTAATGAACAGAGTGTCTGAATTAAGCAGACCACTCTTACCCAGTCCAAAGATCAGGGCTTGATCCATCACCGTTTTTTAGCTCACTGCACCATCCCAGCTCAGAACTTGGCTATATGCAAAATAGTCTGACCCTGGCCCAGTGCATCATGCGAACAGGGCAGACCAAACTACCAAGCCAATTCTTATACTGGGAAGGAAACAAGCTACCGGGGACCGGTTTCTGGCATTTCAGCCATCTTCGGCCTGGCTTGCTTGAATCCTGATGGTGCAATGAGCTAGGGACTCACATGTGAGTATACCCTTCCACGCTTATGGTGGACAAAAATGATTCAGAAAAGGGGGTGGTAATGAACAGAGAGTCTGAATTAAGCAGACCACTCTTACCCAGTCCAAAGATCAGGGCTTGATCCATCACCGTTTTTTAGCTCACTGCACCATCCCAGCTCAGAACTTGGCTATATGTAAATTAGTCTGACCCTGGCCCAGTGCATCATGGGAACAGGGCAGACCAAACTACCAAGCCAATTCTTATACTGGGGAAGGAAACAAGCTACCGGGGACCGGTTTCTGGCATTTCAGCCGTCTTCAGCCCGGCTTGCTTGAATCCTGATGGTGCAATGAGCTAGGGACTCACATCTGAGTATACCCTTCCACGCTTATGGTGGACAAAAATGATTCAGAAAAGGGGGTGGTAATGAACAGAGTGTCTGAATTAAGCAGACCACTCTTACCCAGTCCAAAGATCAGGGCTTGATCCATCACCGTTTTTTAGCTCACTGCACCATCCCAGTACAGAACTTGGATATATGCAAATTAGTCTGACCCTGGCACAGTGCATCATGGGAACAGGGCAGACCAAACTACCAAGCCAATTCTTATACTGGGAAGGAAACAAGCTACCGGGGACCGGTTTCTGGCATTTCAGCCGTCTTCGGCCCGGCTTGCTTGAATCCTGATGGTGCAATGAGCTAGGGACTCACATCTGAGTATACCCTTCCACACTTATGGTGGACGAAAATGATTCAGAAAAGGGGGTGGTAATAAACAGAGTGTCTGAATCAAGCAGACCACTCTTACCCAGTCCAAAGATCAGGGCTTGATCCATCACCGTTTTTTAGCTCACTGCACCATCCCAGCTCAGAACTTGGCTATATGCAAATTAGTCTGACCCTGGCCCAGTGCATCATGGGAACAGGGCAGACCAAACTACCAAGCCAATTCTTATACTGGGAAGGAAACAAGCTACCGGGGACCAGTTTCTGGCATTTCAGCCGTCTTCGGCCCAGCTTGCTTGAATCCTGATGGTGCAATTAGCTAGGGACTCACATCTGAGTGTACCCTTCCACGCTTATGGTGGACAAAAATGATTCAGAAAAGGGGGTGGTAATGAACAGAGTGTCTGAATTAAGCAGACCACTCTTACCCAGTCCAAAGATCAGGGCTTGATCCATCACCGTTTTTTAGCTCACTGCACCATCCCAGCTCAGAACTTGGCTATATGCAAATTAGTCTGACCCTGGCCCAGTGCATCATGGGAATAGGGCAGACCAAACTACCAAGCCAATTCTTATACTGGGAAGGAAACAAGCTACCGGGGACCGGTTTCTGGCATTTCAGCCGTCTTCGGCCCGGCTTGCTTGAATCCTGATGGTGCAATGAGCTAGGGACTCACATCTGAGTATACCCTTCCACACTTATGGTGGGCAAAAATGATTCAGAAAAGGGGGCGGTAATGAACAGAGTGTCTGAATTAAGCAGACCACTCTTACCCAGTCCAAAGATCAGGGCTTGATCCATCACCACCCCAGCTCAGAACTTGGCTATATGCAAAGTAGTCTGACCCTGGCCCAGTGCATCATGGGAACGGGGCAGACCAAACTACCAAGCCAATTCTTATACTGGGAAGGAAACAAGCTACCGGGGACCGGTTTCTGGCATTTCAGCCGTCTTCGGCCCGGCTTGCTTGAATCCTGATGGTGCAATGAGCTAGGGACTCACATCTGAGTATACCCTTCCACGCTTATGGTGGACAAAAGTGATTCAGAAAAGGGGGTGGTAATGAACAGAGTGTCTGAATTAAGCAGACCACTCTTACCCAGTCCAAAGATCAGGGCTTGATCCATCACCGTTTTTTAGCTCACTGCACCATCCCAGCTCAGAACTTGGCTATATGCAAATTAGTCTGACCCTGGCCCAGTGCATCATGGGAACAGGGCAGACCAAACTACCAAGCCAATTCTTATACTGGGAAGGAAAAAAGCTACCGGGGACCAGTTCTTGGCATTTCAGCCGTCTCCGGCCCGGCTTGCTTGAATCCTGATGGTGCAATGAGCTAGGGACTCACATCTGAGTATACCCTTCCACGCTTATGGTGGACAAAAATGTTTCAGAAAAGGGGGTGGTAATGAACAGAGTGTCTGAATTAAGCAGACCACTCTTACCCAGTCCAAAGATCAGGGCTTGATCCATCACCGTTTTTTAGCTCACTGCACCATCCCAGCTCAGAACTTGGCTATATGCAAAATAGTCTGACCCTGGCCCAGTGCATCATGCGAACAGGGCAGACCAAACTACCAAGCCAATTCTTATACTGGGAAGGAAACAAGCTACCGGGGACCGGTTTCTGGCATTTCAGCCATCTTCGGCCTGGCTTGCTTGAATCCTGATGGTGCAATGAGCTAGGGACTCACATGTGAGTATACCCTTCCACGCTTATGGTGGACAAAAATGATTCAGAAAAGGGGGTGGTAATGAACAGAGAGTCTGAATTAAGCAGACCACTCTTACCCAGTCCAAAGATCAGGGCTTGATCCATCACCGTTTTTTAGCTCACTGCACCATCCCAGCTCAGAACTTGGCTATATGTAAATTAGTCTGACCCTGGCCCAGTGCATCATGGGAACAGGGCAGACCAAACTACCAAGCCAATTCTTATACTGGGGAAGGAAACAAGCTACCGGGGACCGGTTTCTGGCATTTCAGCCGTCTTCAGCCCGGCTTGCTTGAATCCTGATGGTGCAATGAGCTAGGGACTCACATCTGAGTATACCCTTCCACGCTTATGGTGGACAAAAATGATTCAGAAAAGGGGGTGGTAATGAACAGAGTGTCTGAATTAAGCAGACCACTCTTACCCAGTCCAAAGATCAGGGCTTGATCCATCACCGTTTTTTAGCTCACTGCACCATCCCAGTACAGAACTTGGATATATGCAAATTAGTCTGACCCTGGCACAGTGCATCATGGGAACAGGGCAGACCAAACTACCAAGCCAATTCTTATACTGGGAAGGAAACAAGCTACCGGGGACCGGTTTCTGGCATTTCAGCCGTCTTCGGCCCGGCTTGCTTGAATCCTGATGGTGCAATGAGCTAGGGACTCACATCTGAGTATACCCTTCCACACTTATGGTGGACGAAAATGATTCAGAAAAGGGGGTGGTAATAAACAGAGTGTCTGAATCAAGCAGACCACTCTTACCCAGTCCAAAGATCAGGGCTTGATCCATCACCGTTTTTTAGCTCACTGCACCATCCCAGCTCAGAACTTGGCTATATGCAAATTAGTCTGACCCTGGCCCAGTGCATCATGGGAACAGGGCAGACCAAACTACCAAGCCAATTCTTATACTGGGAAGGAAACAAGCTACCGGGGACCAGTTTCTGGCATTTCAGCCGTCTTCGGCCCAGCTTGCTTGAATCCTGATGGTGCAATTAGCTAGGGACTCACATCTGAGTGTACCCTTCCACGCTTATGGTGGACAAAAATGATTCAGAAAAGGGGGTGGTAATGAACAGAGTGTCTGAATTAAGCAGACCACTCTTACCCATTCCAAAGATCAGGGCTTGATCCATCACCGTTTTTTAGCTCACTGCACCATCCCAGCTCAGAACTTGGCTATATGCAAATTAGTCTGACCCTGGCCCAGTGCATCATGGGAACAGGGCAGACCAAACTACCAAGCCAATTCTTATACTGGGAAGGAAAAAAGCTACCGGGGACCAGTTTCTGGCATTTCAGCCGTCTTCGGCCCGGCTTGCTTGAATCCTGATGGTGCAATGAGCTAGGGACTCACATCTGAGTATACCCTTCCACGCTTATGGTGGACAAAAATGTTTCAGAAAAGGGGGTGGTAATGAACAGAGGGTCTGAATTAAGCAGACCACTCTTACCCAGTCCAAAGATCAGGGCTTGATCCATCAACGTTTTTTTAGCTCACTGCACCATCCCAGCTCAGAACTTGGCTATATGCAAAATAGTCTGACCCTGGCCCAGTGCATCATGGGAACAGGGCAGACCAAACTACCTAGCCAATTCTTATACTGGGAAGGAAACAAGCTACCGGGGACCGGTTTCTGGCATTTCAGCCATCTTCGGCCCGGCTTGCTTAAATCCTGATGGTGCAATGAGCTAGGGACTCACATCTGAGTATACCCTTCCACGCTTATGGTGGACAAAAATGATTCAGAAAAGGGGGTGGTAATGAACAGAGTGTCTGAATTAAGCAGACCACTCTTACCCAGTCCAAAGATCAGGGCTTGATCCATCACCGTTTTTTAGCTCACTGCACCATCCCAGCTCAGAACTTGGCTATATGTAAATTAGTCTGACCCTGGCCCAGTGCATCATGGGAACAGGGCAGACCAAACTACCAAGCCAATTCTTATACTGGGAAGGAAACAAGCTACCGGGGACCGGTTTCTGGCATTTCAGCCGTCTTCGGCCCGGCTTGCTTGAATCCTGATGGTGCAATGAGCTAGGGACTCACATCTGAGTATACCCTTCCACGCTTATGGTGGACAAAAATGATTCAGAAAAGGGGGTGCTAATGAACAGAGTGTCTGAATTAAGCAGACCACTCTTACCCAGTCCAAAGATCAGGGCTTGATCCATCACGTTTTTTAGCTCACTGCACCATCCCAGCTCAGATCTTGGCTATATGCAAATTAGTCTGACCCTGGCCCAGTGCATCATGGGAACAGGGCAGACCAAACTACCAAGCCAATTCTTATACTGGGAAGGAAACAAGCTACCGGGGACCGGTTTCTGGCATTTCAGCCGTCTTCGGCCCGGCTTGCTTGAATCCTGATGGTGCAATGAGCTAGGGACTCACATCTGAGTATACCCTTCCACGCTTATGGTGGACAAAAATGTTTCAGAAAAGGGGGTGGTAATGAACAGAGTGTCTGAATGAAGCAGACCACTCTTACCCAGTCCAAAGATCAGGGCTTGATCCATGACCGTTTTTTAGCTCACTGCACCATCCCAGCTCAGAACTTGGCTATATGTAAATTAGTCTGACCCTGGCCCAGTGCATCATGGGAACAGGGCAGACCAAACTACCAAGCCAATTCTTATACTGGGAAGGAAACAAGCTACCGGGGACCGGTTTCTGGCATTTCAGCCGTCTTCGGCCCGGCTTGCTTTAATCCTGATGGTGCAATGAGCTAGGGACTCACATCTGAGTATACCCTTCCACACTTATGGTGGACAAAAATGATTCAGAAAAGGGGGTGGTAATGAACAGAGTGTCTGAATTAAGCAGACCACTCTTACCCAGTCCAAAGATCAGGGCTTGATCCATCACCGTTTTTTAGCTCACTGCACCATCCCAGCTCAGAACTTGGCTATATGTAAATTAGTCTGACCCTGGCCCAGTGCATCATGGGAACAGGGCAGACCAAACTACCAAGCCAATTCTTATACTGGGAAGGAAACAAGCTACCGGGGACCGGTTTCTGGCATTTCAGCCGTCTTCGGCCCGGCTTGCTTGAATCCTGATGGTGCAATGAGCTAGGGACTCACATCTGAGTATACCCTTCCACGCTTATGGTGGACAAAAATGATTCAGAAAAGGGGGTGCTAATGAACAGAGTGTCTGAATTAAGCAGACCACTCTTACCCAGTCCAAAGATCAGGGCTTGATCCATCACGTTTTTAGCTCACTGCACCATCCCAGCTCAGATCTTGGCTATATGCAAATTAGTCTGACCCTGGCCCAGTGCATCATGGGAACAGGGCAGACCAAACTACCAAGCCAATTCTTATACTGGGAAGGAAACAAGCTACCGGGGACCGGTTTCTGGCATTTCAGCCGTCTTCGGCCCGGCTTGCTTGAATCCTGATGGTGCAATGAGCTAGGGACTCACATCTGAGTATACCCTTCCACGCTTATGGTGGACAAAAATGTTTCAGAAAAGGGGGTGGTAATGAACAGAGTGTCTGAATTAAGCAGACCACTCTTACCCAGTCCAAAGATCAGGGCTTGATCCATCACCGTTTTTTAGCTCACTGCACCATCCCAGCTCAGAACTTGGCTATATGTAAATTAGTCTGACCCTGGCCCAGTGCATCATGGGAACAGGGCAGACCAAACTACCAAGCCAATTCTTATACTGGGAAGGAAACAAGCTACCGGGGACCGGTTTCTGGCATTTCAGCCGTCTTCGGCCCGGCTTGCTTGAATGCTGATGGTGCAATGAGCTAGGGACTCACATCTGAGTATACCCTTCCACGCTTATGGTGGACAAAAATGATTCAGAAAAGGGGGTGGTAACGAACAGAGTGTCTGAATTAAGCAGACCACTCTTACCCAGTCCAAAGATCAGGGCTTGATCCATCACCGTTTTTTAGCTCACTGCACCATCCCAGCTCAGAACTTGGCTATATGCAAAATAGTCTGACCCTGGCCCAGTGCATCATGGGAACAGGGCAGACCAAACTACCAAGCCAATTCTTATACTGGGAAGGAAACAAGCTACCGGGGACCGGTTTCTGGCATTTCAGCCATCTTCGGCCCGGCTTGCTTGAATCCTGATGGTGCAATGAGCTAGGGACTCACATCTGAGTATACCCTTCCACGCTTATGGTGGACAAAAATGATTCAGAAAAGGGGGTGGTAATGAACAGAGTGTCTGAATTAAGCAGACCACTCTTACCCAGTCCAAAGATCAGGGCTTGATCCATCACCGTTTTTTAGCTCACTGCACCATCCCAGCTCAGAACTTGGCTATATGCAAAATAGTCTGACCCTGGCCCAGTGCATCATGGGAACAGGGCAGACCAAACTACCAAGCCAATTCTTATACTGGGAAGGAAACAAGCTACCGGGGACCGGTTTCTGGCATTTCAGCCGTCTTCGGCCCGGCTTGCTTGAATCCTGATGGTGCAATGAGCTAGGGACTCACATCTGAGTATACCCTTCCACGCTTATGGTGGACAAAAATGTTTCAGAAAAGGGGGTGGTAACGAACAGAGTGTCTGAATTAAGCAGACCACTCTTACCCAGTCCAAAGATCAGGGCTTGATCCATCACCGTTTTTTAGCTCACTGCACCATCCCAGCTCAGAACTTGGCTATATGCAAAATAGTCTGACCCTGGCCCAGTGCATCATGGGAACAGGGCAGACCAAACTACCAAGCCAATTCTTATACTGGGAAGGAAACAAGCTACCGGGGACCGGTTTCTGGCATTTCAGCCATCTTCGGCCCGGCTTGCTTGAATCCTGATGGTGCAATGAGCTAGGGACTCACATCTGAGTATACCCTTCCACGCTTATGGTGGACAAAAATGATTCAGAAAAGGGGGTGGTAATGAACAGAGTGTCTGAATTAAGCAGACCACTCTTACCCAGTCCAAAGATCAGGGCTTGATCCATCACCGTTTTTTAGCTCACTGCACCATCCCAGCTCAGAACTTGGCTATATGCAAAATAGTCTGACCCTGGCCCAGTGCATCATGGGAACAGGGCAGACCAAACTACCAAGCCAATTCTTATACTGGGAAGGAAACAAGCTACCGGGGACCGGTTTCTGGCATTTCAGCCATCTTCGGCCCGGCTTGCTTGAATCCTGATGGTGCAATGAGCTAGGGACTCACATCTGAGTATACCCTTCCACGCTTATGGTGGACAAAAATGATTCAGAAAAGGGGGTGGTAATGAACAGAGTGTCTGAATTAAGCAGACCACTCTTACCCAGTCCAAAGATCAGGGCTTGATCCATCACCGTTTTTTAGCTCACTGCACCATCCCAGCTCAGAACTTGGCTATATGTAAATTAGTCTGACCCTGGCCCAGTGCATCATGGGAACAGGGCAGACCAAACTACCAAGCCAATTCTTATACTGGGAAGGAAACAAGCTACCGGGGACCGGTTTCTGGCATTTCAGCCGTCTTTGGCCTGGCTTGCTTGAATCCTGATGGTGCAATGAGCTAGGGACTCACATCTGAGTATACCCTTCCACGCTTATGGTGGACAAAAATGATTCAGAAAAGGGGGTGGTAATGAACCGAATGTCTGAATTAAGCAGACCACTCTTACCCAGTCCAAAGATCAGGGCTTGATCCATCACCGTTTTTTAGCTCACTGCACCATCCCAGCTCAGAACTTGGCTGTATGCAAATTAGTCTGACCCTGGCCCAGTGCATCATGGGAACAGGGCAGACCAAACTACCAAGCCAATTCTTATACTGGGAAGGAAACAAGCTACCGGGGACCGGTTTCTGGCATTTCAGCCGTCTTCGGCCCGGCTTGCTTGAATCCTGATGGTGCAATGAGCTAGGGACTCACATCTGAGTATACCCTTCCACACTTATGGTGGACAAAAATGATTCAGAAAAGGGGGTGGTAATAAACAGAGTGTCTGAATTAAGCAGACCACTCTTACCCAGTCCAAAGATCAGGGCTTGATCCATCACCGTTTTTTAGCTCACTGCACCATCCCAGCTCAGAACTTGGCTATATGCAAATTAGTCTGACCCTGGCCCAGTGCATCATGGGAACAGGGCAGACCAAACTACCAAGCCAATTCTTATACTGGGAAGGAAACAAGCTACAGGGGACCGGTTTCTGGCATTTCAGCCATCTTCGGCCCGGCTTGCTTGAATCCTGATGGTGCAATGAGCTAGGGACTCACATCTGAGTATACCCTTCCACGCTTATGGTGGACAAAAATGATTCAGAAAAGGGGGTGGTAATGAACAGAGTGTCTGAATTAAGCAGGCCACTCTTACCCAGTCCAAAGATCAGGGCTTGATCCATCACCGTTTTTTAGCTCACTGCACCATCCCAGCTCAGAACTTGGCTATATGCAAATTAGTTTGACCCTGGCCCAGTGCATCATGGGAACAGGGCAGACCAAACTACCAAGCTAATTCTTATACTGGGAAGGAAACAAGCTACCGGGGACCGGTTTCTGGCATTTCAGCCGTCTTCGGCCCGGCTTGCTTGAATCCTGATGGTGCAATGAGCTAGGGACTCACATCTGAGTATACCTTTCCACGCTTATGGTGGACAAAAATGTTTCAGAAAAGGGGGTGGTAATGAACAGAGTGTCTGAATTAAGCAGACCACTCTTACCCAGTCCAAAGATCAGGGCTTGATCCATCACCGTTTTTTAGCTCACTGCACCATCCCAGCTCAGAACTTGGCTATATGTAAATTAGTCTGACCCTGGCCCAGTGCATCATGGGAACAGGGCAGACCAAACTACCAAGCCAATTCTTATACTGGGAAGGAAACAAGCTACCGGGGACCGGTTTCTGGCATTTCAGCCGTCTTCGGCCCGGCTTGCTTGAATGCTGATGGTGCAATGAGCTAGGGACTCACATCTGAGTATACCCTTCCACGCTTATGGTGGACAAAAATGATTCAGAAAAGGGGGTGCTAATGAACAGAGTGTCTGAATTAAGCAGACCACTCTTACCCAGTCCAAAGATCAGGGCTTGATCCATCACGTTTTTTAGCTCACTGCACCATCCCAGCTCAGATCTTGGCTATATGCAAATTAGTCTGACCCTGGCCCAGTGCTTCATGGGAACAGGGCAGACCAAACTACCAAGCCAATTCTTATACTGGGAAGGAAACAAGCTACTGGGGACCGGTTTCTGGCATTTCAGCCGTCTTCGGCCCGGCTTGCTTGAATCCTGATGGTGCAATGAGCTAGGGACTCACATCTGAGTATACCCTTCCACGCTTATGGTGGACAAAAATGTTTCAGAAAAGGGGGTGGTAACGAACAGAGTGTCTGAATTAAGCAGACCACTCTTACCCAGTCCAAAGATCAGGGCTTGATCCATCACCGTTTTTTAGCTCACTGCACCATCCCAGCTCAGAACTTGGCTATATGCAAAATAGTCTGACCCTGGCCCAGTGCATCATGGGAACAGGGCAGACCAAACTACCAAGCCAATTCTTATACTGGGAAGGAAACAAGCTACCGGGGACCGGTTTCTGGCATTTCAGCCATCTTCGGCCCGGCTTGCTTGAATCCTGATGGTGCAATGAGCTAGGGACTCACATCTGAGTATACCCTTCCACGCTTATGGTGGACAAAAATGATTCAGAAAAGGGGGTGGTAATGAACAGAGTGTCTGAATTAAGCAGACCACTCTTACCCAGTCCAAAGATCAGGGCTTGATCCATCACCGTTTTTTAGCTCACTGCACCATCCCAGCTCAGAACTTGGCTATATGCAAAATAGTCTGACCCTGGCCCAGTGCATCATGGGAACAGGGCAGACCAAACTACCAAGCCAATTCTTATACTGGGAAGGAAACAAGCTACCGGGGACCGGTTTCTGGCATTTCAGCCGTCTTCGGCCCGGCTTGCTTGAATCCTGATGGTGCAATGAGCTAGGGACTCACATCTGAGTATACCCTTCCACGCTTATGGTGGACAAAAATGTTTCAGAAAAGGGGGTGGTAACGAACAGAGTGTCTGAATTAAGCAGACCACTCTTACCCAGTCCAAAGATCAGGGCTTGATCCATCACCGTTTTTTAGCTCACTGCACCATCCCAGCTCAGAACTTGGCTATATGCAAAATAGTCTGACCCTGGCCCAGTGCATCATGGGAACAGGGCAGACCAAACTACCAAGCCAATTCTTATACTGGGAAGGAAACAAGCTACCGGGGACCGGTTTCTGGCATTTCAGCCATCTTCGGCCCGGCTTGCTTGAATCCTGATGGTGCAATGAGCTAGGGACTCACATCTGAGTATACCCTTCCACGCTTATGGTGGACAAAAATGATTCAGAAAAGGGGGTGGTAATGAACAGAGTGTCTGAATTAAGCAGACCACTCTTACCCAGTCCAAAGATCAGGGCTTGATCCATCACCGTTTTTTAGCTCACTGCACCATCCCAGCTCAGAACTTGGCTATATGCAAAATAGTCTGACCCTGGCCCAGTGCATCATGGGAACAGGGCAGACCAAACTACCAAGCCAATTCTTATACTGGGAAGGAAACAAGCTACCGGGGACCGGTTTCTGGCATTTCAGCCATCTTCGGCCCGGCTTGCTTGAATCCTGATGGTGCAATGAGCTAGGGACTCACATCTGAGTATACCCTTCCACGCTTATGGTGGACAAAAATGATTCAGAAAAGGGGGTGGTAATGAACAGAGTGTCTGAATTAAGCAGACCACTCTTACCCAGTCCAAAGATCAGGGCTTGATCCATCACCGTTTTTTAGCTCACTGCACCATCCCAGCTCAGAACTTGGCTATATGTAAATTAGTCTGACCCTGGCCCAGTGCATCATGGGAACAGGGCAGACCAAACTACCAAGCCAATTCTTATACTGGGAAGGAAACAAGCTACCGGGGACCGGTTTCTGGCATTTCAGCCGTCTTTGGCCTGGCTTGCTTGAATCCTGATGGTGCAATGAGCTAGGGACTCACATCTGAGTATACCCTTCCACGCTTATGGTGGACAAAAATGATTCAGAAAAGGGGGTGGTAATGAACCGAATGTCTGAATTAAGCAGACCACTCTTACCCAGTCCAAAGATCAGGGCTTGATCCATCACCGTTTTTTAGCTCACTGCACCATCCCAGCTCAGAACTTGGCTGTATGCAAATTAGTCTGACCCTGGCCCAGTGCATCATGGGAACAGGGCAGACCAAACTACCAAGCCAATTCTTATACTGGGAAGGAAACAAGCTACCGGGGACCGGTTTCTGGCATTTCAGCCGTCTTCGGCCCGGCTTGCTTGAATCCTGATGGTGCAATGAGCTAGGGACTCACATCTGAGTATACCCTTCCACACTTATGGTGGACAAAAATGATTCAGAAAAGGGGGTGGTAATAAACAGAGTGTCTGAATTAAGCAGACCACTCTTACCCAGTCCAAAGATCAGGGCTTGATCCATCACCGTTTTTTAGCTCACTGCACCATCCCAGCTCAGAACTTGGCTATATGCAAATTAGTCTGACCCTGGCCCAGTGCATCATGGGAACAGGGCAGACCAAACTACCAAGCCAATTCTTATACTGGGAAGGAAACAAGCTACAGGGGACCGGTTTCTGGCATTTCAGCCATCTTCGGCCCGGCTTGCTTGAATCTTGATGGTGCAATGAGCTAGGGACTCACATCTGAGTATACCCTTCCACGCTTATGGTGGACAAAAATGATTCAGAAAAGGGGGTGGTAATGAACAGAGTGTCTGAATTAAGCAGGCCACTCTTACCCAGTCCAAAGATCAGGGCTTGATCCATCACCGTTTTTTAGCTCACTGCACCATCCCAGCTCAGAACTTGGCTATATGCAAATTAGTTTGACCCTGGCCCAGTGCATCATGGGAACAGGGCAGACCAAACTACCAAGCCAATTCTTATACTGGGAAGGAAACAAGCTACCGGGGACCGGTTTCTGGAATTTATGTAATTTATGTAATACTGTCGCCTCTGAAACTGAAAGCGTTATTTTTGCACTACACACCGTACCTTATGTTTTTTTGCTCTGTGATGTTTTAATATCACTTCCTGTTTTTCCATCAACAATTACAGGCCGGCTTTTACCCTGTGCGATGGGAAAAACGATTAACTCAGGCTTACTATTAGCGATCTGCAATTCCACATCCGCCAGGCAGACAGTGGACAGTGTGTCTGGTCACCAAGATTGTTCGACGGAGCGTCGGATGGAATGGAGGAGTACCGCGAATAAGAGGAATGGCTGGATGCATGCAACTTCGCAAATTGAACAGGAAAACTACAACATACAGTTACAGTATCCTCTCCAGTTCTCTTTATCTTTTAAATAATGTTATATTTGTGAACTTCTATGAGTGTGACTCCGTGCGTTTGTTTGCTCTCTGCTTCAAATTCATCCCTCCAGCTATTTGATAAGTGTCTTTGCTATTTATAAAACTAATTTAATGTACTAATAAGTGTTTATTCCTTCTGAGGGCAGATAGGCAAGTGAAATTACGTAATTACTACAGCCCTGTACTGTCAAATTGTTTCTTCATAGTAATTTAGTTGTAGTAAGTACTACTTGTCAGTAACCTAGCCATCCATTTAGCAAACAACTTCATGCATGCAGTAGTGCACTTCCTTTATGTCCCTTAAAAGATTTATGGACATCTTTGTGTCCAAAGATTTGTTTTTTTTCATTTGTTGTTTGTACATGTTGTGTTTTTTTCCTCTCTCCACAAAACTTACCCAAAAAAACCCATTCCCATCCAATTTTCAAACCCTAACCCTTTTCCCCCCGGGCTGTGTGATTTTCATTGAGGGGTGACTAAATCACAACAATAATTCCACACACTTGCCGGGGCGGATAAGGTCAAAGACACAGAAAATCAATTTCAAGGCTGGTGAAGGAATCCGAGGATATATACTTATTCTGCTTGACACACACCCATGAGTATTTGCAAATCAAATCAGAACTTCATGTGCGCAATCAAGTGGATTGATCATCAACAACATCCTCCTCCTACACGTGACAAATCGAATGCTTACGCTGCTGTGTCCTTCACCTTGAGTACTATTTCTTGTAGTAGCCATACTCCACGCAACCAGTACTTATATTTTGAATACTTTAGAATTGCTTAGGCTACAATTTATGGCACATTCTTGTGTACTGTACTATCTATCGTACTGTTCTAATGTTACGCTCAGGCCACTCAATGTTTCATTTCCTTTTTTTTCATATGCTGCTACTGACAGTGTGTACCACTACTACTACCACCACAACAATGACATTTCATCCGTCCAGGATTCCATAGCCAACCTTATTCGCCATTTGCCATGCAGCCAGCCCTGTGCCTAGCCCTATTGTCAAACACGAATCACAGGCGCTAAGGACGGGTAAGGGGCGGGGCAGGCGGGAAGGAATATGAACGTGGTGGCGCTAGTCATGTAAGTTTTACTTACTCATACTATGACTAAACCGCCCTCAGACCTTTACGTTTACCCTGTAATTTCACTTGCCCTCCGGATGCTTTTCTGGACTCCCCTCGCTGCCGTTGCTATTTTAGGAATAGTACATCAACAACAGTGTGTACCCCTAATCTGTGCCCCCCCACTAAACGACTCACTACTCCCACTGTCACGAGTGAAAACGGTTTCCTCATCAATGCTAGGTCGCTGTTGAAGAACAATATTGCTTTCAGTGAATTTGTGTCTGTTAGAAAGCCTACCTGGGTCTTTATTACAGAAACTTGGGCCTCTGATTCCTCTGGGCCTGAACTGGTGAACGCCATACCCGATGGTTATGCGCTAGCCAGGATGGACCGAGTGGGGCGCAGAGGAGGTAGGTTGGGGATCCTATATAAGGTATCCCATACCTGTCGTTTTAATACCCTATCCGCTCCCTCGGATACTCTTTGGGTCTTACATTTTTCAATAACCTCTCCCCTCTCTGCCTCATTTATGGGCATACTAATTTATAGACCTCCAGGGCCCAACTGAGATTTCATCCAGACTCTTCTAAACATCCTAGAACCTTATTTTGGCTGTTCTCATTTGACGGTTTTGGGAGATCTGAATTTTCATCTTGAAAACCCAGATTCTAGGGAAACCCTTTCCCTCTTGGAATCGCTGGCCGCTTGTGGTCTTCGGCAGCTGGTCAATAGCCCCACTCATCGGGCGGGACACACTCTGGATGGGGTGTTCTCAAATGACCATAGGCTAACGACAGACTTGCCTATTCCGCTGGTTTGGTCTGATCACTTAGCTGTCCCCATGGAACTTTGGGTTCCTCCTGCCACTATCAAGTTGAGTGGTCCTAGTAAACAAGAACCCAAGCGGAATTATAGGAAGATCTCTAACAACACTCTTTCTCCTTTAATTTCCAATACCAAAATTACCGCAGCGAAGGATGTTAGTACGGCAGCGCTTGAATTCACCAGTTCCATCGCCACTGCAGTGGATCTCCTGGCCCCTGTATCTTCTCACTATTCTGCCAGGAAGAGACCTTCGGCCCCCTGGTTTTCAGAGTCTCTCAGACTTTTAAGGTAGGGCTGCAGGAAGCAGGAAAGCCTTTGGCGGGCGAGTTGGGATAATCGAGAGAGGCATAAGCACAAACTGCTTCTTAAAGGGTACAAAGCAGAGGTAATCAAAGAAAAGCAGGCCTATTTCTCTAACTTAACTGCCTCTCTTACTTCTCCTAGGGAACTCTTCAAAATTGTAGATTCCCTGTGCACCCTGCAAATTCCCGATCCCATTGTTGGCTCCCAAGAGCTATGTGACAAGATTTCCCAATTCTTCTATTCCAAAATAGCCAACATTTACTCAGCCCTTGAACTGCAAAGGGCATCATTGCCCTCTCTTCTCTCTTCGGTTAGATCTCCTATAGGATCTGGAACAACGGACCCTGCAATGAGTTTGTCCAATTTTCCGCCTCTTACTCTTCAGCAACTGGATTTGCTTTTAAGTAAGACCAGTTCGGGATCCCCTTTGGATCCATGCCCTCTTAAAGTTCTTTAAGACTGTAGGGAAGTCCTATTTCCCCCTCTCCTGGACATTATGAATCGGGCGATGTTGGAGGGTATTTTTCCATCTTCTTGGAAGAGTGCTGTGGTTAAGCCTCTTCTAAAAAAGCCAACCTTAGACCCTGAAACTCTCAATAATTTCCGCCCTATTTCTTGGCTTCCGGCACCAGCAAAGATGTGGAAGACTCATCTAAATCAGCATCTGGCGGCTTTCTTGGACACTTCGGTTCTTTTGGATCAGTCCCAACATGGCTTTCCTAGGTGTCACAGCACAGAGTCAGCCCTCAGGGTGGTGCTAAACAACATCCGCACTGAGGTCAACCAGGGCCATACCACTCTTCTGGTTCTGCTTGACCTGACAGCTGCCTTTGATACCCTATCTCCCACTATTTTAACATCTCGTCTTAGGGAGATAGGGGTGGAAGGCTCGGCATTGAGTCTCCTGGCCTCCTTCCTTGATCAGAGGGAACAGAAGGTCAAATTAGGAGAGTACTTATCTCCGTCCACTCCTGTGCAAAGTGGCATTCCACAGGGGTCGGATTTAAGCCCGACCCTCTTCAATATCTATGTGGCCCCACTTGCCAGGTTAGTAGGATCTTATGGGATGGAGGTGGTTTCATACACTGATGACACCGAGATGATGGTGTCCCTCTCCCACTCGGTCAGTACCTCCGCTCTCAGCTTCAGGAACTGCATGGATGCAGTCTCCCAGTGGATGATTCTCAATTCACTGAAGCTGAACGGAGAGAAAACAAAAAATAATTGAGCAGAAAGTTGTGTCACAGTAGCACTAGCAACTTGCAAGCACAGTACATAACATTTGTGGCACATATCTATCTAACCTCCCACTTCGTCGCCCTCTGCTCTAACATTAGTGGGAGTTTCAGGAATTCTACTAGCACTATATGGACTCACTACATTAGACTCAGACTGTATGCCAGTCTTCTTCTTCTCTCTTGTTTAGCGAAATTGGTACGTAAACTTGTGGAAGCCTGCATAATGCCAGTGCAGTCAACTTGCACCCTTTAGACGCAAGTCATGATGACACAGACTTGCGTTACTGTTACCAGTCCAGTACATGCAGGTGGTGAAGCTCTTACTTTTCTATTACGGGTGGCACTGGCATACTATGTTACAAGGGCTAATGCTTAATTAATTTAACTTTCACCCTGCTCTGCCCCTGACTACTACAAAAGGAAAATGAAGAAGTTAAATAATATGATCATCACAGGATATTTGCTTTCATATGGGATTTCATTTAGGTGCTTTGTTTTTGATTGAGTTAACACAGATAGGCCACACATGAATGAAAGAATTGTAAAAAAATTATTAATAGAGGTAGTGAGTGAGTGGTCACCGTAATCGCCGGATATATGCTGTGCTTGCAAACTACTGTTACTAGTCATGGTAGTATTCTGAAAAATTACAACTTCTACTTTCCTCTGCTTTGTCTTCAAAGTAACACTCTTCGTCCAGTGACTGTCTTCTCTGTTTACATACACCTATTCTAACTATGAGGAAGATACCATCCAGGCAGCCATCCATCCATTCAAAGTAAATGTCAATCATTCTTCTTAATGTCTGACTCTCAACTGGACAAACCTTACTTTTTCTCACCGAAAAACAACCTTTTTATTTTATCTTGTAAAACGCCAGTCATGCATCCGCGCTTGACTTGCATTTGAATTTGAACCAAAGGATATATTTCACAGAAATACAGTTTCTGTTTCACCCATACAGGCAATCCTCTTCTCTTTCTCCTTCCACCCATCCTTGCTTCAGCCTGCAACCGGCCATACATCAGATTCCCAGCCACCTCGGGCAGCATCCAAAAACAAGTATCATTCTTTGCCAGTCATTAATTTTCACTCGCTCATCCTTCCTTACACCCTTTTTTCCCTTTTCGTTCATCCCATCCATCAAGTTCATCTCTGATCTGACTTGGCTTCTCGATAATAGTTTCACAGCTGAGTTGAAGTCAAATTTAGAGGAGGCCATTGGTTACTCATCAACTCCCGCTGCTATTGCTAATGAGAAGTCAAGGGTTACTGACTTCTACCTGGGTGACAAAAACTTAGTTCTAAATTTGTAAGTCTTCTTAACAGTAAAGTGTACTTGTACTGTACAACATATACACCCCTGCAGAGAGCCCACTCTGCAATCTCAATAAGTAAGGAATATATTAGCTTACCACTGGCCGCCACTACCGTGTCATTCCCCACAGCAGTTCCTGCTGGCTGTGGCACCGCATCCGACCCTGGCGTGCCCACCTCCGCGCTGGCCCCGGCACTGGTGGTTGGCTGTGCCGATGGTGTTACGCCTAGAAAAAACATTTAATATTTTTAGATGCCATATACACCACTCCCTATTTTGTCTAGGAATGAACATAGTTACTAGTAGTACATAAACAAATTTAATAATTTGTGACTCTCTAGTCTAAACTAAAAATGTCCCTTTCTTCGGGGAAGGGTGTTTTTTATTTATGCTTAGCCATAACATGTGATGCTACTCCTTTTGACACAACTGATGAATGCTTGCTTTTTACACGCATCATTTTTCTCATAACAGACAGAAGCTTCCCTTCTATGAACAAGAGCAATATCATCATCATTTGTTAGTCGGAGTCGTCAACAATTCATCCCCACTAAGACTTTAAGTTCCAACCAGGTGAGGGCTCTCCCACAATTAATTTGTGAAATCAGCCATTTTTCAGTCGTTCACCGTTTGTTATATGACATTGATTTTAATAAATGTTTTTATATAATGCACAATTAAAATTTTTACAGAGTACACACAGAGCTAGATGTTTTACTTTTAATAAAGCTTTAAAAGTTACATAGACTCTGGTTGTTGGTCATGAGTGAGTGAGCGAAAGGGTTTGCAATTTGCAAGCATGAATCTGTGACTCTGAGAGGTCAGGACTCTGACTCCAAAGTCTTATGTTCTGGGTTGTATAATCATTGGGGATCATCGCTGTATTCGGGAGCTAAATAATGACTCTCTGACACACTAGCTAGTCAGTAAAGAGTTTGGGGGTTCAACTTCTGTTATGAATGAGGTATGTGGAAAGTCTAACTGCGCCTATTATAATTTATAACCAATGTCTTATTTCTTGTCCATAGTTCTGTATGTGCAGAATAGTCCCTGCAACAGTAGTAGTATGTCCACCAATCCAATCAAAAAGTAAACTAGTATCTTATCCTTGGTGGCCATTGACATTTTATTGTTGGGAATTGTCAAAGCATAAACATTTAGAAGACTTCAATAGACATTATGGACAATCCAGACGACTGCACTCAGTGCCTAGAGCTATTGCTGAATAAGAGTTTTGTTAAACAGTACACCTTTTCCCAAATATGCAAGCTTAGCTAGCTACACAGACAGACTAATAATAATCTAGTAGTAGCACAGAGAGTCATAGTAGAGGCAGGATAAGAATTTAGAAAAAGTCTACAAGAAGATCAAAGACGATTTAGGAAAAAATAGAATTATGAGGAACGTTTGGAATAAATAGGCGCTGTAAAAGATAGGGAAGTATAATTAACAGAATATTAACAGGAAAACTTACTGGGGCCAGCAGAGGAGCCCTCGGTGGACCTATCCTGGCCTTCCTGTTGTTCCTGCTCCACCGGCGCCGCTACCTCCACTTCTGTCCTCTTGCCCCTGCAGGGGATCTGATGTACAAGAAAAAAAGACATAAACATGGATGATTGTTGTCAACAAAATCCAACATTTCAAAAAACAATAACAAATTATTTCGGGGAAATAGACAACAATTGCACTAAATTCATTGACCTATCTGATGTGGTCTACTAGGATATTAGTATTGCTGAATTCACAAAATATCTACTTGGAAAGTTATGTAACTCTCCCTAAACCAACTACAAAAAGGTTCTACTAGGACTGGCAGGCAGCACTCCACAGCACGCAAAGTGACAGACACAGACCGCCATGACTGCAGACCAATAAAAAGTTTCCTACTAAATAATCAGTCATAATATACTCAAACTATCAATACACCACCACTATCTCATCTTAGTGGCAGGAGTACAAAGAAGGACTGGACTTGAGTTACTAGTGTCTAGCATTACGCAGTTTTGTAAAGTACACTCGTACATAATCACTCAGGACAAATGAGCACAAAATTGAAAACAAGTAGGCATAGTAGCACCACCAGTGAGCAGGCGAGCACCTGCAATCACAGAACCTTTTAGGTTTAAAGCATTTTATTAAGACAAAAACATAGGGAGAGGGAGCAGGAGGTTAGGGTTACATACATTCAAGCGAAGAAGATGAGCATGATACTATGAGTGCGACGGTGGACTAGTCCGCTGTGGAAAAGGAAGCAACAGCAAATGAGAAAAGCTAAATATAAGTAACACCTCCAGTCTGAGCATAGTCAACACCATCAGTCTGAGCAGAGAGAAAAAAGCAATAACACAAAGAAACCCAACCCACCATCCCCTAGAACCTCCCCCGAAACACCCCAACTCACCCCAACTCCCCTCCACCCCTTGTCCAATGTACCGCTAATAACACTACCTGCCCTCCCACCACGCCCCCCCTGCCCATGAGCCCAGCCCCGTTGCCCCTCCTAGTCAGCTGAAATCACCGGTGGCGTCAACCTTAGAAGCCTGAGGTACCTCGGACAGGTGAGTTCCCTAAATTCCGTAGTTAAAAGCGCATGAAAGGGTTGCCACAGCTCATCAAATTGGTCCACCTCCCCCGCTACCGTGAGTGATAATTTTTCCATACCCAGCACATGCCAGAGCCTGTGCAACCAGCCAGTGATGGAGGGGACTGTGGTGGTGCGCCAGTGGATTAGGATGTTCTGAACCGCTGAGCCCAGCGCTATCGCGATTTGCCTGCCCCTGCGGGACTTCAGCGGGTACATCAGGCCATTAGGAAGGCCCAGCAATACATACGCCGGAAAGCGCGGTAATTCGATTTCAAAATGCACATCAATCTCATCAAGAACTTCCTTCCAATAAGCGGCCAACAAGGGACAATCCCAAAAAATATGTGAAAGGGTCCCCACCCGACCACGACCTCTCCAGCACTCCCTCTCGATATGCCTGTTCATCTCGTGCAATCTCTCTGGGGTGTAGTACCAATATGTGGACACCTTGGTGAATGTTTCAGTGAGGCCAGTGTGATATGCCGAGTGTCTCGCACGGTGTGCAATCTGGTCCCACTCCTTATGGCTAAGTGTCCTACCCAATTCCCGGTGCCATCGTTCCCTGCCCGGATTATAGTAGTGAAACGGAGGGGGCTGTAAGAACTTGTAGAGATCGGTGATCAGTTTAGCATCGGAGGCGCGGGTCACCATCCACCACTCATATGGTGTTATCTGACGATCAGCGGTGTCCCGCACCTGGGGTTGAAGCGCCCAGTGCCGGACCTGCATATATCGCAGTCTATCCGACTCCGGCAGTTGGAACTCCTGTTGAAGTTGCTGAAAGGGGACCACTTCCTCCGACCCATAAATCTGAAAGAGCGCTCGGCAGCCCGCTGTCCTCCAGTGGGAGAAAGCGCCCGGCTCCATCCCAGGGGAGAAATCAGGATTACCCGCTATTGGCGTAAAAGGCGAGGGGAACGTGGTGAGTTCCCGAACCTCACAAACTGTGTCCCACACCCTCTGGGCAACCCGCGTGACAAAGGAAGCATAAAGGTTGGGGGGGCGGTGAACCCGGCGCAAGAATGGAACTTCTTGGAGGGTACGCCCTGCCACCGCCTGGTCCTAAAAGAGCCAGTGCTTATCGGATTCCCACCTGCTCCACTCCACAAGGTAGCGCAACTGCGCCGCCTGAAAATATTTCCGGAGGTCCGGAATACCGAGGCCCCCCGCCTCCGGGGCGAGCGTGGAGAGAACCCTCTTCATCCGCGGCTTGCGGCCTTGCCAGACAAAGCGTGCGATGTCAGCTTGCGTCTGCCTGATCCAACCCACTGGAGGCTGGAGCGGCAAGGCTCGGAAAAGGTATAGAATCTGGGGCAGAACCGTCATCTTGACCGCAGCAATCCTGCCAAGCCAGGACAACAGGCTTTTGCTCCAGCGGCCAAGCTCCTCCTTGATCTTCTTACTAAGAGAGGCGTAATTAGCCGTTACCATCTCTGGCAACGTCGGCGCCAGCATAATCCCCAGGTATGGCACCAGGGATGATGACCACTGCATGGGAAAGAGCCACTGAAGGTCCCGTCTAGTATCCGCGGCCAGGGACACATCTAGAGCCACCGACTTGCCCATGTTCATTTTAAAACCGGCCACTCGCGAAAAAGCATCCAACTCGTGAACACAGGCGGGAAGGGACCTCCTGGGATCGTCCAGGGTCAGCAGGACATCATCCGCATAAAGACTGACCATGTGAACATACTGCCCCATCTTGATCCCGATCGCATCCGGGTTTTGGCGGATCCTCTGGGCAAACGGCTCCATGTAAAGAGCAAAGAGGAGTGGGGAAAGTGGGCACCCCTGCCTAGTGCCCCGCTCGATTGCAAAACTACGGGAGCTGCACCCATTGACCCTCACCGTCGCCGAAGGGTACCTGTAACAATTGAAAACCATTGAGCAGAATTTATCACCGATGCCCAGTTTCTTGAGCACCTGGTCAAGGTAAGGCCAGTGAACCCTGTGGAAGGCTTTCTCGGCATCCACCGCCAGCAGGATCCGCTCCCCTGGGATCCGTGAAGCCTTCTCCAGAATGTGCGCCACTCGTTTAGTATTGTCGACAGTTTGTCTGCCAGGCACAAAGCCAGCCTGGTCGGCCTCAACTAGACCCAGGAGGTGCAGGGCCAGCCTGGACGCTAGAATCCCCGTGTACAACTTGAGGTCGACATTCAGGAGCGAGATGGGCCTATATGAGCCGCATAAGGCCCGGTCCTTCCCAGGCTTCGGGATTACTGAGACCGTCGCTCTCAGGAGATCCGGTGGGATGGCTCCTGATTCGGAGAAGGAGTTAACCAGCCGGGCGAGGATAGGGGCCACAACCGGGCAGAAGGTTTTGTAAAACAGGGACGTGTAACCGTCCGGGCCAGGGGCTTTCCCGTGCTTAAGTCTGGCTATCGCGGAAATCACCTCTTCAACGTGGATGTTGCGCTCAAGGTATTCCGCCTGAGCGGGGTCCAGCACCGGAAGGGTCACGGATTCCAGATATTCCACGGCATCCCGTGACGAGGGGGGCTCCCCGGCGTACAGCGCCTCATAGAAACTACAAAAAGTTTCCGCCACCGCCGCATCACCAGAAACCGCCACCCTGTCAGCACCCAAGAGTTCCTTCACCATGTTACGCTGGTGCGCGACACGAAGCCTATGTGCCAAGAGTTTGCCACACCTGTCTCCCCCTGTGTAGAATGCATGTTTCAGATGCAACGCTGCGTATTTCGCCCTGTCCATGTCCAGCGCCGACAGGAGCTTCCTGGCAGCCCTCAACTGCCTCCAAACCCTTGGAGCTCCCGTACGGCGGTGGACCTGTTCCAGCTCCCGGACCTGGGAAGTCAGCTCCTCCCTCTTACGCTGCCGCTCCCTATTTTCTGCCGAGGAGATGGAAATGAAATAGCCCCTGAGAACCGCCTTCAGCGCCACCCACTGTGTCGCCAATGAAGTGTCTGAGTTACCGTTGTGTGCCTGGTATTCCCGGATCGCCTCCTCAATATGCTTTACAACTGTTTTTTTGTGCAGAAGGGTGTCCCTGAGGCGCCACACCCCCCGAGAGGGGGAGGTCGCCGGCCACGCAAACGTGCCCACGACCGGTGCATGATCAGACAGTGTCAGGACCCCAATGTCCGCTGCCGTAGCAGCGGCACGCATCGGTCCACTAACCAAAAAGTAGTCCAACCGTGTGTAGGTCCGGTGCGCATGCGAGTAATAGGAATAATCCCTATCTGTAGGGTGGAGGGTGCGCCAAAGGTCATGCAAATCCATGTCAGTGATTCGGGCCTTCCCGGCCTGGGAAAGTTCCCCAGTCTGCGGGAATCGCTGCGCTGATCTATCTAATGCAGAATCAAAGACTATATTTAAGTCACCCCCTAGTATGACATGACGATCAGGGGAGGCAGTTACGTCCACCAGCACCGAATCTAAAAAGCGTTCTTGATGGTCATTTGGGCTATATAAGGAGCCAATAGTAAACGACGTGTCCCCTAGGTGGAGGCGGTATGCCAAAAGCCTCCCCTTCTGTTCAGTAAATTTGTACACCTCCCCCCTGAAGGAGCTCGACAGCAGAATAGCCACCCCCGCAGTCTTGGACGCAGCAGAGGAGAAAAACTGGGTGGGAAACTTGGCTGGGCGCATTCTGTGACAATCACGGGACAACAAGTGGGTTTCTTGCAGGAGGCATATATCAGCTTGTGTCCCCTCCAGCAGAGACAAAATCGCCCTGCGCTTTACAGGGTTATTCAGACCCTTAACATTAAGGGTCACCACCTTCAGGGACGACATACCTCCCAGGGTCCGGAGACGTTATGCCGCGGGCAGGCAGCTGGCGGGGGAGGGGCGCAGGGCAGTAGCGCAGGACAGGCAAAATAGGACCAAGCGTTAACATATGAAATACCGGACGGTTCCTTCCCAACCCCTGAACAACTCCCAACCCCACCCGAAACGAACCAATGGCAACTAGCCAAATTCCCACTCAAACACAAACAACCCATTGTCCCAGTCAAGTCCCAAAACGGACAAGTCTGCAGAAAGTACCAACAGTGGACGTCCGGCCACTCGCTCTCCCCGCTCCCCCCCGGCCCTCCCTCCGACCCCCAAACCTGGCACCGAAGAAGCTATGTCCATCTCCCCCCGGAGTGAGTCTACGCCGTCAAGGCCACACCGTTCGTGGCGGCCGAGTCCCTGGCCGCCTCTTTCAGAGCGCTGGCCATGTCCGCTCTGATGGTGGGCGAGTCAGGTCGCCCAGCGCTCGCCGCTGATCTCCTCCTCGCTGACCACCGTCGTCCTCCTCTATCCGAGCGCCTCCAGGTCGGTGTTGCTCCATCCTCCTCCGTAGCCGTGAGACCCAAGACGCCGCAGACATCCTGCAAGGAGCGCAGCTGGTGCAGTACCCCTTTCCAGCAGAATATCAAACGAAAGGGATGCCCCAGGAGTACGGTGTCTCGTGCTCTCGCAGGAAATCGGTTGCAATCTTGAAGGACCTGCGCTTCTGTAGCGTGATGGCAGACAGGTCCTGATACAGCGCCACAGGTCGCTCTCGGAATGTCAATGGTTGTTTTCTGCGGGCCTCGGACATGATGCGCTCCTTCACAGGAAAGTCAGGGAGGTAGGCCAAGATGTCCGGCGGAGGTGCCGCCGACTGTCGCTGTCGGCCGACTCTGTGGGCCCTGTCGATGCGGATCGGGAAGTCCGCGGCCTCTCCCAGAATCTCCCGGAACAAGTCCTGCAAGTAGCCCACCAGGTCTGTTCCCTCATCTGCAGACGGTACACTCCGTACCCGTACATTATTCCTCCTCGACCTGTTCTCCAGGTCCTCGTTATGGGCTTGGAGTTCAACATGTTGCTCCCTGAGACGGAGAACGTCCTGTTGCAAATGGACAATCTCGTCGTCCCGACGTTGGGCCGCCGCTTCCACCGTCTCCATCCATTCGCCGAGGCCCTCCACCTCCCTGCGGACCTCGCGTACTTCACTGGCCACCTCCTGCTTCAGCGTCTGGAAGTTAGCCTTAAACGAGCTGAACAGTTCCTCCATGAAGGACCTTGTGACGGGGGGCTCACCCCCGGTCGGGTCCGCAGCAGCCCGGGAAGAGCCCGGAGACGGTTGCGCCCTGTCTCGCTGTTGCTGGGCCCTGCTAAGCATGTCCGGCAGGGTGCGATCCCCCTTCCTCGATCCTCCTTTTCCGGACATTTGTGCCCCGTATGCTGTCGCACTCAACTGAGGCGGGAACACTGGCTCCGGCCAACTGCAGTAGGCTCGGCCCTCGATGAGTCTCCAACGTTCGGCAGAGCCCCTCCAGAGGGAACGCCCGGCCAGGTAGGGACACCAGGGGACCTGCGCCACAGATGACAAAATGGCGGGTCAGTCTCGTCGCAGAGGGCCATTCGGTGCCCAGCCAAAATTTCAACAGAGACCCCCGCAGAGGGAACCCCGGCTGGCGCGTCCCGCAGGAAGGGAGAGCTGTGCAGGGGCAGAGGCGTAGGAGACGGCCTCAGGCGACACTGAAGGAGGGCTGCGTCACCGTCGCCGTGAAGACAAGATGGCGGGCAGATCATCCAGGCCCGGCGATGCCACCAGGGCCACTCTAAGAGCCAGGTATACAGAGGAAAGTTCTATCCAGGGCCGTCCAGCTAAAGAGGGAAACAGTAGACCTGGCTCCAATCCTAAGCACTGTCGCCAACTGGCCACAGGGCCGGGGCCCGCACAACGTGAGAGGCCACCACCGCAAGTTCAAGCACCACCACGATCACACGGCAGGGTCCTCGCTCAGCGATGTCACACAGCAGTTGTCCCTCTGACGATCCCCGTCGAGTACCGGGGCGAGCTCCACTCCTGATCGCTAGACATCAGCACCAGGCCCCAGCCGAGGCACCCGGACAGCGCCCCGCTCTGCTCTGCCTCCAAGGCACTCCACCGTCTGGTTATCGGTCTCGTAGCGTGCTTCCGCCGGAGCGATCGGGGCCAAAGTAGCATCAATGTGTGCCCCAGGGTCTCCGCCGCCCGTCTCTCAGCCGCTAAGCTTCAGCGGGGGGAGAGAAGCTAACAAAAAAGGGCTCGGGCCTAGTCGGGCCGGAGGAGCTGCGGGAAGAAGCATCCGCTCACCCCGCCATCTTGGCCACGCCCCCACAGAACCTTTTGAAACATAATTTACCTGCAATGTAATCTCTAGTGTCTAGTATTACGCAGTTCTGTAAAGTACACTCATACATAATCAGTCACCCAGGCCAAATGAGCACAAAATTGAAAACAAGTAAGCATAGTTGCACCGCCAGTGAGGAGGCGAGCACCTGCAATCACAGAACCTTTTGAAACATAATTTACCTGCAATGTAATCAGCAGCATTCTTGCTCTTCAGAAAAAAAAAATATTTGCAATATCATAACACAGAGCAGGAGAAAACAAAGTAGTGATCAAATAGCTACTAGTACTCACCAATCCCAGGGATCTCCACATCAAGCAGGTCGAGCAGGTTGTGTTCCCGGTCCAGGATGTCTGACCACCGGTGTGTCATCTGGTTGTAGGTGCGCCGGACCCCAGATTCCCGATACGTGACCCGGCACACCTTCCCCATAGCTGCCGACGCTCCTGGAGCCCGTACCTGGTACCGGGCCGGCTGCCTGACGCGACGGTCTTGGGGAGGTGGCGTTGGACAAAGAAAACCAGTGCGGCCACCTCCACCGTGGTGAAGATCTCCCGGGCAGTTACTTCCCTTTGCCATGGTCCTGGACAGGAAAGAAAAATAAAATAGGAAAGAAAGAATAGGGAAAAGTAAATAAAAGAAAAGAGTTAGAAAAAGTAGTTTTAAAGTAACCAAAAGTAGAAAAAAGCACAAAATATAGATGTAGGAAAATAAAGCGATAGATAATGAGTAAAAAAATTAAAACAAAGTTCAAGGAAACAAAGGATTGCAAAGATTAAAGGAGGATTGAAAAAGCATGCCAGAACCATAGCAATGAATGAAAAACAAGATGGCTGCGCCCATTGCGACCACATGGGTAAGTTCCCGCGATATTTCCCCCGCGAGCACACAAAAACAGACATGAACACATAATTGCGGCCCGCACGCAGAATATGCACAACGCGAGCATGCAGCTGGCGCCCGGAAATGGAAATACGCAACGGAAACACTGAAAACAAGATGGCCGCGCCCATGTACGACCGCATGGGTAACTTTGTGGTCGCCGTACTGAAAAAAAACCCGCAAACATGCAAAGCGCCCCTCAAGCATGCAAAAATAAAAAAATCCACAAATTCGCACAAATTTTCAGATTTTGCAGACCGCGAATTCGCAAATTCCGCCTATACTTACCCCAAGTATGGCAGAGACATGCGGGAGGAAAGTCCCCCAAACGGCCACAAACCGCAAGCGGTTTTACGGGTGTTGCAGCCCAGGGGAAGAATCAATGACTTCCCTATGTTCATCTTAAATCCCGAAACGTTCCCAAAGGTCTCCATTTCCTTAGGAAAGCTAGCACAGAACGTTCGGGATGGTCTACTGCTGCAAGGATGTCTGCATACAGACTAATGGCATGCGGCTCACCTCCAAACTTAACACCCACACTATCCGAATTGTCGCGGATTCTTTGTACGAATGGTCCGATATATAGGGCAAACAACAGAGTCCATAGCGGGCATCCCTGCCTAGTACCTCGCCAAATGTCAAAGTGTTGCGAGCCCGCCCCATTACCCCAAATGGTCGCCTGAGACGCGTCGTAACAGCTAGCGACCCATGATTGGAAGCCATCCCCAATTCCGAAGCGCACCAAGGTCCTGTCTAGATATCTGCAATCCTCCCTATTGAATAAAATGGGCTTTATTGATTACATGCATGAGTCACTTAGTGTTATCGCTACATTGCCTGTTGGGAATGAAGCGCTATTGGTCGGGCTCTATGATGCCCGGCAGGCAGGGACCTAGCCTAGCCGCCAGAATCCCGGTAAAAATTTTGAGGTCTAAATTAAGCAATGAAATGGGCCTGTATGCGGTACACTGTGATGCGTCTTTGCCGGGCTTGGGCAACACAATGATATCTGCAGAGAGCATGTCTTGGGGGATGGAGCATGGTCCCTGAAAAGAGTTGAACAATTTGGTAAGTATAGGCGCTAGCAGTGGGCAAAAAGCTTTATAAAAGCCTGCAGAAAAAACATCTGGCCCTGGTGCTTCAGAGGCTTAAGTCGTGCTATTGCCGACACTACTTCCTCCGTCCGTATCGGAGCATCTAAAGAAAGCGCGTTGGCCTCATTGAGGGCTGTAACCGACGCCTCTGCGAGGTAGGCGACCCCACCCTCTGGGTCTAAGGCTGGGTCCACAGCATAGAGTGAGGCATAAAACGCTCAAAATGCTTCCGCTATCTGATCATCCTCCAGATGCATGTGCCCCCCATGGTCCTGAATCGAGGGGATTTTACAGCGGAGGACCTTAGCTCTCAGCTTACTGGCCAGTAGACACCCTGTTTTGTCACCACCCACGTAGTATGTGTGTCGGAGACGTAAAGCCGCATATTCTGCTCAGTCCAGGTCCAGTCTCGCGAGCTGGGCACTAGCCGCTTTTAGCCGGCGCCAGATTCTGTGGGCCACTGTTCTACAATCTACCCACTCCAATTCTAGCACCTGCGCCAATAACGCCAGCCTCCTATCCTTGCATTCTCGAGCTTCCGCTGCAGCTATGGCTATGAGGTCACTGTGTACCACTGCCTTAAATGCCCCCCACACCGCAGTTACTGGCACATTAATGCTCAAGTATTCCATATTTGTTTGTGTAATTGTTGTGGCACCCCTTTGCGTTGTAACAGTGTCTCTCTGAGGCGTCATCAACCTTTGTGTTGTTTCAGACGGGGGACCTCTAAATGAAGTGTGACCTCTTCATGGTCTGACAATGCTGCTGTGATAATGTTGGTGTCCTTGACTAAGGAAGCGAGGTCGGTAGACCCCAGAAAGTGGTCCATCCGGGCATATGTGTGGCGTACATGTGAATAGAATGTGTATCCCTTGGTGTTTGGGTGTGTCTCCCTCCATAGGTCTACAAATCCTCTGCTGGCCAATCACCGCTTACCCTCTTGGGAGATTGCGCCTGTGGAGCCAGTGGAGCCATATCAGTGGCCTGACCTGTCCTTGTCCCTGCCAATCACCAAATTATTGTCACCTCCCACCAACGTGCATTGTGATTGAAATAGCAGAACATTTGCCAAGGCCCCTGTGAGAAAGGATTCCTACTTTGTGTTAGGAGCATACATCGACTCTATAGCCACCGACATGCCCTCCACTTGCACAGTATACTCTAGGAGTCTGCCCTTAGTTTTGGTGATCTTGTCCCCTACCTGGCCCTGGAAATACTTAGCAAATAGAAGAGCTACCCCTCTTTTTTCTCTACAGTGAATGAGAAGTATTGCTGAGAGAAAGCCTTGGAGCGCATGCGGTGCCAATCTTTTGAGAGCAGGTGCGTTTCTTGCAGCAGACATATTGCAGCCCCTGAGTGTTCCAGAAAGGATAGGATGGCCCTCCGTTTTATAGGGTTGTTAGACCCCTTTACGTTTAAGGTGAGAACCTTCAGGACCTCGTCACACATGAGTGAAGTTGGAACGGGCCCTGCTTTCTCTCAGGGCAGCCGGTAGTCCCCTGGCCTTGCCCCCCCAGAAGCGAGACATCGAAGCCCACCCCCAATCTGACCTCTCCCCTCCGACCCCCCACAACCACCCCGACTAACCAACTCCCATCCCAAACCTGAACTCTCCTCCCCCCAATGCCTCCCCCCTCCCTAAACCCAACACCATTTTCCCAACAAATGAGCAATGTCCCAGTCCTGCCCTCTCGCATCACAGGGCTGTGGTGAGTTACCTGCTGGAGCGTGCAACCGTGTCAACCTCCGTGGCCCCCCGCCCGCCCCCCATTTTCTGAATTGCAAATGTGCTGATGATTCCCCCCATTTTAATCAATCAGTCTGACGACGAAGTGTCTTTTGCCACTTCCTGGATGCGTTGGCCCTCTCCTGCATGATGGTATGAGAATCGGGCTTCAAGCTCGCAGCAGGTGAGCGCCTTCGAATGACTTGGTGTCAGCCTCCCCTAGATGATCGCCGGGAAGGTTTCGGTGACTTGGACTCCTCCATCTGTTCGATGCCCAACAGGGTGCATGTTTCTTGGAGTGAGCGAGGTTGGGAGAGGGTGCCATTCCACTTAAATATCAGGTGAAACGGATGACTCCACGAGTAGGAGATCTCTTTGTCCCGTAAGAGTCTGGGGCCACTTGGAATGCCTTCCTTTTTGGGAGCTTGATGGTCGAGAGGTCCTGATATAATGCTAAGGGCTAGCCCTAGAACCATAGGGGTTGTTTCCGCCTTGCCTCCCTCAGGATTCATTCTTTAAGCGGAAAGTCTGGCAAGAAGGCTAAGATGTCTGGGGGAGGGGCAGACGCACACCTCACCAACCCCACTCTGGGAGCTCTATCAATCCTAATGACAAAGTCAGCCGATTCCCCCAAATTGTCTCGGAACAGGGCCTGCAGGTAGATCGTTATATCTGCCACTTCTTCTTTAAGTGGGACCCCCGTACCCGAATGTTGTTCGGTCGGGACCTGTTTTCTAAGTCCTCCACATGCCCCTGCAAGTCCAGTTGCTGGGGCATGTCCACTTGCTGGCATATGACTTCTTGCTCGAGCTGCTCTATCTCCTCGCTTCTTTCCTGGTCTGCTTCCTCGATAGTGGCCACACTCTCGCCAAGACTGTCCACCTCTCTTCTGATCTCTCTGATCTCCCCTGTGACCTCCTGCTTCAACGTTTGATCGCCCCTGGAGAGGACGGCCCCTTTTCCCTCTTTGGCTGTCCCTTATTAAGCATCTCTGGGAGTGTGCGGTCTCCTTTCTTCCTCTGGCCGGCCATGTTGTGCTACTTGTTGTTGCGCGTGCTACCCTCCCCGCTGTCTTTCCCCTCCAGGCTGCCGCCCCTGTGGTCATTTACCACCTCCGGCGTTGGCCTTTTCAGCCTCACTGCTTTGTTGGATAGTGGCTTTCTGCACCCAGTGCAAGTGTGTTGTCGCAGGTCTCCACTCACAGCCTCCTCCGATGCCCCCTATGCTGAGGTCCCATCTCTTGTAGTTTCAGCTGAGATCTTGGGGCATCCGAAGGTCCGGAAATCCCACCGTGGGACCACCACCTCCTGTGTTCTTGCCTGGGAGGCGCCCCTTCCCTCTCGTCGTGGTGCGCTGGCTCGGGGGTGGTGCCAACAGCCGGACGCCCGTCCCTAGCCATGGGCCGGTCCAGACCCCCTTTCCAAAGTGGCCACCCCCTGGCGTGATCAAAGCCCGGGCCTTCTTGTGGCCCCTCCTTCTCAGTCCCGGTCTGCTGTGGCTGCCTCTCTTATCGCTGGTGGGTCGGCAGCAGCGCTCACCCAGCACCCCTAGGCCCACCGGGCGCCCCGGGGCCAGCACCACCCCTTGGCTGCCTTAGGAGATATTCACCCCCTTGGGGACCCCTTGGGGCACCTGCTTGTCCTCAACAATGTCTCAGGCGACAGTCTGCCTCCAGCCGGCGCCAGCTATGACTCAGGGCTCAGGGTGCCACCTCCCCACGTTGAGCAGCCCCCCTGCTCCTCACCTCTCTGTGCTCCACCTCGTCCTGACGCTGCAGGGTCAACCGGTGTGCTTGCTGCCCCTCGGGGCGGGCATCACTCTTCCCGGCTGTGCCCAGAGGTGCCCGACACAGCCACCAGTTGCAGGCCTCTCGACCCTTCTTTCGAGTTACGCGCCGCCGCCCGCACTCCTCTCTCGGGCTACGGGGCTGACAGCGTTCTCCCGCTTCATCTCGCGGAGCTTCCGAGACCACCGGCGGGGGGCGCGGGAACCGTCGGCGCCCCCTGAGACCTGCCCCGATCTCCGCAGTCACTGGGTCCTCCTGGCCGGACGCCTCTCGGTCCTCTCGCCCTGCTCAGCATGTGGGCGCCATTTCGCGGCTGGCAGCGGCTATGCGCACCGCGCTCCACCGCTGTGCTCCTCACGATCGGCGGTCACCGTGGCAGCCCCGCAGTGCCCCCTAGCTTTCCCACCCCCGGCACAGCTTCGTGGGGGGAAAAACCTGCATTTAACGGTCCTCGGAGGAGCCGGATTTGAGGAGCACACAGGACTTGCGACCTTCTAGGCCGCCATCTTGGCCACACCCCAGTGCTTTTCTTTTTAACATAATATCACAGGAGTACAACAGACTACACAATTAGATAAGGGTATGACTGAAAGGTTAAACAATCTCAACAACATAGCTTTAATGATGGCTCTACACCTGTGGTTTCCAAAGTGTGCGCAGCGGCACACTGGTGCGCCGTGAAGGGAAGCCAGGGGCGCCGCGCCGCTGCGCAGGATGTGGGTCTGAGAAAAAAATAATTATCCTCAAAATGCAGTTAAACTATGAGCTGACAATTTTGGAGCTGGGGAACCGGGTTCGACCCTCCACGACAGCTCAGAATCCTGTGTCATTCTGGGCAAATCACTTAATCTCCCAGCGCGTACCAAAACAGAATAAATTAATGTATCCTTGTGTAACGTGACTGGTGCTATTCGGGTCTCCTAGTAACATGGAAATAAAAAAAGTTATGTCAGCTTTTCTGCAAATGACTTGAGATTTTCAGCTCAGAACTCCTGCTGAGTACAACTTCACTATAATAGTTAATCATTTTCTGTAAACTCCTTCAAACCTAATTTTGTAGGTACGCATATGTAATTCCTTAAATAGAACAAGCACTAATGTTTTCTCTAGCAGTGCGTATTTGCTACATTGTCTGGGACCGTTGCAGGTATTATAAATAATGGTTTAAGTGTTCATGGAACCAAACACAATATTACCTGTTTTTATTGCTAGGCAAAATAGCCGTGTTTTCATTACTGCACTGCACTTTTTATTTTTTTGCCATATCAGAACATCAGGCAAAATTAAACCTGACGCCTTATGCTTAAAGAATGCAGTAGGAGGAGCATGGGGCCATGTGTTAAGCTGTAAAATAGAATGTATTACCTTCGTATTGTTGCTGCAATAGCGTCAGTCTCCACTCCATGGTAATTCATGGCTATGCTCATCAATTCTATTATGTCTATGTGGGACCTGGGTGCTTCGTCCTACAGTGCAGAATCATACTTCAGATTCTGAGTTGAGAATTATTATTTCTTTGGATGAACTAACTGTTATCTGATTAACTCTGTGTGGCAACTTGTTTGAAACTGGACTCTAACTAGTAAGAGACTAGTAAGTTTAGTAAGGTTATTATTGGACGTATTCCATTTTTTTTCCAGGCTATGTGCAATCAACTTAATCTCTTTGGATATTTATTTTGGAGACTTGTTGTTGCATTTGACCGCCTGGACCTCGTCCCGAACGGTTGCTCCCCCACGCTGCCTGGCTCCTGCCTGCAATCCTTTTCCCAGTGCCTACAGCTGAAGCGTTTTCAAGCAGCCCTCGTGTGTGGTATCGTAGCTCTTGGCTCAGTGCACTGTGAATTGTAGTGGCGCTTATATTAGCAATCAGCCTCCGTGTGCATCTTCATAGCGCTTGTGATCGGTGCATTGTGAATTGTAGTGGCGCTTATATTAGCAATCAGCCTCTGTGTGCATCTTCATAGCGCTTGTGCTCTGTGCATTGTGAATTGTAGTGGCGCTTATATTAGCAACCAGCCTCCGTGTGCATCTTCATAGCGCTAGTGTCTGGCTCATTTGGGTAGCGCTTGAACATAACTGCATTTGGTAGCGCTTTTTACCTATTCCTAACAGTATTAAGTCCTTAGCGCTTTACCTGCTTTCAGTGCATTCCTTCATAGCTGGCATTGCACTGTGCTGGTTTCGATTCCTACCCCTCCCACCATTTTGTTGTTGTGCTTTCCCCTGCCCCGCCTCCCCGCTACCGCCTCCCAGCTGACCCGCCCACGCTCCGCCCCCCTCCACTCTTCATTTATGTCAGATGTCCCAACGCGCAGCGTCCACGCGCTACGTACACGCCGAAGGTGCGCCAAAGGTAAGCCCGTCTACGCCCGTCCGCGCCTGGACCGCGCCCAGCCCCAGACCCCATGCCCCTCTCGCTGCGCTGCCCTCCCGCATCACCTACGATGCTGCAACCCTCCTAGCCCTTAACCCCGGTCGCGCTCCCAACTGCGTCCTAGCCGCCCCTGGACAAACCCATGGACCTTTCTCCTGCTTCTCCTGCAAATTCAGCGGCACCGACAACATCTCCGCTACGACCACACCACAGATTCCCAACCCCAACCACCTACAATGCATCCTTCTCAACACCCGATCTGTCCACAGGCACGCCATTGACCTATGGAATCTACTAGACACCATTTCTCCGGACATCGCCTTCCTTACGGAAACATGGATGAATGCTTCCTCCGCACCAGACATCACCATTGCCATCCCTGAAGACTATAAAATCACTCGCAAAGACCGTACCAGCCACACAGGAGGAGGAATCGCTATCGTCCATAAGAAATCAATCCGCATCTCAACCAGCTCTGACGCCAACCTCGCCAACTCCGAACACCTTCACTTCCAGATCCACATCGACCCCAAAACCACACTCAGAGGCACCCTCCTCTACAGGCCACCAGGACCCCGCGCAAAATTCAGTGAAGACATCACGGACTTCATCACTCCACACGCGCTCCCCTCCAAAGACTACATCCTTCTGGGAGACCTCAACTTTCACCTCGAAAAGATTAACGACCGCAACACCGCACCCTCGTGGACAACCTCGCCAACCTCGGACTTAAACAACTAGTCACTTCCCCCACCCACATCGCAGGTCACACACTCGACCCCATCTTCACATCCAGCAACCATGTCTCCTTCAGCCACACTACGGACCTCCTCTGGACTGACCACAGCTGCGTTCACTTCACCTACAACAAACCAAAACCCAGCATCCACCTCCAACCTTCCCTACAAAGGAACTGGAACAAAATCACCACGGACCAAATCTCCGCATCGCTCCTTCAAAACACCCCAGCCCTCTCTTCTAACGCTAACGAAGCCGCCGCCAACCTCACCCTATGGTTATCCAACACCGCTGACACCTTAGCACCACTGAAAAAACGTCAAAACAAACCTGGCAGCAAGAAGGCCTCATGGTTCAACGATGATCTCAAGAAGTCCAAGAAACTCTGCCGCTCCCTTGAAAAGGCCTGGAAAAAAGACCCAACCACCAGCACCAAGGACGCCTTCAAAAACGCCACCCGCACTCACCACCAACTGATCCGAAAAGCCAAGAAAACAGCATTCAAGGATCGACTTGACAACAACGCCCACAACAGCAAGGAACTTTTCAACATCGTCAAGGAATTTTCCAATCCCTCGGCCAACTCCAACGACATCACCCCCTCTCAAACCCTCTGCGACTCCCTAGCCTCATTTTTCCACAACAAGATTGCAGACATCCACAACAGCTTTGACAACCAACCCGGAAACCAACCCACCCTACCATTTGCTGATCATCTTCCCCCCGTGAACACCCTTAACGACTGGAACCCAATCTCCACTGAGGACACCATCCGCCTGATGAATTCCATCCACTCAGGATCCCCCACAGACCCATGTCCTCACCACATCTTCAACAAAGCAGACTCCGTCATAGCACCGCACCTCCGAGACGTCATCAACTGTTCCTTCAACTCCGCCACCTTCCCGGAAGACTAGAAACACGCTGAACTCACCGCCCTTCTGAAAAAACCCACAGCGGACCCCACCGAACTCAAAAATTACCGCCCCATCTCGCTTCTTCCATTCCCGGCCAAAGTCATCAAGAAAGCTGTCAATAACCAGATCGCCGCCTTCCTCGAAGCCAACAAATCCCTCGACCCCTCACAATCTGGCTTCCGAGCAAAACACAGCACTGAGACCGCCCTCATCGCTGCAACAGACGACATTCGAATGGAGACACAGTCGCCCTCATCCTCCTCGACCTCTCTGCAGCATTCGACACAGTCTGCCACAGCACCCTTTTACAACGCCTCAATAACATCGGAATACAAGGAAAAGCACTGAAATGGATCACCTCGTTCCTCACCGGAAGAACCCAGAGAGTCCGCCTTCCACCATTCAAGTCCGAGGCCTCTGAAGTCATCTGCGGCGTACCACAAGGATCCTCACTCAGTCCCACCCTCTTCAACGTATACATGAGCCCCCTCGCGACCATCGCACGCCAACACAACCTCAACATCATCTCGTACGCGGATGACACTCAACTGATCCTTTCCCTCACCAATGACCCCAGCACCGCCAAAACCAACCTACACGAAGGAATGAAAGAAGTGGCCGAATGGATGAAACAAAGCCGTCTGAAACTGAACTCAGACAAAACAGAAGTCCTCATCTTAGGTACATCCCCCTCTGCATGGGACGACTCCTGGTGGCCGGAAGCCCTCGGAAAAGCACCCATCCCGACAGACCACGCACGGAACCTAGGCGTCATCCTGGATTCTTCACTCTCTATGAACAGACAAGTCAGCGCCGTATCCTCTTCCTGCTTCAACATTCTTTGCATGCTCAGAAAAACATTTCGCTGGATCCCCTCCGAAACAAGGAAAACAGTCACCCACGCTCTGGTCACGAGCCGACTGGACTACGGAAACACCCTCTACGCAGGTACTACCGCAAAACTCCAGAAGAAACTCCAACGAATCCAAAACGCCTCAGCCAGACTCATATTAGACATCCCACGCAACGAACACATCTCTGGTCACCTTAAAGACCTCCACTGGCTACCCGTCAATAAGAGGATCACTTTCCGACTGCTTACCCACGCACACAAATCACTCTACGACATCGGTCCAGAATGCCTCAACTCTCGATTGTCCTTCTACACCCCCCCCGCCAACTACGTTCTTCCAGCCAAGCCCTCGCCTCTGTACCCCGCATCAACAAGACCACCATGGGAGGCAGATCCTTTTCATACTTGGCCGCTAAAACATGGAACTCACTCCCCGCTTACCTTCGCCTTACCCAGAACCACCTAGCATTCAGAAAGCAACTTAAAACGTGGATATTTGACAAGTAATCCTCCTCCCCTTCCCGAGCGCCTTGAAACCCTCCGGGTATGTAGTGCGCTATATAAATTCTATGACTTGACTTGACTTGACTTTGATGTATTGGGTGGGTGCATGGTCAGGGGCCTGGTGAAGAGCGTTGGGTGGGTGAGTGCAGGGTCAGGGGCCCGGTGGAGAGCTTTGAGTGGGTGGGTGCAGGGTCAGGTCCTGGTGGAGAACATTGGGTGGGTGGGTGCATGGTCAGGGGCCTGGCGGAGAGCGTTGGGTGGGTGGGTGCAGGGTGAGAGGCCTGGTGGGGAGAGTTGGGTGGGTGCAGGGCCAGGGTCCTGGTGGAGAGCTTTGGATGGGTGAGGGCAGGGTTACGGGCATGGTGGAAAGCGTAGAGTGAGTGCAGGGTCAGTGGTCTGGTGGAGAGCGTTAAGTAGGTAGGTGCGGGGTCAGGGGCCTGGTGGAGAGCTTTTGGTGGGGGGTTGCAGGGTGGGGGGCCTGGTGGAGAGCTTTGGGTGGGTAGGTGCAGGGTGGGTGCAGGGTGAGAGGCCTGGGGGGAGCGTTTGGTGGGTGGGTGCAGGGTCAGGGTCCTGGTGGAGAGCGTTGGGTGGGTGGGGGCAGGGTTACAGGCCTGGTGGAGAGCGTAGGGTGAGTGCAAGGTCAGGGGTCTGGTGGAGAGTGTTAAGTGGGTGGGTGTGGGGTCAGGGGCCTGGTGGAGAGCATTGGGTGGGTGGGTGCAGGGTGGGGGGCCTGGTGGAGAGCTTTGGGTAGGTGGGTGCAGGGTCAGGGGCCTGGTGGAGAGCGTTGGGTGGGTGCAGGGTCAGGGGCCTGGTGGAGAGCATTGGGTGTGTGTGGGGTGAGAGGCCTGGTGGAGAGCATTGGGTGGGTGGGTGCAGGGTCAGAGGCCTGGTGGAGAGCATTGGGTGGGTGGGTGCAGGGTGAGAGGCCTGGTGGGGCGCTTTGGGTGAGTGGGTGTAGGGTCAGGGTCCTGGTGGAGAGCGTTGGGTGGGTGGGGGCAGGGTTACGGGCCTGGTGGAGAGCGTAGGGTGAGTGCAGGGTCAGGGGTCTGGTGGAGAGGGTTAAGTTGGTGGGTGCGGGGTCAGGGGCCTGGTGGAGAGCTTTGGGTGGATGGGGGGCCTGGTAGAGAGTTTTGGGTGGGTGGGTGCAGGGTGAGTGCAGGGTCAGGGGCCTGGTGGAGAGCATTGGGTGGGTGCAGGGTCAGGGGCCTGGTGGAGAGCATTGGTGGGTGCAGGGTCAGGGGCCTCGTGGAGAGCATTGGGTGCATGCAGGGTGTGAGGCCTGGTGGAGAGCGTTGGGTGGGTGGGTGCAGGGTGAGAGGCCTGGTGGAGAGCGTTGGGGGGGTAGAGGGTCAGAGGGCTGGTGGAGAGTGCTGGGTGGGCGCCTTATGCCCTGATGCCGCCGCACTCTGGCAGCTTCTGTCTTTGCCTCACTCCTCGTTCAGGGGTCGTCACTCATGACTGCTGCATGTTGGAGAGTGTGGTGTGTTGTCTTTCAGTTTTGTGTTCCTGCTCTGCTCCCTCGAGGAAATCCTCCTGTGAATCCCTTGTGTGGCCTCGTTGTCCTACATATATGGTCCTTGGCGAGGGCCTCAATCTGGTCTCATAAATCCCTCCCAATCTCCACTGTTTCATGTAGGCACACTGCGCACCGCGGACCACACACAGCTTCATATATAGCGCTGTATAAAGCGCCTACTAGTTATACGTCTTCAGAGGCTGTTTATGAATTTATGGTGATGTGAAAAGCCACTTGCGCCGTGCTCTTTGTAATTTTACTATGTCATCTGATTCAATGCTCCCCAAAAGCAGCACAAGGCCCCCTAACAAGTATTTTTTTGCAGTTTGATATGGCGCAAACTCCACCCAATGGCATCAGAGCGCTTTACATTAGCACCAGTTGTGTTACAGATGGACACATTCATTTTTAGGCACGGGGAGTCCATCATGCTTTTGAAATGGTGCCATTGTTCCAGGTGGCAGCCCCCTCCATTGGGTGGGAAGGGTGCAAGGGGGTGGCCGAGAAGGGTACAAGGCAGAGGGGAAAAGGGTGCAAGGCAGAGAGGAGAAGGGTGCATGGTAGAGAGGAGAAGGGTGCAAGGCAGAGAGGAGAAGGGTGCAAGGCAGAGAGGAGAAGGGTGCAAGGCGGAGGGGAGAAGGGTGCAAGGTAGAGAAGGGTGCAAGGAGGAGGGGAGAAGGGTGCACGGCAGAGGGGAGAAGGGTGCAACGGGGTGGGGTCGAAGGGTGCAAGACAGAGGGGAGAAGGGTGCAAGGTAGAGAAGGGTGCAAGGCAGAGAGGAGAAGGGTGCAAGGCAGAGGGGAGAAGGGTGCAAGGTAGAGAAGGGTGCAAGGCAGATAGGTGAAGGGTGCAAGGCAGAGGGCAGAAGGCTGCAAGGCAGAGGGGAGAAGGGTGCAAGGCGGAGGGGAGAAGGTTGCAAGGCAGAGGGGAGAAGGGTGCAAGGCAGAGGAGTGAAGGGTGCAAGGCAAAGGGGAGAAGGGTGCAAGGCAGAGAGGAGAAGGGTGCAAAGCAGAAGGGATAATGGTGCAAGGCAGAGGGGAGAAGGGTGCAAGGCAGAGGGGAGAAGGGTGCAAGGCAGAGGGGAGAAGGGCGGAAGGCAGAGGGGAGAAGGGTGCAAGCCAGAGAGGAGAAGGGTGCAAGGCAGAGAAAAGAAGGGTGCAAGGCAGAGAAAAGAAGGGTGCAAGGCAGTGGGGAGAATGGTGCAAGGCAGAGGGGAGAAGGGTGCAAGGCAGAGGGGAGAAGGGTGCAAGGCAGAGGGGAGAAGGGTGCAAGGCAGAGGGGAGAAGGGTGCAAGGCAGAAGGGAGAATGGTGCAAGGTAGAAAAGGGTGCAAGGCGGAGGTGGGGTAGGGTACGAGGGGTGGGGGAGAAGGGTGCAAGGTGGAGGTGGAGAAAGGTGTAACGCAGAGGGGAAAAGGGTGCAAGGAGGATGGTGATGAAGTTAAAAATGTGCCCTCCCCCGAAACCATTTCTGCGGATGCCCATGATCAGAGCCCACCTCACGTAAACTTCCTCACGTAAACTTCTTGAAACGCCACAAAGCTCCTTGAGCCTTTCTCTAGCCTGGTTACTTCTAGTGGGAGTGCTTTATGCATTGAGATGTACTTTATAAGATCTTTGTGATTGCAAATGAAGTTTTATGACAGTGTTGGCTACTCTCTGAATCCTTCATCACGTCTAAGCTTGATTCTTCATGTAGACCAGTGGTTCCCAAAGGGTGCGCCACGGAACCCCGGTGCGCGGGTAAAACAATGGTGGGGAGCCACAGCCAACTGCCAATTAGGTCAAGAGAGGCACGGGTCAAAAAAGTCAATGTGACCTCTATAAGGCCAGTTTTATGGACAATTAAGCACAGATGCATGTTTCACTAATTTGTCACCTCATTGGCAACCTGTATGTCAGTTCAAACAGATCTTAATCAACAGAGTCTGACTGATAAGGACACATTTCAAATGCTCTTTATTTGTGTGTGCATTACATTTATCATGTGGCACTTTTCTATGCTTTCAAATAACTGTAATTAACTTGTATACACATAAATACATAAATGCCACTTAATTATTTGTAGTTATTAGTAGCAGAGGTAACCCTCTATATATGCACTAATATGTACATAGAAACATCAATGTTGGCGTGGTTTGATATATACACATATCCTGTGGTGTAATTTCCAAATTTCCTTACTATAAATACATGTATTTGCTTATAACTGGAAGCATATTTCAAAGTACAATGACATGTACATTTATAACAGCAGCTCTTTTCAAAACCAAAAGAAGTAGAGTTTTTCATGTCTTAGTTTAAGGCTATGGTACCTTTTTGAGTTAGTTGTCATGTGGGGAGGAGCCTGGTTTTGACCAATCTTCTGAAGTGGTAAAGGTTGTATGTGGATCTTATGTTTGTGGGTAGGGAATTCCATAGTTTGGCTGCCTGAACAGAGAAAGATGTTCCACCAATGTTTTTTTCTTGTCTGTAGAGGTAATGAGGCGAGGAGCATAGGTTACTTTTTTGTATGTATGTGTGGATTTTTTTCCTGATGAAGTGTGGTCCTTTATGAAGTGTGGTCCTTTGCCATGTATTGCAAGCAGCTTGAAGGAGGATCTTCTTGCAACTGGGAACCAGAGTAGTGCCCTTTAGGCAGGAGAGATGTTTGCTTTGGCTTTAACATGCAATAGACGTCTAGCAGTAGCATTCTGGATCCCTTGTAGCGTTCTTATAGTTGATAAAGTTGAGGAGTAATAGAGCCAATTCGCATAGTTCAGTTTTGACAGGACAAGAGCGATGGTAGCTTGAGCTTTGTGTGGGAATCCTAGGGGCTGGAAGATGTATTGCAGTGTTTTCATTGTGAGAAAGCTTAATTTGACTATTTTACCTACTTATAGATTCATTAACAGTTTGATGTCCATGGTAATTTCAAGGCTTTTTTACCTTCTTATGAGTTTGTCATAGTAAGATGAGTTATTTACCACGCGTGATAAATACCATTACCCCGGGAAGAGGTACATACCATGTATGGAAAATACCTCCTAATCTGAGTTTTAAAAGGAAAATCGAGCATAACATGTGGAGTCAGTATTCATTACCCACATACTACATGTTTTGCCTTTTTTCTATGCTTTTCCTCTGATTAACTTCATCAGGTTGGACCTGATGGAAGTTAAAGGGGGAAAATATGATGGTGTGATAATTATCACACACCTCATAATTCGGATCCCTGTGCAAATGCCCAGTAACTAAATTTAAAATCCTGACATACATGTCCAAGGAAAAATCTCATCCAACACTTTCTAAAATTGGATAAAACATTGCATTTTTTACTATGTCATCTACTGAACTGTGGCCCTCAGAGGTCAAAAACTATGATTATAATACACATGGAAGTTATGGCCCTTGTCCTTATACGGAGGTACGACACATCAACTTGTGAGCCCTGAAGAAGTCATGGGACATGATATCCGCATAGCGATGAAACACGTATTGGCTGAGATTTGTGGCCGAGATTTGTACATCTGCGAAAGAAGAAGAATAAAGAAATTGCTTCTTCTGTCGACACAGACTTATTATTTACTTTGTGAAAGACATTGACATTGTGCTAGGGAAGTGGATGTTCTAGGTGTGATATTAGAGGAGGGAATGTGTTAATCAAATTATTTTTTTTAAAAGCAGGATGACCGACAGGCTTGAGAATCAAAAGTAATTCATACAAAGAAGAGGCATATAATGTAAGCACGGGTGCATTCAATCCATGGCAGGTAAGGTTTTTGTAACAGCATGCAATCTTCAGATGGAAATATGTGCAAATAAATAGTTTTTAAATTCTGCTCTAAATAAATGTGGCAGATACTTCTGTCAATGTAAAAGGTAGCCCAGTGCTTGCTAAAACCTCTTTACCAGCAACAATGAAGAAGTATGACATTGAACATTACAGGACCCATGGTTACAATTTGAGCACACCCCCATCGTCACACTGCATGCAACAAAATAAATATTTCCATTCCTTTCTACAGCAGTATATTCAATACCATAAAGTATTGTTAGAGTTTATGCAAATCATTTTACACCATACATAAACTACACATGTAAAATAAACATGTTATATAAAGCATACACTAACCTAAAATATACCAGAATTCTTTGCATGATTGTGATCTATTCAATACATAGTTTAGAAGGTGTGTCCCCTGCGTCTGCATGAAGAGATCCCCTATAGAACAGATGCTGTTGTGTAGTTCCTATAGAAAGCATACAGGATGTGCACGTTTAGACAACGTACACTGTAAGATTGGTGTCAGACGAACTCTGATCACCAGCACCGGTTATGCTGGCTTTCTTGGACCAACTAGCTCACAGTGCCACTAGAGTCTCCTCTTACCAAGGAGAGATTAGTTCTTGGCAACCATCGAACATGACAACCCTGATCCCGCAGGACCGTAAAACAATATACTACCTTTTGCTCTGTCACTCATGCTACTTAGTTTGTCTCAGAGAGGTACACTGAAAAAAACAAGCTGGGAGTTTTCAATAATCATTTATTGAACAGTTGTTATTCTGGTGTAAAATAGATGTGCTGCAACAACCGTTAGACAGTATAAGATATATATGATTAACAGTACTATAAAGGTAAAAGGATGGTATAGCTCTACCATTTTACTCAAATCATGAACACATTCAAGTATATAAAACACATGATAAAAGATGCATACTCCTAGGATGCCTCCCTAACTGGATGTACCTGAGTGCACCTAGAATGGGTGTAGGTGTTAAGCCAATACTTCCTCTAGGATTTAGTCAACCCCATTACCTTAAGTGAGACTGTGGGACCCGTTCTGGTCTCGAGCTGGACACCCTGCAAGGGATGTTAGCCCACTGTGAGCTGGAGTGTCTGCAGGCAGGAACCTTAGCGTCTTTGGTCAGAGTGTCAGCCGGGAAGTCTTGGTCTCCTCTAGCTATCTTAGCAACATGTGATGTATATATACCCATAGGTCTCCCCAGGGGTCCTACCTTGCTGAAATATTGTGTCGGTCTAAGGATGATGTTGGGCATGAACTTTATACATAGATTTTATACAGGAGATGGCAATCCTCTGCTTCCAAGAACGCTCATGCATAATGTATGAGATTTGAAACTAGGGAAAACTCACGTACTGAATGCAGTGTAATATCTAGGTAAAAGGTCAGTCCCTGTAAACCGTGACAAGTGTAATGTAGGTGAGGGGGTAACAAGTTTACCGAGGCCTATGTTATAGTACCTATATGAAATATAACAATACCATGTCCAACAGAAGGGATGTGTCTGAGGTCACCTTGTCCCTCCAGCATCCACCTTGCCTCATAGTGAAAGCAGACTAAAATATTTCCTCAGAGTTTAACCTAACCTTCTTAATGCCATATAATAAAGAAAGCAAGTCCTCTGAAGGTGCCGTCTAACTTCATCACTTTTGTCAATAAACCACTACTTTTTTTATACTATAATTATTTATTCCTTTAGTATTGTGCACCAAAGCATAATCATTAAAACTATGGTTTAGGTGTTCATTACCTTGACAACATACTTATTGTTATGCTCCTACTTTAGTGATTGAATGCACTTTCTCCTGATGCTTGATCTATTCAGCGTGCATGCCAACGATCTGTCATTCCTTTAATTTTTTCATATTTACTTCTTGATCAGCACTTAATATTTGCTTGTTTGCCATCATTTCTAGAAAGCACATGTATCTTTGTCTCCTAACTACCCTAAATAATTATTTCATCTCAAATGTTTGTTACTTAATATGGAGACAATACCTGATAATAAAAAGGAGCAAGTCTAGGATTATTTATTTTGCCTCATCTGCTACATCATCCCTTGAACGAGGACAACAAAAGAACCCTCACCTTTCCATCCTCTATTTTAATGAGCCCGTTCTCATTTTATTTGTGCAGAGTACTTTGGGTTAAACTTAGACCCAACTATTTTGAGACCCTCAACTTTCATTACCTTAAAAGCATCTTCTTCTTGGTACCACTTGCTCAAAATCCAAAAGCTCCATCCCATATAGTGTTTCACTTATCTTGATGGGTCATGGAAATGTTCACCTTTAGAAACTTAGCAAGGATTCTCGCATTTGTAAAACTTTGTCAGTTGGGAATAGTTAGAAATGGGATTCATGGTTGGCTGAAGTATGAACCCAAGCCAGACAGGAACCACCACTCTAGTAAGGGTAAGCTAGATCCACACTAATAAATAACCTGTGCTCAACCTCTGGTAGCTTGGCACAGAGTAGTCAGGCTTATCTAAAATGCAATGTGCTAAGTATTTGTGCAACTTAACACATCCACAGAAACACAATAAACACACCACAAAAAGATTCCAAACAGGTTTAGTAAAATAGTGAATATTTATATTACTAAAACAAGACCAAAATCATAAAAATCCAATCAGTAGAAGTCGAGATCTGAATTTTTAGATATTAAATACAAAAACAGTGCTTAGAAGTCAATAGCGCTAAAAGGTTACTTGAGGTCACTCTAGATCAGGGTAAATCCTGAGTTCAGGCTGGCCACAATGGAGGGCAGGTCAACTACAGGACCCACAGAGGGCCCGCTGAGAATGTTCCTTCGATAGAGCAAAGCATCAATTCTGAGGGGACGATTTGTTAATCTTTTCCAAACAATCAGGTTACTGCATCATAGTTGAGCTTCGCTGAGATGTAGGTAGTACATCGTCGTCAAGCTGCACAGAGCGTCAGCCTTGGGTCACGGAGGCTGGGGATCCGCTGTCATTAAACAATCTCTGCTTAGGCATCAAAGGGCGATGCTTCAGTTCCGATCAGCGCAAAGGTGACAATGCATTGATTTTGCAGAAAAACAGATGCAGAACCCACTTCTGAGGCCAAGAAATGGAGAGGACACCTCAGGCAAGGGTCAGACTCACAGATGGCAGAGTCTAGCATTACCAGCACGATTGCAGGAAGTCTTGTCTATCCCTGAGAGTTCAGAAAAGAAGAGACAAGCTAGCAAGACCTTGGTGATCACTTGGAGGGAAGTCAGACTCCATCTCTACTTCAGCAGAGTCAGGGAGTAGCCAGCAGCATGGCAACATGCAGAAAAGCAGACATTACCGGAAAAGCAGTCCAGAAGAATCCTTTAAGCACCACAGCAGTCCTTGTGATAGAGGTTCAGTTCAAAATCCGAAAGTGTTTGATTTTAGTCGGTCGGAGACCCAATACTGATACTCAAAACGCAATGGATTTACCCGGTGACCGGTGAACTGATGATGACCGTTTCTTTAAATTTGGTTGACTGCTGACAATGCTAACCACACTATGTGAAAATTAATTAATTATTCCTGATATCTTGCTGCCAGAAAACCCCAAGAAATAGCCTTGAGAAAGCCCTGGCCCTACTCACCGAACAGGGTGAAACACGTGTCGGCTGTTCTGTTCTCTTGTTTCCAAAGAAAAACCTCACAATGATTATTTGGAAAAATTTGTGAAAATGGATGAAATCCAGTGAAAAACATCAATCAAAAGACTTCTTCTCAATTAAACCAATTGGTACTGTGCTGTGTTCTATTTTTAAGCAATACATGTCCATTGATGGGAGTGAACTACAATATTGGGAAAGGAGGAATACATGCTCGCAACCCCTTCTTTACGTATGTTCTCTAGAGTCTGGAGAGGTCCAGAGCCTTGAGCAAATTTTTCCCACGAAAAATATTTGGGATTCATGTCCAGTTCTAGGATTCTTGGACCGTATATTTTCCTTCTATATCAATCACTGTAAGTGTGAGTCCCTCCCATTCCTCCCTGCCCAGGAAGATCCATCAGAATGTAGATTAGTGTTCAGAATGCAGATGAGCCGTACCTTCCTGTGTTTGTTGCTGTCTAGAGGGAATGCACAAAGCGCAGTTGTCATCCAACTCAGACATGTATTGGAGCCATGCTTTAAGGCACGTAAGCGCTAGGAAGACAGAAATGTCTCCATTCTAAAAGTGGCATCCCTAAAACAGTAATGTTAAATCCCATTTAGTATGTTGACTTCATCAGTAAGGAGGATTTATTACCAAAAGAAAGATATGAAACATGAAAAAGCTACTTCTCTCCGATCAGGAATTGCAGTTTAAAAGTGAATTAAGGAATTCACAATGGCCTATGAGAGGGGTAGGCCTCACAGTAGTGAAACACAAAATTGACTTTTTGTCACTACAGCAAAACATAAACATAAAAGTACATGTATATATATAAGTTTATTTTTTCATTAATAAAAATCATTACAATCATGGGAATTTAAAAACATCACACATTTTAACAGATACATTACAAATATAACAGTAATATAAAGATATTGTGCCGTACAAGAACCATTCAAAGCTCATGAAAAAACTTTATAAAAAATAGTATTCTGTTGATAACTTAGTTATATCAATTAATGTCATTATTAGTGATAATAGCTCTATATAAAATAATACTTGCGGTATCAACAATCATAGCTTTCATGATCAAATATCAAAATGCTGTTACACTGTCAATTCAAGCGAGTCGTATTTGGTGCAAACACATAGCCATATATGATAATAATAAATAGTAACTTATTTTAAAAAGTGCATCCGTGACTGATATCTATATTCAACTAAGTCCCATTAAAACAACCTGTCCACTCCTATGCTATGGAGAAAACATCATTCTGGATCATTTTGTTCTCAGCTATCAGAATGCACTTAACAAAGTGCAATGTTAAATAAATGTTGTGCCCTAAAAGACATGCTATAATTGCTTGACCATTATGAAAATGGGGTAGCCCATAAGGTATGGACCTGGGTGAATATAATTATAAACAAACAATGGTCCTGAACCTATAAATTACAGTTTTTTGAACAAATCAAGAGTGAATCAATATTTGAGTACAAAAGCAACAATGATCTGTCTGCTAATTGTAAAGACTGGTTTGTCTATAAAGGAAACCTTACACCACGGTTAGAGAAAATATATTCCTTTTTAATTTTTTTATTAATTTTTTTATATATATTCATATTTTGCAATACTTTTTATATCGATAAAAACCACACAAAAGGTTGCCCCAAAACAGGAGCGTGCAAAGGAAGGATATGATCCAGAAAATGAAATAAGTGAAAGGAGAGATAAGTAAAGAAATGGTGATTACGAAGAAGTTCGCATTATTTTACAGTCAATACTAAACAGAATATTTATCATAGTATTGAGCACCTGGCCAACAACACAGTTTTTTGCATTCTAATCAAAAACATTGTCGTACATAAGCCTACATATCATCAATTTTGCACTGTGTACAGTGTTAACAAATAATTGGTCCAAGGTGTATATATATTGGAGATGTCGACGTTTCAACTCGACTTATTCCCAAGCGGCGAGTTGGACCTGGGGATTGCGAGTCTTCATCAGGACTAGAGATAAAATGAGGCAACCAGGGCAAATGAATGACCCCTTGATAATAGAGCAAATGATGTGGAGAGATCCAATTTTAACACAACTCAACAGGAAACCTTGAGTTCATGATCCTTGTCCAATTTGGGAGGAGCCGTTGTGGTCATCCTAAACGCCGTCACTGGGCGTCCGCATTGAATGGGAAGCTCGGATTCAGACGGTTCCTGCTAATAATTGAACCCCATCTACAACACGAGCAGCATTTTCACCCTAATTTGGCCAGGACATCCGATGGCACTGTGAGGCTCGGCCGTTTAGGATGACCACAACGGCTCCTCCCAAATTGAATGAGAGCATTTTTTTGCCCATGGCTTACCTGAAAATTGTACATATTTGATTCAGCGGTCATTGAAGTGAAAGTGCGAAAAATTACCGACTGGGGTACATTGATTGATTCTTCTACAAATAAGGTTCCTCACCCCATGTCATGCTTGAAGTAATGTCCTTTTGACATGGACAAGGATCATGAACTCAAGGTTTCCTGTTCAGTTGTGTTAAAATTGGATCTCTCCACATCATTTGCTCTATTATCAAGGGGTTATTCATTTGCCCTGGTTGCCTCATTTTATCTCTAGTCCTGATGAAGACTCGCAATCCCCAGGTCCAACTCGCTGCTTGGGAATAAGTCGAGTCGAAACGTCGACATCTCCAATATATATACACCTTGGACCAATTATTTGTTAACACTGTACACAGTGCAAAATTGATGATATGTAGGCTTATGTACGACAATGTTGTTGATTAGAATGCAAAAAACTATGTTGTTGGCTAGGTGCTCAATACTAGGATAAATGTTCTGTTTAGTATTGACTGTAAAATAATGCAAACTTCTTCTTAATCACCATTTCTTTACTTATCTCTCCTTTCACTTATTTCATTTTCTGGATCATATCCTTCCTTTGCACGCTCCTGTTTTGGGGCAACCTTTTGTGTGGTTTTTATCGATATAAAAAGTATTGCAAAATATGAATATATATAAAAAAAATTTAAAAAAAAATTAAATAGGAATATATTTTCTCTAACCGTGGTGTAAGGTTTCCTTTATAGACAATACAGTCTTTACAATTAGCAGACAGATCATTGTTGCTTTTGTACTCAAATATTGATTCACTCTTGATTTGTTCAAAAAACTGTAATTTATAGGTTCAGGACCATTGTTTGTTTATAATTATAATTGCTTGACTGCACATTCTCACTGCTATTTCCTTGAAAGTTGGCTTTAGCAATGTGTCCCTCTCTTGCCGCAAACTTGGGCAAGTACATACAATATGTAATAACTTTTTATTGACATAGCCACCTAGTCTACAGTAGTGTATTTGCAAGTTTTTCACACATCTTGTTGTCCCATCCTTAGTTGGACAACAACCGAATTTTAACATAAGAAGTCTATCCCTCACTACTGGGTTTGAAAAAGTGGTTAGGTAAGATTGGGACTCGATTTTTTTTTATACGAGTTAATAATCGACTAGGCATGCTTTTTATGTGCAATCGCCTGGTCAAATAAAAATTATAACATTTGAAAAGATTAATTTATTGTCTGTTTTAATGCAAGTTTATTTCTACACAGATGATCAAATTGCGGGGATTTAAATATATTTACGCTCTCTATTAAACATAATCTCCAAGCGCTGGCATACTCTTTCTCTTTTATTTTCTAGCCAGCACAAATCTGCAAGAGAGCCAGGAGCCAAAAATATAAGTGACAAAAAACATTCTAAAAATGCAGATTAGATTGTTTCGCCAAACATTGGCTCAACAGGCCAAACTTTAATCTAACACTGGCGTGCCCTGCATTCCTTGGAATAGTAAATACTGAATTAAAAACTTTTATTTGTAAATTTTCAAGAAGTTTGCTATCTTTGCCCTGGGAAATAATTGAACCACAGGTGAGGGATGGAATCAGATCTGCCTCCATTACCTTCAGTAAATGTTTATGACCAGGGCTTACCAGCTCATCTCTCAGTGATCTAAAAGCAAAGGAGAGTGGGGTTGCTTTGGCCTTTAGGTTAATAAAATGGTGTTTAAAATGAATTCTGTTGTCCAACGTTATTCCTAAGTATTTATATTGCTTTACTGATTCAATAGCTAACCTATTGATTTCCCATATTTTCTTGTCAGATTTATTTGATCCTATCATCATAATTTTTGCTTTTTTTAATATTCATTTGAAGATTATTGGCTACCATGTATTGATTAAATGGGGCTCCATTGGAGCAACACCAAGTACTGCGGGGGCGATTGTTGCTTGCAAGTAGGCAGAGCGGAAAACCGGCATCACCGCGGGGACACTGAACTCTGGCCCAGACTTACCTAGCACATGGCAGCACCACCTGCTGGTCTCCCCCATCGCCTCTGCTCCTGACATATGCGTGGCCGCTGGGAGGGGAGAGTACAGGTACCAGGACTCCCTGTACTCTGACGCAGGCGCACACGCCCACTTCCGTGCCCGAAGGCGCTTGAAAGGCAGGCTGAGCTCCGGTGGAGCAGGGGCTCCATTGAAGCAACACCAAGTACCGCGGGGTTGATTGTTGCTTGCAAGTAGGCAGACCGGAAAACCGACATCACTGCGGGGACACTGAACTCTGGCCCAGACTCACCTAGCAATGAGAGCCTTACAGGGGGTAAGGACAAATCCTGGGCACTCTGGTAGGCACCTATGGCGCGTAAATATGTTCAATAAAGTTCTGAATTCGGTGTTGAAAAAAACTTATGTTTGATTTATTTCATCAAATTTTCATCATGATAGTAGGTTATTCCTGGTTCAATATTTCATCATCATATTCTGGTCATATGATCAAAGCATCAAAATTTCAGTATTCTTGTAGGATTATACATTCAAAAAATCGTCCCCGATGCATTTCGTGCAGAGGTGCACTTCTTCAGGGGGAATCTAGAAGGTAAGAGGAAACAATATGTAGGGCGCTAATACAGGAGTTCTAAGTGTACATCATGCACTAATGGAGAATGAGTGACAAATAAAAAGCGATACCAAGGCTAAGGTGAACATGGCAGTAATATGAGGGGTGTGGGGTCATCACCGGTCTGTGAAAAGGAACACGAGCGATAGAGAGTGAAACGTGATTTGGGAAAGTGGAAACACACTGAGAAAAGATAAAGAATTCCAGGAAATCCAACCCGAGGTGCACGTATGTAAATTGAAAGAAAACGGCGTTGCTCGAAGCTGGGTAATGGCTTGTGATCGGCAGGAGAGTTAAGGAGAAATGTGCCGTCTTACCCAGTATGCGAGGATAAACCAGCATTCTACGATGTGATCAAAGGATTCTCAGAGAAAGTGTTCGAGAACCCGGAAGACGCGGACATGCGCGTTAAAGCGGACTAAGAAAGCGAGGAGCATAAAAAGTGAAAACAGACTGAACTGTGGGGGCGGTGAAAAAACGCGTGTGAGGCAAATGAGTAGAAACAGGGTGTAAAGTCCGAAAAGAAAGTGGATATTAAGAAAAAGTAAATAGTTACGAAACGAAGGGTGAAATAACGAATAAAATAGAGGGTGAAAAGAAATAGTGAAACTTATACATGAAAGGTGAATATCTAAGTAGAGTAACAGGGAACAACGTGCATGAGGCAGAGAAAAGGATATGATAGGATGAAAAAATACAAAGGAGGGCATAGTGTGTATGACAGAGGTTGCAAAAATAACAAGAAACAGTGAGTTGACAGTAGTCAAAGATAAGGAATCTGAGACATATAATTAACAAGGTTAATACACATAAAGGGAATCAACCAAATTAGCAATTCAAGATACTGGTGGAATAGTATGAATGTCGGAACAATCCCTAAAGGTAACAACTGTATTCCAATCTATCATTTAGTCCTTTAGGGTGCATGGCCAGAAGGCAGTGTATCCAGTATAGTTCACGACGTAACAAGTTTTTATTGTTGTCTGAGTGTGGATGTTTATCCACTACTTCCAAGATGAGGAAGCGAATTTGGCTGGGGTTGTGGCCATGTTGGATGAAGTGAGCTGCTACGCAGGATTTGAGATTTTTAGTACGTATATTACTGCGGTGCTCCGTGAGTCTTACTTTGATTTTCCGTTCAGTTTTGCCTACGTATGGGAGGCCACACGGGCATTTCAACATGTATATCACGTTTGTAGCGTCGCAGGTAGCATTAACTTGAAGTCGTATGGGCGTCCCTTGAGTGGGATGTGATACACAATTTCCTGGAATGATGCTGCTACAGTGACCACAATTGTAGCATGGTATTGTGCCTTTGTAGGTGATTTGTTCTTTGGTGGGAGATTGTTTCAGCATAGACGCAATGTTTTTAGAACGTTGGTGTGCAAAAATCGGTGGTTGGTCAAATATTTTGTTGAAATCCGTTTCAAGTTGTAGCATTTGCCAGTGCTTGCGAATAGATTGTTTTATTTTTGTGGATTGTGTCGAATATTTGGAGACAAACACAACACGGGTGTCTGATTCTGTAGGCTTTTCTCTGAGTTTTAGTAGATCCTGTCTAGGTTTGTTCAAAACTCTGGTTTTAGCTGATTCTGTGAGTTCATCTGGATAGCCCCTTTGTCTGAATTTTGTGATGATTGAAGTACTGTTATGGTCATAGTTCTCTGGTGTGGATGCGATCCTTTTGGCCCGTAGAAGTTGCGAGTATGGCAGATGTCGTTTCAGACTGGGTTGGTGGAAACTCTTATAATGCAGGTAGTTGTTCTGGTCGGTAGCTTTGGTGTGTATTGAAGTAACAAATTGATTATTGGATAGTATGATTTGTACATCAAGGAAAGATATAGATTTAGAATCAAAACTGTAGGTGAATTGGATACGGTCATCCACGTGGTTGAGTTCACTGATGGCTTGTTGAAGTTGATTCTCGTTACCTATCCAAACAAGGAAAATATCATCGATGTATCGATAGTAAGCATGTATGTATGGTTGCCACATTTGATGATTCAATATATGTTTGGTCTCGAATGAGTGCATGAACAGATTTGCGTATGCAGGAGCCGCACAGTTGCCCATGGCGACTCCTGATAACTGTTGGTAGAATTGGCCGGTAGAAGCTTTGAAATAACTGTGGTGTAATGTATATTGCATAAGTTCCATGATAAAAACTTGTAAGTCCGTAGGTTTTTGGCTTTGTAACAGGGCGGTTTCTAATGCTTCCAGTCCCAAGTTGTGTGGTATTGATGTATATAGGGAGTTGACATCAATGGTGCATAAGATTACAGGTTGGTTGGGTGGAATGTTGATGTTTTGAAGCTTGATTAGAAAATCTGTGGTATCCTGTATGTAGGTGGGCATATTTGTCACGGATTTTTGCAAATGTTTATCAATGTACTTGCCGGTCGGTTCGTGGATGGAATCACATGTGCTCACTATAGGCCTGAGAGGTGGCTTGGGGGCATGTTTATGGATTTTGGGTACAAGCTAAATGTATGGTATCTGTGGATGTTCTTTGACTAGGAATCTTTTGTCTTTTTCAGTGATGGTTCCAGATGAGACAGCTTTGGTGACAATAGTAATCAGAACCTGTTTGTATTCGTGGGTGGGATCAGTATTCAAGAGCATGTACAGATCAGGGTTGTTCAAATGCATGTCTAGATTTTGGTTGTAGTAGCGGGTGTCTAGAGCTACTAATGCTCCTCTTTTGTCTGCTTTGCAGATTTTTATGTTGCAATTAGAAGAGAGTTGTCGTAGTGCTTGAAATTCATTGGTAGATAAGTTGGAGCGGTGTTTTGGAGAGGTTTTGAAGATGGTATGAATGTCCTGTTGTACTGCTATTTCAAACGTGTCCAACACTTTGTGACTTGTAGGTGGGATGAAGGAACTCTTTGGTCTTAATCCCATTAGGGTATTAGATTCTTGGGCGGTTTGGGGAGGACACACGTTGGTGAAAAAGTGTCTTAGACGCAAGGTTCTCATGAACTTATAGAAAGAGATGGTGGTATCAAGCTCATTAGTGTGGTACGTTGGTACGAAATTCATGCCTTTCTGGAGTACTTGTTGTTGAATGTTAGTTAGTGGAGTTTGTGAGATATTTATTACTAAATTCTGTGACTCCTGGTGGATTTTGCCGGTGGTAAGTCGGTGGGTCCTGCGGAACCTCCTGGGTCTGTGGTTGGTGCTTGGCCAACTTCTAAAAAAGAAGAAGGTGTTGTGTCTGTGAGGTTCCTGGGGTCACTTAGTGAACCTGAAGTTGACGGTTGGTCTGGTCTTGTTTGGTCAGATGTGCTAGGCCTTGGTCTTGGTTGGCCTCTGGTAGGTCCTGTTCTTGAGATGTCCTCGGATGATGAAGTGTCTCCGTCAGTTGATCTGTTGGTTTGTGCGCGATTTTGTCGCCTGGATGCGTAGATTTCAGCCCAATTGTAAACTTCTGTCACGACGTCAATGGCAATTAACACTAACCTCTGAAAGATGTCAGCAGGAACGATGGATGGATGACTAGTCCCCCTCGTCTCCAGAACGCACCACACGCAGTGTAGGGTAACACAACTATGCATAAATGCCTCCCGGGAAAAAGGGGGATTAAACCAAAGTAAGATGTCCCAATGGGCTTTCTAGGAATATCTGGATATCGTCCACCCACTCTCTCGCCAGTCTCTAGGACCCCCCGGTGAATTCTGCAGATAGGGAAAGAATAAGAACCAACAATTAGGAACCCAGACCGGTAAAGGAAATACAATGACAATATGCTCTTTACTATAGGTACTAACTGTGCAGTGGGACTGGATCGCTGGAAAAAGCCCTTTGGATTATAAAACAGGAAACAATACTTCATCCGGTAGAACCAAAACGTCTATAGGGCAGTCTGGCAGATAACGATCCTGGTTCGAAATGAAGACAAAATCAGCAAGGAATGGTAAAACAAAATCAGCAAGGGTTTCTTCTGGAAAAGCGTACCGGTACCGGCACGCCTAGAGGCACCAAAATGAATTTCCCAGGAAGAATACAGTGACGGAGACGACAACGCGCTCCTGCGCGGGTCTCACAAACGCCACTGGCTAGAGCGAGGCCGCCCGTCTTACAATTGCGGGGACTCGCTGAAAGTAACAATGTTGCAAGAAACTGTCTCGAGAAGATTCAGAAGCAGACTCCGTTCTGCTCAGGACTTACAAAGTACCTTGTTCTCCGTTCAAACTAAACCAGCATGGCTCCGTCCAAACTACGCTCAAGGTCCTGATTGACAAGCCCCGAGCCGTTACCTCCGAAGGCTTTTGTAATCGTTATGCTTCCGTTTCCATGTCTGATGGGTCTCTGGGGATTGTAGTTCCACAATCGCCAAACTCCCTCTAGTGGCGAGATGCGGTAACCTCCTTTTCTATCTACCGCTAGCCGCCTTTCCAGACCCTGTCTCCCAGGGTGATCGCTACAGAGCCTCCCCTCAAGGACCGACGTCCCGGCGGTCGTCCAGGCTTGCCAGGATAAGCGTCATGGAACCGGTCCAACAACAGAGGGCAATGCAAATTGGCCGAAGGTTCCCAAGTTCTGTCCTCAACTCCATACCCCTTCCATGAAACCAAGTATTGCACCCTCCCACGGGACAAACGGGAATCCAGTATCTCCTCTACCTCATACTCCTCATCCCCGTCAAGATCAATGGGGCCAGGGCGAGAGGGAAGACGCGTACCCACCCGACAGGGACGAAGCAGGGATACATGGAATACAGGGTGGAGCCGCCAAGAAAGGGGGAGGGATAATCGCACTGCCACAGGGTTGACAATCCTCTCAATTCCATAGGGCCCTATGTACTTGGGAGCCAATTTACCCCTTCCTTTCAAATGCAGGTTCCTAGTGGATAACCAAACCTTATCCCCCACCTTGTATTCAGGCTCAGGAACCCTTTTTCGATCAGCACATCGTTTCTGGGATGCTTGAGACAGCGCCAAGTGGTTCCTAGCGTCAATCAAGACAGCCCGAAGATGAGCGTGATGCTCCTGGATGGAAGGGTGAGTGGAGGTGACAGGCCACTCAAAAGGAAGCATATCGGGATGGAACCCATAGGAACAGAAAAAGAGCGAACATCCTAGGGTGGAGTGGTCAGCGTTATTGTAGGCAAATTCCGCCATCCAGACCAGAGGGAACCAGTCACCGGTGTTCTGCAGAGTAAAACACCGTAAGTATTGTTCTAGGGACTGGTTAAACCGCTCAGTTTTACCATCTGTTTGAGGATGGAAACTGGTCGATAACCGAGCTTCCATATTCAATGCTTGGCAAAGGGCCTTCCAGAAACGAGAGGTAAACTGAGAACCCCTGTCAGTGATTAATACTCTAGGTATACCATGAGCTCTCACTACATGCTGAAGAAACACCAAAGCCAATTCAGAGGAGGTAGGTAATTTTTTCAAGGGAATGAAATGACCCATTTTCGTCAAATGATCTATTACAACTAGAATGGTGGTATAGGTCTCACACGGGGGCAATTCCACAATAAAATCCATTAACACTGTATGCCAAGGGGAAGGTGGAATGGGAATGGGACGTAGCAATCCCACAGGTTTGGAATGACTGGCTTTACTCTGAGCACAAACCGCACAATTTTGTACATAGTCTTTGACATCTTTTCGCAGCGAGGGCCACCAAAAGGAACGTTCCATATTAGCGATGGTCTTGTACTCTCCCAGATGACCTCCTAGTGTAGAATCATGACACCAATGCATAGTCTGTTCTTGGAGGGTTTTCAAGGGTACATATAGAGCATGATTATGATATAGTAGGTCATCCTTGGAACTTCTATGTTCCGGTTCTTCCTGTATCCATGCCGTGCCATCGATTCCTGATGTTGCCACTTTGACGTCGTCTAGGAAATCCCTTGATATCACAAGTGCCAGCGTTGAGATCGGAAAGGCCGAAGGAGAAATAATAGGAGGAGGCTCCACATCATCCATCTGCTGAGGTTCTGCAAGATCCGCCCTGCGGGATAGAGCATCAGCCTTGCCATTCTGGGGTCCAGGTCTATACTTTATGATGAAATCGTAGTCCGAAAAGAAAAGAGACCATCGTAGCTGCCTGGGAGTTAGTGCTCTTGCGGTCTTCAGAAACAGCAGATTTCGGTGATCCGTATAAATTTCGACTGTATGTAGAGCCCCTAACAGGTAATGCCTCCATTCTTCACATGCCCGTTTAATGGCCAACAGTTCTTTATCTGTGATTGAGTAATTCACCTCACAGGGTGTGAGTTTGCAGGAGTAAAAGGCCACTGGATGTAACTGTCCCGTTTCTGGATGGCGCTGGGACAATACTCCACCCAAGGCATATTGTGAAGCATTTGTTTCGACCACAAACGGTAGATTAGGATCCGGATGTCGCAAAATAGGTGCTTGAGTGAATCGTTTTTTCAACGTTTCAAAGGCTTGATCCGCTTCAGGAGTCCACTCAAAGGATACGTTCTTTCTCAGCAATCTGGATATAGGAGTAAGAATGCGAGAGAAATCCTTGATGAACCGTCGGTAGTAATTAGCAAACCCCATAAAACTCTGTACTGACTTCACATGGGTAGGGGCTGGCCACTGGGTTATTGCTTCTACCTTGCTCATGTCCATTTGGAACCCCTGGGCATTGATGACGTATCCCAAAAAGGCCACCTCCTCAACATGGAATAGACACTTGTCTAACTTAGCAAACAGGGAATGTATGCGAAGACGATCAAGCACCGCTTTCACGTGGCAGATATATTCTGCGATATTACGAGAATATATCAGGATGTCATCGATGTATACGATACAGATCGTTTCCAACAGCCCTCTTAATACTTCATCCATGAAGTACTGGAATGCAGCTGGAGCATTGCATAGCCCAAAAGGCATCACTTGGTACTCGTATAAGCCAAACTTCGTACGGAAGGCCGTTTTACATTCGTCACCGGACTTTACCCGTACCAAGTGATAAGCACCACGAAGATCCAGTTTGGTGAACACTTGAGTCCCTCGAAGTTGGTCCAGAAGTACAGGTATAAGGGGCAACGGGTATCTATTCTTTATGGTCACTTTGTTGATAGACCTATAGTCTATACACGTTCGGAGTTCATCACAGTCCTTTTTCGTGATAAAAAAGAGAGGAGACGAAGCAGGGGAGGTAGAATGGCGTATAAACCCCGAAGCAAGGAGTTCCTCCAAGTATGTCTTCAAGTATCGTGTCTCAGGCTCAGTCAGAGCATACACTCGGCTGCAGGGTATATCGGCCCCGGGAACGAGATCAATTCGACAATCATAAGGTCTGTGTGGTGGTAGACTTGTTGCTTTCTTTTTGTCGAAGACATCCATGTAAGAAGTGTATTCACTGGGGAGAGAAGTAGCACAACAGTACATTCCTTCTACTCATCCTAGGGCAAGAAAAGTGGCCTGTGATTCACTGTTGTCGTCTGACGCCTCTGGAGGGCAGCAATGTTCTTGACAGTACTGAGATGTCAAAGACACCGTACGAGCAGCCCATTTCACAACAGGATCATGTCATGTCAACCAGGGCATTCCGAGAATGAGACGAAATTGTGGAGCGTCGATGATGTCAAAATGTATGGTTTCCTGATGATTCTCACCGACATACATCACTAGGGATACTGTGTGAAAGCAAACTGGGCCAGAGGTCAGGGCCTTACCATCCACGGCTTTCACCATTTCAGGGATCCTTTTCTTCTCTTTTTGAATGCCCATCCTCCGGGCATACTGTTGATCGATAAAATTTCCTGTGGCTCCCGAATCCAATAGAGCTGACACTGTGAAAGTACTGTCCTCGGTTATTCTCAAAGACACAGTAATACACATATGAGCCACAGAAGGTTGCATGGTATTTGCAAGGTACAAAGGGATCTTTTCTTCATAATCCATACCCAAGACGGGGATCCCGTCCGTACTTGGGCTCTTCAGTTTTCCGACTCCTGTATGGCTGCAACTTGGTTTCGAGGACTTGGACCCGGATTGGCTGTTCTTCCTCTAGCTCGACATTCTTTTATAAAATGACCACTTTTCCCACAATAGTGACACAACTTTTGCAGGCGTCTTTTCTCTCTCTCTTCAGGGGACAATGGACCCCTCACTCCTCCGATTTGCATGGGTTCTACTCCCATCCCAGGTTTGTCGTATTCCTCTGGTGGAGGGCGAGGCTTCGGAAAATACGAACGCACTTCTCCTCTATTCTTGTCCCCTTTTCTGTCTTGAACTCGGTGATCAAGTTGGAACGCAAGATCTATCAATTCATCACATGTCTTGGGTAATTGTACCACTTGCGAGAGTACGTCCTTTAACTCCCCACGTAATCCCTGATAAAACAAAGAAGTGCGTTTTTCAGGAGGCCAGTCAGTTTCCACGATTAATCGATTGAACGTGGTGGTGTATGTCAACAGATCCTGTGATCCTTGACGAAGAGTCATCAGTTCACGATCTAACGACAGCATGTGTGTTTTCCTGTCGAACAGCTTTCTCATTTCGCTACAGAAATCCTGGAAGTTGTGTAGCACCGGGTCATTCCTTTCCATCAACGGAATAGTCCAACTGGCGGCGTTTCCACCCATGTATGACATCATGAACGACGTCTTAGAAGCATCATCCACAAAAATGGTGGGTTTACAGAGGAAATGGAGCCTACACTGATTTAAGAAAGTTTCGAATTTCTTCGTGTCTCCATAGAATCGCTCGGGAGGTGCCAATGGTATACCTGGATTCTGGATAACATGGACTGTGGGACCAGGACTGAAAGGAGAGGGAGTAGAGGGTTGTGAAGCAAAGAACCCACCTCCCATGGCCGCCCCATCCGGATTTTGAGAAGGGGGGGGAAGTGTTGCCTCCCTAATATAACTCCTCCCTTTGCGAGAAATACCCGCCACCTCCCGTCTTAATGTACTCACTTCTGTTCTAAGGTCCACATTCTCCTGTCGTGCAGCATGTACCTCCTGCTGGAGAGCATTCACGCTCTCCAACAAGGTGGTCAACACTGTAGTAGTATCCATCGCTCAGGCCGACGAATTTTGTGGGCTTGTCAATCTGTCACGACGTCAATGGCAATTACCACTAACCTCTGAAAGATGTCAGCAGGAACGATGGATGGATGACTAGTCCCCCTCGTCTCCAGAACGCACCACACACAGTGTAGGGTAACACAACTATGCATAAATGCCTCCCGGGAAAAAGGGGGATTAAACCAAAGTAAGATGTCCCAATGGGCTTTCTAGGAATATCTGGATATCGTCCACCCACTCTCTCGCCAGTCTCTAGGACCCCCCGGTGAATTCTGCAGATAGGGAAAGAATAAGAACCAACAATTAGGAACCCAGACCGGTAAAGGAAATACAATGACAATATGCTCTCTACTATAGGTACTAACTGTGCAGTGGGACTGGATCGCTGGAAAAAGCCCTTAGGATTATAAAACAGGAAACAATACTTCATCCGGTAGAACCAAAACGTCTATAGGGCAGTCTGGCAGATAACGATCCTGGTTCGAAATGAAGACAAAATCAGCAAGGAATGGTAAAACAAAATCAGCAAGGGTTTCTTCTGGAAAAGCGTACCGGTACCGGCACGCCTAGAGGCACCAAAATGAATTTCCCAGGAAGAATACAGTGACGGAGACGACAACGCGCTCCTGCGCGGGTCTCACAAACGCCACTGGCTAGAGCGAGGCCGCCCGTCTTACAATTGCGGGGACTCGCTGAAAGTAACAATGTTGCAAGAAACTGTCTCGAGAAGATTCAGAAGCAGACTCCGTTCTGCTCAGGACTTACAAAGTACCTTGTTCTCCGTTCAAACTAAACCAGCATGGCTCCGTCCAAACTACGCTCAAGGTCCTGATTGACAAGCCCCGAGCCGTTACCTCCGAAGGCTTTTGTAATCGTTACGCTTCCGTTTCCATGTCTGATGGGTCTCTGGGGATTGTAGTTCCACAATCGCCAAACTCCCTCTAGTGGCGAGATGCGGTAACCTCCTTTTCTATCTACCGCTAGCCGCCCTTTCCAGACCCTGTCTCCCAGGGTGATCGCTACAACTTCTCCCAGTTTATAGTCAACTGTGTCTCGTTTAAATTTTCTTATTTTCCTCTCGTTTATTTCTTTCACGTATTTATCCAATTGGCTATTGATGTCCTCCAATGTTGAGGCAAGTTCCTCTGAGGTGAGTTTTGTGCTTAGATCGTGTTTTAGTTGTTTAACTTCGTTGTCAAGTTCTTCTAATAGTTTGGATAGTTCTTCGACTATGAGCAGTATTAGATCTAGGGAGCACTTATTGAGTATCCCGTACCACTTCTCTGTGAATCGGGGATTGTTTTTGCACAAAGTTGATTTCAATGGAATTCGCAAGCCTCTGGGAATGCGTTGTGCCCGGTGGTATCTGATTAGGGTTGAAGCGTGCAGTCTTTGATTGATTTCCCTTTTGGCAGTATATAAAAGTTGTCGGATATTGGCTTGTGCAGATCCAGTACTGGAGGATATATAATCTGGCTCCTGTATTAGTGCATATATGCGATCAGTATCGTCGGTATTAAATTCAAAAGTATCCGCTTTGTTTGTGGTTATTCCAGCAATGTCAGCATAAGACATGGTCAGTGGGTGCACGAGCGGTTTGGACCGGGAGGAAATAGATACTAGGTATGAGGACCGCTGCACTCCAAGGTAAAAAGGATTAAGCTTAGTAAAGTAGGTAATCTGTTAGATAGGTGCGCAGGAAGTCACCTTCCAGGTCCAAAAGGTGCGTTTGATAAGCAAGGAATGAGAGCCTTACAGGGGGTAAGGACAAATCCTGGGCACTCTGGTAGGCACCTATGGCGCGTAAATATGTTCAATAAAGTTCTGAATTCGGTGTTGAAAAAAACTTATGTTTGATTTATTTCATCAAATTTTCATCATGATAGTAGGTTATTCATGGTTCAATATTTCATCATCATATTCTGGTCATATGATCAAAGCATCAAAATTTCAGTATTCTTGTAGGATTATACATTCAAAAAATCGTCCCCGATGCATTTCGTGCAGAGGTGCACTTCTTCAGGGGGAATCTAGAAGGTAAGAGGAAACAATATGTAGGGCGCTAATACAGGAGATCTAAGTGTACATCATGCACTAATGGAGAATGAGTGACAAATAAAAAGCGATACCAAGGTTAAGGTGAACATGGCAGTAATATGAGGGGTGTGGGGTCATCACCGGTCTGTGAAAAGGAACACGAGCGATAGAGAGTGAAACGTGATTTGGGAAAGTGGAAACACACTGAGAAAAGATAAAGAATTCCAGGAAATCCAACCCGAGGTGCACGTATGTAAATTGAAAGAAAACGGCGGTGCTCGAAGCTGGGTAATGGCTTGTGATCGGCAGGAGAGTTAAGGAGAAATGTGCCGTCTTACCCAGTATGCGAGGATAAACCAGCATTCTACGATGTGATCAAAGGATTCTCCGAGAAAGTGTTCGAGAACCCGGAAGACGCCGGACATGCGCGTTAAAGCGGACTAAGAAAGCGAGGAGCATAAAAAGTGAAAACAGACTGAACTGTGGGGGCGGTGAAAAAACGCGTGTGAGGCAAATGAGTAGAAACAGGGTGTAAAGTCCGAAAAGAAAGTGGATATTAAGAAAAAGTAAATAGTTACGAAACGAAGGGTGAAATAACGAATAAAATAGAGGGTGAAAAGAAATAGTGAAACTTATACATGAAAGGTGAATATCTAAGTAGAGTAACAGGGAACAACGTGCATGAGGCAGAGAAAAGGATATGATAGGATGAAAAAATACAAAGGAGGGCATAGTGTGTATGACAGAGGTTGCAAAAATAACAAGAAACAGTGAGTTGACAGTAGTCAAAGATAAGGAATCTGAGACATATAATTAACAAGGTTAATACACATAAAGGGAATCAACCAAATTAGCAATTCAAGATACTGGTGGAATAGTATGAATGTCGGAACAATCCCTAAAGGTAACAACTGTATTCCAATCTATCATTTAGTCCTTTAGGGTGCATGGCCAGAAGGCGGTGTATCCAGTATAGTTCACGACGTAACAAGTTTTTATTGTTGTCTGAGTGTGGATGTTTATCCACTACTTCCAAGATGAGGAAGCGAATTTGGCTGGGGTTGTGGCCATGTTGGATGAAGTGAGCTGCTACGCAGGATTTGAGATTTTTAGTACGCATATTACTGTGGTGCTCCGTCAGTCTTACTTTGATTTTCCGTTCAGTTTTGCCTACGTATGGGAGGCCACACGGGCATTTCAACATGTATATCACGTTTGTAGTGTCGCAGGTAGCATTAACTTGAAGTCGTATGGGCGTCCCTTGAGTGGGATGTGATACACAATTTCCTGGAATGATGCTGCTACAGTGACCACAATTGTAGCATGGTATTGTGCCTTTGTAGGTGATTTGTTCTTTGGTGGGAGATTGTTTCAGCATAGACGCAATGTTTTTAGAACGTTGGTGTGCAAAAATCGGTGGTTGGTCAAATATTTTGTTGAAATCCGTTTCAAGTTGTAGCATTTGCCAGTGCTTGCGAATAGATTGTTTTATTTTTGTGGATTCTGTCGAATATTTGGAGACAAACACAACACGGGTGTCTGATTCTGTAGGCTTTTCTCTGAGTTTTAGTAGATCCTGTCTAGGTTTGTTCAAAACTCTGGTTTTAGCTGATTCTGTGAGTTCATCTGGATAGCCCCTTTGTCTGAATTTTGTGATGATTGAAGTACTGTTATGGTCATAGTTCTCTGGTGTGGATGCGATCCGTTTGGCCCGCAGAAGTTGCGAGTATGGCAGATGTCGTTTCAGACTGGGTTGGTGGAAACTCTTATAATGCAGGTAGTTGTTCCGGTCGGTAGCTTTGGTGTGTATTGAAGTAACAAATTGATTATTGGATAGTATGATTTGTACATCAAGGAAAGATATAGATTTAGAATCAAAACTGTAGGTGAATTGGATACGGTCATCCACGTGGTTGAGTTCACTGATGGCTTGTTGAAGTTGATTCTCGTTACCTATCCAAACAAGGAAAATATCATCGATGTATCGATAGTAAGCATGTATGTATGGTTGCCACATTTGATGATTCAATATATGTTTGGTCTCGAATGAGTGCATGAACAGATTTGCGTATGCAGGAGCCGCACAGTTGCCCATGGCGACTCCTGATAACTGTTGGTAGAATTGGCCGGTAGAAGCTTTGAAATAACTGTGGTGTAATGTATATTGCATAAGTTCAATGATAAAAACTTGTAAGTCTGTAGGTTTTTGGCTTTGTACCAGGGCGGTTTCTAATGCTTCCAGTCCCAAGTTGTGTGGTATTGATGTATATAGGGAGTTGACATCAATGGTGCATAAGATTACAGGTTGGTTGGGTGGAATGTTGATGTTTTGAAGCTTGATTAGAAAATCTGTGGTATCCTGTATGTAGGTGGGCATATTTGTCACAGATTTTTGCAAATGTTTATCAATGTACTTGCCGGTCGGTTCGTGGATGGAATCACATGTGCTCACTATAGGCCTGAGAGGTGGCTTGGTGGCATGTTTATGGATTTTGGGTACAAGCTAAATGTATGGTATCTGTGGATGTTCTTTGACTAGGAATCTTTTGTCTTTTTCAGTGATGGTTCCAGATGAGACAGCTTTGGTGACAATAGTAATCAGAACCTGTTTGTATTCGTGGGTGGGATCAGTATTCAAGAGCATGTACAGATCAGGGTTGTTCAAATGCATGTCTAGATTTTGGTTGTAGTAGCGGGTGTCTAGAGCTACTAATGCTCCTCCTTTGTCTGCTTTGCAGATTTTTATGTTGCAATTAGAAGAGAGTTGTCGTAGTGCTTGAAATTCATTGGTAGATAAGTTGGAGCGGTGTTTTGGAGAGGTTTTGAAGATGGTATGAATGTCCTGTTGTACTGCTATTTCAAACGTGTCCAACACTTTGTGACTTGTAGGTGGGATGAAGGAACTCTTTGGTCTTAATCCCATTAGGGTATTAGATTCTTGGGCGGTTTGGGGAGGACACACGTTGGTGAAAAAGTGTCTTAGACGCAAGGTTCTGATGAACTTATAGAAAGAGATGGTGGTATCAAGCTCATTAGTGTGGTACGTTGGTACGAAATTTATGCCTTTCTGGAGTACTTGTTGTTGAATGTTAGTTAGTGGAGTTTGTGAGATATTTTTTACTAAATTCTGTGACTCCTGGTGGATTTCGCCGGTGGTAAGTCGGTGGGTCCTGCGGGACCTCCTGGGTCTGTGGTTGGTGCTTGGCCAACTTCTAAAAAAGAAGAAGGTGTTGTGTCTGTGAGGTTCCTGGGGTCACTTAGTGAACCTGAAGTTGACGGTTGGTCTGGTCTTTGCGTTAGGCCTTGGTCTTGGTTGGCCTCTGGTAGGTCCTGTTCTTGAGATGTCCTCGGATGATGAAGTGTCTCCGTCAGTTGATCTGTTGGTTGGTGCGCGATTTTGTCGCCTGGATGCGTAGATTTCAGCCCAATTGTAAACTTCTCCCAGTTTATAGTCAACTGTGTCTCGTTTAAATTTTCTTATTTTCCTCTCGTTTATTTCTTTCACGTATTTATCCGATTGGCTATTGATGTCCTCCAATGTTGAGGCAAGTTCCTCTGAGGTGAGTTTTGTGCTCAGATCGTGTTTTAGTTGTTTAACTTCGTTGTCTAGTTCTTCTAATAGTTTGGATAGTTCTTCGACTATGAGCAGTATTAGATCTAGGGAGCACTTATTGAGTATCCCGTACCACTTCTCTGTGAATCGGGGATTGTTTTTGCACAAAGTTGATTTCAATGGAATTCGCAAGCCTCTGGGAATGCGTTGTACCCGGTGGTATCTGATTAGGGTTGAAGCGTGCAGTCTTTGATTGATTTCCCTTTTAGCAGTAAATAAAAGTTGTCGGATATTGGCTTGTGCAGATCCAGTTCTGGAGGATATATAATCTGGCTCCTGTATTAGTGCATATATGCGATCAGTATCGTCGGTATTAAATTCAAAAGTATCCGCTTTGCTTGTGGTTATTCCAGCAATGTCAGAATAAGACATGGTCAGTGGGTGCACGAGCGGTTTGGACCGGGAGGAAATAGATACTAGGTATGAGGACCGCTGCACTCCAAGGTAAAAAGGATTAAGCTTAGTAAAGTAGGTAATCTGTTAGATAGGTGCGCAGGAAGTCACCTTCCAGGTCCAAAAGGTGCGTTTGATAAGCAAGCAATGAGAGCCTTACAGGGGGTAAGGACAAATCCTGGGCACTCTGGTAGGCACCTATGGCGCGTAAATATGTTCAATAAAGTTCTGAATTCGGTGTTGAAAAAAACTTATGTTTGATTTATTTCATCAAATTTTCATCATGATAGTAGGTTATTCATGGTTTAATATTTCATCATCATATTCTGGTCATATGATCAAAGCATCAAAATTTCAGTATTCTTGTAGGATTATACATTCAAAAAATCGTCCCCGATGCATTTCGTGCAGAGGTGCACTTCTTCAGGGGGAATCTAGAAGGTAAGAGGAAACAATATGTAGGGCGCTAATACAGGAGTTCTAAGTGTACATCATGCACTAATGGAGAATGAGTGACAAATAAAAAGCGATACCAAGGTTAAGGTGAACATGGCAGTAATATGAGGGGTGTGGGGTCATCACCGGTCTGTGAAAAGGAACATGAGCGATAGAGAGTGAAACGTGATTTGGGAAAGTGGAAACACACTGAGAAAAGATAAAGAATTCCAGGAAATCCAACCCGAGGTGCACGTATGTAAATTGAAAGAAAACGGCGTTGCTCGAAGCTGGGTAATGGCTTGTGATCGGCAGGAGAGTTAAGAAGAAATGTGCCGTCTTACCCAGTATGCGAGGATAAACCAGCATTCTACGATGTGATCAAAGGATTCTCCGAGAAAGTGTTCGAGAACCCGGAAGACGCCGGACATGCGCGTTAAAGCGGACTAAGAAAGCGAGGAGCATAAAAAGTGAAAAAAGACTGAACTGTGGGGGCGGTGAAAAAACGCGTGTGAGGCAAATGAGTAGAAACAGGGTGTAAAGTCCGAAAAGAAAGTGGATATTAAGAAAAAGTAAATAGTTACGAAACGAAGGGTAAAATAACGAATAAAATAGAGGGTGAAAAGAAATAGTGAAACTTATACATGAAAGGTGAATATCTAAGTAGAGTAACAGGGAACAACGTGCATGAGGCAGAGAAAAGGATATGATAGGATGAAAAAATACAAAGGAGGGCATAGTGTGTATGACAGAGGTTGCAAACATAACAAGAAACAGTGAGTTGACAGTAGTCAAAGATAAGGAATCTGAGACATATAATTAACAAGGTTAATACACATAAAGGGAATCAACCAAATTAGCAATTCAAGATACTGGTGGAATAGTATGAATGTCGGAACAATCCCTAAAGGTAACAACTGTATTCCAATCTATCATTTAGTCCTTTTAGGGTGCATGGCCAGAAGGCGGTGTATCCAGTATAGTTCACGACGTAACAAGTTTTTATTGTTGTCTGAGTGTGGTTGTTTATCCACTACTTCCAAGATGAGGAAGCGAATTTGGCTGGGGTTGTGGCCATGTTGGATGAAGTGAGCTGCTACGCAGGATTTGAGATTTTTAGTACGCATATTACTGCGGTGCTCCGTCAGTCTTACTTTGATTTTCCGTTCAGTTTTGCCTACGTATGGGAGGCCACACGGGCATTTCAACATGTATATCACGTTTGTAGTGTCGCAGGTAGCATTAACTTGAAGTCGTATGGGCGTCCCTTGAGTGGGATGTGATACACAATTTCCTGGAATGATGCTGCTACAGTGACCACAATTGTAGCATGGTATTGTGCCTTTGTAGGTGATTTGTTCTTTGGTGGGAGATTGTTTCAGCATAGACGCAATGTTTTTAGAACGTTGGTGTGCAAAAATCGGTGGTTGGTCAAATATTTTGTTGAAATCCGTTTCAAGTTGTAGCATTTGCCAGTGCTTGCGAATAGATTGTTTTATTTTTGTGGATTCTGTCGAATATTTGGAGACAAACACAACACGGGTGTCTGATTCTGTAGGCTTTTCTCTGAGTTTTAGTAGATCCTGTCTAGGTTTGTTCAAAACTCTGGTTTTAGCTGATTCTGTGAGTTCATCTGGATAGCCCCTTTGTCTGAATTTTGTGATGGTTGAAGTACTGTTATGGTCATAGTTCTCTGGTATCTGTGGATGTTCTTTGACTAGGAATCTTTTGTCTTTTTCAGTGATGGTTCCAGATGAGACAGCTTTGGTGACAATAGTAATCAGAACCTGTTTGTATTCGTGGGTGGGATCAGTATTCAAGAGCATGTACAGATCAGGGTTGTTCAAATGCATGTCTAGATTTTGGTTGTAGTAGCGGGTCTCTAGAGCTAATAATGCTCCTCCTTTGTCTGCTTTGCAGATTTTTATGTTGCAATTAGAAGAGAGTTGTCGTAGTGCTTGAAATTCATAGGTAGATAAGTTGGAGCGGTGTTTTGGAGAGGTTTTGAAGATGGTATGAATGTCCTGTTGTACTGCTATTTCAAACGTGTCCAACACTTTGTGACTTGTAGGTGGGATGAAGGAACTCTTTGGTCTTAATCCCATTAGGGTATTAGATTCTTGGGCGGTTTGGGGAGGACACACGTTGGTGAAAAAGTGTCTTAGACGCAAGGTTCTCATGAACTTATAGAAAGAGATGGTGGTATCAAGCTCATTAGTGTGGTACGTTGGTACGAAATTCATGCCTTTCTGGAGTACTTGTTGTTGAATGTTAGTTAGTGGAGTTTGTGAGATATTTATTACTAAATTCTGTGACTCCTGGTGGATTTCGCCGGTGGTAAGTCGGTGGGTCCTGCGGGACCTCCTGGGTCTGTGGTTGGTGCTTGGCCAACTTCTAAAAAAGAAGAAGGTGTTGTGTCTGTGAGGTTCCTGGGGTCACTTAGTGAACCTGAAGTTGACGGTTGGTCTGGTCTTTGCGCTAGGCCTTGGTCTTGGTTGGCCTCTGGTAGGTCCTGTTCTTGAGATGTCCTCGGATGATGAAGTGTCTCCGTCAGTTGATCTGTTGGTTTGTGCGCGATTTTGTCGCCTGGATGCGTAGATTTCAGCCCAATTGTAAACTTCTCCCAGTTTATTGTCAACTGTGTCTCGTTTAAATTTTCTTATTTTCCTCTCGTTTATTTCTTTCACGTATTTATCCGATTGGCTATTGATGTCCTCCAATGTTGAGGCAAGTTCCTCTGAGGTGAGTTTTGTGCTTAGATCGTGTTTTAGTTGTTTAACTTCGTTGTCTAGTTCTTCTAATAGTTTGGATAGTTCTTCGACTATGAGCAGTATTAGATCTAGGGAGCACTTATTGAGTATCCCGTACCACTTCTCTGTGAATCGGGGATTGTTTTTGCACAAAGTTGATTTCAATGGAATTCGCAAGCCTCTGGGAATGCGTTGTACCCGGTGGTATCTGATTAGGGTTGAAGCGTGCAGTCTTTGATTGATTTCCCTTTTAGCAGTAAATAAAAGTTGTCGGATATTGGCTTGTGCAGATCCAGTACTGGAGGATATATAATCTGGCTCCTGTATTAGTGCATATATGCGATCAGTATCGTCGGTATTAAATTCAAAAGTATCCGCTTTGTTTGTGGTTATTCCAGCAATGTCAGCATAAGACATGGTCAGTGGGTGCACGAGCGGTTTGGACCGGGAGGAAATAGATACTAGGTATGAGGACCGCTGCACTCCAAGGTAAAAAGGATTAAGCTTAGTAAAGTAGGTAATCTGTTAGATAGGTGCGCAGGAAGTCACCTTCTAGGTCCAAAAGGTGCGTTTGATAAGCAAGCAATGAGAGCCTTACAGGGGTTAAGGACAAATCCTGGGCACTCTGGTAGGCACCTATGGCGCGTAAATATGTTCAATAAAGTTCTGAATTCGGTGTTGAAAAAAACTTATGTTTGATTTATTTCATCAAATTTTCATCATGATAGTAGGTTATTCATGGTTCAATATTTCATCATCATATTCTGGTCATATGATCAAAGCATCAAAATTTCAGTATTCTTGTAGGATTATACATTCAAAAAATCGTCCCCGATGCATTTCGTGCAGAGGTGCACTTCTTCAGGGGGAATCTAGAAGGTAAGAGGAAACAATATGTAGGGCGCTAATACAGGAGTTCTAAGTGTACATCATGCACTAATGGAGAATGAGTGACAAATAAAAAGCTATACCAAGGTTAAGGTGAACATGGCAGTAATATGAGGGGTGTGGGGTCATCACCGGTCTGTGAAAAGGAACACGAGCGATAGAGAGTGAAACGTGATTTGGGAAAGTGGAAACACACTGAGAAAAGATAAAGAATTCCAGGAAATCCAACCCGAGGTGCACGTATGTAAATTGAAAGAAAACGGCGGTGCTCGAAGCTGGGTAATGGCTTATGATCGGCAGGAGAGTTAAGGAGAAATGTGCCGTCTTACCCAGTATGCGAGGATAAACCAGCATTCTACGATGTGATCAAAGGATTCTCCGAGAAAGTGTTCGAGAACCCGGAAGACGCCGGACATGCGCGTTAAAGCGGACTAAGAAAGCGAGGAGCATAAAAAGTGAAAACAGACTGAACTGTGGGGGCGGTGAAAAAACGCGTGTGAGGCAAATGAGTAGAAACAGGGTGTAAAGTCCGAAAAGAAAGTGGATATTAAGAAAAAGTAAATAGTTACGAAACGAAGGGTGAAATAACGAATAAAATAGAGGGTGAAAAGAAATAGTGAAACTTATACATGAAAGGTGAATATCTAAGTAGAGTAACAGGGAACAACGTGCATGAGGCAGAGAAAAGGATATGATAGGATGAAAAAATACAAAGGAGGGCATAGTGTGTATGACAGAGGTTGCAAAAATAACAAGAAACAGTGAGTTGACAGTAGTCAAAGATAAGGAATCTGAGACATATAATTAACAAGGTTAATACACATAAAGGGAATCAACCAAATTAGCAATTCAAGATACTGGTGGAATAGTATGAATGTCGGAACAATCCCTAAAGGTAACAACTGTATTCCAATCTATCATTTAGTCCTTTAGGGTGCATGGCCAGAAGGCGGTGATACCACCATCTCTTTCTATAAGTTCATGAGAACCTTGCGTCTAAGACACTTTTTCACCAACGTGTGTCCTCCCCAAACCGCCCAAGAATCTAATACCCTAATGGGATTAAGACCAAAGAGTTCCTTCATCCCACCTACAAGTCACAAAGTGTTGGACACGTTTGAAATAGCAGTACAACAGGACATTCATACCATCTTCAAAACCTCTCCAAAACACCGCTCCAACTTATCTACCAATGAATTTCAAGCACTACGACAACTCTCTTCTAATTGCAACATAAAAATCTGCAAAGCAGACAAAGGAGGAGCATTAGTAGCTCTAGACACCCGCTACTACAACCAAAATCTAGACATGCATTTGAACAACCCTGATCTGTACATGCTCTTGAATACTGATCCCACCCACGAATACAAACAGGTTCTGATTACTATTGTCACCAAAGCTGTCTCATCTGGAACCATCACTGAAAAAGACAAAAGATTCCTAGTCAAAGAACATCCACAGATACCATACATTTATCTTGTACCCAAAATCCATAAACATGCCACCAAGCCACCTTTCAGGCCTATAGTGAGCACATGTGATTCCATCCACGAACCGACCGGCAAGTACATTGATAAACATTTGCAAAAATCCGTGACAAATATGCCCACCTACATACAGGATACCACGGATTTTCTAATCAAGCTTCAAAACATCAACATTCCACCCAACCAACCTGTAATCTTATGCACCATTGGTGTCAACTCCCTATATACATCAATACCACACAACTTGGGACTGGAAGCATTAGAAACCGCCCTGGTACAAAGCCAAAAACCTACGGACTTACAAGTTTTTATCATGGAACTTATGCAATATACATTACACCACAGTTATTTCAAAGCTTCTACCGGCCAATTCTACCAACAGTTATCAGGAGTCGCCATGGGCAATTGTGCGGCTCCTGCATACGCAAATCTGTTCATGCACTCATTCGAGATCAAACATATATTGAATCATCAAATGTGGCAACCATACATACATACTTACTATCGATACATCGATGATATTTTCCTTGTTTGGATAGGTAACGAGAATCAACTTCAACAAGCCATCAGTGAACTCAACCACGTGGATGACCGTATCCAATTCACCTACAGTTTTGATTCTAAATCTATATATTTCCTTGATGTACAAATAATACTATCCAATAATCAATTTGTTACTTCAATACACACCAAAGCTACCGACCGGAACAACTACCTGCATTATAAGAGTTTCCACCAACCCAGTCTGAAACAACATCTGCCATACTTGCAACTTCTGCGGGCCAAAAGGATCGCATCCACACCAGAGAACTATGACCATAACAGTACTTCAATCATCACAAAATTCAGACAAAGGGGCTACCCAAATGAACTCACAGAATCAGCTAAAACCAGAGTTTTGAACAAACCTAGACAGGATCTACTAAAACTCAGAGAAAAGCCTACAGAATCAGACCCCCGTGTTGTGTTTGTCTCCAAATATTCGACACAATCCACAAAAATAAAACAATCTATTCGCAAGCACTGGCAAATGCTACAACTTGAAACGGATTTCAACAAAATATTTGACCAACCACCGATTTTTGCACACCAACGTTCTAAAAACATTGCGTCTATGCTGAAACAATCTCCCACCAAAGAACAAATCACCTACAAAGGCACAATACCATGCTACAATTGTGGTCACTGTAGCAGCATCATTCCAGGAAATTGTGTATCACATCCCACTCAAGGGACGCCCATACGACTTCAAGTTAATGCTACCTGCGACACTAAAAACGTGATATACATGTTGAAATGCCCGTGTGGCCTCCCATACGTAGGCAAAACTGAACGGAAAATCAAAGTAAGACTGACGGAGCACCGCAGTAATATACGTACTAAAAATCTCAAATCCTGCGTAGCAGCTCACTTCATCCAACATGGCCACAACCCCAGCCAAATTGGCTTCCTCATCTTGGAAGTAGTGGATAAACATCCACACTCAGACAACAATAAAAACTTGTTACGTCGTGAACTATACTGGATACACCGCCTTCTGGCCATGCACCCTAAAGGACTAAATGATAGATTGGAATACAGTTGTTACCTTTAGGGATTGTTCCGACATTCATACTATTCCACCAGTATCTTGAATTGCTAATTTGGTTGATTCCCTTTATGTGTATTAACCTTGTTAATTATATGTCTCAGATTCCTTATCTTTGACTACTGTCAACTCACTGTTTCTTGTTATTTTTGCAACCTCTGTCATACACACTATGCCCTCCTTTGTATTTTTTCATCCTATCATATCCTTTTCTCTGCCTCATGCACGTTGTTCCCTGTTACTCTACTTAGATATTCACCTTTCATGTATAAGTTTCACTATTTCTTTTCACCCTCTATTTTATTCGTTATTTCACCCTTCGTTTCGTAACTATTTACTTTTTCTTAATATCCACTTTCTTTTCGGACTTTACACCCTGTTTCTACTCATTTGCCTCACACGCGTTTTTTCACCGCCCCCACAGTTCAGTCTGTTTTCACTTTTTATGCTCCTCGCTTTCTTAGTCCGCTTTAACGCGCATGTCCGGCGTCTTCCGGGTTCTCGAACACTTTCTTGGAGAATCCTTTGATCACATCGTAGAATGCTGGTTTATCCTCGCATACTGGGTAAGACGGCACATTTCTCCTTAACTCTCCTGCCGATCACAAGCCATTACCCAGCTTCGAGCACCGCCGTTTTCTTTCAATTTACATACGTGCACCTCGGGTTGGATTTCCTGGAATTCTTTATCTTTTCTCAGTGTGTTTCCACTTTCCCAAATCACGTTTCACTCTCTATCGCTCGTGTTCCTTTTACAGACCGGTGATGACCCCACACCCCTCATATTACTGCCATGTTCACCTTAACCTTGGTATCGCTTTTTATTTGTCACTCATTCTCCATTAGTGCATGATGTACACTTAGAACTCCTGTATTAGCGCCCTACATATTGTTTCCTCTTACCTTCTAGATTCCCCCTGAAGAAGTGCACCTCTGCACGAAATGCATCGGGGACGATTTTTTGAATGTATAATCCTACAAGAATACTGAAATTTTGATGCTTTGATCATATGACCAGAATATGATGATGAAATATTGAACCATGAATAACCTACTATCATGATGAAAATTTGATTAAATAAATCAAACATAAGTTTTTTTCAACACCGAATTCAGAACTTTATTGAACATATTTACGCGCCATAGGTGCCTACCAGAGTGGCCAGGATTTGTCCTTACCCCCTGTAAGGCTCTCATTGCTTGCTTATCAAACGCACCTTTTGGACCTGGAAGGTGACTTCCTGCGCACCTATCTAACAGATTACCTACTTTACTAAGCTTAATCCTTTTTACCTTGGAGTGCAGCGGTCCTCATACCTAGTACCAGACTCACCTAGCACACGCCAGCACCACCTGCTGGTCTCCCCCGCTGCTCCTGACATATGCGCGGTCTCTGGGAGGGGAGACTACAGGTACCACGACTCCCTGCGCTCCGACGCAGGCGCACTGGCCCAATTCCGCGCCCAGAGGCGCTTGAAAGGCAGGCTGGCAAGCAACACCAAGTACTGCGGGGGCGATTGTTGCTTGCAAGTAAGTAGAGCGGAAAACTGGCATCACTGCGGGGACACTGAACTCTGGCCCAGAGTTGCCTAGCACATGGCAGTGCCACCTGCTGGTCTCCCCTGCAGCCGCTGCTCCTGACATATGTGCGGCCGCTGGGAGGGGAGACTTCTGGTACCACAACTCTCTGCGCTCTGACGCAGGCGCACATGCCCACTTCCGCATCAGGAGGCACTTGAAAGGCAGGCTGAGCTCCCGTGTCGCGGGACGTGCGCGGGACGTGCGCAAAGGGTGGGCCGTCTGAGGCCGTCCGAGGTCGGTTGAGGCCGGGCTGGGCCATCCTATTGACATTGCCATTGGCAAATTGAGTAATTGAGTAAGACTGCTTGGGTTTTTTCCTCCTTTTTCCTTTTTTCCTCTTCCGGAATAACCCATGAGTTATATGATGTAGTAGGAGGTCTTGGCTAGCATCATTTTATATATTGCCTTAGTACGTCGAAACCAAAGTGTGCTAGGATATCATCTTCTGTGACCCACGATTTCCCATGCTAGTTGCTGTTGTGAGTGTCCCTTTTGATTTATAGTATATATTTTGATATTACCTAACCATGATTAGACGCCGAGTAAAACCTCTAATAGATAAAACGCATAATTCTATTGATACCTACCTGACCAAAGCGGTTAGTGCTCTGGCAGGAAGAAATCGACCGCACAGAAAGACGTATATCTACAGGTATGACTGTAGTCAGAAGCTTAGATGAAGATAAAAACTTAGAGGTACGAAATAAACCACCACAGGAGAATAGTGTAACGCCATCAATAGGTAAAGGGAAATCAAGGGAGGAGCCCTCGGAGCAGGCCAGAGGGTCACGTAATACAGATAACCTTAAAGTTACTGATATACCAGCAGTTACAAACATACCACCAGAATGTGGAGCATATGTTGCAGTCTTCTCTAATGTACCCAAATTGCGGGAAGGTCAATCAGAAACATATGAAACTCTCAAAAATAAAACTCTTCATTGGCTACCAAAAAACTGGTTTTCCAACAATGGTGGCTGAACAGATAATACTTGCACAAAGAGTGGGGTGGATAGGCCCACTATCTAAAAAATTAAATGGTGACTGTATAATAATTAATTTTAGGTCACCAGGTTGGGCATATAAAACCCTACTTAAGGCACCCCCCTTCATCCTGGGATTTTAATACAACACTATTGCCATTGGACTATTTTTATAGACATTTGTTGGCAAGTGACTCGGTTGCCAGCCAAAAGGCTTATCATTCTAATATTAACCTATTGGCTTCACCAATAGCCGAACCTACATGCTTTTCCATACCGCTGTATAATAGAATCCAGCCCTTGAGCCCGCTGGAGGACAATGACTGACGCAACAGACATGTGGGGGTATCCCCAAAGGATGAATTAGGTCGGAGGGTAGTTCACAGATTAACTGAAAGGGGAAATGAAATAAGTGATGCACAGCCCCCATACACAGATCCCAAGCAGGTGTTTACATGTTCTGATAGTATTGGGAGTGGTGATTATACTACCATAAATGTTGTCAAAGTATCTACGTCTAGGTTACAGGGTGCTGAGATCCGGTGAACGTAGTTACGACTACAAACCCCACCGCTAGCCAAGGGCTACAAACGGTAATACAGGAGGGTTATACATTTACAACATGGAATATTGCAGGCCTTGGCAAAAAAATAGATACCCCTTTTTGGCAGGATTTTATCTCCTCTGGCAATGATTTTATTTGCCTGCAGGAAACTTGGAGTATAGACCCGGTTGTAGTGGAAGGTTATACATCACACTGTTTGAGTGCTATACCCTCCCCAGCAGGAAGAGCAAAGGGAGGACTGTTGTTGCTCATATCTAATAAACTACTAGGGTGCAAAATAATAAGCTACTCACCTATTAATTATCATAGCCAAGTGCTGCGACTTGAGTTTCCAAAGGGTAAGTACTTGGTTTTAATCAATTATTATAATAATACCTTTACCAGCGACAGGGGAGCATCATTAGATGCATTGGAAAAGGAGATAGGTAGGTTACTGGCACTCTCTGGTAAACTTGCCACCATTTTATGGGTTGGTGATTTTAACCTACGAGTCTGTCCCTCAATACAAACTAACTCATGTGGGTTCATGAAGACCTACAACAATACCAACGGGAACAATGATGACTTGTTACATTTCCCTCATTGTGGATATGGTATGACTTTAAATACGACAATAGCAAAATTTGACCTTGATTTACTCGATTGTTCCATGAGAAAGGGCCATATTAAAAGTCCAACTTTTACTGGAAGAAATGTGTACAGCAACATAGACCATATTCTAATTTCAAAAAATAGCCTTTACACTGATCTATGGATATCTGAACAGGTGGTCAGTAACCACAATAATATTTCTATAGTACTTCTAGATTGGGGTAATAAGTTAACTAACACTGAGGAATTTATTTCTGACATCCTCCCCGTTAGGCCCAACGGTATGAGAATTAAGTGGGATGAAGTAGACCCACCAAAAGTTCAAAAGGAAGTGGTCACTAACTGTAGAAATGAAATTGACTACTGCCTTAGCGAAGAGGTCCTCCCTGACACGCTGTTAATTGCATTCTCTGATATGAACAGAGCAATTAAAAGTTTATTACCTAGAAGCACTTAAGGCCCCTAAAAAGGCTGGCTCAAGGTGGTTTGATTCAAAATTTACCAAGGCATTGCATAAGTTGAAACTGGCGCTGGGGACTAAACCTCGTAACCAATCGTATATTCATGAGTTATGAGTCGAATACAAGCAAGTCATAATGGCCCACAAAAAAGAGCTTCGAGTGGACGCAAGGGACAAATTAAGCACGGCAGCCAATACCAAGAACAGTAAACTTTTTTGGGAAACTGTAAATAGTCCTTTTTTAAAAGACAAGTGTACCCCTGAATTGACGTCCTATGTAAACTGTACAGAATGGATTGAACATTTTTCTAACATTTTTAATCTGGATAGGGTGCTTTTAACCTTATTTCCAAATGATGATTTTACGTAGCCCACACTGCCTATGTTAATTGATGTGGGAAAAGTACAGGAGGAGTTAGTAAATAGTAAAGGGGTAATGCACCGGGCCCGGATGGGGTCCCGATCGATTTATAAAAGAACAAAAAGGATCTATGGGCCCCGATCCTCACAAGGATTTTTAACACTGCAGCCTTGGGGAACTTCCCAACATCTTGGGGCCAATCATTAATTGTCCCACTTCATAAAAAGGGTTATCGTTGCGAAGCCTGCAATACCGTCCAATATCTTTGTTGGACTCATCAATGAAGGTGATGAGCAGGGTCCTTTTAAAAAGATTGGAAACCTGGGCCTCTGATCATAAGATTTTATCTCCTGTTTAATATGGATTCAGGAAGGGCCTAGGTACCCTAGAACAATGTGTGAATCTTGACCTGTTAATTAACAAATATACATCAGTGAAAGTGAATCTGTTTTTATGTTTTGCTGATCTGAGCAGTGCTTTTGATTTAGTTGATCACTCTCTTTTATGGACCGTACTGCTCGAATCTGGGGCCCCAAAAGAGGTAGTATTCTTTTTAGCACGAGTATACGAGAGACTATCCTGCAGTGTTCGATATGGGCTAAATGGTGAACGAACCCCCTTTTTTGCTGTGAGAAGAGGTATCAGGTAAGGGTGTGTTTTGGCCCCCCTTTTATTTTCTCTATTTATTAACCAAATAGCCACGGTATTAAGTCAGATCCCAGCAGACGCACCAATAATAGACAACAAGGTTGTGCCGGTATTATTATATGCCGAGGATGCTGTTTTAATTTTCTGTACCCCGATAGGCCTTCAACGGCTTATCAACAATTTTACAGATTTGATCAAAGGCAGTAAACTTTTAATTAACAAATCCAAAACATGTATCATGACATGTGGGAAGAAACAAAGTTATTAAGGCCCTTCTTTTTAGATGGTTCTAAAATAAACGCAGTTAAAACCTTTTGTTATTTAGGTATCACTTTTGCGGGAAATGGTAAATGGACCAGTGAACAAGAAAATATTAAATACAAGATGGTCAGGAATACAAATGGTATATTTAGGTTTGCCCCAAATTAGGGGACCGCATGATGACCATATACAACGCAAGATGTGTCTCTTCAGCCCTGTATGGGGCGGTAATATGGGGCTACTGTCCTGCTGTCCAACTCCAAACGGACCAAAACAGTTTCCTCAAACGGTTGCTGAGTGCACCAGCCTCAGCTTCTACTGAGTTAATTCATTCAGAAACTGGACTTAATTATATATCTGATTTGGCTGCTTTACGTCCCCTACTTTTATGGCGCTCTATCTGGTCCAAGAGCGAAACTGAGTTTACACAGTCTATATTTAAGGACTATTTACGGTTGGATCACTGCTCCCGCATACCGTGGTTAAGTTACATTACTCACTTGTTTAACTTATTATTTGAGTTTGACATTCATGAGGAGTTCGAATATCCAATACCATTATCCAAAAAAGAGATAAAAGACTCCTTTTTGACCTATAAGAGGGGAGAACGAGTTAAATTAATTGGGACCCAAAAGACATTTGTGTTCTACAGTCAACTTGAACTTAAAAGTGGCCTTCAGGCATATTTGGTAGAAGTGTCAAGATCTTCGCACCGATTTGTATTAATACGCCTTAGGTTGGGAATTGCCCACCATCTCGTAGCCTTCCCTGTAATGGGAAAAAGCTCTAATGTGAAGTGTCCATGTGACAACATATCGAAACAGAGTTGCTGCCATTTTTATTATTTTGTAAATTTTACGCATCTCTTAGGAAATTATATCTAAAGCCTATCCTTCCAAAATATAATATCCGATTAACTGTAAATGCTATGACATTATTATGTTCACTTGAAAGCCCAGACATCTGTTTTCATGTTGTGAATTGTATAATGAAATGCAGAGCTGCTAGAAAATCGATAGTACTGTGAAATTTTGCTCTAAATTGCAAATTTGCACTTATGCATATGTCACTTTATAGCGAATTTGCACAGTGAGTTACATATAGGGATTTTGCACATCTGGATCCTGGCACATGAAATTTTATAGTACAATGCACTTTGAAAATTAGTATAGCATATCGTAAACATGTATAAATTGCCTATTTACTCGGACGTATTTATTACCTTGAAATTATAACAGTATGTTTTCTTAGTTTTGTTAAAGGTTTTTATGAAGTTTGATCTGTGAGAATGAGTTTAAAACAACTGGATAGGAAGAGGGGTACTGGTATATTTGTATTTATGACCGGTCAAAAGAAAGAGGAGTACAGATATTTTAAACTTTGATTTTTTCTTTTTTTTTTTTTAACTTCAAGTTTAGTGATACCAAATAGAAAATACAAACTGAAATGCATTAAGAGAAAATATAATACAAGGAATACTGGAATAATTAATGCAAAATAATAGTAAAGCGGAATCAATAAACGATACACTCTCGTTCATGAAAAAAGGAATCAGAGAGGGAAAAAATAAAAATAAAAATGAAAGCAAACAAGAAGATCAAAGTCAATTATAACAGCAAGTGCACAAATTACATTGAAGGCAAAACAGTAAGCAAGCAGAGAATCATATAAGTAAACATTTGGTAATATAAAAACGGTATAGGATTAGGCAAAAAGACAACAATGAAATGTTCAAGGGGGTTTAAGAACTGCATCTGGTAAGTTAAAAGGAGCAATGGTGACAGGAGAGGGAGAGGGGGAGGAAGTGGAGGAAAGGTAATCGGTGAGTGGAATCCAAAGGAGGTCACATTTGATGGCAAGGGAAACAGGGGATACATAGTTGCTATCTAAACGATGATTAAAGCAAATAGCATTCCACCAGGTCGAATAAGTAAGTTTCGAGGAATCCTTCCAATTGGAAGTAATTAAGTGGAAGGCTACAGCAAGAAAAAGGTCAAACAACTTATAGTGAGAAGGGGATTGAGGTAATTCTGGAGAGAGGGAGCCGAGGAAAGCAATGAATGGAGCGAAGGGAAGTTGAAATTGGAAAATAGTGGAAATACGTGACCAAATTCCATGCCAAAAGGAGGTAACGTTAGGGCATTGAAATAACATATGGGCCAAATTCAGTGCGAGATTTAGAGCATGTCGAAGGTGTTAGTAAGCAGGAGTAGATACGAGAAGGAGAAGGAGAAGAATCTAAGAGTGGAGACAAAAGAGGGTAGAGTGAGGGAAATTCAGTAGAAGCTGGAAGGGAATGAAGGAAAGAAAGAAGTGCAGGGAGGAGTAACTTATATTGTTTGTGAAAGGAGTTGGGAAGAAGATAACAAGATTGCAATTCAGAGAAGGATAGGGGAACTCCATCACAAAGCAACTGCGAAATCCATTTTATGCCCTTAGAGTGCCAGGATTTCGAACAGAAGGAACGATTCTTAATGCGAAGCTGTTTATTGTGCCAAATGGATTGGTGTGATAGAGAAGCAGAGGAAAGATAAGTAGAGGGGATGAGGGGAGTAAGAATATGACACAAGTGTGCAATAATAGGAGATCGCAAGAAAGAAGTGTGAGCCGAAAAAGCGAGGAGTTCTGAAAAGTCATAGGGAGAGATGAAAGACTTTTCCAAGGATAGCCAAATTGGTGGATATGTAGGGGGATCTGTAGATATCCAACGAAGAGTTTGCCTCAGGGAAAAGGAGTGATGATAAGTTTTGAAACTTGGGAATTTCAAACCTCCTTGAGACTTGTCCTTTTTAAGAAAGGAGAGCGCAATACGAGGAGGTTTGTTCTGCCAAAGAAATTTAGACAGAAGAGATTCTAATCGTTTAAAATAATAATGAGGAATACGGACAGGAATCAAAGAAAGGGAATATAAGATAATAGGGGCAAGCATCATCTTAATCGAGTCTAGTCTCCCCCACCAAGAAAGAAAAAGTGGATTCCATTTAGAAATAGAATCTGAGAGTTTCTTGGAAATACAATCAAAGTTGAATTTTAAAGTGTCTGAAATGGAAGAGGAAAACCAAAGGCCTAAGTATTTAATTTTTGAAGGTTGCCAGGAAAACCCAGTCTGATCAAAGTAATGCCGTAGGCAGGAGACATTAAGAGGAAGGATCTCGCACTTATCACGATTAAGACGATATCCTGAAACTAAGGAAAAAGCTTCAACTTGACGAAGAAAAGAGGGAATAGTAGATTCAGGATTGGAACAATAAAAAAGAATATCGTCTGCATAGACTGATAATTTGACCTGGGCAGGGCCTGGGTTGAAACCAGTATTAAGATTATCTTGTCTGATCTTTGTTAAAAAGGGCTCAAGTGCAACAATAAACAATAAGGGAAAAAGAGGGCATCCTTGACGAACCCCTCTGGAGAGGGAAAAATAATCGGAAATGTTACCATTAGCAAAAATAGAAGCTTTGGGGCCAGAATATAGGAGAGCGATGAGGGAAATTAATTTTGGGGGGAAGTCAATCCAGGAAAGAGCACGGAACATAAATTCCCAGCTAATATGGTCAAAAGCCTTTTCGGCGTCAAGAGCGATGGCAGCTAAGGGGTAATGAATAGTGGAAGCTTTACTAAGGACATTAATGAAAACTCTTGATTTATCAGATGATAAGCGACCTTTGACAAAACCAGATTGCTCTGGACCAATGAGTTCAGGTAAAATGGGATCAATGCAGAGGGCAAGTAGTTTGGCAAAGATTTTGTAGTCCGTATTTACAAGGGAAATGGGTCTATAATTCTTGCATAGGGTAGGGTCTTTGTTGTCCTTAGGAATGAGGCAGATCATTGCTTCTTGAAAAGTACCCTGAGATGAGCAATCAGAGATAAAAGAATTGAAAAGAGAAAGTAAATACGGTAGGAGTTGCTTGGAAAAATGGCTATAAAATTCAATAGTAAACCCATCAGGGCCAGGAGCTTTGCCATGACGGAGAACTGAGACTGCGTGAGAAATCTCTGCTAAAGTGACGTTAGATTCAAGCGGGGAAAAGTCAACATGGGAAGAAGAAGGGGGGGGTGAGAGAATGAAAATAAGAAGTCAAATCATCAGGAAGAGGAGGCTATTCAGGGGTATAAAGTTGCTTATAAAAAGAAACAAAATTATTTAGAATGTCTTCATCTTTGAAGTGTGAGATGCCATCCGAATCAGTGATGGAGGTAATCCGAGTCCTATCTTGATGTGTTTTTAGATAGTTGGCTAAAAGTTTACCCATCTTGTTTTGACCGCCATAGTAGCGGGCACTGCATTTTAAAAGATAGGAGGATGCGGCATCAGTGGAGGACTTATTAAAAGCAACTTTCGCAGAAATAAGATCCTTAAGAGAAGAATCAGAGGGGGATTGATAATAGGAATATTCTAATGTTTTGATTTTTGTTAAAAGGAGGGAAGAGAGGTTCGAAACCTTTCCGTTTTTTAGCGACAAAATTAATTATAAAACCTCTAGCTGTTGCCTTGAAGGAGTCCGAAATCATGACAGGGGAGGAGTCAGGGGTAGAATTAGTGTGAAAAAAGTCAGTAATAAAAGCACCGAACTGGTCTGTGAACTTGGAGTCAGTCAAGAGAGAGTTGTTAAAACGCCATCTACCAGGTGAGGGGGAGAAGGGTATCAGGTCAAAGTCTACGAGGACAGGGGCATGATCGGATATGAGAATGGAGCCAATTTCAGAAGCAAGGACACATTGGGTATGGGATTTACTAAGGAAAAGGTAATCAATACGGGACTGGGTTTTGTGAGGAGGAGAAAAATAGCTGTATTCTAGGAGATCAGGATGACAGAGTCTCCAAATATCAGTTAGGGAATTACGACGGATAGCTGAGGTAAATTGATTATGCATTTTGGATCGAATGAAGGTAACTGGGGAATGTCTGTGAAGGAAGGGATCATGGATCTGATTACAGTCACCACCAAAAATAATATAATTATCGTTTAGGGAAACCAATTAATCTGAGATGAGGGGCCAAAAGGTATGATCAGCATTAACAGGGGCGTAAACATTAAAAATAACAATAGGTACATTATCAATCTTCATTCTTAATAGTACATAACGACCATCAGTATCAATTTCAAAATGAGAATCAGTAACAGTAAATTTTTTATGAACAAGTATAACTACGCCATTCTTTTTCCCCAGAGAGGGAGAAGAAAAAGTATGGCCTGCCCAAAGTCTTTTTAGTTTAGATGATTCCATATCATTAAGGTGGGTCTCTTGTAACATGGCGACATCAGTCTTCAATTTAGCTAAATGAGCTAATACTCGCTGTCTTTTAATTGGACTATTTAAACCTTTAACATTCCAGGATGTAACTCTGAATGATATATAGTAAGAGCATTAAATGTGAACAGAACGCAAACAATGCAATAAAAAGTGCAGAAAGGAGAACTGTAATGGAAAGAAAATAAGAGGTAAAGGAATAGGAGGAAATGGTGAAAAAGAGAGAAAAAGGGATAAAAAAGTTGAGAAAAGAGATAGGGAAAGAAATGGAGGGAAAAAGAATCTGAGGGGAAGTATTGAGAAAAAGGAGAGAGTAACAACAGATGAGGTAGTAGGAAAAAATAAAAAGAAAACGAGAGAACAGAGAGAAAAAGAGAACAAAACAACCAGATAACATGAAATCGTGACATACCTACAAATGAAGGATTCAAAAGGTACAAGGGGGAAGGAGGAACCAGACGGAATGACGGTACAACCAGGATCAAACAGGACGGAGGGCCTGGAGGCATCGCAGCAAGGGAAGGGATAAACTGTGGAGAAAAATAAGTAAACAATTGTTACAAACACGACAACAGGGGAAAAACATGTGGCAGCAATAAGACTAGCAAACGCAACATGACAAAAAGGTCAAACAGCGGGGGTTAAGGAACATAAATTCAGCCAGCAGTCGATGAGGAGGATTCCATAGGATCAGCATGATGAGCGTTGATGAAGCTGCGAAGGCGAAGAGGGTCTTCAAATGTTGTAGTCTTATTATTATAAGTAACTTTGAATAGGCACAGGTGAAAAAGACCATAACGAGCACCCATATCTCGAAGAGCAGGTCTTAAGTCCAAGAAGGCCTTCCTCCTGTTAGCAGTGGCCTTGGCGTAATCCTGAGCAAAGAATAAAGTAGATATGGACCAGATAATTCACTGAGAGGATTTCGCTGCTGAGAGAACCTTCAGTAGGTCGTCTATTCCAGGAAATACAGGATAACCCAACTAGGCTTCTGAGAGGGGGAGGTAGAAGATGGAGGGCGACCTAATCTATGCGCTCTTTGAATGTTAAGCAGGGTGCCTTCTGGCATACGAAGGACTTTAGGGATGAAGGATTTGACAAAACCAATGGGATCCAACCCCTCTTGTCCTTCCTCAAGGCCGTAGATACGGAGGTTGTTGCGTCTATTACGGTTCTCAAGCTCCTCCACTTGACGCTGAAGGGTAGAGACCTGAGAATGAAGAGGAGAGATCTTCGCACAGTCATTTGCTAAGGAAGAAAGCGATTGCTCCACAGTTGTAACCCTGCCGTTGAGCTGCGACCAAGAGTCAGTGAGAACTTGGAGTTTCGCATTATTGTCTTCCATAGAAGAGCGTAGAGCCCGGATTTCCTCCAGTAATAACTCCATCGAGACAGGAGAATTTGATTTTGGAGGAGAAAGGGGGGTTTTGTCTGAGGCGTTTAGTAAGAGATTTCCCAGTAGTCGCTGTAGGAGTCTCAGACGCCGCCATCTTGTCTTCCGAAAGAGAAGATAGAATAGATTGAGTCCGAGAAAACTCGGTAAAAATCTTTGAGTTTTTTATGAAAATATGCTTGGTAGGAGGTGTCGCAGTCGTAGTGCCTTTAGATCTACCCATAAATAGCGGCAAAGAAATAGAAGCCGATAAAGTGTCGGAGGTCCAGGAAGAGACAAAATGGCCGCCCAGTGAAAGTCAGTCAGAAAAGGCACATGAAATTACTCAAAAATGAGCTCAAAACGTATCCATATCTCCAAAAGCATAAAGGAAGACGAAGGTGAAGGAAAAATCACCACAGAGTTCCAAGGGGATCATTGAGAAGGTGACACAGCTCAGCCGGGGAAAAAACAAAATGGCGGTCGCAATGCGACGATGCAGGTACGGAACTTACATAGTTCGGAAATTCAAAATGCCGCACTCCAGCGAAGCCACCAATATCAAGGTAGGAGGAGTAGATGTTCCGACGTCCTCACATCCCACAATGAGCGCTGAGCGAGTCAGGAGGGATGCCGTACACCGGGCAAACCGAGGAGCTTCACCCAGACACCGCCATTCACGCCGGGCGCTAAGCCACGCCCCCTTAAACTTTGAATTTTAATGTTGATACAATTGTTCAGCTGACATGGTTGTGTTACGCAAACTGAATAAAGCTTTTTGAACTTGAACTTGATTAAATGGTGCTATCAGTCTTTTAAGCCCAATTGCTGTATGGCTTAACAACATGGTGCCATCTACATATTGCAAATATTTTACAGCTAGACCGGTAAGGTTTGGAGAGGGCACATTAATTTTGCAGATGGTGTGGTAAATCAGCCATAAACAGGTCAAAAAGACATGGGGCAAGTACACAGCCCTGTTTGAGGCCACTATGCGTTTCTAAAGGGAGTGTGGTACAACATTCATCACCCAATTTAACCTGCACCAATCTATTTGAGTAAAGCAATATGATCATATCTAACAGCCGCTTCAGTACACCCCATGCTGATAGCTTTTCCCAAAGTAAATTACAAAGAACTGAATAAAATGCAGCTTTTAGATCGACACAACAAATAAAGAGCTTTTATTTTTTATATTTTGTTCTCTCAGCCAGCAAAGTAAGTAGTAACAAGTTCGTAATCGTTGACTGCCCCCTGCGAAATCCGGTTTGGAAGATTGGGATTATTTTCCTTTTCCTCGCATATCGTTCCAAGTGCATTATTGCAAAGATGCAGATTTTCACTTCTGCATCGGTTAATGCAATCAACCTGTAATTGGCTGGATTCTCAGTTGGACCACTTTTGTAAATTGGCTGTATTATGCTGCCTTGCTGGGATGATTCAGGGACCAAATTAAGTTTCACAACGTCGTTAAATAATTGTGATAACATTATTGCCTGGAAGTCTATATTGGCTTTATCACAGGCTTTAATCATAGCATTCAGCATCCCATTTGGACCTGGGGCCCAGTTTGACTTGATCTTACTTATCAATGTTTTTACCGTGTCCTCCGGCAATGACTCAAACACTAGCAATTGATTGCCACAAATATTTTTTACTTGATGATCCTCGCTGCTTAAATTAGTCAGCATAACAGGTGGGCATACATCAAAATCAGAGCCTAAGGCATTTACAGGCGAAGCTCAAAACAGATTGGAAAATAAAGACTCCCAACTCTTCATGATGTGCCCTTTTGCCTTCCAGATCTCATTTCTATAATCTTTTCTTAGGCGCTTTATGTGAATAATTTAATGGATTTGATGACACTATTTGGTTGAATGTAGATTGCCCAGGAAGCTTTATTATGTGCCTTATTTTGTATCAAGTTTTCAAGTTTTAGTTTATTTGATTCAGTTCTCTTGCGAGAACAACACATTTTTAGCAATAAAATTACATTTTTAGTTTTAAAATTGTCTATCTAATGCAATTTTAAAAATGATTTTAAAAAGTTACACACTTTGATACACACAAATTCGTTGGGTGGAGCATTGCAAAGGGTAATCAAATTCTAAACAGAATTTATATTACATTTGATTTTGATCGGTGTTATGTATCTGTTCCTGGCAGCTACAATAAACGGATTTGGACAGGCAAAGAGAACATGTTCCAGATCTTGCACCCCACCTTTGCATAAGTCACAGAGGTTAGACCCTCCTCCTTTTGGCAACCATTTGATTGTGTATGATTTCAGGGGTAGTATACCAAATCGTAGTAGAATAATACTTCGCCGGACTCCATGATTTATATAAAAAAAATATATTGTTGTGTTTTTTTTAAGACGATTGTATCCGCGTACTGTTTGCACGTTGAGAGGGCAGAGCAATATTGCTTGTTGAGGGTCATGCTTAACCTGGGGGTAAGATGCTTCAGGCATAGTTTCAGTTGGGTTGGTGACCAAGATTTTAGCATATCCAAAGTGACAGAAGATAATTTGAAAGCTCTGCATAAGTTTTTAAAAAACACATACTTCGGAGAGTCTGGGTCAAGTGTTTCAGTTTTTAACATAGCTCGTAAAGTTACTTGATCAGCATGGACCAGGCTATATGCCCATCTAATTATATTTGTGATCCCACTGGAAAAAGAGCTAACTAATGATAGTTCGAGCCGGAGAGCTTGAACCGGCACAGCTTGTGGCATCCTGGTTAGTTTCCGCAGGATTTTCCCTTCTTTGATATCAATTTGTTTCCATTCGTTGATTGGAATATGTTCAATTGCATATGATAGAACGGCTGGAATTTTAGAGCTATAGACCTGTAACAAAGAAGAGAAGTGTCTTTGACCGGTGGAGGTATATAATCTTTGGAGGGCTCCTAGGTGGACGTCTCCTTTTCGACACATTTTTTGCAAGTGAGACAGGTTGTGTAGGGACTGGGTGAAAATTCTCCAGAGATATATTAATTCTTTTACAATTTCCAATGGGTTTCCCACTAGTGTCCAGTTATATTTGACATGATTCTTCTTTCCTGTGAATGGTACTATTTTTGTTTTGGTGACATTTGAAATTAAATGATTTTCTCCAGTATATTTAGTGAGTGCCAACAGATTTCTTTGGAGCCCAAATGGGGTCAGGTCTAGAATCACTACGTCATCTGCGTACATCAAACAATGGATTTTAAAATTTGCAATCTTAGGTGGAAAATATTTACCTGATTAAGGTTTTCCGGTAGGTCGCTCAGAAATAAGGAAAACAGCAAGGGAGCTAATAGGCATCCTTGACACAGACCATTTAAAGTTGGTATTGGACTTGTAAGGCCCTTCTCTCTCCCCAATTGGACTTGGCACCATGTCCCAGAGTGCAGTGTGATTATTAGGTGAAGAAGATTTTGAGGGATTCCCATTTGCTGCAGTTTTTTCCAAAGTTTATCTAGGTTAGCCCTATCAAATGCGGTCGTAAAATCAACAAGGGCTGCATACACTGCCTGCGACTTTCTAATCACGTATTTTTCTAGTAGTGTTTGGAGTACTGCAATGTTATCTGTCACCGAATGTTTGGATCTAAACCCGGCTTGGTTAAGTGGAATAGAGCCGGTAGAGAAGGCCCACTCTTTTAGATGTTCTAGAACAGCAGCGGCAAAAATCTTCCCAGTTGCGTCCAGAAGAGCGATCTGGCGGTAATTGCTTGGGAGCAGCCTGTAGCCTTTCTTGTGTATTGGAATAACAATGCTTCCATTCCAGGACTTTGGGGTTTTTCCTGTTCTATATATGTATCTAAAGAGGCATGCTAAAAGCTGCCTTATTTTGTAGATATAGCCTATGTGAATACCAGATGTTTCTTTTTGGCTTAATTGTAGTTCTTGATTTTGGTAAATGAGCAGCTGCTAGTAATGGACTGGGGATTATGGTCACTTTCCAAGCTTGGGACCACTTGGAATCCTATAAGATTGATTGACAGCTCTTTTGAGATAATGGTATGATCCATGAAGGAATGTTGTCATGTATTTTTAAATGTTGGAAGACCAGCCATATTATGTTGAATAACCTCCTGTAGCAGCATAAGATCACATTTTTAGGTCTCGGCTAGAAGCGAGCGAAGCTCGCTCTCGCCAGAGATCTATTGTTAGCGGCTCAGCTTCCGAGGAGGACAGTCCTGGCCGCGCGCAAGGCGATTTGCGCCGGCCACGCGCGCGCGAACGCGCTGTCCTCCTCGGAAGCTGAGACGTAGCTATACCTCCCGCTGCTTGCGCATGCGTTGTGCCCAATGGAAGGTTTCGGGCTTACGCATGCGCCGTGCCCCTTACTGCAGGACCGACCGCGGCAGACTTGGCTCTTGACAAATATTAAAGGGCTAACGACATAAGTAGTTTGTTACCGAAGCCTGGCAGCATTCTTGTCAGGATTCAGGCTCATCACTATTGGATGCTCAACACACGTTGCAAACGCCTGCAGACCACATACACATGTTTTCAACTCAATCCAGCTGCTGGCACAGGGGCAGCTGTGGAACTGGTATTAAGGAACGCCCGGTTGGTTTTAGACACGGCTGTTCTTAATGTATAAATGGCATGTGAGGTCGATTCGGGTGCTCTCTTACCTTGTGAGAGGGCTGCAGCCGCGGCCAGCAGCGCCAGGATCGCCAGGCAGCTGTTCATGGTGACTTGCTGAGGACAGATGTGTGATGCACGTGGCGTGGATGGTGTAGAGAGCGCGCGGTCTGCTTGCTGCCTTCCTTCCTGATAGCCTCTTGTCTGTCGGAGCTCGTTTACTCTTTCCAATGTTCCCCACTTAGTTCTCCTACGCCTTTTATCTGTGGCAGATAGGTGACGCCCTCTCCCCCTGGAGATAGGACACCCTGGATGCTTTGCTGGGAAACTCTCAGGTTAGCAGCGTGCCCTGCGCCCACTGAGGCAGTCTGTCTGAGGAGGGAGGCGGACCCCCCCTCGAGGCAGCCTGCCAGGATGATCGCACTAGTGCTAACACGAGCTAAATGCCTGAAATCCCTTATCCGGTACACAGTATTTGAGACGTCTCTTCAAGGAACATGTATATATTTTTTATAATAAGTAATCTACAGGAAATTGATTAATTTTACAAAGTTTTATCGTAACTCTACGCAGAAAAACACATTCTGTAATGGTAGGAGCCGTGTTTTAAATGAGTAGGTGCTCTCAGGCACTATGGGGCTGATATACAAACCCATTGCGCCACTTTTGCGTCATTTTTAACATGGATATGACGCAAAAGTGGCACAAGGGGCTTGGAAATCTGCCCCTTAGTACCTGCTTTTCTTAAATTTGAAAGGGGGCAGAAGTACCAGCACCTTTTCGCACTGCTGTAAAACGTTTGATGGGAGAGTACCGTGTAGTATAGTGCGTAATGGGTAACTCAGTATCATAGTAGATGAACTGTATTAATGTTAACGATCTCGAATTGTAGAATCTTATGATGTAGCAAGTATTCCCTTTGTGTCATTTGACTGCTTGTACCTTGTTCGTGTTGGGTGTCCTTTCATGCGGGGGTTGGAATAGAGGACCTACAAACTTGACACTGGTCTCGAGTCATCAATAAGATACTATGTACCGCCACTTCTAATTGGTAAACAGGCACCCAGACAGCACCGGCTTTTGGCATGGGCGATCTGGGCTCAGGCCCAGGGCGCCAATCTTCAGAGGGGTGGACGGAGCTGTATGTATTCAGGTTATGCAAACAGCAGCAAACCTTTCTCCAACCTCGGTGCCTCTCCGCTCTCGTTTCTTTCCGTAGAGGATATTTTTAACAGCCCATTAGCCCCCTTCCTTGCCCCCTTCACCCTCTTACCCTTGCTGACATACACCACCACCACCCTCCTCGCCGCAGCGTGACGCAATGTAAACTATGGGTGACTTGGGTGAGGTCCGAAGATATCTGTGTTTAGGGCCCTTCACTGGGCTGACAGAGACAGACCTGTGAACACAAAAGCCCAACCCCCACCCCTCCGCTGCCTCATTCTATTCCCTACCACACTACCGTCAGCAAGGTCGCCAATTTTCACTCCGGCCAGGGCACTATCGTAGCAAAGGGTGGCTCTGCACACAGTGGCAGTTAGGACCTGCACTCGTGTATGGTAACTAGAGCTGAAGAAAAACGCTCGAATGCAGCCTTTTTACCAGATTTGTATAGCGCGAACTCAACCCAAAGGTATTGGAGCGCTTTACATGAGCACCCCTTACGTTACATATTCACGCACGGGCAGGGCTTTAAGTGGGCCGGGTCTCACCTGGTCTGAGCACCGGTAGTTATTTTAAGGGGGCCTTGAAACGGGTCTCTATCGGGCTCTGTTTTGTGCCCTGACACAGGCAGTCCGTTTTTTTTACCAGACTGCAGTGACAGCAGGCCCGTCGATGTGCGCGAGGTGAGAGTTGTAGAAGAAGGGAAATCTTTTAAAGAGAGTCATTTTCTCTCTGGATTTCCCTTCTCTGTTTGAAACTCAGGAGCAGCAACATCGTCGTGGTGTCACCAGGTCTTTAAGTGTAAGCTTTTTCAATATTATAAACAAGCCATAGTTGCTGCTTATTTAGGTTATGCAACTAGCAACCATTGGCAAAGCCAATAGTCTTGACTTGTAGGTATGATGTTACTTGTTGTATCATATACCTGGAGCAATGACAGGAACAGCAAAATCCAAGTCGGGCAGCACACTGTGCTAAACTCAGTTTTTTTTTTTTGACATGTTTTGTTTTTAAACCACGCCCCTTGGACTTTGCAGGGGGTCCGCTCAAGTTTCGTCATGCCACTGCTTTATGGGGGACTCTCTTGGCTAAAAGACTCTCTTGGCTCTCTTGGCTAAAAGAAATTGGCTAAAAGAAAGGCTAAAACAGAGGATTCATTTTGGGGCCGGTGGGTGGCCCACTGAAATATAGAACCACTCATGAGTAGAATGTGGGGGTTCCTTTTTTAGACAACATTCCATGTGAATATTTTGGGGATTTATGGGTGAAAAGGACTGCGATGGGGTTAAGGACTTTTAATTTGCGTTTAATCTTCAAGAAAGTTTTAGCATATTTGTTGATAGGTAGCTCTTCTCAAAAGGAGCAATACATTTAAATAATACATTTAAGGGAAGACTGCATTGCACATGCAATTACTAACCTTACATAGTGCCAACCAAAACATCTGCTCTGTCAACGTGATAACATAAAAGGAGCGAGCATCCGTGAGAGTGCTCAGTCACAACCAATTTCTATACATAACTTCTGTCAGTACAGATGCATCTGCCGGAAGCAGCTACCTAATAGCCTTCACACCCTGCTCGTGGGCAGCCCGGTGACAGAGCCTGGACGGCAAACTAGTAAGGGATGCCTTATCAAGAGGCGAGCCCCCGCTCACGACTAGGGGATGCAATCGCAGACTGTTCCAACTAAAACAAGAGTTGCAACAGGTAAACCAACTTTAATCTTATATTTTCCCCACAGCTTACTGACGAGTGCTGTAGAAAAACAAGCATTTACAATGCAATGGTCTCGGCATTGTTAAAGTTAGAGCTATTGGCATTGCTCATGACATTATTTTTATTTATGTTTTTGTTTTTAAAACATAAATAAATGACATTGTCATTTACAATGCTAATAGCTCTAACTTTTGCAATGCCGAGACCGTTGCATTGTAAATGCTTGTTGTAACTGGGAATGAAACATCTTAGATAGACCCGTATCTCCCTTCTTTGGTTTCCCGGTAAACAGGTGCATATTAAAATCTCCTGCAATAATAAAACTATTTGCAGGGTATTGGTAAGATAACGTTTTAATTATTTCTCAAAAAACTGTAACCTGCATTGTCTTTACTACTCTTTTCTATACACAAATAAGCAGTTAGAAAAATAATTAGTAATTCAAAATCAACCTCAATGGATAATAGCCAATCAATTTGGAAATCAATTACATGATGGATGGCATCTAGATCCAATGACATATCAATAGAAAGCCCACCTTTTGCACGGCCATGAGTAGATGAACGAATTGCAATATTCTTAGTAGCCAACATAGGGCTCATAACCCATTTTCCAGGCTTTCTGGAACATTAAGATTTTAAAGTTTTGAATAAAATGTATTGCCTCCTAGTCTTCTAGCAACTTTTCAAGGCCATGAACATTCCATGGCCAAATGGTAATGTTTGCGAGTTCCTTGTATTTGTCCGGGTTTCTCAACCTTCAATAAATATTTTCAATGTTTTTGTCAAGATTCCCTTTTCTGAGTGCTTTTTGGAGCCATGCCCAATAGTCTCTTGGGGCTGAATATTTTTGAAACTTGTGATTTTAAGGCAAGAAGAGAATTCAGGCTTAAATAACAGACCTAATGCTTCTTTCAGAATGTACACGTCCTACTTTTTACTTACATAGCACCCTGATCTTAGGGTTACTTAAGGCCTACCTTAGGGGTGACATGTGTAGAAAAAGGGGAGTTTAAGGCTCTGCAAGTCATTTTAAATGCCAAGTTGAAGTGGCAGTAAAATGTACACATGGGCACAGCAGTTGCATGGTCCATTCGCCCTGTTTTTTCCAATGTGATTTATCTTATTTGTGGATCAGTTTCCATTTGTACTCATCTCTAAGTTCTCTAACACTGAACTGATCCTATAGAAGTATACATTGGCATGGACAAAGCTATCAAGTTAGACTTTTGTTGAAGATGTGGTGTTAACAGGTCAAAGGGTAGGCAGATTGAAATTAATTTGGCTCGGCAAGGAGGAAGGGTACCCTTCCTGTACAAAATACTATGCTCGATACAAGGGAAAGCTTTTCGCATTTTATATGCGTGCTGCACAGTGTTGCACGCATGCAAAGTCGGAAATGGAAGGAGAAATGAAAGCATTTCTCCTTCCTTGCGCCTGATTGAAAAGGGCGCAGATTTCTCATGCCAAACCAAATCTACTGTTTTTAGTAAATTGGGTTTAGAGTGAGAAACCTTAAGTGGTTGCATGGGAACGCCCATGCACCCCCATGGCACGCCCCCATGGTGCAAAATAATGTGATGCAGCACAATGCGCTACTTCGCATTACTTTCAAGTAATACATTTACAAAAAAAATGATTTTGCATTGTTTTGCATCACTTTTGTAACACAAACACGGCACACAAGCTTAGTAAATCTCCCCCTGAATTTTTTCCAGCTGTTGTTTTATTAGAAGCTTTTGTTGATTTCCTCGTGACCGTACTTATAGGCCCTACCCGTCATACAGACTCTGTGCATTGATTTCCACAGGAAATCACATGATCCTTCTAAAGAAACTGAGTACATCCTTTTGTGTTCTCCTTAACACCGCACAGTCCAAGGGATTGAGGTCGTTCCACTGTAAACACATTTACAACCAAACTGAGAATATAAATCCCTTTCCTGTAAAATGAGTTCCACTTCTGCACAGACTCCTTAAAGTATTTTCTAATTGCATAACTTTCTCTACCGGTTTGCATTCTTGCGCTCCAGAGTGGCCTCCATATAGTAATCCATGTTGACTTTACACCATGTACTGGGGTGGGATTCAGGTAATTTTGGGTATACACAATATAGAATTGCCACAGTAGCCTCCATCTTGTTTCTTACTGTTGTGTTAACTGTGCCTCTAGGGGGTTGGAGCACTATTGCTCCTGTATGAACTGATCCACAGTCCACCTAAACCTGCCAGCGGACCACGACTAGCCCATTCCTAGGAACATTATTTAAAATAAATGTGTTATGTAGATCTCCTACATTGGTGTAGTAAATTATCAGTGTTGCATTCTGTGTCTATGCCATCCAGCCCTCTTTTGAGGTATGATAATGCCTCAAACGAGTTGCCTCTGCCACTCCTGGGTGAATAATGTACATCACTCCTTTAATATTTATCTAATTACTCGTGCATGGTGACATTTCTATTGTCATAAGCATCATGTGAAGAATCGTGCTAATCATCCGTCAAGTATATCAATGCCTCTTCAAAATAAGTAAGCACTGTAATTAGCAACACCATATCAATGTAATAAATACCCTCTGTATACAGATGAACCAGCCTTTATGTCACCACACAGACTAGCTCGCTGGTAATTGTTTGGTGCATTTTTTGACTGTGCAAGGCAGAAAAAGAGAAATCAGATCACTCAATATCGCCATCAAATAAACAAAATAGTCCAAAAAACTGTCTCTGAACAGCTGCACGGTTATACATTTTGCAACGTACGGTGGCTGGTGGAAGACAACATAGATAGTTTGTGTACTACTGGGAGGCTGCTACTTCCTCCACTGGATGCAGCTAAAGTGACAGATGTATTGTTTTCATTTCATGTTGTGACTGTGAAGAAATGCAATGTATGTCGAGCCATTCTCCAGCTCTCAAACCGAGGCACACCTTCTCCCCACAACTGCTACAGCTGTTTTGCTCAGAATCCAAGCCACACACACCACCTAACGAAGTCCAATGTTTTGGGTTGTCTGTTTTCTTTAGACGAGCTATTAGGAGGAGACGGCAAAGTGCAATAATCAGAATAATGACAAATACATCAAATATGTATAATGAATGTTTGATTAACAAGCAACAGCTGCGTGGCACTTATTACCGCAGCCCCACTGAAATGCAAAGAACACCTATGTACAACATTCAGCCTAACAAGTTCAGAAATGGTGATTGCAAGTCAAGAATAGAAATCAGCTAGAACCACATAAGATAAATTGTTTCCAGCCGCCGTTAACACTTGCATTATAATACATAACTTAGGCCGGCAGTGAGGTCTAAAACCTAATTCAGCCAAGCCTAAAAATGAATACCTCATTCACACAATTGTTACCACTCCCAGAGACACTTTAGGGATGGTTACATGGTAGTCAAAGTATTTACCCATCCTGATTAAATTTGTTCACACCATTTTCTAATTGACCAGTTCTACTAATTAGTAATTGCTGCTAATGGTATCTCCTTTCCAACCACTTGGGCAACTTCCATCATCGTCCCATTTTCAAGAAGGGCCACCGTGACGACCCAGGGTGCTATAGGCCCATATCTCTCCTGGACTCTGGCATTAAGATCCTAGGCAGACTCCTATTAGTTAAGTTGAGGGATAGCATTGAGAACTGCGGTGGGTTGGCCAACATCCAATATGGGTTTAGGGAGAATAGGGGAACAATGGAGCAGTGCTCCAATTTGCACCTTCTGATCGCCAAGTACACGGTGGCAAAGGAGGGGTCACTATTCCTGGCGTTTATAGACCTCTCCTCAGCCTTCGACTTGGTGAATAGGTCCAAGTTGTCGGCCACACTGTTGAGGATTGGGATAGATGGGGCTTTAGTCAGGTTCATGGCTTCTCTTCATCAGGATTTGTCTGCTATGGTCAGGGTCACCAGGGAGGGAAGATGTAGTCCCCAGTTTAAGTCCATGCGTGGGGTACGGAAGGGCTGTATATTAGCCCCTCTACTGTTCACTATATACATTAACGGCCTGGGTAGTTACCTGGAGGAGGTGGGGGGAGACGTCCCACGTGTAGGAGAAGCTAAGATTCCTGCTCTCCTATACGCGGATGACGCAGTCCTCATAGCCCACACTGGCATTAGCCTCCAGCGTATGCTGTATGCATTTGGTGCCTTTATGGACGAATTGGACATGAAGGTCAATGCAGGTAAATCTCACACGATGGTGGTCGGAGCCCATAGATGTAAAGGGAAACCAAAAATCTTTAGGTGTAAGGGCGAAGTGGTCTCAAGAACGGCGACTTTCCCCTACCTGGGGGTGCTTATCGATGAGAGGGGATCGTGAGACCCACAGGTTAGGGCAAAAAGCCTATCAGTGGCCAGGTCATAGGCGGCTCTCAGGGGCTTCTCAAAAATATTGGGGGCTAGGCCGATGCAGGCCTTACTGAAGGTATATAGTAGCAAATGTATCCCAGTTGTTATGTATGGTGCCCCAATTTGGGTATATGTACGGCTTGAGCCTTTACAGAGGGCAGAAAATAGGTTTTTACGTTCCCTATTGTCAGTCCCATTATCTACTCCAACCTACTCAATCCATGCGGAGGTGGGAATGGACCATGTTACAGACAGGCTCAACTTGGGACCTCTGATCTTTTGGCTAAGGACATGGCTCAATAAGGAGTTAACTCTGAATCATTCAATCATGAAGGACGTCATGTCGCTAGATCACTCCGAAAAGATCCCCTGGTTGGAATATTTGAGGAAGTCATTTGCTCAAGTGGGGAGACCGGAACTCTTTGAATCCCCTTCTTGCATCAGGAATGTGGATGTAGTCTCAGTTAAAAGGCAGTTTATGGCCTTGGCAAGATTAGCCCGTGAGGAAAGGAAATTGCAGAAGCCCTCTGTGAGGTCTCATTACATATTAAAAAGCTCCAACTCTTTGGAACCCTACCTCAGCATTGTCACTAGGCCTTTTCACACATTCCTCTTAATTAGGTTCAGATTTAACCTGATCCACTATTATTTGGGCAACTATCAGTCTTGGGCCAGACCAGAGTTAGCCCCTCCCTGCTCTTGTGACAATTTCTCAACCCAGGACACCATGCATTTTGTTATGCTTTGTTCATTATTTTCAGTTCCTCGCAAAAAACATTTGCTACCAATTTTGAGGGCGGCTGGTTTCATACAAGCAAGACCGGCACCTCTTTACCTCCAGTCCATGAGTAACAATCGCACCATATTTTGTATGGGAAATTATTTGGTAGCAGCATCACACATTAAATCAAGTAATGCAACAATAGACAGTATCTAATGACCGTTCACCCCCTGCAGCCCATATTGTCATTTTGTATGTGGTACTTTGCCTTTCTGCACAAACCTCCTTTTTAACAGTTTTTACTGAACGTATTGTTTTGAAACAACCTCTGTCAATGTATTTTATTATTTTAATATGTATGGAATGTATGTCTTTTTATGATTTTATTTAAAATTGAATAAAGTATTTTGACTGACTGACTGACTACTAATTAGTAGTCTTCTACTATTTTACAATAAATGATTTGCTTTTGCAAAAGTCATTAGGTGTAACTAGAAGCCCCATTTTTCCTAAGGGGTTACATCAGGGCAGGAAAACCACATGCTGCCAATACTGTTAGCAAACTTTTGCAGTAAAATATACAAACTGATTTAGTGATTAAAGGAAAACTATCGAAAATGAGTACATCAATTGATGTGTTGTCATTTTGTGTATATTTGTTAGGAATGTTTTGCTCTGTTTTGCCACTAGATCATGGCTGGATCACAAATCTAAATGTGTTGGGTCAATTTGGGTTCATCGTGCCTTAGGAGCTTATTAGAATGAGTAAATTCCATCTCAATGAATGCCATGATATGCACAGGCTCAACAACGGCAATTCCAATAAATGTAATGTCAACATTTGCCATAAACTGTGCCCGCATGACACTGTCAATACCCATAAATGTAATATTAATGTATGCCACAAGCTATGCCTGCTCAACACTGTAGATACCAGTGGTAACAATGTCAATGTATGCCATAATCCATGCATGAATGACAATGTTGTTCCCAGTAAAAAAATGTTGATATATGCTATGATCTATGCACGCATAACTATGCCAATATTAGTAAAGACAATGTTAATAATGTACCTGATTAAAACTGTACAAATAATGTTGAGAATGTCGTTAAAAATGATACCAGTGACTGACATATTGTTTGTGGGAGTTCCAGTGAACTTGTATCATTGCTGTCAGATTTTACCAATGTGGCCTCCCCACCAACCCAGAGTCAAGTGGTCAGGCAGGTCCCGCCACCCACACTTATGCCTATCAAATGACAGGTCACAGGTGGGGTCTCTCTTAACCCAAAGAAAATGCGTGCCCAGGGAAAACCCTGATAAATAGATGCACCACACACCGGTTCGAGGAAATTGGCCCCAATGAAACACGTGTGGCCAAAGGCTTGTGTTCCCCAGAAATAACACAAAGCTAGATATTACATGTAGATAGGAATATTCAGTCAATCAGGACATGACATGCACGCACACCACACATTGTGATAACACGCTCTTCATGCCGGACATCTGGAGACACTCACACTGGCCCACACTAGCTATCCCCGAGTTCGAGAGCCATCTGTGTCCCTATAAGATGACCAAACTTGTTAATTTATGACTGAGATTCTCTTTCAAGAATGCAGAAATTACTTTATTGTACCTGACGAGATGTATATAATGACAGCCTAAACTTTGTAAACCAAGAGACTTTCCTCAGACAACTCTCTCCCAGTCACTGAGTTTAATTAAACAGCTTTGGTCCTGTTTTTTCAAAACCTTTTGCATTTTCCTTTCTTTAAGGTAAATTCATATCTGAGCAACAAGCCAACGGGAAAACTTGCGCATTACACACTTTCTGCATTTTGTTCTCTACGTCGAAGTTGTTGCTTTCTAATTTTTGTAAGCTACGTCATATGCAAACGCACTAATGCTACCTGTCATCTCGAGTGCATAGATGTATCCATGAACTGATGTGAAGCCAGTGCCTATTTTGTGCTATGGTCACCACCAGCACTGATTTCTGGGAGCAGATATTCTTTAAATGTCACTCAGCTGGCAGCCATAGCCTATTTTACTATGTCCACGCCACTCAGTATGGATCTTGCATGGTTGTGACATTCGGTGACAACACTCATCACAATGGTTTGCAAAGTCGCAGCATCACCAATAGCAAACTTTCAAGTGCAGTAATAGGTTGACTCTCATAATCGTTTTTGAATTTGAGTTTAAAGTATTTATAGAGCGCACGTTCACCTGGCGGTTTCATGGCGCTGTAGTGTACAGAGCCAGGAGAACAAGAAGATCAGGAGGGAGACAGAGACAAGACAGTTACAGTGGGAAGGCTTGTGCGAAGAGAAAAGTTTTTAGCGCCTTTCGGAAGTGTGAGTATTGAGTAGAAGATCTGAGGTGGGCGGGGAGAGAATTCCAAAAGGCGGGGGCAAGTGTGGAAAATGTTGTGCCCCCCCACTTTTTACGCCTAAAGCGGGGAACTGCCAACAATTGTTTTTATATCCAATTAGTGCATTCAGCCTCATATAGTAAAACAAATCGTTCTTGTTTATCTGTCCTGGTGTCCTGCTGGCCAGTGTGTTATATAACCTGTGCCTGACTTCTGTCCTGCCTGGTAATGGAATGCTGCTTCTGTAATCTACTAGCCTCACCCATACAGCCCATGGCGGTCGAGCGATGTAGCATGTCCCATTGATGAGCACTGACTGCAGGCAGAAGCGTGGGAAACTTAACTGCTCATTTGTCCCAGTTTTACTTTCAACAGTGAGTTAGTAGGTGTTGCTGTACATTATTCAGCAAAGGTTCATGGGGTAGGGCTCCAGAGAGTTAAAATGATGTGGGCCTGTAGGAGTGGTATGACAAAGGAAGCACTGCAGCACTATCCAGCAGCTGTGTTGAAAAGTTTGTGGTTTAAGGGTGTGAATGGATTATAGGGGAAACTTTTTAAATCAATTTAGCACTATGGGTTGATTAAAAAATAAGTGCGTTAAAATCATCACCGAATGGATGTTCTAAGAAATTATTAAGAATCACTGGAGAGAGAATCTTTAAAATATTTAATACTGATCCATTAATATTTTATATGTTATAAAGGGAAACTTTTCACAATCTTTCCCCACTATTTCCTATCCACTGTTTCTTATTAATCTAGAATGAGATGAGTATGGAAAAGTGAAAACCTTTCAAAAGGTCATCCGACACACAAAATAGGCACTATTTGAAGAAAACAGCTATAGATTACCATGCAAATATCTGATTCTTGCTATTGGGTCCATAAATCACAAAGTGCCTGTTTTTGTGGGTTCTTATCTGCTAAAAAGTGTGTAATCTATTAATGTATGTGGTCTGCTAGCATCCCTAATATGGGTCCCAGCACATTTAATTAATATTCCTAGGATGCAGTGCAGAGTGGGTTGGTGCCTCTTGAAGCAGAATGTGTTGAGTTGATGACTGCTAGGTGAAGAGTGGCAGGTTTTTTAAATAATATTAATAATTATTTATTGCTTGATTAACACAAATCATTGCAATAAACACATTTCAAATCGATATACTAATTAAATGCATCCATTTTTGTTTACCTAATTCGCCAATTGGCATAAATTGCACAAAAAGTAAAATATTCTCAGTGGTTACATGCCGTACTGGAACTTTTATACCACATGTACACATCTTTTAACTCAGTCATTCATTAATCATAGAAAAAGTAACATATAATAATCAAGTAGTTCCCAAAAGATATATGATAAAAAATGTAAACATTATGCACCAGTATACATTTGAACTATAAAGTGCCTATGTGCTTACACATGGTCTATAGAATCTACTCACACAAATAGCAAAAAGAACTGTCCAACATAGACAGTAATATAGGCCATAAAACACATATAAGCTACAGTACTAGCATTTTTGGCAATTGCTAAAAAAATTACCATTTGACAGATCAATGGGATTGACACACCAGAGATGCATCAAATGATTGCCTGATGTGCAGATCTTACCCCAGCCTTAATAAATAAAGGTTTTTCATAGTACACCACGTGGTTTAAGTAATTTAGGACACCCATAATAAGGTTTTGTGGAGCCACCCACACAATCTACAATCAGATGTCGGCAATTGTTGTATACACGTCGGTGTGCCCTCCTTAGTTGGATATATGCCAAGTCTTAATTTTAAAAACATGTACTTCATATGGGCTGAAAAATAGGCAGTCAGATAGGGCTGAATTTGCAAGGACTGGTGAGAATTAACCACTGTCGAAGCATGTGTTTTTTCCACTAATGCCAGCTTATCCGCAGTAAGTGAATTATATTTTTTATTTTTTATTTAAGAACTATTTAAAATTGGGCATTGTCATTTCAGGAAACTCTAGCAGCAGTTATTTGCTAGAGAGTCAAAGAGTGCATATATTTCAAAAATGACCCTTGTCCTACCATGTACTGTCTTTGGAGACTAATAGTTTTTTTCCTTAGGTTGCAGTGCAGCAAGACACAATAGTGCACTCTGTCGGGTTAGTTTATCTGCTTTGCAGTGTGATTGGTTACTGTCACTACAAGGCACCACATGCATTTCAGTGTAGTATACCAGCATTCATAAAATACAGAGGGATTGGTTGGAGGCCCTAGTATGCAGTGCAAAGAGTCAACTAATGGGGAAGTGCTGGTGACTGGGGGAAGACTACAATCTTCAGAAGGCACTGCTTTTTTCGCTCGCTGGGAGGCGGCTTTACCTGATTGGCCTAATCGGGAACTTAAGCTAGTAAGAGCTCTCGCAGCATGGGACGCGCTTGTGGCCGGGACAGACTACAGCCCCCAGAGGTCCCGGCTCTTTTTTCCTGCCAGGAGGTGGCTCCACCTCATTGGCTTAGTGGGGGCTCTTAAGATGGGACTGGTGGTTGCATACCTAGAGCTAATAACTGATCAGGATATTAAATGTAGATCTCTTCCCCTGTACCTACCTACCTATAGTGAAATGGACCCCAAGGGTATTACAACTACATGCAATGACGTTAAAATATAATCTTAGAGCAGCAAATGGGAGAACCATGTCTGATATTGAGGGTAGACATATGTTTAATTGACTGGGCAATTCTAGTCGGATTGATTATTTTTTGTAATTGACCTGAATCTTTTGCCATTTGTCTATGATATGTCTGTGATTGATAGGGTTGATAGTGACTAGGTACTATATCAGAAGGCTCCCAAATCTTGGGTAACATTCAAGTAGGGTATGCTACACTTTCTAACAATGAGAAAGCTATTAGGTAGGATAGGGTCAAGAAGCACCCAGAGGTCGTGGGATTGGTAGTTAGCAAAGTTAAAGAGCAGCTAGGGAAATTGGATGGCTTATGTCTGGGGGAGAGAGTGTTGGCCTTGGAAAAAGTTCTTGAAGCCTTCTTTGTTCCCATTAGAGCCCCTCTGGTTCAAGGTAGGCAGCGTGCTACCAAGAATCTGAATGAAGCTCCCTGGTACAAAAAATGCTAGTAGGTTAGGCAAGGTTACTATCTGTAGTCATGTCTAAGGATAGGATTGAATTAGTGTTGTGTAGGACTAACTATAAAAAAAATAGCTAAAGCCAAGGTAGATTGGGAGGCTTCGTTTTGAGAGGATGTGTTCCTGGCTTTGAGCAGTAAAGATAATAGAGGATTTTGGAAAACCTTGGCACTTAGAGAAAATGGCTCTAAGAAGGAATTTGACTGTTGTATGGAGCCCCAGGAATGGGTGACCCATTTTAGTAACTTGTACTCTGGTACTGAGGATTCCTCGTGGGTTGGTATTGCTCACCTGCTCGCTGCTAAACTAATGAACCATACTCCCTTGCAATCTGAGATTTGGGAATCTGTAGAGGCTATCAGAATTATTTTACCAGAAAAAACTCCAGGCCCTGATAAGATTGTAAATGACCTTGCTTTGGTATACCCAGATGTTTGGGGTATTTTGATCAACCATCTTTCAAATTCAGTACTAAAGGGTATGAAGAAGCCTGCTTTTTGGCATACTGCAGAAATCATACCAATCCACAAGAAGGATCAGCGTAATGTGCCAAGTACTTATTGGCTGATCTGTTTGAAAGATGCCTGGCAAAAGATGTTCTGCAAGCCGGAATTAGTGAAACTTGAGGATTGGATTAAGGATGATGACGTATTATCAGACTTCCGAATGGAATTCAGAAGTGCAATTAGTACAGTTGCCCAGATCTTTCATTTCCATTGTATTTACTGGAAGATTGTAGCAATCAACAAGGGTCAACTTTATGTCACCTTTGATGATTTGCATGCAGCTTTTGATTTAGTCCCGAGAGCTAAGCTATGGATGGTTCTAGATAAGATGGGTATCCCCTCTAATCTATCAGCAATCTTTGTTCAGTAGCATGAAGAAAATTATGCCAGGGTCTGGTGGGGGATAAGCGCCAACTTACTGATCCTATAAGGATCATGCTCGGTATGAGGCAGGGTTGTGTCCTGGCCCTCACTCTGTTATATATAAATGATCTTGTAGAGTTGTTTGACAGGGATGGCTGTGACTCCCCAAAAGTAGCATGAAGGAGAGTAGCCGCTTTTCTCTTCATATATGATACTTTAACAATTTCCAAATCTCTCAAGGGCCTACAGTAGCTTCTAATCAACATTAACATTTTCTGTGAAGAGCTTAAGTTAGAGCTTCATTGTTCTAAAATAATATTTCTGATCTTTAACCCTGTGAAGTCTAAGAACTATAATTGTAAGCTATATGTAGGTAACAGTCTCATAGAGGAGTTCTCCAATTTTGATTACAAGCTCCAGGATACCCTATTGGGTGATTAGTCATGCTTTATAAATACTGATTGATCGATTACTTGGGGCTAAGATTAACACCAAATGTGGACTGATTACGCAAGTACAAAAATCACATCCTTACTTCAATATATATCAACACTGTTAAAGATCAGCAGAAAAACTTTATCTAAAATAGCTGCTTCAGCACTAGAGATCAATAATGTCAAGGTGCTGGGAGCCTTCTATACGGTGCAGAGATCAGCGGAATGCGAACTGTAGCATTCTGTCCTTGCCAGAAAACAGATTCATTAGATTCCTTTTTGCTCTTCCAACAAGTATGCCCCTGACCCCTCTGCAGCTTTACATGGTAATCAAAATGATTGCTGTTAGACCCAGTGGTTGCTGGCTGACTAAGATGCAGTCAGAATCCAATGTTCCGAATAAAATGAGTATATACACTGGTCCAATAACCAGTGCCTGCCCTGTGGTAATTTGAAACTGAGCAGTGAGGCTTATCCTCAGTGCTTGAGTGTAAAGAGTTCGCATGCCCCATCGCAACACACTGTGTTCCCGGCAAAAAGCCTCCACACCCTATGTAAAGAAACACTTGTCTTTGTATTACACACACTGAAATCAAAACAAGATACACATTGTATATATACTTAACAGTTACATGCAATTGTGAAGCATCTAAATTGAAATCAAAATTAAGCACACATTATGTATACACTTTACAGGTATATGCAATTGTCGGACTTTACCATTGCAGAAAAGTCAAACAGTCACTAGTCTCTGACTATGCCTTCTGACCCAGCCCCTCAGCCATTCAACTCTACCAGCCAATGATACATGTTGCCCCTGCTGGTGCCCTGTTGACTAGACGGTTGAAACCACCTAACACAGAAATGAACAGTTACTTTGTTTCGTCCATCTGGTTTAGACCTCAGGCATCCACCGGTATTTGCACAAGTGTGGAATTGCTATGCCCTATGTAGACAAAAGGGTGTGACCCAGGAAGCTGATGCACTCTCCATCTGGAAAATGCTTTCCCTCAAACAAAGGTGTAACCTGCCATAGGCCCCATCAGTCAACTGCAGATGTCCACAAAGCACACAATACCCCTGTGTCTCACCACAATGTTTTCCAAAACAAGGCACCCTGTGTCTTGGGTCCAAGAAGAGCGATCCCTTAACTTTGGACAGAGGCCGTGATATCAGGCACTGTCATACTCCAGATCTAGAGGCTGAAGACAGTCTCAGCTCCTGGCTCAGGTTCCCACAACACCCCTCGGACACCACACGCACTGGAGCACAAGCGAGCACAGGTCCACTTGGTTGCAAACATGAGTCCCTCGAACTCTGCAAGCTTCCCCCACACACCTCAAACTCCTCACATCCCAGCACCTCGGAGGGCTGCTTATCTTTGTGCAAGCACGCCTCTTTCACAGCAAGATGATGGTGTATTATAGGATGGTTCATCTCCCTACCACGATCACTACCACATGTCCCCGCCACACCCAATATGGTCCATACAATATTTTGGAGACAGTAAGATTCTTTGTGTCCCTGGGATCTAATGGACAGGAGGCTAGTTCCCTGGCCCTCAGAGCGTACTTCAAGACCCAGGCCACAACAATTGGTTCTAGCTGCAGGCCAACAATGTCCAGGCAGAATCCACTAAGTAATAGTCCCCTTCTCGGATCACAGCAAGTTCCATACTACCACAAGTCTTCCGATAGTCCAGTTACATTCCCTCCTGCTCTAATAATTCCTCATGCCAATGTCCCAGTATCGAACCAGTTTAGTATTGATTACAAATCCAGAAGTGTCCCTTCTTTTAGAGGCCGATTCCCCAGTGGTTATACCCCCCCATGGCCTGATGAATATTCAATCAGTTCAAAAGCCCACCTTTAAAATGCCCAGGCCCTCTCTAACATTTGTCCTGTCTGAAATCCTAACCCAGAAGGTTTAATCACAATCTTTAGTGGTGCCAAAACCCTGCCCTTTGGAATAGAGGTGCCAACTCCACCCCCACATAACCATCCCAGAAAGGCCCTTCAGAGTGCACAGATGTGGCGATCCCCCTAGCACCCAGTTGTGAATTAGGAGACAGGCTGCCAGGCATATAGAACCACACACGACACAATGCCCACTTTCCATCACCGTAATGTGTAAACCACTCCCCCTACCAAAGAGGATTCACCAATACAAACTCATCAATACCAAACATCATACTATTACATTTCTGCCGAAGGAAATCATGCTAGACAGCCTTTCTCTACATCCCATCATGCTAATCCAATGTAAGAAGCAGGCTCCATGGTACCAAACTCACCATCCGGTGTCATTCACAAATCTTACAGGCAACACTTACACACACCTGCTCAACCTCTTCCCAAAACCACAACCTGTCACCAGGGAGAACTCCGACATAGCAGGAGACATGCAGATCCTTGGCATACAGCTCTGTAACCACCAAGTCGAGTAACAGTAACCCATACACACAAGTCCCACCAGGGCAATCTTCTTGCACAATCGATGAGCCACCTCAGTGGATGGCACAACCAGTACAGCAGGCCCAAGAGGCACAATTGAGATACATGCTTGTGGTATAGGTCTTACCCCAATATAAGGGACTTACAGCAAACTTGAATCAGCTAGTCATATTACTTCACAGTATGTACCTGATGAGCACAGTGCTTTGACACTGCACAGCAGTGGCAAATGTGCTCAAACCCTAAGGCTTGCATCTAAAGCAAAGGAAAACTGGGCATGAGAAAAGCTGAAAGTTGAGGGAAAGCACCCTAGAAAAGGGCCATTTCTACCAATCGTGTTGAAAGCTGAGTACAGACCCTTGATTTACTGGCACAGAGTTTGGACTTCGACTGCTCTAGGAGCGTATTGAAAGATTTTAATTGATCTCTTGGCTTATGCATGTAAAATTGTACTGAAGAAATAAGGTCTGGAGGGGATTGAAAGGTTCACTAACAAAAGGGTTTTCTATGTTAAACCAATCCCTCTCTATGAGAACACAACTGATGAAATTACACCCCCTCGATCTCCGAAATTGCACATTCAATTCAGGTGCTCATCCTCTTCGACAACAGTTTTCTGTAATAAGTGTTCCAATGCACAACTTGTAGGTGATGAATGTCCAGCTGATAGAGGGGCTTTGAAGAATTTAACTCATATTCTATTATTTTTCCCAGCATATGGATCTCCAGGAACAAAATGGATATTGTCCCTGTGTAGGTAGCTGGGTACTAGGAGGCATTTCAAGGCCTTTCAGATCCTTAGGACTGATAGTTCAATGCTTGTGGTGTTCTCTGTTGCAAGATATTTTATGTTTGCTTAGATCTAGCCTTCTAAATGTATTCAAGCTAGTAAATAGGCAATGACACAAATCCCAGATACCTATGTGTCAGCACTTGGATGATGTGCTTTTCTAAGTTCCTTTGAATTGTCTGTCCCAACTCATCCCAAAAAAGGATAATTCTGTAATGCAGTTCAACATTAATGAATTAAGCCTACGGCCATGTGCTACTGTTTTTAATTGATATTTTCATAAATATGTTAGGACATGTCTTTTTTATGTGGTATTTTAAATTTAAGATCTGGTGAAATAAATTCATTCAGGCTAGGAAATAGTAGTAATTTAGGATGTATTTGTGCTGGTCTGTCGATTATGTGACCTCTTTGGACCCACCTAAACCGTTTGTTTATCTCTCTTTGTGAATGATTAACTGCATAAGATATATGCTAAATTTAGTTTTAACAAGCTCCTTATTTGAAAGTTTTGTTTTAGATTGAGAAACTGTATTTTAACTTGTATCTTCTGTGGCTTGTATCACGAAGTAGGACTTCTGGTCACTGATTACAACGAGGTGATAATTATGTTTTTATTGATAATTTGCACTGATGTGATCAAGTCCTTCTGATAAGTGGGACACTATGCTGTGTTTATTTTGCATTATTTTGTTCTATTAATGAAGTAATATAGATATTTATTTTAAAAAAGGTTTCATGTTGCATGGTTTTTAATTTTTTTATTTGAGTGTTGTTGATTCTATTTTTATGTGTACTTTTATGATTGTTTGATCGAAGTAATGTTTGTATGGTGAATTTATAGCCACAAGATGAATAGTGATGTAGTATGCTAGTGTCACTACAAAGCAGTTCAGTGATGTATTGTCATGCGTCCGAGTTAGGCCCGTAAGAATTAGTACCATTTCTGCATACACATGGTCCTTTCCTAAAGATCCGTTCTCTTTGTCACTTTGACTTGTGACACATATTTGCATTTGTGACTCTTGGTTTTTGGTTTCTTGGAAACGTTGCCCTTGTTGACACGGTACACTTTGTGTGCACACTATCTCCCTGCCTTGACATTAGACAGGGCCTTCACGTATGTTACAAAAATGTGTTTTATTATTGCGTCCATATGGTGACACAGCTCTCTGTGGAATTCAAACAATGGCAGCCCGATTACAATCTCAGCGTGAGGCAAGGATGCATTTTCCTTTGTATAGCCTTTATGTTCATAACATAATCAGAGGAGACACTTCTGCTGACTTCGAGGGTTCCCTGCGAGCTTTTGACTGGCAGCTGACTGACAGCTCTGTGAGGAGTATCCAGTTTACAACCAATATGGGGTCCTACATTCTTACCCACCAGGTAATGGGGTTAGATCATCCAGAAGAGGGTTTCTTGGCAAAACATACATCTGCACCCTAGGCACATAGGTTAGGGTATCACATTGTAGGAGTGTGGTATACAGCTATATTATTGTATATGCATGCATATAAAAGTTGTGTCAACAAGACAGTGAACATCTTGTTCACTGTTCTGACATTCGGTATAAATTTTGTCTGCTCCTGTCTATTAATCATCACAGCCCATTTTCTCTATGCAAGGATCACTTCAGTGCAATAAACAATGAAACGCCCCTTCATGTATTCTTTGTATGTTTCTCTGAGAGAAAGAGAGAGCACAAGTGACTGATCGAAAGGTTTGGTGTCTGTCACCACGGTTCCTGAGGGAACAGAGTTGGCATGCTCAGTGGTTGCCAGAACTGTCCGCTCCCTGTCTAGCATTGGGAGGCTAACAGTGGCACTGCAAACTGGCTGGTCTCAGGGACAACATGTCCTGTGGAGGAGCATGGAATCAGTCTGGCACCATCTTAAGTTTATGCTGCCTCCAAACGTGCAGTTCCTATTGATGAGTGGTAACTACATGGAAGTAATGGTGTCCAATGTATGTGGTGCAGTAACTTATGATGAATTAATGTCCCTAATTGGGATACCATCCTTAGTCAGCAATATAGCTGTCTAGTGTCTGTCGTGTGCAGTGTGATAGGCTACAGTTTCTAGGCAGTTACTTTATGGATTAGTGTCCACAGGATGCAGTACAATGGATTGACTTTATTTCCTTTGGATGACATAGAATGTTGTGGGTTAGTTTCCCTAAAACAGTGTAATGCACCTAGCATATTGGGGTATTGTGGTGCAGTGCAGTTGAATCAATATTGTGACTCAGTGCCTCTAAAATGCATCTGTTTTGTTGATTAAAATTCATAGGCCACAATGTAGTGTGGTGGCTTGGTATCTTTAGAACTAAGCACTGTGCAATGTGTTAGAATCTTAAATATACTTGAGAACTGAATTCATAATAATAACCCACAAACCTAATTGATATGCTTAAAAGCAATGGATGTCCACCTTTTCCTGCCACACTAGTCAAATTACTTGACTTCATAATAAATAACACCCTCTTTCTCTCTCGAACATGACATCGGCTAACTGACACTCAAGGCAAACTCTCATTTGTGCCAACTAAAAAGATTTAAAAACGTACTGCCAAATGATATTCCATAGACTGCAGCTCTCAATCTCTCCAAACTGATTGCATGCAATGCCATCTGAACTGGCCTTCCGACAAAACTTCTGCCTATCAAAGCTGTAATGTATTCCACAGCAAGATTAATTAGGGACAATTTTCCCCAATTTGCCCTATATTGAAGGATTTTAACTGGCTTCCCCGAGAAACTAAAATAAAATTCATACTCTATTTAAACTCCATAGTGCTCCAATTAGGCAGGCCCAGTTAGCCATCATATCATCTGAAAATCTCTGGTTGGATAAGAGAATCCTACAACAATGACTCCCTCACTCCGGAACACCCTGAATTTTAAATGATGCAAGCTCAAAAACAATACTTCTCCGGATCCATGCCCACAATTTGAAACATCCCCCAATCTGTTTAAAAATGGTTCCTGAACTCCTTTCCCCACACAATAACTGAAGACCTCCCTCATCACAAGATATCTTAACTAAGAACTTTCAAGAGAAGCTAATCCACTTTATGGACCCAAAATCTTATCCATATGTAGTCAACAACTTCCTGAGTTTGGCAAGCTCTGAAGGTGTAGTCTGTCACACTGGCAGTTGAGATAGTAATAACTCTGCACAATAGCCCCTACTTCTATCTCTAACTCCAATCGCTAGGCCTTCTAAGCACCTCAACTGGTTGGTATTTTTTCGAATGTAGTTGTTGTATTGTATGTATGTAGGTACTGGGATATGTAAATCACTTGAATACAATCTGGTGAAATGGTGGTATAGAATTACAATAGCAATGAAACGTATATATATATAGTAGATTTTCTACTGGGGAAAACAACTGGTCTCAAGTTTTAACTGCTTTCCTGGGATCTGAAGCTGGAGGTGAGAGAAGCTGTGATGATTCAACGCCACTAGGGGTTTGGTAATACCCCTCACTTTACGGGTTACCACATTGGACTACGTTCACCAGAATGCAACGAGCCTCAGGCCAGCACAAGGAATAATGCAGCGCACCTGATATCAACCTAACCTTGGAAGTGGCTAATGGACTATTCTGAAAGTATGAAAAGCCCTTGGTGTAAGAACTGGCATAGAAACGAGGCATTGAAGAAAGCTTATGCTGAAACATGTCTGCCACGGCGTTTCTACATACCTGCATACCACGCGCTGTGAAGACTCTCTGAATTAAATCCAGTTGCCAAAATTCCTGGAGTGTCGGGCTCATTCGGATGTGAGTGAGAGTTTGGTTCTATAATTAGACCAAGTTAGGGCACTTGGTCAGTGACACACCCTCTCGAACTGGATTGACACGTGATGCCAGCAACCCTTTGGACTTTAGTATTTCGATGTACACCGTGTCACTCACCCAAGCGGAGACATTGCCACTGTGCGTTATCGTCTGCACGGGGAGAGAGCGAAGCAGATTTTCTACTGGGGAAAACAACTGGTCTCAAGTTTTAACTGCTTTCCTGGGATCCGAGGCTGAAGGTGAGAGAAGCTGTGATGATTCAATGCCACTAGGTGTTTGGTAATATCCCTCACTTTATGGGTTACCACATTGCACCACGTTCACCAGAATGCAACGAGCCTCAGGCAAGCGCGAGGAATAATGCAGCGCACCGGATATCAACCTAACCTTGGGAGTGGCTAATGGACTATTCTGAAAGTGTGAAAAGCCCTTGGTGTAAGAACTGGCATAGAAACGAGGCACTGAAGAACGCTTATGCTGAAACGCGTCTGCCACAGCGTTTCTACATACCTGCATACCACTCACTGTAAAGACTCTCTGAATTAAATCCAGTTGCCTAAATTCCTGGAGTGTCGGGCGCATTCAGATGTGAGTGAGAGTTTGGTTCTATGTTTAGACCAAGTTGCAGGCACTTGGTCGCCGACACCCCCTCTCGGTCTGGAGTGACACGTGAAGCCAGCAACCCTCTGCACTTTAGGATTTTGATGTACACCGTGTCAACCCCCCAAGCGGAGACATTGCCACTGTGCGTTATCCTCTGCACTGGGAGAGAGCGAAGTAGATTTTCTACTGGGGAAAACAGCTGGTCTCAAGTTTTAACTGCTTTCCTGGGATCCGAGGCTGATGGTGAGAGAAGCTGTGATGATTCAACGCCACTAGGTGTTTGGTAATAACCCTCACTTTACGGGTTACCACATTACACTACGTTCACCAGAATGCAACGAGCCTCAGGCCAGCGCGAGGAATAATGCAGAGCACCTGATGTCAACCAAACCTTGGGAGTGGCTAATGAACTATTCTGAAAGTATGAAAAACCCTTGGTGTAAGAACTGGCATAGAAACGAGGCACTGAAGAAAGCTTATGCTGAAACGCGTCTGCCACAGCGTTTCTGCATACCTGCATATCACGCGCTGTAAAGACTCTCTGAATTAAATTCAGTTGCCAAAATTCCTGATGTGTCGGGCTCATTCGGATGTGAGTGAGAGTTTGGTTCTATATATATATATATTCACTAAAAAAACTATAGGTTTCACACCAGTTATATTTAGCTGGAAATTTTACTGACATAAAACCAATGAAATTCCATGTTATAGTGAGTTGGACTCACTATAACTTGCGCGTGTAATGCACTGCTGATGACATCACATATTACATCACTAATGACATGGTCAGTGACATCGCTCATGACATCACTGATGTCACCATCCAGTGAATGTGTGTCTTTCTGAAAAATAAATATGTTTTATATATGTATATGTAAAAGTCGATGGAAGAATAAATGTTTAAATTATTGTCTTAATTAATGTTTAAAAAAAAAATAAATGATTGGTTAACTGGCTTATTAAGTGTATCTTAGTGAATACATACATTAGCGAGTAATGTTTAAATATTTAAATATATGTATCAGTGTTTCACTTTGTGTATAAGTGGCTGCATGGGTTGGCGAGTAGCTACATGTGTGTGTATATGGGTTATTATATGTTTTTTTAGTATCAGTATGAGTGTCTGTATGTACACTGACTGTTTACATCTATGTCTGTATGCTCTTTTTGTAGTGTTCAACTACTTGTGAAAATTCTGTAACTCTTTTAATGTACTTTTAAATGTGTTGCTTTTATGGATTTATTGAAATCCGAATAAAGTATTTTTGAATTGAAATTGAATTGAGTGTCTGTATGGTTTGGTGGGGGTGTTACTTAGCACATAGATGCATCAATGACTGACTCACTGTTTGTATGTTTTTTGAAAACAGCTTATGTGCAGGACTGTATGAGTGGATGAATGTGTATATGTGTGTATTAGTGATTGAATGCCTGTCTCACTAGTGTCTTTATCAGTAACAAGATATATTTTAATCTAGTATATGTGAGTATTGATCTATATAAGTCAGTATATGTGAGAGTGAGAGATTAAAAGAGTTCCTGTTTAAATAAGTATGTGTTTCTATAAGTGATTGTTTAAGAGAGTAAATATGTGTAAGTTTCCTTAGAAGTAAGGTGGTAGTGTGTGTATATCTGTATATGCAAATATATGATTGTTTATTAGTTTATTTGTATGTGTGAGTGTGTGTGTGAGAGTAACTTTTTGATGACTGTCGGCGTGTGACAGGATGTCTAGGGGTATCACTACATATGATGAGTGAGTATATGTATGAGTGACTATATAAAACTGTTGGTGAATGTGTGAATGTGTAAATAGATGGTGGAATTACTGAATTGGTTGTTGTAACTGGTATGGGTATATCCACTTTTTGAAAATGTTAGTTTCTATTTTTGAATATGTGTTTCAAAGGTTACTTTACAGTGAAAGGAGGTCTGTCACTCTGTCACAAGGATGGTGTCATCAGTGATGTCATGAGTGATGTCACTGACCATGTCATGAGTGATGTAATATGTGATGTCATCAGCAGTGCATTACACGCGCAAGTTATAGTGAGTCCAACTAACTATAACGTGGAATTTCATTGGTTTTATGTCAGTAAAATTTCCAGCTAACTATAACTGGTGTGAAACCTATGGTTTTTTCAGTGAATTTCTTAGGTTTTTTAAATGCTAATTCCTAACTATAACTGGTGTGAAACCTCTGGTTTTTTCAGTGAATTTCATAGGTTTTATTAAGGCTAATTCCTAACTATAACTAATAGGTTTTTTAACTGCTAATTTTTAACTTTTCATAGGGCTTCATACCTATGTACTTTTTAGTGAATTTCTAAGGTTATTTTTTCGCAAATGTCTTTAGCTGACAAAGGTATGTTTTTCTAAAAATGAACCCTATATTGTATATTATGATAATATTTTTGTTTAAATATAGTATTTTTTTTTTCATATTTGACTCTGGTGCGCTCCCGGTGTGCGTACCAGTGAACGCCCCGGTGCGCGTACCGGTGCGCATCCCGTCAGCGCACCAACAAAAAAAAAATAAAAAAAAATAATTAAGGAGTGAGCATGAGGAATGGGGACAGAGGGAGTGGTGTTAAGAGAAAGAGAGCTAGAGGGAGGAACACAGAGGGACTGTGTAATAGATAGTAAGACAGAGAAAAGGTGTAAGAGGAAGTAACTGAGAAAAAGAAAATGAATAAGGGAGCAAAAGAAGAGGAGAAAGAGGAAGAAGACTAAAGCAGAGGTTCTGGGAAAATGTGAATTGGTGATGAAAGTAAAAGGAAGGAGACTTAAGTATGGGGAATGACAGATAGTGACGGAACCAGAGACAAAAAAACAGTAGTGACGGAGGGAAAGAAAATAGCAGTGAGTGTAAGTAAAGAGGAGTGAAAGAGGGTGTATATAAGTGAATAAGGGTAAGACATAGGGAGTAACATAGAGAAAGAAGAGAGAGTAAAGGAAGGAGTGTCAGAAAGGGACTAAGTGAACCAGTAAAAAAGGTAAGTGAAGGAGTGTAGATAAGCAGAGGTACTGAAAGAAGTTGAATGTGGTAGGAAGTAAACATGGAGGATAAGAATAAGTGAGGGAAGCAAAGTAAGGAAACAAGGGTGAGGTAGGGTGAGAGAAAAGTAGTGAGGTTAAAGCAAAGGGTGATAACAAACTACATTTTGTAAACACACTTACCATATAATTAATGAAAACTTACTTGTATCTGTGAAAGACAAAAGAAAAAACATGTTATAATTAGTGAAAAATATATATTAAAATAGAAGAAACAGTTCAAGAGGTAAAAAATCTAAAAAAGTTTACTAAGAAATAAAGCAATAGTGAAGGATACAAAAACAGAAATAAAGTAATGTAGAAAGAGAAAAAAGAAGGAAAAAGAAATAGAAAGAGAACAAATTACTGAAGGTAAGTAAGATACTAAAATAATGTGAGATACCAAAACGAAATCAGGAAAGATAAGAAAATAAAAGGAGAATGAGTGATAAGGAGAGAAGTCTGAATGAGGAACTATTAATAAAAAAGAGGAATAGAAGATGACTGAGAGTGAGTGAAGGGGAGTCACAGAGTGAAGGGATGAAGGGAATGAGGTTAATATAGAACGATGGATGAAAAAGGGGTGAGAGAGTAAGTATACAGAAAAACAAAGAGAAAGACTGAGTGAACTACAGTACAATGAGTGCGAAAGAAAAAAAAAGGAGAAAAAGAAAGAAAGAGAGGGGAAGAAAACTAAAGCAGTGGTACTGAGAGAATGTGTAAAAGATAAAAAGTGGTGGAAGGAAGAGAGGAAATGCAGACAGTTCAAATTGGATTGAGAGGTTGTGAACGAAGTGCAGTAAAGGAACAGCGATGAAACAAAGTTAAAAAAGGCAGTGTAAATGAGTAAAGAGAGGTAAATAAGGGTGAAAAAGGAAAATGAGTGTGAGACAATGTGAATACAATATAAATTACCCAATGCAAACTTTAGAATAACTTCTATAATATGTTACATTATTTATTTTTGCTGTTCTCAGAATATATTGAATTTCACTTAAATTAGTGAGTTCAAAGTCTTCATCATATAACAGCGGGAAAAAAAAACAATCTAAAAGATTGTGTAAAAAAAACCCATTCAAACTTACATCTCATATATGTACACTAATCTTTGATTCACTTACTTTTCCATGAGGCCAAATAGAAGATAGTGAAGGTCCTTTTGGTGGAAAAAAAGTCTGCTGTGCTCTATAACTTCCATTTCATCGATTTCCTATGAAAAAAGATCTAAGAACATCATACCTTACACTTTCCTCACGGCCAATTTGTGTCAGATATATCAGTATTTTTTACTTTGCGATCCACTTACAGTACCTGTATGAGATAAATAATTTAAAACATTAGATTAACTAACTAACTAACTAACTTTTATTATCTATTCCCGTCTTTAAAGGCCAATTGGCTTTACTAAAACTTTGGTTTTAAAAACACTAGGTAAGAATTTGTAGAGTCATAAGGCAAACATTGTTTATAAGTCAAATGAGAATCATTGCAGTAACTCCATCCTTTTTCACATTTTAAGTAGCATGTATAATGTCCTGATGTTTTCGAAGAACCGTCATGATAAATAATAGCTTCAGTTGTAAAGGTTCTTCCTGAAATTGATAACTGAGAAGCCACAACATTTTTGATAGAAGTTGTCAATTTAGTTCCAGCAGGTCTACATCGTTGGAAAACTAAAATGATATACTGACCATAACTTTGTATAAATAATGTGGATAGCATTGGATAGTTACATTAGGTACACACTATATTATGATCTGCTGCTTTAACTAGATTTTTAAATGACACTGATGTACAGTCAGGTAATGTCAAATATATAAATCTTTCAGTGTCTATTCTAGTAGTACTTGATGAACTACAATTGTCGCAGTCATGCTGCCATTGATAAGAAAGGCTGAAAAGATTATCTACATCTACGCCTTCATCTTCCAAAACACCAAACATATATATTAAAAATTCCTGACAATCCTGCTGAATGTTCTGTGAAAATTTATCTTGACCAGAACACATATCTAAAATATTTAGAATTTCTGTTACACTTTCTATTTTTGCTCTATCACTGCTACATTTCTCAAACACAGAATTCAATAAACCACACAATCTTTGATCCCGATTTTCAACAATCTGTTCTTGTAAAGTTTGAAGAAAAAAAACAACATTAACCACTACATTAACATAGCAGTTGACACCACAACTATTTTCAAACTGAAATCCAACAACATTTTCTTCACAATCCTTTTCTTTCTGTTTTCAATTACAGTTTCGTCTACTTTTTGTCTTCTTGCTACTACCTCACTGCAATTACTCTCATTTATTCTTTTTCGGCCTACCACACGTTTTTCAAACAGAGGATATTGAGGCAAATGTGGAGCATACTCTCTTCTTAACCTATTGTATTCTTTAACACAATCTAGATCTGCACACATTTTTGTCTCATCACACTCAATCAAGTACAATCCTGATAAAGTTCTGACTCGGGGTAATGCCACATATGCCATACCCTCTTTAAACACAGATCTTCCAATGTTCACTAAAGCATTATCTACACTTAAACCTTGAGATTTATGAATTGTTACTGCATATGCCAAACAAACAGGAAACTGTTTTCAGCGAACATATAAGTCTTTTACAAGTAAAAATGTAGCAGAACAACGACTGATTTGTTGTACTTGCTCAATGCCATCAAACCTTATTTTTAAAAATTCAATTCCATCTCTATTTCTATAATTCACAAAATCAACAACATAACCCATTGCTCCATTTACCATACCTCTTTCAACATTTAAATTCCTTCTCAAAATGATACAATTTAAACACACATTCAGAGTCTTTTCAAAACCAGCTGTTTTAGAAATACTTTTCTCTAATGAATCCAATTTGGTTTTCAAATTTTCGGACAAAACAATTGTTGCACCCATATGCTCTATTTTATCTATTGCTTCCAGTTTCAAAATCTCTTCATTTTCTAACTCTAACATTTTGTTGTTGAAGATGGAACATTTTTGCAGAGTTGGCATCAAACATATCCCAGATTTCTTCTCAGTCATTTTTAAAAAAATATTCTCTGGAAGAATGTTTTCATTTGGATACAAATTTGAAATTAATCGAGCATGTAAAGCTTCTTTCCCAAGCTCGCTTACTTTTCCAATTCTTACATCTTGTAGAATATTTTTATAATCATCATCCTTTGCCTGTCGCATATTTTGACGAAGTTCAGCATATTTAAAATTTAACCATATATTAACGTTTCCAATGCTTCCAAAGGACTTCCTAGTATCTTCATGCGTGAGCATTTTAAACACTGGTTGTCCTTTTACTGGAGTCAACGGCAATAGATCTCCAAAACAATATTGTGCTTTCCTCCAAATATCACATTATACTCTGTTCTAAGAATTTCTTGCATTCTCAAATGCACAAAAGCAAGCATTAGATTTGAGACCATGCTTACTTAATCAATGATAAGAAGTTTCATTTTCTTCAAGACTCTTGAAACTTCAGAACACGCATCTCCAGATAACTTGTTGTAAAACAATTTATTATCATGCTCAACTGGCAGCATCAGTAAACGATGTAGAGTAATCCCTTTAATGTTAAGGGCTGCCAGACCAGTTGGAGCAGTTACAACACAAGACAGCGGTGAATCAGTCTTTTTCTGCAGATAACTTGCAATGGCTTTAATTAGAAAACTTTTTCCTGTCCCTGCTTCTCCACTTACGTACAGTCGGACAGGCTCAAATGATGTACATGAGCACTCTTTTTTCTCATGTCTGAATCCATGTTCAATCTGTTCTGTGACTTCATCATATATCTTTTTCTGCTCAACGTTGAGTTGCTCTACCAAATCTTCTAAGTTAACTCCATCCTCTTGAGCTTGTTCCATAGCTCTTTCCACCTCATCCATGGCAGTGGCAGCTTCATTTTGGATAATAGGTCCTCCTAGTGGATCCTAACTCAATGAAGTAGAACTCTGACTGTCTTGAGAACTGTCTCTAGCAATCTCTTCAGCAATTGTAGTTTCTTGCTCTATTTCTTCGTTCAACATTTGCAGATAATTTAGAAAAATAGGACATTCTATGGTATCCTTAGTTGCATTAAAAGAGTCTTCATAACAGAAAAAATCTCCAAGTAGTTCCTCTTCTGTACGCCATGGCTTAAAGAGTTGCAAAAGAGCTAAATAGTAAAATTCTCTTTTGTCTGAAGCTTCGCAACTCAATTTTCGATGATTAATCAAATGGCCTTTTTTCTGCTTCACTAGACATCCTTCATAGCCATTGATTGCATATTTTCCATTATTGATATCTTCTGTGATGTTCCTTTTATAACTGTAGTTTTGCAGAACTTCATACAAACAAGTGTTCTCAAGGTGAGTACTTCTATTTGGATAGTATGTATCCAACATATTTTGTCTTCAAAATATCTGTTCTGTTTGGTTCTTTCTCCGCCAAATATTCAATTTCTTGTACAGATTTCAAAACTCGGTTTCGTGTTGCAGCAAGACCTAGACTCACCCAAATGATTGTTCTTGATTTGGCATAGAGACTTGCTGATGATAACCGATCAGAACATTCATATGCTCCAATTTCTCGATGCAACAACATCTTCAGACTGAAACTGTATAATTTCTTGCTTAGACTCTTTTCATGTGAAATGTCCTCCCACATTTCCTTCAGTTCTGTCTTTTCTTTTTTGGTGATGTAAGATGTCACATATCGAGCCACAGCAATAGAGTTGTCAGCAATGAACTGAATATCCATGTTAGCATTCCACATGGACAAAATCACTGGGTTGTAATCATTGATGTACTTAGATTCTTCGTTTCTTTTCAAATTGTATGTATTTTTGGGAGATTTCCTCGTCACAGTATGTCGTAGAGATGACATCAAATTATTTACTCTTCCCTTAGAAATCACTGGTCGTGGAAACGCAAAACGACATTTCGTGTAGTACTTTTCCTTGTTTTTAAATTTTCGACGACAGTACTTTCCACAACGATGAGATTGAAAACGTAAAACTTGGTGTCTTAAACTGTTTTCTTCAGTAGATTTTGGAACAGCACATGTTGAATACTCCTCAATGAAACTCATCACTGTTTCATCTGAATCTGATCCAAATTTGGGTGCATCTTTAATCCATAACAACATATGTATATGAGGAGCACCTCTCGCTTGATATTTCTTCCTCCAAAAGAAATCCAAAACCTCTCCAAGGGGAGGATTTTTTTTTATTGGTAATAAAAGACATCATAGCTTCAAATCTATGATTAAAATATCTGCAAACATTCACTGGATCCAAAGAACACAGTTCTCCAGGTGTTTTCAATTCTATATTTTGTATGTTTCCATTTGCCTCTTGTAGAAATTCAAGTAAGTCGTCCCATGCATACTCAGCAAAGCTAAGAGTGAGGTACCATGTAGGAGTTCCTAGGTTTTGTAGCATACATTTCAATTCTCCATGACGACAGAACCAATACTCATTGGTTGCACGCTGACATGCCATGAGATTGATTAGCTGAGATTCCAAAATACTATCTTGCAGATTGACTTTCTCCATAAAGTCCCTTGCAGAAACATTTTGCAGATGAGCTCCATTTTTCAATATATGATTAACTGCATAAGAAAGACCAGACAAATCACTTTCATACAGTAGATGAAACAAATACGGAATGCATTGCCGAAACCTTGGATCTTCAGCATATAATCTTGAAGTCCGGTATTCAGCTGCAGGAATTTGAACTGGTCGATCGTCATTTCGTCCACCACGACCTGTTGGAAATAACTGTGTAAAACAACGAGCTTCCAAACTTTCTTCCCATACACTAATGGGACTTCCTTTTGCTGCTTTCATTTGAAACAAGTCAATTGCATTCCCCATTACTTCTTTGGAATGCAAAGGATGAACAGTATAATGTTCATATATTTCTTCATTTCTAGATACATCAACTTTTTCAATTTGGCCAACTGAACAATCACTGTCTTCTTCTGTAGCTGTTTCCTCTGCTCCAACACTTACATCTTTATAGTGCTCATTGTTTTTGACCAAATACAACATTGCCTTTTTGACTTTCCTAACATCCACTAAATCTTGCCAGATTTTCTTACTCTTTGTCGGAACCCCATTAACTAGAATAACTAGAGGATCCTCTTCTACTCTTTCTACACCAATTGTATCAATATTTATCTTGACATCTAGAGGCAAATAAACAACTCTTCCCTTTAATCCTCTTTGTAAATCTGCAGGAGGTAATTTCCCTATCTTAGGCTCCATGCGAACAATAGCTTGAAAAAGATGGACACATTGAATCAAAATTGATTCATAAGTATTTAAATCCATCAATTCAGAAGGAATATCTATCAACTGAAGACTATTATGAACTGCTCTAGCAGGCATTGCATTTTCATTTAATTTTTTCAAACAATAATTACAAATACGCTGATCAAAACTCAAATCAAAAGAATTCCCCACCAACAAATAACTTACAAAATCCTTCCAGTCACTATTATTTTCCAATTCCCATTTTGCATATAAATCAACTAACCTAGTCTGAATCTTATAATGAGTCCGTCGACAACACGCACACGTTAAATTAGGCCTTTCATTTGATTTCACCTTAAACTTTGTAATTTCCTCGTCAAACTTTTCTGTACTTGAAATCTGTCCATTGTCTTCCACATTACCATCCATTACTATATCCATTTCTACACTGTCCTCTTTGTTCCCAAAATAACAAAACTCAATTTCTTCACAAATAGTCTTCACATCCACTTCAGATCCATGCAAAAGAGCACTGTTTAACTGTTTAAGCTTAAGTGCTGGACTTTTTGCATAATACAACTTTCTCACTAATTTTCTCTCCTTATTATGATGCACTGCTAACATCCTAAAATGATGAAAAACACTCTGACATACTTTTCTAGAAAGACAAGCCAGTGAATGCCCATGCAAACCTGTGCTTTCTCTCACTCTGCAAGGATCTAACTCTTGCAAGATCTTCATTTTTTGTTTGAGACTTTTCTTACTATATGTACGTAAGAAATTTTGAAGCAAATCGATTGAATCCTGTCGCACACTACAAATACTACTGCACTTCCATGTGTACACTGGACCCTTAGTACGTCTCCCTAAAACTTCATCAGCTAACACCTCTTCTGCATCTCTAGACACAAGTTTCTCTTTTTCCATCACACAACCATCTTTCACCTCATATGCTCGACCACTGGTGTCAACTGCATGCACCAAATCATTTTCCTGAAAGTAACTCTCCTCATTGAGAAATGGCTCAGAACTTGAACTATGCATCCATTCGCCAGAAAATACTTCATAAAAATTAGTTCGATTAATAATTCTTTTCCATCTACTGTTCGATTTGAAAACATCAATTGCCTTATTAAGTATCCTAATTCTATTGATTACTAAAATAAATAATTTTTTCTTCACTTCAAAAGCCTGATTAACAATCTTCTCTACACTTTTCTTTTTCTTGTAATAAGCAGTTCTCTGTTTACCTTTCTCATCATTTTTAGCAAATTTAAAACTACCCTATTATGAAACATTCGCCTACGAATGTCCCTAAATTGATTTACCCTTCTATTGCTATCCATTCTCTTCTCTTGTACTCCAATCGAGACATTTTTTGTGGGCCTCTCCTTCGTTCTTAGATTTGCTGTCTCCTTCTGATTATTCACATTACCAATATCATTTCTTTTTGTACGACATATGTCACGAAGAAAAGACTTAATTGTCTTACCAGGAGACTTAATTGTCTTACCAGGAGCTTTTCTGGTGTTTTTTGAAAGTAGTTGTTGTAGAGGATTCCATAAATTCTGTTGCTGATGTTCTCCTTTTGCGTATGGTATTTTTGATACTTCTTTGCCTTGAAGGCATTTTTGCTTGCTTTTCAAAAGTTGATTTGAATCTGTTGTTCTGAAAAAAAAAACATTTAACACCACTATTAGCAAACAACAAAGTAATGACAAAAAGCAAACAATATAAACAATAAATTGCAACATATTTAAGTTTATACAACAGCAACTCAGGGCCTTATTTATGAAGGCCTTGCGCCACCAGTGCATCCCATGTTAAAAGAGACATACCGGCGCCACAAGACAATCATAAATAAGACCCAAATATAAATACCATTGATTGGCACCAAAAATCGTTTTTTGATTACCATATAAAAAACACAGGGCAGAACCTATGTACAAGCACAGAATTTCAATTTTGAAACATCACTGTTTCCCAAAATACAAATACTCTACCTTGCAAATGTTGATATCAAGCATTAACAAAAAGCAGAGCACAAACCAAGAGCAAAGAAACTCAGGGCCTTATTTATGAAGACCTTGCGCCACCAGTGCGTCACTTTCTTCCCATGTTAAAAGTGTCATACCGACACCAGAAGACAATCTTAAATAAGACCCAAATATAAATACCATTAATTTGCACCAAAAATCGTTTTTTGAATAACATTTAAAAAACACAGGGCAGAACCTATGTACAAGCACTGAATTTCACTTTTGAAACATCACTGTTTCCAAAAATACAAATCCTAACCCTTGCAAATGTTGATATCAAGCATTATCAAAAAGCATAGCACAAACCAAGAGCAAAGAAACTCAGGGCCTTATTTATGAAGACCTTGCACCACCATTGCATCACTTTCTTCCCATTTTAAAAGTGACATACCTACGCCACAAAACAATCATAAATAACAGCCAAATATAAATTCCATTGATTTGCACCAAAAATCGTTTTTTGATTAACATTTAAAAAACACAGGGCAGAACCTATGTACTAGCACAGAATTTCACTTTTGAAACATCACCGTTTCCCAAAATACAAATCCTCTACCTTGCAAATGTTGATATCAAGCATTATCAAAACCAGAGCACAAACCAAGAGCAAAGAAACTCAGGGCCTTAATTATGAAAGCCTTGCGCCACCAGTGCGTCACTTTCTTCCCATGTTAAAATTGACATACTGGCGCCACAAGACAAGCATAAATAACAGCCAAATATAAATTCCATTGATTTGCCCCCAAAATCGTTTTTGATTAACATTTAAAAAACACAGGGCAGAACCTATGTAAAAGCAAAGAATTTCACTTTTGAAACATCACTGTTTCCCAAAATACAAATCCTCTACCTTGCAAATGTTGATATCAAGCAATATGAAAAAAGCAGAACACAAACCAAGAGCAAAGAAACTCAAGGCTTTATTTATGAAGGCCTTGCGCCAGAAGAGCGTCACTTATTTCCCATGTATAAAGTGATGCACCGGCTGCACAAGGCAATCATAAATAAGGGCCAAATGAAAATACCATTGATTTGCCCCCAAAATCGTTTTTTGAATAACATTTAAAAAACACTGCACAGAACCTATGTATAAGCACTCAGTCAGTCAGTCAGTCAAACAAAACTTTATTTGATTTGTTAAAACCTTAAAAGTACATTCCACGTTCCGTGATAAGAGAAAGGACAATAGCAAAACATGGTAATATTCAACAAGAAAAAGAGCAGCAGCATAACTGGATTATATTAAAACCACAATTACACCTCAAGATACATGAAAATGAACTTCTCTTGTTCCTTTTAAAACGGAGTATTATAACATTTATTTGTTAAAATCACTAAAATTTCCTATATATACCTTCTTCAGAATGCAATTTTTACTACTATTGTCCCTTAGTATCTCTACCTTTATTCAAGGATAAGGGCTACACTATACATGTTCTTCTGCGCATTTGAGGAACAACCTAACTTTATTCATATATTTCCCCAACGCGCAGGCTATATCTAAATTCTCCATTTCCACCAAAAGAGAGGCAGCTTGCATTCTGTGCGTAATCTTATATTTTTTAAAAATCGGACATAAAAACTTCTTTCGAAAGTCTAAAAATCTCGTACAATCTAATAAAATATGTGACATATCGCAGGTGGTTCCTAAAGTGCAAGGGCATTTCCCAATGCTTCCTATCATTACATTTCGAACCCCGTTATTTGCATAGCCTGGGTTTATGCCAATTCGCATTTTCAGGACTTCTCGCCTCAGACTATGGCTGGGTAACCGATCCACGTAAGGGAAGTGTTGACTGCTCTCCCAAGCCACTTTCATGTGTGCTACCGAGGTCTTTTGAGCAAGGAATTCCCGATCATAACTACGGGACATATTGACCCCTTGAGTCTTTAATTCTTTTTTCCCAAATAATATGGGGTCTTGCGGCAAACGTACCTTCAAATCTAACACCCCATAAGCCTTGCTTATTGAGGCTCTTACCTCTTTTGCCCAGGGGAGCTCACTATTGGTAATTTCCTCCTTAGCCCATTGGGAGATTTTAGCAATTTCCCCTACTCCCAACCGCTGCCAGAAGCGTACAAGGCTCATACAAACTGTAATAGCCCAGGAGGTTATTCCCAGCTCCAGTCGTGCTGCCTGCACCATAGAGGATTTTGGCAGAGCGAATAAGCTTTTTAATATATTTCCCTCTTCACTATCCCAGGAGGTCTTGCCACTGAGATAAATAACCTCGGCTCCATACAGAAATTGTGGGGGGACCATTGCTTGATAAGCTTTTAAGACCGGTCTATCTGACCTTTTACCATAGGTGTTATTAAAGCTTTTTAGGCCTTTGACCGACGCCAGTGCCCTTATTTTTAATGCTTGCAGGTGTGTATGCCATTTCAAGTTAACTGAGAACCACATTCCTAAATATCTATAGTTGGTCACCCTCTCAAGCAAGGTTGTGCCAAGATACCACGAGAACTTCACTTTCCTTCTCCCAAAACATACAATTTTGGTTTTATCCATATTTACCACTAATTTTTTACTCGTACAGTAATCTTTAAACCTATTGAGTTTTCTCTGGAGGCCTATCTCCATTTGATCCATAATTACTAGATCATCGGCATAAAGGAGGCACGATATGTGCCTTCCTCCCAACTTCGGGTTCGCCCCTCTGACATCTCTTAATACTTGGGTAGGTCAGCTAAAAACAGGGCAAACAGCAGGGGGGCTAGAACGCACCCCTGTCTTAAGCCGTTCCCAATAGGGATTCTCCCGGTCAGTCCTCCATCCGTGTCCAATATTATCTGTGCCCAATTTTCTGTATGTAATGCTTGGACAAGGGCCAGCAGGTCATCCTGTAGTTCATACCCTGTTAGTGTTGACCACAGCTGATCCCTGTCCACAAGATCAAAGGCTGCACGGAAGTCAACAACACAGCAGAATAGATTACTCCTTTGATCAATTGACTTCCGTGCGATGGACCACAGAGCAAAACAATGGTCAATCGTTGAGTGGCCTTCTTTGAACCCCCCCTGCTCTGGGGGTATTATCTGTTTGTCTTCCACCCACTCCTTTAGAATCCCTAGGATTACCTTGGCAAAGACCTTTTCACCTATATCCAAAAGGTTTATTAAGTGGTAATTTTTGGGGGTGTTTACAGCACCTTTTTTATGGATTGGCCTAACAATAGCCCCTTTCCAATTTGCAGGGAATTCACCTGTATTTAGGATCCATAAAAACATATTTGAAAGGAGCTCTGCCCACCATTCTATGTTTGTTTTTATTATGACAGCTGGCAGGTTGTCAGGGCCGGCTGCCCGTGTTAGGTTTAGTCTAGATATTATGGTTTTAATTCGATCTGGGAGAAAATGGGTTTTTAATTCTTCACTTATTCCTGGCCAGGCATTTACCATTATTGCCTCCCTCATTGGCCATTTCCCGTAAATTTCCTCTAGATAGGTCAGCCACTTGTCCTCTGGTACTGAGCCTGCATGGTCCCTTGTGCTTTTCCCATACAGTCCTGTATTAGCCTCCAAAAGCCTTTCACATTTTTGCCTTCAATTGCCACAAGTAAATTATCCCAACATTTGTCCTTCAAACACCTTTTTTTATCTCTAATAACTGACTTATATTTTAGCTTCATTTTTTTGAGATCTGATACCACTTCCTCACTATAGTTACCTCTGTGGCGTCTTTCTTGTTTCCTAATGCCGGTCTTTAATTTCCGGCATTCGGCATCAAACCAGTGTTTGTTATTATTAGGGTGTAATGTCGCATTATTTACTGGTTTTTGATTATTACACTTTAACTTAATCCGGAGGCATTCCACCAATTGCCTTATTATACCCTCGTACCAGGCTATACTTTCTTCTGGTACAAGGTTACCCAAATTCACAGTTAGCTGATATGCACTTAGTTTCTGTATATATTCCTCGGTGATTTGTGTTGTTAACCGCTTGGGGTATTCTACATCTACTGATAGCACTTTTTGTCTTTGCGGGTGGCCATTTACCAGAAGTTCAACCTGCAGTGGATAGTGATCACTACCCTCCACCCCCAAAATTTTGAACTGTTTGATAAGGTGGAAATGCCAGGCCTGTATGAATACATAATCTATGGGGCACAATTGTTGCCCTACCTTAAAGGTACGCTTCGCAGGTCTGTCTGCTTCCTTTCTACCGTTGGTACATACAAATCCCATAACCCCCAACAGTTGCCCCGTGCTCATCATCTTAACTTGAAGTCTCACAGCTGGGAAATATCCCACCTCATTATCCCCTTGCGTTGTACTTCAAGTCGGCTGCTATTTGCCCCTTTCTCTACGAAAGCTAACTTTTTAGATCCTTGCCTTGCTATCTCATTTATTGACTTATATATTGGCGTTTCCCCCCCCCTATGATCCTGGTACCTTTTCGGGTAGCAGCTTGGTCGGACCTTAATCCCTTTCCTTCGCCTTAGTATATTAGACCTTCTATATCTCTCATCCCCATACCTCTTTATAAGCATGGGGCGGTAGGATACATATTCTGTTGGTTCATTCTCTGGGGGGCTAGTCACCTCTTCCACTTCTTCCCCCTGTCCACTTTATTATCCTCCTTTGTTTCTACAGGTCTTACAATTAAGGGCATCACGTTTTTAATCTGTGCTAATTCCCCATTTATGCCCTTAAATTGATTAGCACTCAATGTCACTTTTAAAACATCACTGTTTCCCAAAATACAAATCCGCAACCTTGCAAATGTTGATATCAAGCATTATCAAAAAGCAGAACAGAAACCAAGAGCAAAGAAACTCAAGGCCTTATTTATGAAGGCCTTGTGCCAGAAGAGCGTCATTTATTTCCCATGTTTAAAATGATGCACCGGCTGCACAAGGCAATCATAAATAAGGGCCAAATGAAAATACCATTGATTTGCACCCAAAATCGTTTTTTTTTATAACATTTAAGAAACACTGCACAGAACCTATGTACAAGCACAGAATTTCACTTTTGAAACATCACTGTTTCCCAAAATACAAATCCTCTATCTTCCAAATGTTGATATCAAGCATTATCAAAAAGCCAAAAACAAACCAACAGCAAATAAGCTCAGGGCCTTATTTGTGAAGGCCTTGCGCCACTAGAGCATCACTTATTTCCCACGTTTAAAGTGATGCACCAGCTGCACAAGGCAATCATAAATAAGGGCCATATGATAATACCATTCATTTGCACCCAAAATCGTTTTTTGAATAACATTTAAAAAAAAACTGCACAGAACCTATGTATAAGCACTCAATATCACTTTTGAAACGTCACTGTTTCCCAAAATACAAATTCTCTACCTTGCAAATGTTGATATCAAGCATTATCAAAAAGCAGAACACAAACCAAGAGCAAAGAAACTCAAGCCCTTATTTATGAAGGCCTTGCGCCAGAAGAGCGTCATTTATTTCCCATGTTTAAAAAGATGCACCGGCTGCACAAGGCAATCATAAATGAGGGCCAAGTGAAAATACCATTGATTTGCACCCAAAATCGTTTTTTGAATAACATTTAAGAAACACTGCGCAGAACCTATGTACAAGCACAGAATTTCACTTTTGAAACATCACTGTTTCCCAAAATACAAATCCTCTATCTTGCAAATTTTAATATCAAGCATTATCAAAAAGCCAAAAACAAACCAACAGCAAATAAACTCAGGGCCTTATTTATGAAGGCCTTGCGCCACAAGAGCATCACTTATTTCCCATGTTTAAAGTGATGCACTGGCTGCACAAGACAATCATAAATAAGGGCCAAATGAAAATACCAATGAATTGCACCCAAAATCGTTTTTTGAATAACATTTAAGAAACACTGCGCAGAACCTATGTACAACCACTCAATATCACTTTTGAAACATCACTGTGTCCCAAAATACAAATCCACTATCTTGCAAATGTTCATAATAAGTATTATCAAAAAGCAAAAAACAAATCAACAGCCAACAAACTCAGGGCCTTATTTATGAAGGCCTTGCGCCACAAGAGAGTCACTTATTTCCCATGTTTAAAGTGATGCACCGGCAGCAGAAGGCAATCATAAATAAGGGCCAAATGAAAATACCATTCATTTACACCCAAAATAGTTTTTTGAACAACATTTAAAAAACACTGCACAGAACCTATGTATAAGCACTCAATATCACTTTTGAAACGTCACTGTTTCCCAAAATACAAATTCTCTACCTTGCAAATGTTGATATCAAGCATTATCAAAAAGCAGAACACAAACCAAGAGCAAAGAAACTCAAGCCCTTATTTATGAAGGCCTTGCGCCAGAAGAGCATCATTTATTTCCCATGTTTAAAAAGATGCACCGGCTGCACAAGGCAATCATAAATAAGGGCCAAATGAAAATACCATTCATTTGCACCCAAAATGTTTTTTTGAATAACATTTAAGAAACACTGTGCAGAACCTATGTACAAGCACAGAATTTCACTTTTGAAACATCACTGTTTCCCAAAATACAAATCCTCTATCTTGAAAATGTTCATATCAAGCATTATCAAAAAAGCAAAAAACAAACCAACAGCAAATAAACTCATGGCCTTATTTATGAAGGCCTTGCGCCACAAGAGCGTCACTTATTTCCCATGTTTAAAGTGATGCACCGGCTGCACAAGGCAATCATAAATAAGGGCCAAATGAAAATACCATTGATTTGCACCCAAAATCATTTTTTGAATAACATTTAAGAAACACTGCGCAGAACCTATGTACAGGCATTCAATTTCACTACTGAAACTTAACTATCTGCTTCTAAATATTCTCCATAGAGCAAACAAGTCTCTATCTAAATAAAATAAATCATTACTTACCTTTACAAATGCTTTGGGAGATTGAAAACAGTGTCAGACACACACCAATGTTTCTTTAGCAGAGCAAAAGGTGTGCACTCAATACACTGAAACCAAGACGGGCATAGAAAATCTCTAACTTTGCACACATATGCCTTATTTCAACCAATCAAAAGTCTTCCCTCACTATTTTCAAACCAACACCCTTCCCCCTCTCAGATCTTACCATCTGTTACCATAGCAACTCCCTCCTAACTGAACTCTCAAGTTCAAAAGTTTATTCTACAATGTTGAAAATTAAGTCAGCAAGGATGTTTGACCTCTCAATACACCAGCTTATCCAGGGCATTATTGCTTTTAGTGACTTTTTTCTTAACCATTCAAATTGCTTCTTACACACAACACAACCATGCACCCTAACTTTCTGTTTTCAACTAACTGAATCCACCAATCATTGCTTGTGATTCAACAGCAGGGAAACTCCACAATTATTTTTTTGTGAACTCCTACTGTTCCAACTGCCATTTTATTCCGACACTTCATCTGACTGCACCAGAACCTTCTCACATCATGTATTCTGTATGGATTATTGGACATAGCTACATCTACTGGGCTCATAGGTATGCAGCAAGCAGAAATTATGATAACCTTGATTTATCAAATGTGGAAATCAAGTGGATTGGCCAGAGAGGATTGAGATGTCATCAATTGATACCATTGGTGAAAACCTTTTTGCATCTGCCAAACCCTGACCTCTTAATAGTGCACTGTGGTGGAAATGATTTGGGCACTATGACTGGGGTTGGTCTGGAGATGCTTTGAAAGGACACCTTTGATCAATTGATGACACTTTTTCCACAAACTGCCTTGGTATATTCCAATATATGCCAAAGACAGAAATGGAACTGGTCCAACCAATTTTGTCCACAATTTGAGAAAGCACGGAAACATGTGAATAAATCTGTTTCTGCTTACATGAGAGACTGTGGAATGGGTTCAATATACAATAATAACTTGCATTACAACAAGCAAGACATCTACAGAGGAGATGGTGTGCACTTCTCAGATGAGGGAAATAGAATTTTCCTCCTGAATTTAAGACTGTGCATTGGAACCTACTTGTAGGTACCTAAATCAGCCACAGAAACCAAAAGCTCTTTTCAGAGCTACCCTACCTCTGATCATTCCAAACGTTTATCTTTTTCTAACTTTTTTCACTATTTTTCACCAAAGTACGCTTCCCGGTTCGCTCCCCGGTGCGCGTACCGGGCTCTTCCCCCACGAAAAATTCAATTTTTATTTTTGTTTAGCCTTTATGAGCCTCCTAAGCCTCCCTCAGAAAACCTAGAGGGTCAGGAAGTGTCTACCGTGCCCCCTTCTACCCATTCCGAACATTGTTTGCGCTCCATCTTGTGTCTTGATTGTACTGAAACACAAAATGGAGGACTCCCGTAACACTGCCGGTGCGCGTACCGGGGCGCGCACCGGTAAGCGATCCATAAAAAAAGGTGGGAAAGTAATTTGCAGAAAAACTACTGGAGACACTTTCATCAAATATAGAATAGGCCCTACTACATAGCAGTCCCTACCATTTGCCCAAATTTGGTGGAATTCCATTGAGACATTTAGGCTACAGGCCTGTCTAAATATCCTGAGGTAAATTACATGACCAAAACACATATGAAGTGTTAGATTTTACAACCAATTAAAAAGTTTCTTTCATTTTCTACGATTATTTCCTGACATTTGATTGGTTATGTACATGAATAAATAAAAAAAAAAGGAAACACAGCCATTTTGACTACTACTTCCTGAAGTACATTTGAAAAGAAATAACAATGACAACTTCAACTGCTTTCTCAAAGGTAAGTTGTTATTTTGGAAAGTGAAGTATGTTGTGCACTTTAAGTTAATTTGAGACAAAATATTCTGTTATTTATATACTATCCCTCTGTAATAGTTATAGATTGAGATAGGCTTCTCTGTTTTAGTTATGGATTGAGTTAGGCTTCCCTTGTATTATTATACATTTACTTAGGCTTCATCACATACTCTTCTTTATATTTCAAATTCCAGCCTGATACCATACACTGCCCAAAGATAACTTCACTGTTAAAAAATCCAAACTACATGTCTGAACTTAAACCCAACAGTGCCCTATCTCTACTGATATAATTATTTTTTATGCAATTTACAGCAACAAAATGGAACAAGAAAAGAATATTTCTTTTGAAATTGTTTTGGACAACAACCATGATGGAAAAAATGCTGAAAATGATAACATTGACTTTATGGATGAGTCTCTGGACCTTGAATTACTTGAGTGTGTGGAATCAATGGAAACACAGAATGTAAATGAGGAGATTCCAGACAATATATTATTAGAAGTTTTATTAAATTATGAAAAAGAATCAGAAGAATACATTTATATTTAATAATCGAAAATTGTTCGAGCCAATATTCATTTTTATATGTAATTCATCAAGTAGATCAAAAATGTTTAAAATATAAAGTGAGACTTATAGTATACTGTACAACTTTTTTGTGTTACATAGAAAGTTTGCTCATAGTTACTTCCTTTCTCCCACTATATTATCTTCAATGTGCATTTAAGATCTCTATATCATCTATATCATCTCATGCCTCCATTTTGTTTCTGCTTTCCTGACAGACAATGGTATGGATTCCATATACCACAATAACTTCTGTAACAACATGCAAGATATCTACAAAGGAAACGGTGTATATTAAATTATAGACTCTGCATTGGTACCTACAGGTTGGTACCTAAATTAAAAAAAAAACAACAACAAAAAGAACAATTATTAAACATACAATTTTTAAAAGTGATTCTTTTTTCCCCATAGTACGCTCCCCGGTGCGCTCCCTGGTGCGCGTACCGGGAGCTCCCCCCGCGAAAATCAAAAAAAAAATGGCCCCCATATCAAACCTAGGGGGTCAGGGGGGGTCTACCCTGCCCCCTTATGGTCAATTCCCCCCTTTGTTTTTGCCACCTCTTGTGACTCGATTTTACCAACAGACAAGATGGCAGCCGCTCCGGACTGTTTCGAATGTTTACAGACAACCGAGAGCCAATCAGTTTTCCGTGTGCAAGTCGCGTGGCGTACCAGGGCACGCCTATAGATATATATATTTTTTTTAACCTAAATTACTCAAAATCCACTGGAGCACATATCTTGAGACATAGCAAAGGCACATCGGGCTACCAGTCCCTACAATTTTGCCAAGTTTGGTGGAAATCCATTCAGCCGTTCGGGCTAAAAGTGAAAACGAGCGCCCTATGGAAATTAACATGGGGAAAACACGTTTTGGGACCCCCCTTTTATCTCAGCCCCCACTTGACGAATTCCCCCCAAACTTTCAGGGAAGGGCCGGAACGCTGCGAGGCCATTTTAAGGAAATTTCCAGTCAGATTCGTTAACCGGCGCCAAAGTTATTCCAAGTAGAATTTTGAGATTTAACATTAAAAAAATCCTCACTATAACTATCTACTGGCGACCGCCAGTAGGTAATATATTTATATATGTATATATATTTTCACTGAAAAAACTATATCTGCATTAGTACCACAACATTACCAGTATCAAGGAACAGTACCACACTTGCCTCTATGAATGGAGAAGCAAAGGCCAAGACATGAGCTAGATTTCTTTTTAAACGACTACCTCGTGACCCCTCAACTGTACCTAATCCCTAAGGTCGACAAAAATGTTGTGTGTCGACCAGGCAGACCTATAATATCTGCCATTGGAAGCCTGTTTGAGAATACAAGCAAATTTATTGATCACTTTCTGCAACCATTGGTCCAGGCATTACCAGCGTATACAAGTGACACTGGAGATTTTCTATCACATATCTTTGACTGTACTTGGTGCAATGAGTTTGTATTTATAACACTACAGAGCCTGTATATGAGCATAAGGCATAGAAATGGATTGAATGCTTTAAAACACTTTCTGGGCACAAGAGATATAAGCTTTTACCATCACACTATGATGCTTTTACACATGAATGAGTGGTGCTTAGAGAATAACATGTTCATATTTGACAAGCTACTGTATAAACAGACACAGGGCACAGCCATGGGTGCTTGCTTGGCCCCCAGCTATGCAAATTTGCATATGGGCTGGTGTGAGGAGCAAGTATTCATGAAGACATACCAGGCTGAAATACCAAATAATGTGGTATTATACCAACGCTATAAGGACCACATCTTTATTCAATGGCGAGATTTAGAACAGAGTGCCCTAGAGTTTGCAAACAGCATTAACAATAACACACTCAACCTCAAATTCAATTGCACCACCAGCAAAGAGACAATAGTGTTTCTGGATTTAGAACTGTGCCACGACGAGAGTAGAGTCCAGCCACGAACTTTCAGAAAGAAGACAGCAGGGATTGCCATCCTTCACGCCCAGAGTTTTCACCCCACCAGTCTGATTCAGAGCATTCCATATGCAGAGTGCCTTAGACTGCAGTACCAACAAAGATCTGCAAGATTGTACTGAGAGCCTATTTGAGAGACAAGGTAAGAGGGGCTACAAGAACAACACATTGGTGTAGACCAGATTGAAAAGCTTGGCAAGCACCAGGAAGTAATTGCTCCATAAGAGCACAGCCAACAAGAAACCCAAAGGGGAAGAAACCAACACCACTCCCAGGTTAATCACAGGGTATAACAAATACCATTCAAACCTCCGCAAAATAATGTACAGGCACTGGCCGCTAATTCGCTGTGACCCCACCATAGGCCCCTCGTGCGCCAAGTTGCCATAGCTAACCTTCAGAAGAGCAAAATCAATGAGACAAGAGTTAATAACCAATGCTCCAACACAAGACAGAGGCAATTGTTGGCTCAAAGCCCAGGCAGGTTTCATTAGATGCACAAAGTGCAAAGCCTGTAGACATGGGACCAACATGAAAACAGTAATGACCCCCCTCAGAAAAACCCTGCTTGAAATAAGGGAACACTACACGTGCAAAACAGATTTCGCTGTGTACCTGCTGCGGTGCACCTGCAACAAGCTGTATGTGGGCAGCACCATCCATCCCTTGCATGTGAGGATACTACAACACCACAGGGCTATCGCAAACGACAACCCCCCCTACCCTCTAGACACTATGACAAAACAGCACCAAGCCACTCACACATGCCTCCCTGTAAACGAAGAACCCAATCCCAGTAACATCTGAGTCCCCATCTTATTGTATGTACATTCTTTCCATTTTTGCACACAGTGGGACACACACAACACTTTTCTTTTTCCGTTCTTTATTGTGGATCTAATAATGTTAAACACTTTCATGTTGTCACCTTTTACGTTTCACACAACTTAGCATAATGAGCCATTCTCTAGAGAAAAGGGTTTTCTATTATTAAGGCAGCGTGACTCAACATAAAACACCCGCACCTAGGCCCACTTGGGGTATAAACGCGCAACATCTCATCTAAACCCCACCATCCTACAGAATTTCCAAAAAGGCACAGATATAACATGCATCCGCATTATGATCCAGATGCACACAACAGTAAGAATGTAGGGAGTGGGTGGTTTTAAGGGACAGATAAAACGATCCATGAAAACGCCGAACAGACAAACATGTCAATGGCTTACCAAGTTTCAGGATCGCAATAGGATGCGCACGCACTGTATATTGCTATCATTGCTGGAAGCTGGTGTTTTGTCTTTGTCAATTAATATGATGTGCTCAACAATGGAATCTGTGGTATTTAAATAATGTGATTCCCTAACACGTACTCATGAAGTAGTAAGACAGAATTATGTCAAATCAGACAATAAAATTATTTGTTTTAATATTATTATTTTTTTAAATCGAATTGTGAATTATGGAATATGACTTGCAAATTTGGTCACAAACTCTTCTATGTCCTTCACTCTCCCACCCATTGTCATGACAACTCACCTTCCTTCCGTGTGTCACGATTGCAACATGTAACATGATTTATTAGCAACTCACTTCAGTGAATCCAGATGTAGTGAACAAGGCGGACCTGTTCGTCAAAACGCGTCTGGTCGTTTGGAATAAATTGTTTCTTTGATCTATATCCCACAGAATCGGCGCCTGATTTATAACAGTGAAACCAGGATATATATATTAAAGCTCACGTTTGGTTGTCGTACATTTGGAAAGCACTCAGGATATCAGTGTGAGTTCCAAGCACAACACTTTATTGATGCGCAGGAGGACAGCAGCTTGCTCCTTTCACAGTCCCCACCATATATATACATATATATTCAGTGAAAAAAACAGAGGTTTTACAATCGTTATAGTTAGGAATTAGCATTAAAAAACCTTTGAAATTCACTGAAAAAACCATATGTGACATCATCAGCAGTGGATTGCGGGCGCACAAGTTATAGGGAGTCCAACTAACTATAACGTTGGAATTTCAATGGTTTTGTATGAGTAAAATGTCCAGCTAACTATAACTGGTGTTAAACCTATGGTTTTTTCAGTGAATTTCAAAGGTTTTTTAAAAGCTAATTCCTTTCTATATCAAGTTTGTAACCTACGATTTTTTTATTTGCTGTTTTGTGTAAGTATTAATTATTAATAATTTTTTTTTATAATAATATTTTTTTTTTAAAATTTTGTAATCATTTTTTCCTGGGGCGCTCTTGGTGCGCGCACCGGTAAGCTCTCCGGAGAGAACACCCAGAGCGCTATTTCTGCGTTCGTGTAAAAAAATATGTATGAAAAGTAAATAATAACGCAAGACATTTAGTACCATACTTATAAAATCAGTATTTTGATTTACGAAATGAAAATGATTTTGCATTTCCGTGAAACTATCGAAACGTCACTTAGGCGCGCCTATGTTCGAGCCGTTAATGCGCCCCCGGAAGCGCCTAAGTTCACGCCACGTAAGCGCCCCCGGAAGCGCTACAGTGCGCGCAGCGTAAGCCAGTCAAGTCATGTGACTTTAAAATAACTCTTTTCATTGGTTGCTAGCAGTTGTTTTTTACAAAGAATGAAATCTCCACCCATTTCCTTCACTTCTTCTTTCACTTTTGTGACTGCAAGACCTGCTGTCAGTTATCTTGGATTATCATGGTTGCCAGACCATCCAGCAGTGAAGATGACTCCAATGAATTCCTTGATGAAGAGGTTCCTCAGCCAAAAGTAAAAGAACACTTTATTTGGAAGTTTTTTTCAATTCCTGATGACCAAAAGAAAGTAAATGCTCCAAAAGTGGAGTGCAGGATATGTCACACTGTCCTGTCATGGGGTGACCCCACTAAGAAATATTCTTTTGGGAACTCCACAATGATTTGTCACCCCCAGAATTTTGCCCTGGAAAGTGTCAGGGCTCTGACACGAGAGGTTCCCAGTGATGGGGCCTCTACATCAACCGGAGGACCAACAACATCGGTGAGGGGGCGATCGCAAGAGCTGGTTCCGAATATTCAGCCTGCTTTTAACAAAGGCGTCATTAAATGCAGAGACTGTGATCAGCTACTTTGCTATGGGGAACAAAGTGTTCTGCTCAAGGTTCGAGCTTTGGAGAACCATCGCTGCCGTTCCCAGCCTTAATTTTTTTTTGCTCCTGTTGAGCAGTTTCCATTCCCTGTTTTTGTTTTTGTTCTAAAAAAAGATAAAAGAAGAAAAAAAAAAGTTCTTTTCAGGACTACCTCCAATTCTCATCAAAGAGCCCGATGTAGGTAAATCCCATTTACCGATTTTGAAATACCGAATCCTACCGATTCGGTATTTCAAAATCGGTAAATGGTATGTAGGTCCCAACATCTGGATTCGTTACTGAATCCTTAACAATTCTTTAATTACCGATTCGGTAAATACCGAATCGGTAATGCCCATTCATTCCTATGGGCTTTGAAGCCCATAGGAATGATTAGGCTTTACCGATTCGGTATTTACCGAATCGGTAATTAAAGAATTCACAAGGGTGCAGGGGGTGTCACTTTGACACCCTCTGGCACCCCCAAAACAGGCACAGGTGCCATGTGGCAGGCATACCTGCCCTAAGGGCAGGTCTGCCTGTCACATGACATAGGTGTGCATGCACACATGTGCATGCACACCGGAATCGGTATTTTACCATGGATTTGTGTTCCATGGTAAAATACCGATTCTGTAAGCCATGTGCAGAAGGTACATTGCCTACCTACATTGCATTTTCGGTAATTTTACTGAATCTGTAAATATTACCGAATCGGTGATTATTTTACCGAATCGGTACATATTACCGAATCGGTAAATTTACCGATTCGGTAATGATACCGATTCGGTAAAATTACCGAAAATGTGCCCCTACATCTCAATAGCCCTTTACCGATCGGAAACGGCCGAAAATCGGTATTTTTGGCCGATTCCGATCGGTAAAGGGCTACCTACATCTGGCCCTATGTTCTTAAAAAATGAAAAAGAGTAAGTGAAGTGGAGTGCATTGATAAAGGAGAGGAAAATTAGTAAGAAAGCACAGAAAGTGATGAGAGGAGAAAGGAAGTGAAGTAGGGGGACTGAAAGAAGGTGAGTGTGGGGAAGGAGAGTGAGGAGAAGGAGAGTTAACATAGGGAATGTGGATATTCAAAGAAAATGTAAAAAAGGAACGGGGGTGTGGAAGGGTAAGAAAAGATGCATTGCTGGAGTTGCATCATTTTTGTGACACACTCTAGCAATGCATCACTTTTGCGCTTACAGATACGTCAGAAATACTGACGTATCTGTAAGTACTTGCAACATTATGCGTCATATATTTAATATGGCGCATGAGTAGAAGACTGAAGGCCTCATTTATGAGGCCATGCGTCACTTTTACGCCACCAGTGCGTCACTTTATGTGACGCACCTGTGCTGTATAAAATGCACCTTCTTGAGTCATATTTACAAAGTGACGCAACCTAGATAGATGCGTCACTTTGTAAACCCCTGCACCACATTATACCTACGTCAGCTGTAATGTATGCAAAAGGGGTGTATTGATGCAAGAAAGGGTTGTAGAGGTGACGCAGTGAAATCTAAAAGATATCACTGCGTCACTTTTATGACGCTGTTGCGTCCAAATCTTGCGCCTGCTTAACAGCAGCCGTAAGACTGACGCAGGCCCTTTCACATGGGACTGGCCCCATGTGAAAGGATGCATTGTTGGAGTTGCGTCACTTTTGTGACACACTCCAGCAATGCATCACTTTCCTCTAAACACTCAACATAATTTTTTTACTCTATTTTTTACACTGTTTTTTTCCTTGGTGCACTCAGGGTGCGCGTACCGGAGAGCGTATCAGGGAGCGCAGCCAGCGCTTACCCCGCAAAAATTAAAAAAAAAAACCCATTCAAGGTCCTTCTAGGCCCCCCTCAGAAAACATAGGGGATCAGAGGGTGTCTACTCTGCCTCCTTTTAATTATATCCCCCTTGCTTTTTTCACCTCTTGTGTCTCGATTCTACCAAGACACAAGATGGCGGACTCTCCGGACTGTTTAGAATGTTGACAGACACACGTCAGCCAATCCGCTTTCCGCTCGCACTCTCCCGTAGCGCCGGTGAGCGCCCACACCGCGCCTATAGATATATATGTGTTTTTGAGGTTAATGTTCATAAAAACCACTGGAGCAATTTTCACCAAACATAGCAAAGGCACATCTGTGTACCAGTCCCTACAATTTTGCCAAGTTTGGCGTAATTCCGTTCAGCGGTCCGTCCTATGGAAATTAACATGGAGAAAACACGTTTTGGGACCACCCTTTTTTCTCAGCCTCCACTTCACGAATCCCCCCGAAACTTTCAGGGAAGGAGCGGAGCGCAGCAAGACCATAAAAAAAAAATTACAGGCATATCCCTCAATCGGCGCCAAAGTTATTCCCAATAGAATGTTCGGAATTTCCTATGGTAGCCAATCCTAACTATAACTACCTACTGGCGACCGTCAGTAGGTAATATATATTAAGGATGCAATTCACCAAGTTCCACTTAGCTAACGAGGAGCGGGACAAGCTGAAAACTGACTGTGTCAGAGCACAACTGTGTGCTTGTGGGGGGGTCACTGTACCTAGCTCACAGAATTTCAGAAGTCTGCGGTTCCTGTAAATGAGTGGGAAACACACTGCGACTCGTCTTGGGCCAGGGGAGGGGGAAAGAACAGAAGACCTCCCCCAGTGATGTCATCAGTTTTAGCCCAATGAAAAGACTCACCTGGTGATTTTACCTGCCCGCAAACGTCCGTTTGAACTGTGTTTCTTCAGCATATCCGGCATTGAAAAAGGCATTACGCCGAAAACGGTCTGCCCAAGCTGAAAGGACAAGAGAGCGCGAAGATGTTTCAGTGTTGAAATTGGTGGCATTAAATCTTTTCGGAAACAAGTCCAGCATGTGTCAGCCTGTTTTTGAAGAAAAGCGGGATTGGAGGTGAGATAGAGAGCGGAAGGTCGGCTCCGCAGTACTGGCACGCCTCTTGCTTAGGTGCTCCGCATTCACCGACAAACTTTATGGACTACGTGCAAACACTGCACAAATGCGGCGCCCCCCCAAGCCAGGACTGTGAAGGCAATGGGGAAAGAGTAACAGCTGGTCTGTTGTGGATTTGTTCCGAAGGATGCAATTCAACAAGTTCCACTCAGCTAACGAGGAGCGGGACAAGCTGAAAACTGACTGTGTCAGAGCACAACTGTGTGCTTGTGGGGGGGTCACTGTACCTAGCTCACAGAATTTCAGAAGTCTGCGGTTCCTGTAAATGAGTGGGAAACACACTGCGAGTCGTCTTGGGCCAGGGGAGGGGGAAAGAACAGAAGACCTCCCCCAGTGATGTCATCAGTTTTGGCCCAATGAAAAGACTCACCTGGTGATTTTACCTGCCCGCAAACGTCCGTTTGAACTGTGTTTCTTCAGCATATCCGGCATTGAAAAAGGCATTACGCCGAAACCGGTCTGCCCAAGCTGAAAGGACAAGAGAGCGCAAAGATGTTTCAGTGTTGAAATTGGTGGCATTAAATCTTTTCGGAAACAAGTCCAGCATGTGTCAGCCTGTTTTTGAAGAAAAGCGGGATTGGAGGTGAGATAGAGAGCGGAAGGTCGGCTCCGCAGTACTGGCACGCCTCTTGCTTAGGTGCTCCGCATTCACCTTCAAACTTTATGGACTACGTGCAAGCACTGCACAAATGCGGCGCCCCCCCAAGCCAGGACTGTGAAGGCAATGGGGAAAGAGTAACAGCTGGTCTGTTGTGGATTTGTTCCGAAGGATGCAATTCACCAAGTTCCACTCTGCTAACGAGGAGCGGGACAAGCTGAAAACTGACTGTGTCAGAGCACAACTGTGTGCTTGTGGGGGGGTCACTGTACCTAGCTCACAGAATTTCAGAAGTCTGCGGTTCCTGTAAATGAGTGGGAAACACACTGCGACTCGTCTTGGGCCAGGGGAGGGGGAAAGAACAGAAGACCTCCCCCAGTGATGTCATCAGTTTTGGCCCAATGAAAAGACTCACCTGGTGAGTTTACCTGCCCGCGAACGTCCGTTTGAACTGTGTTTCTTCAGCATATCCGGCATTGAAAAAGGCATTACGCCGAAACCGGTCTGCCCAAGCTGAAAGGACAAGAGAGCGCGAAGATGTTTCAGTGTTGAAATTAGTGGCATTAAATCTTTTCGGAAACAAGTCCAGCATGTGTCAGCCTGTTTTTGAAGAAAAGCAGGATTGGAGGTGAGATAGAGAGCGGAAGGTCGGCTCCGCAGTACTGGCACGCCTCTTGCTTAGGTGCTCCGCATTCACCGACGAACTTTATGGACTACGTGCAAGCACTGCATAAATGCGGCGCCCCCCCCCCCAAGCCAGGACTGTGAAGGCAATGGGGAAAGAGTAACAGCTGGTCTGTTGTGGATTTGTTCCGAAGGATGCAATTCACCAAGTTCCACTCAGCTAACGAGGAGCGGGACAAGCTGAAAACTGACTGTGTCAGAGCACAACTGTGTGCTTGTGGGGGGGTCACTGTACCTAGCTCACAGAATTTCAGAAGTCTGCGGTTCCTGTAAATGAGTGGGAAACACACTGCGAGTCGTCTTGGGTCAGGGGAGGGGGAAAGAACAGAAGACCTCCCCCAGTGATGTCATCAGTTTTGGCCCAATGAAAAGACTCAGCTGGTGATTTTACCTGCCCGCAAACGTCCGTTTGAACTGTGTTTCTTCAGCATATCCGGCATTGAAAAAGGCATTAGGCCGAAACAGGTCTGCCCAAGCTGAAAGGACAAGAGAGCGCGAAGATATTTCAGTGTTGAAATTGGTGGCATTAAATCTTTTCGGAAACAAGTCCAGCATGTGTCAGCCTGTTTTTGAAGAAAAGCGGGATTGGAGGTGATATATATATATAAATATATATGTATATATATATATATATATATATATTCACAGAAAAAACCATAGGTTATAGTGGATATATAGTTAGAAATTTGCATTTACAAAACCTTGAAAATTCAATGAAAAAACCATAGGTTATAGGCCATATATAGTTAGGAATTAGCATTTACAAAACCTTATTTTACTCGCATAAAACCATTGAAATTCCATATATAGTTAGCTAACTATAAGCGCTAACTATATATCGCGCACCCGCAATCCACTGCTTATGATGTCACATATTACATCATTCATGACATGGTCAGTGACATCACTGATGACATCACTGATCAAAACAACCAGTGATTGTATGTGTCTGTAAAGTTTAAATATGTTTCACATATTGAAGAATGAGTGGATGTATAAGTGTCTGGATGAAGAATTTATTAGGTGCATGACTGACTGTATGAGTGAGTGATTAAATGTGTCTCACTGAGTACATGGGTTAGTTACTAAACTGTCTTAATTCGTGCATCAGTATGTTTGTTGTTGTGTAAGCTGCTGCATGTGTTGATCAGTAGCTATAAGAGTGGCCATATGGGTTATTGATTGGTTGCCCAAATATTTGAATGGGAGGCTGAGTGTGTGTGTGGGTGGCTGGGAGGTGCGTGACTCTGTGCATAGATGTGTAAGCAGTTGATTCACTAGGAGTATGAGTTCAAGAGTGCATGTGGAAACAGCTATATGGGCGGTTCACTGTGCATGGTTGTGTTGGTGAGTGAATGGATTTCTCATTGCTACATGTGCAAGTAAGTACGTATGTAAAACACAATACATGTGAGAGTTGAGATATATAAATAACTGAACATAAGACCCAGTGAATGTGTGAGTGGCTGTATCGATCACTGTGAGCTTGTATCAGGGATTATATAAGAGAGTAAATATGTGTTATTATATGTTTGAATAAGTAAGATGTGTATAACTGTATAGTTGAGGAAATGGAGGTGTGATTGATTCTTTGCATGACTGACTAGGTGTGTGAGTAACTCCATGGATGAGTGACAGTCTGTGAGTGTCTGTTTATACTGAGTGTATGTAAGGTTATATTAGAGTCTGAAGAGGTTCATTGTATTATCACATGAGTGATGTGATCAGTGATGACAAATGAGATGTCATCAGTGATGTCATTTGAGTTGTCATCAGTGATGTCATCAGTGATGTCATTTGAGATGTCATCATTGATATCATTTGAGTTGTCATCAGTGATGTCATTTGAGATGTCATCAGTGATGTCATCAGTGATGTCACTGACCATGTCATGAATGATGTAATATGTGACATCATCAGCAGTGGATTGCGGGTGCGCGATATATAGTTAGCGCTTATAGTTAGCTAACTATATATGGAATTTCAATGGTTTTATGCGAGTAAAATAAGGTTTTGTAAATGCTAATTCCTAACTATATATGGCCTATAACCTATGGTTTTTTCATTGAATTTTCAAGGTTTTGTAAATGCAAATTTCTAACTATATATCCACTATAACCTATGGTTTTTTCTGTGAATTTCATTGGTTTTTTAATAGCAAATATGAAAAGCTTTAAAATGTCAAGTACGTGATAGATAAAAACATTTTCGTATTTATGCACGCTGATGTGCTTTGAACGCTGCACCCCCCCTCCCTCCCCTCTTTTGTCTTAGTAGTACTCTCTCTTTGCAGATACAGAAGGGTAGTTAACGCAGGCCTTTACCCCCGTTGTAATCCGTCGTACCTCCTTGTCTCTCCATTTGATTGATTGTTGTCCAAGCATTTACTGTTTTAGAATTGGTTCTCTTTGGATCATTCTCTATTTACAAACAAGCACAAAGTCGCAATACTCTGTTTAGTCTTTGCAGATAGTGAAAAATCGTGTAAAAAAATAAAAGTAATCGAGCAAAATCAGTAGGCCACTAATTGGATCTCTTTTTGACCTCGCTAAAATAGAAATATTAGGAACAACCCTTCTTGAGAAATACGAAAATAGTGAGATGAACTGAGCTCCACACCATGAGGGCTGCAAGACAGCTCGGCTCCATCACCCATCCCGCACAAAATAATGACAAACCCTATGCAAATATTAAAAATATAGACAACACACCAGCAAAGAAACAGGGTAAAACATTTTATTAAAAAACTATTTACATAACGTTGGTTTATAAGATGATGTCAGTAGTGGACCGATGTGTGAATAGATCGAAAACAGCACAAGGCTCCAAGATCCGGATAGCAAGCTCCTGGATGTTGGGTGCCATAGTTTAGAGTTCTGAATTTCAGCCTTTTTCAATGCCTGTGCTTTGTTGAATCAAAATGGCGGCTTGACACAAAGCTGACTCAAGCGTTGTTACTGATGCTATGCAGACCAAAACTGGTTTTCAGTTTGTACATTTTTCTAGATTTTTCAATCCAAGTTTGGTTGACTTTGTAGAACGATGGCTTCAGATTTTCAACATACGGTGTGGTGGCGCTGACTGGGAGGGGGCGCTTCGCTCCTGCCCCCTCCCCAAGTAAGATTTTCATACGTGAAAGTACGTTAATGGTTTTGGTCCCTGAGATGCTTCGATGTCACTACCATTCTCAAATAGCATAAGTTCTAGATGTTGGGTGCCATAGTTAAGAGTTCTGAGCAGCGCTTGTAACACTGTCTGAAGCTTATTTCCACCTACTGCAGCTTCACTATTCTCAAAGTAAGTGAGTGTCGTTTGTGGACCTGACTGCATTAGAAAACAATGTGATATGTTACCTTCCTAAACAGCTTGACGGAGGCCCCTGAGGGGCGCTGTGATGGCCATGGACTCGGAGAAGACGCTTGCCTCCGACACCCTCCCCAAGTCTTATAGCACTGGTGTAGCCTGAGATCGCCCCCGACATAGGCGGCCGGCTCCCGGGGTCCGGCGGTACTTTTTGCCTTTTGATGACTCTTCAATTCTGGACCTTGTCCCACAATCCGTTTGACCTGAAGACAAGCTGTAGTGAGGCGCCCCTTTATCGTTTTAGTTGCCATTCCGCCCGCTTTTGCTACACTGTGCCTCTTCCGCCATTCAGCTGTTTTCCGCCCGCTCTTGCGACTACAGCGTCTCGCTCACCATGTAGTTGAGATGCGCCCGCTCTTGCGGTGCAGCGATAGGCGGCTGCCACAGGACTCTCAAAATGGCGGCCGGCTCTTCGGTTTTGGGCCTGGTCCACTAAAATGGCCCTGGGACACCTTGGAACTCGGACGCTTGTCTGCTAGGGCTTGGGTCCCATTCTCGAAAAGCGTCCCCTCAGCCGTGAAGATTCTACAAAAGTCTTGGGGGCCTCCGACTCCCGCAGGCTTCTGGTGGGGAGCGGCTGCCATGATTGCTCGTGGAATGGCCACGACGGAGCTACGAGATGGTAGTGGTCTCATGCTGACGCCAGCTTTAGTCTGAAACATCCAGAAACACTGTAGACTACCAATTCGATCAGTTCCGGTAGCGCCCCAACATGACCCGGAAGAGAAGAACTTGCCCTCCCCTCTTTGACTGATGGTTCTTGTTGCCTGTCCCCTCTGTTGTCATTTAACAGAACTTTTTGGACTGCTGAAAGGGGTTGTGTTCTGAACGCTGGTTGGTGGAGACATTTAGACTATATTCTTGACCTACGTTGTCGCGTAATGCGTTTTATGACACGCCGCGTTAGCGCACCCGGAAGTGATCCGAGGCGCGGCGCGCAGCGCGTAACGTAAGCATAACAGGTCATGTGACTTGTTAATAAAACTTTTCATTGGTTCATTTTACTTTTGTTAATTTAATGATGAAAAGCTTGGTCATATGACCTAAAAATTACGCTTTTTATTATTTTCGAACAATATTTTTTTTTCAAACATATGTTATAATATTCCAGGCTAATGTACTTTCCCGGAAAATTTACAACTGTCTTGCAAGTAAAATATATTCCTTTTTCGAGAAAAAGGGCGTTTCTTCCTTCCATGACGGAGCCGTTGAGTAAAAGAGATTCGGCCTGCTGTCTTAGTCGCCGATACGCCTGATTATCAGATTCTTATCGATCACTTTATGTTGCAGACATGAAAAACACAACTGCCCTTGACCATTTATCTTTACTGCGTTCCTACATATTATACCTTTTATCCGTCATGTAATTGGACTGCTTTATTTCACTTGCCTTTTACTGATTCGAAAACAGTCACTAAAAGTAAAAACTTTACAAATGAAAATACTACTACCGTGTTTTGTTTTAAAAACCTTTATTGTGAAAATGTCAGTATACAAATACGGGCCTATAACCACGTGGGCCGGCCACGGAGCAAACTCAAATCGTATATGATGAGGAGACATTTACACTGTAGAAGAACGTAACGAGCGGGCCATTAGGTGACAAGAACAAAGGTGTCTAACAGTTGCGGAATCGGTGGACGTACATTTTGTAATTAAAATACGACAGGGCCACTTACAATAACATTTTCTAGATATACATTTGCGGGCAAAGAGTTACGAGTCCCATTTATACCGGCGCCATTTTGGGCGAGGCCGGGCAGGTCCAAGATATAGTCAAAATGTCTCCACCAACCATCGGCCAGACCAGAACCCCTTTCGGCCCTTTATGTTACAAGATGGTGTCTTCCATTCAGAAAATATTAATGGCAGCATTTTGAAAGGAAACAGAAACAGCCGTTCTCCTAGTGAGTTTCACATTGTTACATTTAGGAAGAATGTTGAAGAGTAGTATGTGGAAAATCTGAAGCCATTTTTCTACAGACTCTCAATCAGACTTGGATGGAAAAAAAAACCTGAAGAATGTACAAACTGAAAACCAATTTTTGTCTGTATAGCACCAACAGTAACGCTTGAGTCAGCTTTGTGTCAAGCCGCCATTTTCATTCAATCAATAGCGTCCCCCTGCACACATTCAGGGACCTGGTCGTGTCTTCAGATGAAACGCATTGTAGGAAAAGAAGCAGAAAGGAAAAGGAAAAAAGTTCCGCCGGACCTAGTGAAGCTGCAGCAGGTGCAAATAAGCTTCAGACAGTCTTACAAGCACTGCTCAGAACTCTCAACTGAGGCACTCAACATCCAGGACTTGCCATTCGGATCTTGGCGCCTTGTATTTTTGTTTTGTTTTTGATGGAGGGGAAAGAACAAAAAACAGACATTGAAAAAGGCTCAACAGTGCAGGGCGCCTTGTGCTGGTTCCGACCTATTCACACATCGGTCCGCTACTGACATCACCTCATAAACCAACGGGGCACCCCACGCCGACTTTCGGCGCAGCATTGTAGGATGGCCACACCAGTGCGGCAATTTGCTGGACACCACCTCGGTGCCATCCAGATCTCGGCGCGTTCATTCATTCAATAGCGTCCCCCTGCACACATTCAGGGACCTGGTCGTGTCTTCAGAAGAAACGCATTGTAGGAAAAGAAGCAGAAAGGAAAAGGCAACAAGTTCCGCCGGACCTAGTGAAGCTGCAGCAGGTGCAAATAAGCTTCAGACAGTTCTACAAGCACTGCTCAGAAATCTCAACTGAGGCACTCAACATCCAGGACTTGCCATTCGGATCCTGGCGCCTTGTGCTGGTTCCGACCTATTCACACATCAGTCCACTACTGACATCACCTCATAAGCCAACGGGGCACCCCACGCCGACTTCCGGCGCAGCATTGTAGGATGGCCACACCAGTGCAGCCACTTGCTGGACACCATCTCGGTGCCATCCGGATCTCAGCGCGTTCGAGTCACTGTGCCGGAAGAGTGACCGGAACTCAGCTGAACACGCCGTCTTTCGGCGCAGCATTGTAGGATGGCCACACCAGTACGGCAATTTGCTGGACACCACCTCGGCGCCATCCGGATCTCGGCGCGTTCGAGTCACTGTACCGCAACAGTGACCGCAATTCAGCTGGACACGCCGTCTTTCGGCGCAGCATTGTAGGATGGCCACACCAGTGCGGCAATTTGCTGGACACCACCTCGGTGCCATCCGGATCTCGGCGCGTTGTGCTGCCTTCGGCCTATTCGCACATCGGTCCGCTACTGACGCCGCCTCACGTGCCAACGGATTTTCTACGCTTTTTGTAGCCCTATGTCGCATAACAGGTCATGTGACTTGTTTATAAAACTTTTCATTGGTTCATTTTACTTTTGGTTTCCTAAAGATGGAAGGCTTGGTCATATGACCTAAAAATAACACTTTTCATTGGTTTAGAACATTTTTTTTTCCCAAACGATGAAAGCCCCACCTTGTTTCTGGATCATTCAGACTGAAGCTGGCGTCAGCATGAGAGCACCACCATCTCTTGGCTCCGTCGTGGTCATTCCGCGAGCAATCATGTCAGCCGCTCCCCACCGGAAGCCTGCGGGAGTCGGGGGCCCCCAAGACTTTTATACAATCTTCACGGCTGAGGGGACGCTTTTCGAGAATGGAGCCCAAGCCCTAGCAGGCAAGCGTCCGACTTCCAAGGTGTCCCAGGGCCATTTCAGTGGACCAGGCCCAAAACCGAAGAGCCGTCCGCCATTTTGACAGCCATGTGGCAGCCGCCTATCGCTGCACTGCAAGAGTGGGAGCAACTCCACAACATGGTGAGCGAGACGCTGTGGCCGCAAGAGCGAGCGCAACTCAGCTAGATGGCCGCCACCTGGGGAGGCCCGTTCACGCCGCCTCCCCCCCCCCCCCCCGGGCCGCCGCACGCCAATTTTCGGAGCAGCATTGTAGGATACCAAAACCAGTGCGGCAGTTTACTGGACATCACCTGGGTGCCTGTCGTACATGTTGTGTCAGCCATGTGACACTGGACACAGACCGCTACTGACGAGGCCTCCCCCCGCACCACCCGGGACGCCCCACGCTGTTTTTCTGTGCTGCATTGTAGGATCCCTAAACCAGTGCGGCACCCAGGCGACATCACCTGGGTGCCGTCCAGAACTCTGCACGTTGTGCTGCCTTGGGACTATTCGCACAACAGACCGCTACTGACGAGGCCTCCCCCCGCCCCACCCGGGACGCCCCACGCCAATTTTCGGAGCAGCATTGTAGGATCCCTAAACCAGTGCGGCACCCAGGCGACATCACCTGGGTGCCGTCCAGAACTCTGCACGTTGTGCTGCCTTGGGACTATTCGCACAAAAGACAGCTTCTAACCATTGTTGCTTTTTGTGTTAATAAATGTTTAAATGTTTTTAGTTTTTGTTCTGTTCATTATCGTTAAAAGTTAATAAAGTTTTATAACCTTAATTTGTTGGAGTGTTATCTATTTTTTTGAAAAACGGGTGAATGGGGCCTTGAATCGGGATATTGTCATGTGTGGGCTTTGGAAGTGTGCTGCTGCAGGATCGGACATTTCAAACTCAAATGCACGTTCTTTTTCTTACCTTTCCGAAGCATGGAGCGCAATAGCAGGCAGAGAAAGGGTGATGCACGTGTTGAACACTACCTGACCTGGCAAGTTGCTGGCAGTGCCCCCCCGCCCGCTCCTGAAAGAGGGCACACACACACCGCCGCCCCGAGTACTTCACAAATCTTTCAAAGACCATGCGCTTGTTCATGAGGCTTAAATGGTTTATCACCTCTTCTAGAACCCCTACATCGACCCTCTGACGTTTCATGGAAAAATTACCATGTAACACAATACCAAGCCCTGTCAGCTGAAACCCCCAAGGAATCGTGGGGCATATTATCAAGGGGGTTTATCTCCGCTTTTTTGGCTTTAAAAACCATGAAAGCGGAGATAAAATTATTTCCCTATTATCAAGCTGTCGCTAACACCAGTTAGTGACACCTAAAAGGAGATAGCGACCATCTTGGGCCCGGCTTTGCATGTCAGTGATACTTATCACTAATGACATGCAAAGTGGCGTGCCAAGATGTTAGCGACTGGAAACAGTCCCTAACATCGCTACCTTCTATTACCAACTTTTGGAGATATTCGCGCTAAGCGCGAATATCTCCAAAATCTAACACCTGCCCTGAGCAGTTCTTAGCCATGTTATCCAATGGGAGGTGGATAACATGGCTAAGAGCATTAGGTCGATAATACATGAATATCGCTGACTTTTCTGCGATAATAGCAAGGTTTATCTGCGATAAAAATCGCCGATGTGCGGCGATAATTTTTGTCTCTAAACAAGTTATAGACAAAAATTATCGCTAGTTGTTCGTAATATGCCCCCGGGTTTTTGCTTGCAGAAATCGGGAGGCGGGAGACTAGCACTGAAATCAGTACTCACACGCCTGAATCAGGAGGATTGGCATGTCTGAATTCTCTACAGCTGGGGCCATAAACTACATCCGCAGGGGTAGGTGATAGCCTGGGACCAGCCTGGCATCTAAAATGGCTGCCGTGCACGACAAAATTGTGGCATTCGAAAAAAGGCAAGATGGCGCAGCCGCTGGAAGAGATATATCAACATATATCAGCCTCCTCAGCCACCCTCAGGAAACATAGGGGATTAGGATACGTCTCCCGCACCCCCTTATACCTAGTACTTTAATTAACGAAGCACAAAATGGCGAATTCCCGTTTCGCTACCAGTTTGCGGCCCAGTTCGCGGCCCGTGAAGCGCTTCTACCGTGAAAAATCATTTTTTTTTTATTTTCCCCACGGGACCCTTTAATAACCCCAACAACATTCCTAGGGGGTCAAGAGGGGGATACCTTGCCCCCTTTCATTAAATTCCCCCTTAGTTTTTCACCTTTTCTTCTCTCTCGATCCTACCGAGAGACAAGATGGCGGCCGCTCCGGACTGTCACGCAGCAAAAAAAAAAAAAAAGCTCACGCACAGCGGCTGGAAGAGATGTATCAACATATATCAGCCTCCTCACCCACCCTCAGGAAACATAGGGGATTAGGATACGTCTCCCGCACCCACTTATAACTAGTAATTTAATTTACGAAGCACAAAATGGCGAATTCCCGTTTCGCTACCAGTTCGCGGCCGCGCTTCTACCGTGAAAAATCATTTTTTTTTTATTTTCCCCACGGGACCCTTTAATAACCCCAACAACATTCCTAGGGGGTCAAGAGGGGGATACCTTGCCCCCTTTCATTAAATTCCCCCTTCGTTTTCCACCTCTTCTTCTCTCTCGATCCTACCGAGAGACAAGATGGCGTCCGCTCCGGACTGTTTAGAATGTTGACAGACACCGGAGAGCCAATCAGCTTTCTGCGCGCAAAGTTCCGATAAGCGAAAAGTAAGCGGACCGGATCGCTGCCCAGAGCGCTGTTACAGATATATATCTTGGTTTGAACGTTAATTTCTCAAAAACTACTGGAGCACATATATTGAGACCTAGCAAAGGCACATCGGGCTAACAGTCCCTACAATTTTGCCAAGTTTCGTGCAAATCCATTCAGCCGTTCGAGCTAAAAATGAGTCCAACCGCCCTATGGAAAAATGAATGGGAAAAACGCGTTTTGGGACCCCCCTTTTTTCTCAGCCCCCCCTTGACGAAACCCCACCAAATTTTCAGGGGCTGCTCAGAAACAAAATGTGCCATTTTCCTCAAAATTTCAGCCGATTCCGTCCACAAACGCCAAAGTTATTAGACATAGAATTTTCAAAAGTCCCATAGGGAAAAAATTCTAACTATATATACCTACTGGCGATAGCCAGTAGGTAATATATATATATATATATATATATATATATATATATATATATATATATATATATATATATATATATATATATATATATATATATATATATATTCACTGAAAAAACCATAGGTTATAGACCATATATAGTTAGGAATTCGCATTTACAAAACCTTATTTTACTCACACAAAACCATTGAAATTCCATATATAGTTAGTTGCACTAACTATATATCGCGCACCCGCAATCCACTGCTGATGATGTCACATATTACATCATTCATGACATGGTCAGTGACATCACTGATGACATCACTGATGACATCTCAAATGACATCACTGATGACATCTCAAATGACATCACTGATGACATCACTGATGACATCTCATTTGACATTACTGATCACATCACTGATGATATCATTCATGTGATAATACGATGAACCTCTTCAGACTCTAATATAACCTTAGATACAATCAGTGTAAACAGACACTCACAGACTGTCACTCATCCATGGAGTTACTCACACACCTAGTCAGTCAATCAAAGAATCAATCACACCTCCATTTCCTCAACTATACAGTTATACAAACTTTACTTATTCAAACATATACTAACACATATTAACTCTCTTATACAATCCCTGATACAAGTTCACAATGATCCATACAGCCACTCACACATTCACTGGCTCTTATGCACAGTTATTTATATATGTCAACTCTCACATGTACTGTGTTTTACATATGTACTTACTTTGACATGTAGCACTGAGATATCCATTCACTCACCAATACACTCATGCACACAGTCAACCGCCCATACAGCTGTTTCCACATGCACTTTTGAAACCATACATCTAGTGAATCAACTGCTCACACATCTATGCACAGAGTCATACACCTCCCAGCCACCCACACACACACTCAGTATCCCATACAAATACTTGGGCAACCAATCAATAACCCATATAGTTACTCATATAGCTACTTATCAACACATGCAACAGTTTACAGAACAACAGACATAATGATGCACAAATTAAGACAGTTTAGTCACTAGCCCATGCACTCAGTGAGACACATTTAATCACTCACTCATACAGTCAGTCATGCACCTACTAAATCCTTCATCCAGACACTTATACATCCACTCATTCTTCAATATGTAAGACATATTTTAACTTTACACAAACATACAGTCACTGGATGTTGTCATCAGTGATGTCATCAGTGATGTCATTTGAGATGTCATCAGTGATGTCATCAGTGATGTCACTGACCATGTCATGAATGATGTAATATGTGACATCATCAGCAGTGGATTGCGGGTGCGCGATATATAGTTAGTGCAACTAACTATATATGGAATTTCAATGGTTTTGTGTGAGTAAAATAAGGTTTTGTAAATGCGAATTCCTAACTATATATGGTCTATAACCTATGGTTTTTTCAGTGAATTTTCAAGGTTTTGTAAATGCTAATTCCTAACTATATATGGTCTATAACCTACGGTTTTTTCAGTGAATTTTCAAGGTTTTGTAAATGCTAATTCCTAACTATATATGGTCCAGACAGCCAAAATGGGCGGAAAATCCTTCAGAGTCCAAACGGCTAAGAAATGGAATCTACTGCCAGTAGAACTGCGGACTGAACCTTCGGAAACTAAATTTAGGAAACATCTGAAAACAATACTCTTCCCCAACAACTAATATCGAAAGTAGCGTCAGCAACGAACACCTTTTATTGGCATTTACAGCGCGGGGACACACTTGCTAGTGTAACCAGGCGCTTTACAAAATACTAATAAATAAATAAAACTATATATGGTCTATAGCCTATGGTTTTTTCAGTGAATATATATATATACATACATATATAAACATATATCATCTGTATATCTACATATAAATACAAACATAAATGCATGCATACATATACTTATATGCATTTTAGGGTTGTTAGGGCGTTTTCGTGTGTATTATGTTGCTTTTTTAGGGCTTTTGGGTCAATTAAGTAGGGTTCCCGGAGCCTAGGGCTGAGGGGCCGGTTCAGTTTCGTGCGTATTGGTGTTGGCAAGGTTTTGAGGGATTTTGGCGGTTTTTGGTCGAGATTTGGCCGTTTTATGGCTTTTTTTTGTGTTTGCGGGGGGCGCATATTCGGGTTGAAATTCGTCCCCGTTCCAGTGGATGGATTGGGCTGATTTTTGGTGAGTTGTTAGGGAATCGCTGGAACTAGTGTCCAGCCAAGTTTGAAGCGGATCGGAGCAGTGGAAGTGCTTTAAAGAGCAATTTTTGTGCGGAGTAGCGAATTGTCATGTTATTCAATGGGAGTTTTTGGTGCGCATGGAGAAGGTGAATTTGGGGTGTTCCAGTTGCGCTAGAGGGACGGGGCTTGGGTGAGCTGTAGGGAGAGTGGATCGGCAGGTGTGCCGAATTTTCGGGATTTGTTGGCCGAAGGGAAGGGTGTGCTTGGGCAAAGTCGATTTGGTGAAAACGGTGCGTTATTTACATGAAAGTTGAAAAAACACTAATAAAAGCAAAGCTAAAAAGCCACCTCATTACAAACAGAATGGCTTTAACTTAAATGAGGGCGAGATCTATTGCATTTTCAATGCTTGTTTACTTTGGTTCCATCAAGAAGGCATTCAGATGTGTCACACATTTGCCATAAATTCTGAATGTTAGCACTCTAGTTGCACATTAGATCACTGTAGTAAAGCTACTGCTCACCAGGGACATCTGCTGCTGGTATTCAAAGTGCATGTTTCAGTCTGCATGTCAGAATTTTTTTAATGAAATAGAAGAGGATTTGAGAAGTCACTCAAAATGATCCCTAATTTTTCTTTCTGAAGCACTAATCATACTTTCTATGGCAAAATTAACCCCCTCATGTTGTTCCTTTTTAAATTGAGTGTTTTCAGACTTACCACTTCATTCCAATCAAGATGGCTTCTGGTGTGCCATACTTTTGTCATAAGTAAGACTGTTAGCGCTCTAGTTGTTCTTTAGAACACTCTGGGACATTCTGTCATTGGGCTATACTTGGGGTACATCTGGGTGATATTTGGGCTACATTTAGGCTCTTTTGTCTCTGGTGGCCATCTTGCGAGACTATGTCAGAATTTTTTAATGAAATTGAAGAGGGTTTGAGAAGTCACTCAAAATGTGCCCTAATTTTTCTTTCTGCAGCACTAATCATAATTCATATGGCAAAATATACCGCCTCATTTTGTTCCTTTTTAAATTAAATGTTTTAAGAGTTACCACTTTATTCCAATCAAGATGGCTTCAGGTGTGCCATACCTTTGTAATAAGTAGGACTGTTAGCGCTCTAGTTGTTCTTTAGAACACTCTGGGACATTCTGTCATTGGGCTATACTTGGGCTACATCTGGGTGATATTTGGGCTACATTTGGGCTCTTTTGTCTCTGGTGGCCATTTTGGGAGACTGCATGTCAGAATTTTTTAATGAAATAGAAGAGGATTTGAAAAGTCACTCAAAATGTGCCCTAATTTTTCTTTCTGCAGCACTAATAATACCTTCTATTGCATAATATACCCCCTCATTTTGTTCCTTTTTAAATTAAATGTCTTAAGAGTTACCACTTTATTCCCATCACGATGGCTCCAGGTGTGCTATACCTTTGTAATAAGTAGGACTGTTAGCGCTCTAGTTGTTCTTTAGAACACTCTGGGACATTCTGTCATTGGGCTATACTTGGGCTACATCTGGGTGATATTTGGGCTACATTTGGGCTCTTTTGTCTCTGGTGGCCATTTTAGGAGACTGCATGTCAGAATGTTTTAATGAAATAGAAAAGGATTTGAGAAGTCACTCAAAATGTGCCCTAATTTTTCATTCTGCAGCACTAATCATACTTTCTATGGCAAAATATACCCCCTCATGTTGTTTCTTTTTAAATTAAATGTTTTAAGAGTTACCACTTTATTCCAATCAAGATGGCTTCAGATGTGCCATACCTTTGTAATAAGTAGGACTGTTAGCGCTCTAGTTGTTCTTTAGAACACTCTAGGAGGCTGCAGTAGAACACAAAGGAATCAACTGACAGTCTCTGTCCTTGTTGGATGTACATGTTTTACTGAGAATGTCAGACTTCATTTTTACATGACTGAGAAAGATAATGTGAATTTACAGAAAATATGCTTTCAGTTTAGCTTATAGATCCCCTTCCAAACCTCTGTGGGAAAATCATGAGATATTAGTTTTCTTTCAAACAATATTCATGATATCACAGCAGAAGGTTTTTTCACATGGTAAAATCACCTTAGAACCCACCACAATTCCTAAAACGAGTATGGTACCATCAACAAATGATTTATAATGTAACTAAAGTCCTAAAACCCTCTATTAACTACAATGCTTTTTAATGAGGTGCTATCATGTATATTGGTCCCAAGATGGCTGCCAACACTTCTTGGATGAAGTGCTGACAGCCAATCAGATCAGATGTGTGGTTAGGCTCCGCCCAGATATATATATTTTTTTGAACCTAAATTACTCAAAATCCACTGGAGCACATATATTGAGACCTAGCAAAGGCACATCAGGCTAACAGTCCCTACAATTTTGCCAAGTTTCGTGCAAATCCATTCAGCCGTTCGAGCTAAAAGTGAGGCCAACCGCCCTATGGAAATTAACATGGGAAAAATGTGTTTTGGGACCCCCCTTTTTTCTCGGCCCCCCCTTGATGAAACCCCCTCAAATTGTCAGGGGCTGCTCAGAAACAAAATGTTCCATTTTCCTGAAAATTTCAGCCAATTCTGTCCACAAACGCCAAAGTTATTAGACATAGAATTTTCAAAAATCCCATAGAGAAAAAATCCTAACTATATATACCTACTGGCGACCGCCAGTAGGTAATATATATATATATATATATATATATATATATATATAACCTACTGGCGTCTCGCCGGTAGGTATATATAGTTAGGATTAATTCTCTATGGAACTTTTGAAAATTCTATGTCTAATAACTTTGGCGTTTGTGGACGGAATCGGCTGAAATTTTCAGGAAAATTGCACATTTTGTTTCTGAGCAGCCCTTGAAAATTTGGGGGGGGGTTTGTCAAGGGGGGGCCGAGAAAAAAGGGGGGTCCCAAAACGCGTTTTTCCCATGTTAATTTCCATAGGGCGGTTGGCCTCACTTTTAGCTCGAACGGCTGAATGGATTTCCACGAAACTTGGCAAAATTGTAGGGACTGTTAGCCCGATGTGCCTTTGCTAGGTCTCAATATATGTGCTTCAGTGGATTTTGAGAAATTAACATTTAAATCAAGATATATATCTGTAACAGCGCTCCGGGCAGCGATCCGGTTAGCAAACTTTTCGCGTATCGGAACTTTGCGATGCGAAGCTGATTGGCCCTCCGGTGTCTGTCAACATTCTAAACAGTCCGGAGCGGCCGCCATCTTATCTCTCGGTAGGATCGAGAGAGAAGAAGAGGTGAAAAACGAAGGGGGAATTTAATGAAAGGGGGCAAGGTATACCTCTCTTGACCCCCTAGGAATGATGTTGGGGTTATTGAAGGGTCTCGTGGGGAAAATAAAAAAATATATATTTTTCACGGTAGAAGCGCTTCCCGAGCCGCGAACTGGGCCGCAAACTGGTAGCGAAACGGGAATTCGCCATTTTGTGTTTCGTTTTAATTAAATTACTAGGTATAAGGGGGTGCGGGAGACGTATCCTGACCCCTTATGTTTTCTGAATATGTTGATACATGTCTTCCAGCGGCTGTGCGTGAGCTTTTTTTTTTTTTTTTGCTGCGCGACGTCTGTTAACGTTCGATTCGATGGAAATCAGGAAGTGTTGACCACCATTTTGTCACTGCGAGTAAATATTTTGTTATAAATGAATCCTTATTGATAAACATTGTCTGCGCCATCTTGCCTTTTTGTCCAATGCCACAATTTTGTCGTGCACGGCAGCCATTTTAGATGCCTTGACCAGACCCACTCTCTGCACGCTGTCGATTCTCAGCACGGCTCCCCACCCTCGCAAGCATCTCCCCCACGCACTGGTCACCCCCGCTCTCTCTCGCATGCATGGGCCATATACTTCCCCCCATCTGCGCTGCTCTTCCCTGAGAATCACACCCTGTGCCCGCCCGACACCTCCCTTTCACCCTATTCACTACCGCACCCTCTGACACTCCTCTTCCTCTGTGTCCGATTGTCCAGAACGGACCCAGGCTATCACCTAGCCCTGCGGATGTAGTTTATGGCTCCAGCTGTAGAGAATCCAGACATACCAATCCTCCCGATTCAGGCGTGAGACTACTGATTTCAGTGCTAGTCTTCCGCCTCCCGATTCCTGCAAGGAAAAACCCGGGGGCATATTACCAACAACTAGCGATAATTTTTGTCTCTAACTTGTTTAGAGACAAAAATTATCGCCGCACATCGGCGAATTTTATCGCAGATAAACCTTGCTATTAGCAAGGTTTATCGCAAATGCGATAAAAAACGGCCGCAATGCATGAATATCGCTGAAAAGTCAGCGATATTCATGCATTATCCAGCAAATGCTCTTAGCCATGTTATCCACCTTCCATTGGATAACATGGCTAAAAACTGCTCTGTGTGTGAGCTTTTTTTTTTTTTTTTTGCTGCGTGACGTCTGTTAACGTTCGATTCGATGGAAATCAGGAAGTGTTGACCACCATTTTGTCACTGCGAGTAAATATTTTGTTATAAATGAATCCTTATTGATAAACATTGTCTGCGCCATCTTCCCTTTTTGTCCAATGCCACAATTTTGTCGTGCACGGCAGCCATTTTAGATGCCTTGACCAGACCCACTCTCTGCACGCCGTCGATTCTCAGCACGGCTCCCCACCCTCGCAAGCATCTCCCCCACGCACTGGTCACCCCCGCTCTCTCTCTCATGCATCGGCCATATACTTCCCCCCATCTGCGCTGCTCTTCCCTGAGAATCACACTCTGTGCCCGCCCGACACCTCCCTTTCACCCTATTCACTACCGCACCCTCTGACACTCCTCTTCCTCTGTGTCCGATTGTCCAGGCCGGACCCAGGCTATCACCTAGCCCTGCGGATGTAGTTTATGGCCCCAGCTGTAGAGAATCCAGACATGCCAACCCTCCCGATTCAGGCGTGAGACTACTGATTTCAGTGCTAGTCTCCCGCCTCCCGATTCCTGCAAGCAAAAACCCGGGGGCATATTACCAACAACTAGCGATAATTTTTGTCTCTAACTTGTTTAGAGACAAAAATTATCGCCGCACATCGGCGATTTTTATCGCAGATAAACTTTGCTATTAGCAAGGTTTATCGCAAATGCGATAAAAAACGGCCGCAATGCATGAATATCGCTGAAAAGTCAGCGATATTCATGCATTATCCAGCAAATGCTCTTAGCCATGTTATCCACCTCCCATTGGATAACATGGCTAAAAACTGCTCAGGGCAGGTGTTAGCTTTTGGAGATATTCGCGCTTAGCGCAAATATCTCCAAAAGTTGGTAATAGGAGATAGCGATGGTTAGGGACTGTTTCCAGTCGCTAACATCTTGGCACGCCCACTTTGCATGTCATTAGTGATAAATTTCACTGACATGCAAAGCGGGGCCCAAGATGGTCGCTATCTCCTTTTAGCTGTCACTAACTGGTGTTAGCGACAGCTTGGTAATAGGGAGATAATTTTATCTCCTTTTTTTGGCTTTTAAAGCCAAAAAAGCGGAAATAAACCCCCTTGATAATATGCCCCACGATTCCTCGGGGGTTTCAGCTGACAGGGTTTGGTATTGTGTTACGTGCTAATTCTTCCAGGAAACGTCAGAGGGTCGATGCAGGGGTTCTAGAAGGGGTGATAAACCATTTAAGCCTCATGAACAAGCGCATGGTATTTTAAAGATTTGTGAAGTACTCGGGGCGGCGGTGTGTGTGTGCCCTCTTTCAAGAGCGGGCGGGGGGGCACTGCCAGCAACTTGCCAGGCCAGGCAGTGTTCAACACGTGCAACACCCTTTCTCTGCCTGCTATTGCGCTCCATGCTTCGGAAAGGTAAGAAAAAGAACGTGCATTTGAGTTTGAAATGTCCGATCCTGTAGCAGTACACTTGCAAAGCCCACACATGACAATAACCCGATTCAAGGCCCCATTCACCCGATTTTTAAAAAAAATATAGTACTCCAAGACAGTTGGATTATAAAACTTTATTAACTTTTAAATATAACGAACGCAACAAAAACTGTAAATATATTTAAACATTTTTTGATAAAAAAAAACAACAATGGTCAGAAGCTGTCTTTTGTGCGAATAGTCCCAAGGCAGCACAACGTGCTGAGTTGTGGAAGGCACCCAGGTGAAGAACCATCCCTTCTTTAAACCCCATGGTGACCAACTATAGTTTCAATGAGTGCTATGTCCCAGGTTTTACATAAAGTAGTGTTTACCTAGAGTGGTGTTGTGTAGGACACTCTGAATGGAAATTAACTAGAACTATAACGATAACAACAACAACAACAATAATATAACTTTTATGCCTAAATTACGCAAACATTTAGCTAATCTGCTAAAGGGGGGAGTCGCCATTTCTTTACAATAATCAATAATGAAAAATCAACATCAATAGGGTTGTCCGTATTCCCGATGCAGCACTATAGTGCAACATACACAGCACCTGGGGTGCCAAGAGTGAACAGGTCCTAGCTGCTTAACCAATGACTGACAAATGCTATATTAAACACTTACTATGTATAATACTTGCGTTCACAATAGTTTTACTTTACAAAACAGAACAAAAGATGTCCCCTGTAAGTAAACCCATATTAGCTGTTTCAGTTATTGAACATCCTAAGGTTTTATGACATGGGGAACAGTGGTGATATCCTGGGCGGGTGATGGAACTGGGATTGTTAATGGGAAAACATCTACAAACAAAACTATTGGTGAATTATACTTAAAAGGAAACTATAACCATAACAACAACAACAACAATAATATAACTTTAATGTCCAAATTACGCAAAGATTTAGCTAATTTGCTAAAGGGGGGAGTCGCTATTTCTTTTGATAATTTATTTATCCATCCGTAGCCTCTCTAATCTCCATTACAATATGTTTCTTGCTGTCGCTAGCTGATGAAAAAACTAAAGTGATAACTTCCTCATCCTTATTTTGTCTTTCTTTGTTCCTTAAGATGTTATCTGTGTCAACCTCTTCCGAGAATGCTGATGCGTTAGGGATTTCCTTGTGTTTCTTAATAGCATTGGTGTCTGCACACTTCTTTGTCAATTCTGTGAACATGATAACTGCTTCATAAACAGACGATATCTTTGTTTAGTCATTAGTGTTAAGTGTGTCTGAAACTACAGTGCCCTTTTGTTTTTCTTTCTTCAGGCTCTATAGAGTTTTGTGTGTTGTTCTTTTGAGCGACAATTATTCCAGAGGTTTCAGGTTCACTTGTTTTGTCCTGCAGTGAGTTAACAGCTTTAGAGACTTCATGTTTATTTGCTATGTCCTGCTGTGCGTCAACTGCTTCAGAGACGTCAGCCTCATTTGTTATGTTTGACTAGATCCTGGACCTGCCCGGCCGCGCCCAAAATGGCGCCGGTGTAAATGGGACTCGTAACTGCTTGTTGTGTACTGATTGCCCAACCTTGATATCACGAGATACGTATGCAGTTTTGAAGCACATGGCGGAGGCTCGTCTGCTGTAGTGGGGCGCCCCTTTATCGTTTCAGTCGCCATTCCGCCCGCTTTTGCTACACTGTGCCTTTTCCGCCATTCAGCTGTTTACCGCCCGCTTTTACGGCTACAGCGTCTCGCTCACCATGTAGTTGAGTTGCTCCCACTCTTGCGGTGCAGCGATAGGCGGCTGCCACAGGACTCTTAAAATGGCAGCCGGCTCTCCGGATTTGGGCCTGGTCCAGTAAAATGGCCCTGGGACACCTTGGAACTCGGACGCTTGTCTGCCAGGGCTTGGGTTCCATTCTCGAAAGCGTCCCCTCAGCCTTGAAGATCGTACAAAAGTCTTGGGGGCCCTCGACTCCCGCAGGCTTCCGGTGGGGTGCGGCTGCCATGATTGCTTGCGGAATGGCCACGACGGAGCTACGAGATGGTGGTGCTCTCATGGTGACGCCAGCTTCAGTCTGAAACATCCAGAAACAAGGTGGGGCTTTCATCGTTTGGGAAAAATTTTTTTTTAATCCAATGAAAAGTGTTATTTTTAGGTCACATGACCTAGTCTTACATCATTAGGAAAACAAAAGTAAAATGAACCAATGAAAAGTTTTATTAACAAGTCACATGACCTGTTATGCTTACGTTACGCGCTGCGCGGCGCGCTCTGGATCGTTTCCGGGAAGCTGTGCCTTGCGCACCGGAGCACTTCCGGGTGCGCTAACGCGGCGCGTCATATGACGCATTACGCGAGAACGCAGGTCCAGAATATAGTCAAAATGTCTCCACCAACCAGCGGTCGGAATACAACCGCTTTCAGCAGTCCAAAAAGTTCGGTTAAATTTTAAGAGCGGGAGCAACTCAACTACATGGTGAGCGAGACTCTGTAGTCGCAAGAGCGGGCGGTAAACAGCTGAATGGCGGAAGAGGCACAGAGTACCAAAAGCGAGCGGAATGGCAACTAAAACGGTAAAGGGGCGCCCCACTTCAGCGTGTCTTCAGGTCAAACGGATTGTGGGACAAGGTCCAGAATGGAAGAGTCATCAAAAGGGAAAAAATTCCGCCGGACCCCGGGAGCCGGCCGCCTATGTCGGGGGCGATCTCAGGCCACACCAGGGCAACACGACTTGGGGAGGGGGCAGGAGCCAAGCGCCCCCTCTCAGTCCGCGCCATCTCACCGCCCCTCGGGGGCCTCCGTCAAGCGGTTTAGGGAGGCACCGTATCACATTGTTTTTCAATGCAGTCAGGTCCACAAACGGACCCCACTTACTTTGAATAGTGAAGCTGCAGCAGGTGCAAATAAGGTTTAAACAGTGTTACAAGCGCTGCTTAGAACTCTGAAGTATGGCACTCAACATCCAGGACTTATGCCATTTGTGTAAGGCAGTGACACCGAAGCAACTCAGGGACAAAAAGCATGAACGAACATTCACGTATGAAAATCTTATTTGGGGAAGGGGCAGGATCCAAACGCCCCCTCCCAGTTCGCGCTACTACACCGTATGTGGAAAATCTGAAGCCATCGTTCTACAAACTCTCAATGCTTGCTATCAGTGCATGAGTTTCATGCTCGATCGATTGAGCTAGCCGGATCGGGCAATAAAAAGTATAAAATAGTTATGTAAATAGTTATTTAATAAAATGTTTTACCCTGTTTCTTTGCTGGTGTGTTGTCTATATTTATAATATTTGCATAGGGTTTGTCGTTATTTTGGGCGGGGTGGGTGGCGGAGTCGAGCTGTCTTGCAGCCCTCATGGTGTGGAGCTCAGTTCATTTCACTATTTTCGTATTTCTCATGAAGGGTTGTTCCTAATGTTTGTATTTTACCGAGGTCAAAAAGAGATCGAATTAGTGGTCTACTGATTTTGCTTGATTACTTTTATTTTTTTACACGATTTTTCACTATCTGCAAAGACTAAACAGAGTATTGCGACTTTGTGCTTGTTTGTAAATAGAGAATGATCCAAAGAGAACCAATTCTAAAACAGTAAATGCTTGGATAACAATCAATCAAATGGAGAGACAAGCAGGTACGACGGATGACAACGGGGGTAAAGGTCTGCGTTAACTACCGTTCACTATCTGCAAAGAGAGAGTACTACTAAGAGAAAAGAAGGGAGGGGGGGCAGCGTTCAAAGCACATCAGCGTGCATAAACACGAAAACGTTTTTACCTATCACGTACTTCACATTTGACAGCTTTTGATATTTGCTATTAAAAAACCATTGAAATTCACAGAAAAAAACATAGTTTATAGTCCATATATAGTTAGGAATTTGCATTTACAAAACCTTGAAAATTCAATAAAAAAACCATTGGTTATAGAACATATATAGTTAGGAATTTGCATTTACAAAACCTTATTTTACTCGCATAAAACCATTGAAATTCCATATATAGTTAGATGCGCTAACTATATATCGCGCACCCGCAATCCACTGCTGATGATGTCACATATTACATCATTCATGACATGGTCAGTGACATCACTGATGACATCACTGATGACATCTCAAATGACATCACTGATGACATCACTGATGACATATCAAATGACATCACTGATGACATCACTGATGACATCTCAAATGACATCACTGGTGACATCACTCATGATATCATTCATGTGATAATACAATGAACCTCTTCAGACTCTAATATAACCTTAGATACAATCAGTGTAAACAGACACTCACAGACTGTCACTCATCCATGGAGTTACTCAGACAACTAGTCAGTCATGCAAACAATCAATCACACCTCCATTTCCTGAACTATACAGTTATACAAACTTTACTTATTCAAATATATACTAACACATATTTTCTCTCTTATACAATCCCTGATACAAGTTCACAATGATCCATACAGCCACTCACACATTCACTGGCTCTTATGCACAGTTATTTATATATGTCAACTCTCACATGTACTGTCTTTTACATATGTACTTACTTTGACATGTAGCACTGAGATATCCATTCACTCACCAATACACTCATACACATAGTCAACCACCCATACAGTTGTTTCCACATGCAGTTTTGAACCCATACATCTAGTGAATCAGCTGTTCACACATCTATGCACAGAGTCACACACCTCTCAGCCACTCACACACACACTCACTCTCCCATTCAAATATTTGGGCAACCAATCAATAACCCATATAGTTACTCATATAGCTACTGATCAACACATGCAGCACTTTACAGAACAACAGATATAATGATGCACAAATTAATACAGTTTAATCACTAACCCATGCACTCAGTGAGACACATTTAATCACTCCCTCATACAATCAGTCATGCACCTACTAAATCCTTCATCCAGACATTTATACATCCACTCATTCTTCAATATGTGAGACATATTTTAACTTTACAGAAACATACAGTCACTGGGTGTTGTCATCAGTGATGTCATCAGTGATGTCATTTGAGATGTCATCAGTGATGTCATCAGTGATGTCACTGACCATGTCATGAATGATGTAATATGTGACATCATCAGCAGTGGATTGCGGGTGCGCGATATATAGTTAGCGCATCTAACTATATATGGAATTTCAATGGTTTTATGCGAGTAAAATAAGGTTTTGTAAATGCAAATTCCTAACTATATATGTTCTATAACCAATGGTTTTTTCATTGAATTTTCAAGGTTTTGTAAATGCAAATTCCTAACTATATATGGACTATAACCTATGGTTTTTTCTGTGAATATATATATATATATGTATATATATATATGTATATATATTCACTGAAAAAAATAGGTTTTACAGACATTATAGTTAGGAATTAGCATTTAAAAAACCTTTGAAATTCACAAAAAAAACATAGGTTTCAGGGACATTATAGTTATTTAGACATTTGATTCATATAAAACCAGAGAAATATGCCTGTTATAGTTAGCTGAGATAACTATAACTCGGGCACCTGCAATGCACTGCTGATGATGTCACATATTACATCACTAATGACATCGTCAGTGACATCACTTATGACATCACTGTCTTGCACGTTTGGTACGCTGCTTCTGGAAGAGTCCCACCCCCTTATTTCAAGTTATACTTTTGTTTGTTCTAATAAACTTGCGTTTCTATTTATTTGTGTTGTTTTAATAAAAGTTTTTTTTAACCAATAAATAGGTGACTGTATAGTTCTTCTTTTTCTGAGAACACTTGTCTGTAGTTTATTGTGAAAATAGGCTGTTTATAGGAGGGTATGAGGGAAAATATTTGTAATTTTGCGGTGCACCTACGAAATATAAACCAACAGACTATTACATAAATGAAACCTGCTTAATTCTACAACTGCAAGGGTTCTAAGCGTGTGTCACTTTATTAAACCGTGAGTATTGACCATGTGATTACAGAACCAATAAAGCACTGCCTAGGACTGGCGAGTCCCACCCTGCATATTTAAGTAAAGCTCCACAGGGTAGCGATCCCCGGACTTGAGTTGGCCTCTAACCCCCTCAAAAGTTAGTAAACAATACCCAGGGAGGTGCTGATCCCCTAGGCTGCGAAACATATAATAATAGGATTGGCCCCGGAACATTACCCACTATGGGGCTCATTTGAATGAACGCATGAGACCCGCTTCTTTTTTTCTCCATTTTTACCCTCCTGATCCGCTCTATTAAAGCGATACAAGGTTTTCCTCCTCTTGCTTCAATTAGGCAAACAAGGATTTGCTATCACAGTGTGGAAGCCATGCACCTGCCCCCTATTAGCAAACATAAATGTCCTGCGTATGCACACTCCAAGACTTTGTTTGAGCTGTGCCTGGGAGCTGGCTCTCCCTAGGACCATGATGCATTGGTACTGCATAACTACAGAATAAGTATGAAAGCATACGAACGTTACTTGCACACGTGTAGTACAGCGACCAGAGTGTTCTGAAAAGGCAGAGGAAGCCCAAAATGTAAAAATATAAATCCTACCAGAGTTCGGATGACATAGTTCAATGAGCCAACGACCCTGGGATGAGTAGAAACAGCTCCACAAAGAAAACGGATCTTCAACACAACGCAAGCCAGCTCAAAATATTGGTGAGTGCTGCCTTATTTTACCTTCTCCCACTTGTCGCCAACTTTATGTACTGAAGAGGCAAACAGTGGATCCAATTAGTACATTTATTGCAGGAAAACTAGACAGCTTAAACAGGCACCGACAGGAGCAGACAGCAAAGAAACAATCTTCTCCAGCACCTTGTACAAACTCCCGAAGAGTCCCCTCATGACAGCCCTACATTCTAACATTACATACTTACTGTAGTGTAGTGTTGCGTGCTTATCTAGGTTCCTGATCGATACTGTGACCTTATGCCCCTATTCGGCTATAAATCCATTTATTCCCTATATTGGCATAACCGTTCAAGTGCGATTTTCTGAAAAGTCATCTCTGGCCTCACACGAACAGAGCCACATTTCAGCATGACTCTCTGCTACTTCCTTTGCGACCAATTAGTGCAATGACAGAGCAGCAGTCACTATCTGATATTCCTAGATAACACTCCGAGTTCGTCAACAAGATAAAAACTTAGCAAACCTGGAAATCCCCGCTTGCTATGTTTTGATTAGTAATGGAACTCTAATGAGCAACTGATAACTGTCACTTCCTAGTGACATCTTTAATTGACGTCTTATGTCCAGCAAACTTGCGTCAAACCCGGCACCTGTCAGGTATAAATATTACCAACGTTGCCTTAAGCAATGCGAGTTCGTTGCCTGTTGCTGATGCCAGCTGCCTGCATGTCCCTGTGTTGGTAAATCTAGCACTCTGTCGCTGCAGCCTGCTATCCTGTGGTGGTGAAGCTGCTGATTACCATTATCGCCGCTACAGCGCGAACTATGGTGCAGTACGCTTAAGGAGCTGAACAGCCGTCCTCTGCGAAGACATCCAGCAGATTCCAGCTGCCCGCGGACGCTGTCCCCCCTCCTTCCTCGACGCGCTGAAGAGAGCCGCTGCCTTTCTCGTGCAGAGAAATCCAGTCTCGGCGCTTCCGGTTTACCCTCGCGGGTGACTGGGATATCGAGAGAGACCCCTGAAGGAGATACCAATCCTCCATCATTCTATTCAGAGGTATGGTGTTGACTAAACCCTTAGACGAGAATTCTTGAAACAAACCTTGGCAAAACCAACTTAACTTAAAGCTACTTACTTGCTCCCCTTTCACGTGTTAGGCTTAGGTCAGGCACACTGGGGTAGGCTTAGTTAGAAGTGCCAGTTGAGTATGTTAGCCTAATGTATATATGACTGTATATATGTTTTATTACTTTTAAACCATTGTATGGCTAAGAAACCATATCAATGCTTTTACAGTTCTATTTCGCAATACTTATCTTACTGTACGTACTTTTTATAATAACAATTATTGCAATTGTGGCAATACATTTCTCTTGTACGAGAAGAAAGACTGTTCAATAAATGTTAACCTTTATTGATACACGCCCGTCTCTCTATTCTCTACATCTCGTGAAAGTAAACTGCACTAGACTGACTGAGTGAAATCTATGTCTATTGTTTCACACGACCCTAGAGATTGACTCTTGATCTGAGGAGCAAAGTTGTCATGTTGCACGGTTGTTGGAAAACTGAATCCCTTCTTGTCTGTGCCAAGGAAGCTGATCACTTCCTATGCAGAGAAGAAAGTTTCCAGTGACCTCTGAGCTAGTTGGTAACACAACCCAATTAAGTTTAGAATAGTCAGTGGAGGCCTGGAATATAAGCAGTTCCACGTCGATACTACTGTTTATGTTATTCCAATGCGCAGGGCCTAGTGGGAAACTAGGAACTACACTACAAGGCGCCCAACCGTTTGGTAAGGCGATAAACTAACGCAAGACTTGTAGAGTAACTCAGTCGTGCATATTTCACACCCCTTTCTCCCGTAAATACTCCAATAGACGTCTGGAGTGGGTGAAAGGTTAAAATCCGCCCGACCTTAGTAGGAAGAGATTCCTATGTAAAGCTCTGGTTTATTCAACGTTGAAGGATACAGTGTTCCAAAATATTGTGCATCTAATCTTTGTCTCCTTGGAGACCTACTCTGCAAAACCTGCATTTATACAATGTCAGTAGAAAATAACGGAACCTCTGGGGCCGCAGCAGATGCGACTCAGCAAGGTCCCGAATACACAGATCCGGATGCAATAATCATCCCGGCACATTTAAGAAAATCTATAACGTTAAAACTTATAGAAAACGGACTGACACCTCTAGGTGGTACAGTAATGTTCGTGATAGAGGCTCACGAGTATCGGCAGACAGAGGTATTCTATTCATGGATAAACTTTCCAGCGGTAAACGCTATAACAAAAGAGTTTCACTATTACAAAATAGAGGAACCTCCGGGAGAGTACGCTCCTTTCGAGGAGATTGAAATCCCACTTAAATTTCAAGAGCACCTGCTCTGGTTTAATGGCGCCCTAAAACACACTGATCACATAACTAGGCTCGGTCCACTAGGTAGACCAGGGGCCACGTGGCCGGTTCTAGCTAGCTACACACCACATCCTGTCATTGCAAAAATGTCTAAGCAAGAGCTGTTAGCACAGCTAAACACATTAATAAAAATACATAGGCAATTAGTCCAATATGTAATGCGGACTGCAACTGTCCAGCCAGCTGTTAATACACCACAGCTGACCCCTCATCCGGGGAACACTAATAAAATTACACCACAGAACATACAGTCATGTCTTGGTAAAACACCCGTAAAACGGGAACAAATTCCTTTCTGGTTAGCCCAGAAAATCACTCAAATAGAGGCAGTATTTCCTGATACTACCCCTATAGAGAAACACAGAATCTTGACCATCTGCCTTCCTATGGGAATCGCACCACACGTGGAGGGCTGTGACACTTGGGGTACAGTCTTTGCTTCCATTTACACAAAAACACACGGTGTTCCGTCTATGGCGGTAATACCAGAAGTGCTAAAACAGATTCAAAATGAATTCGGTCCAGAGCCCGCTTTAAATCTAGGTATGAAATTACTGAAAGACTTCAAGCAGGTCTCAGCTACATTACTAGCCAATATAAAAGGAGAAGCAGCATCTGTGGCGATTCGCCAGAAGTTGAAGGAAACAGATATAAAAGATCCTGTTGAGCTTGCAAAAATCATAGAAAAATGCTATGAAGAATTAGGTAGAGACAGCTTGGGTGGGAAACCAGTAAAGCCCCAACTGCTCGAAAATCCTGAAAAATTATTTATTAAAAATAATTCAAACACTCCTAAAAAGAGCTGGGATGGAAATAAACAATCCACTCCCAAGGAAAAAGTTTTCCAGTCCAGAGGAAGGTCTCCTCGACGGAGGGAAAGAACTCCGACTCGAGAACGCCAGTCTCCCTAGAGGGAGCCCTCTGAGAAAAGATATAACCTTAGAAATAGGGATAATCTGAAAAAACCTGATAGATATCAAAGTATTGATACACGTCCCGCTCGATCTCTTCCACAGAATTCGGAAAGAAGAAGACGGTCAGACCCAGGAGAGCACACCAAGTCCTAAGACAAGGAACCTGCTCAGAGTAAAAAATCTCAATTTCAGAAAAAGAAGGTAGCCAGTATTAGAGTAATCAACCATGCCGTGAATACTGAGGACACAGTTGAAAAACGGGGAGTGGGCATTGACAATGTTGGACAGTGCAGCAGAAATCAGTATAGCGCGCAAGATCTTGATGAGTCATCTGGAGACAGTGGACACGAATGAATACATTCAGGTTGAAACTGCCGACGCCAGACTTAGCGAGCCCCATAGAATATACGAAATAACATTGCGTATAGAGGGTGATAAGACTAGGAAAATTAAAGGTCTATTTTGGGATAAGCTCTCAAAAGGCTATGATATTCTGTTAGCTGAAAAAGATTGGCCCCCGGAGTTTGTCAGGGAGTGCCCTCGTGGCGAAGAAGTGATTATGCCTGCCTTCTCGAATCACATACCGATTCATAAAAAATATACATATGCAAGGAAATGGGCAGTGGCCCAGGCACCTGCATTGTATAAAAATCATGTAGGATGGGATGAGGATTCACCGCCTCACAAAATCCAGTTAAAAAGTGAACCAACTGCCCAACGGCAGTATCCCATAAAGCAAGAAGCTAAAAAACAAGTCAGGGAGATCTTAGATCAACTTGAATACCAGGGGGTGATTGAAACATGCACCTCTCAAATGAACAATCCTTTGTTTCCTGTCTCCAAGCCAGACAATTCATATCGTCTAGTTTTGGACTACAGACATCTTAATACATGTTGCAAAACTTTTGCAGTACAAAACTCGCATAGTGCAGCCCTAATGAATAACATAGTTAGGAAAAAATACAAAACGACATTAGACATTTCTAATGGTTTCTTTTGTCAAAACATTGCACCAGAAAGCAGATATTTGACCGCTTTCTCCGCATTTGGGTCACAGAAAAAATTCTGTCGACTCCCACAGGGGTTCAAGAACAGCCCAGGACTATTCTCAGCTAGGGTAACAGAGTTACTACAAATATATGATGATGAAGCATTGTCTTACGTAGATGATATTTATCTCACAGACGACGACTTGGATACTCACTTGAAAAGAGTGAACACCATTATACTTGGTTTCGCAGCAGAGGGTTACAAATTCAACTTTAAAAAGTCTCGAATTGCCTATCTGACAGTACTATTTTTAGGGTACGAATTATCAAGTGAAGGGAAAAGCCTAGCGGACAACTTCTTAGAGAAGTGCGCTGTACTCCAAGCTCCAAAAACGCTGAAGAATTTACAATCCATTCTATGTTTTCTGAATTTCGGAAGAACTTACATACTAAATTACGCAGAGAGGGTTAAACCTCTCTACGAACTAATTAAACCTGATTTAAAACAAATCAATTGAACTCAAAAACACACAGAAATTTTGAGATCACTGCAAACAGACATGTTAGCAAAAACTAAATTAGATACACGTGACAACACACGTGATCTTGTAATCCGAGTCATCCCAGGAAGATGCGGATTCACGTACCTAACCTCTAATGAGGGAGAAAAGGTACCAATAGCTTACAAATCACATTTGTACACAAAGGCTGAAATAAAATTCAGTTCAACGGAGAAAATTCTAACTGCGGTTCAGACTGCTGTAGCGAAAGAAAGGCCCCTAGCACAAGGTAAACGAATAATAATCGTAACACCCATACCGGCTTTAGAAGCGGTAACTAAAGCAAGCATTCCTAATGCTAAAGCTTTGCATCCGAGATGGATTCAGTGGGTTAATTCTCTTGCTGCAACAGACGTAGTTTACGAATTTGATCCTAACTTAAAAACACAGGAATTTTTACAATATGAATACGAATGTCCTCTGCCAATTGAAATCCTGCCTCTCGAAGAATACGGAAGTATTATATATACTGACGGATCAGCACAACCCGCAGTTGGGGGTAAGCAAGCTTACAGTGCTGCGTGCGCGATTGTTAAAGGTCGCTGGCACAAAGGAAAATTTAGACCATTGGTCACTAAAACACAATCTCTAGGAGATTGCTCGGCTCAACGAGCTGAATTAGTAGCATTTAAGATGGCGCTAGAAAATACCGATCGCGAATTCCCCACACTAATAGTGTGCGATTCTTTTTATTGCGTACAATCTTATAATGAATACTTGCAGAATTGGGTGGAAAATGGTTTCAAAGATGCAAAAGGTGGCACAATAAAGCATAAAATGCTTTGGGAACAGGTAGTGCTTTTACAGAAAGAACTACAAAAGACTCACGTGATACATACACTGAGTCATCAACGTGATGGCGTTCACGTTGCAGGGAATTCATTGGCTGATGAAGCCGCGAAGGCAGCTGTGCAAACGGCTTCCGTAGCTGCGATAACTCGGTCACAAACAAAAATAGACAGCGATATTCTACAAGCTGTCAGTACGTCAGTAAAAAATGATAAGAAAACACTCCCAAAAGGCTTTCCTAAAAAGTACTTGTACTTAACGGATACAAATAATGTTCCTTTTGCTCGAATCCCTGGAGTGGGGGATAGAGTAATTCCAAACAGGGAACACAGACTAGGACTGATCAAAGCGGCACACGAAGGGCTTGCTTCTGCACACGCTGGCGTTTCCGCAACAGTATCACTATTAAAACAGAGATATTGGTGTCCTCGCTTGAGAATACAAACTAAAAAGTATGTATTAGAATGCGACATATGCCAAAGGATAAAAGTAACAACAGTGAAACGACCAGCGCAGACACCCCTTCTCATCTCGGATAAACCATTTGCATGCGTTTACCTGGACCACTGTGGTCCCCTACAAAGGAACGGTAACTATAGATATATCATGGTAGCAGTGGATTCCTGTACGAGGTTCATATGGATGTGGCCCCAGCGCTCGGCTGACGCTAGAACAGTTATAAAAGATTTGCGAGTCTTTATCGGCACATACGCAATTACCACGTTCCATTCTGACCAGGGTCCTGCTTTCAGCTCTCGAGCCTATAAGGAGGCCATGGCTAGCATGGGAATTGGGTTGCGGTATTCTTGTCCGTCGCACCCCGAAGGGAATAGTGTGGTAGAAAGAAAAAACCATGACATAAAGCAATCTATAACAGCGAAGGTATTAGGTTCAGGCGCTGGGTGGGTCAAACATTTAATAAGTGTCCAGACTAGTCTTAACAACATGCCAAGAAATTCTCTAAAAGGTTTCAGCCCATACGAACTATTGTTCGGAATTAGAATGCGCGTTAAGGACCTCGATAGTCAGATGTCAGTGGTACAAGAAGAAACAACGCACTTTGATGTAAAAGACCGTTTGGCTGTTTTACAGGAACTGAATGAAACAAGAAAATCATTAAGCAACATAAAGTTAAAGCAACAGCCAAGTACCACTGACGAGGCACCACCCGCAACAGCCCCAGCAAGGCCTGTCTGGATTCCAAAGATTGGGGATCTAGTCAGAGAAAAGATCGCGGTTAAGAAGGAATTTGGGCCTTCTTACAGAAAAGCAGTACCTGTCTTAGCAGTCACCGGAACAAGATCAGTTGTGCTAACGCCCCTTGCTGGTAAAAAGGAGAACAGAGTTGTGTCTATCGATCTGGTAAAACCACAAGCATGTGGCCTATAATCAACAGTAGGCCCAGTGGACTCCCAAGAAACAACAGAATACCCAAACTTGCAACAATCCAAGAGGTTCAAACTGAAAGACTCATCACATTCGATCAGCCTGCAGTGCACAATGAAGGACTATGCAATAATGCCATGGAACTCGTGCCTCTTGAAACACAGATTGAAACAGTTCGTCAAGAAACAACACCAGTCTACAATGATGTAGCATCAGAAAGTGCTACCGAGAGACAGATTAAAAGAACAATCCCATCAATTGACAGAACTGCCTCTGGTTATTTCATCAACTTCGACAACTTCTCTGAAGATTTAAATGATCCCGAAGTGATGCCAGAAACAAAAAAGTCTTTTAAAGAAAAAGCAACGGAACTCTTTCATCAACTGAAGGAAATCTACCTAATTTCCCCTTGGCTAGAGTTCTGGTTCGGTCTAGGTGTATTTTTCCTCCTGCTTTGGCTCATCATGGTACTGTGTTTGGGAAAATTCATTGAGGGAAAATATATTACAAAGGACACAGCAAGTCAGAACATCAACCTAGTCCTGAAACCACACAGATCATCCCACGTGAAGAAAAGAGAACTGTCAACAGTAAATGTCACAGCAATTCCAATACCTGGTGGGGTAGTATGGGAGAAAACAGACTATGAGATCTATGGTCCGGTCGAAATCCTGAAGTATCCTCATCAACTAAAGGTTTCCTTAAGTGACTTTATGACACCAAGTACATTCTCTGATGATTGGGACTTTAACAGTATTAATGACATGATGTCTGATTTAGTAATATCAGCTAGATTCACAGATCATGATTATTTACAAGGTTCATCTAGTTATGAGCAGTTATTCTGTTATACCCACTATGGGGATCATTACCTGCATAAATCTGCACAGCCTAGAAATGTTTTTATGTATAATCAATGGGAACATTGTGCTACACCACCTAAAAGCAGTTCTAAAGCATTTTTTGAGAGATTCAAATACTTCTCAGGGTTTAACACCAGTGATGCAGAAATGTTTTATTATAAACTGTTAGATAAAACAGGAATGAAAACAATGCTGACAAATTCTAAATTGATATATTCAGAAGCATTTTATGACAAAATGATGACATTTGGTTTTGATTATTGGAAAAATAATATTGAAACGAAAACAATTTGGGGTACAAAAGATTGGCAGGTGCAAGGCATTGAAGCACTATTTAGAAACTGCATGATACCTGAACAAATGTTGTTTTTAAATGACACAATACACCAAACATCTTGTCTTGGCCTAGCTAAGATCAAAGACCTTAAAACACCGTCTATACCGAAGCCAATACCTGAGAATAAAACCACAGATATTGAGTTAGACGTGTCACAAATTTTACATTTCAACAGAACACATCCTGATTGGAAAAAGTGGTTAATCTGGCCTACAGACACAAATAGCTGTCAAGATAGGTTCCTGAATAAAACACAGGGGTTAAAAATGACCAGATTAGACCCTAGATACTCCCAGAGACAACATCCAGGGATTATAACAACATACAGTGTAGGGAAACTCTGCCTAGAATGGCTAACTACATCCACACTGGCTGAAATTAAGCAACACTTGTCTTTATTAAAAGATGGTGCTGATTTGCGCGATTTCATTCTTGGACCACGCAAACAGCGTCAAAAGCGTTTCATAGCGACCAGTATCTATGCTGCTTACAACGAGGCTTGGAAAGTAAAGCAAATTGAATCTGCTGAAAAAATACGAGAAATTGATCGTATTAATTTGGAGAAATCACTTTCTGTGGTAGACAATGGGTTAATGACTCTGTCTTCCAGAATATATTCGTTGGACAATATTGTATCCTCTGCCTTTGATGTGATAGACAGAGATTTGCTAATGTTACAACATGGCCAATCTCAATTACGCTCTATTATAGAATTAGGCTGGGCGCTGCAAAATCTTCGTTCAGGCTATGTGCCTTGGCGTTTAATCAACACAACGTCATTATTTTCCAGTTTTAACCTTACTGATAAACAGATCAGTTTGGCACAGAAAGGAGCAGACTATACAATCCTGAGCATCGAAAAACTCGAGAGATTACCATTGACAATGTCAGAGAGTCCTGTCATTGAATGGATAATACACGGAATTATCACAATTCCGATTACAACTTTCCGATTTAAAAAGTGCCTTGAGTACATACCTGCTGGCCAATATGAACAATTGGGTAAGGGATATGTAAAATCCGAATGGAAATTACCATACACTCATTCTTGCTATAGTGACAGTGACAAAAATGTATTTCTTAGTGGTGACAACTGTAAACACTCACTAAGCGGTATACTTTTGTGTCAGGGTATTAATTTACACGGAGCATGTGATGGAAATTCAAACAACCTTTCATGCCACCAGCTAGTCACACCTGCAACTCAGATAGAGCCCTTCTTTATGCAACTCGCGAACGGGAGTTACATTCTTAGAACGGATCACAGATGTTGTGGCCTGACGCCAGGGAAAAGTTATCTAGTACAAGTTACGTCCATGGTCAAATGTTGTATGCAAGCATTGTTCCCGAGCGGGCCTCCAGACATAGTGACTCCCCTCTGGCCTCGTCTGAATCTCTATTCTATACGAATTGATACATTAAGCAAAATGAAATCTGTACTTTTACAGACAACAGTGCCTATAACGTCATCTAAAGAGACGTATGATCTTCTAGTCGCAAGGACGGCTACTGAGGTTCATGACCTTTTATCAACAAATTGCCCCGTGCATTTCGTAGAAATGTTCAGCCAACTCCTTAACATGTCTAGTGCAACAAGCATCCCAGGCATATTTAAGACAGTCTTTACGGGACTGCTAACACCCTTCCAGGCAATTTTGGGAATCTTTCCTAATTTTGTGCACTCCATTTTTGGCGGCATACCACTATTTTTGGGACTAGTCGCAGGGATTCTATTTTTGACCCTCCTGCTACGTTATGGCAAGCCTCGGCTCAGACATAGCTCCCATGGGAATGGAAGAGACAATCCTAGCAATGCGCTACAGGGACAGGATAACTAACGTCCTCGGATTGGCCAGGCTGAGAGATCTAAACATGACCTGGTTCCTTTCATTCAGACCGATATGGCAAAATTGCATTTTACCTGTGCTACGGTGTATGCTTTGCGGCGATGAATGCGTGTTGGACATCTGTCCTTCACTTCCATCAGCAGTACCAATGGACGTCGATACTTTGCTCAGTCCAATAACGGCTCACGCATTGTGTTGTCCCCAGCGGCTACCAATCCTGATGACGGCATTCGTGGAGACTCCTGTACTACAACCAAGTGGTAACAGTGGAGCGAGTGACAAAAGCAACATCATCCAGGTACAACGTTCTGTGAGCATTGCTGGTCCTGCCTTCGATGACAGCAATCATTCTCACACCTGCCAAGTTACAGCGCTATCTAATTTGGTTGAACTATCACCTGATTTTGTAGACCAATTCTTTGAGAGCCTGTCTGATACGATGTTCTCACCCATAGAGAAACAATAACTTTTGAGAAGCTTTCCGACACACAGCGTTCCCATGAACTCTGAATTCGGCCTTCAGTTTTGATCAACAAAAACTGCCAAGAGCTTTGGAAATCTATTTTCTTTGAATTGGACAATTTTTCTAATATTGACCTTTTTTGGCACGAACAAATTCTTTGCTTAACGTAAAAACTATTCTTAGAGAACAGAAGCTTCACACTTCTATTTCTAAACACCTCTAGAGACATAACAACATTACACCAGCCTCTAGTACACATGTTATTACAATACATGTTATGTGATGATTTATCTCGCTTTTCTTCTGTCAGAGATACTTCATGTGTAATTCCTTTTGCATAATCGTTCATTGATTTCATATGCAATAATTTTTTGAATGATTACTATGCTTTAAAAAACGTACAGTACCTAAATTCCATGTATTACAAGTACGCCTATTTCGAATGCATTTATGTAATTTGGGGTGGGCAATGTTACACATGCATCTTATTGCTTAGTTTTAGTAATTTTGATGGACATGAAAACGTGGAGTGGGTGTTGCGTGCTTATCTAGGTTCCTGATCGATACTGTGACCTTATGCCCCTATTCGGCTATAAATCCATTTATTCCCTATATTGGCATAACCGTTCAAGTGCGATTTTCTGAAAAGTCATCTCTGGCCTCACACGAACAGAGCCACATTCCAGCATGACTCTCTGCTACTTCCTTTGCGACCAATTAGTGCAATGACAGAGCAGCAGTCACTATCTGATATTCCTACATAGCACTCCGAGTTCTTCAACAAGATAAAAACTTAGCAAACCTGGAAATCCCCGCTTGCTATGTTTTGATTAGTAATGGAACTCTAATGAGCAACTGATAACTGTCACTTCCTAGTGACACCTTTAATTGACGTCTTATGTCCAGCAAACTTGCGTCAAACCCGGCACCTGTCAGGTATAAATATTACCAACGTTGCCTTAAGCAATGCGAGTTTGTTGCCTGTTGCTGATGCCAGCTGCCTGCATGACCCTGTGTTGGTAAATCTAGCACTCTGTCGCTGCAGCCTGCTATCCTGTGGTGGTGAAGCTGCTGATTACCATTATCGCCGCTACAGCGCGAACTATGGTGCAGTACGCTTAAGGAGCTGAACAGCCGTCCTCTGCGAAGACATCCAGCAGATCCCAGCTGCCCCCGGACGCTGTCCCCCCTCCTTCCTCGACGCGCTGAAGAGAGCCGCTGCCTTTCTCGTGCAGAGAAATCCAGTCTCGGTGCTTCCGGTTTACCCTCGCGGGTGACTGGGATATCGAGAGAGACCCCTGAAGGAGATACCAATCCTCCATCATTCTATTCAGAGGTATGGTGTTGACTAAACCCTTAGACGAGAATTCTTGAAACAAACCTTGGCAAAACCAACTTAACTTAAAGCTACTTACTTGCTCCCCTTTCACGTGTTAGGCTTAGGTCAGGCACACTGGGGTAGGCTTAGTTAGAAGCGCCAGTTGAGTATGTTAGCCTAATGTATATATGACTGTATATATGTTTTATTACTTTTAAACCATTGTATGGCTAAGAAACCATATCAATGCTTTTACAGTTCTATTTCGCAATACTTATCTTACTGTACGTACTTTTTATAATAACAATTATTGCAATTGTGGCAATACATTTCTCTTGTACGAGAAGAAAGACTGTTCAATAAATGTTAACCTTTATTGATACACGCCCGTCTCTCTATTCTCTACATCTCGTGAAAGTAAACTGCACTAGACTGACTGAGTGAAATCTATGTCTATTGTTTCACACAACCCTAGAGATTGACTCTTGATCTGAGGAGCAAAGTTGTCATGTTGCACGGTTGTTGGAAAACTGAATCCCTTCTTGTCTGTGCCAAGGAAGCTGATCACTTCCTATGCAGAGAAGAAAGTTTCCAGTGACCTCTGAGCTAGTTGGTAACACAACCCAATTAAGTTTAGCATAGTCAGTGGAGGCCTGGAATATAAGCAGTTCCACGTCGATACTACTGTTTATGTTATTCCAATGCGCAGGGCCTAGTGGGAAACTAGGAACTACACTACAGTAGATCCTATATTCCCAATAGGCTCTGCGCATTGGAATAATATATCCTATAGATATGACGTAGGACTTTGGTCAGTAGGTCTCTATTGAATATACTAAACTTAATTGTGAGTGCCAGCTAGTTTAGAGGTCACTAGAAACGTTCTCGAATTCACGAGAAGGGATTAGTTTCTGACAACCGCATAAACATGACAACTTTGTTTCCCTAGGAAACAATTGATAAGTATTTCACACAGTCAATCGTGCAAGCTTTGTTTCTACAGAGTTTGCAGAGAAATAGTGAAACAGTAGTTTTCAATAAAAGGTTTAGTGAACAGTATTCTTTCACATGCAAGAGAGGTGAACTGCTACAATGGTTAGACAGAATGCAAAGTATAATACGTACAGAGAGAATGGAAAGGGGCGACCACTCGGTCCCCCCGAACGTATGGTTGGGTGCCCCGATCCCCCCGGGAAACCATTTTGGGCGGGGGGCGTGTCTCGGCTGGTATGCCCGAAGCGGCATAGCCGGGGCGCGCCTTTTCCCGCCCAAGAGGGGTTGTCCTAGACACCTACACCGATGACCACGCCCAATAGGCGTACCGGAGGAGGGTACACGCCCTCCCGCAGAAGAATAAATAGAGTGGGAATTCGAAGAAGCGTCCTCTTGTTCCTGTGCTCTGAAGGCTGCACCAACCCATTGCTCCTGAGCCCTCGACGGAACAAGCAGCAATTTTGACCCACCCACCAGCCCCTTATGGCAATGTTTGTTTTGTAATAAAGTTTTGCTGAGATAGGCCTTTTTTCCTCTGTAGAAAAGTAAAGGAATGTTTAAGTTAAGGATGTGATTTCTGCCTGTAGGATAATGTTTTTCCTTGTAGGAGTGAGCAGTCGATGACACATTTAGGCAATGTCTGAGTTTTTTCTTCCTTAGTAGGTAAACAACTGTCGTATTTATTTTTTGGTCGGGCGGTAAGGTCATGATCGGTGAGCAGTAATTTCAAGGTCCCTAGAGGGGGGCGCCACCCAGAATGGATGGGAGCGCCCGGGGGGAGGCGGCCGTTGGCCCCTCCCACGGGGAGGCGGCACCCACTAAAGATGGGTCGCCTAAGGGGAGACGGCCATAGGCCCCTCCCAGGGGGGAGGCAGCTATATGCCCCTCCTATTAATTTCCCGGGGGCCGGATATCCGCGACGGCGGAGAGAGAGTGTGGGGATGGGGGGGGGGAGTCCACGCTGTCCTTCCTACAGATACCTCACACGGGAACTCGGACGACCTTTAAGATGGCGTTGAGTGGAAAGGGGGGCCCCACCATGACAAGGGAAGTTACAGTTGGCAACGAGGGTAGAGTCCTCTGCGCATGCGCCACTCACACCGTGAGGGCGAGAGTTTTGGTAGTAGGGATCTGACACCGGTTAAGACCTTGCCGTTGGCCCTTAATGCTAGGATGTTCAATTTTAATTTAGAATTGTTGCATTTGCAGGATGTTAGACTCGGCTAGGAAACCTTTGTATTAGAGATCTGTTAAGGTTAGCCAAAGAACATGTCTTCATCGAAATGTAATAAATGTAAAATTGTACATGATTATAAAACTTTTATTTAATGTTTTAAATTTTGTTTCATATTTTAATGAATACGGCCGGGAGGGTGACTCCCTCCCGCCTTCCAAAAGTTCAAACCTGTGTCCGACTTCCCATCCTTGGGGATTGTGTTGGGAGGGGGTGACGGGCATCCCGGCCATATAGTATTATAAAATAATACTGTAATAGCATTGCATGGATTCTAAGCCATATAAAAATATATACATAAATAACATAGGCTAATATACTTAACTGGTGCTTGTAAAATACGCCTACCCCAATGTACCTAACCCAGGTCTAGTACAAGGGAAGAAGTAAGTATGGTCTTTAGCATAGGTTTAGTTTTGCCAAGAATCTACCAAAGGTTTCTTCAGGTTCTATTCAGCTCCATACCTTAGAATGAAGGAGGTCTGTATCTCTGTCTCGGATCTAGCGCTGGCCGGGACGTGACGTGCGTGATGACCGCGAGGCGATGTGCGTGATGACGACGTAGGAGGAGCGGCGGTGCAGTGACGAGCGGCTGTGCAGTGAGGAGCGGCGGCACAGGTAAGGAAAGGGAAAGTTTTCGAGCTTTTCATAAACTCTCAGTGCGAGACTGTGTGATGCAGGGGGAGGCGTCCCGGGGGGGGGGGGTGAAGTGAGGCAGACAGACGACATGTCGATGGCCTTCCTAACGTGTTAGAAAATGTCGGAGCGGGAGTGAGTCCGGGCGGGAGGGAGTCAGGGCAGGAAGGGGGCCTGGTCCGTGTTCGTGCATGGGCATGCACGGACAATGTTGGGCGGGGGGGGGGCCTGGGCGAGCGGTTGGCCCTGAAGCCTCATTGCTAGTACAGAATAAAAAGGTGCCGAAACCATTTCATGTCATATTACATATAACTGTTGGTATGAGAAGAAGGTCAAATATTTACTCTGGAAGTTTTTCAAAGAATTCTAGTTCTCTATGAATAGTTCTACTTCAAGCAGATTACTTTGTGCCAAAAAAAAAATATACAAATTTGGAAAAATGAATAATCATTTATAAAAGAGTACCATTATAATGAAATTTATTCCAGACATCAGTTAACCCATTACTTAGTACCAGGTCTCTAAGTGCTTTATAAGTTTTAACCTTTCGGCCCGTATACCTCTTCTCTGATCTAATATTCCAGTCGGCTGACATGTGTATATTTAAATCTCCACAGACTATAATCGGTTGTGTCCAAGTGGATAGCTCTGTATTCATAGTGTTAAACAATTCGGCGTCATCCAAATTGGGACCATCGATGCAACATAAGGTAAATTTGCAACTTCCGATTTTTAGCTCGGCCAGTCCCCATCTGCCCCATTTATCGGAGAGTGTTTTTAAACATTTCCCTACTCCTTTTCGCATGCAAATTGCTACGCCTCTTTTGATACCCATTTGTTTGGAAGTAATCAGAACTTCCAATCCCAAATTATTCAGAAGAAAACGTTTATCCCATGAAATGTGAGTTTCCTGTATACATAACAGATCGATATTCAGCACTTGGAGCATTGTTCGAAACATAGCAATCTTCTTTAAGTCATTAAGACCATTAATATTAATAGTACATATTTTCACCTTTTTATACATATCAAAAATGATAGAAAAAAATTATCGACCAACATCACAAGTATTTGCTCTTCAATGATATCATTTAGATGCCTTATAATCATCCCTGCGTTGAACACCTCTGCCTTACACCCCCACCACCAACCCTTGCCCTTGCCCACCCCCACCCTTATTCCCAGAGCCCCTCCCCCCACCCTCCCCACTATATGAGGCACAGGAACTTTCAGTTCCTGGGGGGTATGGATGCCGTGTCCCTAACCCATGGCGTCCTTACTAAAAAAAAAGAAAGAAGAGAGAAAAAAAAAGGAGAAGAAAAGCGAACGAAGGAGAAAGTTCAAAAAGTTCAGAAAAGCAGAGAAGAGAGTATAAAGATAAAGAAACATAATGATCCTGCATTCGAATAATTATTAAACAGTGTAATTATTACGCCCAAATTCTAGATTTGTCATACTATACATTGAAGTTCTTCTTATTTATTCAAAGAGATTCCAAGTACTCCTTAGCTTTGATAGTAGAAATAAAGTATTTTGTTTGGCCCTTGTATATAGTCTTTAATTTTGCAGGACCCTGCAGAAATACTGCTACTTCCTTCTTCTGAAAATCAGGAATTAGTTGCTTCAGTTGCCATCGTTGAGCCACAGTAGCTTGGCAGTAGTCTGGTCTCACAAAAAACTGACAACCTAGACCATCCGCTTTCTTATCTGGTCTAGCGTTTACAAATATCACTTCGCGGGCAAGGAAATTATTGAATGACACCAGAATGGCCCTGGGATAATTTTCCTGACCTTGTCGTGGTTTCCTTGTTGTAAATGGGAATCTATGTGCTTGTTGTATTTCCCGAGCCCAGTCCCAATCAGTAATTTCAGGAAAAGCATTGTTTAGTAAATTAATGATAAACTTCCTCGGGTCTCCTCCTTCTTTATTTTCAGGGATCCCCAAAAAACGCAAGTTGCTTCTACGGGCCTGGTTTTCCAAACTAGCTAGCTTGTCGGATAGGTCATCCTTTTGTACTTTGAAATCTCCCACTTCTTGTCTTTGAGCCATACATTCTTCTTCTAGTACAGATATCCTGGCCTCTGCTTCAGTGACCCTATCAGCAGTCTCTGAGCATAATTTGATTGCACGTCTTACTGCGTTTTTGACTTTAGCACAAGTCATTTGCGTGCGTTGATTCTCGGCCTTGCTCTCTGCTCTATGACACATCATGGTATCAAATATTGTTTTCAGTGTGATCTCATCGTTGTTCTCTTGCTGTGGACTAGGATCATGTATAACGTTATGACTAGACCCCGGGATATCATTGACAACTGAAGCAGTGGATTTAGAAGATAGGGGATTTGTGTTATTTGGTGAATTAGAGGCAGCCTCTTGGCTCATTGTGCGAGAAGATCTCTTCTTTCTCCGCTTCTTTTTTATAATGGTTACCGCATTAGTATTGTCAGGACTCATGCTAATCTCACCCTCAGAAGATAGGCTCTCGCCGCTAAAGTCTGCCCAGTCTTTATTCGCTTCATCGGATGAGAGTTCCGATAGTGAATAAAAGTTTTCAGGGAGCTCTTGATTATGTTGCTGCACAGTGGTTTCTTTTACATTTCGTGTTTCGCTTGGCGCTTCATTCAATAGTAATACCAGCGATGGAAGAGAGCATGCTCTGTTGGTAATAGCTCCACCCGGAGTTGGAACTACAAGTCCCATGATACCCTTCCTTGACGAGTCGGTCGGTATCTGAATAGGTGCTAAAGTAGAGGGATTATTAGGGTTATGCTGATTGTCACCGCTTGCAGATGGTTGGTTAGTAGATTGTGCTGCGGTTATGTCAGTTATGTCAGTTATATCAGTGCTTCGATTATCATTGTCAGTTATTTTCTTTTTTGCAGCATGCTTTTCAAATAAATCTGGTAAAGTTTGTAATGCTGGGCTTTTTATACCGAGTATTTCATTAGATTTAACAGCAGCCCCTTTATTAGAGTTCTTACCCTGTTTGGTGATGGTTTTACCAGGGATCAGTGGCGTTGCCTCTGCCATCTCAGTAATGACCCCGGATATACTTTTTTTTCTACTCCCTATCAAAAATGTGTCCGTTTAGACTATTTTTTTGTATCCTCAGTTTTTTTTAGAAAAAATTCATATTGAGATATTACCACAAGTCATTTCAGATCATAATCCTATAATTGCCGAGATGCAATTCTCTATTGATTGCCAAAACTCCACTAGATCCTGGTCATTTCAAAGAAATGTATTATTAGATGAAGATTATCTTCAATTTATGGTCAATATTATTAAAGATTACTTTCTAATAAATAACAATACTGCCTCTCCACAAGTAGTCTGGGACTCTTTTAAATCTATTGTACGGGGCAAGACAATCAGTTTTGCAAATTATAAGAGGAAAAAAAACCAAACAGATTTTAGGGACAGGTTAAACAAGATTAGGCAGGTCGAGCTGGATTTATCTACCGCATGTAAAAACAATGCTAATATAGAGGATGTACAAACACGATTAACCATTGAACGCTCAGGTCTTCGTACACACATTGCTGAAGAAGTAGCGGCAAAATTCAAACAATATAAAACGGAAAGGTACGAATTTAGCGAACGTACGGGAAAAATTCTAGCACAGCGCTTACGACAAAAATCCTCTTATAACGAAATACAATGTGTTAAAGATACAAATGGGGTCCTCCACGAAAGTAGGGAAGGAATATTAGAGGCATTTCAGGGCTTCTATAAGATGCTGTATAACGACTTTAACAACGAAATTGACAAGACTCTTAATCCCACAGACTATTTTCAAATCATTAACCGACTTTCTTTGTGCACAGATGATATAGATTTATTTGCTAGGCCAATAAGTTGGGAAGAGATTGAAAGGGCTATTACGAGTCTTGCAGCTGGTAAAGCTATGGGGCCCGATCAGATTCCTCTTGAATTTTATCGGACATTTAGACTCTTGCTGAAACCAGAGCTGCTTAAAATTTTTAATGTAGCATTTCAAGACAAAGCTCCTGATTCCTGGTCTACAGCCACTATAGTCGTTTTTGTCAAAAAGAACAAGGATCCAAAAGAATTAGGCTCGTATCGTCCCATTTCCCTGATTACAGCTGACAGTAAGATCTATTCTAAAATTCTTGCAAATAGATTAAACGATGTTATGCCGGGTTTAGTTTCTAACATTCAACATGGGTTTATTAAGCACAGGGACACTACAGATCACGTTAAACGGGTTATTGCACTGTTGGATTGGGCTCAGGCAAAGGAATCCCCAGTCGGAGTTATTCTACTTGATGCTGAAAAAGCGTTCGATAGAGTCAACTGGGGGTTCCTTTGGTCTGTGCTAAAATGGAAGGGTTTTCCACCACAATTCATTAAAGCTATACAGTCACTTTATTCTAACGCAAAGGGTGTAATAAGATTAGGCACGGATATCTCTAGTCCATTTTCAATTACATGGGGGACCAGGCAAGGGTGCCCTTGCTCTCCACTTTTATTTGCACTTTATCTAGAACCTTATTTGAATAGATTAATTACAGAACCTGGTATTCCACCTGTCCGTCTTCATGAGATAGACCACAAAGTCCTAGCTTACGCAGACGACGTGGCCATTGTAACCTCTGATTCCTCTTCCGCCTTACCTAAAATAATAGAAATTGCAAGTGAATTTGGAAAGTTTTCTGGATACAAATTAAATATCTCAAAAACCCAAATTGTACATTCTAAAACTGGTACACCTACTGATATTCTACTAAATGATACGGCTACATACCTCGGTGTAACTATATCATCTAAAGTAGATGACATTGTTGGACTAAATCTGGATCCTTTACTTATATCCACTAACAGAACCTTAGAAAGGATAAATAATCTACATTTATCTTTATTTGGACGGACTAATGTCATTAAGATGTTGATTTTTCCAAAATTTCTTTATTTTTTTCGAACCATTCCCCTATTTTTCTCTATGTCTCTTTTTAATAAAATAGATAGGATGCTGTCCAGATTTCTATGGGGGTATCGCCGTTCAAGAAGATCTTTAAAATGGTGTACCTTACCGCAAGGGCGTGGTGGGTTGGGATTTCCGAATTTTAGAATGTACTATTGGGCTATAACTCTTAAAACAATCAAGGTTTTATTATTTCATGATCATGTTAATGAAACCTTTGCGTCACCGTCCATTTTTGAAATGCTTATGGGTGCTCATGTGCGCCAATGTTTACTGATATTTATGGAGCCGAGCTATTACAAAAAAAAAAAATTCAAGGTTCTTCTCTCTGCTTTTTTATTTTGGAGACAAATTAATAAAGCTTTACGGATAATCCCAAAATATAATTTTTATACACCCATCTGCTGTAATATCTCGTTATCTGGTATCTCTCAAGATATCCCCATGAATCGATTCCGTCTGGGACAGATACATTCAATTGGGCAACTGTACCAAAATGGGGCTCTAATGTCTTTTTCCGAACTTCAAGATATATTTGGCCTCTTCAGAAAGGAATTTTTTTAATATTTACAAATTCGTAGTTTTCTGGAAAAAAAAAACCTCTTATATAGCGACGAAATGGAGACCAATGTTGTTATGGAGAGCGGTAGGAGGGATAGTCGTATTGGCACAATTTATCAACTAATGGTCAATAGGATGCATGATGATCTCGACCAACAAGCCCAGAAATGGGAAAGGAAACTGTGTATAGAAGGGATAGATCTGGCAAGGGCGTTTGAGATTAGCAATAAAACATTAATCAACAGCTCTCTTAAAAGTCAACATTACATGGCTTCTTTAGATCTTTACTATACACCGGCAAAACTGGCCAAATGGAAAGCTACGAAAGGCATTAATTGTAGTCGATGTGGTACTGTAGCAGCAGACTCATGTCATATGTTTTTTAGCTGTTCTAAACTAACTGTATATATAAATAGGATAGAAAAGTTTTTGACTAATTTGCTCAATATTAATATCAAGCTATGTCCATCTGTGATTATTTTTGGCTTATATGTTCCATCCGAGAGCTTATCAGCTGATCAAGAACACTTCATTTTTATTGGAATGTCCATTTACCGTTTTTGTATTACTTCAAGATGGTTAGATGCTGATCCACCATCATTCGAACAATGGTTGGGAAAGCTGTTAAATGTGTATAGAATGGATAAAGCAGTGTACAAATTGAAAGGACACAGAAAGAAGATATTTGCTAGGAAATTATGGTCTCCTATTGATAATTGGATTTAATTTAATAACGACCACATCTGTAAAAAGTGATATCTTATGTTCTCTATGTCTCACCGGTTTATTTTTTCTTTTTTGGCTTCGTTAATAATGTATCGGCAATTATGCGAATGATTGTCATTGTTTAAAATGTTTTTCTCATCCTTGTATTTTGTATGCCTCTGCCACTGAAAATAAAAAAAATATTAAAAATATATATATATATAAAAGAGTTCCAAAGTTAGAACTTTGTTTTGAAAAAATGAAGGTCGAATTCAGAGTCTCTCATAACACTGTGTCCCAAATCAAAAGTCAGTGTTATTGTTTGGAGAAAACATCAGGGACCAGATGTAAGAAGCCTAATTCCGGTCAGTAACGGCCGAAATTACCAAATTTCGTCCATTACCGACCGGAATTGGGCTTTTCAGATGTAGGTGGCCAAATTGTAGGACTCGGAAATTTACAGAATCGGTAACTTAAGAAATCAGTAAAATACCGAATTCTTAGCATACCGATTCAGTAAATTACTGAATCCTTAATGTAGAGAGCACTCAAGTGAGTGCTTTTTACATTTAAGTATTCCTTATTTACCACCAACTATTAATTGGTGCTAAACTCCGAATAACTTTTAAAAAACAATTTTGTGATTTTTATTCAGTGCCATGTGGCAGACATACATGTATGCCTGCCACATGTGCACCCATGCACTATACAGGGGTGCAACAGGGTGTCAATGTGACACCCTGCCACCCTTGTGGGTCTACCCCCTATTACCGATTCATTATTTACCGAATTAGTAATTCTCATTCATTCCTATGGGCCTCAAGGCCCATAGGAATAAATGGGAAGTACAGATTCAGTAAATACCAAATCAGTATTAACCGCATTTTACCGATTCTGTAAAATTTACTGAATCATTAGCTACATATCATTTACCGATTCTAAAATACTGAATCAGTAAAATTCTGTATTTTAGAATCGGTAAATGATATTTACCTACATCTGGCCCCAAATCTTCTAAGTCTGTAAATAATTTGTCTACCATTGTAGTTGAAAGTTGGATTACCTGGTTAAGAAGATCAACCGCACATAGATGTGAAGCATCGCCGTCAGCATTGGTCGCATTAGCAATGTTCGTAGTGTGTGATACTTTTGGGCCTGTTTCCTCTTGTACCTCACCGTTAGCACTTTACGTCTGTGAGATCTCAATGAATGCCGTCATCAGAATTGGTAGCCGCTGGGGACAACACAGTGCATAGGCTGTTACTGGTTCAAGCAAAGTCTCAACATCCGTTGGCATGACTGATGGAAATGTCAGACATGTGTCTAGCACGCATTCTTCTCCGCATAGCAGGCAGCGCAGAAAAGGTAAGATGCAATCTTGCCAAATTGGTCTGAATGACAGAAACCATGTGGTATTTTAGTCCCAAAATTTAGACGATGCGCTCACAACACTTCATCACCAGTAGAGTTGTCTTCAGGGTGTCGCTTGTGGATTGACCTGCCATATCGCAGCAGTAGGAACAAAAATAGTATACCTGCAGCAAATACCAAAATGAGAGGCAATCCGCCAAACACAGAGTGCACGAAGTTTGGAAATATTCCTAGGACTACTTCAAAAGTTACTAACAATCCAGAAAATACTGTCTTAAATACAAGTACAATACCACTCGTATCAGACATGTTTAAGATATGACTTAACATTTCTGAGAAATGCATAGGGCAATTTGTAGTTAAGAGGGCAAGTATCTCTGCAGAAGTCGTTGCGACTTGCAGGTCATAGGTTTCTTTGGCCGAGGTCAGTGGCACAGTTTTCTGTAAAAGAATGGCTTTCATTCTGCTTAAAGTATCAATTTGTATAGAAGAGATGTTCAATGAAGGCCATAACGGCAACTCCAGTTCTGCCTTGCTTTTTGGGAACAATACTTGCATACAGCAAGTGACCCCGGCTGACACAGTCACTAGATAGGGTTAACCTGGCAACATGCCACAGCAGTTGTGATCGTTCAACATAATGTAATTCCATTTGAAAGTTGTCCAAAAAGTATATCAATCACCGCAGCTGGAGAACCCTACAGGTGGCAGGATAAGTTGTTAGAGGAACCATCTCAGGCCCCGTGTAAATTAATACCCTGATAAAGGAGAGAACCGCTTAGTGAGTTTTAACAATTTTTACCACTAAGCAACACCTCTCTTCCCCCAATCCAACATCTGTGGGCGTGTGGTAATTCTTGATGTATTCTTTACCCAACCTTTCATATGTGCCTACTGGTATGTGTTTTAGGCAATATTGAAAATGGAAAATTGTAACAGGCAGAGTGATTGTTCCATGTATAATCCATTCTGTGGCTGGCTTTTCAGTGACAATAAATGTCAATCTTTCCAGTTTTTCATGCTCAGCGCAGTATAGTCTGCTCCCCTCTGTGCCATTTTGATCTGTTTATCAGTGAAATTGAATTCTGAAAACAGTGACGTAGTATTGAATAAACTCCAAGGCACATAGCCTGAACGTAGGTTTTGTAACGTCCAGCCTAATAGCATGATATAACGTAATTGCGACTGACCATGTTGCAACATGACCAAGTCCTGTTCTATGATGTCTATGGCAGAGGAGACTATGCTATAGAAAGAATATATCCTGAATGACAGGGTCGTTAACCCATTGTCAATTACAGAGAGAGTTTTCTCTAAATGAATACATTCAATTTCTCTAATTCTTTCTGCAGTCTCTGCTTGCATAATCTTCCATGCTTCATTATAAGCAGCATATATACCGGCATATATAAAATGTTTATGACGCGGTTTTTTTGGTCCATGCAAAAATTCCTTAAGATTAAAGTAAAGATAAGTGTTGCTGTACATCCTTGAGTGTAGATCTATGTAACCGTTCAAGGCACAATTTCCCTACACTGTATGTTGTTACTATTCCTGGATGCTGTCTCTGAATATACCTTGGATCTGGCTGAATGAATGTGAACCCCTGTCTTTGTGCAGAAATCTATCTTGACAGTTGTTTGTGTCTCTGGGCCAGATTAACCATTTTTTCCAATCTTGATCTGTTCTGTTGTGATGCCAAATAGTATGTACGTCAACCTCCCCCTCTGAAGTTTTATCACTAACAGGTGTAGGTATGGACGGATTATTTAGGTCTTTTATCTTGGCTAAATCAAGACAAGATATCTGTTAGACAGTCTCATTCAAAAACATAATTTGCTCTAAATAAAGCTTCTATCCACTGCATGTGCCAATCTTTTGTGCCCCAGGCAGTTTTTGTCTCAATGTTGTCTTTCCAAAAGTCAAAACCTAGTGAAGACAGCTGAGCATAAAAGGCTTGCGAATAAATTTGCTTGGTATTTGTCAACATACTTTTCATTCCGGTCTTATTAACATTTTTAACGTAAAATGATTCTGGATTGGAAATATTAAAACCTGAAAAGTGTGGAAATGTTCCCAATTTTTTTTGGGAGCTACCCTTTGGTGGCGTAGGACAATGTTCCTATTGGTTATATATCAATACATTTCTAGGGTTTGCAGATTTGTGCAAGAAATGATGACCATAGTGATTATAACAATACATTTGTTCATAATCTGATGAACCTTTTAAGTATTCCTGATTTGTTAATACAGCAGACATTTCTAAGTCTGACATCATGTTATTAAAAGTCTCGAAGTCCCAATCATCAGAAAAGGTATTAGATGAAACAAAGTCATCATGGAAATCTTGAACTGGTGCGGAATGTTCAACTGCTCCGCAGGGCCAAAAATATTATAATCAGTTCTGTCCCAAGCTACACCCCCTGGTTTAGGAACAGCTGTAATGTTCACTGATGACAAGTCTCTTTGTTCACGATGAGAAGATTTGTGTGGCTTAAGTAGTAAGTTGATCTTCTTAATTTGCTGTGTCCGTTTTAACATATCTTCCATTTATCAGCATTCCCAAAGTTATTACCTGGTTCAACCAAAGTAGAAGAAAAAGCACACTCAACACAATCCAAAGTTCAATCCATGGTGAAACCAGATAAGTCTTTTCCAAGGGATGAAAAAGGTCTGTTGCTTGTTCTTTTAAAGTTCTTTTTACTGGAGTTGTTTCAGGTTCGCTGGGACCCTCGGAAAACGTATCAAAGTTAATGAAATAGCCAGAGGCAGTTCTGTCAATTGTTGGGATTGCATTAGGGTTCGTTGAAATCGCTGGAACCACTTGATCACTTGATACATTTGTGTAGTCTGATGCTACTTCATTGTAGACAGGTGTTTCTTGACGAACTGTTATGTGGGTCTCAAGAGGTCCAAGTTCCATAGCTTTGTTGCTCTGTCCTTCTTTCCGCACTGCAGATTCTTCAAGAGTGATGAGTCTCTCAGTTTGTACCTCTTGAAAAGTAGCTAGATTAGGGTGTCTGCTACATTGACGGAGTCCTCTTGGCCTACTGCTTATGATCGTCCACATGATGTGGTTTGACCAGGTCGATGGACACAAACCTGTTCTCCATTTTGACAGAAAGGTGCGGTAGTAATACTGTTCTTGATCCGTGGATTGCTAGGACAGGTAGTAGTTGTCTGTAAGAAGGCCCAAATTCCTTCTTGTCTGCGATCTTCTCTTTGACTAGATCTCCAAGCTTAGGAATCAGGACAGGCCTTGCTGGGAAGGTTGGTTTCTCTTCAGTGGTGGTTGGCTTCAGGAACACGTAACTTTGTTTTGTTCTTATTTTATTTAAGTCCTGTAAAACAGCCAAACGGTGTTTGATATCAAAGGGTTTTTGGTCTACCACTGAAGCCTGACAACCGAGGTCCGATACTAAAATTCTGGTCCCAAAAAGGACTTCATATGGAGGTATACCCCCTAGAGAACTTCTTGGCAGATTGTTAAGACTACGTTGGACACTTATTAGATGTTTGACTCACCTGTCACCTGAGCCTAATACCCTAGCTGTTATAGATTGCTTTATGCCCCAGTTTTTTCTCTCAACAACCGAATTTCCCTCAGGATGGAATGGACAAGAATACCGCAATGCAACGCTCAATTTGGCCATGGCCTCCTTGTAAGCCCGAGAGATAAACGCAGGACTCTGGTCAGAATGTAGCGAGCCGGCGGTGTATGTGCCAAAAAAGGCGCGCAAGTCTTTCATAACAGTTCAAGAATCAGCCGAGCACTGAGGCCACATCCAAATGAATCTTGAACACAAATCCATTGCTACCATGATATTTTATAGTTACCATCCCTCTATAAGGGACCGTAGTGGTCCAGGCAAACGCAAGCTAATAGTTGATCTGAAATTAACAGGGGCATCTGCCAGGACGTTTCACTGTAGATACTTTCATCTTTTGGCAGATTTCACATTCCAAAACATAGTTTCTGGTTTGTTTCCCCATGCGTGGCCACCAGTATCTCTGTTGTAATAATGATACTGTGGTGGAAACACTTGCATTTGCAGAGGCGAACCCTTCATGTGCATCTAAGATAATCCTAATCTATGTTTGGAATTACCCTATCCCCCACTCCAGGGATTCGAGCAAACGGAACATTGTTTGCATCAATATATATAAGCGTTTCAGTGGAAAGCCTTTTGGTAATGTTTTACCACTGTCTTTGCTTGAAGCATTGACAGCTAGAATTATTTTGCTGTCTATTTATGTTTTTGAATGAGTGATTGCAGCTACGGAAGCCGTTTGCACAGCTGACTTCGAGGCTTCATCAGTCAATTAATTCCCTTCAACGTATACGCCATCACTATGATGACTCAGCATATGTATCACATGAGTGTTTTGTAGTCCATGTCGTAACTGAACTACTTGTTCCCAAAGCATTTTATGCATGATTTTGCCACCTTTTGCATCTTTGTAATCGTTTTGAATCCAGTTTTGCAGGTTTTTATTGTAAGATTGAACATAAAAACAAGAATCGCACACTATGAGTGTGGGGAATTCGCGGTCCGTATTCTCAAGCACCATCTTGAATGCTTGTAGTTCAGCTCGTTGAGCTGTACAATCTCCTAAAGATTGTGCGTTAGTGACGATTGGCCGGAATTTACCATTGCGCTAACGACCTTTAACGATCGCGCACGCCACACTATAGGCTTGTTTACCCCCCCTGTAGCGGGTTGCGCTGATCCGTCAGTATAAATAATACATTCATACTGCTCTAGAGGCAGAATTTCAGAAGGCAGAGGACATTCTTGTTCGTATTGAAGAAATGCTTGTATCTTCAAACATGGGTCAAAAAGGTATTCAATGTCTGTTGCAGCAAGAGAATTAACCAATTGTATCCATCTTGGATGTAAAGCTTTAGCATTTGGAATGCTCGCTTTTTTCACTGCCTCTAAGACAGGTACAGGTGTAATGACCATAATGCGTTTACCCTGTGCGCGGGCTCTCCTGCCGCAGTTTGAACCGCTGTCAGAATTTACTCTGTTGAAGTGAATTTCATTTCTGTTTGTGTGTACAAATGGGATTTGTATGCTATTGGTACTTTTTCAAAGTTAAGTACATGAATCTGCATTGTCCTGGAATGATTCGGATCACTAAGTTGCGTACGTTTAAGCTTGTTTGCAAATGTTTTGTTGCTAACATGTAGTTTGCAACTAACGCAAAATTTCTGTGTGTTTTTGTGTCCAATTAGCTGTTTTGAAATCAGGTTTGAGTAGTTTGTAATGAGGTTTAACCCTTTCTGCATAATTTAGAATGTATGTTCTTCAGAAATTTAGGAAACCTAGAATCGACTGTAGGTTTTTTAGCCTTTTTGGGGGCTGGAGCAGCGCACATTTCTCTAGAGAGTTTGCTGCAATGTTTTTGCCTTCACTTGAAAGTTCATATCCTAGAAAGAGGATGTTTAAATGGGTAATTCTAGATTGAGGTTTCTTGTTTTTCTGAACATGTTGATCGTCTTTGGACTTCACATGTTCTTCCTTGTTTTCTGACTGTCCTCTTCATTCCGATTTCTTTGACGAAGTCTAAAAGGTACGAGTGGAACGTGTATCAGTATCTTGATTTCTATCAGGTTTTCTCAAATTATCCCTATTCCTGAGGTTATACCTCCTTCCAGAGGGCTCCTTTGGAGGAGACTTACCTCTGGATTGAGAACACTTCTGTTTAGAACTTTGTTTAGTGTTTTCCGACTTATTTTTAGAAGGAGTGGGAGTGTTTTTAGTAAAGACCTTTTCAGGACTTTCTGACAGTTGGGGTTTAACTGGTTTCCCACCTAAACTATCTCTGCCTAATGCTTCACCTTTATTATAGGCTAATATTATTATTGAGACCTGCCCAGTATTCCTTTTGAATCTGTTTCAGGACATCTGGTATTACCGCCATAGACGGAACACAGTGTGTTTTAGTGTAAATTGCAGCAAAGACTGTACCCCAAGTGTCGCAGTCCTCCAGATGTGGTGCAATCCCCATTGGTAAATACTGCCTCGATTTGAGTAATTTTTTGAGGTATCCAGAATGGAATTGGTTCCCGTTTTGCAGGTAATTTACGACAGAATGTAGAGTCTGTGGTGTAATTTTATTTGTGTTCCCCTGGAGGGGGGAATGCTGTGGAATCATTATTGCTGATTGGACTGTAAGAGTCTGCATGACATATTGAACCAATTGTCTATACATTTTCATTAGCTCCTTCATTTGAGCTAGTAGTGCCACATCGGTTATTTCATTGATTTCAGGATGTGTAGTATAGATGGTTAAAACCAGCCATGTGGCTCCTGGTCTACATAGTGGACCGAGCCTGGCAATGTGATTTATATGTTATAGGGCGCCTTTAAACCAGAGAGCATGCTCCTGGTATGTTGGTGGAATTTCTATATCCTCGAAAGGAATGTATTTCGTTGTTGGTGCATCTTCTTTGTAGAAGTAAAAAACATGTGTTACTGGATTTGCTTCAGGGACGACTATCCATGAATGGAATACCTCTGTCTGGTGATATTCATGTGCCTCTATCACAAAAACTACCCTACCACCTCTCGGTGTTAGGCCAAGTTTTATAGTGATGGCTTTCCTTAAATTTAGAGGTATGCTTATAGCATCCGCGTCAGTTTCATTAAAACCTGTTTGATTAAAAGCTAGTACAGCTTTGTCGCCTGAGGCTCCACCGGTTTCGGTGTTATTGTCCCCGTTTAGAGACATTTTTGTTTACTGAAAGTTTGCAGAGCAAGTTTCAAGGAAGCAAAGATAAGGTGCAAAATATTTTGGAACACTATATCCTTCAACGTTGAACAAACCAAAAAGCTAATACATAGGATTTTCGTCCTACTCAGCTATGGCGGATATTATCCCTTTACCCACTGCTGACGTCTATTGGAGTATTACGGAAAAAGGGGTCTCTGAGAAAAGCATGACTGAGTTACTTTAGTATCTAGCGTTAAATGAGTGCCTTACCAAATGTTGGGGGCCATGTAGTGTAGTTCCTATATTCCCAATAGGCTCTGCGCATTGGAATAATAAATCCTATAGATATGACGTAGGACTTTGGTCAGTAGGTCTCTATCGAATATACTAAACTTAATTATGAGTGCCACTAGTTTAGAGGTCACTAGAAACTTTCTTGAATTCACAAGAAGGGATTAGTTTCTGACAACAGCATAAACATGACAACTTTGTTTCCCTAGGACTGGAATAACTATCTTCAGAGTCGTGGAAACAATTGATAAGTATTTCACACAGTCAACCGTGCATGCTTCGTTTCTACAGAGTTTGCAGAGAAATATTGAGACTGGCGTTTTTAATAAAAGGTTTATTGAACAGTCTTCTTTCTCATGCAAGAGAGGTGAACTGTTACAATCGTTATACAGAATTCAAGGTATAATGCGTACAGCGAGAATAGTATTATAAAAGAATACTGTAATAGCATTGTATGGTTTCTAAGCCATATAAAAATACATACATAAATAACATAGGCTAAAATACTCAACTGGTGCTTCTAAAAAACGCCTACCCCAATGTACCTAACCTAGGTCTAGTACGAGGGAAGAAGTAAGTATGGACTTTAGCATAGGTTTAGTTTTTGCCAAGAATCTACTAAAGTTTGCTCTAGGTTCTAATCACCTCCGTACCTTAGAATGAAGGAGGTCTGTATCTCTGTCTCAGGACTCGATTTCCCAACACCCCTCAAGGGGAGTCAGACACACTGGAGCTGGATTTCTCAGCAGAGGAGGGCAGCTTCCTGATCAGTGCATCAGCTGGAGAGTCGGCTTTCTTCGGCACTTGCAGTAGTAAGCTGCGTCTGGCAAGTAGGTCGTCGAACTGCTTTGAACAACCGTGCTTTGCCATAGCAAGTGAAGGTATATTTATACCTTGAAGGTGTTTAGGAATGCCATGTTTGACGTAAAGTCGGGCATATGAACGTCATGAATGAACCCCTAAGGAATAGATGTTCATTGTAAAACTAACCGAGTTCTTGGAGAAATCAATATTCAACAAAGGGGAAGTCCCTAACGGCTTAAGCTGGTCTTCCAAGATATCGTTGTGACGTTTGGTGAACGGATGGAAGTAGCCATGCCTGTATTTGGGTTGCATGGGCTATTCCTAAATAAGGGCTTGATTTTTATGCCTATATAAGGGCAACGTGAATTGTGCCTATATAAGGGCATGAATCGGGAAAATCCATTCAGAATCGAAAACACCATACAGCGTTACATTCTACTAGCATTACATACTAACATTCTACTATGACTTACATTAGAATACTACACAGAGCACATGACTTTACAGAAATGAGCTCATGGTTTTATCCACAAGTCTTGAGACTAGTAGGACTGAGTCGTTCGCTTCCCACTCCTTCTATTGTATGAACTCAAACTAACACTACTTCCACAGGTATGCTACAGCGCCTAGCATCCAGAGCCCATCACTTTACAGCAATCAGCTTGCTTTGATCCCAAAGTCTTCATACCGGTAGGTGTGAGTACTTCACTCCTGGTATAGTATAAACGCACGGTAGCGGTCAGTAGTTCGTTTCCCACTTCCTGCGAGGTATAAACACCTACTAACACTACTTGGCCACGTATGCTACAAAGACCAGAACACATCACATTACAGCAATGATCTCACGGTTTAGGCTCTCAGTATCATACCCGAGTGTAGCAGCATCTCATCACCATTTCACTCTGAGCAACACTGCACTTTCAGACAGGTAGGAGTGACTACTTCGCTTTGCACTCCACCACAGACGTTACAGTGCTCCTATCTTCCTCTTTTCGCCCATTTTTCCCCTTACTCGTTTCAACAAAATCACAAAATGGCAGCCAACACTTCCTAGCAGCGCTCACAACCAATAAACATCAAGCTCGCGCTTGTAACTCCCCAGCCAATCAGAAGGCAGAATTCCCTGAACTCACAAAGCCCCTCCTTGAGTCCCCTCGGACCGTCACAGCCCCTCGTGCAGGAAGGCCAATGAGCAGGGGCTAAATGCGGAAAGCAAATTGCCACAAAGAAAGGTAAAATACCTCAACCGCTCAGGTCACCCTGGTAGGGAGGCGGGTATCAGACACATTCCATCCCTGGAAATACCAATGTGCAGTGAAGCGCAACAGTTTCATTCCAGACCCAATTGTGTGGTGGGGGCTACCGTACTGCGCGGCTGGCACGCACAGATAATATCAGCAAACACTCCCTCTGAGAAAGAAGCAGAATCCCAGAGGGGAACTGGTCGGAAAGGCTTAATTTATTCAAGCAAGACAGTTCCAGTGGCGGCGAATGTATTTTGGCGTTTCGCCTTCTTCAGTACGATGCAGTTCATTGTCCATGAAACCAGACAATATTCTGAATCCGAATTCGTACAGAGTAGGTAGGCAGCTGGTCAAAATGTCTAGCTATTCAAGAATAAAACAGGCATAGGCAATAGTTCTGGATTAAAGGAATGTTGTGTAGTAATGTGAAGCATTACAAGTAACTAGTATAGGAATTAATATGTTTTTGTGCGGAAGTAAGTAACTGTAGAATATTACTAGCAGCCCACCCCAGCGTTGCCTTGGGCAGAATGGGGCAGCATTTCAGGCTTGCGTGCACTCCCGCCCCGGCCCCCGCCCGCCATGTCATTGTCTGTGTCCCGGACAATGTCGTGGCGGGCGGGGGCTGGGGCGGGAGTGCACGCAAGCCTGAAATGCTGCCTCCAGACCCTGAGCCTTACAGCAGTTGTTCCGGGCCAACCTCCCGCACCGGCTCCCTCCCGTCCCATGCCCCAGAGCCTTACCTGAGCCGACGCTCCTCCCCGAGCTCCTCACTTCACCGCCGCTTCTCCTCGTCATCACGTACATTGCGGGCAGCGCTACGTCGTGGCCATCAGCATCGCGGCCGGCGCTACTTTCAGGGCACTACTTTTTTTTAAAGTTATATTTTTAAATTTACGTTTTTGTTTTTATTTTCTATAGCCTATGTCCATCTGCACACCCTGAGGATTACAACAATGTATTGGGTATGTGGATTGGCGCTGTGGTTCCCGAGTTTACCTTGCCAAAAGGTTTGTGTTCTCTCTTTATAATAGTAGTATAGATAAATAGATGGATGTAGGTTAAAAGGTCAGGTGACAGTGCACTGTCACGCCAGACCTAAACATCCATGTAAGATAATGACTGCCATTCTCCCATCTGTGCTACTGCCATAGAAAGACAAACACTAAGAAGTATGTAGTTATAAAATACACTTTTACTGCATTGCAATGTAATATGTGTACCCCTGAAAGTTCAAGAAAGCCAGCAGGATAAACACAAAATGATCACAGCTGGTGAAAGCAAGCACTTTTTTAATTGAACAATACAACTTCTGCCCAATCCAAACATGTATTCCTTTTCCCCAAGTTGTGGGCGGAGCCAAAGCACCTCTCTAGTGTTGCTCACATAATGGTTGGGGCCAGCTGCTGTCAAGCAAGACCATAAAAACAAGCCTTGGCATAGCCAATAGGTCTCACCTTTGGGACCTTTTAAGTATTTAGTTATGCAGCATAATATCCTTGGTGCAATAACATCAACTGTTGCATGGCTAAACACTTATACGGTCCCAAAGGTGAGACCTATTGGCTATGCCAATGCTTGTTCACTCGACGGCGGTGATATGTTTTTCGGGGCAATGAGGCTCCCACTTCATAAGAAGTACATAAATGCCAAGGTTTCAGATTGGTATGTATGACATTTTCCTAATTTTAGTGCAATTATGAGTGACATTTTAACAGCTATGAGTGACATTTTCTCTTGAGCAAAATCAAGCAATGAAAATGAGAGAAACATATAAATATCAGAAATTAAACCCATTTATGCAACGAGAAACTCTAAGAATATCTTAAAACTGGTGCAAAGCATCAGAAATGGATGGGCATTTTTTAAATGCTACCCTTTAACACCTTGATTCCAAAATGTATTCACTGTGTCTAATTCGCCCCAGCGTCCTTGGCCTCTGTCACTTCTTTCGGCTTTTTAAGGGCAGACCAGACAACCTGAAATAGTCACTTGGTAGTGGTTCCCACTTTCTAGCAATTAGATGGGAATGACAGGGCTACTCTAGTCATCTAGAGTATGTAAATGCTGGGAGAAGGGCCATTGTGCCACTGTGTTCTTGGCATCTGAAGGTAGTGCTAGTGAGTTACTAAACTGGCAGCTGCAGGAGATGCTTATTCCTTCTCATTCATACTCAGCAACATTAGATGTGCACTAAGATGCTGTTATCTCACAATCACGACGAGCCACTTGACAACTGTGTTAGTTGTCATCTAGAAAGACACTAATGCATAACACACATGCAACATAGATGCAAAGTAAAACTGATCCGAGACAGAGTGTTCTTTAGTGAAAGGTGTGTGCATGTCACAGAGCAAGAGTGATCTTTGACACATACAGTATTGTGTCTAGGGGACTGTCATGGTAGAGGTATGTCATCTGCCTAACTTGGATGGAGTCTTCTCGAAACCCAGCAATGTAACTTGACACAGAGGAAACACTTCAGGGCAATATTCTAACAAGAACAAGAGTTGAGAACCTCTGAAAATAACATGGAGTCTGCAGTGCACCTAGCCTTTCCATGATAACAAAATGCGGAGGGGTTGCATGCAGAAAGAAATGTTCCCCCTCAAACTGAACACTCACTAGGCACCCTGCATTGGTTTCAAAATGACTAGTTTAGCAGCGTACACCCTAATAAAAAGATCATTACCCCGATCTGTGCGGGCCACCCGCGTTGGCATGCCGCTACCTGCCCAGCCCCCACAGCCTGTCTTTGTCACAGAACCAGGCTGTGATTTAGTAACACTCCGGCTTGGAGGCACGCTGAAAGTAGAGTAGATGTTGGACCTTGGAGTGTGACTTCCAAACACCGAACAAGTATAGTGAGCGACAGACTCCCTGCAGTGTGTGGCAGCTCAGAATATAACACGATCATGACGGCTCTGTGCCCTCATTCTAAAACACATTAGAATCAGCAACTTAAGAATGCTACCTCACTCCAGGCTAGCCACTTACTTTATTTTTGCTGTTCAGAATGGTACGGGCCTACCTGGAGCTTGCCGCCGCACCGTCTGCTCAGACTACTGGCCTGCGGCAACACTAGCTGAGCATGATTGAGGCTGAGCTAATTAGGCTGCACAGTGATGTCTGCACCGGGGACTGGTGAGTAAGGAACCACATTTCAGCACCCGCCTGATGCAGTCCCTGGTACACTCAGCCCCCGGGCCGGTGAGGGCAGAACGCAAAGCCGGGAGATCTTTAATTATTGCCAGCGAAGCACTCTTACATTACTCTTATTTCACGTCCCTATCTAACTTCGGGGCTAGGTAGGCACACACACTTACTTGAAGAGAGCAGCTGCATTTCACGCAGCAATGCTGGCTGCCTATCTCGCCTCTCTCTGTGTTGTGACCGGCCGCCTGAATCAGGTTCGCTCGGGCCGGCTGGCTGAGCTGCACAGTTCCTGGTGCCGCAAACGAACCACTCCAGCCGCCGCAGGCGTTCTAAGGGACTCTGCCACCACCCGGGCTTTAGTGAGAGAGCTGAGTCAGGCGCGCGTGATGCAGCGGGCGTGGGATTAATGTACCCCGCCTGCTGTGACCTCATCAAGACCAGCCTGGAGCCATTTCTAGGATCAGTTGCTGCCCGAGAACTCATGAAAATGAAAGTATGCTGCGCTCCCGCGTGGCGATTCACATACACTTGCTACATTGTAGCAAGCGCCGCAACTCAAAACCCAGCCCCCAAGAAGTCTCCCCTGAAGTCTCCCAGCACAAGCTGCCTGCCTGTACCACTGACGCAAGTGTTTTATAAGAACAGCGCTTGATAGGCACAGACTCTAATATGCGTGACTTCGCATTTCAGTGCAGTGTGCGGACCACCTCACTGAAGTGCGGTAGAGTCACGCCTGATGCGTGATACTTGGCAGGGCTGGATGTATACCGCGCGGTGGGCACCATAATGCAGGGTGGGCACCTGCAATTAAAACAGCAACACTCGGGGTGGGCACCCGCTGTGTCCTTTATCACGGGCATGCTGCCAAGGTTTCAGATTGCTGTGAGTGTCTTTTTCATAATTTCAATGTAAGTGACATTTCAACAACTATGAGTAACACTTTCTCGCAAGCAAAATCAAGCATTGAAGACAAGGGTAACATGTAAATAGCATAAATTGCATCCATTTGAGCAACAAGAAACTCGAAGAAGAACTTAAAATCACTGTAGGCACCAGAAATGGAAGTGCACTGCCACAGACTGCTGGCACTGCAGCTGGTCTGAATATGATCTAATTAATCTGATCATTCACGACAGTTCATCAGACGATCCTTTGTATTTTAGATTTACTGCCATAGTGTGAGACATTTCATCAAAATTAATATAAAGTAGGGTTACCCTCCCCGACCCCCAGTCCGGTCCCAACACTTGAACAATACCCTGCACAACCCCAGCACTACCCTGAACCCTTAAACTCTACCCCCAGCACGACCCCAACCCCCAGTTCGGTCCATACACTCAAACACTACCCTGCACGACCCCCCAGCACTACCCTAAACCCTAAAACACTACCCTACACGCCACAAACACCACAACACTACCCTAAATCCTTAAACACTACCCCCAGCACAACCCCACGACCCTCAGTCTGGTCCCTACACTCAAGCACTACCCTGCAAGACCCCCCAGCACTACAACACTACCCTACACTAATCAAACACCACAGCACTACCCTAAACCACTACCCCAGCACGAACATCCCCCGACCCCAGTCTGGTCCTCACACTTAAACACTACCATGCACGATCCCCCAGCACTACCCTGAACCCTAAAACACTACCCTGCACTACACAACATTACCCTAAACCCTAAAACACTACCTCCAGCACGACCCCCGACCACCAGTCCGGTCCCTACACTCAAACACTACCCTTCACGACCCCCCAGCACAACCCTAAACCCTAAAACACTACCCTACACTACACAAACACCACAACACTACCCTAAACCACTACCCCCAGCACGACCCTTCCCTGACCCCCAGTCCGGTCCCCACACTTAAACACTACCATGCACGACCCCCAGCACTACCCTGAACCCTAAAACACTACCCTGCACTACACAACACTACCCTAAACCCTAAAACACTACCCCCAGCATGACCCCTGCCCCCAGTCCTGTCCCTACACTCAAACACTACCCTGCATGACCCCCCAGCACTATCCTAAACCCTAAAACACTACCCTACACTATACAAACACCACAACACTACCCTAAACCACTACTACCCCCAGCACGACCCTCCCCCGACCCCCAGTACGGTCCCCACACTTAAACACTACCATGCACGGCACCCAGCACTACCCTGAACCCTAAAACACTACCCTGCACTACACAAACACCACAACACTACCCTAAACCCTAAAACACTACCCCCAGCATGACCCCCGTCCAGTCCCTACACTCAAACACTACCCTGCACGACCCCCCAGCACTACCCTAAACCCTAAAACACTAACTTACACGACACAAACACCACAACACTACCCTAAACCCTAAAACACTACCCCCAGCACGATCCTCCCCAAACCTCCAGTCCGGTCCCCACACTCAAACATTACCCTCTACGACCCCCGAGCACTATACACTAAAACCTGAAACACTACCCTAAACACTGCAACACTACCCTTAAAGACTACCCCAGCACGACCCTCCCCTAACCCCCCAGTCTGGTCCCAACAGTCAATCACTACCGTGCACGATCCCCCAGCACTACCCTAAACCCTAAAACACTACCCTACACTGCACAAACACCACACTAGTATAATAAATAACGCATAAAAATAGTATAATAAATAAGGCACTGATCTACCATTCAGCATGCAGCTTGAATAGAATGTTAATAGTAGTCTGTTTAAAGTCCAGTAGTATTCAAATTGTTTGTATTCACTAAATGTTCTGCATTGTAAATGAAGACTATGCGACTACAAATAAGTATGTGCTTAGTATTCTGTTAGTATTCAAGAAGTACCACTCACATATCAGTAGACTTCATGCACTTGCCTTCCAAAAAAGAATACTACTGAATACTAAAATTGGCATAAATTAGTCTTCGAATGCTATAAAAAGACAGGTTAACCACTAAATGTATTATTCCACTTTGGTAAGGACTTGTTTAACAAGGAAATCGGGCAATCACCGGAATTCGTTGCTATATATATAATGATGTTCTTTCTAATGTCAGCGGTTTGCACCGATTACAATTTCTAAACGGTTACAGTCTGTCTCCGACAGGCCTCTTCATTCCAAAATAAACCCAACGCACTTGTCCTGCATTTGGGAATGCCAAAGGTGTTGGAGTGTTGGGATCCACTCATTGCCTACCCTATTTTCAGTGTGATTCGCAAGGGTTCGCAATTTGTACTTTGTGATTCATAATTGTAATTTCGAATTGCAAAACACTTTTGAGTCATGTGACTTCAAAGATTTTAAGTTTGAAAAGTCAGCTGCACTGGCTTTGCCAATTCAAAGCCATATAATATTTAAGCCTAAGTAAGTATGTTTGTTGAGAGTAACACAGTATCACATTTCTTTATGGTAAAATTAAAAAAATACATAATTTGAAAGGAAATACAAAACACTTTGAGGATAAACCAATCGTGCGTCCCTTAGTGCTGTCTGCTATATAAGATGGCTGTGTTTCAATGTGATTAGCAGTAAACTCAAACCTCTAATATTTAATACTTAAGTTTTTATATCTCTCACAGTACAGTAAAACTCCCATTGTTGTCTCATCAATATGAAGACCTTGTGAAATGTCAGGAACCCAAGGCAGCATCTCGTGATTTAACTGTTTACTCATTTGATTTATGAGTTGAAGGTATTCCAAGAACTGTTCAATACAAGTTTATGGTGATTAATTCATGGGCCAATAATTGAAAGTTGTTTGTCCACTAGAGAAATACAGGATCTGGTCATTATCAATTGATCACAAAGACATGCTCTTGAAAAGTTAGATTTTTCTTTTTCTTTTTTTTAAATGGACAACTAAGTAAGTGTGTTAGCAGGTCACCTTGACTCACTTTTGATGCTGGAGTAGCATGTGATAACTTTTCAAAGCCTGCCTAAAATTAGTGCTTACGTAGGCAGTTAGCACCAGCCTCTGTCCATCTTTAATGGGCTATACCCCCTCACCTTTCGCCCAAAAAGAAAAGTGTCTGTCAGGCTCAGCAAAGGTAAGCCTGACAGACACATTTTATTTTCACGTCACTTGCCAGGAACTAGACATATACTAAATGTGCAGGATCCTGGTGTCCTGAGCTGAACTTTGCGAGGCTGAAGATGTTGCGGCTCCTGTAGGTGTGAGCTCTTCAGTGTGACAAAGTACCTCAAGGCCCTTCCCATATGACGAGGGAGAACGTCACTGATAGCCTCAGACCTAGGCACTTCAGGTCTAAGTCCTGAAGTGCCCAGGGCCGTGTAGCAATCACTGACACCTCTTCACAGAGTGGGGTCAGAAACTCTCACTGACCCCATCCCACTCTTTGATGAGTAGAGACTGCTGCCTCCCTGCATTGGCTGACCTAAGGTCTGCCAATGTGGGAAGGCAGCAGTCCCACCCTCCTGGGACCTCTGCTACAGAGCTGTGGTGCAGGCAGGTTTTTTATGTTTGGTGAATGTGTGCATGAATAAATGAGAGTGAGTGTTGTGAATGGCTCTGTGTGTGTGTGTGTGTGTATGTGCACATGTGTGAATGCACCGGTGTGAGTCACTGTTAATGTGTATTTTTAGGTCCCATCCACCTCCCCTCCCTGCTAAAAGTACCAGCCACCACTGATCGGCACACTCATAAACTACTGACTAACGTACCTGTTAACTATATTTTTAGCAGAATTGATGATTAATATATTAAATCTGCTATTTGTAAACAAAGATACAGACTTGTGTTTTGCTTTGTATCTTCTAATATAAACTGTGTAATATTGTGAAAGAGATTTTCACATATTCAATGGTTTTGTTTCAAAACCTATATGCTGTGCAATTTGTGTGCCAGCCTCCCTCACTGCTTAAACGGTTAAAAGCTAAGGGGCAGATTTACAAGAAAGTGACTCAGTGCATTCCGCAAGCCATTTGCCTGTGCCACACAGAGTCACTTTCAAAGCACAGGGATGCAACATATTTACAACAATATGTCGCATCTCTGTGCTTCCTCCTGCGCTGGTGCACAAACTGCTGCCATGCATGTCATGGGGAGACTTTAACCGCATCGCTGCTGCAGTGATTTTTCCCCTACGTGGCTTTTTTTCAAAAGCCGCGTTATCCGCACACGCCCCCCGTGGCTGATGACGAGCTGAGCTCGTCATCAGCATCGAAGGGGGTAAACAATCACTACAGGCATTTCATTCCTTCAATGCAGCACACATTGAAAGAGGAAAAAACGAGGAAAAATGAAAAAAATTCTCCACGTTGTGCCTCGCTACGGCTTTCCTGGGGAGGAGTAGCAGTCGCACGAATTTCCAGATTTACGATTCCTTGTAAATCTAGAAATGTGTCTGGTTCCATGGGTGTTGCGTAGGAACACCCACAGCAACACCCATGGAATGCCCCTTTCACACAAAATGCTGTGTGTAAAGGGGCCATATTTACAAGGAGGGGAAAAGCCAAGAAGGGTGGCTTTTCCTGCCCTTGTAAATATGGAGCAGTAAATGCGCCATCGGTATGACACAAAAAGTGACGTACTGGTGGCAGTGCAGGGGGCTTGTAAATCTGCCCCTAAAAATGTTTCCAGTAGCGTTTCACAGGTCAAATGTCAAATAAGTGCTAGGACTTGATGCTTGTTGCAATTACTTGTCTGTTAAAAGCTTTGCCCCTAAAATACATAGTTCTGAGTAAAACATGTTAAATGCCTAGCTAAAGGCTTGGAACATTTTAAAATACATATAGAAAGGCAACTGCAATTCATATTCGCTACTTGTTTTGTTTTACTTGCGTTCCCATCAACATTAGCAATAAACAACCACAGGATATTAGAGGGGGGTCAATTGTTTAATAATAGTTGTTTAAATTAGATGGAGAGCCATCCAGTGAGAGTTGGAATTTTATAAAATTATGCTCTGTGTTTGGAATCTACAGAATGAAGCATAAATGAATATATTGTTGAGTGGTGAGTAGGGGACTAGTTTGATTTCAATGATGCTCTTAATGCCTTGCTTCTGACTTTTTAGGTGCTATTATTAAAATGAGTTACTATTGCATGAATGACTAGTACTCAATTAACTGATTACAAAAAAAAAAAGTGGAGTTAAATATTCAGACTCGTGCCCCTTTGATCATACATTAAAGCAAAAGATACTGTGCCGAATTTTTGAAACGGCCTCAGCCAATGACAATCCTTAGCGCCACATTTCTTTAGAGCATTATTTAAACTGGTCATAGGTTGCTGGTGCTAAGGTCTAGGGGGATATGCTAGAGAAGCTGGGGCTGGAATGTCTACTTTAGAACACTATCAACTCTGCCTGGCCTCTGTGTGGAGTGGATGGTGGGCAAACCACAATGCTAGAATATGAATAGTTACCACTGACTGAGATTAATTCAACCTTGACACCCATCGCTTTTTTTGTTTCTAGGTCGTCTGCAGATCTCATGTCAGGGGCGCATGTTAATTATCTAATCTACCTCCCTAGCAGATGAAGGATGGTTTGCAGCCTCTGTCACTAGCCGCTTGATGTTTATTTTCCTTTTGTGATTAGGCGCATTGCAGATTTTAGACATGTAGACATTCCACAGCTGAAACAGCTATCAGCATAAACCAATTACTATCGGCACAATTGCTTTAAACAATGTGCTATTGAGTAAATATAACACACAGAGATGCACACAGACTCTTGTCATTACCTACTGGCGGTCGCCAGTAGGTAGTTATAGTTAGGACCTATTTTCCATTGGAAATTCACAACATTCTATTTCCAATATCTTTGGCGCCGGTTAATGAATCTTCGCAAAATTTTCAAAACTCGTGTGGCGCTCCGGCCCGCTCTTATCCTAAAAGTTTCGGGGTGATTTGGCATGTGGGGGCCGAGAAAAAAGGGGGTCCCAATACGTGTTTTCCCCATGCAATTTCCCATAACAAACTTTACACATGGCTACAGCCCGAACTGCTGAGCAGAATTACACCCAATTTGGCAAAGAGGTAGTTCTTGATTCAGAAAGAACCCTTTTTGTTAAATGGTGTAAATCCATTTAGTAGTTGCTGATAAAATCAAAAGTAAAAACTCATATATATCTATGGCCGCGCAGGGACCGGTACCCCCGGGGCTTCAAAATACATGGGTGGGGGGGTTCAAAGGCCCCCCAAGCACTGGGGACCGCCACCCCCGGGGCTTTGTGACAATATATGCGGGGCTCATGGCCCCCCACAGCCCCGGGGACCACCACCCACCGGGGCTGTAAATTTTAACATGGGGGGCATGCAAGCCCTCCCAATCCCCGGGGATCGCCACCCTCCTGGAGCCCTTGATGGCCCTGGGGACTGCCACCCCCCAGGACCGCCTCCTGCAGTGTCCCGGGGTGCCCACCCCTGGGACACTGTGGTTTGCTATGGCAGGGCGGGAGCCTTGCAGCTCCTGCCCTGTCATAGCAAACTTAGTTTGGATTTTGAAAGAGAGAGCATAAAAACCTGCTCTCTCTTTCAAAATGCAAACCAAATTGCATTTCCATACCGGGAGCTGCATCTTAGCAGCTCCCCATGTGAAAAACCATTGCCGGATAACGAGGGACGCGGGGAGCAGGTGGGACCCTGGGGGGAATGGGGACCCCCCCTACGGCCCTCAACTGAGAGATTCAGCCCCGGGGGATGGGGTCCCCGGGGCTACAAGTGGCCCGGAAGTGGGGGCCACGCGGCCCTCCTCCCCAAAATTAAAAAAAAAAAATGTCATAAAAAAACAAAGGCCGGCCCCGGAGGATGGGGGCCATGGGACCATAAGTGGCCTGAGAAGGGGGGGCAACGTAGCCCCCTTAAAAATAATTTTTTAAGAAAAGGCCATGCCCTGGGGGATGGGGTCCCCGGGCCTGATTAAGGCCTTAGGAGGGGGGCCACGTGGCCCCCTTCCAAATTTGAAAAGATTAAAATGAATAGGGGGCAGGCCCTGGGTGATGGGGTCCCCAGGGCCAATACAGTAGAAAAAGAAGGGGGGGGGGGCACACAACCCCCTCTTCTTAAAAAAAATAATAATAAAAGACTGGCATCACGCCGGAGGCCACACCCACTCCTTGCAGAGCATTGTGCAAATGTCTGTTTGCAGATAGGGAAAGAATTCCCCTTGAATACTTTGGGTCCCTGGGGCCAACTAGCCCACCAGGAACCTCCAGTATGCGCCAGGGGCTGAGCTGCAGAGTGGTGTTCAGAGGCCATGCCCCTTTTTACACCTCTCTGCAACGCAGCTCTGTAGCACTTAATGGAGGTAGCTGGTGGGCTAGTTGCGCCCCAGGGACCCTCAGGATTCATGGGGAATTAATTCCCCAACTTAAAACGCACCACGGGGCGCATTGCAGAGTGTTGTAAAAAGGGGCCTGGCCTCTGAACACCTCTCTGCAACGCAGCTCTCTGGCGCCTACTGGAGGTACCTGGTGGGCTAGTTGGCCCCCAGGGACCCTCAGGATTGAGGCAGAATTAATTCTCCAACTTAAAACGCGATACAGGGCGTGTTTGCAGACATGTCACGTCAGGCCAAGCCCCCTTCCTTCACCATTGTGCAAACGCGCCCTGTGGCGAGTTGAAAGTTAGGGAATTAATTCTCTTTGAATACTGAGGGTCCCTGAGGGCCAACTAGCCCAACAGGTATCTCCAGTATGCGCCAGGGAGCTGCGTTTCAGACAGGTGTTCAGAGGCCACGCCCCTTTTTACACTTCTCTGCAACGCAGCTCTCTGGCGCTTACTGGAGGTACCTAGTGGGCTAGTTTAATCTCTCACCTTAGAACAGCCACAGGGCGCATTTACACAGTGGTGAAGGGAGGGGATAGGGCCTGAGGTGACGTGTGCAAACATGCCCTGTGGTGCGTTTTAATTTGGGGGAATAATTCCAATTCAATCCTGAGAGACCCTGGGGTCCAACAAGCACAACAGGTGCTTCCAGTAAGCGCCACTGCGCTGCGATGCAGAGACATGGTGCAGGCCGTGCCCCTTTTTACACCTCTCTGCAATGGCGCTTACTTAAGGTACCTAGTGGGCTAACTTGACCCTAGGGACCCTCAGGATTCAAGAGGACTTCATCTCCCAACTTTAAATGGCCAAAGGGCGTGTTTACACAGTTTGGAAGGGAGGGTACGGGCCTGAGGTGACGTGTGCAAATACGCCCTATGGTGCGTTTTAAGTTGGGGAAATAATTCCCCTTCAAACTTGAGGGTCCCTGGGGGATAACTAGCCCACCAGGTGCTTCCAGTAAGCGCCACTGCGCTGCGTTGCAGAGAGGTGGTCTAGGCCATCCCCCTTTTTACATCTCTCTGCAACACAGCTCTGTAGCGTTTACTGGAGGTACCTAGTGGGCTACCTGGACCCTAGGGACCCTCAGGATTCAAAGGAACTTAATCTCCCAACTTAAAAGGGCCATAGGACGCGTTTACACAGTGGTGAAGGGAGGGGACGGGGCCTGAGGTGACGTGTGCAAACACGCCCTGTGGCGCATTTTAAGTTGGGGATATAATCCCACTTCAATCCTGAGGGACCCTGGGGGCCGACTAGTCCACCAGGTGCTTCCAGTTAGCGCCACTGTGCTGCGTTGGAGAGAGGTGGTCTAGGTCATGCCCTTTTATACACCTCTCTGCAACGCAGATCTGTGGCGCTTACTGGAGGTACCTAGTGGGCTAATCGAATCCCAGGGACCCTCAGGATTCAAGGGGACTTTATCCCCCAACTGCAAATGCCCACGGGGCATGTTTGCACACATGTCACCTCAAGCTTTCACCTTCACCAGTGTGCAAATGCACCCGTGGCACGTTTTAAGAGGTAGTTTTAATCTCCCTGCCCTATTATGTACTAGGGGCTGATAGAGGAGGTATTGCTAATCACAGGGGTACCCCAATGCATAGTGTTCCCTAGTGTATGTATTCTAAGTGTCATTTAGCATACAACTGGCTCTAGGCCTGGTTAGTCAGAGTCAGTTAACACCAGTACCCGTCTGAAAAAGTTGTGGGCACAGGATGATTTTTTAACAAGGCCTCTTTCTGCTCCTCTGTTGGTTCTGTTTGCACATGTCTTGATTCTTCCAGCACTTTTCTTTGTCTTTAAGGACTTCTGTTGCTTCTTTCTGCATTTCTTTTTTCTTTCTGTGCATTTTTTCTTCTTTCTTCACATGTCCTACCACTGTAAGCATAGTTAGAAACTAGCATTTAAAAAAACTTTGAAATTCACTAAAAAAACATAGGTTTCAGTTACGTTAAAGTTAGAAATTAGCATTCAAAAAACCTTAGAAATTCACTGAAAAAAACATAAGTTTCAATGCATTTTAGTTAGCTGGACATTTCACTCGTACAAAACCATTGAAATTCCCCCGTTACAGTTTGTTCAGCTAACTATAACTCGCGTGCCCGCAATGCACTGCTGATGACGTCACATATTACATCATTCATGACATGGTCAGTGACATCACTCATGACATCACTGATGACATCTCAAATGACATCACTGATGATATCATTGATAACATCACCCTTGTGATAGAGTGGCAGACCTTCTTTCACCCTGATATAACCTTTGATACACACACTCACAAATAGAAACTAACATTTTCAAAACAATGGATATGCCAATGGCAGTTACAACAACCTATTCAGTAATTCCAAGATCTACACATATATCAATTCATTCACCAACAGTCCTATACAGTCACTCATACATGTACTCACTCATCATATGTACTTATACACCTATACATCCTGTTAGACAGTGACACTCATTCATAGAGTTACTCACACACATAGTCACACATGCAAACAAAGTATCAAACATCCATTAAATTGCATATACAGTTATACACACACCACCACACTTACTGCTACAGAAACTTACACATACTTACTCTCTTAAGCAATTCCTTATAGAAACACTTACTAATTTATACAGGAACTCTTCCAATCTCTCTCTCACATATACTCACTTATATACACCAATACTCACATATACTGGTTTAAAACATATGTAGTTACTCATAAAGACACTATTGAGACAGTCATTCACTCACTAACACACCCATACACTAACTCATCCACCCATACAGTCCTGCACACATGCTGTCTTCAACACATAAAACAGTGAATCACTCATTGATGCATCTATGCACTATGTAATACGCCCAACTGAACCATGCAGACACTCAAACACTCATACTGATACTCAAAAAAAACAACTAATAACCCATATAGATACTCCTGTAGCTACTCACCAACCCATGCAGTCCCTTATACACAAAATGAGAGACTGATACAGATATTTACATAATTAGACATTATTCACTAACCCATGTATTCACTAAGATACACTTAATCAGTCAGTTATACAATCAATGTTTAAAAAAAAAAACATCCTTTCACAGAACTAACTTAAGACAAAATCCTAAACTTACTACCATTTTGGTATTTACAGAAGGCACTTACTAATTTTGGTATTCACAGAAGGCACTTACTCATTTCAGTATTTACAGAAGTTAGGAGTCCTAACTTTAGGACTCCTAAATGCCTTCTGTGAATGCTGAAAGTCTTCAAGTTAGGATTTTTCTGAGTGTAGGAGTAGTAAAGTTAGGACTCCTAACTTTGGGACTCCTAAATGCCTTCTGTGAATGCCGAAAGTCTTAAAGTTGGGATGTTTCTCAGTTTAGGAGTAGTAAACTAACTTTACTACTCCTAAACTGAGAAAAATCCTAACTTTAAGACTTTCGGCATTCACAGAAGGCATTTAGGGCCCGATGTAGGAGCCCTAATACCGGTCGGAAACGGCCGATTTCGGCCGTTTCCGACCGGTATTAGGGTTTTCTAATGTAGGAGCATGCTTTACAGAATCGGTATTTTACCGAATCTGTATTTACAGATTCGGTAAAATTACCGAATCGGTAAATACAGACTCGGTAAAAATACTGATTGTGTAAAAGCACATGTAGGTAGCACATCTTTGAGTGCTGCAGGCCTTTTAGATTCGGTATTTTACCACCCAATCCAATTGGGTGGTAAAATACCGAATCCAGGTGTGCATGCACATCTGTGCATGCACACCTGTGCAATGTGACACACAGACATGCCCTTAGGTCATGTCTGTGTGCCACATGGCACACAAGTCCGGAATTGGGGTGCCGGAGGGTGTCAAAGTGACACCCCCTGCACCCTTGCAAAAATCGTAATTTACCGAATCGGTAAATACCGATTCGGTATTCACCATTGATTCCTATGGGCTTCAAGGCCCATAGGAATCAATGGGGGATACCGATTCTGTATTTACCGAATCGGTAAATACCGAATCTTACAGATTCGGTATTTACCGATTCTGAAATACCTACATGTGCCCCCTTCTATTTTACCACTTCTTAAATACCGAATCGGTAAAATTCGGTATTTTAGAAGTGGTAAAATAGAATTACCTACATCTAGCCATAGGACATCCTAAAGTTAGAACTTTCAATTTGGATTGCTGAAAAATACTTGCTGGGTCCCCACGCTTCAGGAAGCAGCTTATCAGGCCTCTGAACTCCTTCTTATGCTGTGCAGACAAAGCAGATATATCTGAGAATAATTTAACTGAAAAATTGTCACTATTCTGATATATTTTGTTACAAATAGAACATGCCAAAATGTTATCCTTAATTCTTAAGTCACCAAAGTTTACAATAATTGTTTGTGGATATTTGGCATTAGTATACTGGATTGCTGGTAAATGATGGGCCCGCGTGATAGTAAGGTCGATCTCCTGTACTGCTACTTCTGGACACACATATTTATAAATAAGGTCCGAAAGGACTTCTATTACTGAGCGGCTATTTTCAAGACCCCCAGGAACTCTTCTTATGCGTAGGTTGCATCTTCGTGGCCGATTTTCCTCATCATCCACCTTGCTTTGAAAGTTGGCTAGCACAGATTGTAGTTTGGTCGCTTGTTCAGTTTGCCGTGGTGTACTATCTTCAAGATCTGATATACATTGCTCTGCATCTGTGATGTGTGACGTAAACTGTTGAATATGAGATTGAATTGAACACAGCTGTGATTCAGTTTTCTTTTGAGCTTCTTCCTGTGCCAGTTTCATACTTTTAAATTCTAGCAGATTTCTTTTTAGCAGGGTATGTGTGGAGTCCTCCTGCGCTTCCACTTTCTTTGTAATTTTGGGCACCGGTGCAGTCTGCAAAATCGAAGAGCTTGTGGGTATGGTCACGGGTGGAACTTCAGTTGTGGCCTCCATGGCAGTGGTAAGCAGGGAGGTGTCCACAATTAAGCTCAGCGTGGTCTCCCCAGAAGAACACTCATACTGGACATCAAGGTTTGTAGTTAACTTCTATGTTAAAGGGCTGATCGATTTATGCTGTTCCCTTGCATTGAGACATATAAATAATGGATATGCTGCCCACTGCTTGCTACCCAAGAGGACCTTTGTTGTTGGAACTTCATTTGGTACTATCATGCTTGCATCCATTGTCTGGGGAGAGGCAGGGCTTGCTGCGTGTCGGCGAGGCTCTATTGTATTGCAAGTGTCCCTAACTAGCAAGTGACCCAATCAGCTGCTCGATCTTTAATCCACTGTTGCCCATTACTTTCTATGGCCCAATTGTCTAAGTGCCTCATTGAAGGAGTCACTCCTGGGTTCTCCGCTGAACAGCCTAAATTCATTTTCCTTCATGGAAGGATTCTGGCTACGATTCATTGTACCCCGTGTGGAGTTTGCTACTAGCCGGTTTTTAATAGTGCTGTCTCTGGAGATTCTCTTCATGATCCTCATAGAATAGCACTTTAAGAAGGTAATATGAGAAGGTATGTAAGCTGCACCCAAAACTGACTAGGCCGCTTCCACGCCCATCCCGCCCTGTCTACCATCATAGGGGCAGCCTAATGCCTACCCTTGTGGTTCAAGACCCAGTGATTGTAGCACTAGGGGTGTAAATCTATTGCTGCAGGCATAATGGCAGTATCATTTGTAAAATAGTGAAAGCTGTTTTTTTCCGACCTTTGCTTGTGTGTTTAATCTTTGATCCTTCCAGGCACCAGAAGTGGATGACTGTTCTTGGCTTCTGTGTGGTATCCTCCCCAGCTCCATATTCTGACAGGCATCATTGAGCACAGCAGTCCAGCCCGAGTCTGCGAGTCCACTATGACCACACAGGTCAGGCCTTCTGCCAAAACGAAACAAGCTCTCCTGCTGTCTTTCGTTGCCCCGTCTGGCTTGGTCCTACCTATGCTGCAGCAGCTTTGTGAGCGCTACGCCTGCTGTGATAGTACTGGTTGGGCCGTCTATGAAAATGGAGTGAGCTATCCCGCTGCCATTCATTTGCCCGGTCATACAAGGTCCTGCCTCATCACTGAAGCTCCATGCTGACCCCATCCTTGATATGCACCTAGGACAATATTCTTGTATTTGGAGAGAACAGACACCTTCACAATGCCAGGTTAAGAAAAGTCATGGACATTTTAAGTAAGCATGGTCTTACTGTAGAACTTCAATTCAATTCAATATTGCTTTATTTCGATTTTGGTTGCAAATCATAAAAGCATACATTACAAAACATACATATTTTATAAATACATACAATCATTTAACCATTTATAATACATTTAAAAGTACATTATTTGCAAGCTAAAAATGTAATTCGATTGGCAACCTGCAAGTTGAATTTAGATATCTAAGCATTACTTATTAAGTCTATAAAATTCAGGTTTCAATTTGTTGTGGTGAGTGCTCAAAGGTCAAACGGTGGCAAAGAACACATTTAAGGAAGTTTGCCACTAAGAAAACCAATCGCTCACCCTGTAACAATTGTAGGAACAGCAATGCTGGACGATATTGTTTAAAACCAGTGCTCCTTAGAATGGGTACCAGCCATTTTTTCCTAAGGTTGTAATAAAATGTACCAAAAAATAAAATATGGGAAGTGGATTGCAGCGAATGCCCATCACAAGGACAAGGGGGGAGTACTTTTGCCCAATTGTTTCTAGTAGGGTATGTGACCGATCTATGAAAGGAATTCATTCTAAACCTTACCAACAGATGTCGTTCGTAACTTGTGGTGTTATAGGTGAGGTATGGTTGTATTGAAGGTTCCGTTTGTGTAAGCAAGGCGTGAGTAACAGAAGGTTTCGTAATCTCACTGGTTAATCTCAAAGCCTCTAAATGAGCCAAACATTTCTTTTTTAGAACCTTTCTCGGTACCTCACGAATTAGGGAGGGATTAGAATAGTATTGGTCCCAACCCAAATCTTGAAAAAATCTCGCTACATAACGCAGCCACCTTGAGTTACTGGCGTCATCCATTTTCAAGCAATCGGAGAGAATATGTTGGGTAAAAATTGCCTTTTCTGAGGTCCATATCCTGTGCCACAATAACAATGGTTCAATTCTTGCTAGGTCCGTGATGTATGAGAGACCTAGCTCAATGTGGCAGGCAAGAGTACCCGTACTACCAGGTACTCCTAGTAGATATCTAAGAAAAGTATTTTCAACCCGTTGGATGCTGTCGAGTGCAACAAAACCCCAAAGGCCCGCCCCATACAGAGCCACAGAAAGACTTTTGGCTCTGTAAATCTTTAACATTTCCAAGGGTGCTCTCTTCCCCAACTTTCTGGCAAAATTAGTTAGGGCTGCTGTGGTTCTTAGAAAAAGCAACTTGTGTATGTCCACAGCAGCTCTCCATGAAAGTTTATGATCAATTGTTATGCCTAGATAGCAGTATTTGTCAGTAGTCGCTATTTTTTCCTTATTGAGGTAGATCCCCCTCATTTGTTTTTTGCGACTTGAACCCACCTTCATAACGAAGGTTTTGCTAATATTTATTTTTAAATCCAGACCAGCCATAAACTTTGACTACCTATCCAGGTTCTTTTGAAATTCAATTGGGGTGCGGGCTAGTATTACTGTATCGTACGCATACAGTAATGCAGGGATTGGGCGATTTTCCACCATTGGGAGATCTTGGAAGTTTTCCAACATCTATCTTTCTAGCCCATTGGTGTATAAGGTAAAAAGAAGGGGAGCCAGGACACATCCCTGCCTCACCCCTCTTTCTATAGGGAAATCCTCCGCCAACTCTCCTCCTGTTCCATAGTGGACTTTGGCTGTGGCATTGGAATAGAGTTCCCTCAGGAACTTCACTTCGTTTGATGGGGCCCCCATATCGGTCAACAAGGACCAAAGTTTAGAATGGGAGACACAATCAAACGCAGATGATAAATCCACATAGATCATATACAGGTCTCCGCTTTTAATGAAAACATATTTATCAATTAGGAGGGAAAGATTTAGGGCCTGCTCAGTGGTACCTACTGTAGAACTTACCAAACGTAAGTTTGCTGAAGAGAAAGTATCATACTTGGGGCATGAGATTGGGGTGGAAGGTGATAAATATAAGGCTTCTTTAGCCAATGCTATCAAAGAAGCTCCAGCTCTGAGTTGTAAGGATGAGTTAAGGTCCTTTTTAGGTCTTGTAGAATATTGTTCAAAGTTTATTCCACATTTTGTAGAAAGGAGATTTCATGTGAGGCAATTACTAAAAACTAAAACGAAATTTGAATGGTCTACCTTTGCCAAGAGGAATTTCAGCTGATCACTTTGACCATTTACAAAGTGTAAGCTTTAGAGTGTTTTGACCCTCATTTAGACAGTTGTATCACTACTGATGCCAGTGGAAAAGGCATTGGAGCTATTTATTCAAAAGAGACAAGGATAGAAAGAAGTTGATTGTTTCTTTCACATCCTGGGCATTAACTCCAATGGACAAAAATACTCTCCAATTGATGGAGCAGCACTTGCATTTGTCTGGGCCTTAGACCATTTTAAAGCCTTCATATGGGGCAAACCTGTTACAATGATATGTGCTCATAAACATTTAGTTAAACTTCTAACTACAGAAGGAAGTGTTAGTGCATCTGCCAGATTTGCTAGGTTCTCTATGTGCATGCAAGGTTACATCCATAAAGTTGTGTACTTACTTGGCAAGGACAATGTTTTAGCTGATTGTCCATCCAGGTTGCCTAAAAAACTGGAGGAGTGCAAAGATGATGTATGGAATATTTTTCAAGTTGCATTAGAGCATGGAAATAGTGATCCTGTGGTGAGAAAGGAGGAATGGTTAGTTGAGTGTGGAAGGGGTGAAGAACTTAAACAAGTCAAGGAATGTATTCAGAGTAATTGGACAAACAAAAGAAAAATGATTCAAAACACAGACCTTTTTTGGAAGTAAGGTCGCAGCTGACCCTGGATAATGATACTGTAGTAAGAGGGGAAAGAAAAGTACTTCCTTTTGGTTTAGGTAAATCTGTCATCCAATTATGTCATGAGTGTCATTTTGAAATGGTGAGGACAAAGTGTGTAGTGAGTGATTACTTTTGGTGGCTAGGGCAGGATGCTAAGATTGAGAGGTATGTAAGGAATTGTAAGGTTCTGTTGTTGCTAATAAAACTTTACAATCCTTACAACCACCAATGTCAGAGGGTTGCCCCCCTAAATTCCTATTGACTTCTGCTGCCATTGATTTGTTTGGCCCAGTTTGTGTAGATCAAAAGTGTGTCATAGTGCTTTTTGACCTATTCTCACGGTGGCCTGTAGTAAAGGTAGTTGAGAAACTTTCCACACCCCGTGTTGGAATTTATTGATGACGTTTTTGTTTCAGAGGGCTTACCGAATTTGGTGCCAAGTGAAAATGGTGTACAATTCCAGCCATATGCAACCAATGATTATTTTAAGAAAGAGGGAATAGTACATAGAACTACCTCCTTGTATAATCCCAGTGGAAATGGAGCCATCAAGAGATTCAATTTAGTTGTCAAAGGGGTCATACAATATACTTGTGTTAACAGAGTGTATTAGGACATGCAATTGCATAAGGCTGTTTGGGCGTACAGAGTGACAAAAAATTATGCAACAGGGTTATCTCCTTTTGTAATAATGAGGAGGCACAATACCAGATCAAAATATAATACTGCTTGGTTGTGTGATACTAGAGTCCAACATTGGTCATTAGAATCAGTTACTAGTAAGTTGAATGAAAAGGCAGTCTAAAATAAAACAGTTTTACTATGAGAAGCATAAATGGAATCCTGTCAGCATTGCAGTAGGTGATTTAATTAGCATAAAGCAGCCTTGTAAAGTCAAGAAAGGAGAAAGTCCTGTGTATGAGCAAGAGGAAGTAGTGGAAGTGCTCCAAAATGCTGCAATGGTAAGGAGTGGAAACGTTTGGAATTTGATATGTGTTGCCTTGGGTTCCCAAGAATCTTGAAAACAGTTTTCCTCATCTAGTTTTGAGGAGGATTTTCAGTGGCTGGAATTAAAGCTCAATCTGGATGGAAAGGGGAAGAGTGTAAGTGGGGATGACAGCACAACTATGGATAGTACTGAGCAGGAAGCTGTGGATGGAAGTGAGGAAGTGGTGGATGGTCAGAGCAACCAAGAGGTTTTGGTGGATGGAAGTACGGAAGTCATCGATGGTGTGTATGGTCAAAATAGTCAGGAAATGTCTGTGGATGGAAGTAGAGAACAAGAAGGGCTCCTAAATGGCTGGAGGATTATGAGGGTGGAGGTGTAGAAGCTCATGGTTCTAAATGATTACTCCTTGATATAATTTTGTTTTTGTAGATCTCTTATTTTTTATTAGAAATCCTTGTGCTTTATTATGTTGTTGAATATTCGCTTGTTATTGCCAACATTTGTCTGAACTACACACACAAAATCAGACCAGTTTAAATTCTGTCAGGATGTTGCTGTAAAAAAAAAGAACAGGGCGCCCTTGTACAAAATTAGAAGATGCCTGTAAAGAAGAAAATTACTTCTTGATGCATGCCTTAAATGTAAGAAAACTGGAATACCGATGATAAACTGTGGCTCCTGGAAAAAATAGTCTGATTAAGCAAATCAATGAGTTAGTGAAAAAAATGGCTCATACAGATACTGTTTTCAGTTTGTAAAAACGCAAAAAAATATATAAAACTTAAAAAGCGCAACATCTTGCTGCATAGTATATGCCAAGATAATGTTCTTTTTGGAGAGGTACAGCAGCTTTGGAATGGGTTGTAAAGGATTTGCTAAGGCATCCATTTGATGCCGTCTAGTATGCAATGTGATTCACATCTTTTGAGTGGCAAGTAGACATTTGCTCTAGGGCACGTTTGGAGATGTTCAGTGTGTACTGATTGGATTTCACAATGATTCATCAGGACATATGTTTTTTTAAAGTCATCTTGTTACTTCAGACTCTAAACACTGTACTCTGCTACTAGTCCACCATGATTAGTACCTAAGAATATTTCTTGCCATTTGGTTTGGAAAACGTGAGCCCACGCATTTCAAGTGTATGGGTACAAAAACATGTCCTTACTGGATATATTAGTTATGTGACTTATCTGTTAAAATATTCTGGGCATCACCAAAGATTCTTCAGATTAAAACTGTTGCCCATATTGCTGTTAATGTCATGGAAACATCTTGGAAGACATGCTTTGCCCACATGCATTATGTCTTGGCATTGGCATTGTTTGGACACATTTAAATCAGCAGTACTGAACATGAAGAGAATTAGCCTTTGAAAAAATAATTGTGATTCTTGTTGTATCTTCTTTAATGGAACTACCGCTTTATGTCCATCTTTAATTGTGAAACATGAAATAGGATTCTCTATATACAGCACATATATATTTTTGGATAAAAATAATATATATTTATATCTTTACTAATAAAAGCTTGAAAAGCTTTTTTTTAAATAAATGTTGATATACTATGCTGTAATTATGAAAAATGTGTTGCCCTTTGAAAAGCAGTAAGTATTTTACATAGATTGCATTTATTTTAAACTTTTGGGACCAGTTTGTAAATGTGCTTGAACATTAAACATTTTGTTCTTCATAGAGTATGTTAGGAGTTTAATGTATTCATTACTTCTTAGTTATTTTTTGTGCCCCTTGCCCGAATACAAAACCTTTCAGTTTACTCTCTTCAGTACCCAAAATGTCTGCCACCAATGCTCACACCTTAACACTTACTGTTCGGTAAATGAAATGTTATTGCAATAAAGATTTCCTCTAACAAATTTGACCTCCAGATTTACAAAAACTCAAACATGGTGTGTGAAACGTAATTGACAACTGTAGATACATAGTAACGAACATGAGAGGATATCAAGCCAAAATAAAAAAAAATTACTTGTGCAAAAAAAAAAAAAAATCATTGTGTAGATCTTTGTTTTCATAAGTTTCCTTGTTCTTGTTATTCTGTTGAAATGAGAGGGATGTGTTATGTCCCTTCCTTTTTGTGGGTTGCTGGGCAATGTTAGATGCTATGTTCTAGCATTAGAATGTGGTCACTGGGGTGGGCAGTTTACTGATAGACAAGGCGTTGTGAAGATGTGAATCCTGGTGGCTCCATACAATAAACTTGTATAGTTCAACTTATATCCTGTAGTCTGCACTCAATAAAGAATTTGTATTCTTCATTTACGTTTTCTTTTTTTTTAAATGATGACTCCATTTCAAAAACGTATTTTTATAGATATTTTCCAGAGTAGATGCTGACCGGATCAGGGGTTTAGCTACTAGTAGTGTAGCCTGTGCAATGAACTGGGGCCCAGGTGTATGTGGTGGGTCCAACGCCAACATCCCCTTGAGTTTTGAAATGGCACATAAGTAACTACGCTGGAGCCCCAAAGGTGAACAACATTCAAGTTGGCTTAACATTTTGTTTTAACCCCTTAAGTGCTGCGTCGGGGCGTTGGCCGACGGCAGCACTACCTCCCCAGTGCTGCGCACGTCCATTGAACGTTCATTCAGCACTAGTTCGAATGGACAGCGCAGCACTGGGGAGGGAATTGCGCCGCAGCTAAGGTGTTAATCTTGTCACATTTGGTGTGCTGTGCCTTCAAAGATAGAGGTCAAATGTCAGTCTTGTCTTTTGACAAATTGCATCTTATTCTTTTAACATGAGACTGGTGTTTACTTTTCTTCACTTACTGTAAAATGTGAGAATTTTGTAAAGTGAAATATGAGTATAAATTGTGATGGTGTGAAAGGGAAGTCAGAAAGATGTTGGGGCATATTATCAAGAACGGCGATAAAATTATCGCCACTTTAGCGGCAGGAAACTGCCACTAAATCGGCGCTAATGGGCTTTATATTATGCCCTTGTGAAATCCCATAGCAGCCCAGGTTAACACCAGAACCTGGGCTGCTATGGGAATTCACGAGAGCATAATATCAAGCCCATTATCGCCGCTTTAGCGGCAGTTTCCTGCCGCTAAAGCAGCGATAATTTTATCGCGGTTCTTGATAATATGCCCTGTTGTTTTCTATGAGAACACAACAACATTTAAATACCTATGAATGAACTGCAAAATTATTTCAAAATAAGCAGTTAGGAAAGCACAAATTTAGCACTTTTTCTCATTCTAAAATGGGATGTTAACAGTTTTAATAGGATCAAAACAAACCAAGACACTTTACCTGGTGATGCCTAAATAACAAATATCCGCTGAAACACAGTTTCCACAGATTATTGTTTGTGCGAGTGTTGTCAGTAAATGTGAATGTCCATGCACATTTAGTGGTCATTTCAATGGAAAATGCACTGTCAATGACAGTGGCTACCACACTATGCTTAAGCAACATATTTGTGACAATGTGGGTGGCATGAGTTTCTTTATCTCCACAGTAAGCTATGGAGCTCTATGCCCCAGATCTTAAGAACAAAATGGAATTGTTTTAATTCCAGAAAGCTCATAATACCTGGCTCTTTAATAGTTAGATTGTGCTTCCTCCTTGTTACTACAGTTCTTCTGTTTTGTGGAGTTTCATTGCCTAAACACCCCAGGGTAGTAGAGCACTTTATAATTGTAATTTTAATTTCCTTTCATACCACACCCTTACCATTCACCTGCAGAATCAACATGGCTCTTTTGTGACACTTTTTCCTTGTGCAATGCTTGCAGTTTTCAGAATCCCTATAAGCTCTGTGATGTAAGATTTATGGCAGAACTACCAGTTTGAAAATTACTCCAGAACCACTGCCTTCTAGGGCCACAGGAGCTCTTGCAGCACAGGGAACTTGCTGTCGGCTCCATCCAATTTCCTAAGCGGCGGGAGTCATATTATGATCGGCAGCATCTACTGAAGCGCCTACAGGGGCACTGTGAAGGCCCCATTGCATTGGCATTTTGTAATTACAGAGTGCACCATTTGGCCCTTGCTGCCTGATGCCAGCTGGGGTTATAAAAGAAGTTATGCCCATGATGCTGCGTGGCATCTGAAGACATAACTGTCAAATTTGTACTGCTTTCAGCCTGCCTGGTGGAGGGCATGCAAAGGTAGTTAGTAAAAGAACATAGACTTACTTAGGACTGAGTGCTGGAACTGGCAAAATGAATGATTTACACGTTGTTTGATTAATTTTATGCTAAAGAACTGCAGAGTTAATTTTAAAATAACTTATTAAAAACAGAAATAGGAATAGTTATCCTTCTGAAACCTGTGGAAGCCAGCAAGATTCTCAGAAAACAAGATGTTGCTCCCCAGAGTGAAATGCTGAGAGAGGGGAACTCAAGTAACTGTTATACACAGTAATGTAGTAGAGGTGGACGAGCCAACAAATTAACAGGGAAAGCTGATTGAAGGGCATCTATTCTCTCAATATGAAGAAAGCTATGCACTGGCTGACACTGCAGTACCACACTTGTTACGTGTCTTTGAAGGAAGATTATGCTGGTTCTGCAGTACCACACTTGTTCCATGTTTTTCAAGGAAGATTGTGACACTCTTGACGAGTACTGCATCTTCCATTATTTGTGTGGGCAAGGACTCAGTGTCCTCCAAGGTTTACCTTTTTAAATCATTATTTATTGCAGACCATGCCCTTCACATTTAGCTGGCATAATCTTTTCTTTTGTTTTTCTTTCTTTTTTGTCTTTATTTATTTTAGCATATGGTTGCACAACAAAGATAAAGACCACTTTGATTGTTAGAATGCAAGCTGGACTTTTTTATGCCAAGACTCTTCCCTGCATAAGCCCACAAAGATTCGACTCACATAGTCTGCAGTGCTAGTCCACATGTGACTGATAGGAGATTATATCATCTCAGTGGACATTCTAGCTTCTATTAAAAAATATATATGTTGCAGTTTTTTAACATTAAAGCTAGAGGAGAGTGCCACTTAAAGAAATAAACAATTAGCCTCAGAGAAGCTAAAAATACACAGTACAACAATGAGGAATTGGTGAATGCTCACATTTTATAAAATACTATAGTGAGGAATTCATAAATACTCTAAAGTTACAAGGGAATCTCATGTAATCATAACCATGATTAGAAAACAAAAATGATCATTCAAGAAGACAAAAACATATATACAATGTCTAACAAACCCTCCAAGGGAATAACAGCCAATACACCTAGACCTTAATGTGCATGGTGTACAGAAACTTTTCAAACTGATCTATTTGGATAGCACAATCCAAACACACTTGGCTTGAAACAGCAGACCTGGGCTATACTGGTGGGATGTATCCTTAAATTGATTCCTCGCCATTCGAGCAGGGGTACCAATATTTGTTTCCCCTTTAGGTTGTTTTTTAACCTCTTTTCAAATATAAGGCCATTTTCAAATTGAATATTACTAAAAGTCAGGCAAACCATTGTTGGAAAGAAGGGGAGATTTTATCCAACCAGGACAAAGCGATACATAAGCTGACTACAGCCATAGCTATAAAGGAAAACCACTGAGCAGGGCCCCAGTAAAATAAGCTGAGGAGTTAAGGTGATTTTAATTCTTAAACACAAATCAAAAAATGTTGTATTCTCACTTTGGAGTGGTTCCAATTGGGGGTAACTACAAATTATCTCCGACTCCTGAAGTTGACAGCACGGGCATACTCATTCATTCTTTCTTTATTTCGATCACTTGGACCATAAAAGGTATACTTCAAAAGTAATAACAGTCGAAAATAATACATGTTCATGAAACAAGAATTAAAAAATCATTATGATATTCATATTATTGTACAGGTTCAAAGTGCAAGTGCAAGATAAGGGTCTGACTGCAAAGTGCTATTAAAATCAATTTGTTATAGTTAATAAAAACAAATGCAGTCACATCAGATCTAAAAATTATCTAAGCAATGAATTCTTATGGTGCCTGTACCAAATCCGTATCAGAGTTCAGAATGTGGCGGGTGCGCTTATGCCAGATCGCTGTTAAAAATTTGGCTACGGCAAACACAGTTGGAGGTGATAAATCAGTCTTGAGTATTCTATAGGCTGGAATGCAATGTCTGAAGCCTAGATTTTTAAGGAGAGGAACAAGCCAGTACTTTCTAAGTTTTTGGTAGGCAATGCAAAAAAATAAAACATGTGATTCATTTTCCAGCTGGTATGAGCATGCGGGATATTGTTTGGTAGAGGTAGGGTGAGACCAGGTGCTTGTGAATGTTCTAAGAGGGAGGGTGCTGTGTCTCCACTGTAAGAATAGCTTCCTAGTCAAGGCAGGGCAAATTCCGTCAAGGTCTACTTCCAAGTCATAAAAGTCTTTTAATTGGATGAATGAATTTGTTAAAGTCCCCAACCGCCTGCTCCCTAGTAAGGTATTTAATTTTATTTAGTAATAATCCTTTGATAAATGCTTGCGTAAAACCTTACTGCAGGCATTTTCAGGGTCTATCCATAATTCTGGCCTTCCCAAACTTTCACATGACTTTTTTATGTATTTTAGCCAGGGAGTGTTCATCATGTTTGGTAGGCTTAGAATCTCTTTCAGCTCCATCCTGTATGTCAGGAGCTCTGGGGGAGTCCAGAGTCAACGCCAGAATGTTAATGGTTTTAAACCCAATTCTTCATCAATCAGTCTAAGGCCCAATCAAATCTAAGAGGGAAAAGCGGGGTGCTTGAAGGTAGAGCTGCCAATTGCCTGAGGAACTTGTTTTCTGTAGTCATCATGTTTTGGCAAGGTGTGTGCCCCCAAAGTTCCCCGCCATGTGTGACTGCCCTTCTTGCCTGCATTTTGTAGATTTCAAGCACTGGAGCAAGGAGTTTGTAAGTTGATTTATTTGTCATCCTGGAGATACTACCCGTTAACTCCACTAATTTAACATTGGCCTGTGTTTGATGTGTATCCCAGGTCATGTTCTGGTTAATGGTCACCCCTAAATACTCAAATGTTTGAACCCTCTCTAACCTCGTGGTACCTATAGTTGGATTGGGGCGAGTTATTGGCAGGGGGCTGAATATCTTATATTTGGTTTTCAGAGCATTAATCTCCAGCCCCCTCTCCCCACAGAATATCACAAAACCGTCCAGTACACGTTGTATCCCCATAGGGGATTTTGAAAGCAGGAGGGTGTCATCCGCAAACATAATTGCGGGCACCCTGCTGCTATTAAGCTTTGGGGCATCTATATCTTTAATCCTAGTCAGGTGTGCGATTACCCCATTGACAAAGAGGCAGAACAGGGTGGGTGCAAGCACACAGCCCTGTCTCACCCCCCTGTCGATGAGGAATCTTCCTGAGAGCATTCCATTCCTGCCACACCTGACCCATACAAAGTTTTCTTGATGGAGTCTCTTCAATATGTTCAAGATGTCTGGTGGAATACCCAGCTCCTCTAGCACGGACCACAGTTTGAGTCTTGGCACCAAGTCGAAGGCGGCGCGCAAGACTACAAAAACCGTGTAGAGGCTGCCGCCCTTGAATGTTACAGTTCTCCAAAATAGCAAGTTAAGGCGGAAGATCTGATCCGTTGTGGAGAGCTTCTTTCTAAATCCTGCCTGGTAAGAGCTCAAAATGGAAAACTCTTCGATCCAGTAATGTATCCAATCTAGTATCAGCCTCCCAAATATTTTTTGTGACACATCGATGAGGTTGATGGGCCTTTAGTTGGCTGGTAGCAGAGGTGAACCCTTCTTGAATTTGGGGACAATCTCTGCGCCCAGCAAAGTACAGGGCACCTCCATGCCCCGCTGGACAGGGTTGAAGATAGACAACAGGTAAGGAGCCCATACATCTGGCTCTTGTTTATAAAGATCACCCGGGAGCCCGTCCAGGCCGGGGGCTTTGCCAGATGCTAACCTCGAGATTGCAGCTCACACCTCTTCCTCAGTAAAAGGGTCCCCCTCTTGCTGTGTGCCAATAGTTGGCAATGAGTCAGCTAAGCCCTCAACTGTATCCAAAGTGGTTCTTGTATAAAGAGCTTGAAAATGATCTTCCCAGGCCTTGGCTGAAATGTTGGGTTCAACTGCCGAGAGCGGCTCATCTGAGCCCGTATTTACAATACGCCAGAATTTACGGGAATCCCTGATTGCTAATGTGGTAGTGAGATTCTCCCATTTCTCCTGTTCCCATTCAGCCTTGGCATGGGTGATCAACTGTTTATAATCCCTTCTCCTTTCCTGTATGATGGATCTGTTGTTACCTTGCTTTAGGGATGTTAATAGGTCTGATTTGTCCTTTCGGCAGGCAGCATTGTACCACAAAGGGCGGTGACTCGTGCTAGCCCCAGTTTTTCCTGGGGAAAAAAGAACTTCAGCCATAATCTTAATAAGGTCCTCATGAGCAGGCCAGAGTTTTTTGTGCATGTCGTGGGCATTAGATTGCTTGACGATTGCACACACCTTTTCGAGTGTGGGAATAACACAGCCATACAACGCTGATAGCTTTTCTGGATTAGTGGCTAGTTTTTCCCACCTCACTCTCCTTCTGTTATTCGCCAGGGTTAGCCCTGAATCAGGCACGTCTACTCCAGCCCGTATTTCACTATCTACACCAGGGAGGAGATATTCTAGTTCTAGCACATTATGGTCGCTATCATCCCTGACTATCACCCTGAAGTCCTTCATTTTTGACCAGGAAGACAGTTCGACTAGAATATAGTCCAATCTTGCCTCCCTCCCCGCTTTATTAAATGTGCATTTGGGGGGAATATCAGGGTTCAATCGCCCATTACAAGCCCTTATTGCGTGTGTGAAAGTTAAAGTGGTGATCTGTATTGCTAGAGGAGTCCAAGCTCTAGGGGGAGGGGCCACCGTAGGAGTTACTGACCAGAGATGTTTCATCCAGTAACCCTGATACTGGCTCAAAGTGGCAGTTAAGATCACCTCCGACCACAAAAGGTATACCCTTAGCAATATCATTGAGGAAGGTGGAAAGTTCCTCAATGGTTCTAGATTCCCGAGTAATATTCACTGGTCTGGAGTAGACATTTACCACTGCCAATTTGGTGGAATTGGGCCATTCCACGAGGACGCATTGAACATCCTCGGATGCTGTGGAAAGGGATGTAGCCTTGCAACCCAGGTAGGTTGCCACCCAGATGGCAAGGCCCCCAGATGGGTGCCCCTTGCCCCCCATTGAGCAGGAATAGAGAATACAGCAAAGCCTGGACGGGTATATTCCTCTCTCGCCCACGTTTCTTGGAACATAAAAACATCTTTAGAGTCTATGAATGTGTTCCAGTCTGGGCAATCAAACTTATTTCCTAGGCCAGCCAAGTTCCAGGACAGTATCTTAAAAGTGGCTGGTTTGGAATTGGAGATGGTACTTGGGGCTGCCCCCGGGTCTGTTGGGTTATCCGGCAATGTTACATTTTCCTTCCATTCCCCATATTTAGCTGTAGATTGCATAATTTTGGGTGGCAACCCTGCTATGGACTGTTGGGGTTCCTTGTCACGATATTGTTTTGTGCTTGACTTAATCCCTTGAATGCCATTAGTATCTCGACCGGGGAGAATGATATCTTCTACCTGCTCACCCCTAGGTCGATGATAAGCCACCTCTCTCATCAGTGGGTAATGTCAATCAATCATATCCAGACAGCTAAATCTGTTATATGTTGTTGGATATGCAGGCTGATGGACTATGGGTCAATGGAATTCCCCTCTCCCCCTAATACCCCAGCCTCTCCCTCTGATGGGAACTGTATCCCAACCCTTCTCCTCCGGTACATTGCCCCAGGGTGGGTAAAAAAATGATACGGGTAGGGACTGAATAGATGTCCCTTGATCACGGTAAGGCCAGCCACATAAGTGGGAGACAGTCCTCGGATCCCTAAAGTTAATCACAACGCAGTCGCCATTGGTAGATTTCCTTGTATTACCTAACCAGGGAACTCTGCTTACCATGAGTACCTCACTCATTATCCCTAAGGGGAGGGGTGTATTTAGGGTAAGCCAATTGACCACCTTGTTTTTTAATGAGGCGGCAGATTCTTTGATCTCTGGGTTTAACTCTGGTATACACGTTAGGATGACTACGTATGGACTGGCCTCGGGGGAAGGTCCATGGACAGGATCTTGTTTGTTTTGTCGCCCACCCTCTTGTTTTGTTTAAAATTAGAATAAGAGTGATTAATTGTAGTTGCACTTTGGTTTGGTTGTGGAATTGAAGGTTGGGTTGCGGACGGCTGCAGTGGTGAAGTGTTTGAAACTATTCTGACATCATTGCTGGTGCCTACTGTTACGTCCCTCTTGTTCTTAGGTGGAACCCCGTCCCTGTTGTTCTTGTTATTTACTTTAAGCCCATCAAGTATTAGCGCCAATATGTTTTCTATGATTGTAAGTCTGGCTTTAATCTTAGTTAGACAGGCTTCTAGGGGGCTAAGCAGTGACCTCAGGAGGGCACCAATATTGCTAATAGTAATGGCACCTCCTTCCGTTGAAATGGGACAGGAATTAGCTTGCTCAATGACTCGTGCCGATGGAGTTGCTAAGGATGTTAATATAGATTCATCAGGTGGTGTGGGTACGATTTCAGTGTTTTCCGAGATGTTAGCCTCCACTGAAGTGTTATGCTTGGCGATTTTTGCCTTGCGTCCCCCAGGATTTTGGGCCCCTCTTTTCCTTTTGGGTACTGCTCCTTCCCTGTCTCCACGTTTCTGACGGCTGTCTTTGGCATTTAGGAGTTTCATTGTTTAAGGTAGTTGGTACTGGAGAAGGGGAGCGGGGTTGTGTTTGAACGGGGGGTGAGGTCAAAGGCTGTATCTCTTCTAAACCTGAGGATTCATTAACCCTAGGGTCTGAAGTCAAACTAGATACATTAGGCAAGTCCATCGCCCCATTATCCCATATTTCCAGCTCCGTAGAGTCAAGTCCATTCTTCGGAGATCTGGCGTGCGCTATACTGCCCATGGAAGACCTTTTTACCCATTCAATTTCCTGGGATATGCGCCTCGTCAATATAATTATTTCGTCAATCAGAAGAGAGTCAGCTTTAACAAAATAGTTGTCCAAAGTACCTGTTGGGTGTCCTCCAGACAGCATAGTTTTGCTCCTCCTTTCTCTGGCAGCCAAAATCCTTTGGACGAAATTGGGATACTGGGTGATGAAGTGAAGAAAAAGCCAAGGGGGGTGGCCCGGTCCGGTCTCGTCCGTGCTCAAACGGGCTCAAACGGTCGCGGTGTAATGAGCCAGTAATATATCACAGTGGCCGTCGGGGCGGGAAGAGGACGGAGCGCTGCCGCGCGGGCTGCCGGTCCTCGCAGTTCCGCCGGTGCTCCAACTATGCCCCAAAGAATATTTCACAAAGTTTGTGCCTCCGAGTGGCTCCCGTGAAGCGGGGGCCTCGAGGCGCTGTTTTCAACTGCCGGTGGGGGCGGGAAGAGGAAGGAGCGCTGCCACGTGGGCTGCCGGTCCTCCCAGTCCCGCCGGTGCTCCAACTATGCCCCAAAGACGATTTCACAAAGTTTGTGCCTCCGAGCGGCACCCGGCACGGGCATACACTACCCACAGTTCCTCCCCATCTAGCAGATTGACCGAAAGCAGTATTGTATAAACTAGCTTGAGTGATTCCAGGAAAGAGCAATCTACGGTCCCCAATTTATTGTGCCCTATTTCAGATCGATTTTCGAGGTCATCCCGTGACAGGGCTTTCAGATCTTTATAAAGTTGGCTGATTGTACAATGGTCGATCCTGACCATCTTTTCCAACATCTCTATTTTTGAAAATCCCAGGGTCCCTCCATTCCGAAATAAAAATCTCAAATCTGAAAATTTATTAAAAAGTCTCTCTGGGGAATCTCGAACTTAGCCCATAGGTCTTCAAATGAGGTTATACCAACATAGCTACAGATATCATCAAGGGGCATATTTACAAGCCCCGAACACCACCAGAGCAGCCCTTTATTTTACGCCTTGGTGGCGTTGCACCATTCCCCATATGTACAAGGTGGCTCTAGGCCACTTAATGGGGCTTAACTCCACCTATTAAATAATGTTTCTTACCGCTGTGGTCTGCTGCAGCACAGGGGTTGGCAGTGGGTGCTGCAGTGGGTGTTACACCACAACACCCATTGCTTTTTGATGTTGCCCCAGATTTACAAGGCTGGGGCAGCACCAAAAGCTAAGCCAGGTAATACCTGGTCTTAGAATGGTGATTTGTGGAGAAATAATACATTTCTCCTTGATTTTTGCTCTTTGTATGTGTGATGCATTCTGAAACACACATAGAAGGAGCAATTTGCCATTATTCATTGTTTATGTGCAAGAAAGGTGTCCCTTCCTGCACATAAACAATTGCCCTTGCAGCGATGGCACCCTTGCAATATGGCGCAAGGGGCCTGCGCTGGCGCTAGGCAGCATTTTTAGCTCTAGCACAAGGGTAAAAGCAGGGGTGCACAGTATTTTTGTATATATACAGCACATCCCTGCATTTTAAAAATGTTGGAGTGCCGAGCTACTAAATTTGGTGTAACACCACACTCTGGCATTTTCTTGTAAATATCCCCCCTAATATCTTAATTCCACATTCCTTCCAGCCCATCACGGCTGAACGCCTGAGAAAATCTGGAAGTGACGAATTTCTTTCCAATGAGGTATAATTGAAGCGCCCTAATCCCAGCTTTTTACAGAGTGGATTCCTTATATTAAAAACTCCCTGTAAATATTAAACCACATTTTTTTAAAGTAGCTGGGTTGAATTGGTTGCAATAAACATCCCTAGCTTCTTTCCCGAGCAACAGTTGATCCCACTTGCACATCATAGTAAAACCTAAGTACACAGCTGTCAACTACCCTATCATCCCTCAACTGTGAATGACTGTTGCATACTACTTGGGTTTCGGTTTTAAAGAGCAAATAGTGTGAGGATAACCCAAATGCCTGAGCCCCCTTTTCAATTTCCATTAAAGTCATTGCAGGGCTAGGGGTAACTATTTCCCCATTATCTGCATAAGCGAGCACGTTAGTATCTCAGCCATGGTATTGCATGGGTACTGTCAGGGGGTTCAGGTCAAGTTTCAAGTTTAGGGATTAATACAAAAAACACAAAGAGTAAAGAGGAACAGGGACACCCCTGCCTGGTGCCTCTTTGAATTTGAATTCCCCTTGACTGCTCACTCATCAATTGCAGTCCAGCAGTCAGTATTTACTACAGTACTCTTACTGCCCTAATGAATCTGAGTCCTATTCCATACTGGCCCATGACTGTCCACAAGTATTAAGGAAACCCTATCAAATGCCTTCTCTGGATCTAATAATTTCAAGGCCATTGGGGTTTACGGACACAGTTGAGGCGTCAAAAAGCATAATGGCCCTGCTGGTATGGTGTGTGGTTCCCTTTTAGGGTATAAACTCATGTTAATTTGGTGATAAAATATTTCCAAAAATTAAACTCAAGCGTGAGGCTAGAATTTTAGAATAGATCTCTGTGTCACTATTGATAAGTTGGGGTGGGTTACCTTTATTCAGTAAAACAGTTATGTTTGTCATTGACCATGAATCTGGAGCTGGCTGACCCTTTCGTATCTGCGAAAGTATATCTAGTAAATCCGATAGTAGTTGTGAGAGAAAAAACTTGTAAAACTCTAACAGGATCTTATCCCCGACCTCTTCTACTATACTGTTTCTTCCAGCGACAGGAGGCCTTCAATAGATCCTGTTCTTGCCATATTTCATTCACAAACGCTGCAAATCCCAAAAAACAGTGTTTGCGAATGAAAAATCGCAATTTCCAATGTATGAAGCTAAATCGCATCGCAAATTGAGAATTCGCAGGAATAGCGATTTCTTAATTTGCAAGCCTCAGAATTCAGTGAATTCCCTTGCGAATACTATATTTGCGAAATCTTTATTTGCGAAAATCGCAAATGAGAAATCGCACATTAAGAAATCGCAAGGGAATGTATGAAAAATTTGCAAATAGCAAATTAACAAAATTTGCAGATTTGGAGAATCGCAATTAACACGAAGTAGGAGCAGGTGGTAACCAGGTGCAAGCTATTTAAGGAATACCATAATTCAACAGACTTTTCACCACAATGGCTGGACTGTACGTGATAGCCAGGAGGCTGCGACTCAGAGCTGCTGCACAGAGGAGGAGGTGCCAGGGGAGGATATACCGTGCGCGCATTACCCTGTTCCATCGGACTGAGGAGGACATCCATACACAATACAGGCTGGATGAGGAGAGCATCCTTGATTTAATTGAGGAACTCAAACCCATTCTTGAACACCCCACACGCAGGACACAGTCCATCCCCACTCACTGGCTGCCTGTTGCTCGGCGGATCGAGTTTAAGGTGCTTTGCCTGGCTTTTAAAATTTTGAAAGGCGCGGCCCCACCTATTCTGATGAACTTACTGACCCCATATGTTCCTTCTCGATCCTTGAGATCGATGGGCCAGAATTTGTCTGTTGTTCCACTCTTTTTGCTGAGCAGGATTGGAGGCCGCTCCTTCCGAGTAGTAGCCGCAAAATTATGGAACTCTCTTCCCAGTGAAATTCGAGCTCTGGAAGATTTATTCCAGTTCAGACGCGCCATCAAAACCTTTCTTTTTAATACAAATCCCTGATTCTGTTGCATTTTGTGATGTTGTGTATACCTTCCTTGGCGCCAGGACGCCCCTTTGCTGGGGCAGCTGTACGCGGTACAAAAACCAATAAGATAACATAACATAACATAACATCCAGGTCCTGTGCTCACTGCACCTCTTGGCATCTGGCAGCTTCCAGGGGGTGATAGCCTCAGTAGGAGGGGTGTCACAGAGTGCATTGTCGTGTTTTTTCCACACATTCCTCGATGTCATGGTACAGAGGATGCAACACCACATTCACTTCCCAAACACCCCACAGGCACTAGACCAGACCAAGCAGGGGTTCTATCAAATCGCACAATTCCCCCAAGTCATAGGATGCATAGATGGGACACATGTTGCCATATCCCCCCTCCCACAATGAGTATGTGTTCAGGAATTGCAAGTCATACCATTCCCTGAATATACAAGTGGTGTGTGATGCCAAGCACATTATCACTGACATCATAGCTAAATACCCAGGCAGCACACACGACTCGTTCATCTTTCGCCACAGTTAGATCCACCGTTGACTCACTAATGGGGAGTTTGGAGAGGGCTACCTTCTAGGTAATTGCATAGGAAACAGTGACACAAGAGTTAAGCACAGCAGTGGCAGTGGTAGGACAATGAGTAACTAGGCATGGGCGGAAAATCCGTTCCGCTCGCGGATTTTGCGGATTTTCGGGAAATCCGCAATCCGCGAGATTTGCGAATTTCCCGCAAAATCCGCAAATCCGCGAGCAGCGGATTTTGCTCGCACTGCTCGCACAGTTCGCGTGAGTTCGCGCCCCGCGAATAAGTGCAAAATTGCAGAAATACGATCTTAGCAAAACTGAAAGTAACTACTTACCAGGTTCAAAAGTTCAGGCTCATCATTAGTAGCCATTTCCTGTAGTGCTTCCTGAGGGGCCCCTCCAGAGTTCAGTTGCCAGTTGAAACTATTATGTGACCCTGCTCTGAACCTCAGAATAGTTACACATATGCCACAAAGGTCCTGAATTACAGCTAAGGGAGACAAGCAGGAGCCAGGCTGGAAGTTAAAATCCATTAATCAGCCCCTAATTCATTATTGTCAGTTGGGGCAGGGCAGGTGTTGTAACTAATTTTGCAACAATGAAAGCACTTAGCAAGTGCAAAAGATCACTAATCAGGGCGCACTAAGGAAGCAGGTGCCAGCTAAAAAAATATTCTGTGACACATTAATCAGCCCCAAATTAATTCAGGTCACTTGAGGCAGGAAAGGTGTGCTTTGCTTTGCCGAAAATAATGTACACTGGACAACCAGAGGGTGTGGTGATGAAACAGAGGGTGGCATGGGTGGGCCAGAGGGTGGCATGAGTAGTCAGAGAGTGGCAGTGGTGACAGAGAGTGGCAGTGATGAAGAAGAGTGTCCCAAACAGGCTGGACACGTAGAAACAACAAGTTCGCGAAACTTGCGACCCGACAGGTAAGTTCGCAATTTGCGAAAGTGTACAAAACCCTCGCGAACTGGCAGAAACACGGGCGAACACAAAAAAAAAAAATCCGCAAATTCGCGGGAATTCGCGGATTTTGCGGATTGCGAATCCGCAAATCCGCAAAATTCGCGAACGCGAGATCCGCAAAATTCGCTCATGCTTATGAGTAACCTGTTTTCCCTTATCTCACAGGCGACAGTGCGTATGCAGTACGGGACTTCATATTGACCCATACCTGAATCCTGCAAATGCAAGGGAGGGGAGGTACAACAGTGCACACATTGCCACCCGCAGTACCATTGAACGGACCTTTGGCATCTTCAAGAGCCGTTTCAGATGCCTGCATAAGAGTGGAGGAGCCCTGCAATACAGCCCTGAGACCTGCTGCAAGATGGTGGTTGCTTGTGCCATGCTGCATAACATCGACACAAGGAAAAGCACCCCAGTGGCGCTCAGCGAATCAGACACCTCAGATGAGGAGGGGCCAGCTCCAGGATGCAGGCCAGCCGGTGTGATTGGAGCAGACAGAGGCGAGAGGACATTACATAGATCTATTTCTAGGTGAGAAATGATGACACAATGCTATGTATTCAGGATTAACTGTGTTAAATATCCATAAAATCAGGAATCATATCACCTCACACAGCCTGTGGTGCACACAATATGTATAGTGTAATCACGCACATGTTCCATTCACAGTGCTTTTAAAATAATAGTCACTGATCCATGCACTGGGTTGATCCACCCATTGGCAATTGTAAGTCCTGGCACCTCAATGGCGGCACTGATGTCCCATTGCCCTGTGCCCACGTGCACACTACGGCGCCTTTCCTGTTGGGGGGGTCGGGTGAGGCTGCTGCAGCTTGACTGTGCATCCTCCTCTAGGGAACTGAGGACTCCTGTTCCACCTGTGGCAACTGCACGCAGCTGATCCACAGCGCATGTCACCTGTAGTAAACCCCTGGCCCTGTCCTGACGGCAGTGAGCTACCTCCCGACTAATTCTGGGACCAAGGGGTTGTCGTCAGACATGATCATTGGATATTTTTCAGTGGTAGACCCTTTTAAGAGGCTGTATGAAACAAACATGTAATCCAAACAAGCATGTGATATATGAGGTACAGAATAATTAAGTGTACCCCGGATCAGACGCTTTAAACTTATACAAGCATCAGCCAGCCCTTGGGTATTACCCAGACAAACCAGCAACTTAAAAACTTTTGGCTTCCACCCTGAATATCCGCGTAACCTTCCCTCTAGCCAGTAAACACTTCCGTTAATATTGAAGTCCCCACATATCTAGTCCAAGTGCCTCTGCATGCTCTCCCACAGCAGAAATTTGATCCCCAATTTCAGCGCAGGTTTTGTTGACTTTTATGATAGCCCCTTGTACTTTTTTGGTGTCAAGGCATGCTCAGCAGCTCTCATTGTGGGTCTCTTCCTGCAACTGTTTTATAGAGTTGTTTATAAGTCCCAGTGAGGCTAATGGAGAACTATTTTGCCCTTCACTCAGCTTCTTTGAATTTCTTGCTGTTGATTTTTCCCCTGATGATTCTTCTGTTTAGCAGTACATTGCTCATCCAGTGACCTAGTCGAGTTGAATTCTGAGGACCCCAAGGCTCCCGAAGCTGCATATGGCAGGTCTTTGTCTAGATTACTAGTTTTTGAATTAGAGGAGTTTTTGAATTAGAGGAGTTTGACCCTTCCAGGAGAAAAAAGAACTTGTCCCCGTATTCGGGCAAATCAACTACATTGTCTAGCCCAACTAACTGCCCATTATTAAGGCTCAATTCTCTCTTTGGGGAAGAGGTAAAACTTGAGATTGAGGGGGCTCTAGAAGATCGTGAACATTTAACGGTGGCCTACGATATTACATTAAGATGTGGCAGCACAAGTTCTTCCCGGGTCCTTTTTTCAGATTTCTCCAGAAGCATCACACCAAACAGAATTCACACTCACAATTTCTGCTACCGCACTAGGGGTTGGCCTCAGTTCTAGTGAATCCCCCGCAGTAACCTGTTTACTTCTTTGCTCTGTCATCACCTGGTCCAGCACCTCCTCAGTCACTCCCACCTGGCCTTTCTAATACTCCTTGTTGGTTCCATGAGCCAGCAGCGGAGGGCTTTCTATTAATCAGTAAATAGTCAGCGCAAAAGGATCATGGGGACTCCCATCAGCCTTCCCGCGGCTGGCGCCTTATTGGTTTCTGTCATTTGGAGTTCTCTCTATCCCGGCACCAATTTTCACTGTAGCTGAGGGGGAAGTATTTCGCAATAGTCTTCAGGGTCTGCACCTGTCATGATCCTCCGTGGAGTAAAGGGCACACGAGGACCGTACAAACTACACGGCCTAACATGCCAAAGGCAACCATTTGGTTTTCTTAGCGAAGTAGAGGCTACCTTTATAAGCCCTTCCCTTGGGACGAACCGGTGCTTGTCAATCTTGGTAGTGAGCCTTTGACCCTGGATTTTCCGTAATACTTTTGCCACCAAAAACTTTTTCTGCACTCTATGGAACGGAGCCCTCTACTCTGGTTAGAGTTTCTGCAAGCAGTGGGGGATGCCACCTTGCTGTAGCTGGTACACGCTTACTGCGCTCCATGGACTGGAGCCTTCTGCTCTGGTTACAGCTTCTGCAGACAGTGAGAGTTGCCGTCTTGCTGTTGTTGTACTTGCTCACATCACTCTAAGGACCGGAGCCTTCCCGCACTGGTTTAATCTTCCGCAGCCAGTGGGAGCTGCTGCCTCGCTATTGCTGGTACTCGCAGGATTTTCTGTAGTCAGGACAGAGAATTAATCTGAAGCATGCTAGGTAAACCTGCTTTTGCTGTTCATTGACTACATTGTGGCCGGGAAAACTCAGAGGTTAGGAGCGCCTTCCCACGATTTCTGCATCATGACATATTTACGTGTGTCCATTGCCGGCACGTGTATGTCTTTGGACCACGAAGTCCTTTTTGGATTGTTGATCCTTCCCTGCACACCATGAGACTTATCAGACCAAAAGACTTATCACATTCTGGCTGCGATATATTCTATCTAATTATACTTCATTTGTTTCCCTGCCATGCAGACATCCTACCATTTTGTGAGAGACTAATCACGCTAGGTTTGCTGGTGAGGATTCCGGATTCTTATGTGTGGCTAGTGCGCACTCTCAAGGAGAGAGTGACATTTACACATATCTTTCTTTTGGGGCCTTGATACTCTGGATAGTCTGTACCTTGGATTCCAGGTTGAATTCCTCACTCGCAGCCCACCTGATAACCCGTTGCTACACCCGGGTACAGCTTTTAAGTAGTATCGCTGGGGTGGTAAGGAGTTGGTACTGCTTCTCTGGTGGCCTATTTAGGGCACATTTGATAGTTTGAAGGGAGTAACTGATGTGCTTTCTTCCATGTGCAGGGGCTCTCCAGTGGCTGTGGGATTCTTCGAGTAAGATGGTTCGCTTCAATACAAGAGGATCAAATAGGCTCTCTCAGTAGCAGACCACTACCTTTTGTTGTTTGATCCTTATTTCAATCAATCAATCAAGAAATTTGTATAGCGCGCTACTCACCCGGAGGGTCTCAAGGCGCTTGGGGAAGGGGGGACCGCTACTGCTCGAACAGCCAGGTCTTGAGTTGCTTCCTGAAGGGGAGGTGGTCTTGGGTAAGACGGAGGTGGATGGGGAGGGAGTTCCAAGTCTTGGCTTCCAGGTAGGAGAAGGAACTCCCTCCCATGTTGGCTCTTTAAATATGTGGAACGGCGGTGAGGGTGTGGCTGGTCGATCGTAGCTGGCGGGTGGGAGTGTAGAAGGTCAGGCGTTTGTTGAGGTACCTGGGGCCCAGGTCATGGAGGGCCTTGTGTGCGTGGGTGAGGAGTCGGAACGTGATTCTCTTGCTGATGGGGAGCCAGTGCAGGTCTCTCAGGTGTCCGGAGATGTGGCTGTGTCTGGGGATGTACAATACACAAAAGAGCAGACCAGGTCTGGAGATATGGCGTGGCTATACCAGTCGCCGCGGCGACACATAGTGCATGTGTAGGTGAAGGTTGCTGTCAACATATAATGATTGATAACACATTTAACAGAAATTGTTAAACAAAAACCTAAGCAATTCCCATCAGACCACCCTTTATGGTGGAATTTACATCATGTGGGGATTGCAGAACATTCCGTCCGACCATGTAGTGCCGGTCTTGGAATGGATAACAGTGATGTAGTCATAATAACCATCCTAGTGTGATGCTAGTGAAAGAGTGCAGTGCTAAGGTGATGGTGATAGATAAAAAATGGCTACGCAGACTCAGAGGAGGGTTTTAACAAAAGTCCATGTGCCAAAAGTTAAAAATGCGCCACGTAGTAAGAATGCCTACTGGCACAGTGCAGGGCGGTCGACATGTTTCAGCCATAGGGGTACTTACCCCGGCTTTCTTCAGGACCTTTAAACATAGAGTGGCTACTGCACTTGCGTTGAAATAAAAGATGTACTACAACACAATACATTAGTTGTTCATCTACCAGGAACTTCAATACTTAAGTGTCCACTGGAGGGAGATCAGAGTGTTTTCTTCCTATCAAGAGACATGAAAACATTTGGTCAGACAACGCTCAACTCTACACACACAACCACATATTTACACAGAGACTGATTAACCACGCTTGCAAGAACAATTTGCATTCTGCATTTTTTAAACAAGCATACTAGCTTCATCACCCTGAGGCATTTCCTCACGATGATACTCACCCAGCTTTGTGTGGGTGAAGACCTCACCTCACCCGGCGACCGCTCGGGAGTATGAGGCCCCGCTCTGTAGTGTAGAAAAAGGGGTACAGTGAGCACACTCCTTCACTATACCCAGTCCAATGACTCTACACTTATATCCCCACAGACGTGTGAGCGCAACCCAACTACCTATCCAAAGGACTGACATCCAAGGATTCCCATCAAGGTATCCTCTATACACTTATGTGCATAACTCAATAGGTTATCTTTCAGTGACAATACAAGGGACTGTGCACTGACCTAAGGCCACAGTGCATTTTCAACAGTGGTGGGTGTTGTAAGGCACCAATAAATGAAAAGCTATGACACACATTGTCATACACTCCCTTCATTACTTAGGAGCATACTTGACAGAAAGACTAGAGACTAAATATGATAAAAATTCTAAAGCATGTTAGCTGACAGTGGATGTGCTGGCCCTATCTATGCTACACGTTCTATTCCTAGAGGATCAATGTATCAATGTATCAACCCCACCTCTTTGCTAGGGACCACAATGTAATTGACCAAGTAGAGACCGGTTCGAAATTGGTGGAAAATGGGGCAGAAGGCGGCTCACCTATCCGACGGTGCCTCCTGGCTTGCAGCGAGCGGAAGTGGAGGTATGAGTTGTACCGCCCTGTCCCCTTAAGTAGCAAGCACTAATTGGCTACATCATCTTGGTAATGAAAAATTCGCGGGAGCGAGTGCAAAAACATGGCACTACTTTTCCACGCATGCGCGATACCAGCGAGACGCTTCCGTACCGCGCATGCGCACTCGAACATGGACGCCCATCTGTAGCATCAGTGCACAGCGCTGATCAAAAGAAAATGCGCTTAGGAGACTCGCATTTCAAGGTATTTCAAAGCCGCTGTTCGAATAAACAGGCTTTAAGTGGGTCTAATTTAGTAGATCAAGGTATTATATACTCGGTCAAAAGGGAAAAACGGGGCATGTGTCAAAGAAACGTGTGTCAGCCAGCACATCTACTGAACAGGTGATGAATCCCAAAATAGTCACTAGACATGTAATGTATCATGTAAAGTCTGTCAACAATGACTCTACAACCATAAGTGTCTAGAGTTAAAAGAAAAGCTTGACTGTTTCTTGCATTAGTAGCATTGACAGAGAAATTACCATCATAACGAGGGTGTCTGGGGATGTCCAGGATGAGTCGAGCTGAGGCGTTCTGGATGCGTTGGAGTCTCTTCTGAAGTTTAGCTGTGGTTCCGGTGTAGAGGGTGTTTCCGTAGTCCAGTCGGCTGGTGACGGGTGCCTGGGTGACCGTCTTTCTGGTTTCGGTGGGGATACATCGGAAGGTCTTTCGGAGCATGCGTAGGATGTTGAAGCATGATGATGAGACAGCGTTGATTTGTCTGGTCATCGAGAGGGAGGAGTCCAGGATGAAGCCCAGGTTGCGTGTGTGGTCCGTTGGTTTGGGTGCGCTGCCAAGGGCAGGGGGCCACCAGGAGTCGTCCCAGGCAGAGGGTGAAGATCCAAGGATGAGAACTTCCATCTTGTCCGAGTTCAGTTTCAGGCGGCTGTTCATCATCCACTCGGCTACGTCTTTCATCCCTTCATTTAGGTTGGTTCTGGTGGTGGCTGGGTCGTTGGTGAGGGAGAGGATCAGCTGGGTGTCATCGGCGTAGGAGATGATGTTGAGGTTGTGTTGGCGTGCGATGGCTGCAAGGGGGCTCATGTAGACGTTGAAGAGGGTGGGTCTGAGTGATGATCCTTGTGGTACTACGCAGATGACTTCAGTGGCCTCGGATCTGAACGGGGGGAGGCGGACTCTCTGGGTTCTTCCGGCGAGGAACGAGATGATCCACTCCAGTGCCTTCTCTTGGATTCCGATGTTGCTGAGGCCCTGGACTAGGGTGCGGTGGCAGACCGTATCGAACCCTGCGGAGAGGTCCAGGAGGATGAGGGCCGCTGTTTCCCTGTTGTCGAGCAGGGCTCGGATGTTGTCAGTGGCTGCGATGAGGGCGGTCTCGGTGCTGTGGTTGGCTCGGAAGCCGGACTGTGAGTGGTCGAGGGATCCGTTCGTCTCGAGGAAGGCGGCAAGCTGTCTGTTGACGGTCTTCTCGATGACTTTGGCAGGAAACGGGAGGAGCGAAATGGGGCGGTAGTTCTTGAGGTCGGTGGGGTCTGCTGATGGTTTCTTCAGGAGGGCGCTGAGTGCGGAATGCTTCCAGCTCTCCGGGAAGGTGGCGGTGTGTTGAAGGAGCAGTTGATGATGTCCCGGAGTTCCCCTTTCCCTTGCACGCTGACCCCTAGAGGAAGAGCTTACAAGCTTTCTGGGGGGTGGTAGTGCGGGGATGGGGAAATTAGAAACTCTACATTACCCCAGCTGGATTTGTTCCTGAAGGTTAGTAACTGCTGGTAACCAATCTGAGTTCTGACAGAACCCCTCATTGCTGACCTCTTTGATTCGGAGCCTTCCTACTCACTGATGCCGGTATAACAGCATCATCATTTTTGTGGGTATTCAACTCAGATTTCCTGGCCCCCAAACTGCTCTGTTCCACCTTCGGGTACATCTGCCCCATAATCAATGGCGCGCGCTCTCTCTCTCTCCCTCCCCCTCCCCCCAGTATTGTCCATGATATTGATGAAACCACAACAGCTGTACAGCTGTGAGCAAAATCTGAATCTTCTCTTCTTGGGCTGCCTGTAAATTCCGCTGAGTGTTCCACGGGGTGGGGGGTTAGTCTCCAGTGCAGGTATAAAAGCATCTCTGGTCTCACAGCTTGTTTTTCCATCTTAATTTCCCCATTCTCACTGGTGAGTTTTGCTCATGATGAGTGCTAAGGGGAGAGCTATCAATCGGGTGTGCTATTCGATCTCCATCTTGCCTCCGGACATCAGGCTTAAGTTTACATTTTCAAGGTTTTTGAATTCACTATTGGCCTTATTCACCAGGTACCCAGCCTGTGCCTCCTATGCCAAGCGCTGTCCAAACTCAGCTCCTTTCTGCAGGATAGCAACCATGGTTAGTGCTTTGCGAGGGGTGTGCCTTTGGGAATGCCTGATTAACATTGTCTTTTGTGAGAGTAAGGTCAGTAGTCCACAGGTTGAAGTTGTGTCCTTGTGAATGCAGAGTGAGGCATATGCCTGTGACAGTGTGGTGTTAGGGTCATGCCTATGTGAGGGCAGTAGTGTCAGTGTGGGTGTCCCTGCATGTTATGTCTTTGTGTGTACACTTTACAGGGGCCAAACCTATTGGCTTTCTTAAAGCATTTTACAGTTATGGCTTTGACTTGCAGAAGTGGAGGGAGTGGAAATACGATAGTGCCTACGGGAGTGGTAGGGAATTTTGATATGGCAGATCTAGAATCTGTCGAAGTAGGTTAGGAGTGTCGGGGACACCTGAGAGACTGAGATGTCACCCTAGTGAGAGGGCCCAGGTACTTTGCTTGCACTAGGGCTGGTTGCAACCTAGCTACACCTTTGGACTGGACCACCACTGAAAGTGTCCAAAAATATATGTTCTTCACAGAACACCCACAAATAACCAGTAGTTTGCCCACATGCATTATTTTGCCCCTAGAAATACTTAATCCATGCAATCATAGAAAAGTGGTGGGAGGGATTGGAATGAATACTGATGCTTAATGTATCATATTTCAAAAAGGAAAACTTAGCACCATTGCATAATACTGGTAAATTGACGCCTAAATCCAGCGCTTACCTGCCGTGAGGGCAACGGCTGCTGCTTGTAGCTCCAGGGAAACGCCGTGAGGGGAACGGCTGTCCCTCCACGCCGCAACATTGCCTGCAGCCAGTGGGGGGTCAGAACTACACCTCCCAGGTGCCCCGGTGGCCGAGTTGCGTCCCTAACGCCACCTTTGCGCCCGGAGGCGCCAGAAAAGAGAGGAATGCGTCTCGCCCAGCGAAACGCGCGAGGGAGTGCCCGAGCAAAGCCCGGGCAAAGGGCGGGCCCTCTGTGGCCCTCAGTGGCCGGAAGAGGACGGGACGGGCCACAGACCCTGGATCTATTTTAAGAACTATTTCATTCACGTGAGACTTTGGACTTATTAATAGGTTTACTTTAGATATATGATGTTACAACGCGTCCTTTTACAACGCATACCATGACCACGGATCCATTACAACGCAGGTAATGTTACAACGGATCCCATTACAACGCAATTCACAACAACGCAGGTACTATTACAACGCAATACCATTACATAGTAAGTATAATTACAGGTAAGTAAATAAAATTAATATTTAAAGTAAATAATTATTACTGTATTATTAATTTAAATCATTTAATATTAAAAAAATAAAACATATATTAATACATTTTAATTTTAATTTTTTAAATTGTAAATATATATTAAAATTAACCCTGTTCCCCGAAACCCAACCCCAGCCCTAAAACCTAAAAATACCCCTGTACCCCAAAACCCAAACCCAGCCCTAAAACCTAAAAATACCCCTGTACCCCAAAACACAAACCCAGCCCTAAAACCTAAAAATACCCCTGTACCCCAAAACCCAAACCCAGCCCTAAAACCTAAAAATAGCCCTGTACCCCAAAACCCAAACCCAGCCCTAAAACCTAAAAATACCCCTGTACCCCAAAACCCAAACCCAGCCCTAAAACCTAAAAATACCCTCTACCCCAAAACCCAAACCCAACCCTAATACCTAAAAAAAACCCTGTACCCCAAAACCCAAACCCAGCCCTGAAACCTAAAAATACCCCTGTACCCCAAAACCCAAACACAGCCCTAAAACCTTAAAATACCCCTGTACCCCAAAACCCAAACCCAGCCCTAAAACCTAAAAATACCCCTGTACCCCAAAACGCAAACCCAGCCCTAAAACCTAAAAATACCCCTGTCCCCCAAAACCCAAACCCAGCCCTAAAACCTAAAAATACTCCTGTACCCCAAAAACCAAACCCAGCCCTAAAACCTAAAAATACCCCTGTACCCCAAAACGCAAACCCAGCCCTAAAACCTAAAAATACCCCTGTACCCCAAAACCCAAACCCAGCCCTTAAACCTAAAAATACCCCTGTTCACAAAAACCCCCAAAAAGATAATCTTACCTATAATTATACTTACGATGTAATGGTATTGCGTTGTAATAGTACCTGCGTTGTTGTGAATAGCGTTGTAAAAGGATCCGTTGTAACATGACCTGCGTTGTAAAAAATCCGTGGTCATGGAATCCGTTGTAAAAAATCCGTGGTAACAGTTGTACACCGTTTACTTTGTGTCTTAATAATTTTTGTTTTATTGGTGAAAATTGTTATTATTACTGGTGGTTTGATCTACTAACTTAAACGCAAGAGTATAGTTGTTAGTGCTATGTCTAGACTCACCAAAGACAGGCCAGTTGCTGGCCTGAACACTATGGACAACTTCTTGGTTAAGAAGGTTATCCTAATCAACAATGAGCGCAGGGCTTCTTTAGGACGTAGTAATCCTCCTGTATCACCTGAAAATACGCCCACTCAAGTGATAGAAGGGACAGAGGGATTTACAGAAGGGAACCCTAATCCAAGTAGTGAGGGGGCCCCTGGGACTCTGGTACAGGTACAGGTACATGCGCAGGCGCATTTAGATCTGCATAACTCCTCAAGTGAAGAATCAGACTCGGCCCTTCTAACACCAAGACCAATAAGAAAGTGTAAAAAGATTCCGGCAAAACGAGGGGGAAAAATCACAAAAAAAAGAGCTGATAGTTCCCGTCCTAATACCAATAAGGCTGGTAACCCTGCAACAGGTGTTAGTAACTTGGAGGGTAATAGTGAAGGAGGGTTAAGCTTAATTTCTAACCATTATGAGAATCTGATCAGCACACTATTAAGTAAGATGGAGGAGAAAATCACCAAACTGGTTAATCCATTATTAACTAGATTGGATGCTGTAGCCTCTGTGTTAGAAAGGCTCTGAGGACTGCTGGCGGCACATCTGGCTCCTGCCACTGCCCCAAAAACGAATGTACCAAAAACGAATTCTAACAAAGTTGTGAAGGGAAAGGCAGATAGGGCAGAGAGTGTGCAGCAGCGGTGTGCCCAAGGTTTGGTAGAAACCAGGGCTGTTAATAATTTGTCACCAGCAATCCAGCCACAAAAACAAGCGCCGGCACTTGTGAGTAGCGGACCAGTGCCAACCCAGAGAATAAAACTTAGGAACCTAAATCTTACGCCTGACTGTGTGCCCTATGTGGTGGTGCTGACAAATGTTCCACGCTTTGAAGAACATTCTGCTCTACCACTTGGGGAGTCTCAAGAATCACTGAAAAATAGAACAGTGGCCTGGTTAAACCAAAATGGTGGTTTTCCAACTCAATGACCAAATTATTTCAACAGAAAGGGTCAACTGGGTTGGCCCCTCGAGGAAATCAACAACTGGGGTTTGTGTGGTTATTAATTTTAAACTCCCACAACATGTTTCTACAGTGTTATTGCATGCATCCTTACTAGTGTATAGCCCAAACAGTGTTTGTGTGCGTCCATTAGGATATTTCTATGCGCCTAGGCCAATAACCCCCAAAGACTCTCGAAGTTTCAGGCTAATGTCCCAAACTCGACCACCCACACCGGCAGCACCATATATGTATAATACTGCCAGCCATGGGGTGAATGGATGGCAGATGCCTGTACAGAATAATAATGCTGTTAATCAGAGTTGGAGAGGGTTTAATGTGGCCACACAGAATAGATTCGAGGTGTTTTCGGGCCTGGATGCTTGTGATTGACCTGAGGAGCATGAAGGTCAAAGTACTGCACGAAACCCTGCAGATCAGCCAATAGAGGCAAAACAGCTCACAACACACAAAAATATTGTTATTTGTTGGAATATTGCTGGGCTGGCCACTAAGATGCAAGATGAGAACTGGGTTAAATATATTAAATGTTTCCAGATTATATGTTTACAAGATACTTGGTCAGTAGAGTGTGACCTTTTTATTGAAGGATACAAGGCATACTTTGTACATGCTATAGCAGTAAGCAGGGGTAGGCCAAGGGGGTTCACGTTTATTTCTATAGCTATGACATGCACAATACAAAGAAGGTCATCAAGCAACCCTGGTATTTTAGGCTTAGTTTTAGCCAAAGATAATTGTATGGTTGGGTTGATCAATTTTTATAATTCTACCAATACATGCACAGCTTTTAACAATCTAACAACCTTAAATGACTATGTTAGCTCTTCAATGAAGGACTGCTCACATAACCTAATGATCATGGGTGATTTTAATGTTCACCCCTGCGGGGACCCTCTAATGAAAAATCTTCAGGAAATGCATTGTGCTAGATATGAGGGCCTGCACTTGGAACATACATTGGAGGGGGACTTTTTTAATGACTTCCTAAATGACCATGATCTTACACTAACAATGGCACTGTGCGATCCCATGAAGCGCTTTTATACTCCAACTTTCAAAGGGCATGGGAAAGGGACATTTATAGATTATATGCTAGTTACTTTGCCAATGCAGGTTTTTGCAGATTCATTCACTATTGAAAATATTGAATTTAGAGATCACAATCCACTGACTATCCACCTTAGGGGTCCTTGGGTGGTTAATACAAGTCGCAGTCAGTCCATGGGCAGGGTAATGACAACGGATGGAAGACGCCGCCTAAAATGGGCCATGTGTACTCCTGACCTTAAATATAAAAACATCAAAGATACCTGTAGTGATGAAATTAACAGCTGCACTCAGTTTGACTCTAACCCAATGCAGGTCCTGTCTGCATTTCAATGTCTAACAGACAATGTCTCTATCTTAATGACAGAGCCAGCAAAGAAGTCTGTGAAAGAGGGACCGTGTTGGTTTAATCAGGAATGCTCTAAAGCCGCACGCAACCTGAGATCTGCCCTGGCAGCAAATCCACGAAACAAGGAGACAGTCAAAGGGTGTCGCAAAGAGTTTAAACTAGCTACTGCCACTCGTAAAGAATCTCTGAGGAACGAGGCGTGGAATGAGATTTTGGACCCACAAATCCTGAAAAATAGTTCTAGATTCTGGGCGGTAGTCAAGAAACCATTCCTGGTGCAAGATCCAGGAGAGGGACTAGAAAGTGTTATAACTAAGGAGGAGTGGGTAGAACACTTTAAGCAACTATACAGCGGCACGGTGGACAATATTACGTATATTGACCCCGAAAATGGGACAACTTCCTTCAGAGTAAATAGAGGTGAGGTAATGGTAGGGATAGAGGGGCTTACAGCTGGTAAAGCACCAGGACCGGATGGATTACCCCCAGACCTTTTTAAGTCTGATCCCAAGTTTTGGGCACCGATTGTTGAAGCTGTTATCAATGCAGCCGCTAGAGTCGGGTGCCCATTTTCCTGGGGGGTTTCCACCATTATCCCGATTTTTAAAAAAGGGGACCGGGATAGCCCACTCTGCTACAGGCCTATCTCCCTAATTAATTCCATGGTTAAACTAGTGGGTAGAATTGTACTGCAGAGACTTTCTGACTGGGTGATGGACAATAACATCATGTCTATCTCACAGTATGGCTTCTGGAGTGGCCGATCAACCATAACACAATGTATAAACCTTTACTCAATACTCAGAAAATACTGTATTGCCCAAAAAGGTACCGTCCACCTAGCCTTCATGGACCTATCCTCAGCCTTCGACTGTGTGAACAGGGGAAGGCTCTGGGGATCCATGAGGGAGAAGGGAGTGGACAGTGGGATTGTCAATTTTCTAGTAGATTGCATATTAGCCCCTTTCCTTTTTAACTTTTATATAAATGATCTTGATAGCTTTTTGCAGGAGGTGAAAGCTGATTGTCCTAGGGTGGGGAGAAGGAGTATTCCCGTTCTTTTATACGCAGATGATGCAGTCTTATTATCTAGAACTGAAAAAGGTCTCCAATTGTTACTCAATGCTTTTAAACAGTTTATGGAAGAAAGAGATCTGCTGGTTAATAACTCTAAATCATTTAATATGCAAGTTGGTAATCGACCAAAAAGACATTACACATTCAAACTAGATAATTAAGTAATTCCATTTTCTAATACATTCTCTTATCTAGGAGTCCTTTTTGATTCTAAATTGTCGTGGGGTCCACAACTTGCAAAGAAAAAATGTGATGTGGGTAGGGTTAATGCTTCTATTTTTAATTTTGCTTCAAAATTAGGGAAAAAGCCAACGCTCGCAATGATGAAATTATATGATGCTAAATCAGTAGCAACTGCAGCCTATGGTAGTGAACTTTGGGGCTATATGGCTTGTGAACAATTACAGATTGCAGAAAATGCATTTTTAAAACGCCTTTTGTGTGTCCCGGCCGCCACCTCCAACTTTGAGGTCCATGAGGAGTTGGGAGTAGAGTATTTGAGCGATATTCTCTCCCTACGCCCATTGACCTGCTGGTTGAAACTGTGGCTAAGCCGAGACATCCCCCTAACACACCTGATTGTAAATGATTTCATTTCTCATGATAAGGCACTAGGTACCCCATGGCTGAAGTACCTAAAAACCAGTTTCTGTGCGCTGGGCCACCCTGAATTATTTGATCGTCCAACTGAAATTGGAAAAGGGGATGTTGAAGCAATTAAGCAGTCTTTTCTCCTGAGACGGAAGGCCGTGAGGGAGGCTGTTGAGTTACAGAAAACAAGTGTAAGGAAATATATCATGGTTAAAACATGTATGACAATGGAGCCTTACCTACTCGGCACATTTAGTACCCAGGAAAAGTTCTTGTTAACAAGATTTAGAATAAACTTGTTCCATCGTCTGCTTATAAGACCAGAAAATATGCTTTTAGTAAACTTCCTGTATCCTGTGGCCGCGACGGAAAGTCTCCACAGGATATGCTGCATTTTATGTTTTAATGTAGATTTTATGAATATCCGCGTAAACACTATTTGCTTGATCTTTTAAATAAACTTAATTTTAATCAGATACGACCAGCCTTTTTATATTTACAATTGTTGCACAGTGATAGCATCCTCCAAATAATTGAATTTTTAAAAATGTCTCTTAGAATGAGAATTTGTCTGGATCAATGAATGTTAATATACTAATGTATTACAGTTCTGTGGAATAGGGAAATTTATTTATTTTTGTAATTATACTTCACCAATTTTGTATGTATGTACAGTGTGAAATGTGTACTTTTATGGTTGAATCAAACCGAAATGAAGTCTCTTTTGAATTTGAATTTGAATAAAGACTGTGAGAGAGTGGAAGAGAGAGAGTGAGAGAGAGAGAGAGAGAGAGAGAGAGAGAGAGAGAGAGAGAGAGAGAGAGAGAGAGAGAGAGAGAGAGAGAGTAAAGAGAGAGATGGAGAGAGGTGAAGAGATGATCCGTGTGTTCACAAGAATAATCCATAGCCCAGTCCTGGTAGTGTAACGAAGAGCAGTCAGGCATTACTGGAGGAACATGTGTAAAGTATTTTATAGTACCATAAGGGTTCATAAGTAATTGACAAGACCCAAGAAAAATACAACACCAATTTATATATTTTTTTTATATTTACTTAACATTTTAGACACCAAAATGAACTAAATAGCATATATATAACCAGAGTTATGGATTTTCAAAGCATTAGAAAATAACTGCATTAAATAGTGTGGGCATTTAACATTGTGATCAATGAGAACATCTGCTAGTGAAAATCAATCACTTAGGGGTCTAGTTGTAGTGCACCCTCACAGGGTAGAGGTCTTTAGGGTCAGTTGGTTAAATTTCACCTGTCCCTTGGAGTCCAGGTGCAGTGGATGTCTTGGCTGTCAGTGGTCATTAAACCAGTCCACCAAAGGTGCATTTACCATGGGGACGATGCCACCAGAAAGGAGATGCCGATGCACAAGAGCAGGAGTTGTTGCTGTCATCAGTCGCAGGGTTTGTGAAGCGCCCTCTTAATGCAGCTTTAAGTTAAGAGGTTAGTTACAGGACAGGTGACCGAAAAGGCATGGCAGCAGTAAAATGAACTTTGATGTCTGGAGGTTCAGTGGAATGCAGGATCACCTTGATATGATGGTGAAGGCCATACTACACTTCCCACAATGCACCACACCATTTACTTTCTGCCAATCCATCAGAGGAGCCAACGGCCAGCGCTTCTTTGCTTCCATAGCATCGTTTTACCTCAAGTTTGCTGTGGACTGGTCCCACCAATCCACGGGAGTCAGAGGGTGTTTCTGGCTTCCACAAGTGTCCCTCACTTAAGGAGTTTTGAGTTTTACACAAGGATGAGGGTCATTTATTCTAAGTGTTTTGCCTCTTTTGCTTTGTGCTGGTGGGCAAAGTCCTGTTGTTGGTGACACCGGTGTATGATTGGTCCTTCTTTGTAGAAAATTGGTCAGAGTTGGAGGTCTGGTGTAAGGGATGTCCTTACTTAGGGCTTAGACTTAGTTTAGTTAGTGGTGTGGGAGTTGGCAGCCAATGGGCCATAGTCTGACCGTGATGTGAGCATATCTGGTGGTGTAGGTCATCTTTTTTATTTCTGCCCTCACAAAGATGGCAGAAATTAACTTTAGGTGTACAAATCATGCAGCTCACCTTGGAGTTGCAACCAGACTTCCTGGAGGTGATTTATCAGAGCAAACATTTCTATGAAAACACCCTCATGCAGAGTCAGGAAAAATCAATATAAAAACAATCAAGAGGAGCCCAGTTATGTTATGTTGCAGACAATTACAAACATTATTATGCATTTTGGGGGAGGGTCCACACCATAGGCAGTCATATCACATATAGGTTCCTAGTTGGTAGATAGCGTCTTTATACTGACCCAACAAGCATATAGCACATATTGTGTTAATATGAAAACTAGCCATTTAGTTGTGTCAGATCAGAACACACATAAGGCATCTGCGGATCATTTGAATGACTAAAGCTGTCATACTGAATTATCCACCTTTTACTAAGGTGTGCATAGTAAGGCAGATAACATAGAGTGCTCTACAGAATCAGGGCTTAGATCACACACAGGGTGCAGTGGTGTTACAGTATCACTCTTTTAGTGGCAATAAAAGGTAAAGCTTTGAATCAAAATTGTAAATAAAGTGCACATGTGTGAGGATGTTCTATTGTAGTGTAGTTCCTATATTCCCAATAGGCTATGCACATTGAAATAGTATATCCTAATGATTTGACGTAGGACTGAGGTCTACTAGGTCTCTATCGAATATACTAGACTTAATTGTGAGTGCCAGCTAGCTCAGAGATCATTAGAAACTTTCTCAAATACACAAGAAGGGATTAGTTTCTGATAACCAAATAAACATGACAACTTTGTTTCCCAAGAACAAGAAAAGTATCTCTAGCGTCGCAGATAGCTATTTCACTCAGTCAATCGTGCATGCTTCGTTTCACCAGAGGTGCAGAAAAATAGAGAGATGGGCGTTTTCAATAAAAGGGTATTTATTGAACAGTCTTCTTTCTCATGCATAAGAAATAAACTGCTACAATCGTAATACTGGTTGCAAAGTACAATGCGTACAGTACGAAGAGTGTTATAAAATAATGCAGTGAAAGCATGATATGGTTTCTAAGCCATAAAATACATAGAATACATACATTAATAAATAAAGACTAAAAGTACTCAACTGGTGCTTCTAAAATACGCCTACCCTGGTGTACCTAACCTAGGTCTAGTACAAGGGAAGAAGTAAGTGAGGTGTAGCTTAGTTTGTGTATTCTTTTGCCAAGAATCTAATTCAAGAATTCTCTAAGGGTCTAATCAGCTCTGTACCTTGGTTTAGAATGAAGGAGGTCTTGTATCTCTCTCTCAGGACTCGATTTCCCAACAACCCGCAAGGGTAGCTTGGAAACACTGGAGCTGGATTTCTCGGCAGACGAAAAGACAGCGTCTCTCTCAGTGTGTCTGCTGGAGGGTCGGCTTCCTTCGGCACTTACTTCGGTGAGCTGTGTCGGGCAAGTAGATAGTCGAACTGCTCCAAACCACTGTGTGTTTGTCTGGGCAAGTGTGGGCATATTTATACCTTAAACGTGCCGAGATTGACTTAAGGTTGGACATAATAACGTCATCAAAGACTCAGTTCTTTGAAAACTCCTTGAGTTCTTGGATAAATCAATATTCAAGCAAGGGGAAGTCCCTGACTTCTGAAGGCGGGTTTTTCCAAGAAATCGTTGTGGATTCTCAGAACTAGTAGAAGTAGCCATGCCGTATTTGGACTGCATAGTCTCAGTCTAAATATGGTTATGATCTATATGCCTACATAAGGATAAGGTGATTTATACCTATATATGGGCATGTATTGGGAAAATTACACTAGGGTCCTAGATTCATATACAACACCCACTCCACTTTAATATGTTCAACATTACTAAATTATAAGCATCTAAAGACATCTAAAGCATGTGTTTACAATCCTAACCAAAATACATGAAAATGCATTTGAAATGGCTGTACATGAAAAAATGAGTATGTCTATAGTACGCATTTAAAGGAAATTATGTCATTCTAAGCATAAAGTATGATATCGGTAATGCAAACTGAATGAATCATGAAATTAGATTTATGAAAATAGCTCTTGAATACAGAAGAAAAGGTTGAGACCATTCCATAGCAGAATATATAAAACTGTTTTGGTTTTGAGGACAAGGCCAAATATTGTCTAGGAAGTGTTTCAAAAAGAATTTCTTGTTCTCTAAGAATTGCTCTACTTTAAGCAGATTACTCTGTGCCAAAAGAAAAAAAGTTCAATTTTGAAAATAGTTCAAATTAAATAGAAGAAAAATAGAGTTCCCAATTTAGAAGGTTTGTTTTTGAAAAACGAAGGTGGAATTTCAGAGTTCATGGAATGCTGTGTGCAGAATTCAAAAGTTATTCTCGATGTCAGGAGAAAACATCAAGGGCCCGATGTAGGTGGCCATTTACCGTCCGGTAACGTCCGATTTCGGCCGTTACCGGCCGGTAAATGGGGTTTTGGGATGTAGGGGGCCAATTTTACCGATTCAGTAAATTTACCGAATCGGTAAAATACTGAATCGGTATTTTTACCGATTCGGTAACTCCTAGATGTAGGTGGGACTCTTCTGAGTCCCAAAGGCCTTTCAGATTTGGTATTTTACCACCCAATCCAAGTGGTAAAATAAAATTGCCTACATCTAGCCCCAAATCATCTAAGTTGGCAAAAAAATTGTCTACCACAGTAGGTGAAAGTGGAACTACTTCATCAAGCAGATCAATTGTGCACAGATGAGAAGCATCGCCGTCAGCGTCAGTTGCCGCGTAAGCAATGTTACTATCAGATGGTACCTGTGTGCCTGTTGTTCCTCGTATCTCACCTCCATTTGCATTTGCTGGTGAGAGCTCAATGAACGCTGTCATCAGGATTGGTAGCCGTTGAGGGCAACACAACACGTGAGCTATTACCGGACCCAGTAATGCGTCAGCATCCGTTGGCGCAACCGATGGTAGTGTTAGACAAACATCTAACACGCATTCTTCTCCGCAAAGCAGGTATCGTAGAACAGGTAAGATGCAATCTTGCCAGATTGGTCTGAACAAAAGAAACCAAGTGGAATTCAGATCTCTTAAATGAGCCAAGCCAAGAATCTGTGTAATCCTGTCACGATACCGCATGGCTAGGAGAGCTTGTTCCATGGTAGTCTGGGTATGGTTGGTGACTGGACTTGCCATATCGGAGCACAATAAACAAAAATAGAATTGCTGCTAGAATTTATAAGTGCATAGGTAGTAACAGGGAGATTACTGAACTGTATAGGTAATGCACAAGAGATTGCAGAAGGGCATGATATTGTGCCTGGGTCATAGCATGAGTACATGGGAAGTGACTAGATTATTAGAGTTCTGCAAGAAGAGTGCATGGTAAATTTATAAGTGGTTGGGTTTTGGCAGAGTGATTGGATAAGGGCATTTGAATGGCTGGGTGATTGGGGGAGTCATAGGTAGTAACAGAGAGATTACTGAACAGGATAGCTAGTGCTCAACTAATTGCATAAGTACATGAGTTAATTCCAGGGTCATTGCATAAGTACATGGGTAGTGACTGGATGATTACAGTACTGCAAGGAGAGTGCATGGTGAATTTATATGTGCGTGGGTTTTGGTGCAGTGATTGGATAAGGACATGGAACTGGCTGGGTTATTGGAGGAGTGCATAGGTAGTAAGAGGGAGATTATTGAACTGTATAGGTAGTGCTCAAGGGATTGTAGAAGTGGATGAGATTGTGCCTGGGCCATAGCATGAGCACATGGGTAGTGACTAGATGATTAGAGTACTGCAAGAAGAGTGCATGGTGAATTTATAAGTGCTTGGGTTTTGGCGCAGTGATTGGATAAGGACATGGGACTGGCTGGGTGATTGGGAGAGTGCATAGGTAGTAACAGGGGGATTAATGAATTGTAGAGCTAGTGCTCAACAGATTGCATAAGTACATGAGTTAGTTCCAGGGTCATGGCATAAGTACATGGGTATTGACTGGATGATTACAGTACTGCAAGGAGAGTGCATGGTGAATTTATAAGTGCTTAGGTTTTGGCGCAGTGCTTGGATAAGGACAAGGAACTGGCTGGGTGATTGGAGGAGTGCATAGGTAGTAACAGGGAGAATACTGAACTGTAAAGGTAATGCTTAAGAAATTGTAGAAGTGCATGAGTTAGTACATGGGTCATTGCATGACCACATGGGTAGTGACTAGATGATTAGAGTACTGCAAGGAGAGTGCCTGGTTATTTTTAAAAGTGCTTGTGTTTTGGCACAGTAATTAGATAAGGACATGGGATTGACTGGGTGATTGGAGGAGTGCATAGCTGGTAACAGGGAGATTACTGAACTGTATAGCTAGTGCTCAACGGATTGTAGAAGTACATGAGTTAGTGTCTGGGCCATTGCATGAGTACATAGATAGTGTCTGGATGATTACAGTACTGCAAAGAGAGTGCATTGTGAATTTATAAGTGCTTGGGTTTTGGCGCAGTGATTGGATAATGACATGGGACTGGCTACTTGATTGTAGGAGTGCATAAGTAGTAACAGGGAGATTACTGAACTTTATAGCTTTATAGGTAGTACTCAAGGGATTGTAGAAGAGCATGAGTTAGTGCCTGGGTCATTACATGCCTACATCGGTAGTGACTGGATGATTAGAGTACTGTAAAGAGAGTGGATGGTGAATTTATAAGCGCTTGGGTTTTCTCGCAGTGAATGGATAAGGACATGGTACTGGCTGGTTGATTGGATGAGTGCATAGGTAGTAACAAGGAGATTACAGAACTGTATAGGTAGTGATCATGGGATTGTAGAAATGTATGAGTTAGTGCATGTGTCATTGCATAAGTACATGGGTAGTGACTGGATGTTTAGATTACTGCAAAGAGAGTGCCTGGTGAATTTATAAGTGCTTTGGGTTTGATGCAGTGATTAGATAAGGACATGCACTGGCTCTGTGATTGTTGGACTACATAGGTAGTAACAGTGACATTTCTACACTGTATAGATAATGCTCAAGGGATTGTAGAAGTGCCTGAGTTAGTGCCTGGGTCATTGCATGAGTTCAAAACTAGTGACTGGATTATTAGAGTACTGCAAGGAGAGTGTATGGCGAATTTATAAATGCTTGGGTTTTGGCAGTGACTGGATAAGGACATGGGACTGGCTGAGTGATTGGAGGAGTACATTGGTAGACCAGGGAGATTACTGAACTGTATAGGTAATGCTCAAGAGATTGTAGAAGTGCATGAGTTAGTATATGGGTCATTGCATGACTATATGGGTAGTGACTAGATGATTGGAGTACTGCAAGGAGAGTGCCTGGTTATTTTTAAAAGTGCTTGTGTTTTGGCGCAGTGATTAGATAAGGACATGGGATTGCTTGGGTGATTGGAGGAGTGCATAGCTGATAACAAGGAGATTACTGAACTGTATAGCTAGTGCTCAGCGGATTGTAGAAATACATGAGTTAGTGCCTGGGTTATTGCATGAGTACAGGGGCATTGACTAGATCATTAGAGTAATGCAGGGAGAGTACATGGTGATTTTATAAATGCTTCGGTTTTGGTGGAGTGATTGTATAATTCATGGTGCCGGCTGGGTGATTGGAGGAGTGCATGGGTACTACCAGGGTAATTGGAAGTGTGCATGAGCAGTATCTAGGTGGTTAGATGACTGCATGGGTAGTACAGAGTTGATTGTAGCAGTGCATAAGTACTGCAAGGAGAGTGCCTTGTGAATTTAAAAGTACTTGTGTTTTGGCACAGTGATTAGATACGAACATGGGACTGTCTGGCTGATTGGAGGAGTGCATAGGTAGTAACAGGGAGATTACTGAACTATATAGGTAGTGCTCAAGGGATTGTAGAACTGCTGGTGTTACTGCCTGAGTCATTGCATGAGTACACTTAGAATGCATTAAACTATATAAATAGAACCTGAACACATAGATAACTCATTACATACTATCTAGTTAAGTAGATAAGGACAATATGCCAGAAAGTGTAATTTATGTTGGTTTACTTTTCAGTTACATCTTGACCATTCAATCTACAAATATGCGACATCATTAAACTATACCTCTCAACAGACTTATGAAAGAAGAGCAATTAACAACACCTTAAATGAGCATTTTTAGATCCACACTTTTAATAAACATCTTCAGCTTTCTATCTAAAATTATGTGGAATCATTCCACTATACCTTTGCTTAGACTACAAAAAGAAACTAATTAACAGCACCTGATTACACCATTGTATCTTTAAATATATGGCATATTTTAACTTTAGTTTCTGTTCAAATTAATAACACAAACCTAATTATTAACACTTTATATGATCATCTATCAAACAGCACAGTTTGCTACATGTTTACCAAAGTATCTATAATTATGCAGTATCATTCAACTATACCTTTGTACAGAGAAGAAAAAATGAAGGCTAATAAACTACAGTTCGGGCTGGACTGTTCCCATGGGGCACAGGGTCAAGACTGATTTGCATATGGCTGGGTTCAAACTGGAATGGCACGGTGATCAGAAAAATGATGGATTTAGGCCTAGATCTCTGCACTGGGGTGTATTTATGACATTGTTCTGCATTCTGTCCATCAACTGTTGTTTTTGCATTTGTCACTCCAAGTGGGACGGGTATGCTCAGATGTGAGACCAGTGCTCTCCATGCCACTGGAATCAAGCTATCCGGGCTGAAAGCCCGAAACCTGTCCTAGGATGCTTGGTTCCAGTCCGGGGAGGACCTGGTTTGGCAGTTCGGCCTGGACTGTTCCCATGGGGCACAGGGTCAAGAATGATTTGCATATGGATGGGTTCAAACTGGAATGGCATGGTGAGCAAAAAACTATGGATTTAGGCCCAGATCTCTGTACTGGGGTGAATGTATGACATTGTTCTGCATTCTGTACATCAACTGTTGTTTTTGTAATAAACAACACCTTATATGAACATCTTTTAAAATACACATTTGTTCTGCATGTTCAACCAACTATCTAAAAATATGCAGCATCATTCAACTATACCTTTGAACACACTTAAAAAAACAAGCTTAAAACATTACATCAGTAATCATCTTTAAAAATACACATATTACTATACAGACTGTTTTATTTTAAACAATATTAAAGTACAATGAAACTAATTCCAATATACATCTCTACATGTAATAATGTATTTCAAGCAACACAGTTTTAGAATAATGTCAAAAAAAAATTAAATAAACCCCAACAATGTATAACTCACCTCGCAAATAAATGTGTTGAATGAAAAATCTTACACACTCAGACAGGATTGTCTTTTACTCACAGTCAATATAAATCACCAGACTCTGCAAGGTGAAACCAGTATTGGCGAGGTTTCCCTATCTTTTTCCATACAAATACATATAAGCAAGAAATGACATTGCTCACCAGAGATTTTCAAATTGTCAAACAGATTTCTATTGGTCACAGATAATAACCATTTTCAACTGATGTCTTCACCCCTTTTTGCTTGATGCCATAACAACAGGTCATGCAACATTTAACTTAACTGACAGGTCACAAGTTCACCATACTTTCAAGTTCACCACACAATGTTGCAAATAAAAACAGCAGGTGTGGTTGGCTTTCCAAAACATGACCATATCCTTTCTACTTTACCTTTCAAACATTTTTTATTAACCAATAAGAAACTAACTTTTTAAACAAAGTAAAATGCACCCTATTTTTAGATATAGAATATTCTTAAACAACCAACCAATTCTCTTATTTATTAAAAACAGCACCTTCTCCGCTATTTTAGATACCTCTCATTCTTCAAGCTGACTACCTCAGCTACGGACATAATTATTTTTGCTGAGAGTCACACTAGGGGGCCACGCTGAGTGCTAATCACACCTCGCGTTCATACCATGGGGCGGCGCTGGGAGCTGCGCACCCTTGCATACACACCAGGGAGCCGCGCTGGGAGCTGCGTACCCCTCGCATTCACACCAGGGGCCGTGCTGAGTGCCGCGCTAAGATTGCAACTCCAAATTTTGGTGGAAAAAAATACAGTCCACTTCCACTAATTTATATTCGTTTCGGTGACCCCATTATCCGGGACATGCCCAAACACTGTTTTTAAAATTATTTAAAAATGGAGGCGGGGGGACAGCACAACCCCCCTCCCAGGCCATTTTGGACCTCGGGGACACCATCCACTGGGACCTGACCTCATAGTTAGGGATCGTGAGGGGAGCCCCAATGCCCCCACGGTCCCGCCAGCTCCCCACCTCCTGTAGGAGACAGCATTGCTTTTCCACAAGAGGAGCTGCTGACATGCAGCTACCCTTGTGGAAAAGCAATCTGCTTTGGATTTTGGAAGCAAGAGCAGGAAACCTGTTCACACTTTCAAAATCCAAAGCAGTGTTTGCTATGGCAGAGCGGGAGTTGCACAGCTCCCGCCCTGCCATATCAAACAGCAGTGTCCTGGGTGTGGGCACCCCGTGACACTGCAGGAGCCGGCCCTGGGGGGTGGCGGTTCCCAAGCCATCAAAGGCCTCAGGAGGGGGGCTGTGTGGCCGAAGTGCACTTCACTGATGAAGGCAAAAGGGTGTTTCCCAACAACCTGAAACTCTGCATCTGCACTTACATCTAGCTACCACAATCTCACAATGAAAACAAGGGCTCTTTTTAGAGCGACTATATAACACAGCATATAACCTAGGTTCATATTTAAAAAACTAAAATTATTTTTGCTGGGAGTCACACTAGGGGGCCGCGCTGAGTGCTGCGCACACCTCACATTCATACCATGGGGCCGCCCTGGGAGCTGCGTACCCCTCGCTTTCACACCAGGGGCCACGCTGAGCACTGCGCTAGTGATGCGGCTCCAAACTTTGGTGGAAAAAAATACTGTCCACTTCCACTAATTTACATTCATCCCGGGGACCCCATTAAGCGGGGCAAGCCCAAATACTGTTTTTAAAATTATTTAAAAATGGAGGAGGGGGGGCAGCGCGACCCCCCTCCCAGGCCATGTTGGACCTCGGGGACCCCATCCACCGGGACCTGACCTCATAGTTAGGGACCATGAGGGGAGCCCCAATGCCCCCACGGTTCCGCCAGCTCCCCACCTCCTGTGGGAGACAGCTTTGCTTTTGCACAAGAGGAGCTGCTGACATGCAGCTACCCTTGTGGAAAAGCAATCTGTTTTGGATTTTGGAAGCAAGAGTAGGAAACCTGCTCACACTTTCAAAATCCAAAGCAGTGTTTGCTATGGCAGGGCGGGAGCTGCACGGCTCCCGCCCTGCCATATCAAACAGTAGTGTCCAAGGTGTGGGCACCCCGGGACCCTGCAGAAGCCGGCCCTGGGGGCTTGCAAATTATAGATTCATCCTTGGCCAAATTATCGATGGCTTCACGTTGTTCATTCATGATATTGTGTCTGATCATGGAGTGTGACAAACGTTTCCTCAGTTTTAGAAGATCCGTGTTGACTGCCTCGGCAAATACATCAATGGCAACAGGGGGTAATTGAGGCTGAAATTTTGACACTGGTTTGAATTGGCTTTGTTCTTTAACCTGTTCAAAGCCGAGCCGTTTAGTTCTTTGAATAACATCATCGCCGAGAGTTACCCCATCCTGAGTCAATGTATCCCTCTCTGTGCGAAGCAGTTCCATGGTCTCCACAACAGCCAGATTTTCCCCAGTTAGGACATCAGTGCAGGCAATATTACTAACTTGTTTTTTATTCTTAAGGAAGGTCAGTTTTAACTTGAAGTACTTGTGGAGTTTGAATTAACGGGTCAGTTTGAAATGGTTGATACGGGTTTGCGTATGCTCAGACGTGTGTCCCTTGCTTACTTTGCCACTGGATTCAAGCAAGCTGGGCTGAAGACGGCTGAAATGCCAGAAACCGGTCCTCGGTAGCTTGTTTCCGATCCAGGGAAAGCATGGCTTGGCAGTTCGGGTTGGACTGTTCCCATGAGGCACAGGGTCAGACTGATTTGCCTATGGCCATGTCTGAACTGGGGTGGCAGAGTGGGCTAAAGAACGGTGATGGATTAAACCCAGATCAGTTGACTGGGGGTAAGTGCTTGTTTTGTCAACGCTCCGTCCATCATTTCCTTTGGTTTTTCTTTGTTCACCATAAGTTGGCAGGGTATGCTCAGACGTGAGTCCCTTGCTCACTTTGCCACTGGATTCAAGCAAGCCGGGCTGAAGATGGCTAAAATGCCAGAAACCTGTCCTCTGTAGCTTGTTTTCGGTCCAGGGAAGGCATGGCTTGGCAGTTCGGGCTGGACTGTTCACATGAGTCACAGGGTCAGACTGATTTGCATATGGCCATGTCTGAACTGGGGTGGCAAAGTGGGCTAAAGAACGGTGATGGATTAAACCCAGATCAGTTGACTGGGGGTGAGTGCCTGTATTGTCAACGCTCCGTCCATCATTTCCTTTGGTTTTTCTTTGTTCGCCATAAGTTGGGAGGGTGTGCTCAGACGTGAGTCCCTTGCTCACTTTGCCACTGGATTCAAGCAAGCCGGGCTGAAGATGGCTGAAATGCCAGAAACCGGTCCTCTGTAGCTTGTTTGCGGTCCAGGGAAGGCATGGCTTGGCAGTTCGGGCTGGACTGTTCCCATGAGGCACAGGGTCAGACTGATTTGCATATGGCCATGTCTGAACTGGGGTGGCAGAGTGGCCTAAAGAACGGTGATGGAATAAACCCAGATCAGTTGACTGGGGTGAGCGCTTGTATTGTCAACGCTCCGTCCATCATTTCCTTAGGTTTACTCCATCTTTAAAATTGGTCAATGAAAATTACATTGTATTTTTTCACAAAACCTGAAAATAGATATTGATCCACTGACTGTCAGGTGACAGTAATTCAACTAGCTCATTTAGATTTTCCTCCATTTTCTTGACCTAAGAACTAGTTGCACTAAAAGGGCCAAACATTATATAAAATAGGAGTAACCACACTTAACCCTGAGTTTAACATGGTAACAAAGTTGTCAATGTTGTGCACGCCCTGAGAGCCTTCATGTAGATGAACTGGTTAATTAATGGGTGAAAATGGGGAAACACATAGAGCACGTACAAAAATAATTAAGGAAGGAAGTTCTAAAATATAACTTCATCTTTGGTTGAGCAATGAATTCTTTTTCTAGAAGGGAAAAACATGGCCAGGTCAGTGATTGACAGGAAATGAAATGTGAGAATTGTGAGAGGTAGCCTCGAGCATTGAAACGCGTTGCAAATATAAGGCTATCCAGTGCTCAAAGCACTCCAGAGAACATGAGAATATTTGTTTACGCATTAAAGGCATGGTTCGCTAGAGTGCACATAAACACTCGAACGAGTGGAAAAAACAAGGCATTAGCGTTCATTAGGTACATTCTCAGATGAAATTGAAAATCTGACACAAATGACGTGCACATTCCTGAGAAGAGTTGTCCTAATGGTGAATGTCACCGACATGCGTTACAAAAAACTCGAATATACACGTTTCATCAATTTGTATATGGCATGGGATATTTTTTAATGAAGGTAGGACGCAAGGGATTCAATTCAATGAAAGAAAAGGCATTAACTATGTTAAATAATTCATATTACATTTCTGTTCACTCTGGTAATAAGATATGTTCTCTCGGAGTTTCACCACAAACTCGGGCTTGTTTGTTCTAAGGTATAATCTATTTTTAAATTCGAGATATGAATTGCCTGGAACAAGCGAAAGTCTATTTTGTGTATCACCTGATAATACATATCCTTTGCAAGCATGTTCAAAGAGGGAAAACATTGTTTGAGAGAAAAATATGAAAATGAAAGACAAAAGTCGCACAGGGCTGAGTTTGGGAAATATGAAATCCATGCACATGTTATTTATGTTGCTTGAGTAGTACTTGAAGTGCAGACTTAGGGGCATATGTACAAGCCCCTATCGCCACCATTATTATTATTATAGAATTTTGTACCGCGCACGGTTACCCTTGGGCATCCCAGCGCTTATAGAAACCCAGAGCAGGCTATTAATAGAGAGCAGAGGAGCTACAGTTATTCTGGAAAAAGATGTGTTTTCAGATGTTTCCGAAATCTGAGGAGGTTTGGTTCGGAGCGCAACGAGAATGGGAGGGAGTTCCAGACGCGCGCTGTATGGATAGAGAAACTCCTGCCCCCTGAACGGGCTCTCCTGATTCTCCTTATCTGAAGGAAATGTTTGTTGTCAGAGCGCAAGGCTCTAGTGGGCTTGTAGGGGCGAATCATGTCCTTCAGAATAGCTGGTCCTTTCCCCTGTATGCTCTTGTGGGCGATGCACAGGGCCTTAAAGGTAACTCTCTCTTTGACAGGGAGCCAATGGAGTGCTTTTAAAGCAGGCCTGGCTGACTGCCTGGCCGGAACGTTCCGCAGCAGCCTTGCTGCAGCGTTCTGCACTTGTTGCAGGATCTTGAACGTAGACTCTGGCGCTCCGAGAAAGAGCGCGTTACTATAGTCCAGGCGTGAGATGATTAAGCCTTGGACTAGCAACTTCCGGGAGAGTTCTGGTAGCAGGGGGAAGAACCTTACGGGCCGACCGGAGCATTCCATAGCACACTCCCGCAGTCTTCTTGGCGTGTGTCCTAAAGGACAAATCCGGCTCCCGCCAGACCCCCAGGCTCTTAATCTCCTTTTTTGGGTCGGGCGGGGTGCCCATGCAGTTGGGCCAGCTGCTTGGCGAGAGGGCAAAACTTGACTGGCCCAAGATCATCAGCTCAGTTTTTGATCCGTTCAATTTGAGCGATGACCTGGACATCCAATCGAACACCTCTCTCAAGCATGCATGGAGCATCTCGGGCTGTTTCTCCATCTGTGTGAGACTCACCACTAGCTGGGTGTCATCCACATAGCTTATGGTTTTAAAGCCAAACGGAGACACCACACCCTCCAGGGGTGCCATATACACGTTAAATAACGTGGGGCTCAGGGATGAGCCCTGTGGCACCCCGCATTGAAGTGGGAGGGGAGGAGATTTTGCGTTTCCTTCCCAGACCTCGAAGGTACGCCCCTCTAAAAAGGAGGCCAACCATTCCAGGGCCACTCCTGAAACACCCGACTCAGCTAGACGTTGTATAAGCACCCCATGGTTGACGGTATCGAAGGCCGCACTGAGGTCCAGGAGGATCACTGCCACTGATCCCCCTGCGTCCAAAGTGCTTCTGGCCTCCTCTACCACTGCTAGCAGAGCCGTGTCCGTTCCATGGCCCGGTCGAAATCCCGTCTGGGAGTCCCTCAACCAGCCATTCTCCTCAAGAAAGTTTGATAGCCGATGGTTCACCAACCTCTCGGCAATCTTACTGACTCCTGGTAATAAGGAGATGGGCCTGAAATTGGCCAGGTTCTGCGGGTCCATGCCCGGCTTCTTCAGAAGCGCTTTAACGACCGCACTTTTCCAGTCAGGCGGCACCTTCCCCTGAGTGAACGAGAGATTGATCAAATCGGTCAAGGGCTCTCCTATCGCCGGGGGGGCCTGCTTTAAATACCGCATCAGGACTGGGTCCCGAGGTGAGCCACTTTTCAGGCTCCCGAGGACCTTCAGTACTTCGCCTGTAGCAACAGGACTAAATGACGTCAGTCGATTTTCCGACAGGCTGAAGTCCTCAGAAGGGGGCGATGTTCCCAACGCCGAGGGGAGAGAACTAATAATAATATCAATTTTGTTTTTGAAGTAGGTGGCTAATTCCAGACATTTTTCCTGTGGTCTCTCGTAGACAGGAGTAGGCTCAGGCGGTTTAAGAAGCTCCTTCATCACTAGGAAGGCTTCCCTTGATGAGGACGCCGTGTGATTTACTCTCTCTCCATAGAAGGAGGCCTTAGCAGTACGTATAGCACGTTTGTATATTCTTAGTGCCATGCGATATTTATCCCTGCTATCTGTCTCAGGAATCCTCCTCCATAATCTCTCCGCACGTTTGCAGTTCTGTCTCAGAGTTCTGAGCTCTGGGGTATACCAAGGGGCAGAGCCCATTCTCTTGTCCCTAATAAGCATCTTCTTGAGTGGAAGCACATCGTCCACTGCATTGGTCAACCAGTTCCTCACTGTGGCATCTGCAGTTACCGGATCACAGCCCTTCTCAGGCTGAGTGTCCTCCAGACGGGCATTCCAAGTCTCTACAGGAAGCCTTGACCATGCCCTGTCTATTCTAAATTTCCTGAGTGGGAGCGTGTCATCACACTTGATCTCCCAGTTAGCCATGATCAGTGAGTGGTCAGACCAGGGAAGAGCTAGGGGAGGCATAGCGGATATACCCGTCATGTTCGAAAAAATGGGGTCTAGAAGATGCCCTTTGACATGTGTGGCCCCAGTATTTATTAATTTCATCTGGAGGGAGCTCAGCTCGCTCATCACATTAGTTGCCATAGAATCAGTTTCGTCATCAAAATGGCAATTGAGATCGCCCAGCAAGATGAAGTTGGATGCGGCTGCAGCCAACAGAGTGGTGGTTTCCATTAGTGACGATGTAAAGTCACCCATGTTTCCTGGGGGCCTGTAGACTAGGAGGCCTGTCAGCGTGTAGGTAGGGGAGAATTGCAGCGAGAATTGGCAGCTCTCACAGTCTTTGACCCCTGCCTCACGTGCCTTACAACCCAGTGACTCCCTGTATATAACGGCCAGACCCCCCCCTCTCCCTGTGCCTGTGTCAAGATGGTAGATCAGATATCCCGGCGCCAGCGCTGTCACCACATCCGGACCCGAGGTGTCAGATAGCCAAGTCTCAGTGAGAAGCAGGGCATCAACCTTGTGGTCCAGTAGTAGGGAGTTAATCTCTGTTGCGTGGCAGCGGAGAGATCTGCAATTAAGCAGGGCAAGCCGACACAAGGTAGTGGGGGTGGCTTCTTCTACATCTGGTTGTCAAACTCTACAACCCCTAAAGCGCTTTCCTTCTTTGGCAATATAGCAGCATCTGTCGTATTTCGGTATTCTGTAGGATAGGAGCTCGTCCTTCGTGTACCTGATCGTGATAGGCTGTTGGGGACTCGTATCGGGCATAGCCACTGGCCCCGGACCCGGTTGGGCCCGGACGGGCACAGACGGGCATAACTCTGGCGAAACTCCGGCGCCAGTCTGGCGCGTCCGCTGCTCGCGTCCGCTGCGCGGAGCCATAATGGACTATTTATATAGGGCGACTAGACCGCTCGGCGAATGTGCCCCCACCTAAGATGGCCGCCAAAATGGGATCGAGCCCGGGACCTGTCTAAACCCAGCACCCAGGGATCGGGGACCGAGGGAAATGATTTCTCTGCCTAACGAGGGAAGGAGCGTTCAGAAAAACAAATTTAAAAACGATTTTAAAACTCCGTTTTTTTCGTCCTAAAATGTCGTTCTAAATGCAGGGGGGATCGGACACAAGGGATAAATCAAGTACAATTCTTTATCAGGTAAAAGCAGCAACTGAGCGCTCGACTTGCAGCCTCTCAGTAACTCTTAATCTCCTGTCTGGTCGCTAAGCCCTCCTTTTATAGGGCGACTAGACTGCTCGGCGAATGTGCCCCCACCTAAGATAGCCGCCAAAACGGGATCGAGTCCGGGACCGGTCTAAACCCAGCACCCAGGGATCAGGGACCGAGGGAAAGGATTTCTCTGCCTAACGAGGGTAGGAGCGTTCAGAAAAACAAATTTAAAAACGATTTTAAAACTCGTTTTTTTTCGTCCTAAAATGTCGTTCTAAATGCAGGGGGGATCGGACACAAGGGATAAATCAAGTACAATTCTTTATCAGGTAAAAGCAGCAACTGAGCGCTCGACTAGCAGCCTCTCAGTAATTCTTAATCTCCTGTCTGGTCGCTAAGCCCTCCTTTTATAGGGCGACTAGACCGCTCGGCGAATGTGCCCCCACCTAAGATGGCCGCCAAAACGGGATCGAGCCCGGGACCGGTCTAAACCCAGCACCCAGGGATCGGGGACCGAGGGAAATGATTCCTCTGCCTAACGAGGGTAGGAGCGTTCAGAAAAACAAATTTAAAAACAATTTTAAAACTCGGTTTTTTTCGTCCTAAAATGTCGTTCTAAATGCAGGGGGGATCGGACACAAGGGATAAATCAAGTACAATTCTTTATCAGGTAAAAGCAGCAACTGAGCGCTCGACTAGCAGCCTCTCAGTAATTCTTAATCTCCTGTCTGGTCGCTAAGCCCTCCTTTTATAGGGCGACTAGACCGCTCGGCGAATGTGCCCCCACCTAAGATGGCCGCCAAAACGGGATCGAGCCCGGGACCGGTCTAAACCCAGCACCCAGGGATCGGGGACCGAGGGAAATGATTTCTCTGCCTAACGAGGGTAGGAGCGTTCAGAAAAACAAATTTAAAAACGATTTTAAAACTCGTTTTTTTTCGTCCTAAAATGTCGTTCTAAATGCAGGGGGATCGGACACAAGGGATAAATCAAGTACAATTCTTTATCAGGTAAAAGCAGCAACTGAGCGCTCGACTAGCAGCCTCTCAGTAATTCTTAATCTCCTGTCTGGTCGCTAAGCCCTCCTTTTATAGGGCGACTAGACCGCTCGGCGAATGTGCCCCCACCTAAGATGGCCGCCAAAACGGGATCGAGCCCGGGACCGGTCTAAACCCAGCACCCAGGGATCGGGGACCGAGGGAAATGATTTCTCTGCCTAACGAGGGTAGGAGCATTCAGAAAAACAATTTTAAAACTCCGTTTTTTTCGTCCTAAAATGTCGTTCTAAATGCAGGGGGGATCGGACACAAGGGATAAATCAAGTACAATTCTTTATCAGGTAAAAGCAGCAACTGAGCGCTCGACTAGCAGCCTCTCAGTAATTCTTAATTCACCTACAGTGACGTTGTGGTGGCGATAGCGGCTGCTCCTTATGTACAAGGCAGCGTTACGCCACTTAAGGTGGCTTGATGCTGCCTTTTACATAAGGCACCCTTTCATGCTATGGTTAGCATGAAAGGGGCGTGCAGTGAGTGTTGTGGTGGGCGTTCCACCTCTACACCCATTGTATTTGATTCTGCCCCCTATGAAGAAGGGTGGCGTACATAGGAGGCAGAACCAAAATTAAGACCAGGTAAACCTGGCCTTAAGTTGGCAAATCAAGGAGAAATACATTATTTCTCCTCGTTTTTGCTTGTTTCCATGTGTGCTGCACAAGGCAGCACACATGGAAAAAGCCAAATGCCATGGCTTGTTTATGTACAGAAAAGTGTCCCTTCCTGTACATAAACAAACTTTTTACATAAATGCCGTATTGTAACTTGTATGTGTGCTGCATGAGGCAGCACACATGAAAGTGACAGAATGGCATTTTAGGAATATTTATGTGCTACCTACACATAACCAATCCTCCCCTGCCACATACACCCTTGCACTCTGGTGCAAGGGTGCCTGCGTTGGCTCTAAGTTGTTAAACTTAGCGCCATTGTGCAGCCTTGTGTTTCAGAAGTGGCAGAGTGTGTTGTTAAGCCAAGGCGGTAACTACACGCTCTGCCACTTCCTAGTACATATCCTCCGTAGTTTCTAGTGGCAATAAGTGCTGTGTACAGCGTTGAGGGAGGTAAAACACTAGAAAGTACAAACAAATGATATAGGTTCAGTGGAGCAATACAGGTGAAGTGGTAGTTAGACTGAGTTACAGTAGTATATATATATATATATATATTTATATACATATATATATATATATATATTTATTTATTTACATATATATGTTTGTATACTGTCTCTTGAGGTAATTTAGAATCCTAAAGAGTTCTCATTTGCAATTAGGGCAGTGTTGTGGGGGAAACTTTAAGTGTGGTAGAGGCAGGCTTTTTTGCAGGGACGCTCCTTTTTTATTAGGAACATATTGAATTCTACATTTGTTTGATTTAGATAGAAGGTGGTTAATATCCTTGTTTAACGAGAGTGAGATACATCCTCCATTCTGTAATGTGCGTGTGTCTACACTTTTGATTTTAGCAACATATTGTCCACCTGCAGTTGTATTCATACTGTTGTGCTTCAATCTAAATGCGTTACTTTAAGTTTGAAATATTATTGAGAGAAATGAGTCTCAGGTTGGGTTGTATTTGACTGGTTAGAAGAGGCTCTCTACATATTGGTATCTGATAGAAATAAGAGGACCCCAGCTTGCGCTCTTTTCAATGACAATGAGTTCAGAGGGGGTTCTCCAAGCAGCCTTTGGTCAGCTATCTCAAAGGCAGCCATAGGAATGCCAGCAAGAGGCAATGATTTCATTTATGCAACTAAGATTTTGTATTTTGGGCAACTAGGGCCTTCTAATTTGTTCCTAGCTGCATGTGTTCTGCTCTAAAAATGAAAAACAATGTGGCATGTGCACAAGCCCCTATCGCCACCACAATGTCACTTTTACTGATGTTGTGGTGGCGATAGGGGCTGTGCCTTATGTACAAGTCAGTGTTAAGCCACTTAACATGGCTTAATGCTGCCTTGTACAAAAGACCCCCTTTTGCAATATGGTTAGCGTGAAAGGGATGGGCAGTGGGTGTTGGGGTGGGCGTTCCACCACAGCACCCATTCATTTTGATGCTGCCCCCTAAGTATAAGGGTGGCGTACATAGAGAAATGCATTATTCCTCCTCATTTTTGCTTTTTCCATGGAAAAAGCAAAATGCCATGGTTTGTTTATGTACAGGAAAGTGACTCTTCTTCTACAAACCTCGAAAGCAAACATGAAGCAACATGCATGAAAGTGACAGAATGGCATTTTAGGATTGTTTATGTGCATGAAGGGACCCCTTACTACACATAAACAATCCACCCCTTCTTGCAGACACCTTTGCACAATGGTGCAAGGGTGCCTGCATTGGCACTAAGTTGCTAAACTTAACGCAACCACAGGGGGAAACGCAAGGCTGCACCACATTCTTGTAAATATGGCGCATCCTTGAATTTCAGAAGTGGCAGAGCACAGCGTTAAGCCAAGAAGGCTTCCTTGTACATATCCCTCAATGTGTGCGTATATTTCACTGTTTGCTAAGTTAGCTGAAATGTACGCAAAATGTTTGGGCAGTTTCTTGAATCTCCTCACGGGGGATTGTTTTCTACACAGATGTCAAGAAACAAATGTACCATGTTTAAGCAGTATGAGTTTTATATATGTTTATTTTTTTCTGTGATGCTCACAAACAAAACTAAAATATTGTACGCCCAGAAGCATACTATGGAAAATATGGTGACAGTAGATACAGTACATACTTTGCGACTGTGGTCCAATTGAGCCAGCAATGGAGGCCCTATTTGAGGGGGGCCACAAATGGGCTTTTGAGAAAACATTGACAATTTATAGAAGAAGATCATTAAGCACAGGGAATTAAGAGATACCTGCATCTGTTTTTTGCCTCACCTGGAAACGCTGGTTGTGGCGCTCCCCGGGAAACCAGGAAACTGAGCATAGGTTGTGCCTGGTGGTGCACTGCACAGTTTTGTTGCAGGTAGTTGGAGGGTATGTTGCTCATGCATTTGGACGGAAGACAGAGATCTTGAATGTGATTTTGCCTTTGGCTAGGATAGGATGATTTTTTTGGGATCTGGCCAATATTGAGGTGGAAGTTTATTTAAAAGTGCCTAATAATGTTGGGGACAGTGCTGGCTGAGTGGCTGCTTTTTATTCATCCTGCAAGTGTGACTGCACTAGTTGTGTTACTCATGAAAGAAAGAGTTCCTGAAAGAGTCACTTATAAATATTTAAAAGTGAGTTGGTATAACAATCCAATTAATATTGAATTAAACATATGATTATATAAGGCGTAATTAAAATAAGCCATACCAAAAAATTTATTTGAAAAAAGTGTATCTTTTTTTATAAATTCATCAAAAAATATCAATGCATTACACAAGATCAGTTACACAATGTTCAGGCAGGGTCCATGATAAAACATTGCTAAAAGCACAGCCAACCTACATTATTCAGAAAAATCAGATTGACATTTTTGTTTGTAATGATCAAGAAAGATTAACATATCCACCTAACATAACCAAAACTTTCAGATCAGAGTACATTCACAAGAGAAAAGGGTTTTTAAGAGTTATGGGAAAGGGCGCTCTGCAAAAGTAAACGCTAGGTTATTGGGATTAACAGTATTGGGTGTTGGTGCGAATAAGCGAAGGGATAAGCCCTATAACCCCCTGTGGTACGTCTGTTCACTGAACACACGTTACAAACATCAAGCAATTGCCTATTGCACACAACCAGAGAGTAATTATTATTCAATTTCTTTAAAGCATATCACACATGAGCAGAGAATGAACACATAGTTATAAAATAAGCTGTCAGAGAAAACAACATGTTTAAAGAAAATCTTCTTTAATTTCTTGTGCAGGCAGCCAACACGTGTTTCGTCGCATAGCAATGCGACTCATCAGGGCTGTAAGTTTCAAGTGAATGACTGTAAGGCCACCTCCTGCACCTATTGAATGCCCCTATGGGTGAAGAAGCAACCTGAGGTGACTGAAGTAACGCCAGGCCTTAACACACCTCAGAAGCATAGGACCTTGCTTGACTCAGAGGTTCCATCCTCCATTTCCATAGAGGCTGCCTGCCACCTGGATGTGACAGAAACAGGGCAGCAGCACCCCCCTTACTACTGGTGATCTTGAGGGGACTGGAATTTTAAGAGCGCCGTGACAACTGCCACAAACCACAGTAATGTCACCCCCTGCATCTCTTGAATGCCCTTAAGAGCGAAGAAGATACCTGAGGAGACTGAAGTAACGCCGGACCTCGACACACCTCAGGGGCCTCAGTACTCGCGTGACTCAGAAGCACCGTCCTCCGCATCTGTGGAGACTACCTGACACCCGGGTGTAACAGAAATAGGGCAGAGGTGCCCCCACCTCACTGCTAGTGATACTGAGGAGACTGGAATTCAAAGGCCGCTGTGACGACTGCTGAGAAACGCTCAAAGGCTGCCCCCTACAACTATTAAATGTTCCTACATCCCTGGCATAGCAGGAGAAATGGTGGCGACTCCGGAGAGGCAAGGAGAGTTGAGAATTGGCATTGAGTCGTATAAACCATAGTACCACACAAGGCAAGTAAGTGAAAGGACCAGAGCTTCTTGTGACGCCTGTAATGTATGAAGGGACTTGGATCTGGAGACACGCTTGAACTCCTCTGACGCAAAGATCAAACCAGTCTCTCAACCACCCAAAACATTCAAGGGGCAGATGTTCTACAACAGCCCCCTCACATCTAGGTGTTGAGCACACTCTCACCAATGGCGCTACTAAGACTACACTCAGGCTAGCGCACCCCCATGCACCACCGCAGGAATCTGAACCAGAAAGGGGGAATCAAGAACATGTTCCTCCCCCCTCTCATCTGCCCTACGGAAGAAGGTACCCACAACAGTGGTCATTAGGATAAGAGGCAGGGGCAACCAAGACAGGTCTAGGCCACGGGAACACAGATAAAGAGGCTGACATTTAAGCGCATCACTATAAAGCCCCCCCCCACCCTGAGGCCCAGCACCATCGAGACAGAAGATTGGTCCACGCAGGGGCTTGCCATTTGTTTGTTAGGCACGAGAAGATTAAGTGATGTACCCAGAATAACAGCATGTTGAGCATTGATGCCATGACTCGAACCCTGTTCCCAAGCTTCAAGGTGGACTGCTCTCGCTGTAAGACTACATCCTCTCCCATATATATATAAAACTCTATAAAATAAAAATAAAAACATTTAAAAAATGTCAAACCCCTGCGTGGACTGATCTTCTGTCTCTTCTATGCTGGTTTTTGCAGAAGAGCTTAAACAATCACACAATATGCCCACGAAAGATTCCACCCCTCCTGCAAGCAGTTCCTTTCAAGTTACCACAATCCCAGCAGAAGGCGAGACCATGTATTGCATCTTGCAGGATATCATGATGGTCAGTCGTCGACTGGAAGGTATGGAAGATAATTTATTCTCTCTTGCAGCGGAGGCCAAGTCAATTAGGGCAGATATTGTAGGGTTCCACACAAGAGCAGAGAGGCTGGACCAACAACTAACAGCAGTGGAGGGCCGACTCAACACAGCCCAAGGCAGGGATGAAGAACTGCTATTCCTTCGCAGCAAATTGGTGCGCCTGGAAGACTGCAGCAGGAGAGATAACGTTGGTTTGCTAGAGAAAATTGAAGATCTGAATCCCAGAGCGATTTTGAGTGACATCCTTTTGAAACTGGTTGACATCACCTTTGATCCACCACTAGAAATTCAGCGTGTGCACCGCATTGGAACTCCACGTAAAGACTCTACAACACGTCCGAGACCCCTCATCACCTTCTTTTTAAGGCATGAACAAGCATCACAATTGTTGTTGACAGCACGCGCACAAGGATCATACCAATATAGTGGTCATGACATCTGCATGGCAGTCAACTTCTCCAGGGAAATCAATGAAAAGCATTCCTTTCTATGAGACCCCAGTTGCGACAAATGGATATCAAATATGGTCTATTTGAGCCCGCCAGCCTACACATCACCAAAAATGGGAACTCAAAGAACTTCCATGATCCTGAGGATTTACAGCACCTCCTGGACCACATGAAACCACAAGAAATGGACATCCATCATAATTTTACAGAACAGACAACCTGGCCCCAGACTTTCTAAACAGACGCCTGACAGTAGGCGACGGTACACTAGTGGATCCCAACACCACGGTGGAGAACTTGAACGAATAACCTGCACCAATGAGGACAAGGCCTTCGCCCTCCAAACAGTATCTACCTTTACACAGGAACAACACAGGGATAAAACCTGATTCCCCCTAAAGCCCCCTCCAGATGAGGAATGAGATCAAAAAGGGTCAAGTTGTTGTTACAGCTAAAGTTGATGTTATCACCATGAATATAACCGGGGCCAGTAACACCAGGGACTGAGTGGGGTGTGAACGATTTGCTTTAAAGGAAAATAACACCCAGGCACAGGACAGCTGAGAATCACCCCCATTCTCATTCTCATTAGGGTTATAATTATAATTATACTTATACTTTTATTATTGTGTTATACTTTATGTGCTAATTGTGCTACTTGTGTTAAAAGCCTGAACAAGGATATACTCATTATATGTTATTCACAGATGTGGCCCATAAGGCCTTAGCAATGTTTGTTTTGTTTTGTATACTGCAACTTATGCAATTGACAATACTGCCTCTTAACCAACTCCACCTGCGACATGCATGTAATCCTTCCTTATACTCTCAGATGCGACTAATGTTCTACCACACGCTGCCATGCTACATCATGGCACACCTCCCCTAGCCAGTAGTAAGCGTGGGCGTAAAATCCATTTAGTTCGCGGAGTTTGGGGATTTTTGGCAAATTTGCGGTCCGCGAATCGCGCAAATTTGCTAAAAAATCTGCAAATTCGCAAGCTGCGAATTATTTTGCTTGGTCGCGCTTGAAAAATACAATATCACGCGTGGAACGTTGACTTACTGTGATTCTCAGTCCGCCGAGTTGTTTTTCTCCCGGTTTGCATGTGCTGCGCCATTTTTGATCTTGTTGCATGATCCCGCAAGAGTTTTTTTAATGCAATTACGTCATCGCGGCTCGCCATCTTGCACAGCGAGAGTTTGACAATGCGAGTACGTCATAAGGGCCCGCGATTACGAATTGCGGGAGTAAACAATGACGAACACGTAGATGCAGCGCGCAGCTGAAATCCGGTGGGAAATTTGAACAGCTCGCTTTCCCGAAATAGCAAAAATTGCAATTAGGAACAAGAAATCTACCGCAGGAAGAATAAACCTTCTGAAAATTATGATTTTGATCAGAATAACTCCTCAGATTGACATTTGGCTGCACTTCTTGGTGCAAGGAGTCCATTTTTTGTGGGGGGGGTCTATTTTTGGGGGGTGGGTGGGAGGAAGGAAGTGCCCCAGAGTCTCTAACTTCCTGTTCCTGTCCAGCAGGCTCCTCCCAGTGCTTTGTCCATGTCCTGATCACTTTTGATTTGTATCTGGAGCTGGAAGGATTACTTTTTGTGGCTGCTGCTGGATATTTGTATTTGAGGACACTTTGGAGTTTGAATTACTTTTGGACTTGAGATTTTGCAAGTAAGTTGGATTTGTTTGTTTGGGGCATTGCAGTTGCTGCAACTACAGTTTTAAAACTTTTTCACAACTTAAAAAAAATATATATTGCGGGTAGCCACAGTATCCAGTAGGCCCAGGGTTAGTCATGGGTGCATGATACAACTGGTTCTGTGATTTTTTTTAACTTAATTCTCATTTATGTCATGGAATTTTAGCTCACTGTTATATGTTGATTTTTTTTTAATTTTGGGGTGTCTGTAAAGCCTCACTAGCCAGTAGGCCCAGGTGTAGTGAATGGTGCATGGACCTAGACTTTCTGTGGGGTGTCTTGAATGTAAACATCATTGAGGGCATGGGTGGCATTGGATTGTGGTGATTTTTGTGTGTTTTTCAACTTTTTGGGGTGTTGTTGGGGCCTGGCCATGTGGGAGGGGGCCATTTTGAGGCCTGGTACAGGCAGGACCTGGCCATGTGGTGGGGGTCAAGGGGCCATTTTGAAGCCAGGCAGTGTGCTCAGGCCTGCACCGATTTTGCCTTGCTATCATCCATTATACCCAGGGGTACTTAGTGGTGCATGGTCCAAGTCTTTCTGTGGGGTGTCTTGAATGTAAACATCATTGAGGGCATGGATGGCATTGGATTGTGGTGATTTTTGTATGTTTTTGGACTTTTTGGGGTGTTGTTGGGGCCTGGCCATGTGGGTGGGGGCCATTTTGAGGCCTGGTCCAGGCAGGGCCTGGCCATTTGGTGGGGGTCAAGGAGCCATTTTGAAGCCAGGAGTGTGTTCAGGCCTGCACCCAGTTTGCCTTGCTTTCAACCAATATGCCGAAGGGTACTCAGTGGTGCATGGACCAGGTCTTTCTGTTGGGTGTCTTGAATGTAAACATCATTGAGGGCATAGATGGCATTGGATTGTGGTGATTTTTGTGTGTTTTTCGACTATTTGGGTGCTGTTGAGGGCTGGCCATGTGGGCGGGGGCCATTTTGAGGGCTGTTCCAGGCAGGGCCTTGCCATGTGGTGGGGATCAAGGGGCCATTTTGAAGCCAGGCAGTGTGCTCAGGCCTGCACCCAGTTTGCCTTTCTTACAACCATTATGCCCATGGGTACTCAGTAGTGCCTGGACCTAGTCTTTCTGTGGGGTGTCTTGAATTTAATCATCATTGAGGGCATGAATGGCATTGGATTGTGGTGATTTTTGTGTGGTTTTTTTAACTTTGTGGGTGCTGTTGAGGCCTGGCCATGTGGGTGGGGGCCATTTTGATGGCTGGTCCAGTCAGGGCCTGGCCATGTGGCTGGGGGTCAAGGACCCATTTTGAAGCCAGGCAGCGTGCTCACCCCTGCACCCATTTTGCGTTGCTTTTATCCATTATGCCCAGGGGTACTCAGTGGTGCAAGGACCAAGTCTTTCTGTGGGGTGTCTTGAATGTAAACCTCATTGAGGGCATGGATGGCATTGGATTGTGGTCATTTGTGTGTGTTTTTCGACTTTTTGGGGTGTTGTTGGGAGCCTGGCCATGTGGGTGGGGGCCATTTTGAGGCCTGGTACAGGCAGGGCCTGGCCATCTGGTAGAGGTCAAGGGGCCATTTTGAAGCCAGGCAGTGTGTTTAGGCCTGCACCCAATTTGTCTTGCTTTTAAATATTATACCTAGGGGTACTCAGTGGTGCATGGACCGAGTCTTTTGGTGGGGTGTCTTGAATTTAAACATCATTGAGGGCATGGATGGCATTAGATTGTGGTGATTTATGTATGTTTTTTTACTTTATGGGGTGTTTAACTGATGTTTCTCTGGCTTCCTTTGCTTTTAGGTGCACACGAGAACCACCAGTGCCAGGAAGAAGTCCTGCAGCGGTGTGTGCAGCACAACGTCACGTGACGTCACGTGTGGCCACAGACAAGACAACTCTGCAACTCATGCAGCTGCGGCCTGCTGTTCTGCCATCCGAAGAAGATGGGACCAAAGACCTCAGCGAAAAAAGTTGCCAGTGACACTGCCAGTAAGAAGGAGCAGAAGAAGCAAGTGGCACCACCTACCAAGAAGACTGGTGTGCCCACCGACACCTTTTCTGGGGAAAACAAACTACGCCTGCAGCAGCAGCGGTGTCCGCCGGGGACCAAGCTGGAAGCAGCACCTCCGCTTCATTGGGCTCAGTGCCACCACGCCAAGTTGGGTCCAAGACCATGAGTGCTGCTGAGGCAGCCACTTTACTTTCTCAATCACCATTGACCAGTGATGTTGGCTCATCAAAAGAAAGTACCATCCAATCAACGCTGGGTGTAACTCAGCTGATGAGTGTTCAACAACCACAGCCGCAACGACAACCACAGGTGCAAGTAGTACAAGTGCAAGTACATGGGCAAGGAGAGGCGCAAGTAGATGCGCAAGGAGAGGCGCAATTAGAGGCGCAAGGATAGGCGCAAAGAGAGGCGCAAGTAGAGGCGCAAGGAGAGGCGCAAGGAGAGGCGCATGGACAGGTGCATGGAGAGGTGCAACTAGAGGTTCATGGAGCGGCACAACTGCCTAAAACGCTTGTTCCTCCAGAAGTAGGTGCACATCAGGAAATTGATATTCAAGCGGGGGTATCATCATCTGAGGAAGCCACTCTTCCTGATGATGATCCATTGTCTTCCAGATCCCCAGCAAGAAAAAGGTCAAGGAGGGATACTACTACAAGTTCTTCTTCAAGCCCCCTTCATTCTGATGACCTTGATCATGATTGGAACCCAGCAATGCAGTCTGAGAGTGAGTCACGCCATGAGCCGACAAAGGTAGCTAAGCCTAAAAGGAAGGTTCACGCAAGGCTTCGAGTTATGGCTGATGACGACAAACAAGAACTGGTGTCTCCTGCTGCTGATGAACAGTCTGATGATGACCCAGTCATCACAGTCGTCACTCCAGCCCCAGCGGGCATGCAGCAGACAGACATTTTCATCTTATCCCGAATTGCTGCTGAGCGGGATGTGGGCGGCGAGGCACTGGTACCACCACCAACGCAGTTAAATACAACACCAACATGACCTACAGCTTCCATATTCTTTAGTCAGAAGGGCCGGCAGGGACCTTCATCCAGCTCTACCTCCATTACCTCAAGTAGTGGTGCTGTAAGTGAACAACACAAACAAATTCAGCCACACCCATCCTCCACTTCATCTGGCATTGAAAGTCAAAGTAGCACCTCCACCACCAGCAGACATTTCCAGTCCCCAGTTTGGGACTTCTTTACTGTTAGCCAAAGTGCGGAAAACATGGTCGTTTGTTCGATTTGTAAAACATTAGTTAGTTGGGGTAAGCTTGGTACCAACTATGGTACCGGAGGCCAGAGAGGTCATCTCAAAAACACCTCATTATCCAGTGGGAGGTGCACCTAAGTAAGATCGAGGAAGCCAAAAGAAAAACAAATCCAAATGTATCCATTGATATTGCATCTGATGATGATGAGAGGCTGATCGGGCAGAGGGTAAGTGAAGAAGTGACAGACATTTTTTCTGGTACACCCAGTACCCCTGGCAGCAGCACTGCAGTGGTATCGCCCACACCCTCTACCCCTGCAACATGTATGAGGCACACTAAGAGTCTGGGAGAGACACCAATGTGAAAAAGTACAACACTGGGCCTAACTGGTTTAAAGAAGTCATCATCATCATCACGTAAAATGGTCCAGCCCACCATTAGCGGAATGTTGTGGTCGGAGGCGCCATTTGAACGCAACCACCCAACGGTACGTCTGTATAACTTAAAGCTGGCTAAAATGCTAGCGCTGGACTTTCTCCCTTTTTCTTTCGTGGAAGGGGTGGGTTTTCTCGAATTTGTGGCAACAGTCTGCCCTAAATGGAAGGTTCCTAGCCAGTCCTATTTTGCCAGAGTTGCGGTTCCAGCACTACATGAAGATGTGCTGGAGGTGATTGGGGCAGCTTTGCAGAAGAGTGCTGTTCATACTATACACCTGACAACAGACATGTGGACCACTTACCAAGCTCTTGATTGCATGTGCATGACTTAACACTGGGTCTCTTTGCAGGGGTCAGAGCAAAGACAACCGCAGGTGTTGACCAGGACGCAATTTTTCAAGCTACTCAGAAACATGCAACAGTAGCCATGTTTGCCCTGGAGAAATGTCATACTGCATTAAACATTTTGGATGAGTTTAACACAAAGGTCTTGCAATGGCTGTCTCCAAGAAAGCGCATGATTGGTTATGTTTCCACGGATAATGGCAATATTGTAGTTAAGGCCATGCAAGAGGGTGGTTATTTCAGAGTGCTGTGTTTGGCGCACTGTATAAACCTGGTTGTGCAAGATTTCTTGAAAAAAGAAAATACAGTCAGCAAGTTACTGACCACCTGCTAAAGAATCTGCACACATTTCAGCCATTATTTTAAGGCCCGGGAATCGCTGAGGCGCATGCAACATGAACGTAGAATGCCAGTAAAAGGATTCATCCAGGAGGTGGTAACACGTTGGAATTCAACCTTCTACATGCTTGAGCGTCAGTCTGAGCAGTGGGTGGTTATCAATCAATATGTCTTTGGACTGGGTTCTACTATGAAAGACATGTGGCTAGAGTTGGAGAAATGGAAGCTAGTTAAAAGCCTGACAGACATGCTTCGTCCTTATGAGGTCTTCCCGCGTGAAGTCAGCAGGGAGGACTATACTTTGGGCAAAGCTATCCCATTGTTGCGCATGGTAGAGCACCCAACTGAAGGTGGTGTCTTCAACGTTCAAAGATGATACTGACAAGCAAGATGCATTTCAGTTGGCTTAAAAACATACATACAGAACAACATTACATTTGTGCCACTATTCTGGATCCACGGTACAAAAAGATACTGGCCAGCAAAGCATTCATTCCTTTTGATGAAGCAGATGTTACAAAGTACAAACATTGGCTAGCTGTGTCAGCCACTCGGTTCGAAAAAGAGCGGCAGAAAATTGAAGGAAGCGGCAGTAGAAGTACTGAATCAGCAGGCCATCCGGTGTCAAGGTCCACTTCTGAATCAGTGGCCGAAGTGAGTCACTTTCCCTCTCAGCTGTTAACGACACCAGCAGCCGTATCATCATCCTCACCTGGACCAGGCCCAGCCATAATATTGTCGGAAGCAGATTGGCTAACTCAGCAAGGGTTTGCTCGTTCCAGAGATTCAAAGGCTACAGAACGAAGTACGCAAAGTGGAGGAAACCTGGAGAACCTTGAGTCGATGGTGCAGAGGTCTTTGTTAATCAGAACCCATTGGTGTATTGGTATGGGAAAAGGCATCTATGCGACAGATCACCAACCTGGCTATAAATTACTTGTCTTCCCCACTCGCAAGCGTGTCTTCTGAACGTGTTTTCAGTGCTGCTGGTGGCATTGTAACCTCAATAAGGAGCCGCCTCTCGGCCAAAAATGTGGAGAGGTTAACAATGATCAAGATGAATCAGCATTTCATACCACCAGATTACAAAATTTGTGAATGCACGGCGGAAGAAGAGGACACCGACTTAGATGACGGAAGTTCTTCTCTGTTACCTGACCTACTCCAGTCTCAATTCGCAGAGTTTGGCAACGAACTCTACTTCCCTGACACCGAGCCCTGAAAATGACTTACTTTCTTTTTCGTCCTTATTCACTTTTATTCCTGTGTGTCTTTCTTTGTTTTGCAACTTTACCACGACAAAACTTTAATCACCTAGGGCCCGATGTAGGTAAACGCGATTTTCCGAATTCAAAATACCGAGGCGGGCCGAATCGGTATTCTGAAATCGGAAAACGAGATGTAGGGAAAAAAAAGCGAATGAATACCGAATCGGTCGGCATCGGTAATGAGAATCGGTACGTTCCGAATCGGCACGGTCCGAATCGGAAAGTACCGAATCGGCTAACAACGAATCGGAAATTACCGATTCGGCTACCACCGAATCGGATAGTCCCGAATCGGCGAATACCGATTCGGTAAAAGCCGATTCGGTAAAATCCGATTCGGCAATCATAGATTCGTAGCCATGAAAACACACCCATGGCGAAAAAGCCCATAGGAATGCATTGAAGGAACCGATTCGGCTTTTACCGAATCGGATAATACCGAATCGGATTTTACCGAATCGGATATTACCGAATCGGTAAAAGCCGATTCGGCAAAAGCCGATTCAGCCAATGAGGTGGCTCCCCCTCCCCCACCCAAACAGGGAGTGGCAACCCTGGCAGGTGCAGCTAATTAAGAAGTTTCTGGAGAGCCAGCCTGAGATCAACACTCACAGTTAGCAGCAGTGGGAGTAGGAGGTTGCCAACTGAACTGGAGAACATGGCAGAGCAGTCAGAAAGCCAGAAGTCCTCCCAGAAGAGGAAGCCGAAGTTCACCACCACCGAACTTCAGGTGCTGGTCGAGGAAGCGGTGAGGGTGCACCGCCAGCTGTTTGGCAAGCTGTCCCTCAATGTGCCAGACAGCACCAAGAGGAGGATCTGGGCCGACATCGCCCAGAAGGTCAATGCTGCGGGTGTCACCCCCAGGTCCGTAGAAGAACTGAAAAAGAGATTCTATGACATCCGCAGCCTCACAAAAAGGAAGATGGCTGAGATACAGAGGCAGGCTGGACTCACTGGAGGAGGCAGGAACCCGGCGCCACCCCTCACCGAGCTGGAGGACCTAGTCTCCAGCACCATTGAGAGGGAGAGTGTCAGTGGAATCGGGACCCTGGACAGCTCTGCGAGAGCTACAGCTACAGGTAAGAAGCATGCGCATCATGACACACCCTACCAGACACCTCCCCATTAGACACAATGCATAGGCAAACCCCAGCACAGTACTGTCACCAACATACAAGAGACAAGCATCATGGTACATGTAGTCAGCAGAAGTTAGCTAAATATGGCAGTGCAGAATCACAAGACAGGAAACAGTGTGACACAGTGTAAGGAGATGCAAGGACATGTGGAATGCTATAATTGTACTGACTGTAATACATCGACACTCAGTTTACAAATGCTTCTTTGTACCTAGGGGCCCCATCAGGCGGAACAACAGTGACATCAGAGGGAGCAGCACCGTCCGACACTGCAGTCGCAGGGCCGAGCACCAGCCAGGCTGGCCAGGAGGAGGAGGAGGAAGGAGACACCCCAGGGCTAGGTATGGAGGGAGTCCTGGTCATTGACTTCGATGCACTGCACTCCCCAGAAATGGCCAGCACACCCCCCTTGCAGTTCTCCCCAGAGAACTCCCCTACAAGGGACACCATTCCGCCTACACCAGCTCCTGCCACAACCATGGCCTTGCCACCTGTTCAACCTGTCCTGGGAGCAGGGGCTCAGGGACCGGCCAGCTTCACACCCCCACCAGTGGCACCCCAGCCCACTCAGCAGGCCGGAAGCAGCAGTGCCCGGCGCCGTACCATCACCACCACTGCTGCACCAGCACGGGAGGGCAGTGTATTCCTGGGCCTGGAGGGACAGATGGTGAAGATTCAGAGGCAACAGGCAAGATCCACTATGGCCTGCCAACGCCAGCTCCTGCAGCACAACATGCAGATGGGAGAGTTGGTCAAGGGATTCCAGGCCGTCGTGGAATCGAACAAGGAGGTGGCAGCAGGGTTAGGCAGGCTAACCACTGCCATCACCCACTCATCTAGCAGACAGGAGGAGCATGAGCTGGTGCGCAGGAGGGATGCCCGGGTGCTGAACCGCGCCATGGGCCGCCTTGCAGCGGCGACGGCACAACTGTGCCATCGCAGCGCCAACCAGGAATCTGTCCTTAGTCAGCATACGGCTGAGCTCACTAGGGGGATGGCCCGGATCACCACTGCTATGGAGGCCATGATTATTTCAAACACCGCCTCCAATCCTGCCCTGGACCTGGGTGATGCTGGGGACAGCAGCAGCCGCAGCAGCCCGGCCAGCGCTGCGTCTGAGCCACGGAGGAGCACCAGGCGCTCCGCTGATGCTGCTGGGCATTCAGAGGGGGCTGAGGGACACCCCAGTGGGTCTGGCAAGCGGGCAAAGAAATAGCCTTGCAAGGGCGGGTGAGGCAACCAGAACCTTGGACTTTATTTTATTTACCATACACCATTTTTTGTTGCACATCAGTGCTGTAACTGTGTTGCAACACTATTAAAATTTGTTTTTTCCAATCAACATTTAGCTGTCTTTGCATCTGTACTCAGTCAGAAATAGTTCTCAGTGATCTCCTCACGTCTGTATCTGCCATCACTTGGCGTACACACCCCAGCTGGCTGTGTCAGTGGCACAGCTTCGTCGTCGTCATGGTCCTCGTAGTCAGACAACTCCACCTCAGTGCCCTTCTTCACCGCAAGGTTGTGTAACATTGCACATACAGCTATGATCTTGCAGCAGGTGATGGGGGTATACTGCCTTGCACCTCCACTCTTGTGCAGGCATCTGAATCTACTTTTCCAGATGCCAAAGGTCCGTTCGACAACATTCCTTGTGCGTATGTGGGCCCAGTTATACCTCCTTTGGCTGGGTGTGGAGGGGTTGAGGTAGGGGGTGAATATTAATGAGCGGAGGGCATATGCACTGTCGCCTGGAAGAGAAAGGGGTCACATTAGACACATGCATACATGTATTCCACCTACCTACTATGTGTAATGGGGGTCTGATGATGTGTCTCACCTAGGAGGTATCCTTCTCCAAATTCGCCAGCCATCAGCCGTGCATATATGCCGCTCTGTTGGAAAATATAGGAGTCATGGGTACTCCCTGGAAATTTTGCTACCAGGTCTGTGATGGTGCACTTTGCATTGCAGATCACCTGCACGTTGATGGTGTGTGTAGACTTGCGATTGCGGTATATGTATTCGGTGTCCGCTGGTGGGCAAATCGGAATGTGCGTGCCATCTATGCAACCGATGATTTGGGGAAATTGTGCCATCTGGTAGAAGTCAGCTTTGGTTTGTAGCAGTTCTGCGTGGGTTGCAGGGAAAGAGATGTATTGGTCCATCCTGTGTATCATGGCGTCAAGGAATGTGTGGAAGAACCTTGACAGGCTGCTCTGGCTCACCCCTCCTGCTGCTGCTACACAACTTTGATAGCTGCCAGACGCTAGCAGGTGTAGGCTGCATAGCACCTGGATGTGCGCAGGGATGGCGTGTGCCCTTGGGGTGTGGTGGTCCAAGAATGGCTTGAGATCCCTGATGAGCTCAAGTATGGTGTCAGAGTCCAGCCTGTATCTCTGTAGTATCTCTGCCTCTGTGAGCATGAACAGGGTTATCCTCTGTCTGTAGACCTGTTCATTTCTTAGCCATTCCCTCTGTCCTTCCTGCTGTAGCCGTAGCCGCCTCGCAATGACATAGAAAGCTGCCATCCTGCAAGTTGCAATGCATTTTGGGACTGTTTATATGGGTTGGAGTTGGTTACCACCTGATTGCAATCCATGGTAAATACCGAGTGAATTCTACCGATTTTGAGCCGATTTCGGTGTTTCTGTGCCTCCCTACATCTCCCCAACTGTCGGAATCGGGGAATGTCCCGATCGGCGATTCATACGAATCGGCATGTTTTCCGATTCGGCTCATGTCCGAATCGGTCTTTCTACCGATTCGGTACATGGACCGAATCGGTGATTTTCCGATTCGGTGTCACTAACGAATCGGTCAATGGACCGAATCGGTGATTTTCCGAATCGGTGTCACTAACGATTCGGTACATGGACCGAATCGGTGATTTTCCGATTCGGTTTCACTAACGATTCGGTCAATGGACCGAATCGCTGATTTTCCGGTTCGGTGTCACTAACGAATCGGTACATGGACCGAATCGGTCTTTGCATCCGAATCGGTGTTTTTCCGATTCGTTACATATCCGATTTTCGGTATGTACGTATCGGATTCTTTCCCATTCGGTACTCATTCCGATTCGGTTTTCACTCCGATTCTTTATGTTTTTCGTTCCCTACATCTCGATGGCTGTTTACCGATCGGTAAGGGCCAAAAATCGGTATTTTCGGCCGTTACCGATCGGTAACGCCCTACCTACATCGGGCCCCTAATCACAACAACAAGCCAATCAGCAGAACTGTCTTCAGTTATTTCCTTATTGATTTGAAGGTGCCGCAGTCTCCATTCCTTAGGTTCAAAAGTTCACAAGAACTCAGTAATGCTCCTCTATCCTCCTCCTCCAAACTCCCACTATCCATTTCCCTCAAAGCAGATGGCTGGATTTGGCACAATAAAGAAAGAACTTTGTCTTCGTAGAGGAGTCCCCTCAAGTGGGATTGGAATTACTGAGTCCACATTAATGATGGCTGACACAGTTACTTCTGAAATTGAAAGGAGAGGCTGCTCTGTGGGACTTCACTTCCAGAAGAAGATGGGGACAAAAAGTGGAACAAGTAATGAATGAATAATGAGAAGATGGTAGGCAGTGGACAGCAATGGCTGTCTGGCTCTGATGGAAGAATCTGCTGTTTGTTTGTTGTGCATGGAATGAATCTCTTCTGTTATTATTTAATCTTTTACACACTTAAGGAAACTCAAGTCTACTATGCTTTTTTTTACCTTGTTTAATTCAAATTGTACTTCAACTGCAGGGCCCACTACGTTGCATTTGCCAATATGTTAAATGTCCTTGGACTCACTGTTTGCCAATATACCATGATGATTGATGATGAGTGTTGATGATCAAAGTTAACTAATATATTTTTTTTCTTTACAGTCACTCGCTGGGATGGATGGCTCATCATTGTCAGTTTACGGAAGAAGTATGTCCAATTCGTGAGTGGCAAACAGGTAAACCAGTCAACAACAACTACTACAGCAGAACTACATGTTTGTCTAGTCGTGGTGGGGTGGTCGAGCCAGTGTAGTGTTGTTTTGCCAGGCAGAGTTCAGACAGCAGTTCATGTTAAATTGGGGCTACATTGCAGTTGCTGCATACAATTAGATATGCTTCAAGGGTGAAAAAAACTGAAAATAATCACAGCCTCCTAGAGGTGAAAGGGCTGGCCTCTGCGAGGTAGCTGTATAGCATGTTTTTGGGGGTCTGTTTGGGGGTCTTCTAGATTTTTGTGACTGGGTTGAGGGGTCTTGGAGCACTTGTGGGAAGGTCTAATTTTGATTGCAAGTGGTTTGAAGAAAATCCATGGTGGAAATGGGGAGTTAGGGCCTAGCTGCAGAGCGCGCTTGGATTGATTTTGGAAGTAGGCCTGAAATGTTCTAAGTGTCACATTTTCCATTTTTGCTTTTTGCCTGTTAGGGCGTGTTCTACTTTTTTGCAGGTGGGTTCAGGGGTCTTGGGGCATTGCTGGGAAGTTCTAATATCGGGCACAAGTGTTTTGGATAAAATCCATGGTGAAAACGTTTTTCCTTTTTTGCTCACATGCCTGATTTTGGGGGGCTGTTTGGGGGTGTTGTAGGTTTTTTGTGGGGGTATGGGGGTCTGGGAGCACTGCTGGCACAGTCTAATTTTGATTGCATTTGTTTTTAAGAAATTCCTTGGTGGAAAAGGGGAGTTAGGGCCTAGCTGCAGAGTGCGTTTTGGCACGATTTGGAGTTAGTGTTTAACCTGGTAGCAGTATTGCATGTTTTAAGGGGGCTACTTGGGGGTGTTATAAATGTCTGCAAATGGGTTCAGGGGTCTGGGAGCACTACTGGTAATGTCTAATTTTGAATGCAAGTGTTTTTAAGAAACTCCATGGTGGAAAAGGGGGGTTTGGGTCTAGTTGCACAGTGCGCTTTGGCACGATTTGGCGTTAGGGTTAGCACTTTCGCATTTTTTCTGGGGGCTACTTGGGGGTGTTCTACATTTTTGTGACGGGGTTCAGTAGTCTGGGAGCACTCCTGGGAATGTGTAATTGTGATTGCAAGTGGTTTGAAGAAAATCTGAGGTGAAATTTTTTTTTTTACTAAAATTGCTTTTCGGCGGAGGGCTACTTGGGGGGGGTTCTAGATTTCTGCGACTAGGTTTAGGGGACTATGAGCACTCCTGGGAATGTCTAATAATCATTGCAAGTGTTTTGAAGAAAATCCATGGTGGAAAAGGGGTCTTTTGGGCCTAATTTCAAAGTGCGCTTTCTGCATGATTTTCAACTAGGCCTCATCCCCGATACAGTATTGCATGTTTTTGGGGGGCTTCCTGGGGGGGTTCTACATTTTGCCGACTGGGTTCAGGGGTCTGGAAGCACTCCTGGGAATGTCTAATTTTGTTTGCAATTTTCTTTAAGGAAATCCATGGTGGATCCGCAGAATTCAACCATAGTTACCATTACTATCCTTGTAAAGGAGAACCAGGTTACGCACTTTTGAAGTGATGATGATTGTGTATAATAATAATGTCAGCTCTGAAAACTGAAATTGTTATTTTTGCACTACACAGCATACCTTACATTTTTTTAACTGGTTCACTTCCTGTTTTTTCCCATCAAAAATTACAGGACGGCTTTTACCATGTGCCATGGAACAAACGCTGAACTCAGACGCAATCCGCAATTACTCATCACCAGGCAGCCAGTGGACAGTATGTCTGGTCACCAATACTGATCGACGGATGTAAGATGGAATGGAGGATTATATCGCGAATAAGAGGAATGGCTGGATGCATGCAACTTCACCAATTCAACCGGACAACTACAACATAAAGTTACAGTATTCTCTCTTAACTTTTCCTTATCTTTTAAATGTTATTTTTGTAAAAATCTTGAATTCTACGAATGTGACTAGGTCGTTTCTTTGTTCTCTGCTTCAAAGTCATCTCTCCAGGTATTTCATATGTTTCTTTGCTATTTTTATAACTAACTTAATGTACTAATAATAAGTGTTTATTCTCTATGAGGGCAGAAAAGCAAGTGAAATTGCGTAATTAATGCAGCCCTGTACTAGTGTCAATGTCAAATAGTTTCCTCATACTTACTAATAAGATGTAGTAAGTACAACTTTTCAGTAACCTAACCATCCGTTTAGCAAACAACTTCATGCATGCAGAAGTGCATTACCTTTATGTCCCTTAAAAGATTTATGGATATCTTTGAATCCCAAAAATTGTTTCTCTTCATTTGTTGTTAGTCCAGCTAGTGTTTCTTTTTTTCTTCTCTCCACAAAACTTTTCCAAAAAAACCCATTCCCATCCAATCTTCAAAACCCCTAACCCCCTTCCCCCGGGCTGTGTGGTTTTTCATTGAGGTATGACTATGACAACAAGAAATTCCACACACTTGCAGGGGAGGATAAGTTCTAAGCATCAGAAAAATGTTGGAAAATGGAATTTCATGTGCGACATCGTGGATTGAGCATCAAACACCATGCTCGTACACATGACAATTCAAATGGTTAATTATTATGTTTAAGTAAATCAAATCAAAATAGTCTTTATTCAATATTTTCCAATCATCAAAGACATTTTACAATAAAAAAAAAGATTATTTGTTTGTTACGCCCCACACCCCTCAAAAATATATGATCCACAATGAGTCGTTTCAAATTAGTATAAAAAGATATATCAACCTAACTCATCCTATTTACATAATTACATATACATTTTTTGTTAAAATATAAAAAGATAAAAACAATTATAAAAAACGAAATTCGTCAGTGCAATATACATCAGTTACTCAATACAGTATGCATAGTATAAAAAATACAATGTACAAATTTGAATAGCAGCATATGATAGCTAACCCTAGGGTTACTCCAAGCTCATTTTGCGAGCCCGAATTATCCATGTCCAATGAAGAAATTTCGACATGGCTACAACAACCGGCTGGGAAGTGTCAGTTCTCAAAATCCTAACAGCCTCAGTTGCTGACTTTATGCCCAACTGGGCACAAATTGGTTTTAGCCATGATCGTCTGGGGGCACTATATTCAGGGCAGGCAAACAAAACATGTCCAATATTTTCCTTATGATCGGAACAAAAGGGGCACCTTGAAGTTTGGTTCTTGTACCATTTTTCAGTTAGGGCATTCAGTGGTAGTGTCCCTACCCTCAATTGATGATACTTCTTCCGATCCCCTGGGATGGTTATCCAATCCCAATATGGTTCGAGGGCCGGAGCATGCTTGAGTTCTAGGAAGTCTTTAGTAAAGGATCGATCAATACAACTTCCAAAGCACTTAGCCTCGACCATGCTCCAATACAAATCTCTAAGTATTTTTTTGATTGGAAAAACATTACTTACAGGGTCATCCCACAAATGAGATAGTCCCATAGCCCTGTAGATTGTTTTAACCTCTCTCATCCATACTATTTTTTGACTTGTATCCAAGGATCTAACCTCGAGGAAGCCTTGGGCGTACTGTGAGAGTTCAGGGGTTACCCATAACCTCCTCCAGTAGGCAACTGTTCTATACCTAGCCGTATCCTCAAAGCTATGGAATCCCAGATCATAATGTAGAGGTAGCAAAGGTGTTGACATTGGTAAGCCAGTAATGTTGCGGAGAAATTTGTTTTGTGCTACCGTCAACTTTTTAAGATTACTAAGCCCCCAGAGTTCGGCCCCATAAAGGACTGCCGCTCCGACCTTTGCATTATAGATTTTTAAAACCGGACTAATTGGTTTAGTATGTGAGGAAAATAGTTCCTTGGTAAGAGCTCCTGTCAATTGGGCATGCTTTGTAGCTAGCTGGTTAGCATGTTGTTTCCAGTCTAGTTTATAAGACAGGGTGATACCAAGATAATTGAAAACCTGTGTCTGTTCAAGTTGGACCCCATCCAAGATCACCTTCCCTCTGATGTGTCTCCATTTGTGCTGGACCATAAATTTTGTTTTACTTGTGTTAATAACAAGACCATGATCCGCGCAAAACGACTCAAAAACACCAATGGCCCTCTGAAGTCCCTGTTGGGTCTTTGATATCAACAGGGTATCATCCGCGAACATCAACAGGGGGATCAGTCTTCCTGCCAACTTTGGGGCATCTGTAGGTTGTTGTTCAAAGTACCTGATCACCCTGTTGATGTATAGCGAGAAGAACGTTGGAGCTAGTACGCATCCTTGACGTACTCCTTTTGCAATAGGAAATTTATCAGTAACGCTGCCCTGCTGATTCCAACGGACTTGTGCAAAATTGTTCTCATGCATTCTAATTTATAAGGACAGAATTTCATTTGGAATACCCTGTTCTTGTAAGATATTCCACAACTTTGAGCGAGGAACCAAATCAAATGCTGATTTTAAATCAACAAAGGCTGCAAAAAGCATACCCCCCACGCCAGTATATTAAAACAAATCTAGAAACTTGGTCAATGGTACTAGTATGGCTGCGAAAACCTGCCTGTAAAGGTGACAGTATGTTCTGTTCATCTATCCAACCATGGATGCGCTGCAGTAAAAGCCTCGCCAATACTTTTTGAATACATGCAATCAGGCTAATAGGCCTATAATTGCCTGGATCCAAACATGCCCCCTTTTTAAAGACAGGGATAATCTCGGCACCCTTCCAAGTCTCCGGAATAGGCGAGCCCTTAGCAATACCATTGGCTAACAGCTGGATATAGGTAGCCCATGGATCTTTATCATGAATAAACAAGTCTGCAGGGACGCAGTCTAAGCCTGGAGCCCTAGCTTTAGGGATATTATTTAAAGTTTTTAGGACCTCGGCTTTAGTGAAGGATAGGTGGCTCGTAGAAGTGTTTATAGGGCCTTCCCACCCTTCTTCATCTCCGTCCTCAGTGGCAAATTGGGTCGCATAATGGGAGACCCACACTTCTGGTGACACATGGTTCGCGGGTTCACTTATTTTTACCCCCCTTCCCCATTTAACGATGTTCCAGAAGGAGGTCATAGATCTTTCTATGCTGGCTTTTAGGAGATCCCTCTAATATCCTTCCTCCCAATCCCCCTTTGCTCGTGTTTGTATTTTTTTATACATGACTCGGGCATCCTTTATCTTGATTTTATCTTTTGTCTTTACTGCATCAGACAAAGCAACATAGGCAGCCCTACAAGTTTTGTCGTACCACTGATCCTCCTTTCTTACTGGCCTACGCTGCTTTTTAGTAACTTTTTTAACAAAGAAGAATTTCAGTTTATTAAAAAACACATCATGGATCACACTTGTTTCAGATATCGAAGTCTCCATAGTGGAGTTACTCCTTAAATCACTAATGGCCTGTGTTGTAAGGTCCCTCATTGCTGTTATACTTTCATCATTAATTACGCAATTCGACCATCTGATTCGTCTGTTATCATTTGAGAGGGTTATTTGGACATTTTCCCCCGTTTCATCACTTTTCAGTAGGTCAAACAATTTAAATTACAGAATTAATGGATCATGGTCACTCTCAGCCCTTGGCTCAATCCACATATCATTGACACTAGCCCAGTTCTCCTTATTGGTCAGAATATAGTCGATACGACTCTGTGAAGTGCCATTGTTAAAAGTGAGGGCACCATGTTTATCGGAGCCCGTTCTTCCATTGGTGGACCGCAACCCATGCTCTACACATAGGACTTTTAATTGGAGTGCAGCCTCGGACCACTTTTTGATAGGTATTAAAGACATCTGAGGGATTTCCCAGATATAGTCCTCTTCTATCGTGAGGTCAACATCATGGTTATCTATTATGTTTAAGTATCCTTTGCCTTCATAATATTTCTTATAGTAGCCACAGTCTACTAAACTAGTACTTATATTTAGAATACTTTAGCACTAGGCTACAATTTATGGCACTGTTCTGTAGCGTACTATCTATTGTACTGTTTCTAATGCTACGCTCAGGCCACTCAATGTTTCATTTCCATTTTTTTCATATGCTGCTACTGCCAGTGTGTACCACTACTACTACCAGCACAACAATGATATTTCATCCATCGAGGATTCAAGTCAACAACTGACCTTAATCACCATTTGCCATGCAGGCAGCCATGTGGCTACCCCTATTCTTAAACACGAATCACAGATAAGATAGGCATTTTGGAGAGGTTGAATAATGGGCTAGGACTGGGAGGAGAGCAGAGACTGCCAGTACTACTAGTAAAGTACTAGGAGGGCTACTGAATTTACTGACTCATTACTGGCAATCTGGTACATTTCAGGACTAGATGTTTTATTCATGCTGGTAAGTTGGAAGAAACCAAAAATCCAGTAGCCACTGCCCACTCCCACACAAAATAATATGAACGAGTATACTCACCCCCTCATACAACTCACCCCCCTGCCTAACCCCAACCAATGTCCAAAGGTCCAAAAGTCCCCTTTCCCAAACACCCAATCCCCCCCCCCCCCCCCAACAGTCTTTAAAAAAGGGGCAAGGGAAAGTCACTTCTTCCGGTGGTTGCTGCACGTCCTGCAGCTCTCTGCGAAGGTCCAGGAGCTGGCGCTGATGTTTTTGGCCAACCACTCCAGGTACTCCACTCTTTTACGGAGGCGGCACTGACGTACCATCCAGGCTCTGGGGCGGGCAGCTGATTGTGTTGCTGCTGTGCGGCGGTGGCGGGAGGCTGTCGAGCCATGGCTCCGTTTGGCTGGAGGCTTCTTTCTGGTGTACACGGGGGCACTGGAGGAAGATGCAGTGGTTGCTGTCTCCTCCTGCTCTCGAGCCCACAGTCGCTGATACTCAGCACAAATAACCTCCAGCTTACAGGGCCTGGCCCGGACAGCCATCTCCTCTCGGGTGAGCTTTTTCGGAGTAGCATCTATATGAAGAAAGAAAAAAAATACTGTATCCAATAGTCTTTACCATAAAGTCAAAGTAATTCAACGGAAAGTTGACTCGCAGTAACACCAGCAAGTAGCAAACACAGTATACCATTTTGGCATGTATCTTTCCGCCATCTTTGTAGGCCTGTGACATTACTGGGAGTTTCAGGAATTCCACTAGCAGGACTAGGGATGGACTCACTAATACATACATAGTCAGAGTGTACTAAAAAAAGTCTTCTGTTTTTTCTCTTGTTTTGCAAACAAAACTACTGGTACGTGAACTTGTGGTAGCCGGCATGGCAGCTCACTCAGCTTGCACCCAAGAAAAACAGACACAAGCCATGATGACGCAGACTCGCAGTACTTGAAGCAGTACATGCAGGTGGGGATAGGAAGCTCTTACTTTTCTATAAGGGTGGCTCTGCCACTCGCCATACTCTGTTACATCAAGGGCTACTGTTCAATGTAATGATATCTTTCGCACTGCCCCCCCGGGCCTTGACTACTACAAAAGAAGAATGAAGATTATTCAATTCTGATCATATATCATTGTCCTGCCGATCACATGATCTTTGGTTATATGATGGATGCCTTTAGGTGCTTTCTTTTGATAGATTGAGTGAACTACAGTGATAGTCCACCCATGACACAGCTGAAATAAAATTATTAACATAGGGATTGAGTGTGGTACCCATATTTGGCAGAGGAAGGGACTTGACATGATATAATGTTGTCAACTATGCAATCCATACACAATAGATGCTGTGCTTGCAAAGTAAAGTACTGTACTGTTAGTCAAGGCAGCGAGTATTTGTGAACAATCACAAATTCTAGTTTTTGGATTTCCTCAGCTTTGCTACTTTGGCACAGACATGCTGCTCAAAGTAACAATCTTCATCCACTCAGTGTCTGCTCTACTACATCATACACCTCTGCTATCGATGAGGAAAAAGAAGATAACATCCAGGCTTCCAAAGTACGTCTATCATTCTACTTAATGTCTCAAATGTACCAAGTTTTCTTTTTCTCAACAACCAACTAACACTCTTTTCATTATATTTTTGAAACCACCGTCTTCTTCTCTTGACTTGCATTCAAAAACACAATTCTTTACAGTCATAAATGTTAAAACTCGCTCGTCCTTCGTTTCACCCTTCTTTCACTTTTCGTTCTTTCATTCTTCACATCCCTAAAGTACATCTGATATGACTTGCCTTCACGATAAAAGTTTGCCAGCTGATTTGAAGTCAAATAGAGGGGGCCATTGCTTACCCGAGAAGTACCGCCGCTAATGCTATTACAAGTCAAGCTTGACTGTCTTATACGTGATAGCCAAAAAAGTAGTTCTAAATTAGTAACTGTTCTTAACAGTACAGTGTACTTGTACTAGTGTACTGAGTACTGTACAGTACATCATACACTCCTTTGCGAGCCTACTCAAACATTTCAATAAGTAAGGAGTATAATAACTTACCACCATCCACCGCCGCTGAGCCTTCCCCCCAGCTCCTCCTGGTGCGCCGCCGCATCCGCCCCTAGAGTGGAGCCCTCTGCACTGCTGGCCCCGGCACTGTTTGTCATCTGTGCCGCATCAGATGTTGTGACGTCTAGAAAAAACATGTCATATTTTCAGATGCCATACACAAACCCCTATTACGTCTCGTAATGGAAGGAAATGTTACATAACACATTTTTTATTACTGGGATTGAAAAAAAATTAAGGTTTTGGGGAGGGCGTTAACTTTTCATATGCTTATTCCATTAAATGCTACACTTCTTAGGACATCTGATGAATGCTTGCTTAACGTGCACCATTTTTCAAATTACAGAAATAAGATTACATTGTCATCACCAGCAGTACTTTAAGTACTCTAAAGAAGGTGATTCTAAAAATTTCATGTGAATGTTGTTTAAACTTTAATGTCATCTATCAGCAGTGCTCGCTCCGAATACTACGCTATTAAAAATAAAGAAATAATATATTCATTTCTTAATTGAAAATAAAACTTTAAAACTAACAAACACTGTGTGGTTTTTGTTCATGAGTGAGTGAGCGGAAGGGTTGGAGCTACTACACTTGGCAGTCATGTTTCAGTGACTCAGATAGGCCGGGACTCAGCTGTAGTCTTCTTCTGTTCTTCTGGGTCGTCAAATCATTGGTCAGACACACTAGATAGTCGGTCAGGGGATTGGGGGTTCAACTTCTGTTCGGACTGAGGTATGTGGAAAGTCGAACTGCACCTATCATCAATAATGTCCTATTTCTCTTGTCCATACTTCTTTATGTGCACAATAGTCCCTGAAACACTAGCGGTATGGTATGTGCTCCTAGCAAATCAAAAAGGCAACTGCTACCTTTTTCTTGATGTAAACATTGACATTTTGTTGTTGGAAATTGTCAAAGCACTAACATTAAGAACACTGGAATAGACAGCAAGGGCAACCCAGATGACTGCACTCAGTGCCTACAGCTATTGCTGGATCAGAGTTTTGTTTAACACCGTTTGCCGACTGGGCAAGCTTAGCTACCTGCACAGACTGACTCATAATCGTAAATAGTAGTAGCACAGAGAGTGATGGTAGAGGCAGGATAAGAATCTAGAAAATAGTCTAGATTTGAAGAAGATCAAAGACTATTTTAGTAAAAAATAGAATTAGGAAACAGTTTGTAATGAATAGGAGCTGTAAAAGTTAGGGAAGTAGAAGTATTAACATAACAATAGAACAACTTACTGGGGCCAGCAGAAGAGCCTACAAGGGACCGATCCCGTGACTGTCCACCTTCTTCCACCGGAGTCTCAATGGTGCTAGTCGCCTTGCCCCTTGGAGGTGCTGATGATCATGAAATAAAGAAACACAACATGGATGATTGTTTTTTTTTAAATATTTGATTTCTTTGACCACAATCTAAAATTATCTCGGGGAAACAAATTAGCAACAATTGCACTACGTGCATTGACCTATCTGATCTGGTCAACTAGGAGGATACTACTATTACAGTATTGTTGGATTCGCAGACCGTCTTCTTGGAAAGTTATGTAAATCACTAACTAAACCAACAGCAAAAAGGTTCTACTATGACTGCCAGCAATCAGCAGCACGCAACGTGACAGACACAGTCCGTCATCATGATTGCAGAGCACTAAAAAATGTCCTACTACTACTAATAACAAGTCATAATATACTCAACCTATCAATCCATCACTATCTCTTCTTCTTAGTGGCAGCAGGAGTACAAAGGAAAGACTGGACTTGAGTCTCTCTAGCATTACGCAGTTCTGTAAAGTACTACACTCATACATATTCTCAGGCCAAATGAGCACAAAATTGCAAACAAGTAAGCATAGTAGCAGCGCCACTGAGGAGGCGAGCACCTGCAATCACAGAAGCTATTTAAACACTATTTTACCTGCAATGTAATCGAATAGGCAGCATTCTTGCTCTTCGGTAAAAACATATATTAGCAATATAACACAGAGCAGAATAATACAAAGTACTTATTAAATAGCTACTCACCAAGGCCAGGGATCTCCACACCTAGCAGGTGGAGCAGATCCTGATCCCGGTCGAGGACGTCGGCCCACCGGTGCGTCGCTTGGTCGTAGGTGCACCGGACCCCCGACTCCCTCCGCATGGCCCGACACACCTTATCCCACCGCTGGCGATGCTCCCGGTGCCATACCCTTGACCGGGCCTGCCCCCTGCTGCCAGGGTCTTAGGGAGGTGGCGCAGAACAAAAAATATCAGGGCGGCCACCTCCACCGCGGTAAAAACCTCCCTGGCCACTACATCCACTCCCCTCAAACGCCCGCAATGGAGCCGGCTACGGGGTGCGGGACCCTTCCCCTTTGATTTGCCGGCTCTCTTTGCCATGGTCCTGGCCGAAAGAAGAAAAGAATAGGGGGAAAGAAATAAATAAAATAAAAGAGAGAGCTAAACAGAAATAGTAGTTATTAAAGTAACAAAAAGTTGAAGAAAACACAAAATATAGATCTAGACAAATAGAGAGATAGATAATGAGCAAACAAGAGCAAAAAAAAGTTCAAAGAAACAAAGGATTGGAAATATTACAAGAGGATAGAAAAGCCAGGCCCAGAACCATAGCAATGAATGAAAAACAAGATGGCCGTGCACATTGAGGACCGCGTGGGTAAGTTTGCGCGATATTTCCCCCGCGTGCACGCAAAAACATGTGCAAACTCGTAATAGTGCGCCGCACACAACGCGAGATTGCCAATAGCGCTTGGAAATGGAAATACGCAACGCACACAAGATGGCCGCGCCCATGTACGACCGCATGGGCAACTTTGCGGTCGGTGCGCTGCAAGCGGTCTGCAAATATACAAAAAACCCTGCCAACACGCAAAACAAAAATCCGCAAATTCGCACAAATTTGCAGATTTTGCGGATCACAAATTCATTTTTGCGTGAATTCGCGTACCGCGAATTTGCGCATTTTGCCCATACTTAGCCAGTAGCCAATAACATACACACCTCGGACTGCAGGTCATACAAAATCTAAAATTTAGCCCTGGCTACCATCCTGTCCTCCCGACGAAGCCTCCTCCCGCAGAGGCGCTCCAGAGAGCCCAGACCTGCAGTTAAAAGTTAAGAATCTCAAAAGCTGCTATACTACAACATACGACTCCTACTACCCTCACCACCACTACCACTCTCTTATGGACCCCTCCTAGCAAGCCACACCACCCGTCACACGACATTAATCCAAACTCTTTTGTCCATATCTCCATTACCATTTGCCATAACAACTTAACCGGATGGTAAAACCTCTGCTGGGTGCCAGGGATACTCCTTCCCATTGCCACATCAAATCCCTTACCCCCTCCCTCGTCCTTTTTTGCAGCACCAACACAACCTCCCATGCTCCCCCACACTGCTGAAATCCTGCCAGATATGACTTCCGCCCCATCGTCCGAACCTATATGAACAACCCTCACCCCCTACGTGCAGTACCATGGAATTTCTATGGACCCACGCGCTATATAAAAAGGCAGAAAGTACTCTTTCATACAATCAAAGCGGGTGGACATGGCATTACTCTGGGAAACGCATCCAGACACACTGGAATTGGACAAGTTGCGGAGTGACTGGGTTGGAAAGGTATTTCACAGCAGAGTGCAATGGGGGAACCCCAGACATGGGAACCATCACAAATGTTGGGTAGGAATCCTTAATCGTAAACCTCTCCAAGTCACGGTGTTAAAGACATGGACAGACCCAGACGGACGATACGCATTTGTCAAGATGCGAATAGGAGACGTTTGTGTCTGTGTGGGGTCCCTTTATGCCCAGACGGGAATGAATAATCATTTCTTCTTCAACTGAACCACTTACTAGCGGAAATAGGTACCTTGCAATACCTTGTAAGTGGGGATTGGAATCTAGTAAGAGATCCAGTCCTTGTCAGAACAGGTCCCCTCGACAGGGCAACACCGCGGACAGACCCCTAATGGGTGACATACTGGCAGATATCGGACGGGTGGATCACTGGCGTTACTCTCTCCTGGCCGATACAGAAAATACATTCCCACGCCCGACTCATGGAATACTCTCTCCCTTGGACTATTTCCTAGGCTCTCAAAACACGGTACAGCTGGTCCAGGAGTCCTACGTCCTGGAAGCAGCTATCTCTGACTACTCCCTAGTTCTTTTATCTCTGCAAAGAAAATTCAGCGCCACAGAACCCCTACGGGCAAAGCCAGGCTACGAGAACACATTCAGGGTTACCTCTCCACCAATCAGCCGTCCGTGGACTCTGGCAGGACTCTTTGGGCCGCAGCTAAGGCTACCATTCGGGGCCAATTTATGTGAGATGCATTACAAGCCAACAGCCAAAATGCTGCCCAACAGAGGGAGCTGGAATAGGACATTGCTTCTTAAACCAGCTTATACACTGCAAAGCCAACTTTACAGCACCACAAATATGAGGAGCAGGCCCACATGGCATTGAATGGCCTTTTCACATCAAAGGCAAAATACGCCCCACAAAGAATGAAAGGGAGACACTATAACTACTGGCAGCACAGTTACGCCAAAGAGAAGCTGCTATAGCCATACCGATCATAAGGTCAGCTGGGGGAATCATGCTCACCCGACCCCAGGACATTGTAAATGAATTTGCTTTGTTCTACAAGTTCCTCTATACCCGGGGACACAGGTGGAACAGGACAAGATGGTTACTTTCCTCACGGGGGCAAACCTTCCTCACGTCTCGGACAAAGGCAGAGAATTTCTCGAAGGGGAGATCAGTAAGGAAGAGATCTTCCATGAAGCCCTGGGGGAACACGGCTTTCCAGCTTAATTTAACCAATGAGCAGGCGAGGGGATGGCTGGCACTCTACACGCCCGATTTCAAGAGGCAAAATGCAGGGCCTCTCTAAGATCCCTCTCTAATAAAGCAGTGATTGCCGTCCTACCCTAACCTGGGAAGGACCCCATACTTTGCGAAAGTTACCACCCCATCTCGCTGCTAAATTGTGATATTAAAAATTCTGCTTAACATCCTAGCGTCCCGCCTTCACAAAGTTATGCCCTCCCTAATCCACCATACGCAAGTGGTATTTGAACCAGGATGCTCCTCTAGGAGCAATTTGCGCACTTTTGCCACACGTTATGGTCTGCCAAATCCCTTCCGAATGACGCACCGGCATTGTCACTCGATATGGAGAAGGAGTGTGATCGTTCAGAGTGGGAATATATTTTTAGAGTCTTGGAATGATTCAGATTAGGGACAAGTTTATAGCCAAGGTGTGACTGCTATAGGATAATCCCACTGCACAAGTCAACTGTGGAGGATTTGTGTCGCACCCATTCCCGATCTGCGGAGGAATATGTCAGGGATATCCCCTGTCCCCCCTCCTCTTCCTCTTGGCTATAAAGCCACTAATAGGTCAAGTAGCGAACGTCATGGGCATCCGCCTCCGGATAGGATAAACTAAACGTTACCTGTCCGCAGTCAACATTCTGCTTTCTCTTACAGATCTGCCTCACTCCCTGCCATACCTGATCCAAATTATGGATAATTTCTCCTCCTTTTCCAGTTACATAATAAATTAGGACAAAAGCGAAGCACTACCCACATAAGACGGGACCACAAAAGCAGCCATACAGGGATCCCCCTTCTACTGGCAACCCTTGTGTCTTAAATCCCTGGGCATTTTGATGAACAAGGAGACGAAGTGGAGGGGAGGGAATGGTTGCAGATAACTTAAGCCCCCTGCTTACTCAGATGCAACACGACTTTGAAAAATGGAACGTACTCGGGCTATGCAAGTGGGGTAGAGTACAAGCAGTGCGAATGGTCACCCTCTTGCCCCTCATATACACCCTTGGCAAGCCCCCCCTTCAGGTCCCGCCTGTCCACATGCCTCATTAGTTCTAAGATAAAATCCTTTGTGTGGGTATCGCTGAGGCCTCGTGTGGCTGTGGTAAAACTGAAAGCGCAGCACTCTAATGGAGGAAAGTACCTCCCATCAATAGAACACTTCACCCTCGTGCTACAGCTATCTCAAGTAGCGCATATGCTAACAGTAACTTCTGACATGCCACAATGGGTACACATAGAAAGGCACTTGCTATCTACAGAAAAAGGTCTCTCAGCCCTATGTGGGACAGGAACAAGCCGTCTTGACCCCACTAATAGGATATGTCAGCCATGTGCAAGGCTTCACAAAGGGCGCATCGACTGTTGGGTTCCAACCCACAAATCCATTAGAAAGTACCTTGAGGGGTAACACAGGCATACGCATTAATGGGCAACACTGTCCTGGCCCTTATGGAAAGCAGCAGGCATCCACACCTTAGATCAGCTCTTCCACGACGGTGACCTCAAAACATTTGTGCAATTAAGGGAAGAGTTTGGCCTTTCGATGCAACAAACCTGAAGCTACGTTCACCTTAGCAATTGACTGAAGAAACGTTTAGGACCTCATCCGTGGTCACGACAGGCCTCACCAAAGGAATTGTATCTATACACGTGGGGGAAACACAAAGGAGTTACATCTGGCTCATACAAAGTACTCACATCGCATTTATTTTTGCAGCCTTTGTCCCAAGACCTCCGCATTAGAGGGCAAACCTGGCTATCGGCCTCCTAAGAGGATCACAAATGGGTAGAGATTTGGACAACCTGGAAAGGGTCACCCAGGAGGCAAGACTGAAATTCTGTTTATTCAAAATTCTCCACGACTGGCACTAGTCACATCAAAACTGCACAGGGCAGGACTACTCTCACATGCCAAGTGCTGGAGATGCACTGCTACCGGCTGTGACATGACCCATATTATATGTGAATGCTCGACAGTGCAACCCTTCTGGGCCTACGTAGATCAGGTCCTACATAATACAATGCCTCTGCATCTCCCACTTTTACCCACCACCATTCTCCTGCATAATCTGGGAATTCCCCAGAGCTTTTCTAAATCACAATGCCGCCTCCTACACACAGCACTAGCCACCGCTAATATATGCATTCTGCAACAGTGGAGATCACCGACCCCAAGAGTGTCGCAAGAGGCTTGGTTAATAGTCATGATATACTCAGTTTCTCCCGTGCAAGTCATTTACAACCTTCAAGACCAGACTGATCTATTTCTCCAGGTTTGGTCACCTTTCCTGCACTCAGAGGGTGATCTCCTGAAAACCCCACAGCAGACATCCCACCACACGTAGCGACAGTGACACCACCTAACACCCCTTGAAACAAAAACAAAAACAAGAATGGTGACCCCACGCTTAAAAGATCACCCTCCTTCCCATCGGTCCGCATCTGTGTTCACACAGCCTTACATACACCTTACATACCCTTTTCCTCATATGGCCACACCAGATCCACTGTACACCACCCATTTTGCATCTTTCACATCCTCAGCCGCTTTGCTTCCTCAACTGTGTATCCCGGTGTTCTCTAACATTCCTACACTATCATTGTTTTCTCCTTTCCAGCCCCCCCGCTCACCTAATCCCCTCCCCACCCACTTCTCTCCCATTTCTTCTTCCCTCCCTCCATGGCACCATGGCACAGCACTGCAGAAATGTGACAAAGGAGCAATATGGACACAATAAGACTATGCCCCACATAGATACCACAAAGAGAACCAGCAGTAGGAGCCCTATAATATTCCTCCCTTCAGAGTCTTGGTGCCCTTCCAACATCAGGCATTATAACAATACCCAAGACTAGGGAGACCTCTCACCAAGATCGCAAGATGCTTTGTACGATTACTAGGCAATATCTATTTCATGCACAAAGTCCAAGCAAATGATCAAGCTCACCATCCGTGGGATCCCACATATTAGGACAACACTAGATAAGCTACCTTAGGCATACATACTAAGACACTGGGTCCCTAACCTCCCAATCACTGCCCCCGCTCAACACATATCAAAACTAGCTCCTGTCTCAGCCCCTAAGAGACATAAACTGAACAAGTTTTCATTAAACTGTTTATCCGTCCATTGAAAATTTATTGTTGATGCTATTGTCTTCAGGAAGTAATTTCTTGCAAAATCGGTAGTAAAGAATTACAGCACCAAAGAAAAAGAGATGACTAATCATATGATATGTATGAGATACTACTGTGCCATCTTAAATCAGACAAAGATACTCAAAACCCCAATACTTGCAATGAACACAAATATAAAGGTGTTACTTGTGGTCCTGAAAAATGTTCACATCAACCAAGAAAACCTAATCAACTCAAGTGTGAGAGCGTTTTAAAAGCATGTACCCATTCAAAGAGACTTAATGATGTCACATATCTAAAAAATATACAGCCGCCATCTTGGAACAGTGAAAGATACTTGGAACCCTTATACTTCCAATTATTGTAAATGTATACACAATTGCAATATTCAATAAAACGTGGAAACCTCATAATTCCAATGAACCAAAAAAGGGAATAACAAAATTATTCTACAAATATCTCATAGGAAATCTCATTTAATGTGCACAGCATACAAAGTGCTCATCAGAACGTTTAATAGCTTCCATCTTCAAACAGCAAACTTACATATAATCTCAATGGCAGGATATAATGACACTCAATGGATGTGTCGGTCAATTTTCTTTCAAAAAGTGGTCTTCCTCAGAATTGTCAAATAATCACTATCAAACAATATATACAAATCAGAAAGTCATACAAATACCAAAGAAATCGACTACTTGAGATACTCATTGATAATTTAAAAGAACCAACACACCAAAATATCTATACCCCTAGAACAGTCAAAACTGCTATCTTATATCTTGGAGAGAGGGGAGGCCATATAAAACAGAACAGCCAAATCAGAGTGTTGAAAGAAAATACCATTCCACCTGTTGTTTAAGACCTTTCTTAATAGTGTTAGTTTGCTAGATCCATCTATTTTCCTTCAAAGTAAGCAACTAATCCACATCAAGCTTTCTCTTGGAGTGACCAATCACCTTGAGTACAAACCATTTTATTTGGTTTGCGCCATGTGCAAATGTTTTATAATGGATCATTTAATGGAGCATTCTGCACATTACATCGAATTCTAGATTGGTGTTGTAGAATATGACAATGAACCTTCAGAGCTGTTTTTTCTGATATATTAAAGGGTACAAGGACACTCTGTGCAAAAATGGCATTCTTTGATACACAATTTGAAAATTGTTTGAATTGGCATGTTATTCCATTCAAAACATGTTTAAACACTATTTGAAGTGGCACATGCTGTACTATTATCACATGGTTGGTGTCCAGTAACAGCTCCAAGTTCCCATAGTTGTCTCAATGCGGGTGTTTGAGGTTCTATATGTTCCTTTACCTGTGTCTTAGATGTAACGGTTTTGCTGTTATCACCTGACCCCTTTTCAGTTTTGAGGAAATGTAGATATGAGAGCAAATAGTCTTATGTCAATAATTAAGTTATCCTTTTTTTCTATTGGTGAAGATTGTTGCTAAGAATCTGCAATGTTCATGTTTGTGGAGTGCACAAGGATACCCAAACAAGATTATGAAGGTTGCACTAACATAAAAACTTTTCAAGAACTGTTCACTTTCTATGATGTTTTATTTCAGAAGTAGCACTTTTTCATGAAAGATGGCTTGGTGGTATTTTATGAAGTGTTTTGTGCCCTCTTCTTGAGAATGAAAATTAGTTTTATTTTGCTCCCCTGTCTTTCAAATTTATGACAGATTGATTGATGCTTTTTAAATAGAAAAAGAGCAGTGGGTTATAATTGTTTAGGTTGAGCCTACAGACAGTGAACCTCTGTATGCTTACCAAAAGACCAAATTTTGATGCCACTTACTCTTATATTTTAATTTTTTTTAAAACTGTGTATGAAATTATTATATGTAATTGTTAGGTATATAATGTGATTTTATAAGTGTCAATTGATGTTACATGAATGATTTTCTACTTGTGTTAAATGTTTAATAAAAGCCTGTTTTTTTTAGCTAGCTGTAGTTTACTTTTATATCGTATCTGATCTACATGTGATTTGTACCGCCAAATGTCCTGGGTTGTTACTTTTCATTCGTGCTTACCAAAAACTTACAGTGGTTTTATAGCCCACTCAAATCTTACCATTGGTTGGTTTTTTTTGTTACTCAAGTTTGCTTGCTTCTTATTCAGTGGCTTGTCCATCACATCAATGTCTATCTCCTTGAGCACACCCTTTTTATTTGTGGCCTTCCACTGCCCACTGTTAGGCAATAACGTTTTCTTTTTGTGTAAGCACTCCATGAGAGTCCATTTGTTTTCCAGGTGTTTCCTTTGTGTGTTTCACTTCGATACTCCTGGTTATTCTCTCACATCCATTACTTCCCTGTCCCACACCGTGTTATTTTTGCTTTCTTGTGTGCTTCTTCCTCTATACCCTGTGTTGCTCTCCCTCATTTGTAGCTTTTTCCCTCCCAAATGTACTCCCCATTTCTTCGTGCTCCATTGGCTCCTCTATTCCAATCCTCCCCACAACCCTAGTATTTAATATTTATTAAAGTTTACTTCATTTTTTATTTACTTACTAATCCATTTCAGGATGGTACAATAAAGCAAACAAAAAAGAGGCACAAGTATAATTTTGGAAGCATTTATAAATTGTCACACATCCACGCTTGCTTAATGACAGATACATTAACACACTTGTGCGTGCAGATAAAAGGATATCCCAGATATTGAGAATGTTTCTACTGATATCTGATGTCTACTCTCTAACAGCTTTTGATTTATGTTAGTGTGATATAAACCCAGCACTCTTAAGGCGAGGCAAGAAAACACATTTCAGGTGTATTTAAAGTGACACACACAAGTTTATTATTCCAATACTTTGAAAAGGAAGGCAAAATATAAATATAGACTCCCAAGACTCCCAAATATCAAGTACCTTAGGCACAAAACCAGAATAACATATAGTATTTATACATGGAGCAGAGAAACTTAGACATGATATACACAAATTAAGTTAAAAAAATACATCACTAATTGTTCATTTGACATTCTTGCCAAACCTGGCTGGGAGAGCCTTTGTCAGCCCAGGCAAATTTTTCGATTGGGACTCTGAACAGTTCCCTGCTGTGACACGTCTGCCTCACAAGCAAGCTCCCATCTGGGTGCCAAGATTTCCTGCCTTTTAATACCTTTTCTCAACTTGAGAAGAAGGTTCTAGAAACCTCACCCCCTTTTTTCTGTTACAAAAAAACCAAGCTGACAGTACTGGTCTATGTCAAGGTCAAGACAAAAACTGGCCAGGCCCCTGTATTTTGGCTCCGAGACAGAACTGTACATTCCACACATTTCTCTGGCAACAACAATATCCGCCCTGAAAGATACCAAGCAAGCATCCCAAACAACATGTTCCAGTTTACTCTGCTCGATGACGAGTAAAAACAAGTGAAGAGCAAAAACATCCCCTCCCCACCCTGATGAGCACAGAAAATGGAGTCAGTTACACAAGATGGAGTCAGTTATACACATTTGAGTCAATGGCCAATATATCATTCCCAATAGCATCACAGGGGGCTACTGAATTGGATTAGTCGAAGAGCCAGGTCTTTAGGTCGTTCCTGAACACCTGCAGGGTGGGCTATGTGAAGATGGTGGATGGATTTGGCCACCAGGTGTGAAAAGGTATGGCCACGCTCCTGCTCCTGTGAATGTGAGGGGTGTGGGCCAAGAAGTGGGAAGAGAAGCAAAGTATATGGGTAGGTTGCTGAATGTGCAGACTGTGGTTTAGCTATTTGATTTGAGCTCTCAGGCCAACCAGCTGTGATATTTGGGGGGGGTCTACTGGTTTAGGTGTGTTTGAGAGGTGAAACTATGCTAGCGCAATTGTTGGTCTATGCGTTTAAGATTCCGACTGCCCCCTGGAGATACTTTGCTCCAGCTCCTATAGGGGGATTTTGATGGGGTGGCCGGTGTGGTGGAGGTGATTGTGATATGGAAGTGGACAATGGAGTGGTCAGACTAGGTGATTTTGGTGTCATGGCTGTACCTGATTCTATTGCTGGCTGAGGATATTGGGTCCAGAGTGTGTTCAGCAATGTGCATGGGGTCCATGTCCACTCGGGAGAGCCTGAGTATTTTAATGCTCTAGAGTAGATTAGTTGTATTGGTATTTTGAGGTCTTCCAGGTGAAAGTTGAGGTTGAAGAGGAAGATGAATTATTTTGAGTTAATGGCCAGCGGGGAGGTGAAGCCGGAAATGGCCTCCCAGAAGATGGGGTAAGGTCCAGGAGAAATGTATTGGAAGGTGCCTCTGACCTTTGTTTTGCTGTTGTTCATTATCTTTTGCTTATGCTAGTCCTGTTGCAAACAGTATTGTAGCTTTGGCTACTCCCAAAGTGAATTTATTTCATTAAAATGTATTGCTTGAATATATTTAATTATTATTCACTTTCAAGTGAAGCTTTTAATGCCCCACCCATGAAGATTTCACTGAATTTGATATCTCTTCTAAGAAAAGGCCTCCAATGTTTCTTTCAAAACCCGTGTTACTAGAGAAAGCTCTTGACTAGGGCATCACCATGTAGGCCTCTTCAGCTTCACAGTATACAGAGGATATGCTAATAGAGAGGAAGAGCAAATGCAAATTACAGAGATGAATGAGTCAGAACTCTCACACGTGCAGATAGGTGACCTTAAGGTTGCGCCAAAATTTGTTCCTGTGAAAATTGCCATTCCAGCCGCGAGCCTCACACCGCTGCTGCTCTCGCCCCTCACATCTGCTCCCACCTCACAATTCTGCAATCTTCAGAATTCTCTACTGACCCGGGCTGTAGGATGGAGTGGCTCACCGCAGGTGCCACCTTACCTCAACTCTAAAAGCCATTTGGTCAAAGCAATTTGTTTCCACAACACATATAGACAAGCCATGATTGACCCATCCATCCTCCTGGAACCTAACCTGCAAATGGCATGGTTCCTCATCATTGTGCCGCTATCCATACTGCCTTCCTTGGACGCAAGCACTGAGGCACTCGCAGCAGCATCTCTCCACCACTGAGGCACTCGTGGCAGCATCTCCCTCAGGCTTTGCAATTTTTATTTGCCTTGCCCGCAATCTCAATTGTTTTTTCTCCGCTCACAGGCGTTTCTTCTCTCAGACATATATTCTAACTCCTGATGATGGTCCCCATATCTCAATAAGAGATTGAAACATCGCTGACACAAAGTACCATGACTTTTGCAAAAGTGCTTTATTCTGTTATGAATAGCAGTGGTACCTTATAAGAAATAAGTGCTACTAATTGTCCGGTATTTGTGGAGCTACTCAATACATTTTTGAGTTTTGTTAATCTAATTTGTTCATTGTGCTGTTTGTTTTTCACTGTTTATGTTTTTGCTTATTTGTCAATATTTATTGATTTCATGCACTATATGATTATATTCAGAGGTGTTATAGAAATGATTTGATTTGTATGTACATTGTTGTCAATATTTCTTTGGAAGGGACCTTTTGTGCCTCTATAAATAAACATGTTCCCAGCGCACAAATGAAGTGTGGAGAAGTGTGGCTTACCTATTAGAGGAGGCAGTCCCTGATGCAGAGGTCAGACCCGGGACCTGGGTTCTATCCCTGACGCGGTAGGGCCTTGAGCTCAAAATGTCCACGGACTCGATAATTCTCGCCTCGCTGCCTATTCGAATCGTGGGTACACACTCTGCAACTCTGGGCAATAGCTTGCTTAATCTCCACTATGGCCCCACCACAATGGGATGCCTGGTCTTCACCTTGGAGATGCCCAGTAGGGGTAATCTCGCAGGGAAAGGCCAGGACGGGTTCCCAAAGCAAGCGCCTTGAGACCTTACGGTGAAAGGCGCTATATAAGAACGTATGAGAGATTGTGGAGAAGGGAGTATTGTCCCCTACAGAAAACCCACTACCTCACACTATTGCAGGAGTATAAAAAAGCCATCTTAGAAGCCAAAACTGCCCATTTTTCATCAAAAATTCTAGCGGCAGAGAACAAATCGAGAGAAATCTTCACCATTGTTCATGATTTAGCCTTTTCAGAGAGGACCATTTTCAAACCCCCTCCTACCCAATCCCTGTATGACTCGCTGAATCATTACTTTCTGGACAAAATCTCCAATATCAAGATCAACATCCCCCCCCTCCTCGACTTATGTTGATCCCCTCCCTCCCACTGTCCAATCCTGTCTACTCTCGATTCCCCCTCTCACGGAAGAAGTCTTTTTGGAAATACTCCCTTAAGTAAAGTCAGGTTCCCCGGCCGATATCGGTCCGGCCCGCATTCTCCAACGGATCTATTCCGCCTGCACTCAGCCCCCGATCACCTTCCTCAACAGTTCCCTTGCACAAGGGGTTGTAATCCCAGCTCTTAAATCGGCTTCTATTGTGCCTATTTTAAAGAAACCTGGCGCCGATCCATCCACCCCAATCAACTACCGGCCCATCACCTTGCTGCCCTTCCTAGGCAAGGTGCTCGAGCGACACGTCACCTCGGTACTTAGCGCCCATGTGGAAGCAACCGGCGGTTTGGCGTCTTGTCAAGCGGTCTTTCGGCCCAGGCACTCTACCGAGTCCGTCATGGTGTCGGTCCAGGACAAACTCAGGGAGGGCTTGGACCAAGGCAAACATCAGGCTCTGGTGCTCCTCGATCTCTCCGCCGCTTTTGATACGGTGGACCACTCCATCTTGCTTTCACGTATCAGAGCGGCGGGAATCAGGGGCTCAGCCCTGGTCTGGCTTTCGTCCTTCCTGCAGGACCGCACCCAGGCGGTCCGGCTGGGGGATTTCACGGCAACTCCTCTCAAGATCACTTGTGGTGTCCCCCAGGGCTCTCTTTCTCTCCTCTTTTGTTCAACCTTTATATCTACCCTCTTATTTTCGCACTCCAGCAGCTGGAGGTCACTGTATACAACTATGCAGATGACCTCCAGCTCATCTTCAATCTTTCTTCTTCCTCCCACTCTATCTCTAATTTTCAAACCATTATGATTTTCATCAGGGACTGGATGAGCCACAAGCATCTGAAGCTGAACCCTGACAAAACCGAGCTGGTCCTCACTGGTGGCTCCTCCAGTCCCTGGACCTCTTCTTTTTGGCCCTCTTCCTTAGGTTCCCCTCCCACTCTCTCTCCTACAGTCAAGACCCTAGGCATCAAAATGAATAATCACCTCACCCTTCACTCACAAGTCAGCTCCGTCGTCTCTTCCTTTTTTCTCACTCTCCGCACTATCCGCACTGTCTCCTGCTTTTTCTCCCCCTTGGCACTAAAGTTGAATATGTCTGCCCTTGTGATCTCCCGGCTGGACTATGCCAAAGCCCTGTACAACGGCATCCCGGCCTATAGCCTACGAAAACTCCAGCTTGTGCAAAATCAGGCAGCTCGGTTAGTGTACGGCCTTTCCCGCTCCCATCATTCAACGCCTCTTCTGAAGGCGTTACACTGGTTGCCTGTTCGGCAACGTTCCCTCTTTAAAACCGGCTGCATGGTCTTTCAGGCACGCCAGGGATCAGCCCCTGCCTTTATCTCCTCCTTGATAAAGGAATATTTCCCCACCAGGGAGCTCCGGTCATCGTCCCAATCCCTCCTACAGGTACCCCGCTTTAAGAGGAAAAAGTGGGGAGGATCCAATTTCTCATTTCTGGCACCCACTTTTTGGAACTCCCTCCCCGACCATCTACGATCGGCCAAACATTACTCCTTCTTCCGCAAGGGCTTGAAAGCCTTTTTGTTCAGCCAAGCCTTCCCACAGTAAATCCTTTTTTTTATCTCTTTGCCTCAGCCTTCCATGCCTCCAAAGCGCCAAGAAACCGTTGGGTGTACGCTGCGCTATATAAATATTTTAAATTCAAATTCAAATTCAATGCATGCTGACAGTTCCTAGCATGGAAGCACAAGATTATACAAAAAGAATTCCTGAAAAAACGTTTCTGGAATTCAGTGACTGTTATAACTGGCTGAGTCATGGTTTGCATCCAATATGGTTGGTAACATGTATGTTGGCTTTTATATCAAGTGAAAATATACTTGAGGTGAGGAAATAGTGCTGGCCGTGGACAGAAGCACGCATACACATGCTTGCTGCACCAAATAGACTAATTAAGGGGCCTCATATCCTAAAGTCAGAAGGGGACATGCTCTGACTCTCTGTAGAGAGGAAAAGAAAAGGAAGTCAACTCCAGGCCGAAGGCAGAGATCTACAGACAGAGGCATTCTTCAGGAAAGCATTATCAGCCAATGTGCAGGTTTGTTGGGGGAAGGGGAGTTCCCTGGTTCAGCCACAGGAACATTGCCAGATCAGGTGAGTGACAAGCAAATGGCTAGCAGCCTATAAAACACTTCAAGCCAGTGTTTGAAAGCCGCTTAAGAATAATTGCCTGTGTAAATACAGTCTCATTCTGCTCCCTGTTGTGTACCTAGTTGTAGGTTATTATGGTTGTGCTGGTCATGAACATACTAACATCTATGGCACTTAGTTCCACCTTAGAGTTTGTGGTGGTGTGTCACAGGAATGTTGGATGTGCTACTGATGTGGTGTCACACTTCTCCTTCAAGGCACATTTACAGATGGGTCTTACTGGGCAAGTTGTGACTGTGGCTGTAAAATGCTGCTTCTTCAAATGCAATAGCAGTGGCGGCTCCCCCACTAAGGTGGAGGAGCTTTGCCCCACTGCTTTGCAGCAGTGAAAGAACAGAAAAATAAAATGATAATAACTCAAGGTTATTATCAAATTTTATTTACTGTTACCTGTAGCTTTGTGAGCTGGGCGGGTCTGCTCCGATGACAGAGAAGCAGGGAAGGACTGCTTGGCCAGCCCAAAACCGTCATGCGCACTTTGCATGTTCTCCATGCAGGCTGCATTACAGCGTGCGTGGAGAACATGCCCAGGCCCTCAGCTCCTGTCGGAGAGCCGAACCACAGCACTCAGACCAATCACAGGGCTGCACTGCAGCCTTCTGATTGGCTTAAAAGAACTCATAACTTTGAATTGCAGTGTTGTGATTGGCTCAGGGGAGCCTCAGCCTGGGTGCTTCATGTTTGGAAGACCAGCCAGAATATAACATTACGGTGGAGTTATTTTTTTATTTTATTTACTCCTACTTCTTGCCCTGCCACTCCCGATCGGTGCCAGCTGCTCCTGTGTAATAATCCAGTGATCTAAGACGAAAGAGGTTTTGTCCAAAACGTTTAGCTTAGGATTTTGGGTATAACATTTTGATTACTTACACCATCCAGGATGATTGTTAAAATATAAAGCAAAAGCACAGAGCATTCAGATCCCGGGATTTGGCATGGTTCCTAGATTTGCAGAGAGTGACCAAAAGGTGGTGACACTTATACAGACAAGAGCCTTCACCAACAGCAAGACACTCCATCATAATGGACCTGGTAATCACAGAGAACTTTTCCTGACCTCTTCTCTAGACTGACATAGCTTATAAGATGAGTCACAGGAGACAGAATATTGGCGTGACCTAGAAAGACACATACAAATCATCCACTTCTTGAACAACATAAAATGATGATAGTGACACTCATCCCCATACATGGGATTTTGACATCCACCTTCATGTCCTGGTGGTGATGTAAACTATTAACTATTATCTGTTTACATATTGTAGTTGAGCCGTACTGCGTGAGCTCATCACAAGTACTTCTTCACTAAATGCCGTTTTCATTTATACCAGACCATTCTCTTTGCACTGAATGTTGCACCTTGTCTTTCATCACTTCCGGTGCAAGAGCCTGACCACCTTCCTTACTTTGTACCAGTAAGGAGAGAGGCCATTCTCTTGTTATACAGAGGGCATGGTTGCGCCTGGAGAGAAACATCCTACACCTCATTCACCAAGTCTTTTGCTTTGGAGACAGACAATAAACTCTCCATGACACTCCTACATGGACTGGCTCTGCAACTGATTGCACTGTCCACCCATAAAAAGTATGTGAATCATACTGAGGCACGCACGTTCTTCATCCCTTCTATGGTTTATCACAAGTCTTTGTCGTGAAACCCTCAACACCGCCCTCCTGACAGCCTGTCCTTGTCATGCAAACAATTGCTTCTATTCACTCATTCATGTACAGACATGGACAGATATTTTCTCTCTCATCCTCACCTTATCCAGTTCTCTGAATGTTTCACTTGCCTTATCGGCTTCTTTACACAGACCCAGGTATTCTATTCCTACAAGGCCTCAGGGAAATACCAACATCCTTACGTTACTGACTTTGAACATTAACAGACTCTCACGGTTCATTTAGAGAACGGAGCTATATAGCTAGCGGGCTTGTAAGTCATATATTTCTCTTGGAGAAGATGCACCCCTTAATCCCAGATTCTGATGAACTGAAAAGAGACCGGCTTATCAAAGTGATCAGTAGTAGATCCCCCTCTCTCTGAACTCTCTATGGTGTAGATTTACAAGGCCCTTGCTCCACCAGGGCATCCCTTTTTGAATCGCACCGGTGGCACACTTTATGATCCATATTTACAAGGACAGGAAAAGCCACCCGCCGTTACTTTTCCTGTCCTTGTAAATATGGCCCCTTTGCCCTCAGCACTTTGCGTGAAAGGGATGTTTCATGGGTGTTGCTGTGGATGTTCCCATGCAACACCCATGTAACCAGAAACATTTCCAGATTTACGAGGAATCGTAAATCTGGAAATGCATGTGAATGCTACGACTTCCCAGGGGAGGCGTAGGGAGGCTCAACGAGGAGAAATGTATTAATTCTCCTCGTTTTCTTTTTCTCTTTCTATGCGTGCTGCATGCTGAAAATTAGAGGAGTGCATATGCCAGTATCCCCTTTAGCCAGTTTCTTCGCATTCGAAGGAACTGTACAGATATCAAAGACTCTCTCAAACAAGCTGTCATTCTTAAAGAAAAATTGTCTAATCGGGGATACCCTCGCAAATTGATTAAAGATTCCTTTAAAATGGCTAGATATTTTAATCAAGATGCTATGTTCCAAACCAACGAGGCTAATTCCATGGACAAGCTTGTCTGTGTTACGAAACACTCAAACATCAATCACAAAATAAGGCAAACTATCAACTCCTGCTGGCACTTACTGAATATGGAGAACAGCGATAGTAAACTTCCCAAACCCCTATTTGCATTTAAAAGAAAAAAAAATCTCAAGAATCATCTAATAAAAGGAAAAATCATGGAATCGCCTACACCTCATCAAAAGTCTATCTGTGGTCTTGGAACCATTAAGGGGAACCATTGCTTTGGCACGTGCCAAGCTTGCCCTAATGCCATCGTGGGCAATACAATCAATATCCTTGAGCGCTCGATAGCCCCATCAGGAATGACAAACTGCTGTACCTCCAATATTATTTACATCTTCACATGCCCTTGTGATCTCATATATATAGGAGAAACTGGACGAGAATGCAGGCTGAGAATAGGGGAGCACAAATCTAATATTCGAATAAAACATTTTTCAGCTCCCCTGGTCAGTCATTGGCTTGAGAAGGATCACTCTGAAATTGACCTTAAATGGTCTATCCTGGAAAAAATGTGTACAACCCCAGGAAAGGATCCTACCCTGATTAGAAAGAAAAGAGAGGTATTCTGGATCTACCATCTCAATTCTGTAAACAAAGGCTTTAATGAACACTGTCCCTGGGAGTATGCTATTATTTAAACCCTAGCTATCCTCCCCTGATGTTGTTGGGATTTGGAATGCTTATTTATCTGTTGAATACATAGACTGTAATTTTGCCACCTCATTGATTGCTGCTACTGACTTGCATGATCCTCGGGCCCCCTAATCGATTGTAATTTATGGATCTTTTTGAATTGTCTATACGTCGTTTTCTTCTTCACTTATGCCGGCGGGGTTTTAAATATTCATTCTTTCAGTTATTAGTCGTATTATCCCTTTCAGGATGGCTGATCGCTCTTCTAGAGTTGATTTGCCTCTAGTCCATTTCCTATCTCCCTACACGTAATTCTAAGCCTCCTCATTGGCGGCCTCCTGAGTCGGGAACTATTGAAATTGACCAGCCCCTCTGTGTTGTTTTCAACCGCAGGGTTTTCCCACCACACCATTTACTGGAGGAAACTCTACTCAGCAAGGAGCTGCTATCCAAACCTGGTAAGTGTGCTCCTTCTCGCCTAATTTGATTAACTCCGTTGATGTCGCACCTTCGAGACTGTGCCCATCTAGCAATTTGTGTAAGGACGCTAGGTTGTTTTTACTCATATATAAATGTTTTTACCCATTTTTTATCTTGAGGGATATCCTGACGACCTCGCCCCTGTACAATGTTAAAGTGCAGTGCATTTGGAATCCTTTCCAAGGGGGGATATATGTTCCTTTCTTAGCAGATTGAGATCTTCTGTTTGGCTCTACCATGACTATATCGCTCCAATGTTCTTACTACGGTTTCGAACGTAAGAGAACCACTTGAGACGTGGAAACTCTTAAGATACTTCTGGGCTTCTCGTCTCTCCATGTGGGGTAAGCGGCATCATAGGAGATGCAAAAAAAGTAATAAAATGTTTTTTTGTGTCCAAGTTGTTCTCTTTGTATTGTTACATGGTTATTTTTCTCTTCCACCCAGATCATGCTGTATCTCTAACTGAAGCATGTATCCATTTGAATCTGCTGACCCTTCTCCTGTGCAGCTCTAATAACACTTTTATGCTGGCATCCCTGGCTATTTTGAACGCTGTTTGCATTAGGCTTACTTCGGTTTTTGGCAACCCGGTGGATCACTGGTAGGTATAATGGCCCATATGGCTCTTGTTTGGTCAAACAGTACATCCTTCTCATGGATAGCTGCTACCGCCGATGAGCTGAGAATTTGTCTTTTACTGATTTCTGTTACAGATGAAACCTGTTTGGAATATTCGGTTGTTTATATAAGTGAAACTGAGCAACATCATTTTTCAGGTAGCTTATGAGCTTGTGGGACGGTCTCTTTAAATCTTTTGTATGTCTAGGCTTTCTATATGCATGCACTCCTCTAATTCTTAGCACATGTCCTTGGTTTTGCTTTCACAAAATATTAAAAGATTTATAGATGAACACAGGTGTGTTTTCGTCCTATGTCATCTCTACTTTGATGTTTGATTCTTTTGGTGCACTCTTTTCCATGTTTTAGACTATTTTGTCCCTCTATCTTGAATACAATTATCTATTAATTCAGGTGGTCACTAGGGTTGACTTTTGTTATACTGCGGTGCTGAAGAAAAATAAGAGCATATATTATGTTGGATATAATTATGCAAACGTATGTGTTGATGACATATTCCCCTGTGTCTTTAGGTGTGCCTGTTTGTCCCACACCACTGTTCCATCTTCGCCCTGATGAAGGTGTGGCCCTGGCGAGGGCTTTACACCGAATCGTGCGTTGGCGTTTCACCCTTCTTGTGTCCTTGGATTGTGTGTCCATGTACCATCTGGACCACTCACAAGAACTCTCCATCTGAACATCATGTGGGAGTCCTATTATTTTGACTGATTTGTGATATTTTGTTAATTTGTGTTTTGCTTTACAGAATGAATGTGTATGGTAAATTTGAACCAGTGTAGGTATGATTGACAATTTTGAATGTGATGTGTGGGATACTATTTATATAGATTTTTATAGTTGAATATCTAATTATTTATCTATGTACTTTGCTAAATTTGATAATCATGTTTGATATCATGACAATAGTAATAAAAAAGAGAAAAATATTTTTGTCTAATCAACATGGGTTTTTTTGAATATTGAATACATGCAACTGTCATCCCTGGTGTTTGGTGAATAATTCTGGGACCCTTTGTCAGGACCTTCTTGTTACTTATCATATATAGGCAGTTGCTTTTTGTGTTTGTTGGTTCTATTTATTTCTCTGTTTCTCCTGCCTATCATCAGCTCCCAGGGGTCCCCCTTTGTATTGGTTTTTAGGCCCTCAGGGCCACATAGCAAACTGCAATGGAAATAATCAGACAGTTGTACAACCGGTCTGACATAAAATGGTAATTAGTCAAAAACTAAAGTGCACTGTTCATAAGCTGTCACTGAACTAGAGTATGCCGGAGTGACAAATGCAAAAAAAGAACAATTGATGGACCGAATGCTGACCAATGTTAAACATTCACCCCCAGTGCAGAGATCTGGGCCTAAATCCATCATTGTTTTGCCCACCCCATGCCATTCCAGTTCAAACCCAGCTATTTGCAAATCAGTCATGACCCTGCACCTCGTGGGAACAGTCCAGCCCAAACTACCTGACGGGTCCTCCTTGGACCAGGAACAAGCACGCTGGGACCTGTTTCGGGGTATCACCCCTCATCAGCCAGGTTAGCTTGAATGCCGTGACATGGTGAGCACGGGATCCAAATCTGGGCTTTCCCGTCCCACTCAGAGTGACAAATGCAAAAAGAACACTTGATGGACAGAATGATGAACAATGTCAAACCTTTATCGCATGGTGAGCAAAATAATGATAGATTTAACCCAGCTTTTATGACTGCGGGTGAATGTTTGAATTGTTCTGCATTCTGTTAATCATTTGTGTTTATTTTGCTAAACTAGAGTATGCACATCATTATGGCAAAATGGGCTTTAAGAGAAAGGGATTTGTTTTTCATTGCTCATTTCGTCCTCCCTCCTACGGATTTGGTGAGTCAAAACAGAGGGATGAAACCCATGCCGGCATTGATGTGCAGAAATCTTCTGGTACCTACTTGATAAAGGATTCATCACGTCGTAAAATGCTAATCGTCCAACCTGGGTAGACTCAACAAAGTGAGAAATGGAGTGATGCTGCTCTCTAAAATTTTATATTAACATGTTACTGAAGAAAGGTGGAGAATTATGTGGTGATGCTAGTTAGGCATCACCATGCAATACTGTCACAAACCCCAAATATGGTCCTTGGATTCACACTAATAAATACATATCTTAGTCCTGGTAGTGTGGCAACGAGCAGTCAGGCTTTACTAGAGGGACATGTGTTCAGAATTTCAGAGTACCAACATGGATGATAAGTAATTGACATGACTCAAGATAAACCCAATTACAATTTATTTATGTGTATTTTTATCTTAACCCCTTGGGTGCTCATGGTGGCTCCACGCCGTCATGAGTCACAGTAGGCGTGGAGCCGTCATACTGCTGCCGCTCAGCCCACACGGCACTACTTTCACGCCTGTGTGGGTGAATTACTGAGTGGGTGGGGTCATGACGGCACCATGCTGTCATGAGCACACGTCGCCCGTGACTCCCGTGGGGCCGTCATGAGCACTGAAGCACCATGCCATCCCCTAGCCCCCCACACCTTGGCGGAATTTTCTGCCACTTCTCAAAATGGCAGAACCCTTCTTCCAGTGTAGAGACTGGGCTGCCCAACCTGAAGGTGTGGCCAGACTTATTGTGGTGTACACCTCCTTGACTATACAATTTGCCACTGGCCTGGTTGCAAATATTCTTGAGGCAGTGTTAAGGCTGTTTCCTCCTCTGGGAGTTAGCCCCGATGCATATCATATTTATTGCAGCCTTTGTAGCTCACCGCCTTGATGTGCCAGTTCACTAACCTGCCTGGGAGGGAGGAGGTGTTAGCTCCTTCCTGCCCAGACCTTTATTCCTGACTTCTAGAAGTGATTAACTGCCTGTCAGAAAGTCAGTATCCTGTCTAGGCGGCAACAAGTGTGGGAAGTGCAGGCTTGCAAACCAGAGCACAGAGAAGCTGGGACAACTAGGTGGGCATCCTCTAAGGTACCCACCTAGGTGCATACCACATTACCCTTGACCCAAGATTCATGTCAGGAGTGGAGAAGGCATGTTCTTTGATACCAACCATCACATCAGCCTTGGCCTGCCCTTGTTAGCCCACGATCCTCCTCCACCAAATACAGCCCGTGGGCTCTGCACCGATCTCCCTGCAGCAGAACAGTCCCTGGGGGGCTGCACCGACTTTCTACTCAACAGGGTACTCCATTACCCAGAGTCCCCAAGCGGCGCCTAAAGCGAGCATCATCCCTCAGCGCCTGGAGGCGTGTTAAAACTGGAGCAGGGCTCCCGCAGCACGAGTCTCACATCAGCCTTGGCCTGCCCTTGTTAGACCGCGATCCTCCTCCACCAAATACAGCCGGTGGGGGCTGCACCGACAATCTCTCTGCAGGAGAACAGCCCATGGGGGGCTGCACCGACCATCTACTCAACCGGGGACTCCATTACCCAGAGTCTTCAAGTGGCGCCTGAAGCGAGCGCCATCCCTTAGCGCCAGGAGGCGCGTTAAAACTGGAGCAGGGCTCCTGCGGTGCGGGTCTCACATCAGCCTTGGCCTGCCCTTGTTAGCCCGTGATCCTCCACCACCAAATACAGCCCATGGGGGCTGCATCGACCATCTCCACGCAGCATAACAACCCGTGGGGGGCTGCACCGACCACCTACTCAACAGGGGACTCCATTACCCAGAGTCCCATAGTGGCGCCTGAAGAGAGCATGATCCCTCAGCGCCAGGAGGCGCATTAAAACTGGAGCAGGGCTCCCGCGGCGCGGGTCTCACATCAGCCTTGGCCTGCCCTTGTTAGCCCACGATCCTCCTCCTCCAAATACAGCCCGTGGGGGCTGCATCGACCATCTCCACGCAGCATAACAACCCGTGGGGGGCTGCACCGACCACCTACTCAACAGGGGACTCCATTACCCAGAGTCCCCTAGCGACGCCTGACTGGTAAGAGAATTGACTCAACAGTGATTTCAAACTCTTAGTTTACGGGACAATGTACAATATAACTACCTAATATTCCAGCTTCCGCCCCTTGAGAATTACTTCATTGGCCCTGCTGTTATTTTCCAGATAAGCTGTGATTTGCTTAGCCATCTATCGGGGAGAACTTGTTGGGAAGCTTTAACGATTCTATTCATGCATAATTGTGTATTTGTTACCTGTATCCTGTGCTAGATTTATGTTTGGTGACTAGGAAATGTGTATCCCACACGATAAGTAACACTAGCTTCTGATAGCTTACTGTGCATGCTTAGTATTCCCACACTTGTTGCGCAGATCAGTTTACTCTGCCAGGTGAATAATAGTAATGGGGAAAAGGAAAGCAGTAGAAACAACCACAGGCAGGCAAAAAATCCCAAGAACACAAAAGTTGCCAAAATCTGCAGCCGAGAATTGCACATTAGCCGACATTGATAACCTCATTGAAGAGGTGGAGAATATGTTGGCTAATGGCAAGGAGTCCAACTCTAGAGGCACCAACAAAATCTCATCATATTATGGCAAAAAGGATAAAACCTTAAGCAGGAACGCAGATAGCGACATAGTTACAGTCCACCAGATGACGGGAAAGGATTATCTCTTGAATCATCAGCTTAATATTAATATTAAGTAATACTAATCGTACAAGTAATGAATCAGTACTTAATTTGGAAACCGATGCTGACCCCCACGATGAAATCATAACACTCGAATGTTCTAACAGATACTCAGTGCTTGCGAAACTACCCTTACTTCCAACTTAAAACTTAACACCCCAAGGGAAAGTGAGTCAACTATAGTAAAGGATAGCTCCCCCAAAATAAACACCATCAAACTTCTGTCATGTAACATAGCTGGTCTTACGAAAAACGTTCTGGAACCTGATTGGCAAAACTACAAAGATAAATACGATCTATGCCTTTTCCAAGAGACCTGGGCGCTGTAACTCCTATATACGGTGGGGTACCGAACATTTAGTATTGAGGCAACACCTTTAAAAAAAAACAGACCCTCTGGTGGGCTTCTAATCTGGGTCAGGAATCAAGTAAACGCTGAAATAGACAACATACTGACTAGCTCATGTGATATTCAGGGAGTACACTTAAAGTTCCCCAATAAATCTACGATCTCATTCCTCAACATATACATAAGACCACGAGACCACTCCAAGGAATCACCACTAATTACCCAATTAGGTGGGATTATTGATTCTTTGACAAATTATGGTCCCATCGTAATTGGCGGTGACTTCAACTGTTGTTACGAACCATTAAGGGGCATGGAAGCTATAATGGAGGAAGAAGACCAGGAATTGGGCATCCCATTATTAAGAACTGAATGAACTATGAGGTGCACTGCCTCAGCCCTGCAGATTTTCAATCTCACTGTAGAAAAAGGGCTACAGGCTTGTAACGGAAGGTGCCCTTCTGACATTGAGGGAACAAATACTTTCACAAGGGGTCAGTCATCCTCAGCAATAGATTACATCATGATAAGTGCTGTACACTGGGTGTATGTGATTGATTTTAGAGTAGAGGCTAGGAGGGAAAGTGACCACTTCTCCCTTTGCCTAGATTCAGAAGCTAAACACTTCCAGTACCAATCTAGACAAGATCTGCAGATACCACAGCCTACTCTGTGCAATAACAGACGGGCAGTTAGATGGCCAACAATCCTAGGGATACTAGAACTACTTACTTCTATTTATAATATTTACAGTGACCTTTTATCTTCTTTCCTTTTTAACGATGTTCCGAATCCTATTTTAATCACTCAAATTCATTCAAAATTAGTGGAAAGAATTGAACCGTACCTCACTAGAGCAGTGATGGGTAAAACCCCTAGTAAGAACAGCTGATATGAGCAAATCCCTGGTTTAATGAGGCTTGCAGAGAGGCTAAGAAAGATCTAATCAAAGCATTGTGGTCTAAAGAACCAAGTAAAATTAGGCAAGAGAGGAAAAACTATAACCAGATATTAGAACGCAAACGCTGGGAGGATGCAGGCTGGGAAGACCTGTTAGCTGCAGCGAGGGCAAGCGACCACTCACTTTTTTGGCGGATTATCGCAAATCGTAATAAGTTTAGCAAGCCAGCCCAGGATTACTATTTAGACCCTATAACCTGGTTTAACCACTTTGCACATTTATACGCATGTCCGGGTTCTGAATCAAATGAGAATGTACGCATAATTAATGAGTTGATAATGTCTGACGAGACTGATCCATTACATTTTTGCATCCTAGATACTAAGCAGGCCATAGCCACCATCAAGGCGTTCAAAGCAACAGGCGCAGATAACATCCCGGGGGACCTCTTTAGACATGATCCAGACATTAACTTACTGAGTAATGCAATAAGCAATGGAAAGCCCATCCCCATATCATGGAAGAGCGCGTAAATTGTCCTTATATAGCAGGGACAATCCCGCTAATAATAGGCCTATCAGCTTGATAGACATTACCCAAAAAGTCTACTCCAAGCAGATACTGGACAAGTTAAACGACTAGTTAACTGATAATGATATATTGTCCCCGTACCAGGCAGGGTTCCGAAAAAGAACCAGCACCATAGACCAGGTGTTTAGGCTGTTAACCACTGCCTGGAAAAATACTAAACTAAGATCCGGCAATTTGTATGTGGCTTTCATCGACCTTAAGGCCGCTTTCAATTCAATCCCCAGAGACCTGCTGTTGGTAAATCTGTTAAAACAAGGGGTCCAAAAAAATATACTGGTACAACTTATAAAACTCCACGAAGATAACTTCGAGAAAGTGCGCTGGGGCTTGGGTGGGGAATTAACGGAGGAGATTCCGGTGAGAAGAGGGGTGCGCCAGGGCTGCGTCCTGGCGCCTACCCTGTTCCTCTTCTATTTTAATGATATGGTGAACTTCTTATTGGACTCAAAACACGATTCTCCCAAGCTAGGCGGCTCCCATGTTTGTGCCCTGACATTTGCGGATTACACTATTCTGCTTTCACAGACCCACAGGGGCTTGCAAAATCTCCTTAATAAGCTTGATGTGTACTGCAAAGAAAAAGGACTGGAAATAAACCCTTTAAAACTAAATACATGTCCATTAGGCTTCACAAAAGCTACAAGAAAGATATTGCGTTGAATGGTGCAGCAATAGAGGGGGTCCACACTTTTATTTACCTAGGGGTGACCCTAGATTCTAAGCTCTCATGGTGCCCGCATATTAGAAAATCAGGGACGATCCTGATGCAAAATTCAGTGACCATCCTGAAAAAACTCCATGCTACTTACACTAAGTCTATCACTCCGGCATTGGAGGTATACAAATCCAGGGCCAAAACTACCGCTCCCTATGGCTCCGAGTTGTGGGGCGAGGAGCAAACATCTACCCTAGTTGTGAGAGAAAATAGGGTTTTAGGAGCGATGGTCCCCCTCACCCTAAACACCCCGGTGATTCCATATATGTACGACTTGGGGCTAAAACGTATTGAGCATAGGGAAGTTTTGATGACCTTGTCATATTGGATTAGGTTATGGGTTACTGATGAACTCCACATTTACAGGCAGGCACTAAGTGAACTCATTGCATTAGATACCCACGTAACTTTCCCATGGCTGCTCAACATACGTAGATGGCTCCTGGACTTGGGGCTTAGTGAGTTCTGGCACCATCCAGAAAGGTTGACTGTAGACTCAAAAAAGGAACATAAGAAGGTTTACTGGAGCTCAGTTGTGAAAAGAGTTTTACAGAACAGTGGAGCCGGCTCACTCACAAATGACTTCCTGATGGTAAAACAAACTCCCGGTTTCAAGGTGTTTTTTGACCAAATTGAACCCCAACTCGTGAAAATATTATACCTGAAATTCAGGTACGGGACCCTCTGTGTTAGGTCTTTTACAACCAAATGGGAAAAGTCCTGTAACGAGGAGGAAGATAGTGAGTGTAAAATGTGTCAGCTAGCCACACAGGAAAACATAGCACACGTTTTCTTATTTTGCCCCACTTATATGAGAGCCAGACAGAAATGGATTGTACCGTTGATAAGGAAAATGGGTGTGAGGAGATATAAAGACATGTTACGCAACTTAAAAACAGATAACACCCAGCTCATTGTTTTTGGAGTTTCGAGATTTTTATTTGCTGTTAATTATATAAGAATGAAGAATGGTTTAAAATTTTAACATGGATCCTACAATAGTGGACCAAAAGTTTTAACCATGTAATTTAGCACCTTGTAGTTGATCACTTTTATTGTATATAGTATTTACTATTTTATAATGAATTGTGTTTATAGTAACTTTTTACTTTTGATTATGTAACAAATATCAAAGGGGCTTAAGCAGCCCTGGGGAATACCATCACGATATAAAAGCATTGCACTTTATATTTCCAACTGCCCACTGCACTGAGAACTTAATGATCATGATTCTTTTTGCACTATTCTGATCGCACCTTATTATGGAACTGCGTATTTGCACAAATGTATTGTTTTAAAAATTTGCAATTTATAACTTCTAATATCATTGCATTGGACTGGAAGGATGTAAAACATAGTATAGTATTGCTTGTTCTTTTATGATTCTATGAATTTAATAAATATGTTTTTGATGATGATGATACCAAACATGACATATTTGGGTGGTACCATGATGGAGTTGCGAACTTCGGGTTTGCCTGGGTCCCATCCCATGTTATCGTATGGACCGTCTATCACTTACAGTGTCCTCTAATGGTAAAGGACACTGTTAGGGTCATATAAGGTTGAACTGGCATATCCATGCCTTTGCTATAATGCATCCTGCCTCCTGGACTTTAGGAGGCTTACCTTATCTTTAACTGGCATATATCAAAGATATTGCATTGACTTTGCCACACATGGTGAGGGTAAAGTCGAGCTCAAGCAGATTGCACTGCTCATGCAGTATGCAATGTCAGGCCTGCTCTTCCCCCTTCACCATCTCCAACATAAAACTAAAATCATTGTTAATTGTCCACTCTGAACTCATGTACACACATTACTTTTTCTGACTTGGGGCCAAGAGTTGGGACTACTGCACACTGCTAGTGTGTCACTCAAGGTGAGTCAATGACCCTGAGCAATGATTTTGGTCTGGTGGATCCAACGTCTACACTATTTGTTTGGCTGATGATTTCACAGCTCTGGGGCATATGACGTCCTCAGCTGGAAAAACATATAGCCTTGTGGACCAGTCTCCAACCCCTGATGAAGTGGGTGTAAAATTATGCCCAGGATTTCAGACTGAAGCCCTGTAGAGCTGGGGCTTCATGTCAATCAATGAGAGGAGAGCATGCTTGTTTTGTTGTGCTTTCTTTTATTATTTGCATATTGCTTTAAGGCTCGCGTTAGAGCGTGCCACCATGTAGAATGTCAATGACTGTGCTTGCATTCTTGTTCCATGAAGGGGCAGTTGAAGCCTTCCTCTGCTGCTGTCAGTTGTGCTTCCTGGCTCCACCTGTTTTATCACTTATCTCAATAAACCTTATGAGATACAACAGCCTCCTTCTCTACTTTACAATTGGCGACGATCGGGATCGACACCCTGCAACCTAAAACCTCGGATTATTTTTTTTTATCTTTTTCATCGTCTACAAGGGAAAAAGAGAATCGCTTTGCAAAGAATTTATTTTATCTCTACTATCACCTGAGCCATTTACATTCAACGGATTCAAAAGCTGGTTCGTATATTTTTCTTTACTTTAAGGAGACTTACTGACTTGCAGGCTCCGGTTGGTCGCGCATGCCGGCATCTTTCAATCGGGAGCCGGATTCCAAACACCATCTGACGACGCGCGACCACGGAATGCCTTACGTCAATCACGCGCGCCTGGGTTAATCGCGTGATGACATAATCGCGCTAGGTCACGTTGCGTGACCCTGCGTAGCGGCCATTTTGGATTGGTCGAAGGAATCTCGGAAGATTCAATTACCGAGGCTCAGTCACCGAGGCAGTTTAAAAAAAAAAAAAAAACGAACTTTATTTAACCAGCGCTAATCCATCATTGGCTCACACCATTGAATAACGTTTCTGTCTACCAAGGAGGATAAAGATAAACAGGTGAGACTGTCGGGCACTTGCTAATTGTTAATCAACCAAGTGTTGTGTTTTAAACGAGAGTACTGCACAAAAATTCTTGCATTGTTTATATACATATATGAATTCTGGGGATCAACTCCACAGTGAAGATATTTTTGAAACAGTAATGGCTCAACAAAGCTTTGTCATTAGCCCCCCACAACCCTTTTGGGCTACTGGATCACAACCAGACATGAAGTGGGTGGAGTGGAAGGAATATTTTAATAATTACATCTGTGCTATTGATGAAAATGCTAAAATGAAACCAGAGCAAAAGAAAAGAATACTTCTACATTCACTGGGTCATAAAGGATTAAAAACATATTCACGTATGCAAAAATTAGCTGACGCTGATTCAAGTGAATTTGATAATGCCATTGCTGATATGGATAGATATTTCGCACCTAAAGTGTGTATAGGTGTTGTCAGACACAAATTCTTCCAAAGAAAACAAAAAAAGGATGAATTAGTAGACGAATGGGTTGATGACCTTAAAAAACTGGCTATTGATTGCAAATTTGGTGATTTACACAACGAACTTATTCGAGATCAGCTTGTGATGCACAATGATAATTCTCCTATTCAAGATCGCCTTTGGGTTAATGGCGATGCACCTCTCGACGATGTACTCGCAATAATGAGGAAGTCAGAGATGTCGGGAAGATGTGCTACTGTGCTTAAAGATACTGTTAAAGATTCTGACAAGGCGTCATCGGCTGTCTTCAAAATCCAAGGGACACCAAAATATCAGAACAAACAATCTTATAGCAAAGGGTTTAGTCAACCTTACAAGAACCAAGGAATGGATAACAAGTTGGAAGACAAAAAGTGTTACCGCTGTGGTAGCAAAGAGCATATGGCTTACTACAAGTCATGCCCTGCTTTACGAAAAAAGTGTGGTATTTGTGGTCTCATTGGCCATTTCAGCAAAATGTGCCGTAGGCGTACTAATGTCAAATGTATTTGGAATGAGGATGAGTGTGTTGATGGAAGTAGTGATGATGATAGTGGTTGTGTAAAGAATATAAGAGGGAATTACATGTTGAACATTACTGAGGAAGGCAATTATATGTTAAACCTTACTGATGAAGCAATGGTGGGCAAACCTATCTGTGAAGTCTCTTTTGGCGGTGTTAAAGTTAAGGTATATGCAGACTCGGGGTCTCCATATACGATTGTCAACGAGGAGATATGGAAAAAGAATTTTACACAGAAAATAGGGGATAAATTAAATGCCTCAGATGTTAGTCCAGTAAGTTATACTGGTGGTAAAATTGAACTTTTAGGGTTCAGATGGCTTACCTTTATATTTAAAGGCAGAATAGCCAGAGGCAAATTATACATTGCAAGAAAAGGACCTTCTGTTCTGGGGTGGTATGACCAGAAAAGTCTCCATATCATCTTAGATCTGAATAGCAAAGAAAAGGTGCTAGTCGTAGATGAGGGCAGCAAATTGGAAGATATTTTAAAGCATAAATTCACCAACGTAGTAAGTGGTCAGCTAGGCAAGCTTAGGGGCTTTGAGCATAGAATTATGCTCAAACGCAATGCACAGCCTAAAGTGCATAAGGTTAGGCCTATTCCCCTTTTGATAAGAGATGAAGTCAAGAAGGAAATTCAGGGTCTTTTAGCCAAAGGTGTCATCGAGGAGGTAGACTCTTCGGAGTGGATTAGTCCAATAGTCGTAGCGAGGAAACCCAACGGAAAAATCCGTTTGTGTATTGATTTACGCCATCTTAATCAAAATATTGTGATTGAACGTTTTCCCTTGCCTAAAATTAACGAAATGGTTTCTTCCTTAAGGGGAGCGACTTGGTTTTCCACAGTGGACCTTTCCGCTGCATACCACCAGGTAGTTTTAGATCCTGAGTCTAGGCATCTAACAGCCTTCATCACACCATTTGGCTGTTTCCAATTTATAAGGATGCCATTCGGCCTTGCATCAGCCGCGGCTGTTTTCCAACGCCTAATGCACAGATTGTTTGGTGACATGGATGGTATTAGCTTCTTTCAGGATGATGTTCTAATTGCTGGCAACGATAAAGAGGATCATGACACCAAGTTGTGGGAAGTTTTTACCACACTTAGTTCTGCTGGTTTGACTGTTGAACTGTCTAAGTGCAAATTTGGAGAAAGAAATGTCTCATATCTGGGTCATATAATTAGTGAGGAGGGCGTCAGACCTAAAACTTCACTAATAGAATGTATTGTCAACTCACCTGCACCTGATTCCAAAGAAGGAATCAAATCTTTTTTGGGTATGGCTGAGTATTGTGCTAAGTTCATCAAAGGCTTTGCTTCTAAGGTATACAACATCAGATCCCTATTGAAGAAAAATGTAAAATTTGAATGGTCTAAAGAGTGTGAGAATGAGTTTGTTGAAATCAAGCGGGATTTGCAAAAGGTGAGCGCCTTGTCTAGCTTTGACCCTAATCTAGATTGTTATCTGACAACGGACGCAAGTGACAAGGGTCTAGGCGCAGTCTTATCACAGGTTGATGAGAAGGGTAAAGACAGAATAATTTTGTTTGCATCCAGGGCTCTGTCACCTGCTGAAAGCAGATACCCGATTATAGAAAGGGAAGCCTTGGCTTGCGCTTGGGCCTTAGAACATTTTCGTGCATTTGTTTGGGGGAAAATGGTTCACATTAGGACTGATCTCAAACCGTTGGTCCACATTTTATCCACTGATGGCACAGCTACTGCTTCGGCCAGGTTGGCAAGGATCTCTATGCGGATGAAGGAATACATTTACGTGATCACATATGTACCTGGTAAAGACAATGTTGTCGCTGATTGTTTGTCTAGACTCCCTTCTCCTCTGGAAGAATGCGTTGATGATCCTTGGGGAAACATTAGTATAGCATTCATTCATGATTCTGGTTTTCCAGCCATTAGCAGAGAGGATTGGTTAAGAGAACACAATGCCGACAAGGATTTAGTGGAAGTTTCAAAGTTTATTTGTCACGGCTGGCGAAAGAGAGATTTTTGTCGGGCACTGTGAAGCCATTTTGGGAGGTACGTTCTGAATTATCATTTGAAAAAGAGGTTCTAATGAGGGGGGACAGGATTGTCCCACCCTCTGGGCTGAGGAAAAAAGTCTTAGAGTTATGTCACGAGGGACATTTCGGTATTGTAAGGACTAAGCTAGCGGTTAAAAATTTGTTTTGGTGGCCCAAAGTTGACAGTGAAGTGGAAACCTTTGTCAGAGGTTGCTCTGTTTGCAATTCTGCAGACAAGTCTTTGAGGACTCTTAGACCAGCTATGAGTGAGGGACTCATTCCTAACATGCCCTGGGAAACCATTGCAGTAGATATTTTTGGCCCTGTAGGTGACCCAAAGGAATACGGGCTTGTTGCCATTGATCTGTTTACCAAGTGGCCCGTAGTTAAGTTTGTGGACAGTGTGGATACTCAGACCGTGTTAAAGTTTTTGGATAAAATTTTTATTGTGGAGGGTCTACCCGTTAACATCCTAACGGACAATGGTGTACAGTTCTTGTCCAAAGTTGCCCAAAACTATTTTGCAAAATGTGGTATCACACACAAAACAACCTCTTTGTACAATCCCAGTGGGAATGGAACTGTTGAGCGTTTCAATAGAGTTATTAAGGGGATTTTGCAAGCTGCAAATTACAAAGGTTTAGATTGGAAACTGGAAATACAAAAAGCGGTATGGTCTTACAAGGTGACTTTAAATAACTGCACAGGAGTTTCCCCTTTTGTGATGATGCGTGGTAGATTACCTAGGTGTAAATTCAACCCTGGTTGGGTATTCAAAGATAACGTCCAGCAGTGGTCACCTATTGAGGTCAAGAAAAGTTTAGAATTGGTGCATGACAAGAGTAAGGCCTACTATGATCAGCGCCATGGCGTGAAGAATATCATTATAAAAAGTGGTGATTGGGTCAGGATTAAGAAACCGTACAGGGTTTCGAAGGGGGAGAACAAATTTGATTCGCCTAAACAGGTTCTGGAAGTTCTTAGGAACTCAGTCAAGTTAAGTGACGGGAAGGTTTGGAACCTGAAGGATGTGGCTTTGGATATTTGTCAAAACCATGGTGCAGATGAGATTGTAAGAGACAAACGTACTGATTTTGATTGGGTTGAGGATTACTTCCAAGGCAGCAGTTTGCAGTCTCAACTTGCGCCTAATAGATCTCTGCCTCAATTAAGGGAGGGGGATGGGGTAACCGATTCTCCTGTTTCTCATGATTGTCAGACCAATAGATCCTCATGTAAACCTGATAATATTGAACAGGAACCCAACTCAGTTGATTCTGGTCATGTTCATGACAACGTACCTTCCCTTCCAATTGTAACTTCTCCTGCTGTTAATAATGATGCTGTTTCAGCACCCACACTACCTACAGTTAAGGTTTCTAATAGGACACGAGTGTTGCCTTGTTGGCTTAAGGATTATGTGAAGTAATTTATTATTTCCCCCCTTGTTCCCTTCCTCCTTTCCCTTGTTCCCCTGCCTTTCCTCTGCTGTCCCTTTTGCCCATTATTGTGACGGAGGGGGATGTGTTATGTTGTGCTTTCTTTTATTATTTGCATATTGCTTTAAGGCTCGCGTTAGAGCGTGCCACCATGTAGAATGTCAATGACTGTGCTTGCATTCTTGTTCCATGAAGGGGCAGTTGAAGCCTTCCTCTGCTGCTGTCAGTTGTGCTTCCTGGCTCCACCTGTTTTATCACTTATCTCAATAAACCTTATGAGATACAACAGCCTCCTTCTCTACTTTACAATGCTCGCCCCCATCCTGTTCCGACTCGTCACAGTGGGTGGTCCTACCCAGTGATGAGTTGGCAAAAGGTGGGGTTAAGGCTGAGGCAGTCGCGAAGTTGAAAACCCAAGTCTGCGCAGTTTGTCATTCAAATATTTGAAGACACACTGTGCAGACTTGAGGTGCCTCCTACCTGCACTGCACTTGGTGAGGGGCGCAGGTAGCTCTGGTGCATCACACGTGTATGGCACTGCACAGTGATTGGCTGTCCGGCAGCCACCAGTAGTCTCATGGACCTGATGCCGCTTGGAGGCAAGGTGGTGCCGGAGCGCACTGCAGTTGTGTGTGCCTCGGCGGGCGTCACTAACTTGGAGACTTCAAATTTTGCCCTGCAGCTCCCTACCCTGTGGACCACGAGATGGGATGTCTATATTTTAAAGCTCCGTCTGTCCGTGAAAAATTTTAGATGGACAATTGCGTGTGCTTTGGTTTTGACCCTGTCCTGTATTTCTCTGCAGTTAGTATTTAGCGGCAGAGGTGTAAGACAGGCTCCAGCAGCCCCCGCGGTGCAAGGGGTGGGGGGGTGGGGGGGTGGGGGGTGACGACAGCACAGTACTCCGGCCAATAAGTTCCCAAGTGAGTCTGGAGGGGGCCCTCCACGTACCTTGCAGGTGGGCCTTCTGAAATTTATTTACGCCAGTATATAGTGGCTACGAGAACATGAGCCACAGGCAGCACTAATGGCTTTTGTAAACTGACATTCACGTACCTATTTGAAAGTGCTTTTATTCATGATAATGATTTTTGTAGAAATGTCTTTCACGCACATATTTCAAAGTCCTTTCATGCACACACGGTAATGATTTTTGCATAACTGGCATTCTGAACGCACGGTTTTGAAAGTGCTTTCATACGCACTTGATAATGGATTTTGTATTCTGAAGATTTTAGTGAGATAAAATGTGCCTAAAACCACACTATTTAGATTAGGAATACCCGATTTATCCAAGTTTTCTGGTTTCCCTTTACAAAGCAGCCAGCAATTGGGGGACCGATTCACAGAACTAACTTAATACAAAATCCTAAACTTACTACTTTTGGTATTCACAGAAGTTAGGATTTTTTCTTAAGTTTGTCTTAAGACAGACTTAAGACAAAATCATAACTTAAGTCTGTCCTAAGTCTGTCTTAAGACAAATTTAAGACAAAATCCTAACTTCTGTGAATACCAAAAGTAGTAAATTTAGGATTTTGTCTTAAGTTAGTTCTGTGAATCGGGCCCTGAGTGTCTATTAATCTTTTCTTCTATTAAGGTTTTAGTTTTAACCTCCTAGTGAATGTCTCTGTATTTATTACATAGCGAGTGCAGAACTCAACATGAAGGCAGCCCAAATAGTTTGAATACAACTAGCATTCTAAACGCACATATTTGCTTGACAGTGCTTTCATACCCGAAAATTAAGAAACATTGTTTTGATGAGATAAAACGTGTGCCTAAAGTCGCACAATTTAAAAGGGGAAACTCTGAGGTATCGTTTTTTTTATAGTTTTACATTGTACAAATCAGCTAGTAATTTCAGTTTGTATATAGTGACTGCGAGAACTCGACCCAAAGGTATTGCTAATGTTGCTCTGAATTTTCTCTGTAATAATCTGGGCCTCGTACAGGGTTTACATGCCAACTGTCTTGCCTGCAGGCAGTGCACTAATGGTTCCTATTTAAAATATCCCCTCAATAAGTACTTCTCCGTGCACTGTTATAACGGCAAATGTAAACATCAGGGAGATTCCTCATATGTTGCAAAATTTATGAAAATTAGCTGATTCTGTGGGACAGGTGCTCTCATTGTTAATGGTTAATATGTTTAGAGCTATGCACGTCATGGAGCCTAATGCCAGCAAGCAACATTAAAGTGGACAGTAGAAGACGGCCAGCACTATGGTGCAGTGGAAAATGTATCATTTTATTGCAATCATTTTTTGATTGGATTTGCACAGAAAATTGGTTTGCCTCCCAAAAAGCAACCCCCCCCCCCCCGTCCCCCGCCGTCACATGCTCCAACCCCCAAAGGACAAGCCCAACCCCATCAGTTTCAAACTTCAACAGCCAGCACTGAAAGGGAAATGATGTAGGACATCCAATCACATTATTTCAGATTTGAGAGTTTGATTGAAAGTAGCATACAGAGTTCCATTCCCTTAGGGATTCGAGCTGCCAGACAGAAAGGTGTTCTAAAAGGATGGTTATATAAAGATTCAGTAAAAAGCCCTGTTGGCCTCTCTTTTGGTATGCCTGGCACACAAATACAGGATGGAGACATAGTTTTCCTCTACATTTAAAAAAAGAAAATATTACGAGGCTTGTATAATCAGACCACTAACCAAAACACAATTAAAGTTAGTTTTGATAAAATCAACATGGGCGAATTGGTATCAAGTATCCATTTAGTACTACAAAGGGTTTTAAAGCAGTGAAAGGTTGTTTCCTCCTTCAGAAGCACACATAGAATGGGACAGGCGTGCGGGCCTCCGCACTCGAACATACCACATGCTAATAAAGACTTTCTGTAATGCCAAGTTGTGTCTACATTTTGTCCATCGAGTTTCTGTGCCATGAATATTGATGGCACAGCGCATGCGGTGCGCATCTAGGGGCTTATTTACAAGCCCTTTGCGCCCCCGTACCTCACTTTTTCCCATATTAAAAGTGACGCACCTGCGGCGCAAGGGGCTTGCTTGTAAATAAGCCCCCTAGATTTACAGTTCCAGTGAAGAGTTTCCGCTCAAACCTAGTCCCGGGTGAGAGACCGCCATACAGTTGGCTTAAGGAAAACAGGAGATTATGCGCGCTTCAGCATCACAATACTTGGGATATGCACTGCAATAGGAGAAGAATTGGTGAAGCCAAAATATATTGTTTTAATATACTAATGCTAGAAGTGTTATTACATTATGTTAGAACAAAGACATACAGGGGCTTATTTACAAGCCCCTGGCGCCACTTTTGCGTCACTTTTAACTTGGAAAAAGTGACGCAAAAGTGGCGGAAGGGGCTTGTAAATAAGCCCCACTGAGTGAAACATCAAGAACATACAGAGATCTTAAGGAATAGTTCTCTATACAGGTTTGGATGTATTATTCGGCTTCAACTCAAGTGCAAGCGCTTCAGTGGAGGCAGAAGGATGCACCCAGAAACCCAATAATATTGACTGAAAAACGCATGGGTTGGGCCTAGAAGTCATTGACAAAGTTTCAAGCCAATGGCTGAAAGAAGTTGGTTGAATAAAGTCAGTGGTTGAAATGGACAAATCCAAAGCCAGTCTTTGTATATTGTTAGCAAAAGTTCATTTTGACAGTTGCGCTGTCAAAACCCAGATCTAAAAATGCCAACAGGCCTCAGGTTAGTCTCTTGAACGTCCTAACCCGTGACCTCACAAACAAACTTCAGTTGCTCACATTGCAAGGGCCACTAAACACCACATAAATCCTGAAGGCATACCCCCTGAAACAATTCGTTTTGCCACTTTGGAATCAGGTCATGAAAATAAATTTGCTCAGGAGAAGGTTGCGAATCAAGGTGATGCTGCTGTATTGTGTCATATGGTGCTTTAAACAATAACCTAACATTTATATTCGCATTTGTACTGTTTTGCTTCCTTGTAGTGCGTTTTGTTGTATTTAGCTTAAGCCAATTTTCATAACCATTTCCTTTGTTCCTATTTGCAATCGGACTTTTATTGGAATTTTTCAGCGGAATTTGCCAATAATAATCTTTTAAAACGTCCCTTGCTTTCCTGTTCTTTATGCTTGGTGTTCGCTCTGGCAGGTGCATTCTTCTACCTACTTATTAATTTTAACTCCCTCGAAAGTCTATATTTATATCTGCAAATTCTGTGCAGAATACGTTCAACAGGTGGTGACGGGGGAGTTTCTTTATGAGGTCATTTCATTTGGTGAATAAATTACCCCAAGCCTAAAGGAAGGAACTGTCAAAATTAAATGGCGCGCAATCATAGCACTCGATTTAAAAGAGCATATTTCGAATAAATCTGCTATACATCTGAAACAATTTGGTAGCCAAATGAATGTTTAAAATAGATGTGAATCCTAAAAAACTTTTATAAAGAAAAATGCACAATCTTTCTCTCATAATAAATTCGTTCAGCACATGCTAAAACAAGTATAGTGAACATTCTTAACTATGACGTTACTACACTGCGATATGGATATACTTTAAATGACCTTAAAACATCCTTCACCAGGATGACAATCAATTGCGTAAAGGCCACCGTTTTCTTTTTGACTCAACAGGAGGTGACTCGTCCTCCGTGTGAAAAAATGAGAAGGCGGTTAAAAAATCACCAATATAAGCAGGAATTTTCCTAACTTTTGGAATTTAGCCAGAGAGCTTTAAGTACCCAGTAACATTAAACAATATTGCAAGCTACACAAAATAGAATGCACAGTAAATTAGACACTATATAACAAAATCTGCAACTCATATTGAATTGAATAGGGAGCAAAACATGTCTATTTAGATAATGTATTTAAGGCATCCACGTTTATAGTGAGTGGAGGCCTTAGGCTGGAATTCCACGAATCCCCTCCAGTAATAACCCATAGTTTGTTGTTAAGGGTTTGCTGTCAGTCAAATCCAGATTATTCAGTCCATCCAAAAGAATATAAGCATGCACCCCAGTTTGCCGAGGAATGAGGCTCCCTCTGCAGCAGCATTTCCTCTGAAAAACGCACACAGAGCCTTTTTTCATGGAGACATTTCAGTTCGCTTTTTACACCTAATTGTTTTTGCAAACACATAGATATGTCACTTCATTTAAGGCTCCACTGCAGGGCACACTGCCTAATTTAAAACATAAGACATGGGACACTCAATGGCATTGCAGGGATTATTCTATTAGGAGCTGTTTTTTATTAATGAGTTTCGACTGAATCTGAAATTTAGGGCCTTATTGCAATGACAGTGGACCACATCATATTGGAAAGGAAACCGCTCGACTAGTAGTCGGCAGTTCCATTCGACAAATTAGAATGCGAGCGCCCATAAGGCAGTTGGAAACATCCATTTTTCCATTGCGGCTTGTGTTGCTGCCGGAAGAGGGGACCTGCTAGTGGCCCCCCAAAGTCTCTTTCCCACACCCTTTCTAGGGCTGTCTTAAAGGGCCATCGTAATTGCTACGTCAGTGGCTGACAGGGGCGGCTGGTGACATTTGAAAGTGGTAGGGCGTAAAAGGATTGGCATACTGCGTCGTGAGCCTGAACCACCATAAGAGAACATTTTGAAAAAGAGAAGAAAAATGGTGCACTTTTAAGCAAATTTGAGAAAGCAGGAGGGTTAATAAAGCAAGTGCCAGCAGTCAGCAGACAGTCACTAACTCACTACACGCACCAGCACTAGGTCTAGTGTGACTGAGTGCGCCGGTGACGTGGGCTGTGCTGCGCCTGGGACGTCACCACACACACAGCCATGGCCAATCGCTACTGCATGGCTGCACTGAAGTCACACAGTGATTGGCCATAATTCTGTAATGACAGGTACACAGGTATTACTGCACAGTAATTACCACAGTATGTAAAATGGTAATATTTAAAGACTGTAGAAGTGGGTGCCTTAATTCCTCCATCTCTCCCTTCATTCTCTGCTCAACCTGCCCTTCTTTCTGTACTTGGCCTTTCCATCCTACCTTCTCTCTTCCTTCCTCCTTTCCTCTCCTCTCCTCTCCCATCCCATCCCCTACCCCTCTTCTCCTCTCCTCCTCTGCCGGTCACCCTCCCCAGCCCAACCCGCCCCTCCTCTCCTTAGCTCCACTTCCTTCATGTACTCTCCTCCCCTTCTCTACCCTTCCCACTACCCTCCTCTTCTCCCCGACCCTCAATTCTCCTCTCTCTACTCTTTTCTCTCTTCTCCTCCCTCCCTCCCATCCTGTCCCCTCCCCTCCTCAGCTCTCCTCTCCTTCTCTTCCCTTCCTTTCTTCCCGTTTCCAGAAGGGGCCCGCCCTGGCTCTTGTCTCGCAGGCCTCATAGTCTGTTTTCCAGGCCTCCTCCTAATGTTCTGTTTCGCACTGACACGAGTTTTATCATAAGAGGTGCGAGCCGGCAATTAGTCTGCACGAGTGTTGGAATGAAGGACAACATCAATAGAATAACTTCAAGTGTGAAGTTTATTGCAAGATAAAAAAAGTTGAGGTGGTCACAGTGACGACGTGACGAAGCCAGCCAGCAGTCACTCAGCAGACAGTCACTGAACTCACTACACGCACCAGCACAAGGTCTAGCGTGACTGTGTGCGCGGGTGACGTGGCTGCACTGCGCCTGGGGGGGGCACAGTTAGTATTCGCCCTGATCGGCCACTTAGACCCGGGGGCTTCCGCGGCCCTGGCGGCATGAAGCAGCACCTTTGGGTCCCTTGTAAAGGTGGAAGCCTGTGCTCTGCGCATGCTTGGGCTGGTTATAGCCCTGTGCCACTCGAACAAGCTGCCGCAGCCCAGCCGGTGTCGCCCCACCCCCAGGCTTCAGCAGCATGACGCGTGAGGTGAGGAAGGAGTCGAGGACGGAAGGTAAAGGTAAGGAGCATTGGCAAATACAATTGCATTTTGCCTGCTTAGCGTGCGTGCATGTGGCTTAGTGGGGCTACGCCCCAATGGACGCACCTCGCCTGGTGCCTGAGCAGGCCCAGCCCCGATTCTAGGGTGTTCCATTCAAACGGACGGTTAAACAGACTATTCGAGTCGTTCAGAAGCGTTGGTCATCCCTCAGTCCCTCTGCCCGCTGCCTCATAATGTGGCTGTTGGAATGCAGCACCAGATGTCGGTCGAACCACAATCGATGGCCCGTCGGTCGTGATCCAAACGATATCGTAATGAGGCCCTAATACATTTTGGGGAGCTGTCAATATTTGTTATGTTTTCTAGAATGATTATCAATATTAACGCATGTAATGTGTTTTAAATTATGTGATTGGCCACAATGTGAATTAATATGAAATATTTCAAAATGTGTATAGTGTGTATGTTTGAGAGTTAAAAATAACAACAGAGGAGAATAGACATGTACAACAATGAATAGCAGGAATTGCTACCTGCAGGGCGGTTCTACATACTCACAGCACTGTCCTCGCCACCCATGGCCCAGGGTCATAAAGGCAGTAGGTGGAACAACAAGCAGACAGGGTTGTATGAGTCCTATTTCTCTTCTTGTAGTTTTATCTTCTTGATCTTCCAGTGACAGCAGCAAACACAAGACTGCTAAACAGCTACATTGGGATATTTGGTTGAACCTGGACACCTCTGCTGAGAAGTGCTGGAACGGTCCTTTTCGAAAAGTGTTGATTGGGGAGCGTAAATGGCATAGTACTTTTAAAAGGAATGGCAGGCTCGTTGAGCTGTGTCTACACTAAAGATGTGGTGTGATGATGGATCACTAAAGTACGTTTCAGCTTGACTGCCCTTTTACTGTCATTTCCATGACATAATAGCCCTGTCCCTACCTGCAAACACCCAACCCATACAACTTGAATTCACATAGGGAATGAATGACTGAATGAATTGGAGGATTTATAAAGCGCACAGCTACTCCAAAGAGTGTCCAAGTGCAAGAGGAGGGAGCACATGGTACGCACCCAGTAACCACAACCTTATTGCCCAACAGAGAAAAGCCAGGCTTTTAGTTTTCTAAGGAATGTGATCTCAAGGGGGATCAAATGCACTTTGTGTGAGACCTCATACCAGGCGTTGGCAGCACAAAAAAAGGCTTTACCGCCCCTTCAGACATGCTTAAAGCAAGTCATTGCCAGCAGCCACTCAGAAGCTGAACTCATTATTCTGAAGGGGAGGTACTGGACAAATCTCTTTGCAATTAACCAGGACTGGACAGAAACACTGCCCTATGGACCAAGACCAGGGTTTTATATAGAATCAGTTTCCGGATGGGTAGCCAATGGAGGGCTTTCAAAACCAGTGAAATGGAAGAATGCCTAGGCAAATGCTGAATAAGCCAAGCTGTAGCCTTTTTCGCCACCGGAGCCTCTCCCACATTCTAGGTAGAGAGTATTCGTATAATCGAAGTGCAAAGTAATCAGCGCATGGGCCAAAACTCTACTAAACTCCTGAGAAAGGGGAGAAGAAACTTCTTAGGTGTATGGAGCATAGCGAAGCATTGGTCCCCTGCAGCAGAAATCTGTAGCTACATTGATAGAGGGTTGTACAACTTCACCCCTAAGTTGTTACACACTGAAGATGGGGGGGGGGGGGCAGGGCCGGCAAAGTGGGGGGCTAAAAATCTTCCTTCCAGTTTGAAACATGTGATTCAGACAGAATCATTTTTGTCTTCTCCACATTACATTTCAGTTGGTCACCCTGCATCCACTTAAAAACGGCAAGCATACTGTCCAAAAAGGACGTGGCAATTGAGGCTTGAGAACCATCAAACCCCAAAAGCAACTGGGTATCATCAGTGTAATAAATGATAATACACCCAAAAGGCTTGCCAAAAGAGGCCTGAAGGGAACATGAAATCATTAAAGAAGGTAGGGCTTAATGAAGACCCCTGCAGGACCCCTGGTTGACTCCTTTGACCTCAGAAGAAAAAAGCGCAAGCCAAGCTAATTGACCGCTAGAATCCGTAAAGGACTTACACCAGTCCCATACAGTACTCCCCACACCGACAGCGGACAGCCAATGCAGGAGGAAAGAGTGTGGGACAGTGTTCAAAGCGGCAGATAGATACAGAAGAATAAGGGTCACTTTTTTCCCCACATCTAACAACCATTTATTATGATCAGGGTTCTCCAATATTGCTGATTCCATACTATGGCTGGGGCAAAAGCCAGACTGGCTTGAGTGTAACAGCTTGCCTTGCTCACGATAATCAAAAAGATGGGCGTTGACCAGTTTTTCCAACATTTTAGTGGAGGCCAGAAGTAGAGCACTATGCCCCTGGTTACAGAAGATATTAGGATTCAGTACAGGCGTCACAAGAAGATGAACCGCTTTACACAGTTTCCAAGCAACAAACCCAGAGGAAAGGGAATGGTTAAAGATGGTGTTAATCACTGGATTGATGACATCTAGTGCCACAGCTTATAGGGTTGAGGAGAGGCATCCAGAGGGGAGCCCGATTTACATTTTAGAAGGGCTTCCCTTGATTGCTCTAGTGAGATAGGCCTAAACTGGGAAAACCTGCTAATATGGCCATCAGGTCCCACATGGCAGACAGGAGGGAGACTCTCCACCAGTGGTGGCAAAGATCTCTGAATATTAGAGATTTTAGTCTAAAAAACATTCCTAGCCCATTGCACAGGGGATACTTGCCCTGTGGCAAGAATCAGGAGAGAGGAAGGACTTCACAATCTGGAAGATTGAGTGGGAGATATGCTCGGCAAAATTACCTTTGTAAGTACACGTTTTGACCCTTTTTAAGAGAGACATGATAGGCTCTAAGGTGAGCAGTTATTGCATCAAATTTGTTTGCGCTTTTTGCAAGTTTTATGATTCAAAGTTAAAGAAGCAGAGAACCAAGGGGCCTTGAGCCTGCCTTTTCCCTTCTTCACCTCTTGGAGGGGAGCCAGAACATCTGCAGCCCCGCTAACCAGAAATTAACTGCCCCCACATTTCGGTCAACATCGTTGGTCAAAAGGGGATGAGTACATGCAAGGATATCCACCCAGTCAAAGGTCTTCACCTTTTTCCAAGAACTAAAGACAGTATGGCCCACCGTCCTGCCCTGCTGGCAAGATTTGTCTGTCTACCAATTGAAAAAATTCAAATATTGGTTGAACCTGAGGGCGGATCAAGTGGACAGGTCGACACAGATAGTTACAGGAGGTAAAATCAATGGTGTAACCTGCCGAGTGAGTAGGTGCCATAACCAAGTGAGGCAAATTCAATGATGACATATGTTCAATAGGCAAAAATGCTGACTGGTCCAGTGGTTACATAGATAAGGGTCCCAGACTATGTATCATTTGTATATATGTATATACAGAGAAATTCACAAAGTTTTCCATACATATTACTCGTACCACAACTTTGTGAGTGATGTTATTTATTCACATCCTCATTTTCATATATTCTATGTATAATGCATATTCAATATTTACACATGTGCCCATAAAAGAAAGGAAAAGGGGGGAGTGGGAGAAGGTTTGTGAGGATCAAGGTAGTGAATGGACAGTTATATTAGTTGCATGTGATCAAAAAAATTCAACTGGTTTATATCACATAGTTACAAAAATTGTAACCCCATATATTGATAAACATCCGTGAGGTCCTATCCCATATGTTCTAACACAGTATTAATACATTGTTGAAGATGGGCAGGTTTCATAAAAGATAGTCGACGTTTCGACCCTTGTGTGGTGTAGGTTCGGTAGCACCTTACAGTGGGGTCTTCATCAGGACATGGTGTGAGACATGGGGGGCACCTAAAGTCAAAAAAGAATACTCAGTAAGCTGACCGTAAAATCACCTAAATTCCAAAAACCATTTGAATAGGATAATTACCAAATAACTAGGGTGATAAGGATATTGAAGAAAGGGCACTCAGGCTCCTCGGTGGGTGAGAGCGGGTTAGTGACTATGAATAGGAAAGATAGGTATCGTATTAACAGGGGTCCCACTGTGGACTGGTTACAAACAATGAAACCATATACATCATAATAACCCAAACGGGTAGCATTGTCGAATTCATTCAACCGGAAGCACAATTCACTAACCAAAAAACTGCTGTTGTGGAGGTCTGGAATTGCAGACAGTACCGTGCTTGTATGACAGAGAGCGCTGTCATGGAGTGACCCATCCGGGTTAGGAACAGCGTTGGTTACACCCATCCGGGTTAAAAACAAATCATGCCGACCTGCTAGTATGCCAAAATGAGTCAAGGAGAACAGTATTGGTTAGACCCATCCGGGTTAACTAATACTGAAACTAAGATCTTGAGCAAAGTTTTATCTTTTGTTCCCACCGCCTTTCCCAACAGATTTACAATCAAAACAGAACTCATGAAGTTTTTTTCGCAAGATTAGACTGGGATATTTTTTCAAAAACAGGCCCCCCTACACCAATACGTCCAACACCGGACTCAGAACACCCTCCACATTTGTCTCATCGTCGAACACCATGACCAACCAAATCCTGGCCTATGAACAAATTGTTCTCAAAGATGTGAACAAAACATTAGAGACACTGAAACACACCAAAATCACCGTTACTAATCAGGAACGGAGAGCACTTACCTCCTTACGCACCAACAAACAAATTGTGATCAAACCTGCTGACAAGGGGGGAGCCATTGTGGCACAGGACATTGACAAATACAAAGCTGAGATCTTTAAACAACTAGAGGATGGCGTTAGCTACATGAAATTACGCAAGCATTCTACAAAAGAACTGGCTGAAGAAATCCTTACTGTTACCCAGAAAGGTAGAGATCTTGGCTTCATGAGTGATCTTGAATTTGGATACTTGAACCAGACAGATCCCCATCTACCAACCATATACACCTTGCCCAAGATCCACAAAAGCATGCATGAACCCCCCGGACGACCCATAGTATCAGGATGTGGGTCCATCCTGGAACCACTTTGCAAATATATCAATGTTTTCCTCAAACCTATTGCAGAGGAGACAATGACTTACCTTAGAGATACCACCCAGACGATCAACCTACTGGATGGCCAACGGTTTGACCCCATGACTCAACTACTGCTAACCTGTGATATAGTCCCACTTTATACCAGTATCCCACAGACTGAGGCTCTGAAGGTTATACAACAGGTACTGGACAGACGACCTGCACCTATGGCCGTACCAACGGAATTCATTCTCTCTCTACTGACCATCGCCATGACCAAGAATTTCTTCATCTTCCAAGGAAGCTTCTATCTTCAGATCAAGGGCGTCGCGATGGGGGCAGCCTTCATGCCGGACCTGGCAATATTTACATGGATGACTTTGAACATAAATATGTTCTACATGCCGGTAACCAATACCGAGACCAGATAATGTGGTGGAGACGTTACATCGATGATGTGCTGATGCTGTGGACGGGCACTAATATGGAACTGGATACATTCAATCACTGGCTGAACCAACAGAGCCCGGACTAACAGTTTACTCTTCAGTCTGATAATGAGAAAGTTGATTTTTTGGACATTACCATCTTCCACGAAGATAACCAACTTCTGACCACACTATACCGTAAACTAGCAGAGCGTAACTCTCTTTTACAATACAATAGCCATCATCCTCGTGCCCTGAGGGATAACCTGCCGGTTGGACAATTTTTCAGAATACGGCGCAATTGCACCAAGAAAGCTGATTACTTTCAAGAATCCGCAGACCTTAGCACAAGACTCCTCGAAAGAGGGTACCCCCGCAGACTCATCAAGAAAGCACAGAAGCGGGCATGGTATAGCCCCCATGAGACACTGCGAGACAAGGATGATGAAAAACAAGAGAAGATGATATGTGTAACCACCTTCTGTACTCAGAGCAACATGATTCGCAAAATTGTGAACAAACACTGGACATTAGTGTCCGATGAGATCGACCAATGTAACCCTCCTATGCATGCTTTCAAAAGAGCCAAAAGTATTCAACACCATGTTGTGTGTTCCTTCTTAGACACCCCGGAACAACCTACCCTAAGAACAATGTGGAGCTTACCTACGATGGTGGGACATTTCAGATGTGGACAGTGCAAAGCCTGCGAAACCACCACCCAAACAAAACAATTTACATATGAACAACACACCATAAACCTCAAGTCCTTCTCGAATTGCAATATTAGCGGCGTCATTTATTGCATCACGTGTCCCTGTGGGTTAGCATACATAGGCCAAACTCAACAGAAGATAAAGGCACGCATTCTACAACATCACAGTAGGATCAGGTGTGAAGTCCAGGGGGCCCCTTTAGTTGACCAAGGTAAAATAGAAAAAACCTACACACCCAATGATCTGGAGTGGGTGGTCCTCGAGAAGGTTATCTTGGGTCCAAGAGGAGGCAATATATCTGCAATTCTTAATCTCAGGGAGAGTAAATGGATGGCCTTGCTAGACACTATCCACAATGGCCTCAACGAGCATGACGCGAGCTACGCACAATTAGCCTGTCTGCTCTAACTGATACTCACCAATGAACATTGACACTGTTCTGATATTGTGTACTGTCTCCATGTTTTATTTCCCCAACAGATCAACACACAGAAGAACAATATTGTAATTTATCTGTTAATGTATTGGTTGTCACAAATTTTTCTCGCATTGTATTATTCCGCAACAGTAATGATGCGCCTGTTTCTGATTACGCACTTTTCCGGCTCATCTGTACTATACAATATTACAGTTTTAATTATTCTTGTCTAACTCCTACAATTTCGTGATGGTCCTTTTTGAGGGAGGTTGTTAAGATCTTTCCTCCAGCTATTAAGCGCTCACTGAACTCAGGCACAGACTTATTAGTCTTTTTTCCATGGCCGAGCGGCACCAGCATCCAGCTGCTGCATGCGCGTGCAGCTTTACACCACTTATGAGTGGCGGCAGATCACAGCGGCTGTTCCATCGATTGAGCCGCTGGAACCGTTTGGCAGCATCTGCGGTAAGAACTCCCTTGAGAGCATTCCTAGATACCCATTAACTCACTTTGTCACCAACCGAGGCACTTATACTTGGTTTTTGCCCTTAGATTTATACACCGGCTGCCGTAATTGTGTGAACCACCCTGCTGAACATTACGGAGGGTACGACTATAGACCTTGGAATTGGCGGGCTGCATTGAGGTAGGCCCCCATCCCACCTATGTAGTGGTGAACCGGGCATTGATACATGTTCTTTTAGATTAGACTAATTTAGCCCTCGGGGCCCACGGACTCCCATGTTACCTGACTTTGTACAGTTCTTTGATTATGTAATTACGGTTTTGGGTGTTACAAGTGTTTCAATTGGTTTTCTAACTTGGTAGGATCTTACAGACACTAATATTTTTTAACCCGGATGGGCCACACCTAACGATTAGCCCACTCTGTTCTGGATTTGGTCGGTGTCCAAGTACGATGTCATTCATACTGCACATGATTTGTTTTTAACTCGGATGGGTCTAACCGACTATTCCAAGCACGTTGTTCTCCTTAATTGACACAATGTTGTTTTTAACCCGGATGGGTATAACCAATATCGTTCCCTCAGCAATAGCGCACTGTCTCCTTGACGCTATTTGGCATACTAGCAGGTTGGCATGAATTGTTTTCAACTCGGATGGGTGTAACCAACGCTGTTCTTAACCCGGTTGGGTCACTCCATGACAGCGCACTCTGTCATACAAGTGTGTTTCAGTGTCTCTAATGTTTTGTTCACATCTTTGAGAACAATATGTTCATAGGCCAGGATTTGGTTGGTCATGGTGTTCGACGGTGAGACAAATGTGGAGGGTGTTCTGAGTCCGGTGTTGGTTGTCTTGGTGTAGGGGGGCTTGTTTTTGAAAAAATATCTCAGTCTAATCTTGCGAAAAAACTTCATGAGTTCTGTTTTGATTGTAAATCTGTTGGGAAAGGCAGTGGGAACAAAAGATAAACCTTTGCTCAAGATCTTAGTTTCAGTATTGGTTAACCCGGATGGGTCTAACCAATACTGTTCTCATTGACTCATTTTGGTATACTAGCAGGTCGGCAGGATTTGTTTTTAACCCGGATGGGTGTAACCAACGCTGTTCCTAACCCGGGTGGGTCACTCCATGACAGCGCTCTCTGTCATACAAGCACGGCACTGTCTGAAATTCCAGACCTCCACAACAGCAGTTTTTTGGTTAGTGAATTGTGCTTCCGGTTGAATGAATTCCACAATGCTACCCGTTTGAGTTATTATGATGTATATGGTTTCATTGTTTGTAACCAGTCCACAGTGGGACCCCTGTTAATACGATACCTATCTTTCCTATTCATGGGCACTAACCCGCTCTCACCCACAGAGGAGCCTGAGTGCCCTTTCTTCAATATCCTTTCCACCCTAGATATTTGGTAATTATCCTATTCAATTGGTTTTTGCATTTTAGGTGACTTTACGGTCAGCTTACCGAGTATTCTTTTTTTTACTTTAGGTTCCCCCCAGGCCTCACACCACGTCCTGATGAAGACCCCACTGTAAGGTGCTACCGAACCTACACCACACAGAGGTCGAAACGTCGACTATCTTTTATGAAACCTACCCATCTTCAACAATGTATTAATACCGTGTTAGAACATATGGGCTAGGACCTCAAGGATGTTTATCAATCTATGGGGTTACAATTTTTGTACCCATGCGATATCAACCAGCTGAATTTTGCTTGATGACATGCAACTGCTATAACTGTCCATTCACTACCTTGATCCTCACAAACCTTCTCCCACTTCCCCCTTTTCCTTTCTTTTACGGGCACATGCGTAAATATTGAATATGCATTATACATAGAAGGTATGAAAATGAGGATGTGAATAAATGACATCACTCACAAAGTCGTTGTTCGAGTAATATGTATGGAGAACTTTGTAAATTTCTCTGTATATACAAATGATACATAGTCTGGGACCCTTATCTATATAACACTTTACACCCAGGTCCCAGTATCATTGGGTCAACCCTTCAATTGTAACGTTATCTGAACAGACGCTGGTCTGCGAGGTTGTTCTTTCTGTTTCTTTACAAACCAATTTCAAGCACTTTTTTCAGAATGGTAGAGAGCAAAACACTTTCATACACCGAGGCATACATTAACCAATTAATTCAAGATAGATCCAATCAATTCCTATCAACAGATACACCCAACAACGACTATACTCTCAAGGACAAAATATCTCATCTGGAGAGACTAGAGAAAAAGCTGATCCGGACCCGGCTCCATGGCCTCCTATCCACCAAGTACCTACAAGCGAACATCATCCCTATAGGTTAACAAGTGAACAACGAACCAGCCATCTTTGTGGATGTGCCAAAGTTCAAAGAGGGTTTCAGCTTTGTGGCCAACAACTGCTCCTGGCACTGGATGGGGCTGGGAGTAGAGACAGCCGCAGAGCAGGTGCAAGCACTGCAACTGGAAATTGCCTGCTCACGATCTGAGATAGCGGGCAACACCGCACTATTAAATGCGAAAGAAACCCGAGACAATTTAGGGAAGAGTTTAAAAGATTTTGAGACCAATGCCCAACATAAGAAACTTGAAAAATTAGCAAAGGACATTCGGTTCTATGATAAGAAATATACGTACCCATACCTAAAGGAGGATTACTACAAGCAAGACACCCAAGGCCGGTTCTTAGGCAGAGGAGGAGGTGGCTACCGCGGCCGGAGGAACTATACCACTTTTTCAGATTCTTCGTGGAGTACTGACAGCGATAACGACCAGGGCGGATTCAATCAAGGCTACAGATACCAAGGCAGCTGGAATCAACCACAAGGTCCTTACCCCACCCCTTTTTACCCCACCCCTTTTTTAGGACAAGGCCAATGGCGCTGGCAGCATCCGCAGTAAGAACTCCCTTAAGAGCATTCCTAGATACCCATTAACTCACTTTCTCACCGACCGAGGCACTTATACTTGGTTTTTGCCCTTACATTTATACACGGGCTGCCGTAATTGTATGAACCACCCCACTGAACATTACGGAGGCTACGACTATAGACCTTGGAATTGGCGGGCTGCATTGAGGTAGGCCCCCCTCCCACCTATGTAGTCGTGAACCGGTCATTGATACATGTTCTTTTAGATTAGACTAATTTAGCCCTCGGCCCAACGGACTCCCATGTTACCTGACTTTGTACAGTTAGTTGATTATGTAATTACCGTTTTGGGTGTTACAAGTGTTTCATATGGTTTTCTGAATCGGTAGGATCTTACAGACACTAATGTTTTTTAACCCGGATGGGCCACACCTAACGATTAGCGCACTCTGTTATGGATTTGGTCTGTGTCCAAGAATGATGTCATTCATACTGCACATGATTGGTTTTTAACCCGGATGGGCCTAACCGACTATTCCAAGCACGCTGTTCTCCTTAATTGACACAATGTTGTTTTTAACCCGGATGGGTATAACCAATACTGTTCCCTCAGCAATAGCGCACTGTCTCCTTGACACTATTTGGCATACTAGCAGGTTTTGCATGAATTGTTTTCAACCCGGATGGTTGTAACCAACGCTGTTCTTAACCCGGTTGGGTCGCTCCATGACAGCACACTATGTCATATAAGTTGTTCTACCTAATTGATATGAATTTGATTTTAACCCGGACGGGTCTAACCAATACTGTTCTCCTTGACGCATTCTGGCATACTGGCAGGTCGGCATGATTTGTTTGGAACCCGGATGGGTGTAACCAACGCTGCTCCTAACCCGGATGGGTCACTCCATGACAGTGCACTCTGTCATACAAGCACGGTACTGTCTGCAATTCCAGACCTCCACAACAGCAGTTTTTTGGTTAATGAATTGTGCTTCCGGTTGAATGAATTCGACAATGCTACCCATTTGGGTTATTATGATGTATATATGGTTTCACTGTTTGTAACCAGTCCGCAGTGGGACCCCTGTTAATACGATAACTATCTTTCCTATCCATAGGCGCTAACCCGCTCTCTCCCACAGAGGAGCCTGAGGGCCCTTTCTTCAATATCCTTACCACCCTAGTTATTTGGTAATTATCATATTCAATTGGTTTTTGTAATTTAGGTGACTTTACGGTCAGCTTACCGAGTATTATTTTTTGACTTTAGGTGCCCCCCATGTCTCACACCACGTCCTGATGAAGACCCCACTGTAAGGTGCTACCAAACCTACACCACACAGGGGTCGAAACGTCGACTATCTTTTATGAAACCTACCCATCTTCAACAATGTATTAATACTGTGTTATGTCGTATGGGATAGGACCTCACGGATGTTTATCAATGTATGGGGTTACAATTTTTGTACCCATGTGATATCAACCAGTTGAATTTTGTTTGATCACATGCAACTACTATAACTGTACCTTGATCCTCACAAACCTTCTCCCACTTCCCCCTTTTCCTTTCTTTTACGGGCACATGTGTAAATATTGAATATGCATTATACATAGAATGTATGAAAATGAGAAGGTGAATAAATACCATCACTCACAAAGTTGTGGTACGAGTAATATGTATGGAAAACTTTGTGAATTTCTCTGTATATACAAATGATACATAGTCTGGGACCCGTAGCTATGTATCACTTGACACCCAGGTCCCAGTACCATTGGGTCAACCCTTCAATTGTAACGACTAGTCCAGTGGGTCATTAACTTGAAGATTAAAGTACCCTAACACAGTAAAGTTGGCCAATTGCAATAAGTGAGGAGCCAGAGCTTCTGCTAGGATCCAATAAAATCCCCAGCCGGCAGGGAGGATAATAGATTAGTTCCTCCAAGAAGGAGGATTGTGCAAAGAGAATGAGCTGAAAACCAAAGCTCTCTTCTCCCTGGAGTTCAGTACGCTCAAAAAAAGAGCATGTCATTGGATGCTTAAGGGCTACTGCCACAATCCCACCTTGTTTGTGTCTTCTGTCACACTTTACCAATGAGTACCCCTCAGGAATACCCAGAGCAATATCCAGAGCAGAGGACTCATTCAGCCATATCTCTGTCATAAAAAGTACAACCAGCCTACCACTACTGAGTAGGTCAAAGATATTCAGGACATGCTTATGAAGAGAACAGACATTAATTAGAAGGGCAAACACCTTTACTAAAATGCTCCCTCCCAGTAAGCTGTGCGATGAGCCAAGCTTCGGCTCGGGAGAGGGAACAGGGGTCAGGCTGTCCATAGAAGGTTCAAAATGGCGTGCTGGAAAGGAAACAAGTCTGGGCAGAATTCTAAATCCAGATTAGTAGGGCATGTAATGCATGGGCGAAGAGCCCTTAGCCCACTACTGGATTAGCGAGTACACCCAGAGTTGGCCTGCGTGCCACGTACAGCATGGCTGACACTGGCTGCGATCCAGATGCCGACGGATGCATTCCTTTGGCATGCCAGCTGAAACTCGCTGCGCACATCCACTGTGTGTCCATGCCATAGTGCTGCTTATATGCACCCACAACTTCGAAAGACCCACCTCCAACTGCCGGGAGACTAGAGCGAAGCCTAAGCCAAAAATTGCACTCCAAATTGGCTCAGAAAAGTAAAATTGTCTGCCAGTAGAAACACAAACACAACACACTCACCTAATTACTTAACCCACAAAGAGACAGGAGCAACCGACCCCTAACCCAGCAGCAGTAATACAAGCAAAAGCTCCAAAAGCAGATTCATATTTTTAACCCCATCGGTGCGCAGGACGGCCTGGGCCACTATGTTCATGTGGGCAGGACGGCTCCCGGCCATCCAGGAACATGGCACCGGAAATTCCTCTGGTGCAGGCACCAGAGGGATTTCTATTTCTCCCCTGTAGCCTCGAGAGCTGGGGAAGAGCTTCCACAGCTACAGAGGCCCCCTCATGTTTCAGTGAAATGACGATCAGCGCGCATGTCGTGCTGACATCATTTCACTGGAACCAAAACTTTAGGCTCATTTCAGTTTCACTTTCTTTGTGCTTAGGGGTCTATCTCAGCCTCCTGAGCACATAGAAAGACAGGAGATGTACCATTAGAAAGGGGAGAATCTCCCCAGTGGATCTCAGCTTGGGGAATCAGCCCAGCAGGGCGATCCCCAAGCAGGGATCCACCACTAGACACCAGGGAGGGGGTAGCAGCCTCTTGGGCAAGGGCCTTTGCTCCCCCCAAAAATATTGGCCTTATTCAGTCTTTCTGCCCCCCTGAGGGGCACATGAGGGTAGTAGCCCCCAGTCTGCTCCCCGGGGGGGGGGGGGGGGGGAAGCCCATTGGACTCCAGGGATTTTTGTTAGGGCAATTTCAATGAGGGACGGGGCTGCCCAAAACGGGCATGCCAATGCCACACCCGAACTACAGCTACAGCCTTTCTGGCCCGGGGGGGGGCAGATGGGGCAGTAGCCCCCAATCTGCCCCAAGGGGGTAGGAAGCCCACTAGACACTAGGGATTGTTTTGGGGTAATTTTAATTAGTTGGGGGCTGCCCATAATGGGCAAGCCAATTCCCCCACCCCCTGCCACAATTACAGCCCCGGGAGAGGGGGGTAAATTGCACACCAGACACCAAGGATTTTTTGGGGTAATTTTAATTGGATGGGGGCTGTCCAAAATAGGCAAGCCAATACCCCCACCCCACTGCCACAATGACAGTCGTTGTAAATTTTTGTAAATTTTTGTAACAACCTGGTGAAATGAAGTCAATAAGTAGAAAATTTTGTAATGAGATCACATGATGTTTTTAAAAATTGTATCTGTATTGTGTCCTTTTATGATTTTAACAAAAATCGAATAAAGAGTATTTTGACTGACAGTCGTTCTGCCCCCCAGGGGGGGCAGAAAGCGCGCTAGGCACCAGTGATTACACTGGCTTTTTTATGCCTGGGGATGGGGGCTGCCCAGAATGGGCATACCAATGTCCCACCCCCAAAAAGAAGCCACAGTCTTTCTGCCTTCCTTGGGGACATATCGGGGTGAACCCCCCTCCCCCTATTACCCCCAGTGTGGCAGAAAGCCCGCTAGGCACAGACATTTTTTTAGCAATGTGCCTACCTATGGATTATGGGCCCTAGCACAGCTGACACTTTGGGACACCTATCAAACCTATCAAACCTTTTGAAAACTAGACACCAAGGGGAATCCAGGATGGGGTGACTTGTCTGGCTCTCACCAGCTTATGTTACCCAGAATCCCTTGCAAACCTCTAACTTTGTATAAAAAAACACATTTCCCCCACATTTATGTGGTGGAAAGTTCTGGAATCTGCGTGGATCCACAAAATTCCACCCACCCGGCGTTCCCCCAAGTCTTCCAAGAAAAATGATACCTCACTTGTGTGATAGGCCTAGTTACCAAGACAGGAAACGGCCAAAAACGCAACGTGGACACAACACATTTTGACAGTGAAAACTGACCCTTTTTTTGCGAAGTGCCTAGCTGTAGATTTTGAACCCTAGCTCTGCCGGCATCTAAAGAAACCTATCAAACCTATACATTTTTTAAAGTTAGACACCCAGGAGAATCTAGGCTGGGATGATTTGTCTGGCTCTAGCCATGTTCTGTTACCCAGAATCCCTTGCAAATCTCAAAATCTGTAAAAAAAAAAACAAATTTTCCTCACATTTCTGTGGTGGAAAGTTCTGGAATTTGTCTGGATCCACAAAATTCTACCCAGCCTGCATTCCCCAAAGTCTCCCCAAATAAATGGTACCTCAATTGTGTGTGTGGGTCAAGTACCCACGACAGGCAAGGGCTCAAAACCTATTGAGGTGACTTCAAAATTACCTATCACAAAAACCCTAGTTTTGCAAGGAGGGTCCCATGAGTTTTCGGCCCCGGGATTTGGCGGCCACCTAGGGAATCCTACCAAACCCACACATTTCTGAAAACTAAACACCTGAGAGAGTCCAGCAAGGTATGGCTGGTGTGGGTCCCCCAACATTTCCCTCTCCAGAATCCCCAGCGAACCTCAACTGAAAATCTCTTTTTCTCTTATTTCTGTGAGGGAAAGTTGTAGGATTACTGGGCTGACACAAATTTCCTATCACTCAGCGTTCCCCCAGGTCTCCCGATAAAAATTTTACCTCACTTGTGTGGGTAGGCATTGTGGCTGCTACAGGATATGGCCCAAGTCGTTCTGTGGAGACTTCAAAATTACCTATGACAAAACCACCTGGTTTTGGGGGGTCACCGGAGGTTTTGGCGCTGGGCTCGCAGCCATCTAGGGAAACGTGCCAAACCCACACATTTCTGAAAAGTAGACACCTTGGGGAGTCCAATGATGTATGGCTTGCATGGATCCCCAATGTTTCCCTACCCAGAAACCCCTGCAAACCTCAAATGTAGCTGAAAAGTACACATATTCCACATATTTTTGTGAGGAATAACGTGGCGGCACAAAGGTCCTACCCTACAGCGTTCTCCTTAGTGTCCCGAGTAAAATGATGCCTCCCTTGTGTGGGTGTCCAATACAGAATTGGTTAAAAACAAATTTAAAAAAAAATTGCATTTAAAATTCTTGGTGCTATACCCTTATTCCCTATATTTTGGGCTCTTCCCAGTCACAGGCCCTTTCCTCACCCACAAGAGGTATCATTTCACTCGGGAGACTGAGGGGAACGCTGCGGGGGTTGGACATTTGTGCCGGCATAGTGATTCCACCCAAAAATATATGGAAAATGTGTTTTTTTCCAGCTAAATTTGAGATTTGTAGGGCATTCTGGTTAGGAAAACATTCGAGGATCCACGCAAGCCATCTCTCGCTGGACTACCCTGGCTGTCTAGTTTTCAGAAATGTGTGGGTTTGGTGGTTTTTCAAGATGGCCGCCAAACCCGGGCCGAAAACCCAGGTGACCCCTCTTACAAAACCAGGTTGTTTTGTGATAGGTCATTTTGATGTCTCCTCAATATGTTTTGGGCCCTTGCCTGTCGCGAGTACTTGACCCACCCATGCGAGGGAGGTATAATTTTCATTGGGAGACCTAGCGGAACGCTGGGTGGTAGGACATTTTTGGATTCACGTAGATTCCAGAACTTTCCTACACAGAAATTTGAGAAAAAGGTGATTTTTTCAGCTAAATTTGAGGTTTACAGGGCATTCTGGGTAGGAAAACTTTAGGGGATCTATGCAAGCCATACCTCGCTAGACTCCCCTATGTGTCTAGTTTTTAGAAATGTGTGGGTTTGGTAGGTTTTCCTTGATGGCCGCCGAGCCCGGGGCCAAAAACCCAGGTGACCCCCTTTCAAAACCAGGATGTTTTGTGATAGGTAATTTTGATGTCTCCTCAATACGTTTTGGGCCCTTACCTGTCGCGAGTCCTTGACCCACCCACGCGAGTGAAGTACAATTTTTATTGGGAGCTCCGGAAAATGCTGGGTGTTAGGAAATTTGTGGATCCACGTAGATTTCAGAACTTTCCCAGATGAAAATTTGAAAGAAAGTGATTTTTTCAGCTAAATTTGACGTTTGCTGAGGATTCTGGGTAGGTTTTGGGCCCTTGCCTGTCGCGGGTACTTAAGACACCCATGCAAGTAAGGTACCATGTTTATAAAAACACTTCAGGGAATGCAGGGTGGGTGGAAATTTGTGGATCCATGCAGATTTCAGTACTTTCAAACACAGAAATGTGAGGAAAATGTGTTTTTCTGGACAATGTTTTAGGTTTGCAAGGGATTCTGAGAAACAGAACCTGGGGAAAGCCAGTCAAGTCATGCCATCCTTGATTCCCCTGGGTGTCTAGTTTAAAAAAATCTATAGGTTTGCTAGGTTTCCATAGGTGCCGGCAAAGCTAAGGTTAAAAAACTACAGCTAGTCACTTTGCAAAAAAAGGGTAATTTTTTACTGTGAAAATGTAGGTTGTCCACGTTGCGTTTTGCACCATTTCCTGTTGCAGGCACTACACCTTCCCACACAAGTGGGGTACAATTTTTCTCAGAAGACTTTGGGGAACACTGGGTGGGTGGAATGTTCTGGATCCACGCAGATTCCAGAACTTTCCACCACAGAAATGTGAGGCAAATGTGTTTTTTGGACAATTTTTTATTTAGGTTTGCAAGGGATTCTGGGTAAAAGAAACTGGTGAGACCCACTCAAGTCATCCCATTCTAGATTCCCCTGGGTGTCCAGTTTTAAAAAATGTATAGGTTTGCTTGGTTTCCCTAGGTGTCTGCAGAGCTAGGGTTCAAAAACTACAGCTAGGCACTTTGCAAAAAAAGGGTAATTTTTCAGTGTGAAAATGTTGTGTGCCCTAGATGCGTTTTGGGCCTTTTCCTGTCGCAGACACTATTCCTACCCACACATGTGAGGTACCATTATTCTCAGAAGACTTTAGGGAACGTTGGGTCAGTAGAATTTTGTGGATACACTCAGATTCCAGAACTTTCCACCACAGAAATGTGAGGAAAATATGTGTTTCTGACAATTGTTTAGGTTTGCAAGGGATTCTGGATAACAGAACCTGGTGAGAACCAGTCAAGTCACCCCATCCTAGATTTACCTGCGTGTCTAGTTTTTAAAAATGTATAGGTTTGCTAGGTTTCCCTAGTTGCCGGCAGAGCCAGGGTTAAAAAACTACAGCTAGGCACTCTACAGAAAAAGGTAATTTTTACTGTGAAAATATAGTGTGTCCACATTGAGTTTCGTGCCGTTTCCTGTTTTGGGCACAAGGCCTACCCACACAATTGAGATACCATTTTTCTCAGATGACTTTTGGGAACACAGGAAGGGTGGAATTTTGTGCATTCACGCAGATTTCAGAACTTTCCACCACAGAAATGTGAGGAAAATGTGTTTTTTGACAATACTTTAGGTTTGCAAGGGATTCTGGTTAACAGAACCTGGTGAGAGCCAGTCAAGTCACCCCATCCTCGATTTCCCTGGGTCTATAGTTTTTAAAAATGTATAGGTTTGCTAGGTTTCCCTAGGTGCCGGCAGAGCTAGGGTTCAAAAACTACAGCTAGGCACTTTGCAAAAAAAAGGTCATTTTTCACTGTGAAAATGTGGTGGGTCCAAGTTGCATTTTGGACCGTTTCCTGTCATGGGCACAAGGCCTACCCACACAAGTGAGGTGCCATTTTTCCAGGAACACTTTGGGGAACGCAGGTGGGTGAAAATTTATGGATCCACTCAGATTCCAGAACTTTCCACCACAGAAATGTGAGGAATTATATATTTCTTCAACATTTATTTAGGTTTGCAAGGGATTCTGTGTAACAGAACCAGGTGGGAGCCAGTCAAGTCCCCCCATCCTAGATGTCCATGGGTGTCTAGTTTTCTAAAATGTATAAGTTTGCTAGGTTTCCCTAGTTGCCAGCAGAGCTAGGGTTAAAAAAACAACAGCTAGTCACTTTGCAAAAAAAGGGTAATTTTTCACTGTGAAAATGTGGTGTGTCCACGTTGTGTTTTTCCCGTTTCCTGCCAAGGGCACTAGGCCTACTCACACAAGTGAGGTACTATTTTTCTCAGAAGTACAAAGTGCAAAGTACAAAGTAGTTTATTATGTTGATTATTTAAAATCTTAATATTACGCATCAAAAGGAAAAACAGTAAAAGCTATATTCATGTATAAAACCACTTAAAATGACATTTCATCAGCTTTGTAGTCAGTTAAATATTTACAGTAGGTACAAATCCTAGTTTCCTTGTAACTATATTCAGAAACTTTACAAAGGTAGCATTTAAAATGATATAATTTGGGTTCAGGCACTTAATCGGGGCCTGCCTGCATGTCCTTATGCCTCGTGCCTTGAAAAGAAACTTAAGCAGTGCTTTTCTCTCCTGCAAGAGTTCAAGGCAAGTACATAGAAGATGAAGAATATCCTCCTCACCACTTTTGCACAGTCTACATTGCGTTTGGGTTACCGATCTCTCCCACGGTGGAAGGTGACACAGGCCTGGCATTATTCCAAATCTGGCTTTAAGGAGCACCTGTTTGTTTTTTTCCGTCCAAGGTGTTACCAGATATTGTTGAATTTCTTTCTTTTTTATAACCATTTATTGTCGCCCAAGCGTGTTTTCTCTTAGTAAGGGTAGCTTTGTCGTTTAGAATAGATAGATGGTTTGTAGTTTTATTAATTATTTTCTTAAATGATGTCTTGGTTATATTATTTTCCCATATCAACATGACTGCAAAATCCTTTATTGCTTCCCTAAGATAGAGCCCTGCAGTAGAGTTGGTGTCGTTATTTAGTTCTCTCCATAAATTTTCTCAGAAGACTTTGGGGAACGCGGGTGGGTGGAATTTTGGGGATCCACGCAGATTCCAGAACTTTCCACCACAGAAATGTGAGGAAAATGTGTTTTTTGGACAGTTTTTTATTTAGGTTTGCAAGGGATTCTGGGTAACAGAACCTGGTGAGAGCCAGTCAAGTCACACCATCCTGGATTTCCCTGGGTGTCTACTTTTCAAAAATGTATAGGTTTGCTAGGGTTCCCTAGGTGCCGGCAGAGCTAGTGTTTAAAAACTACAGCTCAGCACTTAGCAAAAAAAAGGGTCATTTTTCACTGTGAAAATGTGGTGTGTCCATGTTGCGTTTTGCTCCATTTCCTGTCGCAGGCACTAGGCCTACCCACACAAGTGAGATAGAATTTTTCTTGGAAGACTTTGGGGGACGTGGAGTAGATGGAATTTATTGGATCCACAAAGATTCGAGAACTTTCCACCACGGAAATGTGAGGAAAATTAGTTTTTTAGTATAACTTTTTAGGTTTGCAAGGGATTCTGGGTAACAGAACCTCATGAGAGCCAGTCAAGTCACCCCATCCTGGATTCCCCTGGGTGTTCCATTATCAAATATGTATAGGTTTGTTACGTTTCCCTAGGTGCCGGCAGAGCTAGGGTTAAAAAAAACTATAGCTAAACACTTTGCAAAAAAGGGATAATTTTTCATTGTGAAACTTGGTGTGTCAATGTTACGTTTTGAGCTGTTTTCTACAAGATCACCCGCAAGGACCGCACCAACAGAGTGGGAGGAGGAATCGCCATCATCCACAGGAACACTCTCAGAGTCTCGACCAACACCAACGACACCCTCAGCACCGCCGAACACCTGCACTTCCAAATCCACACCGACCCCAACACCACCCTCAGAGGAACCCTCATCTACAGACCGCCCGGACCCCGACCACAGTTCAGCGACTCCATCGCCGACCTCCTCAGCACACACACCCTCGCCTCCATGGACTACATCCTCCTCGGGGACCTGAAATTCCACCTCGAGAACAATGACGAGACCAACTCCACCACCCTGATCGACAACCTAGCCAACCTCGGACTCAGACAACTCGTCACAATACCCACCCACTCCGCCAGCCACACGCTTGACCCCATCTTCTCCACAAGCCCCCACATCTCTTCAACCATACCACCGAACTCCACTGAACCAACCACCGCTGCATCCACTTCACCTTCAATAAACCCACCACGCACCACCGCACCCAACAGATGCCTCACCACTGCTGGAGCAAAGTCACCGAAGACCAGCTAACCACCACCCTCGCCCAGAGCCCACCCACCGACCATATCGACCCCGACACCGCTGCCCGCAACCTCAGATCAATGACTGTGCCAACACCCTCGCCCCCATCAAGAAATCCTCCAACAATAATACCAACAAGAAAGCCAGCTGGTTCACTGAAGATCTCCGGGCCTCCAAGCAAACCTGCCAAAAGCTGGAGAAGATCTGGCTCCGAGAACGAACACCGGACATCCACGCCGCCCACAAGAATGACACCCGCAGACACCATCACCTCATCAGATCCGCCAAAAGGGCCTCCTTCAAAGACCGCATAGACAACAACGTGCACAACAGCAAAGAGCTCTTTGTTAGACTCCAACCAGCCCAAGCACTGCAGGAACGTAGCAAGCACCAATCCCCTTTACTTGCCCCTTGGACCCCCACAGGTCAAACTCTATGTGGGCACCAATGGACCCGAAAAGAGGGTGGTAAGTTGAGGAGACACCAAGTCTTCCACCCTTGGGGACGAAAAGGACACAGCTCCCTCCGGCTTTACGCTTCTGCACCACTGTATAAGGGGAGACAAAACAATCCCTTCATGTATCACTGTTGTTATAAACACCACCAACCCTCAATGATCATGCCTTGCAATACATACAACAACCCCTCTTACCGCTGTAATGTGCAGGCTTTGCTTCGTAAAGATAAGGAGTTTCACCTTGTGAAAGTCGCACTCCAGTAACTGCAATATGACTCTGTTGTATGCAGGAAGTGGAGGGAGCTTCCGTCACAAAGACCAAAAAGTAAAATATTAAATGAGGGGAAAAAGGTCTTACTATGGTAAAAACTACCGCCTAAAAAAAACCCTTCGTTCGTAACTAAGGGACAAGGACAGAGGGTAGTCTTTCGAAAATCCCCACAACAAACCCAGCGAGGCTTCGCGGAGTGACCCGAAACGTCACTTCCGCACACAACGAGGCAAAGAGCAGTCCCAGCAAAGACGCGCTGGAACCGCCGAAGCTCCGTCTAAAGTCCGCGTTGCTTCTCTCCTTAATACGAGAGAACAATGACTCCGTGCAACGCGAGTGTATTCGGGGGCCCCCGAACACACAAAAACAATAATAGTGCTGGGAATACTTAAAAGAAAAAGCAGGAGGGAAAGGGAAACCCGGGAACCCACGCCAACTTACTAACTAATCAAGGGGACATAGCGGGTAAAATGGAAAAAGGCAAACCTTCTCACGAGCCCGTGAGAAAGGCAAAAATGAACCCAAGAGGCTTCCAAAAAGCCGGGGAAATCTCGGTTCAGCAGCAAAAACGACAGCCAACAACCAGGGTAGGAATCCAAAACACTGGCAATATCAAGCATCGAGCTAAAGGTAGGACCACCTTTTATCCTACTTCCTTTGTCATGTGATGTCAAGGCATGATCATAAAAAAGGGACTAACCGATTCCTAACACTCTTTAACATCGTGAAGGAACTCTCCAACCCCAGCTCCAACACCAACGACATCCTACCCTCGCAAGACCTGTGCGACTCGCTGGCCACCTTCTTCCACCACAAGATCACAGACATCCCCAACAGTTTCAACGCCACGACCGCCCCGACAACCACTGAGACCTCCGCCCCCACGACCACCATCTGCACCAACCACCTACTCTACTGTACCATCATCAACGACGATGACACCATCAAAATTATGAACACCATCCACTCCGGATCTCCGTCAGATCCATGTCCACACCCCATCTTCAACAAAGCCAGCACATCCATCGCACCCCATCTCCGGAAAGTCATCAACACCTCCTTCGAGACAGCAACCTTCCCGGAGAGCTGGAACCACGCCGAGATCAACGCCTTACTCAAGAAAACCAAGGCGGACCCCAAGGACCTCAAGAACTTCCGGCCCATCTCCCTGCTCCCGTTCCCGGCAAAGGTCATCGGGAAGACCATCAATGAACAACTGACCCGCTACCTCGAGGAGAACAACATCCTGGACCCTTCCCAGTCCGGGTTCCGCAGCAACCACAGCACCGAGACTGCCCTCATCGCCTCCACCGATGACATCAAGTCCCTGCTGGACAACGAAGAAACGGCGGCCCTCATCCTCCTGGACCTGTAAGCCGCCTTCGACACGGTCTGTCACCACACACTACGAACACGCCTCCACAACACTGGGATCCAAGAGAAGGACCTGGACTGGACCACCTCCTTCCTCTCTGGCAGAACACAGAGGGTACGCCTTCCCCCCTTCCGCTCCGAAGCCACAGAGATCATCTGCGGCGTACCCCAGGGCTCATTCCTCAGCCCAACTCTGTTTAACATCTACATGGCACCGCTCGCCAACGCCGCCCATAGGCACGACCTCAGCATCCTCTCCTACACCGATGACACCCAGCTGATACTCTCCCTCACCAAGGACCCCCACACCACCAAAACCAACCTTCAAGGAATGAAGGTCGTTTCTGAATGGATGAGGAACAGCCGACTAAAGCTGAACTCGGACAAGACAGAGGTCCTCATCCTTGGATCCAACCCTTCGGCCTGGGTCTACTCTTGGTAGCCGACCGCACTGGGAACTGCTCCAACACCCACCGACCACGCACGCAACCTAGGGGTCATCCTCGACCCCACCCTCTCCATGACTAAACAGGTCAACGCCGTCTCCTCCTCCTGCTTCAACACCCTCCGCATGCTCCGTAGGATCTATAAGTGGATCCCCACTGAAATGAGAAGAACAGTCACCCAGGCCCTTGTCAGCAGTAGTTTGGACTATGGAAACGCCCTCTACGCAGGAGCCTCGGCCAAACTCATGAGACGGCTCCAGCGCATCCAGAATGCCTCTGCACACCTGATCCTCGACATCCCTCGCCGCAGCCACATCACACCCCACCTGAAAGACCTGCACTGGCTCCCGGTCAACAAGAGGATAACCTTCAAGCTTCTCACCCCCACGCACAAGGCACTCCACAACACCGGACCATCGTACCTCAACAGACGACTCAGCTTCTACACCCCCACCAGCCGGCTCCGCTCCGCTGACCTCGCCCTCACTACAGTCCCTCGCTTCCGAAGAGCATCCTCAGGCGGCAGATCGTTCTCACACCACGCCTCAAAGACCTGGAAAACCCTCCCCATCCACCTACGGCAGACCCAAGACCTGCTGACCTTCAGAAAACTCCTCAAGACCTGGCTTTTGGAGCAGTAGCAGCATTCCCCACCCCAGCGCCTTGAGACCCTCACGGTTGAGTAGTGCGCTTTACAAATGATATGATTGATTGATTCCTTTTGTGGGCACTAGGCCTAACCACACAAGTGAGGTACCATTTTTATTGGAAGACTTAGGGTAACACAGAACTGTAGAGCAACTGTTATTACTGATTGACTTTCAATGCATTTCTGCCTACCAAATGAAAAACAATGTGTAAAAAAGAAGTCATTTTGTCAGCCGCCTTCGACGCGGTCTGTCACCACAACGCCTCCACAACACTGGGATCCAAGAGAAGGCCCTGGACTGGACCACCTCCTTCCTCTCCGGCAGAACACAGAGGGTCCACCTTCCCCCCTTCCGCTCCGAAGCCACAGAGATCATCTGTGGCGTACCCCAAGGCTCATCTCTCAGCCCTACTTTATTTAACATCTACATGGCACCACTCGCCCACGTCGCCCATCGGCACGACCTCAACATCCTCTCCTACGCTGATGACACCCAGCTGATACTCTCTCTCACCAAGGACCCCCACACCACCAAAACCAACCTTCACGAAGGAATGAAGGCCGTTGCAGAATGGATGAGGAACAGCCGACTAAAGCTGAACTCGGACAAGACAGAGGTCCTCATCCTTGGATCCAACCCTTTGGCCTGGGACTACTCCTGGTAACCGACCGCACTGGGAACTGCTCCAACACCCACCGACCACGCACGCAACCTAGGGGTCATCCTCGACTCCACCCTCTCCATGACTAAACAGGTCAACGCCGTCTCCTCCTCCTGCTTGAACACCCTCCGCATGCTCCGTAGGATCTACAAGTGGATCCCCACTGAAACGAGAAGAACAGTCACCCAGGCCCTTGTCAAAAGTAGCTTGGACTATGGAAACACCCTCTACGCAGGAGCCTCGGCCAAACTCATGAGACGGCTCCAACGCATCCATAACGCCTCTGCATGCCTGATCCTCGACATCCCTCACCGCAGCCACATCACACCCCACCTGAGAGACCTGCACTGACTCCCGGTCAACAAGAGGATAACCTTCCAGCTACTCACCCACGCGCACAAGGCACTCCACAACACCGGTCCAACGTACCTCAACAGACGACTCAGCTTCTACACCCCCACACGTCAGCTCCGCTCCGCCGACCTCGCCCTCACTACAGTCCCCCGCTTCCGAAGAGCGACCTCAGGCGGCAGATCGTTCTCCCACCACTCCGCAAAGACCTGGAAAACCCTCCTCATCCACCTACGGCAGACCCAAGACTTGCTGACCTTTAGAAAACTCCTCAAGACCTGGCTTTTTGAGCAGTAGCAGCATTCCCCACTACAGCGCCTTGAGACCCTCACGGGTGAGTAGTGCGCTTTACAAATGATATGGTTGATTGATTGATTGATTCCTGTTGTGGGCATTAAGCCTAACCTTGCAAGTGAGGTACCATTTTTATTGGAAGACTTAGGGTAACATAGAATTGTAGAGCAACTGTTATTACTGATTGACTCTCGATGCATTTCTGCCTTCCAAATGAAAAACAATGTGTAAAAAAGAAGTCATTTTGAAAAATGAACTATAATTCTCATGCTGGTATGGGTATTCCCAATTTCGGAAATGTGCAAATATCTACTGTTTCTAAACTCTATATTTTTTTCCTATTTCAGAAATACATAGGTGTCTTTCATACCGATTTTTTTATGTATACATTTCCCCAGAATAATTGCTATATACCCGGTACATAATAAAAAAACATAGCAAGTCGCTGCTCAGTTATTGGCTCTGGATTCGTCGGGTTCTTGGTGAACCTACATGTCCTACATATCCCCACAACCATAAACATCCAGCAAATGTAATGGTATATTGCTTTTAAACAGCTGTCATAATTGCAAGGAGTTACAGATGAAAACATTGACACAATTAGCTGTTATTTTCAACTAAATTAAAAATGTTCTTATATTTAACTGTTAGTTTCCATAAAGAAACCTCATAATTTTGTCTACTTTTCTAAAATGTATAGCTTTCCAGGATCCATTATTGCTTTCATACCCATTTCTACCATTAACTGGAACGAGATTGAAAGCACAAAAAAATAGCAAAAATAGGCTATGTCCCTGAAAAATGTCAAAACTGTGTAAAAACGTTTGGATTTCTGACAAAAGTCTGCTTGTCACTGAAAGCTGGAAAGATGGTGATTTCAGCACCACAACCCCTTTTTGATACCATTTGCAAGGAAGAAAATGGATGCTTTACACTGTAGCCCTTTTTATGCATTTTTTTAAAAAAAGAACAATTAGCTGTATTTTGGCTAATTTCTGGGTCCTCTCCAGGGGATTCCACAAACCCTGGGGGACCTTTAGAAACCCCATGATGTTGGAAAAAAGGACCCACATTTTGCATGGATACCTTATTAGGTCAAAGAGTTACAGGGGCCTAAGCGCGAACTACCCCAAATAACCAAAAAAAAGGCTTAGCAGGGTGGGAGGCCTAGCAGTGAAGGAGTTAAAAAAAGATTTTCAAGAGATAGTATGAGCTAAAATGCACAGGTCAAAAGTGAGCAAGAGGTGTGTACCTGACATCGGAATGTCTTCCATTGCTATCACTGTACATATGTTTCTTACAGTCCTTGGCACCCTCCGTGATTATGTACGAGTTGCAGATTCAAGTCAGCTTATTGTTGATTAATAGACATCTGCACGATAAAAGCAGATAAAATAGGATTTTCATGAGCAATAAAACCAAACGTCAAAAAGACACTTAAAACACAGACACTGAAAAAAGCAGATGCCCTATTGACTAAACATCTACTTTATATTATTTAATCAAAACCAAACAGTCCATAAAAGTGACAACTCGTCCAGTTAGAATTAAATGTGTACCAACCAGTGCACATTTTAATGCACCCTTGGCGGAATGGTAGCCCACTATTCCAAAGCAAGGAATTGACAATGGCAATCTGCTCATAAGAATCGATTGTGCATTCTGCTCATTTCCTCTTTTAAGAAATATGTAATATCTAACACACGAATGAGCCTCCACCAGGGTAGCATTTTGTTAAATGTTAGTAGAGACTTAGATTCCTTCCAGATGTTTTGAAGACCTAAGAAGCATAATGAGCTAGACAAGTAATACAACCCTGGAGCGTTTTATTGTCTTACTTCTCAAACTCCACCCAAATAAAATACCTCAAAGTGTTTGATTTTGTTAAACGATACCTTAAAAGAATTTTCAAGAGCTGTAACATTGCTCTCAGTGATTGTCTTGTTCTTGCAAACTCCAATCTGATTTTAGCCTGTGAACAAGAATGAGGCATGTGAAATATTCTCATAAATAATGTGTGTTGGAGACGATTAGAGGTGGGCGAGCCACTTAATGTTCGAGACAGATGCTGGACTCTGGCTAAGCTCCAGGTCATTTGGAACCTCGAATTCAAAACGCGCCTGTCGCCATCTTTCTATCCTCCCCCACAGGTTTAAAGCAACGCAATAACATGTGCGGTAAAAGGGAGAGATAAACAGATATACATTTAGCGGCTGATTTACAAAGTAAAGCAGAAAACAAGGATAAATGCCAGCTTCCCCGTTTAACAAAAGTGTTTGATCTCAGGCAAATATTTTGTTTCACTATTCCCCCTTTATATCCAATACCTCTCACAGAGCCTATAAAGTAACTTCAAAACATTTTTTCTTTTTATTTTGTACAGAATTTATCATATTTTTCATGATGTGTGTTGCATGATTTTCATGGCAAACTTTCCAGGGCAGGACTCGACTCAGGCAAGGAGCTAAGTCAGACCCTTGGCCCGGCTCTCCCTGTTAATTTTTTGACATATGCACCTATAGATACGATGGCCGGGTCACCCCCTTGCTCCTCCTGCCGCTTCCTGCTCCTGCCAAGACCAGCCTTTATGCCGCCTTAACCGCAGCCGCCGCCCCCCTGCCCCCCCCGAGCGGCCCAGCCACAGCTGAGCCGCCCGCTCGCCAGTTTCCCGCCGCTGCACACCACAGGCCCCGCCCACCACCGGCCCATTGGCCGCCCGCTCCCGCCGCCCAGCTGACCCGCCCTCCCGTCCCCCTTCTTATGACGCCCCCAGAGCGACCGCGCAGTGGACGCGCGCAGCGGGAGCACCGATTGAGCGCCGAAGGTGCACCAAAGGTAAGCCCGTCTGCGTCCCCCGTGCGCGTCTGGACCGCGCCCAGTGCCAGGACCCCTGGCCCCCGCAGACCCCAGCCCACCCGCCGGACGTACGACACCTCCACCCTCAACGCACTCAACACCGGCCGAATCCCGGGATGCTACAGAGCCACCCCGAGACGCACCCACGGACCCTTCAGCTGCCGCTCCTGCAAGTTCACCTGCATCCGGACCTGCACTACACCCGCACCCACCAAGCCGAGCACCAGCAGCAACCACCTCAAGTGCATCCTGCTCAACACCCGCTCCGTCCACAGACACGCCGTCGAACTCTGGAACCTCCTCAACACCACATCTCCAGACGTTGCCTTCATCACGGAAACGTGGATGAACGCCTCCTCAGCGCCCGACATCGCCATCGCCATCCTGGAGGGCTACAAGATCACCCGGAGAGACCGCGCCAACCAGACGGGAGGAGGCATCGCCATCATCCACAGGAACACCATCCGCATCACGACCAACACCGACGACACCCTGACAACCGCCGAACACCTGCACTTCCAGATCCACACCGACCCCAAGACCACCCTCAGAGGCACCCTGATCTACCGACCCCCGGGACCATGCACACAATTCAGCAAAGACATCGCCGACTTCATCAGCCCGCACGCCCTCCCCTCTGCTGACTACATCCTCCTCGGGGACCTCAACTTCCACCTGGAGAACGACAACGACCGCAACACCACCACCCTGCTTGACAACCTCGCCAACCTCGGACTCAAGCAACTGGTGACCACCCCCACCCACCTTGCCGGACACACACTCGACGCCGTCTTCTCATCCAGCAAAGACATCGCCTTCAGCCACGCCACCGGGCTCCACTGGACGGACCACAGCTGCGTCCACTTCAGCTTTAGAAGGACCACGATCCACCACCACCAGCAACATGTCGCACGAAGAAGCTGGAACAAGATCACAGTCGACCAACTCGCCGCATCCCTGAGCCAGAACCCTCCCGCCAGCTCAGCGAACCCCAGCCAGGCCGCCGACAACCTCTCGAAGTGGATCAGCAACTGCGCAGACGACCTCGCCCCGCTGAGGACCCCGCCCAGAAGACCCGGCAGCAAGAAGGCCCCATGGTTCACCGACGAACTCAAGAGCTCCAAGAAGAACTGCCGAGCCCTAGAGAGAGCCTGGAGAAGAGACCCAACACCGGACAACATGACCACCCTCAAGCTCGCCACCCGAAAGCACCATCAACTGATCCACGCCACCAAGAAAACAGCATTCAAGGAGCGGCTGGACAACAACGCACACAACAGCAAGGAACTCTTCAACATCGTGAAAGAGCTCTCCAACCCCAACGCCGGAAACAACGACATCGCCCCATCGCAAGACCTCTGCAACTCCCTCGCCTCCTACTTCCACAACAAGATCGCTGACATACACAACAGCTTCAGCACACAAACAATGCCCCCCACGACCACACCAACGCCCCCCACCACCACCCTCAGCGCCTGGACCCCGACCAGCACCGAAGACATCATCCGCACGATGAACTCCATCCACTCCGGATCTCCAACCGACCCCTGCCCTCACCACGTCTTCAACAAGGCCGACGCTGTCATCGCACCCCACCTGCGAGACATCATCAACACCTCCTTCGACACCGCCACCTTCCCTGAGAGCTGGAAGCACGCCGAACTCAGCGCTCTACTAAAGAAACCAACAGCGGACCACACCAAACTTAAAAACTACCGCCCCATCTTGCTCCTCCCGTTTCCAGCCAAAGTCATCGAGAAGACCGTCAACAAGCAACTGGCCGCCTTCCTCGAGATGAATGGATCCCTCGACTCCTCACAATCGGGCTTCAGGGCCAACCACAGCACCGAGACCGCCCTCATCGCTGCCACCGATGACATCCGAGCCCTGCTCAACAACGGAGAAACAGCGGCCCTCATCCTCCTAGACCTCTCCGCAGCTTTCGACACTGTCTGCCACCGCACCCTAGTGCAGCGCCTCAGCAACGTCGGAGTCCAGGAGAAGGCACTGGAGTGGATCATCTCCTTCCTCGCTGGAAGGACACAGAGAGTCCGCCTACCCCCGTTCAGATCAGAAGCCACCGAAGTCATCTGCGGCGTTCCTCAGGGCTCCTCGCTCAGCCCCACCCTCTTCAATGTCTACATGAGCCCCCTTGCGGCCATCGCACGCCAACACAACCTCAACATCATCTCCTACGCCGACAACACACAGCTGATCCTCTCCCTTACCAACGACCCCGCCAGACGGAAGTCCTCATCCTGGGCTCCTCACCCTCCGCCTGGGATGACTCCTGGTGGCCCCCCGCCCTGGGCACCGCACCCAAACCGACAGACCACGCACGCAACCTGGGCTTCATCCTGGGCTCCTCCCTCTCCATGACCAGACAAGTCAACGCCGTCTCCTCGTCTTGTTTCAACATCCTGCGCATGCTACGTAAGATCTTCCGGTGGATCCCCACCGAGGCCAGGAAGATGGTCACCCAGGCCCTCATCACCACTCGTCTGGACTACGGCAACGCCCTCTACGCCGGAACAACCGCCAAGCTCCAGAAGAGACTCCAGCTTATCCAGAACGCCTCAGCGAGACTCATCCTCGACATCCCCGGACACAGCCACATCTCCGGACACCTGAGAGACCTGCACTGGCTCCCGGTCAACAAGAGAATTACCTTCCGGCTCCTCACCCACGCACACAAAGCCCTACACAACCAAGGCCCGAGTTACCTCAACAGCCGCCTCAACTTCTACGCTCCCACACGCCATCTCCGATCGACCAGCCACGCCCTCGCCGCTGTCCCCCGCATCCGAAGAGCAACAACAGGAGGAAGGCCCTTCTCCCACCTGGCCGCCAAGACCTGGAACTCCCTCCTGACCTACCTACGCCTGACCCAAGACCACCTCGCCTTCAGGAAGAAGCTCAAGACCTGGCTGTTCGAGCAGTAGCGGATCCCCCCCCCAAGCGCCTTGAGACCCTCCGGGTGAGTAGTGCGCGATATAAATATCTTTGATTGATTGATTGATCTAGCCAAAGTGACAAGCTCGAAAAAAAACAGAAGCCAGCCTTGATATCTCTGAACTCATTGGTGTACTGGGACTTGTTCACATGTGTATAGGTCATTGTACAACCAACATCTTCGAAACAGTTTATACAGTTTTCATTTTTAAGGCTTCCAAGCTTGTTAAATGAGACCCTTTGTCATCCATCCACACCCCCTCCCCTTCACAGATAAATATATTTATTAGGTATGTTAAAGGCTGTGACCCCTATCCACCATTTAAGTAAGTGCTTTATTCAAAATAGTTTTGTCGATTTGTTTTCATTAATATATAGTTTGCATTAATGTATAGTATGATGTAGAGATATATATCTCCTAAAGCATCAAGTGAACGTTGTAAACCTTTACTGGTTGGGTCCAAGATAATAGTTCATCATTGTGTAGTGTAACATGCAAACCTGCATTTGTTCTGACTTGAGTGGAAAGCTACCATAAACCCAGGACATCAGCCGTATCTGTGGTATAGGGGGGCAAACATGCAACCCTATTTCTACCATCTACTTGTGAGTATTTTGTCCCTAAGGTAATCATGAGGGCGAAATAAGATCTGATCCCAAGTGTTAGTATATATCAGTTGGAAGGTGTTAGACCAGGCCCTTTTTGCAGGGCCATCCCCAAACCTCCTGTATTCTTCAGACCTTGTTTTTGTTGGCTTATTACTCTGAGCACTTTACCAATGCTAATCAGTGCTTATGTGTATGTGCTCTCTCTTTAAACATAGTATGATCCGTTTACACCTGTTTGGCCTATTTAATTTGCTTGAAAGCCTCTTGTATAGTGGAATATCATATGCCCGGGGCCTATAAATTTAAATGCTTCTATTGGTCCTGCAGCGCTGCTTGCGAAACCCACAGAAGTAGCCTTTCAAACCTGTCTTGGGCCTGCCATCGCAGGGTCTGTGTGCACAGGTTACTGCCACATTGACTTGGAAATTTCAATGCTATTTTCCAAACCTGAAACCCCTCTTTTAGTACATATAGGTCACCCCTAAGGTATAGGCAGGGTGCTCTGTATGTAAAAGGTAGGACATGTGCCTTTATTGAACGGCATGTCCTGATAGTGGCAAACAGCCTATTTGGTTTCTCCCTGCTGTGAGTCCTACTCCTCTCATATTCTAGCTTTGCTAATTCCCTTATATGTATGCAAGTGGTAATTCCTAGTCTGAAAGGAGCAGCATTGCCATGTTTGGTATGTTTGGAAGAGTGGTGATAAATCATGCTCATTTTTGTAGGTGGATTTTTCCTTACTATTGTAGGAATGCCACTTGTAGAAAGCGGGCATTTTTATGTGCTTATAGCTAGAGATTTGCAGCCTGACTCCAATCCATGTCTGGGCCTGGTTGACAGCTATACTTTGTGCATACTTTCCAGACAGCCGCAACATGGAGAGGGCTCGGTTTTACAGGAGAGGCATCAGCATCCATCTGCATACTGCTGGTCTTCCTGGGCTGGGAGAGAGAGAGGCAGAACACACTTACATTTGCATAGGCTGTGTCATTTCCTCACACAACGGACTGATTACCCCCCATATGTCTGGAACCAGGGCGGAGCCAAAAGGGGGTTTGTGCACTTCTATGCTTTCTTTTGAAGTTACCTATTAGAACTGGCATCTTTTGGTGTGTTTTCCTTGAACTTTTGCTTTCTGACCTCCTGGTTTTGAATCTGTTTTTGCTGGTTTAGGGCTAGATGTAGGTAATTTAAAATTACCAATTCTAAAATACAGAATTTTACCAATTCGGTATTTTAGAATTGGTAATTGGGATGTAGGTAAAATTTGGTATCTGCCATTCGGAATTTACTGAATCGGTATTTACTGATTCGGTATTTACCAAATCGGTACTTCCCATTCAACCAGAGATCGTCTGTGGACTGGGAGATGCAGACAGCTCAGCCAGAGCTGCCACCAGAAAAGGTAATACGCATGCACAGCAATCACCCCACCTCTTCACCTTCCCTTTTCCCTATGTTGCAAAGTTTACCCCACACCAGTAGAGGTAGTATTATATAGGAGCAATTCATTATCGGACATGTAGTAATTGAAAGACCTACCATGTCATACAGCTCAGCAATCAACAAGTTAGGCAAAACATATCAGTAATAATGAGGCTGAGGCAATATGTACAGTGTTTCAGTGAAAATAATTTAATTGTAGAAGCAGTAAGGCAGGAGCTCAGAGCTAATGTACGCTTTTATGTCCACAGGAGAGACATCTCACAGGCGTACCAGGGAGAAGGAAGGCACTGCAACACAGAGGGATGACAGCTAGGAGGCAGGCACAAATGCAGATAATGTCACAGAGGACACTGGTGCACCAACACCACTGCCACCATCCCAAGACCTTGAAATGTCTCCACATCTGCAGGCGTCCCTCAGAACGTTCAGGATCCCCTCTGCTACTGTCCTCAATTGAACTGCCTGCTTCACTGCCGCAAACAACACCTGCACCTCAAAAGAGCAGGAGGCATGAAGTTGCTCCACTGGTTGAAATGGAAACTTCAGCAGGTGAAATGGAGGTAGATGACACTCAAATCTTGGCTGAGGAAGGAAGCGCTGCCACGCAGCAGTCCAGTGCAGAGGTTGCCCGTAGAGGTCCCAGACGCCGCAGGCCCAGAGATAGCAGTGCTGCACAACATGTGGAGGGTCCCAGTGTCTTCCGTGGGCTGGAGGGTAGCATGGTAAAGATTCAAAGAATGCAGGCGAAGGCCATCCAGTCTGAGGCATCTGAAGACACATATGGAAAACATAGGGAAGGGCATCAGTGCACTGGTCGATGAGAATAAAGAGATGGCATCAGGTATGAGGGAGATGGCTGCAGGGATGCAGGAGATGGCCACAGGTGTGCGGGACATGACACAATCGGTGCAGCTTCTGTGCACTAAACTGGACCAGGACAGATTAGCAAGGCACAAGGACAGGCAACATGCGCAGCAACAAACTAAGGCAATGAACCACCTGGCCACAGCCACTTCCCTTCTATGCAGACGATGCATCAACATGCAAGAGGGACTAACACACAGCAGCAATGAGGTGTCTAGGGGACAATCAAAGGGTGACCAGTGCTGTAGAGGTGCTGCTTAATGCACAGACAGCACACACTGCTGCTCTGGATGTTCCGGAAAGTGAGGAAAGCACCAGTAGGAGCAGCATGACAAGCCCCCCTGTTGTTGAGACATGGAGGAGCAGCAGGTGCCATGGTGAGCCTACAGCCCAAACACCCAGTAAGGAAGGCCAGCCACTTTCATCTGGCACTGGTAGGCGTTGCCGGAAATGACCTATACAGCCCACACTCCATGACCTTAAATGGGCAAATGAGCCAGGACTACCATTAATAAATGGATGACATTTGTGTTGCACAGTTGTGCGTTTGAGTACCTGTGTAGTGCCAAAAATTAAACTACGTTGGGTGCATACTCCACCTGTCTGTGTCTCTTTACTAACTCAAAAATAGTTCAGTGTGATCTCTGCCCATCTCTGTCTGCCATCTGTTGGTGGCGCAACTCCTGCTGTGTTTGGTTCAGGCAGTGCATGTTCATCATCGTGGTCCTCATAGTCGCTCAATTCCACCTCTGTGCAATTCTTTGTAGCAAGGTTGTGTAACATTGCACAAGTTGTAATTATCTTACAGCAGATGATTGGTGAGTACTGCCGTGCCCCTCCACTTTTTTGGAGGAAGCGGAACCTGCTTTTTAAAAGGCCAAAGGTGCGCTACACAATGTTCCTAGTGGATCTGTGTGCCACATTGTATCGTCTCTGGCTGCGGGTGAAGGGTTGAGGTAGGGTGTCAGGATGAATGAGCGGACGGCATATGCACTATCCCCTGTATGTCAATGAGAAAACCATTACTCACATGCACACATACACATACATCTGCAATATATATCAGGGTGTGTCACAGTGTTTTACCTAGCAGGTATCCATCGCCAAATTCCCCCGCTGTCAGGCGTGTGTAGATCCCACTATTCTGAAAGATGTAGGAGACGTGGGTACTTCCTGGGAACTTGGCCATAATGTCTGTTATTATGTTATTGGCATCACAGAATACCTGTACAATGATAGAGTGGGTTGACCTCCTGTTTCTGTAAATGTACTCTGTGGCAGCAGGTGGGCATATAGGGATTTGGGTGCCATCAATACAGCCAATGACGTGTGGGAAATGTGCAATTTGATAAAAGTCAGTCTTGGTCTTCAGTAGTTCCACGTGTGTGTTAGGGAAGCAGATGTAATGATGCACCCTCTGCATTATGGCCTCCAGGAACTGCCTGAAGAAATGGGACAGGCAGCTCTGAGACACCGCACCTACCACAGCAATCACCCCGTGGTAACTCCCAGATGCAAGCAGGTGTAGGCTACAGAGCACCTGCACTTGAGGTGGTATGGAATGCGCCCTTGGGTTTGGGTGCTCTAAAAGTGGGTGCAAGTCCCTGATCAAGTCCAGGATGGTTTGGGAGTGTAGCCTGTATCTTTGCAATATCTCTGGCTCAGTAAGTTTAAAAAGCGTTATCCTCTGTCTGCTCCTCCCTTCTCAAGACCCTCTCTCCTGCTGCCTGTAGCCGTAGCCACCGTGCTATCACATAGAATGCTGCCATTTTGGTCACAATGTTGCATTTTTAGGCCTTTTTTATAGCCTGCACCTGGTAACCACCTGCTTTTAATCCATGGTAAATACTGACTCTTAAATACCGAATTTCATGAAATTCTGTATTTTAGTAGTTTGCTACATCTCAAAACTCATTTTTTACCATTTCCTATTTACCTATTCAGTAAATAAGAATTCGGTAATTTCCGAATCGGCAAATACCGAATCGGAATATTCCGCTTCGGTAAATTCCGATTCGGTAAATTCTGATTTAGTAAATAATCGACTCGTATTTACCGAATCGGTCTTTTTTGGGCCCCTACATCTCAATATCCAAATACCGGTCGGTAACGGACGAAATTCGGTATTTTCGGCCTTTACCGACCGGTATTTGGCTACCTACATCTGACCCTTAGTGTCTTTGCACACTATCTCACTGCTGTCCAGTGTGAAAGTTCAAGTGCCCCTATTGTGAAGTAGATTATGGATTGGTGTTTCCATGATTGGCATATTTGATTTACTGGTAAGTCCCTAGTAAAGTGCACTGAGAGTGTCAGGGCCTGTAAATCGAAAGTTGCTTGTGGGCCTACAGGACTGATTGTGCCACCCACACAAGCAGCCGCTCAAAGGGTTCTTGGACCTGCCACAGCAGTGTTTGCACACAGCTTTTACTGCCATGTTGACTTGGCAAGTGCACCCACTTGCCAAGCCCTAACCTTACCTTTTATTACATGTGAGTCATCCCTCCAGTAGACATGAGACACCCCTATGGGCAGGGTGCAGTGTATTTGAAAGGTAGGACATGTACCGGTGTGTGTGGCATGTCCTGATAGTGAAATACAGTATATTTCGTTTTTCACTGCTGAAAGGCTATCTGTCCCATAGGATGGAATGGGGAAAACTTGGTAACATTTTACAAGTATATCTTCCCATTCGGAAAAGATATAGGAATGGAGTTTAGTATGCCTGAACTCAGAATGTAGAAATGCATCTTTTAATAAAGATAATTTAAATGCTCTGTGTTTGCAAATATCACTTTTAGAAAGTAAGTATTTTCTTGCTTAGCCATACTATGTGCCTCTGCTGGGTTGTGGATTGGCTGTCTGGCTTAAGAGTGACAGGGGATGGTGAGGTGCATTCTCTTGAGACAGCCACTGAGGGGGAGGGGGTCAAGGTGTGTTCTGCCTTTCCTGGATGAGTCAGGGCTGGGCTGAATAGACCTGGGCTGTATTTAGAGCAGTGGGAGGAGATTTCCTTGCACCTGCATGGGCCTGGTGTGCCTTGGACAATGCTGTCTCCACCTCCTGCTGGGAAGCTGGTCCAGAGAGAACCAAATTGGTTTGGACTGAGCACAGACACTCTCTTCCCAAGCTGGAAGAACTACCAGGAGGAGTACTACCCTTTTGCTGTATTGTTGCTTTGCTGGTTTGGCCTGCAGTTGCTGCTTCTGCCTTGAGCAGTAAAAGGACTGGAGAAAACTTTCTTCACTAATCGCTGATCGAAGGGCTTGAAATAGTATTCACCTTCTGTTCAGAAAGTCTCTGGGACAGCAAATACTTCACTTACCACTGGGTACTGCCTCTGGAGCCGCGAGTTTCATTTGCCACAGAGGGGTAAAGCAGCCAGCATGTCACTGCCTCGGGCTCCGTGTTCTGAAGGCACCACAGAGGGCACCACCACACTTCGCACCACAACCCTAGTCTCATTGACGACTGCTGCCACTGAGCTGCTGCTTGCACTGTAACCTGGGCGCAACGCTCTCTGCACCACCTTGCTTCACTCTGTCGCTCTGGTGTAAATGACGATGTCGCTGCACGCTGACCTCGATACCCGGGACCGCTCCGTGGTTTGGGGGCACCGCTCATAAGTCATATGACGCAGCACCTCATCCCACAGGTCTGTCGGCCGACTGATGCCAGCTCCCATCAACCAGCACTTTCGCTTGTACCGTGACCTGTCAGCACCATCACGAGTACCGCCTCACTCAACACCGCAGCCCTGGTTTCACTGGAACCGCTAGATGACCATCAACAAGCTGCTGGCACCACGACCGGCAGGCATCAACGCTTTGGGCCGAAACCAAAGGTACTGATGACAAGTCTGCTGACACTAACGCTGGTCTGCACCGACACAGTTGGTGGGAACTGTTGGATTCTGTTGTTTTTAGCACTGTGATACCATCTGTCGGAGCTAACGGCTCCAAAGAACTGCATTTTCAAGTTATTCTTGCAAAGTGTATCTATTTGAGTACTGTATGTTGGTTTTTTTATTGTGTTGGTCTTGTTTGCACAGATTAACATTGGTTACTTTTCTAAAACTGGTGTGGTTTCCATTTGCAAGGATTTCACTGTATCATTGTGGGTCATGGGCAAAGTGTCATACACTGCTGCTGAGATAAGCCTGACTACTTGTGCCAACCTACCAAGCAGGCGAGCAGGGGTTATTTCAATAGTGTATCTCCCTTATCCTGACTAGAAGGAAGGGTCCCTATGTGGACAAAGGTGCAAACCATTTCCAACTAGAGACCCTCAATTCTAACATTCCCCCAGATAAAAGGACATTTTTGAGTATAAGTACATGGGCTGTGACCCCATGATTTTAGACACCGCATGGAACATGTAACCAGATGCTGTTGGCTCCACATCAGCACATTGTCAGAAGGATTGCTGTGCTGCTTAAATGACTCACCTGGACTGCTGTCCTGCGTGTTGACCTGCTGCGTGCTGTCCTGCTCAAAGGACTCAACTGGACTGATTTTTTGCTTCTTGCCCTGCTGTCTGCCTACCTGCTGGTGTGCCGCCAGTTGTTCTCCAGGGTCTAGGTGGTTTGTCCTCTCTCTGAATATTTTTCGTCATCATAAAATCTATTCCTTGAGGAGAGTGAGCGCTCCCTTGTCACTGCTTTTACAAAGAAACTGGCACCCAGTGAGCGCTTTATGATGTTACTTTGCACTGCAGCGTCCATTTAGCAACCAGATATCGAGGAACAGCAGTACTCGACACATGCTGCCTTGCTGCGGGAGACACGTGGCGCTTTGGAGCATGACTGGACGCTTTGCTGGCCGGGAGTTGCACACCTCGTCCAGTGCAAAAGAGTGCTCTCTGCCCAATGTGTTGAGAGGATCTCTGGAGGACTGATGAGTTTTCTTCGGTGCTGCTCCTACACTCTCCCGAGTCTCTAACACGAATGCCTACAGCGCGACGCGCTGAGCCCAAACTCGTTGTCTCAGAGAGTGCTCGAGGAGGACCTCACTCTGTGCTGCCCATAGTTCATCTGCTCCCCCTGGTGGGGCAAAGTGTGCAGCAGGCTGCACACTTCAGGCCGCCTTTTGCCTGTCTATGGATTGGCGAGATCCCGTACGATAGCGCTGAGATGCCTTTCTCTTATTTAGCCTGGCTGATGAGGGTGATACCTAGGAACCAGTCCCAGGATGCTTGTTTCTGGTCCAGGGAGGACCTGACTTAGCAGTTCGGGCTGAACTGTTCAAGACTGATTTGCATATGGCTGGGTCCAAACTGGGGTGGCATGGTGAGCAAAAGAATAATGGATTTAACCGAGCTTTCTTGACTGGGGTGAATGGTTGATTTGTTCGGCATTCCGTCTATCATTTGTTTGCACAACATTTCTCTTGTTTGGGAACACTGCATTGATTTGCCCGAGGGACCAAACCCCCCATACTGTTGTGACTGCAAGTGTCCCCATTATTACTGATCCGAGGGGCGGGTGACCTTTAACTGGGGAGATCTGTGCACGTCCACTTGTGGCTGGATTCCCACAGTTCACTCACTGCAAACAGATTGCGAATCCCCTCCATTGTGCACTCCCGAGTGCACAGACCTTCAGTAACTAAGTATTTTGGGCCATTTCTTATTGGTCCTGAGGGGCTGTGATTGCCCAGGTACTGCATGCTCGATAATTGCTGGGCTTTACACCATACCGGTCGGGAGAAGACCGCAACGAAGTTCCCAGCAGTACAACAATATAACTCCCGTAGAATAAAGTGCCTGCATCTTTTTCGGCCTATGATGATATCAGCAAACCATGTTTCTCACCAGAGCTCATACAGATCACCAAACGCCCACTAATAGGGCACAGGGCTTGATTTGCCTACATTGAAATAATTGTGAGTTACAAACCACTCTACAATATTGATGTATGCCTTAGTGTACATGCATCTACTTACTATGATATCACTAGTAGGTAGCTTGGTCCTAAGGAAAGGCACTTTCACTTGTACAGTATGCATGATTGGCTGAAACATGTCGACCTAGCATGATTTACACTTGGATGGGAGAGAACATTGTTCTCTCACTGCACATATACTAGCACTGTTTTTAACTCTATCCAAGGGGTCCACTATTACATTCTCCTGAAGGGAATTATCCCATTGAGTTAGTTTTACATGTATTTCACATAGAATTCACTATGTCACAAAAGAGAACAGATCCACTGTAATCAGGGTTCGTTACACACCTTGGGTGCCTAAGGCATCTGAAGTGGGAACCCAATGATGAAGTATACCAACAACAAGGTTGGTGGGTGTGGGTTCTTTTAAAAAGCCTAATGGTTTGCCTGACACAGGAGTGGAAGACACTTGTGACACTGTTGATATGGTAGCAAGCTTGTTTTCCTTTGTTTTTTATATTGAAAAGAGGAAGAGGAATGAGCTTACTTCTTTTCACTCTTTTCTATTTGTTTTTTGCCTGCACCCACAGCCAATTCTCGTGAAGCAGGCGTGAGCAGAGACCAACTTAATAGCTGGAAAGCCACATCGCAGGGAGCCAGAAAAAAAACGTCCTCCTGCAATCTAAAATTGTTTGCTAATGAGCTCAAGGGGCTGAAAAGGCATGAGTTGAGATTTCCCAATACGCACCAACAACTAATTAAGATCCAGCTCATCGTAGACCTAGGCCTTCAGTGTTACAATTGATGCAATATCCATCGAGGGTGCCTTGGCCAACTGTGTATTTTTTATTTGTTATTTTTTATTTTTTTATTGAATAGAGCAAAAGGTAAACCAAAGGTACAACACATGTTATGCTTTAACTTTCAATAATCACACAATTCCAATAAATTTCTCAAATAACAAACAAGAGATAAAAAGTTAAAAAGTTAAAAAAGATATACATGGATAAAAGGAAGGTTCATCGAGATAGAAAAAGTTAGCCTACTACAACGTTGAAATTTTCCTGGACATTAAGTACAAAATATGCAATTTATAAGGAGCATCAGCAAGAACGTGCAAAACTGCAATAAAGTGCTAGTGCAAAAGTGACAAAAGTGCAAAGAAGTGCTATCTTAAAAAGTGCATAGTGCAATCTCCGATAAGAAAAAGATGTTAATAAATGTAGATGTCCTGGAAAGCAGATAAAAAGGCTATTAAAGAAGAATCACCTCCTCTTAAAATTCTTCACGAATCATCATCCCTTAATAACTTCTAGAGTCTCAAAATATTTCCAGTTCCTCTCAAATCTCCCAACCGCTCCCACTCTACCAGCATAGGCCTTTTCAAAAAAACATGTTCTCCTCATTTTGTAGAACCATTTTAAGTGTGTTGGAATCTCTCTGGACTTCCAGTTTTGAAGTATTAAGGAACGAGCGACTGCACAAGATATAAATATAAATACCTCTTCTGCTTTATTAAACCTGCTCCTATCTTTGCATAAACCGAACAGGGCGACTTCTGCTGATGGTAGAAGAAATTTCCCAATCGCCTGTTCGATATCGGCAAATATTCCCTTCCAGAAAGTTTCTAACTGGCCGCATGTAAAAAAAATGTGATGCCATCCTCCCTGGTTACTAGCCAAACATCTGAAACATTTCTTCTCAGCTCCAGGAAACATCTTTTCCAAAGCCTCCGGTGTATAATATGCTAACCAGCGAGACAGAAAAGACATCCTTTTATAGTTGGCAGCACGCAAAGATCTATACCCCAACTGACAAATGGCCTCCCAATCCTTTGTGGAAAAGTTACATTGTGTAGCGAGATTTATTTTCTCAAGATGTCTGTCTACTAAAACATTTTGGTTTGAGCAATGAAGCATTTTATACCAATAGCCAATACCTTTACTCATTCCACCATACAAGGCTGTTAGTATGATATTAGGAGGATTAGACAGGCCACTTATCTCTTTTCTAATAAATTAGGAGATCTGAATATATTCAAATAGAGTCGGGTACAATGAACCATTTATTCTAGCGGCGACCTCCTGCCAACTAAGTACCCTGTTTTGGATTACAAAGTTGTCTTAACTCGCAGAAACCACAAAGTTCCCAAGTTCTAATATGATTCAAACTTAGTGGAAGGCCTATTTGAGTGCATTCTAATAAACTTAGATACTTAGAACCTTCAGTACCATGTTTACTGAAAAGGATCAATGTCGATCGTTTTCAGGCGTATTCTCTTAATGTTTTATATCTTGACCTCTTTGGGAGTTTTGCGATTTTTAAGAAAACTGGAATTTGGGACCCTGCCTCTTGTAACATTCTTGTAAGAAAAAAATTATCTCTTGTTTGATTGTTCCTCAATAATCCTGCCAGTATGTCGAAAAATGCGGCTTCATAATAGGTCCTTAAATGGGGTAGAGCTAAACCTCCTTGTTCAGCTGGTAGTTGTAATACTGGAAGTTTAACTCTTGAAGCTTTATTACCCCATATAAAACCTCTCAGCATTGTTTCGAGTTCTTTAAAAAAAAGTTAAATTAATTTTAATGGGTACTTTACTAAACAAAATATGAGCAAGGGCAGCACCGACATCTTAATCAATGGCACCCTACCTATAATTTATAATGGAAGAAGAAGCCATTGATCTAAAAGGTTCTGAATTTTATTCTTCATTCTGATATAATTCATAGAATAAAGCATATCATATTCGGTGGTCACATATATGCCAAGATATCTTATTGGGACACTTCTTGCAGCTTGGGCCTGCAGATCGGCGGGAAGAAAATGATGATCAGTGTTTAATGCAAGGACCTCAGTTTTTTTTGGATTTACTTTATATCCCCCTATCTTTTCATAATTATTAAACTCTCTCATTAGATTTTCAATATTTTCTTTTATGGGTAATAAATATAAAATAATATCATCGGCAAACAACTTTAATTTAGACATATCGACGATGGGGGGCTGAATAGCCACGTTGTCCCTAATCTTAACTACTAAAGGTTCAATAAAGAAAGTAAAAAGCAACGGGGACAACGGTCAGCCCTGCCTCGTACCCCTATTTACCTTGATCTTACCAGCCTGTTTAGCGTTAATTATTACTTGAGCCGATGCTCCCTCATTGATATTATAAAGCATCTTAATAATTGAGGCTGGGAAACAAAATTGACTGAGAGAGTAGAATAATGCTGCCCAATTCACCAAGTCAAATGCTTTTTCCGCGTCTATCATCAAAATGCAGGCTGGGGTCAAATTAACATTTAAATAGTCCAACACCTGGATTAAAAACTCGGTGTTTGCTGCCATATAACGACCTGCAATAAACCCAGACTGGTCTTGATGAATGACCTCCTGGGCAGCGAGGACAAATCTCTCAGCCCATATTTTCATAAGGATTTTATGGTCCGAATTTAGTAGGCTAATCGGCCTATATGAATTAACATCATGCTGATTTTTATCTTTTTTAAGAAAACATATAATTGTAGATTCCTTAAACTCAGCAGGGACGTACCCACCTAGCCTAACATGGTTATATATCTTTTTCAGGGGAATTGCTAATTCTTTAAAAAAGACCTTATAAAATTCAATTGGGAAGCCGTCCTGGCCGGAAGCTTTTCCCCCTGAGGTTGCCTTTATACAATATTGTATTTCGGGGGTATTTATTTCCATACTGATTTGATTTACACAAATTTCAGAGATTTTGGGGATTTCTATATCTGCGAAGTAGTCCTGGATCTTTGCATCCTCTACCTGATACTGCATTGAGTACATTTTTTCAAAATGATCCAGGAAGATTTTTGAGATCTTATCTCTATCCTCCTCCTCCAACCCCCTCTGAGGATCACAAATTTTCACTATCAGTGATGACTCCTGCTTTTTTCTAGTAGCGTTGGCTAGTAATTTTCCCACCAACAGGCTGTCTTCGTAGAACTTTTGTTGGAAGGCTTTTGAGCTATTAATCTCTTCTGCTACAAAAAAATCCCTAAGAAGAGTTTTAGCCTGCTCTAATTTACTTGAATGATGTTGGAGCTGCGAAGCATATTCCCTCTCTACGTCAGATTGATGCTTGGCTATTTTTTACTTTCTTATGTTTGCCTTAGCGCTAGTATATGCAATAATATGGGCCCGTGCTGTAGCTTTGAATCCGCCCCAGACAGAGAAGGGTTCAGCTGTGTTATCATTCATTACAAAGTATTGAGTAATCCAATCTCTAAATTGTGAAACCCATTCCTGATTTTGTAGGAGGGTGCGATCCAGCTGCCACCTGGGGCGCATCTCATCCGCTCCTCCCAGTTCTAATTCTAATTCAATTCTAGCATGGTCCGAGAACGGATTGCATCCAATCGCAGCTCTTAAGATCAGAAAAGATCTGGATATTAAAAAAAAATCTATTCTGGATGCAGTCCGAAACAGGTGGGAATAACGTGTAAAAGATTCAATTTCAGGATTTCTATAACGCCATGGATCCCTTAATTGATATTCATGTACGAGTGCTTCAAAAAAACGTTTTGTTTTGGGCTTTAGCTGTTTCTTTTTCTTAATAGAAGAATCTCTTGACAAGTCTTGAATAAAATTAAAATCTCCTCCTAGTATTATCTGTCCTGGGACGCCCCTCAAAGATTCCTAAATTTCTGACAGTCCGGAAATATCATCATGGATGGGGCCATAATAATTCACAAAATTTATAGTTTTATCTTTCAATTTAGCCACCACCCAAAGCCACCTGCCCTTGGCATCTCTATGAACCTGAAGGAATTCCCAGGCTAGATCCCTTGAGAAATAAATAGCGACCCCTCTCTGGGCCACCCCTGCTGATGAAAAATATACCTTAGAAAAGTAATTAGGGATAAACAACTTCGGACTATTAGACTTCAAATGGGTCTCCTGAAAAAAGACCACCTGGGGTCTAATAAAAATTATCCATTTCAGCAACGCCCCATACTTCTGTTTGTTTAACATACTGTTTGCATTAATTGACAGGATATTACAAGTATTACATTTCATCTGAAAGAATATATTAACACTGTTGCGTACCTATTAAAGAAACTAAGACAAGTACGATACCCATTGCTCATTTACCGCCCCCCCCTCCCCAGGAATGTGGAAATCCCCCTCCCTTCCACGCTGGCCACATTCCTCCTACTTCTTCTGATCTGGGTGTCCTTTTGTTACACCCTGAGTGACCCGTAGATCTGTTACCGCCCCATGCAAATATTGTGTACTATTCATGCTTAAGGAACAAAAATACATCAGAGCAAGAAGAGGCCTAAGTTAAATTTTCCCCTTTTCAGGCCTAGCTCCTGAAGAAATTTACTTCAGAGGAAAATGCGCTTCTTCTATGTCCGTAAACAAATAGAATTTTCCTTTTACCAGGACCTTCAATTTTGACTGCTGCGCAATCGATGCTTGAGCGCTGTTTGCCTTGAATAAGTGTAACATTTTCACAAATTATTTTCTTCTTTTTGCAGCTGCTGCAGTCATATCTGCAACGATCCTACATTTTACAGTTTCTGATACTGAGAATCGGCGTTGTTGAAAAGCTTTTGAAAGAACCTTCTCCTTGATCCTATAATCAGCAAAATTCAGAAGAATAGTTCTCGGAAATGCAGATTTACGGAAGCGCTGAGCCGGGACCCGATGAGCTCTTGTTATTGTAAGGTCTCCCTCAAATTCAGGTAAAACTGTGTGGTGAATAAAAGAATCAACCCACTGAATGGGATCGGATCCCTCTGATCCTTCTGGAACCCCCACAATCCTTAGGTTTGACCTTCTGGAGTGATTTTCGAGCTCCTCTAGCTTGTTTTCTAGAGCATTTTTCTTCTTAGCTGCCTCTTTTGCCTCTTCTGTAACCAAGTTCATTTGATCTTCGAGTGTTGAGATCCTCGTCTCTGCTTCCTGAAGTCTCTTTGGGATTACCAGCATTGATTCCTCGAATGTATCCATTCTTAGTTGAAGGGCAGCTATCTCCACTTGCTGATTATGTTTGATTTCTCGAATTTCATCTAGAATCAGGTTCAGCATTTCGCGGATGTCCAGCTGGTATCTTGCCTCTGAGCTCTCTTCTAGTCCCGGAAAATTATCTTTCCCTACTACAGGAGCTCCCAATGGCTCACTTTGTATATCTGGAGATGAGGAGCATTCTTGCGTACAATCCACCCCACCTACAGTCTCAAGTGTGGAGTTTCTAGGAGATTGTGAAGCACATAAAGAAATAGGTGCAGGTGTCTTATCATGACAAATTGGTATGGATTTAGACGATTTTATTAAACCAGGGTCGTTAGATCGTGCAATAATGGCTGGTGAGGTTGGTGAGACTGATAAAGATGATGCGGTTGATAAAGCGGCAGGAGCTAAGGTAATGGGGGTTATGCAGAAAGAGACTTAGGAGTGGTTTTTTTTGCAAAGAGTGGATAATCTTTTAATTCTTTTCCTCCTTTACCATGTTTAACCTCTCCTGCTTGAGGTGGCGTTTCTAGCACTGATACTGAAGTGCTGGCAGGTAACTCTACTTCCAGCTCCGGTTCTGACTCTAGCTCAGGTTCTGGATCAGGTTCTTGATCTGACTGGATTATTAAGTCATTATTATCTTGACAATCTATCCCAACCTTTTTTATCTCTTTGGGGTTAGGAGGAATGGGTAGTTCATCCTCTGAAGATTCCGGTAGCGTATCCCCGGACAAACTCTCCCCCCCAACTTTACCTTTGCCTTTTTCATTCTCCTTGGCTACTTTGCGAGAGGTCTTTTTGGCTTGGGCTAAGCGAGTTCTCACTTTCTGACGGGCAGCCAATTCAACTTTGCTGGTCTTATTAATCTCCTCACCCTCCCTTTGAGGTTTGCCCATTTTTGCGTTTCAAGAAGTGGTAAGGTTTAACTGCCTAAAAAAAAAATACTTTCTGTTAGTTTGTCAAAATAAAGGAGAAAAATGTCCTCTTTTGCGATCTTCTTCCCCCCTTACAACCGGTGTTACTCATGGTGCTGAAGATCAAAACTTCTTATCATACCACTGCCGCAGGGAGATTTCCTTAGGAATTTTTTCAGGGAGGGTCCCCCGTGCTAAGTCCAAAGTCACCCCCTGTACTGATTAACCAAAAACTACAGCTGCAGTCCCAGCTGTCCCAGCTGCAGTGCCAGCATTCAATTAGCAGAATATAAACGGCAGAGCAAACCTGGGGACATCTGGGAAAATCTGCCCCCGGGATCTAGAGGCTAGGAACACTTTTAGCCTCGAGCAAGTAAGGAAGAAAAAAAAAATCAGCGTTGAGTCATCGGGACCCAGGGGGGGAGAATACCAAACACCGAATGTCCAGTTTGAAGAAAAAGCACACCGCGACTTCCCAGCGGCTCGTAACAGGCATCCCCCGCTGGTTAAGCATCTCAGCTCCGCTAGATCCGTAGGCGCGAGGCAGCAGCTTCTCCTTACCGCGGCCGTGGCATCTCAGTCTTCGCGTTAGCGTTCCGCCATTCGAGGGGGCGCGGTCTCAGACCATGGGTCAGAGGAGGCTACACGGAGGCGTGGAACTCCGTAGCCATGCCCCTGACTTCACTCCAGCATCTCTCACGCCAATTGTGTATTGAAGGATAGACCAGTAGTCTGAAATTATCAGTCCATTTTTAATCCCCGAGATTTTTGTCTTCTGTAACTGAACTTATTTTTGTTGGCCAAAAGACTTTGCTCACCTTACGCCTGCTAGCCTGTCGTAAAAAAGCATATGTTCTCCCTTTTAAGCATGATACAATTGGCATACACCTAATTAGCACATTTAGTTTACTTGTAAGTTGCTAGATGTAAAAAATTGGGTTATTGGTTGATGGGGGGTGAAACCCTTCTGAAGCAGCAACTTCAATCCGTTTTAGGGTGGAGTCACAAGCAATCCCGAAATTAGCATGTGCTCATCCCACTGGTAGCGTGGCACAGAGCAGTAAGGCTTAACTTAGAGGCAATCTGTGGTTTCTCCCTCTACCCTTGTGTGAGTAATGGAACCTTCTGAACCGAAAAAGTGCTGATGGTTGGAATGTTAAAAACGAAGACAATGGCTTGACTGACTCTCTCTCAGCTGTGGCTGGGCTGTTTCTAATAAATCTCATCCTTGTGGTGCTTTCTGCTTTTCTCAGACTGGCGATGAGGATGGGATGAGGCAGGAAGACACCCCAACACACTGTGATATGACTACTATTATGCTGCTGGGTAGTAGTGAGGTACATGGACTTTCCCCATCAACCTTGTTCAAATATATTTGTACCATGGGGGTTTAACTGTGTCAGCAGAAACCTGTGCACTCGGCCTGTGACTGCCAAGGTCCTGTGCTCTATGACTTCAAAGGGAATTCAAGGAGTTTTGGGGTCCTTTCTGAGAGCGCTGTAGAGTGAAGTAACCTGGGTTTGGATGCACCACATTGCTACCGCAAATTTGTTGACCCGTACTGCCTTGTAATCACGCATGGCTCCCATCCTTGCACTGACAAGCTGGAGAAGGGAAGCGGCTGTGCGCCTTTGATGTGGTGTTTGATTGCATTTGATGCGCACTCAAGCTGTTGCCGCCAGTTCTTAGCTGCTTTTAATATTAATATACATCTTGACTCACCTTCATTTTGCCATGCAACTCGCTTCAGAATTATATTTCAGGTTACCCTTTTTACGTTGTTGTTCCTCCCTCCAGCTCTAAAATAAGTATTCTTGGTGTCTAGCCAAACATAATGCAGAGTGTCACTCTGCCACCCTTTTTTATGGTGAAGCCTGGACCCCTGATGATTTGAAGTGAAAAAGGTGTTTAACAACTATGTCATCTATGAATCTTGGTATTGAAAGAAAAGTAGCACTTCTGCTACAATGATTGGGGGCTGAAGGGCAGGAGATATTGGAACATTTACCAGAATTAAGTGACAATGATTTTATGGGTCTATGGGGCACATGCATAAAGCCCGCATTTTGCAATTGCCAAAAAGTGAATTTTACTGATTCGCTCTTTGGGAATCACAAAATGCTATGCATGTAAGAATCGCAAACAAATGTGTGATTCCTTATCATTCCTATAATAGCAATTCAGAAATTGTAAATCGCTATTAGGTAATGTGACTCCATTCTTTCCTATGGGCCTACAGGCCGATAGGAATGAATTGGTATTGAATTCACTAATTGGGATTACAACATTGTTAATCACAAATAGCTAATGCAAATCCAAGGGCACCCGGGGGCCTAAGGCCCCCTGAAGCACCCAACAAAAAAAGGTAAGTGTGCACATGTAAAGCACATACATGCACTAAGGGTGTGTGTGCACTACATGGCACTTTGAAAAAAGCATTTTTGTGCATTTTTCAATGCATGCACATATTACCATCAACTTGAAGTTGATGGTAATTAGCGTTTCCTAAATGCACAGTTCGCATTTAGGAAAGGCTATATGCATCAGCATTAGGGGATCACAAAATGTGATTCCCTAAATGCATTCGCAATTTAGGTAATCACAAAAAATTGCGTTTACCTAAATTGCGAATTAATAAAATAACATGCATGGGAAAAGGTCTTTTTCCATTCACACAGGGGCTGATTCTGCGAATCCGCCAGTTTGCGAAAGGGAAAAGGCTTGATGCATTTGCCCCTAAATGCTTTTGAAATTTCTATTTAGACCATAGATAACCATCTTTTACCACGAATATGTACAATTTTAGAGAGATACCATTTTGGTTAAAGAGTATAGAAGGATCGAGAACTGTTGAGGAATTAATTTTGGCCCTATTAAAATTGGCTGCCTTGTGTGAATTTGGTGCATCGCTAGATGAAAGCATATGTGACCAATTTTTGTCAAGGTGCAATATTGATAGGACACTTGTGTGGGTGTATAAAACATTTCCTACCTGCTCTTCCCTGATTGCTGCTACCCGTTGGTGCCTTCTGTCTCCCTCCCGGCGCCGCAGTATTCCAGCCTTGCGGCCGCCGTGTGGAGGGGAACTACATCCCCCAGACTTCTTTGCCACCATTTCCGTGCCCGGAGGCGCTTGATAAGGGAGGGCAGCCCCGGTGGAGCGGGCGCTGCTTGGACACTCGTGTAGGTGTTTCAAACATTTCCTACCTGCCTTTCCCTGATTGCTGCTACCCTTTGGTGCCTTCTGTCTCCCTCCCCCGCCGCAGTATTACAGCCTTGCGGCCGCCATGTGGATGGAAACTACATCCCCCAGACTCCTTTGCCGCCATTTCCGCGCCCGGAGGCGCTTGATAAGGGAGGGCAGACCCGGTGGAGCGGGGGCTGCTAGGACACTCGTGTGGGTGTTTCAAACATTTCCTACCTGCTCTTCCGTGATTTCTGCTACCCGTTGGTGCCTTCTGTCTCCCTCCTGCCGCCGCAGTATTCCAGCCTTGCGGCCGCCGTGTGGAAGAGAACTACATTCCCCATTTCCGCGCCCGGAGGCGCTTGATAAGAGAGGGCAGCCCCGGTGGAGCGGGCGCTGCTAGGACACTGGTGTGGGTGTTTCAAACATTTCCTACCTGCTCTTCCCTGATTGCTGATAGCCGTTGGTGCCTTCCGTCTCCCTCCCGCCGCCGCAGTATTCCAGCCTTGCGGCCACCGTGTGGAGGGGAACTACATTCCCCAGACTCCTTTGCCGCCATTTCCGCGCCCGGAGGCGCTTGGTAGGAGAGGGCAGCCCCGGTGGAGCGGGTGCTGCTAGGACACTCGTTTGTGTGTTTCAAACATTTCCTACCTGCTCTTCCCTGATTGCTGCTAGCCGTTGGTGCCTTCTGTTTCCCTCCCGCCGCCGCAGTATTCCAGCGTTGCGGCCACCGTGTGGAGCGGAACTACATCCCCCAAACTCCTTTGCCGCCATTTCCGCGCCCGGAGGCGCTTGATAAGGGAGGGCAGCCCCGGTGGAGCTGGCGCTGCTAGGACACTCGTGTGGGTGTTTCAAACATTTCCTACCTGCTCTTCCCTGATTGGTGCTACCCGTTGGTGCATTCTGTCTCCCTCCCGGCCCGCAGTATTCCAGCCTTGCGGCCGGCGTGTGGAGGGGAACTACATTCCCCAAACTCCTTTGCCGCCATTTCCACACCCGGAGGCGCTTGATAAGAGAGGGCAGCCCCAGTGGAGCGGGTGCTGCAAGGACACCCGTGTGGGTGTTTCAAACATTTCCTACATGCTCTTCCCTGATTGCTGCTAGCCGTTGGTGCCTTCTGTCTCCCTCCCGCCGCCGCAGTATTCCAGCCTTGTGGCCACCGTGTGGAGGGGAACTACATCCCCCAGACTCCTTTGCCGCCATTTCCGCGCCCAGAGGCGCTAGATAAGGGAGGGCAGCCCCGGTGGAGCGGGCGCTGCTAGGACACTCGTGTGGGTATTTCAAACATTTCCTACCTGCTCTTCCCTGATTGCTGCTACCCGTTGGTGCCTTCTGCCTCCCTCCCGCCACCGCAGTGTTCCAGCCTTGCGGCGGCTGTGTGGAGGGGAACTACATCCCCCTGACTCCTTTGCCACCATTTCCGCGCCCGGAGGCGCTTGATAAGGGAGGGCAGCCCCCGCCTCGCGGGACCGCGCACGGGCTGCGCCGGGCGTCCAGGACCAGAGGAGGCCAGGCTGGGCTGTACCCTTTTCATCGGCATTTCGGGACATTTGAAGTAAGATTCTATCTCCCCATTAGTGACTTTAATGATTCGACCTGCATCAGTCTGAACCTTGCAATAATACTGTTAATATAACTTTTTTGTGATCTCGATATTACCTTGCACTCGGTTACTAGACCTGTAAATATACAATACAGGAAGAAGAATTCACGATCTAGGAAAGGTAGGGAATTAGTGGTGGGAGGGACCATCACAGGGACACTAGATCAGTTTATAACCAGGGCTGCTACAGTATTAGAACACGAGATAGCAATTACTGAGCGCCGTCTGTCTTTAGAACCCCTTTGCAACAAACGCTCGTCCCTGGGTCTCGTCCAGTCAGCGATTACTCCCCCGAAACAAGGTATAGAAAAAAATGTAAATAGAGTTATTAGCATCCCCTTACAGCAACAAGATCTAGCAGTATCACTAGAGCTAAGTAGGGAGTTCAACACCAATGATTTAAGCATTGAACCCCTATTAGAAATGATTTCGGAGGAGTCCATATTACAACCTCTCCAAAGCCCATCCCTAAGAATAAAGTGCAAAATAAACCATTGGGGCAAGGGACTATATTAAAAAGAAAGCGCGGGGATAGTCAAAAGGGAAGGTGCGCAAAAACAGCTAAAATACACTTAAGACCTTCTAAGGGTCCACCAAGAGTAGTTAGGAAAAATCTGCCTGAGCCCTTACCTCCACCGCCCCAATTTACCCAAGGTCTAATGGAGAAAATTGAGCACCTAGTGAAATCTTTACTATTAACACTTATGGAGAGAGTGAAAAGGATTGGCAAACAACTGGGGTCCATAGAGGAAGCGACAGCTTCTAATATTGAATTAATAAAGAAACTGGTAGTCCATTAGCAGAACCAGAATACATGCGGGCAAACTATAGGGATGAAAATAACCAACGAATCGAATAGAGTGGATCCCTCACTACCATCCCATGAGAATATACTGGCCCCCCTGAAAATTGATATTGGCCGCACAATAGTTAGGGAAGAAAGAACTGCAGGACAAGCCAATAAACTGGTTAATAAACAGGGAATCGCTGTTTGGGAGCGCCCAATTGATAGGAACTTAAAAAGAACCCCACAACAAATAGATTTGCCGCTGGAAGCGGCTCTATATGTTGTAGTATTAACCGGGGTTCCTGAATTGGCAGACGGGAAAACAGAAGGATATTCAGAACTAAAAAATAAAGTAGTCTATTGGCTAAGAAAGAACAGGCCACTCCCCCCAAATATAGATGGCGACATTTTGCATGTTAAATGATTAAGTTGGGTGGGGTACAGACCAAAAGACATACAGGGGGATGTTATTTTTGTTAATTTCAGAGATTGCAGAGTATTTGCCCACATTTGAGACTGGTACCTTGAGAGAGGTGTGGGAGGAATACCTACACGCGACGTAAGTTATTTTTACCCCCGATCCATACTGACACCACCGCTAAGACATTGGAATCAATATGAGAGTAATGCAGCAGGCTCTAGTTTTAACATTCCAACCTCCAACCGATTTCCCATGCTCTCAGGACTGGAAGGGGTAGATTGATTTACCAACGAGGTGTCCATGGATCACTATGCATCTAAGCACATTGACAAACTAGTGGCCCCTGAGAGAGTACCTGATGGTGAACCGATTATTACGATGGGTCACAGTGAAGGCTTAGTTGAAACAAAATCTATTGAACAGTACATCTCAAAGAGAGGGTACTGGGGAAACAAAGGACATGGAAACCATATAGAGAAGGCCTTACTACCTAACATCAATGTGGCAGTCACTGAAGGAGATCTCGGTGAATTTAATGCAAAAAAAAAAATAGGAAGATCAGAAAGAGGGAACAACATCATAAGCTGCCCAGACCGCCACCGATTAAATTACATAAGCTACAGGGAAAGGGCTTTGTCAACACCCTGCATATAAATATGGTGGCTAATGCCTTACCTGTAACTACTGAGTTTACTAATTCAACCACATTACACTTAGATAAAACGCCCACAACCAAGGTCCCAATACATAACATAGAACTCCCACCAAACATAAGCCCCATGCTAGCTCCGAGTACCTCAGAGGGTCTAAGAGCAGAGGCTGATAACAGTGTCCCCACCACAGAGATACAATCTATTAATAACATCTTATGCTGGAATCTTGTGGGTTTGTCTGAAAAAATTACCAATCCTCTCTGGCTGGAAACCGCAACCAAGCATAGCATCATCTGCATACAGGAAACGTGGACCACTAATGAGCTACACATTCTGGGTTACAAAACTTTCCATACCCAGCCACCCCCAGCCCACATGGTAGACATAAGGGGGAGTCATGTACATATATCTCGTCCATTGCAGGATCTACAGCTGTAAAGTTTTCATCGACAGAGTTTTATCAAATCATGGTAACCCCCTGGGGAGTTTTAAAAAATATGACATTGGTCAATTTCTACAACAATATCCCAACATCACTGATTGAAGCTGTTGTAAATAACTTTATGTCCAACTTATTAAAAATAGAGGAGCAGATGGACGGAGACATGGCCCTGCTATGGGTAGAGGATTTCAACTGTACCCTATGCCCTCGGGGTGAGGCGGGTATTTGTGGTCTGGGCGACAACAAGGAAGATGCTCCCACTCATTTTAATCATTCTAAAATGGGGGACCTTCTGAATACTCTGACTTCTCATTTCATCCTGTCATACGTCAATGAATTATGTTCTCCCACCAAACCCTTCCGGCCCACTTTTAATGGGAGAGGATGCAACTCAACCATCGATTTCACCATCCTATCTTCAAGATACTCAGGGCCAATACTTAATTGGGATACACTTAATATCATTCTTAGTGACCATTATCCTATTTCTATCTCCATAAAATCTAATGGCACTATATTAAACCCAATGAATAACCCTTTATATAATCCATCATTAAGGTTAGCCAGCACCAATGGGTACTGCATCAAATGGGATAAGGTGGAGCCTGTGGACTTCCTCCAAAGCTTAGTTAAAAATACTTACGAGGATATTCAAACTTGCCTCTCCAATAAGGATGAGCCTCATATACTTATCGATTCCTTCATTAAAATTCTATTGGAAACAAAAAGACTCTTAACTAGGGTGCCTCGCCATGCCCCCAAAAATAGTCAAGGTTGGTTTGAAGAGAGCTGCACTAAGGCACTTGCCGCCTTAAAGAAAGCCTTACACACCACCCCGAGATCCCAGGAAAAAATCCAGAGAGCCAGGCATTCTTATTGTGCCGCTATAACTAGCAGGGAAAAACAACTAAAAAAAGATGCATGGCTGTCACTTCATGAAGCATCCGAGAGGAGGGATAATATAGCTTTGTGGAAGGCAGTAAATGCCCCTTTTCTGCAAAGCAAGCAGGCGGCCAAAATAGATTTAGCAATCCCGGGTGAAACCTGGGTTACACACTTTAAAGACCTATACGACAAAGCAGAGGCTGTGGAATCTATATCTCCACAGGGAAATGACCTTGGCGCATCAGTGGGGCATAAATTATCTAGTGCTTTCCCTTTGGGTATTACGTTTGAATGCGAGGAAGTCATCAGGGCACTGAAAGAAAATCCTTCAGGGAAGGCACCCGGTCTGGACTGTGTCCCTATAGATTTATATGAATCGGACATTCACCTATGGGTGCCCCTGCTCACCAACGTGCTCAACTCCTCAAATATTTCCGGATTTATTTCAACTTGGCCAGAGGCTATCATTGTACCGATCTTTAAGAAAGGGGACAGGAATGACCTCACCTGTTACCGCCTGATCTCGCTACTCGATGCTCTGATGAAGGTTGCCGGGAGGATCATCCTACATAGGATCCAGGATTGGACGGAGGAGCACAATGTTATTTCAAACTTACAACACGGCTTCAGAGCAGGCAAAGGCACCATAGAACAAGGCTGTAACCTGGCACTAATAATAGCTAAATACACCCAGGCCAAAAAAGGAAATCTTTTTGTGACCTTCGTGGATTTAAGCTCCACATTTGATTGCGTGGACCATGAGATGCTCTGGGTGATACTCTCTGAGATTGGCTTAGACAAACAAATCCTCCTGTTCATCAGAGAACTTTACAGGGGGGCAGGCGCCCGAGTTAGATATGGGAGGAGGGTCGAGTGCTCCGAGAACTTCCAGATAAGCAGAGGGGTAATACAGGGGTGCATCTTAGCACCACTGCTCTTTACCGTATACATTAATGAGGTTGGCCAACATCTTACTGAAGTATACCATGACTATCCAACAATAAACGGGTCCCAATACCTATACTCCTATATTGGGGTGATGCCGCAACAATGTCACAGACAAGGGTAGGACTACAAAGGGCAGTAGGGAAATTTACTGATATTATGAAAAATAGAGGTTTACGTGTAAACGTCTCCAAAACGTATACCATGTCCTGTGGAACCGGGACCAGAAGGACATCATCCCCAATCTTCCTGGACGGGAGAAAAGTTGAGAACACAGACAGGTTCTCTTACCTTGGTATTAATTTTGACAGAAGGGGCACATGGCAGGCAGATGTAACAGCAAGGCATCAAGCATTCTCTAGGGCCACGGGTGCATCGAATAACGTTGCCAAAAAATTGGGAGGGAGACTGGTTGGAGCATTTTTACAGATTTACAAAACTAAATGCTCATCTACTGGCACATATGGAGCTGGCCTCTGGGGGATTGAGCATGTAGAAGACATACAACGTTCTGAGAATTTTTTCCTTCGTTATTTACTACACAACCCCCAAAGGCACAGCTACATGACATAATGTCTGGGTAAAACCTGAGACAAGCCTGAACAGAGATGTTATTAAAGATTGTCTCAGCTTAGATGGTGCTGATAACATCAAATGGTTTAAATACGTAAGAGACATGCTTAAAGACATCGGGCACCCGGAATACTTTTTAAACCCTGCAAGCATGGAGGCTGTGTCCAGAGCTGCTCTGGAAAAATTGGTTCTCGTTCACTTAGACAGTAAAAGATGGCTCGTAGAAAAGGGCAAAAGCACAGTCATAGAGAATCAATTGACCACTATCGTTGACGGGGTCCAGCAGTATTTGCTCTTAGAACCATGCCTCTTTACACGTATGCTCTTGACCCGCTTCTGTACAAACACTTTTTTCAGATTAATCACTTTTCCGCAATGCAACCACTTGACAGGGGATATAGAAATCTGCCCGTGTGATAACATCTCACACCAGTCTAATATTCATTGCATATTATTCTGCAGGTTGTATATGCTCCTGAGGGAACGATTTCTGAAACCTCTATTAAAGGCATGTGGTTTACGAACCTGCAGAGTGGCCTTTAACAAACTGAAAATACTAGAAAACGCACATGTCATCAAAGTCGTATCTACCTACTTAAAATTTGTTGTTAGGCTCAGGAATTCGATGTAATTCTGGAATAATTTGTACATAGCCTGTCAAGAAAGTGCAATCACTGTTTTTTTTAACATAACTGTATAAAGTTTTATTTTTTTACTTCTTAAACTATATAAATCTGTATTGAGTGGAGTGCCCTTGATAAACTTTTAGCCTCTCATGCATTTTACTATGTTTTGTCACTTTGTTAATGTATCTATCTTATATGTATTGGTATTTCTTATCATGTCATTTTTAAATGAATGCTTTTATGATTTTGTTTTTTACAATCGAATAAAGCTAAATTGATTTGATTTGATAGAATTATAGAGAAACTATGGCTTAAAGATGGTCCCCCTTAAATGAGTTTCTCATCATGCCCAAACAAGTGGATCATATGTTAGTGTGTGTGAAAGAGTTAAAAGACAAAGAAAAGGGTGAGGTAAATGATAGAAGGGGAAAGGTGAATGCAGTAAAGGACAAAAAAGTTCTCCAGAAAGCAAGTGAGAAAACTTTCAAAGCATAATGTTATAGGTGTGACAAGACTGCCCACATGGATATTTGTAAAGGATGTCCTATGTGGAAAGCAACATGTAATGAGTGTGAGAAGAAAGGCCATTTTATAGCATGACATAAGAGCCAGAAGTCTGTATAGAGGAACGAGAGTCAGAACGTGTTAGAAGTATGTGAGGAGATTATAGTACAGATGAGCACTTCACATGTTTGAAATCCAGAAGACATGGAAAAAATTGATGATGTGGATGTTAAAGCAATGCTTGATTCATGCTCTAGGTTGACTATAATAACTGAGAGCATATTTAAAGAAGTATTTGGGAACAGCGTCTTAATGTATGAAATATACATAGAACCTGGTGTATATAGGAGACAACCCATCAGTAGGAAAAGATATTTCATACTGATAGGAAGATCAAGTACAGAGAACGAGAAGCTCAATCAAAGGTGTATGTCTCTGAAAAGGAGGACAACATCCCTGGTTTGCCCAATCAAAAAGATTTATATTCAGCCCCTAATGCATTACCTCAGATTCAAGTACAATTTATTCAGGAGTACATGGGTTAAATAAGCACATTTTCTGATGTCTTTTGTGAGAAGCTAGGGTGCCTGAAGATGTATCTCCAAAAGGTAAAAGGAAAAGTTGATGCAACCACACCTACTCGGTTCGGTTCAAAAACTTTATTCGATTCAAACAAAGAATCATAAAAGTATACATTTTAAATTACAAAACATGATTACAATTTTAAAATGAACCATCTATAATTTACACATTAAGAAGATTAAAACATAAGTTGATACATTCCACAGATCATTTGTCAGGATAAAGACATACAGACAATAGGACCCATACTAATCACCCTAAGTCAGCGAGTATTATTACACACAATAATTATAATTGAGTGGCCATCATACAGCAACAAGTAAATACAGGTTCCCACAACAATGTACAGGTCTAAGGCCAAATTAGCCATACCGTTTCCTAATCTGGAGTGACACTCGTATAAAGTTTAACATGGCGCAACATACTCCAGAAGATGATAGCGATAACAAGTAGTCATAACCTTCTTTATAATTACATGGTTGCCGCCCCTTTAGGATGGGCTTGATAAATCTGGTCCTTGGTTCCTGATATAAAGAACAAAAAAGGACAACATGTATGGTACTCTGACTAACTCTGTTATTGCAGGGGCAAGGGGGCAGCCTCTCACACCAACCCCCTTGTTTAGGAAAGGCGAAAAGAAAGTGAAGAGTGTTTAGCCTAAACCTTGTGAGATAAAACCGCCATTGCACATGGGTTGTAAAAGTTAAATAAAACTGGTCCTGTAGTTTATCCACACAACCTGTTGACCTAACCGAACATAGTTTGTTTAAGGATTTCCGGTAACTTGTTTCAATTTGGGCTTTAATGTCTCCCTGGATATTTTCAGGATTGTCATAAACATGACCCAAACCTATTTTATGTAAGATATCACTGACATATGACAACCAAGGGATCTGCTTTGCATTATCAAGACTCTTACAGTCTTGGAGAATATCTCTGGAAAGCTGGAAGTCCTCAGATAGCCATATTTTACCCCATAGTAATAAAGGCGAGAGACGAATGATATCAGTCACATAACTCATTCCCATTTCATCATGGCAGAAACTATTTGATGAACCCGATGGAATTGATAATACGCTCTTTAAAAATTTGTTTTCCATGACCTGTATCGTGGCAGGGCTTTCAGTCCAAATTCTAACAGGAGGGGGGAGAGAGAGAGTCAGTGGATTCAGTCTCCCGAGTCATACGAATAAACAAAGTGGAATCCACTCAAAGTGATAGTGATCCCTAGAGTGATGGGGAACACACAGTGTTGTTTAAATGCCCCTCACACACCAACAGGCCCCTTGGTGTCATGCTTCATCATCGGGGCCTTCGCACCCCTCTACGGGATGCGGCGTGCTACGACTCGCGGATACGCAGGAGCACTTGAAGTGAACTATGTGTGGGGGTGTGTGTTTATTACAAAAATGTGAGTGAGGTGAGGTGAAAAGGTGAGTGGTTAAAAAATACCTGGCACATGGGAGAAAAAAACTTTATTAAATCCCCGGCTGGTATTATTAAAATAGAAGTGCAGGGCGTGGTTTAGGTAGATACGTGTTAGGGTATCAAACCACTGTATTAAAAGTCAACATGTTTCGGAGGTCAAAGCCCCCTTCTTCAGGACAAGGGTTGATGCACTTACCCTCCCCTTACTCACATGTAAGATGTAAAAGTGAAAATAAAAATTACCACAATGTGTAATGTTCCTCACAATGTTAAATGTTAGTGAGTGTCGTTGCGCCCAATTGGCGTAAGAACCTGTGGAGACAAAATCATAGATAAACATACAGATCTAAATATCACAGGTTGAAGGAGAAGAATCATGCTTCTCTGAAAAAACATCAGGTAGAACCCAAAAAATAATTGGAACCTGGAAAGGAAAAAGAAAAAGGACACTACAAACATACACACACGCAACACCAACATTACTCTCTGCTCAGATGGAAGGAGAGCAGAACAGAAAGGAATTCAAATCTTACTTAAAGTTCCCAAATACAGGACTTCATGAGCCTTTAGCGTATATTGGGGAATCCTTCCTTTCTAATCAGAAAACCTAAGAAATCAATATCAGGGGTTCAGTAGGAGAACTTTGTCATCAGAGCGCCACAAGTACAGTGTGAAACTGCTTCTCTCAGTGGTCTATAACTCACGGTTACTGCAACAGCTAATCGCCTGCCTTCCCTCAACGCGGCTCCGATGAAGTGAGCTACAAAGGAATCGGGGCCCTTATATATGTTGTGCCTGTGGGTAATTAATGATGGTTAATTGAATAATGCAACCCGGTGTATGCCCAAATACGGAGAGAAACCTCCGAGCGTCCGGTGATGCGCTAGCGCCTTACGCTACTCTCTTGCGCATGCGCACCACCGATCCAGATAGACGCATGCGCGGCAGACGCAGCTGACGCGCATGCTTCGACGGAGACACTCCGTGTAGACACGAAGCAATCGGTATTGTGTTTAAACGCCTGAAAGTAAATGGCGCTTTAAATTAAATGCACAGGGACATGGATGGAAAAATAAAGTATGCGCTAATAAGGCAGGGCATTGAGGCAATTTTATGGCCAGAGGCCAAGCAAAGTAAGCACCCATTACAGCAGTGGTGAATCAAGTTACTTTTAAGAGATGTATCTACAATTTGATGGACTGCTTTCACGTTTGGACTTAACATGCGATGATTCTTTAAGGAAATTTGTTTTGAAGAGGGGGAACTCTTGAAACTAGGTCCCGAAGGGGTACATCCTCAATCACAACTCGGTGGTACCTCGTTGTACTGATGTATTGATCCATATGAACCCAGCAAAAAACATTTGTTGTATGTAACCACATGTATACATCAACAAAATGATGATGGGTGGTCAGATCGAGTGTTACCTGAGAAGGTTCCATGGAATGGAATCGTTCAGCCCAGTGGTGTCGGTTCCCAACCGAAACACCCACCGTTGTTCTTTTTCTAGGAGACCTATCTCTGAGGGCAGTTGTTCAATTATTGTCCACTGTAGCTCATTCACACAGTGTTGATGTTCAATATAATGGGTTGACATCTTGGTCGTTAGTTTCTTACACCTGATGTTGCTTTTGTGTTCATTTAACCTGACCCTAACAGGTCTGGTGGTCATTCCCACATATTCCTTTCCACGTGGGCAGGTAATTAGATAGACTACATTTTTACTGTTGCAGTTCGTAAATGCACGCTGTTCCCATGTTGTCCCATTGGTAAAAATTAGATTCTGGCTCTTTTTCGTGAGGTGGCAGTTATTACAGTTGCCACATGGGTAGTGCCCATGTATGCCTTGCAACCTCGTCTGATCCTTGATAGGAGGGGGTGGTCTTGTGTGAACGAGTATATCTCTTAAGTTCCTACCCCTTCTGTGTGCAAAGAGAGGTTTCTCCAAAGTTAAGCCACCACTCGTTAAAGTGCGCCAATGTTTGTGGACCAATTTTGTCACTTGGTTGCTGACCGGACTGTATGTGGTAACACAAACCGTCCTGTTTGCGGCATCCTCCCTACGTGGATTGTCCTCCAGAAGGGCATCCCGGTTATTATTTCGTGCTCTGGTAAAGGCTTTTTTGATCACAGTTTCCGGATATTTTCTCTGTCTTAGTTTTGCACTAAGATCCTTGGCCTGAGTTTTGTATCTGGCCACATCAGTACAGTTCCGCCGAAGGCGTAGGAACTGTCCATAAGGAAGGTTCTCTCTCAGATGACGAGGGTGAAAGCTGTCAAATCTGAGGAGACAGTTCCTCGCCGTAGGTTTGAAATGTGTTTCAGTTTTTAACATGCCGGCTTCGTGGTAGATATTCAAATCTAAGAAAACCATGTTGGTATTAGATGCATGGTGAGTGAATTTCAAAAAGGCATTTTGATTGTTAAGCCAGTCGATGAATTCAGTTATCATGGTTGCATCTCCATCCCAGATGACCAGGATATCATCAATGTACCTTCGCCAGGTGCGAATCCTCGCCCTGTGGGGATTGTCTGGGTGCAGGATTTTCGTGGATTCCAAATGGTGGACATACAGTCCAGCCAGACTCGGGGCAAAAGTACTGCCCATGCTGGTCCCATGCTTCTGCCAGAAAAGAGTGCCCTCATATTCGAAAAAGTTTTTCGTGAGTGCCAAAGAAATGCACTCCATCACTACATTCCGTGGAGTGTGGTATTCCCAATTCGTAGAATGCAGTACCTCCTCAATGATTTGGATGGTCTCGTCGTGGGGGAGACTCGTATAGAGGCTCTCCACATCCAGGCTTAGCAACATCTGTGAAGTTGGGTCAAAAGTTTGATTATTCAACAGTTGTAGTACTGCTTTGGTGTCACGTAGATAGGTGTCAGTAGCCTGTACAAGTGGCCTCAAGAAAGCATCCACAAACTTGGATAAAGGTTCCAGGATGGATGAGATTCCGGAAACTATGGGGCGACCAGGGGGGTTCTCCAGGTTCTTGTGCACCTTAGGAATGGTGTAAAAGTAAGGAATGCGAGGGTTCCTCTGGGTCAGGAATTCGGACTCCTTTTTCGTGATCCAGTCATGTGTAAGTGCCTCTTCCACCATACCACCTATCTGGACTCTTAAAGATTCAGTGGGATCTTCCGTAAGAATCTGGTAGTTCCTGTTATCAGAAAGAAGCCGCCTGCATTCTTTGTCATAGGCTATGGTTGTTTGGACAACCACTGCACCACCCTTATCTGCTGGTTTTATAACCATGTTTTTGTTCATCCTCAATTCTTTGATGGCCTCATTTTCTGTTCTGCTCATATTCTGAAAGACCTTCTGTCTGGTTTCTAGACCTTTCAATTCCTGCATCATGGCTTTTTCGAAGGCCAGTACTTCAACAGGAAGCTGGTTGTCTAGTGGAGTAAATGTTGACTTGGGTCATTAATTACCCACAGGCACAACATATATAAGGGCCCCGATTCCTTTGTAGCTCACTTCATCGGAGCCGCGTTGAGGGAAGGCAGGTGATTAGCTGTTGCAGTAACCGTGAGTTATAGACCACTGAGAAAAGCAGTTTCACACTGTACTTGTGGCGCTCTGATGACAAAGTTCTCCTACTGAACCCCTGATATTGATTTCTTAGGTTTTCTGATTAGAAAGGAAGGATTCCCCAATATACGCTAAAGGCTCATGAAGTCCTGTATTTGGGAACTTTAAGTAAGATTTGAATTCCTTTCTGTTCTGCTCTCCTTCCATCTGAGCAGAGAGTAATGTTGGTGTTGCGTGTGTGTATGTTTGTAGTGTCCTTTTTCTTTTTCCTTTCAAGGTTCCAATTATTTTTTGGGTTCTACCTGATGTTTTTTCAGAGAAGCATGATTCTTCTCCTTCAACCTGTGATATTTAGATCTGTATGTTTATCTATGATTTTGTCTCCACAGGTTCTTACGCCAATTGGGCGCAACGACACTCACTAACATTTAACATTGTGAGGAACATTACACATTGTGGTAATTTTTATTTTCACTTTTACATCTTACATGTGAGTAAGGGGAGGGTAAGTGCATCAACCCTTGTCCTGAAGAAGGGGGCTTTGACCTCCGAAACATGTTGACTTTTAATACAGTGGTTTGATACCCTAACACGTATCTACCTAAACCACGCCCTGCACTTCTATTTTAATAATACCAGCCGGGGATTTAATAAAGTTTTTTTCTCCCATGTGCCAGGTATTTTTTAACCACTCACCTTTTCACCTCACCTCACTCACATTTTTGTAATAAACACACACCCCCACACATAGTTCACTTCAAGTGCTCCTGCGTATCCGCGAGTCGTAGCACGCCGCATCCCGTAGAGGGGTGCGAAGGCCCCGATGATGAAGCATGACACCAAGGGGCCTGTTGGTGTGTGCAGGGCTTTCAGTCCCCCATGCCCCTGCCCCATAAGTGGCCACAGATAGGCATTAAGATCTATACAGGGTTTTTAGGTGTGCGACCGGTTTTTGACCCAGCTTACCACAAAAGTGGAACAGGCCCTCTATGGATCGACTGGCACTCTGAACTCGAGCCTGCATTAATGGGGCCCAGCTCAGTTTGTTATTAAAGAGATTTCCCAGGTAATTAAAGTTGTCTACCTTTTCAATGGTAAAGTTATTTACCATGAACTTCCTGGATTTTGACCCTTTTCGGACCACAGACCATTGCGAAAGATTTTGCAAAATTTACCTTCAGATCCAGGTCCAGCATGAAGGTATTAAAGGCATCAAGACAAATCTGCATACTATTTCCTGTAAGGGTCATTAGTACCGTGTCGTCGGCATAAGAAAGCATGGGGATACTCCTACTATTTACCTTTGGAAAGTCACAGCAGTGATCCAACAAGTACTTCTCCAGGCCGTTTGTATATACTAGGAACAAGAAAGGCGCTAAAATGCAACCTTGTGCACACCCTCGGTTGAGGGAATAGATTTTGTTTTTTCCCCCCCTGGTCCGAACCTTATAGCCACAGTTGTTGCTGCATGCAATCTGCGGAGCAATGTAACTAAGGGTTCCTCAAAACCCATGTCATCCATCATTTGCCACAGCTTGCTTCTACAAACCGTGTCAAAAGCACTTGACAAGTCCATGAAGGCAAGGTGGATGGAGGAATTCTTTGCCTTCATGTACTTGCCTATAATTAGTGGCAAATTCAGACACTGTTCGACCGTCCCCTTTCCTCTTCTGAATCCGTATTGGGAGTTCACAATAAGGCCCACAGAGTCTGCCCATGTTTCTAGTCTGGCCAGGATAACCCTTCTCAACAATTTGCATGATGCATTGATTAATGATATAGGGCGATAGCATCGGGGATCACACCTATCACCCTTCTTAAAAATCGGCACCACCACTGCCTCCTTCCATGATGCAGGGATACGGCCAATAACAGCTTCCCTAAACACATTCAGTAACAATGGTGCCCATACATCAATATTATGCCTAAAAAAGTCCAGAGGCACAGCATCAGGACCAGGAGCTTTTAATAGTATACCTTTCCTCAAGGCCTCCTCCACCTCTTGCAATGTAAGCGAGGAACTCAGAGACAAAGCTGTGGATGAGGCCACCAAATCCCTAGTGTCATCCAGCAAGCCCAGAGGTGATATTGCATTTGGGTTAAAGATTTTTCCAAAATGGGCTTCCCACGATTCACCAGTAATCTGCATCACTATATTATCTTTACCATCGCTCGTAAAAAGGGGACGATTTACTACTTCCCAGAAAAGCCTACTATCTTTTAGCTCTGAGGCCTTCTCTAGATCTTCCCAAGCAAGGTTTTTTAATTCCTGCTTCCTTTTTCTAATAGCCTCTTTATAGGCCATTCTAGTCGTTCTTACCAACTCTTTATTCCTTGGTTTTTGTTGTAGGGCCATTTTTAGGGATTTGTGCGATGCAGAACACACGGCATCAAACCATCTAAAACCCTTTGATTTGTTTTTCCCAATTGGATTTTTAAGATGCTCAGCCACATGCCCACATAAAATTTCGAAATTCCTAATGACCTTTTCAGGATCGGATGTTGGCGATAAACATGACTCAATTTCAGAGCTATGGGCGTTTAAGATCTCTGGCTCTAGGCCTACAGCATCTATTTTCCCCCACACCTACTCTAATGTCCGGAGATAACCCGTCAGTATACTGGATGCAGTTAAAGATGAGTTAGAAAAGTAGCTGCTTTGACATTTTCCTTGGGGCTGAGAGGAAGGACGAAGACTGCAACTCCCGGCCAGCAGAGCGTCCAGTCGTGCTCAAAAGCGCCACGCGTCTCCCGCAGCAAGGTAGCCGGTTTGACATTTTCCTTGGGGCTGAGAGGAAGGACGAGGACTGCAACTGCCGGCCAGCAGAGCGTCCAGTCATGCTCAGAAGCACCTCGTGTCTCCAGCCGCAGGGTAGCCGCCTTAACATTTTCCTTGGGGCTGAGAGGGAGGAGGAGGACTGCAACTCCCGGCCAGCCCCGCTTCCAGCCGTGCTCAAAAGCGCCTCGCGTCTCCAGTGGCAGGGTATCCACTTTGACATTTTCCTTGTGATGAGAGGAAGGAGGAGGACTGCAGCACCCGGCCAGACCAGCTTCCAGCCGTGCTCAAAAGCACCTCACATCTCCCACAGCAGGGTAGCTGATTTGACATTTTCTTTGCGAATGAGAGGAAGGAGGAGGACTGCAACTCCCGGCCAGCCCCGCTTCCAGCCAGGCTCCAAGCGCCTTGCGTCTCCCAAGGCAGGATAGCTGCTTTGACGTTTTCCTTGGGGCTGAAAGGAAGATTGAGGACTGCAACTCCTGGCCAGCCATGCCCAAAAGCCCCTTGCATCTCCTGCGCGGGACTCGTGTGGGGATACACTCGGGCCACACCCTGGCAAAGCCCGGGCCAAGGGTGGGCCCGTCTACACCTGTGCTCTAGGTTTTCTTGTCTCTGCTTCCCTGCCCTCCAGATATTACTCTTGCCAGAGTTTCATTGGGACGCAGTATTGGAGTGTGACCCGTAGAGAATGGCAGGGGATGTTGTGACTCTTACCTGGTTTCTTTTGGACATGTGCACTCAGGTGATGTGCAGGTCAGAGCCGTCTTTCCTGTTCATTGGAGAATGCTTGTTGGCAATTCCCCTCATTCTAGCCTATTGAGTACTGTGAGCATGATGGATGCCTTTTTACAGCAACCGGTAGGGGTTGTGGACTAGGAAATAGAACTGATTACCCAGTGTCTGTCTCGTTCTCCCATCCTCTCTTCCTCATAGGGCTCCTCTGATTCAGGAGTAGGCTCCTTGATATCAGCCCAAGATGCATGTGCTGTCAAAGCACACGACCAGGCTGTGGTCACTGTGCCCTCCATTTGTTTGACTACACCCCCTGTACAGATCACAATCCAGCCACCCGTGCTTCCTGGTCTAACTCCTGGAGTGGGGAAGGAATTCGGAGGAGCAAAAAGGAAAAGCCCCTCGATAGAGGGACCTGCCAAGCGCAGGAAAAGTACTCGCCGACAATCGACCTTAACGTCACCACAAGCAGTGCCTATCTTGGACACCACGCAATTCAATTCAATAAAGTTTGCCTTGCTATCAGCGCTGGATACCAAACTAGACCCAATCCTGCCTTGCTTATCTGCACTTGAAGCAAAACTCACAAAGCTAACCGTTACATTGCATAAGCATAGTGTACTTCCTTTTACTAGACCACCTCCTTCAAACATCATGGATAATTGGTCATGTAGCAATGGTATGGGGGCCAGCACATATGTCCACGATGGGGGCCACTTCGGATCAGATAAGCCATTTATTGACTAAAGTATGTGATGTACGCAATGCCCTGATGGACTTATCCACAAACAGAATTGTCCGCAAGATCCAACAGGATAGCGGGAATGGGAGGGACGAACCGATCCTGGACCTCATCAAATTCAGGGCCCAGGAGCGGGCAGTTCCAAGAGCCTTCCTGTTGTTGGGCAGGAAGGGTTGACTACAGGGGAATTTAACAAACCTGTGCAAAGCTTGGGTACTGTTCACCTGCCACCAGAGTCAATCCCGCTTGTTGTGGTTTTAGCCAACGGGCCCCGTTGTGACCAAGAAATTAAGGAAAACTGTGACAATCTGAAAAAGAAGGTAGTGCACTGGCAGAACCTGAATATTGCACCAGGTCTGAAGGTGAAAAACCAAATACTCATGGTGGGCAGGATATCATGGGTGGGAAGTGCCAAGAAAACTTGGGATGGGGATTGTGTCATCATAGTAGTAAATAGAGAGGATCTGAAATTGGTTAACCAAGGGCACAAATTTCTTAGAAACCATGCAGGGCTGGGAGAACGGCAAATAAAAATTATTTCATCTGGATGGAGTAATAAGGAAGGCCTGGCAATTACAATTGTTCCTAAAAAGCTGGGGTGGGGGGAGGAAGATGTCTTGGATGGGAACAGGTATAGAGAGCTGGCTTACTTAGACCAGGAGGAGGAGGGGAATTTAAGTAACATCGATTAGGAAACTGGGTCGTCGCACAGCCTGCGTATCTTGTCTTGGAATATTAATGGCTACAAAAGAATGTGGCCTCAAGAGATTTTCAGAAATCTCCTCGGAAAGACCGATATCTTGTGCCTACAGGAGACATGGCTGTGCGACGAATCCCTTGTTACGGAAGGTTTTACCAGTCATATAAAACCTGCAAGAAAGAATAAAAAGGATAGGGCGTCAGGTGGTCAGATGACGCTGGTCTCCAAAAGGATAGTGAGAGACATCTTCCATCTCGACTTAACATGTATCTGGGCACTAGGGAGCAGAGTGTCGATCCTAAATAACAACATAAGGGGTGAAGGTTTTTGTATCATCAACGTGTAGATACAGAAAGGCGAAAAACATGAGTATAAAGCAGAGTTGGATCGCTTAAAAAAGGATTTAGAGAATTTACAAAACTCTACCCAGGAGATGTGATTTTAATTTTGGGGGATTTTAATCATAGACTGAATCCCCTAAAAACAGATGCCTGGAATAGTGATATACTAAAAGCGTATAATATTGAGCCTGCAATGTTCATCAGCACCGAGCTCTCAAACCAGGATGTGGAGCTTGGACGGCTGTTGGGGGCTATGGGTCTGGTTTGTGTGAACGGTAGGAAAGAAGGAGATCGGCCCGCTAAGCGGACATTTAAAATAGGACAGCAATTGTGCCCGATTGATTATGTTTTTATTCAGGCCTGGTGCTTCCACTCAATTTTACATTTTGAAATTCTTCAAGTAGAGGGCAGCGATCATTTTCCATTATTGTTAGAAATGTTGGTAAATAAGGCTCGGCCAAGACAGAAGGTGTTGAACGTCGAGGTCGAATATCCGAAGCGACTTACAACTCGGATAAGTGAAGAACATCTAAACAAACTGAAGGACTTTCAGTTAGTAGCTGACTTAGAAAACCTAGTAATGGGGGAAGAGCTACCCTGGTATGAGGAAATGATAAGACAACTTGTAGAATGCCTCAGAATAAACAGTAAACGGGGGAAGCACAGTTTGACAACGAAACTCCCATTGCATGCTACTAATAACCCATGGTTTGATGCAGATTGCCGCAAAGCAAAGGCTGCTATTAGAAAGAGCGAAAGAAGCCTTAGGCGCAGTTACAATGAATTAGACCATCAAACCCTTAAGAAACAAAGGATAAAATATAAGGCATCAATTAGAGATAAAAAAAGATCCTTTAAAGAAAATTGCTGGAAGAGTCTATTAGTGGCAATTGAAGAAAAAAATGTCAAAGGCTTCTGGAAATTGATACAGGAATGTACAGGGAAAATATCAGGGTCCATGCAATGCTCTGTTCCAGAGGATAAGTGGGTAATTTACCTCGAGGAGATCTATGGCAACTGGCCAAGGAGGGAGGCAATACAACCATCGAGTTGGCCAGGAGTGAGGGAAGAAGTAATGGAGCAGTTCTCCCTAGGTCACATCAAAATCGTGATAGCCACCTTAAATTTAACACGAGCTGCTGGCCCAGACAATCTACCCGCCATTATTATAAAAACTAATATTGATTGGTGGGCGGATTTGTTTGCAAAGACGTTCTTAAGTATACTAAAAACAGGAACATTACCAGATAGCTGGAAAGGGGCTATCATTAGACCCATACACAAAAAAGGTGATGTAAACTCCCCCAAAAACTATCGCCTGATAAATCTCTTGGACATTGGGGAAAAAGTGTTCTCTAAAATTATTTTGGGGTTGCTAAAAGATTGGGCTGAAGAAAATGGTATAGTACCTCCTGAACAGGGGGGTTTTAAAGAAGGTCACTCAACTGTGGATAATTGCTTTGCCCTCTGGGCGGTAGCGCGGAAGTCCATAGAGCAAAGGGGTAACCTGTTTTGCTGCTTTGTGGACTTCCGCGCGGCATTTGATCTTGTAAGCAGGGAGCAACTATGGTCTACCTTGAAAGGCTATAAATTACATGCAGACCTGTTAGCCCTTATCCAGGCCTTGCATACAGACATCTGGGCCCAGGTAGTCCTGGATGTGGAGGGTGGATTATCTGGTAGGATCCAGATTGGAAATGGCCTTAGGCAGGGTGCGTATTAGCCCCGTTGCTCTTTTCTTTGTTTATAGCGGACCTACCCCAGATTCTAAAAGAGGTTAGAGGGGCGAGTCCAAAGTTAGGGGGTAACCATATATCCTGTCTGCTTTATGCAGACGATCTGGTGATCATGGACCAGACGGAGATAGGTTTGCAGAGGAAACTAGATATGTTCCATAAATACTGCCTAAATAAAAAATTGGTAGTAAATATAGAAAAGACTAAAATCCTATGTTTCGGCAAAAGTAAGACCCGGTTCCCTTGGTATTTGGGTACGGAACTTCTTGAGAGGGTATCGGAATATAGATATTTGGGAGTATGGTTCACGAGTAACCTGAATTGGACCAGCCATCTGGAAGCTTTAAAAATTAGGGCAACAGCTTCTATAAAGGGCTTAAAAAGTTTTAATAGCTTCTACAGAGAATTGTCAGACGGGCCGGTTATTAAGGCCTATCTGGCAATGGTCCCCGCGCAATTCCTATATGGATCAGAGGTTCTCCTCCTCAGTGGGAAAAAAGGTTGGGATAAAGAGGAGGGTATGATCCTGAAAAGCTTATTCTCGTTACCTAAATCAGCTATGGTACAGGCAGCAAGATTGGAGATGGGAGTCACTTCCTGGGCAATTACAACCAGGATGGAATTAATACGGTTTTGGCAGCGTCTGGAGATAGGAGAGGCGCCCTGAAAAATATCACAGTGGTGAAATGAAATGAAATGAAATGAAAAGTCGTTTTATAGAGCGCAACAGTTGCCCTGAGGCGTCCAGGCGCTAAAACTAGAACAGTGTCTTCCAGAAAAACGATCCAGGGGGGATTTGAATTAATTAAACAAAAAGGTCTTGAGCTGTTTACGGAAGCTTGCTAAGTTGGAGTTGCTTCTCAAATGGCATGGAAGAGTGTTCCACAGTTTGGACGCGTTGTAGGCAAAAGAGCGGCCTCCTGATCTGGCTCTGTAGATCCTAGGGACTTTTGCCAAAAAGGCACTTGAGGAACGGAGTGGTTTGTTGGGCTGGTAGGGAAGAATTAGGGCATGATTAATTTCTGGGCCAGTCTTCCAAAAGGCTTGGTGGGCAATGCAGAGTGTCTTAAACTTTATTCTATCCCTGACAGGGAGCCAGTGGAGAGTCCTTAGGCCATGCCTTATCGAGGTTCTGCGTGGGAGTCCCAGCAAAGAGCGGGCTGCACAATTTTGTGTCCGCTGCAGTTTTTGCAGGCTGTACTCCGGAGCCCCGAGGTACAGTGAGTTGCTGAAGTCAAGGCGAGATTGAATTAAGCCTTGGATCACTATCTGCCTGGCCTCCAATGGGAGAAGAGGAAGGATTTTTTTAATCGACCTGAGGAGACCAAAGCAGACCGCAGAAACCTTAGTTGCCTGGGTATTAAAAGTCAACGATTTGTCCAACCACACTCCCAGACTTTTTATGTTATCTCTGGGAGTGGGAGGAGTGCCCATGCTCGAAGGCCATAGCAGTTCTAAGGTGGTGGGGGCTGCAGGGCCTAGGAGCATGAGCTCCGTTTTATCGTCGTTGAGTTTCAGGCAAGACATGGTCATCCAGCTCTTGACCTCCTCCAGGCACATCGCTAGGTTGGATTGTGGTTGGCAGTTGTTCCCCTGCACAAGGGAGACCACTAGCTGAGTATCATCCGCATAGGTAATGATGTTGATACCATGCGGACGAACGATCTCAGCCAGTGGCCTCATATACGCATTGAAAAGTGTAGGGCTCAACGAGGAGCCCTGCGGCACCCCACATCCCAGCGGTCTGCTTGAAGAGACGGTCGAGCTTTCAAACACCTGAAAGGTGCGGTCACTCAAAAAGGACCTAAACCAACCCAGGGCTTCTCCTGAGATTCCCAGATCGGATAGGCGGTTCAAGAGGATTTTATGGTTTACCGTGTCAAAGGCAGCGCTCAGATCGAGGAGGATCACTGCCACTGATCCACCCCGATCCAAAATCCGCCTAGCCTCTTCTGTCACTGCCAACAGGGCAGTCTCCAGGGCAGTCTAGAGAGGAAATTGTGTAGTGAATTGGTGTAGAGAGGAAATTACCTCCAGTGAGTTATCATGGGCTAAAGAAGTCAGACTCTCATTAAAGGAAGCTTATGGGAAGTTAGGAATAGAACTAGATGCCCAGTTAGGACACACCAACATAGGCAAAAAAGAACTACGGTCATTGGGAGCGGATGTGTCCCGTACATGTGATCACGAGTACCTTCGGCAAAAAATATCAGTGTCCCATATGATCCAAGTATGGACTTCAGAAGATCATCCCTACCCGTACTTGGATAGGTTGCCGAATCAGAAACTAAGAAGAGAGGTTTTAAAACTGAGAATGGGTGTAAACCCCTGTTATGTAAATACCAGGGTTAAAAACCTCATGATTAATAGTAATGGCAATTGCACATGTACGTTAGGCTCCACCTGTGACATTACTCATGTTTTATTAGACTGTAGGAGGACCCTTGATATACGTAAGGAGATTTTAGGCCCGTTATTAAAAAATTACAGGATTACGAATAGGAAGCAAGCTGCAGAGCTCCTGGTGGGGATGGGAAACCTGGATATAGCCTGCGCCTTGGGGAAATACATGATTCGAGTTAGGGAGTTCTTCCAGAATACCGAGTTATAGGCGTATGTTATCGAGACTGTACTCTAATGTATGTATTGTGTTTGGAAGGCCTAGTCAGATATGTTTTCTCTTGTGTTTTTAACATCTCAGGAGGATACTGTTAGAAATAATGTTGTTGGGGTTATCCTCCGGGAAAAGACTGAATTGCAATTTTATAAATTGTAATTCGTGTTTTTATAAAGTTTTATAAATGTATAGTGTATACTTTTATGGTTGTAATAACTCAAATAAAGTTTTAATGACTGACTGACTGACTGACTGACTGACTAAAGTATGTGATGTACGCAATGCCCTGATGGACTTATCCACAAACAGAATTGTCCGCAAGATCCAACAGGATAGCGGGAATGGGAGGGACGAACCGATCCTGGACCTCATCAAATTCAGGGCCCAGGAGCGGGCAGTTCCAAGAGCCTTCCTGTTGTTGGGCAGGAAGAGTTGACTACAGGGGAATTTAACAAACCTGTGCAAAGCTTGGGTACTGTTCACCTGCCACCAGAGTCTATCCCGCTTGTTGTGGTTTTAGCCAACGGGCCCCGTTGTGACCAAGAAATTAAGGAAAACTGTGACAATCTGAAAAAGAAGGTAGTGCACTGGCAGAACCTGAATATTGCACCAGGTCTGGAGGTGAAAAACCAAATACTCATGGTGGGCAGGATATCATGGGTGGGAAGTGCCAAGAAAACTTGGGATGGGGATTGTGTCATTATTAATTTCGACAATTCATTTATGGTTAATTCTATCCTAAATATAGCAGAGCACTTTAACTATAGGATGTGTAACTTGGCTATAATGGCATTCCCTCATGGATATTTTTATAGGCCAAGGAGTCCTTACTTTCCTTTTTCCAGCTACCCACAGGAGCAGTCCCAAGATGTGGTCCACAGGAATCATTTAGAGGTAACCACAGGAGTAACCCTCATCAATAGGTTCACGCCACTGAATTCACTAAATGGATGTGATTGATGATGTGCTGGCCCTTTAGCCATTGACACTTTACCACACCAGGGGGTGGGAAGGCCTCTGGGGTTGGAACGCAACAAGCATAAAGGGTGTAGGTTTTCCTCATGGAATATTGCAGGGATAGTGAGTAAGATAGAGGATACTGATTGACTACTCATTGTTAAACAATTTGATGTTATATGCCTCCAGGAAACCTGGCCCGTAGAGAATAGTCATCATTTGGAAGTATTAAAACTATTTTTATGCCAGTTACTCCTTCTAGGTCAGGAATAGCAAAGGGGAGTTTGCTTACCTTAGTTTCAATAGCAATCAAGAGTAGCTCTGTCCATCTGATCCATAATTCCTTCACCCTACAAGCAATGCTGCTCTGAAGTGATAACAGCAAGCTTCTGCTCCTAAACTTTTATAATCCGGGAGATGCCCATGGGCAAGTATGAAATATAGCCTGGTTTGGGGTTGTATTACAGGACTCAACTTTGAGAGAGCAGGGGTACTGCTACCTGCTCCTAGCCAGGGATTTTAACATCCAAATGTATTGAGATATCAGACAAGGGTGGGTGCAAGTCATTGTATGCGCGCAGGATGTAGGTCTGCATATGAAACACTCCACTCAGGGCAATGTTCCTAACACCATATTAAATTAATTTGACCTAATCTTGGCAATGAACAAACTGCCCCCACATAAAACTGATATTGTCCCTACGTTCATTAGGAGAGGGTGAAATTCCTTTATTGATTTTATCTTTGTCTCTGTCCCCTTTTTTCCCAGTTACGATGAGTGTTTTTAGTGATCATAACCCTGTTTGTGTCATAACAGAATGACCCAAAGTTAGTAAACCCATCAAGCAGGTTTCTGTGGTGCCTCTTAAAGCTGTAGATGGTAGGGACAGATTAAAGTGGGGTCTATTATCCCAGAACAGCTTCTCGAAGCCCTTCTATCTCAGTGTTATAGGGAGTTTGCCACTTGTATTGACAGTGAGATCTCTCCACGGACATCTTGGATGCCTTTGGATGTATCTCTAAGAGTTTAGAAAAGTTATTACAGGCCCCAGGCGGGCGTCGCCTCATTTCTGGACAAAGATGGTTCAATTGTGAATGAAAAAACTGAAAAAACAAAATGTAACAATGGGTCAAAAAGAGAAGCAACTCTCAAGACACCTGTATGTGTATTTTTAGAAGAACACAATCCCAGAATCCAAGGTATTCTTGGTGAAAAATAGTTCCCATCAGATACCCGTCCTGTACCGCCCTACATCACTTGGGATCCTTCACCAGAAGGAAGTGGAACGAACCACTTAGGATTGGGTGGATTGTGACCTAATCAAAATGTGAAGGAGTGTAGGGTGTATGGATAGACTCTTATAATGGTATCAGGGGGCATAAAGAAATCAAAAGGCAGTGCATTAAGTGCTCGCTGTGGCTTGTGAAAGTGAGGAAGTTAATATTGGGTTGAGGGAGTGGAGAAAGAATTTATTATGTTCCTACCCTCACCCAAGGTTAAAAAACAGTGCAAGTAGTAATAACAAATAACTACTGAAATTTTATATTGGTCGACATGTTTCTGCAGTATTAGGTTCAAAGGATACCAGTCTGCTTCATCAGGACCTAGCTGTTAAAGAAGTGCTACTGCTCATCTTGAAGTGTATGGTGTGTATAAAAGATCATAACACCTGAAAAACACCGATGGAAAAAAACCCAGTCAGTCAACAGTAGACGAACATACATGTAAATACAAAAAACATACAGTTAGTGGCGAAAGCTGCGAATGCACAGAGATAATCTCGTGATATTTAATTGTATGCCAAACATTTCAAGGTCATGGGTTGTATCAATAATCAACTCGTTCAACCAGGTACCTGTATCCTGGGTTTAAGCAAAGTTTTGAACACTCACCCATGTTCTGGGGAATGGACTCTCCACCTCACCCGGCAACAGCTCAGGTACAAATGGAGCACCGCTCTAATGGATGTGAACAAAAAAGAAATGAAAGAGGAAGAGCTCGCTGGAACTCAGTCTGTAAAACACCTTCCCTCTGCCACTGAGGGTTTATAACCAGAAATCAAAAAAAAACATTTTCTAATGTTTGTAGTACCCTGTGTGTACATTTACTAATGTTTGTGGTACCCTGTATGTATTCAATCATGGGCCAAAAGAAGATCTTGTGGATACTCTTTATATAGTTATATAGTTAATCTAGCAAAGCTAGTTATAGTACCCTGGGCTCTAATAGAGTCAGCACTCTTACGATCTCAAACAAAAGATAACAATCATTGTAGACTCGTATTAATGCCTGTCCTTCATCTAGATCGATTTGTAGGGACCTCCCGTTTTTAGTAATCACCCAAAAGTCCGAGCGTGGTCTCAGAGGCTCACACCTTCATCTAGATAAACTTGTAGGGACCTCCCGTTTTTAAATGATCAACCAAAAGTCCGAGCGTGATCTCAAAAAGGCTCACACCCTCCCGCATTGCTGCCGCCATCACCGCTTACCTGTCCGTCGGTACTCCGCGCCTTCCTCTAGGCTGACTGTGGGAGGTACCGACTGGACAGGAAGCGGGATATTTAAAATGACTCTGGTAGGTCAGGGAGCAGTACGCGTGCAACGTGAGCCCGCGCGTCTCTGAGCGCGTCGCAGCGCTCATGATCCATGGGAAATGTAGTCTCTGGATAGGCACAAAGTGAAAGTGTAGTCCGGAAATGTATTCCGGCGATTACAACGGGGCAAATTGTCTCCTTCTTGTGCATTTAAGGATACACACGTTGGGTTTGGTTTAAGCAAACATTTAAAAACTGCAATTTGTGGCAGAGTGATTGTATATATTTAACCGCCCTATTTGCATATTAATGCGTCTGATTTGGAATACGCACTAGAACTGGCGAAGTGATGGGCTTTTGTGGCTACTAGGTAATTCTGCCTTCTTAGTTAACAAATCATTTTGTCATTATGGGCCTGCCTCTAAGAGAGAGAAAGTAGATGACAGATGTATAACCCATGCCAAGACTAATTTAACATTGATAACCTTGGTTGTGTGCACAATGTTTTTATAGAGCCATGAGCTTAGTGGACATGGTACTAATATTCCATGCAACGTGACTTATAGGTACCTTCAGTTTTTTGTTTCACAAGAGCCCTTAAGAGAATTGATAGAAATGAGAGGGTGTTCACAGTATAATCCTACCCCATGATGGAGGATTGGTAGGAACGGAGGGTGATCAGGGTACACCTATAGTGCGTTGCACCATATATAGTAGATATAGAATTAAGATTCTGTGTAACAAAACTTACAGGGACATCCACGGGATATCTTCATTTAAACCCGTGATGTCCGTTTGGAGTTTGTACACCCATCTCTGCTCTCTGCGATGTAGAAATGTGCTGACATCAGTGATATGTTTGGGGATCATGGGCTGTTCCTGCACGGTCCATTGTAAATCTGCTGGTGCATGATGTGCCTCCAAGAAATGTTTTGTCATGCGGGTTGCTTGTTTCCCACAGCGTATTGAGCTCTTGTGCTCTGATATTCGTGTCTTCACCTTTCTAGTGGTCATGCCCACATACTTTTTTTCACAGGGACAGCTGATTAGATAAATGAGGTTAGAACTATTACAGTTCGTAAACCTCCGCTGTTCCCAAGGATGTTCTGTACCGATATCGATAGTAGTGGATTTTCGGGTCTGCGGGCATGTGAATGCCCAAAAGCCTCCAGGAATTTGAAGCAGGCCCTAGGAGTGAGGCCTTGTGACTGGGGGGCTGTAAAGCACCTCCGGAGAGCATACAAGACCGCCCTAGCACAGCTAAAGTCAGTCCTGAAGGAGGAGGCCTGGTCGTAACTATGGAGGCTAATACCTTGCGCAATTCCTCTAAATTTTGGAGCATCATAATAACACTTTTATAACTGGAGAAACGGGCAACTCAATGGACACCCATATTTTAGAGGACGATTGGATAAAACATTTTGAGGGCATTCTTTCAGAATGACCCTACACTAGTAGAAGGGCAAGAACAGGAGTTAGTCATATCTGAACGTGTCTTTTCAGCCCAGGAAGCCAGTGCTGGTGTTTTGGGACTGTATAAAAACAAGGCCACAGGACCCAATGGTACTCCCCAGAGCTATATATTGTGAAAGTGGAAACTTGGGTACCTGTATCGACAGCAGTCATTAACACCTCAGTCCAGGTTTGCCACCTTGATTCTTGAGCTTCATCAACCATAGTTCCCATGTTTAAAAAAGGCGATCGGGAAAGCACCCTTTGCTATAGACCTATTCCGCTCTAGGACTCTGTGGTAAAGGTGGTGGGTCATCTGGTGTTAGACAGACTGGTAGCCTGGGCAGACGAGAATAACATCGGAACTGAGGTACAATACGGTTTCCATCCCGGGCACTCCACCGTGGAACAATGTTTAAATTTAAACTTGGTATTGAACAAGTACAATGTGGCACGCACCGATTCGATCAACCTATCATTCATGGGTCAATCCTCAGCTTTCGATAGGGTAAACAGATTAAAGCTATGGAAGTTGATGTCCTCTATGGGTATCGATGGGGATATCATCCTGTTTTTAAGGGACCGACACAGAGATACTAAGCGGTTGTTCGCTATTCAAAAGACCCAGAAATCTGATATAAGGAGAAGGGTGCGCCAAGGGTGCATCTTCCCCCATTTCTTTTTAATTTATATATCAAATCCCTAGAAAAGGTCCTCTTGGTGGTACGAGCTGATTGTCCACAGGTGGCAAATTGTAGCTTGGTGGTTCTCCTATACGCAGAAGATGCTGTCCTCATGGTGTGGACTGCTAGGTGGTCACAGCTTTTGTTAAATTACTTTGTCCACTTCATGGGAGACTTGGATTTGCTAGTCAATCACAGTAAATCATTTAAAATGCAGGTGGACCATCGTATACCCCAGCACTTCACTTTTAAGTTAGGAACTCTGACAATACCAAAGCCAAACTTTTTTTGCTATCTGGGAGTAGTGTTTGACAACACACTGAGTTGGTCCCCCCTGATTACCCGGAAGAAGGGGGCTCTGGCTAGATGCCTCCAGAGTGGGGGGATAACCATAGGGGCTCTACTGAAGATTTATAGATCCAAGTGCATTGCGAAGGCTAGCTACAGGAGTGAGATTTGGGGTTATGCCGGGCTGGATGCACTGTAAGTGAAAGAAAACACTTTCCTGAGAAGGGTACTTTATTTACCCCAAAATGTGCTTTGTCTTATGCGGTGCACCAAAAGCTGGGGGTGGCCTTTCTGTCTGATGGAATGGCATTCCGCCCCCCAGCATTGTGGTTAAAGATCTGGGCCAAGAAAGAAGATGTTCTTGGTAGGGATATTGTAAAGGACTGCCTGTCCCGCAACAATGTTAATTTCATACGTTGGCTAAAGTATGTAAAAGATGGCCTTCATAGCTTGGGTAGGATGGATTTATTTGACAACCCAGAGGGCATAAGTAAGAAGGATATTTCTTGGGAAAAGCAATTGTTTTTTAATAGGTACTGTTGCGATAGAGAAGCAACGCAGCTGAGGAAGCTAAGTTGTGTATGTATATTGGATTAAAAACTGTACACACCATTGAACCATACCTTTTGGGGTTCAAAAGTAATCATGATCATTTTTTACTAACCAGATTTAGGTTCAATCTTTTCCATTACCTGTTGGCACAGCCTAGAGGCACTTATAGAGGCCAGAGCCTCATGCCCTGTGACTGCGACAATCGCTCTCTTCAGGACATGATGCACTTTTTAATGTTTTGCAGTTTTACGAGGTCCCTATTAAGTCTTTTATTATTCCCATTCCTAAAGCGGCTGGTTTTAGGAGGGTGAGACATGCTTTTATCTTTTTACAACTTTTATCTAACAAATCTATTTTGTATACTCTCAGTTTTTTAAGGGCTGCCATCAGGCTGAGATCAAGCTGTGATGAATTTTGTCAATAGGTGCCTCTCCTTTCTTTGCTGTTTATTATTATACTGTAACCATGTTTAGCATGGTCATCTTGTTGGAATACTCTCTGTACAGGTGGAGTTTTATTGATGTTTTTACGATTTGTATGGTTTTATTTGAAAGAACTGAATAAAGCTTGTTGTAGAGTAGATTGAGTTAGAAAAGTTATATGACCAAGACGTGATAGAACCAGCTGAAGCCATGGGATGACTGGCACCCATAGTAGAAGCAATCAAGGCTGACAGCGAAATAAGGTTGTTTGTGGACCTGGAAGGCCTTAATAGAGGGACATTGGTGAACAGATTTCCCTTACCCACCATTTCAGAAATGTTCACCGCATTTGCTGGGGCCAGGGTCTTTGCAACTCTGGATTTAGCGTCATACAATCAAGTATGGCTGTACCCCGATTCACATGACCTCACTATCATCAATACACCCATAGGGGCTTATGCATTAAAAGACATGCCCTTTGGGTTGGTATCAGCAGCATCTGTATTTCAGAGAACCATGACATCTATCCTACGTACCATACATGTGGTCTTCTAATATAAGGATGATGTGATAGTGTGTGGCATCAATAAATCAGAACTTGATGAAAAAGTCAATCTGGTGTTAGAAAGGATTAGAGAGTATGCATTGACTGTAAAGGCTGAAAATTGTAAATTTCGATGTGAGGAAATTACATACTTAGGGCATAAGGCCAGATAGAGTGGAAAAGAGCCAAAAGAAGAGTTGTGTAGTAAGGCTTATGGGTTCATTGTCGACAATTGCTAAATTAGCATGAGCTTCGCTGCCATGAGGCTGCTTTTGTGCACGGCACTGCAAGCATATATTTCACGAGACTTTGTGTGTGCCCCTTTCCACAAGAGAACTGTCTGCCTTGCAGGTTCTTTGCTGTGCTCTGAGGTTTGGTCTGCAAACGATGTTCAAGGTTAAACAACAATGCCCCTTGTTATTCTGTTCTGATCTGTCCCTCGCACCTAGACATAACATGCTACACACATCTGCACTTCTGGAAATCGTGTATTTTAATATTGCAAGCAGAACCTGTTTTTTACACACACGGAGAGACAACTTTCCAGAGAGAAGACCTGTGTTTGTCCTGCGATGTGAACATTGCATCTAGCTCTTGAGGTATGGGGGTCTGCTGACAACGCCCGGAGATCTTCTGTTTTACAATAAACAATCTCTTGTCACACGGAGGGTGGTTAGGTCATTCCGTCCTTTTCCATTATTTTCTATAACATGACATCCCCGTTTGTATTCTATGGAATTGTAACAATGCTGACTATATTGTGTTTATGCATTCTGCTGCTAATGTTGACTTGTGTACTGCACCATAGAGCACGTTAGTTGAAATAAACATTTTAAACTATACTGCATCTCTGATTTTTCACATTGTGGCCAAGTATGAGTGGCTAAGCGAAAGAGTATGTGGCTCCCACTATTTCCCAAGATAGAGTTACATGTTCTGGGTTGTCTAATCATTGGTAGCTTCGCTGTAGACGGAGACCAAATGAGACACTATAGCTAGTCGGTTAAGAATTTTGGGTACGATTGTGGTAGGTTAGTACACCGCCTATTCATGTGGTTCCGTAGTTCGAGGGTCCGTGGTTCATAGGTTCCGAACCCGTTCAATAAAGGTCGTCGGATATAGACAATTTTGGTATCAGCGGACCGCAAATAATGAGTGCGGTGTGTACGAGTGTTTTTGTCTTAATCGATCAATGAGAACACTACGTATTCAGGGATTTCGTTTGAACCCTTGGGTTCCATTTTGTGTACGGCAGCCATTTTGTGTGGTTGCCCTCACATAGGCCGATGACTACGGCCGAGCGAGTCCTTGGGACACGTACACCTTAAGCTGACTCCTGAGTGACCTGGCCGAACTGACTCCCTTGCCCGAGGCTGACCTCGCTGAGCCAGTTCCTTGTTAAGCAGCTGGTCAGATAAAGATCAAAGAGCAGGACATTGCTGAGTTTATGGTACACTGCACCCAACCTTCTATCTTGCTTCTCATCTGTTTCTGCTCCTTCCTTTACGACATAATCACTGATTTGGGTTGAGGTTTTATGATGGGTTTGCCCGGCCTGATCAAACAGGATATTGGAATGTGCCTGGTCATTTCTGGTGGGCTGGACAACGGAAAGTGGGAGTGTCGTCATGCGCTACTTTTGAAATGTCACCATGTGATTGGTCGGTATAGAGACAAAATATCGACTCCAAAATATCGACTGGACATAATATCGAGTTTTAAATATAGACTGGACAAAATATCGACTGGACATAATATCGACTACAAAAATATCGTTTTTCAGGTAAGTGAAGTAATATCGACTGTATAAAATATAGATAGCAAAAATATCGATTTTTTAATAATATATAATATTTTATAGTGTATTTTTATGTAATAATATGTGTGAATAGTGTGTATTAATGTTATAAAATATTTTATTACATGAATTTTGTTTTTATAATTGCGTAATGTAATTCTGTAGCGGGTTGTGGGTTTATAGGGGAATAGGGTGGGAAGTAATTTAATAATAATTAATTAATTAATATATGTTTGTTAAAATGTTTAATTAATAATTAATTGATAATTAATTAATATTAATTAGTTAATTAATTAATATAATTTTGAACATATTTTGTATTAGTAAATAATTGTTAATTAATTAATTGTAATTAGTTAATTACATTAATTAGAGTACATTTTTAATATATATAATTTTGTGTTATTTTTAAGTAATTAATTTGGAAAAAATAATATTAATTATTAAAATAATTATAGCTAATGTTCTAATATATTTACTTTATTGTTATTGTTAATTAATAATTAATTGGTAATTAAATAATATTGATAAATTTTGGGTAAAGGAGCATTTTTAGGGTTCAGGGTCAGTTTTCAGTTCATGGGTAAAGGGGTATTTTTAGGGTTCAGGGTCAGTTTTCAGTTCATGGGTAAAGGGGTATTTTTAGGGTTCAGGGTCAGTTTTCAGTTCATGGGTAAAGGGGTATTTTTAGGGTTCAGGGTCCGTTTTCAGTTCATGGGTAAAGGGGTATTTTTAGGGTTCAGGGTCAGTTTTCAGTTTTTGGGTAAAGGGGTATTTTTAGGGTTCAGGGTCAGTTTTCAGTTTTTGGGTAAAGGGGCATTTTTAGGGTTCAGGGTCAGTTTTCAGTTTTTGGGTAAAGGGGTATTTTTAGGGTTCAGGGTCAGTTTTGGGTTTTTGGGTAAAGGGGTATTTTTAGGGTTCAGGGTCAGTTTTGGGTTTTTGGGTAAAGGGGTATTTTTAGGGTTCAGGGTCAACAAATAAGATTTAAAAAAATTATTTTTATTATTTTCATTTATTATTTAATTATTATAATTTAATTTAAGTTGTTTTAAGTATATTTTAGTAATTAAAATGTAATATTAATTTAATTTAACACTGTTTTTAATAAAGTCGATATTTTTTACATCTATATTTTTGTTAACGATATTTTGTACTCGATATTTTTGTACTTACCTGTTTGTAGATACAAACTCGATATTTTGACTGTCGATATTTTGTCCACGATATTTTGGCAAGTCGATATTTTGTCCCTCGATATTATTTCAGTGATCCGTGATTGGTCAGTTTGTATGTAATCGATGCTAGCTTGGAATGTGATTTTTGGCATAAAAGACCATGCTCCGCTCATTGAATTTGTGCAGTCTCTAGCGAACCACCCGTGTTGTGCTTCGTAGACCTCTGTTCCTGGTTGCAGCCAATAAACTTTGGTCTTTGACGTCATCAAGAAGTGTCCTGTGTCTCTGTTTGCCGAGGCAGGGGAATCCGAAGACATCGAGCGTTATCCCTGGCGCCGCTGGGTTCTAAAACCCGGTTCTTCATTCACTGAGGTCCTGTTTTCCTGTGCATAGTTCTGTGTATGTGCAGAATCCCTACAACAATTGGTAGATTCTATTGTAAAGTTAACTCTTCTCACGAGTACTGAGGAGATTAAAACATTTCTCTGGATGATTGAATTCTATACTAAATTTATCAACTATATTGCAAGCAGGACCTTTCAGAGGAGGGCACTGCTAAAAGCTAGAGCAGACTTCGTATGGGAAAAAACATTTGAAGGGAAGTTTCAGGAAATTAAATTACATTTGAGGCTGGTCCCCAAGTTAAGATCATTTGTGCCAGGAACTGAAAATATAAAGACTTAATATATAAAGTTATACAGATGCAAGCAAGAAAGGTCTAAGAGCTGTTTTGTCACAAGAGGCGAGGAAGCAAAAGACACACAATTGATGGACATAATAAATCAAAACATTCAGCCCCAGTCAAAAGATCTGGGTTAAATCCATCATTCTTTTGCTCACCATGCCACCCCAGTTTAGACCCAGCCATATGCAAATCAGTCTTGACCCTGTGCCTTATGGGAACAGTCTGGCCTGAACTGCCAAGCCAGGTCCTCCCTGGACTGGAAACAAGCATCCTAGGACTGGTTTCGGGGTTTCACCCCTCATCAGCCAGGATAGCTTGATTCAAGTGGCACAGTGAGCCCGGGACCCACGTCGGGGCATACCTGGCGCACTTAGGGCGAGGAAGTAAAAGACACACAATTGATGGGCAGAATGCAGAACAAATCAAAACATTCACCCCCAGTCAAGAGATCTGGGTTGAATCCATCATTCTTTTGCTCACCATGCCACTCTAGTTTACACCTGGCCATATGCAAATCAGTCTTGACCCTGTGCATCATGGGAACAGTCCAGCTTGAACTGCAAAGCCAGGTCCTCCCTGGACTGGAAACAAGCATTCTAGGACTGGTTTCGGTGTATCACCCCTCATCAGCCAGGATAGCTAGATTCCAGTGGCACAGTGAGCCTGGGATCAATGTCTGGGCATACTGGCGCACTTAGGGCGAGGAAGTAAAAGACACACAATTGATGGGCAGAATGCAGAACAAATCAAAACATTCACCCCCAGTCAAGAGATCTGGGTTGAATCCATCATTCTTTTGCTCACCATGCCACTCTAGTTTACACCTGGCCATATGCAAATCAGTCTTGACCCTGTGCATCATGGGAACAGTCCAGCCCGAACTGCAAAGCCAGGTCCTCCTTGGACTGGAAACAAGCATTCTAGGACTGGTTTCGGGGTATCACCCCTCATCAGCCAGGATAGCTAGATTCCAGTGGCACAGTGAGCCTGGGATCAATGTCTGGGCAAACCCGGCTCACTTAGGGCGAGGAAGCAAAAGACACACAATTGATGGACAGAATGCAGAACAAATGAAAACATTCACCCCCAGTCAAGAGATCTGGGTTAAATCCATCATGTTTTTGCTCACCATACCACCCTAGTTTAGACCTGGCCATATGCAAATCATTCTTGACCCTGTGCCTCATGGGAACAGTTCAGCCCAAACTGCTAAGACAGGTCCTCCCTGGACCGGAAACAAGCATCTTAGGACCGGTTTCGGGGTTTCACCCCTCGTCAGCAAGGATAGCTTGATTCCAGTGGCACAGTGAGCCTGGGACCCACGTTTGGGCATACCCGGCACACTTAGGGTGAAGAAGCAAAAGACACACAATTGATGGACGGAATGCAGAACAAGTCAAAACATTCACCCCAGTCAAAAGATCTGGGTTAAATCCATCATTCTTTTGCTCTCCATGCTACCCCACTTTAGACTAGGGTTTGGCAGAATTTGTGTAGGCACGCTACGCAAAGCTCCGCAAAACCGTAAAAAATCTCTACGAGCACGCAGAATTCCGCGAACACGTGAAATTGCTTTTTCTGCCCGTTCACAATGCTTTTTTCCTGTTTGCAAATGCTGTTTGCCTGCTCGGGGGAAATATCTTGCGAACACGCATTTTGAAAGCGCAAACAAGCAAAAAATACAGCAAAGCCACGGAACGCAGAATTTTTGGCAATTCCACGTTCCCTGTGGAACGCGGAATTGCCCAAATTCCGCGAGCGGAACAGAATTTACCACACAGGCCTAGTTTAGACCTGGCCATATGCAAATCAGTCTTGACCCTGTGCCTCATGGGCCAAGCCAGGCCCTCCCTTGACCGGAAATAAACATCCTAGCACTCCGTCCATCATCTCCTTGTGTTTGTTTTGTTCACCCTAAGTTGGCAGGGTATGCCCAGACTTGGGTCCCTTGATCACTTTTGCCACTGGATTGAAGCTAGCTTGGCTGATGAGGGCTATTAGCCCAAAACCGGTCCCAGGATGCTTATTTCCGGTCCAGGGAAGACATGGCTTGGCAGTTCAGGCTGGACTGTTCCCATCAGGCACAGGGTAAAGACTTATTTGCATATAGCTGTGTCTGAACTATGGTGGCAAATTGAGCTAAAGAATGAAGATGGATTCAACCCAGATCAGTGACTGGGGGTGAGTGTTTAAAAAGTTTCAGCACTCCATCCATCATCTCCTTGTGTTTGTTTTGTCACAAGAGGCTGCAGAAGGCGAGGAAACCATCACTTTTGTATTGAGATTATCACAGGGTGCTAAAGCACACTATTCAGTGATAGAGAAGGAAGCCTTAGCTGTTTTCAAGGCAATACACAAGCTCAGGAATTTAATTCAGGGCAGCGCATTTAAGGTTAGGACTGACCTAAACCAATGAAGGAAATATTTGAAAAGAAAGGCCTGTATTTCATCTCCAGCAAGCATGGGCTGAAAATCCGTTCCGCTAGCGGAATTTGCGAATTTTTGTGGCGATTTCGCGATCTGCGAATCGCGCAAAATGATCAAAGAATTTGTAATTCGCGAGTTGGCGGATTTTTTTTGCTTGGTCGTGCTTCAAAAATACAATCTTGCGCGCGCAGCGTTGACTTACCGTGATTCTGAGTTCGCCGAGTTATTTTCCACCCGGTTTGCGTGCGCTGCGCCATTTTGGATCTGGCTGCGTGATCGCGCAAGACTTTTCGACCGCGAGTACGCCACAGCGCCCCGCCATCTTGCACCGTGAGACTTTGAGAACGCGAACACGTCAAAAGGGCCCACGATCACGCATCGCAAGAGTAAACAATTGCGAACATGTAGATGCGACGCGCAGCTGACATCCGGCGGGAGATTTGAACAGCTCGCTTTCCCGATATTTCAATAATTGCAATTCTGCACAAGAAATCTATCACTGGCAGCATAAACCTTCTGAAATTGATGATTTGGATCAGAATAACTCCTCAGATTGACATTTGGCTGCACTTTTTTGTGCAAGGAGTGCATTTTTGAGGGGTTGGGAGGAAAGAAGTTCCCCATAGTCTCCAACTTCCTGTTCCTGTCCAGCAGGCTCCTCCCACTGCTTTGTCCATGTCCTAGTCACTTTTTATTTGGATCTGGAGCTGGAAGGATTACTCTTTGTGGCTGCTGCTGGATATTTGTATTTGAGGACTTTTTGTTTGGATCACTTTTGGAGTTGAGATTTTACAAGTAAGTTGGTGTTGTTCGTTTGGGGCATTGCAGTTGCTACAACTACAATTTATAAACTTTTTCACAACTTTAAAAAAAATCCATTATGGGTAGCCACAGTATCCAGTAGGCCCAGGGTTAGTCATGGGTGCATGATACAACTGTTTATGTGATTTTTGTTGAACTTAAGTATCATTTACGGCATGGATGGCATGGAATTGAATAGCTCACTGTTATATCTATGTGAAAGTTTTTTGTAATTTTGGGGTGCATGTTAAAGCCACACTAGCCAGTAGACCCAGGGGTAGTCAGTGGTGCATGGGCAATGTCTTTCTGTGGGGTCTCTTGAATTTAAACATCATTTAAGGGCATGGATGGCATTGGATTGGGGTGATTTTTGTGTGTTTTTCGATTTTTGGGGTGTTGTTGGGGCCTGGTCCAAGGCCTGGCCATGTGGTTGGGGACCATTTTGAGGCCTGGTCCAGGGCCTGGCCATGTGGGTGGGGGTTCAGGTACCATTTTGAAGCCAGGCAGTGTGCTTTGTGCCATAGGCCTGCACCCAGTCTGCCTTGCGTTCATCAATTATGTCAGGGGTCTCCAAACCGGTCCTGGAGGGCCGGATCCATGCCAGATTTTTAAAATAACTACATGTATCTCAATGGGTATATCCAAAAAATCTGGCATGGATCCGGCCCTCCAAGACCGGTTGTTATGTTATGTTATGTTATGTTATGTTATGTTACGTTATGTTATGTTATGTTAACGCATATTTATAAAGCGTGCAGCTAGTCTAAAGAGTGTCCCGGCGCTAAACATCAAATGTCCAGTAACACAGAGCATACCAAAAAGACTACCAATAACTCATAGGTGGAAGACCCATGTTTTAAGCCTTTTCCTGAAGGTGAGAAGGTCAGAACTCTGCCTAATCTCAAAAGAGAGACTATTCCACAACTGTGAGGCAGATACATGAAAAGATCTACCCCCTATCCAGGCCCGTAATGCCCTGGGGGGTGGTAATCAAAAGTTGAGATGACGATCTCAGGGAGCGCTGAGGCAGATAAAGCTGCAATCTTTTCCCAATATAAGGAGCTCCCATCTTATGAAAGGCTTTAAAGACCAGAACCAGTGCTTTAAACTGAATTCTCTTCCGGACCGGAAGTGAAGTAGTGTGGCTCACTGGTTAGAGGCGGCAGACCCGAGAGCAGAGGACGGCCCGGGACCAGGGTTCGATTCCCGGCGCGGCAGGTTTCTGGACCAGGGTCAGCGGACTCGATAATTCTCTCGCCTCGGTGCCCACTCTGATCAGCGATCACACTCGGCAACTCTGGGCATTAGCTTGCCTCATCTTCACTAACGGCCCCACCAGACCGCCGGGGATGCCTGGTCTCACCCTGGAGATACCCATTAAGGGACCATCTCTCAGGGAAGCCAGGAAGGGTTTTGCAGCGGTCGAAGCGCCTTGGGACCCTCCGGGTAAGTAGTGCGCTATATAAATGCCTATACATACAATGGAGGGAAGACAGAAGCAGTGTGGAATGAGTTCTCGAGCTAAACAAAAAAATGGTCCTGGCAGCTGAGTTTTAGATCACTTGTAGTCGGGTCAAAAGATATACCGGTAGGCCGAGATACAAGGAGTTGACATAGTCCAGTTTGGACATTATCAGTGCCTGAACTACTGTTTTTCTGTAAGGAATGGAGAGCAAAGGAAGAAAATTACGTAGCATCCTCAACAGCGCAAACACACCCCAGCCACCAAGTGTACTTGGGCCTTCATGGAGAGGGTAGAGTCCATCTTGACTCCCAAGTTTTTCACTGTGGAAACGGCCGACGCAGGAGGAGACATATCCTTGGGCCACCATTCATGCCAGATATCCTGAGGCTGAGGCCCAAATAAAATAATCTCCGACTTCTCTGGATTGCTCTTTAAGTGATTATGGCTTAGCCAAAAAAAAACTTTGGAAAGGCAAGCGCTAATTGAGTTACCATCAAACTCAGCTCCCTTCTCACACGTAAACAACAGCTGAGTGTCATCAGCATATGACACTATCTTGGCACCAAAACTCTCAGCAAGATGGGCCAGGGGAGCCATATATAAGTTAAAAAGCGTAGGGCTCAGAATAGAGCCCTGCGGCACCCCCACGTTCAAAGGTGGAACTGCTGCCGAGAAGGGAGGGGCCCAGATGGTTTGAGAGCAGCTAGCCAAAAATGTTGAAAACAAGCTCAGCACTGTGCCCCCAATACCACTATCTTCAAGTCTTTTCAATAGTCTTGAGAGGGGCACAGTGTCAAAAGCTGCAGAGAGGTCCAGCAGCACCAACACGGCGCTGCTACCTCTGTCCAATACAGCTTTAACAGTTTCCGCAACTTCCAATAAAGCTGTCTCAGTACTAAAATTGGCTCGAAAGCCCAACTGGCTAGAATGCAGCAAGTCATTAGACTCCACAAAGTTAGTTAAAGCTTTGTTAACAAATTTTTCCAAAACCTTGGAAAAAAATGGCAAAAGCGAGATGGTCTATAATTACCTGCTACCTCAGGGTCTGCCGAAGGTTTCTTCAGCAGAGGGAGGATATTTGCATGTTTCCATCTATGTGACATCCGCCCTTCTCGTAGAGATAAGTTCAAGATGGTATTTACGCAAGGATTTAACATCTCTGCTAGCAAAGATAAGACCTTTGCTGGACAAGGGTCCGTAGGTGAGCCAGATTTTAAAGTTTCCATAAACCTCAATGATTTCTCTAGAGTGATATCAGGGAACTTCCTCAGGAAGGCTCTAGGACTAGAGCAAACCGCTGAAAGGAAGTCCTCAACACCGTTCCAAACCAGGGGTTGATCTTCAAAAGAATCCTGGATTAATTTTATTTTTTCATAAAAAAGCATGTCATTTGTTCAGTCCACTCATTAGTAGGAACAAACGTTTGGCTTATAGAAATAGGGGAATTAAAACTTCATACAACATTAAAAAGAGTTTTACTTTTATTAGCCGCCATATCTATATTTGTAGACAGAAAAAGTTTCTTTGCCTCACGTATATTTTTATGATAATTTTTCAATGTCTGTTCATAAATCAGTTTGTCTGAGGTATTATAGTTCCTCCTCCACTCTCTTTCATAGTGTTTACAGGCTCTTTTATTCTCCCTTAAAGCCTCAGAGAACCAGGGACCTGAGGATTGAGTAGATTTAATCTGTCTCACACAGTAAGGAGCCAATTCAGAAGCTTGTTGTCGTAACCAGTCCTCTAAGGTCTTAACATCCTGTTCAAGGACACCACTTAAGAGAATCGGTGACTGTCGCAATGCCAGCTGGATGACCTCAGGTGTCATCAGATGAAAAGGTCTAGAGCAATGATTCCTCTTGGCTGTATCTGAAGATTGTGACCTAACAGCAACTCTGCAAATTTTAAAATTAGTCAGATGATGGTCGGACCAAGTTAGGGCTAGTGGGACATCCATATAAATCTGATTAGAAGAGAAAATCTGGTCCAAAATATGGCCTTTGTCATTTGTTACATCACATACATATGGGGTCAGATTAAGAATATCCAACGAGTTATATAATCTAATAGGATCAGGTTCCAGGACTTTATCCATATGGATGTTAAAATTCCCCAAGACCAAACAATGGCTATATTTGGCTGCAATGGGAGAAATGGAGTGACTAATTGAGTCCAGGAAATTCTTCGCCGGACCAGGAGGGCGGTAACTTACTACTCCTGCCATAGATTGTTGAGCTGAGAAAGTTAGAAGGAAGCCCAAGCTTTCCGCCCCCTCTATCTCCACATTTATTAAAGGTATACAAGTAAAGGAGCTCTTGTATACAATAGCCAGTCCGCCGCCTCTTCCCTCTGAACGGTCTTTCCTCAATGATCTGATAGCCATGGGGGATTGCAGTAGCAATCGTAGGAATTAGAGGCATCCGTTAACCAGGTTTCAGTAAGGAACAGCAAATCAGGAAACGTGTTACTAAGCAAGTCATAGATTTAAAATTTGTGTTTTTTTAAGGTACGGACATTCAATCAAGACACCTTCCAAAATGTATCTAGGGTCTCTTGTCCCTTGACCGGGATGAGCATATCCTTATTAGCTTTTTGCTTTTTTAAACAGGGTCGGGCTGCCCATTTACAGCTATTACAATGCTTACAATCATTTTAATTTTGCCCCACAATAATCAAATGGGGTCTACATGCCCCATCCGTGTTAAGCGCTACTAGAATGTTCCTATCATAGGTAATTACAGTGGAAGATTCCAGGGTAGAACTGGCATAGTGAACGGTCCTGGGCCCTTTCGAGTCGCTGACGGGCGCAGAGGGCTTGTCTTTGGCGTACCTTCCGCACGCCAGTGGCGCACCGCTATGCGCGTCCTCTGCACACTAGCGCAGCGACCCGTTTTAAAGGGGCCAGCATCCAACCACTAGACCGCGCCAAGAGTAAAAATGGCGCCTAGCTTGTCATGGAGCTGAGGAAGCCAGGTTAGATACCCCCTGCCTCCACAATCAAATTCCCCGTTTTCAAAATTCCCTCAAAACAATTTAAAAAAATTCCCACAAGCAAGATTAAAACTACAGAATACAATTTAGAAGTAAAGTGCAGAGATTAGGTTAAAAACAAATGTTTTCAGCAGCAGCAGAGAGCAGAATGTCATGAAATGCTCGTTACTATAGACTGAGAGGCACGCACAACAAACAGTTTTAAAGGGGCCAGCATCCAACCACTAGACCGCCCCAAGAGGAAAAATGGCAGCTAGCTGGTCATGGAGCTGAGGAAGCCAGGTTGGATACCCCCTCCCTCCACAATCAAATTCCCTGTTTTAAAAATTCCCTCACTAACAATTTAAAAAACATTCCCACAAGCAAGATTAAAACTACAGAATACATTTTAGAAGTAAAGTGCAGAGATTAGGTTAAAAACTAATGTTTTCAGCAGCAGCAGAGAGCAGAATGTCATGAAATGCTCGAGTTCCTATAGACTGGGAGGCACGCACAACAACCAATTTTAAAGGGGCCAGCATCCAACTACTAGACCGCCCCAAGAGGAAAAATGGCGGCTAGCTAGTCATGGAGCTTAGGAAGCCAGGTTGGATACCACCTCCCTCCACAATCAAATTCCCCGTTTTAAAAATTCCCTCACTAACAATTTATAAAAACCATTCCCACAAGCAAGATTAAAACTACAGAATACATTTTAGAAGTAAAGTGCAGAGATTAGATTAAAAACGAATGTTTTCAGCAGCAGCAGAGAGCAGAATGTCATGAAATGCCCGAGTTAATATATGCCCAGGGGTAGTCAGTGGTGAATGGGCCATGTCTTTCTGTGGGGTCTCTTGAACTTAAACATCATTTAGGGCATGGATGGCATTGGATTGGGGTGATTTTTGTGTGTATTTCGATTTTTTGGGTGCTGTTGGGGCCTGGACCAGGGCCTGGTCATGTGGGTGGGGGCCATTTTGAGACCTGGTCCAGGGCCTGACCATGTGGGTGGGAGTCTAGGGGCCATTTTGAAGCCAGGCAGTGTGCTTTGTGCCATAGGCCTCCACCCAGTCTGCCTTTCTTTCATTCATTATGCCCAGGGGTAGTCAGTGGAGCATGGGTCATGTCTTTCTGTGGGGTCTCTTAAATTTAAACATCATTTAGGGCATAGTTGGCATTGGATTGGGGTGACTTTTGTGTGTATTTTCATTTTTGGGTATTGTTGGGGCCTGGTCTAGGGCCTGGCCACGTGGGTGGGGGCCCTTTTGAAGCCTGGTCCAGGGCCTGGCCATGTGGGTGGGGGTCTAGGGGCCCTTTTGAAGCCAGGCAGTGTGCTTTGTGCAATATGCCTGCACCCAGTCTGCCTTGCTTTCATTCATTATGCCCAGGGGTTGTCAGTGGTGCATGGGCCATGTCTTTCTGTGGGGTCTCTTGAATTTAATCATCATTTAGGGCATGGATGGCATTGGATTGGGGTGATTTTTGTGTGTATTTCGATTTTTTGGGTGTTGTTGGGGCCTGGTCCTGGGCCTGGCCATGTGGGTGGGGGCCATTATGAGGCCTGGTCCAGGGCCTGGCCCTGTGGGTGGGGGTCTAGAGGCCATTTTGAAGCCGGGCAGTATGCTTTGTGCCATATGCCTGCACCCAGTCTGCCTTGCTTTCATTCATTATGCCTAGGGGTAGTCAGTGGTGCATGGGCCATGTCTTTCTGTGGGGTCTCTTGAATTTAAACATCATTTAGGGCATAGATGGCATTGGATTGGGGTGATCTTTGTGTGTGCTTCGATCTTTTGGGTGTTGCTGGGGCCTGGTCCAGGGCCTGGCCATGTGGGCGGGGTCCATTTTGAGGCCTGGTCCAGGGCCTGGCCATGTGGGTGGGGGTCTAGGGGCCATTTTGAAGCCAGGCAGTGTGCTTTGTGCCATAGGCCTGCACCCAGTCTGCCTTGCTTTAATCCATTATGCCCAGGGGTAGTCAGTGGTGCATGGGCCATGTCTTTCTGTGGGGTCTCTAGAATTTAAACATCATTTAGGGCATGGATGGCATTGGATTTGGGTGATCTTTGTGTGTACTTCGATCTTTTGGGTGTTGCTGGGGCCTGGTCCAGGGCCTGGCCATGTGGGCGGGTCCATTTTGAGGCCTGGTCCAGGGCCTGGCCATGTGGGTGGGGGTCTAGGGGCCATTTTGTAGCCAGGCAGTGTGCTTTGTGCCATAGGCCTGCACCCAGCCTGCCTTGCTTCCATTCATTATGCCCAGGGATAATCAGTGGTGCATGAAACAGCTCTCTATGTGTGGTCTCTCTTCTATTCATTTAAACATCCATTTTGGATTAGAATTGCAATTTTTATTTTGGGTCTTTCCGTTTTTGGTTGTGTTGTGTTAATAATAATAAATGCCTAGTTGCAAATATTAATTAAAGCACAACATATGCAATATTTATTTAACTGATGTTCCTCAGGATTCCTTTGCTTTTAGGTGCACAAAGACTGAGAACCAGGAATCATCCTCATCATCATCACTTGTTGTAGTGCCAGGAAGAAGTCCTGCTGAGGTGTGTGCACAACGTCACGTGATGTCACGTGTAGCCACCGACAACTCTGCAACTCGTGCAACTGCGTCCTGCTGTTCTGACATCTGAAGAAGATGAGCCCAAAGAAAGGTGGCCTTAGCTCCTCTACCAAAAAAGTTGCCAGTGCCACTGCTAGTAGGAAGAAGCAGAAGAAGCAAGTGGCACCCCTTACCAAGGAGACTGGTGTGCCGACAGACACTTTTGTGGGGAAAAAAAAAACTACGCCTGCAGCAGCGGTGTCCGCCGGGGACCAAGCTGGGAGCAGCACCTCCACTTCATTGGTCTCAGTGCCACCACGCTAAGTTAAGCCCAAGCCCATGAGTGCCGCAGAGGCAGCCACTTTAATTGCTCTTTCACCATCGCTCAGTGATGTTGGCGTTGACTCATCTCAAAGTAGCATCCAATCAATGCAGGGTGTAACTCATCTGACGAGTGTTCAACCACAGCTGCAACAACAACCACAGGTGCAACAAGGAGAGGCACAAGGAGAGGCGCAAGGAGTGGCTCAAGGAGAGGCGTAAGGAGTGGCGCAAGGAGAGGCGCAAGGAGAGGCGCAAGGAGAGGAGCAAGGAGAGGCGCATGGAGGAGAGGCGCATGGAGAGGCACAACTGCCCACAATGCTTGTTCCTCCCAAAGTAGAGGCACATCAGGAAATCGAGATTCATGCGGAGGTATCAGCCGAGCAAGCCACTCCTCCTGATGATCCATTGTCTTCCAGATCCCCAGCAAGAAAAAGGTCAAGGAGGGCTAGTACATGTTCTTTTTCAAGCCCCCTTCCTTCTGATGATCTAGATCTTGACTGGCACCCACCAATGCAGTCTGGGAAGGAGGCACGCCATGAGCCGACAAAGCTAGGTAAAATGAAGGTTCCCGCAAGGCTTTCAGTAATGGGTGATGACGAAGAAGAAGTAGAAGTGGTGTATTCTGCTGCTGATGAACAATCTGACGATAACGACCCAGTCATCACAGTCGTCACTCCAGCCCCAGCGGGCATGCAGCAGACAGACATTTTTACCCTATCCCGAAATGCTGCTGTGCAGGATATGTGTAGCGTGGCACCACTGGTACCACCACCAGCATAGGTAACTACTACACCAACACGACCTTCAGCTTCCATATTTTCTCGTCAGAAGGCCCGCAGGGACCTCCATCCAGCTCAACCTCCATTACCTCAAGTAGTGGTGCTGTAAGTGCACAACAGAGTCAAATTCTGCCACGCCCATCCTCCACTTCATCTGGCATTGAAAGTAGCACCCCCACCACCACCAGAAATCTCAACTCCCCAGTTTTGGACTTTTTTAGTATTAGCAAAAAGGAGGAAAAGCTAGTCATTTATTCAATTTGTAAACAAGTAGTTAATCCTGGTAAGCTTGGTACTAACTATGGTACCGGAGGCCAGTGAGGTCATCTCCAAAAGCACCACATTATCCAGTGGGAGGTGCACCTAAGTAACATCCGGAAAGCCAAACGTACAAATCCGAATGTATCCATTGATATTGCATCTGATGACCAGGAGCTGCTCGTGCAGGGGGAGGTGAAGAAGCGAGAGACATTTTTTCTGGTACACACTGTACCCCTGGAAGCAGCACTGCAGTGGTAGCACCCACACCCTCTACCCCAGCAACATCTAGGAGGCACAGTAAGAGTCTGGTAGAGACACCAATGCAAAAAAGTACATCAATGAGCCTAACTGGGTTGAAGAAGTCTGGATCATCATCGCATATGAAAATGGTCCAGACCACCATTAAAAGCATGTTTTAGTCGGAGGCGCCATTTGAACGCAACCACCCAACGGCACGTCTGTATAATGCAATGCTGGCTAAAATTTTAGCGCTGGATCTTCTCCCTTTTTCTTTTGTGGAAGGGGTGGGTTTTCTAGAATTTGTGGCAACAGTCTGCTCTAAATGGAAGGTTCCTAGCTGGTCCTATTTGGCCATAGTTGCGGTTCCAGCACTACATCATGATGTGCTGGACGTGATTTTGGGCAGCTTTGCAGAAGAGTGCTGTTCACACTATCAACCTGACAACAGACATGTGGACCAGTTGTCAAGCCGTTGATTACATGTGCATCACTGCACACTGGGTCTCTTTTGCGGGGGTTAGAGAGAAGATAGCGACAGGTGTTGACAGTGTCACAATTATTCAAGCTACTCGGAAACATGCAACAGTAGCCATGTTTGCCATGGAGAAATCTCATACTGCAGTAAACGTTTTGGAGGAGTTTAACAGTAAGGTCTCTGAATGGCTGCATCCAAGAAAGCACATGATTGGTTATGTTTCCACGGATAATGGCATTAATATAGCTAAGGCACTGTCTGACGCGTGAAGTCAGCAGGAAGGACTGTACTTTGGGCAAAGCTATCCCATTGTTGCGCATGCTAGAGCACCAATTGAAGGCGGTGTCTTCAACGTTCTGAGTTGATGCTGAAAAACAAGACGCATATCAGTTGGCGGAGAGCTTATTAAGCCGCCTAGTTGACAATGAAAGGCTTAAAGCAATACATTCAGAACAACATTACATTTGTGCCACTATTCTGGATCCACAGTACAAAAAGGCACTGGCCAGCAATACATTCATTCCTTTTTCTGAAGCAGATGTTTCCAAGTACAAACATTGGCTACCTCTGTCAGCCACTCGGTTCGAAAAAGAGCGGCAGGAAATCGAATGAACCACCACAAGTACTACTGAAGCAGCAGGCCATCTGGCGTCAAGGTCCACTTCTGTGGCCGAAGGCAGTCACTTTCTCTCACAGCCGTTACAGACAGCAGCAACCGTATCATCATCATCACCTGCACCAGGCTCAGCCATAATATTGTCGGAAGCGGATTGGTTAGCTCATCATGGGTTTGCTCATTCCAGTGTTGATGCAAAGGCAACAGATGGTACGCAAAGTGGAGCACCCATGGAGGACCTTCAGTGGATTGTGCAGGCCTATCGGGATGACCCAACAGAGGCCTTCTTTGATCAGAACCCATTGGTGTATTGGTATGGGAAAAGGCCTCAAAGGCCACTGATCATCAAGCTGGCTATAAATAATTTGGCTTGCCCACTAGCAAGCATGTCTTCTGAATGTGCTTTCAGTGCTGCTGGTGCCATTGTAACTTTAAAAAGGACCTGCCTCTCTCCCAAAAATGTGGAGCGGTTAACACTGATCGAGATGAATCAGCACTTCATACCACCAGATTACAAAATACGTGAATCCACGCAGGAAGAAGAGGACGCCAACTTAGGTGACTGAAGTTCTTCTCTGTTAGCTGACCTGCTCCAGGTTCAATTCACAGAGTTTTAGGACGAGCTCTACTTCCCTGACACCTAGGCTTGAAATACTTACTTTTTTTTTCATCCCTATTCACTTTTATTTCTGTGTGTCTTTCTTTGTTTTGCAACTTTTAGCACAACAAAACTCTAATCACAACAAATCCATCAGCAGCACTGTCTTCGTCTTATTTCCATATTGAAAGTGAGGCTGTCTGCATTCCTAAAGTTCACAAGTTCACAACTCAGTCATGCTCCTCTATCCTCCTCCTCCAGACTCCCCCTATCCATTTGTTTCCCTCACGGTAGATGGCCGGACTACGCAGAATCAAGAAACTGTCACTATGCTGACTGTTACTTCTGAAATTGACACAAGAGGCTGCCCTTTGGCCCTTCACAGGTAATGAATAAAATTCTAGGTAAAGTCATTTTAAACAAAATTGATTTGTGGGAAAAGGAACATGCAATTTTATGCAACACGCAATATGGATTTAGAACAGGGAGGGGGACTGAGGAGCAGTGTCTTAATTTATACATGACTGTTTGTAAATACACTGTCGCATCCAGCGGGTCTATCCACCTAGCTTTTATGGACCTGTCCACAGCGTTCGACCTAGTAAATAGGTCGAAGCTGTGGACGATTCTTGCGGAGCTGGGGCTGGACCGTGCTCTGATTAACTTTCTAGCTTTTTTGCACAGCGACCTGACTGCATCAGTACGGATGACCACAGAAGGCAAGTGTACCACTGGGTTTAGATCAGTAAGAGGGGTTAGACAGGGGTGCATTCTGGCCCCCATGTTATTTTCCTTGTATATTAACTCTCTGTATTCTGTTCTTAAAACAGCTACCCCAGATATACCCAATATGGGAGGGTCACCGTTGCCGGTACTGATGTACGCCGATGACACGGTCCTCATTGCCAGAACCCCCAATGGTCTACAGTTGCTTCTTGACTCGTTTGGGGCCTTTATGAAAAATCTAGACTTGGTTGTAAATATGGAAAAATCGCACGTTATGTCCATTGGGAAAGGTAAAAACACCACAAAAACCCTACGATGCAATGGAGTGATTTTATCCAAAGTCAAAACATTTACATACCTTGGAGTCATCTTCGATGACATGGGTACCTGGACCCCGCAGGTTGCAAATAAAGCAATGGCCATACGGCGGTCATTTGCAGCGATATTGAGTTTTGCTAAGAGACTGGGGGGTAAACCAACTGAAGCCATCCTCAAACTGTATAGAGCCAAAACCCTGGCTCTGGCTAGATATGGGGCAGGGATTTGGGGATTCAGGGACTTGGCACTGATTCAGAAGGAAGAGAATAGGTCCCTGCGCTCACTATTAGGCTTACCACAGTCTACACCCGTCTTCTCTGTCTTAACTGAACTAGGGCAAGGTTACATTGAGGATGCCCTTAACCTGGCCCCACTACTTCTTTGGGTGAAAACGTGGCTGAACCCGAACCTGATGTTAAGCCGTCAAATTATTGCTGACTGCATGGGGAGAGACAGAGTTAAAGATATAAAATGGTTAAGCTATATTAAGTCTGTTGCTACTCATTTGGGTCGTCCTGATTTGTATAGTAATCCCGAGAGGCTATGTAAAGAGGATGTTACATGGATTAAAACACATTTTATAGAGTCTAGGAACATGCTTCGTGAAGCCCAAGAAATAGAGAAAACAACTGTTAGGGCTCACTACACTGTTGTCTCAACCATGACCATCCAGCCTTATTTGAGGGTAGTGAATAGGCCATACCACCGGTGGCTTCTCACAAAATTTCGTTTCAATCAGATGCACCTCCTTCTGGGTGATTATCCAAAATGGAACAAGCCAAGGGATCATGCCCCATGTAAATGCGATTCTTTCTCTGACCAAGACCTGATCCATTTTGTATTTTTTTGTCCTTTTTTTGCGGAGGGGAGAGAAAAATATTTACTACCGATTTTGAGAAACAGGGGATTTATGCAAGTGAAACCCGCATTGCTGTTTTTACAAATTATGGAGACACCTATTGTAATGTTTGGGGTTGCTAGTTTTTTGGTTGCAGCCATGAGAGCTAAACGACTTAGATCACTGAACACCTCATCAGCTGAATGAACCATGTAAATATTGAGATGTAGCATATTATAAAACATATTTCCTTATGATTTGCATAAATAATGTTGCTCCGTATAGTTTTAATTTGTTCTGAATATGGCAATGAACTACCACTAGAATATAAAAGTGATGTTCTAATCGAGGGATTTGATCTATCCACAAAGTTAAAGTAACACCTGAACCCGATTCATCCTGCATATATGTCCTTTTTAATGTCCTGTTTTAACATCTTTTTTAAATGTATACTACATAATGTACTGTCTTGGTGAAAAATGAATGAAATGTACGCCTACCTTTTTGTTATATGTGTTTCTGTGTTTGTAGTATACTTTTATGATTTTAATTAATCGAATAAAGTATTTTTTGACTTGACTTGACTTGAGGTAATGAATAATGAGATGGCATGCAGTGGACAACAATGGCTGTCTGGCTCTGATGAAAGCAATTGCTGTGTGTTTGTTGTGCATGAAATGAATCCTATGTATTCTGTTATTATTTAATCTTTTACACACTAAATGTAACTCAAGTCGACTCTTTTTTTTACCTTGTTTAATGCAAATTGTACTTCTAGTGCAGGGGCCACTACGTTGCATTTTTTAATATCGAAAATGTCCTTGGACTCACTGTGTATAGACTGTGACTGCATGAACAACATTGAGTTTGCCACAATACCATGATGATGATGATGAGTCTTGATGATCAAAGTTACATAATATCTTTACAGTCACTCACTGGGATGGATGGATCATCATCGTTGGTCTACGGAAGAACTATGGCCATTTCGTGAGTGGCAAACAGGTAAACAAGTCAACAACAACCACAGCAGAACTACATGTCTGTCTAGTCATGGTATGGAGTGGTCGAGCCAGTGTATTGTTGTTATGCCAGAGTCCAGACAGCAGTTCATCTAAAATTGTGGCTATGAGGCTTGCTGTATAAAATTAAATCTGCTTTGTCTGTCTGTGTGAAAGAGGTATGCTACATGGAGGTTGGTTGACTTAGTGGTGCCTGCCTTGACCGTCTGCATGGTCCTGGCATACTGTGTGCTAATTATTATCCTTGAAAAGGAGACTCAGAGTATGCACTTTAGAAATGATGCTTGTGTGTAATACTGTCGCCTCTGAAAGTGAAAGTGTTATTTTTGCACTACACACCGTACCTTTTATTTTTCCTCCGGGGTGTTTTAATATCCCTTCCTGTTTTTCCATCGAAGATTACAGGCCCGCTTTTGCCCTGTGTGATGGGAAAAACATTAGCTCAGGCTTATCATAGCTGTGAGAAGTTGGCCTGGTCTATGATGCTCACTAGTTGTGTAGGAAGGTGGATATCTGACTATGGTTACCCCCAAACTTTTTGCCTGGTGTTTAGCTGGTTTTTGACATAGTTGGCCTGGGATCCTGCTATTCAGGGCCCCAGGCTAATTGCTCACACCTTAAAATGGACTCCATGTACCTTAGGTGCATACACAATTGGAACTGGTTCACCTTATAGGCCCCTGTAACAGTGTACCATAGGTACCCAGGGCATAGGTGTAGCCAAGGCCTACCAGGGGCTGCAGCGTGTATTGTGCCACCCCTGGCCTGGCCTCCATATTTGAACCAGAAAGACCAGATTGGGATGCCGCTCCTTCTCCTTCCTCGTGGCCAAAGCATGGAACGCCCTTCCGCTCCACCTCAGACAGACAACATCGCTCCCCATCTTCGCAAGAGACCTCAAAACCTGGCTCTTCGACAGACGCCCTCCTTGATGGAATGGAACCTGCACCCCCCCCCCCTCCCACTAGCGCCTTGAGACCCTTACGGGTGAGTAGTTGCACTTTAACAAACTCCTGATTGATTGATTGATTGATTGATTGATTGACACAACTGGCTGATCACTCAGCTGGGGTAAGTTGGTGTAATCACCTCTTGCTTAGATATAGTATATCTATATCTAACCTAACTGGACACATAGTAAACTATAGGTCACTCCTATGGCAGGCCTTAACAATCCTGAAGGCAGAGTGCTTGGTTTTATGTGAGATGGTGCTCTAGCATGAGCTGAGCCTGTCTGCAGCTGTCGGGAACAACTCCCTTAACTGTTCTGGGATATTGCCATACCATATACTCTTAAGTGCATTATAATCCTCGCGGTTATATGCTAACTTTAGTTTGGCTTTATCAAAACATGTCGAGTAAGGTGTCATATGATTTGGAATACTATTCCCTCTACAGTTATATCGACGGGGATAGCATTCCACCCTTCTAGAGGGACACAACATGAACATAACCTGAACCCCGGTTAAAGTTAAACTCAAGCCTCAGCATCACAAAATGGATGCTGCCACCACAGACACAAGTCTGACCTCCTGCTGCTGGGAGTCCTTCCAGCGAGGGAGGCTTGGACAAAGGGTTTCCTGCCTTGGGAGGTGCGAGCACCACCCCAGACAGAATTTTGTGTATTGGGTAGGACAGGGCTGAATAGAATCAGACATGCCTGGGGCACACAAGATGTCCTCGTGCATAAGCCAGTCCAAACCGGTACTGGGGCTTTCCAGCCCCAGTCCTGGTGCGGAGCTGGACAAAGGAAAGGGGGTGTAACCACCCCCCTTCCTGGTCCCACCCAGAGGAGAGACCTAGCAGGTGATCCACCCCTCCGATTGGGAATAAGAGTGGGTGCAGTGCCATAGCACCTCAGATCATCCTGAATCAACTTGAAACTAACAAGACGACTGGACTTCGACATTCTGCTGCATAGAAGACTGAAGAGCATCTCCCTTGTGGCCTAGGAGTGGCCACTCTGTGAACACAGGCACCATCCAGCAACTCGACATCTGATTTGCTGCCGCCTCCTGCCGGAGCCCGAGCCCAGAGCCTGACAAGACCCAGACTCCCAGACTTCTCACAGCCCGATCCACAGTCCCTGCAAAGAAGGGACCCGTGGAGGCACCGAGAGACGTGGGACCGGACATCTCGAAAGACCCCCGAGAAGCTGACTGCGCAGCACCCAAGGCACCCTTGATGCTGTGCTTTGGGGTTTGAGAAGCCCCACCACCGAGCAACATTTGCACCGAAGATCAGCCCCCCAGCATCTCTACGATTTGTGTGGGGCCCTTTTGCACTTTGCCACTCGATGCACCATCCCGGCCACTTGCCACGTGGCTAGCGGCCATCTTGGCGTTGAAACCTACAATTTACACTGCGGGTTTGGTTGCTTCAGACTTGCCCTTGCTCCTGTAAAAAAGAGCACCCGCTCTGACCTTGCTGGTTCGAGTGATAAGCTTTCTTCACTTCCTGCGTGGCTTGCATTAGCCAAGGCCTGTTTGCTCCGATCAAGTTGCCAACACCGCCATCAGCTAGAGCCTTTGTGGGACAGCTCTTGATCAACTCCTGGACGTCCTCGACCTCTTCGTGTTCACGTGGCTGAGGAGACAAGCTGCACCTCATCGTCTGTTTGCACCCGACATCGCCTGGTTCCATCCTGGTTCCACAGTAGTCACTGGCTAGTGACTTTGAACATTGTCCCCTCTGCTTTCAGGTCTTCACCACTTCAGATCCACCCTTGGATCCACCAGAACTCTTCTCGTCTCGACGCCTGCAGCATCTTCAGCTCCAAGCACCATCGGCCTGCTTGACTGTGAGAAATTGGCCTGATATATGATGTTTCCAATTCTGGAACCACCTTGTATCAGTCCAAACAATCCCTTATGGTGTCTGGTTGTAAGTCAACCTTATAGACAAGCTATCCTAATGGTAGCATGGACTAAGCAGCCTTAAAGGCTTAACTCTAGAGGTCGTGTTAAGCAAGCTGTTTTACCAATCACAATCCTGTAATATCAAATGAAAGGACACCACACAAGTATATATTATAAAAATATATGTATTTATTACTAGAACAATCCTCTGTACTCTTTATTAGTGCAGAGGCACAAGCGTTTAAACAAAAGCACAGTTAAACATATGAAAGTTGCACAATTATGGATGCGGCCTGGGGCCACGCAAACCATATATTAAAAAAGTGGTAATAGAGATACCAATCGAACAGTGGTTAGGCCTAGGGCCTAGGGAATCGCTGGGAGCAGTCGGGACTAGCAATGCTGAAGTCGGGAAAAGCCCGCGGGATTCGGGTGCAGCGTTTAAAGCACAGGACTGCACCAATGTAAAGTCAATGGTGCGTAAAAGTTATAAAGTTATAGTTTAAGAATACTTTCGCTCAACCTAGAAGGATGAAACTTAAGACACATACACCAGAGGTGTGTACCAGTGTGGGAGCACCAGCGTTGCTGAGTTACCTCACCCACAGGAAGCGGGTGCACCGGTGCGAAGTAGTGTCGGGTTTTGTCACGCAGGTTGCTGGTGCTTGGAGCTGAAGATGCTGCAGGCGTCAAGACGATAAGTGTCCGGTGTGATCCAAGGGTGGATCGAAGTTAAAGATGATCTGAAAGCAGAGGGGACAGAGTCTGGGTCCCTTAGCAGTGACCATGGTGGAACCAGAAGGAGCTAGGCAATGTCGGGCGCTTTCAGGTCGCTGTCAGGTTGCTTCTCTCCGCTGCCACGTGGACTCTGGGGCACCGAGGATGTCCAGGAGTGGATCACGAGCTGTCCCACATAGGCTCTGGCTGTCTGCGGTGTCGGCTTCCGGATTGGAGCAACCAACCCTTGGCAAGGGCAACCCACGCAGGATCCAAAGATGGCATTACACTCGGACCAGGAGGGTCAGAGCGGGTGCTCCTTTTCAGAGGAGCGAGTGCAAGTCTGTAGCAACCAGAATCACAAGTTAGTTTTCAAGGTTCGTTGGCACAGGGGCCACAAGCCAACGGGCAAGTGACCGGGCCGACGCGTTGAGCCAAAAGATGCAGAAGGGCCCCACGCAGCACTCGGTGAGTGTAGAGGGGTGAGCTACGGTGCAAGAGAAGCTCAGGGCTGGGGCTTCTCAGACCCCAATGCACAGCTTCGAGGGTCATTCATGGGCTGCACGGTCAGCGTCTCAGGGTCTTTCCAAGATGGCGGGCCCCGCGCTTCCGGTCGCCTCCACGGGTCTCAGCTCTGCAGGTACTGTGGATTGGGCTGTTAAAAAGCAGGCACGCTTGGTCTTGTTGAACTCTGTTGCTCGAGTTCTGGCGGGAACTGCAACAAATCAAACGTCGAGGTGCTGGATGGTGCCTGTTTGCACAGGGTGGTCACTCCTTGACCACAAGGGAGATTCTTCAGTCTTCTACGTCGAGTAGGATGTCGAAGGGTCCAGAGTTTTGTTTCATAAGTTTCAGTCAGGATAATCTGAGTGCTTTGGCACTGCTCCCATTCTTATACCAATCTAGGGGGCTGGATTACCTGCTAGGTCCCGTCCTATGGGTGGGACCCAGGAAGGGGGTGGTTACACCCCTTTCCCTTTGTCCAGGTCGTGCTGGGACTGGGGCTGGTGTGCCCCAGAACCGGTTCAACAGGATTATGCAAAGGGAAGCCTTGTGCGCCCCAGGCACTGTCTGGTTTCTTTCAAACCTCCCTGCTACAATCCACTATCTCCTGTCTGGAGTGGTGTGACACCTCCCCGCGACAGGAAAGCCTTTGTCCAGGCCTCCTAGGCTGAGTTTTGGTCAGCAGTAGGAGGTCAGACTCGTGTCTGTGGCAGAAGCGTCCATTTTGTGATGCTGAGGTTCTTTTAAAATCAACCGCGTTTCAGTAAAGTAACATGTCTTCTCCCTCTAGAGGGGTGGAATGCTATCCCCGTCGACAGGACTGTTGAGGGGATAGTATTCCAAATCGTATGACACCTTACACGACATGTTTTGATAAAGCCAAACCAAAGTTAACATATAACCGCGATGGATTATAATGCACTTAATAGTATATGGTATGGCATTATCCCGGAACAGCTTAGGGAGTTGTTCCCGACAGCTGCAGACAGGCTCAGCTCATGCTCGAGCTCCAGCTCACGTTAAACCACGCACTCTGCCTCCAGGATTGATAAGGCCTTCCATAGGAGTGACTCACAGGTTTATATGTGTCCAGATACAGGTTTAGATATAGGTATACTATATCTAAGCAAGAGGTGATTACACCAACTTGCCCCAGCTGATTGATCAGCCAGTTGTGTCAATTTAAGAACCAGCCAGGGGTGGCAAAAGCTATGCTGCAGCCCCTGGTAGGCCTTGGTGGCACCTATGCCCTGAGCACCTATAGTGCATGGTACAGGGGCTGACAAGGAGTCCAGTTCCAATTGGGTTATGTACCTATAGTACATGTATGTGAATTTAGAGAGAGAACAGCAGGCTGTGGGTCTGATTAGCAGGCCCACAGCCACATTAAGTCGAAAACCAGTGAAGCAAACAGCAAAAATTGGGGTGACCATAGGATAGCAGACCCTACTCTCCTACAGTGACGAAACCCGACACTACTTCGCACCTGTGCACCCGCTTCCAGTGGGTGAGGTAACTCAGCAACGCGGGTGTTCCTACACTGGTATACACCTCTAGTGTCTAGGTCTTAAGTTTCATCCTTATAGGTCACTCGGAAGGTTCCTTAAACACTAACTTTGTAACTTTTACACACCATTGACATTGCATTGGTGTATGCGTGCACTTTCAGCACTGCACCCGAGTCCCGCGGGCCTTTCCCGACTTAGTCACTGCTAGTTCCGATCAGCTCCAGCGATTCCCAAGGCCCTAGGTTTAATTCCTTTCAGCTAGGTGGTTCTTATACCACTATTTTAGTATATGGTTTAGGTGGCCCCTAGGGCTCATCCATATTGTGCAACTTTTGTATATTTAAACTGTGTTTTGTTTTAACGCATTTGCTTCTGTGCTCATAAAGAGTATAGGGGATTTGTAGTAAATAAATATATATATATTTTCAATATATATCTGTGTGGTGTCCTTTCATTTGGTATTCAAGGGGATTGTGTATGGTAAAACAGCTTGCTTCACATGCCTTTACAGAGTTTAGCCTAAGACTGCTTTGTCCACGCTGCCTCTAGGATAGCTGGTCTATAAGGTTGACTTACAACCAATCATCATAAGGGTTGCTTGGCATGGTACAAGGTGATCACTAGAACTAGTGAGCATCATACACCAGGCCAACTTCTCACAATAGCAATCCGCAATTCCGCATCCGCCAGGCAGGCAGTGGACAGTGTGTCTGGTCACCAAGATTGATTGACGGAGCGTCAGATGGAATGGAGGAGTACAGCGAATAAGAGGAATGGCTGGATGCATGCAACTTCCCAAATTGAACAGGACAACTACAACATACAGTTACAGTATCCTCTTCACTTCTCCTTATCTTTAAAATAATGTTATTGTTGTGGACTTCTAAAAGTGCGACTCCGTGCATTTGCTATCTGCTTCAAATTCATCCCTACAGCTATTTGATAAGTTTCTTTGCTATTTTTTAAACTAATTTAATGTACTAATAAGTGTTTATTCTCTCTGAGCTCAGATAGGCAAGTGAAATTGCGTAATTACTGCAGACCTGTACTGCCAAATTGTTTATTCATAGTTAGTAAGTTGTAGTAAGTACTACTTTTCAGTAACCTAACCATCCATTTAGCAAACAACTTCATGCATGCACTTCCTTTATGTCCCTTAAAAGATGTATGGATATCTTCATATCCAAAGATTTGTTTTTCTTCATTTGTTGTTTGTCCATGCTGTGTCTTTTTTCTCTCTCCACAAAACTTTCCCAAAAACCACCATTCCCATCCAATTTTCAAACCCTAACCCCCTTCCTCGGGGTTGTGTGGTTTTCATTAAAGTGTGACTAAATGACAACAATAATTCCACACACTTGCTGGGAAGGATAAGGTCAAAAGCAACAGAAAATCAATTTCAAGGCAGGTCAGGGAATCCAAGGATATATTCTTATTCTGCTTGACACACACCCATGAGTATTTGCAAATGAAATCAGAATTTCATGTGCGCCATCGAGTGGATTCATCATTAACAACATCCTCCTCCTACACACGACGAATGCTTATGCTGCTGTGTCCTTCAGTACTATTTCTTGTAGTAGCCATACTCCACACAACAAGAAGTTAACTTTTGATGGAATACTTTAGCTTAGCTTAGGCTACAATTTATGGCACTGTTCTTGTGTACTGTACTATCTATCGTACTGTTCTAATGCTCCTCTCAGGCCACTCATTGTTTCATTTCCTTTTTTTTCATATGCTGTTACTGCCAGTGTGTACCACTACTACTACCACCTCAATGATGACATTTCATCCGTGCAGGATTCCATAGCCAACCTTAATCGTCATTTGCCATGCAGCCAGCCCTGTGCCTAGTCCTATTCTCAAACACGAATCACAGGTAAGATAAGCATTTTGGTGGAGGAAGAAAAATGGAATAGGAGGAGAGTAGAGACTGACAGCAGTACTAGTAAAGTAGTAGGACAATTGAATTCACTAACTATGTCAGTGGCACTTTTGTACAAATTTGGGTGATTACTTAGACAATTTGAATCAAGCAGCCAGTTAAGTTTCAGGAAAACAAACGTACAGTTAACCCCCCCTCCCCCACAAAACAGTAAAAACATGTATGCTATGTTTAAGTAGAAAATAAATATTTATTTTGACTCTAACAAAAATAAACTATCCCACAAGACCCGACCAACCCCCTCCCTAACCCCAACCAATGTCCATGAAATCAAATGTCCCCAAAAGTCCAAAAATATCAACGCCCAATTCCCACCCCCCAAAAGTCTTTAAAAAAGGGGCAAGGGACAGTTTCTCTACTTTCGCCGGTGGTGTCCTCCTGTGGCCAGGTGGTCACGCAGCTCTCTCCGGAGGTCGTTGAGCAGGTCTTTCTTCCTCTCCACCTCCTGCTCAAGGTAGGCCACTTGCAGGGTCAATCAGTGCATACGCGCCTTGCAGGTACTGTGGGGGGCAGCTGTTGTTTTCGCTGCTCGGCGGCGGCGGGTGGCTGCCAGACCACTGCGCCGTACCGCTGGAGTATTGCGCTGGCTGTATGACCCAGGGGATTTTTAAGGGAACAAGGGGGACCCAATTGGTAGCTGTGGACCATGGGTATCAGTTATTAAGAAAAACACAGGTCCTAAGCTAAAAGGGAGACCCTGCTATCCACCAATGCCTGACATAATCACGCTGGCGTCCTCCTCACCACCACGGAGGCCCCAGCTAGTTACCAACCCACAAACCTTTTTTTCCCCCCATTGATCCACTAGAGCAATAAATGCACCAAGCATCACGGTTATTTAAAAAATAAACAGCACGCCCTTGCAGGCACTACATCACTGCGAATCCGAATTTTGATTAAAGCGGCTCAGCTGTCTCGAAACTAAAACCGCATTGTCTTTTTGTTCTTTTTCCCTGTTTTCCTTCCTAACAGGCGTATATATTGTTTAACCAGGCAATCATATTGTTAAGTCCTGAAGATGATCCCATTTTAATTTGAGCACGGGATCGAAACGTCGACTCCTTTTAGTAGACCTACTGCTGATCATTGTACACTATTGTTTGTATGTGCTACTCTGGGAAACACTGATAATATTGATTTTAAACAGTGCCCAGATCGCTCACTTCTTTTGCCTGAAGAACCTTTCCTTTCATTTTTTTTCCTCTCTATTCCTACCTCTCCAGTATGGTGCAGGACTGTGCCTTACTGCAAAAACAGTTTGTTGCTAAATGTATTTAAAATTCTTAAACACTTGAACTGTTCTATAATAAATTCCTTGTCCGGCTGGGCAAAGGAAAAATATATAGCAGCCTATTGTGGTCTATATAGTCATTGTTTGATCATTCCCTTTTAGCTTAGGACCTTTGTTTTTCTCAATAAATGTATGACCCATGGGCAGCAGAGGAGGATGCAGCTGTCGTGGATGTTGACTGTGAGTCATCCTCCTCCTCCTGAGCCACCAGCCGCCGATATTCAGCGACAATTGCGTCTAGCTTCCGTTGCCGGGCCCGGATAGCCAACTCCTTCCTTGTTAGTTTAGAAGGAGTATCTCTATTAAGAAAGAAAAACATACTGTAACCAATACTCTTTAAGATTAACACAAAATAATTCAACAGAAAGTTGTGTCACAGTAGCACTAGCAACTTGCAAGCACAGTACATAACATTTGTGGCATGTATCTATCTAACCTCCCACTTCGTCGGCCTCGGCTCTAACATTAGTGGGAGTTTCAGGAATTCTACTAGCACTATATGGACTCACTACATTAGACTCAGACAGTACACAAGTCTTCTTCTTCTTTCTTGTTTAGCAAAATTAGTACGTAAACTTGTGGAAGCCGGCATAATGCCAGCGCAGTCAGCTTGCATCCAAGTACAAGCCATGATGATGCAGACTTGCGTTACTGTTACCAGTCCAGTACATGCAGGTGGTGAAGCTCTTACTTTTCTTTTACGGGTGGCAATGGCCATACTCTGTTGCAAGGGCTACTGCTTAATTAATTTAACTTTCACCCTGCCCTGCCCCTGACTACTACAAAAGGAAAATGAAGAAGATAAATAATATGGACATCTATCCCTTCACAAGATTTTTGCTTATATAAGGGATGACTTTAGGTGCTTTGTTTTTATTGATTGAGTGAACACCGATAGGCCACACATGAATGACAGAGTTGTAAAAAAATTATTAACAGAGGTAGTGAGTGGTCCCCGTAATCGCCGGAGGAAGGCACTTGTGAGTTGTGACTTGACTTTATAATGTGAACTATACAATATAGATACACAAATATGATGTGCTTGCAAACTACTGTTTGTCAAGGGAGTATTCTGAAAAATTACAACTTCTACTTTCCTCGGCTTTGCTACTCTGGCATGAACGTGCTTTGTTACATGATCTTCAAATTAACACTCTTTATCCAGTGACTGTCTACTCTGTCTACATACACCTATGGTATCTATGAGGAAGATACCATCCAGGCATCCATCCATTCAAAGTAAATATCAATCATTCTTCTTAATGTCTCAACTCGACAAACTTTACTTTTTCTCACTGAAAAACACCAGTTTTATTTTATTTTGTAAACCGCCAGCCATGCATCCGTGCTAGACTTGCATTTGAATTTTAACCAAAGGATATATTGTGCACGCATACAGTTTCTGTTTCACCTACCCAGGCAGTCCTATTTTCTTCCTCCTTCCACCCATCCTTGCTTCAGCCTTCAACCGTCCATGCATCAGATTCCCAGTCACCTGTGCCTGCATTAAAAAACACGTATCATTCTTTGCCAGTCATCAATTTAATTAGCTTGTCCTTCCTTGCACCCTTTTTTCCCTTTTCGTTCATCCCATCCATCAAGTTTCTCTCTGATCTGATTTGGCTTCTAGATAAAACTTTCACAGCTGAGTTGAAGTCAAATTTAGAGGAGGCCATTGGTTACTCGTCAACTCCCACCGCTAATGCTAATGCGAAGTCAAGGGTGACTGTCTTCTACCTGGTTGACAAAAACTTAGTTCTAAATTTGTAAGTCTTCTTAATAGTAAAGTGTACTTGTACTGTATAACATGTACACCCCTGCAGCGAGCCTACTCTGCAATCTCAATAAGTAAGGATTATAATAGCTTACCACCGCCCGCCACTACCAGGCATCCCCCACAGCAGTTCCTGCTGGCACCGCATCCGCCCCTGGAGTGACCACCTCCGCGCTGGCCCCGGCACTGGTGGTGGGCTGTGCCGATGGGGCTGTGCTGATAGTGTTACGGCTAGAAAATACATCTAATATTTTTAGCTGTCATATACACCACTCCCTATTTTGCCTAGGAATGAATAAATATGCTACTACATGAGCAAATTAATTAATTATTTGTGACTCTCTAGTCTAAACTAAAAATCCCCCTTTTGTAAGGGGAAGGTGTTTTTTATTCATGCTTAGCCATAACATGCTACACTTTTGCCACTGATGAATGCTTGCTTTTTAACACGCACCATTTTTCTCATAACAGACAGAAGCTTCCCCTCTACGAACAAGAGCAATATGTTACTCGGAGTCGTCATCATCACCACCAAGACTTTAAGTTCCAACCAGGTGAGGGCTCTCCCACAATTAATGTGTAAGATCAGCCACTGTTCAGTTTTCTATTTCAACAGTTCACCGTTTATTTTATATGAAGTTGATTTTAATAAATGTTTTTATATAAGGCACAATTGAAATTTAATATGCAGAGTACACACAGAGCTAGTTGTTTTACTTTTAATAAAGCTTTAAAACTTACATAGACTCTGTGGTTTTTGGTCATGAGTGAGTGAGCGAAAAGGTTTGCAATTTGCAAGCATGAGTCCGTGACTCTGAGAGGTCGGGACTCTGACTCTGTAGTCTTATGTTCTGGGTTGTGTAATCATTGGGGATCATCGCTGAATTCGGGAGCTAAATAATGACTCTGACACACTAGCTAGTCAGTAAGGAGATTGAGGGTTCAACTTCTGTTATGACTGAGGTATGTGAAAAGTCTAACTGCGCCTATTATCACCAATGCCCTATTTCTTGTCCATATTTCTGTATGTGCAGAATAGTCTCTGCAACAGTAGTAGTATGTCCTCCTATCCAATCAAAAAGTAAACGTATCTTATTCTTGGTGACCATTGACATTTTATTGATGGGTATTGTCACCGGTGGCTGTTGGGGGCTGAGAGCACCATCAGGACTTCACGCCCCAGGAGGCTGCGGGGCAAGCGGCAGGCAAGTGCCCCCTCCCCCTTGACACCTGAGGCATTCAAGAACCTCTCGCGCCTCCCGCTTCGTGGGAGACGCATTGTTACCGGCGGCTGTTGGGGGCTGGAAGCAGCATCAGGACTTCACGCCCCAGGAGGCTGCGGGGCAAGCGGCAGGCAAGCGGCCCCTCCCCCTTGACAACGGGGGCATTCAAGAAACTCTTGCGCCTCCCGCTACGCAGGAGACGCATCATAACTGGCGGCTGTTGGGGGCTGAGAGCAGCATCAGGACTTCACGCCCAAGGAGACTGCGGGGCAAGCGGCAGGCAAGCAGCCCTCCCCCTTGACACCGGGGGCGATTTAGCCAACAACCATTTCTGGCCCCACGGGATGCATGCGGGCGTGCGCCGGGCTAAGCCTGGGCAAAGGGCGGGCCGTCTGTGGCCGTCGGGGGCTGGAAGAGGCTGGGCTTGGACTCCCCCCCTAGCATCTGGTGTCTGGCTCAACAAACACAAAAGGTACTGTACACACCCCGTCGCCTCTAGTGGAGAACCCGAACTCCAACTGTGAACTCCCAGGGCCATTGTATTCAACAGCGTGCCTGGTCTAGAAAGTGGGGAGTTTTTTCACAAACGTTCCTAAATGGGGAAGAGTAAGGCCATGGAGGGTGGGGGAGTATCTACCAACAAAAAAGGGAAAAAAGCCAAGAAAGTGCCCCACGCAGCTTCTAATTGCGTGCTGACTAGAATAGAAGCTATAGTCAACGAGTCTGAAGAAGTTTTGGGTGGCAACAATAGCAATGTTTTGGCTGACGATACCTGCCCACTCGACAAAGCTCTATCACAGATACAAAGAAGAGTAGTCCCTGCTATGTTTAATAAGCAAACCCCCTACAGGCCGCCTATTTGCGAAGTACACAGTCCATCAGATATTACTAAAGAGGGACCTCATCTAAATCCTAATATTAAATCTATCACACTAGCTGAATCCCCTAAAGGGATACAACAGGATTGTGATATTGTTACCCAGGTATCCTGTTCAAATAGGTTCGCAGCCCTTGAACATGTTAATGAAGACATGACTTCAGCCCCATTGAGGGAACACACTGACATTGACATTGAAATTAGTGAGAATGTGACTAGTTGTGGCTCCTGTGGCTCCATGAATAAGGAGTTACTTGGTAGAATCAAAGAGCTTGAAAGGGAGATGGTATCCCTAAGAGACAAGGTTGAAGCTTTTACAGCTAGACGCGACTGTTCCACACCCATATCTGTTATTCAACCTCATAGGGCAGGACCAGAGAACCCTAAGGGAACTTCCCTCAGGTCACCTTTAGAACTAGGCCACAGATCGCAGGGCCGTTTAGCTACAGATAATACACCCCACAACACCGGATCATATGCTGAGTCTGTCAGAACCAGAGATCCCAAGGGTAGAGCTAAGTGCCACGCTACTATAAATGCAAAACATCATTCTCCGGCCATCCCCAAACTAGCACTGAGTAAGCAAGCTCCTAACCCCGCCAGCACTAGAACACAAGGTGATTTAATTCACCCAGTTAACATCTTCTCAACAGTATATATGACACAGGTGCCAAGACTCAACACTAATAGGGGCTATGAAAGCAGCGAAGCCTTACGCAACAAAGCTATACATTGGCTGAGGCATACAAGGGGCTGTATCCATCATACGGTAGGATATGGCAAAAGTGAGGCGAGTTTCACTGGGTAACTCTAAGACCGATTGTATTGAGATACAGCTTTACGACCAGATGATTGCAGAGAACTTACTGGCATTAGAATTTAAAACGTCCCCCCAAAGCATTCCGCTATCCAGATACAGTATTTCATACTCTGGTCTCCGGTCCGGGAGGGGAGCAACTCCGAACTGATTCTAGTTGATTGACTAGAGGAGGTGCGGGCATCTGACACCCCTGTTGATTTAGTGGGGCACATGTGCAGAGAAATTGATTTGGGTTTTGGTAGCTCCGTGCCAGGAGGAGAAGTGAGGGTGATCATAAAAGATATCACTGACTCGACAGTTCCTATGGAGGTCGCAAATGCTGGTTCAAGCACAAAAAATGCAGGGGTGATTCAATTCCTCTCCTGGAACATTGTGAGGTTAGAAAAAACCTATCTTTTCCAGAGTGGAATGAATTCAATGGTAAATACGAAGTCTGTTTGTTCCAGGAGACATGGAGTTTGTCCCCCTGCACAAGTCAGGGTTCTCTACTTATTACATCCCGGCGATTAGTTCAGGTAAAGGTCGCCCATCTGGGGTCTCCATATCTGGATTAGCATTGCGCTAAACTGGTCTGTCATTAAACATAACCTTACATCCCAGGACATTTTACACCTGACTATTAGAGGGGTCAAAAATGCTGCTCACATGGAGATTTTTAATGTATATGCTAGAGGGTCTCCAGGGGCCCAATCGACAGCTACTCTATCAGCTCTAGAGCTAGAACTGTCTTCCATCCTTCCCAACTCTGGTATCATTGTAGCAGGTGATTTCAACTGCACATTTGAACCATTGAGTGGAGATGACATTCTGGGCACTGCAGATGAGGATAACAAATGGGCTATTCCTGCTTTGAATTTAGCGCCAATAAACAATTGGTCCCAAAGGGCCATACAATTGAATGCCCTGACTCTCAAGGATAATTTAACAGCAGTCAATGGCAGGACTCACTCTGATCCCTGTGGAGCGAATACACACAATAGGATCAGTTACCCCTCTCAGATTGATTATATTCTGCTAGACGTACGTCTCTGGGGTGACCTTATTGATATGGAGGTTATGCCTAATATTGACAGTGATCATAACCGCCTGTCCATGCAAATTAGCCGAGGGGAGGACACAACCTCCATTGTGATAGATAACACTCCGATGTTGCTAACAAGTGAGATAGTACCGTCCAACTGCAATCGACGCCTTAAGTGGCACAAGGTTGCTAAGCAGGAGGAGACGCTCTCCTACATAAGGGACCTCATAGAACAGAAGATCACAGAATTTGAATTATACAATACCACCTGTGAGGACACACAAGGCTCCCAGTTCCCCAGGCTATACCAAGATACAATAGGAAGGCTGGGAGAGTTTTTTAGCATCAAAGATAACGGGGAACAGAAAGCATGTCTTCCACGACCGTCCAATTTGTGGTACTTCGCTATGTGCAGTAAAAAAAGACAGGAACTATCCACAGCACTCCGGGCAAAAGACCCCATAATGATAATAATAGCTAGGAGGGAATATGAAAGCACAATAGAGCAAGCCAAGCGCTCCTAGGTAGAATCCCACTGGCAGGAGCTTTCATCTGCCGCACAGTTGAAGGATTCAACTGTGTTCTGGGAGCTAATTAATAAAAAGGCTCCAGGAGGGGAATGGACCCGCTATCCAACCACATAACAGGCCAACAGTGGCATGACCACTTTTTTAATTTGTACTCTGGTGACGATCTGAACATATCTCAAGGTCCTTGGACCCTACTACCTACTGTTGAAACCCCTATACCAGTAGAAACCTTTGGGATCAACGAGGTGACATCGGCCATAGCAAGCATAGCGCCAGGCAAGGCGGCGGGGCCCTACGGCCTCCCTGGTGATTTATTACTGCATGACCCAAAGCCCTGGGCTCACTTCATCCTCCACGTAATGAATCTCATTGCTAGAGGACATGCTGTCCCAGATTCCTGGAAGGGTGCCGAAGTAGTGACTATCTATAAAAAGGGGAATAGGGAGGACCCTGCCAACTACAGACAGATTAGTTTAATCGATATAGTACAGAAAGTTGTTGGCAGGGTGCTCCTTATGAGGATGAGTTCCTGGATGGATGACGAAAAGGTTCGATCACATTTCCAGGCTTGGTTCAGACTGAGGGTTGGCACGATATACCAGGTCTTTAGATTTTATATGATCTATTGGAAATCCGAGATCATTGGAAAGGCAGTCTTTATTTGGCATTCATCGATTTAAAGACTGCCTTTGACCTGGTCCCCCGTGCCAAGCTGTTGCAGGTACTATTCGATCCAGGTATTCCCCCTCCGATTCTGGACTTCATCAAACATCTCCACGAGGGAAACCATGCCAGAATTAGGTGGGGCCGACAGGGCCAGCTGACAGATAGGGTAGCGGTGGCCAGGGGGGTACGCCAGGGTTGTGTTTTGGACCCAACTCTGTTCTCTCTCTTCGTTAATGGGGTGGTAGACCATTTGAGGGAGGATCCAGCCGATGCCCCAACCCTGGCTGGCGAAAAATCCCCCACTCTGCTTTTCGCCGACGATACCTTACTGGTTTCAAAAAGTGCGATGGGCCTCCAAAAACTTCTAGACTGATTTAGTCAGTTTTGCGACGCACGGGGCTTAAGCATCAATACATCCAAAACTAAGCTAATGGCACTTTCATCATCTAAACGGTTCAGGAACACTATTAAGTTGAATGGCACCCCATTAGAACTAGTCGAAGCATTCAACTATTTGGGCATACGGATTAACAATTTGATGAAGTGGAATTCCCAGTTGACCAAAATGTTGCTCAATCATACACGGGTGTCGGGGGCTATTTCAAGACACCAGCGACTCTCCTATAGCAGACCAGTAGCCCCAGCCCTTAAGGTGTATGAGGGCAAAGCATTATCATCTGCCCTCTACAGGGCGGAACTATGGGGGTGCGAGAACATCACAGACTTAGTGAGATCTGAAAATGCATTTTACAGAGGTCTGGCCTCACTCCCTCCATCTACACCATTAGTTCCACTCTGCCAGGACTATGGAAAACACCCAATTAACAAAATTGCTAGGCTTCGTCCTTTACTATTTGGGTGCGCCTGAGAAGGACCCCAGAGTTGTTAAACAATGCCACAGCCCTGAGCGAGCTCATCCAACTCGACACAGGTAATAAGATTAAATGGATCTGTAACCTTAAACAGCTTGCCAGGGACATCGGACTGGCAGAGGCATGGGAAAGCCAGACCCCGCCGCCAAAACAAGTAGCAAAGAAAGCTTACTGTGAGTAGGTATATGCAGAGGCCACACGCAACCCTAAAAGGGGCACTTTGACAGAGCACTTCTCTGATTATAAGCCCACTCCTAAATTGGAACCCTTTCTTGATTTTATCCAAACTCCGAGAGAAAGGACACTATTTTTGAGGTTGAGGCACGGAACACTCCCACTTAATGAATTTATAGCAGGGTAAAAATTAGATACTGCGAAAGATACTGTGTGCCCTGGTTGTGCAGCCCCCACTGAATCTATTTCCCACTTTCTTTTTGCTTGCCCTCTGTATAGACACGTGAGAAGAAAGTGGCTGAAACCCGTTTGCACAAACCTGGGGGACAAAAACTACAGAGAGGTGCTGCGTATTTTAAAAACTGAGACGTCCTCCCTGAGTGCAATTGGTGGGGTAGCTAAATATTTGGGTTGGGCTTGGCTGACTAGAAGCAAGCTGTTGAGGGCCAGCAACATCAATATCCAGTAATACAAGCGAACCCCCCTTCGTGCACTGTTACTTCTTTGTGTATGATATCGCTCCACTGTTTTACTGTTTTTATGAACTATTTACATGTTATTCTACTTTTGTAATCTTTTTAACGACAATTGTCTTTTTTCTGTATTGTTTGTATGGCAATATGTAACTGCTCTTATTTTAAAATTGGCATATTTTAAAGCAATGAAATTGGGTTGTTCACACTTTTATGATATTTCATATCGTATAAAGTCATACAACATTAAGAAGACTTCAATAGACATTATGGACAACCCAGAGGACTGCACTCAGGGCCTAGAGCTATTGCTGAATAGGAGTTTTGTTTAACACCTTTTGCCAACTGTGCAAGCTTAGCTAGCTACACAGGCAGACTAATAAAATAGTGGTAGCACAGAGAGTCTTAGTAGAGGCAGGATAGGAATTTAGAAATAGTCTACAAGAAGATCAAAGCCGATTTAGGAAAAAATAGAATTATGATGAACGTTTGGATTAAATAGGTGATGTAAAAATTAGAGAATTATAATTATTAATATTAACAGGAAAACCTATTGGGGCCAGCAGAAGAGCCCTCGGCGGACCTATCCTGGCCTTCCTGCTCCGCCGGCGCCGCCACCGCCACCTCTGTCCTCTTGCCCCTGGGAGGAGCTGATGTACATGAAAGAAAGACACAAACATGGTTGATTGTTGTCAACGAAATCAAACATTTAAAAAAAACAGCAACAAATTATTTTGGGGAAATAAACAACAATTGCACTAAATTTATTGACCTATCTGATGCGGTCTCCTAGGATATTAGTATTGCTGGATTCGCGGACCGTCTACTTGGAAAGCTATGTAACTCACTAAACCAACTACAAAAAGGTTCTACTAGGACTGGCAGCACTCAGCAGCACGCGAAGTGACAGACACAGTCCATAATGATTGCAGACCACTAAAAAATGTCCTACTAAATAGCAAGTCATAAAATACTCATTCAACCTATCAATCCACCACCATATCTCTTCTTAGTGGCAGGAGTACAAAGGAAGCATTACGAAATTCTGTAAAGTACACTCATACATAATCACTCAAGCCAAATGAGCACAAAATTGAAAACAAGTAAGCATAGTAGCCCCGCCACTGACTGAGCAGGCGAGCACCTGCAATCACAGAAGCTTTAGAAACATAATTTACCTGCAATGTAATCAGCAGCATTCTAGCTCTTCGGAAAAAAACTTATATTTGCAATATAACACAGAGCAGAAGAAAGCAAAGTAGTTATTTAGCTACTAGTACTCACCAAGCCCAGGGATCTCGACGCCAAGCAGGTCGTGCAGGTCTTGTTCCCGGTCCAGGATATCGGACCACAGGTATGTCACCAGGTTGTCGGTGCGCCGGACCCCAGGCTCCCGATACATGGCCTGGCACACCTTACCCCATAGCTGGCGATGCTCCTGGAGGCCATACCCGGTACCGGGCCTGCCGCCTGCTGCGACGGCCTGGGGGAGGTGGCGCTGCACAAAGAAGACCAGTGCGGCCACCTCCACCACGCTAAAGATCTCCCTAGGACTTACTAATGCCCCCCTTAACTGCCCGCAAGGGAGCGAGCTACAAGGTGCGGGACTCTTCCCCTTCGACTTGCCGGCTCCCTTTGCCATGGTCCTGGGTCAAAGAAAGAAAAAATAGGAAAGAATAGCGGAAAAAAAGTAAAGAAAAGAAAAGAGAGAGCTAAAAAAAGGTAGTTATTAAAGTAACATAAAGTTGAAAAAACCACAAAATATAGATGTAGAAAATTAGAGAGATAGATAATGAGTAAAAAAGATCAAAAAAAGTTCAAACAAACAAAGGATTACAAAGATTAAAGCTGGATAGAAAAAGCATGCCCAGAACCATAGCAATGAATGAAAAACAAGATGGCCACGCCCATTGCAACCACGTGGGTAAGTTTGCGCAATATTTTCCCTGCGAGCACCCAAAAACGGACGCGAACACGCAATTGTGCCCCGCAAGTAGGAAATGCCCAATGCGAGCATGCAACTAGCACCCGAAAATGGAAATACGCAAAGCGAACACTGAAAACAAGATGGCCACGCTCATGTACGACCACATGGGTAACTTTGCGGTTGCCGCGCTGAAAAAAATCCAGCGAACACGCAAAAATAAAAAAGCCGCAATCTCAGAAAAGTTTGCGGATTTTGCGGACCGCAAGTACCCAAATTCGTCCCTACTTAATCTCTAGTCATATCAGGAGATGGATTGTCAATTTACTTTCTCAGTATAATATATTTCAGGGACTAAGAACAAAGTAGCTGATTGTCCATGCTGGTAGATTGTGAAATGTGTGAAAATAATAATGTAGAGTTGAAGGAAGAGGATGAATCATCTGCAACTAGTGTTTATGTGATAACAGATTGAGTGTTTACCGAAAATGAATGGAAAATGGGTTCGAAGGATGAAAACATTTTAGCCTCGGTGTGACATACTATTATTAATGGGTGGACCCATCACAATAAGAACCGGAAAGAGATCAAGCCATATCGGTGTGTTATGGGGGAATTATCTGAAATATAGGGATGTTTATTTTACACATGTGTATTTGTAAAGCGCACAATTATGCAAGGATATATTGGAGCGGAATAAAATATGTTTATTGTTACCCAAATCAATGATACTCATTTTATTGACCTCAGAAAGATGAAAGCCTATGTCAACCTCCTGGGATGTGAACCTGTGACCATGAGGTCAAACACAGGCCCCTTCAGTGGTTGCATTAGTCCGCTAAGCCACAAGGGCTGGCTTTTAGAGGCACAAAGTGAATTCCCCCCGAGAAAGCTCATTGATAAGGCTCATGAAGGTCCCTTTGGTGTCTCTAAGACTAAAGAGAGGCTTAGGTTGGATTTCTGGTAGCCAGGTGTGGACATTCAACTAGAAAGGTTAACCAGAAATTGTGTAATGTGCAACAAAAGTGATGAAATCCTTTTCACTATCAATCCTCTTGCCCATGTTCGTACACTTCCTGAAAAGCCATAGGATGATCTTGCCATTGATAATGTAAATCCCTTGACTAGAAAGGTATCCACCTCATACATTGTAGATTTATTCAATACATGCTCCCAGAGGTCTGAAATAAAAATCTTCTTTGACAATCAGTACAAAGAGAATTATAAAAATCTAAATAGAAATCTTTGCAAGGGAAAATTTGCCATCCACGATTCTGTCTGACAATGAGGTCCAATTGTGTTTCCAAACAAATCCAAGAATTTCTTGAAAGCAGCGATATCAAACAGTTCCGATCTACACTGCACCACCCATAGTCTAATGGGGTAGTTGAGTTGTTTAACAGAACTTTAAAAGGAAGGAATCCAGCTTGCCAAAGCTAACAATGTGTGTTGGAAAGAAGAGATGTTTAGAAGAGTAGAATACGTCCACCTTACACCGCATCGAATTGCATATAGGACTCCTTTTGAACTACTGAGAGGGTTTGAATCCAAATTAAAAACTAGTCCCATCCTGGACGAAATGGCAAAAGGGCTGGGCTGTTGTTAACACTAGGCAATCTTTTAGACAGCAAGAAATAAGGCTCCAAGAATGGAGGAAAAGGAAATATGACTAAGACTCTCATACCAAAGAGAGTGAAGTGAAGGTAGGTGCCTGGGTAAAAATCAGATTCCCTGTGGGGACTGACAAATGGTCAAAGTTTTCAAAAAGCTCTGAGGGTGATCAAGTTATTCCGCAATGCAATAAAAACTGAATATATACAACTTGGGGAGAGTAGCGAAATGTAATCATTCAGTGGACAATGCCAAGGGATACAAATCACTGGGTAACCCGAACTGTAGCAGTGGGTTGCAGAAGATAAATACAACCAAGTGCTGGGTGGGAGGACTTGTGACATAAGTATTAGTGACGCAGTCAATATGTACCACGTAACTACGGTCAAAAGTACCAAAACATTAACTGAATGCTGACTCGACTGATAAGAGACTCACTCGCGTTGAACAAGTCCCGGTCTACGGAGATACCGCCTTCTGGTCGCATATTGGTGCACCAGACCAGATACCCCTTTTAAGAAGCTGTTAAAATATGATGACAATGTGAGCCGTTGTCCCCTCCGAGTGTTGCACCGCACGGTGGGTCAAACATCTACACGAACCGTTGGTGAACAACAGAATTCTCTTACCCTTGGCGAAATACCGACACCGAGGCACATCTCTTGCCACGTGCAGACTCACTGCTCCCAGTCCCCGTCCTGAAGAGAACCCTAAATTCCCGGGTTCGAAACGCGTCGACTCCACCACCCTGCGGTCACGCATAAGGGTGCATCTAGGAAAAGAAATGGTCTAACACCGGAGTTCCTAGCAGCGCAACCCTATATAAACCTTGCACCGCAGTGTTGTCAGGCAGGCAGGCGTCCCATTCCATCTATTCCCGCCTGTCCCATGGTTTTACATCCCCATGGACTGGTTGTCCCTTGCTTTTTGCACGAACTTTTTCACTGTTTATTAATGCAATTAAGTTGTGAACATTGTATTGATGCATTGCTATGTGTGTGTCATTTGTTTAATTTTTTGGTCATTTGCTTTCATTAGTCTTGCTTTATTTCTATTGTAAATACTGTACATTTGCATTTTTTGTATATATGTGTAGATATGGTATTCATGGAATCACTGTCGTGACAGTCCTTGGTTTGCCCTTGTGTTGTTGAAACTTTGAAAAAACAAAAAAAGAAAATAAATTTGTTTTGGTACTTTTGACCGTAGTTACGTGGTACATATTGACTGCGTCACTAATACTTATGTCACAAATTTTCCCTATCTAGCCATTTTTTTCTGTTAACTTTACTGTTGAGATCCGGGCTAGGTAGACGTAGGATCCAAAACCTTATTTGTTTCTCACTCAGGGTGGGAGGACTGGCACGTGTTCTGAGAGTCGACGTAACTAAGTAATGTGAGATTCCTCGTAGCTTTCTCCCAAAGCAGTGCTCCCGACATGTTTACTCATTGTGTGAATTAATTCAGCTATTTCCCTCTTGAGCCTATAGTTATTCAATATGGTTAGATAAATACGTTACCATGTTGTATTTGTATAACTAACTTTAGTCATTCTTGCTCTTATATCTAACTACTAAATGATGCTCTGTTATGTTCGTCTTGTTCTATTTATCATTACATATTTATATTTATTACTTTTTTTCTCTTCCTCCTTCATCTATATCACTTATGTTTTGTGAAGAAAGGAAGGTGGTATCTCTCTCTGCCCAATCGGTGACTAATGGAACCTTAGGAACAAAGTAACTTTACACTGTTAAGTTGTGCCAATGTTTGGAATGAAGACAACATCTTGACTGACTCTCTCAGCTGTGGCTGGAGTCTTTCCATTAAAGCTTATGTTCACTTCATCCTTGTGGTGCTTTCTACTTTTTCCACACAATGTGTAAATTATTTATGCAGCACTTCAAACAATAATAAAGTGAAAACACAACACCAATTTAAAAAAAATGGGCACAATTTCATAAATAATTTGACACCAAAATGACAAAAATCCATACAGTAGAATCAGAAAGTAGCAATTTTAGAAATCTAAGTGAAAATACTGCCAAAAAGCCCAAAACACCACTTGTGGCCATTTACTCATATGAGACCGGGAGAAGGTCACAATTCAGGCAAATCTCTGTCGAGCGTTGGTTAGATGTCGGGACCAGGGTAGTCTTGCTGTAAAGTTAACATTTCAATCCAGCGGAAAGAGTCCTGTTTACAGTAAAGGGGGCCTCGAACAAAAGGGAAGCATTGGGGATGGTCCTTGATTTAGTGTAAAGAGCAGGCCTGGCATAGCGGGCAGTTGTTGCTTTAGTGTGAAGTCCTTTTGTCGTTGTGAACAGTCAGGCCAGAGGTTAATGATGATGCTCCCTGTGAGCAATCAACCTTTTGAGTGAAGGGTCGGGTTGACAAAATGATGTGTTGGTGGGGAGGTTGAGCAACAATGTTTTGGCACCAGTGGGCCCGTTCGCATTTGCAAAGAGCCCTAAAACTTTAATTCAGCTCCACTCAGGACGCAACAAGGGTCCATGACCTGAATGGCACCACTTAGAGGGGACAGGGGCGTATTTCAGCTGGTTCTGGGTGCTGGTTCAGGTGATTGGGAGTCTGTTATGTGCCTGTGGCTCTGCACAGGAGGCCAGAAGACGAGCCCTTGGAGTTACTCGGGATTCTTGGGCTCAGGTGCAGGTTCAATCCCTTTGACTCTGGTATCAGGGCAGCAATCTAAAAAGGCATCAGTCCAATGAGGCAGTAGCCCAGCAGGGCAGACGACCAGCAAAGTTAGAAGTTCTTTCAACAGCACAGCATTCCTTCTTCCTGGCAGTCTCTACAGGTCCAGAAGTGAATTGATGAGTTGGTGTCTGAGATGCAATATTTATAGCAGGTTCCTCCTTAGAAGGGACCTCTAGAAGGTTCTCCCACTTCAAAGTGCACTTTTCCTGCCTCCTCTGCCCTTGCTCCAGACTAACTACTGCCATTATGTAGCTCTTGTGTGGAGTCAGAACACAGTCTTAGTATAAGTAGGGTTCTACTCAGCTCCACCCTCCCATTCTGCCAGTGATTGCCCATCCAGGCACACCTAAGCTTTCTATTGTGTGTGGCTGTCTAGAAGGCGTACACAAAGTCCAACTATCAGCTATGCCCTGTCAGGTGATCCAGAGACAGGCTGCAGGCACAAAACGACTAAGGCAGGAAAATGGCAACTTTCTAAAAGTGACCTTTTCATAATTGTAACTCAAAATCTGATTGTTCTATAAGAGAGGGTTTTTCATTAGAATTCCAAAGACACCAAACATGAACTGTTCATCTGTTCCCATTGGAAGTAACTGCTTATTAAAGATAATAGGGTAACTCAAATGTTATCCAGTGGGAGAAACAGGATTTGCAGTAGTGAAAAATGATTCCCAGGGCACGTAAAACTTAAAATTACATGTGCTACTTTTGAAATACATTGCACCCTACCCTGTGATATGTTTAGGGCTTACTTATATGTATTAAAAAGGAAGAGTTTAGCCTGGTAAAAGGTTTGTTTTGCCAGGTCAAAATTGCATTTTAAAACTGCCAACACAGGCTGCAATGGCAGCCATGAGACATATTTAATGGGCTACGTAAGTGGGTGGCACAATAAGTGCTGCAGGCCTACTTGTAGAATTTAATTTACAGGCCCTGGGCATGTGTTGTGCATTTTACTAGGGACTTATAAGTAAAAAAAATATGCCAGCTAGCAGGTAAGCCAATGTTATCAAGTTTTAAATAGTGTGCACATGCACTTTAGTTCTGGTTAGCAGTGGTAAAGCACACAGTTGTCCCAAGGCCAATGAATACGAGTTCAGCAAAATGTAGGAGGAAAGCAAAACGTCTGGGGGAAGACCACCCTAAGACTGACAGTCCCAATGCTAATATATAGTAAAAGATGTACCTAGGGCCTGTAAACTGAATGTTACTAGTGGGCTAAAGCACTGGTGAATGTAATCTAGAACATATGATAATATATGAGAATTAATTATAACAGAAATGCTTTCCACTGTGAAAAATTGAATTTGTCACTGGGGATGTATTTGTTTATACAAATCATTATTTATTCTGATTTCTTCATTTCTTCATATGCTTAGTAATCTTCACTAAGGTACAAGTATCTTAGGTGTACATATCAAAACACTTCTGACATACAATTATACGTAAATACACAAAGTGAAAAAACAAACAACACAAAGAAAAATCTATATTGTGCTGTACAAATTTTGATTTTACAATTTGCGTAGCAACCAGAATCATTATTCAGTCTTCCAGTTGTTTGGACATACTATGGCTGGGCTTCTCAATTATCACACAGTCAATACGTGAGCTAGTCTATAACAGGAACATCCGCGGAGGACACATTTTGCCCTTTGTTTCTTAGTGTGTGTACACAGAATTATCTTTTTGAAGATTTCCAAATTGAAAAAGAGAGACTCCTCCAGATAGTGGGGTTGACACATTTTGCCACATTAAATATTCAGAGCCTCTTCAGGACAATGGAAAAAAAGAGCATCCTATGAAGAATAATATATATTTCAACATATATTCAGGTGCATATTATATTAAAGACGCACCACTGACAGGAAAAAGGTCCTGTTGATCAAAGGTATTGATAAAGAACATTCTGAGCTATGAAAAGCATATGTCCGCCCGAGTGGTGCACTATGCGTCACATTGTGCCACGCATACTGAAGTGCTAGTGACATGTAGACATGTCTGTGTTGGCAAATATGTCTATAATTTGCAGCATGTTCAAGGGTAAGTAGTGCATACTGCGTAGAATAAAAAATAATAAAGACAAAGTTGTTTTGGGCAAAATGGGAGAGAGATGCATTAGGAAAGTCTGCATGCAATGGGGTAATGACCAAAAATCTGGGGGGAGCTGGAGCAACATGAGGGTGCCCCCCAGCCAAGCTTAAGTGTGTGGAGTGAAATTGGCTATAAGTCACCCGAGCTGCTGGTAGCGCAAGTGCTACCCATGGAGTAACTACAGGTGCATGCATGGACACTGGATGGCTACAGGTGAGTTGCCTAGCTCAGGTGTTCTATCTCTCTTTTATCTTCCACCACAGAACTCCTTGTGCTTTACTTGGGATTGTTTCCAACCAACGATGCCAGAAGGCAAAGAATCATCCTGGACAAGCTTAATGGAACATCGCCAGTTAATCTGGTCAGCTCCTCCTGCCTCAACACTCTATGCATGCTCTGCATTAAATTTTAATGGTTACCCATGAACACCAGACTCACTGTCACGCAAGCCTTCATCACAAGCAAAGTGGACAACAGCAAAGCACTCTTCAATGATGTTAAAATGGGGTCTCTGATTGGCGGAGGTATGCCCCTTGTCCAAGTAGGGACCCTTTTTTCTAGTTAGGGTAAGGCTCAGAGGCAATGTGTAAACTATTTGCACAAAACACATGTAATACAGTGAAAACACTACAAAAGGACACAACACCAGTTTTTTTAAAAAAGCAATATTTACCTGTGCAAGCCAAGACCAAAAACAATAAAAATCCAACATACAGTCATCAAATATTGCAAGAATGACCTGGAAATACAGCTTCTTGAAGTCAATAGCTCCATACGGGGCTATTACCGCATCAAAAGCAAACAAATCAAAACGTTCAGGCTGACCTAGGAAGCGTAGGCCAGCTATGATGTTGGGAAGACCCGCAAACAGTACATTGGAAATGCAGGGCATCATGGATCATGCGATGAACTCAGAAGAAGCGGAGTCATTGGTTACGGAGGACCTTTCAGGAGTCCTGGGGTACTTGAAGTCACACATGTTGCAAATCGAAATCCATGAGGTTGACCTCAGGAGTGCCAGCATCAGCAGGCGTCGGGTTCTTTTGTGAAGTGCAGCTGTACGGCATGTGGTGCGCTCAGGTCACGGTGCATGATGCAGCTAAGTGACAGTGTCCAGTGGCTTCGGTGAGACCAGTGCTGCGGGCGAAGCAGGGAGTTGCTCTTCGTAGTGCTGGCAGTTAACATTGCAAGCAGAGGCATTGTTGTCGCTGAAACGCTGTTGTCGGTAGGCAATCCGGGTTGATGGCTCAGGCATCAATAGACCAAGGCTGTGGTGTGGGACGAGGGTGGTGCGTTGAGTAACTTACAAGCTGTGGCATCGGTGATTCCAGGGCAGCAATGAGAAGCAAGCCAGTATGAAGAGCAGTGCCCTCAGGTCATGGAGCAAGCAGTGCCTCAGTGACGTCGTCAGTCGAGCATGGATGGAGAGACCAGGGTTGTGGTGCGAAGCGGTGCAATACTCTTTGTGGTGCCAACATGTCACAGGCTGGCAGAGGCATTGTTGACAGCGTCGGGTTGCTTTTTCCTCTGTTGCAGCACAAAACAGACCCTTCCTAGTGCTGGTAGCAGATGAACTTGAAGTCTGCTCTTCCTGAGACTTCTTGAACAGGGCGGCAGTTCTACCTCAAGCACTTGGAGACACTCAGGAAAAAAAGTTGCAGAAAGTCCAGTCCCGACCTTTCACTGCCCAAGACAGAAACAACCACTTCAGGCCAACAGAGCAAAACACACAGCAAAGTGGTAGTCCGCCTCACAGCTTATCCAGCTCTTCTTCTTGACAGGTTCATTAGTCAAAACAAGCTCTAATGTTCTGGAGACAGAGCCCCCATATTTATACCACTTTTTCCTTTGAAGCTTTTGGCAGAAATTCTCTAGTCCAACTTCACTACAGGAGGTGGAGACAGCATTGTGTAGAGCAAACACAGCCTATTCATATGCTGGTGGAAACTCCTCCCACCACTCTAAATGTAGAAAGGTCTATTCAGCCTGGCTATGAGTCACCAAGGAAAGGCAGGACACATCTCAACCCCCCTTGTGGCTGTCCAGTGTGAATGCACATTCCACCTCCTATCACTCCAAAACCAGACGCTGAATACACAAACAGGCAGAGGCACACAGGATGGGTAAGCAAGAAAAAGCCCACTTTCTAAGCCTAAACTACATTTCTCTATTTTGTGACAATTCAAATTTACACATGTAAAATGTTACAGTGCAGTCGCAATGATAGCCTCTGGGACAGACAGCCTTTCAATAGTGAAAAACGAAATACACAGTATTTCACTATCAGGATATGTAAAACACACCGGTATATGTCCTACCTTTCACCTACACCACACCCTACCCATGGGGAACCTTGGTCCTACCTCAAGGGTGCCTTACATCTAAGAAAAGGGAAGGTTAGGTCCTGGCAAGTGGGTGCACTTGCCAGGTCGACATGGCAGTAAAAGCTGTGTGCAGACACTGCAGTGGCAGGTCTGAAACACCTTTGAAAGGCAACTTGTGTGGGTGGCACAACCAGTGCAGAAAGCCCACTCGTAGCACTTGATTTACAGGCCCTGGGCACACAGTGCATTGTACTAGGGGCTTACTAGTAAATCTAATATGCAAATCATGGAAAATCAACCATAACACAATTTACAATAGGAGTACTTGCACTTTAGCACTGAGTAGCTGTGAAAAAGTGTGTAGAGTCACTTAACCAGCAAAAACAAAATAAAAAACATGAGGCCAAAACACAAAAAGTCAGGGGATGAACCTGCTAAAAATGCCAATTGCAACAGCTGGTATATCCAACCATCTCCTACACTGACTCTAGACCATTCAGAATATCACAGTGAAACTCATCCTTGACCTCCCACAGTGCACCCATATCTCACCACACCTCAGAGAGCTTGACTGGCTCCCCATCCATAAATGCAGCCAATTCAAACACCTCATACAGAAATGCAAAGTCACTGCTGAACAACGGACCAACATAGTTGAACAACAGTCTACACTTTAACCAACCCTCCGGACACCTGCACTCTACCACACTCCCACTCACACACACTCCCACATCCACAAAAGCAGAACGGTTGGTGAAGCATTCTCCTACATCACACTCAAGACCTGGAACAACCTCCCTCTCACACACACACACACACACATATCAATGCCTTCTCCTCACCTCTTAAATCTACCTGCCTGTTCCAGCGCTTGGATACTCTTATAGATGATTAGTTGCACCATACTAATCTACATAACATAATATACATTAAGCCTGACTGCTTTGTGCCAATTTACCAGTGACTGAGCGCAGGTTAAACTAGTGATTTTAGTGGCTCACCCTGACAGAGATGATCATTATTGTTTTCAGTGGGTTCTCAACCCTTCAACAATTAGCCCAATTTCTTATAATGTCCCACTAGAAGATGCCTTATCCAAAAACATCATTTAATAATCTATGGGGTCAACATGGGAGTGATGTAAGGATGACCCACCAGAGAACACAACAGCTTCTCAAAACCATTATTTAAGATTCCATGTTGTCCCAGAGAAGTAGCATAGGCAGGGCAAGATGGAAGATACAGCTACAGATTCCTACATTACCCAATAATGTAGGAATCTATGGAAGATGTGGTCCGTAACCGCACTAGTTTAATAAGATTAGTTGGGCTATGCCTGGCTATGGGGGAGGAGAAACACAGTGTTGGACATAGCGTCCCTACCTCTGAGTTGCAGGCATCTATCAGAGATTTACAGGTGCCTTTTCCAAAGCTGATAGTTGCCTACTTTTCCTAGCATATGGTGGAATAAGGGAAGGATCCTGGCCCGAGAGGCTTGCATGCTCTATGAGGGAAGATGCTGCACGAAAACACCCTTAATTAACATAATTACCATTTACCATTACTTGTGATAAATCCCTTAGGTTGTATTGGGAGTGTGGGGGAGAGGGCTTAAGAAGGAGATGGGGTATCTTGGAGACTAGATGTTTCGGTCAAAGATTGACTATTTAATCTGGGACGGTTTTGATCCAAATCTGGGAAATTGAGGGTGGCCAACCTTGCAACGGAAACAAATTGCAGACACTATGCCACATTTCAATTAACACGCTACAGAAAGTGCATTTACTTTTTACTAACTGCCCGATTCTGTCACGCCCCTTCTGATTCAGGTGGTGGAGAGGGGTTGTCTGGCATGTCTGTGAAAGGCCAACGGTTAACCGCCTTCTTGCTGATTCTCATGTGTCATGTTGCTGTTACTCAGTTCTGCTCAATTTGTAAAATTTGCATTGCTGAATTATCATGTCACCACTGTTTTAACAAATGTAATTAAACTGGATTTAGCACAATGGAAGAGCCACTGAGCAGAAGTCATGCTGTCACAATTAGCAATTTTCCAGCCTGCATAACTCCAAAACCTCTAATTGCAGCACGTTCCTTTAGCAGCAGCAGTTTTTATCCACAACAGACGTGCGATGCGAGGGATGACAGACATACTGTCACGTCTAGCATTCTCCAGGATAAACGCGAATCATTACAGTTTTCGTGGCTAGATCTCCGTTGTATTCACGGTGGTTAAAATGCTATTATTGCATACTGTTTTTAGTGATGCTTGTAATGAATGTTGGGTATTATACGTCATAATAACGTATAATGTGCACTTAAATGTGTCACCTAATCCCTGATTCTTGCCATTATGAGCCTTGATACCTTTCATCTGTATTTGGAAAATAGTTGATGAAAATGGCATTAAAAAGAAGCATATTACATCATTGCTTTTAAACCAGCAGATCTGTAGGGTGTTGTATGTAGTCAACAAATCTGGTGGACTAAATTCTGTTCGGTTTGATTTTTCCATTCAAGACAGCAGAGGCCTGAGCATGGAGAAGGCCAGAGAAAGTAGACAACTTTAGAGGTTATAAAAACATAACAAACAATAGAACAAAACAATATTAAAAACAGTGATACTGAAGGCATAAATATTTGTACATTAACTAATTTAATTGAGTTAAAAGAAGTGACAAAATATTATAAGTTTTCCGAAAAGTCTAAGTAAAAATGAAGCTTTCTGGCTGCAGAGAACTACAACTCGACTGAAGGGCTCGTATTAGTTGTTCCTCGGACCTATGAACGTCCCTGTTTCGACTACTAAGAGAGGCTCAATCATAATAAGTAGAGACTCTGCCCTGCCTGGCTAGCATCTCTATGCCTACAGTGCATCTGCCTGCGCACCTGGAACCCCGAGGTACCATGGATGATGTACCATTGACTTAAGAGCTTCCGACAAGATATGCAGTTTAATCTCAGCTGTTGGATCATCACCTCTGTGTGAAGTAAGGAACTATGGGGCAGATTTACAAACCCTTGCGCTCCTTTTGCGTCACTTTTCCCATGTTAAAAGTGACGCAAAAGTGGTGCAAGGAGCTTGTAAATCTGCCCATATGAGTTTAGGGAGGTCGGAGCTATAACTCCACTCTGGCAAACTATAAATAACAAATAAAGCCCATTTTCAGTGGGACCCAGGATAACGCTGTATTAGTTGTTGAGGACAAACAATCCTCCAGGTCATACCAGTTTTATGACATATTATCAATAGCAAAAATATTGCAATTCCATAAAAATTGCAAAAATATTATTGGGAACCAAAATACTGTGGGACTTACTATGATGTCGGGCAGACAACACTGTTTTGGGTTGGGACTGCCCAACCTTAGGTTGGCGGTTGCAACCACAGTACTTAGTGGGCGGGTGGAAACAACAACTTTTCAATGGAAGCTGGTGCAGCTGGTGGAAAAATCCCACTAGCTTCCTTTGAAAAATTGATGTTTTCAAACATCCCCGCACCCTATGTCAGGCACCTCACGGTGACTACCACACGGTGCCAGGATGTTTAGGAGGGCACGATAGGTGCCCCTCAGGCACAATTACGGAAGACCAGGAGGTAAGGGGGTCTTGCAAGGGACTCAGTGTCGCTTTCCCACAGCCTTTCCATGTTGGAAAGGACGACATGGAATGCCTGTTGGAAATCAACATATGAATCCTGATGGCAGAGCCACCGGCATTAACCCGTTCCATGCTGAGGACGGCCCGGTCATCCCATTTGACGGTAGGCGTGTGCGGAGGATGGCCGGAGGCCGTCCACACCCCGCCCACTGAATAAAATGTCCGCAGCAGAATTCGCACCGCTGTCAAAGGATTAAGGAATTATTAAGTGTTTCCAACGCTCCAACAAGCTCCTTCAGCATGTCGGAAAGTTTTGGATGGCCCCTCCGCCCGCTGCCTCCGACAGCACACATCATTATGCGCCGGTTTGACTGCAGCAGCAGATTACGTCAGACTGCAACATACGAGCCGTCGGTTGAGGTTGGACCACCATCGAAATCAGGCCCTGTGTTTACATACATTGTATGTAAACTAGAAAACTATTGAGAGAAAATTATCGTGGACCAGAATAGCCTCCAAAAATCATTTAAGCATTTCAATTTTACTAAACAGAACATTCTATTTCATTCAATTCATATGTTGAAGTTTAACAGAATATGATTAAAAAGAAAGATATATCACAGCTCAAGTGGCCCTCCGCACCTGTCTATAGTAAACGTATTGCAGAAGAGTAGCCTCAAAAAATGTTTACACCTACTCTTCTGCCTCCCACCTACTCAGCATCAACAAATGGTTGGATAGTGCGCAGACAGACGTGGCATATGCAGAAGAGAGACGAGCGATGGGCAAACGGTCACTGGTAGACAATCTATAGCCATACGGGAATAGGTCACTTATCCCCAGCGCCTAAATTGTTATCCAATTATGGTGGTGGACAGTTTGATGGATGGGCTGATGGGGGAAGTTGACTCGAGTGACCCCACTGTGGCATGGAATTTCTATATGCCAAGGAGTGACACTGCCTGGGTTCCGCGCATCGGACCTAATTGGTCTATCCACATTTTGTGACATTATGAAGGGAACGGTGCTCAGAGCCTTTCAACAACTGCAAGATAAGTACCCGCTTTACTGTAACCAATTTAATAAGCATTTACATCTTAGACATGCCCTGACACCATATATTAAGGATCTGACGGATTTACCGGAGTGAAACCCATTAGAAGGGCAGCTACTAATGTGTGATATGGATGCTCACAAAATCAGACAATTATACCAAACTCAGATCACACATAGTCACACCACTCTGAGCGTGTTGTGGGAGACCTAGTACAGAGATATCTAGGACCTAAATTAGGATGACTGGACAGCAGCCCTGGCGGCTCCTCGAGGTGCTAACATTGCATCCCTTTATCGCCTTATTCCGTTTAAAGACCTGCACTGAGCATACTACACAAGGACCTGCCTTCAGCGTGTGCGAGTCATATCTTGCCCCACATGTCTCCTCTGTAGCAGGGAGGAGGGGACCTTCCTCTACAGGGTATGGAGCTGCACAGCACTCCTGCCCTTCTAGCTCAGCATGACCTCTTGCCTGGCTAAAGTGTTGTCCTAAAGTGTTGTCCTAGCAGACACTGCTTGAACCCAAGTTAGTTCTCCTGCATAGCACATCAGTGATAGATATAAAAAAACACCTCTTGTTTTTTTGGGATTAACATTAGCTGAGCGAGATAACACCAAACATTGGAAAGGGGTTCTCCCCACCCAATGTGGGTCGGTAAAAGGGCGTCATGGACAGATGTATGGGGATGGGACTAGAAGTATTTCAGATGCAGGGTTGCCCTCAGAAACATAACAAAATCTGGAAGAGGTGGGCAGATTACAGAGGTATTGACTTGCCCTTTACTCAGCCCTCAGAATCCCTCATAGAGCAGGAAATACGTTCATATAGTAATGGATGCAACAACAGCCTGTAGCTTTAATTATTCCACTTCTGTGGACTGATATTCTTTGGGGTTTGGAGTGTAATATGTGGTCTGTGCCTAGGTTTATGAAGTTCAGTCCTGTTGGTATTGCTCAGAACTGGGCAATGCTTGATAGGTTTGTATATACAGGCTTTCTGGCCAAGTTGTACTAACAATACAATCTCAATAACATTTGTTATCAAAAACTAAAATAAAGATATTTTATGAAATCCTAATATGAAATAAAATTTAGAAAACAAAATAAGTTTTAAAATATATAAAACATTATTAAACAATCAATAAAAAATGGTATCATCTTTAGTAATAAGAAAAATTAAATATATTGAATGAACATATTTCATGTTAAATACACAAATTAAACTGAAAATGCATGTTCTCAAAGATATCATTGCTAATTATTTAATTTTATAAAGATTTTGATATTTAAAAACAATATATATAAAAAAATAAAATTAACACTCCTAACTATGCAATAGTATCGAAAATGTTAGACTTTGGGGAGGGGATGTCCCACTTCAGCAATGGTAAGGAAGGTGACAGACACTGAAGGGGTTGGGTTTACTGTTATTGCTCCAGTCTTAACAATTGTAAGGAAAATGTTGGACACCTGAGGTTTCCGAGTTCCTATTCCAACTCCAACATAAGCAAAGTAGGGAAAGTGTTGGACTTTGGAACGGAAAAACGACTGCATAAATATCTATTAAACCAGATTTGGACTTGAAAGCTGAACATTAAGAATTTAAACTGAATCATGTCAGTCCTGTAATGAATGTGTACCAAATTAGATGGGGTCAGCAGGGCCAAAAAACATCTCGGATACCTGTTGACAGGGGTGTCCGCCAGGGGTGTGTGCTAGCTCCCACTCTGTTTTCTTTATATCTAAACGGAGTGGTTGAGCATCTTCTCCAACTACCAGCAGATGCCCCCTCCCTGGCGGGCAGAAAAATACCAACGCTCCTGTTCGCAGATGATACCTTGCTGATCTCAAAATCCCCGAAGGGCCTTCAAACCCTGCTAACAAGATTCCAGGGCTTTTGTGACACAAGGGGCTTGGCTATCAATATTGGTAAAACCAAGTTCCTTGTGTTGAATCCCCCCAGGAAAACAGTCCACCCTCCATCTATAGATGCCGTACCCCTAGAAAGGGTGAGGGAATTCGACTATCTAGGAATCAGGCTTTGCGACTCCATGTCCTGGAAGGCGCACCGTCAGAAAGTCATCTTGACTCATAGGAGGGTGACAGGCGCCCTCCTAAAAGAACACCGCGCCTCACCCCTCAAACCAATCGGGGTGATACTTGACATCTATAAGGCAAAAGCTGTGAGTGCGGCACTGTATGGGGCCGAGTTGTGGGGCATCCAGAAATTTGACACTCTATCTCAACTGGAAAATAAGTTCCACAAAGACTTAATGCGGCTCCCCTACAGTGTGCCCACCATACCCCTATTACTAGATACAGGAACACGAGCCATAGATGATCAGGCTAAGTTACGTCCCCTCCTCTTGTGGGCCCGCATATGGAATGTTCCTGAACTTTCAAGCTACGCGGATGCGTTAAACGAACTTCTCTCAACCCCTGGCTGGAATAAGATTGGTTGGCTCCTTGGAGTAAAACGCCTTCTGTGCGATCTAGGCCTGGAGGACGCTTGGGCCAGCAGGTCATCACCCCCCAAACAGCTGCTGAAGAAATTATTTTGGGCATGGGTAGATAGCGAGAGAGTGTCCCATCCAAATCTGTGCCGATCAGCAGAGGAGTTCTTGACTACCAAATGCCGTCCCTTCAGAGAACCCTACCTTGATGTAATTCTGAACACAACAGACAGGGCGCTGTATTTTAAATTCAGGGCAGGGGTTTTGCCCCTAGGCACAAGGACATCAAAATGGAAACCACCATGGCAAACCATAGCAACTTGCCCCTTCTGCCCAACCAGGGATGAATCCATTCCCCATTTATTGTTCGAGTGCCCAGCCTATGCTGCTCCTCGTCGCAGATGGCTGAAACCGCTCTGCGTGAGGCTGGGCACTCGGTCACATTTGGAGGCCTTACAGCTACTAAGAACAGACCCTCACCCACTGCTTGCATGTGGCCTGGCCAAATTCCTGGGGTGGGCATGGAGGATAAGATCTGTGAGGAGAATGGTCCTCCAGTAAGGATCCCAATTGGTATTCCAGTAGCCTGGCCCTCCCCTGTACGTGTCCCCTTCCGATTATGCACACCTAAAGCTGCTAACTATGTATTTGCACTAATGTTTTTAGAATAGTTGCTCTTACTAAGCGGCATATTTTAAGTATTTTATCTGTGACTTTGTCAGCTTGTTGTACAACTGTTTTTATGCTTGCTCTTATCTTATTTTTTCTGTAACGCTTTTATGAAATGAAATATTTCGAAATAAAGCTATACAACAACAACGTAATGAATGTGTACCAAATCATGGTGCTTGAGTGACAGGGAGAAACATATAAAGAATACTTACCAGCTCCAGTAAGAGGCTTAGAGCGAAGGAGCGGAGGTGACTGATGACTGGTAGTGTTTGTGCCATAAATAAAGCAAGAGCTGAGGCATAGTGGGATCCTTTGGTGTCGTAAAAAATAAATGCGGACATGAGCGATTTCATTTGTTAATTTTCAATGCTGTTTCATTATATCATCATCACCAATATTCTTTATTTCGGCACATTAGCCATAAAAGATAAAACAGCCTTATACAATTAAAAACAATGAATTGGATCAGATCAATTAATCAAAAAGTCGTAAAAAAAACAGTAGCATGGTTCCTTAATTCATACCATCATACGCGGAGTGTTTAGTTGATCCAAGAGCATTAAAATGATTAAAATGATGATTAGATGTACATATTATTTAAAATTTGAGATTTACTCTACAGCCCTGGGTAGTAAGCGTCTTCTCTTAGCTAGAAGGGTTCCAAATATTTGGCCACAGCAAACACAATCATGCCTGAAAGATCTGTTTTAAAAACCCTATATGCCTGCAGACAATGGGTGAAGCAATGGGTGAAGCCCAGGTTTTAACAGGCCGGTACAATCCAGTGCCTTCTTGCCTGCGCATAAGTTCGGCAAAAGAGCAATATGTGCAGCTCTGTTTCCTGCTCATAGTTGCACCCTGGGCAATAGCTCAAAGAGGGCTCGGTCCATTTGCTAGTGTAGGCGCGGATCGGTAAACTTCGGTAACTCCACTGTAGGTACAGTTTCCTCGTAGTTGTTGGGAATATGACATCTAGGATTCCCTCCAGCTTATAAATGTCCTTAGTCTGTAGAAAAGAGCCAGTCAGACTACCAGACTGTGTGCCATGTCTGTGTGCCTCGATTTTGCTTTCGTGGTATAGTGAGAGCAACTGCTTCCGAGAGATCGTGGGGCGAGCAGTCTCAGGATCAGACCACAAATTAGCTAGTCCCAGACGCCCAAGCTCATTTTTTATATAATAAAACCAGGGGATTTTCTCCAGATTCGGATAGGTCAAGATTTCCTGCAGCTTGGACCTGTAGTTCATAAGCTCTGGTGTGGTCCAGATTCTGCGCCAAAAAGTTAGGGGCCTGGCAAACAGATCTTCGTCAAGTGGTCCCAGATCAATCCTCATCGGCAGCAAAGGGGTACTAGGGGGGAGTGATAGGAGCTGCCTGATATATTTATTCTCAATTGCCACCATCTCACGTTTACAGGTGTGGCCTCATAGTTCACTTCCACACATGACCACTCCCCTGCACTCTATATATTTCCAATGGGGGACCAATCGCCATAATGGTGAATTTGTTTTTATTTACAAGGCTAGCAACACCTCCCACCAGTTGGGCCAGTTTAAGGTGAGATTTTATTTGATGGTGACCCCAAGACATGTTCTCCTTAAGAGTCACCCCTAGGCATTCAAAGGTTTGGACCCTTTCCAGCCTATTTGCACCAATACACGGGTTGGGACGTGTTTTTGGTGGGGGGTTAAAGATCATATATTTGGTCTTGAGAGTATTAATCTCAAGACCATACTCTTTGCAGAATGCCTCGAATCCATTAAGGACTCGTTGAATCCCCATAGGAGATTTAGACAGCAGCAGGGTAAGGGCTCAGGACAGAATGAACAAGCATCCACTCGAAGACCTTTTGTGGAACATCAATAAGGCTAATAGGCCTGTAGTTGTCTGGGAGCAGAGGAGAGCAGTTCTTAAAAATGGGTACAATCTCTGCCCCCAGCCAAGTACTAGGGACCTCCATCCCACCTAGAATTGAGTTGAATAGGACCTGTAAGTATGGGGCCCACACAATTGGTTTGTGTCTAAACAAGTCTCCCGGGAGCTTGTCCATACCTGGGGCTTTCTCTGCTCTCAATTTAGCAATTGCAGCACCAACCTCTGCCACAATAAATTCTTCCTGGTCCACTCGAAGAGCAGAGTCCACCAATAGAGTGCCTGTGTCCTCTACATACTCTATACTAGCCTGTTCATAAAAGGTGCGAAAGTGTACCTCCCAGACACCAGGAGCAATATTAGCTTCTACCGCAGGTATTGGATCCACAGAGTTTACAAGAAATTTGAGAGGTGCACTCGGTGGCGTAAATAGTGAAAAAAGTTCATGAAGTTTGTAAATCTTCTGTTCTTTCTTTATTGAATTCTTTTTTTCTCTCTTTTTAAGATACAAAGGCACAGCAAATGCGTTTCATTCCCTTTAGTGCCGTGGGAATTTCATCAGGGCTACAAATAGGATTATCTCAATCTGATGGTCCGAAATAAAATTGCACATTTACCATAGGTGGAGGACAAGAGTGTTGTCAGCGATCTGAGCCTGAGATCCCTGTATTATGTACACTTCGCTGGGAAGGAATCCAAGTGCGTTCCTCCGTGTGCGATGAACGGTTGTGTTTAAAGGAAAAGCGGAAGTTTGTCCTTGCCCCCGAAGGGGAAGCCCGTGACACCAACGGTTCTTAAAAGTAAAGATGGGCTTATTGGTAAATGGCGTCCATACGAGTTGCCATGAAGATGTAAATCGTCTGTAGCGGGACATTTGATAGGGTCTCCGGCGCCGCCTACTCCTCCGTCTGCATGTTGGAAGCAGGATCCACAGAGCCAGTTTTAACTACCTGCCAAAATTTTCGGGCGTCTCTAGTGTTAAGGAATCCCACCATTTCAGACCACTTTTCGTTGTCCCACTCAATCTTAGCATTTTGGATAAGATGTTTATAATCGTTCCTCTTAGCCCTGATCAGCGCAATGTTACCCCTTTGTATTATGGCCTCAAGGAGACCAGCTTTGGCCTTCCTGCAGACTGTATTATACCATGAGGCTTTTATCGGCTTGCTTTTCTTTTTCGCTATTCGCGGATTCAGTACCTCCGTTAGAGTACTAGTAAGCTCCAAATGGAGGTCCCCAAGTTTGTTATGAGTCTCCACCAACGGCGGTAGTATAGTGAGTTCCTCAACTTTTTGTAACAATGGAACTACCATGGCATAAAGCAGAGAAATGACTTCGGGATTCCCTATAACTTTAGCCCACCTGACTCTTCGTCTATCCCTAGATAGGATCACTTTAGGGTCCGGGGGAACACTGGCCATCTGATTATCAGTAGTGGTACCAGGCACCAAGAATTTCAAGGTCAGCGCCTGCTGATTGCTTTCATCACATAAGATTACCTGGAAGCTCCTGACCTTGGCCCAGTCACGCATCTCCACGAAGATATAATCCAAGCGTGACTCCCGCCCCAGATTATTAAAGGTAGGTTTCGGTGGAATGTCCCCAGTGACCCGCACATTGCAGGCCCTTAAGGAAATTTTAAGAGTCAGGGCCATGATTTGAGTAGCAAGCGGCGTCCAGGACTTCACTGTTGGTCCCCCCACGGGTGGTATATCCCATTGATCATCCTCCTCCATCGGGGCCCCCTCCAGGAAGGATGGCAGCGGCTCAAATTGACAATTAAAGTCACCCCCTAAAAGATATGGGGTGCCTTGGGGAATAGTACACAAGAAGAGGGATGGATCCTCAATTGTTCTTGAGACTTTGGTTATGCCCATTGGTCTTGAATATACATTGACTAGTGCTAGTTTACCCGCATTTGGCCATTCCAATACCACACACTGGATGTCCTCAGAGTTAGGTTCGAGTGGCCTAGCATGGCATCCCAAGTGTGAACCCACCCAAATGAGTAGGCCCCCTGACGAGCGTCCCTTCCTTCCCCACTTTGCCGGAATTGAGAATGTTGCAAAGCCGGTGCAACAGTGGTCCTCCCTGGCCTGAGCTTCCTCAAATAGGTAGACATCTTGTATGTCTATAAATGAGCCCCAGTCAGGCGAGTCAAGTTTATTTGCTATCCCGGCCAAATTCAAGGAAACAATAGACAAGGCACCTGGTTCACCAGTTTCTCTTTGGCTGTTGTTGTGTACCCCAGTTTCACCCCACGATGGCATCTCGGTTGTAATTGGGCTAGTTAGTCTACTTAAGTAGTTGGTATTCTCACTGTTACTAGGAGAGGGATAGTCCAATTCCCCTGTTAGGCTAAGTGGATCGAGTTTAATTCCTCTAGGCCTAACTTCAGTCAGGGCATTTATGGGCACCTTAGGATGTACACTTCTACTCACTTGGACAGGGACAGTGAGTCGTTGGCCCTCCCCTTGCCTAGGATAATATCAATCGACCATGTCCAGGCAACTAAATCTCTGGGGGTGTAGAAAAGAATTGTAAGGGTCACAGGGATAGGGCTTGTTCCAAACGCCCCTATTATATCGTCTGTTTATAGGCCTGTGCCAGTCCTCTCTACGTGGTTTTCTGGGAGCTACCCAGGACCAACCCTCATCCACCCCCCCCCAAACTGCCCGGGTGTATTGGGATAAAAGGCAGGTAGCGGCAAAGTTTGTATAGCAGTATCTAAGTTGGCCAGTGGCAAGTTACAGATATGAGCCACTGTCCTGGGGTCCCTGAAGTTTATAAGGACACAATCGCCAATCATGTTTTTCTTTGTTGTACCCACCCAGGGAACCCTTCTAACCAGCATAATTTCACTAGTAATCCCAGGGGGGAGAGGTCTAAATTTATTAAGCCAAGCTAGGACTCTGTTTTTTAAAATTATGAATGATTCATTATAAGTACCATCAAGCTCAGGCACTCCACTTAAAACAACCACATATGGTGCTGCTTCCGGGGGTAGGTGTACTACACGTTTTTTATAACCCGAAACTTTTCTGTCTTTGACCTTTTGTCCCTCATTCTCCATATTCTTATGTGGACCCAAGTCAACATTTGGGAGATGGTTTACAGTGGGGAGAGCGTGGGTAATTGGAAGTGTACTACTGTTTCATTATATGTTTGATTTGGCTGCTACAGAAGAAACAGCTTTATGAGAACGGACTTCTAGGGGTCACCCTGTAGCATCCTGCAAAATTCTATAGACAACCGACAAGTGTTTAATCAAAGAGAAAAAAGGATCATTAAAACATTCAAATTTGTTCTGTTACCTTTGCGTCTGCCAAAGATATTTTGAGACATAATTTTGCATTATCTTCAATGTCAGGATAATTTAGATATTTTGTCACAAGTATTGATAGAATGAATATTTCAAAGAAGATGATTGCCACTAGTGATAGGTGAAAATTAAATTTAGTATGGAATGTTTCACAGAGTTAAAAAGTTTGAATAGGAATTTTTTCTGCAAAACCTGTGTTTGATGTCTTTTTTTTCAAGTTTTTTTTTTTTACATTTGCTATCCACACCACGATTGTGCAGCTTCTTGGAAAAATACCTTCAGAGAATTAGTAGGAGGAAAATATTTCCTCTTTACAGATATTAATAGAGACTGTGATCAATGCTCTATTTATAGACCCTGATTCCGAGTAAAGTGTTAAATACTGATCCCTGCCATAAATGCGCACAGTGTTTCTGCAGTGTCATACCAGATTTTTACCTTCCTTTGAGAAACCCAGTTTTTTTGGTTTGTAATACTCTTTACTCCTGCTAATCAGTGGTAAACTGTTAGTACTCTCCATTATTAAAATTGTTAAATTGCCCTTCACCTCATTGTTACATTTAATTTTACTTATACGTCTCTTGTAAATGGTACTACATGTCCACAGGGCCTGTACATTGAATACTAATAGTGGGCTGCACCACTCATTTTGCCAGCCTCTAAAGTGTCACTGTAAAACATGACCACGGCCTGCTATTGCAGCCCGTAGCACTGTCATTTTGACCTGGCAAACTAAAGCTTTTTCCAGACTTAAATTTTAATTTTGATAGCTACAAGTCATCCCTAAGGGAGGACCTAATAGCTCATAGGTTAGGTGCTGTACTTGGGCCTCTCTGCATGGTCTTTCCCAAACATTTTCCTTCACCCTCCTATTTTCTGAGCCCATTTTTTTGCCTTTTAGGACCCTGCAAACTTTACTACATCTATCTACTGCTAAAATGCTTGTACTCTCTCCTTTCAATATAGTAACATTGACTTACACCCAATTGGCACATTTAATTTACTTGTAAACCCCTAGTAAAGTAGCACTATATGTACCCAGGCCTGCAACTTAAATGCTACAACTGGGCCTGCAGCACTTATTGTTTCACCCACATTTAGAGGCTTTGTGATGTGCAAATGTGATAGGTGACAGCTCCTCCTCCTATCAAGTCAAAGATGGCCCATCCTGCCTACACCTTTTCCTTTTGTCTCACTGTCTAGGAACAACACACAAATACCAACTGTAAGCTACATCTAGTCATGTGATCCAGGAAACAGGCAAAACACAACAGAGGGTCATAGGAGGTTTTAAGAAGGCCTGGGTGGTAAATTCCGTTCCGCTCACGGAATTTGCGGAATTGTCCAAAAATGTGCGATCTGCGGCTTCGTGGAATTTTTTGCTTGTTTGCGCTTTCAAAATGCGTGTTCGCAAGATATTTCTCCCCGAGCGCATTCGTGAACAGGAAAAAAGCATTGCGAATGGGCGGAACAAGCAATTTTGCGTCTTCACAGAACATTTGAACACAACATAGTGGAGAAGTGTGGCTCAATGATTAGAGCGGCAGATCTGATGGAGAGGTCTAGCCCAGGACCAGGGTTCAATTCCCCACCTCGGCGGGCCTCTAACCATTGAGCCACACTTCTCCACAAGTGGAGTGTCCCTTTTAAAGGGTAGTTTCCCTCACTCACCAAGAGGTGGCATGCTTCATCATAGGGTAACCTCCTCGCACCGTGAAGCCTAGTCACAATGCGGGCTACAAAGCCATCTCTGAAAGGAACATCAAGGATGATTTGAGAGGAGCTACATTAAATACCTTAGAAGAGCTAAGTGTGATGATGGCAGAACAGAAAAAATCGAAATAAGAATGTAACAATTAAAACTAGCTCCAGGATATGCAAATATTTTATTGATGCATCTCTGGGCCAGGATTAAATACCAAGACAGAGCAGGAGGAAATTCATCCGGCTTCTAGGTAAAAAAAACAAAGTGAAACATCAATGGTAAGTCGACATATTTCAGTCTATTACCCTCAACAGAGGTGTGACTGCCTCCTTCAGGACCTATTATCAAAGCTTTTGTGTGATAACGTGTTCATATACAAAAAATGGGATAACTAAGGTTTATACACGACCAGTGGTGTTCGTGGCCCTGGAAAAAAGTATATGTAATGTCTTTATTAAATCCACCAATTCAAAAGGTAAAACAATACTAGGTTACACATTTGTGTATCTATTCCAAATTCTACTGTAAGTACCAAATATCTAGCAAGGCTTTACATAACTGCAATAGCCCCCACATGTACATAATATGCCCACTATATTTCAAAGGAGGCGTCATCATGACTAAGGTTTTAGCCATCAAAAACACTTTGGGGCATATTATCAAGAACAGCGTTAAAGTTTTCGCCGCTTTAGCAGCAGAAAACTGCTGCTAAAGCGGCGATAATGGAATTGATAATATGCCCTTGAGAATGCCAATAGAAGCCCATGTTCACACCAGAACAGGGGCTTCTATGGGAATTCACAAGGGCATATTATCAAGCCCATTTTGCCGCTTTAGCGTCAGTTTTCTGTTGCGATAACTTTAAAGCAGTTTCTTGATAATATACCCCGTGGTTCTTGGAAGTGGAAAAAGAAAGGCTGGGTTACCCGCCATAATTGAGTATCATGCCTCAACAGAGACAAGAACAGAATGAAGGAACAAGTTGATGCTCATGTACAAGATCAGCAAGCTGGCTTTCACAAAGATAAATCCTGTACAGGCCAGATTGCAACACTCCACATCATCATTGAGCAGTCGATGCAATAGAACTCCCCCTCTGTGTTAACTTCGACTATGAGAATGCATTCAACAGCGTGTACAGAGAGACCCTTTGGAAATTCCTCTATCCCTGCAGTGTGAGAGATAAACACATAAGAATCATCAGTAACTCTTTCAGGGGAACGACTTGCAAGATAGTCCGTGGAGGACAAATCACAGAAGACTTCCAAGTGAGAACCAGACTCCACCAGGGTTGTTTGCTCTTGCCTTTTCTCTTCCTGTGGGCCATAGAGTGGATCCTGAAGACAACCACAGGAAGGATAAGAAATGGGATCCAAAGGACACCTTGGATGTAGCTCGATGACCTGGACTTTGCAGACAACCTGGTCTTACTCTTCCATAGCCATCTGCAGGTGCAAGAGAAGACTGACAATATGGCAGTCACATCAACACAACTTGGCCTCAACATTCACAGGGGAAAAACCAAGATCCTGAAGGCTAACACAATCAGCACAACTGCAGTCACTCTTGGAGGCAATGCACTGGAAGATGTAGAGGCTTTTAACTACCTGGGACGTGTCATAGACAAGCAGGGCTGCACAGACGCTGACTGTAAGGCAAAGCTGGGGCTGCCTTTATTCAGCTAAAGAAGATCTGGAACTTCAAGCACCTAATTCTATAAAACAAGGACAAGCTTTTCACCAAAGTAAAATTGGTCCTTCTGTATGAAGCAAACAATTGAAGGACAACAAACAGTAACCACCATTAAAAAAGTCTAGACCTTTATCAACACCTGACTGAAGAAAATCCTCTAAATCCACTCGCTAAACGTCATTAGCATCAATGGCCTATGGTATCAGACTTTCCAACTTCCTGCTCATGAAGACTCTGGGCCAGGATAGGTCCCACCCTCTGCAAGCCCACATGAAACATTACCAGATAATCCCTGACCTGGAACGCTCAAGGGAAAAAGAGAAGAGGAAGGCCAAGAAACACCTAGTGCAGAGGTCTGGAGCCTGACTGCAAGAGATGGGTTACACCTGGAGTGAGACTGAAAGAAAATACCAGGACAGAGGTGGCTGGAGTGTCCTGGTTGATGGCCTATACCCCAGGGAGGGTATTGGTAATAAGTAAGGAAGAAATGACCAGGTTGCGCTACTTGGGGGATCGGGACTAACTTCAGCAGAGGTCATTAGCAGGGTTCATGGCAGGTCCAATTGGTATTGGTCAACAGGGCAGTTGCAGGCAATGGTCTCTAAAAGCATTTGCTGTCCCTGTCACATTCGGATGTAAACCAACTGACCCTTGGAGTCACTCCTAGAGTACTGGGTTCAAGGAAAGTAGATCTAGTCTCCCTTCAGGCTCTTAAGACAGCACAGCAGTCTTTCCTCTGGTTCTTCAATGATCCAGTAGTGTTCTGAAGGGCATTAGAATGATACACTTATGGCCAGTGCCAGCTTGTGAGTGAAGTTTATTCCTGACCACTCCCAAGCTAATGAGATAAAAGTTCTCAATACTGACCTTACCCTCTTGTGAAGCAATCCCTTCATGTTTTACTGTAAACTATCCCACAGTTACCATCCCTACCTAAATTCAGCATGGCAGAACATTTTTTCTCCTTGTCAGTCCTCCTAGTGCTCACTCAGAGGTGTGGCTATAGTAATTGGCAAACTGTCTCTTGTGGTCCCTCTAGATCAGTTCTGAGGAACCTTCCCTTCCCACTAGGTTTGGCAGCCAAGCTGCCAAGCAACAAAAAAGGGAGGCATGCCTATGAGCGAACAACATCAGCCAGTGACTGGGAAAACACATCATGAAGCTCGGGAATGGGTTTGGTACAGCACCCCAGGCCATCCCTCTCAAGGAAGGAAAACACCTCTCTAAAGCCCTTTGTCCACTGTCTGAGAGTAATCTACATCTTAGCACAGGGGAGCCATCAATTGACACTGGATGCTGGCATAAAAGGCCCCATTTGGTTTAGGCAGGAAATTGGTAAATTTAAAAAAGTGTCACTTTCAAAATAGTAAAATTAAATTGGACTTGATCATTACCCTTGATTATAAATTATTATTAAAGAGTCCTTGAAACTATTTTCTAGCTGCCCAATATTCAAATAGATCATTATACATAGTTATAGTGTAACACAGTGTTTTCATATGGAATAGACAGCCTTGCTACAATGAAAAACAACTTTGGAGGTTATTCAATGGCAGGGAATTTAAACCTTAAAATGTGTGTGCACTCCTGTTCAAATGCCAAACATATTGCCCTTTGGGTATTTATGACCCACTGTAATGATGACTTATAAGCCTAAAAAAAGGAAGGTTTAGGCCTGGCTAAAAGGTTTATTTTGCCAGGTCAAAGTGGCAGTTTTAAACCTGCACATCCAGGCTGCTGGGGCATACCTGAAGACATGGGGCCCGGTTCACAAAAGTAATCTGAGACAAAATCCTAACATTATGACTTTTGGTATTCACAAAGTTAAGTTAAATTTAAGGCCAAAACTTAAACTTAAGATCAAAACGTAGTCTTAGTTAAACTTAAGTTTTGGTCTTAAGTTAAACTTAAGACAAAAACTTAAACTTAAGACCAAAACTTATGTTTAATTGAGACAAAATCCTAACTTTACTACTCCTAAGTGTGCTTTGTGAATACCGAAAGTCCTAAAGTTAGGCTTTTGTCTCAGATTACTTTTGTGAATTGGGCCCATGTTTTTCAGTTCCACTTTAGTGGATGGCACAATGAGTGAGGGAGTCCACTAGCAGACCTTAATTTAAAGGCCCTGGGTAAATTCAGTACCATATTCTAGGGTCTTATAAGTCAATTAAATGTGCCATATAGGTACATGCCAATTTCACCAAGTTTAAGAGGGAGAATTTGAAGACTAATTAGCAGGATTAAATCGTAAAGAGTCCTATGGCCAACCAAAATGGATTCAGTAAAAGCAGACAAAAATGTGAGTGATTACCACACAAAAGATGGACAGTTCTAGAGGGGAAATAGAAAGAATTGAAGGTTTCATTAATGTTTTTTTTCATTTACATTACATATGTAGCTGTTTTGTTTACTTAATAGTAATCATAATCAAACAGCATACTGAAGTTCACCATTTTTGGCTGGTAGAATGGTAGTTTCAATTCTTTTGATAAAGGATTGCAATCCAAACATTAAGGCAAGTGATTGTTTGATCAGTGTAGCGATTAAGTTTAGCACACTTGCCATTTGGTCCAATATTATTCAAAGGGAAAGTTTCCGGGTATCCACCCTCAGTGCAAAACTAATGGATTTCACTGTATTTTCCGAGGTATAAGGCAAAGTAAATCTACATTTTAATTAAAGACAATTTGGCGAGTATGATGTGCAAATTAACTTTCAATGCTACTCCCAGAAGCAATAAACATCAGAACAAAACACATTGTGATGTTATCAGCTACTGAACATAAGCAGCCTCAGTTAATCAATAATAGATGATTATCGTGAGCAACTCCATGATTTACAAAACGTACAACTAGCTCTTGAAGATCAGAAACACACAAGCAAGTAGAATGTATCCAACTACCCAAGAAAGAAGTGGAAGGTGCTGTACAATTGGCCAGCCATTTGGTAAAACTTGAACTGACCTTACATATCTAGTGTAAAGAGATTTTCCCTCTGACAAGAAATTATTTACATTGAAGGAGAGAATGGAAAGTATTGGGTACAAGACTGAACAGGATTCTGTCTTGGTTCAGCCCAAGATATAAAACATAGCCTCTTCAAGAAAAAAAGATGACACTAAGAGAGCTCTCTCATCCAAGACTCTGCTGCCAAAGACAGGTAGAGAAAAGGAAAAACATCTTTCAGAAAAGCAGAATTACGAGATGTCCCTGAAAAGAAGCTGAGAACCAGAGAAAGGTGCAGGGTTTACGGGTACGGGAGAAGATAAGGTATCTTGAAATGAATGTCTTTCGTGGTATGCACAATGAGAAACAAAGGGTCTTGACCAGTGGAAACAGAATTGCAGCGACTCAGTGGCATGGTCGTCAATTCACCAAAAAGCCAGGAGTAGCAGAAGTAATATCATAGGTCATGTGACGCCTGATGATCTCACAGGAACTGCAGTCACATTGAATTTGACGGTGATGATGACACAGGGAGTGATGTTTCATGATCTCTGACCCACAGCAAGATCATAGGAAGTGACACCGCCCAAGTTAACAAAAATAGCAATACCTACTAGATGTACAGCTGTCAGCTACCAAGGTATAGCCCTCATATGGATGCACTCAGTTCTCAGGAACAGCCCTGGATCCTGGCAGTGCCATACATTTGAGAACAATAAAATAGGAAAAATTGACATGGTTTATAAAAAATGTCTGAAATCAGTGCAAGATGCACAAAAGACGAACGTGTGCCTTATAAATGCATGTTATGTTATATAATGTACAGTACCAACCAGCCAGGCACAGCACCAAATTCACAGGTATAATTCTAAATAACAGACCAGGGTGCAATCATCAGATTCTTGGGTACAGCCTGAACTACCGAAGACTAGCTCAATTATCCATGATACAATACAAATACCAAAGCACAAGAATCATTTACAAAAGCACAGCTTCACATATCTAGACACAGCTTCAACTGCCCAGGCTCAGTGGACTAATAAAGAGGCAGAAGGCCAGATGAGCCCGGTCACAGTTGTAAATGCTCAGGCGTAGCACCAAAATCTCCGGCAAGAGGCCAAACATCAGGATAAAAGCAAAATAGGCCTAGTTACAGATATCATAAGCCCCTGCCACTCCAGTCCAGAACATGCAGAGGTATGCATTTATTATTCTCAAACAGTCTCAGATGCTTATTTATTTATTTATTTAAAACATTTATAGAGCGCGGCTGTCACCTGGCAGGTATCCTGGCGCTGGTAGCTTACTCCTGGGTTTTTAGGCGGGGGAGTTGACTAGGGGCGGGTGGGGTTAGAGGACTGGGGGAAGAGCCATGTTTTAATTCGCTTCCTGAAGGGTAGGAGGTGAGGGATTTGGCAAATATCGGCAGGCAGACTGTTCCAGAGCTTGTCGGCAGCTACTCTGAAGGATCTTCCCCCAATCCTGGCCTTCTTGAATCTGGGTACTTTCACAAGGCAGGCGGTTGCGGACCTAAGTGTTCTGGTGGGGATGTACCACGAGAACAGATGTTGAAGAGGTCTGGGTCCTGCACCGTGTAATGCCTTGAAGACCAAGCAAAGGGCTTTGAAGGCAGTGCGTTGCTTCAGAGGAAGCCAGTGCAACTCGGCCAGGGCAGCGGTGGCCGAGGATCTCCTGGTCCATCCAAGTGCCAGTTTGGCTGCTGCCGACTGAACTCGTTGGAGTCTGTCCAGCAGTGTCGCAGGGGATTCAAGCAGGAGGGCATTACAGTAGTCAAGGCGACTAAGAATAGTACACCTGACTATCAATGCTCGTGCTGAAGGTGGTAGTAGTAGTAATCTTCATTATGACCAGATACAGTCTCAAATGCCCAATTGTGCTTTCCATTGTACAGTGGTATTCTCATAGGTATGTGCCAACCTCACTTTCACAACTGTTTGCTCAGCAACAGCTACCAGAGCACACTGGAAAGTATAATGGCTGTTTGACAATTTCACAGGCATGAGCAATAAGCAGTGTATCACTCCACTATGTAGGAATTCAGGACTCCATACCATAGACATATCTTCCAGAAATATAGTCTGTTGGACTCAGGCATAAAGCTGTATTTTTCCAGTAGCCTGAAATTCAAAGCTGCCATGTTCCATAGGTAAATGAAAGCACTGGAGTTCTTTATCAGATGGACTAATCTCTGACCCCACTAATTTTGTATTCCCTGCACCATCCAACTCGTAAAAAGGGCCAAAGAGGGAGGCCACGCACCTGACTTTTAGGACCTAGGGGTGGTCCATAGGAAGGAAAAACTCTGTGGGCTCTCCTTCACGGTCGCTTCCAATGGTACAACTGACTCGCCCAGCCACCGAACCTTCCCCCATCCATATTTCCACAAACAGGATAGGAGTAAAAGCACCATATCCTCTTTCTTCATCCTCCTTTCCCCACTCTTCCATATCTAAACCTTCCTTACGACGATTCACCTTTAATTCCTTTCCCGCCATCCATTTTAGTTCATGAATGCTCCGTCTAACTCTAGGCCTCTCCAGTGACCCAGGATGTTATCTATACTACTATTATAAAGCGAGAACTTGCAACTTTTGGCCAGGTAAACTCGGGAACCACAGCGCCAATCTACACACCCGATACATCTATGAAAATGTCAGGGTGTGTAGATGGACATAGGCTATATAAATAAAAATAAAAAAGTAAATTTGAAAAATTACGTTTGTAAACAAAATAGTCCCCTGAAAGTAGCGCCGGCCGGGACCTAGCGCTGGCCGCGACGCGACGTGCGTGATGACGATGAAGGAGGAGGGCGGTGCAGTGACGAGCGGCTGTGCAGTGAGGAGCGGCGGCACAGGTAAGGAAAGGGAAAGTGAGACTGTGATGCAGGGGGAGGAAAGAAGGAGGTAGCAGTATATGAAAATGTCGGGGCGGGAGGGGAGCGTGAGAGAGTCTGGGTGTGAGGGGGGCGCGAGTAAGTCTGGGCGGGAGGGGGGCGCGAGTGAGTCTGGGTGGGAGGGGGGCGCGAGTGAGTCGGGCGGGAGGGAGTCGGTGCGGGAGGGGGTCGGGGCAGGAGCGGGTGTACTGCCCCCCAGCCCCTTTCTGACCCAGGCAACGCTGGGGCGGGCTACTAGTACAAGTATAATGAAGTGAAAGGATGTCTGTAACATTGAGGCCCTCGCATTCCAAGGCTACACCTGGATAGGGGAGCAGCTAGAGTACCACAGATAGTGGATAAGCATAGTTTGTGTTAGAGGTATAACGGAATGAAGTAAGGCACTGATTTTTAAACTCTGCCTTTTTATTTATCTTCACATCAGGTTTGTCAGACCAATAAAAAAAAGGTAAAAAAATACAAATCTGGACCTATTGTAATCTACAGAACTCTGGACCAGGCACATTAACCCTCCAAACTACACATCATTCGGTACCATAAACAGTCATTATTTACAGAGCTTTCAAGCCATACTAAAAAATGAAGTGTTACTACAAAATCAACACATCATTACCATATGATATGGACCCCTGGCCCTGTCTCAAGATATCTAGGATAAATTCTGCACACAGAGGGAAGGCCCTGACCCTACAAGCTCCGGTGGCCATGTGGTAATCATAAGTGCTGGAATGGATGGGTGGTGACACTATGCACTGAGTCTGAGGTAAAAGTGCTGCAGTGACATCCAACTACATGGAGTCTGTGTCTCACTGTCTGTTGTGAGCGATTTAGCCAGTACAAAGATCTGATGACAGCCATGCTCTGAAGTCTGCGGGTAAGAAATAATCTCAACTTGACTTGACCTTGCTGGAGTAAATTGCTCTAATTCTCGAGTACCAAGGTGGTCCAGGAACAAGGTGAACAGTTCCACTGTTCGGTGTTTGTGGTACATTTGGCAACCATTTATTGACTAGTGGAAAGGAAGCCAGCAAGTAGTTTAAAATTTGATAGTGTTCCAGCCGATATAGGTCCTATCTGTACAACTCAGGCTCGCTGCAACATTCACCATATTAAAACACAATGGTGATATTACCAGGTTATCCCTCATAGGCCATTTGACCTGATAGCAAAGGTAAATTGGGAGGGTGTTTCACCTCATACTCCTTCTCTGTCTACAACTACACTTCTTCAAACTACAAAAATAAATTAAAACATCACTGTCTATATTATATAGTTTTAAAACAGGGCTCCCATAAATTTCCTCTTCAGCAAACATTATTCATCAAGTTCTTTCTGTCCCTGGCTGCTGTAGCGAAACCAGAGGTCTCAGGGGCACATACAAGGGTTGCAAAGTGCTAGTCAGGGTCGCAGCTGCCACCCCTGGTGACCCCTAAATTATGTTTTACTGCTCTGTGCTTTTCCCACATATGTGAATGGCATCAGCAAGACCTTGTTCTTTGTAAATATGTCATTGATAAACCTGTCTTCTGATTTCAGCCTGCATCCTTGCCCTCAGTTGCGTAGGACGGGGGGTAAGGTGGGTGCGGGCCGCCCTGGGTGTCATCCCTGAGGGGGGTGACAAAATGGCAAAAATATGCTTTAAACACACATTTTTTGCCAATTTTTCAAGCCTGTGGTGACAAGTGTCATCACTGAGGGGGTGACAAAATGGCAAAAATATGTGTTTTAAACACATATTTTTGCCATTTTGTCAAGCCGGGGTGAAAGAAATGTTCCCCACCGGGTACCACCTGACCTTGCTACACCACTGCTTGCCCTGCTTAAGACTCTATACTCTTGAAAGTTTTCTAAATGTGAACATAACTTTCTGAATGGGACCGATCAGACATAAGTATCCGAACCATGCTCGATCACAGCCTTACATGTGTGAGTAAAATACCCAGGCAAATTTGGTTAGAAAACAACTAGCACATAATGAGTGGCTTAACCACAAGAAAAAATATATATAACACTATTGTTTGTACATATCAAAATACAGATTTAATACAAAATATAGATACATTCGATAAAATTGGTACATCATTATACACAAAAGATAAAAAGGCATGGTAGCATATGCATAACTTCAATCATATAAATAATCTCTTAATTAAAAAATTGTAGGATGGTTTCCTGTCTGTTGTCTACGCGTTTCGACACTTGTAAAGTGCCTTCCTCAGGACTGTACCATCATGCTGTGAAAGATATTTATAAAAAAAGAGATATATTTACTGTATTATATATCAGTGTACATAACAAATAGTGTTATCATTAATACAACATGTGCTAGCTACTAGTTTCTACATAGGTTGATGATACCGCTTACATTTCTCATGGTATTTATCCCATATGACATTTACGTGATTTCTATGAAAAACATGATTTTTCTTTGCACATAATTAATACAGTTGCAACACATTTCATTTATATAAGGGCATATTGGTTTTTTCTATGGTCATTTTTGATCCATGTTTAAATATCCTTAATATACCTAAAGTTTAAACAAAAGTAGGGGATAAAGAAAAAGAAAAAAGATTACAAGATTAAGATTAGAAACACAGGTTGGTAGGGAAATAGAAGCAAAAGGATAGCTGTTTACCTTGTATTTTGCAGTTGTGGGGTAGGTTAGTGTATTGACTGTACTATTTGTATTATCCTTAATTTTCGTCTAGGAGCATTGGCCTAATTTCAAATACATTGCACACTGTGGAGATACTAATGGCTCACTAACTGAATGTATGTATATTAAGCCAAAATATAAAATCTGTCTAACTTCAAAACCTATTATTACAGCAGTCATGTTATATATGCTTACCAATTATTCAGACAGAAATGAATATAATTCAGGTGTTTTAGCCGATTGATGCCAAGATACCGCAAAGTTTGATATAATTATTGATGTAGACCAGATCTGTAATGTGAAAACAATATTTGCAAATTATATATGTTGATCCTCTGAAACCTATATGTACTAAATGTACATGTTTTATGCATCCACTAAACAGATTCTATCAAGATTATTATACCTCTAATTGGAATCTACTGGGCCGGTATTAAACTATCTGTGGATTAAACTAGGTTTTTTACTGCCTGTGTTGTATACGTTTTGAACAGACTTTATAGTGTTATTGCCGTTGTAATTAATTTCATGGCATGCTCTTGGTCTCAAATATCTCTGCATATTTCTATAATTATTATTGTAGCTTTAAAACATAACTTACTGCATTGGTAGGACAGTTGTTTTTATTATTTGCTGTTATTGAGGTGCACGGATCACTCTGTTGCCGATATGGATATACTACATGGGGCCATATATCTTTTAACAGATTTAGTTCACAGTTTTTATTATGCAATTTAAAGATTCTTTCAGTTACATTATGCTAACAGCGGTGGTATTGTTATTTACCTACATGATCCCTCGAGATGGACAACTTGCTGTAAAATGCGGCAAAAATTGGTCCCTGTGTTTCTGAAAGACTGACTTAATCTGAAACAGCAAGAAAACGGGCAGTATGTATTACGGCCAGCATGTTATAGACCAGGGTAGAACTTCACTTATATGTTGCGCGTATGCTATAAATTTACCTGTTTTTTTGTTGTTATGAAAAAAGCACATCGGCTGGAACAGCGTCTCAGTAGTGTAAGCTGTTCGGGCGCCGGGGTAGCAAAGCACTTGCACAACAGCTAAAAAATAGAGGCGAATGCGACTGATATTAAAAGCTGGCTTGCTGACCAGAACTAGAATCAGAACTACACGCATTTAATTGTACGCATCTAATTTAGGGCGGCAAGGGTCGTTACCTATATTTATTTTCTCCTTAGCGGACCGGCTACTGCTGCGTCTCGGCGTCTTCCGTGTTCGGGCAAGGAATTAGGTTCACCCTATCCTATTGGTCTATTTATCGAGGCAGTTGATTGGTCCAACAGGTTTCTGTCCGTGCATTTTTAAAGCGACAGGGTTACCGGTCTAGAAAATATGTTGTGCTTATGTGGAACACCCTATCTGCATATTGCGTTATATATGCGGTTGCCCTATCGTCTAATCACCATTTTTGAAGCGACAGGGTTACCGGTCTACAAAATATGTTATGCTTATGTGAAACCCTATCTACATATTGCGTTATATTTAAGATTGCCCTATCGTCTATCACCATTTTTAAAATGTTTACTGTGAGTATGATTATTACTCTGTTCTCCTCAAAAAGAAAACAGCTGTATAGTTAACATACGTTGTGGCACCTATATTTTTACTAATGTGGTCTATATATCACAAGTTTCTCTGTCTGATATTGTCATTCATTTAGTATTTATTATTTGGAATATATGTGACCTGATTACTCAGGTGGCATCAAGCGAAAAAACCGCCTTGTATGTGATGCATATGTACCTACTTAATTACTATAAACGGAATGAGCAGATAAATATCCTGCCATGGATAAATGCCATCATATAAAATGGATGCATATGCCTGCCATACATACACCTGCCAACTTATGGACTTTAAGCAAATGATATAATCAGGTGAATAATAATAAATAGCCCACATTGAAAGATCCTCTTATGCTCAACCATAGCAACTAATGCATGCAGCTCATGTATGGTATTTATCTGCTCATTCCGTTTATAGTAATTAAGTAGGTACATATGTATCATCAACCTATGTAGAAACTAGTAGCTAGCACATGTTGTATTAATGATAACACTATTTGTTATGTACACTGATATATAATACAGTAAATATATCTCTTTTTTTATAAATATCTTTCACAGCATGATGGTACAGTCCTGAGGTAGGCACTTTACAAGTGTCGAAACGCGTAGACAACAGACAGGACACCATCCTACAATTTTTCACTTAAGAGATTATTTATATGATTTAAGTTATGCATATGCTACAATGCCTTTTTATCTTTTGTGTATAATGATGTACAAATTTTATCGAATGTATCTATAATTTGTATTAAATCTGTATTTTGATATGTACAAACAATAGTGTTATATATATTTTTTCTTGTGGTCAATCCACTCATTATGTGCTAGTTGTTTTCTAACCAAATGTGACAGGGTATTTTACTCACACATGCTATTTGCCCTGACCCAGGAAATTGAACTGTATCAGGGGGTCCTTGTTGTCTCGCACATCGATCACAGCCTTACACCTTACCCTTGTCCAGGAGCAGTGTGACCAGTTTCCCACATTTGATGCTTTCAACTTTTTTAATGCAATTTTTTAAAACATTATACATTTTAAAATATTCTCATTTTTATAAATTGGAGTGGGATATATATTTTGTTCTGTTTTTAACTTTTTAATAGTTTTCATACTTTTAAATGCTTTACACATTTTAAGCTAAGCCTGTCTGCTCTGTGCCATAGTTACCAGTGGTTGAGCAAACCTTTACTGGACCTAACAGGAATATTGACTTTATTACTCATGGTGGACTACTATCCACCCAGTGCAAGATTTTTCAGATGTGTATTTTGGGAGACAAACTATTTATTTGTGTGAATTAGTAAAAATGATGCATATGACTGTAACCGATGAACTAAAGAGTTTGCCCTTAAAATAACTTTTCTTATTTTATTTATGGGTGTGAAAATAGTATAGTATAGTTATGCCACATTTTTAATGTGAGATAACGTTTAATCAAATTGGATGCACTTTCTGGAAGTCCTGCTCATCTTGCTCCTACTTTTTCCTACCTTCCATATCCGCGACCCGCTGCAAGTCTTCTCTCTCGACAGTTTCCCCAGAACACAGCTTTGACGTAAATAGATTGTAGTAATAGAAAGAGTAGAAAGCATGTATTGTGATCGCAACTTTCCATTGTGTACCTAAAGTACCATTTTGAAGGATTTCCACTGGAAGTTTCGATGTAAACATGCGCAAGAACATGATTCTATGAGTTATTGGTTAATAAATGTTTCCTTTTGTATTGGAAATCTCCGGACTACACTTGCTGAGGAATCAAGGGGAATATTTCTCTTACCATAAGAAATGGGTTAGTGTTAACGACCTTTCGAATTTACAAAATTGTTTTGATTTGCCAATGTGAGCTAACCAAGGTCATACTATGCTGAATTTGCAGTTTTTAAAATAATTTTCATACAATGTGTATAAAAACATATATAAAAACCTCTGGTTTTGAAAGATCGGAGGCTACTTATAAGTTTCCTTAAACGTATTCAAGATATTCAGTATTTTCTCAAGAAAATAATGCCAGTACTCTTCATAAGTTTGACACTCAAAATTTAGAGGAACTTTTAATAACTGTCTAGGGTTTTGCTATGATTTATGATGCTGTATTTCTGAGTCTTTCTGACTAAAATGTGCATTCCTCTGTAATGTTTTATTAATGATTCTGTATCAAACCTTTTAAACCTAATTTTGATCTGTAACTCAGTTTTTGAATTGTCCCAGTTTCCCATATGGTTTTACCCTGCAAAATTAATTTGACGGAAGTGGATGATGGTCATCAAGAAGAAGAGTTCCAGAGCTGGACTGCCTTAGTTAAAGGGTTATGCAATATTGGAGGTAAAGAATGATTTAGGTTCCTCTCCCACAACCCCATGTAATTCTCTTTTGATATGAGAAATGTATCGCTAAATCACAGGGTGAAACAAAAAAGAGATTAAAAGAAAACAACAGTAATCTCCACCTCTATTATTCGATATGGACAATGGAGGGCTCTTCACAAAAGTAAATTCAGTCAGATAGGTAAATGTGTGATCACATTTACCTCACTTAACCTCTCTCAGAAATTTGCTAACTGGTTCCAGGCAGATGTAAACTCTTTTTTCTGTGTGGATATCTGACATGAGCACAGCGTTTGCCCCACCTTTAAATGACAGTCAAATTATGGGACTGAGGTCATTCCTGGTCGTTCCAAAGTTGGTTTGCTTTGGGACTTTGTGACCACCTGCAAATTAGTATGTTTGCAGACAAGCAGACACTTCTATCATTCCCCTACCAACCTGGTAAGGACTGTACGTCCACTCATCCAGGTGGTGGCATAAATCTCTTACTGTAGTGTAGTTCCTATATTCCCAACAGGCTCTGCGCATTGGAATAACATAAACGGCAGTTTAGACGTGGGACTTAGGTCGACTAGGTCTCTACTGAATATGTTAGACTTAATTAGGAATGCCAGCTAGCTCAGAGGTCACTAGAAACTTTCTTGAATGAACAGGGAGGAGTTAACATCCCTGATTAGACAAGAAGGGATTAGTTTCTGACAACCGCATAAACATGACAACTTTTCTCCCCCAGAATACGGAGTATATCTCCAGAGTCATGTGAAAACAATAGATAGCTATTTCACTCAGTCAATTGTGCATACTTAGTTTCACCAGAGTGCAGAGAAATAGAGAGACGGGCGTTTTCAATAAAAGGTGTTATTTATTGAGCAGTCTTCTTTCTCATGCAAGAGAAATGAATTGCCACAATTGCAATACTTGTTATAAAGTAAAGTGTGTACAGTAAAAGGAGTATTATAAGATAATACTGTAAAAGCATTGATATGGTTTCTGAGCCATATGATACTTAAAACTGATAAAATATATACAATTACATACAATGATAAAAGTTGACTAAACATACTCAACTGGTTCTTCTAAATACGCCTACCCCAGGGTACCTAACCTAAGCCTAGTACGTGGGAAGGAGTAAGGGAGTTGCAGTTTAAGTTAAGTAAGTTTTGCCAAGAATCTGACTCAAGAATTCTCTAAGGGTCTAATCAGCTCTGTACCTTGGTTTTAGAATGAAGGAGGTCTTGTATCTCGTTCTCAGGACTCGATCTCCCAGTAGCCCACAAGTGCGTCAAATGGGAGGGACGGCTTCCTTCGGGACTCGCATCAGCTGGGCTTCGGATAAGTAGATAGCCGCTCTGCTCCAAACCACCGTGTGTTGCTTAAGGCAAACGCTGGTATATTTATACCTGGAAGGGGCCGTGTTTGACGTAAGGTTGGACATAAGACGTCAATAAAAGATGTCACTAAGAACTGGCAGTTCTTTCAGTGCTCGCAGGAGTTCTAGGACAAATCAAAACAAAAGCATGGGGAATTCCCAGGTTGCTGGATGTTTGGTTTGTTTAAAGAACTCGTTGTACTTTCTAGGAGTCTAAGGAAGTAGCCTTGCCGCATTTGGATTGCATTGGCTATTACTAAATATGGATATGATTCTTATGCCTTTATAAGGATATGATTTGTTATAACCACATGAGGGCATAAATCAGGAATATTTAATTAGGGTCCTAGATACGTTCACAACATTACCATGATGGTAAGGGAAATTAATTGCTGCCAAATTTACTGGAAGTGTAGGAGACTGAATTTCTCCACAGGGAAAACCATTATTCCAGCAAAGAGACCAATGCACAAACCACAATTGCATATGGGAATTACTCACCCATGAGAAGTACAGTGCAGAGTGGCAACAAATTCCACACTTGGAAATCAAACCATCTTCTCAAGAATTTCTGAGCGGAAAACTGTACCATACCCAGGTTTCCATTCTAAATTCCAAGGGGAATTTGGGAATTTTGCAAATCATAAAACTACAGTAAGATGTAGATTTTAAAGTCAGAGTGCAATTAAACTGTTTTTTTGTTAATTATCCCAAATATATTAAACGTGAATTATGGTATTGATTTACATTCTATATTGTTAATACATTTTCAGTAGTATGAAGCACAAGTGAGAAGACAGTAATTGGACATATCACTTTCTAAGTATTCATAAAAATTAAACTTGTCAACTTGTTTAAATAGTGTTAGTTTCTACTTCTTTGCTTCTTTTATTTAGCCATATGAGTGTGCATTGTACCAAATAATTATACATATATAACTATAGTCCTAACTATAGTTATAGTTAGGACCAATTTTCCATTGGAAAAGCATTTTTTGATTTGCCAAAATCTTTGGCGCCGTTTGAAGAATCTTCCCGAATTTTTAAAAACGAATTGTTCACTCAGGTGAGCTCCTTTCCTAAAAGTCTGGGAGCAATTCCTCAAGAGAGGGCAGATAAAAAAGGAGAGGCTCCAAAACGCATTTTCTCTATGTTAATTTCCATAAGAATTTTGAAACAGGCTACATCTCGAACTGCTGAACAGAATTACATCAAATTTGGCAAAAAGGCAGGTCTTGGTCTAGAAAGCGTGTTTTTTAAAATGGTGTAGGTCCATTCAGTAGTTGCTGGGAAATTTAAAAAAAAGTATATATCTGAGTACTGAGGAGGACTCGCTACTCTTCCCAAGCACGAACTCCGTTCTTTTTTTAAGTTCAAGAAAAGGTTTGTTAAAAGATATTAATATGATCACATAAAAAAGCAGTAATCATACAAACAAGCTCCATTCTAATTGGCTGCCAACACTTCAAACCAGGAAGTGCTGGCAGCCATTTTGTGACTCGGTAACCGAGTCACAAGAAAAAGGTAAAAAACAAGAAAAGGGGAGAGTAGAAACCCCCTGACCCCTTAGGCATGCTCAGGAAATCCCATAAGGACCCCCAGGCCCAAAAAAAGCATTTCGTTTTTAATAATGTTCGTTGAATTTGAGCTGGGTGCGCGAATTGTCCAAAATTATTTTAAAAAACTAAGGTCGGTCTCCCGCGTTTCACTTGGGCCAGGCCCCAGGGGCAATGCTAAATTATGGTGCAGGGTCCCCACAGCCTTGGGGACCACCACCTCCCTGGGGCTTTATTATTTATGGGTGGGGAAACACGGCACCCTGCAGCCCAGGGGATGTAGGTACCCCAAGCCCCGGGTCCACCACCTCCCCAGGGCTTTATTAAAATAGGTGGGGGGCCTTGCAGGACCCCCCAATCCCCGGGGACTGCCACCTCCCTGGGGCTATACCTAATAATTTGTGGGTGGCTCAAGCCCCCCACACTGCCCCAGGTCCCACCACCTCCCTTGGACATCAAATATGTAAATACATGGGTCTGTTGCGGACCCCCGGCCCTGGGGACCACCACCTCATGGGGATTTTTACATGTTAGAGTGGGACACGCAGCCCCCTTGTCGAGCCTTTTATGGCCCTAGATACCGCCGCCCCCAGGGCCAGCTCCTGCAATGTCCCAGGATGCTCACCTCTAGGACATTGTTGGTTGCTATGGCAGGGCGGACGCAAACTGCTTTGCTTTTTGGAAACCTGCTCTTGCTTCCAAAAAGTGAAGCAGAATTACTTTTGCACAAAGGGAGCTGCATGTCAGCAGCTCCCCTTGTTCAAAAGCAATGCCAGCTCCCGCAGGAGGTGGGGAGCCAGCTGAGACTGTGGGGCATTGGGGCTCTCCCCCATGGTCCCCAATGGCCAGAAGTGGCCTAGGAAGGTGGCCATGTGGCCGCCCTCCCCTAAATTAAAATAAAACAAATTTTCAAAATGGAAAGGCTGAACCCGGGGGATGGGGTCCCCAGGGCCAAAATTGACTGCGGCCCCCCTCCCCAAAATATTTTTTAAAACCCAACAAGGCTGTCAGTCCCCGGGGACGGGGACCCTGGTGCCAACGCAGCCTCCTCCCATAAAATAACACATTTAGAAAATAGAAACAAAAAACGGCAACTCTCTGGAGGTCCTGCCCCCTACCTGGCTCTTTCTAAGTTGGGGAATTAATTTACCTTGAATACAGAGGGTCCCTGGGGGCCAACAAGCCCACCAGGTACCTGCAGTAAGTGCCACACAGCTGGATTGCAGAGAGGTGGTCTGAGGACATGCCCCTTTTTACACCACTCTGCAAACACGCCTCTTGGCGCACTGCTAGTGGGGCGATGAGGTCCACTTCTGTCCTGAGGACCTCCGGACACAAGTGTACTTCATCCCTTGACCAGCATTGCACCAGGAACTGCATTTGTAGAGTGGTGCAAAAAGGGGGCGTGGCCTCTTACCACTCTCAGCAATCCAGGTGTGTGGCACTTACTGTAGGTACCTGGTGGGCTAGTTGGCCCCCTGGAACCCTCATGAATGAAGGGTACTTAATACCCCAACTTAGAATGCACCAGCAGGATAGTTTTCAGAGTGGTGGTGAAAGGGGGTATGACCTTTGTCCACCTCTGAGCAATCCCACTGTGTTGAGCTTACTGGAGGTAAGAGGTAGGCTGCTTGGCCCCTAAATGACCCCCATCAGCAAAGTGGGCTTCAATTCCCATTCAAGAGCAAGACAGGGAGCGTGTTTGCAGATTGGTGGGAGAAGGGGGCATGGCCTGCTATGAAAACTGTTGTGTGGGACTTACTTGCGGTAAAAGGAGGGGTAGTTGGCCCCCAAGGGGACCAACTACCCCTCTTGCTACCTCCAGTAAGTTGATTGCTAAAACATCTTCGGCGACCATCCCCCCTTTCTCCATCACTCTGCAAACGCACATCTGGCAGACTACGGGATGGGAGATGAAGTTCAATTTGATCCTGAGGGAATTTGGGTGCCAAAAAGCCCTCCTGGTACCTTCTGTAAGTCTGACGCAGCGGAATTCCTGAGCGCTGGTCAGAGACCCAGCACGCTTTCTCCATCATTCTGCAAACACAACTACTAGTTAAAGAAGTATTTGTAATGTAATAGGGTACACCTTTGCCAGAATTAGAGCTATTCGCATTGTAAATGCAAAGGTTTTTTACTAATGTATTTTGGAGTGGAGTGGATGTACGTTTTGTGTAGTGGAATGATAAGGTATGTTGTGCAGTGAAATGATGTGAATAGAAAGTATGTGGTATTCAATGTATAGGAAATAGGTAGAGTGGGATTATGTGTTATAGAGATTAATTATGTGGTATGGTAGTCTGTGTTGTGGAGTGGTAACCTCAGGTTTAGTCTTCCTCGTTTCCATAGAAGCTCAACTATGAACTCAGTGAGCCAAAAATAGAAGGAATCACTGAGGAGCACTTTTGGACCTGGTCAGAGGTATGAGCAGGGACACTGGAATTATGTGACTGTTTGGCCACACCGACTTTCGCACAATTATATATTTTCTGCATTAGCCACATAATCTATCATCTGCACCCTAATCTTCAGATTTAAACAAAAAACGCTTTGTTTCTAGCTCAAACGTTACCAAAAATGCAGCAACAAGTGTTTCAGCATGGTGGAAGGTCCTTTGCAAGCCTAGAATGGTCACCTGTTACTCATTGCTAAATGTGGGTGTTAAATTGGTACTAATGGTGTGAAAGTCACTCTTGCTTCCCTCTTCTGCCTCTCTTGCCTCTTTCTGCATTTCTGTTGCTTCTTTCTGAAGGTTTCTTTATTTTTCTGCACTTCTCTTGCCTCATTCTGCAAATCTCTTGTACTTTCTGCACCTTTCTTTCCACTTTCTGCACCCCTGCTTCCTCTTTCTGCAACTCTCTTGCCTCTTTTTGTACCTCTGTTGCATCTTTCTGCACTTCTCTTGCTCTTTCTGCACCCTTTGTGCCTCTTTCACACCTCTGTTACTTCTTTCTGCACTTCTCGTGCTTCTTTCTGCATCCCTCTTTTCTCTTTCTACACCTCACTTGCCTCTTTCTGCACCCCTGTTCCCTCTTTCTGTACCTGTCCTGCCTATGTCTGCACCTCTCATGCCTCTTTCTGTATTTATGTTGCCTTTTTCTGTACTTGACCTGCCTCTTTCTGCACAGCTTTTGCCTCTTTCTGCACCTCTCTTGCTACTTTTTGTACTTCAATTGCCTCTTTCCTCACCTCTCTTGCTTCTTTCTACACCTCACTTGCCTCTTCCAGTACCTCTGTTATTTTTTTCTTCAGATCTCTTGCCCATTTATGCACATCACTTGCCTCTTTCAGCACCTCTGTTGCTTTTTTCTGCAGATCTCTTGCCTCTTTCTGCACCCCTCTTGTCTATTTCTGCACCTCTCTTGACTCTTTCTGCACCACTGTTACCTCTTTCTGTACCTCTGTAGCCCCTTTCTGCACTTCTATGGCTGATTTTTTACCCTTTGTGTCTTTTGCAGCACCTCTGTTACTTCTTTCTGCACTTTTCTTCCTTCTTTCTGCATCTCTCCTGCCTCTTTATGTACCTCTCTTGTCTCTTTGTGCACCCTCCTACTTTTTTCTGTACCCCTCTTTCCTGTTTTTGCACCTCTGTAGTTTTTTCTGCATTGCTCTTGCTCCCTTGCTGCACCTTACATGCCTCTTTCTGCACATCTCTTGCTTCTTTCTATACCTCTTTTGCTTATTTCAGCAATTTTCTAGCCTCTTTCCGCACTTCTCTTCCTTCATTCTACACCCCTCCTGCCTCTTTCGGTACCTCTCTTGCCTCTTTGTGCATCTCTCATACCTATTTCTGCACCCCTCTTGCCTATTTTTACACCACTGTTAGTTCTTTCTGTACTTCTCTTGCTTCTTTCTGCACCTTTACTTGCCTCTTTCTTCACTTCTCTTGCTTCGTTCTATACCGCTGTTGATTCTCTTAGCAATTCTCTTGCCTCTTTCTTTTTTTTTGTTATCCTCATTTGCGTGCATAGCTCCAATCTATCCAATCCGGAATATGCCACAGAGATAAGAAAAAACGGCTGTGCTTCAGTACCATCTCAGCGTAAGCTGGGAGGGAATCTTAGTTAGAGGGAGTGAAGGCCAAATCCCATTGGTACATTCACACAGGCCTGGAAAGTTCCATTTAGGGCTGCTCGTTGAAAGATAGTGCCTGTGACACCGTAGCCCTATTTGTTCCTTGTTAAAAACAATGGTTGGCAATGCTCGCATTAATCATAGGACTCCTGGGGAAAAAAAACCAAAAAAAAAAAACCCCAGGCTCAAAATGACCGTGCCAACTGTAACCAAAAAGATCTTCTACTTGGATTTCCACCTCTAGCTAGATCTAGTTTGGAGATCTGGAGTACCGAGGTTCGCCATTCATGAATTGTGGGAGGCTGAGCGTCCTTCCAATGTCTACAGATCTCTCTGCGAGCTGCCAAAAGAGAGTAGAATATGAGGTTGGAAGTTGCATTACGTACTTTGTTCTTCAGGCCAAAAATGACAAGAGCAAGATCTATGTAAAGATGTGAGCCCAATGTCACAGATAAATCATTTCCTATTGACTCCCAATATGTTGTAATTTCTGGGCATTCATAAAACATATGAATATCAGATGCGGCAATCATTTGACATCTTGGGCACGAACCCGGACCTGTTGATGAAAATTTTGACAGTCTCAACGGAGAATAGTAGGCCCTGTGAATTGTGAAGATATGATTCCGACGCAGCCAAGCTGGCTTCACCAGGTCCCACAGTACCTCACACGAAGCTAACCAAAGCTCCTCCAAATCTATATCTGGTAATGCGTCGGCCCATAATGTTGCTGGGAGGCAAAAGTTACCATCTAATTCCTCCATGATCTTCTTGTACCACAAAGATATTTCCTTTTTTGCAGGGGGGCTATCTAGCAGACACGTTACTAAATCACTGATGGCTCCTATAGGTAAACTGCTACTTCGGATGTCTGTGCATTATGTTCATGGGACCAGCTTGAAATTTGTATAAATTTGAATCTGGACAAATTTGGCCCTACCTTGTTTATTAAGTAGTCCCAAGGCAGTAGTGTGCCATCCATAAACAAATCGCCCCAGGTATTGATGCCAGCCGCTCTTAATGGTTGGGTGAATGTATCTTCTGCCCAAGCTGGGGGAGATGGTAAATCCCATATTGGAGCTCTCTCTGAATAATAACCTAGTTTAATTGCCTGCCTCATTCTATACCATGTGGAAGCTATCCCCTTTAAAGTCTTTAGCTTTATTTATTTTTTTTGTTGGGTCTCCGAATTTGAACAAAAAGCTGCTCTGTCCGATTCCCTCGCAGTTCAATACCATAGAGAACATTTGGCCTACCCCTGTTGCTGCTGGTACTTTTAGCAACATGCGAGTGTGTGAGAGCTGAAAGGCCCATGCATAGATCTGAAGATCCGGTCCCGCTAACCCTCCCTTCTCTCTGCGGCATCGTATTTTCTTCCAGGAAATTCTTGGATTTTTACTGTTCCAAATGAAAGTTGAAATCGCACTTTGTAGTTTAGAAATTAATTTGGGATCAAAAAAGAGTGGAAATGAATTAAATAAAAAAGAAACCTTAGGTAAGATACACATTTTTACTAAGTTAACCTTGCCTAGGATGGTAAGTGGAAGATGTGACCAATCCCTAATATTTTTACGGCACTGTGCTGCTATTTTAGAAAAGTTTAAGGAAGCGATCCGGTCAATGTCTTTAACTATATTTACCCCCAAGTAACGTAATTGAGGTCTAGATGTCTCGTTAAAATTAGTTAAGATTGTGTTCTAGGTCATGGATTCTGTCTTGGAAGCATTAACTTCATATCCGGAAACTTTCCCAAATTTGAGAGCAAGATCTATCGCTTCTGAATAAGCTGTATTGATGTCTGACGTGAAAATCAATAGATCGTCAGCATAAAGTACCACCTTTTTTCCCAATCACCAAAAATAAAGGGTTTAATAAGTGTGCTGTCTTTTAATGTTTGTGCAAAAGGTTCTATGTACAAGTCGAAGAGGAGAGGAGATAAGGGACAACCCTGCCGGGTTCCTGTGGCTACATTAAATGGCGCTGTAAGGCCCCCATTAATCAAAATTGAAGCAGAAGGACTTCGATATAACAAATCTATTGCCCTACGAAATCTATCTCCAACGTTAAACCCCCTCAAGGCCTCCGACAGGTACAACCAATTTACCCTGTCGAAGGCCTTGGTGGCGTCCAACTTCAGAACAGACAAGGGGAGAGTCTCCTTTATTGCCACATCAATAGATCCGATTAGCTTGTAAGTAAGCTCATTTAGTTATCTCCCTCTTATGAACCCTTTCTGATTTAAATGAAGTATATCAGGAGCAACCTGGCCAAGCCGTTTGGCTAATATAGTGGCAAAGATTTTATAATCGCCATTTAAGATTGATATAGGCCGATATGAGCCACAGTCGGAAGGGGGCTTCCCTGGCTTTAAGATAAGCGTTATAGAGGCTTTATCCCAAGAGGCTGGCGGTATTACCCCTTCCCTCAATATTTGGTTAAACAAGACTGTTAAAATTGGGGATATCTCTGAGATCAGATGTTTATATAGCTCGCTCGGTAGGCCGTCTGTTCCTGCCGCCTTACCCCCTTTAGAACCTCTTATGGCCTGCTCTACCTCGGCAAGACTTATTTCCTCTTCCAGAGATTTACTCTGTTCGATTGACAGTGAGGGAAGGGAAATACCCTCTAACAAGTTGCCAATATCGTTTGTATTGATATTAAGATCTTCCTGATATATTGACTGGAAGAATGTTTTAAAGGTCTCTCTAATTTCAGCGTCACTAGTGAAGGTACCCTTATCCGATGTTATTGAGGCAATGTTATTGCGAACCCGGTCTGATTTAACTTTCCAGGCCAACAACCTTTCCGCTCCCTCCCCATACTGGAAATGAGAGAGTTTGCTTGCCTCCCATTTCTGCACGACTCGCTTCTCCATTATCGAGGACAAGTTGTTTTTAAGCTCATTTAGCTCTGCCAGTTTCAGGGACAGGTTATGATTGTCTAGAGATCTGTCAGTATCTATACAGGACTGGATAACTGACATACTATTCCCAATGGAAGAAATGTCTTCCCTATACTGCCTTCTTCTATGAGCTACCCTGTTTTTGACTGTTCCTCTTAGAGAGCATTTGAAGGCGTCCCATACTATGACTACTGGGGCTGAGTCAGTGTTGAGACTAAAGAATTCGCGAGTCTCGGATTGGAGGAATTCTATATCTTCTGCTGATGTGAGAAATTACTTGTCAAATGACCAAAGTTTCGGGGCAGAAGACTCTTGCCTCTTTCTGTACTTTTGTGCTTGATTCTGCACCTCTCTGGCATCTTTCTACACCTCTGTTACCTCTTTCTGCAATTCACTTGCTTCGTTCTTTACCTCTCTTGCCTCTTTTGACACTTCTGTTGCTTCTTTCTGCACCCCTCCTGCTTCTTTCTGCACCCCATTCCCTCTTTGTGCAACTCTGTTGCCTCTTTCTGCACCTCTCTTCCCTCTTTCTGCACCACTCTTGCCTCCTCTTTCTGTACTTATGTTGCTTCTTTCTGCACTCCTCGTGCCTCCTACTGTACCTCCGTTGCTTCTTTCTACACCTCTGTTCTTTCTTTCCTGCAATTCTCTTGCCACTTTCTGCAACCCTCTTGCCTGTTTTTACATCCCTCTTGCCTCTTTCTTCACCCATCTTCCCTCTTTGTGCAACTCTCTAGCCTCTTTCTTCACCTCTCTTCCCTCTTTCTGCTCCACTCCTGCCTCTTTGTGTACCTCTGTTGCTTCTTTCTGTACCTCTCTTGCCTCTTTCTGCACCCTTTGTGCCTCTTTCAGCCCCTCTATTGTTTTTTTCTGCAGATCTCTTCCCCCTTCCTGCACCTCACTTGCCTCTTTCTGCACCCCTGTTCTCTCTTTCTGCACATCTCGTGTTTCTTTCTGTACCTCTGTTGTCTCTTTCTGCTCATGTCTTGCCTGTTTCTGCACTTCTATTGCTTCTCTCTGCAACTCTCTTGCTTCTTTCTGCACCTCACTTGCCTCTTTCAGCACCTCTGTTGTTTTTTTCTGCAGATCTTTTGCCTCTGTCTACACCCCTGGTCCCTCTTTCTGCTCCTCTCTTTACCTCTGTTTCCACTTTCTATACTTCTCTTGATCTTTATGCAACCTTTGTGCCCCTTTCAGCATCTCTGATAATTCTTTTGCACTTCTCTTCCTTCTTTGTGCACCCTCCTGCCTCTTTATGTACCTCTCTTGGCTCTTGTGCACCTCTGTTCCCTCTTTTTGCACCTTTCTTGCCTGTTTCTGTACCTCTCTTGCCTCTTTCTGTACTTCTGTTGTCTCTTTCTGCACATTTCATGCCTCTTTCTGCACCCCTTTCGCCTCTTTCTGCATCACTGTTGCTCCTTTCTGCACTTCTATTGCCTCTTTCTGTTCCTCTCTTGCTTCTTTCTGCACCTCACTTGCCTCTTTCAGCACATCTGTTGATTTTTTTCTGCAGATGTCTTGCCTCTTGTTGCTCCCCTCCTTTCAATTTCTCCACCTCTCTTGCCTCTTTCTGCACCACTGTTACCTCTTTCTGAACCTCTGTAGCCCCTTTCTGCACTTCTATTGCTAATTTTTAACCCTTTGTGTCTTTTGCAGCACCTCTGTTACTTCTTTCTGCACTTTTCTTCCTTCTTTCTGCATCTCTCCTGCCTCTTTATGTACCTCTCTTGTCTCTTTGTGCACCCTCCTACTTTTTTCTGTACCCCTCTTTCCTGTTTTTGCACCTCTGTAGTTTTTTCTGTATTGCTCTTGCTTCTTGCTGCACCTTACATGCCTCTTTCTGCACATCTCTTGCTTCTTTCTACACCTCTTTTGCTTATTTCAGCAATTTTCTAGCCTCTTTCTGCACTTCTCTTCCTTCATTTTACACCCCTCCTGCCTCTTTCTGCACCTTTACTTGCCTCTTTCTTCACTTCTCTTGCTTCGTTCTATACCGCTGTGGATTCTTTCATCAATTCTCTTGCCTCTTTCTGTACTTTTTTGCTTGATTCCGCACCTCTCTTGCATCTTTCTGCACCTCTGTTACCTCTTTCTGCACTTCACTTGCTTCTTTCTGTACCTCTCTTGCCTCTTTTGGCACTTCCGTTGCTTCTTTCTGCACCCCTCCTGCTTCTTTCTGCACCCCATTCCCTCTTTGTGCAACTCTGTTGCCTCTTTCGGCACCTCTCTTCCCTCTTTCGGCACCACTCTTGCCTCCTCTTTCTGAACTTATGTTGCTTCTTTCTGCACTCCTCAAGCCTCCTACTGTACCTCTGTCGCTTCTTTCTACACCTCTGTTCTTTCTTTCCGCAATTCTCTTGCCTCTTTCTGCAACCCTCTTGCCTGTTTTTACATCCCTCTTGCCTCTTTCTTCACCCATCTTCCCTCTTTGTGCAACTCTCTAGCCTCTTTCTACACCTCTCTTCCCTCTTTCTGCACCACTCCTGCCTCTTTGTGTACCTCTGTTGCTTCTTTCTGTACCTCTCTTACCTCTTTCTGTACCCTTTGTGCCTCTTTCAGCCCCTCTATTGCTTTTTTCTGCAGATCTATTCCCCCTTCCTGCACCTCACTTGCCTCTTTCTGCACCCCTGTTCTCTCTTTCTGCACATCTTGTGTTTCTTTCTGTACCTCTGTTGTCTCTTTCTGCACATGTCTTGCCCGTTTCTGTACTTCTATTGCTTCTCTCTGCAACTCTCTTGCTTCTTTTAGCACCTCACATGCCTCTTTCAGCACCTCTGTTGCTTTTTTCTGCAGATCTTTTGCCTCTGTCTACACCCCTGGTCCCTCTTTATGCTCCTCTCTTTACCTCTGTTTCCACTTTCTATACTTCTCTTGCTCTTTCTGCAACCTTTGTGCCCCTTTCAGCATCTCTGATACTTCTTTTGCACTTCTCTTCCTTCTTTGTGCACCCCTCCTGCCTCTTTATGTACCTCTCTTGGCTCTTGTGCACCCCTGTTCCCTCTTTTTGCACCTTTCTTGCCTGTTTCTGTACCTCTCTTGCCTCTTTCTGTACTTCTGTTGTCTCTTTCTGCACATGTCATGCCTCTTTCTGTACCCCTTTTGCCTCTTTCTGCATCGCTGTTGCTCCTTTCTGCACTTCTATTGCCACTTTCTGTTCCTCTCTTGCTTCTTTCTGCACCTCACTTGCCTCTTTCAGCACATCTGTTGCTTTTTTTCTGCAGATGTCTTGCCTCTTGTTGCTCCCCTCCTTTCAATTTCTGCACCTCTCTTGCCCCTTTCTGCACCACTGTTACCTCTTTCTGAACCTCTGTAGCCCCTTTCTGCACTTCTATTGCTGATTTTTAACCCTTTGTGTCTCTTGCAGCACCTCTGTTACTTCTTTCGGCACTTTTCTTCCTTCTTCCTGCATCTCTCCTGCTTCTTCATGTACCTCTCTTGTCTCTTTGTGCACCCTCCTACTTTTTTCTGTACCCCTCTTTCCTGTTTTTGCACCTCTGTCGTTTTTTCTGTATTGCTCTTGCTTCTTGCTGCTCCTTACATGCCTCTTTCTGCACATCTCTTGCTTCTTTCTACACCTCTTTTGCTTATTTCAGCAATTTTCTAGCCTCTTTCCGCACTTCTCTTCCTTCATTCTACACCCCTCCTGCCTCTTTGTGTACCTCTCTTGCCTCTTTGTGCATCTCTCATACCTATTTCTGCACCCCTCTTGCCTCTATTTACACCACTGTTAGTTCTTTCTGCACTTCTCTTGCTTCTTTCTGCACCTTTACTTTCCTCTTTCTTCACTTCTCTTGCTTCGTTCTATACCGCTGTGGATTCTTTCAGCAATTGTCTTTCCTCTTTGTGTACTTTTTTGCTTGATTCTGCACCTCTCTTGCATCTTTCTGCACCTCTGTTACCTCTTTCTGCACTTCACTTGCTTCTTTCTGTACCTCTCTTGCCTCTTTTGGCACTTCTGTTGCTTCTTTCTGCACCCCTCCTGCTTCTTTTCTGCACCCCATTCCCTCTTTGTGCAACTCTGTTGCCTCTTTCTGCACCTCTCTTCCCTCTTTCGGCACCACTCTTGCCTCCTCTTTCTGTACTTATGTTGCTTCTTTCTGCACTCCTCAAGCCTCCTACTGTACCTTTGTCGCTTCTTTCTACACCTCTGTTATTTTTTTCCGCAATTCTCTTGCCTCTTTCTGCAACCCTCTTGCCTGTTTTTACATCCCTCTTGCCTCTTTCTTCACCCATCTTCCCTCTTTGTGCAACTCTCTAGCCTCTTTCTACACCTCTCTTCCCTCTTTCTGCACCACTCCTGCCTCTTTGTGTACCTCTGTTGCTTCTTTCTGTACCTCTCTTGCCTCTTTCTGCACCCTTTGTGCCTCTTTCAGCCCCTCTATTGCTTTTTTCTGCAGATCTCTTCCCCCTTCCTGCACCGCACTTGCCTCTTTCTGCACCCTTGTTCTCTCTTTCTGCGCATCCCGTGTGTCTTTCTGTACCTCTGTTGTCTCTTTCTGCACACGTCTTGCCTGTTTCTGCACTTCTATTGCTTTTCTCTGCAACTCTCTTGCTTCTTTCTGCACCTCACTTGCCTCTTTCAGCACCTCTGTTGCTTATTTCTGCAGATCTTTTGACTCTGTCTACACCCCTGGTCCCTCTTTCTGCTCCTCTCTTTACCTCTGTTTCCACTTTCTATACTTCTCTTGCTCTTTCTGCAACCTTTGTGCCCCTTTCAGCATCTCTGATACTTCTTTTGCACTTCTCTTCCTTCTTTGTGCACTCCTCCTGCCTCTTTATGTACCTCTCTTGCCTCTTGTGCACCCCTGTTCCCTCTTTTTGCACCTTTCTTGCCTGTTTCTGTACCTCTCTTGCCTCTTTCTGTACTTCTGTTGTCTCTTTCTGCACATGTCATGCCTCTTTCTGCACCCCTTTTGCCTCTTTCAGCATCGCTGTTGCTCCTTTCTGCACTTCTATTGCCTCTTTATGTTCCTCTCTTGCTTCTTTCTGCACCTCACTTGCCTCTTTCAGAACATCTGTTGCTTTTTTTCTGCAGATGTCTTGCCTCTTGTTGCTCCCCTCCTTTCAATTACTGCACCTCTCTTGCCTCTTTCTGCACCACTGTTACCTCTTTATTTACCTATGTTTCCTCTTTCTGTACTTCTCTTGTTCTTTCTGCACCCTTCGTGCCTCAATCAGCACCTCTGTTACTTCTTTCTGCAATTCTCTTCCTTCTTTCTGCAACCCTCTTACCTCTTTATGTACCTCTCTTGCCTCTTTGTGAACCCCTCCTACCTTTTTCTGCACCCCTCTTGCCTTTTTTGCACCTCTATTGGTTTTCTAGGCAATGCTCTTGCTTCTTTCTGCACCTCTATTGCTTCTTTCTGCACCTCACTTGCCTCTTTCAGCACTTATGTTGCTTTTGTCTGCAGATCTCTTACCTCTTTCTGCACCACTCGATTCTATTTATGTACCTCTCTTGCCTCTTTTTGTGGCACTCTTACCTCTTTCTGTACCGCTGCAGCCTCCTAAAGCACTTCTCTTGCTGTTTCTTCACTCTTTGTACCTCTTTCAGCACATCTGTTACTTCTTTCTGCACTTCTATTCCTTCTTTCTGTCCCCCTTCTGCCTCTTTATGCACCTCTGTTGGTTTTTTTCTGCACTGGTCTTGCTTCTTTCTGTACCTTACTTGCCTCTGTCTGCAAAACTCTTGCTTCTTTCTATTCCTCTTTTGCTTCTTTCAGCAATTTTCTTGCCTCTTTCTGCACTTCTCTTCTTTCATTGTAGACCCATCCTGCCTCTTTCTGTACCTCTCTTGCCTCTTTGTGGACCTCTCCTACCTATTTCTGCACATCTCTTGCCTCTTTTTGCACCAATGTTAGTTCTTTCTGCACTGCTTTTGCTTCTTTCTGTACCTAACTTGCTTCTTTCTCCACTTCTCTTGCTTCGTTCTATATCTTTGTTGATTTTTTCAGCAATTCTCTTGCCTCTCTCTCTGCACTTCTCTTCCTTGTTTCTGCATCTCTCTTTTGTCTTTCAGCACCTGTGATGCCTCTTTCTGCACTTCACTTGCTTCTTTCTGTACCTCTCTTGCCTCTTCCGGCACCTCTGTTGCTTCTTTCTGCACCACTCCTTCTTCTTTCTGTACCCCTCTTCCCTCTTTGCATAACTCTCTTGCCACTTTCCGCACCTGTCTTCCCTCTTTCTGCACCACTCTTGCCTCCTCTTTCTGTACTTCTTTTGCTTCTTTCTGCAGTTCTCTAGCCTCTTCCTGTATGCCTCATGCCTCCTTCTCTACCTCTGTTGCTTCTTCCTACACCACTGTTGTTTCTTTCAGCAATTCTCTTGCATCTTTCTGCATTTCTCTTGCCTGTTTTCCCACCCCTCATGCCTCTTTCTTGACCCATCTCACCTCTTTTTGCAACTCTCTAGCCTCTTTCTAAACCTCTCTTTCCTCTTTCCGTACCACTCTTACCTCTTTGTGTACCTCTGTTGCTACTTTCCATACTTCTCTTGCCTCTTTCTGCACCCTCCGTGCCTTTTTCATCACCTCTGTTGCAGTTTTCTCTAGATCTCTTGCTTCTTTATGCACCCTGTTCCCTCTTTCTGCACATTTCTTAGCTCTTTATGTACCTCTGTTGCCTCTTTCTATACATCTCTTGCCCTTTCTGCGCCCTTCACACCTCTTTCAGCACATTTGTTACTTCATTCTGCATGTTTCTTCCTTCTTTGTGCATATCTCTCGATTCTTTCTGCACCTCACTTGCCTGTTTCAGCATCCTGTTGCTTCTTTCTGCAGATCTCATGCTTCCTTCTGCACCTCAATTGCCTCTTTCAGCACCTCTGTTGATTTTTTCTGCAGATCTCTTGCCTCTTTCTGCCCCCCTATTTTCTGTTTCAGCACCTCTCTTGCCTCTTTCTGGACCCCTGTTCCCTCTTTCTGCACTTTTCCTGCCTGATACTGCACCACTTTTGCCTCTTTTGTAACCTCTGTTGCCTCTTTCTGCACATTTCTTGCCTCATTCAGCACTTCTATTTTCTCTTTCTTGAACTCTAGTGCTTCTTTCTGCATCTCACTTGCCTCTTTCAGCACCTCTGCTGCTTTTCTCTGCAGATGTCGTACCCCTTTCTGTACCTCACTTGCCTCTTTCAGCACCTCTGTTGTTTTTTTCTGCAAATCTCTTGCCTCTTTCTGTACCCCTTTTCCCTCTTTCTGCACCTCTCCTGCCTGGTTCTGCACCTCTCTTGCCTCTTTCTGTACTTCTGTTCCTTCTTTCAATACTTCTCTTGCTCTTTCTGCACCCATTCTGCCTCTTTCAGCATCTCTGATACTTCTTTCTGCAATTCTCTTCCTTCTTTCTGCACCCCTCCTGCTTCTTTATATACCCCTCTGGCCTCTTTGTGCATCCCTGTTCCCTCTTTCTGCACCTTGCTTGTCTGGTTCTTTACCCCTTTTGCCTCTTTCGGCATCTCTGTTGCTCCTTTCTGCACTGCTACTGCCTCTTTCTACACCTCTCTTGCTTCTTTCTGCACCTCACTTGCCTCTTTCAGCACCTCCATTGCTTTTTCCTGCAGATCTCTTGCCCCTTTATGCAGATCACTTGCCTCTTTCTGCACCTCTGTTGCTTTTTTCTGCAGATGACTTGCTTCGTTCTGCACCCCTCTGTTCTATTTCTGCACATCTCTTGTCTCTTTCCGTACCACTGTTACCTCTTTCTGTACCTTTGTTGCCTCTTTATGCACTTCTCTTGCTGTGTCTGCACCCTCCATGCCTCTTTCAGCACCTCTGTTACTTCCTTCTGGACTTCTCTTCCTTTTTTCAGTACCCCTCCTGCCTCTTTATGTACCTTCATGCCTCTTTGTGCACCCCCTACCCTTTATGTACCCCTCTTGCCTCTTTTTTGCAACTCTGTGTTTTTTTTCCGCACTGCTCTTGCATCTTTCTGCACCTTACTTGCCTTTCTGCACATCTCTTGCTTCTTTCTATACCTCTTTGTTTGTTTCAGCAATTCTCTTGCATCTTTCTGCAGTTCTCTTCCTTCTTTCTGCACTCATCTGTACCCCTCTTGCCTCTTTTTGCACCTCTGTTGATTTTTTGTGCACTGCTCTCGCTTCTTTCTGCACCTTACTTTCCCATTTCTGTACATCTCTTGCTTCTTTTCATACCTCTTTTGCTTCTTTCAGCAATTTTCTTGCCTCTTTCTGTACTTCTCTTGCATGTTTCTGCACCCCTCTGGCCTCTTTCTGCACCTGTCTTCCCCCTTTGTGCAAGTCTCTAGCCTCTTTCTACACCTGTCGTCCCTCTTTATAAACCACACTTGCCTCTTTGTGTACCTCTGTTGCTTCTTTTTGTACTTCTCTTGCCTCTTTCTGCACCCTTTGTGCCTCTTTCAGCACCTCTGTTGCTTCTTTCTGCACTTTTCTTCCTTCTTTCTGCACTCCTCATGCCTCCTTTTGCACCTCTGTTGCTTCTTTCTGCACTTCTCTTGCCTCTTTCTGAACCTCTCTTGCTTATTTCAGCAGCTGAATTTCCTCTTTCAGCACATCTGTTGCTTTTTTTCTGCTGATGTCTTGCCTCTTTTTGCACTCCTCGTTTCCATTTCTGCACCTCTCTTACCTCTTTCTGCACCACTGTTAGCTCTTTCTGCACCTCTGATGCTTCTTTCTACACTTCTATTGCCTCTTTCTGCACCTCTCTTGCTTTTTACTGTAGATCTCTTGCCTCTTTCTGCAAGTCACATGCCTGTTTCAACACATCTGTTGCTGTTTTTCTGCAGATCTCTTGCCTCTTTCTGCACATCACTTGCCTCTTTCAGCACCTCAGTTGCTTTTTTCTATAGATCTCTTTCCTCTTTCTGTACCCCTCTTTTCTTGTTCTGCACCAGTTGCCTCTTTCTACACCCTTGTTCCCTTTCTTTCTGTATATTTCCAGCCTGTTTCTGTACCTCTCTTGTCTCTTTCTGTACCTCTGTTGCCTCTTTCCACACTTCTCTTGCTCCTTCTGCACCCTTCACACCTCTTTCAGCACCTGTTCTTTCTTTCTGCACCCCTCCTGACTCTTTTTGTATCTCTTTTGCCTCTTTGTTCACCCCTCCTACCTTTTTCTACACCCCTCTTGCCTTGGTTGGTTCTTTCTGCACTGTTCTTGCTACTTTCTGTACATTACGTGCCTCTTTCTGCAATTCTCTCGCTTCTTTCTACATCTCTGTTGCTTCTTTTAGCAATTCTCTGGCCTCTTTCTGCACTTCTCTTCCTTCTTTCCTCATCACTCCTGCCTGGTTCTGCACCTCTCTAGCCTCTTTCTGTACTTCAGTTCCTTCTTTCAATACTTCCCTTGCTCTTTCTGCACCCTTGCTGCCTCTTTCAGCATCTCTGATACTTCTTTCTGCACCCCTCCTACTTCTTTATGTACCTCTCTGGCCTCTTTGTGCGTCCAAGTTCTCTCTTTCTGCACCTTGCTTGCCTGGTACTGTACCCCTTTTGCCTCTTTCTGCATCTCTGTTGCTCCTTTCTGCACTGCCACTGCCTCTTTCTGTACCTCTCTTGCCCCTTTCTGCACCCTTCCTGCCTCTTTCAGCCCCTCTGTTGCTTTTTTCTGCAGATCTCTTGCCCCTTCATACACCTCACTTGCCTCTTTCAGCACCTCTGTTGATTTTTTCTCCAGATCTCTTGCCTCTTTCTGCACCCCTATTCTCTGTTTCTGCACATCTCTTGTTTCTTTCTGTACCTTGGTTGTCTCTTTCTGAACGTCTTGCCTGTTTCTGCACTTCTATTGCTACTCCTTGCAACTCTCTTGCTTCTTTCTGCACCTCACTTGCCTCTTTCAGCACCTCTGTTGCTTTTTTCTGCAGATGTCTTGGCCGTTTCTGCACCTCACTTGCCTCTTTCAGCACCTCTGTTGCTTTTTTCTGTAGATCTCGTGCCTCTGTGTACACCCCTGGTCCCTCTTCCTGCTCCTCTCATTACCTCTGTTTCTACTTTCTATACTTCTCTTGCTCTTTCTGCACCCTTTGGACCCCTTTCAGCATCTCTGATACTTCTATCTGCACTTCTCTTCCTTCTTTCTGCACCCCTCCTGCCTCTTTATGTACCTCTCTTGCCTCTTTGTGCACCCCTGTTCCCTCTTTTTGCACCTTTCTTGCCTGTTTCGGAACCTCTCTTGCCTCTTTCTGTACTTCTGTTTTCGCTTTCTGCACATTTCATGCCTCTTTCTGCACCCCTTTTGCCTCTTTCTGCATCGCTGTTGCTCCTTTCTGCACTTCTATTGCCTCTTTCTGCACCTCGCTTGCCTCTTTCAGCACCACTGTTACCTCTTTATTTACCTATGTTGCCTCTTTCTGCACTTCTCTTGTTCTTTCTGTACCCTTCGTGCCTCAATCAGCACTTCTGTTACTTCTTTCTGCACTTCTCCTCCTTCTTTCTGCAACACTCTTGCCTCTTTATGTACCTCTCTTGCCTCTCTGTGAACCCCTCCTACCTTTTTCTCCACCCCTCTTGCCTTTTTGCACCTCTATTGGTTTTTTATGCAATGCTCTTGCTTCTTTCTGCCTCTATTGCTTCTTTCTGCACCTCACTTGCCTCTTTCAGCACCTCTGTTGTTTTTTTCTGCAAATCTCTTGCCTCTTTCTGTACCCCTTTTCCCTCTTTCTGCACCTCTCCTGCCTGGTTCTGCACCTCTCTTGCCTCTTTCTGTACTTCTGTTCCTTCTTTCAATACTTCTCTTGCTCTTTCTGCACCCATTCTGCCTCTTTCAGCATCTCTGATACTTCTTTCTGCAATTCTCTTCCTTCTTTCTGCACCCCTCCTGCTTCTTTATATACCCCTCTGGCCTCTTTGTGCATCCCGGTTCCCTCTTTCTGCACCTTGCTTGTCTGGTTCTTTACCCCTTTTGCCTCTTTCGGCATCTCTGTTGCTCCTTTCTGCACTGCTACTGCCTCTTTCTACACCTCTCTTGCTTCTTTCTGCACCTCACTTGCCTCTTTCAGCACCTCCATTGCTTTTTCCTGCAGATCTCTTGCCCCTTTATGCAGATCACTTGCCTCTTTCTGCACCTCTGTTGCTTTTTTCTGCAGATGACTTGCTTCGTTCTGCACCCCTCTGTTCTATTTCTGCACATCTCTTGTCTCTTTCCGTACCACTGTTACCTCTTTCTGTACCTTTGTTGCCTCTTTATGCACTTCTCTTGCTGTGTCTGCACCCTCCATGCCTCTTTCAGCACCTCTGTTACTTCCTTCTGGACTTCTCTTCCTTTTTTCAGTACCCCTCCTGCCTCTTTATGTACCTTCATGCCTCTTTGTGCACCCCCTACCCTTTATGTACCCCTCTTGCCTCTTTTTGCAACTCTGTGGTTTTTTTCCGCACTGCTCTTGCATCTTTCTGCACCTTACTTGCCTTTCTGCACATCTCTTGCTTCTTTCTATACCTCTTTGTTTGTTTCAGCAATTCTCTTGCATCTTTCTGCAGTTCTCTTCCTTCTTTCTGCACTCATCCGTACCCCTCTTGCCTCTTTTTGCACCTCTGTTGATTTTTTGTGCACTGCTCTCGCTTCTTTCTGCACCTTACTTTCCCATTTCTGTACATCTCTTGCTTCTTTTCATACCTCTTTTGCTTCTTTCAGCAATTTTCTTGCCTCTTTCTGTACTTCTCTTGCATGTTTCTGCACCCCTCTTGCCTCTTTCTGCACGTGTCTTCCCCCTTTGTGCAAGTCTCTAGCCTCTCTCTACACCTGTCGTCCCTCTTTATAAACCACACTTGCCTCTTTGTGTACCTCTGTTGCTTCTTTTTGTACTTCTCTTGCCTCTTTCTGCACCCTTTGTGCCTCTTTCAGCACCTCTGTTGCTTCTTTCTGCACTTTTCTTCCTTCTTTCTGCACTCCTCATGCCTCCTTTTGCACCTCTGTTGCTTCTTTCTGCACTTCTCTTGCCTCTTTCTGAACCTCTCTTGGTTATTTCAGCAGCTGACTTGCCTCTTTCAGCACATCTGTTGCTTTTTTTCTGCTGATGTCTTGCCTCTTTTTGCACTCCTCGTTTCCATTTCTGCACCTCTCTTACCTCTTTCTGCACCACTGTTAGCTCTTTCTGCACCTCTGATGCTTCTTTCTACACTTCTATTGCCTCTTTCTGCACCTCTCTTGCTTTTTACTGTAGATCTCTTGCCTCTTTCTGCAAGTCACATGCCTGTTTCAACACCTCTGTTGCTGTTTTTCTGCAGATCTCTTGCCTCTTTCTGCACATCACTTGCCTCTTTCAGCACCTCAGTTGCTTTTTTCTATAGATCTCTTTCCTCTTTCTGCACCCCTCTTTTCTTGTTCTGCACCAGTTGCCTCTTTGTACACCCTTGTTCCCTTTCTTTCTGTATATTTCCAGCCTGTTTCTGTACCTCTCTTGTCTCTTTCTGTACCTCTGTTGCCTCTTTCCACACTTCTCTTGCTCCTTCTGCACCCTTCACACCTCTTTCAGCAGCTGTTCTTTTATTCTGCACCCCTCCTGACTCTTTTTGTATCTCTCTTGCCTCTTTGTTCACCCCTCCTACCTTTATCTACACCCCTCTTGCCTTGGTTGGTTCTTTCTGCACTGCTCTTGCTACTTTCTGTACATTACGTGCCTCTTTCTGCAATTCTCTTGCTTCTTTCTACATCTCTGTTGCTTCTTTTAGCAATTCTCTTGCCTCTTTCTGCACTTCTCTTCCTTCTTTCTGCATCACTCCTGCCTGGTTCTGCACCTCTCTAGCCTCTTTCTGTACTTCAGTTCCTTCTTTCAATACTTCCCTTGCTCTTTCTGCACCCTTGCTGCCTCTTTCAGCATCTCTGATACTTCTTTCTGCACCCCTCCTACTTCTTTATGTACCTCTCTGGCCTCTTTGTGCATCCAAGTTCTCTCTTTCTGCACCTTGCTTGCCTGGTACTGTACCCTTTTTGCCTCTTTCTGCATCTCTGTTGCTCCTTTCTGCACTGCCACTGCCTCTTTCTGTACCTCTCTTGCCCCTTTCTGCACCCTTCCTGCCTCTTTCAGCCCCTCTGTTGCTTTTTTCTGCAGATCTCTTGCCCCTTCATACACCTCACTTGCCTCTTTCAGCACCTCTGTTGATTTTTTCTCCAGATCTCTTGCCTCTTTCTGCACCCCTATTCTCTGTTTCTGCACATCTCTTGTTTCTTTCTGTACCTTGGTTGTCTCTTTCTGAACATCTTGCCTGTTTCTGCACTTCGATTGCTACTCTCTGCAACTCTCTTGCTTCTTTCTGCACCTCACTAGCCTCTTTCAGCACCTCTGTTGCTTTTTTCTGTAGATCTTGTGCCTCTGTCTACACCCCTGGTCCCTCTTCCTGCTCCTCTCATTACCTCTGTTTCTACTTGCTATACTTCTCTTTCTCTTTCTGCACCCTTTGGACCCCTTTCAGCATCTCTGATACTTCTATCTGCACTTCTCTTCCTTCTTTCTGCACCCCTCCTGCCTCTTTATGTACCTCTCTTGCCTCTTTGTGCACCCCTGTTCCCTCTTTTTGCACCTTTCTTGCCTGTTTCGGAACCTCTCTTGCCTCTTTCTGTACTTCTGTTTTCGCTTTCTGCACATTTTATGCCTCTTTCTGCACCCCTTTTGCCTCTTACTGCATCGCTGTTGCTCCTTTCTGCACTTCTATTGCCTCTTTCTGCACCTCGCTTGCCTCTTTCAGCACATCTGTTGCTTTTTTTCTGCAGATGTCTTGCCTCTTGTTGCTCCCCTCGTTTCTATTTCTGCACCTCTCTTGCCTCTTTCTGCACCACTGTTACCTCTTTATTTACCTATGTTGCCTCTTTCTGCACTTCTCTTGTTCTTTCGGTACCCTTCGTGCCTCAATCAGCACTTCTGTTACTTCTTTCTGCACTTCTCTTCCTTCTTTCTGCAACCCTCTTGCCTCTTTATGTACCTCTCTTGCCTCTTTGTGAACCCCTCCTACCTTTTTCTCCACCCCTCTTGCCTTTTTGCACCTCTATTGGTTTTTTATGCAATGCTCTTGCTTCTTTCTGCACCTCTATTGCTTCTTTCTGCACCTCACTTGCCTCTTTCAGCACTTATGGTGCTTTTTTCTGCTGATCTCTTAGCTCTTTCTGCACCACTCAATTCTATTTATGTACCTCTCTTGCCTCTTTTTTCGCCACTGTTACCTCTTTCTGTACCACTGTAGCCTCTATCTGCACTTCTCTTGCTGTTTCTTCACTCTTTGTACCCCTTTCAGCACCTCTGTTACTTCTTTCTGCACTTCTATTCCTTCTTTATGTCTCCCTTCTGCCTCTTTATGTGCCTCTCTTGCCTCTTTGTGTACCCCTTCTGTCTTTTTCTGCACCCCTCTTGCCTCTTTGTGCACCTCTGTTGTTTTTTCTGCACTGGTCTTGCTTCTTTCTGTACCTTACTTGCCTCTTTCTGCACATCTCTTACTTCTTTCTATACCTCTTTTTCTTCTTTCAGCAATTTTCTTGCCTCTTTCTGCACTTCTCTTCCTTCATTCTACACCCATCCTGCCTCTTTCTGTACCTCTCTTGCCTCTCTGTGCACCTCTGCTACCCATTTCTGCACATCTCTTGCCTCTTTTTGCACCAATGTTATTTCTTTCTGCACTGTTTCTGCTTCTTTCTGTACCTTACTTGCCTCTTCCTTTACTTCTTTTTGCTTCGTTCGATATCTCTGTTGCTTCTTTCAGCACTTCTCTTTCCTCTTTCTGCACTTCTCTTCCTTCTTTCTGCATCACTCTTGCCTCTTTCTCTACCTCTCTTGCCTCTTTATGAACCTCTCCTACCTATTTTTGCATCCCTCCTGCGTCTTTGTGAACCCTTGTTGGATCTTTCTGGACTGCTCTTGCTTCTTTCTGTACCTTATTTGCCTCTTTCTGCACTTCTCTTGCTTCTTTTTACACCTCTGTTGCTTTTAGCAACTCTCTTGCCTCTTTCAGCACTTCCCCTCCTACTTTCTGCTCCCTCCTGCCTCTTTCTGTACCTCTTGTGCTTCTTTCTGTACCTCTGTTGCCTCTCTCTGCACTTCACTTGCTTCTTTCTGCACCTCTTTTGCCTTTTTTCGAACCTCTGTTGCTTCTTTCCGCACTTCTCTTTCCTCTTTCTGTACCTCTCAGAGGTAGTTTTAATCACCCTGCCTATTACGTAGATGGGCCTTAAATGGGAGGTCATGCCAATCACAGGGGCACCCCAACCCATAGTGTACCCTAGTGTATGTAGGTGTTTTCATTGTATTCTAAGTATCTTTCAGGATAGCACTGGCTCCGGGCCTGGTTAGTTAGAGTCAGTTACCACCAGTACCAGTCAGCAAAAAGTTGGGGCCATAGGATGACTTTGCAACAAGGCCTCTTTCAGTACCTCTGTTGGTTCCTTCTGCATATCTCTTGCTTCATTCTGCACCTTTATTCGTCTTTCTGGACTTCTGTTGCCTCTTTCTGCATTTCTCTTGCTTCTTTCTGTACTTTTTTTCCTCTTTCTGCACATGTCCTACCTCTGTAGAAATAGTTTGAAATTAGCAATTAAAAACCTTTGAAATAAAAAAAAAACATAAGTTTCGGGGGCGTTATTGTTAGGAATTAGCATTTAGAAATTTACTGAAAAAACATAGGTTTCAGGGACGTTAAGGTTAGAAATTATCATTAAAAAAATCTTTGTAATTCACTGAAAAAAATATAAGTTTCAGGTACATTATGATTAGAAATTAGCATTAAAAAAACTATAGAAATGAACTGGAAATACCACAGGTTTCTGGGACACTATAGTTAGTTGGACATTTCACTCGTACAAAACCAGAGAAAATTAGCTGGTATAATTTAGTTGAGCTAACTATAACTCGCGCCCCCCAACACACTGCTGCTGACGTCACATAGTTCATCATTCATGGCATGGTCAGTGACATCACTGATAACATCACTGATGACAAATGACAGCCCAGATAACATCATCCACATGATGATCTGATGCGCCTACTCATACCCTGATATAACCTTTGATACACCCACTCTAAAATACAAACTACCATTTTCAAAACCATAGACACATCAATACCAGTTACTAAATACGCACTGACTGATTCCTAGGTCTACACACACATCCACTCATTCACCCATCCAGTCACTGACACAAGCACCCACTCATGCATAGAGCCACTCTTACAATCACTCACTCTCACATATAGTCATTTATATACTCCAACACTCACATGTACTGCCTTTCACATATATAGTTACTCAAACATGAACCAGTGAGACATCTATTCACTTACCAACACACCCAAACACACCCACCCACCCATACAGCCCTTCACACATACAGTCTTTAACCCATATACCAAGTGAATCACCCACTCACACATCTATGCACAGAGTCACATACTCCACACCCACGCACACAGACACTTAGGGACTTAGACAGATACTCAGACAACCAATCAATAACCCATATGGACACTCATGTACCTACTCACCAACCCATGTAGCCGCTTACACACCACCAGACTGATACAAACATTCACACAGTTTAGTCACTAACCCATGCCTTCAGTAAGACACTTTTAATCACCCACTTATACAGTCAGTCACACACCTACTAAATCATCCTTTCAGACACTCATACACCAACTCATTCTTCAATATACCTTGGCATTTATATATATAAAACATATTTAAACTTTACAGAAACACACAGTTACTGGATGATGTCATCAGTGATGTCATTTCAGATGTCATCAGTGATGTCATCAGTGATGTCACTGACCATCTCATATATATATATATATATATATTCACTGAAAAAAACATAGGTTTCACACTCGTTATAGTTAGGAATTAGCATTTAAAAAACCTTTGAAATTCACTGAAAAAACCATAGGTTTCACACAAGTCATAGTTTGCTGAACATTTTACTCATACAAAACCATTGAAATTCCCACGTTATAGTTAGTTGGACTCACTATAACTTGCGCGCCCGTAATCCATTGCTAATGATGCCACATATTACATTATTCATGACATGGTCTAGTTCGTTTCTAAGTGAGTGAGTGGTTGTATCCCTTGCATCGTTTCCCAAAAATGATAGTGAGTTAATGTTAGAGGAGGGAGTGATGGAGGACTGAGAGTCAGAATTGATCAAATGTGGAGAGCGGGCATTCCCAATCAGACCTAAGGAGGAGCGCTTACCGGTTAGCAAGTCCATCGATAGGCGCTTTTCAGTGTCCGCTATTTCTTTTTCTAGGACAATTGTGACTCTTTAAAAAATTGATCGATGGCTCCTGTTACTGGCCCCCTCGATGTATTTACAGTAATATTCCTGGGTTTTGCATGGTCCGAAGGCATGATTGTTCAGGGATCTGTTTGACAAGAGGCAATATCTAATCCGGCTCCCAAACAATGGCTCACAGATGCAGGCAACGCAGCGGGACCGGCAAGGAGCTGGTAGAAATCCTCGCGTTACCTCCTTTCAGGGCAGAGGGTCTTCCACTGACTCCCACAATCGGCAATGCAGCTTTCTGAAGGTCCCAGCGAGGGTTGGTGCAGCAGGTCCTTATCTGCTGAGGCGAGGGCGGGGCAGGCAGGGAGAGCGACCCAGGTGTTGCGGGTCTCGACCTCACGCAGGGACTCCTGGGAGATTGAGTCCCAGCGGGTCAGCTCGCAGCCCTGCGGCTCCCAAACAATGGCTCACAGATGCAGGCAACGCAGCGGGACCCGCGCAGCGGGTCCGGCAAGGAGCTGGTAGAAATCCTCGCATTACCTCCTTTCAGGGCAGAGGGTCTTCCAGTGACTCCCACAATTGGCAATGCAGCTTTCTGAAGGTCCCCTGATTCTTATGAGTTCTTCGACAACACACACAAAAAAAATTAGGCCTTTCACTTGAATTGACCTTAAACTTTGTAATTTCATGTTCAAATTTTTCTGTACTTGAAATCTCTACATTCTCTTCCACATTACCTTCTATTATTTTATCAGTTTCAACACTGTCCTCTTTTTCACCAAAGTAACAAAACTCAATTTCTTCACAAATGTTCTTCACATCTAATTCAGTTCCATGCAAAAGAGCACTGTTTAACTGTTTTAGTTTAAGTGCTGGACTTTTTGCATAATACAACCTTCTCACTAATTTCCTCACTTTATTATGATGCACTGCTAACATCCTAAAATGGTGAAAGACACTCTGACATACTTTTCTTGAAAGACAAGCCCGTGAATGCCCATGCAAACCTGTTTTTTCTCTCACTCTACAAGGATCTAACTCTTGCAAAATCTTCATTTTTTGTTTTAGACTTTTCTTAGTATATGTCCGTAAGAAACTGAGAAACAAATCAATTGACTCCTTTCGCACACTACAAATACTACTACAATTCCAAGTATACACTGGAGCCTTAGGACATCTCCCTAAAACTTCATCAGCTAACACCTCTTCTATATTTCTAGGCACAATTTTTTCTTTTTCAACCGGACAACCGCCCTTCACCTCATATGCTCGACCACTGGTGTCAACTGTATACACCAAATCATTATCCTGAAACTAACTTTCTTCATTAAAAAATGGCTCACAACTTGAACTATGCTTCCATTCGCCAGAAAAAACATCACAACAATTAGTCCAATTAATTACTCTCTCCCACTTACATTTTGATTTGAACACATTGATTACCTTATTTAGTGTACAAATTCTATTGATTACTAAACCATACAATTTAATTTTTACTTTAAATGCCTGATCCACAATCTTCACTATGCTTTTTTTTCCTTATAAAAAGCAGTCTTCTTTTGATACATCTTTACATTTTTTAATAAATTTGAAACTATTCTGTTATAAAACATCGTCTACGAATGTCAATAAATTGATTTCTCCTTCTGTTGCTATAGACAATATCATCTCCTTCTACAGGTCTAATATTTTTTGAGGGGCACAATTTTTTCTTTCTATTTACAGATGAGTTATTTTTCTTTGAAAGAACATCTTTTTTTTGACATTTCATTAACTTTCTTAAAAACTCCTTAGTTTGCTTACCAGGAACATTATTTTTTTCACTGAAGATTGTGTTTTGGATGAGTCTTATATTTGTGTTTTATTGGACCATAAATCTTGTTTATATTTTTTTGTCATCTTTCCTTCGTCGGCATATTCTTTTATCTTTCTATAGATGATTACAATCTGTGGTAAAGAAAAAATAACATATTCTAGACCACTACAAACATACTACATAGCAATTACAATAAGTACATGATATAAACACTAGTTTACAACATAAGTTAGTTTATACCACAACAACTGTGTCACAGCAACAGTGAAGTCCTGTTTCATTATTAATCTTATTCTCTGCCTGCACCGTCTCACTCTGTGCTTGTCTCTTATGTCACTCTATGCCTGTGTCTCATCTCACTCTGTGCTTGTGTCTCATCTAAGTCTGTGCCTGTGTCTCATCTCAGTCTGTGCCTGCCCCATCTCTCTCTATGTGTGTGTCATTTCTCTTTTTGCGTGTCTCATATCACTCTATGCCTGTGCCTCATCTCACTCTGTGTCTGTGTCTCATCTCACTCTGAGCCTGTGTCTCACCTAAATCTCTGCATGTGTATCATCTCACTCTGTGCCTGCCCCATCTTTTTCTCTTTGTGTGTGTCATTTGTCTGTTTGGGTCTGTCTCATCTCATTCTGGGAAATGTTTTACGGTAAAAAGCATGGCTTTAACATTTTTGACAAGGATCACACTGAGTGTCTGTATGAAATAAGGAATTATATTTTCACATTTTTCAATAATGTCACCTGTGTCTGCTCACAGTTTGCATTTCTAAGGTTAAAGGGTACTTAGTGCCTGTGTCTGACCTCATTCTATGCCTGTGTGTCATCTCATTCTGTGCCTGCCGCATCTCTCTCTCTTTGTGTGTGTGTCATTTATCTATTTACGTATGTCTCATCTCACTCTGATAAATGTTTTATGGTAAAATATCTGGTTATTATTGTAAGGTATTTTCCAGTTCTTTATAGAATCAACATAGACATAAGATCTGATCTGCAGTTTGGGCAGGTCATATTTTGTTTAGCCTTGTTCAACAATTTTTAAAGAACAGAGCTTTGGAATATGTAAATGATAAATAGAGAAAACACTCAGAATGTATTTGAGTGTTAGATAAGAAATGACAATCTTCACAGTCATGGTTCCAAGTGTAAGTCAGTCCGAATTATTAATCAATGTTTACATCTTCTTCTTCTTAAACTCCAAACATAACCATAATAAATTCTTATGCATCTTGTTGAGGGTTGAGAGTAAATATTACTGATCTGCTACATGTATCTATAAGATCTCGAATACCTGAAGCAGAATGTATGACGGCTGTGTCAGTCAGAAAACTTTGGAGCAAATGACATAGTGTAGAACACAATCTCCAATCTGGTAGTTGGTATATTTGGTTTCCTAGATGTGGTAAATCAAACAGTACATTGAGAACAACATTAGCCTTGCAGTTGACACCTGAACTGTTTTCCAACCGGTAAGCTGCAATATCTCTATCATTTTCCAGATTTCTCTTCTTAACAGCTTCTAGAATATCTTTGTGTCCTTTCTATTCTTGAGCATCTGTACAATTTTTTGCAATCTTCCGTTTTGGACAGATTATCAATTTCTCATGAATAGGGTATTGGCCTAAATGAGGAGCCTCTACACTTCTTAACTGATTTCACTCTCTTACACATCTTGCATTGGCTCTGACTTTCTTATCATCAAAATCAACAAACAAACAAGTAAATGCTCAACCTCACGACAATGCTACATTGACATTCCTTCATTAAAGACAGTACTACCAATATTAATAAAAGCTGCATCTACACTTAAACCTTGGGATTTATGTATAGTTACAGCATATGCTAGAGACAGTGGGAACATAAGTCTTTCACTAGCAAAAAATATACAATAAACTATCCAATCTGTTTCACCTCATCAATCTGATTACATTTTATGTCCAAGTATTCATCTTTATCTCTATTTGGAAAATGAATGAAATCATTAACTCTACCCATTGCACTATTTACTAATCCTTCTTCAACATTTAAATTACACTGCAAACCTACTCGGTTGTACTTGCATAGGTGTAAACGTTTTTCTAATGGTGCAGTCCTGGATACAGACTTCTCTGAAAAATCCAGTTTTGCTTGTAGTTATTCTGTGAGTACTATTGCCACTCCCTGATGTTCCATTTTATTGCTAGCTTTAATTTCCAAAATACCTTCTTTTCTCAGTTTCAGTAAGTGTTATTTGAAGTTGGTGCACTCTTGAATTGTAGCCATTAAACAGACTATGGATTTCTGTTTGTCAATAAAATTGTAAACTTGTTAAGATGCTGTAATGTTAGATGGAAAGAGTATCTTGATGAGTCCACTGTCTAAGGCATATTTTCCAATGTTTATTAAAACTCCTATTCTGATGTCCTTAAGAATATTTTCATAAACAACATCAGATGCTTGACGCATATTTGTTACTAGTTACTTGTATTCAAAATGAAACCAAATATTTATATTGCCAATATATCCCAATGAATGTCTTGTTTCTTTATGGACAAGTGTTTTAAAAATTAAGTTGTCCTTTTACAGGAGTAAGTTTCAGTAGGTCACCAAATATTATCAAATGGTTCCCTCACAATAGTACATTGTAGTATGATCCTAACATCTGCTGCATTCTTAAGTATATGAAGGCAAGCATTACGTTTGATACCATGCTCACCTCATCAATGATTAAAAGCTTCAGTGTCTTCAATACTCTTGGTACCTCATGGCAAACTTAAACCGATAATTTCTAGTATTCCTGTTTATTGTCATGTTGAACAGCTAGCATAAGTAGTCAATGTAAAGTAATTCAGTTAATGTTATGTACAGCTAATCCTGTTGGTGCTGTTACTACACATGACAAATTTGATTCTGTAGTAGTCTTCTGTAGAAAACCAATGTGAACTTTAATTAGAAGGACTTTTCCAGTACTATCTTGACCACAGATGTATAGTAAAATTGGTTCATATCAATAACATTCATGTTGTTTCTATTCATGGAGAAATCCATGCTCTATTTTATCTTCAACTCTGTTTAAAATCTATTTCTGTTCATTGTTCAGTTGTTCTTCTAACTGTGGGAAATTAACAGTTTGCTCTCTTGTTTGCTGCATTGCTCTGTCCACCTCATTTATAGCTACAGCTGCTTCATTATGAATATTTGGTTCACCAAGAGGATCTTGACTAACTGGTCCAGAATTTTGGCAGCTTTGTTAAACTCCCCTTACTATCTCAGTAGCAGTAATTTCTTCATAATCAATTTCTCTGTTCAACATTTTGAAGTAGACTGAAAAGACTCAACACTCAGTTCTGTCTTTCGCAGCATTGAAAGAGTCTTTGTAACAGTCATTGTGTCCAAATAAATGTGATTCAGCACGCAATGACTTGAACAATTACAAAGTAGAAAAACTCTTCTCTCTGGAGTTTGGCAACTAAGTTTTCAGAGGTTAATTAGATTTCCTTTGTTATGTCTCACCAAAGAACCATCACATCTAAGTACCCCATATGTCCCTTCTGCTATGTTTTCAGTTACATCACTTCTATATGTGTGATATTGAAATTTTTCATAGAGACACATATTTTGAAGATGTAGCCTCCTTTTTGGGTAATATTTATCCAACATATTTGTTTCGGAATGTCTCTACTTTCTGTATCAAATTATGCAAGATTATGTATTTCTGGGAAATACTTAATACTTTATTTTGAGTTGTTGCAAGGCAAAGACTTACCCAAACAATTTCCGTTGACTTTGAGAAAAATCTAGCCGTGCTCAACTGGTCCGAGCACTCACAGGATTCTATTTCCCTATGGGAAAGCATTCTCAAGCTAAAACCGTGCAATTTCTTGGAAATACTCAAGTTTTTTTTTTCAAGTTTTTATTGTATTTGATTTGGTTCTCCACTGAGAACCACAAATATTAAATACACAATATTCAAATGTAAACAATTTTGTTAAAAAAATTCATTCTAATACAAATGTAAAAATGATTTTAAAAATTTGTAAAAATTGTGAAATACAAATTCGTTTGGCGGAACTTTACATAAAATAATCAATTCCTGTACTGAGTTTATTCGGCATTTTGAATAAACTGGCTGTAAAAATCTTTTCCTTGCCTTTACCACTGTCGCATTTGTGCAAGTAGACAATAAATGTTCCAAGTCCTGCTCTTCACCACTACATAGATTACAAATAGGGCTTTCTTCTAAATACCACCTAAATATAATGTTTTTTACAGGAAGTATTCTGAATCGGAGCAGAACAATCGATCTCTTGACCCCATGGTACAGGTTAAAATTAATATATTATTGAGGTTTCTTATATTCTATAGTTTCAGTAATATTTTTATATAAAGACAGTTTAAGACAATGTTGAGAGTCAAGGTCAAAACTTAGTCTTGTAGTTAAGTGCTTTAAGAAAAGTTTCAAATGGGTAGGAGTCCAAGAAAGTAACACCTTGATGTTAACCTCTGATAGCTTAAAAGCAGATAGAGCATTTCTTGAAAATACATACTTCGATGAATCGCTTTCAAATGTCTCAATTTTTAACAGGAATCGGAGCGTTCTTTCTTCAGCATGGAGGAAATTATACGCCCACCTGATGATATTGGCGATTCCTCGGGCATAGGAGCTAGTTAATGAGAACTCAAGGCGGAGAGCTTGCACTGGAACCGACTGGGATAACTTTATTAGTTTCCGTAGGATCTTCCCTTCTTTTAAATCTAGAAAGGACCATTGACTTATTGGTATGTGCTCAAGTGTGTACGACAGTACTGGAGGAACTTTGGCACTATAAAACTTAGGCATAGCAGAAAAATGTCTTTGTCCAGATGCAGCGTATAGCGTACAAATGCTCCCGCATGGACATCAGATTTCCGGGTCAAATTCAAAGTATGAAACCTATTTTGTAAGGACTTGGTGAAGATTCTTCCTAAGTAGGTGTATTCATTTACCACTTCCACCGTTTTTCCCCCTAGGGACCAGATAAATGTAGTACTCCTTTTTCTTCCAGAGAACGGTACTATTTTTGTTTTCGAGATGTTTGGTATTAGGTCATTTTCCTCTGTATAATTGTGGAGAGCCTGAAGGCTTCTTTGCAAACCAAATGGGGTTAGATCCAAGATGATAACATCATCTGCATACAATAAAGTATGTATTTTGTGGGAAGCAATTTTTGGTGGAAAGTTACATATCTGCTGAAAACGTTGGGGCAAGTCGCTGAGATAAAGGGAAAACAATAAAGGAGCGAGAAGACATCCTAGCCTAAGGCCATTTGGGGTCGGGATAGCACTAGTAAGACCTTTTTCCTTCCCCATTTGGACTTGGCACCAAGTATCTGTATGTAATGCTGATAATATATGTAGTAAATTGTCCGGGATACCCATTTTTCCGAGTTTTCTCCATAGTGTTGCTCTGTCTACTCTATCGAATGCGGTGGAAAATTCGATAAAAGCAGCATATACAACCTGAGATTTTATTGTGACATATTTATCTAAGATGGTTTGCAGAACAGCGAATTTGTCGGTGACTGAATGCTTTGGTCTAAATCCAGTCTGATATAGGGGAATCAGTCCGGATCAAAAGGCCCAGTCTTTTAAATGATCTAATACTGTCACTGTAAAAATCTTTCCTGTTGCCTCCAAAAGGGCTATCTGTCTATAATTACCAGGATACGGTCTTTTACCCTTTTTGTGTATGGGTATTATAATGCTCCCCTTCCAGGATTTGGGAATATCTCCAGTACTGAAAATGTAGTTGAAAAGGGGAGATAACATCGTACTCCATTCTTTGGGGTTGCATTGGAGGACCTTAATTGGTATTTGGTCCGGACCTGTTGCTCCTGTTGATCTTGCCTTTCTTATATGTAGCCCAAAAGAAAATGGGCTAGAAACTCCACAGTCTGAAGATTTTATTTCTGAGTTCCTAACAGAGTGGTAGCTCATTTCTACGTTAGTATTTAATTTGGCAAGATAAAGTTCCCATTCTGATGGAGGCACCGGAATAGTTTGTAATACTTTTTTCGTGCTTATTTCTTTAGCGATTATGTTCCAATACGCACGTTAATTATTTTGTTCGCTGCTATCTGCAAATCTACCCAATTTTTATCTTGGGTTATTCTCTTGTTTTTTTCTCTTTCTCTCCTGCGTTGATTTTTCAATTTGTTGATTTCTAGCTGTCTAACTGGTGATTTTTCTAAAAAATGTGCTTGTATCAGTTTATTTAGATAAGTTGTATTGGTAGCTAACTTTTGTTTTTTGTTTTGATTCTTTGTAGGTTGCATCAGCTTTTCCTGTAATTTCGTGTTAGTTTTTTAATCACAATTTCAAAATTTATTATCGGATTTGCTGAGTGTATTCTTTGCAAGAGTTGTGTTGAATCAATTATGGAGATAATTTTGGTGAGAGTAGCTGAATTACAATGAATCCATCTTTGGGTTGGGTTTACCAGGACTGTACTATAGCTAAACATAATTTGATTTGACTGGGACTGTTGTGCTTTCCACTCTGTACTTAGCTGTAGTATTGCATGATCACTACCATCAGCAAAGTTGATTTTAAGTTGTAAAACTGATCTGAACAGATCATAGCTACAGATCATGTAGTCCAGTAGTGAGGAATTGCAGTTTCCCTGTCTTGTATTTGAGGCAGGGATGTCTCCTTCTAATTTGCCATTTAATATTTTTCCATTTAAAATGGGTGGTGATGTTATTAGAATCTTCCTTCTTTTATCCGCCTTATTTTCTTTAGGAAAAAGTGGAATAGAGATTGCCAGGGCCTCATCTGTGAGCCAATTTTCCCATTTCAATAATAACTCATTAGATATTTCCCCGTTAAAATCACCCATGATAAAAAGCGATGGATAACCCTGATTTTCTATTGTTTGTTCGATGTCCTTTAAGATTTGTATAGTAAGGCCGTCCATTTTTTACTCCAGGGAGGATATAGATGTTATAAATTAGTAGATCTTTAAAGGTTTCAGGAGGATTTGTATCGCACTTGATCTTAATGCATTGGTGAATCTTTGAGTTAGTTGGAATTACTTCTTGTGCCCATTTGTAGTCTTGAACCATGTGGAAGAAAACCATACACCATTTTTATGCAGAATTCCTCCTCAGAAATTTGGTTGAAGAACGAAAAGTTAAGAGTTTTGCAGTTTGAAAGGAAGTTTTGGTTTGAATCTTTTGTTATTTCAGCCAATTTTTCTTTAGTTTTCCCCGCTATGTTCCAAGAAGAAATCGTCAAACCTATGCTAAACAGAGAATTTGTTGTCCTTAGTTTGTTTATTACTGTTCAGAGTTTCCGAAATCCAGGACCAGGAATGATCTCTCTTTGTTATTTCAACACTGGGGGTTATTTTGCTCCAGATTTCTCTCTAGCCGTTCTTTATAGACACAAATATATTTTCTGTAGCATGATCTAGGAGATTGGTGGTGGTGTTAAGAGGTTGATTGGATCGAAGCTTTTTGGGAGATTCCTCTGGTATATGTTTCTTTTGAGGTTCGTATTTTAATACTGGGACCAGGTCATAACCGTATTTGTGTAAAGTGTCACTCTCCTGCAGTATAATTCCTGGTATCACTGGAAACCAAAATTCAACAATCGCAGTTGACATTTTTGATTTTTCAGGAAATATAACTAGTTTTATTCTGTTACACGCTAGAGATTGTAACAGCCGAATTTTTTGTAGCAGACTAAGGATTCGGCCGCGATTGAGTGGTGCTTCCTCAGAAGGGAATAGGTCTGTGATTTCCAGAAAATTAGACCTGGTCTCCACTGTTTGCAGATCCTTTTTCTGAGTAGAGAGAGTTCCTTTTGAGATCTCTCTTATCACCGGACTTGTTGGACCGTGTCCTGATGGTAGAAAATGTGTTGCCTTAGGATTTAATTTACTCAGTTGGTCAGAGTTATCTCTTTGGATTTTTGCCGGCGATTTCTGCTCCTTTGACTTTGTGATCTGGAGCAATTCTGCACTTTCCTTTGTTTCCGGTAAAAGAGGGGAATTGTTCTGAAATCTTTTTTTACGAGCTTTCTTTTTCTTAATTCTACTTTGCGCCTTTCTCCTTTTCAATTTAGTCAACTTTTGATTTCTTTTGCCATTAACGCTTTTTAGGCCCTGTGTGTCGTCATTGGATAGCACTATCTCAACAGTTGATTTAAAGTTAGATATTGCAGGACTGTTCAAGATGGAGTTAGATTTTCTTTTAGTGAAGATTGGATAGTAAGCTACGGTCTGTTGGGGAAACACTGCTTTGGTTTCCTCCTTGAAAAGGTTTCTGAGAGAGTATATTGGGTTGGAATCCTGCTTGCTCTTAGGTTCCATAATTAGTTTCTTTCCGGTTTGGGTTGCAGTTTCCTTTGTTTGAAGAAGAGATGTTTTTATTGTTTCAACTTTTGAGTTATAAGATTATTCCCCTTTATATTTACCACAAACTCCTGTTATTGCTGTTGACTTTGTTTGCTCTTTCTTCCTTTTTTTCTCGACTAGGAATTTTAGTATTCCTAGTTGGGTTTCAAGTGTTTGGTCAGAATTTACCAATATGTTCCCTAGCTGAATGAGAACTGCTTCCAGGATACTTTGCAATGTGAACAAGGATTTGGATATTGGGGTATGGTCTTTATGAAAATCTATACCTCTAAAGAGAGAGAGATCTGGTGATTTTTCAAGAAATCCCTCTAGGTCTGATAATTTTTGTGGAGTGCTGTTCTGTATGTTCTGGGTTTCCTTTTATGGTCCCGTGTGGTATATTAAGTCTTTGATGTTGATATCTGGACAGGTAATGTTATATTCTTGGGATTGTTGTAATTTGGATGATTCCGGTATTATTGAACCTACTGTAGTAGAGGTCGGGATTAACTCCTCCGATTCGGTGGAGATACTTTTTTGAGGAGCTTCAGGTGTCCTTTGGTTTTGAATGTGGGTTTGATGTATTTCATCCTTTCCAACCTCTTTATTCCCTTTTTTTTCTTTAACTGTCTGCTCTTTTTGTACTTGTCCCTGTTCATCTGGGTTTAATTTTGTAAAATACTTTTTAATCCCGGGAATTACTACAGACTTTCCGGCGCTTACTGTCTTGCCCGTGCTCTTTCTAATTGCTTCTTCCGTTCCCATCCTCTTCATAAAGATGGTTCTAGACCTTCGTTTTTTATAGGCCATTACAGTGTAGTGAATCACTTTGTATTGTTTTATTTGTAGTTTTAGCCGTGCTATTTGCACCGGCCGTATGTTACTTGGTGGATCTTGGCCACCTGTGTGGTTGATATGCTGTCTCCTGCTGCCCAATACTTTAGATCCAGCATTTAAAGTAGATTCTCTTGCTGAATTCCAGTTGGCACAGCCAAAGAGGTAAAGTTCCAAAGTGCCAGTACATAGGTGCACCGCTCATGCAACACCAAGAACTAGCACCCTGTTCCCGCTTCCTGGTTCCGTTTCTTATAAAGCTATAACATTTTCATGCACATCAAACATTAGTTGCCTGTCTTTCGTTAGTTGGTTCTTATGATTTCAGTACCTCTGTTGTTGCGTCTAGGATGATCTTGTGGCTCCAGCCTCACCTGGGACATCAGTTGCGGCTGTTGCCGCGTCCGGGAGGCTCTCGCGGCTCCGGACGCACCCAATACGTCACTTGCAGCTGTTGCCGTGTCCAGCAGTCTCTCGTGGCTCTGGCCGCACCCAAAGCGCCACTCGCGACAGCTGCCACATCCAGGAGGGGCTTGCGGCTCCGGCCGCACCAAGAATGCCACTCGCGGCTATTGCCGCATCAACCGGGCGCTAGCGGCTCCGGCCGCACCCAAAGCGCCACTCGCGGCCATTGCGGCGTTCAACAGTCTCTCGCGGCTTTGGCCGCACCCATAGCGTCACTCGCAGCAGTTGCCGCATCCAGCGAGGGCTCGCGGCTCCGGCCGCACCAAAAATGCCAGGAGCAGGGACTTGCGGCTCCAGCCGCGCCAGCCGCACCCCAAATGCCAGGAGCGGCTGTTGCCTGCGTCTAGCAGGCACTCGCGGCTCCGGACGCAGCCTGCACATTAATTGCCGTAGATGTCTCGTTCTGGCCGCGCCCGGGACACAGAACAGCAGAGGTCTACTGTGCCCGGGATATTTTTCCGGCAGTCATCAACAGGGTGCAGCTGGGTGCCACAGTCGGCGTCTCCTCGGCGTCTTCCTCGTTTCACTTATAGCTCACAGCTCGTTTGCTCTACAGCGCCACCGTTTGCACCGTTACCAGGATGGTAATACTCTTTTCTGAATAAATCTCCTCCCACATCTCTCTCACATCTGTTTTCTCTGATTTTGTTATCTATGAAGTCATGTAGTGAACAACAACAAAAGAGTTGTCTGCAACAAATTGTAGATCCATATTTGCCCTCCACATCTTCACAATAAAATGGTTGTTGTCACTAATAGACTTTTAAGCCTTTGTTCTTCTGAGATTGAATATATTTTGCGTTGATTTCCGTGTCAGTGTGTTTCGAGCTGCAGACAAAAAGCTGTAGTGGTAACCCAAATGGATATCTTATGTACGTTTTTTCTTTGCATCTGTATTTTAAATAACAATACTTCCCACACCTATGAGTTTGAAACCGTAAAACTTGTTTTCCCAAGCTCTTTTCACCCCAGTCTTTTGGGATGGTGCATGCCACATTCTGTTCTATGAAACTCAAGACAGACTCATCACTGTCTGTTCCAAATTTTGGTGCACCTTTTACCAATTATAGCATGTGAGTATGTTGACCACCTCTTTACGCCAAAATAAATCAGTTACTTCACCAGGAGGAGGATTACTGTTGTTGCCAATGAAAGACATCATGGCTTGATACCTGTGGTTAAGTTATCTACAAACATTTGCAGGATTCGATTAGAAAAGTTCTCCAGCTGTCTTCATTTTTATGTTGTTTATGTTTGAGTTTGCTTCTCACAAGAATTCAAGCAGGTCATCCCACGCATACTTAGCAAAACTAAGTGTGAGAAACCAAATAGGTGCTTCTAGGTTTCTCAACATGCCTTTCAGCTCACCGTGACAACAAAACCAATACTCTTTGGTGCCACATTGGTGCGTCATAAAATTAATCATGTTGTGTTCCAAGTTTTCATCCTTTCCTTATACTTTGGTAACAAATTGCCATGCTGTAAAATTTTCAAGTTTCAGTTCTGTTTTGAGAATGTGGTTTACTGCATAGTCCTGACAAGTTGCTCTCAAACAGTTTCTGAAATATAAAGTGAATACACCAGAGAAATCTTTGATCCTCTGAATATGGTCTAATTGATCTGAATTCAGCTGCTGGTGTTTGTATAGGTAGGTCATCATACCTACCACCTACTACAGTTGGAAACAGATATGGAAAAAAGAGAGCCTCTAAAATTTTCCCCCATACACTCATGGTAGCTCCTTTCTCTTTTTTAATTTGAAAGAGATTGTTAGCGTTATCAATAATCACTTTAGAATGCTGGGGTGAATACTGCAGTGGTCATTAATTGCTCATAATACTGAATATCTACATAGCTATGTCTATCTCTCACAGACTAGAATAATGAGAATGCTTTTATGTGTCTGTATATTACTCAAAGTATAGGTGAATACAACATAATTAACTCTATGTATGGATATCTAAAAACACATATGAGTCATTATGACTTAAAAACACCATGTCACACTATCTAAGCACATAAGCACATTCAACCATGACATATCGCATACCTACAGCCTGCCTAAAGAGTATTTACTTCATAGCTGGCACATTTCACATGTGAATGCATATTTTACTGTTTCACTCTAGTCTTTCCACTGTATATTCTTGGACTTGTAGTATTCCGTTATAATAGAATATAGAAGTCTAAAAAGGAGAAAAGTTAAGTAAAGGAGTAAAACTTTATTTGATCCAGACCTCTACTGAGGTCAACAAATACAAAATTAAAATAATTCCAAATACTCATAAAAGTACTTAGCTAAACATTTTTGCTTTTTTTTTAAAACTCACTACAAGATGGTACAGTGGTAATGTTCAGCCACCAACTCAGACAACATTAGAGTGAATTTGATAAAATAGAATAAAATCTTTGGATTGTACTTCTTGTTGAAAACAGCTTCAAGAAGCTTTTTAAAAACTTAAACAGGTTATGACAAACATATTCATTAACCGGAAAGTTACACAATGTAATCAAATCTTGAGCAGAGAAAGCGTTATACTTTAGTTGAATTGGGATTATATAACGTCGGCGGGCGTTAACTATGCTCTCATTAGTACAGATTAATAGAACGTGGAGCAAATCTTGTTGCCCACCTTTACAAAGCTCACATATACCTTTAGGGTTGTTAGTACCATCCCAGCTCGGTGAGAAAGTGGCTAAAGGGAGTATGCCCAAACGTAAAAGTAAAATACACCGCCTTACACCATGCTCTAATTGAAAAAGCAAGTAAGGGACAGAAGTTTTAAATTCCTTTCGTTCGGCGAACCGTTTATAGTGCTTCAATTGACAACAGTGATCTTTATCAGAAGTCTACAAGGGTTAGCACTGAAAATAATACCTACGTACATCCTAATTTAGGAGTGACCTATATGTAGGATGAAAGAAGTTTAAGCCTTGGCAATGAGTTTTAAATACAGCTTGAGCTACCAGTAAATATGCTGACACAGGATATGCAATCACAGGCCCAGTACATTTTTAAAGAGCTGGTAGTCTGAATGGATGATTAAGAGTCTCAGTACTTGAGTACATATATAAATACGTGTATCATTCCATCAATGAGTATGTCACTGGAGGCATGAATGACTATATAGCTATATAACTAGTTGTCTTATTATCACTATGAGTCTCTTTTTGTGTATGCCAGTCAGTCAGTATGAATACCTTTGTTTCGCCAACACAATGTAGGCATAACAAGTATACTACAGTAAAAAGAAACATTTGCAGTGTTTCACAACATTACAGTATGGTTAAAATATATAAAAATGGCAATATAAAAATGCAAATTCATAATTATTTACACAATACAATAAAATCAGTTAATTGTTTGGTATATAATTTCAGCAAATTGTACGTCTCTTTTTGAATGCAGATAGCAAAAAGGACGCCAGAGAACAACAAACAAAAGGGCCAGGTAATGATTGGAGGTAATAAAGGGCTACACAGACTGTCTGAAATTCATTTTACGCATAATGCGGATAATAATTTGATTCCTTTCTTTACAGAAAAACTATGAGTCTCTTTATTTTTTTTTATTTTTTTTTATTATTGTATTTATTATGAGAAAGCACATCACAAAATGCAAATATTCGTTCGCCTACAACCCATCTCGGGCCGGCAGTGGGTCTCTGCGCAACAACTATGACACTTAGGATGACACATGAAAATCATAGAGTTCAGTTCAAGACATCGCTGCAGTTCGGCAGAAGCAGGTCTCCCTCTGTGGGCTTGTACAATCTGCATTGTAATGTGCATTGTAAATAAATGGACAAAGCAGTACATTTTCAACTTTTTCTCCCAACCAATCCCTGCCCCATAAAACCCCCCTCCCCTTAACTGGTCCCCAGGTAGTGCTCTCCGTGTAGGTTCTCAGGCGTCCCGCCGGCAAGTTGTGGCTAGTGCAGCATACCACTCTCCGTCTTTCCGGAGTGTCACATCCCTGTTCTCACACCTCTAGGGCTGGGGTGTCTCCTACCGCCCATTGCCTGTCTGGTGTGTGGGGGAGCGCCCTGGCCAGATCAATCAGGCTCCACTTGCACGTCACTCCCTAGTTCCTCCCCCTCTCCCTCTTCTGAGACATCCCCGTCCGGCCTGGAGGACAGGTAGGTCTGGTACAACCCCCAGAAGTTCTTGGGCCGGCTTCTGGGCGGAAGGAGCTCACTGTATGTTTCCGCCTGCGTGTTACAGTACATCATGTCGCTAGCCCACCACTTGAGTGTAGGTAGGGGGCCCCTCATCCAGCATAAGGCGACTACTCGTTTGGCAAGGAGCATTCCCATGCTTACCAGCTTTCTAACTGAGACGGGTATCAATTTCGTGTATCCCATTAGAGCAAGGGCTGCGTCCATTGCCAGGTCCAGCTCCACAATAGTGCTGATTTCAGCAAAAACGCAGGTCCAGAACCTCTGGACCCCCGGGCAGTTCCAAGCTAAATGTAGGAAGTCCGCAACCTGGGCGCGACACCTCTCGCAGCGTGGGGAGTCGCGGAGACCGTACCTGTGCAGACGTTCCGGTGTATGGTACACCCTTTGCAAAAATTTAAAGTGGACCAAACGGTGTCTCCCGTTCAGGGAGATTCGCCTGGAGGCCGCACAGCAGTACGCCCACATGCTGTCATCGACATGGGTGCCCAGGTCAGTCTGCCAGGCTAAGCGCGCCCTCGTGTAGAGCAGGGCCGTGTGCTCGTGTCCTATCTTGTAAAGCCTAGTAATCAGCTTCTTCGGAGACTCAGTGTCTATGACATACACTAGTTCCGGGACTTCAGGGGGTTCCTCCATCTCAGGGCCCAGCAGGTCCAACAGGGCACTACGTACTCTATGGTACTGGAAGCGCTGAAGCAATGAGGTGCTCTCCCTCCCATGTGAGATCTGTGCCCACGTCTTCACCTTCCCTTGCACGAATAGGTCCCCCAAAGTGCGTGCGCCCAGTTCGTGGAGGGACCTATGGACACCCGGTTCCATCAGTGTTGGTAGCCAAAGCGCCCACTGTATCGGCATGTTGGGTGCGTACATCAGCTCTTTGTTTTGCCTCTGCAAAATGGAATGCCAGGCGTGGTTGGTGGACAGCAGATAGTCCAGCATGCCCACTCTGCGGTCTTTGGGGCCACAAATGGTCGCCGGGAGCGGGGTAGGGTCTGCGAACAGCCGTTCCAGGATCACATGTGGAATGTCCTGGTTGCCATGAATCCAAGTGTGGAGGTGGGAGGCTTGCGCTATCCTGTAATAGCGTTCCAAGTCCGGGGCCGCCAGTCCCCCTTGCTCATATGGCAATTGCAGTACCTTCCATTGCACCCTAGGTTGTTTCCCAGCCCATGCCAGTCTCACCAGGAGTTTGTTTAGGGTTGCGAAGAAGGCTTTCGAGAGGACCATCGGGAGATTATTGAAAAGGAACAGAAACCTCGGGAGAATAACCATTTTCATCATGGCTATTCTCCCCATCAAAGACAGCAGGAGCTTGATCCAGATCTCAACGTCGTCTACGAGTTTGCTGTAAGCAACCCCGTAGTTTTCCCTCAGCATAATGTCTGGGTCCGTGTGGAGCATGATGCCCAGATATCTTATTGGTTCGGTGGACCATTGGAGCGGGTAGTCCATCTCGAAGGGGTCAATGATGGGGGTCAGTGGGAAGGCGACCGATTTCGCCCAGTTAACCTTCAGTCCGGAGAGTGCGCCGAACCTCACTACCTCCCTCAATACCGATGCAAGATTATTGGCCGGGTCCCTGACATGCAGCAGGGTGTCATCCGCATACGTGGAAATGCCAATCTTGTAGGTAGGGTAGTTGATGGCTTCATACGAGTGGTATTCCCGAATCGCACACGCCAGTGGCTCCGCCACCAGGGCGTAGAGTAGCGGGGAAAGGGGGCACCCCTGTCTCGTGCCTCTGCTGATGGAGATCGGCTCCGAGACTGCATCTCCCAGTCTAACTCTAGCTGTGGGCTGATGGTAAAGGGCGCCCAGGAGTTGGAGGAAGAGCTCTCCCAGCCCCAGCTTCTTCAGTACTTTGCGCATGAAGGGCCACTCCACGGAGTCGAAGGCCTTCTCCATGTCTAGAAAGACCGCAATGGCTTTGGTATCATGCCGGGTGTGCTGCATGGCTCCCATGACCGTGCGGATATTGTAAGTGAGGTTCCTAGCCGGGATAAACCCTGCTTGCTCCGGGGCTACCAACTCAGGCGCCACAAGAGCCAGCCTGGTCGCCAGCACCTTCGCGTAGAGCTTAGCGTCCACATTAAGAAGGGACAGTGAGCGGTATGAACCTGGAAGGTCATTGGGCTTACCAGGTTTCAGTATAGTGACAATGAGTGCCTCTCTCATAGAGGGCGGCATAACGCCGTACTCACAAATTTCGTCAAAAAGTGCGGAGAGGTGGGGCAACAGCTTGTCTTTGTAAGACTTGTAAAAGGCCACAGTCAATCCATCTATCCCGGGGGCACTTTCCGATCTCATGCGGTCTAGCGCGTCCGATATCTCCTCACGGAGTATAGGGGTCATCAGGAATTCCCTCTGCCAGTTCTCGAGGAATGGCATCTTGATATTGCTGAGGTAATTGTCAATTTGGTCCTCCACTCCCGAGATTTTAGTGGTGTATAGATCCTCGTAGAACCTCCTAAACTCCGCTAGTATGTCCTCCTCCGCCGTTAGTGTCTCCCCCCCTAGGTTTCGCATTTCTGTGATTGTCTGCCTACGCCTGGTGCCCTTCATGATCCTGGCTAGTAGTGCACCTGGGCGGTCACCCTCTCCATACGTGCGCGCTGTCGCATATTTTCCTAAATGTCTGACCTCCCTGTCCGCCTCCTCGTGGAACTCTTTCAGTAGTTCTTGCAAGGTCCCATCCCCTGGCAGGCTCGGGTCGAGTAACTGGCGGCGTTCATAGTCTGCTATCTGCCCCTCCAGATACTTCAGTCTGTTTCTAATTGCCTTCAGGACACTGGAGTGCTTCGCCGTGACCACCCCCCTCACGTACACTTTAAATGTTTCCCAAACCGTCCCGAAGCTGTCCACTGAGCCTATATTGGTGGCGAAGAAGTTGTCTATGTCCTCTCCCAGGTCAGCCCTGAATGACTCATCCAGCAAGGAGTAAGGTGGGAAGCGCCACGTGAACGGGGGGATTCTCTGTTTGGGAGTGTTCAGTACCAACAATACCGGGGAGTGGTCCGACAGGGTTCGGGGAAGCACACTGCAGCCCCTGACTGTGGAGAGTAGGGTATGTGTGGCTAGCCAGTAGTCAATCCTGGTGTGGATGTTGTGGTACGCAGAGTAGTGCGTGTACCCCCCCTTGGCGCTATGTCTTTCTCTCCAAACATCTACCAGACCCAGTCTCAACATTTCTGTCAGCATTTGTTGCGCAGCCGCCACCGGGCGCCGGAGGGGGCCCGCCGATCTATCTAGCTCTGGGCTAAAAGTGAAGTTGAAGTCTCCCCCCCAAAGCATGCTATCAGCGGACCATTCTGCACAATGTTCCGCTACTGCCGCATAGAAGTCCGGGGAGTCGTAATTCGGACCATAGACGTTCATGACCAGTAGGTTATGCCCCTTGCCTGTATGACAAAAAACAACCTAGGCAACCCACACTAAACAATGCAATGTACTTAAGGACAAATGGCTACAATTACTTAGGAAAATATATGTCTTTTATTTTAAATCTTGTAAAAACACAACATATGAAATAAATGAAAAGGAAAACATTAAACATCAATAAAATCATGTATCATACAATGGAATTAAGAAATTCATACATTTGTGACAATTAATAACAACATATATGAGATAAGTTAAAAAACTGAAAGTGGCAAATTGAGTCTCTACGCGCGTTTCGGCGAACCAGCGCCTTCTTCTGGAGTAGCCACACAAGCTCTAAAAAGAGATACATTTAAAGAGGTATATTAGTTATACATCCTTTGAAATGTGTAAACAGAAACATATATCATTCTATGTCCTAACATTGTAGCCAATATGCCTTATCTCTAATTCAAGGTATTTAAATATCTTTTCATTTCCTCGTATCATCTAAAGATTCATTCTGACAATCAGGTGTTTCTCGAGTCCATCTGTTGCACAATTTAAATTATCTGGCTATATAACATTGTAAATATCATGGATATTTTATAAATGTATTTCTTTGCACAGATCCCTATTTTTATATTGATTGGTGGATGTTTAATCCTAGTTATTCACATTTTTTCTCTAACTCATTGTTCAGTGATTGAATTAGCTCTTCCATAGATAGGTAATACTCACAAGAAATATTCAAGATTTACATCACTGGTTGATAGGATGCTCAGTTGATGTCCAGATATGTTCTGGTTAAATGATGTATTTTAGATGCTTTTTTTGCACAAGAGAGAGGGAAGAAAATAGATAGAAAAAGCGTTCCTTTCAATTATTTTAACCAGTACTGGCAGCCTAAGCCAATTGAATGTAATTAAATAGCTTTTTTCTAAAATTACCTTATATTTTGTGACCTGATTTGGTACATCCCGCCTGCCGGATAGCTCTTATGGATAAGTATAGTTTAATTCTTCAAGCTTCGTTGATATTTGTCGATTTATCGTTTTATTTAAAAGATCTCCCTGCCTATTTGGTATAGCGGGGGGAAAAAAGAATTTTTAATAAAGACAGTATCAGGGTCACGTGGTTGATTTTAGTTCTCTATTTATCATCAAAACTTAAATAAAGTTGACACATCTTACCCGAGATATTCGGCAGAGCTCTTAAAGACGAAGGGTTAAAAAGATCTCCCTGTCGAAACATAAAATTGGCTAATATAAACAGTTTTGTTGCGTTAATAGAATTTTACAGATAATATTTCAGGGTTGTATTTTGCCTTATTTTAATTTATGTCAGGATTGAGCTTACCTTAGAATTAAGGAGAGATGTTCAAAAACGGAAGGTTGTTTTAGATGCTCCAAGGATATATGTTAGTTTCGTTTAAAAGATCTCCCTGCCTATTCAAATAAACAAAAATTATTCAGGGAAATTGTAGCAGTTCTGTGCTTGTCTTTCTAATATTTCAGAACAGTTTTGTTTGAAGAAAGCGGGATGTCTTACCCGAGTGGTTCGGCAGAGCTCGATGTAAATAGTAGAACGGGTGTCCCCTGTCTGTAAGACACAATGGTAGTTGATAGGGATAAATATGGAGCAATTGAAACTCAGTAGAGGTTCAAAATTGTGGAATCGATTCCTATTTATTTACCGAGCTGACAGGGGCATTCTTTACCTGAAAATAGCTGCAGGGCTCTAAATGTCCGGCGGCGGGATGGCAGTAAAGGATGGCGGCTCGACAGCAACGAGTGGCGTCTCGTTTGCAGATTTGCTCGGTGAAAGTGACTGGTTTACGCTAGGTCTATATAGCGTGAGTTAATTGGGTTAAAAGGAATTCACCTGTGAGAATAGCCTTTGTGTGAAAACCGAGATAGGACTATTCTTGAATCGGGAATAGACATGGAAAACAGATCTTTCCGTGAGGTATCATTTCTATGGTATCTGTAAGAATGTGTGGGAAGCTTTTTCGGGAAGGATTCCAAATTAAATTATTTTAACAATATATAGAAGTAAATCAGATTTAGCGATTCAATTATATATTTATAAAGAATTTAGTTGAGTAAAGATGACTCCACTTGTACAAATAGTCTCTATGTAAAAATCGAGGTAGGACTATTTCTGAATCAGGAATGGACATTGAAAACACTTACTTTTGCGAGGGATCCATTCCTATGGTGCATACAAAAACGTATATAGATGTTTTTTAGCAAAAATACAAATTAGTTTATTTTAACAATTTATTAAAGTGCATCAAAATTAACGGTTGAATTATATATTTATAGGGGTCTTATTTTTAGTTTTTAAGAGGCATGAATGAATCTCTGATGGTCTATGATGGTCTATGTCTCTATTCAAAAGACATGCGATGTATTCAGCCTAGAGATCCAATCAAATTAAAAATCTATTACAATTATTGCTTATTTTTTAGCGATTTGTAAGAAAATTAATTAACAAATTTATTAGGCCTTTTGTTAAAGTTTTGTTGAATTTAATAATAGAAAGCAGCAAAAATAAATATGTAATTTATTTTTATGATTCCCTTTAGTGAAGCAGTGTTGAAATTAATTTTAATCGGGCTTCTAGTGTGTTTTCTAGATCTCATGGGGGCTATTTTATAAATTATTTATTTTTATATTTGAGGGGGAAGGGGCAGAATAAACAACAGGTGGAATTGAAAGTAATTTAGGTGTCCAATGTTTTTACAGAATTGCATGTTCCCAGGGGATTTCACTGTTTAAGCCTTGGCTGAACGTGTTAAAAACAAAAATGCTTCACCATTGGGAAGGCTAACTTCTTGGTCCTTATCGCTGAGCGATGCTCACTGAGACGTGTCTGTATCATACGTGATGTTTCACCCACATAGCCCAACAAACATGGGCACTGTATAAAATAGATCACATTGGATGATCGACAGTTCCACATTTCTTTAGCTGTTGTTTTGTGACCATTGTGAGTGAATTCTTCTCCTCTTATAATGTTATTACAAGAAGAACAAGATGAACAGGGATATGTCCCTTTTATTGGGTTATTTGTCAGGATAGATCTCTGAGACAATTGTTCTGAATTCGTATTGTTACTGAATCTAGAATGAACAATATATTCCTTGATGTTTTTATTCCGTTTATGGGCAAACAGGGGTTTTGAGAGTTTTTGTTCTGTGGAACAGTTACTATTTAAGATATGCCAGTTTGAGTTGATTATTTGTTTAACTTTTGTGTTCAATGTGGAATGTTTAGTGATGCATACTAGTTGGTCATTAGTATTGGGAGGTTTTGTTTTTAATAGGCTGTCACGGTCATAATATCTTGCTCTTTTATAGGAGCTCCTGATTAATCTGTGGGGATAGCCTCTCTCAATGAATTTAGTTCTCATTGTTAGGGCCTGTCTGTCAAAGTCTGCTAAATCTGTGCAGTTTCTTCTTACTCTTAAGAATTGAGAAAAAGGAATACTATCCTTTTGTGTGGTTGGGTGGAAGCTATGGTAATGTAAAAGGGTATTCCTTGCGGTGGGTTTTATATGAAGATCCACTTTCAGGATGCCTGTATCATTTATTATTTCGATGTCAAGGAATTCAACTCTTTCATTGCTAATTTTGGAAGTGAAATGTAAATTGGTGTTTGCTTCATTAATCCACAGGATAAATTCATCCAGGGATTGTCTCCCATCGGTCCAGATAAAAAAGATGTCGTCAATATATCTGGACCAATGGGAGATAGATTCAAAAAAAGGAGCAATTTCATTGTGGATGAATTCATCCTCAAAAGCAGCCATGAAGATATTAGCTATTGATGGGGCTACTGACGCGCCCATACTAACGCCTTTGATTTGGCGATATAGATGGTTACCAAATTCAAAAATATTTTCGGTTAAGACAATCTCTAGACATTCCAATAGAAATGTTTTGGGACAAGGGATATTATGTAGGTCAATGAACCATTCTGTTGTTCGTATTGCATCTGTTAGGGGGATGTTGCTGTATAGGGACTCTACGTCCATTGTTACTAACAGGTCTGTGTTGCAATTGAAAATTAGTCCTTCTGTTTTTCTTATCATATCGCCTGTATCGCGTATATATGACGTAATTTTTGGAACATAAGGACGCAAGTAGTTGTCCACAAATTTTGATAGTGGCTCTGTTGCGGTGCCAATTGTAGAAACAATGGGTCGATATGGAGGGTTGTTAAGGTTCTTATGTATCTTGGGAAGCCCATATATACATGCAGTTTTTCCCTCGTTGTAGTTCAGAAAGTCATATTCTTTATTGTTGATAAAACCATTTTCTAGGGCAGTAGTAGTAAGAGAGGAGATTTTTTTGGATAAGTTTAGAGTAGAATGAGATTTAATGGGTTTGTAGAAGGTTGGGTCATCTAACATGCTAAGCATATTTTTTTCATATTCAGATGTATCGATGATTACTATGCCACCTCCTTTGTCGCATCCCTTGAATGTGAGATCTTTGTTAGATGAAAGAGACAATGATGCTTTATGTTCTTCTCTTTCCTAATTATATATCGGTTTAGGGATAAATTTGAGCGCCTGGTGTAATTTCTTTAGGACAACAAATTCAAAAGTGGCTACTTCAGGTCCTACCTGTTCCAGGGATGGACTAAAGGTCGATGGTAAGCAAAGAGGTTTAATCAATGGTTGTTCTTCATCTGTTGTTATATTAGAAAAGAACTTTTTAAGGCGGATTTTACGGAGGAAAGAAATTATGTCGCAATAGAGTTCAAATAGGTTGGCAGTAGAATGGGGGACGTATGATAAACCTTTGGAGAGTAGTTTAATGCTGTGATTATCCAAATCGTTTTTAGTGAGATTGAAAATTGGAATCACATTCCGGGTTTCCAATACTGTCTGTTCCGCGTTTCGCGGATAAACTGTGGTTCTTCCTGGTGCTGATGATGTTGAGGCTGATAATTGCCTCTCGGTTGGCCCTGGAAATGTACTCTTGGGCGTCCCCGATTCCCCCCTCGGTTCCCTAAAAAAGGGGGCTGTCTTCGATTGCCTCTATTCTGGGTTTGATTATAGTTAGAGTCTGGGTCATAATAACCATCAACACTTTCATTCTCTGAGTCAGATGTTTCTGAGAATGTGTTGACACGTTGTTGTTGTTGTTGTTGGTCTCTTGTTTCTGTGTTATAATGGTTTTGCTGATAGAAGTCAGGTTTAAGGTAGGGGTAAGTATTCTCGATCGTGGCGAAACGTTTATCTTTGAGTAATTTATCATTTTTTCTTTTATCCAGATAGTTTTTAAACGATTCAAGCTCTTTATTGCACTCTTCAATCTTTTTAATGGCTTCCTCTGTATTCCCCATCTTTTTAATTTTATCTTCTAAATTTTCGACTTCAGTTCTTACTTCTGCGGCTAATTCTTTTGCTGTTTCCACTATTAGCATCATTAAGTCTCTAGAGCATCTGCTCGCGATTCGGCTCCATTTGTCCAGGAAGGCCTTAGAGTGAACAAAGAGGCCTGGAATATTTCTAACTCTCAAACCCATTGGAATGATGCCGAGCCTTAAGTATGCCAGCATGAATTCCCCATGGGCCTCAATTCTTTTTAATTTCTTTTTCAGTTCTAATAGTTTTTTTGTGTCGTCATTATGGAGATTAGAATTTGTTGTGGCGGCACCAAAAGATGTTGATATTCCGACTAATGTTTCAAATTCCTCATCTGTAAATCCAAATGTTTTTTGGAGAGCCATAGTATTAACAGCTGGAGAGGTATTTGAGGATAAGAGGGTGACCTAAATGATGGTCTGATAAAACAAGGAAATGAAAAGTTGTTCTAATGATAGATTTTTTTATGTATAAGAGGAGAACAGCCCTACACAGACAAGCTGTGGGAAAATCGCGTGTATTTAACAAGGACCCCCTGAAGGTTCGGATACAATAGTTCCTAGGCCAGGGAAATAAACTGTATGACAAAAAACAACCTAGGCAACCCACACTAAACAATGCAATGTACTTAAGGACAAATGGCTACAATTACTTAGGAAAATATATGGCTTTTATTTTAAATCTTGTAAAAACACAACATATGAAATAAATGAAAAGGATAACATTAAACATCAATAAAATCATGTATCATACAATGGAATTAAGAAATTCATACATTTGTGACAATTAATAACAACATATATGAGATAAGTTAAAAAACTGAAAGTGGCAAATTGAGTCTCTACGCGCGTTTCGGCGAACCAGCGCCTTCTTCTGGAGTAGCCACACAAGCTCTAAAAAGAGATACATTTAAAGAGGTATATTAGTTATACATCCTTTGAAATGTGGAAACAGAAACATATATCATTCTATGTCCTAACATTGTAGCCAATATGCCTTATCTCTAATTCAAGGTATTTAAATATCTTTTCATTTCCTCGTATCATCTAAAGATTCATTCTGACAATCAGGTGTTTCTCGAGTCCATCTGTTGCACAATTTAAATTATCTGGCTATATAACATTGTAAATATCATGGATATTTTATAAATGTATTTCTTTGCACAGATCCCTATTTTTATATTGATTGGTAGATGTTTAATCCTAGTTATTCACATTTTTTCTCTAACTCATTGTTCAGTGATTGAATTAGCTCTTCCATAGATAGGTAATACTCACAAGAAATATTCAAGATTTACATCACTGGTTGATAGGATGCTCAGTTGATGTCCAGATATGTTCTGGTTAAATGATGTATTTTAGATGCTTTTTTTGCACAAGAGAGAGGGAAAAAAATAGATAGAAAAAGCGTTCCTTTCAATTATTTTAACCAGTACTGGCAGCCTAAGCCAATTGAATGTAATTAAATAGCTTTTTTCTAAAATTACCTTATATTTTGTGACCTGATTTGGTACATCCCGCCTGCCGGATAGCTCTTATGGAATTGTATAGTTTAATTCTTCAAGCTTCGTTGATATTTGTCGATTTATCGTTTTATTTAAAAGATCTCCCTGCCTATTTGGTATAGCGGGGGAAAAAAAGAATTTTTAATAAAGACAGTATCAGGGTCACGTGGTTGATTTTAGTTCTCTATTTATCATCAAAACTTAAATAAAGTTGACACATCTTACCCGAGATATTCGGCAGAGCTCTTAAAGACGAAGGGTTAAAAAGATCTCCCTGTCGAAACATAAAATTGGCTAATATAAACAGTTTTGTTGCGTTAATAGAATTTTACAGATAATATTTCAGGGTTGTATTTTGCCTTATTTTAATTTATGTCAGGATTGAGCTTACCTTAGAATTAAGGAGAGATGTTCAAAAACGGAAGGTTGTTTTAGATGCTCCAAGGATATATGTTAGTTTCGTTTAAAAGATCTCCCTGCCTATTCAAATAAACAAAAATAATTCAGGGAAATTGTAGCGGTTCTGTGCTTGTCTTTCTAATATTTCAGAACAGTTTTGTTTGAAGAAAGCGGGATGTCTTACCCGAGTGGTTCGGCAGAGCTCGATGTAAATAGTAGAACGGGTGTCCCTGTCTGTAAGACACAATGGTAGTTGATAGGGATAAATATGGAGCAATTGAAACTCAGTAGAGGTTCAAAATTGTGGAATCGATTCCTATTTATTTACCGAGCTGACGGGGGCATTCTTTACCTGAAAATAGCTGCAGGGCTCTAAATGTCCGGCAGCGGGATGGCAGTAAAGGATGGCGGCTCGACAGCAACGAGTGGCGTCTCGTTTGCAGATTTGCTCGGTGAAAGTGACTGGTTTACGCTAGGTCTATATAGCGTGAGTTAATTGGGTTAAAAGGAATTCACCTGTGAGAATAGCCTTTGTGTGAAAACCGAGATAGGACTATTCTTGAATCGGGAATAGACATGGAAAACAGTTTATTTCCCTGGCCTAGGAACTATTGTATCCGAACCTTCAGGGAGTCCTTGTTAAATACACGCGATTTTCCCACAGCTTGTCTGTGTAGGGCTGTTCTCCTCTTATACATAAAAAAATCTATCATTAGAACAACTTTTCATTTCCTTGTTTTATCAGACCATCATTTAGGTCATCCTCTTATCCTCAAATACCTCTCCAGCTGTTAATACTATGGCTCTCCAAAAAACATTTGGATTTACAGATGAGGAATTTGAAACATTAGTCGGAATATCAACATCTTTTGGTGCCGCCACAACAAATTCTAATCTCCATAATGACGACACAAAAAAACTATTAGAACTGAAAAAGAAATTAAAAAGAATTGAGGCCCATGGGGAATTCATGCTGGCATACTTAAGGCTCGGCATCATTCCAATGGGTTTGAGAGTTAGAAATATTCCAGGCCTCTTTGTTCACTCTAAGGCCTTCCTGGACAGATGGAGCCGAATCGCGAGCAGATGCTCTAGAGACTTAATGATGCTAATAGTGGAAACAGCAAAAGAATTAGCCGCAGAAGTAAGAACTGAAGTCGAAAATTTAGAAGATAAAATTAAAAAGATGGGGAATACAGAGGAAGCCATTAAAAAGATTGAAGAGTGCAATAAAGAGCTTGAATCGTTTAAAAACTATCTGGATAAAAGAAAAAATGATAAATTACTCAAAGATAAACGTTTCGCCACGATCGAGAATACTTACCCCTACCTTAAACCTGACTTCTATCAGCAAAACCATTATAACACAGAAACAAGAGACCAACAACAACAACAACAACGTGTCAACACATTCTCAGAAACATCTGACTCAGAGAATGAAAGTGTTGATGGTTATTATGACCCAGACTCTAACTATAATCAAACCCAGAATAGAGGCAATCGAAGACAGCCCCCTTTTTTAGGGAACCGAGGGGGGAATCGGGGACGCCCAAGAGTACATTTCCAGGGCCAACCGAGAGGCAATTATCAGCCTCAACATCATCAGCACCAGGAAGAACCACAGTTTATCCGCGAAACGGGGAACAGACAGTATTGGAAACCCGGAATGTGATTCCAATTTTCAATCTCACTAAAAACGATTTGGATAATCACAGCATTAAACTACTCTCCAAAGGTTTATCATACGTCCCCCATTCTACTGCCAACCTATTTGAACTCTATTGCGACATAATGTCTTTCCTCCGTAAAATCCGCCTTAAAAAGTTCTTCTCTAATATAACAACAGATGAAGAACAACCATTGATTAAACCTCTTTGCTTACCATCGACCTTTAGTCCATCCCTGGAACAGGTAGGACCTGAAGTAGCCACTTTTGAATTTGTCGTCCTAAAGAAATTACACCAGGCGCTCAAATTTATCCCTAAACCGATATATAATTTGGAAAGAGAAGAACATAAAGCATTATTGTCTCTTTCATCTAACAAAGATCTCACATTCAAGGGATGCGACAAAGGAGGTGGCATAGTAATCATCGATACATCTGAATATGAAAAAAATATGCTTAGCATGTTAGATGACCCAACCTTCTACAAACCCATTAAATCTTATTCTACTCTAAACTTATCCAAAAAAAATCTCCTCTCTTACTACTACTGCCCTAGAAAATGGTTTTATCAACAATAAAGAATATGACTTTCTGAACTACAACGAGGGAAAAACTGCATGTATATATGGGCTTCCCAAGATACATAAGAACCTTAACAACCCTCCATATCGACCCATTGTTTCTACAATTGGCACCGCAACAGAGCCACTATCAAAATTTGTGGACAACTACTTGCGTCCTTATGTTCCAAAAATTACGTCATATATACGCGATACAGGCGATATGATAAGAAAAACAGAAGGACTAATTTTCAATTGCAACACAGACCTGTTAGTAACAATGGACGTAGAGTCCCTATACAGCAACATCCCCCTAACAGATGCAATACGAACAACAGAATGGTTCATTGACCTACATAATATCCCTTGTCCCAAAACATTTCTATTGGAATGTCTAGAGATTGTTTTAACCGAAAATATTTTTGAATTTGGTAACCATCTATATCGCCAAATCAAAGGCGTTAGTATGGGCGCGTCAGTAGCCCCATCAATAGGTAATATCTTCATGGCTGCTTTTGAGGATGAATTCATTCACAATGAAATTGCTCCTTTTTTTGAATCTATCTCCCATTGGTCCAGATATATTGACTACATCTTTTTTATCTGGACCGATGGGAGACAATCCCTGGATGAATTTATCCTGTGGATTAATGAAGCAAACACCAATTTACATTTCACTTCCAAAATTAGCAATGAAAGAGTTGAATTCCTTGACATCGAAATAATAAATGATGCAGGCATCCTGAAAGAGGATCTTCATATAAAACCCACCGCAAGGAATACCCTTTTACATTACCATAGCTTCCACCCAACCACACAAAAGGATAGTATTCCTTTTTCTCAATTCTTAAGAGTAAGAAGAAACTGCACAGATTTAGCAGACTTTGACAGACAGGCCCTAACAATGAGAACTAAATTCATTGAGAGAGGCTATCCCCACAGATTAATCAGGAGCTCCTATAAAAGAGCAAGATATTATGACCGTGACAGCCTATTAAAAACAAAACCTCCCAATACTAATGACCAACTAGTATGCATCACTAAACATTCCACATTGAACACAAAAGTTAAACAAATAATCAACTCAAACTGGCATATCTTAAATAGTAACTGTTCCACAGAACAAAAACTCTCAAAACCCCTGTTTGCCCATAAACGGAATAAAAACATCAAGGAATATATTGTTCATTCGAGATTCAGTAACAATACGAATTCAGAACAATTGTCTCAGAGATCTATCCTGACAAATAACCCAATAAAAGGGACATATCCCTGTTCATCTTGTTCTTCTTGTAATAACATTATAAGAGGAGAAGAATTCACTCACAATGGTCACAAAACAACAGCTAAAGAAATGTGGAACTGTCGATCATCCAATGTGATCTATTTTATACAGTGCCCATGTTTGTTGGGCTATGTGGGTGAAACATCACGTATGATACAGACACGTCTCAGTGAGCATCGCTCAGCGATAAGGATCAAGAAGTTAGCCTGCCCAATGGTGAAGCATTTCATAGAGAAAGGACACACCCAAGAAGAATTTAAATGGAGAATCTTAGAGAGAATCCATACCCCCGAATCTAAAGGAGGAACAGCAATACGTAAAAAAAGAGAAGTTTTTTGGATTTTTGTTTTTAACACGTTCAGCCAAGGCTTAAACAGTGAAATCCCCTGGGAACATGCAATTCTGTAAAAACATTGGACACCTAAATTACTTTCAATTCCACCTGTTGTTTATTCTGCCCCTTCCCCCTCAAATATAAAAATAAATAATTTATAAAATATCCCCCATGAGATCTAGAAAACACACTAGAAGCCCGATTAAAATTAATTTCAACACTGCTTCACTAAAGGGAATCATAAAAATAAATTACATATTTATTTTTGCTGCTTTCTAATATTAAATTCAACAAAACTTTAACAAAAGGCCTAATAAATTTGTTAATTAATTTTCTTACAAATCGCTAAAAAATAAGCAATAATTGTAATAGATTTTTAATTTGATTGGATCTCTAGGCTGAATACATCGCATGTCTTTTAAATAGAGACATAGACCATCATAGACCATCAGAGATTCATTCATGCCTCTTAAAAACTAAAAATAAGACCCCTATAAATATATAATTCAACCGTTAATTTTGATGCACTTTAATAAATTGTTAAAATAAACTAATTTGTATTTTTGCTAAAAACATCTATATACGTTTTTGTATGCACCATAGGAATGGATCCCTCGCAAAAGTAAGTGTTTTCAATGTCCATTCCTGATTCAGAAATAGTCCTACCTCGATTTTTACATAGAGACTATTTGTACAAGTGGAGTCATCTTTACTCAACTAAATTCTTTATAAATATATAATTGAACCGCTAAATCTGATTTACTTCTATATATTGTTAAAATAATTTAATTTGGAATCCTTCCCGAAAAAGCTTCCCACACATTCTTACAGATACCATAGAAATGATACCTCACGGAAAGATCTGTTTTCCATGTCTATTCCCGATTCAAGAATAGTCCTATCTCGGTTTTCACACAAAGGCTATTCTCACAGGTGAATTCCTTTTAACCCAATTAACTCACGCTATATAGACCTAGCGTAAACCAGTCACTTTCACCGAGCAAATCTGCAAACGAGACGCCACTCGTTGCTGTCGAGCCGCCATCCTTTACTACCATCCCGCCGCCGGACATTTAGAGCCCTGCAGCTATTTTCAGGTAAAGAATGCCCCCGTCAGCTCGGTAAATAAATAGGAATCGATTCCACAATTTTGAACCTCTACTGAGTTTCAATTGCTCCATATTTATCCCTATCAACTACCATTGTGTCTTACAGACAGGGACACCCGTTCTACTATTTACATCGAGCTCTGCCGAACCACTCGGGTAAGACATCCCGCTTTCTTCAAACAAAACTGTTCTGAAATATTAGAAAGACAAGCACAGAACCGCTACAATTTCCCTGAATTATTTTTGTTTATTTGAATAGGCAGGGAGATCTTTTAAACAAAACTAACATATATCCTTGGAGCATCTAAAACAACCTTCCGTTTTTGAACATCTCTCCTTAATTCTAAGGTAAGCTCAATCCTGACATAAATTAAAATAAGGCAAAATACAACCCTGAAATATTATCTGTAAAATTCTATTAACGCAACAAAACTGTTTATATTAGCCAATTTTATGTTTCGACAGGGAGATCTTTTTAACCCTTCGTCTTTAAGAGCTCTGCCGAATATCTCGGGTAAGATGTGTCAACTTTATTTAAGTTTTGATGATAAATAGAGAACTAAAATCAACCACGTGACCCTGATACTGTCTTTATTAAAAATTCTTTTTTTCCCCCGCTATACCAAATAGGCAGGGAGATCTTTTAAATAAAACGATAAATCGACAAATATCAACGAAGCTTGAAGAATTAAACTATACAATTCCATAAGAGCTATCCGGCAGGCGGGATGTACCAAATCAGGTCACAAAATATAAGGTAATTTTAGAAAAAAGCTATTTAATTACATTCAATTGGCTTAGGCTGCCAGTACTTGTTAAAATAATTGAAAGGAACGCTTTTTCTATCTATTTTGTTCCCTCTCTCTTGTGCAAAAAAAGCATCTAAAATACATCATTTAACCAGAACATATCTGGACATCAACTGAGCATCCTATCAACCAGTGATGTAAATCTTGAATATTTCTTGTGAGTATTACCTATCTATGGAAGAGCTAATTCAATCACTGAACAATGAGTTAGAGAAAAAATGTGAATAACTAGGATTAAACATCTACCAATCAATATAAAAATAGGGATCTGTGCAAAGAAATAAATTTATAAAATATCCATGATATTTACAATGTTATATAGCCAGATAATTTAAATTGTGCAACAGATGGACTCGAGAAACACCTGATTGTCAGAATGAATCTTTAGATGATACAAGGAAATGAAAAGATATTTAAATACCTTGAATTAGAGATAAGGCATATTGGCTACAATGTTAGGACATAGAATGATATATGTTTCTGTTTACACATTTCAAAGGATGTATAACTAATATACCTCTTTAAATGTATCTCTTTTTAGAGCTTGTGGGGCTACTCCAGAAGAAGGCGCTGGTTCGCCGAAACGCGCGTAGAGACTCAATTTGCCACTTTCAGTTTTTTAACTTATCTCATATATGTTGTTATTAATTGTCACAAATGTATGAATTTCTTAATTCCATTGTATGATACATGATTTTATTGATGTTTAATGTTTTCCTTTTCATTTATTTCATATGTTGTGTTTTTACAAGATTTAAAATAAAAGACATATATTTTCCTAAGTAATTGTAGCCATTTGTCCTTAAGTACATTGCATTGTTTAGTGTGGGTTGCCTAGGTTGTTTTTTGTCATACAGTTTATTTCCCTGGCCTAGGAACTATTGTATCCGAACCTTCAGGGGGTCCTTGTTAAATACACGCGATATGCCCCTTGCCTTTGCATCTGCTCAACACAAACCTCCCCCCCGGGTCCGCCTTCATCAGTGCAAGGGATAACTTAGATTTCGGGTTGACCCACGTGAGGACCCCCCTGGCGTGTGTGGTGAAGCCTGCGTAAGTGGAGTGTCCCTGAAGCCCCCTGTGCGAGAGCATCTTGCTGGTGTTAGGCAAGTGAGTTTCCTGCAGAAGCGCCAGGTCTATGTGGTGTCTTTGTAGATAGTGCAGCACCTTGCGGAGTTTCCGATAATCATTTAATCCCCTCACATTCCAAGTAACGGCCTTAAGGGTCTCAGTATCACTCAGTGAATCTGCCTGTGTCGTGTTAGCCATCGACAGTGAAAGAGGGCATCAATTGCAATGTAGTGACGAGTACCCCCCCCTCCGGAAATAGCAGTTGCCCACCCACCCTGCGGAACATAACATTTCAGAGCACATTTTGGACCTCCCCCCAAACATCCCCGAACTCAGAACCCCCAAGTCCCCCCACCTCCCACAGTCAACCAACCCCAATCTGGTGTGACTGAAACCCCTGCATTCCTCCCCCCCACCCATTCTCAAACCCATGCAACACTTCTCCAAACAGGCTCTATGCGAGCCGTAAGCTCTGTAAGCACTAGGGCAGAGGTAGCCTACTCAGTCTTTGCGTCGCACTCAGTCTTTCCGGGACTACCGTGCAATGTTCATAAGCTGCCCCTTCGCCCGCGCCCCCTCATGCTAGTGCGGCAGTGCGATGTAAATTCCGTATATTACTAGCTGTAACGTCCCCCCCCCCAACTCCAATCTCCCTGCACATTCCTTGTGTCGGTGCCCCTTTCGAGACCACCCCAGCTTAGGATAACTGTAGTATAGATAGGACAGCCCCCCATGGGAACTAGTGCAATTTGCTTAGATCTCACCCAGAGTTTCACATACTGTAGTCCAGCAGTCTCAGTGTATTGCCCCAAGCGGGCGCCTCCTGGCCAGCAAAGTGGGGGGGTGTCTCGGTCAACGTAGTAGCTGAGTCCCCGGAGCGTGTCACTGCACACCCCCTCTCATCAGTCCTGTTCCTCCAGATCCTCTTCGCCAGGACGCTCCTCTGCACGTGCCGACGGACTACCTCGGTTCTCTTTCATCCACTGCTTCAACGATTTTTGCAGTTCCTTGGGATCGGTGAAAAAATGCGAATGTCCTTGCCTGTTAATGCGCAGCCGCGCCGGGTACAACATGGCGTAGTCCAGGCCCAAGTCTCTAAGCTGTTGTTTGTACGGGACGAATCGTCGCCTCTCCTCCTGGACTTTGGAGGTAAAATCAGGGTATAAGGATATGTCCATTCCCTCGTACTGCAGCTTCCCTTTCTCTCGAGCAGCTCGGAGGGCAGCGTCCCTGTCCCTGTAGTTGAGCAGTTTCGCTATAATCGGCCTAGGATTCGCGCCTGGGGGAGGCCGTGGACCCAGAGTGCGATGGGCGCGCTCCACTATAAACATGGGGGAAAAGGTGTCGTCTCCCAATAGCGTCTTAAGAAGCTTCTCAATGAAGAGTTCCATTTTACCCATTTGGGTCGACTCCGCCACTCCCGTGATGCGGATGTTGGAGCGCCTGGAGCGCGCCTCCAAGTCCTCCGATTTCTCCTGGATTACCTGTAGCAGCCTCCCAAATTGTTTGCGGTCAGCGTCCCATTCAGTTTGCGCCTCCTCCGCCTCCGTCAACCTGCGCTCCGCCATATCCAGCCGCTCCGCATGCTTGTCCACTCTTTCCGTCATCCGGTCCATCCGGTACGCCAGGGCGTCAATCTTGGTGCCGATGGCCGACATGCCCTCCTGCAGGCCTTTCTCCATTGTGGTCAGCAATCCTTTTATTTCCGCACATAGTGAGGCACCCGGGTCACCAGTAGCACCCGGAGACTGGGCGACTGGCTGTTCTGGCCCCTTCTGTCTCCGCTGGTCAAACGTGAGTTTCGTCTGTGTCCTGTCCCCCTTGCCCATCGGACCGGCAGCTGGGGAGGCGGGGGGGCACAAGGAAGAGAGTATTAAGGATGTCTCAGATGGTCTGCGTGCGTCCCTTCTCCGTCCGCAGGGCGATACTGGGGGGCCGTCAGCCAGGCCGCTCTGATCGTGTGCCCAGGCGGGCTCGGCCTATAGTTCCTTCTCAAGTTGCTCTAGAATACCTCCGGACTTCTTCGGGACGTCGCTCTCGTGGTGGGGGTCCCCCCTGCAGCAGACTTTTTCTCCCCAACTCTTGTCCCACGCCCCCGATGTACCAGGGGGTGCTATAAGGTAGAGAGCAGAGGGGCTCGTGCCTTCGCGGGGTTTCGCCGGCGTCACGTGGTCTCCCGCCGGTTACCACGTTGAGCAGTCGCCTCTTTTTCGTCTCCTCTGCTGTCCCGAAGCACCCAGAGTCTGTCCAGGGCGCCCTCAGAAGTAATGGGAGGGTGTGGGAGAGCTGTGGGGGCCGCCGACCTCAGGTCCCGCTTGGCTCCGGGACGTTCGCATCGGGCGGCCTCACGTCTGGCGACGCAGCTCGGCAGTGCGGTTCAGGAACGGCCAGGGATCTAGGCCTGGTCCGTCCAGCTCCGATAGGTCGTGCAATGGAGGTCTCCCGTGCTCGCTTCTCTCCCAAATTGCGGTCGGAGGTCCGTCAGGGGTAGGGGAGTCAGCCCCCGCCGAAATCGCTCAGTGTTCGCCGCTGAAAAGAGGATCTTTGTCGGATATTTGGCGACGCTAGCTCGGAGCTCCGCTCTTACGCGTCCGCCATAGACGCCGGCTAGCTCCGCCCCCCACTATGAGTCTCTTTATGTGTATGCAACTGGCTGTATGGATTGCTTAAAGGGCTGTATTAGTGAGCATTGGGGTGTATAACTGTGTATGCACTGGCTGTGTTTTTGCTGCATGCGTAACTGCTATATGTTCATGTAACTGAATTTGTAAGTGCCTCTGGCTCTCGCTTACTGGGTATGTGAGTACCTCAATGTTTTTTTAATAGGTAAGTGAGTTGCAGTATGAATGGGATTGTATAATTGAACATGCAGGTCTATAAGTACACATATAACTTAACAAACTTAAAAGTTATTTTTAATTACAAATTACATGTGGTCCGTGCCCCTTTTTCTTCCCTCTGTTCCCCTCACAGTCCCCGTGCGCTCTCTGTCTGGTCTGCCTTCTGTTCCCTCGCTGCCCCTGTTTTTCTGTATTCTGTATTTTGACTATGTGCCACTTGTTTTTCCAGTATTTCTGTGCCCTTTTTGCCTTATGTGCCTCTCATTTTCCCCTCATTTTTTGTGCCCTTTTGCCTTCTCTTCCACTCATTTGTTGTACCATTCTGCCCTCTGTTCCACTCATTTTGCCCTTGTTTTTGTGCCCCTTTTTCCCTCTGTTCCACTCGTTTTTTTGTGCCCTTCTGCCATCTGTGCCACTCGTTTTTCCCTCATTTTTGTGCCCCTTTTGTCTACTGTTCCACTCGTTTTTTGTACCCTTCTGCCCTTTGTTCCACTTGTTTTTTGGTGCCCCTCTGCCCTCTGTGCCACTTGTTTTCCCTTGTTTCTGTGCCCCTTTTTCCTTCTATTATTTTTGTTGTCCCTCACCACCCTCGTTGCTACGTCCCCTGTGGCCCCGCCCCCTGACTGCCCACTGCCCATTTGCTGCCCCCGCCTCCTGCCTCCAAGATGCTCCTCCCTCCCACCTCACCATATGCCGGCCGCTGCGCAAGCCCGTCTGTGCCCGTCTGCGCCTGGACTGCGCCCAGCACCAGAACCTCTGGCCCCTGCCACACCTGCTTCAAGGCCACCCTGAAACGCACACACTGCCCCTTCACCTGCCGGATCTGTGGAAATGGAGTTTGTTGTTTCCCTTTTACGTTACCATTCCGTTGGCGAGCCTTCTTTCTACGGCTAATGCGGAAGTGGTTCTTTGTTTATCATCTTTTATATATTAAATCCTCTGTTGGTGAGCCTTTTTTCCATGGCTATTGCAGAGGGTTCGCTTCATCAGTTTCTACTGGGGAATTGGTCTTGGTGAGTTTAACCAGGCGCACTCCCTCACCTTTCGGAGGTTTCCGGCAAGTGTCTCCATACGAAAAGGTACTCATTCACTTTACTTTACATTATTTGGGTGACGTAACCCCCACCTTTCTTGGGCTGCTGTCAAGGCATTGTTCCTAGAACCCTACGTTGAGTTTTGAAGGGAAGGAGTATAGGGTAGGTGTGTTGCCGTTATAGGAATTACATATTGTAGATGGTAAGGGTTCAAGGTGCATATTTATTCACACTTCAAACCTTATTGTGTGTTTCAGAGATAACAAATGCAAACAGCTGAACACCCACTCCGCACCCAAGCATGCCGTCGAGCTCTGGGACCTTCTCGACACAACATCCCTGGACTTCGCCTTCTTGACAGAGACCTGGTTTAATGACTCCTTTGCACCCGATATCGCCATAGCCATCCCAGATGGCTACAAGATCACGCGCAGAGACCCCACCAACGGACTCGGAGGAGGAATCGCCATCGTCCACAAGAAAGCATCAGGGTCTCGACTAGCACTGACGACGCGCTCAGCACCTCCGAACACATGCATTTCTGTTTATTTATTTATTTATTTATTATAGAGTTTTGTATAGCGCGAACAAGACCCGTGGGTATCAGAGCGCTTCACAGTATGAGGCCGGTTATAGTTCACATAGGAAGTAACACTTTTAAAATAGTCCAGATATGAGGTAGATACTTGTGTGAAATACTGAGGTAGATCCTTATATGCCATTGGGGGTTGGGAGTATATACAAATTTAAATAGCAGGGGCGTTTACATTACAAGTTAGATTTGTGGTTAGGATATATAGCATAAGGTTAATTCGTTGAATAACTATGAGGTAGGTAGTTATAATGCATTCATGAGGTAGATTAGGTAAATATGCGTATACATAATAGCAGGATGTAATAGGAGGATACAACAAATGCGTATAAGTATTAGCAATAGGTAATAGTAAGGATACATCTAGGTCTCAGGACAGACTCCTGACCCGAATCAGTGTTCTGCATTATCTTTGATCAAGTCAACATCTTTCTTTTTTAGTTAAGTTGATGCTATGACTTAGGATAACAATAGCTCCAATCAGTGATCATCAGTCTTCACTATGTAAGGTATTTACTCATCAAAATGCTTTTCACTTCCTTCTTAAATGTTCCTGTATTCCGAATCTTCCGAATGTTTGGAGGTAGTGAGTTCCAGATTCTGGGGGCTGCGCCTGAGAATGCTCGATTGTATGTTTTTTTCTTCCGGAAAGAGGCTGGTCGCAGCAGCAGCTTCTTGGCACTCCTGGCTGGTCTCTTTCCCCCTGATATATCAATAGGTAACTGGGAGTGATGTAGTGGAGCACTTTATGGGTGATACATGCTATTTTTAATTGAATTCTGGCTTCATAGGGTAGCCAGTTTAATGCTTTCAGGTGAGGAGAAATATTTGTCAAATTTCCTCGATCCAGTGATAAGCCTTGCCGCTGCGTTGAGACATGCTTTTAGCGGTGCTGTGGATATTTTTGGTAGACCGGCCAAGGTGGAGCATCCATATTCAATCCTTGAAACAACTAATGATTGGACTGCCAGTTTAAGATCCGCCTCTGATATGTATGGTTTCAGTTTCCTCAAGTAGTTTAGGTGGAAACGCGCATCTCTAGCCATTGACTTAATGTGGGCTTGCATGTCGAGGTTCTCATCTAAGGTGATTCCTAGCGATTTTGCTGAGTTGACTAGGGTTGGGGTGCAGTTTAGCGCCGTCACCAGCTTGGTCCATTCCTTCATTTCTGTGCGGTTTCTTGGTGGTGCGATTAATAGGAACTCAGTTTTGCTCGCGTTTAGCTTCAGATGATTGGTTGTTAGCCATTCCAATGTCATTTTTAATGTCTCGTTCATTCGTTCAATGTCTTCCATGGACACAATCTTTATGTATATTTGCGTGTCATCCGCGTACATGTGATAGGATATCTGTGAATTGCGGAGGGTTTCTGTAAGAGGTTCAACACACAAGTTAAAAAGATCTGGGGATAAAGTCGATCCTTGAGGGACTCCGATTGAGTTAGGGCATGATGGTGAAAGTGCTTGGTTGACCAGGAATCTCTGTGTTCGGTTTCACAGGAATGATTCAAACCACTTCAACACATTTCCAGATATTCCCATCCTCTCTTGCAGCCTGGTCAGTAATGCTTCATGATTTACAGTGTCAAACGCGGAAGATAAGTCCAGGAGAATCAGTATGCATGCTTGGTTTTGATCTAGAGCATGTAGGGTGGCGTCAACAATATGGGGGAAGTTGGTAATGTGTTGGCTCAGTTGGCCTTGAACGCATTTCTCAATTAGTTTGGCAAGTAGGGGGATGTTGGTCACTGGACGGAAATTATTCGGATCTGTTGCGTCCGCTGTCGGTTTTTTGATTATGGGTACGACTTGTCCTGTTTTCAGGCAATCCGGGAGGATCCCTTGTGTTAGCGATGCATTTATAATTTTGGTCCAGATTGGTACCACAGTATGTCTGATTTCCTTTATGCATTTCGCTGGTAGCGGGTCTTGAAAGTAATTGTTAGGTTTGATATCCGAGAGCGTTTTGGCGACAGTATTCTGGTCATATAGCTCGAAGGTATCCCAATGTACCTTATTTTTGGCTTTCTTACAGTTTGTTTCCAGGCTGGTATCTTTTGTAGATACTTGTTGAGTGGGTAGGTTATCTGCAGCGTTCTTGAGCTCTATCTCGAGTGATTTGGCCTTCTACGTGAAAAATGATGAGAATTCTTCGCAGCCTAGTAGTATATTTGTGTTCTCTTGGGCAGATTTTGCTAGTTTATTTGATTGTTGCTTTAAGATTTCGAATAGTTTCTTCGGTCTGTTTTTGGCATTATCAAGTTCTGATCTTATAAATTCTTTTTTGGAGTTGATGATCTTTTTGTTATATTGGTTCCTGATATTTCTGAGGGCTTTCAACTCTGGAGACGATGGGTGTTGTCTCCATTTTCTTTCGGCCATTCTCAGTTTTTGCCTTTCTTCGTTTAGCAATGCATTAAACCATGGATTTTTTGTCTTCTCTGTGATTCTTTTCAATTTTAGATGCATGATGTTATTGATAATTTTCTCAATTGACGTTGTGTAGTGATCTGTCAGGTCGTTTATCTTCTGCGAGTTGCTAGGTGGCTGTAGGTCTCTCTCACAACATTCAACTAGTAGCTCAATATTCTTCTCTTTAGTCTCTCAAATCCATTTTTTGTGCCTGGTGGGTTGAGATGTCTTGCTTTTTTTAAAAGTGTGAATCACGAATGTTATGGCATGATGGTCAGACCAGTCACATGGGTCTATTGAGAGGATTGATGTGCCTTCGTTTCTAGATATAATCCAGTCTAACGTTGCACCTTTCAAATGTGTAGGTTGCGTGCATACTTGTGTGAGGTTTAGTTCCAGGAGGAAGTCCTTGAGCGCGTTGACCAGTTTGTCATTGCAATCATCCCAGTGTAGATTGAGATCGCCAAGGAAAATGTTATTGACGTCAGAGTTAGAGTTGGCGGTTATGATCTCCAATAATTGATCAATGAACTTGGCGTTTTCTCCTGGTGGGTGGTAAAGCGCATGTAAGTTGTATCTTTGGTTGTCTGTTGATCTTATATTAAGACCTAGGTATTCACACGATTCTATAGGGTCGGAATGCAATTGGTTGATCTCAATATCCGATCAGTGGATGCAGGCTAAACCTCCTCCTATCTTTTTCGGTCTGTCCAGCCTTATAATGTTATACCGAGGTGGCACTAAGAGATCCATGTATGGAGATGATGATTCCGAAAGCCATGTTTCTGTAAGAATAGCTAAATCAATTTCCTTGTTGATGATGAGATCTGCTATGTCTGATGCATGTTTGGTTGCAGAATGGATGTTGAGTAGAAGGCATTTCATAGGTTTCCCTGAGATTCTGGAGTTCAAGTCATTCACTTCGGCAGTTAGCTTAATTTGTTGTAAGTTATTAAGGTCTGGTTTTCTTTCATTCCATCTGATTGATCCATTGGGATCGATCGGTACTGTATTGATTCTCTCCCCTCTCTTGTAGTTTGGTGGTTCATATGATCGGAGCAGGGCAAGGGTCTCCTCCTTTGACTATGAGTTTGTCCTTACTGGTCGGTTGTGCCTGTATGATAGAGGCATGGCCATCTCGTTGCTTTTTCTATGTGCGGAGTGAACCAGATTTTGGATGTGCGAGATCTTGGATTGAGTGATTACCGTCATTTCCAGTATTTTTTCCGTTGCTTGTCCAGTATTAAGAATGTCTTGCACCATGTTGCCAATTAGTTTCTGGATTTTTTTTTATGTCTTTCTGGTTTTGAAGAGATCTCTTAGGGGTGAGAAGCCTTTCTATCAGAGATTTTCATTTTGCTTTCATATGTTTCTGAGCAGTTCTTCTGTCCGCAGCCCCTTTCTTTTTATCTTCGGTAAGATTGTCAGTGTCTGTGGTATGAGTTGTGTTGTCTGCATTTTGTGATGTAGGAGTTGCCTTTGTGGGTGAGGTTCTCTCTGTCTCTGTCTCTTGTGTGGTATCAGAACGAGGTAGGGGGTCGTTAATGATATCTTCTGCTTTATTCACTTCCTGGTTATCGTTGAAGTATTCTCTCATGGGAGATGTCTGCGTTGAGTGCAGTGGCTCATGTTTTGGGGCGTCTCTCCCTCCCTTAGGGATAGATCATGTTCGTTATTCATATGTCTTGTAAACTTCTTAGGCCTTTCTGACTTCTTCTCGGATGTTGTCTCTCTAATCTCAACTCTGTCTCCTATTCTTGTAGCTTGCTCCCGATGTTCTTCATTTCTTAGACCGATTCTGTCTTCTGGTGGGGTCCGGGGTAGTTGATATCTGGAACCCTCTGATGACGTCTCTTCATTCGAGAGCGGCGGCGGTTCTTCTCTTTGGAGTTGGTTCTTTTCTATATTCGCATATATTGTGGGCCTCTCTTTCCCTTTTGTCTCATTTTCGGATGTTGTCACTTCTATTTCCATATCCATATTATCTCCTACCCTTGTGGCTTGGGCCTGTTGTCCTCCAACTTGATTGCCATCTCTGTTGATAGTACTGTTTTTATCAGGGGTGCCTTCTGGTGTGGCCTGGTGTTGTTGACATCTTGGGCCCTCAAGAGCTTCCTTTAAGGACGGAAATATCTTGTTGAATTTGTTTAGCTCGCTGTCGGCTGCTTGAACCAACACTATTCCGGTTTTATATATGGTGATGCATAGTTCCGCTTTGCATCTTTTTGAAGGTGTGATCATCATTTTTGTTCCATGTGGGATATTTTTTATAGTCTTAGTGTTAAGCAGTCTTGTAAAGGCATTGCGCCATTTAGCTGTTTTATTCGTGAAGAATATCAGGTCGTTCATAATAGTGCCTTTATCTATGCTAAGGTAGGGGTCAGATATCAGAGTGTCTGGGTTGTTTCTCAGGAAGTTATGTTTGAATTTTTTTGCTGCATTTTTGGATAGCTTAGATGGATATTTTATGGTCTGGGCAATCCGGCCATTAGACTCCATATAGCTTCCGTCCATGTTAGTTCCTCTTCGTTGGTCTTGTGTAGGCTCTTCTCTAAAGACTACGTGATTTCCTTTCCCGTTGGTGTTGTAGTTCTCTTACCTAAATTACTAGAAGCAGTGTTTGTCGTTGCGTCTCCTATCCAAAATATATTCCAGTTGTATATTATTCCATTAGTTTACTCTATATACATTGGAGTATGCTCTTAACATATTGTGTTAAACAATAGACTACATTCCAAGATGTCTGCCGAATTTGGGGGTTCTTCTGTGTCCTACACCTTATCTTTCTTTCTCCTCCGATCTTAGTCCCTTTTTTGTTTCTCTCTCTTTATGGGTTCGTGGGTTACTACTTCCTTCCTGTCCCTGATGCTAACAAGACTATGGGCCCTCACAGTCTTTTTTGACCCTTCGGCCTCAGCTCTCTGTGTTATTTTCTGGGCTAAAAAAGCTCTCTTTACGATCACTTTATGCTGAGATACAATTGCTACCGGATCGACAAAGAGATTCTTATAGCCCAGGGCTTCTAAGGTGGCCTTTACATAGTTGAGTCATGGGATTCTCATACATTTCTCTCTTCCTAGGCAATCACTTAGAATTTCCCTACTCAGGGACGCCTCAGGATTAGTCCAAATTTTCAACCAAGCCACTATGGGTCTAAGCTTCACCAAGTCTTCGAGGTATGGCCTCCCTAGTTCCCTATGGACTATTACACCAGCAGTACTTTGTAGAACTTTAAAGATGGATCTTAAATATTTATTTTCTTCCCGCTGAAGTTGCGAGATGTTGGCAAAGCCCCATACCTCCGCCCCATAGGTGACTTTGCAGCAGCACATAGAACCATAAAGGTTCATCACCTGTTCGGGACACCATCTACCTACCCTCCTCTCATAGCTTGCAATAGCACCATTGGTGGCAATTATTTTACAACAACGCTCCTCTACCAGGGAATTAAATTGTAAAGACCCATCGACTAGTAAGCCTAAGTAGGAAAATGTTTTAACCTTTTCTATTTTGTGACTTTCTATCATGTAAGTGGATTTGGTGCAAGGTTTATTACCTGCCAACAGCACATACGATTTGCCCAGGTTAACGGACAGTTCTAGAGAACCCATAGATTTAACAAATCCATCAATCAAAATCTGTAGACTCTTTGGCGTACGTGTGAGCAGTACCGCGTAATCCGCGTAAAGTAAAACAGGGAAGTGACGCGACCCTACTCTTGGACAATCTGTCCTTAAATTTAACAAAAACTGCTCTAAATTATTTATGTAAAGTGAGAATAAAAACGGGGCAAGAATGCAGCCTTGGCGTACCCCGCTCCTGCAAGGGAAAGATTTAGTCAACCCACCCTCCATATTGTACCGGACATTTGCTGAGGTATCACTGTGAAGCTCCCTTAAAATGTTGATTAGGCCAGCCTCAATCCCCATGAGAGTCATCATGTCCAGAGCTTATCCCTATTCACGTGGTTAAAAGCACCTGCCAAATCCATGAACCCCATATAGATGGCTTCGTTGCTGGCCTTAGTGTATTTGGCAGTCAGCATGCAGAGGTTCAAGCATTGGTCACAAGTGGACCTCCCCATCCTGAAGCTGTACTGAGTGTCCGAGATGATGTTGTTTTCCTCGGTCCACTCAGACAGTTGGTTAAGGATCCCCCTACCCAAAAGTTTAGCAGACACGTCAATCAGAGAAATAGGGCGGTAGCACTGGGGGTCGTCTCTATTGCCCTTTTTAAAGATGGGGACGATTATGGCCGTTGACCATGAGGGCGGCAAACCACAGCTGATGGCTGCATTTATGATCCTAGTCATTATAGGGGCCCACAGCTCCACACAGCTCTGAAACAAATCAAGCGGGATCCCGTCTGGGCCGGGGGCTTTATTTTTTGTCAAACTGTCAATTCCGGCAGTAATTTCCTTAATGGAGAAAACAACAGGCTGGCCCCGGAGCACCTTCCCTACCTGCCCTTCAGTTATTCCTGCTTCGTGGTTATACAACCCCTTATAATGGGAGACCCACTGGTCCGGCAGAATATTCATCCTTATTTCGGGGACATTGTCATCCTGGAAACTTGGTCTGTTAATAATTCTCCAGAATTCAGACATGTCCCTTTTTTCCCCCGCTTCTCTTAAGTCTGCCCATGCTTCCCGCTGTAGGACTAATTTCCTCCTCTTAGTCTCACTCTTATATTTTTTCCTACACAATGCAACTTGGTGGGGGTCCCTTGGTCTAATTTTAAGGCTACTTTTAAGCTCCCTTAAAGTCTGGGAGCAGTCACGATCGAACCATCGTGGGTGACAGTGTTTCCTTGTAGGCGCCCTTGTTTTTAGCAATCCATCTATCAACTTAGCAATCTGCCCAAATGCCAAGAGTAAAGGGGGACCTTCTACTGCTGTATCCAAGCAACCCTCGAAAATGGATTTCCCAATATTCATCAAGGTTTTATAGAAGGTTTCCCCAACTATTTTAGACCACCTCAGTCATCTACCCTGGTCCGTTACCTTCTCAATAATTGTACCAGGCTGTCTCCTTCTGGGCCGAGCCAAATAGAGCAACTCCAATACTAGGGGAATGTGATCACTAAAAGAGCTCCATTCTATCCCTACACTAGTGATTCTGTTTTTAAAACTCTAGAGGCTAGGATATAATCGATGAATGAGGAGCACCCTCTGCCCTTAAATGTCGGTGGTAGACTGCCATCCCTCTGCACGACCATCATATTAATCGTATGCTCTAAATCATGGTTGTGTAGGAGTTTACTAAAGGCCAGACCTTCTGGTGTATGGTCAAAGTGCGTCCCGTTCTCCACGGGGCAATGAGACCATTCCGCGTCTATTGGAACTAGGGCTGGGCATAGGTGGCAATTAAAGTCTCCCATGACGAATATAGCAGGTGCATGTGCCCCCTACCTAGCTGTGGTTTCTTGGCTCAATCTGTCATCCAATTCCCCTACAAGTTTATTATAGTCTCCACCGCTGCATTGTTGTAAACGTTAAACATGGTCAACCTTAACCCCTTGCCCTTAAATCATACGGCTTGAAGGGCATACGAACACCAGTCAGTGTTAGACCATGTGCCCTGGAGGTTCAAGTCTACATATATGGATAATCCACCCATGGCTCTACCCGATCTGGATTTTTGTGCCGGGACAAAAAAACATTTATACCCCTGGATGTGAAAGGTGCTATTGTTGACCACCCCTGTCTCCTGGAGGCTAATTATCTGATAGCTACTAATATAGTTGCGCCACTCAGTGTTATTGAATTTGGATGCCAAACCCGCTATATTCCCAGAGATAACTCTTACTACTTCCTGAGCTTCCCCTGTTCCCCCAATAGTCCGAATACATTCCAAGGTTTCGGCATGGCCAGAATCCAACCCACTATCCCCTATAAGATGTTCAGTAGCTCTGGTCCTGGTCTCTATTATGTCTGCGCCCCTACCTCGAATAGGGGTGGTTAGCTGTACCAATGGACTTTGCAGCCCAGTTTCCACTAGTAAACACCCTCTATTTGCATCACCTGGACACACCCTTCCCTGAGCCCTGATATTATCATCCTCAAGTCAGTCCTTAGTGTCCAGCAAGCTCAAGACCTCATATCTATTGCTTGTTGTGATTAAGTCAATATGGGGAGCTGTTTCCAGGCTAGACTGACCCTCACCAATAGCACCGAATTTATGAGGTGGGTAAAAGAACTGCAGCGGAACAACATTTACATAGTTGTGGTGAATAATAGCTTTTCCCGCCTGCCTCAAAATGTCATTAACTAATCTAGGGGATCTAAAACTCACCACAACACAATCACCCTCCATACTTTTTCTTGGATTTACCCACCCATGGTACCCTTCTCAACATCTTAAAATTATTGTGCAAGTGATCGCCCAGCACGGGTTTAGCGGAAAGTAAATGAAGGGCTTTGTTGTTTAGTGTGGTCCAATGTTCTTCGCGACCATCCTGGGTTTTCGGAACATTTGCCAGGATTACTGAGTATGGGCAAGCCTCCGGGGGAAGGTGCAGTGAGAAAAGTTTTTTAGTTGGCTGTTCCAGTGAGCTTAGTCTCCCTAAGGCCCCCGAGGCCCTTGTTTTGCTACCCCCCTGGGTCCTAAAGCTTGAGAAGTCGTAGTAGGTGCTACAACTTGGGCTGTGTCCTGAGGCATAGAAGTTATCATAGAATCCACCAGGTCGTTTACCATAGTTGTAATTGTGTTCAAAGGGTGAGCCGCTATTAAGTCACTCTTCGGTGATGGGCTTTTATGGTCTAGTAAATGTTTTTCTATAGCATTTAATCTACCATCTATTTGCTTGAGTTTGGCCATTAATCGCAAGATGAGGGACCTGAGGCGTTCGTCCATAATTCTCATGAACTTGGTCATATTGCATCCCTGGTTGGCCACTACGTCTTTCACAGACTGCTCATTTCTACCTGGGGTTCTGTCTTCAGAAGCCTTAAGTAGAACCTTATCTTGCTGCCCACCCAACCCAGGTAAGGAAATTAATTTCCTAGATTGTTTAGCTTGTTGCTGGCTTCCTTTGGGAGCATTACTAGCCTTTCTTTTACCCGTTACAGTCTTGGCCTTGCTCGCCGGCCTGGCCCGCTTCTGCCTATTGCGTGTTACCGGGGGCGTAGGAGTAAACTGCTATCAGAAGATGGAGCCGAGCTGATAGGTATGGTACCATCTAAGACTGACCCATTAGTAGCCTGCGGGAGGTGTGTAAGAGCAGATAAAACCGTAGGGCAATCCCTTGTCTCTGAAACTAATATAGGAGGTACAATGTGACAAGATGGGTCCAGGGAACACCTCCTTTCCACAAGTGCAATTTCTTTTGCCACAACAGTTTCGGCTAATTTAAGGAATGCATCTAAGGTTCCGACCCTACCAGCCCCAGAATACACTTTAGGGTTAACGTGGTCATAATAAAGCAATATTACACGCCTAACGTATATTACCGAGGCTCTCAACCCCGCTGTGACAATGCAATTAGCCCGGATTAACAATGTCTGACAATGTCCGGGACCCTCCTTACTGCTGTCTCTGATGCTGGTCAACCGTAAATGTAAGAGGGGTGGCCCGTCCCGGCCTCTTCCGGCCCCGAACGGCCACAGACGGCCAAGCCCTTGGCCCGGGCTTCTACTGGGCCACTCCCGGGGCGCTTCCGCACAGCGAGTGGAGATATGGAATAAGTAGCAAGGAAGAGGGACGTCGGCGGGGCTTAAAGCCAAGCGCGTGACCAGCTGTAACGGGTCAGGCAGGAACTCCAGGGACTTGGTGTGCCCGCCCCCTCGGCCCCCAGCAGCTGCAGACAGCTCCCCAGGCAGACAGAGTCCTTCACAGGTAGCAGGGACCATGAAGCGGCACCCGCGAAGTGGGTGCGGCGAGGAGTGGCAGCAAAAGTTCAAGGGTTCCAGATCCCACGGCAGCAACAACAACAGGTCAGAGGTGCTTCGCTACACCCCCACAGATTAGACAGTGATTCCCCAAATCTTTATTAAGTCAGTGATGTTCTGTATGCATTTCTTTAAGTCCTCTCTCTCCTCTGGAATGTAATTGCAACATTGTTGAACTTTCAACATCCGGCAGACTCCAACCTCTTTTGTAAGAAGGACATCTAATGGAAGTTGATTCTACAAAACCATAGATCAGATTGTAACCATTTCCATATCTATAATAAAAATAATCTGCTAGCTGTAATTGTGGACAACTTATCAACTACATTAGAAAGCTTTCTAATCTTGTACGAGTTGAGCATATCTACTCCCAACGGTAAAAGATCACTGAAAATGTCACCTACAGGTTCACTAGCACCTCTACTTGTTCTCACATGTTGTTCCCTTGTTGAATCATCAAGTTGTCCCACATTATAAATCTTTGGAAAAACTATCCTCATGTAACATGTTCCATACCATTTCTTGGATAACCGGTAAAGTGCATTTTTCCCTAAAAATATTATAAACGTCAGGAAAACCAGGATCTGCTCTATCCATCCTAACTCCCAATTCCCTTGAAGTTCAAAAGTCTGATCACATTCACTATTACCTACAAATTTTTTCAGTTGTGGATTTTCTAATGATTATTCATAATTTCCCTTTATGTTGCCAATCTAAAGCTAATGCTGCCATATTTCACACTAATCTATGCTCACTCTCATCTTGAGCCCATAGTGATATTTTGAATGTTTTTTTACTTTAGCTAATAAGTCTCTTTGTCTGTCTTCCACTAAGTGGCTGATTCCGATCTCTTTGGGAAAGCCCTCCATCCGAGTTGGATCCAGATTTCTTTCCGACCGACTCACACTCCAGGGATCCGAACACCCGAATATGATGCAAACACACTCTTTGGGACACGGGTCGCTCAGAGCTCCATTGAAGTCAATGGGAGCCTGTTGTATGACGGGCACATAGGCTCCCATTGATAAAAAAGGTACGTTGCACAAAAGGGCGCCCCCTGTAGTGGGGACGAGTCTGTGCCACCCGCACTGTACATGCACATGTGTGACCGACTCGTAAGGCTACGGGTAAAGGGGGTCCAGCGCGGACACCGAAGTCCGCTTCCCAGAGATTTTACGAGTCGTAAACTCTGTTGCAATCCGGCTGTCCGAATCGTGCATCGTACTGGCTCGGTTGAAAATCCCCCCTATTGCACGGCTGACACATACGGAGTGATCCGGACCCGGAAATGTCTCGGTCGGCAGTTTCACATTTCCCGCATCATACTTGCTTGATTGTACAGTTTTACGAGTTGACAGAAAACATGCGTCCGGCTCGTACTTTCACGGTCGGATCACGTTCGGAACCATTCCAAGCCTGGTCGGAATCGACCCCTAAATCTGTAAATTTCTTTTCTACACCTGTTAAGGTACAAGCTAGGTAGTTAGATCATGTCTTTGTGCATAAGCTGTGTCTAATGTCATGGTGGGTGTAAAGAAATGTCTCACTATCTCAGAGTTTTTAGCACAAGGCTGTCGATTTAGGCGCTTCAGCAAAGCATAATTCACGTTATAGTATTGAAATTCGACTCTTACCATAAAATGAGCTACAAGTAGCTCCTTATGTCAAGGGGAGATGGTGACTTAGTAACTGGTGTAGGCAATTGCAGACAAACATAGCAATCCCTAGCATCCATAGAGTCACCATATTCATAAAGCAATTTTGAATAAATATTCAAGGAATAATCTCCTCTATAGCCATTTACAAGTAAGTCCTTCTCATTTGTTGCAGGTAAACTATTGTCTGTAGGTAGTGGTGTTTCAGGGACATATGTAGACGTAAGCTCCTCCACCTGTGAAGAATGGGGTAAACTCACAATCACAAGCTAAGCAATCAGTACTAATGTCGTAATGACAAATACTCCTGTGCATAAACATCCACGCCTACTAGTATTTGTGTTAGGCTCCATGAGTTCCTCTGATGTCAGGCCTTTCAAGTAGAAGATTGTAGCACAGTGCCTTTAGTTAGTTTCCACTTGTGCAAACAGCAAAAAAAAGTTCAAATGTTTTCCAATAAAAGTATGTACAGTGATCTTTGTGAGAATTCTTTAGCCCTACTCCATGTTCTTCTTAGGGACAACCTTATGCTCTTTCAGCAGACTCAAGCCTTGGCATTCTTCTTTGTAGTTTTATCAAATCTATCACGTTCTTTCGCTAATAAATGCTTAGTTCAAACTCAGTAATGATCACTTCCAATGTAAATTGACCCAATCTGTTTATTGGTTCTGAAATTTCAAGATCAGTTCAGCCACAAAGTTCAGTTTAAGGAGGCTCAAGTGGATGCAAATTGCTATAGCAAAAGGTGCAAAATGCTGTCTCCCAATCATTGACAGATAGATATGACCATTCAGGGGAAGAATACCTCGGACAGGGCATCTCTTGCTCTCTTTGATCTGCTTACTGTTGGTCCCCTCTTCATCACTATCACTTAGGCCATATCCTTCAGTACCTTCTAGGATAGTGTGTGGCACATGCACTTTAGACAAACAGAGTATTTTTCTATCTTCTGTCTTCTTAGCCGCCGGTCTCCAGCTACAACACAATTTACTCTGCACTAGGCCCTCTGCCAGGCTCTGAATCTGATACTAAAGGATCAGATCCATCTGTTTCAACTTCAACCGTTTACTCTCTCAGACCCCCCTCAGGCCAAACAAGTGCTGTTCCAGCTTCTTGCTGATCCCCAACAGCTTGACTAACCAGCTCCCTGTGCCTCACTGTTACCACCGGCACTTCAGTAACAGGTGTGTTATATCATCAAGGGGATAAGGGACTCTGCAAGTGTTAGCAGCGTGTACCCAGTTAGGGAGACCTCTGGATTCTCTACTGTTGTAGTGACCAGGATCACTTGGTAGGGCTCAAGCCACCGAGGCTCCAAGCACGACCTGTACACGTACTTCTTCTCCATAACCCAGTCACCAGGACTAGGGTAATGACACTGCTCCTGTTAAGGCAGGGATGTAGCATATCCATCCTGGTGAGACACAGAACACAACACATCAGTCAGTCCTTTGCAGTAATCAAGAAAAAAAAATCATGTCATCTGAAATGTTAACAAGTGCATTCGTAGGCACAGCTGCCAGTCTCATGGCCCTCCCCATGTTGTTCTCATGGGGTGACAATCATGTCCACCTATGGGGAATACTGTGTAGACTCATTAACACAAAAGGTAATGCATCAGGCCACACTTTAAAATCAAAAATTGTTCCCTTTGGTATCCAACCTCATCACAGGTCACATTCACTAATGTTTCATAGTGACTATATCAAAAGATTTATATAATATATTGTTATAACAACATATTCATAATAAATATTTGCTACAGTCATCTATTTTGTGGCACTACTTTTGATTGTAGGGGTTGTGCTTATGAATTGTGACTGAGCCTGAGATTGTATGTTACTTGAAACTTTAGTGAATGTGACCTGTGGTGAGGTTGGTTGCCACAGGGAAGATCTTTTGATGTATTAATTAATACGGAGCCCTGTCCCTTTGGTGTAAAGGGCCCCTCTCAAACTATTCCGTGACTGAAGTTCACACTTTAGCCAATCTGGATTTCTAGGTGCCATTCGCTTGCTCCACAATGCCAGAAGCCTCTGGTTGGTAGCTGAAGTGGAGCATCTGTTTGGCTTGCAATGCTGTGCACAATATCTTCATTATTAAAGTGAGTTCCTTGGTCGTACTCCAGAGAAGTCAGGAAAACGAAGCTCGGTGTTCACTCCCTCAGAACAACTTAGCCATTGTGAGACTATCAATTCATCTGGTTGGGGAAGCTTCAATCCAATGTGAGAAAAACACTCTATCACTATGACATATCTTAACCCTTACACACAGGCATCTCAATAAAGTACAATTGCATCCCATTGAAGGGATTTCCTTATCTCCCTATGTGACTCCGTGCATACATTCAGCTGTTGGCACATAACACATCTGTGACACAATCCTTCAGCCAACAATTTAAATCTTGGGTTGAACCATGTTTGCCTAAACAGGCACACCATGGCATACCTCCCTACATGTGCAGGTCCATGATAATTTCTCACCATTGGAGTCAGCAAGATATCTAGCAATACAAGTCTTCCATCACCTGATTCCCAAATATCTTTTCGTTTGACGCAGCCTACAGCCTTTCTGTTCTGCTTCCGACTCTTCACCCTGTAATATCTTAACCTCCTCCAAGGTACCAACTGTGATCAACAACAGATTGCAATTTGTGGCATTTGATTTTTCATTGTGATACACACTGTTAGCGGTGCAAAATCTCGCTGTTTCCTCAGGGTACCTATTGCCCACTGTCACACAGTCAGTGCCATTTCGGTGTATGACACACTTCACAACTGCAATCTGGGTAGGTGACCGTAAAGCCTTCAAAATATTGTGAACACTCTTGCCATTGGTGACCCCAAAGAGGTCATAAACGCATGTGGAGACCATAACTACCCAAAGTCGTGAACATCCATGCAGTTGGGTAGCTGTGCCATCATCGAGCTTCACTGAAGTTAAAGCAATGCGTCATTTTTGAGCCGTGCAGAGCGTCGTCATCGAGCTGTGCAGGCTGTGGGACCACTGTCACCAGGCAGCCATGCGTCATCGTTGAACAGCTTTGCAGTGGAATTTCTCATGTAGTCGATTCAAGCGATTTTGGTGAAAACAGCTGTAGATCCCACTTCTAATACCCAGAACTTGGAGGGGCATGTCAGGCAAGGGTAGGACTCACAGAAGTCAGAGGCCAACAGCAGATGCAGAATTCTAGGAAGTCTTTTGTATCCTTTAGACTTCAGAAAACAGGAGGCAAGCCAGTAAGCCCTTGGAGACAACTTGGATGGAAGGCAGTGTCTTCCAGCAAAGTCATGAAACAGCAGGAAGCAGGGAACAAAGCAGAATGCAGTCTTTCCAGAACAACAGTCCAGTTGAATGTTTTAAGCAGCACACCAGCCCTTCTGACAGAAGTTCAGTTCAAGATCCAGAAGTGTCTGAATTTAGGGGGTTAAAGACCCAGGGGCAGATTTATGTCAACTGGCGCATCCCCAGGGATGCGCCAGTTAACATGCGCCACAGTGCGCCACAGCTCCGCCAGCCATGGTGCGCTGCATTTATAATGCGGCGCACCATGGTGCAAAAACGGCACAGATGCGTGATGCATCTGTGCCGGAAATGTGCACATTGCTGGAGTTGCGTCGCAAGTGCGACGCAGCTTCAACAAGGCTCGGGGGTGCCCCATTTTAACAATGCTGCGTCAAGACCTACGCCTGCTTCAAGCAGGCGCAGGCTTTTGACGCAGCATTGGCTTAAAAGTGACTGAGTAAAATCTCATAGATTTCACTCAGCCACTTTTGCGAGTCGCACCTACCCCGGAACGCCCACCCTGCGCCAGAACGCCCACAAGCGGCGCAGGGCTTTACAACGTGACGCATCTGCCTAGATGCGTCACGTTGTAAATCGTTCGTAGGGATGCGCTACGTTTACGCCGCCTTGCGTGACGCAACAGCGACGTAAACGTGGCGCAAGGGCCTCATAAATCTGCCCCCCAGTATTTATACCCAAAAGTGCCTTTAATATAGGGGATTAAGAGTAAAGATTGTCTAGTTATTGGATTCAATTCAAAGAGTAAGTCATACAGGATCAAACTCCAAAGTGTCCAAAAGACAACAACACTGAATGTAACTTGAAGATACAAAGCACACGGAAAATCCTATTTATGTAGAAAAGATTATATTTTTATATATCAAAATTGAAAGGAGTACATTCAAAAAGAACACATCAGCAAAAAATGTCATGAAAAGATGTGAAATGTAATCAGTCAAACAGTTCATAACATGCATCAGTTCCTAACATAATCAAAAAGCAACTGTTCTCCAACAGAGAGTAAACGTTACTTAAAAGACAATGAATTTCTTTGGAGTTGATGGAGAAGTCGACATTTTGGTCTTCGTGGCATCATTCCATTAGACCATCATCAGGACAATTGTTTTTTGAAAAAAAAGACCCTTCTGTTTTAAGTAAATTCTGGAGAGGCATACACAGTAAATGTGGCCCAAGCTTGAAATAGCAGTCAAGACCACGCTGCAATCATTAATGAAAACTGACGAACAATCCAGACAGATATTCTGTAAAGAGACCCAGTATCAATGGTGGTGTACTCCTGGACTACGTGGTTTTTCGATGTTATTTCACAAAGGAGTATCATCTGAGACCAAGATTGATGTAATAGAATCCATGTTTTTTAATGTAGGGGGTAACTTTAAATGAACTCTTTGAAGTGCACGAGTATTCCTTTCAACCCAGTCCTGCCTGCCAGGCTAACCCTGGTGGGTTAATCAGTGCTTTGTGTGTGGACAGGACACTACCTTTTGACATGTACGTGTCAACCCCTCCCTTTCCTTCCCTGCCCTGAAAGACCCATCAAAATGCACCTTCTTTTGTTTTTGGCTGTCTAGATGGAGTGCACAAAGTATAGCTGTCACCCAACCCAGACATCTATTGGAGACACAGAGTAGTAAGTACAGAGAAATATCCTCTTTCTAAAAGTGGCATTTCTAAAACAGTAATGTTAGTAGTGTTATCATCAGCATTCTAAAGACTCAAACATGGAAAAGATACTCCTCTCTGATCTGGAATTACAGCTTAAAAGTATATTAGGAATTCCCAATGCTGGCCTATAAGAGGGGAAGGTCTCACAGTAGTGAAAAAAGAAATAGGCTGTTTGTCACTACCAGGATAGGAAAAACATAACAGTACCTGTCCAACCTTTTGCTTACATAGCACTTTGCCCTTAGGGTTAATGTAGGGCCTACCTTAGGGGTGACTTATATGTCATTTAATAGCAGCTCAAGATTTGGCAAGTAGTTCTAAATAAACACAAGGAGAAGATGGATGGAGTGCTGAAACTTTTCAGACACTTACCCCAATTACAGATCTGGATTGAATCCATCATAGGTTCTTTAGATCACTTTGCCACCCCAGGTCAGACCAAGCTATATATTAATCATTCTTGACCCTGTGCCTCATGGCAACAGTCCAGCCGAACTACCAAACCATGTTTTCCCTGGACCAGAAACAAGCATCCTGGGACCGTTTTTGGGGTAACACCCCTCATCCACCAGGCTAGCTTGGATCCAGTGGCAAAGTGAGCAAGGGACCCATATTTGAGCATACCCTGCCAACTTAGGGCAAACAAAGCAAAACAGGAGATGATGGACAGAGCACTGGAACTTTTTAGACAGTCACCCCCAGTCACAGATCTGGGTTGAATCCATCATCATTTTTCAGCTCACTTTGTGACCCCAGTTCAGACCCAGCTATATGCAAATCAGTCTTGACCCTGTGCCTCCTGGCAACAGTCCAGCCTGAACTGCCAAGCCAGTTCTTCCCTGGACCAGAAACAAGCATCCTGGGACCGGTTTTGGGGTAACACCTTTCATCAGCCAGGCTAGCTTGAATCCAGTGGCAAAGTGAACAAGGGACCCACATTTGAGCATACCCTGCCAACTTAGGGTGAACAAAGCAAACACAAGAAGATGGTGGATGGAGCACTGAAACTGTTCAGACACTCACCTTCAGTCAAAAATTTGGGTTGAATCCATCATCGTTCTTTAGCTCACTTCGCCACCCCAGTTCAGACTCAGATCTATGATGTGCTGTGGTCTCCCTAACTGTGTGCACACTTCTCATACTCGCAGAGTCCCTTGCCCCTTTGATGAGATTACAGCACCTGTACCTAATGTGCCAGTGGTTACAGTGAGACAGAGGGAGCAGGTTAGTCAATCTGTGAGTGATCAACAAGAAGGTAGGACAGCACTTGTTGGGCCTGAGGGGGGTCTGAGAGATTCACCAGTTGAAGTCAGTACAGAAGGGTCTTATTCTGTAGTATTGATTTCACCAGATTCAGACCCTTATGAAGGGCCTAGTGCAGTATCAACGCAAGTTGTATCTGAAGACCAGTGACCAGAAAGACAGGCGAGAGAGAGAGAGATGCTCTTGGTCTGAAGTGCATGTGACATACACTATCCCAAAAGATACTGAAGGATCTGGCCTAAATGACAGTGATAAGTAAATAAGTAAAATCTTACAATTAGAACACTCTTTATTACACACCCTTTAAATATAGCAAATGAGTCTAAAATTCATAATAGTCTATTCAGGCAATTTCCTCAAATACTAACACAGAAAAATACATTATTAAACATCAATTCAGTCAAACGTTTTAATAAAACTTTTAAGTAAAACATAATATTTTTACTAGCCTTTAAAACTTTCTTGCTTATGTGCAAATTCATCTGTATAGTGCAAATGTTTATCCCTAGCTATTTAATACATCCAAATATTACTGGGCTTAACTCACAGGCATCCAGTTCCTTTTTCACAAGTATAACAAATTTGATCACATTAGAGTTCATTATAATGTCCTTTGGCCTAAAGCAAACTACCATTGCATGTCTACATGTGTGAACACCTCTGTCAATTAGGCAATTTTTCAGATATCGCTTTATTTTTGCAGTGATGAAGAAGTGTCGACAGTAAGGAGATCAAAGAGAGCTAAACTACCCTGTTGGAAGCAGTCGTAACGTGAAAGGACAAACCTAGCTGTCAATGACTGAGAGAGAGCATTTTTCTACCTTTTCCCATAACAATGTGCATCCAATTGAGCCTCCTTGAACTGAACTTTGTTGCTGAATTGCGTTTTTTTTCTTTTAATTTGCATATCAAATAAACAGACTGAGTCAATTTTTATTGGTTGGAAGTGATCATTAGTGAGTTTGAATCTAGCATTTTGTAGAGAAATAACTTAATAGATTTGCCCAAACTACAAATAAGAGTGCCAGGGCTCAAGTCAATTCATTCTGGAAGTGATCATTAGTGAGATAGAACTGAGCATTTATTAGAGCAAGAACGTAATAGATTTGCCCAAACTACAAAGAAGAGTGCCAAGGCTCAAGTGAATTCATTCTGGAAGTGATTATTACAGAGTTAGAACTGATCATTTATTAGAGAGAGAACATAATAGATTTGCCCAAAATTCAAAGAAGTGTAACAAAGTTAGAGTCTGCTGAAGCATTGTAAGGTTATCCTCTAGAAGAACACCAAGTAGGGCTAAGGAAGTCTCACGAAGATTGTTGTATCTATTTTACTGGAAAAGACATTTGAACTTTGTTTTTCTGTTGCCAGAAGTGGAAACTAATTGAAATGACTGTGCTGCAATCTTCTAGTATAAAGGTCTGATAGCAAAAGAACTCAAGGAGCCTAACCCAAATGCTAGTAAATATAGAGGGAAGAGGTGTGGCGCCGTGGCTAGGGCGACTGACTCCGAAATCTGGGGATCACGGTTCAATCCCAGGGGCGGGCGACAGATTAGCCCAGCACCATGTGACTCTGGGCAATAGCTTGCTTAATCTTCCCAACGGCCCCCAGTGCCTAGAGACCCTTACGGGTGATTGTGCGCTATACAAATGTGGATTATTATAGACCCTTATGTGTAGTAGTATTTGTTGTTGTGACATTAGTACTAATTGATTTGCATATAATTTTGAGTTTACCTCATTATTCACAGGTAGAGGAGCTTGGCTTTCCACATGCCCCTCAAACAGCATTTCCTACAGACAACAGTGGGGGAGACCTTTCTGTAGATGCTTCTAGAGGAGATTATTCATTGAATGTTTATTCAAAATTGCTTTATGATGATATTGACACTATGGCTGGTAGGGATTACTACATTTGCATGCAATTGTCTGCATCAGCTGCTGAGGGGATTACATATCGTCATCACTCCTTGACAAATGGAAACACTTGGAGCTTATTGTTGTGCTTATTTTATGAAAAAGTCATTTTAAATACTATTACTCGAAGCATTGGTTGGTTTTTTCAGATGTTCCTGTGCTGAAGCACTTGAATTGACAGCTTGATGCTAGAAACTCTGAGATAGTGGGACAGTTCTTTAGCCCCACCATGACATTAGATACAGTTTATGAACATAGATATAATTGAACTTGTTTTTAACAGGTATAGAAAACGTATTCCTAGACTAAGTAGAAGACAGACAAATAGACATAGTAACTAAAGCAACAAAGCACTCAAAAGTGACACAATGGGCTAAGGTTGAAAGTGAGCATAGATTAGTAGGAAAAATGTCAGCATTAGTTTTAGATTGGCAACAAAAAGGGAGATTATGCATATTCATGAGAAAATCCACAACTGACAACAATTTCGTAAACAATTGTGAATATGATCATACTTTTAAAGTTAAAGGTAAGTGAGGATTATATTGAGTTGGAGCAGATCCTATGTTTCCTGGAGTTTATTATATTTTTAGGAAAAAAATATTTTACAGGCTACCCAAGGAAATGGTATGGAACAAGTTACAACGGGATGGTTTTTCCAAAGATTTATCATGTGGTACAACTTGATGATTCAACATAGAACAACATATGAGAACAAAAAGAGGTGCTAGTAGGATTGTAGGTGACACTTTTGGTGCTCTGAAACAATCTGTCTGAGTGATACTGAACTAACACAACATTAGAAAACATTCTACTCTAGTTGATAAATTATTCACAAGTACAGCTGGATGTTTTTAAGTCATAGACATGGAAATGGTTCCAATCAAATCCATGGTTTTGCAGAATTGACTTGCATTAGATGACCTTCTCACAAAAGAGGGCAGAGTCTGTCAGATGTTGAAAGTTCAACAATGTTGCACTTACATTCCAGACAAGAGTACGGACAGGAAGAAATACATCCAAAACATTACTGACAAAAACTGATTTGAAAGGATTATCAGCAACAAATGCTTGGAAAGCAATAGCGGATGGATTTTCTGCTAAAGGCACCCAAACCAACAGACCACGCATGCAACCTGGGCTTCATCCTGGACTCCTCCCTCTCCATGACCAGACAAGTCAACGCCGTCTCCTCGTCGTGCTTCAACATACTGCGCATGCTACGTAAGATCTTCCGGTGGATCCCCACCGAGATCAGGAAGACGGTCACCCAGGCCCTCGTCACCAGCCGTCTGGACTACGGCAACTCCCTCTACGCTGGAACCACCGACAAACTCCAGAAGAGACTCCAGCGGATTCAGAACGCCTCAGCACGACTCATCCTGGACATCCCCCGTCGCAGCCACATCTCTGGACACCGGAGAGATCTGTACTGGCTCCCGGTCAACAAGAGAATCACCTTCCGTCTCCTCCCCCACGCACACAATGCCTACACAACCAAGGCCCAGGATACCTCAACAGCCGCCTCAACTTCTACGCTCCCACACGCTAGCTTCGATCGACCGGCCACGCCCTCGCCGCCGTCCCCCGCATCCGAAGAGCCACCACAGGAGGGAGGTCCTTCTCCTACCTGGCCGCCAAGACTTGGAACTCCCTCCCGACTCACCTCCGCCTGACCCAGGACCACCTTGCCTTCAGGAAGCAGCTCAAGACCTGGCTGTTCGAGCAGTAGCGGACCCCCCCTCCCCTAGCGCCTTGAGACCCTCCGGGCGAGTAGTGCGCTATATAAATGCTTTGATTGATTGATTGAATGATGGTTTCAAACCCTAGGTAGAGGAAATGTTGGAAGCTTTTTAAAACCCTTGGGGATAATTGTTCTTTGTGGATTATTCTTGTTTGTAATCTATAAGGGATACAAATGTACACAAGGGAAGAAAGGAGTGGAGAGAAAGATTGCAGATTCAGAACTAGAAGATAGATACAGCAAATACTATGATGAGATGAAATGCATGGAGGATTCTAGAAGAAAGCTGATGGAAACTACCAGAGTGTGATTTGTCCATTTTATAGCCCCTTCGATGCTCATGACGAGCTCAGCTCGTCATGAGGCGCAGTTGAGCTGTGCTGATGACGAGCTAAGCTCTTCATGATGCATGGCAATGGGCAATTTCCAGCACCGGAGGGGAATTGCCTTAGCAGCCAAGGTGATAGGACATTGATCTGATGCCTTGATTCGCCATCAGAGGAGGTATTGGCGCCGCACACATTTTTCCATTTTTTTACATGTCACAAATTCATCCCAACTTCATAGCGGTTACATGACATGAATGTGCATTTAGCATTTGCTTCTTATATGGTCTAACAATATCAGAGTTGCACTTGACATTATATCTAAAGAGTGCATTTATGTGGGACTAGTGAATTCACTCAAACTGTGTGTTTAACTATATTTCATGAGAAATTAATAAACTTCTCTTACTTAGTGGAAATATACTCACTATGAAGATGAAATTTGACTTTTATAAGGTTTCCTTTATTATATTTAATAACATTTACTGTTTAGATAACAGAATAAGAACCATCTTTATATACGTAGAATGTGATTACACTTGAAACTATTAAGAGTTTATGTAATGTGTGCCTTAATATTTAATATATTTCTTTTAAATGTAGCTCGTAGCCATACTTACACATTCTTCTTAGGATTTACAGTATGCTTCATGTACATGAACCCAATGTACTGATTATTCATATTTGTTGGTGTTTAAATGTGCACATGCATATTGAATGTGCACTCTTGCTAATACTTTGAGTTGACAATTTAGGCCTATAATTTTTCATGCCGCTTGAATCTTGGTTTGCATTTCCTGCTAATGTGACCTTTTTCTACATGTATTCACACATATTTTTCATCGTGAACAGATGCATTACTATACTAGAGAGAGAGAAAGAACCTGAAAATAGGATCATGATGAAAAAGCATGGAGGGCTAGAGCATTAACTGAAAAGCTTATTCAGTAATGATTCAACCTGGCTTGTGAGTGAGAAAACAATGTTTGTTTCCATTTTAGTGTGGGATATTTGGAAATTATTGCAGCCTACAACATGGGAAGTGGAGAAATACAATAGACCCCCTGATGATATGTGCATAGGGATGTTGCCCAAGAAAAATTCTTGTGTATTATAACTTAAGGCCAGATGTACAAACCTTTGACTTTGCGAGTCTCTAATTGTGATTTTTATGTGACTAGCAATTAGGGTCTCGCAATATGAAATGCGTTGATGTGTTTCAGACAAATTAGCAATTTCCAAATGGGTTGCAAGGAACCTGCTTCATCAATATTCATGAGGAAGGTGGCAATTCATTACCCATTGGTAGTGGGCAATAACACATGGATGGTGGTATGCTGTGGACAGCAGACCACCATATCTATGTTTGCATTTTAATAAAGTAACAATGTCCCTAGCTTACAGTTTATACAAGGACAAGGGGATATCATTGTTGTCAAGAGCTCATAGTACACCATACAATAAAGCCAACAATTTTGAGAGAAAGATTAATATAAATGTACAACCTAAAATCACAAAAAAACACATTTAAAAAAAAGTATCACTATATCAATTATTCCAAATAGCACAATTCCATCTTAATATCTTCATATACAGCACAATCATGAATAAAAACATTGGAATCACCAAAAATGTCATACAATCATTAAAATCACAAAGAGAAAAATTGTCAACACAGCGTTTCGGTTTATTCTTTAAAATTATTGCGCACACGGAAACGAGAGGCCGTTTTTGGACATTTTAGGTGGTCATATCAAGAGACCTCCCTCAGGAGGTTATCCCCTGAATTTCATGCTTGTTGACAAGACTATATTAACCAAGTCGCAAGAGTATACGTAACCAAGCTTTCTGAAATTGAATCATTTTGTACAATGTGTTTTTATCTCAATAAGGATGTCCGGCCTTAACTTATGCAGGATTCCTAATTCAACAAAGGGAGTCATCCAGATAGGAAGATTTATTTACTCTTATCCATATGCATTGTAGATGTCACTTGAGAAAGATAGGACATTCTTCTTTTTGCCCATTCTGCACTTGATATTGAGAATATTTGTCCTGATGAAGGTGTTTTAAAGCATAAACCGAAACGCGGCGTCGACAACTTTTCTCTTTGTGATTTTAATGATTGTATGACATTTTTGGTGATTCCAATGTTTTTATTCATGATTGTGCTGTATATGAAGATATTAAGATGGAATTGTGCTATTTGGAATAAATGATATATATTCTTTTTTTTTATTTCTTTTTTTGTGATTTTATGTTGTGCATTTATATTAATCTTTCTCTCAAAATTGTTAGCTTTATTGTATGGTGTACTATGAGCTCTTGACATCCACGATATCCCCTCGTCCTTGTATAAACTGTAAGCTAGGGACATTGTTACTTTTTCATATTTTCCCCTGTCCCGAATTGGATAGTCAGGGGACCTCCTTTATTTTTCTGCATTTTAATAATGGAACTTTAAATGTAGCCCGTTTTCCTTAACCCCTTCCGTGCGGCCGCGCTTTTTTCCCGTGTGCGGCCTCCGGACGAACACGGGCGGGCCATGACGAACCCCAGCCGTCATCAGCACACGAGCACCGTAGTGCATGACGGCTGGGGTTCGTCACCAGCATGGAAGGGGTTAAAGGAAAGCAGGATGCGTTTAAAAAAGAATAATTAAATGTTTCAGTTTCATTTTTTAAGACATGGGTTGCACTGTTAATTGGTATTGATTGATGAAATACAAACTCTGCTCACCCATCAGTACAGACAAGAAAGGTTCATCGAATGAGGATATATGGTAAGAGAGTGGTCCCAAAAAATGCTGGATCAACATTCAGTTCTTGACACTGTTTTAGTACCTCTGTAGACACCTGCCGGCTGCTTAATAATGTCCGTTGTAGCTGTATGAGTTAGTTAATGTTCTTCAGGCATCACAAGCAGAAGCACAGATGAGTTTTTGCTGCTCCTTCTTTCCTAGCTGTGCTGTCCACAATTCATCCACTAACTTGTAAAGTTTCATGTTAGTCTATGCACAGTAAGACAGTTCCATTTACTTGAAAACTGGAGTATGCCCCCCTTCTGCACTTTAGAATGTAAGTAGAATCAAATTATGATGAGACCCCATTAATATGATTTTTTTAAATGATTAGAGTGAAGGGTAAGGCTCCAAGATGTGTTTGGAGATACGTAGAACATGTTAGAGAGATGTGTGGACTAGGTTGGAGTTTAAGAGGGGTATTAGAGGAGCAATGGTTCAACAGTACATGTGGAACAATACCGACATAAAACAGGTATCTTTCCTGGTCAATATCATGAAATTGTTTAAACTTGATTCATCAGATGTGTGAAGCAAGGGTTCACATTTTTACTCAATTGGTGATATCATAAGTTGACCCATGATATTATAATTTATGATGGTGAAATCTCCCAATATTACATTATACTTTGATTGTTTTTTTACCCTTTGGATTCTGTTTCACGTTGAAAATATCTTACAGTAACAGCAAAACACTGACTGAGAGACACTTTTCTCTTCGAACTGGCTCCACACTATGGGGCATATTACCAAGGGTGGTGATAGGCAATTATCTCCGCTTTAGTGGCCATTTTCGACTGCTATGCGGCGATAATTCTATCGCTCTATTAGCAAGCTGTCGCTAACAGCAGTTAGCGACAGCTTTTAGTCGATAGCGAGCGGTGTGTTATGTTATGTTATTTTTATTTGTATCGCGCACAGCTGCCCCAGCAAAGGGGCGCCCTGACGCTTTGACAAGATCAGAACAACACAACACCACAGAAAAGCAGAGGGACGAGAGAACCCAGCAAGGGAGCTAAACAAATAAAATAGTTTTAATGGCCCGTCTGAACTGAAGAAGATTGTCCATAGCCCGAACATGGGCCGGGAGAGAGTTTCACCAATTTGCCGCTAGGACTCGGAAAGAGCGGCCACCCGCTCTGCTGAGTCTAAAACGCAGAGCAACAGCCAACTTTTGATCTAAGGGCTCGCAAAGGAACATACGGTGTCATCAAGTTCTCCAAGATTTGGGGGGATATACCCTTAAGGATTTTAAACGCCAGGCATAACACCTTAAATTTGATCCTTTGGTGTACCGGAAGCCAATGAAGCGAATGTAAAGACTTGGCGACCAAACTACGCCTAGGTAGACCCATCACTACTCTGGCTGCAGCATTCTGGACTCGCTGCAGTCGAGAGAGTTCGGATTGGTTAATCCCAGCCAGAAGTGAGTTGGCATACTCCAGCCGAGACAGTCCTCTAATAATGCCATAGCATGAAGCTGCCACCTTCTTGGTATGGCATATGAAACCGAGGGACGGGTCAAGCCATACCCCCAGATTCTTTATCTCCGATACTGGAGATGGAGTCACACCCAATTCAGCAGGCCACCACTTGTCACCCCACAAAGCCGCCTGCTTACCGACCACCATAATCTCTGTCTTCTTGGTGTTCAACTGGAGACAGTTGGTATTCATCCAGTTGGCCACTGCCCGTAAGCCGTCACAGAACCTGAGGGCCTCCGTGTCTAAGTCCCCGCTCAGCATGACTGCCAGCTGTGTGTCGTCCGCATAGGAGACCATCGTCAGGCCCCATTGCTTGACGACCACTGCCAGCGCCCTCACATAAAGGTTAAATAGAGTGGGACTCAGCGATGATCCCTGTGGGACCCCCAGGTCTAGCGGATGGATTTTCGACTTACCAGGCGGGATCGCGACCTGGAATGACATGTCAACAAGGAAAGATCGAAACCAGCACAGGGCGGAGCCTGTGACCCCCACCTCCTCAAGTCGTTGAAGCAGAATCTTGTGCGAGACCGTGTCGAACGCGGCACTAAGATCTAATAGCAACAGTGCTGCCGTTCGACCCGCATCAAGCACAGAACGCAAGTGTTCGACCATGGAGAGTAGGGCCGTCTCCGTGCTGTGGCCCGCACGGAACCCATTCTGGGTAGGGTCAAGAATGTTAGCCCTTGCTAGATGGTCTACCATAATGGTGTTCACATGGGCCTCCGCGACTTTCGTGGTCCAAGGAAGCAGCGAGATAGGACGATAGTTCTCAGGCTTGAGAGGGTCCAAGGTTGGCTTTTTCAGAATAGGCGTGACTACAGCCTGCTTCCATCTGGCAGGGACTCTCCCAGAGGTGAGCGATAGGTTGATCAAGGAAAGCACCGGAGTGTGGCATGATTGCGATAACTTCATCAGCTGGGCCGGTTGCAGTGGGTCTACCGGAGATCCTGATTTGATTTTCAGGCTAAGAGAATCAAAGGCCTCCGTAGACAAGGGAGGCAGAGTCGAGAGACACTCACTGTCTCTCAAAGTACAGCTAACTCGCTCCAGTGTTGAAGATCCCATAGGGAAAGAACGATACATGGCCTGTACTTTCTCCCGAAAAAAAGAGGCTAGGCCTTCACAGTGGGAATCTGAGCAAATTTCCGCCCCCACTGTCTTCTTTGTCATCAGATCTTTGACCACCTTAAAAATCAGTTTTGAGGGGTTCGGGTTGTTCTGGAACTCGCAAGCATAAAAGGCTGCTCGAGCTCTGCACACAGCCCTGTGGTATGCTTTAATTTTGGCCAAATAGCAGACCTTCAAATCAGGGTCGTATGCTTTCCTCCATGATCTTTCAGCCTGTCTACAAGTTCTTTTGAGTAACGCCAAGGCGTTGTCGTACCAAGGACTAGGCTCATGTCTACGACATTTGGCCCACCTCATGGGAATCAAAGAATCGAGGGCACCCGAAATCCACTCTCAAAAAGAATCATACCCATGATCCACCTCAGTGAAAGGGCTTATCGGTGCCACCTCGAGCACACGGTAAAAGTCCTCCAGACTAAGTTTGTTCCACTGTCGTTTAAGAACAAGTCTGCCATGAGGTATGAAAGGAGATTCCGACATGGGACATGTCAATTTCACTAACATGTGGTCTGTCCTAGTCAGTTGGGTAGGACAATGAGCCCTAACTCCCTCCAGGTTCGTAAAGAAAGGGTCAAGTATATGCCCATCTCTATGCGTGGGAGAGTCAATCAACTGAGAGAGCTGCAAGGCCAGAAAGCTCTTAATAGCGGGCAGAGACGGGCAGTCCAAGTGAAGATTAAGGTCCCCTATCACATTAAAATTAGCACATCCCAGTGCCTCTATGCTAATAAGGTCCGGGAGAGCAGCCCTAAAGGCTGAATCGCAGCCCGAAGGTCGGTAAATTAACAGGCCAGATAAGCTAAAATGGTGGCTGATCGAGATTTTAAAAAGAGCACTTTCACACCCCGGAAGTTTGACAGCCCTCCACTCACACGGGTAGCAGCTCTTAATAACCATAGCAATTCCTCCACCCCTAGTGACCCTATTAAGGGGAATGATAGAGTAGTCCGGTGGAATAGCCAGAATAAGTATAGAAACGTCCGAGTCCTGCAGCCAGGTCGGTAAGAAAAAGCACATCAGGAGAGCCATCTTTAAGATCGTATATCTCCTGATAGTGCTTTGTCAGTGACCTGACGTTAAGACTACAAATAATAAGTTCACGTGATCCTGCCGTGCGTTTATGGGAAGAACAATCCAACGATCAAATAAGGGAAGGGGCATCTAGCGATCAAGCACCGCAAGTGCAGTGATACTGACCACATAGATGGTCCACGGGCGGAAGATCGCACCGGAACAGCCGATCACGGATAGCCAGCAGATCGGCCCGTTGATAAGTAGTAATAGTCATGGTGTCCTGGTCCAGAGTCCTGCCACGACCCGCGCTTCCTTAGCGCTGACGGGCGCAGACGGGCAGGACTCTGGCAAGACTCAGGCACAGCGAAGGCACGCCCGCTGCGAAAGTCAGCAGCTCCGGTTTCGGTGAAGAAAGACGCAAGGAGCTACACCGGAGCCCACCCCGATAGCGTCCAACAGGAAAAAGCCGAACGCGGTAAGAAGACGTTCAGTGAGCAGCAGCGTTAGAGCCCTAGTGCACAAATTAAGAAGCGCAAGATCCTCGCGCTCGTAAACAAAAGCGCGAGGTCTCGCGAGAAGACCAGAATCTCGGCAGCCAATAAAAAGTCAGGCGGGAAAGCCAATAAGGGCTCAGAAGAAACGCGGCGGCCATTTTGAGGACAGGGAACGCGAGATTTCGATCGCGAAGTCTCGCGAGAATAAGGGCAGCCATTTTGGATGGGACAAGATGCAAAAAGAAACAGTGAAAATACAAGGCAGCCATCTTAGGGGCAGGCAAAAGACAAAAAATGAATAAATAAAGAGAAATAGACAAAAAAAAAAGGAAAGGGACACAGAAGGATCCCCAGAACAAAGAACAACAAATACCAAAGTGAGAATTAAGTCAGAAATTTAAAAGAGATAAGGAAATAAAAAGATAAAAGAGGGCAAAGATGCCAGAAACAAAACAAAGTGCACAGTATCGCTGACCAATGCCCTTCAGCATATCAGAGCCACAAGTGAAAATAAGATGGGAGAAGTGGATTGTGAAGTTTGAGCGATACATGGAGGCAACAGATGTAGTAGAAGGAAAGAAACTAGGACTATTCCTGAATTTGGTGGGGGATGAAGTGGATGATCTTCTGATAACACTCCCAAAGAGCGAGACGAACACGTATGAAGGATTAGGGAAATGTCTAACAAATAAATTTGACCCTCAAAGAAACGTCGACTTTGAAAGATACAGCTTCAACATAGCTTTTCAACAGCCAGAGGAATCAATGGACGATTTCGCGACAAGGCTAAGGAAATTAGTAGCTCATTGCGAATTTGAGAAATACGACAATGAGCAGGCCATCCGCCTCAGACTAATAGAAGGCTGTTGTGACACAGACTTTCGCATGAGAATACTAAAGGAACCAATCACTCTAAAAAAAATTCTAGATCTAGCGAGAGCGGAAGCAAGGGCGATGGTGCATGCAAGACAGATGGACCGAAGAGAAGAGCAAGTCCACAGAATGACAGACACAAGCAGAACTGGGAATTGGAAGAAAGGGTCGAAGGAACAGGCAACAAGGAAGCAAGGATCGCAGTGCTACAGATGCGGGTTGGAATTTCCACATCGAGGAACATGCCCAGCATTTGGTCAAACATGTCGCAAATGTAACAGAAGCAACCATTTTGCCACCATGTGCCAAGGAATGCAATTCAAGAATGAACGGGGAAGGCCAGGCAGGCCGAGAACAACAACAAACAGACATGTGCGACACATGGAAGCGACCACCAGAAGCTCGTCACTGGAGTCGGGAGAAGAAGAAGAAGAAACAACAGAGAAAGTGGAACGCCTATAGCTCATGTCCACAGATGAAGGGCATGAGGAAGAATACATCAGACTAGTGGATAGGAAATCACTAAAAAAGACGGATTGGGTGACCATAGACGTAGGACCACACCAAACGGAATTTGTGCTAGACAGTGGGGCCACGTGTAACATTATGTGCGCCACGGAATACGAAAAAATTAAGAGAAAACCACACCTACAACCATCAAGCATACGAGAATTTACCTGGGGTGCACAAAATCCAGTAACAAACATGGGAAAATTCACGGACACCATGACACACAACGGCAAGACCGTCACTGAAGAAATTCATGTGCTACGAGGAGACATGCCTGCACCATGTTTGCTAAGCAATATCACAGCGAAGGTCATGGGCCTACTACAGATGACATATCATTTATCAGACAAAAAGAACATTTTACAGGAGTACCCAAAATTAACGAAAGGTCTTGGAAAGCTGAGAGGACGACAGATAACACTGCACATTACCGAATCAGTCAGACCGGTCACCCAGCATCACCAAAGGGTACCCATCCATCTACAACCTCAGGTAGAAAAGGAAATAAAGGCGCTCCTAGAACAAGACATCATCGAGCCAGCTGAAGGGCCAACACCATGGGTGTCCCCAATAGTGGCTGTACCGAAAAAAGACACTGCACAAATTAGAATATGTGTGGACATGAGAATCCCCAACACAGCCATTGAACAAGAACGACATCCGGGGCCACATCTAGATGACATGATTAGCTGCCTGACGGGAATGAGAAGATTTTCCAAGCAAGACCTATGTAAGGGGTACCACCAACTGGAACTGGACCAGCAGTCCAGATACATAACAACCTTCTCAACACACCTAGGTCTATTTCGCTGCAAGCGGTTAAGTTTTGGGATATCATCAGCAGCCGAGATCTTCCAGGAAACGATCAGACAGATCATTAGACCAATTAAAAATAGCCTGAACTACAGTGATGATATCCTGGTATTTGGCAAATCAGATGAAGAACACGACAAAGCATTGAAAAAAGTATGCTCACAGCTAGAAGAAGTGGGCCTAACAGTGAACGAAAAGAAATGTGAATTGGGAAGAGAAGAACTGGTGTTCTTCAGACACATCTTCTCGAAGAAAGGAATGAGACCAGATCGCAGCAAAGTGGATACCCTCGAAAAGGCAAAAGAACCAAAAGATGTAGCTGAAGTGCGCTCATTCCTCTGCCTTGCCAGCTATTGTGCGCGATACATCAAGGACTTCGCAACAGTGAGCACTCCACTGCGAGAATTAACGAAGCAGGGCCAAACCTTCGAATGGACCACAGAATGCAGCAATGCATTTGAAGAAATAAGGGCATCAGTAACGGCAGTAGACCACCTGGCATATTTTGACCCAAGCCTATGCACTGAATTGACAGTGGACGCCAGCCCGGTAGGTCTTGGAGCAATATTGGCACAACATAAGCCTGGAAAAGACTGACCACGACAGATCGTAGCATATGGAAGTAAGAGTTTATCGGACATTGAGACAGCATACTCTCAACCAGAAAAAGAGAGTTTGGCGGTAGTATGGGCATGTGAGCACTATCACATGTTCATCTATGGGAAGCCATTCATGATTGTAACTGACCACCAAGCACTAGTGACCATCTACGGAAACCCGAACGCCAAAATACCACCAAGGATTGAACGATGGGGGATCAGACTGATGGACTATAACTTCAAGATTGTCCACAAGCCAGGAAAGGACTACAACCCCGCGGATTACATGTCACGACACCCGCTTCCTCATCGAGAAAGTGGCAACACCATGGCAGAAGAATATCTAAATTTCATTTTAAAACAGAACACCCCAGCGTCAATAACAATTGCAGAACTAGAGAGAGAAACAAAAAGAGATCCGACGATGCAAGCGATCGGGAACGTAGTACGGCAACAGAGATGGAGACACATTAACAACAACAGCCCCGCAGGAGAAGGGGTCATGAAAGAAGAACTGCTGGCTTTCAAAAAGATAAGTGAAGAGCTGTCTGAAACTGAGAACGGAATCCTGATGAGAGGTTCAAGAATTGTGATACCCTATCGACTAAGAAAGAGAACAATTGAACTAGCTCACGAATCACATCGAGGCATTGTAGCGACAAAGAAGATGTTGAGAGAAAAGGTATGGTTCCCAGGACTGGACAACATGGTGGAAGAAGAAGTAGCACACTGTCATGTCTGTCAAGTGACGGGACCCCCTGCCAAGCCAGCACCGTTGCAAATGTCAGAACTACCACCGACAGTATGGACTGAGTTGGCAGCAGATTTTTATGGACCACTAGAGACTGGAAGGTACCTGCTAGTGGTCATTGATGAATTTTCAAGATTTCCAACCGTGAGAGGAGTATCGTCAACACCAGCAAGCGCAACATTACCAGCCTTAGACGACATATTTGCCGCCTGGGGTTCCCCACAAACATTGAAAACAGACAATGGTCCTCTGTTTTTCGGAGAAGAATTCTGTAGATTCATGGAATATTTGGGGATCAAGCATCGGAAAATAACACCCCTGTGGCCACAAGCCAATGGAATGGCCGAACGGTTTATGGGGACTATAAAGAAAGCCATTCAGTGGGCAAAATTGACACAGATATCAATTGGACAAGCCTTATGTCAAGTGCTAAGAGACTATAGAAAAACCCCTCACAGCTCCACTGGTCGATGCCCAGCGTAACTGGTATTGGGAAGATCAAGCAAAACAAGACTGCCTCAACTAGATGCAAAGGCAAGCACAGATCGAAGTGACATGGTAGAAAGAGATCATGAAGCCAAGAAGAAAATGAAAGAATATGCTGACAAGAGGAGAAACGCATCTGAACATCAGCTAAACGAAGGAGATTGGGTGGTAGTGAGGCAGAGACAACAATGGAAGTCGGACAGCCCATTTTCAAAGAATCCGTTAGTTGTGACCAATGTGAAAGGGTCAATGGTGACGGCAGCATCCGACCAGCAAAGAATAACGAGAAACAGCTCCCACTTCAAGGAGCTCAAGGTGGAAGAGGAAGGACTTGTGACAACATCACCGAAGGTGGAAAAAGGAGAGCAAGGAACTAGCAGAGAGACAATATCACCGAAAAAGAAGAACGGAGGACAAGAACCAAGCAACGGAGGACAAGAACCTAGCAGAGAGCAGAGACCAAGCAGAATATGCAAGAAGCCAAAAAGACTGATTGAAATTTATTGCTAATGACATGCAAAGTGGGCATTCCCAACCTGTTAGCGACTGAAAGCAGTCGCTAACCTCGCTATCGCCGATTAGCAAGGCAGGCGTAGCGATGGAAATATTTGCGCTAAGCGCGAATAGCCGCATAAACTAACGCCTGCCCAGACCAGTTCTTAGCCATGTTATCCAATGGGAGGTGGATAACATGGCTAAGAGCATTTCGTCGCTAATGTGTGAATATCGCTGTATTCTCAGCGATATTTACGCAATCGCCGGAAAATGTATCGCTTTGGAGATAAACGTTGCTAATAGCACGTTATCTCAGCGATAATTTCCGGCGCTGTTTAGCGATAAAAAAATCGTTGCTAAGCCTAGTTAGCGATAAATATCGCTACTCGTTGGTAATAGGCCCCTTTATCTTGCATGACTTTTGACTGATGAGTATGCCCTTGTTCAATTTTCATGTCAAAACTGGTGAGCACAGTTTGAGAGATTGCACACAATTTAGCACAGTTTTTGTGTATTGTCGTCCATATTTAACCATAGGCTGCTAAAAGGCATTTGCTGTTGTAAAATGAATGTAGCAAAATCGCACAAACTTAAAGTAACTAATATGCTGTTAAATCGCTCTGCATTGCATTTTAAACTGTCCTGGCTGTTTACATATCCAGGAAAAACGAATGTTGGTCTGCTCAGCAGGACACAAGTACAGACAGATGAGTAACCACGTGTAAATGGCTTTGTAGTAAAATTGGTCTTAATTGACATCAGGAAAATCCATTTCAGTTCTCTTTTTACATCGAAAAACTACCAACCTGTTCAATACTTATACCGAAAGAAAATATTTAATGATATTCTAGTTCGGGGCGTTAAAGTCAAGTTTTACAAGTTAGCAATCTGCTAAATGTGTCTATTTGAACTAGAAAAAAATTCAATACATTTGCAATAAACTTCCTCAGCCAAAATAGCATGGCTTTCAGCAAAGCTTTCTCGCCTACAATTATACATAACTGCAGGGGTTCCCGGCTCGCTAATCAAGAGCAACAAATGAGTCAGTTTTTGAGGCCAGCTAATGAATATTTACAAAAATTTGTGTTCTCGTTTTCTCATGAATATTCAACCTTGAAGAGAAAAATAAAACCTTGATGGATTCGTTATAACCGAGCCCCAAAGTTGGAACTTGCCACTTAACTGTGCATAAAAAGTGGGACTAGCATAGAAGTGTAGGAGCACCCTAATGAGATTACTATGAAACCGTAGAATATATCAGTGCAACACAATTTACTCTGCATTTATAAGACGCACACGGGAAAACATGAATTTACAGGAGCATTGAGTGCAAAATATATATATATTATTTTTTTTACTTTCGTCTATACCATTAGTTGGATCTCTACTGCAGTCCTCAAAAATGAGAAAACAAACAGCTACCGAGCACAAATAAATAAAACAAATCCTTCAACATCAGGAATAGTATAAACACCCACTTCTTACAGACAAAAAAAACTCTTCATTGTTCAGATTCACATCACTGGGACCGGGAGGGCAATATGTTTGTATTTTATGTAGTTACCGTTTTCATTTAGTGCTGAGCACAGATCAAGGGCCACATCAAGGCGCTTTGGGAGACCGGGAGTACCACTTTAGTCTGTATTACTGGGATACCTTATTGCCATGCCTGGACTTTTCTCTCACACATTATTGCTATCAAGAGCTTTATCATAGCTGGTTTATTGGAAGCTAACCAAAATTAAAACTGACTTGTCGAGCAGATAGCTAATGAGCAGAATCAGAGAAGGCCATTAACTGAGATGAGGACTGAAGAAATGTTTGAACCAAAATATTTTATTAAATTGGATCCCGAAGACTGGCATGGATAAGGCAGCTCTTCTTTTAAAATATACAGCTGAGCAATGAAATATACAATTCCTCACAGGTCCATATACAAAGCTGAGTGCCTGCAAGGCAAGTCCTTTTAGGTCTGGCCTAAAGACAGATTCGGCGTTTTGCCAGCCTCATGTTTTCCCTAAAATATCTATAAAAATGCATATATAAATAATGTCTCTCAATCAACGCTATTTCGCCATTGGTCTGTTCAAATGTCACTCAAATTACATCACCACCCACCACAGCGCAAAGTATAGGTAAACAGATTACCCCACTTAAGATATTGGGGGCCTCATTTATGAGGCTGTATATCACTTTTACGCCGCCAGTGCGTCACTTTTTGTGACGCACCAGTGGCGTAAAAAATGCGCCTTGTTCCGCCATATTTACAAAGTGACGCATCTAGGTAGATGCGTCACTTTGTAAACCCCTGTGCCACATTATTCCTGCGCCAGGTATAATGTATGCAAGGGTGCGTTTTGACGCAATAAAGGGCCATGGAAGTGACGCAGTGAAATCTGTAAGATTTCACTGCGCCATTTCTTGGCTGCTAATGCATCAAAATCTTACACCTGCTTCATGGCAGGCGTAAGTCTGACCCAGGCAATAACAACATGGGACTTTCCCATGTGAAAATACACATTGCTGGATTTGCGTCTCTTTTGTGACACACTGCAGCAATGCGTCACTTTTGCGCCTACAGATACGTCCGAAATACTGACGTTTCTGTAACTCCTTGCGCCATGATGCATCATATTATAAATATGACACATCAATCATGACGCAAGGAGTGCGCACTGAGAAGTGACGCATCGCTGCTTTCATGCAGCGATGCGTCATTTCTCATAAATGAAGCCCTGAATGCGTTCACTTTGAGAGACTACATTTTGCCTTTGCACATACACACGTTACCTTAAGTATAGTTCCATAAGAAAAGAACTTCCTAGTCACTTGTACTCCAATTGTTGAGAATTGAGCGAACATACAGCTCCAAAATAGTAAAATTACATATTGGGCATACAGACTTACCTAGATCAAAAACATCTAGCCGTAAAACCAAAACCTAATTAATTTTCAAGACCGCTTTAAACGAACCACAAAAATATAGAAACATGAAAAAAAGCATTAGAATCTGGCATAAAGTGTGTTCGTGGAAACCATTTTAACAGATTTGTTTTGCATGAAAATGTTTGCAGTGGTTTAAAAGTGTCCATGAGAATAGCAAGGAATAATTATGCTGCCATCAAATGCAAAAAACACAGTTGATGGACAGAATGTAGAACAATGTCATACATTCACCCCAGTACAAGGATCTGGGCCTAAATCCATCGTTCTTTTGCACTCCACACCACCCTGGGTTAGACACTGGGTATATGCAAATCAGCTCTGACCCTGTGCCTCATGGGAACAGTCCAGTCCGAACTACCAAGCCATGTCTTTCCCAGACCGGAATCAAGCATCCAAGAACCGGTTTCTGGCTATCAGCCTTCATCAGCCTGGATAGCTTGACTCCAGTGGTTTGGAGAGCCTGGGACTCACGTCCGAGTATACCCAGCACACTCGGGGTGAAAATTGCAAAAAACATAGTTGATGGACAGAATGTAGAACAATGTCATATATTCACCCCAGTAAAAGGATCTGGCCCTAAATCCATAGTTTTTTTGCACTCCACACCACCCTGGGTTAGACACTGGCTATATGCAAATCAGCTCTGACCCTGTGCCTCATGGGAACAGTCCAGTCCGAACTACTAAGCCATGTCTTTCCCAGACCAGAATCAAGCATCCAAGGACTGGTTTCTGGCTATCAGCCTTCATCAGCCTGGATAGCTTGACTCCAGTGGTGTACGGAGAACCTGGGACTCAGGTCTGAGTATACCCAGCACACTCGGGGTGAAAATTGCAAAAAACACAGTTGATTGACAGAATGTAGAACAATGTCATACATTCACCCCAGTACAATTATCTGGGCCTAAATCCATCATTTTTTGCACTCCACACCACCCTGGGTTAGACACTGGCTATATGCAAATCAGCTCTGACCCTGTGCTTCATGGGAACAGTCCAGTCAGAACTACCAAGCCATGTCTTTCCCAGACCGGAATCAAGCATCCAAGGACCGGTTTCTGAGCTGATGAAGGTGAACCTTTGTTCAGTCAAAAGGAGGCGACCTACATCTACCGGAAGGGGTAAGAGGTATTTGCGCAGGGCTGGAAAGGTTACTGTTTGGTTAAAGCCGAAAAGTATATATGCAGTAGATTTAAGAACGCTTGGGCCAGAAACTAGGTTACTCTTCTGAAAAAAATGTTTTTAAATAAACAAGCAAACTGCAAACGTGCATAAGTACTCCTCCAATGCCTCGCCCTGCATTCAGAGAACACTTGCTGGTCTTGAGATGCTTCCATCATGGTGTTTCGTAAATACCAACAACGGTGTGGACGAGCTGAGAGGGAAATTAGCAGGTCTTCACGTCAAAAGGAACGCGTGGTATGAGCCTGAGGTCCTTATCTATTCCGGCATTGAACTCTTTAAATCAGTTAACAGCGGTTTCCATATTGCATGAGGTATTAAAAAGCAATTTCAAGTAGTGTACACTGAAAGGGTGCATTCAAGAGAAGACAGAAGCATTACGATTGGGTTCAATTAGAAAATTATTTTAAATTTAAAACTACATTTTTACTTCAATCGCAAATATTTAAACATGATTATTTGGCAAATAGTTCTTTTGAAAGTTTGGGAAATGTGATGAACCGTCCTTTTGCCATATATCAATTGACCAATGCGACCGTAAATTGCTGGATCAACTTGTTATATAGTTTATGACCAAGAGTGAAAGATAAAAAGGCCAGTTTCCCAAATAGGTTTTTCAAAGAAAATTGCTGGAATGTTGAGTACCTTTGAAGTGCCTGGCCATACACTGAGGAATCCAGTCGTCTTTAGTTTAGCCACTCACGATTGTTTGGAAACATAGGGGCAGAATTACAAGAAACTGACGCATCTGTACAGATACGTCAGTTTCCCTGTACCTCCATATGAAACCCTTGCCCCACCATGGATGCACTGTATTTACAATACAGCGCACCATGGCGCAAGGATTTACAGATGCATCAGAAATTCTAACGCATCTGTTGGCGCAAAAGTGATGCATTGCTGGATTGCTCATGAAAGTGACGCAACTCCAGCAATGCGCCACAACAGATAGGTGAGTCCATTCAAAAAGCCCTGCGTCATTCCTTACACCTGTTCTGAGCAGGCGTTGGGATTTTGACACAGTGAAAGCGTAGAGTGTCGCAATGAAATGTTGTAAATTTCACAGCTTCAGGTCAACGTGGCTTTTTGCGTGGGAACGATCTCCCTGCATATATTATACCTGATGAAGGTATAATGTGGCGCAGGGCTTTACAAGGTGAAGCATCTACCTAGATGTGTCACATTGCAAATTGGCCAGAATGTGGCGCATTATTTATGCTGCCACTATGTCACAAAATGTGAAGCAATGGCAGCGCAAAAGTGTCACAAGGGGCTTATGAATCTGCCCCAAAATATCTAAGGAAAATTTCTTCTTATTTCACCCGGGAGAAAAAAAACGGAACAAATGTATGTTAGAAACGGGACCCTGGCCGGCCAAGACTCGCGTCGAGGTCAGTCAGGGATCACCATTTCTAAAGTCAGGGCAGGGGAGTCACACACCAAGGCAACCCCCACTCGCCCTCTAGGTAGCGTGGCGCGAGCAGTCTAGGCTAAACTTGGAGGCGGTATGAGTTAAGTATTTGCGCACGCACCCCAGCAACAACACCCAAGGCCCACCACAAAGAAAGACTCCACACAAGGATATATATCAAAAATAGCCTTTGTATTATAATAACCAAAATACATTAGATAACGTTCGCAAACTGTACAATGTGCCAGAGGCACGGGCAGAATTTACAAGGGGAATTATGTACAGGACAGGGCCACATGGACCACTGTCAGGGGTAGGCACTTGTTAGATAATAATACTGGTAGATATACACTTATGTCGTAAACATAGAATGATTATAGCACAAAAATAGTAAATGCAACACTCATCCAGTAATCACTGGAACAGTAAGGACCTCCTACGCAACCCTAACTCACTGTAGGTAAATCACGCAGGTAACTAGGACCTAAGGAAGGAATACCAACACCTAAGCAGTTCACTCTTAGCAAAGGGAAGGAAACCTAAACATCAAATGCAACATCACTAATCCTCTATGCAGGTCACATTTAGCAAAAGGGGATAACCATAAAAATACCTAATCAGGTCACTTTTAGAAAAGGTAAGCAGAATCAACAATTCACTATGCAGATCACCTTTAGCATAATGGATAAACATAAACAATCCTCTATGCAGGTCACATTTAGCAAAAGGGGATAACCACAAGAATACCTAATCAGGTTACTTTTAGAAAAGGTACAGGTTAGAACACATGCGCAAGAATTACATAGCAAGAAATAATGCGCGGGGTGCACAAAGCACAACACTCATAAATGTCCCTCAGGCCAACTGGCCTCGAAAGGGGCGGAATGCCCTGAGTCTCAATGTCAGGGAAGCTGCGCAGGCAGCACAGCACACAAACCTAAACGTGGCAACTGTCCACTAAGTGCTGGACAGTTGTAAAACAAGATGCACGACGTGGGAGCCAGGAGGGCTCAAGAATCAAGGTGGGCAAGGAGCCTCTCAGGGGCTCACAAGCAAAATGCGCAAATCTAGAGCTCCGCGCTCTAAATCAATGAAAATGCCCCCAGAGCCTCTCTCAGGGCTCTCACTCGATGTGGGCGTTGAGCCTCGCTGGGCTCGTGGATTGACTGTGGGCAGGTGGAGCCTCTCAGGCTCGTAAATCACGAATGCCCCTCGAGCCTCTCTGGACTCGCAAACACAACTGGGCAGGTGGAGCCTCTCGTGGCTCAATACACAAAATATGCCCCTCACGAGCCTCGGGCTCGAAGAAATGCCCCCAGGAGCCTCGGGCTCCACAAAGAATACAGCAGCGTTGGAGCGGCCCTCTGCCAATCGGGGCCGCTCGAAGAACAAAGGACCCTGTGAAGTATTTCAGGGTTCCCAAGGCCTACACGCTCCGGAGATAACCCACTCACACTCAAGAACTGTTGGCACGGAAACTGTAAAAGGCAAAGAACAAGTTTATTAAGACCCCATGGGGTGGTGGTACACTCAAACAGCACCCTTCGGTAATGCAAGAGGTATCACACCGAACATCGGTGCGACCTCATATTATATACAGTTTTGGGGCAATAAAAGATAGGCGGCACAAGTTAAGACACATTTTCGAGACATATATGGTCATGTTTTGGAATACTGCCAGCTCATTGGAGGGGGCACAACTCCGCTGGTCAGTTTGGTGCACATTCCTGAAGGTTTACGGGTCAGTGGGAGCTGCGCATGTGCGGCTTGACCAGTACTAAAAATAGCCTGTTGCTGGGCAGATAAGCGTGGTCAGTGGAACGGACAACGGACTAAAGGGCACGTCGGCCACGAGGCCGCTCATGATCTAAGATGGCCGCCGTAACATTCAAAATGGCGTTTATCATATATAGCCAAGTTAAGGAGGACAACGTGTAGGTTCAGCTAATCGCTAATGCGAACGGGCCAATTACGACAGACGACCCTTTTAGCGTTTAGCTGAATCTACCTCATAATGAACATAGTCAGGATGTTCGTCCTCGATGTCTATTAACATAATTTGTGTCACCTCTTTGTGTAGCATCATTTTGTCATGGGCAAGAGCTCGCCTCGATGGTAAGCAAGCTGATAGACACAGTGAACATAAGGCGGGGCCACATTGAATACACAAGCATATAAAGAACATTGCTCCCACAAGTATGCAAAGAATTGTCAACAGTTTCCAGCCCCACGTCGCAATCATGGACCAAAACCATCCTGAAAGTGTCCAAGTCCCATTGTCTGGGTGTATTTCAGCAGCTATTTTATGCAGCTTGGAAATAGCATCATACACAGATGGAGAATTGTCCGGGACGTATACGCAACAGCTGCTTCCGATAATTCTACATGCCCCCCCACGATCAGCCAAAACAACATCCAAAACCATTCGATTTTGGAGGGTGACAATTCTGGAAATCTGTAGTTCCTCGGTAATATTCCCCAGGGCAACGGCAGTGTCATTCGCAACAGCCTCGACAACGCGTGTCAGTCGTCTAATTTTCCGGCTGTTCAATGCAGCCCCCACAAAGGAGAATAGTCCCAGATTAAAATCCACATACTGTTGTAATGCAGTGTCCGTTTGATCAATGTCCTCTAAGGCAACAGTTCGTTTAACCCTGTTCAAAACGAAATCGTGGTACAATGTGTAATCGTTGTGGTACATTGGAGGGGCAATGAATACAGGAGGTAGCACAAATGATACATAGCACGTGCCCAACCACCCCACTGGAAGCTGATGGTACCCCTTCGTTCCACAGATAAAGTATGTGTTTCGAGATGCAACAAATGAAATGCCATTCGGGCTATCAAACGTGAGAGTAATGTTACATTCACTTTTCCCCACTGCAATCGTGCCCTTGTTTCTAATACATAAATCGGCTTTTGTAGCAATGACATTTATGACATGAGCACTAGAGACATTCACATTTCGCTGATTGCTATATACACGTGGAGCAGATACATTGTCAGGCCTGTACTCTTCCCATTCGAAACGTGTGCCCTCAGGCCGGGGAAACCCATCCTTGTCATGGGAACATACTTTATTCAAACGGAAAAGCACCCCCCCTTTGGTTGGCCATCTCAAAGTAAAGAGGAGGGTGTACCAGGCGTTGCATGACCCATTGTGCGAAAACGGGAGTGGGATAAGTGGGGTGCCCCCTCTCTTCTGGTGCCCAGGCAACATTCCACACACCCAGCAATTAGAGGTATTGGTCATATTATGCGTGTGGTGAAGAATCTGAATGAAGCTGTTATTTAAGTACGTTTGGCGATGGCGCTCTTCATGGAAAGGCAATGTAAAATGAAAGTGTTCAGACGGTGCCGGGGTAGTCGGCAGCAAATGTTCACGTACAGGCACCACAAGTTCGACTACCCAGGCTATAACAGCTATCACCACAATGGTCAAGACAAAGAGAAAGGCACCCAATATTTTCTTATCACGAGATGCCGTTGGTGCCATAGTTCAAGAAAGTTTGTGCAAAGTCTCAAGTGGCACAAATTGTTCACAAATTGTTCACAAATTGTCTCAGATACACGTGCGTGTATACCTAAAAAAAAGGAAAAATGCGGTGCTGAACTCCGAGGTAGCCGTTGTTTTCTTCTCCGGGCCAAGACGGGTGTCGCTACTCTGACAGAACTGATCCCCCCCCCTTGGAATTCCCGGTTTCCGTTTCACAAACCTGGAGCGGTAACCAACCAGTCATAAAAAAGGAACAAAAATCTTCTTATCGTGGACGTAGATCGTAACGCTCTCTTCCGGTAGCAGATTGGTCCGGGAAGGCTCCCTCCACTTCGGCCGACGTCACAGCTGGGCTCTTTTCCTTTTCCAAGATCTCCTTATAATCAGTCAACACAGCAGGAGTCACCAGATCCGGAGAGACACGGCGACAATGTGTCGAATGCACCCACCGCTTCCTGTTCGTCACTCGTACTGCGGTGCGGGTCGCCAGGAGGACCTGCTCGGGGCCCTTCCACCTGGGCTCCAAACTGCTGGCTCTTTCAAACGAACGGACCATTACATGGTCCCCAGGACGAAGATCGTGGCCCTCTCCAGTGGAGTTATCAGGGAGCGCTTCTCGAACCTGTTGATGAATAGAGAGCAAATCATTTGTTAATCGTGCCAAATAATCATTCATCATAACACAAGGCACATCATGTATTAATCGCGGCTTGGGCACCCCCCAGATATTCATAGGGCGGCCAAACACCACCTCATAGGGCGTAAGGCCAGTTCGTGAGTGGGGTACTGATCTAAGAGATAGTAGTGCTAGCGGCAACGCATCTGGCCACTTCAACGATGTAGACGCCACAATTTTGGCCAGCTTAAGCTTCAACGTGGCATTGTACCGCTCGACCAAACCTGCTGACTGAGGGTGGAACACAGCGTGGAACTTTTGCTGAATCCCTAACCCCTTCAGTACATATTCCACAATCTTTCCAACAAAATGAGGCCCATTATCGCTCCACAAAAATTTGCAAACTCCAAAGCGAGGAAAGAATTCCTTAAGCAACACCTTAGCTGTTGTCAAAGCCGTATTGTCTTTCGTGGGGTAGGCCTCAACCCATTTGCTAAAAGCACACACCACCACTAGGACGTACTTCAGGTTATTGCAGCGCTCGAGTTGGATGTAATCCATTTGAAGCACTTCAAACGGTGCAGAAGGTGGAACGAACCCTCCTTTCGGAGTATGGGTCCCCTTTCCAGGATTGTGTTGCAAGCATACCAGGCAGGTCTGCACTACTCTCTTTGCAGTATTCGCAATCTCGGGATGTTCCCAAACTCGTGTTAAAAGCCGAGTGATTGCAAGAGCCCCGACATGGGCCAGTCCATGTGTCATCTGGACCATCGCCTGTAAGTAAGCCGCAGGCAATTTCCACTTCTCCATGTCTTTGCTTCTCCAACAACCTTCGTCATCTAGTACCCCATCTGCTGCCCAAGCCGCAAGTTCAGATTCTGTAGCTGATTTTTTAATATCTCGTATCTCTGCTCTAGCATCACTCCATCTCTCAGCCTGTGATTGTACCACGTACATAGGGGAGCTAGTTCGGGACATAGCCGTCTGCCTTGCTATGCTGTCTGCAAAGGCATTTCCTTGACCCACTTTATCCGTAATCTTCTTATGGGCACTGCACTTCACTATCGCTACTTTTTTAGGACTGAGCAACGCATTCAGGAGATCACGCACTAGCTCTCCGTGCATAATGTGCTCCCCGTGTGATGTCAGGAACCCGCGTTCCCTCCAGAGAAGCCCGAAGTCATGGGCCACTCCAAAGGCATACCGGCTGTCCGTGTATATGTTCACACATAGGCCAGCACTCAATTCGCAGGCTCTTGTTAAAGCTATCAGCTCTGCTGCCTGAGCCGATTTTTGTGGTATTCTAGCTGTTTCGACCACCGTCTTAAGAGTCGTGATCGCATATGCTGCGGAAGTCGTACCATCTGGCAGCCTTAAACACGATCCATCAACCCACAGTTCCCCATCCACATCTGGAAGTGGCACATCCTGTAAATCGACACGACCCTTTGTCTGTTCCTCAGTTAGGAAAACACAATCATGATGTTTTTCTACCTGACCCTCCTCGGCCGGATAGGGCAATAAGGTGGCAGGGTTCAAAGTAGCGCATCTTTTCAATGTTATGTGTGGCGCTAAGAGTGTCAACTCGTATCCTGTAAGTCGTGCACTCGTGAGGTATTGGGTCTTTGTTTGGTTTAACAGGGCATCTACTGCATGAGGAACTAACACCAACAATTTGTGTGATAACACTATGCCCTCACTCTGTCGTATGGCTACTGCTGTTGCCGCTACCGCTCGAAAACACCCAGGCAGCCCTCGTGCTACAGGATCCAAAATGGCAGAGAAGTATGCACATGGTCTCTGCTTATCCCCGTGTAACTGCACTAACACTGACAATGCACACCCGTCATTCTCGTGCACGTACAATGTGAAAAGTTTCGTGTAGTCTGGTGTCCCTAACACGGGTGCGGAACAAAGGGCCTGCCTCAACTGTTCAAAAGCTCTCTGACATTCATCTGTCCACTCAAGAGGCATCGGTGTGGCTTTGGACAGTAATGCTAGCAAAGGTTTTATAATATGTGAAAAACCCATGATCCATTGCCTACAAAAGGACGTCAACCCTATGAAGGCACGCACATCTCTCTGCGTGCGGGGGACTGGTGTGTCTAAAATTGCTTGAATTCGATCAGATGTTAATGCCCGCCCCTCCTTAGACAACAGATGACCGAGGTAGGTCACCTGGGGTTTACAGTATTGAAGCTTTTTCTTGGAAACCTTGTGATTGTTTTGTGCCAAAAAGGAAAGCAATGCAAGCGTACTCTGTTCACATTGTGCATAGGAGTCGGCGGCAAGCAAAAGGTCATCCACATACTGGATGAGCGCAACGCCAGACTGCAATTTAAAGGAATCTAGTTGTCGTTTCAAAGCCTGGCTGTAGATGCTAGGGCTTTCGGTATATCCTTGGGGAACACGACAAAATCTATACGATTTATTATTGAGCGTAAAACCAAACAGATATCTGCTATCTGGGTGCACAGGGATGGAAAAGAACGCATTCTTTAGGTCAATAACGCTAAAGGTGGTGGCCGTCGGTGGAACCAAAGTGAGCAAAGTCGTGATATCAGACACCACCGGGTATTGGGGAATGACGATTTTATTTATCTCAAGCAAATCAATAATAAATCGGTAGATTTTGCCATCTGAGTCTCTCTTAAGAATCGGTAGAATAGGGCTGTTACAAACATTATAAGGGACCTCCTCCACCACCCCCGCAGAAATCAAGTCCTGAACAATATGTGTCAGTGCAATTTCACCTTCTTTCGAAATCTTATACTGTGGCACTCGTGGTAGAGGGGCCCCCTCTTTAACAGTAATGTGTATTGGTGGAATGCGCATCTCTCCCACATCCGTATCTGATGTCGCCCACAACGTGTGCGGCAGAGAGGCCAAAGCAGGGATGTCTAGAATGGCATAAAATCTGTCAGGGTCAGGGCAATCATCAGGGTCAGGGTAGTTGTCGTTCAGAATAACCCGCACTCCCTCTGGAGCGCAGCGTATTGTTGCTCGAAAATATTTAAGCAAATCAATGCCCAGAATATTGTCTGGGGTATGGGGTGATAACAAAAATTGGCCAAAACTAAAGTATTTGTCAATGCATAGTGCAAGGGGCTTGGACAATGGGCTGGGGGAGGGTGTGCCATCAAACCCTACACACGTAATCATTTCGCCAGACAGGGGAGCCCTCGGAACCAAGTTTTTCGACAGAGCGCTACGAGTAGCTCCTGTGTCGACTAGAAATTGATCAGTAGAACCCAAAATACCCGCTGTTACATATGGACCTTGCTGATCTACCGGCACTTCAACTGATTCCTTACCCCATCCTACGCAATCCTATGCATGCACATAATCCTGATGTTCCACATTCTCTCCTTCCGAAATCTGATATTGATTCCGTCTATCAAACGTATTTCGATCGTCCTGGCCACGGCCCCTCTCCTCAACCTGTCTACGATCACCTCCGCCACCTCTCGTTCCAGCATAACCTCCTCTTGACCTTCCACTGCCTCGACCACGCTGACTACGCTGTTCACGAAGTACCGGACAATCTTCGGCCCAATGCCCAAACTCCTTACAGTAGGCACACTGATCCTCCGCAATATCCGTACGACCATACGATGCGTTTCCTCCACCTCGTCTACCTCTATCATTCCCTCTACCCTGTGTTCCCCGAACCTGCGCCAACATCACCTTCGTTTTCAATTCCTTCGCCTTTTTCTCTACACTTTCTTTAGCCTCCACTTCCTGCCGCTCATAATACTGAGCCATAGTTAACAAGGACGCAGGGGTCGCCGTGGCCCAGGAACTTTCACTCGACTTCAATCGCTTTGCAATCTCTGGTAGGAGATTAGCCACATACTTATCTACAAACAAATGCCGACCCGTATCGTCTGTTAAAGATTGACCACTGTAATCATGAAAGGCCTCCTCGAAGCGCGTAAAGAAATCTGAAACCGTTTCATCGGGTTTCTGTTTGCACGACGTTAACATAGTCCAATCAATCTTTTTGGAGGGAACAAGCGTTTTTAATTTATGCAAGATAGCTGCCGGGAGATCTAGGATTAGCTGACAAGGCTTACATGCTGGTTCCCTATCTAAATCTGCAGCATTTATTTCTTTCCATGTCCCCCCCAATATCGTTTCATCATTATTTTTACGAATCTGCCGCCACATATCAGGTGGTAATATCAACCCAAAAAACAAATCTATGTCCACGAGAGTCATCACACAAGACGATATAGCCCCCTCCACCCCTTCATAAAATGCCGCTGGATTCTTCCGAAGATCAGGTAAAGAATTTTTCAATGCCATGACATCTGCTCTATTCCATGGTGTGTAAACCCAGTTATACACAAAATACCCTTTCGCATCCTTTGACAATTTATCCTCATCCGTACCTTCCCCCCTCGGCGGAACATACAAAGGCGCGGCTTCACGCATAGGCATAACATGCAACGCAGAACTCTTATCTGAACCACGGAGAGAACACTCTCTGGCCTGCCCATCATGCTCCAATTCAGACTCCTTTTGTTTCCTTTTCCGCTCCTCCCGCAATCGAGTTGTCTCATCCCGCAGCTTGATCAATTGCGCAAACAGGTCATCGACATCTGAAAGATCAAAATCACCTTTAGTCAAATTTTCACGATACACTGACAACACTTTGGGCTCTAACGTATCAGAAAGGTCACGATATGCGCCTACAACCTCATCAGCCAAGGAAGACAGAAAATACATCAATTCAAGATCCGTCCACCCTGTTTTTTCTGATATCAATTGATCCTGAGTAACACTACGCTTATTCACTTTGCGAGCCCAACTACGTAGATGAGAGGACCTCTCCGCAGTAAACCTGAGAGCAGATACCCCCTTCTTGCCCGACTTATCCTGTCCGCCATCATCGGAATCCACAGCTGGAGCCGTCGGCGTAACGTACGGAGGCGGTGACCGATCTAACAAAGAAAAATCATCAATTTCATTATTAAGGACAGGATAAAGCGGTCGGCGAATAGGAAATTGACCAGTCGTTTGCAAATTACGTTCCCGTTCCTCCCTTTCTTTCTTCTCCTGAGCCTCCTTTTCCTCAAGCTGTAAAGCCTTATCCCGAGCAGCCTTGCGCTGCTCTTTGTCCGCCAAGGCAACCTCACGCTTCATTCGCTCACGCGCCGCTTTCTCCCACATTCGCACGCAATCAAACATATTTTGTCTAGACCTGCGTTGAAACATACATTGCTCTACAAATTGTATTTTGCTCAAATCATACGACCCGTGTAGGGGCCATTGCAATTCAGGATCGGCCTTGGTGTATTTATGCCATAATTTACTGTACATAATAGGGGGAAGGCCAAACTTTATGTACATGTCCCTATTTGGAGTTCCCTCTGGGGGAGCCGGCTGTGATTCCGCTAACCTAATTGAGGTACCTTCACCTAAACAACACATTCCTCGGAGTGTGCTGAAAACAGGCATGTTCAAAAAGTATCACGAAAGCGTGACACCGGACAAAATGGCACTTACAGTTCTCCACACGATTGTGCCGCTCAAACGAAAAAAAAAATAAAGTTAGAGAAACATCTCTACATGCCTGCCTATGTGAAGTGCACTACACATATAAGTTCAAAGATCACAAATTCACAATGTTAGCTAACTCAAATCAAAGTTCATAGAACTCGGCAAGCGTCCGAAGACTACCTTACCGAACACAAATCGCAGAACTTCAGTAAGCGTCCAAAGACTACCTTACCGAACACAAATCGCAGAACTTCAGTAAGCGTCCGAAGACTACCTTACCGAACACAAAGCTTACCAAATTCCCAACTGTCCAGATTCCAACTGCCAAGGTCTTGTAAGCCAAATCAGCCAAACGGCACTTTCTCAATGATGCAGACACTTCAAAGACTCAGTCGGAGACCGGCGCCACCTGGAAGGTCAGATCGGAAGGAAAGGAAAAAACACCGTGGCAGCCAAGACTCGGGTCACTCGTGGCAGCGCGCGCCCATGGCGGGTTTCCAAGCCTTCGTCACGACCTCTCCTTCGGGCATCCGAGTCGCCGATGAGTCCCTTCGTGGTCGCCAATTGAAGTATTTCAGGGTTCCCAAGGCCTACACGCTCCGGAGATAACCCACTCACACTCAAGAACTGTTGGCACGGAAACTGTAAAAGGCAAAGAACAAGTTTATTAAGACCCCATGGGGTGGTGGTACACTCAAACAGCACCCTTCGGTAATGCAAGAGGTATCACACCGAACATCGGTGCGACCTCATATTATATACAGTTTTGGGGCAATAAAAGATAGGCGGCACAAGTTAAGACACATTTTCGAGACATATATGGTCATGTTTTGGAATACTGCCAGCTCATTGGAGGGGGCACAACTCCGCTGGTCAGTTTGGTGCACATTCCTGAAGGTTTACGGGTCAGTGGGAGCTGCGCATGTGCGGCTTGACCAGTACTAAAAATAGCCTGTTGCTGGGCAGATAAGCGTGGTCAGTGGAACGGACAACGGACTAAAGGGCACGTCGGCCACGAGGCCGCTCATGATCTAAGATGGCCGCCGTAACATTCAAAATGGCGTTTATCATATATAGCCAAGTTAAGGAGGACAACGTGTAGGTTCAGCTAATCGCTAATGCGAACGGGCCAATTACGACACCTGTCCCCGCACTCACCGGTACCTCGCTGGTGCTGCGGGGGCAGGAACACTGCCGGCTCTTCTCCTCTGCCAGCGAGGGGCTCCTCTTCCTCGGAGCCTCGCTGGCGGCGCCTCTCTCCTCGCTGCCTGGTTGCGGAGGCGGGACTTCCGGTCGGCCTCGAAGGGGCCGCGCAGCTATTGGCCGGTCGGCCAGAACACTTCCGGGTCGTCGCGGGCAGCGTGGCGGCCCGTTCCAGGTAGGCAGGCGGCTTCTCAATACCCGAGGAGTGGGCTCCCTCGAGGTATTTACAAAATCAAAGTACGGGGCAATGCCGGGTGGGCACCGGCCTCCAAAATAAAGATAAAGCGAGGTGGGCACTCGCTAATGCCGAAAATCGGCGAAATGGGTCCCAATGCCGGGTGGGCACCGGCAATGCAAAATACAGCGCTCCCAAGCGCTTAGGGACTCCAGAAAGCGCGCCTAGCGCTAGAAATATCAGCAAAGCGCTGGGGCACAAGGAAAGCGCTCCTAGCGCTACAAATCAAAATCAGGGTGCCTCCAGGCACAGGAAAGCTCCAGCAGAGTCTGGAGGCAGGCAGAGGGGCAAGGCAGGGCCAGAGCCAGCACACTGGGTCTCCAAGCAGGGAGACAGCCAAGTGGCGGTCCTCTTGGCCCCTGCAGCAGCAGCAGCCCCCTCTGGCAAGATCCTAGGCAGAACCAAGAGCAGGACAAATTGCATGGGGACACAGCCCCTTCTTATACAGGAAAACCCCTTTGTCTCAGGGTGCAGGGTGGGGGAAAACCAGTCGCAGCTGGTTCTGAAGTACTCTGTTTACCCCAACCACCCTCTCTATTCACTGGCAGGGCTAGGGCCATCAGTCGCACTACAGGGGGTGGAGCCAGCATTGTCCGGGGAAAGTCCAGGCCCAGCAGGGACCAAGTGCACTCCTCCCAAGCCATCAAGCATGCTGATCTCACACTCACCACCGGGCAGACCCATCCAGCCTTCCTGGAGCCTGGCTCTCCAGCCAATCACACTGCAGGCATATTTTACAGTAATATGCCAAGTCCTAGAAATGACATTTCTACACATGACACACACATGCCACATACACCATTGCAAAGCATTCATTCCCACGAACACGCACATACCAAACTCGAGCATGCCCTCCCCACACATCAGGAATTACTAGGGACACAGACATTCCCCATGCATCCCTATGGGAGAGCAGGCCAGCCTCACTACATGCACGCACTTTACTCTGGGACACAGAGAAAAAGTGCGCACAGACCAGAAAATCATCCACGCATATCACAGATTAAAAGCAAAAAGATTAGGGGTGAACCTGCCTTGAGGGCCAAGTCCAACACAACCCCCTACCAGCCAAAACGCAGGGCAGACCAATCACCACCGTGATGGACTTACCTGCTTGGGGCGATAAAACACGGACGTGGGCCCGCAACTGCAGGGACACCCTCCTGTTTTACGCCACTGTGAACCCCTAGGGTTCTTTCTAAAGCTACTGTAGGGACTCACTGGATTACCCCACTGGTACTCTCCAGCTGCCCTCGGCGAGGACCAGGCCCTAGGCCACCCAGGTGCCACTGGTTCCTGCCAACTCACCAAGTGGGGGGTAGTAACCCCTGGCACATAACAGCCATGCTCCACTCTTCCTGTCTGCAAGACAGGGTTAGACTGCCACTGGTTCTCCAGCCTAGGGTCTACAACCTTAGGTGGACCAGGAGTCTCAGGGAAGGCTCTCCTCCCCTTACCTCTTCTCCTAGGGTTCCTCCACCTCCTGCGAGGGGTACCCTCTAAACACCACTCTCCCAACCTAGGGTTTAACCCCTCAGGTGGTACCGGGGTCAGAGGTGGGCTTTCCCACCCTCTGCACCCCCTTCCAGAGTCCTGCTCCCTCCCAACCGGGGCGGTACCTCTGGAGAAAGAACTGGTTAGGACACTGCTTACAGTATTCCCACCCTTCAGGTCAGGCAAACCCTGAACCTGGACCTCCAACCTCCGGTCTAGAACCTTTGGTGGAATCACTGCCTGGCACTCCAGGACTTCTGAGGACTCACAGGTCACTCCCAAATCACTCATCTCACTGGACTTCTGTACTCTCCCCACTGGAGCAGTACTGCCAGACTCCACAACTACAGAAGCTTCGCTCACAGATGCTCCAGGTCCTCCACACACTAGGAGATCTCCCTCAAGTGGACTAACAGGTAAGCATAGGTCCCCACCCTGGTGTTCCCTAAAGAAACCATCCAGGCTCTGAGGCAGGGCTTCGGGCATCTGGGGACTCTCGGTCTCACACTCACTTCCGCTCCACTGAGACAGACAGCAAGCCCCTACACCCTCCTCACTATACTGAGACCTAGCTGGGCTACTCTCACCCTCCTTGACCACGCTGGGTTGGAGAACACCTGACCCACTATTATTGGAATTACTCGCTAGCGGCGCTAAGGAACCTCTTGCACTCTCCCATCGGTCTGCTTCCTCTGCAAGCTCACATGCACTAAACGATCCAAACTTCAACAGGTGCTGGCGCAACTCTGGCACACAATAACTGAGCAGGTGCTCTGTGACAACCATGCAAAACAATCCGCCAGACTTGTCGTTCACGTGAGCCTTTTCCCAATCAAACAGTGCTCCACAACACTCATCCTCAAAGTCTTCCCAAGACTGATGAGGCAGTTTCCTAAGTCTCCTGAACTTCAACCCAAACTCTTCTGCGGGGGAAACAGGAACCGTACTCGGGGAACTGGGAGTGGGACTGTTTACACCAACATTTAAAAAGCTGCCACCACTGGACTCCACCCTCCCTGGGGAATCCAGACAATTACACATGCACTCAGGGGGTAACCTACTCTCTTGGGCTACCTTCTCCCTGAACAAGGCCCTCTCAGCCTCTAGCTTGGCAAGCTCCCACCTGAGCTGTTCCATCGCTAGCTGATGTTCCCTCTCTTCCTTCCTATCCAACCACTCCTCTGGGGACAGGGAAAGGGACGGGGCGCTGGTACTGACACTGGACCCAGCAAGGGACTCCCTATCTATGGGGTCCTCACTATCTGCTGACATCCATCCACTGTCATCACCATCCAACTCACATTCATCATCAGAATCTTCAGGGCTCCCCACAGACTCACCACCCTCATGGCGTGCGGCCTGGGCCCTATCTCTCTCTCTGTGCTCAAGATCCCACTGATCCTTTTGCCATTAGATCAGGCTGTCCCTAAGCTGGGACTGAGTAACCAACTCACTCACCTCTATGCCTCCCTTTTCGCAGAATCTGACCAGCTCTAACCTACTGTATCTAAACAGACTACAGAGATCAAAAACTGGCTCCATTTTGATGGACGTTCTCAGGAAAAGTTTGACACAGGGAACCTGGGGGTCTGAGCTAAACAGGAGAATACAATCAACAAAATTCAGCAAGATTCCTATCTCAAGAACTTGCACTCCACTGTCCAGCGTAAAACACCCTCATTCACACACAACCCTCCCCTCGGACTGGTAAGGCAGTTTCTACCACCCCTGATTCTCTCAACCTGACCACTAGTGACACAGGTACCAAACTCTGGGAGCAGGGCGGGGAACAAGGTACTGGACAAAATACAAATGACACCTTTCAGGAGAAGCAAAACTGAACTTCACCTAAAAAACAATAATCCCCCAAAATGCGGTTATCTAAAATGTAGAGCTTTGAAGTGTGGCCTGTCGCCACTGTGGTACAGCGCAAACACAAATTCTTATCCTCACCGCTTGCCGCCAATGTTAGAAACGGGACCCTGGCCGGCCAAGACTCGCGTCGAGGTCAGTCAGGGATCACCATTTATAAAGTCAGGGCAGGGGAGTCACACACCAAGGCAACCCCCACTCGCCCTCTAGGTAGCGTGGCGCGAGCAGTCTAGGCTAAACTTGGAGGCGGTATGAGTTAAGTATTTGCGCACGCACCCCAGCAACAACACCCAAGGCCCACCACAAAGAAAGACTCCACACAAGGATATATATCAAAAATAGCCTTTGTATTATAATAACCAAAATACATTAGATAACACACGCAAACTGTACAATGTGCCAGAGGCACGGGCAGAATTTACAAGGGGAATTATGTACAGGACAGGGCCACATGGACCACTGTCAGGGGTAGGCACTTGTTAGATAATAATACTGGTAGATATACACTTATGTCGTAAGCATAGAATGATTATAGCACAAAAATAGTAAATGCAACACTCATCCAGTAATCACTGGAACAGTAAGGACCTCCTACGCAACCCTAGCTCACTGTAGGTAAATCACGCAGGTAACTAGGACCTAAGGAAGGAATACCAACACCTAAGCAGTTCACTCTTAGCAAAGGGAAGGAAACCTAAACATCAAATGCAACATCACTAATCCTCTATGCAGGTCACATTTAGCAAAAGGGGATAACCATAAAAATACCTAATCAGGTCACTTTTAGAAAAGGTAAGCAGAATCAACAATTCACTATGCAGGTCACCTTTAGCATAATGGATAAACATAAACAATCCTCTATGCAGGTCACATTTAGCAAAAGGGGATAACCACAAGAATACCTAATCAGGTTACTTTTAGAAAAGGTACAGGTTAGAACACATGCGCAAGAATTACATAGCAAGAAATAATGCGCGGGGTGCACAAAGCACAACACTCATAAATGTCCCTCAGGCCAACTGGCCTCGAAAGGGGCGGAATGCCCTGAGTCTCAATGTCAGGGAAGCTGCGCAGGCAGCACAGCACACAAACCTAAACGTGGCAACTGTCCACTAAGTGCTGGACAGTTGTAAAACAAGATGCACGACGTGGGAGCCAGGAGGGCTCAAGAATCAAGGTGGGCAAGGAGCCTCTCAGGGGCTCACAAGCAAAATGCGCAAATCTAGAGCTCCGCGCTCTAAATCAATGAAAATGCCCCCAGAGCCTCTCTCAGGGCTCTCACTCGATGTGGGCGTTGAGCCTCGCTGGGCTCGTGGATTGACTGTGGGCAGGTGGAGCCTCTCAGGCTCGTAAATCACGAATGCCCCTCGAGCCTCTCTGGACTCGCAAACACAACTGGGCAGGTGGAGCCTCTCGTGGCTCAATACACAAAATATGCCCCTCACGAGCCTCGGGCTCGAAGAAATGCCCCCAGGAGCCTCGGGCTCCACAAAGAATACAGCAGCGTTGGAGCGGCCCTCTGCCAATCGGGGCCGCTCGAAGAACAAAGGACCCTGTCCCCGCACTCACCGGTACCTCGCTGGTGCTGCGGGGGCAGGAACACTGCCGGCTCTTCTCCTCTGCCAGCGAGGGGCTCCTCTTCCTCGGAGCCTCGCTGGCGGCGCCTCTCTCCTCGCTGCCTGGTTGCGGAGGCGGGACTTCCGGTCGGCCTCGAAGGGGCCGCGCAGCTATTGGCCGGTCGGCCAGAACACTTCCGGGTCATCGCGGGCAGCGCGGCGGCCCGTTCCAGGTAGGCAGGCGGCTTCTCAATACCCGAGGAGTGGGCTCCCTCGAGGTATTTACAAAATCAAAGTACGGGGCAATGCCGGGTGGGCACCGGCCTCCAAAATAAAGATAAAGCGAGGTGGGCACTCGCTAATGCCGAAAATCGGCGAAATGGGTCCCAATGCCGGGTGGGCACCGGCAATGCAAAATACAGCGCACCCAAGCGCTTAGGGACTCCAGAAAGCGCGCCTAGCGCTAGAAATATCAGCAAAGCGCTGGGGCACAAGGAAAGCGCTCCTAGCGCTACAAATCAAAATCAGGGTGCCTCCAGGCACAGGAAAGCTCCAGCAGAGTCTGGAGGCAGGCAGAGGGGCAAGGCAGGGCCAGAGCCAGCACACTGGGTCTCCAAGCAGGGAGACAGCCAAGTGGCGGTCCTCTTGGCCCCTGCAGCAGCAGCAGCCCCCTCTGGCAAGATCCTAGGCAGAACCAAGAACAGGACAAATTGCATGGGGACACAGCCCCTTCTTATACAGGAAAACCCCTTTGTCTCAGGGTGCAGGGTGGGGGAAAACCAGTCGCAGCTGGTTCTGAAGTACTCTGTTTACCCCAACCACCCTCTCTATTCACTGGCAGGGCTAGGGCCATCAGTCGCACTACAGGGGGTGGAGCCAGCATTGTCCGGGGAAAGTCCAGGCCCAGCAGGGACCAAGTGCACTCCTCCCAAGCCATCAAGCATGCTGATCTCACACTCACCACCGGGCAGACCCATCCAGCCTTCCTGGAGCCAGGCTCTCCAGCCAATCACACTGCAGGCATATTTTACAGTAATATGCCAAGTCCTAGAAATGGCATTTCTACACATGACACACACATGCCACATACACCATTGCAAAGCATTCATTCCCACGAACACGCACATACCAAACTCGAGCATGCCCCCCCCACACATCAGGAATTACTAGGGACACAGACATTCCCCATGCATCCCTATGGGAGAGCAGGCCAGCCTCACTACATGCACGCACTTTACTCTGGGACACAGAGAAAAAGTGCGCACAGACCAGAAAATCATCCACGCATATCACAGATTAAAAGCAAAAAGATTAGGGGTGAACCTGCCTTAAGGGCCAAGTCCAACAATGTATATGAGAAAGAAAGTCTTCTGATAGATCCCTTTTGAATGTTGTCTTGGAACATGAACTGGGCAGTCATTTTGAGAGCTACAGAAAGCTTTGTTCTAATGCTTGTGGCATTATTATAGAAAAGCATGAAATCCCATTTGGGTCGGCGTTGACAGACAATGTTAGAAGAGAGCTGTTTTTCCTGTCCGAAAGATCAGTCAATGCACGCTATACAGACACCACACAAGGAGCGTAACGTGAAAATGTCCCTGTTCTGAAGACTGCCTAATTACCATGCTGCAGCCACTGAGCCACAAGGGATGCTTAATTCTTGCCATTCCAGATTTCAAAGGGCACTGAGAAATAGCTATTACTTAGAATAAATTTGAGGCGCTGTTTATTCCAAGCTTATTGATTTGAGATACCACAACCCAATGTGACTTCAAAAAGCTGAGCAGACTTTTCATTAAATTTGTGTCATAATTTGCCAGAAGTTGATCGGACTTGCTGCCATTGCCCAGTGAAAAACACTTATTCTCTCACTATTAAATGGGAATGTAGACTTAAAAGAGTTTGGAAGGCAGATCATATCAATACAGACTCCATTTTCATTCCATTCTCCTCAATCCACCACAGAACAAAAACTGTGTCAACAGGTTGTATGATAGAGGCACAACTGGATAAACCACGCATGCCTTTACCACACAGCCGAAACCACGAATGGGTCTTAGTCATGCAGTTCTTTACCACACATGTCTTTACCACGTAATTTTGTGGGAAAGTCATGAATGGTAAAGGGATATGTATGGCTAAGGTCACAACCCCCTTCCCCTGTCCTAAGCAACACACCCCCTCCCACCCTGCGCTGTCTCTAGAACTACCCCAATTTCTTCCACTGCTCTTAGGCCTGATACCCTAACCCCTAATTAAAAAACCCACGACCCTTGCCCAGCCCTGAAACCTACTCAGACACTCCCCAACACTGAAAACTATCCCAACCCCTAGCCCCGAAAACTGCCTCCAACTCCCTCAGGCCCTGGAAATCAGCCTCAAACCCGCCTCAGCCCAGAAAACTATGTCCAACCCCCAGCCCAGAAAACTAGCCTAAACACCCAGCCCTTAAAACTACCTCCAACCCCCCAGCCCTGAAAACTAGCCCCGACCCCCCAGCCAAGAAAACTAACCCCGACCCCCAGCCCAAAGACTAGCCCCGAAACCCTGAGCTCAGAAAACTACCTGACCCCTAAACCCACAAAACTAACCACGACCCTCAGCCCAGAAAACTACCCCAAACACCTAGCCCAGAAAACGACCCTGACCCCCAGCCCAGATAACTACCCCAACCCCCTACAGAGCCCAGAAAACTACCCCACCCCTAGCCTAGAAAACAACCCGACCCCCCAGCCCAGAAACCTACCCCGATCCACCCCTAAACAAGAAAACTGCTCTGAACTTCCCAGCCCAGAAAACTACCACAACCCCCCAGCCTAGAAAACTATCCCAACTCCCCCACCCCAGAATACTACAGCCCAGCCGCACTTACCTCAACTCGGATCTCTTCCTGGCGAGGTCTTCCTGCTTCCGTCCCAAGCAGCCAGCAGCTAGACCACAAACTGCCTTAACCACGCAAATGTGTGGTTAAGGCATATGCATAGTTAAGGCAAGCGTGGTTTAGCTTGCGTATTCAGAACACACTTGGTTAAGACAGCTGTCTTCCAACTGTTTCCCATGTCAACATATGCAGAGTAACAATAATTTCTAAATGCTAAATATTCTATGTGGAAACAGTGTGCAGACCAATTTGAGATAGAACGGCTGTGCAAATCATGTAAAAGGGTTTTGGTTATTGAGCTACAGGAACCTCTTGCATGTCCATAAATGTCCTCATTTTTATCTTTCATTATACGAGCAACAAACCCTATCGAAGACAGAAACATAACAGTCCCTAAGGTGAAAATGACAGAACATTTTATCTATTCCCTAACCTGCATAAAGAGACGGCCATCTTTGCTCTTTATTTAATGGCCTATATCAAAGCATGAATCGTGAAGACCAGAAACAGAGGAAAACTTCATTTTTGGAGTGGGCTCAAAGCAAGTTCGATAATAGATGAGTGGGGAAGCATGTCTTAGAAACACTAATAGGCATGGATAAGAAGGCTTATTTCGTTCTGCCTTTATAACAGGCGATAAAGGGGAAAAGGTGACGCTCCGTGGCGCAGGGTTCTTGTAAATAAGCCCTTCAAGTGTTTATCTGATGTCCTAGAATTGAAGAAGAAATATAACCTACTCACACATAGTGGAAGCGACTGCATGATAATTTTCATGTGAAGCACTCTAACTCAAACATTGGGCGAGTGGGATGAAGTTGTTGAGGAGACATCTGCAAGTTGAAAGTTTAGAGAAAGTAAAACAGAAGTCTTGCAGGCCAGTGGATTCGTGCATTGCATCTCCATTTAGTGATGGGCAGCACAGTCCTTAAACAGGTGGGAAGTGTTGACATACTGGATAAGAAATCTGCCTAAAATATCCCTCAGGGCATCTATGTAAGGTGACAATTCATATCCAGAGTAGGGCTTCAGTAGAATGAAACACTCAAATCAGGATGAACCATATACTTTTAGTATGATCGCTTTGAAATTGGTGAGGTATGTCAAAAGCAAAAACGAGAAAATGGCAATGGACAGCAGCGTCAAACGTCCCAACTTAGTCAGAAATCGAGAAAATCATATATTATGACAGACAAGAGCAGAAGTATTGGCAAAATTATTGACCTTAAGAACAGAGTATATGTGATTAAAGAGTGAGCGACAGTCTTTCAGACTTCAGACTTCATGGTCCAGTGTCCTTGTGGTAAATAAAATTACCGGACCATTTTTCTATACATTAAATGACAATAAAGGATAGCTCAATCTCAATAAAAATGAGAGGCAGAGTCCGTGGTATCTGAGTCATACGGGCTTTAATTAATTGGCTCGAGCCAAGGGACATCGGGTTCCATCACCACTAAGGTTCAGGAAGGGATATTCAACATTTTATTGACAGCACACAATATATATAGTAAAACAGTATAATTGCATTGAATACAGTAGGCGTGACAAGTGAAAAGAAGAAGATAAGAACATATGGGCGTGAAAAAAGGTGTGTAATAGGCGTACACGGAGGTGTGTGATGTGGATGTCACAGAAGTGTCATAAGTGGGTGGATGCATAGAGAAAATCTGCAGAGTCAGCAGGAAATGTAACATAGATGCACAGATGCGCGCACAACTAGTATGACGTGAGATTGACGTATAACTGGGGAGAGCTGGGGGCTTGACTTTGGCACTAGTAGAGGAGACTGAAGTCTGGGATGTCAGAACGACCTGCACCTATAACATATCTGATATCTAGTGTTTGGAGGATGTATTATCTAAAGTAAAAGGTCTCTCGGGCAGAGGCTATACATCACTAAATGCTAGTGGGTGTATACGTGTCTTGGTGCAATGCGCGGGGCCATGGGCCTACTATGGCAACGGGAGCAGTAAATTACTTGCATGGAGACAGGAAGGCCGGGCCCTTTGCTCTGCAGCCGGGAATATGTTTACCTATATCACTAGACTGGAATGTGTTTTCGAGGAGGCTGAACAGATAACTGTAGGCAAAATGCTGTCTTGGCAGGCAGGCCAGGCTGGGCCGGGCACCGCTTCGCTTGGCAGGAAGTAAGGCAGAGGTCAGGGATGCATACCTAAACTGCAGCTTTCAGAGGCAGAAATGGTTCGGAGTCAGAAATCAGGGCCTGGCTCGACTAAGCCAGGAAACGTGTGTTTCTCGATGTCAAAAGTATACCATGCAAAGACGTGTGCATGGCATGTTTAAAGACTGAATTATCGATTCATTCATGGTGGATCTGGTAGATGACATGTTAACGTTGGACGCAAATGCATATGCGTCTTCATTTTCGGCCATGGAGGGGAAATGCATGGAGGTCATGCACATACATGGAACGTTGGGGTACACGATAGGGGACATACTTGACCATATAAAATTCAATTTTCCTCATTCCCTCCTTGTCCCCTACATTCCCTTCAGGATATATCTATCTTCATGAGACCATCTATCTGTTCATATAACATCATTTGCTCGTCTCTTTTCATTAGAGCACGGGAAAGAGAACTTGGACTGGGAATACATGCTGTGGCGCACAAGCTGCAAATCGCTGGCCCACATTGCAGACAGAGACAACAACTGAATACTATGAGCAGTATTATTCCTAGGAATGACAGTACTTTCCACCCCAGGCCGATATCACACTCCAGAACCAAACGGACCAAGTCCAGGTGCCTGGATTCTGGTGTAGCTGATGAGCTATCTCATGAAGCCTTGTGATGGCTTTGTACACGGACGGTGCATTATTTGGAATGAAAATGCAACAACTAGATCCGATCACTCTACAAGCCCCGCCCCTATCTGCCAGGATGACGTCAAGGACAAGGCGGTTTTGAAGAACGACAAGTCTCATAGCAGACTGCTCTTCTGTTAAGTTACCTAGGGCAAAAGTAGTTTCATTCACTACTGCTTCAAGGGTTCTGGTCAATTTGCGTATCAGTTTACTGTTTTGGACGGGACCTACAAAGAAAAAGAATCCTTTATTGAAATCTGTGTATTGCTCCCATGTTGTTTCAGTCTGATCGACAATGGGGTCTTGATATCCCTTTTATGTCTTACATGCACTAGACGTGAATTTCGATGATAGTCCGGTGGGGCTAGAAAAACTGGTGGCAGTAGGAATGCAATATAACATGTTCCATCCCAATCTAAGGGCAAACGTACATAAGCTGTCTGACCACAAATGAAATAGGAATGTCGGGAGGCTTTGAATGTAGACTTTCCTTTATCGCTGAATTCGACTACAGTATTACAATCACTGTGTCCTAGGTGTACTGAACCATTCTTTCTGACACATAATACACCTTTTACTGGTAAAACTGCTATGGATGGTAAGTTCAAATTAGTCTCGGACTGGACATTCAGAATCATGAGATTAAGGGAAAAATTACCTAAATCATATACTTCATTTTCTAGGTCGGTACCAGTCATTTGGGGAAGACCCTCCTTGTCTGGGAAACAGGCTTTATTCATAACTGTATTCAAGTCTCCCCATATCCAATTGCCTTGGGAAACTTTGGACTTACTATCTAACGAGGACATTAAAGTAAACCATGCACCACACGAACCATTGTGTGAAAACGGATAAGGAAAGAGGGGCAGAGCTCCCTTCATTTTCTGGTAGGGAGGGAGTCGGCCACATACCCAACAATTGGTGGCATTGCTGGTCTGGTGAGAATGGTGTAACATACGGATAAAAGTGTTGTTGCGCAGTGCAAGTCGATAGGATAACTCGTGTGGGGGCAGGTCACTAAAAGTGTGCTCTACAGTATCATTGGAAGAAGAATGTACATATGAACCAAGAGGAGGAAAGAAAACATGTAACGTCCAGCTTATACATATAATCGTAAGACTCAGAAAAAACATAAAAAGTAACGTAATAATGCATCGGCTTTGAGATTTTTACAGTATTCCTTTTTCTTGATCTCCTGTCTATCTCTCTCACTATGTGGGTATATCTTATACATGTCAGAAACCTGTCTAACCGCTTCACCCGAGGGGGACCTAAACAATTAAACGCTGTCTGACTTACTAGACCTCAACTTTTCTTTATACTCCTGTTGCGGAGTTTTCTCTAGCAGGGGGAGTTTAGAGTCTGTATCTGGGCTGTCCTTGAAAGTTACAGTTTTTGGAGGCAGTCCATGAAAGCGTTTCACGTGGCTGGAGTGGAGCCACCCCTTCCTTCCTTCGATCTTCACAGCGGTCCTTGTGGTCATCAGAACGACTTTTGGCTCCTTCCAGCGGGGCTCCAGAGGGCTTGATCGATCGAAATTGCAAACCACCACGATATCACCGGGAACGATTTCATGCGGTTTCACCTCGGTGTTGTCTTTGAAGGCAGCCGCGACCTGTGAACGACAAGATTGTAGTGCAGACATCAAGGAAGCCAAGTAATCTGTCAGCATATTACTATCGACATCTGTAATTTTGCGAGGCATAGGCGTACCCCACATGTTTGGGGGACGACCAAAAACTATTTCATACGGAGACAAACCAGTTCTAGAATGGGCTACCATACGCATGTAAAAGAGGGCAACTGGAAGGGCTACCATCCAATCTACACCTTTTTCTGCACAGACCTTCGCTAAACGTGTTTTCAGAGTCTGATTGTGTCGCTCGACGAGACCTGCTGCTTCGGGGTGTCGTACGCAATGGAACTTCCATTGGTATCCTAACAGGAGTGAAACCTGTTTCATAAGCTCGGACGAGAATGGCTGTCCATTATCTGAGTACACGACACGGGGCAAACCATATCGCGGGAAAAATTCACGAACCAACTGTCTGGCAGTGGTCACGGCAGTGTAATCTGGGACTGGATATGCTTCTGTCCATCTGGAAAGGGAACATACAACTACGAGGACATACTTGAATCCTCGACAGCGATCCATCTGGATATAATCCATCTGGAGGACTTCAAAAGGGTGATCAGGAGGATGAAGTCCACCTCGTTCTACGGGAATGCCTTTGCCTGGATTGAACTGACAACAGATCATGCAAGTACGCACTTTCTGTTTTGCTGCTGCTCGTAAATGCTTGTTGAACCAAAGGTTTTGAATGCTGTCTAACATGGCTTTCTCTCCTAAGTGTGCTGGACTATGTGCTGTATTGATGATAACTTGAACCATGGAGTCGGAGAGAAACCATGTGGCTTTCCCCTTTGTCATCCATCCCTGGTCTGTCTGGACCCCACCTTGTTCGGTCCATTTCTTGATTTCGTCTGGAGTAGCATGTGTCTGTATGTCTAGTACGTCTTGTGTGGGATCCCTGACTGTCATACAATGCGTCAGTGAAGGAACGTCTGTCTTTGTCGTGTCAACTGGAATGTCTGTATGTGTCTGAGCTGTAAGCTTGGCTGTTCGATCTGCCAGGTCGTTACCCTGAGAAATGGTGTCAGTGACTTTCGTATGGGCTTTGCACTTCATGATGGCTATGGCTGTAGGCAAGTGTATTGCGTCTAACAGATATTGAATGAGGGGACCATGCTGTATCTTGGCACCGTGGGAGGTCATGAAACCTCTTTCTTGCCAAAGGACTCCGAAGTCGTGAACGACTCTGAATGCATAACGTGAATCTGTGTATATGTTTACTTTCAGGTTCTTGGCTCGAATACAGGCTTGGGTCAGAGCGATGAGCTCTGCTGCTTGGGCAGACAGGGTGTCAATACGATGTGTTTCTATGACTTCAGTTTCAGTAGTCACTGCATATGCGGCCACTAACTCTCCTGTACTTGTTCTCATACAAGAACCATCTACATAAAGTGTCAGGTCTGGGTCTGGTAATGCAATGTCTGTCAAGTCTTGTCTGGGCTTCGTCATGGTGTTAATGATTTCCACACAGTCATGTGGCATAGGGTCTGCTGTAATCGAAGGTAACAGTGTAGCAGGATTTAAAATATTGCAATGTCTGATTTCTATGTGTGGCTGAAACAGTGTCAATTCATAACCTGTCAATCGTGCAATGGTCAGGTGCTGAGTCTGTGTTCGGTTTAAAAGAACTTCCACGGAGTGTGGAACCTGTACTGTCAGGGGATGTCCTAACACTATGGAGTCGCTTTGTCTGATAGCTAGAGCTGTTGCTGCAACTGATTTGAGGCATGCAGGCAGAGCCTGGGCCACTGGATCCAATGTACTGGAAAAATAAGCACAGGGCTTGTGTGAACCTGCTTGATCTTGTGTGAGTACAGATAATGCTGTACCATTGCGTTCAGTAACAAAAAGTGTAAAAGGTTTGCTGTAACATGGTGTCGCTAAAACAGGTGCTTGACATAGGGCTTTCTTCAATTCGTCAAAAGCAAGTGTATGTTCCTGAGTCCAAGGGAGGACAGTCGATGTCGCTGCCTCCTGTGTTGTCAACTGTATGAGTGGCTTGGCTAGATATGCGTACTGAGGAATCCATTGGCTACAGTAAGAGGTGAGGCCTATGAAGGCCCGTACTTCCTTCTGTGTCTTGGGCTGTGGCAGATGTGCAATTAACTGGATGTGGTCAGGTGTTAGCTGTCTACCCCTCTTGGACAGCAAGTGACCAAGGTAAACAACTTGCTGGACACAGAATTGTAGCTTCGAAGGGGAAACCTTATGCCCCTTGTCTGCCAGAAAATACAAGACTGTCAGTGATGCACGTTCACAGTCACGTTCTGTATGGGCTGTGATCAATAGATCATCGACATATTGGAGCAGAGCAGTGTCAGTAGGCATGTGAATACTGTCTAGTTGTCGTTTCAGGGCTTGACTGTAAATACTAGGACTTTCCGTGAACCCTTGAGGTGCACGTGCAAATTTGAAGCTTCGGCCATTTAAACAGAATCCGAAAAGGTACTGGCTTTCCGGATGAATGGGGACACTAAAGAAGGCATTCTTGAGATCAATTACAGTAAAGAACGCCGCTTCGGAATCAATAGCAGTCAATAGGGAAGAAATATCTGGGACCACTGGGTACTGGGGTATGATACATTTGTTGAGTTCTCGAAGGTCGATCACCAGTCTGTAGACTGGAGGTGCATTTGGGTCAGTTCGTTTAAGAATCGGAATGATAGGAGAATTACATACATTGGAGTCAGTTTCTACAACCACTCCTTGGGCAATGAGCTCGTCAATAATCTTCAGTAAGGCTGCTACAGCCTCAGGTGGTAACTTGTATTGTCGGATTCGGGGTAGTACAATTCCTTGTTTCAGAGTGACACGATATGGTGTAATGTGCATACAACCTACATCAGTTGGACCTTGCGCCCATAAATGCTGTGGTACATTCTGCAATCGTGGATCAAAATCTCTTAACACATAATGTCCCTTAAAATCACGCAAGAACAATCTCACTCCTTCCGGAGAACAACAAATACCTGCTCCTTGTTCTTTCAATGTCTTGATACCAAGCACGTTTTCTGGACATGATTTTGTGAGTAACAAGTCTGTAGTACGAGACAACGGACCAACTTCTAGGGAAAATGGCTTTGACACTTCGTTAACAATAGGCTTTCCTGAAAACCCCAGGGAAACATTTCTTGAGCCTGAGAGGGGACCCCCTGGAACCTCGTCATGACTGATGGTAGTTCTACTTGCCCCTGTGTCAATCAAAAATTTTCTGTCTTTCCCTAATACCTGACTATGTACATAGGGACCCTCTTGATCTACAGGAACTTCGATAAGAGGCAAACCAACTTCCCTCTCTAGGCTGTTTCATGAATACTGTTGATAATCTGGATAGTCTGACTGTGCGTACTGGTACATTTGCTGTGTAACATGTTGTGTGGCAGCTATGGGCTGGGGTACGGCTACTGTCTGTTGTGCATTCTGAGGATGTTGCGTGTTCTGCGGAACATGTTCCTGTCTAGGAGGACGTGGTCTTTCTTTCGTCTTGCCTGTAGCTATGTTGTTTCAGAACTGCGCATTCATTCACATAATGACCTGGCTGTTTACAGTAATTGCATGTCCCTTTAACAGGAGCTGCAGATTGACTGGTCTGTGTAGCACCCCTCTTCTGGCTGTCACCTGGAACAGATTGTGCAACTAGCACTTTTATTTTCGTGTCTTTCATGCGTCTCTTCTCGTGTTCTTGTTCCTCCCTAATTCGGTTCTGGTGGTACTGTAACATTTTTAACATTTGGGAAGGGGTGTTAGCTTGCCAGGTACTTTCGACTTTCAGTACTCTATTCTTAACTTGTGGTAAAGAATTCTCTACTAGTTTGGTCACAAAGAGATGTGGATATGATTCACTACTTGTTTTCAGTACACTGTTAATAATGAAACATTTCTCGAATCTGGAATAAAAATCACTAGTGTCTTCGTCTTGTTTCTGTTTACAGGCTGAGATGGTATCCCAGTCTTCCTTTTTCGTGGTTAGTAATCTTGGCAAAACCTGTACTAATAACTCGGGCAATGCTTTGGCTTTATCACCGAGACCAGTACCTGGAATTCGTGTGTTCTCTTCGTTTTCTAATGCTGCCCAGTCAATCTTTATCTCTCCCACCTCCCAATCTTTTTCCTTGAGTTTCTTTGTCGGTCTAACTGTTCTGCTCTAACTCGTTCACCTTCTTCTAGTAATTCTTTTTCTTGGGCTTTTTCTGATGCTTCTCTACTTAGTTCGGCTTTCCTGATTTCTCTCTCTGTTCTTTTATGCGCTTCTTTACGCCTTAATTCTATGGCATCTTTCTGGGATTGTCTGGCTTTCTTTTTCCATAATGCTTCCTCTACTCTCATGATGCACTCGGCATCCCATGTTCCTGAAACAGGCCATCTATATTTCTCGTCCAGATTCTTGGTGTAGTCCACCCATAAGTCTAAGTACAGTATGGCATCTAAGCCATGCTTGTGATACATAAAATGTCCTGGAGTGTCCCTAGGCGGGACAGGAACTGCTTCCTCGAGTATCCCTTTCCTAGTTCCTATCTGACGTAATTTCGAGAACAGAGGCATAATTACTTGAACGTGAACACAATAAGCACAGTAATGGAATGCAAACAATCATTCATACCACGACATCAAACACAGTAAAACATTTCGAACAGATACTGTCTAGTACATAGAAAAACACAATACTGGAAATCTCGAGAAACAATACTAGAATACTTGAAATACTGGATGCACTGCTTAAACAGTACAGAACATACCGGTCCCATAAAGAGACACGTCATACCGTATTCACCGAAGTGAACACGTCTTGACCAAGTCTGTGTACCCAGACCCGTCTTGACCGGGCACAAATTAATGAACCCGTCTTGATGCGTTCCCAACAACGGTACTCACCGGGAAGCAAAACTTGAAGGCCTCGGAAACTTGACTGGACTGGCCTGGACTGCTACGACGTCTGGTTACTGCTACGCACTACGCATGCGCTTCGGAACAGGTGGGCCTCCGGATACCTCGGACCTTGCTCTCTCGGCTTGGGCTCTGGTCGGGACTCTCCGCATTCCTCAACGCCTCGTCTGGATGCTGGACCGCGATCTCCGTCTCCTCCGTGGGCCTGAGGGAGATAGCAGGAAAACCCGCAGGTGCGCAGGAGTCCGTCACGGCTGCAGAAGGGGTCAGGGGCCTGCGTACATCGCCGGCGCGTGGGGAAGGGGAGGGGTCCCTATTCGGGCGCCATATTATGTGGTAAATAAAATTACCGGACCATTTTTCTATACATTAAATGACAATAAAGGATAGCTCAATCTCAATAAAAATGAGAGGCAGAGTCCGTGGTATCTGAGTCATACGGGCTTTAATTAATTGGCTCGAGCCATGGGACATCGGGTTCCATCACCACTAAGGTACAGGAAGGGATATTCAACATTTTATTGACAGCACACAATATATATAGTAAAACAGTATAATTGCATTGAATACAGTAGGCGTGACAAGTGAAAAGAAGAAGATAAGAACATATGGGCGTGAAAAAAGGCGTGTAATAGGCGTACACGGAGGTGTGTGATGTGGACGTCACAGAAGTGTCATAAGTGGGTGGATGCATAGAGAAAATCTGCAGAGTCAGCAGGAAATGTAACATAGATGCACAGATGCGCGTGCAACTAGTATGACGTGAGATTGACGTATAACTGGGGAGAGATGGGGGCTTGACTTTAGCACTAGTAGAGGAGACTGAAGTCTGGGATGTCAGAACGACCTGGACCTATAACATATCTGATATCTAGTGTTTGGAGGATGTATTATCTAAAGTAAAAGGTCTCTCGGGCAGAGGCTATACATCACTAAATGCTAGTGGGTGTATACGTGTCTTGGTGCAATGCGCGTGGCCATGGGCCTACTATGGCAACGGGAGCAGTAAATTACTTGCATGGAGACAGGAAGGCCGGGCCCTTTGCTCTGCAGCCGGGAATATGTTTACCTATATCACTAGACTGGAATGTGTTTTCGAGGAGGCTGAACAGATAACTGTAGGCAAAATGCTGTCTTGGCAGGCAGGCCAGGCTGAGCCGGGCACCGCTTCGCTTGGCAGGAAGTAAGGCAGAGGTCAGGGATGCATACCTAAACTGCAGCTTTCAGAGGCAGAAATGGTTCGGAGTCAGAAATCAGGGCCTGGCTCGACTAAGCCAGGAAACATGTGTTTCTCGATGTCAAAAGTATACCATGCAAAGACGTTGGCATGGCATGTTTAAAGACTGAATTATCGATTCATTCATGGTGGATCTGGTAGATGACATGTTAACGTTGGACGCAAATGCATATGCATCTTCATTTTCGGCCATGGAGGGGAAATGCATGGAGGTCATGCACATACATGGAACGTTGGGGTACACGATAGGGGACATACTTGACCATATAAAATTAAATTTTCCTCATCCTTGCCACAAAATGGAAGGAAATTGTATGAATCAATAACTTTCCCATATCCTCAACAATATGGACAAACAAAAATGAGATGGGACTTTGAAAGAGGTAAAAATGTGAGTGATGGTAATTCTAGGCCAAACCTTTGCAATTGAGGATCGTGTGAAGGTGACCTTACGCAGATTACATAGAGTGTCATACAATGGTAGAGACCCAGTGGAGACTGTCCCTGGAGAAAGCCACAATATTCTGGAAGTTGAGGGGCAAAGGACAATGTGGCTGAAGAAGGCATAGAAAATACTTTGCTAAAAATTGACGAGTTAGGATGAATAGCACTACGATGGTTGATTATGCTGCAGAAGGAAAGGGCAAGATAAAAATCCATAAATGCGCAGTATCCTCCTTTCAGGCTTCACTCTGGTGGTCATTATCAATTTCGATATAGACAAAATAGCCCTGTACACTTCCAAATGTTATATGCATGTACAAGTCCTCAATAGACCATATTCACAATGAGAAAACATTACAATGAACAATTGTTTTCCCAAAAGAAAAAAGTTTGATAAGGTCTTGCATTGTTTAAAGAAATTCTTTATTCATATCCTTTTGAAGTTCGAAATCGCCAAAGCGTTTCGTCCTCAATCAGACTTCTTCAGGGCTATCGGTGGAAGAAAGAGGACGTGGTCTCTGCGGTTGGCAAAGTCACTGTGGTCTAACAAGGGCAATCCTTTGTCAGACCGCAGTTTTAATAAAGCAAGACCTTATCAAACTTTTTTCTTATGGGAAAACAACTGTTCATTGTAATTTTTTCTCAGTGTGAATATATATGGTCTATTGATGACTTGTACATGCATATAACATTTGGAAGTGTGCAGGGCTATTTTGTCTATGTTGTTTTGGAGTGACCAGGAATTTTTTTCTTGTCTCTCTATTTGGGACCTACAGAATTGTGTCCCAAGCTCGTTGCACTTCATCTTGCTTGATTTAACTATCAGGGATGTTAGGACTGGTGCAGGTACCTTATGCTTTCATCCCCATTCTTGTGTGCCTGTCATTACCAAATTCACTTACCTGCATTCTTGATTCAATTTCAACCAATATATCCACAGCCAACTCTACACAGCACTGTTATGTTGATTAGCAGAATCCTGGAGAAAGGGGTATGAGATGAGAGAGATAAACACACTGAATATCACTACTCACTTGCCGCTCGGCTGGATGCTATCATCATCTCTGCAGGTGCTAACATCAAGTGGTTGACACTGGATATATAAAGCCAAAATTAGCATGCTTAAAACATATCTCTACATAGAGTCCTGTAGCTTATTTGCAGCAAATTGTATTCCTCCAGAATATCTCTTAGCTTCCGACTCCGTGGGATATTGATGGAAATCTGATGTTTCTGGAACTGACACACAAATAAAATCTTGGAAAAATGTATGCTCACAATTTGTTTTATTACTTTTATGAAAAGGTAACTAATTTCTTATGTGTGAGTGCAAACACACTATATATTCAAAACTGAAACTTAAACTGCACCATAAATAAACATGCTTCAAGATTATATCATTGACAATGATGTGAATGAATCTACTTTCTGCTAAAAACACAACACTAGCTTAAATACAGCTTACACATCATGAAAATGTCAACAGTCTTTTAAGGTGATGAGACAAATCCTTTGTGTTCCTTATGTATCTTAACAGCCAAAGGTGCTCGTTGTTAATGTTAAGAGTTTACCTATGTACTCTGTTACCATATTGGCACCACTTTCCTGTGTTGTCGTTCTTGATACAAAACGTAATGATGGCATTTAAAAAAATAGAGGTGGAGAAGCTCAGCAAGACTTCTGCTTTTTGTGACTAGGACTGTGGACCAAGGTCTGCTAGTCTCCCTGCTGGGTGATTGGATATTACCCAGGAGATTCAAAACCACTTACCCCTAGCAGCAGTATTTTACTGCCAACATCCGACTGACTGACAAGACCAGAGGGACCAGTGAGGGAGAGGAGAGTTCCTGGAGGGGAGCGAGGTCCAGTGGGTAATCCTGTCAAGTGGACCCCCTAAAGCAGAGTGTGAGATTTATGGTCCTGAGGTACAGCTGAAAGGTTCAGGCCATCTACCTGTGTGCTGCCAAAGTCAGCAAATCTGTATTCCGAAGGTTGCTGTTTGAAGAAAAGGGTAGCCACACCGATCGGGGTTTCACCCGTGAGTTGCCTAAGTGGATGACCCCCACATGCCCGAGTGGGCCGCTGTGAAGAAAAACTTTGTATCACCATTTGGGATGTCCACCCATACGCTGCCCGAATCGGTGACCCGGTATGCCTGAGAGAGCCACCTTGAAGGCAAAGAATCACTGCACTGACATGGCCCTTTGCCTGTGTGTCACCCAAGTCAGGGCCCGCAAGTGCCAGAGAGGGGCACCCAGAGCACCGACTTGAGTATTGGAGATCAAGTAACTGCCCATGACCTGCTGTCTGGATATGAGGAACTTAGCACATCACAAGAATAGCACTGTGGCAACTGAGCTGTGGTGTCACCATTAGATGACAGCCACCACTGTCACCCACGCCAGTTTACTGCGATGCCAGATCACTTCTGGGGTCTTCAGTATCGCAACACAAGCAGCTAAGACCGATCACTGAGCTGCAGAGCCCTGGGGTAACTTTCTCTAATAGCACTACAGTGCTGGAACACTGTGACTTCTAAAAAGCCATTGTGAGACTTCTAAGGCTATATATTGGCTAGCCTGAATGTTACCTCATGTAAAAAAGGAAAATCCACTACTGGTAGACAAGGCAGTAAGATTCAGGATATTGTCCAGACAACTTTAGAGTGCTGGCTTTATGAAGACTGTGTATATTGCTTGTGTACCATATTTCACTTTATGTTGTACATAAATGCTCTGTTGGTCTGAAAAGAAAGTATTTGGCTCAGCATGAATTTATTGGGGTTGCTTCATTTTGAGTCTTGTGCTTGTGTACACCTTTCACCCACCTTCTTACTGAGATGCCTTGGACTGCTCGACTTGTGCTACCACTGAGAGTTAAGTGCTGAAGACGTAGTCCTGTTCCCAGTTGCACAGGACCCATTATAGGTCAGGACCTGGGGCATCAGAAGTAAAAGGCCTCAACTCCTACATTTAGGCTCAGTAGCTCCTGGTTGCACCTAGGCACACTGAAAGGGGTTCTGATGCAGGCCAGAATGACTGTAATTCCAAAGGAGTAGGAAGCTACTAATCAATGGCAGTTTGTATAGACTGATATACTGACTTCAAATGTATGCTAAGTTCCTCACAAACAGTTTGGTTAAAAAATGAAATTTTTGGTACATTTGTGTCAAGGTATTTCATTACATCTAAACAAGGAGGGAATTGCATCTTTATGACCCTAGATGAGATGGAGATAGTGTGGAGAAGTATAGAACACACAGTGCTACTTATTGGTTTACAAAGAGAAAGTTTTTAATAATGTGGCATCGGAGAACATTGTGCAGACTTCGTCTATTGAAACTAAGTTGGTTTCAGTTTATTTGGCCTCTTTAATGTAACTTTTCAACACGTTTGATGGATTTTCTATATGTAATAGGGATAGATCACAAAAACGGTGTCAACCATTTCGGGTGTGTGCAATACAGCAAAAATTAAAGACAAAATCATGCTGAGTTCCCTGTCCACCAGTACCAACGACTTCAAAATCATTTTTTTACGTTCATTGATTTTTCCATGGACCATCTTCTAGTCACAATGCAGTGAGGCATCTCTCATTAGAGCCAATTCTTTCCATTTCTGGGTATATAGGACACCCTCGTGCCTACTATGCATATTTTTACGTAGAAATGCACAATAGTTTCCTCTCCTTCAAGGGTCCAAATCTTGGCTTCCATTAGCCCCAGACAGAAGAGGTTAATTTTATAGCAAGGTAATTAAATTTCCCATCGTTTTGGTAAAACACCAGGTAGGGTTTGCGTTATACCGCCACCTATGACCACTGGATTTCCGCTTAAATATTCACCCAGAATGTTTGAATGGCAGTGTACCCCTAATTGTAAAAAAGTTAGAGACAGCAATGTCTGTGGTTTTCTCAATGAGGGATTATATAGCGTAGAGACTGTCCTGTCTCCCATCAACTTCAGCACTTCTCAGGTCTCTATCAGGATCCTGGTAATCAATCAAATGTGTACAACGGCTACTTATGGAATGTACAAGAGAATGCTCGGTGCAGAATGTTGTCAATTCCTATCTGACATCAGATGTTCTGACGTCAGATGTATGTGTGCAGGATTGTCAAATCATTAGACTATCACATGCAGAGCAGGACTTGGAATCAGCTCGGATTTGCCACAATTACCCAACTGAGTGTGTGGGGTTGTGTGAGGTGGGAAGGCTGCTTCCTGTCCCCAATGCTTCAATTTTCCCCTCTGAGTTCCTAGCGCCACCTGGCACTGCTCATGGTGCAAGCAGGCGGACCAACTGGACCTGGCAGACCTGGTATGCTGACTGCCAATGGTGAGAGCTGACAGTGAGAGCGGCGAGTACAGCAAGCATGGTGGTGGAACTGAGGCTGGAGCTGTGGGCATCTGCACAAGGAGCACAAGGAGTATGAGGAGGTGAGACGGTGCACTGGGTAGAAAGTAATGTTAAAATAGAGTCAAAGCATAGTCACCCCTTTCCTGGATTCTCTGTCTGCACCTCAGACTCAGCTATTCTGCCATCATGCTACATCGCAGGCCAACAGAGGTGTCCACATCTGTGCAAGCACAAGAAATCATCACAGGATCCTTACAGAGCCAGGAGCAACTAGGCACATACTGGAATCACCTGCAGGGGGTGAGATCAAGAACTATAGTGTGAACCCAAAAGACCCACGGAAGCGGTGCAGCTTGGAGGCACACCTCAGCGAGCTCCCGCTCAACCCCCAATGTAAGTGATACTTAAAATACTTAAAATGCATACAGTCAGTGGACATAAACTGACCGTACATGGTTAATCGGTACAAACAACTTTGAACACGCGTCTTGGATACATCGCGTTACAAATTCTGCAACACATCCTGTAGCATTAAGCACTGAGTATAAACAGAGTTTAGACCTTATCAATGATAGCAGAAACATCAGTGGTAACCTCAATGAAGCATGTGGTGACAACAAAGACATGGGCAAGTTGGCATCATGGCACTTGGAGTAGCATCAACGAGGCCGGTTAACAGTGTTTGCTCCAAACTGGAAGGTCTCCCAAAGAGTGTTTGAGTCACGCAAACTCAACCCCATGGCTAGGTGAGATTGGGGAAATGGAGACTGGGGACCATAGGAAAAGGAATAAATGACCAAGGTCAGCTCCCCTTGTGTTCTGGCAAAAGAGCTGTATCCAAGGAGACTTCAATGAAGCAGTCACCACAGACACGATAGGCAGGCCAGGCAGTGAGGTTGAACTCAGCCTGTGGCAAGCAAGGCCAAACAGTAATCACTTCACGAAATATTAATACTATACTCAAATATATTACAAGGGTTAGGGCAGCCCCCCAAAAACTAATAACAAGCAATATACGCCAAGTACTGCAAAAAACTGCAATGCACATTCACAGGTTCGCCTTTGAGGGAACCACACCAATAGAGAAATTGGGCAGCTCAGAGGACTCAAACAACCAAAAGTGCACAATATCTTGCCCAAAACTAGGTCCAGAATAAGAGGCCATCGAGAATATAGAACTTTATTCAACAATTATAGGGGACACCGAACCAAAGGCATCCAAACATCTACTTTCAATTTGATGAAATTGATTAATTAAACAAGGAAGGTGTCGATTGGCTCGCAAAGACATGGGAAACAGTGCCTCAAATTGACCAACCTATTAATTATCAATCTGACCATGAGAAATCATGGCCCATGGGCACAGATAGAGATAAATTGGAAAGTTCAACTCCTATAATTATCTGCAAAAGGAGGCGATAGTCATTGCCCAAATACTCCAACCAGAACTTTAAGGAGGCCTTCGAGTCCTTAAACCTAAAATTCTTGAAAACTTTTTACATAAACCAACTTTGGCTGGCAATATCACAGGGCAGCAGGAGGTACGAGCTACTTACTAAGGGGGGTTTGGGGGCCAAGCCAATAGGGGATAGTCCCGCATGAACCATTGCAGATACACAGAAGGAAAAATCCACTGTTTACAATATGATCCTCAACACTATTAACTCCTCCTTATTAGCTGCAGTCAAAACCTTAACTGTCAGATGCATAAATGAGCGGTCCAGGTGGATCTCATGCAAGTGCTTGCTCATCGAGTGCTGTAGCTTGACAAGAAGATAGATATTCTCGCCCAAAAAATAGATAACTGTGTGTGTTCAACTGTAAGCCCTTCGGTAAGATGTTACAAGCAGCGATGCCATAATAGACACATTTTCTTCTCTTCCAGAAATGCTATCATCTATAGCACATCACCTAAGTACATGGGATCTAGGGCAGGGCCAGAAAACTTCCTTTGCATTAATCAAAAAAAAAAGAGCAGGCCCCACAAGGTGTCAGATACACAGTTAGCGACAATGCCAGACATTCCTCTCCATGGTCAAGTAGGTACCGCAGAGATAACAACAAATCTCAAAACGACACTTGTTAGGCCGAGCAGAATGGTTCATCCCTCCCATTTGGCCAAGCAAATTTATTAAGAGCAAACGTCAATGCAACCAGGAATCTGTCATAAACATTGAACATGAAGTTCCCCAAAGAGGCGGAAAAGCGGTGTAGACCTTTATCACGCTCTGGACCACTATGCCAGTCCAGGGCGCTACAGAGATTCTGCCATGCGCCTGGTCTGATCATTCTTTAATAAGAAGTAAAATTCTTTTGAACGGCCATACGCCCAAGTCGGGGGAAGGTTGGAAAATGGCCAGGAAATGGAGAAACCTTGATGGGGAGAAAATGATGTCTTTCCTAGAACAATCTCCGTCAACAAAGGAGCAGGACGCCAACGTGGATGCCCTCTGTGGACATCTCCACCATAAATTGAGGAGAGCCATTGAGCTGGTGGCACCCCTTCGTAGGGTGAAGAAGGTGGATAGGGGAGCTGGGGCCCCTTGGTATAATGACTCCCTACGTGACATGAAACGTGGGGTAAGGAGGAAAGAACTTGCATGGCGGAAAGAGTACGACGCCTCTGCCAAGAAAGACTATATGTCTTCCCTGGCGACCTACAAATTAGCCATCCAAACCAGGAAGGCGGTCTTCTTTGAGGAAAGAATAGCTGCAGCTAGGAATCCACAGAAGGAAATCTTTCGGGTTCTGACAGAGCTCAGGACAAACAAAGAGCAAAGCACTGAGTTCACCCAGCAGGATTGCCAGAGGTTCCAGGACTTCTTTGTGAGTAAGATCTCCGATATCCTGGGAGAAATCGCTGCAACTATACCCCTTGACTGTCCTTGCCCACCTGACTACACTGTTCCGCCGGATCTCATTCCGTTAGCTGAGTTCCCCTCAATTGTAAAGCAGGAATTATTCATGATCACGGACCGAGTCAAATCCGGTTCATTGGTGGATCCATGCCCGCCTGAAGCATTCAAGCTGGCACTACCAGGCATCGAGGAAGAAGTCTTGCACTTACTGAACACTTCTCTCTACACAGGATAGGTCCCTCTAGCTTTTAAAGCGGCTCGCCTGATCCCTCTACTAAAAAAACCTGGTTCGGACACAAAGTGTTTAAAGAACTTCCGTCCCATCTCCCAGTTGCCTTTTTTGGCTAAGGTGATTGAGCAGCATGTGTTGGTATCGCTCTCAAAACATCTAGAGAGCAACAACCTGCTGGAGGCCAATCAGGCAGGGTTCCGTGCTAACCATAGCACGGAACTAGTCATGCTATCAATTCTGGATGAATTGAGGAGTCGGGCTGATATAAAAACACCAAGCGCCCTGGTACTACTAGATCTCTCCGCGGCCTTTGATACCGTGTGTCATGAACAACTTTTGTCGCGGTTGAGGTCTTTTGGTATCAGGGGCACAGCTCTGGCATGGCTCGCGTCATTCCTGCAGGGTAGGACACAAAGAGTACAGCTGGGGGACCTGCTTTCCACCTCCGCACCCATCACTTGCGGGGTCCCACAGGGCTCTGCCTTGTCACCCCTACTCTTCAACATCTATCTGCAGCCATTGATCGCACTCCTGAATAGGATGGACTGCCTAGTATACAACTACGCCGACGACACCCAGATAATCATCCGGCTGGATGAAGGTCCAGGAGCGTCTACCAGGCTGCAGGATATACTTAAAGCCACGGTTAATTGGATGTCCAAAAACTCCTTAAAAATTAACCCGGATAAGACGGAAGTGTTGCCCATTTCCATCACGGGCAACCCCTGGAACAAGAAATTCTGGCCTGTAGAGCTGGGTGTACCACCGAAACCAGCGACCGCAGTTAAAAGTCTGGGTCTGTACGTGGATGAAAAACTTTCCATGGAAAAACAAGTCACTACGGTAGTGGGTACCTGTATTGGCTTGATGCGACAACTGAGAAAAATTTCGGCACTACTTTCTTTTTCCACCCTGAAACATGTGGTTTCAGCTATAATCCTGGCTAGGCTGGATTATGGAAACTCTCTGTATATAGGGCTACCCCAGCGGCTGCTGGATAAGCTACAGGGGGTTATGAACGACGCAGCCAAGCTGATTTATAAGAAACCCAGGACGACCCACTCGTCCCCTCTGATGCAGGAGCTACATTGGCTCCCGATTCGGCAGAGAGTAGTATTCAAAGGACTGTGTATAGTACACAAGGCGTTGTACGGGAATGCACCAAAATATCTGAAATCCCGCCTATCTCTATATACGCCGAGCAGGACTCTGCGCTCATCAGATGCTACTCTCTTATCCCAATCCCGGTTTAAATTGGCCACGGTGGGGGGACGTGCTTTTTCTAAAACACTCCCAGCTCTGTGGAACAAACTGGCCCCAGAACTAAGGAAGGAATGTAATTTGTTAGCCTTCAGAAAAAAATTAAAAACTGTTTTGTTTAAGCAAGCATGGAGCAGCCACTAGGTGCACTGTTAAGATCAAGTAAAAATGCCAAGCCCCACTATGTAACCTGGACAATCAGCACTTAGAGACCCCAGTGGTTATAACGCGCTATACAAATTAAATAAATAAATAAATAAATAAATATAGACATAAAAGAAACAAAAAACATGCATACAGTACTAGAAACATAAGGCACAGTACAACACAGATACAACAAGCAACAATAACTGCTGAGGAGCAGAGTCAAAAAAGCAACCTGGAAAAAATTGACATATATTTTCCACTAGACGGTTTGGTAGAGAATAGTAAACAAAAAACTCTTGTAGAGTTACCTACACGCAATTCAAGCACACAAGAGGTCACTGTTAACATCATAGGTAGTGAGCAGGTACAAGGAGACACCCGCAGTCCTGATGATAGTAGGAGTCAACATGTGGGTGTAATAGCGATGAACCTTCTACAACCTCAATGGCGATGGAATCTGAACAGGGGCACCATTGGCTCCTCAACAACATGTGACTCATACAGCACAGAAGGTGGAAAGCCAATTAAGCATAAACAGCGCCTGTTATGCTGTGCCTGTCGAGGAGGACAGACTCCAGAAGGAGTTAAACGAAGCAGGCATTACAATTGTTTGCCCCATTGTGCCTGCAAGGAGGATAGTCTTCTACTACCTCCCACTTCAGAAACATTGAAAAGCATGCCAGAATATAACACAATAGGTGCATGGGACAAGATAAATAGATCAAACATCTAACAGCTCTTTAAAAACATTTAATCATAGCATATTGTACATCTGAGCATCTAAAAACAATTCAAATTAAAACACTCACTTAGATTAGTTATGAACAATCAACCGTAGCTGAGTGGAGAGTCTTTGGCAATGTCAAAAATATCCTAAAGAAAAACATGCGATTTGAGGAATGGGGCATCATCATTAATGAACCTGTGGTTGTAAAGCATCCTCATGTGCTATCACAAAAACAAAATGACAATTTTGAGCCCAGTGAAGCACGAAATATATTGAGAGGCACAAAGTAAGTATCGACCTGACCATGGTCTGGAAAAACAACTGTGCAATGGACAAACAAACAGTGCGTTAAAACACAGGTCTCCACGCAATTGATAATTCTTCTCATGATGAGCATTTGCATTCCAAGTGGGGCTGGATAACTGCGGCCCTAACAGATACCTGGGTACAAATCAAGCTAACCCTTACCCATGCTACTCCGAAGATATACACGAACAAGAGACTGAAGAAGGGATATGTGATTACTCCTATACTATTCAACTTGTATACAGCAGACCTAGTCTTGGTGTTGTTGAAGGGGAATTTATCTACCCCAAGACTCGTACCCCTGAAGCTGCCCATTATTCAACACACACATGATCTGGTAATACTCGATCATACAAGCATTGGAATTAAGACAGCACTGGATATATTACATAACTATAACAGCACAAGCTCATTAAAACCAAATGCTGCAAAAACTAAAGTCCTGATCTTTAGACTGTGAAGGGAAAACATGAGGTGACATGGAACGTTAGGCCCTTAAATATCACCATGACTGGCAAAAACAATGAACTTGGGGGCATATTATCAAGGAACAGCGTTAAAAATTATTGCTGTTTTAGCAGCAGAAAACTGCAGCAAAAGCGGAGATAATGGGATTGATAATATGGCCTTGTGAATTCCAATAGAAGCCCATGTTCTGGTGTGAACATGGGCTTGTATGGGAATTCTCCAGGGCATATTATCAAGCCCATAATCGCCACTTTAGCGGCAATATTTTTAACACCCTGCTTGATAATATGCCCCCTGGTGACTTGCTGTCAGATATGGGTAAAGTCTTTTTACAGGCATGGGCAATAGAGGAGAAGGTGGCTAAAACTTCAATTACATTAGCAAAACTTAATTGCAAACTACAGAGCCCAACAGCAGAAAAACATACGAACAGTAACCCGTGCCAAATTCCTGCCCACCATAAGCTATGGGCACTTCGCCCATCCAGGAATGCTCACAAACACCTTTGAACCCTGTAACTCTGCAACCTATGGGAAAATCTTTGAACTCCACAAAACAACAAGGCAGACCTAGATCCAGCTGGAGTTTGTGTTGGTGAACATGTTTGATGAATGTAAAAAAGATATAGTAAAGTAGTATCATTAAGTGATTAGGACCGAAGCTTTCTCGATGAATGGTGCTTTTTAGGCGATTTATAAAGATGTAGGATGTCCATGGGCTATATACCTTCATAACGCCTCCACAGCATTCAATTTTACAACAGAAAACTTAAAACATCAAGCCCTGTCTTTGCCACATCTAAAGGGCAAGAACAAGACTTGTCCATGATCAGTCGTATTCTGGGTGTTTGGTCTCCATAATTCACTTGTGTACATCACCAGACAGCCAGATCTGAAAGCTGCCTTATTTAGGCAGGGCTTTAGGAACATCCTACGCACAAGACAACTGAAAATCTGCAATTTTAGAGTGCATTGGAAAACACACTTGCCATAACTGCAGCAATGCAGACTGTGTGCGCACGCCCCAGAATCAGTGATTGATTTATTATGGTGCTGCCCAGAACTGCTGCCCCAAAGGTGCCTCTTCTTATGACCAATATTTCTGCAGCATGGCCTTCGAACTTGTAAGGAGACAGTGCTATGTTTATGTGTGTGTGTGTGGTCCCTATGGAACTAGCAATACCCAGGTTTTTTGCAAAAACAAGAGGCTTACTGAGGGACCACAATGTATAAGCCCTTAAAATCAGAAGGATAACTTTTACGCATAATATGAGATAGACGGTGTTATTATGCCTGCTTTTTCTTACAGCATGGGGCAAATGCAAAATATCCCCTTGGGGCTCCTGTATTGCACATTGCACTTTTTGTGAAACTGCATTGCACTTTCCGTGAAATTGCATATGCATGCTTTGAATCATGGTTGGCACTTTTTATTCTGTGTTAATGAGTTGTGTTGAAATTACTTTCAATGTGTTTTGATAATATTGTGAAATAAAGTACTGCTACCACTAATTATGGAATTTCAGACTAACAAGTAACAGGAATAATCATAAAGTGCAAATTAAAAATATGCCTGTATTGTAAATTGGCAGCAATGGGTTAGCATTAGCAGAAGCCATCTTGTAATTAGAATTTATCTTATCCGCTTTGTGAAAGCCATTTTGTATTGCCATGTGCTCTGTCTTACCTTTCTGTTGACTGCTCTTGTAGCCTGCCTAGAGACAAACTATGTTTAGCATCCTCCACTTCGCACATGCCCAGAAGGGCCTACCTAGTAGAATGCACCAGCCTCCCTAGTATAACTGTCAGGCTATTTTTGCTGCTGTATGGAGAAGTAACTCTCCTCCCACTTTGTTGAGCAAGTAGATCTTGTATGCCCAACTTAGTCATTTTGCATGCTAACATGAGCCAGGACTGCCCCTTGGTTTTATGCCGAGTATGTAACCCTCACATATATAAGGCCCTAGTGTTCTGTACTCTTTAGACTGCCTCATTCAGTTGCTAAGGCTTCTGTGTGACATAGCCTCACCTTATTTGAGGTTAATAAAACTCTCTGTTATATTTCAGCTTCTGTGCCAATTTTTTCTTTGTTGGTTTAAATGGACTAAGTATCAGTGTAACCCCTGAGAAGTTGATTTTTGGTCACATCAGTTTGGTGCGCCAACGTGGACCTCATCAGAAGTGACTATCTGAGGGAGTGATTTTGTCAGGAGACAGAAATCTTCTGAAGAGGACAGGACACGATTCTACTAAGGAGGTACTCTGTGCATGGAGATTCTGGGGATTCTCTGTCTCTGCAGCCCAGTATATTTCTGATCTTCCTGATTTTGCTCCTCCACATGATGTCACCCCTGACTGAGAACCTTTTTGGCGTGAGTATTTTAAAAAAAACAGACCGTTAGGGCATTTAGAACCTGGCAGTTAGAAATTGGACAACCATTTGTTTGATAATAGCCATTTTTGTGGCACTTGTATAGGTTTGATACCCGATTGGTAAGGTAGTCTAGGAACACTTACCCGGGACCCGATTGGTAAGCTTAGTTTAGGTACACTTACCCGGGAATTTGATTTTGAATGTGAATATGATATGAATTTGAATTTGGCCAAATATTGAGTTAGTCCTATGAATATGAATATGTAAATGTATGTGATGCAACACATATAGGCAGGTAATGAGGAGATTTTTCTCTACTCCTATGCACTGTTTTTGGCATGCCTGTTTCAAGCACACATAGAAGAATGTGTTGCTTTTTGAAAGGTAGCATAGTGAGATATGAATTGAATTAGCCGGCTCCCTTGAGGAAATATCTAAATAGGTTTAGGTATAAAAACATATTTCTTCCTTGGTGATTCTGTCTCCCCAGGGAATTAAAATATGGACATAATACATATAACTTATAAGGATGCTTTTTCTGCGCAATTTTATGAATGGAGATATGCAGAGCGGTTTTTGGTGTTCTGACAGCCAAAGCTAGTGAATTGAGTATATTCTGGCTTCTTGGAAATACAACAGTTTGTTGGGCTGTTTTTGCAGTCTTTTGGAATACTATTGAGAAGCGCTTCTTGTAAATATGACTTACAACTAGTATTTACAAATGGTTTGGTTTAAGTACAGTCTGTGGGCTGTGCTTTGTTTCTGTTCTAAGTGTTGATCTGTGGGTTAAATGTGTGTTTAAATGTCTATGTGGATTGTGGTTTTCCCATTAGTGCAACTTCTGTAAGTACATAGCGATAGCGCTATTTATGAAATTATGGCTATTAAGCGCGCTGTATTGTGTGTCCTGAGTGTTTTGACCCCTTTCTGTATATGTCTGAAATATGTTCAATATGTGCTTGTGGTCTTTATTGTTGTCTTCAGTCTGTTATGCAAACTGTTAGTTAATCAATATTAATAAGAAATTAAATACAAATTCAGAAATTAACCATATGATATGCTACTATAGCTATATGTTACTATTAAATTTATAGAGTAAGAAATTATCCACATGCACAAACCTTTAACTGCGTAAAAGATAAAATTAAAATCCACATTTACTAGGAATATGAATAAAATGCCTCAAAAACGAAATTGAAAGTTTTGTAGAAAAATAAACTTATAGTATTTTTACCTACATACATTGTATTAAATATTAACAGGCAAACACTTCAGCTGAAGTACTTTTTTGCTGAACTCAAACGCATATTATTGCGCACGCATTTTAAACCTTGAAATGTCTTCGTTTTTAAATAGACAATCACCATGATCACGTTTCAACACTGAGAAACAGTATTTACTGCCGCTAAGCAAGCAGCTGTTATTTTTGCAGGCCACGAGTAGACAGGAATGTTCACTCAGCCAGGACATCGTCAGTTCAACAAGGGTGAAACTTTGCATTTCAGAATGCTCTTTTAAAAAAGGTTACAAAAAAAGGTTCATTATTTGTATTACAGGAAGACATTTCAATTACGTTTTTTCTCTCTTAAGCATTTTTGTAAGCATATTCTTGGTTCTGTTGCTAAATAATAATTGTCCTTTTAAAAAAAAGTGGTGCAAAAATTTGTCGTGTTTCAAGTTAGGCTTCTGTGCTTAGGCTTGTGAATAAATGCGTCTAAATTTGATAGGCAAGAGATGCAGCTTGCTTTTATATGTGGAATTATCAAAAATGATTGGTTTTATTAATAATATTGATTAATTATGACAAATTATTTTTAAAAAAATAAGTGCTTTTAAAATCGTTTTTTAATATTTATAAAGCTTAATACTCATACTGTCACCTCCTAGCATTACAATTTAATTTAAGTTGTGTTGTACCGCATAATGAGAACATTTACATATGGAATTTCACTTGGCGCAGGTGTAAAAAACTCATTTTTCTAAGGATTTACATGAGATATGTCTAATGTCCAATCTCTGCAATGTGTAAAGAACATTACGTGGAGAAAGACTCACCGCTAAAAGACTCTCGCTCTGTTCCTGCCGCTGATCCCTGCTACAGGAGTAGCCCAGCCTTCCAGCTAAAGACCCGCTGAGCGACCGGGAGCGTGAGGCCGCAGAGGAGGACGAGGCGCCGGCCCCAGGACTGCGAGGACCAGCATTCACCATCTCCAGCTGGTCCTCTTCCTGTGAGAGCCGCGCCCCCTTCCAGTGCCCCGCCCCAAGCGAAACGCTACAACTTCTCGGGGCACCCGCTGCGCGGGTGCCACTCGTGGAGAAAGACTCACCGCTAAAAGACTCTCGCTCTGTTCCTGCCGCTGATCCCTGCTACAGGAGTAGCCCAGCCTTCCAGCTAAAGACCCGCTGAGCGACCGGGAGCGTGAGGCCGCAGAGGAGGACGAGGCGCCGGCCCCAGGACTGCGAGGACCAGCATTCACCATCTCCAGCTGGTCCTCTTCCTGTGAGAGCCGCGCCCCCTTCCAGTGCCCCGCCCCCAGCGAAGCGCTACAACTTCTCGCGGCACCCGCTGCGCGGGTGCCACTCGTGGAGAAAGACTCACCGCTAAAAGACTCTCGCTCTGTTCCTGCCGCTGATCCCTGCTACAGGAGTAGTCCAGCCTTCCAGCTAAAGACCCGCTGAGCGTCCGGGAGCGTGAGGCCGCAGAGGAGGACGAGGCGCCGGCCCCAGGACTGCGAGGACCAGCATTCACCATCTCCAGCTGGTCCTCTTCCTGTGAGAGCCGCGCCCCCTTCCAGTGCCCCGCCCCCAGCGAAGCGCTACAACTTCTCGCGGCATCCGCTGCGCGGGTGCCACTCGTGGAGAAAGACTCACCGCTAAAAGACTCTCGCTCTGTTCCTGCCGCTGATCCCTGCTACAGGAGTAGCCCAGCCTTCCAGCTAAAGACCCACTGAGCGACCGGGAGCGTGAGGCCGCAGAGGAGGACGAGGCGCCGGCCCCAGGACTGCGAGGACCAGCATTCACCATCTCCAGCTGGTCCTCTTCCTGTGAGAGCCGCGCCCCCTTCCAGTGCCCCGCCCCCAGCGAAGCGCTACAACTTCTCGCGGCACCCGCTGCGCGGGTGCCACTCGTGGAGAAAGACTCACCGCTAAAAGACTCTCGCTCTGTTCCTGCCGCTGATCCCTGCTACAGGAGTAGCCCAGCCTTCCAGCTAAAGACCCGCTGAGCGACCGGGAGCGTGAGGCCGCAGAGGAGGACGAGGCGCCGGCCCCAGGACTGCGAGGACCAGCATTCACCATCTCCAGCTGGTCCTCTTCCTGTGAGAGCCGCGCCCCCTTCCAGTGCCCCGCCCCCAGCGAAGCGCTACAACTTCTCGAGGCACCCGCTGCGCGGGACGCAGCCCGGGGCGAAGCCCGGGCCAAGGGCGGGCCCGTTGTTGCCCGTTAGTGCCCGATAGAGACCGGACCGGGCCATCCCTCTTTCAACAACGACCCAGCAGTAAAGAAACATGCCGCCCAAAACAAGACGTGCCTCCAAACCCAAATCCAAACACGCGCAGGAGGTAGCACAAGTAACAGGCCCCATTGACCTATTTATATCACGGGTCAACGAGACTATAAATCAAAGCATAGCTCTAATGGAGAAGAGAGTATCATTAGACCTCATGAGCGCAAACGCAAAGCGATCTTCATTAGGTGCCATAGCAAACGCCACCTCTCCAATTAACATCAACACCCAAAATAGCTCCCTTCCTGTGACTCTAACAGCTCCAGACCTAAACACTGTACCATCGGTAGTTGACCTGTCGGTCACGCATTCCGAGTCGGATCTCTCCATAACATCGGACGACCTGGAAGCAACTCCCGATCTAGCTGGCTGCCAAACTCAGGGAGATACCCAACCCACCGACAATCCACCCCAGCAAGGTGAGAGAGTAGGAGCAATACCGAAAACTCGACCAACAAACAGTGGAGAAACGCACCGCCGAGAGTGTCAGGAACATACAACGACTCATTCAAATTCCTCAGCTTCCATTAGCATACTACATATCTCCGAAACAACCCTCCCACACAAGGCAATCTCAAAGGATAACATCTCTAACCAATGTAAGACCTGCAGAATCACTTCGCAAGTCCTCACTACAACCAAAGACCTACTATATCAATACTTAAAGCCAATTCAGCTAAGTATCAGAAACCTCGAAGCCCAATTAACGATAATCTCGGCCACCCTTCTAGATTCAAATACCCGGATAGACATAAAGGGGCAGCGTAACACCTCGCACCCACCCAAAAAGCAAAATCAACCACACACGCAGAAAACAGCCATCCACTCAAACCCAACATCAATAGCGCAGAAGAATCCAAAACAAACTACCACAATACCAAAACTTAATGTGAACACTCCTCATCCCCAGAAGGAGAAACCCCCTCCTAAAATAGCACAGCAAACAGTACCTACAGATATAACTACGGTAGGCACTCCATGCCCAGCAGCAAACATAGATCCCAGCAGAATCTGTCCAGAAAAGTCCGAACTCCACACACCGAAGCCCCCACCACCCCAAAAAACATTCAAAAATACACCAAAAAAACCTTCTACAGTTAGACGCCCTGCCCATATGCCCCCGGAAGCTACTCCCTATACAATAGTTCTAACAGGAGTACCCGAGTTAACAGATGATACACCAGAAACTGCATGGTCACTTAAAAATAAGGCCATGCAGTAGCTCAGTATCAACAGACCCCTCGAATCCCACCTTTCGGGAGGGATCACCGCAGCCCGAAGGGTAGCCTGGATAGGCAAAACGAAAAAAACAATACGCGGTGACTGTATCATCGTAACCTGTAGAGACCCCGCAACTGTAGACCACATCTGCGCCTGGCCTCAACTCGATAAGAAAGGGGGAATAGATGCCCGTCACCTTTCCTTCTTCTACCCCCCAGCGAAACAACATCGCAACCCTCCACCGTGGGTATGGCACCAACATCCCAAAGATCCACGAAATCAGGACCCATGGCACCAAGTACCATGGAACCAGACAGAATACCCGCACGATTATATAGTTAGGGGTGGACCAAGAGAAAGGTACATAGAACGCCAAATCCCATACTGGCAGGATAGACCCTATCAAGCTTATGAAGGATGGCAGGGCTTCCCAACCCATAATCGTTTCGATTGCCTCGAAATGGTCGACTGACCATTTCTGGATAAAGTTAGTCACCAGAAAGCTGACACCATACAACACTCTGTGCCTGATAAACAACATACAGCACGACCAGAGTTGCCCCTTACACCTGAGATACCATCGTCCCACCTAAACAACCGCCGGATTAGTACTCCCTCAGCAGAAGCAGATACCAGCCAAAGATCAAACAACGAGCTAGACACAGCTAGTGAAGTCAACATTAACAACTTGACAATATCCACTAAAGTGAAAGAGAAAGAGGTCACGAGCGTAGGTATAGCCTATTGGAACATCGCAGGCCTAACCGCAAAAATAACATGCCCTTTATGGCTGAATACTGCAAGGACTTACCAAATCCTGTGCCTCCAAGAGACCTGGCGTACAACCCCTCTCCATCTAGCGGGCTACAAGACCTTCTTCACCAAAGCAACGCCGAGTGCCATGGGAAGGCCAAAAGGTGGACTTATAATCTACTTCTCTAACACCGTTCCACTTACAGTGAAATTATTGAAGGAAACATCTACTTTCCAAATCATCCAAATTACTCAACAGACGGCAGCAACGAAAAATTTATTCATACTTATAAATTATTACAATAATGCAGGCACCCTAGAATGCTGCTCCCATCTAGATGAAATGGTGGCACTAATATCTTCACTACAAAGCGCAAATCTCAACATAACACTCAACTATATATGGGGAGGCGATTTTAATCAAACATTATGTCCAAACCATAAAAGTGGGATTTGTGGACTACAGAATGAATCTGGAAATCCCATCCCCCATTTTGTTCATACCCCGGGCGGAAATAAGCTTAATGAAATCCTCTTTACTTTGGACCTAGACTTTGCCAACGAACTAGTTAACCCAGTGCAGGAATTTTTACCCACCTTCCACGGGCGAGGCTGCATGACAACCATCGATTTTATCCTAGCCTCAAACACCTGTAAAGGCTTACTAAAAAACTACAAAGTAGGATCCAGTCCAATCAGTGACCACTACCCCCTGAGTGTGGAACTCCTTATGGGAAAAGTGGGCTCATCTCTAACAAAAGCCAGCTCTCTTGACCAACAATCACTGGCCATAAAGAAGAAGAACGGCTACACCATCAAATGGTCAAAGATCGATCCAGAAGAGACAACGCAAAAGATACTCGCGAAAACGCAGCCATGGCTAATGGACTGTCTGTCCGCAGAGGCACCCCCCGAATTAATTATCACCTCCTTTAACAACATTCAAGGAGCAATAAGGGAAGAGCTATTCAAGAACACAGCAAATAAATCAAAACCTCCCACGACGAGATGGTTTGACTCTGACTGCCGAAAGGCCCTTACGTCTCTTAAAGAAGCTCTTCGACAAAAACCCAGAGATGCCCAACTCATTTCATACCGGCGGAAAAAGTACTATAACGCCAGGAAAAACCGTAAGCGACAGATAAAGCAAGACCTATGGTGCCAATTACATGAGAGTGCACTAAAAAAAGACAGTATCACATTCTGGCAGACAATAAGATCACCTTTTCTGGATAACATCACTGACCCCCATCACTTAGATGTGGCAATAACCGAGAATGACTGGGTCCATCATTTTACAAAAATCTTTGGGTCAACAGTGGACCATCCCCAATCAGAAGTTCAGGAACTAGTAAAGAATAACTTTCACCCCATTAACCTACGTTTCACAGTTACTGAGGTTAGAAAGGCCATTAAAGCCTCAAAAACCGGCAAGGCTCCCGGCCCAGACGGGGTACCCATGGATTTGTTTTTACACAATAGCGATTACTGGTCACTAATAATCACCCGGGTAATGTCTGCAGTCACTGAAATCGGACTTCTCCCATCATGGTCAACATCTACCCTTTTGCCAATATTTAAGAAAGGGGACCGTAATGACCCCGCGTGCTACCGACCAATCTCCCTTCTGGACTCCACGGGCAAGATTGCAGGTCGACTACTCCTGGACCGATTACAATCCTGGGCCCAGGAAAACAACACCATTACAGACCTGCAATACGGTTTCCAGAAGGGGCTGGGGACGGTGGAGCAGGCCCTAAACCTGATCCTCCTGGCCGGAAAATACACACGCGCGAAAGGAGGCAACATCTATTTGGTCTACGTAGATCTGAGCGCGGCTTTCGACTGCGTTCAGCAAGCAAAGCTGTGGCAGACCATGACTAGCCTTGGAGTGGATCCATCATTACTAGCCTTCCTTAGGGAATTATACACCAACGCGGAAGGCCGAGTTCGCTTTGGCACCGGCGGCGAACTATCACGCCCCTTCAAAATATCACGAGGAGTACGGCAAGGGTGTGTACTGGCTCCCTTCCTGTTCAATCTATATACCAACGGGATTGAACAGGCCATCCTGGAAGGGAGCCAGGATCTTCCACAGATAGCACGCCGCCCGATACCCATCCTCTTGTATGCCGATGACTCGGTCATCCTGGCTCGGACACCTAACCAACTCCAACGTCAGCTGAATAAATATGTGGCATTCATGGACTCCCTGGGTCTAAAAGTAAACATCAAAATAACTTTTACAATGACCATCGGACCAAAACGGGGAGCCTCAAAACCCATATTCATTAATAATAACAGGCTGGAAAAAACATCGGTATACCCCTACCTGGGTATACTTGTGGAAGATACAACGACCTGGCACAAAGCAATCGAAGCCAGGAACCTCAATTTCCGCCGAACAGTATCAGCACTAAGTGCTTTCTCCAGGAAACTTGGTAAACCAGCTGCAGCGGAATTGCTAACGATTTACTATGCAAAATGCCATAGTGTGGCCACGTATGGAGCAGGCATCTGGGGCCACGGTCGCCTCGATCAACTCCAGGTAACGGAGAACGCTTTTATCAAATATATCCTAGCTCTTCCTCAAAGCTCCCCGATTTTATCAGCACATCGGGAGCTGGGCATGGAATATATAACAGACACCATACGATGCCAGCCCCTCATACTCTGGCACCGCATATGGTGTAACCCTGAAAGCCACATAACACGTTCCCTTATTACTGAATGCCTTGGCCTAGCACACTGGAGAAAAATACCGTGGCTTAACTACATCCACAAATTCCTTCAAGACCTAGATCGTGAGCATTACTTCCTCGAACCACCCTCAATAGAAGACATTTCAAAGAAACAGCTGAAAGAACTTTGCATGGGCCACTTAAGAGAGCTTCGCAACCAAGCCGAGATTGTTAAAATACAAAATGAAAAAATCCGCATATTGCAGCCAGAGAAACTGATACAGCCCTACTTGACGTTTTTTCTCTCGAACTATGAAAAATTCCTATTGACAAGACTACGGTTCGACCTTTTTTTCCGCACAGTCTCATTTCCTGAACTGAATAACTGGTCTCGAAACTTGGCATGCTGCCCCTGTGACGGACTTTCTAAACAATCAACGGTCCATGTCATCTTGTTTTGTAAATACTATAGACCAGCAAGAAAAAAATGGATTCTGCCCCTCCTCTGTTTAAGTGGACTCAGACATACATATTCAGCACTCGCTTATCTCCAGACACCGAAAAACCCACACAAAGCAAAATTAATAGTGACCTTTTTAAAATCAGTAGTAACAACCCGTCGTAAAATCGTTTTTTAACATTATAAGTGCCCTACGTAAATGATCTTTTTTTTTATTGTATTAATTCATGATCTTTATAAAACTGTACTTTTTATGATTATACAATTTTATAATCGAATAAAAGTTGATGAAACTGAAACTGATTAATATGTAACACAATTATAGGCTATTTATTTTTAAGTGTCCCAAATACCAAAGTCGAAAATGGGTAAAATAGACTATTTAAACAGCATTCTTGCCATTTACAGAAGCTTTAAAGTGCCTTAGGCTTTAGTAACTGCATACATTTAGGTATAATACAAATTCTGGATTGTTAGAGAAGTATAGTACACACTGCTTCTGCTCTTGAAAAATAATGTCCACGTAGTTGCCTTCATTTAACAGAAAATAAAATGTTACATTAGTTTTAGACAGAAAATAAGATGAAAATCTTTCTTAGAATTTTGTGGGCCACATGCCTAGGTAAAAACGATTAGCAAATTCAGATTTATTTTTTACAGGAAAAATTGTTTCGCATGGAACACAGAGTGTCTGTGGAACAGTTTTACTTTTTGGACAGTCATTTTGCATGCTTACATGAGCCAGGACTGCCCCTTGGTTTTATGCTGAGTATGTAACCCTCACATATATAAGGCCCTAGTGTTCTGTACTCTTTAGACTGCCTCATTCAGTTGCTAAGCCTTCTGTGTGACGTAGCCTCACCTCATTTGAGGTTACTAAAACGCTCTGTTATATTTCAGCTGCGGTGCCAATTTCTTCTTTGTTGGTTTAAATGGACTAAGTATCAGTGGAACCCCTGAGAAGTGGATTTTTTGTCACATCACCTGTATCACTGTATTGGACTATGTTTCCCTATTGTGAAATTAAAATTAAATATCAAGACCTATGCATTCCTATTTTCATGACCTTCTGAAAAATACTACCTCTACACAAAAGAGCACATTATGTTAGATAACCTAGCCTCCAACTGATTACATCACCATTTCCCAGCTGGAAAGTACTGTCGACATGTGCAGTGGCAAAATCCATGATTTACAAGAAAATGGCTGGAGCAGCTTGTTCAGCACCTATCGCTATGAATTAATTACTAATTTGTACAGCAAGTGCAAGAGAAGGAAGGTGCACAAGCAAGGGGGATCAGGCACCCTAACCCTCTGTTGGGCCATTGCGCTCGCAAATAAAAATGTTGTCACTCAGCACTTGACGTAAATAATTAATTTACTCTCTTAATTTCTATGCAGGTAAGTACTTAATCAATAATAACTCAGATCGGATGAAAAAAGACAGAGTCCGTGGTGTTAGAGTTTCTAGGGGTTTTATTCCTCATAAAGGAATGGTCGTGACCAGGATATCGGATTCTGACCACCACAGGGGTGTCAGAAGGGATAGATGAGCGCGCTCCAGTTTATTAACAATACATAGCTTATATACTTAATTCACATCATAAGTAATAGTGCAGGAGGCGTAACAGTTGAGAGAAGACAAGATAACAGTATACACGTGGTACTAGTACGTAATCAAGTGGCGTGAACTAGGCGTGTGCTAGAAACGTCACTGATAGGTGACGCAAGTGGGTGGCACCAAGGGGTGGTGCTAACAGAATTGTTGCAATGTCAGCAGAAATCGGAAGCTTGGATGCGCGCGCAGCTGCATGACGTGTGATTGACGGGGTGCAGGGGACTTGACATTTACACTGACGGAAAGAGACAGAAGTCTGGCATGTCAGATCAACTTGTACTTCTATCATATCTGATATCTGATGTTTAGGAACCATATTATCTGGATGGAAAGGTCTCTAGGGCAGAAGCTATTCTATGCTAACTGTGGATGCGTGTATAAGCGCCTAAGTGTCTACATGAGAAGCGTGGGGCACGGGCCCTTCTATGGGAGCATGGTAACAGAGGCTATGAATTACTTGCACTGGGACAGGTCGGACCTTTGGCTCTGCAGCTGGGGAGGATGTTTACTGAAGCTAGTAGGCAGGAATGCATTTTCGAGGAGCGGAACAGATAACTCGAAGGTTATAGTCAGTCTTGGCAGAAAGCAGGCTGAGCTGAGCGCAAGGGGCCGCGCTGGAAGTAAGTCAGAGTTCACGGATACAGAGGTAGCCTGGGCAGAGGCTGTCAGAGTCAGAAGCCAGAAAAGAGGCTCGATGGCAGAAATTCGGGGACTACTCTGCCAGGGCAGAAAAACATGTAAGGTACACTACAAAAAGACGGTGGCATAGCATACTTAGGAACGGACTATATAATCCATTCAGGGTGGATCTGAAAGAGGACAAGTTAACGTTGGACGCAAATGTATTTGCGTCTTCATAGCTGGCTCAGGAGGGAAGTTACATGCACTTTAAGCTGGTACATCGGAGTTGGTGGGGTACGCACTAGGGAACATAACATGACCAAAAATTTATATTTCCTCATTCCCTCCTTGTTCCCTACGGACCCTTCATGATATATCGATCCTCATAAATCGATCAGTTTGTTCTTGTAACATCATTTGTTCTTCTTTCTTTCGTTTACGTTTTGAGTGAAAACTGGAATGTTCAATACAAGAGGTGGCACATAGTCCACAAATCGCTGGCCCACACTGTAGGCACAGGCAGCAACTGAATACTAGGACTAGGCCAATGCCTAGGAAGGATAGGATCTTCCATCCCCAAGCTGTTAACGTTGTCCAGAACCAACCGGACCAAGTCCAGGTGCCTGGATTCTGATGTATCTGATTTGCAATTTTATGGAGACGGGTGATAGCTTGATATACAGATGGTGCGTTTTGTGGTATGAAAACACAACAACTTGACCCGATGACCTTACAGGCTCCACCTCTATCTGCCAAGATGACGTCAATAACAAGACGGTTCTGAAGGACAACAACCCGCATGGCGGACTGCTCTTCTGTTAGGTTACCTAAGGCGGAGGTAGTTTCATTTACTACTGCTTCAAGTGTTCTAGTTAATCTACGTATTAATTTACTATTCTGAACAGGTCCTAAAAAGAAAAAGAATCCTTTATTAAAATCGGTGTACTGTTCCCATGCCGTTTCTGTGTAGTCGACAAGTGGGATATCTCTTCTGGGTCTATTCTTTACTAGATTGGTATTTCTATGGTAATCAGGGGGAGCTAGGAAAACAGGTGGCAGAAGGAATGCAATGTAACAGGTACCATCCCAATCTGGAGGCAAGCGTATGTATGCGGTATGACCACAAACAAAGTAGGAATGACGAATAGCTTTAAAGGACGATTTACCTTGATCACTGAATTCGATCACAGTAGTACATTTACTATGGCCTAAGTGTACTGAACCTTTCTTCCTGATACATAATTCACCAGTGACTGGCAGTACTGACATAATGGGTAGAATTGGCGTGTCTTCGGATTCAACAGTAAGAATCATAAGGCTAATTGTATAATTACCTAATCCATACACTTCATTTTCTAGATCAGTTCCTATTCTAGTGGGGAGTCCCTCCTTATCAGGGTAACAGACGTCGAGCAGGACTAAGTTTAGGTTTCCCCAAACCCAGCCCCCATCGAAAACAGCAATATCAGGATCTAAGGAATTAATTATTTTAAACCATGCTCCGCAAGAGCCATTGTGAGTGAATGGGTACGGAAAGAGGGGAAGAGCTCCCTTGTAGTTCTGGTAGGGAGGGAGTCGGCCACATATCCAGCAATTTGTAGCATTGTTAGTTTGATGAGAATGGTGTAACATACTAATGAATGTGTTGTTACGCAGCGCAAGTCTGTAGGAGAGTTCATGTGGAGGTAACTTACTAAAAGTGTGTTCAGCAGATACATTATAGACAGATTGTTCACGCTTGAAAATAGGGTAGTAGATAGGTAAAACGATGCTAACAACAATAATTAAAATACTCAGAATAAACATGATTAATAGCGTCACTATACAGTGACTACGAAGTGATTTACAGTATGTACGTTTCTTGACTTCTCTCTCTCTCTCTCTATCTCGATCTAGGGGATACATGTCAGAAACTATTTAACCGATTCACCTAGGGGAGGACTTAAACAATTAAACTGTCTGACTTGCTAGATCGGAGTTTCATACGGTATTCTTCTTGGGGTGTTTTTTCTCGTTCAGATTCTGTAAAGTCTTTTGGCTCAACACAGTCTTTGGTGGGGGTGGACGAGTCTCGATCAGGTTTCAGTCCAAAGAATTTTTTCACATGACTCGTGTGAACCCACCCCTTTCTTCCTTCGATTTTCACGGCCGTCCTCGTGGTGAGAAGAACGGTCTTCGGGGACTTCCAGCGGGGCTCCAACGGACTCTTTCTATCAAAATTGCGCACTAGTACAATGTCCCCAGGACGGACGTCGTGTGGCTTTACATCAGTGTTGTCAGGGAAGGCTGCAGCAACCTGTGAACGACATGATTAGAGTGCAGACATCAAGGAGGCAAGGTAATCTGTCAACATATTACAATCAATATCAGTAATCTTTTTCGGAGTGGGCGTCCCCCACATATTCGGTGGTCTGCCAAAGACCACCTCGTACGGGGATAGCCCTGATCTCGAATGGGCGACCATTCTCATGTAGAATAGTGCCACTGGCAGGGCGACTATCCAGTCGACCCCTTTCTCCTGACATATTTTGGCAAGGCGGATCTTTAGTGTCTGGTTATGTCTTTCTACAAGGCCTGCGGCTTCGGGATGTCGGACACAATGGAACTTCCACTGGTATCCCAGTAATAAAGAAACTTCTTTCATTAATGCAGATGAGAATGGCTGACCGTTATCTGAGTACACGACACGAGGCAAGCCGTATCGTGGGAAGAATTCACGAACCAGCTGCTTGGCAGTGGTCAGAGCAGTGTAATCTGGGACTGGGTATGCTTCGGTCCAGCGGGACAGAGCACAAACAACTACGAGAACATATTTAAATCCTCGACAACGGTCCATCTGGATATAATCCATCTGGAGGACTTCAAAAGGGTGATCGGGAGGATGAAATCCACCTTGCTCTACAGGAACGCTTTTACCTGGATTGAACTGACAACAGATCATGCAAGTACGCACTTTCTGTTTCGCTGCTGCTCGTAAGTGTTTATTGTTCCAAAGATTTTGTAAACTGTCTAGCATCGCTTTCTCTCCTTGGTGTGCTGGGCTATGTGCTGTATTTATCATGACTTGAACCATAGAGTCAGGGAGAAACCATGTAGATTTTCCCTTCGTCACCCAACCTTGATCTGTTTGGATCCCTCCTTGTTCAATCCATTTCTTTATTTCTTCTGGAGTAGCATGTGTCTGAATGTCGATAACATCTAGTGTGGGATCCCTGACTGTCATACAGTTTGTCGGTTCTGTTGTCTTTGTCGTATCAGTTGTCTGAGTGTGAGTCAATGCTGTATGTTTTGCTGTCTGGTCTGCCAGGTCGTTACCCTGGGAAACAGAATCTGTGACTTTAGTATGTGCTTTACACTTCATGACGGATATTCCTGAAGGCAGATGTATTGCTTCTAACAATGCTTGAATGAGAGGGCCATGTTGGATCTTGGCACCATGAGAGGTCAGGAAACCTCGTTCTTGCCATAACATGCCGAAGTCGTGTACAACTCCGAACGCATAACGGGAATCAGTGTATATGTTGACATTTCTGTTCTTGGCTAGAATACAGGCTCGGGTCAGAGCGATGAGCTCTGCCGCTTGAGCAGACAGTGTATCAATACGATGTGTTTCTTTAACTTCGGTTTCAGTGGTCACTGCATACGCGGCCACTAATTCTCCTGTACTTGTTCTCATACATGAACCATCCACATAAAGTGTCAGGTCAGGATTTGTCAATGGAACATCTGTTAAGTCTCGTCGGGGCTTTGTTACTGCATTAATGATCTCTATGCAATCATGCGGAGCTGGATCTGTCATAATGGTAGGTAACAGTGTTGCTGGGTTCAAGATACTGCAGCGTCTGATTTCTATGTGTGGCTGGAATAGTGTCAATTCGTAACCTGTCAGTCGTGCTATAGTCAAGTGTTGAGTCTGGGTTCTGTTTAAAAGAACCTCTACAGAGTGTGGAACTTGTACTGTTAACTGATGGCCTAAAACAATTGAATCGCTCTGTCTTATTGCTAACGCTGTTGCTGCTACTGACTTTAAACACGCAGGGAGTGCCTGGGCTACTGAATCCAATGTACTTGAAAAATAAGCACAAGGCTTATGTGAACCTGCCTGATCTTGAGTGAGGACAGACAATGCTGTGCCGTCATGTTCTGTAACAAAAAGTGTAAACGGTTTGCTGTAACATGGTGTCGCTAAAACTGGTGCTTGGCATAATGCTTTCTTTAATTCCTCAAAGGCTTGTGTGTGTTCCTGAGTCCAAGGGAGGGCAATCGAAGTTGCTGCCTCCTGCGTCGTTAACTGAATGAGTGGTTTAGCTAGAAATGCATATTGAGGAATCCATTGTCTGCAGTACGAGGTGAGGCCTATAAAGGCCCGCACTTCCTTTTGTGTCTGTGGTCGTGGCATATTTACAATTAACTGAATGCGATCGGGAGTGAGCTGTCTCCCCACTTTGGACAGCAAGTGACCCAAGTATACAACTTGCTGAACACAGAATTGTAGCTTCGAAGGAGACACCTTGTGTCCCTTGTCGGCCAGGAAATGTAAAACTGTCAATGATGCTTGTTCACATTCAGGCTCACTTCGTGCGGTGATCAGTAGATCATCGACGTATTGCAGTAAAGCGGTGTTAACTGGCATTTGAATACAATCTAGTTGTCTTTTCAGTGCTTGACTATAGATGCTGGGGCTTTCTGTGAATCCTTGAGGTGCGCGGGAAAATTTGAAACTTCGTCCATTTAAACTGAATCCGAAGAGATATTGGCTCTCCGGATCAATAGGTACACTGAAGAAAGCGTTCTTGAGATCAATTACAGTAAAGAACGTTGCGTCTGAATCAATGGCAGTCAATAGGGAAGAGATATCGGGGACCACAGGGTACTGTGGTACAATGCATTTGTTCAGTTCTCGAAGATCAATCACCAGCCGATATACTGGCGGTGCATTGGGGTCTGTACGTTTAAGAATTGGAATGATGGGTGAATTACAGATATTAGAGTCGGTCTCTACGACCACTCCCTGGGCAATGAGCTCTTCAATGATTTTCAGTAAAGCCACTACAGCATCGGGTGGTAACTTGTATTGTCTGATTCTGGGTAGAACAACTCCTGTCTTGAGTGTAACACGGTATGGAGTGATATGCATACAACCTACGTCAGCTGGGCCTTTTGCCCATAGGTGATCTGGTACATATTTCAATCTGACATCAAATTCTCGTAAAACATAATGACCCTTGAAATCCCGTAGAAAGAGTCGAACTCCCTCCGGGGAACAGCATATTATAGCTCCTAGAGCCTTCAGTGTTTTTATTCCTAACAGATTTTCTGGGCATGAGTTCGTAAGTAACAAATCTGTAACTCGTGATAATGGGCCCACAGCCAAGGGTACTGGTTCCGATACTTCATTTACAATAGGCTGTCCTGAAAAACCAAGGGAAACATTCTGTGAGCCTGAGAGGGGTGCCCCTGGGACTTCATTATGACTGATTGTGGTGCGGCTTGCCCCTGTGTCAATTAAAAACTTTCTGTCTTTTCCCAATACGTGACTGTGTACATAAGGACCTTCTTGATCTACAGGAATTTCAATAAGAGGCAAACCACCTTCCCTCTCTAGGCTCTTTCATGTATATCGGGGGTAATCTGGATATGCAGATTGGGCATACTGGTACATCTGTTGTGAAACTTGCTGAGTCGCGGCAATGGGCTGTGGTCCTGCTACTGTCTGTGCTGTATGGGATGGAGCATGCATAGGCTTTGTATTCTGCATTGGCTGTACATTTTGTGAGGTCTGTTGCTGGACCTGATCTTGTCTAGGTGGATGCAGTCTTTCTTTAGTTTTACCTGTTGAGATGTTATGTTTCAGGACTGGGCATTCATGTACGTAATGACCTGGCTGTTTACAGTAATTACATGTCCCCTTAACGGGAGCTGTAGTGTGACTTGTCTGGGTCCCACCTTTTCTCTGACCGTCGGCTGGGACCGTCTGAGCTACTAACATTTTCATCTTAGTGTCTTTCATACGTTTCTGTTCCTGATCTTGTTCTTCTCTAATTCTGTTCTGATGATATTGTAACATTTGTAACATCTGGGATGGCGTATTTGCCTGCCAGGTACTTTCAACTTTGTACACTCTATTTTTAACTAATGGTAGGGAATTCTCGACTAATTTTGATACGAAAAGGTGTGGATATGACTCGCTACTTGGTTGTAGGCCACTATTTATAATGAAACATTTCTCGAATCTTGAATAGAAGTCACTAGTATCTTCATCATGTTTCTGTTTACAGGACGAGATGGCGTCCCAATCTTCCTTTCTAGTTGTCAATAATCTTGGCAAAACCTGTACTATTAATCCGGGTAATGCTTTAGTCTTGTCCCCAAGGCCTAACCCTGGGACCCGTTTGCTTTCTTCGTCTTCTATTTCTGCCCATGCAATCTTTGTGTCCCCCACCTCCCATTCTTTTTCCTTTAATTTCTCGTAAATGCCCGTGGGCAACAGTACCTTCAACATTTTCATGATATCATCATACGTGTAATCCCCCATCAGTAACATGTCTTTAAGCTCTCTGTGAAAACCTGCAGGGTCTTTATCATGACACGGAACTAGTTTCTTCATTTCTAACAGCTCTAACTTAGTCAATGGCGTGTGCACATATACACGTTTCAAGATGTGATCCGCACCCATAACTGGGTGTACTTCTCGTAAGGGGTTCTGACTTTCAATGCCACTACCGCATTGCATGTGGTACATTTTCCTTTCTGGAGGCGGGGCCGGAACATATTCAGATCTTATGAAGGTGTTATATTTATGTCGTTGTTCTAAAATTATTTGTATTAACTTGGTACTGAAACCTCTCCATCTATCCATAAGTAGTGCTTCTAATGTTTCGTGTAAGGGACCTGGATCGGAATGATGGTTCCTGTACTTGATGAGGAGGTGCTGAATCATGTATACACCTGCTAATTTCTGCTCGTCTGGGGAGAGGTTCAAGAATGTCTGCGCTAACGTATCATCATTATATATGTCTGGATTCTCGGCCCATAACACGGCTGACCGAGCTAGTTCCTGTTCATCCATAGAATTTAGTACATGGTACCCCATTCGGTCTCGAAGCCTTTTATCAGTTTCCTGGAACTGATGTTCAGAAGAATTCGGGTTTGTTAAAGCAGAGAGAAAAACTCTCTTGTTTTCCGGACGGATGCCTTTCCTAAGGTAGTTTCCCTTACCTACATACGCTATAGTATCTGTAGTCCTTCCTGGTTCTTCAGGTTCTTCTTCCTCCTCGGAGGAAGCTTTGTCATTCCCTTTCTGGTGTACCGTTATCACTGCTTTTCTAATTTTCTTGTACATACTGGCTATGCAAGCCCCCCTGTCATGTTTTCCATCGGCTATATTTTGACCCCACTTGTTCAGCGCATCTAATTCACTCTGATCTGTCTCAGGCCTGTCTCGTTCTCTTATTAGACAATTTATGAAAAATCGTAGTATTTGTGCTTGAATGTCAACTTTCTGTTTCTCCATGGCATCCTTGATACTGTCAGGGTTTTTCCCTGTCTGAACAAACTCATATATCCTATCTAGACGGTCCTTCATTCCTACATAGCATAGCAAGATATCAGTAGCAGATCTTAACCGTAGTGATGCCAATATCATTAGATCGTTTTTTCCGGGTACTGGATCATATCTGCAAACTGACATGTTTTCCTTTAATGCGTCAAGGCGGGGAGACTGGAACGTGAGAGGACTCTGCGTGTCCCTGAAATTGAATCTGCGTGTTAATGGCGGGGTCCGAAGACCCGCAGTCGCACCTCCTGAAGCGGATGCTTGGGCATTATCTCCCTGCGGAGTCTGGATCTGAACTTGAATTTGTCGTTTAGTAAGATCAGGTCGGAGTGGTTTCGGCAGGTCAGTTTTTAGGGCGGGAAGTGGCGGAGCTGGCGGAACGGGGGAGGTCTGTCGCGGTACTGGCGGAACATGATCTGGAGGCGTAGTGCCACCCCCGTCCCTGTCAGTAGGCAGGGCACGAACAGGCAAATTGGTGTAAGCTGGTGCTACATCCTCTAGATAAGAATTTAGGAATATGTCTTTAGTAGTCTTATGCATTACTTTAGTTGGAACTAATGGTGGCGGTAAGTTTTTCGGTATTTCTGATAGGGCCTCAGATGTGCCCTCGGCTGCAAGATACATACCGTTTACAAGATTGTTTCGGGCACGGTCTATTTGTTCTGTTTTTACTCGGATCCCTTCAATAACTAATTCGTTTTCTTGGGCCTTTTCTGATTCTTTAAGTCTGTCTTCTCTACGGAGTGCTTTCTCAGCACGCTTATGTGATTCCTTACGCCAAAATTCTATGGCGTCTTTCTGAGATTGTCTAGCTTTCTTTTTCCATAATACTTCTTCTACCTTCATGATGCACTCGGCATCCCATGTTCCGGTAACAGGCCACCTGTGTCTTTCGTCTAGGTGCTTGGTGTAATCGGCCCATAAGTCCAGATACAATTTGGCATCTATGCCATGTTTATGATACATAAAGTTACCTGGAGTGTCCCTAGGGGGAATAGGAATTTCTTCCTCCAGTATCCCTTTCCTAGTTCCTATCTGCTTTAGCTTGCTGAGAAACGGCATTTTGCTTACTTATTACTGAATACTCAATCCTTTACTACTTAATACTGGTTACAGCTACTTTATACAAGAAACACAAAAATGCACATTAAACGGTCACATTCATACCACGACATTAATCACATAAGAAGACATTTAGAGACATAGATGACTACCCCCTATACTGGATGTACTGCTCAACAGTACAGATACACTGGTGTAACAGTGCAGAAATCCGGAATACTAGATATACTGCTAAACAGTACAGATACACTGCCTAAAAACAGTGCAGACCGGACTTGTGTACCCAAACCCGTCTAGATACGTCCCAGCAATGGTACTCACCGGGAAGCACGGAAACAGAAGGCCTCGGAAAACTTGACTGGACTCGACTCGGTACTTCGGAAAACTTCGGAGAACTTCGGAAAACCTCGGAAAACTTCGGAAACCTGGTGGGCCTCTTGACACCTCGGACCTTGCTTCTTTCGGCTAGGCTCTGATCGGGATCCTCCGCACTCCTCACCGCCTCGTCTGGGCACTGATCGCAGTCTTCGTCACCTCCGTGGGCCAGAGGGAGATGCAGGAAATCCTGCCAGTACGCGTAGGTTCCGTCTAACTGATGGCAGGGGACAGAGCTTGCAACGCACCAACCGGCGCGTGAGGTGGGGGAGGGGTCCCTGTTCGGGCGCCAAAATGACGTAAATAATTAATTTACTCTCTTAATTTCTATGCAGGTAAGTACTTAATCAATAATAACTCAGATCGGATGAAAAAAGACAGAGTCCGTGGTGTTAGAGTTTCTAGGGGTTTTATTCCTCATAAAGGAATGGTCGTGACCAGGATATCGGATTCTGACCACCACAGGGGTGTCAGAAGGGATAGATGAGCGCGCTCCAGTTTATTAACAATACATAGCTTATATACTTAATTCACATCATAAGTAATAGTGCAGGAGGCGTAACAGTTGAGAGAAGACAAGATAACAGTATACACGTGGTACTAGTACGTAATCAAGAGGCGTGAACTAGGCGTGTGCTAGAAACGTCACTGATAGGTGACGCAAGTGGGTGGCACCAAGGGGTGGTGCTAACAGAATTGTTGCAATGTCAGCAGAAATCGGAAGCTTGGATGCGCGCGCAGCTGCATGACGTGTGATTGACGGGGTGCAGGGGACTTGACATTTACACTGACGGAAAGAGACAGAAGTCTGGCATGTCAGATCAACTTGTACTTCTATCATATCTGATATCTGATGTTTAGGAACCATATTATCTGGATGGAAAGGTCTCTAGGGCAGAATCTATTCTATGCTAACTGTGGATGCGTGTATAAGCGCCTAAGTGTCTACATGAGAAGCGTGGGGCACGGGGCCTTCTATGGGAGCATGGTAACAGAGGCTATGAATTACTTGCACTGGGACAGGTCGGCCCTTTGGCTCTGCAGCTGGGGAGGATGTTTACTGAAGCTAGTAGGCAGGAATGCATTTTCGAGGAGCGGAACAGATAACTCGAAGGTTATAGTCAGTCTTGGCAGAAAGCAGGCTGAGCTGAGCGCGAGGGGCCGCGCTGGAAGTAAGTCAGAGTTCACGGATACAGAGGTAGCCTGGGCAGAGGCTGTCAGAGTCAGAAGCCAGAAAAGAGGCTCGATGGCAGAAATTCGGGGCCTACTCTGCCAGGGCAGAAAAACATGTAAGGTACACTACAAAAAGACGGTGGCATAGCATACTTAGGAACGGACTATATAATCCATTCAGGGTGGATCTGAAAGAGGACAAGTTAACGTTGGACGCAAATGTATTTGCGTCTTCATAGCTGGCTCAGGAGGGAAGTTACATGCACTTTAAGCTGGTACATCGGAGTTGGTGGGGTACGCACTAGGGAACATAACATGACCAAAAATTTATATTTCCTCACACTCCAAAGAAATATCTTGAGAATAGTACAGCTCAACAGTTAGTATAGATCAAATGTCCATGCTTCCATAAAATGCAATTCGGATTCCAGTTAATATTCACTTCTTTAATGTTGATCTTCTTATAAAAACAGGTTTGATTGTTGCCGTACCCAACACATTTTATTCCCCTTGGGACTTCTTCAGGGCTACAAAATAATATACATAATTTACAATATGTACATATATTGTTAGAATCATTACACATACAAAACCACCCTAAAAACCAAGTAATTTCTGATACAGTCCATCAATTATTCATGCTAGAACAGTGCATTAAAATCATCAATATACATGGACAGCATTCAAGATTTATGATGCACCATTCTAACCATACAAGAGAAGGCGTTACCAAGAGTTTCACAATACCATCAATCCTAAATCTACATCTACATCTAACCGTCAACATTCGAATTTCATGTTATAACATACTATGTATATTAAAGATTATGGTACATTATTAGAAAATAGGGTCTTAGCTCACTCCCAATAAAAATACTTATTATTCTAATTTGATCCCATTCAAGACCGTCCTATATACCTCATATTTTACATTAAATTACAATAAGTTCTTTTAACATGAACTCTTTTTGTCATTAATCCAAACTTCTATATTTTAACCAGGCTTTCGAAAGGATAATACTTTAATCCAATTCCATTTGCGAATATCAGTTGTGACCGATAAAAAAAATGTAATATAGCAAAATCATAACACTAGATCCTGAATGTATTGTCCCTTAATATGAATCATAGTATTTATTATGGTATGACAAAATGATCACATTAAAATGCATTGCCATCTAGCCCCTTGTGACAAAGTGATCACTAAAATAATGTTTCAGAAAGCATTTACCTGAAAAATAACATGGTTGGGGGGTGAGGAAGACTCATTATCTAGTTACCCATAATCATTGGAAATTCATGTTCAATAATCCAGCCCTGTGTGGTGGGATGACTCCGATATGGTATTTTACATTATTATTACGGCAAACACGATGAGCATAGTTAATATAAAGGCAGCAGTCTAATTAAAGCAAACTGCCCTCAAATGAGTGGGGTATTAATCGCACCAATATCTAATGAGTATAATAAATCTCATGGGCATCTAATATCTAAATAAAATGCTCTAACTTGAGCAGATATTGAGAGCGCCAATATAAATTGCTGTCATAAAATACTGTGATCAAGATAATCTATCAGTTAATATATTTCAGAACAATATGCCATGCTTACCGATGAACCTTATTGTTCCCGTTTGGAATTCTATGCAGTGTGCATGTAGCTTGTAAGTGGTGGGCCATCTTAGAATGTGCTTTTATACTCAATAGGTGAGAAAACATCTAACGTTTCCGTGGGAAGGATTACAATTGAAATAGGACTTCCATCCTGTTCACCACCGCCATATTCCAGGAGAAATAGGCTTTGTATAACCAAATAGAGATTGTGATGGGAATTTGTCTAATCTAACATTACCATTTTGCTAATAAAATAATCTTTTTATTAGGTTATTCCTCATAGGGATATTCATAATATTGTAAAAACAAAGAATAAATGCCCGGTCACAAAAGAAGAGTGTGCCCTGTACTGGTAACTAAGGCCTAGATGTAGGTAATAGCAATTTACCGAATGGTAAATACCGAATTTTACAGATTCGATATTCACTATTCGGTAATTGCTATTTAGGTAGAATATTCGGTAAAAATACCGAATCTGTAAGATTCGGTAATTACCGATTCTGTAATTACAGAATCGGTATTTGCCATTGATTCCTATGGGCCTTGAAGCCCATAGGAATCAATGGCAAATACCGATTCTGTAATTACAGAATCGGTAAAATTACCGATTTTGCAAGGGTGACAGGGTGTCACTTTGACACCCTGTTGCACCCCTGTTTCTGGCTTGCGTGCCATGTGACACACAGACATGCCCTTAGGGCATGTCTGTGTGCCACATGGCACAGGTGTACATGCACAGATGTGCATGTACACTGGAATTCGTTATTTACCATGGAATAGTATTCCATGGTAAATAACGATTCGGTAAGGGCCTGTGGCACTGATTACAGTGCCACCTACATCTTGATTTACAGAATCGGTAAATTTACCGATTCGGTATTTTACCGATTCTGTATATTTACTGAATCGGTAAATATACCGATTCTGTAAATAAAATGCCCCCTACATCTCAAAAGCAAAATACCGGTCGGAAACGGCCGAAATCGGCCGTTTCCGACCGGTATTAAGGCTCCTACATCTGGCCCCTAGAAACACCAGGGATCATACAGCAGTCAAACCAGTAACATCGGGCTGAGAAACTCCCATCAGACCACCCTTCTGGCGGAGCATCATCATGTGGGATTTGGTAATGGATCCAAACACCATCCAACCCATCACGTGATGGTGCGGAAATGGATACAAAAGATGGACTCTACCCAAGATGTTTCTCGAAGAATGGTGCTGATATGGTACAGTGCTTAAGTGTGAGTGAAAATTTAAATTAACTACTCGGACAAAAATACATTTTTAATCAGTATTGTCCAAGTGTCAAAATTAAAATAACGCCTGATAGTCTGAGATTATGACTACACCATGGCGCTGTGCAGGAAGATCAACATGTTTCAGCCAAACGGAAACGCTGTCCGGCTTTATCAGGACCCATAAGATGGAGAGCTACTGCAAAGATGGAACAATATGTGAAGAAATTATATAAAATATATTGTGTTATAATAGTGTATTGTATTTAGTAACTTCTTCCTACCAGGAACTTGGAGCTCCAATGTTTGCTGGTAGAGATGAATGTACTTTTCCTTTCCTGTAAAAGAAAAAAGGGGGAGGAAAGGGTAAGGATACACAGAAAACAAAAAGGATATATAATTGGTTGCCTGTATATACCCCAGTGCTCACAAAGAAACTGTACAGGAAGCCCACCAGCGGAAATGTACTTAGCTCAACCGAACAAAAAGTATATTAGCTTTTTGTTTGTTTTAATCTCATTTGATTGATGTCATTAAAATGTGATATACTCACCTAGCTTTTAGTGGGAGATAGCCTCACCTCACCCGGCACTCGCTCGGGAATATGAGGCCCCGCTCTGTTATGTAAAATAAAGAAGATGGACACAGTAAACACAACGTGTTATTGTGCCCAACTAATTTGCTACACACTTATTTACATTAAACCTAGTTGTCTGTTTTGGATACCTCCTTTATGACCAAAATAGCTAAATTTCTGGTTGAGTAAACCTATGATACAAAAATTAACAGTACCATAGGAGATGAAGAAATTTGGAAAGAAAGGGGGGTATTAGATGATAAACCCCTGACTTGTATTTTGTCATATGATGCCCTACTAGTAATAAAAAGGTGCAATCAAAAAAGATGCAATCAAAAAGTCCCAAAACCCTGGCTAGTAAGTTTGCAGATGACTGGCTCATCTAGAAAAGAAGCAAAAGAAGATCTCAGGGCTGAGTGCTCATGCTGTATTGATCCTTCAGTGTAGAGGTGAGGACCTACCTATTCATTGGTACCCCTCTCTTGCATCCGAGAGGAAGTGGAGGTACCGACAGAGCGTGTTCTAGCGTTATTTATACTGTGATTGATTGGTTAATTGACCCAATTTGGATTGGTAGCGTAATTCTTCATATATCGCTCATTAATGCGGGTGCGTTTTCCCAAACCGCTATTCTGTCACACATGCGTTGTAGCTATCCCATGGACAGCTCATGTGCTATGTCTAGAATACTGGAAAGTGTAAACGATCCGGCCGCTACTCTTCCACACATGCGCGGTGTCGAATGGGCCAACCGCGCATGTGTATTGGCTAAAATTCGTAGTGCCTCCTAGCAGCCTGCTTGTCCGAAAGCAAAGAGCCGGCGGGCGGAAGCTCAATTCTACCTTAAATACGCAAGGTGTCATTCAGGCTGCCCGCGCATGTGCGAAAAGCAAAAAAGAAGGAAAGGTAACTGGCCGGTCCTGCAGATGACAGGAGGGCCGGCACAGAAATGCACTACTGCACGCTGTCATAGGTTGTAAGTGAGTGTATACTACTTAGTATATGCACTCAAAGGGAGGGGTTGGTGTTCTCCTAATGTCCAAATTAGTATGTAACTAGCGTGTAGAGAGGCAAGCAGCTGCTGTTTGTGAAACTGCTCAAATAGGTCACTACAACTTTTACAGTCCCAAGAACAGATCTAATAATTCATAAAATAGTGGGAGATCACATGCACTCAAGGTAATATGTGATGCCCTCTATTCGTGTGCCCATATTATTATCTGACTATCCCTCCTGGCAACAGAGATAGAGAGGATCGTAGCTCATTCTCATTGGCTGATTTCCTGTTTACATACCACATTGTGGCCAAAATATATCTACATGTGTATATGTAAATATACCTCTCCATATACTGATTGCAGCCAAAAGGTTAGCCGCTACAAAAGTTGGATAGTCCATATTGGGGAGCAACTAGAAAAAGGTGTTACGAATGCTCTACTACAATGATACCCACGGGATATCATCGTTCAATCCTTGGCTGTCACTCTTTAATCTGAAAATCCATTTCTGCTCTTTCACAAATAGAAATCTTGTGATATCGCTTATGTGTGGTGGAATATAAGGATGTTCAAGAATCACCTACCTCAAATTTTCAGCTTTATGTTTCAGAAGCAAGAAATGATTAGTCATGCAGGTGGACTGTTTATGGCAGTGAATGGTACTCATGTAGATGACTCTTTCTGTATTACTGTACTACTGCACGCTGTCATAGGTTGTAAGCGAGTGTATACTACTTAGTATATACACTCAAAGGGAGGGGTTGGTGTTCTCCTAATGTTCTCCTAATGTCCAAATTAATATGTAACTAGCGTGTATAGAGGCAAGCAGCTGCTGTTTGTGGCTGCTGTTTGTGAAACTGCTAATATAGGTCACTACAACTTTTACAGTCCCAAGAACAGATCTAATAATTCATAAAATAGTGGGGTATCATAGGCCCTCAAGGTACTATGTGATGCCCTCTATTCGTGTGCCCATATTATTATCCGACTATCCCTCCTGGCAACAGAGATAGAGAGGATCGTAGCTCATTCTCATTGGCTGATTTCCTGGTTTTCATGGAATTACACCCTGAGTGACCCCCGGTAGCCCCAGAACCCCCAACAGTGTATTTTCAAAACAACCAACAAAATATTGATCCTAATTCAGATCAAATGGCAATAAATATTCTTCATTTTGATTGATATTGACATTTCAATTTTATTATCCCTATCCAGCCTGGCTTGTATCTTCTGGGGAAGGCCCCTTAAATAATATCCTTACTACTGTTAGTTCCCCATGTATTTCAATATTCAAGCACTAGACCCTACTGAAATCTCTTTTAGGCAAGCCTGCGCCTTTCCTAGGTCAGAAAACATAAAGAACTTTCCCTTAACTAATAGTTTTGACTGCTGAGCGATTGACGCTTGAACACCATGAGCTTTGAACATGTGCAAAAGTTTCACAAAATCTTTTCTCCTGCGTGCTGCAGCAGCAGTCATGTTAGAGAATATACAACACCTGTTATTTTCGTCCATGAAAAACTTCTCTGCTGGATAGCCTTTGAACAAAATCCTCTCCTTTATTCGGAAATCCACAAAGTTCAGTAAGATAGAATTCGGAAAAGGTTGCGCTGGGACTCGGTGGGCTCTTTTAATGGTTAGATCTTCCTTAAACTCGGGGAGGACCTTTTGTTTAATAAATGAGTTAACCCATGGGGGGGGGCTGGGAGCCTTCTATTCCCTCTGGAACTCCAACAATTTAAAGGTTGGACCTCTGCGAGTGATTTTTTAAGTTCTTCCGAGATAGTTCTTCCTTTTGGCTGTCTCCTTTACCTCTCCCATGGCCGTGATCATTTGATCCTCCAGTACAGATATTCTGGCTTCTGCTTCCTGCAGTCTAACGGGAAATCCTTGCATCACTTCCTCGATTTTCCCCAGTCTCTGGTGCAGAGCAGCGATCATCCATTTGTTATGTTTTTTTCATTTCACTGACTTCTTCCAAGATTAGGTTCAGCATATCTTTAATATCTAGCTGAAGAACCTGCCCAGTCTCCATATTCGTACAGAGATTATTCAGATGGCCATCCATTCCAATACTCATGTCTCCCACCCTTGAATCCAATAGGGCCTACCCATCTTCAGAGGGCGATTCCCCCTGTACTCTCGATTGAAGTTGAGGGTGAGATTGAGGTTGGAGTTGAACCTGGGTGGGAGTTAATCTCGGCTTAGTTTTTCCTACTGTATTCATGGAGCTTAAGGACATTGGGGACACTGCCGATACTTGTGTTGAAGTTAAATCTTGCTGTGGATGCTGAACTTCCCTAAGATCCAATTCCGAATTTCGTGGGGTTGTTTTTGCATCCTGACCCTTGGGAGTCAGATCTTCTTGTGACCCTCTTACGGTTGAGCCTGAACCGGGCAGCTCGTTGGTTTGGAGACTCAAGTTACAGTTGGGGAAGGAGACTGCGGCATTTGTTGGGTGGATTTCTTCATAAAGAGTGGAAAATCCTTTACTCCCTTTCCACTTTTTCTTGCATCTTCCTTCGTTGGGCTGCCTTGGGAATACATTAGGGTAGGAGCCTCAGTTGCTCGGGTGAGGTGCAAACCTGTTCAGGCGTTAAAACCGACAGCCCCTCGCGTTGTGGGGAAGCAGTGATGGAGGGGGACTCATCTTCAAAAATCTCCGGGGTACTATTCAGATCAGAGGAACTAGAATGATTTCCCTTATCTTTTTCCTTATTGGCCCGAAGCGCACATTTTTTCGCCAAAGCCTGGCATGTTTTAGCTTTGAGGCGGGCTGCAGTCGCAGCATCTATTTTGCTGGATTTATTTACAATAGATGCATCTTTCTGGGGTTTAACCATTGTTGTCATTTCCCCTCTTTTTCTTTCTCCTTCTCTCTTCTTTGCCTTTATTAAGGTTACTTTTCTGTTTCTTCTTCTCCTTAACCACAGTTGTTCAAGTACTTATAAATCCCCCCTTTTCTTTTAAAAAAAAAGCCTCCTCAGTGCTTCAAGTCCCGATTTTTCTAGCCGTAGCTGGTATGTAAACAACCCCTCCTCACTTCGCCTCCTCACCTCCTGAGCACTGCCTTAGCTGTCTCTCCTCTTCTCCCCTTTTTTTTGTTTTGCTTGACATCTCGAAAATCCTCCTCTAGTTTAAGCACACCGGTGCAGGAAATGAGCAAACTCCAGGTCGCTGACCCCCAAGGGCTCCGCTCCGCTCAAGTTAAAATGACAAAGCAGGGAAGCAGGGAAAAGCCGTGCCGCAGCCCCTCAGATTCACGGGCTCTCCCGGGCTCTTACAAATGCTATTCCGCACGTCGGCTGCCGGATTGACAATCCCAGCCGATCACCATGTTGGAAGGGGGGGTGGGGCAGCGGTCACTCACAGCTATCCGGAGGCGTGGTCATCCATAGCCGTCCCTTTCTATGCCATTCTTAACAGAGAATCATTTAGAGTATTAGGTAAACAATAATCCAAATCACATGAATAAACACATGAATAAATTACTAGAGGAGCTGTTCATGGTTCACCTGTGAATAAAGAACAATTGATAGACAGAATATCAAACAATGTCAAACATTCACCCCAGTACAGAGATCTGGGCAAAATCCGTAATTATTTTGCTCCCCATGCCATTCCAGTTTAAACACAGCCATATGCAAATGAGTCTTGATCCTGCTCCCCATGGGAACAGTCTAACCTGAACTGCCAGGCCAAATCCTCCCGGGACTGGAAACAGGGATCCGGGGACTGATTTTGAGGTGTCACCCTTCATCAGCCAGACTAACTTCACTCCAGCGGCAATGGAGAGCATGGAACCCGTGTCTGGGCATACCAGTCTCACTCGGGGTGACAAATGAAAAATTAACAATTGATGGACAGGATGTTGACCAATGTCAAACCTTCACCCCAGTACAGATATCATATGGCTGGGTCTAAACTGGGCTGGAATGGTGAGCAAGAATTGATGGATTTAACACAGATCTCTTGACTGGGATAAATGTTGATTTGTTCTTCATTCCGCCCATCACTTGTGTGTTTCATGGTTCACCTGTAGCAAAGAAGATGCAGTGCAGTAGAGATTAGAGAAGTCCATTGAAAGCCAAATGTGTCATGCGATTACATTTTAAAAAGCAAGTATTTCTTGGTGATGTGGCTATGTATTCAGGAGAGAAGGAGTAGTGTAGGCATGGCTAATATAAAACAATCCTGGCACCAGTCTGCAAATGTCCTAATGTAGTTAAAGATGCAGAATACACCAATATTCCATGGGTACACAGGATCTGTTTGTTTGTCAGGGAGAGACAAAGTTCAAGATTCCAATAGGGTAAGTCTTTAGCTCAGCTCCCTAACCAGCAGTCAGGGACTATAAACCATGATGTAGGCAAATGGTGAGGTAATTTCTGATAACACACCATCGTAGAGAGCACTACTATAAACATCATCCCTTCCCTGATGTTTGCTGCAACATTTGCAAGAGAAATGATCGAGGGAAGAACACTTAAGATATTTAGGTAATGATTGGTCAATTTGCCTAATCAGATCTAAATAGCAAGAAAGCTATTGCCTATAACTGAATCCCTTACTAGATTCTCTAACGTCTTGCTAGGATGTGTCTCATGGCAAAAGCAGTTTAAAATGAGTTACTTCTCAGGGCATAATATATCATTTAGCAGAACGGGTATCACACTATTACAGAATCTGTTAACCTAAAAGACAAGGAGACAAAAACCAATACGAGAAGAAGAAAAGGTTAATTCAATTCAATTATAATTAGAGTTCATTATTCAAATTCTCAATAATAAGATAACTTCAATATCAAAAATTATACTTGGGGTTTTAATGCCAATAAATATTTTAGCAAAACAACAAAGAAGGGAGGGTAGAGGTCATCAATAGAACCTACATCCAGTGAAACTATATATAAACAACAAGGTTCTATCCCTATTATATTTAATTTTATGTTTTTTAGTGAAATTTTATACTCGTGGCATGATGTTATTAGCTAACCACTGAATGCGGGGAAAGCACTATGTGTTTTTAAATACCCCTCACACACTATGAATCCCATAGTGTCATGCTTCATCATAGGGGTCTCCCGACCCTCTATGGGCGGGGCGTGCTTTGAGCTACGACTACGGGGGAGCACTTGATTTTGTGAAAATATACTATGTGTGTGATTGGTGTGAGTTATCTAGGTGGTGTATAGGTTGTGCAATAGAGAAAATAAATAAAAAATTCCCTGGCTAGTAGAAAAAACAGACTTTATTCGTATCTCTGGCTGGGATCGTTAAAAAAGGGGTTAAAAGGAGAGAGCAAAATCTAGTTATGTTGTACTCTCTACTTGGTCAACATGTTTTATGAGCAGTCCCCCACTGCTTCACTCATCAGGACCTATTGTGATCCCTACTGCACTATAGGATAATAATTTATATGTTGTATGCCTATTTCACAACAAGCTGGCCGCAAAAACAGGCTGGTCAGCTGAAAAAAAAATATGTATCATAAGAGGTTGATTGGCCTCTTAAAAAGTTTTACCGAAGCGGTATCTGTGGGAAAAGAGTGGAGACAAAAACACACAAAAATGAAAAATGAAAAAGAAGACAAATATCATTGGGTTGTCAATATCACAAATTATCAATACGTGGAATCGTTAATGAGACGGATAAGCATATTTCTGGTTGCCCTGTAATGAAGAAATGCAGATGCTGTGATATATTTTTCACGATATATTTCTTGTGCTACGTTTCTCCGCTGTGTCAGAGGAAAAACACATGCTGTGATATATTTTTATGAAATACTGCGTGCCTGGTTTTCCATACAGCATATATGCATACATTGATGTATTTAATTTTAAACCACTTAATTTTGTGAATTTCTGTTAGCGTTACATAAAGTTAGACAAACATCACATACACACACATATTGAATCACTGAAAACACAATCGCTGTATTTCCATGTGTACGTCATGGCATCTTGTAGGGATTTTTTTTTTCTTTAAATAGACATACTTGGGAGCGGATGGTAATTGCTCCTGTTTTGAAAGAATGCATACTTTTGTTTTCATTAACCGTCCCCCATGAATCAGCGCCGGGGTGGGGGAGGGTTCTTTTGAATTTTTTTTTTTTTCACAACCAAATTTTTGAATTTTTAATACACTGCAACAAAACGTAAATCATGGTTTTGGTGAGGTGCCCTTGGAGACTGGTAAATAACAGCGTGAAGACTCGAGTCCAAAAAAACCTATCACAGCATTTTGCCTGGTGGTTTAACGACTTGGCAAAAGTCAGACTTACGTGAATACCAATGTTCCCTAATCCGTCCATGAACCTCCATGCTGCTTCGTGGTGTGAAGCATTGGAGGTTTGTTCACAGTATTTATACTCTTGACAGTTGAACAATTGCAATCCTAATTGCCCTGATCGTTTACACCGGCTGTGTTGTCAGCATGCTCTCGGTGTGGTGCCTCACATTGACGCTGCTTCGCCCATGGGTTTAGGTTGAAGAACTAGGCCGGCAACAAAAATGGCCGACCTTACTAAAACATCTGCGATGTTCCATTGAAACTATTTCCTGTTTTGCCACTAGAAACTAACTAGACCGGCAGCAAACATGGCCGACCTTACTGGAACCTCCGCAATGTTCCTTAGAATCCATTTCCTGTTTCGCCACTATGTCTTGTCAGGAAGCTTTTGCGGATGGGTTTCTCAATGTGAGCAAATAAAAATAGAAATCAGTTGTATTTATGAAACTGCTTCTCTTGCTGGCTGTGAGGCAAACAACCTTGTCACTCATGTCTACGACATATGTGTATGTAAAACAAAAAAATGCCCAGGATTTTGATTAGCATATTTGGGTCAAATAAAAGAAAAAAAGAGGGGGGTTGTTATACCTAAAGGTTAATCAAGACTCAAGTTATGCCATGAGGTGGGCGGCATGTTTGGTTAAATTGTAGCAAAAATTGATTGGGGGAGGACCAGTTATCTGTGAAAACTCAGGTTATGCAGTGAAACAGCTATATTCACTGTCTATGTGAAAAACGACCAGTCACTCCCTTGCTGGTGGGTTTTGTGGGTGGTCATGGATTATGATTTACCATTGGCTCCAGGAAATTTCGTCGTTGAGCCCTCTCTCATTGCTCTTTATGCGATTCACCCAGCGCTGCTCTTTTTTCAAATAGGTGTTTCTCATTGGGTATCTATTCGATCACAGTCCAATAGATGTCGTTTGCAGTGTGTTTTTTCTCTAAAAAGTGCAATGCCATCTTGGTTGTACTTCTCTTACAATTGATGTTGCTTTTATGTTCGCCAATTCTTGTTTTTACTGGTCTCGTGGTCATTCCCACATATTCCATAAGACATGGGCACCTGATCAAATACACCACACTGGCAGTGTTGCATGTGGTGAAAGTTCATTGTTCCCACTTGGTGCCGTTTTGGAACACTATTTCTTTGCTTTTGGTGGTTAGGCTACAGACCTTTCATTTGCCACAGGGGTGATGTCCATGGATGTTGCTCATTGTCAAAGATTGCCCTGATATCATCTGTTTCTTCGGTCTTGTGTGCACGACCATGTCTCGAATACTCTGTCCTTTTCTGTGTGAAAAAATAGGTTTCGGGAGATTTAGTCCACCACTATTGAGAATCTTCCAATGTCTCGTTATCAATTTAGTTATTTCATTTGATTTGGTGTTGTAGGTGGTTATACAGAATGGGCGCCATTCATCTTGTTTCTGAAAAGCAGGTTCTAACAGGCTTTCTCTACAGTTGTTTTGTGCTCTCTTACAGGCCTTGTTGATCACCCTCTCCGGGTATTGTTGTGCCTGTAATTTCTGCTTCAGATCATCAGATTGCTTTTTGAAATCTGCCACCTCGGTACAATTTCTTCTCAAACGCAGATTGTCCCTGAGGTGTCTGGGGTGGAAGCTTTGGTACATCAGTAAGCAGTTTTTTGATGTCTCCTTAAAATGGGTCGTTGTTTTTAGTCTGCCATCCATTGGTGAAATGTTCAGATCCAGGAATATCAAGAGTTTCTTAGTGATAGTACCAGTGAATTTCAAAAAATCATCATGGCAGTTGAGCCAGGTGATAAACTGTTGAGCTGATCTTTCGTCGCCATTCCAGATAATAAAAATATCGTTGATATATCTCTTCCAAATTTGGATCTGGTCATGAAATGGGTTGTTCACATACAAAATTCTTGTTGTCTCTAGATGGTGTACATAGAGACCAGCAATGCTGGGAGCAAAGGTGCTCCCCATGCTGGTCCCATGCTTCTGGAGATAGAGTGTGCCTTCATATTCGAAAAAGTTTTCTTTCAATGCTAAGCTGCAGCACTCCATCACGACATTCCTTGGTGTCTGGTACTCCCAGTCTATGCCGAAGAGGACTTCCTCTATTATGTTTAGAGTGTCCTCGTGTAGGAAGGGTGGTGTAGAGGCTTTCCATATCACAGCTTATCAGTAGCTGGTTGTCTATTTCCAGATAGTCTGATTTTTGCCAAGTCATTAAACCACCAGGCAAAACGCTTTGAGATTTTTTTTGGGCTCGAATCCTCTTGCTGTTATTTACCAGTCTCCAAGGGCACCTCACCAAAACCATGATTTACGTTTTGTTGCAGTGTATTGAAAATTCAAAAGAACCCTCCCCCACCCCGGCGCTGACTCATGGGGCACAGTTAATGAAAACAAAAGTAGGTATTCTTCCAAAACATGAGCAATTACCATCTGCTCCCAAGTATGTCTATTTAAAGAAAAAAAAATCCCTACAAGATGCCATGACGTACACATGGAAATACAGCGATTGTGTTTTCAGTGATTAAAAGTGTGTGTGTATGTGATGTTAACTTTATGTAACGCTAACAGAAATCCACAAAATAAGTGGTTTAAATACATCAATGTATGTATATATGCTGTATGGAAAACCAGGCACGCAGTATTTCATAAAAATATATCACAGCATGTGATTTTCCTCTGACATAGCGGACAAACGTAGCACGAGAAATATATTGTTAAAATTATATCACAGCATCTGCATTTCTTCATTACAGGGCAACCAGAAATATGCTTATGCGTCTCATTAACGATTCCACGTATTGATGATATGTGATATTGACAACCCAATGATACTTGTCTTCTTTTTCATTTTTTATTTTTGTGTGTTTTTATCTCCACTCTTTCTCCACAGATACCGTTTTGGTAAAACTTTTTAAGAGCCCAATCAACCTCTTATGACATATATTTTTTTTCAGCTGACCAGCCTATTTTTGCGGCCAGCTTGTTGTGAAATAGGCATACAACATTGAAATTATTATCCTATAGTGCAGTAGGAATCACAATAGGTCCTGATGAGTGAAGCAGTAGGGGACTGCTCATGAAACATGTCGACCAAGTAGAGAGTACAACATAACTAGATTTTGCTCTCTCCTTTTTTCCCCTTTTTTAACGTTCCCAGCCAGAGATACGAATAAAGTCTATTTTTTCTACTAGCCAGGAATTTTTTTATTTATTTTCCCTATTGCACAACCTATTCACCACCTATATCCCTCACACAAATGATACACATAGTCTACTTTCACAAAATCAAGTGTTCCAGCGTAGTCGTAGGTTGAAGCACACCCCGCCCGTAGAGGGACAGGAAGACCCCTATGATGAAGCATGACACTATGGGATTCATAGTGGGTGAGGGGTATTTTAAAAACACATAGTGCTTTCCCGCATTCGGTGGTTAGCTAATAACATCATACCACAAGTATGAAATTTCACTAAAAAGCATAACATTAAATATAATAGGGATAGAACCTTGTTGTTTATAAATAAATATTTTAGTTCATTAAAGCCGGGAAAGCAAGTAGCATGAGATAGCAAAACCTACCTGTAAAGCATTTCTTTAGTACGCGTTAGATTAATGTAAGTGGTAAAGAGAGAAAAATATTATAAATCTCACCAGATAGATGACAAAGTAGTTAAGTGTGTGGCAACTACTATCAAAGTAGAAATGCCATACATACCTGATATAAATGGAGAAGCATTTTGAGCAAAACAATAGACAATAATACAGATTCCTATTGATTATTGGGATTAGTCAATATTTCTCTTAAATAACTTTAACAGTTGAAACTGAAGTTTCGATTACAAGTTAAGGGGGTATTACGTTTGGTAATAAATTTGAAGAATCATGAACATTTGCAAAGGAAACAGTATTGGAAAGGCAATTGAGAACTTGGCTCTATTTCCCTACTGATGAAAATTCTCAATTTAAGCTCATTAAAAAGGATTGAGTTGAGTATAGTATCCAATTTATCAAATACTAAGTAGCAATTTGCGTTTTGTGGTCATTGCCAAAACTGCATTACAAAAGGCCAACCCTTATACATCTGACACCATTAAAACAGGCAAAGAAAAAAGCTCCCCTTGGAGAATCTATGTCTCACACCACAGATCATTCAATCAATCACACCACTCAATTCTATCACATGTGTGTCCAAAACGGACCTTCTTATTCACAACAAGTACCACCAAGGAATGAAAATTACACAAAGTTTTAATGTCATATGTTCAGCGTTATCATTTGAGTCATATTTACACTGAATAATAGCAAAATACATATGTCACTGCGTAAAATATATAGCACATCAAACGGATTTAAAAGCAATACATTGCTAACAAACCCAATTACGGCACAAAGTAAATGCCCACAAATGCACGAAACAATATATTTATACATAAAAACAAATAGGAGAACAACACTAAACAGTACTAGTATGTCTTGGGTTACATAAGGTGCCCCGCAGGCGCAAACAGCGTTTTCACCTGCTTTGGGTGCCCTGGGCACTTTGGTATTATAGAAGGGGGCGCAGATGCTTGTGCATCCCCTTCTTTAATACCGATAGCACTGGCGCACTTAAAGTGGCAGCTCTATCAACAGCCGGTGTTCCTTATTGGCATTGGAGCGTGCCCCATGCAAATGAGGGAATTCCTTTGACTCTGCTCCCGCGCCATATTACAGATGCGGGCCCATTTAAAAGGTGGCGCACCGTCACTGTGCCAACTGGGAGCAGCCCTCTGCAGGGGGTAAAGAGGGTCCCATTGACCCCAGACATCCCCTTGCAGGCGGGTGGAGTCACTGACTGCACCCGCCTGCAAGGGAATCTCAAATCTTCTTTGAAATTGCAATTGGGTGCTGCCTGCACTCTGAAAACATGGAGCAGCTGCTCCCTGTTTTCACATGAATATGCTGGCCCCAGGGTAGCGCAAGTTCGTGGCTGCCGGCAGGACAGCACATTCATCATAATGGGGCGCATTTACATTGTTTGCGCCCGGCGCACCTTTTTAATTGTGCGCTGGGCGCAAACAATGCCAATACGTAATATGGCCCCTGTTTGTTTTGCTTATCTGGTTAATAATATAAAACACTAGTACTGATGAAGCAAATAGTTATCTCGCTGTTAGAAGGATTCTGCAGAAGACAAATGTCTATGTGTTTTGGTGGATCAAAAAGTATTTAACTACCTTCTTCATGACAGTGTAAGTAAGTACAAGTCTCCTAGTCAAGTCAAATAATGCAATATCTATTAAAAAATACATATAACAAAAATTATTTGAAAAAAGTGAACAATAATGCATGAATTCTCCATGTAAAATTTAGCCAAGTCATACTTAAAAATTGAACAAAGGAACCTCATTGAATGAAGAACATCATAGTTCTTTATATTTCATACTAAACCATCTCTGTTTTTTCTGCCCAGGGCTAGAGCCTCCCACCTCAGATATAACCAGTGTAAAATAACACCCTTCAGTCACCATCAATGAAGGCCCCATAGAGGTGTCAGTCTCTCACCACCATTCATACATTACCACTCAATGCTGGGCAAAAATAAACTTGCCCTATAAACCCACCAAACTCTAAAGTTCCAAAGTCATCAAGTTGGACTTAATCTTCCTTTGAAGTTCTGTAAGTCCTAGTTAGAAACCCCAGACCTAAAACCTTCCACTGGTCACAAAACTGTCCTCTGTAAAGAAACATAAATAAACATGTAGTGGTCTGTAAACAATTTATTTCTTTTGTACGGCCCTTTACACATGGGCTCCTTTTTTACATTTTGAGGGGCATGTAGCTTATACAGAAAAGGGGAGACACGCTTCCCAAAGTTAGGAATTCTTCTAGGGGTCCAGGGATGCTAAATCTCCTGTTTCTCAAGTTCCTCAAGGTTTTGATACTGCATACCCTTAGAGTGATATAATGTCATAAATATGTAATTTAGGTAGTAAAATACCCTTTATGAGTAGCTGACCTATCTTGTAAAAACTCAATTAGTTATTTGTATACCTCTACCCCAAGGGCTCCACAGAATGTTTACGGTCCCCTGCTTGGGTTAGTATGGCAGTATTTAGAATTTATGTTGTTGAAAGCCAAAAAGGAATAGGTAACACTAGCTCTTTTCTCCGGATCTATGACAGAATTTCGACTACAAAAATATCGACCTACAAGAATATCGAGTCAACAATATCGATGGCAAAAATATCGACATCCTATCTACAACATGGTAAGTACAAAAATATCGAAAAAATAATATCGTTGTAAAAAATATTGATGTTAAAAATATCGATTTTTTTTTAATATATATAAATGTAAAAGTAAGTATATAACACTAATAAATAAAATATACATATTTAAAAGTATCTAATAATGTTTAAAATTAATAAATAAAATATATATATTAATAATACATTAATTAAATATATACAGTAAATATATAATATATATGTACTGAACAATAAGTATTAATAATTAATTTACTAATTTCTAAATTAATGAAATATATTCTAATGTACTAATACATGTACAAACATAAAACAATAACATACATAAAATGTAAGTAATATAAAAAATAAAATAAACATGTGATATTTTAACAATTAATTATATAAAACGTTGGATAGCGTAAAGGTAAAAATTACTATTCCTACTCCAGAGAGTGGAACAGTAGGGAAAGCGTTTGATAGCGTAGGGATAAAATTACTATTCCCACTCCAGAGAGTGCAACAGTCGAGAAAACTGACCCTAAACCCAAAAACCACCCCTTTACCCACGAACTGAAAACTGACCCTGAACCCTAAAAATACCCCTTTACCCAAAAACTGAAAACTGACCCTGAACCCTAAAAATACCCCTTTACCCAAAAACTGAAAACTGACCCTGAACCCTAAAAATACCCATTTACCCAAGAACTGAAAACTGACCCTGAACCCTAAAAATACCCCTTTACCCAAAAACTGAAAACTGACCCTGAACCCTAAAAATACCCCTTTACCCAAAAACTGAAAACTGACCCTGAACCCTAAACATACCCCTTTACCCAAAAACTGAAAACTGACCCTGAACGCTAAAAATACCCCTTTACCCATGAACTGAAAACTGACCCTGAACCCTAAAAATACCCCTTTACCCATGAACTGAAAACTGACCCTGAACCCTAAAAATACCCCTTTACCCATGAACTGAAAACTGACCCTGAACCCTAAAAATACCCCTTTACCCATGAACTGAAAACTGACCCTGAACCCTAAAAATACCCCTTTACCCAAAAACTGAAAACTGACCCTGAACCCTAAAAATACCCCTTTACCCATGAACTGAAAACTGACCCTGAACCCTAAAAATACCCCTTTACCCATGAACTGAAAACTGACCCTGAACACTAAAAATACCCCTTTACCCATGAACTGAAAACTGACCCTGAACCGTAAAAATACCCCTTTACCCAAAAACTGAAAACTGACCCTGAACCCTAAAAATACCCCTTTACCCATGAACTGAAAACTGACCCTGAACACTAAAAATACCCCTTTACCCATGAACTGAAAACTGACCCTGAACCCTAAAAATACCCCTTTACCCAAAAACTGAAAACTGACCCTGAACCCTAAAAATACCCCTTTACCCAAAAACTGAAAACTGACCCTAAACACTCAAAATACCCCTTTACCCAAAAACCCAAAAATGACCCTGAACCCTAAAAATACTCCTTAACCCAAAGTTAAATAATATTATTTAATTAGCAATTAATAATTAATTAACAATAACAATAAAGTAAATATATTAGCACATAAGCTGTAAATAATATAATTTAATAATTAATATCATTTTTCCCCAATTAATTAATTAACGGTAACTAAAAATTATATATATATAAATAAATTACTCTAATAATGTAATTAACTAACTAATATTATTTAATTACTAATTAATTACTAATTTAAAATATGTACAAAATTATATTAATTAATTAACTAATTAATATTAATTATTTGCCAATTAATTAGTTATAAATATTTAAAAACATATATTAATTAATTAATTATTATTAAATTACTCCCCACCCTATTCCCCTATAAACCCACATCCCGCTACAGAAAATATATATCAATTAATCAATTAATTATTTCCCAAATAATCAATATTAATTAGCAAATAATTATAATTAATTAATTAATCCTACTAATTATTAATCAACTTACCATAATTAAATTACTTCCCACCCTATTCCCCTATAAACCCGCAACCCGCTCCGGTACTAAAACATCAAATTTCCTTATAAATTTCTATATTATTATAGAAAATGTATACACATATAATAGTAATTATTTTAAATACTTAAATTAAACATATAACACATACATAATAAAAAACTATAAAATAATACAAATATCAATATTAGTGTCATCGAAATTATTAACATCGATATATATGCTATCGATATTACTAACTTCGATATTACTTACATCGATATTAAGTATTTCGATATTACTTACCTTGGGTCGATATTCTGTCCTACGATATTCTTGCCTTCGATATTATGCTCCTTCGATATTTCAGACTCGATATTATGGTAGGTCGATATTTCCAACTCGATATTTTGACTGTCTACCCTTTTCTCCATTAATCTTTGTAAGCACCATGAAAGAACATGGAGAAAGGACTTTGCAACCTCTGAGAAAATTAAATACAGAGACGCCGTCAACACCTACGAAGCAGAGATTAGATCTGCCCAATCTGACTACTTTGCAAATAAAATTCAATCAGCGACCAACTCCCCTGCAAAATTTATAAAATTACCAAAACTCTCTCACAACCTCCCGAACTCCCATTACCCCCTAAAAATGCTGTAGGTCATTTATTTTATTTTATGTTATATTCTTATATAGCTCCTGAATAGACCCCCGAAGGGGTATCTCCGCGCTTTTGCCAGTAAGAATATGACTCCAGATAGCCGTGTTCAGGGGGGAGGTAGTACATATTGCAAAGGAAGACTTAATTACTAGTGAATAAGTGTGTTTTTAAGGTCTTCCGAAAGGCCAGATGGCTAGTGAGTGATCTCAACTCAAGAGGTAGAGAGTTCCAGAGCACTGGTCCCGCATGGGCCTGCACTCGGCCTCCTTGTCTGGACTTCTTAATTCTGGGTACCTGCAATAGCTGCAGATTACTGGATCGCAGGGAACACCCAGGAGCATATGGCTGAAAGATTTTGGCCAGATATTTTGGGCCTTCGCCTATCACACTTTTGTGAATGGTACATAGAGTCTTAAACTGTACTCGCTTCCTCACTGGTAACCAGTGGAGTCTGGTCAGCAGGGGGCGAGAAGGAGTCCTAGGGGGAACATTCAGGACAGTCCTTGCAGCCGTATTTTGGATTACCTGTAACTTATTAAGTTGACCTTCATTAGCTCCTAAAAGAAGACAGTTACAGTAATCCACTCTGCTGATGACTAGCGCCTGCACAAGTATTTTCCTGTGGCAATCTGGCAGATAGGGAAACACTCTTCTTAGCATCCCAATTGCCCGAAAGCAGGTACCAGCCACTAGGTTTACGTGGTCTTTAAATGTGAGTGTCTGATCTAATAACACTCCCAAGTTTTTTACCGTGCTCTTAGGGCTGGGAACAGGTCCTAATTCTAAGGGCCACCATTCAGGTGACCAGTGTGTTGCCGCCTGTCCAAACAGCATGACCTCTGTTTTCCCTACATTACACTGAAGACAGTTTGATGACATCCACTCTGATATTGCTCTCATTCCGTCTGCAAATGATCTTTTTATTGCAGGTGTCAGACTTTTAAAAGGAAAGAGGAGTTGGGTGTCGTCGGCATACGACACCGGGGTAAACCCAAATGATCTTGCTAAGTTGGCCAAGGGGGCCACGAACACATTGAATAGTGTCGGGCTTAAACATGAACCCTGTGGCACTCCCTTGTTGAGCTCCCTGTAGGTGGATTTGTGGGAGCCCAGCCTAACTTTTCGGGAGCGGCCAGATAGAAAACTCTTCATCCATGACAGAGCCACTCCCTCCAAGCCTACGTCCCTTAAACGATCGAGAAGCACCGTGTGAGACACCGTATCAAAAGCAGCGGAGAGATCCAACAGCACCAGAATCATAGAACTGCCCTCATCCAGTGCCATTTTGATGTTATTGGTCACTGTTTGAAGGGCTGATTTGGTGCTGTGGTTGGGCCTGAACCCAGATTGCGAGTAGTCCAGGCCCTCCGTTGCTTCTAGATGTCCTGATAGATAGGTGTTCACGTGCCTCTCTGCTATCTTGCCGATTTAAGGCAAGAGTGAAATAGGACGCAGGTTTGAGAGGTCTGTCCATGGAGATGCCGCTTTTTTCCTTATTGGGTTTACCACCGCTCTTTTCCAGTCTGCCGGGACCTGTCTTTTCGCAAGAGAGATGTTAATGACGCTCTGTATAGAGGGTCCCAAGAGATAAATCAGAGGGGCAACCATCTTGGCAGGGAGGAGGTCATTTGGGGACCCAGATTTAATATGGACGATGAGAGGAAGGAGCTCTGCATTGTCAATTGGAGGGAAGGATAGCAGAGGAAGTTTATTGTGCTTTAGGGGGATCGGGGATAGAGGCTTATTAATGTCACCCATGTTGTTGTTAGCCGCCATTATTCTTTCGTAAATGATGTTTATTTTGTCCTCAAAGAATAGCGAGATTTCATCGCATAGAGTCTGCGAGAAATCATCAGAGCTCTCACATGCGGCGGGTTTTACAAAATTTTGCAGAATTTTAAAGAGCTCCTTAGGACAATTACCCGCTTCTGCAAGTTGTTGCATTAGGCAGTGTTTCCTAGCTTGCTTTATATTTTTATAGTATATTGATTGAGCATCTAGGAAAACTGCTCGGGTCTCCTCAGTTTTGCTTCTTCTCCATATTTTCTCTGCTCGTCTGCATTTCCGCTTCTCTTCTCTTAGCTCATGCGTGTACCAACTTTCCTGCTGAGAGGGAGGATACTGTTTATGCAGTTTTAAAGGGGCCAAGATATCAATGGCTCGCTTAATTGAATCATTAAGTTTCGCTAACGCTATATCTAATTTTCTAATTTCTAGGTTTGGTAAAGCGCAACAGCTACCCCGGCAATGGGGTGTCCCGGCGCTGCTGTGTCCACTGCCAATATGCTGTGTCCACTGCCAATATGGCAGGTTGTGTCCAGATTTCCTGTAGTTTGTTAGCTGAGATTTTATGCCATTGACGGCGCCAGGTAGGAGGAGATGGTACTTTATTAGTGGGTCTCTTAGGAGTCAGTAATTTAAATTCTAACAGGAAATGGTCTGTCCATTGAATCTCTCTGGCTGGAAGGCAAGTTACTTTGGTACAGTTGGAAAAGACTAAATCTAGCGTATGGCCACCCCTGTGTGTAGGTCCATTATTCTGTAATTCTAGACCTAAATTTGGCCTAGGTGAGGTGGGAGTAGAAGGAGTGGCTCTGGCATGGATGAAGAGCTTTTTGACTGACCGTTATCAAGAAGTTAGGCTGGGCTCCCACAAATCCACCCTTAGGGAGCTCAACAAGGGAGTGCCGCAAGGCTCGTGCTTGAGTCCTACACTCTTCAATGTGTATGTGGCCCCCCTAGCCAACTTAGCAAGATCTTTCGGCTTCACCCCTGTGTCGTATGCCGACGACACCCAACTCCTTTTTCCCTTTAAAAATCTTACACCTGCAATAAAAAGATCTTTTGCAGATGGCATGAGAGCCATTGCAGAGTGGACGTCATCTAACTGCCTGCAGTGTAATGTAGGGAAGACGGAGGTCATGTGTTTTGGACAAGCGGCGACACACTGGGCATCTGATTGGTGGCCATTAGAGCTGGGCCCTGTCCCTACTCCCAAGAGTACAGTCAGGAACCTGGGAGTACTTTTCGATCAGCAGCTCACTTTCAAGGGCCACGTTAACCAAGTTGCTGGAAACTGCTTCCGGGCTATTGGTATGTTAAGACGTGTCTTCCCCTACATACCGGACCATCATAGAAAGACGCTTGTACAGGCTCTTGTCATCAGCAGGGTTGAATACTGCAATGGTTTGCTCCTCGGAGCAAACGAAGAACAACTCAGTAAACTGCAGGTAATCCAAAATACAGCTGCAAGGATTATCCTGAACGCCCCCCCAAGGACACCCTCACACCCCCTGCTGATGAGACTCCACTGGCTTCCAGTGAGGAAACGAGTCCAGTTTAAAACACTGTGCACTATCCATAAGAGTATGACAGGGGAGGGTCCAAAATACATGACCACGATTTTTCAGCCCTACGTTCCTGGGCGCCTTCTGCGCTCCAGTCATCAGCAGCTACTGCAAGTACCCAGAGTAAAAAAGACCAGACAAGGTGGCCGTGCATTAGCTTATGCCGGACCAATACTCTGGAACTCTCTGCCCCCGGAATTAAGATCTCTCTCCAGCCACCTGACCTTCCGGAAAACTTTAAAAACCTACCTGTACCCTACAAATAATGCCCTGTAGTTTCCTTTTAGGTGGGACACACAATTTATTCAGAACTCTCCCTGTTGCAGCAATAGCGCGGAGATACCCCTCCGGGGGTCTAGTCTGGCGCTTTATAAGAATATAAAATAAAATAAATAAAGATCCGTAAGCAGGGAAATGGATTTGGATAATGCTGGCTGATCTACATGGATGTTGAAATCTCCCAGGAGGATAAAGTCTTCTTTAGATTTGAGACAGGGAGCTAAAAGCTCTTGAAGAGTGAGCGCAAAGTCAGGGTTTAATCCTGGTGGGCGATAGACCAGAGTGCCTTTCCAGGAAGTGTGGCTAGTTAGGGCGATTTTAAAGATAATGATTTCTAGTTGAGGACTTTGATGTTGCTCGAGTATTGTGACCTTTATTTCGTCCTTGTGTATTATGGCCAAACCCCCGCCTGTTTTCACTTCTCTATCTAGATGTTTAGACTTATATCCAGATGGGATCCCCATTGCTATAGCTGTGATTGTATGGGGTTTCATCCATGTCTCGGTGAGAAAACATATATCCGGCTGAGTAGTGTTAACTAGATCCCAAACCTGGTGCTGGTGTTTGGGTAGGGATCGTACATTTAGAAGGAAACTCTTTAATCCATCTAAAGGAATGTTTACCTCTGATTTGGTTATACTATTGATAGATTGACGCCGACACTGTAGACAAGAGAAACCTCCCTCTACTCTCTGCCATGGTATTTTGGTGCAATTAATTGGCTCTCTTTTTTCCATAAGAAAATTCAAGATATTTATCTGGCCCTTCCTCCCCTCTCTGTTTTAGGAAGTGGGATTAATCCCCCTCTGATTAGAGATCAATCCCTTTTTTCAAACCCTTCTATTGACTCCATCCCACCCATGGACATGGAAATTTTAAAATTGCAATTGGAGTGCCTTAAATCTGGCTCCCCCAGTGATGCGACAACCCCCTGTTATTCATGAGCTAGTTAATAGCTTTTTCTCCCCTGGGATTGTCCCCCACTTTGGAAACAGGCTAGGGCTAGAGTCCTGCTGAAGAAGCCCACCTTGGATCCCGGAGCTCTTGCACATTATCAACCTATTTCACTACTTCCTGGGATTGCCAAAATAATTGAAAGGCACGTTAATTCTGCTCTTACTGCTTTTTTGGAAGAACATCAATGCCTACATCCCTCCCAAACGGGCTTTAGGCCCCAGCAGGGTTCTGAAACTGCATTGCTAGCAGTTTTTGAGGAGTCAAGGAAAAATCTTAGATGCCGAAGGCTCCACAGCGATTATTTTACTTGATCTCAGCGCAGCCTTCGACATGGTAAATCACCAACTGCTGCTGGCGAGACTTAGAGAGAGTGGGGTGACTTGGTATTTTATACAAATGGCTTGAGTCCTTGCTCTTGGATCGCTCCTTTTTAGTATTTGAGAACCCTCTGGATGCCATTGCAGTGTGGGATGCCGCAGGGCTCCTCTCCTAGCCCCACACTTTTAATGTCTATATCCGTGCTCTGGCCAAGATTTCCGAGACATTCGAGTTTAAGATCATCACGTACTCTGACGATACTCAGCTTATTGTGTCCCTCAATCTGTTAGACAATAATAAGTCCATCTTGGCTAATTGTTTGGAAAAAGTCTTGGCATGGATGGACTCCTCCCTCCTTAAGCTGAATGCAGCTAAAACAGAATTGATATTTTTGTGAAAGACTACCAGCCTGGAGATCAGTACCCTCTGGCCTGAATGCATGGGAGATATGCCTACCCCCAAAGACCAAGTAAAAAGCCTTGAAGTCTGGTTGGACCACAACCTGAGTTTTAAAACTCAGGCGTCTAGGGTTGCTAGCTCCAGTTACGGCATTCTTAAAATGATTAGAAGGATCTTGCCCCTCCTGCCTTTTAATGCTAGGAAACTGCTGGTTCAAGCAGTGATTTTATCAAGGCTTGATTATGCCAATGTGCTCTATTTGGTCTCCCCCTGTTCGACGATAAAAAAAAAAGGTCCAAAACTGTGTGGCACACCTTCTTATGCAAGCTCACAACAGAGAATCTGATAAACCAGACATTAAGGCACTGCACTGGCTGCCAGTTGATAAAAGAATTCAATTTATGGCCTGTTGCATTGCCCATAAATCACTGGGGGCTAGCTCACCTCTGATTCTTGAATCTTTCATCTCTCTGTATGTCCCTTGAAGACCTCTATGTTCTGAGTTGAAACATCTTGCCATTGTCCCAGATTCAATCGAGTCGGAGTGGGGGCCATCTCTTTTCTGTCATTGCTGCTAAAAGCTGGAATCAGCTGCCCGATTTAATTCGTCTTGAGGCCAATCATCTTCTTTTCAGCAAGCATCTTAAAACCCTCTTGTTTTCCTGATCTCCTCTATACTTGCAGTTTTAGGTGTGTCTTTTAGCGCTGGGAGGCCTTTGGTAGCCATGCGCTTTCATTCATTAGCAGATGCAGACAACCTGTGCCAGCATGATAGATCCTAAACTGCTACTTTCAGAAATTCGATAAAAATAGGGGACCTACCAATAGTTACAAACAACCTGAAGATATATGAACCAGTTCTACATCTTGAATCTCAACCAATGACTGTCACTCTCAGGTTATTCTTCACATAAAAAACTGCCACCATGGAGCAGCAGCATTCCCTATTGTCTGCCAGAAAACATATCCAATGGGATATCCACAACGTGCTCCAGATTTAAAACAACAATTAAACCTTTTTTTGGGGGGGAAACCTGTTTATTATTTGTTTTTCAAGTTATTTAAAAAATCCACAGTCAGCGTAGCATAGACCAACAATTACACATTACCAATGTGGTAGGCACCAAGCAGGAGCCCCCAGGAGGTGGCAGAGTGCCAAGAAGAGGCCAAAAGGAAAAGAAGGGGGAACATTCAAAGACAACACATCACTCTAGTCACTCATGATCAAGAGGAGCTATGCATGGATCCTTTCAGGTATATCGCAGAGGCGATTGCACCGTCTGCAGAAGCACACTGGCACAGACGGCGGTTGTATCTGATGAGGCTCAGCAACAGTATCTGTGTCAAGGTTCTCTGAGGTTGTGCCGCCCTCCCCTAATATGCTGATTTTATGTCACTTTCCATGTCTGCTTCATTTGTGCCCAATGTTTTCAGCATCTTTCCCTACCACTCTGAGTCTCTTTCCGCATGTTTGTCTGTGCATACTCTCTGTAGCCGACATTCCTCTTCAGCTGCCCATTCCAAATAATCAGCGCTCCGTTTCAGCACAGTTGGGGGATCAGTGTATGGCGACAAGTCGCCTTGCCAACTGAGCGTACTTGTATATAATTTTTCTCCCCTTCTTGGCAAGAGGTAACAGCCCCAACAAGCAGTGTTGGGCTTTGTGATCTACTGCCACTCTCATCACCCTACCTACGTACTTCCTGCCTTACTTCACCCCCAAAATGTCCGCAACCACACACAGTCCCATGCAACATGCCCAAGATCTACTCGGGTGTCACCACATCAGGCACAGCTCACTTTCCAATAGGATAAACACTGTGTAAGCGGTGTGCGGTCAAGTAGACCCTATAGAGAAAGTAAAAGTGTACTAACTTAAAACTGCCATTGCTAGCTACACCCCACACCAATGCATGAGCCCTATGCCACTTCCCAACCGTTAGAGGTGATTCCAACTCCTCCTCCCAGGCAGCCCGTTTCTGAGTGGTGTTTGACTGCCTATCATTCAATCAATTAATACATATTTATGCCTGCCTATCAATCTTTAAGGCTATAATCATTCTGGAAATTATGCAAATGTAGGACTGCAGCACATGGAATTGCTTTGGTTCCTCCGGAAAAGAGTACCACATTTCATGGGCTGTGCTAGGGATGCCTCCATATTGCAACAATTATCTCCTATCAATGCCATAGTGGTTTTCGACCTCCCCCTCTGCCATAAATAAACCAGTTCATAAAAGATATACCTATGGTCCAGCAGCCTTCCTCCAGCCACCCAGAGACATCAATGGAATTTCAGATGTGAATGAATGGTCTCAACCACCAGATCGGGAAGATCTGAGCATAAGGTTCTCCCTTCAAAACTTTCGTGACTGCCCTTCCCCACTCGTGGGCCACCTGGCGAATGATAAACGTGGTCCTCTCTGGCAACCTGCTGACACTCATCAGCAACGTGGGAAGGCCTGACACCTCGGTGGATCCCGGAAGAAATTCCTGCTTCCAATTCTGTCCCTCATCGCACCACATAGCTTCATATTGCTATAAACCTGATCATCTAGTGACCTTCTGTCTTGAGGCTCACATTGTGGAATTGACTTAAAAAAATATAAGGTCATTTTTCCAGGTCCTGAGGATAACCTGAAATAACTCCTGGGTTTGAAAAGCGTAGACCAATTGTTAGGTCCAAACAAGTATTGATTTCTGAATTGACAGAATCAGGTCTTGAACTTAATACAATAAACAAATAATGAATGTAGGGTTTCTATGACCTGAATACAACACTGTTTGGCCTAAGTATACCCTGAGCTTGCATTGTTTTGTGGTATATTTTTCTTTAATTCTTCCTTGGGTTTTCCAACTTTTCCTTCTTTCTGCCTTTAGTGATTCATGGATTTGAGCTTGCTCATTTCGTGATAACATTTTAATACTTGTATTTGTGATGTTTCTCTGCTTTTGTAAGTGTTAAATGTTTGTTGTGGTCTTAAAGAAATGTATACATTCATGCAAATAATCACATGGATTGTTTCTACCTTCACCAAAAAATGAAATGAAAACATAAGAAGTAAAATTCTTTAAAAATAAAAAATATTGATTTATCATTCAATCATGGCAAGTGTCACGCGTGATTGGTGCAAGTGATGAAAAATACATTTCAGTATTGGCAGTGGTTTGATGTATTATTTATTATGGACATTAAATTAGCAGCTTGTATTTTGACAGATAATGGGATGTGAAGACCCAGATTTACTATTGAATACATGGGTGCTTGTGCAGCTCAAGGGGGCGCTTCATTATGCGAATGGCAGTGCTGAACAACTTTTGCGTGCAAAATAAATGTTTCTCCTAAAAGTTTACATCAGCACAGGTCTAAACGCTTTGCATTGTGTAGCACCAAACCCCTGAGCAGCTATGTAAAGGTGCCATTGCTGGGTATGTACAGCGTAAACACCATGTAAATCCTCCGACGACACCCAGCTGGTCTTTTCTCTGGAAGAAAACAACGCGGTCTCGCTGGAGATATTTCATCGCTGTATGGCAGCCACAGCAGATTGGCTACGGGCCAACTCCCTCCAATTTAACAGCTCTAAGACGGAGGTGCTCCACTGCTCCAGTGATCGAATTCCGCGGGTTCTTCCAGAGAACTTCTGGCCCACCACCTTTCCTGAACCAGGAGCGGCGGCGGAATCAGCTCGCAACTTGGGGGTAATCTTCGGCCCACGTAAACAAAACCATTGTTACGTGCATGATGCTGTTACGCATGCTGCGTAAAGTTCTGCCCATTCTCCCCGCCCTGGCCAGGCCAGAGGTAGTCCGCAGCACTATTCTAAGTGGTTTAGATTACTGCAATGCGCTACTTCTGGAGGCCCCAAAAAATCTGGTGGGGAAGCTACAACGGGTGCTAAACATGGCCGCGAAGTTGGCTCTCTCGCGCTCCAGGTCTAGCTCTTCCACTCTTGATTTAAGAGACCTGCACTGGCTCCCGGGGCATCTGCGAGTGGTGTACAAGGCCGCGTGTTTGGTGTTTAAGGCAGTTCACCAACAGGGCCCAGTACCACTTCGTGACATGTTTGCTTGGTACTCTGCCTCGCGGCCCCTTCGTTCATCTTCGGCTAATTTGTTGGAGGTCCCGAGGTTCCAGAGAGTCAGGATGGGTGGCCGCTCATTTAGTGTTGCAGCGGCCAGACTTTGGAACTCCCTGCCTCTCTCTCTGAGAAGCCACAAGAACTACCTACCATTTAGGAAAGCGCTGAAAACGCATCTGTTTCCCAAAACTGCCTGAGCAGTGAGTTGTGTAACCGTCCCAAAGTTCAAAGCGCCAGGATGCCCTCTGGGTGACAGGCTGCGCTTTACAAGTACACAAATAAATAAATAAAATAAATAAATAAAATCCAAACCTACTAAAGTCATGCAACCTGTCTTTGCAAGGAACCCTAATGCTAAACGATAACATCTGCAAAGAGTAGTTCCATGATATTTCAACTCGTAATGTGGAATAGCTGTGAAATAACACATTTTTACGTGCATTAATTAACCTTGGACCGTTCTCTACATGCAGAAATGTGCCCCCTAGGGTGTGACTTGAACACAAATGTCTCACAAAATACCGTGCATCGGCATTTGCACCGAGTCTGGATGCTTGGCATGGTTCTAATGTGGCATTTTCAGCGCAAGCCTGACGAATGATATAATTGAAAAGCAACTCTTTTTATATAGGGCGCTGTAAAAAAGTCATTTTGTACAGTTCTGTAGAACTTCCCGCTGTCAATGATAAAAATATATTATAAAAAGTAACAACATCTCCACTTCGCTGTTCGTCTCCACTTATAGCATTCAGGTGGCATGTCTATTTTTTGCAGTAAGCCACCGTTTTGGGCCAGTACACCCGTTTTTTGCACCTTTAGCAAATCCTTCTATTTTAAGCTCTAAAAATTCAGGCACCTTCCTAATGAGTCTGTAATTAAATTGAATATCATAAAACTGAATCGTGGTTGACTTTGTTTAATGGTGAATTTATGTAAGCTGTTTAATGAGCTGAAATATTAAATATCGTGTTCTTCCGAATGTCTGTAGTAAGACTTTGGGTAATGAGCAGTGACTAATTGAAATTCAGACTATACACTTTATGTTTGAGGAAGCCACATTCATTTTTCTGAGGAAACACAGTTGCGACCATGACCATTGTCAAGGTTTGCAATAACCAGGGCTTTTGCTTAAAAAACTGGGGAGGTCTTTTCAAGAGACGTGGCCTATATACATGTGGGAGTTCCTTACAAGCATATCAACTAAAATCCTATGCTTTCCATAGCATGCCATCATGCCAGTATTTTATGGCTTTCTATGAGCTTTTTGTTTTTGCATTTCAAATAATAACATAAATGCACCTAAAATAAACCAAATAGTTAGACCAGACACCCTTGGCCTGGTATGCCCCCAGACGTTTTGCCTTCAATCCTCCATTTTTGCTGAACTGTTTGTTGCATTAGGACTCCGTGCACTTTATCCCTGCTAACTAGTGACAAACAGCCACATGCATCATTGCATCCATTTGCGATTCCTAAATTGCTAAAATTAAGGAATCGCAATTTAGAAATCGCAAACTGCAATGCATGAACAATTCTCATTTATTTTTGCGATTCGGTATTTTTCCTTAATTGCGATTCACATTTGCGAATTGCAATTAAGGAAAACCCTTCCCATTGATTCCTATGGGCCAAAAGGCCCATGGGAATGAATGGGAAGGCATTCACATTTTGCGAATTTCAAATTGCGATTCGCAAAATGTGAATGCAATTTCAAGGGTGCAGGGTGGGGGTCCAAAGAACCCCTCCCTGCACCCCTAAAATGTAACTTTAAATGCAATTTACACACACACATGTGTAAATTAAAACTTTCAAAAATGCAATTTGTGCATATTTGAAAGTTTTCGGTAAATTAGCATGAAGTTCAACTTCATGCTAATTTACCCCTTCCAAATTGCGAATTCGCAATTAAAAAATGATCATGCATTGCATTTAAGAAATCTGAAATTGCGATTTCTTAAATGCAATCGCAATTTTAGAAATCTCAACATGGTTGCGATTCCTAAAATTGCGAAATGCATGATGCATTCCAAATTAGTCAATTGCATTCGCAAACGGCCAAAAATTGCGATTCGCACCGTTTGCAAATGCAATTGACTTTGATGCATGTGGGCAATGGTGTTCATGCTCTCACCCTTAAACATGGTAAAATGTGTATACACACAGTCAGCACATTTAATTTACTTACTTATAAGTTCCTAGAAAATGGTGTCAGATCTGACATCCTTGGCGTGGTATTCCCCCAACCATTTTGCTTTGACCCCTCCTATTTTGGGGAATTTGTTTTTGTTGGCTGTAGGACTCTGTGAACTTTACCACTGGTAACCAGTATTAAAGTGCTTGTGCTCTCTCCCTAAAATATTGTATTATTGGCCTACACCTAATCTGCACATTCCATTTATTTGTAAGTCCGTAGAATATGGTACTATATGTACCAAGAGCCTCTAGACACAATGCTGCTGGCAGGCCTGCAGCACTCATTGTGCCACCCACTAAAGTAGCATATTCAAACATCTCAGACCTGCCACTGCAGCCTGCAGTGGAGTTTTAAACTGCCATTTCGCCATGGCAAAATAGACCCTTTGCTAGGTCATTTTTTAAAATATTTGTAAGTCACCCCTAAGATAGGCCCAAAAGGTTCTTAAGGCAAGGTACGTGGTATTTAAGAAGTATGACGTGAAGTTAAGTTTTACAAGTAATTGTAGTGAAAAACCCATAAAGCTATTTTTTGTTACTGTAAGCCTATCTCTCACAAGCTAACACTAGGTTACTGTATTACAATGAATAGGTGCTAACTTTAAATTGGGAGCAGAAAGAGATATGCAGACATGCAAAATTACAATTTCTATTTCATGGTAAGATCAGGTTTTAGATTGCAACTTTGAAAATCCCACTTTTAGAAAGTTATACACATGAGAGGGGGGCCCAGTGTTCCCTTGTGGGCTTGAGAAACAGTACGGAGGCAGGTGAAAGTGCCAACAAGGGATTCCCTTGGAAGCAATGTTACTAAGGCAATTATCTGTAAGTGACATCTCAAATACATTGATTATTACTTAATATACAGAATATGGTTTGGCAATAAATAAAACCAATCAAATAGGTAGGTGTATATGTTTTCAAATATGTATTTAGTAAAGCGAATATTGAAGTGAATACAGGGGTTCTAAACAAACAAAATCTAAAGGTACATTTACAGTGTCTATTACAATGTAATCAAAGTTTCAAAGTTTTCTTACACATGACAACATAGTCTGTACCCACTTTTATACATACAACTAGAGAATTTTAGTTTTTTGATGGAAACAAGACTCGTATGGGTATGGTGAATAGACCAGTGGAAAGGAGGGTGTTCATCGAAGTCTAGGCCTCACTTGGTAAGCATCCAAGAGACCATCTTCAGGACTGTGTTATTTACATGATGATGACGATGGACCCTCTCTAGAGGTACGATTCAACAAGGATAACGAGTAGTATCTTGAAGCTAAACAGCCAAGTGTACCAAACAGCAATGGTTTCGCGAAGTTAAAGCATAGCGATTCAAACTGGTATTGCAGATCTTGATGGGAATGAATTAATGAAGATTTCTAGAGCACACAGCTACCTCTGCGGAGGTGTCCCAGTGCTGGCAAGGACTAACTCGTGGGTCATGCTAGCTGTTATGTCTGCATGAAGAGGCAAGTCTGTATTGCTCTCTGAAATTCCATTTCAGATTCCAACAAGGGTAGGTGAGGCGGAAGGTAGTTCCAGAATTTTGGAGATTGTGCTGCAAAAGATCTACCTCCCAGTCGGCCTTTGAGGATGCTTGGAACTCTTAGGAGTCACAGATAGTTGGATCTCAAGACACGATTTTGGTGGTGCAAGATGGTGGTCCCATGTGGAAGAAATGGGTACCATGGCTACTTTTCTGCAGCGAGGTTGTTCAAAGCATCAAGAGTAGCCTCCACTGTAAGTTGTTGTGATTTCTATACTAAGTGACAACACATTTGGCCGGGAAATTGTGATAAACCCAAATTTGTCGGGAGGCAGAGAGGTAGTTCAGCAAGGTTCGGTGTGTCCACATTTTGAGGTTCATCTCCACTTACCCCATAACCGATACACACCATATCCCAGTGAATCTGATGCAGCAAATAAATCAGGGTTTGATTGAACCCTGCCCCTTCCATGATGTCTTGAGTTTTAGTCAGTTTACCCTGACGAATACACAAGAGAGGTCTAGGTAAGCTAAATGAATAGACCCTCTCTTAGCCTTTACATACTTCCCTGTTGCAAGCAGAATGTTGAGACTTTTCTCCATGGTGCCGACCCCCCAGCGGAAGCCATAGTGCACCCTGGAAAGATTCATTTTCTTTCTCTTACAAACTGGAGGCTAAAATCTTACAGGAACTGTCAAATAAAAAATTGGATGGTAGCAGAACGGGAGATTCCTGTTTTTGGAACCACTTCTGCCTCCTTCAAAGAAGGAACTAGCTGACATGTTATTGCACCCCTGATTGTATTTGTTAGTAGAGGAGCCCTGAGTGAACGATTTTCCTTAAGCATCCTCTGAAACCAGAGCTTTAATAGAAGGGATTATGTTATATGAGTCACGTATTCATCTCGATGGACTGGCTAAGTAAAAATGATGCCCTCTGATCACAGGGTACAGCTTTTGCTAATTCCTCCCAGGCTTTCTTCCTGAGCTATTTCTTCCTAGAACTAGTGCTTCTTTGTAAGCCCACCTTGTAGATGTAATTTCTTCCCTAGAGTGGGGGTGTTTACAGAGAGCAATTTTAAGCTGCTTTCAAGCCACAGTACAGGCATGGTTAAAGCAGCCTTGAGGGGTTTACATTCAGGCGGGTTGAATAAAAGTAGTCTCAAAGAGAAGGAAGCATGAACAGAACAAAGGCCTCACATTAATTATTATTATTATTATTATTATTATTATTATTATTATTATTATTATTATTATTATTATTATTATTATTATTATTATTTTATTGTATAGTTAGTTAAAACCATGACAATTTTACATAAAACATCCTTCACTCAAAAATTTTAAACAAATTAACATTTCACAGAATAAAAATCATCATAAAGATCTGCGTTGTAGTGTAATGCGTTGTAAAGGTATTCGTTGTAAAGGGTCCTGCGTGGTAATAGTTGCGTTGTAATAGTATTTCGTGCTAAAAGTTGCGTTGTAACAGTTACATACCCCAGTGGTGCCACATAGACATTAAACAGTGTCGGACTAAGCAAGGACCCATGAGGCACACCACACGGGAGGGAGAAGGGGCTAGATCTGTCACTGCCAAGATCCAGCGTTTGTGTCCTACTGGTCAAAAAGGATTTGAGGAGGTCCCAGGCCTTGCCATGGACTCAGACCGCAGATAAACGGTACATAAGAACTTCATGATGGACCGTATTAAATGCGGCCGAAAAGTCCAGCATGATGAGAATCGAAGCACCCCCCTGGTCCAAGGCCTCTCAGATCTCCTCCGTGGACTTGATGAGCGCCAATTCGGTACTCTGTTCGGCTCGGAAACCAAACTGTGTGGAATCTAATAGAGCGTTGGTCTGAAGAAATGAATTGAGTTGGCCATTTATAGCTTTCTCAATCATCTTTCCTGGGAAAGGAAGATGTGAGATTATAATTGATCCTAGTAAGGTTTTGATTTCCAAAATGCAAATAAATGACATTACAAAACATCCCCTCCAACATAAATCACATTCAACATATGACAGATAATCAAAAAAACTCGAATACATCAATGTTCCCATACGTCCAACAAACAGATAGATAGTCAAGTCAAGTCAAAAGATCTTTATTCGGAATAAAAACATCCATAAAAGTACATGCAAATGCAGTTTCAAAACAGTACAGTACAATAATGACAGCTGGCGAAAAAGACATAAACCAATCGATCAATCAATTTCACAGTAACAAACAGAATGTCCCTCCTTGATAAAAACAATGTTATGTACAATTAAAAATATTTTCTAAAGTAAAAATGGATAAGGAATAGCAGCAACATTAATAGGTCCAATTCAGAAATGTGCAAAAATGCAAAATGTGCAAAAAAGAGTTATAAAGTGCATAAAGAGTGCAATGTGCGGATGTTATACATCAATATATAAACAGATAGATAATGCCAAAATGAAAATTAAAAGAATAAAAAAGAAAAACACATCCTTACATACATCCCAGTCATAATTTACATAGTGTCACCTAGTCAACATTCCGGCCACCCCCCCTCCCATCCCGTCACCATCCTACTCAGCATCATCCGTCCTATTCAATAGAAATAGACGCAATGGCTCCCAAATGTGTCTTGTTTTCAAAATTGTTGGTAATTCTTCTGCATAGGTTTCCAGATTTTCTTTACAGTAGACCAAGTCCTTTAACCAATGTTCTACTTTTGGACTATACTTCCCCCCAACGTAACCGCCACTCGTCGCGCCGCCATCAGCAAGGGCAATCTTACAAATCTCCCACTCACTCCCCTGATGTGTGGTACACAGCAAAGCAGACAGACAAGCGGAGTGCACCGTAGCTCCACAGCTACCATAGTCTTTAAGTTTCCCATCTCCACTTCCCAAAACTCATACACCTTTATACATCCCCAAGCTAGAAGTAAAAAATCTGTGTTCCCCTGCCTGCAACACGCACAACAATCAGATTCAGGAGTGTAATACACCTGATGTATATATTTAAAATGTATGATGCGTAGATTCCCATTCATAATAAGAATCCCTGTCAATTCACATTCATACTTCCAATCCTTCTCCAAAATAGGCTCATGTAGACAGGCATTTCATCTCTCCCAACTTCTGTCCGGTTCATTTATACATTGATCTTTAATCATCTTATATAATCTGAAGACCAATTTCTTGTTAGTGCCAGTGGTAGGAGCAAACTGTAATGATAACAGCATGGGAGGTTCCAGAGGGTATGTGGTGTAGTGCACCCTGGTCGCATGTCGCAATCGGTGCATTGCAAACCTGAATAGCAATGACTCATTACTAATGTATTGGAGAGTGTCCGGTCTAATAAACGACCCATCTGGATATATATCTTGCATCCGTTGAAATCCGGCCTCATGAAGCAAACGCATTGACGGCGCTTCATGGGTTACCGACAGCGCAGCATAGAGCTCTATGTACATGGCCGATGCGTATAGCGGCAGCCTTTGCGCCAAACGCCCTATCACCTGCCAGGCGGCTATGGTTGCATCCACTGCATTTATTTCAGTTCTCAGGGTTCCGCGTGTCCGGTGGGTAATCATGCTGTGCAACAGAACTGGAGAGACATCCCCCTCCCCCACCGCAACATGCGGAGTATACGCATGTGGTCTCAGCCAATAATATACGTATTGAGCCTGCACACTCAGATAGTAAGCATAAAAGTCTGGCGCTACAAACCCTCCTCTGTCTTACCCGTTAGTGGGAGTCGACCATTTCACAAAAGCATTTTTGCCGCCCCAGACTAGCCGCAATAAGAACTTTCTGATATTATGGAAAAACCCCATTGTTAATACCACAGGATGTTAATAAATAGGTACAGAAACCGTGGCAAGACCATCATTTTAATTATTGCAATGCGATCCGCCAGCAACAGCGGAAACGAAACCCATACGTCTACCTGCTGCTCCAGCCTGGTGTATGCTCTCCCATAGTTTAACTATATCACTGTGCTCGAATCTCTGTGGATCCAAACTCCAAGATGCTTTACCGGATCGTAGACCATAACAGCGGGAATCCATATCTGGTTGCACAGCGGACTCCGTCAGTGGAATGATAATGGTTTTGTCCCAATTGACAAAGAGGACCGATAGGCAACCGAATCGAACATACTCCCGGAGCAGCTGCGCCAGGTACGGGGAGGGCTCATGAACGAAAAGCACCATATCATCCATGTATAGTGAAATAGCTACAGGGCGATAATAAAAATTGAGTGCCGTCTTCCTATGCCTCAGCTGAACGACACACGGAAATGGTTCCAATATAATTGCAAATAGCAGTGGGGATAGCGGACACCCCTGACGCATGCCCCTCTCTATGTTAAAAGGTTCGGAAGTGAGCCCTCCAACACGCACTCTAGCCGTCGGATCGCATAAAGCACCGTTATCCACTGTAGAAATAAGGGTGGGAATCCCATCCGCCGCAAGACAAAAAGCATACAGTTTCATTCCACCAAATCAAACGTTTTTGCAGCATCTGGTAGTACAGCTGCAGCTGACATGCTTGGATAAGTATGTGGAATATGGAAAAAACAGTCAGAAGATTATGCGATGTATATCTCGCAGGTATAAAGCCCGACTGATCAGGCAACACCAGGCACGACATAAGGGGCTGTAACCTAGTTGCTAAGATTTTGGACAATATTTTCACATCTATATTGTTTAGCGACAAAGGGCGATAGGAGTCACATCTGTCTGGTGGCTCATCTTTTTTGAGCAGAGTTATTATTAATGCTTGTCGCAATGTCGGTGGTAGCTTCTGGACTCGGGCATACATCTCTAATAAGTATAGATCAGTAGGTCTGCATACATCTTATAAAATTCCACTGTGAGGCCATATGGCCCGCGTGCTTTGCCATTAGACAGCGCTGAGATCGCTGCCTTGACATCCTGCTCGTCTAGAGGCACACATAGATACTCCCTGTTTGAGTCTAATAGCCATGCGCACGCCACATTTTCTAGATACTCTTCCAATTCAGCCTCCGTCGCACCCCCCTTGGAAGTGTATATATCTGCATAAAATTCTTTGAATTTCTCTGTAATGGCAAGCGTGTGATAATGTTCCCCCCCATGTGCATCTGTGATCATATCGATATGTGGCTGCTCCATGCGATCTTTAATCTTATTCGAAAGTGTGTGCCCCGGCCTTCCTACCTCCCCATAACGTTGGGCCGTGTACCTGCATGACAAGCACTTTATTTCAGTTTCAGCCAATGTGTCGTAGCCTTTAATCAACTCATTTATGCGGGCCAAGGTGCCTGCCGCAGGAGTCGTGGTATAACTACGCTCCAACTCCCGCAGGGCATTCTCATTGTTTTTTAGTTGCGTCCTTATGTCCCTCAGTATACCTGCTGCGGTGCCAATGCACACCCCCCTGATTGTGACCTTTAAAGCCTCCAACAGTGTTGAGGCCTCTTCTACCGTGCCCTTGTTAATTGCAAAGTACTGTTCAATAGCCTCCCTCACTGTGTTCTCATATATTGGGTTGAGCAGTGCTTCGGTGTACAGCCGCCACGTGAAAGGGCGATGCAAGGCCGTCAGGATTTCTAAGTCTAACTGCACAGGATTATGATCCAACAATGTGCGTGGCAGATTCACCACCTCCCGCACCCAGTCCATGGCCTACCCACCCAACAGCCAGTAGTCTTACCTCAACCAGCTGTTGTGCGAAGGTGTCCCATGTGTCCCTTCTTTTGCCAGAGGGTTTCTCACTCTCCACACATTACTCAATCCAAATTCCTCCATGGCGCAGACAACACTTCTGGCGAAATTGGGAGTGCGATGAGACATTGGATTAGACTTGGAAGAACCTTGAGGTCTTCGAGGAAGCTGTTAAAAACGGCATTCACGGAGGTGGAAGCAAGATGGCGGCTGTGTGAGGGAGCCGCAGAGCAGCAGCATGGGCGAGGTGCAGTAATCCTCCCCTACCTCCCCCCCCCGTAGAAGCAGTGGCTCACCCGGCTGACTCCCGTTGAGGAGAGCTGATGCTGCTTGTTCCCTGGTGGTCCGAAGCGGTGAGCTTCCAGTGGAGGCGGTCTGAGGTTGCGGTCGGGCTGCTGGTGCTCTGGGTCTGACGTCCGCGGCGTTGGGGGCGTGTCAGCTGCCGGTCGAGGCAGGCAGTGGGAGCCGTCGGAAGGGAAGCAGACAGAGTTGTTCTGCCGATCAGTTTTTCTCGGCGGAAGGAGCACCCTGCTGCTAACGTACTGACAATGGCCCTGAAAACGGCAGCAAATGCATCGGTTAAAGCTGCAGCTGCAGCAAAGAAGAAAATCCAGACAGCTCAAGCAGCACAGGTGGCGCAGGCAGCGCAGGCAGTCCCAGCTGTACCCTTAACTTCAGAGCAATTGCAGCAAGGGACTGAAGAGACATCTTTGTCCATAGTGGATCCGAAACGTGGTGAATTTGATGAGCATGATGAAACAGCAATGCCGCCCAAGAGAGGTAAACAGGTGACATAGCACCCCTGGCAGCCCCCCTCTATCTCGAAGCTGTTGATTTGCGGGGAAAGGAGCCAGAAGAACGCGGTCGTGGAGACGCCTCAACCCCCTGTCCAGGAGCCAATGACACAGGAGGCCAAGGAAATTAAAGGGCCTGTGTCTATCCTCCTTTCGGATGAGGTAGAGGGGCAGGAGGATGCAACAATGTCAATTACTGTGCGGGCAGAGGAGCAGGCTGAGGCAAGGGGGCAAGAGACAGCCCCAGGGACCCCGGTGGCTACAGGTACAGGTACGGATGAACAACCTGTTGGGGCCGCATTTGATAATGGGGGGGTATCCGAATCTTTGTCAGCACCCGTACACTCTGTCTGTTTGCCTGTACTGCTGAATGGTCAGCTGGAGGAGGCCACGGGTCAAGGTCTGGTGACTGAAGGGGGCACGGATAAAGGGAGGGAGAAGAAATTATGTCATTGTGCCCACTAGCTCAGCTCACTCTCACGGATGGAGCAAGAGAAAGAGAAAGATAGCAGTGAGTGCTTCTTCTCGGTGACAGAGGATGCAGAATGGTCCGATGAGGAGAGGAGCTCCCAGGAAGGGAGCAATCTGGATTCTGATAGTGACAGTGATTTAGAACGGGACCCCCACAGTACAGCCAAAAGACCTGGTGGTCAGGGAGAGGCCCATGCACATCAGATGCGGGATTTGACCTGGGACCACTCTTCAGCTACGCCCCTATAGGGAAACCCTAACGCCGAGGCCCCATCATCGTACCCTCCATTGCTGGATGTCATATATCAAACCATCCTTACGCATAGAGAAGAAGCTAGGCAGGACACTCAGAAAGTCACAGGCAGCAATGCGTAAGATGCAGGGTGCTGTTAGAAAACTCTCTCAGGCATGCACCAATGTGGGGGACAGAGTCACTAATCTGGAGGAACGGATTGTGGCTACCGAAGCAGAAGCCGCAGCAGCATCTTCCAAGGTAGATTCCCAGTGTGCTCAGGTTGTCAATATCCAGTGGAAACTGGAGGACATGGAGAATCGGTTGAGGCGCAATAACCTCCGAGTCCTCTCAGTTCCGGAAGGGGCAGAGGGCTCAGATATTAGGGTCTTTATGATCAACCTGTTCAAGAAAGCATTCCCGAAACTATCTGAGTGAAACTGGGCTACTGAAATGCACAGAATTCATCGTACTCCATTTAGAGCTCGACGAGGAGCTGGAAGCGATGATAAACCTAGGGCAGTCTTGATATTTTTTGGTAATTATGTCCTTCGGCAGATCATATCGGAAAAGGCTCGCCCTGACGCAAAAAGATCCAGTGAGGGGGTTTCTTTCTTTGTGAGACCAGACTTCTGTCATGCGACAGTGGAGATGCGGTGGAGACTCCTCCAGCTGATTAAGCCCTTTCAGGACAAGCACATTCAGGTTTATTTAGTAATTCCAGCGCAGCTCAAGATACTGAAAGATGGGAAGACTACATATTTTGCGTCAGAAGTTAAGGCAAAGGAGTTTCTGGACTTTCTGTGATTTAAATAAGTCTGACTCGTGGAGCATTAAGTCTGGCAAGGGGCCTAAAAATTAGAATATTTTTGGTGTTTGATGTTCCATTTATCTGAATTGATTGGTTCAACAGTGGGACTATGTTTTGTTTTTGGTGTGTTTCTTAGAGGGGACGGGTTGGGGGAGGTAAGATATGGTAAGATACAGTTCATATGATCGGTGTGTTTTAAGAAATAGCTGCGCCTATGCTCCATGCTGCTGCACACAACCATCATTAGCTCAGACCAAGGTCTGAGTGCTTCCAGTGGGAGGGGGGTAAGAAGGGTGGGGGGGAGGGAGGGCTCTTCAGGGGGGGCACTGGTGGGGAGGGTAAGGGGGGCAAAAAAGCAGAAAAAAATGAGAATTTGTGGTACAATGTTTTTTATAGCTCTGGGGCTCTTGGGAAAGGGTAAACTTGTTTCGGAAAAAGCTTATTTTGATTATCATGATGTTCAGCTGAAAGTAAGGTTCTTCTTTAGAAAAAAGCATGGTAAACCTTAATGTATATTCAATAAATATAGGGGGGTTAAACGATTGGAGGAAGAGAGCAAAATTGGCACAGTTCGTGAATACTGAATCTGTAGATATTTTGTGCCTTCAGGAAACCGATCTACCATGGGCGAAGAGGCAGTTGCTGAGGGTTGGAGGGTTCAATATTTTGGCATGTTCCACACAAACGTCAACAGTAAGGGGGGTAGTGATTCTGAGGAAATCTTTTCTGGGGGAGGCAAAACGGGCTAAATCTGACGCACTTGGTAGATGGGCCCTGGTGGAATTGGAGTGTGGTCTTACTATTTGTGGCATATATGGCTCAAATCAGGACGACCCAGAGATTTTCGAAATTCTGGAAGAGGAACTGTCATCATGGCCGATTCCCATACTGGTTTGTGGTGATTTTAATATTTCCACGGATCTTTCTGTGGGAAGTTCATATGCTGGCAGAAAACCAAGGGTATTCATGGCTCTCCGGTCTATGATGTTGTCGCATGGTTTAATTGATATCTGGGGGGGAAAAGGAGCCTAGAGATCCAGGCTATACATACTTCTCTTGTCCCCATCAGAGGTATAGTAAACTGGATTATTTCTTAATATCATCTACAGAAATTAGCAAGATCAGTATTAGGAAACTTCCCAAGGTCCTCTCGGATCATTATCCGTTGGCAATTATCTATAACGGTATGGGGCTAGTTAGGAATTGTAGGGCTTGGACATTCAATCGGAAGCTTCCGGCCGATGCACAGTTTGTTGAACATATGCAAAAATGGGCCCGCAAATTCTTTGATGCCAATCGTTATAGCGCATCTAGGAATTGTGTGTGGGATTCATTTAAAGCAGTATTGAGGGGGGAGGTAATCAGTTATTCTGCTCAGGTCAGGAAAAAAGAACAAGCCACCAGGGTCAAGCTTTTGGGAGATCTAGGTAAGGCAGAAGAACAACACTGCCAAGATATAACCCAAGGAAGGGAAGGTAGAGAGAGCCAAACCAACATCTGCCTAATTAAAGCAGAACTACAAAAACATTTTGCAGAAAAGGCGGCAGCGGAATATTGGACATATAAGAGGAGGGTGTACGAGACTGGGGAGCAGGCTGGTAAGGAATTAGCGCTAAGGATCAGGCAAGATTACACCAAGAATATAATAACAAGCATCCGCGAGAATGGATGTGATGTGGTGGAACCCCAGGGCATCCTCTCAGTTTTCGCGAATTTTTATGAAACCTTGTATAAGGAGGAAATGGGTGGCACGTGCCCAACTGGCAGGTACCCGGATAATGGGCCTAAATTGGGACCAACAGAAAGAGAAAAATTGGAGCTGGATATAACGGTGGATGAGATACGCGAGGCGCTATCTGACCTGGCTGCTGGTAAGGCTGCTGGGCCAGATGGCATCCCTCTCGAGATGTATAATTGTCTTTTGGGAGAGCTGGGTCCAATACTGGCGGATCTATTTAATGGCATTATAGGTACGGTAAGATCCCGGAAACATGGAAAGATACCAACATCGTAGTCTTCCATAAAAACGGAAAGCAGAAGGAAAACCCTGGGTCATATAGGCCCATATCTCTGATTAATTCGGACAATAAGCTGTATTCCAAGATCCTGGCTATGCGGTTAGGGAGGGTTATTGGTGGGCTCGTCTCCCCCTGGCAGCATGGGTTTATCCCTGGTCGAGGAACGGCGGACCATGTTAGAAAAGCAATATCGCTGTTCGAGGCCTGTGCTGCTGGGGGAAGAGGAGTCGCCATGATCCTCCTCGACGCAGAAAAAGCGTTCGATCGCGTCAGGTGGCTCTACCTATGGAATGTATTGATGGAGAGGGGGTTTGGCGCAAAAATTCGGACGGCCATAAAAGCCATGTACTGCGATCCAATGGCCCGAATTCAGCTGATGGGCCAGAGTTTGGACAGGATTAGGATAAGCAGGGGCACCCCCCAGGGTTGCCCCTGCTCACCTATCCTGTTTGCTCTGTATATCGGCCCGCTGGTTAGGCAGATTCTCGAGAATGTGGGAATACAGCCGGCAGTAACTAATGGTTTTCCTAGCAAAATATTGGCTGACCTGGCAGTAATTACACCAAAGCCAGTCGAGGCAATGTAGATGCTGGTAGAGGTCACTAGCGAGTTTGGTATGCACTCAGGGTATTGCCTGAATGAGTCAAAGACCCAGGTGATCTGTTCAAAGGAGATTGTTAAAATCGATCAAAGATATGTTGACTCTGCCACTTATCTTGGGGTAGTAATTAATGCTGAAATAGGGTCGATTATACAGGATATTTACTCCCCGCTCCTTAAAAAAATAGAATCGGATTTAAAGCGGATGGACTCTTTTTTTTTTTTTTTTTTTAAACAGTTCTTTATTCAGTACATTTTTGCATTAGTCCCTTCCCAACTTTAATCCCTCCCCACCCATGCCAGCCAGCTTATACACTTTTTTGGTCAAAATTTTCATTACGAAAACATAAATATATACACTTATTTCACTAGTTTGTGCTAAATATGGTAACATATGATGAATGACATACTCGCACATTGTTAAAGAAAAAGGGAAAGGAGAAAAAAAGAAAAATAGCTAGAATATTAAATCCATAAATTATAAACGTTAGGGATATTTATTTATTTATTTTCTATTTCCATACTCATTCGTCCATTCGTTTGCATGCTATTAAGTCATGTTATTTTCACATGACTTATAAGTTACTTGTTACCTATCATTATTCGTTATTTTGCAGCCAATTAATTAGGGGGCCCCAAATCTCGAGACCCCTTTTTTTCTTATGTATTCCCTTCCTCCTGTATATAGCTATTTCTAGGCTATAGCTAGCTAGAAGTCTTGATCGCCACTGTTGGAATAGCGCGGGCGTTGGATCCAGCCATCCAGTTGCCAAACAGATCCTAAAGATGGCCATAGATATGGATATCAAGCCCTGTGTTTCCCTGGATCTTAGACCTTGTTCTAATCCCAACATTATTTCTGTTGTCGTGATAACGATTGGACTTTGAAGAATTTCAGAAAGAAATTTAGAAATGTCTGATCTGATAATAGTTAGTGAATGGCATGTGGCAAATATATGTACTATTTCGGCAGCATGTGTAGCGCATTTTGGACAATTCGTACCTTTACCCATACTCCATTTGGCAATCTGAGACGGTGTGTAATATAGTTGAAAGAAAGTCTTATAATATTGAGCCTGTAATTTCATAGATATTAGTGATGTTTGAGAGAGTTGAAATGCTGATTGTACGCCGTCTATAGTGATATTTAGTTTATTTTGCCATTTAAGACTATATCTATCCAGATCATCTGGTAGCAGTGAGTAAAGTTTTATAAATATCTCCTATTTTTATAGGGGTCTTGCCTATAATATCTTCTATAATCGGGACTTTATGAAACTCGGCCCTGCCTCCCCCTTTTTTTATTATGAAATCTCTAATTTGGAGGTATTTAAAAAAATCCCTATGTTCAAGCCCAAATTCCATCTTTAGTTCCTCAAAAGATATACAGCCTGATTCATGAAAGGTAATTGCGCTCGCAAAGGGCCAGATTCTGAGAATCTGGCCCTTTGCGAGTGCAATTTTTGCATTTGGGATTCATCATCCCAAATGCAAAATTCGCTATTTCAGAACTCGCATATTTGCGAGGAATAGCATTTAAGGAATCTCTATTAGAGATTCCTTAAATGCTATTCTTGAAACATTTTTAAAATAGTGATTTCGCAATTTTGGGCCGCTATTTACCACAAGGTCAAACCTCGTGGTAAATAGCGAAAACTTAGAAAAATGCTTTTAAAAGCATTTTTCTAAGTTGCATGTTACACACACACATGTCTTTTGGACATGTGTGTGTGTAACATATGTGTAATTTGACATTTCAGGGGTGTTACAGGGTGTCCTTAGGACACCCCTGCACCCTTGAAATCGCAATCTCATTTGCGATTAACTAATTGCTAATCGCAAATAAGGAATGACTCCCCATGCATTCCTATGGGCCTTTAGGCCCATAGGAATGCATGGGGAGTCATTCCTTATTTGCGATTAGCAATTAGCTAATCGCAAATAAGGAATATGTAGGAATCGTAAAAAATATTGCTATTCCTACATGAATCCCGTTTTGCGAGTCTGGAATAGCGATTCCTTATGAATCGCTATTTCAGACTCGCAAAACTTCCCAATGATGAATCAGGCTGTTAATGGCCAATGGTGAAAAAAATACCCCCAAATGTGTAATCCCAGTGCTGATCCATCTGATCGTGCATGTATCATGAAATATTCCTGGGAGGTTGTAATTTCGGATGAGATTAGTATAATGAGAGTATCTGCCTATTCCTAGTAATTTCCGGATGTTAGACCAAGCGCTGTAGATACCTAACAGTGTTTTAAATCGGACTTTTTTGAAGTGATTGTCGTATGTTAGTCGCCATAAATGATCACCAGTTTCTGCTCCCAGAATAAGTCTGCGCGGAGAGGGGACGTCCCCTTGAATAATCCGAGAATCATCCGACATAAGTAAGCCTTTGCTGTAGCTCAACAATGAAGCCCACCAATATATTTTAAGATTTGGGGCTGCAAGACCCCCTCTCATACTTGGAAGTGAGATGTGCTTATATGCTCGACGTGTCTTTTGATATCCCCATATGAATCGAGAAAAAAGCGTTTCGATTTGTTTGAATATTAGTGTATGGAAATGTAAACATATAGTGCGAAAAAAATATAAAAACTTTGGTAAATAAATCATTTTAATTACATTGCATCTCCCTATAAGAGTTAAATGTAAATAATTTAGTCTGCTCAAGCTGTCCGATGTTTGTTTTAGGAGGGGATCTATATTGATTTTGACAAGTTCGTCCAGATTAGAGGTGATATTAACGCCGAGATATGTAGCATTTCTAACTATTCTTTCATCGCTTAAGTTTATATTCTTGTTGATTATTATCTGGGTTTTGTTTTCGTTTAAATTATACCCAGAGATTTCTCCAAAACGTAGGGCCTCTTTTTCTAACAGCTTTATTGTAACATATGGATTGCTTGTGGTGATCGCGATGTCATCAGCGTAAGCTAATATTTTACTATTTCCGTTCGGTGTTTTTATTGGTAAAATATTTTGATTACATTCTAGTTTACTGATAAAGGGATCGGTGAATATTGCAAATAATAAGGGTGAGCATGGACATCCTTGTCTGGTTCCCCTAGTTATTTTAACCTTGCCCGTCATTCCGCCATTTATCATCACTACGGCTTCTGGTTTATAATATAAACTCTGAATAGCATTGATGAATTGTTCTCCGATTCCACTTTTTATCATGGCTGTCCAAAGATATTGCCAGGAGACCCTATCGAATGCTTTTTCTGCATCCAATAATATAAGTGCCATAGGGTCTCCCGTAACCTCTGTTATATCGAATAGTGTAATCACCCTTTGTATATGATCTGAAGTTGAGCGACCGGGGCCAAATCCATGTTGTCGTACCGATACGATTTTATGGATGATCGGGGCTAATCGGGTGGCTAACATCTTAGAATACATTTTTGAATCGCAGTTAATCAAAGTTATGGGGCGGTATGATCCAAGTTCAGTTGGATCCTTGTTTTTTTTGGGGAAGATTACTATTTTTGCCATTGACCAGGATTTAGGTGGTTTTCCCGTTATAAATACTTGAATCATAAGGGCCGTGAGTATTACTTTAAGTGGTTTATAAAATTTAACATAAAACTATGCCTGGAATTCTGTTTTTATTGTTTCTGGGTCTTGCGTTAATAGATTATTTTTATCTTTGATTTCTTTTATAGTATTGATGATATTTTGGTTTCTTGTACGGATAGCTAAATGGTGCCCTACTTGTTCATTTAATTCATATGCCTTTTCTTTATTTGAGGTAGCTTTGTCAATAGCTCTTGTAGCAAAGATTTCAATTATTCTGTTTTTGGCTATTGACACCTTTTGTAATACACTGTCAGTGTTTTGACCCACTACAACAGTTTTTACAAGTTCTTCCTCCGCTTCGGCTAGTTTCTTATTTAATTCAGTTATTATTTGTTTTTTCTCCTTGTTATATCTTATAGAAAATCGGATTGTTTCACCCCTAATAGCAGCTTTAAGTGTGTCCCAGACCACATCTAAGGATGTACTGCCTATATTATCTTCCAGGAATTCTGGTATCCATTTTTCCATCATTTGGCAGTATTTTTCGTTCATTAATAGTGTCCTTTCATATGTCCAATTAACCTGATCTTGTGGTATTCTATCAATATCTATTGTTAAAAGTAAGGGGTTATGATCCGAGAACACCATAGGGAGTTTTTCCTAGTGGGACTTTGTTATAATAGTATTTGAAACTAGCATATAATCCAGTCTTGAGAATGTTTGATGGGGATGTGAAAAATAAGTGTATCCCGTATTTTGGGGGAACTTATATTGCCATAAATCTGTTAATCCCTGTGTTTTACATAGTGTTACAAATTCCCTAAACACCCTAGGTTTCCTACCATTATATTTGAAGTTTTGGTCATAGGTCCAATTTGACGATAGGTTTAGATTAAAGTCCCCGCACATAACAATCGGTAGTGGCCAGTCGGATAATTTGTTAGTGATAAATTCCAGGAGATCTGGATCGTCAGTAACATATCCATAAATGGAGCAGATAGTTATGCGCTTCCCAGCCCCATAGATGCATTCGGCAATCACCCATCTCCCGAATTTATCTGCTGCAGTGCGGGGAAATTTAATTTCTTTATCTGATGCCAGGATAGCAACACCGCGGGTTTTAGTAGCTTGTGTTGTGGCTGTAATCAATGTGTACCCCAAAGTTTGTAATACTTTTTTTTCCCGTCCTTCTATATGCATCTCTTGGAGGCAAATGATATTGGCTCCAATTGATCGGAGAGCTATAGCTACATTTTGTCTTTTACGTATATCATTTAATCCACAGATATTAGCAGAAACAATTTTTAGTGCGGCCATCGAAATTTGGGATTTTTTTCCGAGTATACTAGCTGGCTAAGTTGTATTTGTGGCCTTGACGAAAAGTTACTAGTATGTGTAATTTTATTAGTAGTTAGTAATGTAAGCTGGGTGAGCCCCGCCCCCTCCTCCCCTCCCCCCTCCCCCCTCTCCCTTCCTATCCCACCCTGCTCAGGGTGAGAAAGCCCTCCCCCCCTTACTTGAGGCGTCTTGGGTCATGGTTCCCCCAAGTGTGTGTGTCTGGGCGGTCCGGTTTTTCCTGCCCTCTCCGAGACCCAGCATCTATAACTTAGATGGCCCGATATACTAGTAGGTAAGTGTTCTTACAAATATACGATTATTTATTCCCACTCTATTCAAATTCAGTTCAAAAGTATGAAGAAGAGATGGGAAAGCAGAGGGTAGAGAATTACATTATTCGGTTTACATCCACCTCCCGCCCAATTATACTTGTGGAATCATTAAGTCATTTAGGTTTAACATCATATCGGAGATTTATAGTCTCTGTCTTTAATTACGCTTTAGGATTAGTTGTGATTTTCGGGGAGCAATGAGAGCCAGTCTCGGTAAGTTCTTTCAGATATGCCTCTGCCAAGATTTCACTTGTAAAGCTTTTAGTAGATCCCTTATGAATGATTTTTAGACGTGCAGGGTTTTGTAGATATACGGTGGCACCTATTTTTTCAAAAGGGGCAAAAAGTTGTCGCAGCCTCCACCGGCGTTTTTCTGTCGCATGAGCAAAGTCGGGGCGTACGAAGAAGCTGATTCCTTTGAATTCTCTTTTACTCGTTGGTCTGGCAATATCATAGATAATTTCTCTCAAAAGAAAATTCCCAAAGTGGACCAGCAAAGCTCTTGGGTATTTGTTTGACTTATGTGAATATTTCGGGGCTGTCAGGGGAAAGCGATGAGCCCGTTGAATCTCTCTCTCTAGATCCCACGATTGTATTTCTGGGAGGGCTGTCTTTAAGAGTTACGATATGAACTCTTTTGGATCATTTCCTTCTGCTCCTTCTGGAATTCCCAGAATTCGTAGGTTGTTTCTCCTTCCTCTATTTTCCAAGTCTTCCACTTTGGTCATAAGATCGTCGATTATGCCTGACTGTTGCTTTTCCTTAGTTTGTAGATTGAGTACATCTGACTCGAGATTCTCTGTACGAGTTTCAATTGATTTCATTCTGTCCACTATTTCTGAGCAAGTATTATCGATTTTTTGGATGGTGTCCTGTAGTTTTTGAATTGCCACATGATTGCGTTGATTATCTGTTTTCAAATCCGCATGAAAGTGCTTTATAGACTTGAGGACATCGCTCAGGGATATTTCTGAATGGTTTTCTAGTCTTATACAATCTTTATCCATACTTTCAGTTCCTCCTACTTCGTTGGTCAGTTGTTTATGATGGGGTCTCCCATCTGATTTAGGAGTTTATATTTTCTTTGTATGTCTTTTCTTAGCCTTGACTTGCTCAGAAGTGCTACCCTGATCAGTGGTTTCATCATAGATTGGTTTTTGAGCTCTCCTATATTTTGTCTTCCTTTTATCACCTCTTTTTTCAGGAGTATTGTCTTGCCTTGACTCATTTGTTTCCTTCTCATCGGGGTGGTCTGGGGCCACTATGGTGGTAGCATCCGGTTCTTGATCATCGCTCGTTCCATTGCTCTCTGTTGTGTCACCGGAGATTGAAAGTCCGGTTTCGTATATATCAGAATCCCCCTCATCAGCAGATTCTTCATTTGACGTCCCCGAGCGGCAGGGTTGTATTATCGTGCAAGACTGTTCTGATTCCAATTTGTCTTTGCTCATAGATGTTGCCTTAGTAGATTCATTATCATGAGGCTGATGTTGTAAGAGCACATTTTCTTTTTTTTTTAATAAATTTTATTTTTGTAGCAACATTCAGTCAAACAATATAGTAATACATAATTATCCGATGTATTTAACATATTTCAGAAGTATTAAGAATCAGAACAGAGTAATTATGCCTATTAATATCTAAATTAGCTGATAGAAAAAAAAATAAAAAAGACAAACAGGAAAAATCAACATATCCAACATTATATACTCAGTACATTACTTTAAACAATATAATCTTCACAAATCAAGATATAGTAATCAGAGTAGGCGACTTCACATTGGAATACCAGTTAGAAATTGGGGCCCAGATCTGGTTTCCAAGAAGTCAATTTTTTTTACCCCTAGTGCTATATTCACATAAGATCACAATTTCTAAAGCGGATGGACTCATTGCACCTAACACTTATTGGGAGAGCCAACGTGTTAAAGATGACTATGCTGCCTAAACTCCTCTATCTGTTTAGATGTATACCAAATTTAATTGAGGAAGGGATGTTAAAAAAGATCGAGTCCATTTTTAACAGCTTTTTATGGCAGTATGGTAAAACTAGGAGGGCAGCAAAATTTATGACGCTCCCTCAGGAATGGGGAGGTTTGGCAATTCCTAATATCAGATTCTACCACTGGGCTGGGTTGTTAACTCAGATGTCTATATTATTTGAGTCAGTATCCAGAGGGAGATATACATATGATCCTACCTCAGATCTATACGTCTTGCCATCAATTTATGAATTGCTGATGGGAAAGGAGGCAGTGGGGGTATTGTTGAGAAAAACCAGTCGCAGATTTTTTTTAAAATCCCGGTTTAAGGCGACGCTGTGTCTCCTGCAGCAGGGCTTTGTGTACCGAATGCCGATTCAAATAGGCTACCACTTGTCTTACTTTTTTAGGTGAGTTCCAGGTCAACATTTGAAATCTATCACCTATCGCAACTCTGATCAGGTCCTGTCTGACTCATCATTGACTCGAACGGTCACGGAGGGGTACAGCCAACATTGTATCTAGGTAATCCATCACATTTCTCTTCTCTCACTCCAACCGAATTCAGTGCAACATTTGTAAAAAAAAAGAATGTAACATATACCCCTCACTTCCTGCCCTCCTCCCCCGCCCACTCCAACCTTCCAATTTGGTTGAGATCGAAACCTACCCCCCACCAGCACATCACCCCCATCAACCATACAACGCAGCAGTTGGGAAACACCCGCTAGGGGGAGAGGATCGTCAGCGAATACGCACACCAAGGTGTGGTCGCCAGATCAGGACCATGTGTCACACCTGTGCACATTAACAAAAAATGTGACAAGCGTCTGATACACTGATCAGTGCTAAATGACTATAACCTTATGAAACAAATAACACATGTTTAGGAAAGCATCTCCCGTCCACCACACTCTCAACATATAATATCAGATCAACTTTTGTTCATGACTATTACCAACAAAGAAAGAAGAGAAAAAGGCCCGCCCATGTCCAGCAAATTGAATACAACAGCATCAAACTCAGTTCATTTCCTCCAAGCCTGATGCCTCTGCTGTACTCTCCAGCCCACCCTGCCGAGGCCTAGATTTACAGATGTGCTTTGTGAATGTCATGGCCAACTTTGAGTCAGTAAAGAAGTGTGCTTGCCCCTCTTGCGTTATTTTTACTTTGGCCGGGTATAACATAGCATAGGGCACCGAGGCAGCCTAAAGTAATTTTTTCGCTGGCACAAACTCCCTCCTAGCTGCCTGCACCACTGGGGTGTAGTCTGTGAAAAATGATAATGTGTCTCCCTCATAAGTAACAGGGGCCTTAACCCTAGCCTCCCTCAGGATAGCGTCTCTGTCAGCATAGTTCAGGAGGTGCACAATTATCGGGCGAGGCTGCTCACCGGGCTGAGGTCTGGGGCCCAGTAAAATGTGTGCCCTCTCCACTATCATCACTGTGGACAACACTGAGCCAAACAGATCACGCAGTAACCCATCTATGAATGTCTCCATTTTGGAAATGGCAGTGGACTCCGGCAGGTGAAGAATGGGAAAGTTATTGCGCCTCTAACGTGCTTCCAAGTTTTCATTTTTTGCCCGTATAATTTCCAGTACCATCTCCATCTGCAAGATTTGGGTCCTAGATTCAGCTTGCTTATCCTGCGAGTCAGATTGTCTATTTTCCAGAACGTCTATCCTGTACTCACTTTATCCACTTTCTTCTTTACAACATCTAGTCCAGTCGACAGCAGGTCTATTTTACTGTCAATCAACTTCATGCCAGCTCGTAGCTCCAACAGGATGGTTCTTGTGTCATCCTCCGTGTCTTCCACCATCCCGAGGCACCCTGTGACCCGACCTGATCACCCATTGCTTCACTGGCACGTGTGTTGCATTTATTTTCGATTTGCAGCTTGGTCTGTTTAGGGTCCAACTTTCCCATATTTGTATTGATGTCAGCAGAGTGCTGTGCGGTGTCCAGCTTTGCTACTTTGCTTGTGCCCAGTCTCAGTGGTCCCCTCCGTCATGAGGCCTACCAGGTTCGCACCCATTCAGCAACCCTGCAGTCGTCGCAATCTGGGGGAGTCAGCTAGCATTGAGACACATAAACTGTAGTCTGCGGTTCGCATTGCCTCGTGCATGCCCAAACTGATCTGAAGTAGCACCACCACTCAGTACAAGTTAAAGCTGGCACCCAGGTACCCAGCCTCAGCTTTAAACAGACCAGTGTTCACTGCTGTAGGGCCCTACGCCTACCACATGTGTAGCCGATCACCTCCACCATGTATTGTGCACAGCTCGGCGCAAGTGTCGAGCCTGCAGGAGACCTATAGGGCATATTAGGACTTTCCACGCACACAGGGTGTCCTCAGAAGCCCGGGACCACTCCGCAGCACTCTATGCCTGCTGACCTCAGAAAGCAGGCCGGCTGGTACACTAGAACGCCCCAGCCAGCACTCCCCCACCAAAGAGCATCAGGTCCGCATACACACAGTGCCCCCCATAGGAGTGCCACGTTCCTGCACCTCAGAAAGCCAGACAGCCCGACCCCACCAGACACCACCACGCATATATACTAGACAGGGCCGCACCACCTGACCAACACTAGGCCCAGCTGGCGTCTTACACCCCACTTACTGTGCCTCCTTCCGGTCACCGATAGCACCAGGCTCCCCGATGGGCCCGTCCTCTGTTCCTGGGCCAGTCCCGCTCAGCATGCTGCAGCAGCTCCGGATCCACAGGATTCTCTAGTTCCTGGTCACCACTGCCATCACTCTGGATGCGGTTAAAGTGCACAGGTGATCGTTCTCCCCAACTCCTTCACCCTGTTGGTACAGTAGGTCTTCCGCTCCGGTTTCAGCTCTGCCCGGACTCTTTCACCGCCGACAGCACCAGGTTCCTCACTTTACGGGTCTGTCCGGCGTTCCCAGGCCGGTCCCGCCCACCATGCTGCAGCAGCCCTGGGCCCACAGGTCTCACTTGCTCCTGGTCACCACTGCTGCCGCGCTGGATGCGGTTCCAATACATGAGTGTCCGCTGTCTCCATCTCCCAGTCCTAGTCTCAGTAGCCGGTCCTCTGCTCCGACATCAGAGCTGCACGGACTTAATCACCGCCATCTCCGGCTTTCAGTGACTAACCTCGGCAGCTGAGACTCAGGCAGGTGCCATTTTCCTTCCGGCAGCGTCAGCACAAACTTGTCTATTTTAGGCAGTTTCCGTGTGGCTACCTCTGGATTTGGGAGATTACCTTTTGCCTGCAGACTCTGTTGCTTGCCCGGACTGTCCTCCTAACTGAGGTTAACCAACGAGGAACACCACGTCTTTGGGCTCTCACTGCCAGGGCCGGGACTGCGAGACCCAGGGTGCTTAGTGCTACACCATCCGAGCGCACCTGGTGTCTCTTCCCACCCCCAACTCCCTCGTGGCGATAAACGGCTTGCGGCCCCTGCTCCGCGGGAGCCACTCGCAGCCTCTGGATTTGGGAGATTACATTTTGCCTGCAGACTCTGTTGCTTGCCCGGACCGTCCTCCTAAAGGAGGTTAACCAACGAGGAACACCACGTCTTTGGGCTCTCACTGCCGGGGCCGGGACTGCGAGACCCTGGGTGCTTAGCACTACACCATCCGAGCGCACCTGGTGTCTCTACCCGCCCCAACTCCTTATTTTATTCACGCCCACTCCCGCGCAGGCGGGACGCACGCGGGACTCAGCCCGGGGCTAAGCCCGTATTATATAAATACGGGCAAAGGGCGGGCCGTTTGAGGCCGTTCGAGGACGGGAGAGACCCGGACCGGGCCATTCCCCCTGGTCGGTCAACTCTATCCACCCAACCTACATAAGGAACGGATCACTCAGACCTCGAAATGTGTACCAGGGAAACAAGGAGTAAATCTTCAATGGCAGTGGCAGGAGCTGCTAAAGGTACCATTGACAATTATTGTGTCAAAGCTGGATCACTTCGGATAGAGGACATTGCAGTACTTGAGAGATGCATTTCTCAGGAAATTGACTGGGTAAGGAGATCATCAATGGGCCCAATGGCTCTAGCCAAGACTCCCGATGGAAGGCTAGAAGCCAGCAATTCTGGACACGGGGCTTCGGGGGTTAATCAATCATTCACCAATCCAGACTTCACAATGGAGGCCTCAAGTGATCTTGAGGTCATGAGCCTAATGACCCTACCTACAGGCCAAATACCACAAACCCCACTTCAAACCCTGCTTCTAACCCCTGATCTCCACGCAGTCATAGCCACCACCAGTGAGAATGTTTCTGATCTCACAAGGGGAGCTAGGGAAGGAGCTATTCAAAAAAGGAAGAAAGGGGGCCAAAACAAGGGAGGGAGAAAGCCAAAAACCCCTAAGCCCAACCCTGCAAGGGACGATGTCAGTGTTAGCGATACCAACTCTGCCCACTCACACAAGGACAGTGTAGTGGCCCCACCTTTAGTCATTGCACCTACGGACACACCATCTCGCTCTAACAATATTTCCATGGAATCCCCTAGTGATGATATCACATTGGCAGACATAGGCACACTCTTTAGGTCTCTCTTAACCCCTCTCGAGGCCCGCCTGATAAAGATCGAAGCTAGGCTGGTCAACATTGAAAAATCTACAGTTCAGCAAGCTGACTCCCTGAAACTAGATATCAAGGGAGCCAAAGGGGGCCCGGACGCAAAGACTAAAAAGGGCACTGAGCAAATAACAATGATGAAGAAAAAGGGCCCAGCCACTCCTCAACACATACAACCCAAACCAAATCAAAATAAGATCCCTCAACTCCTGGCCAACTCTAACACAAACATCCCTCCTACAAAAACCCAGGCTGCACTGCTTCCACCCCAAAACACAACTACACATCCTAAAGATACTGCCACACTTCCGGACAAACCACAGAGTGAATTAAAACCCCCAGATAACATGCAAAATATCGCCCAGAAAACCAAACCTGTGAATCTACCACCAGAGGCGTCCCCCTATACAGTAATTTTAGCGGGGTGCCCGAGTTAAAACCCATGGCTATAGAATCGACCGCCTCTCTTAAAAATAAAGTCATCAGCTGGCTGTCTATATATAGACCTCTCCCACAAGGCACAACTAGCGATGTTCTCATGGTAAGACAGGCTACCTGGGTGGGATATATGAGAAAAACAATCAGAGGCGACAGTGCCTTGGTCACCTTTAGAGAACCGAGTACAGCCTCCTACATCTGCAGTGTGGCCCCTGACGACCAAGGGAGCAACATCCAGTCCCTCCCTCTCTCATTTTTCTACCCATCGAGCATATACACATCAGAAGATCAGAGATGGGGGTACCACCAGGAAATGTTGGGAGAATGGGAGAGTAACCGCAGGGAGAGGAGGGAACCATAACATTATAGGAGTACGGTCGCCGAATATTTACCTTCATATAGAGATGTGGGAGGATGGGAGACTAGCACTAGGAGGAGGGGCGGATAGGGCGGAGGAATGAGAGGAGTCCATGGGCCCCATAGAATCCACTACCCAGCCTACCTTCCTACCCACAATAGGTACAGCAGCCTTGAAATGGTTGACTGACAGCTCGAGTTTCAAGGGAGGCATCAGCTCCATTCCCATTCAATAGATGATAGTGACGATAGAACCACCCCCCTTGAACAAGCCCCGGTTTCATGGGAACAGACAGAACCTGTACATTGTCAAGATCCCGGCTCTTCCAGAGCGGATATATCTGGCACTGACAGGAATATATGGTTAGGTCAGGGGGAATTGTCACTTCATCCAATGGTAAACCGCGGCACAAACGAGAATAACTACTCCGACAATGGGCCACCACCTACAAGACCCCAAACACTGATTCTGATCTCATGGAACGTAGCCGGGCTGGGCAATAAAATGGATTGTCAGGAATGGGTTTCTTTCATCAATTCAAAAAGTATCTGCCTCTTCCAGGAAACCTGGGCGCGAGAGGAGTTTAGATGCCAGGGGTTTGCAGTATTCTCAAAACCAGCTAAATGGGGGGGCCGGGTCGACCGTCTGGAGGGCTGGCAATTTGGGTAGCATCCCATTTGGGCTGTCAGGCCAGCTGCCTAACTGTAGATTCAGATGACATACTAGCTGTCCTCTTAGAATGGCCAAATTCCTCCAAACTGGCGATAATAAACGTCTATTCAAGACCTGTAGCCCCGCCACGAGAATCAAATACCATTGAGGAACTCTCCGCTTTTTTGAGTGAAATTTCAGGGGAGCTCCACTACGTGGTTGGAGGGGACCTAAACTCGCACTATGAGCCACTGCCAAGCCTTCTTGATGGACCCTCCCTAGAGGAGGATTCAAGATGGCTGATACCCGCCACGGCGGTACCACCACCACGAGCTTGGACTCCCCTCGCTCTTCAGATAACCGCCCTTCCCCTAAATCAAGGCCTAAGGCCCTGCAATGGGCGCACTAAATCAGACATGCTAAGTAAATGCACCTTCAACAAAGCTGGAAGCGAATCAAGATTAGATTATATCCTTGTCCAACTGTAATCCTGGTCACGAATCATCGACTTCAAGGTAATTGATAGACGGGATAGTGACCACAATGTCCTGGAGCTCGAATACGCCCTACCAGGCACCGAGGACATGGGACGGGGTAAACAAAGTCCAAAGTCAGGGCTACTCCTGGAGAACAACCGAAGGAGAGTAAGGTGAGGGAAACTGGCCACAAGTGGCGTTAAGCTAGCTAAACTCTATGCCAGAATTACCCCAGTGCTAGAAAAGGCATTCGCTATTGGTGAGGAACTTGGTGACGGGAAAAATAGAGACCTGCTAGGGCGGACCCATGAAGATCTAATAAACACCATGGATTTAGATCTCTTCGTAAAGGGGGCGGGTAGAACTAGCGGAACACACAAGAAAACCTGGTATACCGCTACATGCCGGTACTCCAAACGTGAACTGCTACTCGCAATAAAGGCGTGCAGAAGCAGGGAGGAGATACAATCTAGGAGACGGGCACACAAGAAACTGTTGGCAAATGCCAAGGCCGAATGGGGCCGACAACACTGGGAGGATCTCTCCAGTGCACTAGCCATCAGAGACTCTAGTAAATTTTGGCGGGTAGTCAATAGTGGAGCAGAAGATCTCCCCTCGGCAATTGAACCCAACATTGCCCGAGTATATGGCAAAACCATTTCCAGTCACTATATGCAATAGAGGATGAGGCCCCGAGTTCCCCCCAAATGCACGCTAGCGAACGACCCCGAGGGTGAACCCTTCACAGAAAAAGAAGTTCGGGCAGCCATTGGGGGTTGTCAACAGGGAAAGCCCCGGGGCTCGATGGGGTGCCGGGCGACCTATTTAAGCAGGAACCAGGGGTATGGGCCCCCTATCTCCTGCTGATATTCAATGCGGTCCTCAAGGGAATGGAGGTCCCGGATACTTGGCTGGGTGCAGAGGTGGTTCCAATATTTAAAAAGGGATCCCCTCTGCTTCCAGCCAACTATCGTCCAATAAGCCTTATCGATGTATCACAGAAGCTTTTCGGTAGGCTAATTTTGGACCGGTTGCAGAACTGGCTGGAGGAGACAGATACCCTGACCCCATACCAGGCAGGATTTAGGAGCAACAGGATACCGAGGAAAGCACTGTCCAGAGCGTATTAAGACAAAACGCTCCTCCGAGCTCTGGATAGCACTCGTGAAGGATCTCTGACTCATCACTTTATAAAAACTAAAGATTCATACAAACTTGAAAGGGTCCTAGATGGTATGACTCCGGCGCTAACTAGAAAACTATTCTTGCAATGGAGGTACGGGACCGTACCCTTAGGGTCTTTTACCGTAGCATGGTCCTGTCGGCCTCCTGCAGAGATGTGCCCTGCATGTGCCCACACAAAGGAGAACGATGTGCATGTGGTTTTTTCTGTCGAGCCTATCAGAAAAGCAGGAAATACTGGCTGGTCCCCCTTCTTAAAAACATGGGATTCAGAACATTTTTACCCGCATACAGAGTTTTAACGACTGATTTACCCCCACCAATTGTGTTTGCTTTGGCAAAATTCTTAACTGCAATGTGGTATGCCCGAACCCGATTGTCAAAGAGGGTTGGAGACTCTTGACAGACTTATATCTTTTGATGTATTGGTACTCACTTGTGATTATTATTTGTTTTTAATCTTCAAATGTATTTTATATTAATGATACAATGACATTTTTGACTTTTAACTGATGTGATAATTCTGTACATCTTTTATGATCATGTGATCGAAATAAAGATTTGAAAATGGAATGGAAAACTTCCCCGCTTCTACACGCCGATCATAGTCACTGTCCCATGTGGTCCTGGTAGCGCACAGGCGGTTATGACAGAGGGTATTTGACGGATTGGGAATCTGGCTTGTGAAGCTCCCTCAAGAGGCAGCCATTCCGCCTCGCGCGGTAGCCACGTCCCCTGATCCTTGCAAGTTGTCAGGAATTTGATTGTTGATCTCAACAGCAGCATAAAACTTCTCTAGATGTATACTTCAGTAATCAGAGTCATATTTGTAAGTGGTGCGGAATACCATTCGGGCCAGAAGCCCTGTCGCTTTTGCCTTCATTTATTATATTTGTTATATCCTCTGTTGTATAATGGGAGTGGTTAATTCATGGGACTTATTATTGCACTGCAGACTGGATTGTACCCAATAATAGTGATTGACAGTCACCTGTGTCCAGTGTTTGTGACTTATTTGAAATATCTGCTTTAGATTGTTCCAGCTGAACGGTAGGTGACTTATGTTTAAATTTCTGTGTGAGAAAGTTGGCCCAAGTGGGAATTGGTAGTCCATCAATAATCACAGCGAAAACCCTACATCAAATAAGGCTTTATAGTATCATATTTTGTTTCATTCAAAGTAAATCTTTTTGAATGCTGTCCGCTTCTAATAGCTTGATAGACGTCATCTTTCCATATTGAGGATTTTTTACACATAAGGTATGTCACGTCCATCATTCGTAAATTAGAATTGTGCTGGATAGTACAAGTTATAGTTACATCTATACCGTATATGCATAGCAGAACAAGTAGATTATTTATAGTGCCATTTAACTGATGGGGACCATACTAGATAATAATTTAAGTTCATATATCCATCAGAAAGCATAACCTGAAAATCATGGATTAAGATATACTGGAGCAAACCTTTAGATCTGTTTTTCATCCTAGAGGAATATAATTGTCCATATAGATAATATTTATTAGATATATCTTGTAGGTTACGAAGGGTATTCTTGGCAACAATACTGTACATATTTGGTGCTCCCAGTTTGAGCGCCTACCCTCATAACATTGTTGTCACGTTCTGTTGTAGTTGATGATTCCTGATGTGTTTACTCTTGGTGGCTTAACAAGTGACCCTTCTTGAACATCTACCTTCGCTATGTCCTTATAAACCTTTTAAACCCTTGTCCTGTCCTTTGCAAAAGGTAAATATTTAAAATCCAGGTTAAGACCTTAGTTGTGTTAAGATAGTTCCACCCTTTTAATTACAAAAGCAACCTTGCCCCCCCCCCCCTTTTCGAGGGTCTTCATTGTACATCATCGGTACTGAGGCCGCAAAGTCTGTCCGACCTATATCCTAGAGTGCTCAGACATATGATAAGGTAACATTTTGCCCATCCAGTACCTAGTTATTCCACGATGGCTAATGGTAGTGGAGATACATTTGGCCATTTTCCTCCTTCTCTTCCCTTTTTATCTCTTTTCAAACCTACACGAAAAATAGTTTTTCCCATTTATGGTTAGATATATAGTGAGTGGTTCACTCTTAGATTTTTTGGTATAGTTCAACACTAGGTGACAGACAGTGGGTGACATAGAATAACTTTCACAAACCTTTATGGTTTATAGGTTAGGTTTTAATGTAATTGTGTTAAATTATGACTAGTAGTTTTAATTGTTATGGTAAAGTATGAAAAGTACTGTGTATGACCCCTTTTTGGGGCTTAATAAGTAAATAGGACCCTTGTGCAACACTGACATATGCTTTGGTTATTTACACCCTGTTTAGGTTTTCATGAACTGTGTACATGGCTTCCTGATGAAGGCGTACAGCTGAAACGCAAGTAGGATCTAAAATCTTCAAAGCCATGCTAGAAATGAATGTCTTTTCTATTAAATGAATTAAGAATCTGTAGATATTTTTGGATGCATGTTTAATCAATTCCACCATTACAATATTTATTGTTAACACTGAGAAAACAGGAAATAGAATTATAGCACAGTGTTAGGATGCTTAATAGGGAATAGGATTACAAAAGTGTAAACATCATGCATTTTTTTGATTGAAAAGGCTATTAACCACCCAGTTTGAATCTTTTAAATTGTATAGACATTCAATGTTCTACATAAATAAACTATTAATAAATAATAAAAAATAAAAAAAAATATATATATTAAATGTTTTTATTGTGGTTTTCATGGTTTAATACACATGATAAGACAGTAGTATTTTACAGACAACTCTGAGTAGTCCCTGTTCAGCAACAGGTAGTCCAAGTTGAGTTGCCGTGGAAGTTTATATCAAAACCAGCAATTAATACAAACATTGGCTGTATCAACCATACAAACTATTTAACTAGAATCCCCCCACCCTCCCAGTACCCTCCCCCCATACCGTGCCCACCTACCCAAAGGATTCTCTAACACTTTTTTTCAATCAATCAGAGGTGACCTCCTCTTCCTCCTCTCGTCTGGGGGATGCGGTCCCCTCGTGGCTAACTGCGGAAGACACTGTCTGCGTAGAATCTGGAGAGCTCCTCCCTATCTCCTGGATCATTAACTCCCATGCCTGTAATACCTCCGGGAGTTTGGCATCTCTCCTTGTGCTGCATATGTGTCCCTCCTCTGCTAGGGCCCACTCCCTCAGATCAGCTTTCCAGTTCGCTATCAACGGCCCAGCCTGTGTCAGCCAGTGAATCGCTATCCGTCTTCTGGCTATAACAAGTCCCAACACCAGGAATTTTCTGCAAGTTTTACATTTCGGGTCCCGGGGGATCAGTCCCAGAAGACATGTAAGCAACTCCAGGGCCACCCGCCAACCCGTTATTCTACAAAGGTCCTCTATGATAATTGTCCAGTATATCTGTATGATTGGGCACGCCCAAACCATAAGTGGGAAATCTGCCTGGTGGTACTGGCATCTGGGGCACCGTGGATTTCTCGAGTTATCTATAACATGGAGGCGTTTGGGTGAGAGATAAGTCATATGGACCATATTATATTGTATCAGTTTGAAACTATTGGAAACTGCTACTTTACGGACCCCCTCATGGATTTTCTCCCAGTCCCGTGGCGTGATCTCTTGGGGGCTCACTTCCCGCCATCTATCTAGTGTTAGAGGGGTATATTGTCTGTCCTCCCGAAAAATATTTTTGTTTACATTGAATCTGACATGGTGTATTTATATTACACTGTGTATGTTGCTTAGGTCCAGGAATTATATTCTACTTTCCTAAATCTGTTCTACTCACAACAGAAAGTTGGCCCATTCCTGCTCCTGAATGTCTGACATTAGGAGGATTCGATGCCTGGTCAGTCGATTTATCATCTGCCAAAATGAATTCGAGTTTGGATGCCTTACACTATGAATTTATTTTGACCAAAAGCTCTCCGCTTTCATCAAAAACATTTAACCTAAGGGAAGCAGTGAGCAGATTGTGATTTCTGATACAGCTAGGGATTACTTTGTAATTCTGCAGCAAGTGTATTAAATCAGAGGAGACAGTTATAAAACCAATATTACTGTTGTTCATAATAACCTTAAAGTTAGATGAGGAGGAGGTTGATTAGAGATCCAGTAGTAGCTGGCAAAGAAACCTGGTTTCTGGAGATTAGGATCCTGTTTACTGCCTCCCCATAGGTAACCTTTTTGAAGTGTGACATTTCCGCCCCTTCCTGATCCCTTAGGGCACATGACATTGTGTTACATAAATGAAGACTAGAATCTCCTACCCATAGCATTAGAATCTCCTTTTTCTGCCAACCTTGAACATCAATAATATCCACTTCCAGTTCCCCAATGACCTCAGTAGAACTAACATTAAAAACAGTACAGTAAAAATGAATCAACATTATAAAATATGAATTATACATCACAAGTAAACTTATTTGTTAATAGGGGTTGATCCAGCGCTCTTACTAAAATTCTGCATAAATGATGTCACTATCTACCACCAAACTTACCAATCAATACCAGGCCCATAGAAATAACAGAGCAGCTGAATCATGAGGCGAATGGATCTAATATGTTTGTTTTTAAACATTCACAATAAACAAGACCAGCTTGTCATTTTAAAAGTTTATTAAAACATATTCAGGGAAACTTAGGTTTGGAACTTTATTAAGCAAGCATTAAAAAAGTCATAAGAAAGTTTTATTCAGCATTTATAAAGAGAGCTTAATTCAAGAAAATATTAATCATTAGCAGAAATAAGTGAAAAGAGCATTTCCAAACCCTAACTAACTCTCTGTTTCTACCCTCATCGCCTGACAACAAAGTCTTTTAAAGTTACCTTTCCTAACGTGTAATCATCGGACAGCAGAACACGTCCCTCTGGAATCAAGAAGCGTAAGCCAAAAAATCTGCTGCTAGAGCCTATTCTTATACCCTAAATTAAGCTGAGCTAACTATTTTTCACATTCCATCAGCTGAATTCTGGCTTCCCATTGGCTGAACCACCTCACGCCACAGTAAACTGTGACATCTTCTACCACAAGACCAGGCTTTTACACAGAGCCATTGTTCATGCACAGAGTCCTGGCGACAGTTCCTTAGTCTGCTACATTTTGTAGCAAAGATGTTCAAGCAATACAAAATCTGTCACGTCTCTTCCTTTCAACCTTGAGTCTGTCCGTTCTGAGCTTTCCATGGCACAAGCAAACCTCTTCACAGAGTCGTCTTTAGCAGTTCTTTTTCAAAGCTTTTCATAATAAAAGTTTATAGGCTTGTCATCTTTTTTAAAATAAATTTTTTCGTGTGGCTTAACATCAGCAGGCCTCTTTTAGAAGGCGTCAATTTTTCTGCGCCACTTTTGCTTGCGTCACTGCGCCACTTTTAGCTTGTGTCACTTTCCAGAAAACTATTATTTAAACAAACACAAAACAACAATTAATTCAGGTAATAAAAGTCATTCTGTTTCCAACCTACATAGCTAATGTTATCCCATTAGTATAAGTCACCTAGCAGAAGCACACAAATAAAGAAGCACATTTAATATCTACCATTCTTCATAGAGTCCAGCTTTAAGTTTCTGAAAGAGTAAAAAGATGATTAAATAATACACAGACAGACAATCACAACATAGGACAAACATGTAAGCACATATAATAAAGCACATGCCATGAATGATCAGCCGCATATTAATAGTGACAAAGACAATAGGACGAACATGACAAACAAAACACTATTAGTTATGTGTTGCAAAACAGACTTACAAATGCAACATAAAGCACATTAGTTCTGTATAATGATGTGGAATTTTACTCTAAATTGGTTTAATTATAACAAATCATGCAAACACTCATTAATATATTATTTCAAGTTATGAGAGTATGACATCACAAGCCAGAATAAAATTATTTCTGAAGCTCACTTCATCAACTCCCTCATCTGGTGATTTTAAAATCACCAAACAAAATCCAAAAATTTTACTTAAAATTTTTATCTATTGAACATGTTTCAGGCTTACTCAGGATTAGTACTTAAACTTTAATTTCATCTATATTTCTGCAACTCTCATAATTAGTATTGAGTCTTACATCCTACTAATTCTATATCCTTTACCCTTTCTTTATTCAGCTGAGTTGGATCCTTTCCAACTTTGAATCCCCAACCCCCAATGAATTTAGGTAACTAAGTTTTAAATTGCATAACTTCATTTTGAATTGCACCAACAAAACAAATATCAATCTGAGTAGTATAAAACAAAACAAAAAACAAAAGTACATTTTTGAAAATTTTTGAAAAATTAGTACATAGTATATACCCCCTCTTTATTTTATTTTTTTCAAATTCTAAAACATGTTTTCTTCGACCTTGCGTCTTACATAAAAGTGTTTTCAGCTAACACAATTTCTTCGACCTTGTGTCACCCTAACATAATTTCTTCAGCCTTATGCCAAAAATAAACCTCAACTTAAAGAAAACTAAACCTAGTCATTGTCACCATTTTCTTTCAAGACCACCTGACTACTACTGCGCTCCTCAACTATTGGAGGGATAGTTATGTAGGCCCATTCTGGAGACTTGTATTTTACATTTGGTCTCAATGGTCTTTTGCTCTTCTTGGTAATCTTTTTAATTTTCTCTTCAGCTTGCTCTTTTTTGTCTGAATCATTCTTCTGACTTGACACTTCATATTTGAATTTTAAATCTTTAGGCCAGACATCACCTTTTCTCAAGAGTTTCTTCTTAGGCTTGCTTTCTTTATATTCAGCTTTCCAAGCCCTTCCTCTGAATTTTCTTATTTCAGACTCTTCATTACTCCCATCTGTATCATTTTCTGAGACTTTAAATCTGTACCTAGGAACTTCTTTACTCGGCAGCTTCACTCCGTTAGAAACATCATCCTTACAGCTGGTACTTGGTAATTCTTCCTCTTCTTCAGGGATCACCTTCAGCTTCCCAGTTTCAGGATTTTTGTTCCTGCATACAGAGCTACTCTTCTGCTTTTCAATAGTCTCCTGGACTTGATTATCTTCTTGCTCAGAATTTTCTGCTCCTAAATCCCTTTCTGCTTCAGAATCTTGTATTTCTTCTTGAGATTCTTTTTCTAGCAGATTTTCATCATTTTCTGAATCTAGAATCACAATCTCTAGATCTTCTTCATTCAGTGTTTCATTCACATTGACATCATCATCCAGATGTCGACCACCTTGTCGATCTTCAAGATCTGGATTTTCTTCTGAGTCTGAATCAGTTGCAGTGTCTTCACTAACTTCATCAGTGTTATCAGGTGCAGGTACACAAAGGGTATGATTGATATTCATCCACCCAGTATCTGTTGTGACTAGTATCACCTGACTTGCTTTCTGCCACCTGGGTACTAGACAGTTTCTCCTCCGATGAACCTTTGTTCTGACCAAGTCTCTTGGCAATAGATCATGAGCCTGCTCCTTTTCCACATCTATTCCCAACTGATGGAATACAGAAACTGTATCATTCTTTCTTGTTGGAAAAGCTTCTACCCATTTTGAAAATAAAAAAATGATGACTAGGACATATCTCAGTTTGTTATGTTGGGGCATTTCAAAAAGATCTGTTTGAATATTTGTAAATGAACCACCCTCCCGGCCTATGGTTCCCAAACTCTCAATTGGACCATGGTACATCCGTGCCATGTCAGCAATTATGCAATTGGGCATAACAGGTCTGTCATCTTTGTTAATCCAAATTTCATTTTCCTCTTGCTGTCTGAAACTTTCTTTGAGCCATGTGTTTTTCTCCTCATCATGTGCCTCATCTTGTAATTGTTTTAATTCTTGCCATGTCTGAATTGCAAAGATTAGTATGAGGATACTTGAAACATGTTCATTGATTTTTTCCCCATTGATTGCAACCCACTCTTGAGCACAAAACTTAACAATGGTACCTGCGTGCTCATTGCCTTTTGAGACATGATCATTTTTCTCTCCATTTGCAGCACATTTTATCACTGCTATTTTATCAAGAAGCTCAATTCCTTTGTTAAAGTCTGGCATGCCCTGAACAGGAGCTTCACTCAAACTCTTTTTAAATTGCTCAATGGCTTCGAGCTCAATTTCTGTCAGGACAATTTGGTCTTTTACATCTGCTTCTGTCAATCTTTGCAATGGCCTCATAATTACTGAGAAATCATTAATCCATTGTCAACAGTATCCAACCATGTCTAGGAACATTCTTACCTGTTTTTGTGTCATTGGGGATTCCATTGCCTGAATCATTTTAATTCTCTCAATAGTTACCTGACTGAGAATTCTCTCTTGGAACCTGAAAGCAAAAATTATTTGACTCTCTGGGTGCATTGGAACCCAATACCACTCAGTATCATGTGGTATCTGACAAAATATCTCTACTGAATTGGGCACAATAGGACAACAAGGGACAACTATCTTGTTAACCTTTCTCAGGTCCTGTACTATTTTGTACCTTTCATCTGGCTTTCTAATTCCCATATCTGGTGAGTTATTGTTCTCAATCTCTTTTAGGACACCCTGCTTAATGAATGTTTCAATAACAGGAATTGTTTCTGACTTCATCTTGTACTGTGGAACATTAGGAAATGAGTTTCCCTGCTTGTTCGCATTTTTAACTGGATCAGGTCTGTCTTCCTTGTCTCCACTGAATCCTGTATCTGTATTGTATTTCTGCTCATTAACATAATTTGAAAATGGCGGCGGAGATATCTCATTCTGCTGAATCACCTCCTGTCGCTGAATTTGTAGCTGTTCATTCAGTAACTGTTGCTGCTGATTTATCTCATTCTGCATCTGTGGATTTTTACACTCCCCTACAAAAGCTAAATTCACTTTTTCCTTCTCCTTTTTCTTTGTCCATTTTGTTTTCCATTTTTTCAGACTACCCCTTTTTCTCAAAGCCCAAATGAAATCTTTTATATGGGCAGAGGCAATTTTACCTGTATTGTTCAAGCCTTCAATGTCCTCATCATCCTGTAATCTTTTTAATCTGTCTGTACTGATTGTATTATCCAATAATTTGTACTCACCAGGCTGTGTCAGGTCAATCAGGTCAACGTCAGAGTTTTCACTAGGTGAAACTAGAGTCATCACTCTCTCTTGCTGAGTTGGAATCATTATTAGCTCATTTTCACGTACATTAGAATAAAGTTTTTCAGCAAACTTTTGAATTCCACAATTCAATGGGACCGTTAAAGCTGTGGGACTAGTTTCATCTTTTCTAAGTACTGGGGGAACAGGTCCAATTGTCACAGGAACTGTCACTGCTTCCATGTCTGACGTTAACTGCTCAATTAAATCATTTGTAGAATTTACATGATCAGGAATATTAATTTCAGAAGTACTAGACATCTCATCATACCTACCTGTTGTGACACCTTGAGAAAGGGTCTGGACTGGGACTCTATTAATCTAAACTGGGACTCTTGGCTTTACATTAATCTGCTTTCTTGGCGTCACATTAATCTGTTCTGGGGATCTGCGTACATTTCTGTCCTTATCTGTATTTACAACATAATTTTTACAATGATAAATTAATTCTTCTCTGACAGGTTTATTATTTACATTCACTGATTTGGGAGTGGATTCTTCATCTAAAATTATTTCAACAACCTTTTTAACCTTTTTAAATACATTTTTTATTTTCTGATAGCAGAAAAACATTTTCTTCTTCTTTGGATAATAATTATCCATGTTTAAAAATACTTACCTAATTAAAATTGTCCGCAACAAATAAACAAAACTTCCTACTTAAATTAATATATCTTGTAATTTACCTGCATACACTTTTTAATTGGGGCAGAAAAATGTGCTTTGTGAAAAGTAGCGATAAAAATATTTAGACTAGCAGGAGTAGAAACACTTACAATTGACTGGGTGTTTAAAAATGCTTATTTGTACACACACAAAATATCAGCTGTGGTGAAGACTCTGTAATGTTTATTTATTTATTTATGCTACACAATCCCCCATTCAACCAGCTTTAAGATCACAGCTGTGATGGCTTTTGCTATGGGACAGGGCTTTTTTATTCAAGCAATGATGACTAGAATTCCTTCTGCTGTCACATCTGCTGTGTATACAACTTTTGTTGGTGCTATTATTGCTGTTGCTGCTGTGGCTGTATTTGCAGCTCTGTTGACAGCTGGTAATGCTTTGCTACTACCCAATTTTGTAACAGCCGATATCACTGTCCCTGTTCTGAACACCTCTGCTACTGTTGTCCCCACCAGGGAGGCTGCTGTGCTATCTACTATTCTACAGCAGCAAGTCCCACCTCCCCAAAGTACATTTAAATCATAATTGAAGGGAACATTTTTAATATTACTAAAACTCTAGATAATAGCGCTAAGAAAATCACGTTAAAATATTTTTAAATGAAAATCTGGGCACTAGCGCTAAGAATTTAAAGCCCAATCACTCTGCAGAAGTAAACAATGGGCATCAGCACAACAAATGCCTCGGCCAATCAGCGCGGCTGCCACAACGCTCGGCCAACCACAGTGCCCACCCGAGCCTCAACCAATCCGGTTGCAGCTCCCTTATGACGCTACAGTGTCTTTAACCAATCAGGGCACAGCTCTTCTCTTTGACCAAGAGGTCACAGCTCTTCCCGTGACACACTGCAGCACTTAGTTTGATCAGTGCGCGGCTCCTCATTAACATGACGGAACCCCCTCAAAATAGAAGCATTTCCCTTATTGTAGCACCAAGCCCAAACAAACAATCCCAATACACACGAAGGCCTTGTCCAATGAAAAAGCGGCCACTCTGGACCCTCGCCCAATCAGAGCGGCGGTAATGTACACAGTAACTACAGCTTTTAGCTTCTCCCTTGTTCACAATTTGACAAACTTCTTTAAAATCAATAGCGCGCGGCGAGGAAGCAAGGACACTTAAAAGTGTAAACAACCCCGCGAGAGTACGGCCCTTCAACCAATCAGAGTGCTGCCCTGCTATGGTGCAGCGGCACTCTGACCAATGGGAGCGCGGCGGCTGTGACGTAGACAGCCGCTGCTGCTGACAGCTCTCCCCTTACGCTCTAACTAGTTACACGCATTAGCTATAACACGCCCTGCTTCAAAACATCAGCGCTTTTAGCAATCAAACCAAAACGGGGACATTCACAGCTACAACCTAAACGAGCTCACAACACTTTATTTATTTTTGGATAGTGCAACGCTCTCTGACCATCATATATACAAATCAGCTGTGACATGCAATCAATCAGCCACTTCTTCTCTAACTCCAAATTAATAGCGCGATCTGCGACGAGGACAGAAACACGGGAATACTTGCAAATGTATACAACTATTTCAAGCATTAATCGCGCCTCAGCCAATGAGAGCGCTGCCTTGCTCTGACACTCCAGAAACCTGATCCAATCAGGGCGCGACTCAATTATGACACTCTAGACAGTTCTACCAACCAGAGCGCGGCGGCTATGACGCACACAGCAGCTGCGGCTCCAGGCTCTCCTCACACGCTCTCACTCCAAAATCAGCCCCTCCCTTACAATTTTCAATCGGGGCACTTTTCAATGATTTTAAATAGCGCGCAATGCTTTCTGAATGTATTTAAATAGCGCAAAACACCTTTCAATGCTTTTACTTTACCCAGAAGGTTTTAAAACACTTTCCAATTACTTTTTTAAAACGCAATTAATAACTACATAAAGGAAACCATTTGTCTGCTTCTCTAAACAAAGAGATAGTTTTGCACATTCATTCAAGTATCAGCGTGGAATAGACGACGCTATTCTCACAGAATAGTCTCAATCACCAATAGAGCAATTCTTACCCTACCCTTCTAACAGGTAATAACCAATCGTGTCTCCAATTGAATGCAGATACATTTAGCAATTCAAAATTTAACCCAATTGATATTACAAATCATTCACGCACTTTCAAACAAAAAACCCTAATCATACACACACGAATTCTTGGCAGGACTTGAACCAACCACAGAAAAACGTCAGGCGTTGATAAGAATAGACAACGCTATCTCACCCTTCTCTCAAGCTTGGATAAATCCTACTACTCTTTTCACAGAAAGTTTTATAGCAGGCTCACCAGGTCCCTCTGCTGAATGCTACAATTTCATAGGCAATCCTCACTATACATTCAACCATGCACATCTAAGGTCCCTAAACTTGTGTTGTACGTCCACAACGCGTGATATATTCTATACCACAATTTTGAAACAGACAAATGCACTGTGTAACTCTTCTAGTCACACTACCTTGCCATGGCAAACCAGGAATTTTTCACAGCTGGAAAAACCCTTAAGATTACATACTACACATAACAATCTGACAAAATCAAAAACTTAACATTTGTTAAACATTGATCCTATGACTATACCATCATATATGTAACATACATGTCAAAAACAACATATAATGGTCTGATTGCTACCAAAATTTGATCCAGCGCTCTTACTAAAATTCTGCATAAATGATGTCACTATCTACCACCAAACTTACCAATCAATACCAGGCCCATAGAAATAACAGAGCAGCTGAATCATGAGGCGAATGGATCTAATATGTTTGTTTTAAAACATTCACAATAAACAAGACCAGCTTGTCATTTTAAAAGTTTATTAAAACATATTCAGGAAAACTTAGGTTTGGAACTTTATTAAGCAAGCATTAAAAAAGTCATAAGAAAGTTTTATTCAGCATTTATAAAGAGAGCTTAATTCAAGAAAATATTAATCATTAGCAGAAATAAGTGAAAAGAGCATTTCCAAATCCTAACTAACTCTCTATTTCTACCCTCATCGCCTGAAAACAAAGTCTTTTAAAGTTACCTTTCCTAACGTGTAATCATCGGACAGCAGAACACGTCCCTCTGGAATCAAGAAGCGTAAGCCAAAAAATCTGCTGCTAGAGCCTATTCTTATACCCTAAATTAAGCTTTGCTAACTATTTTTCACATTCCATCAGCTGAATTCTGGCTTCCCATTGGCTGAACCACCTCACGCCACAGTAAACTGTGACATCTTCCACCACAAGACCAGGCTTTTACACAGAGCCATTGTTCATGCACAGAGTCCTGGTGACAGTTCCTTAGTCTGCTACATTTTGTAGCAAAGATGTTCAAGCAATACAAAATCTGTCACGTCTCTTCCTTTCAACCTTGAGCCTGTCCGTTCTGAGCTTTCCATGGCACAAGCAAACCTCTTCACAGAGTCGTCTTTAGCAGTTCTTTTTCAAAGCTTTTCATAATAAAAGTTTATAGGCTTGTCATCTTTTTCAAAATAAATTTTCTCCTGTGGTTTAACATCAGCAGGCCTCTTTTAGAAGGCGTAAATTTTTCTGCGCCACTTTTAGCTCGCGTCACTTTCCAGAAAACTATTATTTAAACAAACGCAAAACAACAATTAATTCAGGTAATAAAAGTCATTCTGTTTCCAACCTACATACCTAATGTTAACCCATTAGTATAAGTCACCTAGCAGAAGCACACAAATAAAGCAGCACATTTAATATCTACCATTCTTCATAGAGTCCAGCTATAAGTTTCTGAAAGAGTAAAAAGATGATTAAATAATACACAGAAGGACAATCACAACATAGGACAAACATGTAAGCACATATAATAAAGCACATGCCATGAATGATCAGCCGCATATTAATAGTGACAAAGACAATAGGACGAACATGACAAACAAAACAATATTAGTTATGTGTTACAAAACAGACTTGCAAATGCAACATAAAGCACATTAGTTCTGTATAATGATGTGGAATTTTACTCTAAATTGGTTTAATTATAACAAATCATGCAAACACTCATTAATATATTATTTCAAGTTATGAGAGTATGACATCACAAGCCAGAATAAAATTATTTCTGAAGCTCGCTTCATCAACTTGGAATTCATTTAATTTAGGATACGTTAGACAACTTCACCGAAATTAAAGTGGCTAGGGCCCTTTTGATCTACCTGCATGTGAGGGAATATCTGGGCAACAGATACAATGAAATCCATATAAATTAAATTTGAGGATCCAAGTTTCTTAAATGCAGGTTACATCAAAATCATTTACAACAGATACCCAGACTGGTTTAGATAACTTTGCTTGAATGCCTGTAATGTTCCAAGAAAGTATCTTAACACAGTGGCTCGATGCAGAGCTGTTAATAAGGGATGCATCTACGCAGTTTGCTTGTGAGATGTGATGGATAATTTCCTTTTTTGATCAACCCTGAGAACAGAAGAAAAAAACTGTGAAACAGGTGCACCGGTATAAGAAAGTTAATCCAAACAACCCAAGGAGGATAAAGCCTCAAAGCTATTCCTTACAGCAACCTTTAAAAGTGGCATGGCATTCAATATCATCGTATCATCCAGTGCAGGAAATTCAGTTGGTAAAACACTTGGCCTATAGAAATAACCTAAAGGCAAGGCTTGAATTGCACCTTGGTCACAGTTCAATCTATGCAGACGTTGTAGAAGGGATCTCACAACATGGGGAAAGGGTTCATTTAAAATTAATAAGCACATAGTCCCCTGAAGGTTTCTTTTTGTGAATACCAATCCACGGAATTATTTATACAAAGTGGACTGCAGCTAATACATCATTACACCACACAGAATTGGGTTTAGGCTAATAAAAAGTCTTTTTTTTAAGCTGAAAAGTCTTCCGTCTTTAAAGGTGGTAAAGTCAGAACATTCTTCAGGACTAACGAATATGAGTGAATTCTTTGGGAAGTTGAAGATAATCAGTACAGGCCTTGCTAAGCTACATTATTCTCTTGGTTGGATGGGTATAATTGAGCTGAGACAGAACTAGCTCCTTCTGCAACCACCGGTTTATTTGTATGAGTAAAAGATTTAGGGCCATTTGCTACTGGTTTTATTGGGAAGACCTGATTTGCACAAGGTGGAGGCTGACTGAGTAAAGGTACTTATGAGTTGCTAACATGTTGAGCGGGATTAAAATACCATTTATAATGTATCCATTTTAAATATGCCTACATGTTCAAATCACTTGCGATTGAGTAGGAGCCATGACCTGTTTATGGCAACAAAATGCCTGTGGTAAATAGGTAGACACCAATACGCAACCAGATGTAGAAAACCTATTACTGAAAACTGTGCGTCATTTGTAAAGGAACTCAACATTTTTCTTATGTGCCAATCACCCACTGTACCAAATGCCAGGTTGCAGAATATCTAGTCGTGATTCCACCTCATGCCTCTTTCCTTTACCACCCTATGCTTCCTATCTCACTTGTACAGGTTCTTTTTCAGCAGTGCATTGTCATTTTGCCATTATTTACACATTGTTTTCTCCGTTTATTTTCTCTCTTTCGATCTGTTTCAAAGTGTAATTTTGAATATTAAGACTGAGATAAAAATACATAGATTCTCATGCCAATTGTTAGAATGTGTTGTGTCTTGTTCGCAGAGTTATGCACCCTGTCCAAGCAGTGATCACAATCCTTATCAGGGTAAGTGTAGTACATACTAAGGGCCTAATTACGAGTCTGGGTGTCCTCGTACTGCATTGGCGGTCATAAACCCCAGTGTTTGTGCCACCCTGAGACCACTGACTGCGCCAGGAAACCTTCATTCCCTGGCAGTGGCGCGACAGTCCAGGGGTATTCATACGCTTTGCAGGACTGCCATGGTCCCGCCAAGCATGCTATGAGTTTCCTCTCTGCTGGGGTTTTCATGGTGGTTTCTCCTCCATGAGATTCCTTCTGGAGAGGAAACAAATGGGACCCTACAGGTCCACTTGTGACCCATGCCGTGAAGATGCACACCATGTTCCCCCCTGTGTGCATGCATAGAAGTTTCAGCACGGCATGAACTTTTCATCCATGCAGTGCTGAAACTTTTTTTGATGTTCTCATTGTGGTGCCTATTTTAAAGGCACCGACGTAGGATCGACAGATGAATCTCCTGCCAATGCCCAAAACAAATTTGTTTGGAGGGCGGTTCTCACACGGGTTTGGTGGTGCATAGCTGTCGGAATGCATGCGTTGTTTCTAAAGTCTGGCAATGTCGTTGATGTATCAGTGTCAAGAATGCTGTGCGTCGGCTTGATGCATTGATGTTGAACCAACAGGCAGTAGGCAATGCGTTGACACAGAGCTAAACAGGCCTGGGAATGCATCTGGATTGCTCATTGCAGACATGGGCAATACTTTGTCTGAGACTTGTGCAGCAGCGATGATGCAAGGGAACTGCATCGGCAAAGTTGGGGCTGCATTGTGAGGTCATTGTATTGCGCAGTCGGCAAGCAGTGGCCAAGACTTCAGTGCAGGCAGCAGCGATGAATCGGTATCCCAAGGAAATGCACCAGTTTGGATCGACAGGTCAATGTCGATGCATTGGTTTCTTGAGTTTAAGCACCAAACACTAATTTTGAAGGGCCCAAGACTTGATTTGGCACAACTCAGCAGAGCAGGACTCACAGCAGAGGAGCCCAGGTGCTGGTAGCAAGATGCAGGTGAAGTCTTTGATATCGCAGAGGCTACAGAAACGGTAGGCAAGCCCTACAAGATCTTGGAGAACATTCAGAGATGTAGTATGTAGAGAGTCAATTCCAATCCTCTCACTCCCAGGCAAGATGCAGCGGGCCAACACGCCAAAGCAAGCAGTAAAGTTGCAGTCTTCCTGGCAGCACAACAGCTCTTCTTCCCAGTAGAATGTCCTCAGTTAATGAAGCGTGCTGAATATATGGTGTCAGAAGCCCATTTTAGCCTTTGCAGTAGGGAGATTTTGAGGCAAGGTCTTTGGAGTGCACAGGCCCTGTTCTTCCTCCCCTGGCCCCAGACTCACTACAGGGGGGTATGCAACCCTTTATGATGGGACAGGCACAGCCCAATTCAGGTGCAAGAGTAGGTTCATCCCTCTCACTCTAGATCAGGAAGACCTATCAGCCTGGCGACTGGCCATCAGGATGTGAGTTCTGCAAAAACACGGGTTAACCCAAGAAGTCACTGGGACCTGGGCGGAATATTGATACAAACAAAGCGGTCCCAGATAGACACACAATCAACTCAACCGTAACAACAATTAGGTAAATACAAAGACAATTATAACAACATTGTTTTTAATCACAACGTGTATCGTAAAAGATTCATTCATAAAATAAATACATAATAAATCACATATAATGCCCCTAAGAAGTGGAGTAGGGAAGGGTAGTGCTGGGATAGTGAAAGTATAGAAATTAGAACATGGGTCACTAAGACCTGAATACACCAGAAATAATGATAAGTTAATACAATGGAACAAATAACTCATCAATTAATTTAACAATCATGCCTCAAATAAAATCACAAATGATAAATCAGGGAGAAGGCTGAACACAAGAGGAAGTGTCGACGTTTCGACACAAGTGGATGCAGGCGTGGGATAAACCTTGCTAGAGGGTCTTCATCAGGACAGGGGTTGCGGGAGGTGGGGCAATGGATCTGTATAGAAAATTAATAAATAAATGTTACTGCGGGTCACATAGGATCCCAGAAAGCTCATAAAAATGATAAAAGGCCGAGACGAGGACATGGTCATATATTGAGAACATGAGGAATACATCATTAGCAACATGAGTTGTGACCGATAGTGGTTGCGGTCAAATATATATCTTATGAGGTAGGCTGATTGGAAAAAACCTCAAAAGCACGATGGTTGGTTAATCAATGAAAGTCAACAGATGACCAGCTCGACAACATTGATTGGATAGTATTAGAGACCTGCACTGCACGAGAGCGGTTGACACATGGTATACTTATCCAGGGCGTGGGCTCAGGTGTTGTACTCATACGTTGTGAATCAAAGAGATTCCATAAGGCATACAAATATATAGTAAGTCTTCAAGACATGTAAAATGGCATACCTTAAGTTGGTACTCTAATGCAATGAGTTGGGTTCAATAGTGGTAGACTCTTGGAGATAAGGTAGTGAGGTTACGTCTAAAATATCAAAAATATTCATTTAGGTAACGCAAACAAGGGGTTGTACATCAGTGTAAACCTCACAAGTAGCAACAATTTAATGACAAAAATAGGTGTAAACCTCACAGGTAGCAACAATTTAACGACGAAAATAGGTGTAATGACACACATCTGTTATCAAATTGGGAAGACACGCATACCTTATATATTAGTGCTGGTGTGTTAAGGGCAACTTATCACAGTAATAAAGGATCAGCCGGAGTACAGTATCTAGGTAAATTAAGTGACAATAAGGCCACCATTGATTATCGCACTAAACACGTTGGCTACGCGATTAACGCATGGTGAAATTGAAAAAACATACCTTACGCCAATACTGTATATGGGGGTGGGATAGTGCGAGTAACTGGGAATCTACACAAAGAAAAGAAAGGGAACACCCAATGTTCACTCGTAGCACCTCGTACGGGTGCATACAGTATCGACAGGTAACACAAATAACGCACATTGCGTGTAAGTTGGCATACCTGTCAGTAGAGAAATGCCGTCGACAGCGGGGGTTCACATATGGATGTATAGGATGACATATACTGATCGCTGCCGAACTATGGGTTGTGAAGGTCGTAGTTGGACATAAGAATGCGGGATCTATAGGTTAGCGAGCGAATGTATTAGTACCTTCGCTTATAAACACAACAGACCATGCAAATCGCATTCAAGTTAACATACCTGCCAAGAATAGAAATACAGCAGAAAGCAGGGGTTCAGCTGTAGTTGGTAACAGTGGCGTGCGTTAGTCACCGCTGAATTATGAGTTGTGGCGATCGTAGTCGGCTCCACAAAACAGAATCTATAAAGTAGCGGGACGATATATTAGTACCCACAATAGTAGCAAATCACGCAAAATGCGTTCAAGATGACGTACCTGTCGACAGCGGAAATACCACGGAACGCGGAGGTTCGATTGTAGTTGTGGCATACACCAGTGACCGCTGGATTATTGGTTGTGCGGCTTGTAATTAGATCAGGTCAAAAAAAACGATCTACAGGATAGGGGTGCAATATATTAATACCGTCGCTAATTACAATAATGAAGCGCTTGAGTCACAAAGTAAGTTAGGATAAACGGAACGTACCGTGTACCAGAAGCAATCATAGACTAATCGTGGGATCCTAAAAAGCACTACTCATCGCTGGGCTCAGACGGCAGTAAATGCTTAAACTACTTCCTGTAGAGTTCCGATCACGTGACCCATAATAGTCATGGTCACAGAAAGGGGACTAGTGGGAAGGAAATGGAATGTAGCCAAATCAGTACGATACAGTCTATGCCAAATAACGTGAGCTGACAGAGTCCCGAGAGCTATATGAGAATTATTTTAGCAAAAGTCACGTAATTATAAATAGATCCGATATATAATATAACGGTGGAGAATATACCCTCATATGTAAATGGGAGTGGTGTATCTCAAGATGGATAATAACACTGACGCTTCTTAATGTGCGGTATCTTAGGGCAGAAGGTTGCAAAATGTCAGGAGGTGTAGTCGAGACTGATCGTCTAAACACTTTGTGTTACCAATGGAAGTGATATACAGGAAATTATTGCTGGGTAACCAAAATTGCAATTACACAGAAAACACATGAAAAAAGACAATTTTACCAGCATAGGCCATAATGGTGGTTGATATCCACCTTATAGCTTACATATTTCACACATAATTGATAGATATCACTATTGACCCTACGGCGTACCTATCGGACACGATGGTAAAGGTCGTCTGAAGAAAAAGAATAACATTATTCATATGCATTTAAGGAGTTAGTTTGGGTGACACAACGATATATTGACCATAGTTTATATTTAAAGATTGGCCATTTGAGCAAAAGTACTCTCAGTTTCATTAAGACCCGCGTTTACCGAGTCAAACAGGAACATCCATTTGGCTTCACGGGTGTTGAGGACATTTGAAATACTGCCTCCCCTAGCACCTAATGTAACTTTCTCAAGAATAACCCACCTAAGGCTCTCTGGTGAGTGTTGTTTGGCTTTGAAGTGGTCAACTAGTGGAGCTCCCACTACCTCACATCTAATTCTACTCGTGTGTTGCAGAATCCTAACTTTTGCTTTTTGTTGGGTCTGGCCAATGTAAATTAAATCACATTCACATAAGATGGAATAGATTATGTTCTGGGTGTTACAGTTCGTCAGTGATTTCAAAGCGATTTTGTGATCCTTATATTCAAAAACCTTTGTCTGGATTGTACTATCACAGGCTTTGCACTTAGTACATCTTTGATGACCTGTGACAGGAGGAAGATTCCACAGTGATAGAAGAGGTGATAGGTTCTGTAGGAGGGAGGAATGATCGGACAACGTGATCTCTGATGTTCTTACCTCTTTTGAAAGCATGTAGAGGCAGGGTTGGATATCCAATATCATCGGATATTAGTGGCCAATGTTTATTTATGATCTTTTTGATCCTGTTACTCTCTGTTGTGAAAGTGGTCACACAGACCATTCGAGTATTCTGTTCCTCATTACATCGTTTAGGTTGTAATAAACATTCCCTGGGGATGTACCACGCTCGTTTTTTGGCCCTCTTAACCAGACGCCGGGGGTATCCTCTCTGTATCAATCTATTATAAGGTTGTCTGTTTGCTCCATATAATGCACTTTGTCTGAGCAATTCCTGCGAATTCGCAAGAATTGCCCGATAGGCAAGTTATCCCTAAGGGATCTGGGATGGTGAGTGCCATACTGAAGTAGCGAATTCCGCTCAGTGGGTTTGCTGAAGAGGGTCGTCTTCAGAATTCCATCATCATTATAGATCGTAAGATCTAGGAAATCGACATGGGATGAGTCAGATTTGAATGTGAATTTAATGTCTGCAGACTGTAAATCCAACCAGGCTTGGAAGGCAGAAAGCTCAGTATCGGTTCCGATCCAAACGAGTAGAATGTCGTCTATATAACGGACCCACACTCCAAGATGGAGTTTGAATGGGTTCCGCTCATTTAGGATAATGTCTTCTTCAAAGGCCGCCATATAAAGAATTGCCAGGTCTGGGGCAAATGTGCCCCCCATCGCCACTCCCTTAGTTTGTAAATAAAAGTGGTCCTGGAACATGAAAAAGTTGTGCATCATGGCCAGCCGTAGAAGTCCTATGATGAATTCTGTGGGTACTGGTACTGGAGCAGTCCTCTCATCTAGGTAGCGTGTCATGATGGTCAGAGCCTCCTCTTGCGGGATACTTGTATATAGCAAGGTTATGTCGCAGGTGACCAGCATCTGTTTCTCTGCATCATAGGGTAGACCATCCACAATGCTTATGGTGTGCATAGTATCATGGAGATAAGTAGGGGTCGCCTCAGCTAAAGGTTTGAGGAAGAAATCGATATATCGACCCAATAGTTCCAACATAGAACCACATCCCGATACAATGGGTCTGCCAGGTGGCTCACTTAGGTTCTTATGAATCTTTGGTAGGGTGTATATAGTCGGTAGCCTTGGAGTCTGTTGGTTTAGATAGTTGAATTCCAACTCAGTGAGGAATCCTGCATCAAGGCCCGACCTGGTCAGATATAGGATATCAGACGCAAGCGCCAAGGAGGGATCAGTGTTGAGTCTTTTGTAGCTGATGCCATGATTCAGCTGTTTGTAGATTTCCTTCTTGTAGTTCTTAGTGTCCTGGACCACAATGGCACCGCCCTTATCCGCCGGTTTGATTAATATTTCTCTGTTGTTCCCAAGAGATTGAAGGGCCTTTCTCTCATTCCTATTGATGTTAAACGGATGGTATCGGCGTTTGTCCAGAATGTGATTAAAGTTTCATAGAACCACTGCTTCATAGGCTAAAATTTTGTGTGACATGGTGTTTGCAGGTGGTACAAAGGTAGAGGGGATTCTTAAACCAGTGTGTGATTTGCATTGGGAGGGTACTCTGTTTTGAAAGAAGTATCTGAGTCAAACTTTTCTGAAGAACTTACAAAGTTCAGACCTGATGGTAAACTGGTCAGGGATGTTGGTCGGTACATATGAGAGTCCCTTACCCAGCACACTCAGCTCATCCTCAGAAAGTTGATAGTTAGAGATATTTACCACCGGATGGGGTGGACTCACCACCGGTATACCTTGCGGCGGGTGGATATCTCCCCGTGCTCTTCCGGTTGGAAGTGTACCTGCTTCTGGGGCCTGCCGCGGCCACCTTCCCAGTTCTGGTTCCCTGATTGTTGGCCTCGTTGGTATCCTCTGGACCAGTTGTTGCCTCGGTTCCTGGGGGGTTGCCATTGTCCCTGTCCCTGTTCTAAAAAAGGTTGCTGGCGGGGTTGGTAACTGTATTCCTGTCCGCTATGCGAATGGCTCAGTCCAGATTGGTCAAAGTCCCCGTCAGAGCTGTAGGAAGAATCGGAGAACGTTTTGTAATTGCGTCTCCCTTGTGGGTGACCCGCGCCCCTGTTGGTGAAACGGCCTTGAGTATCTTGACGACAATAATCCTCCTGTAAATAGGGGTAGGTTTTCTTCTTATCGTAGAGCCGTAGGTCACGGGCCAATTTCTCGAGTTTTTTATTTTGCATTGTCAACTCAAAATCTTTAAGTGTAGCCTCCAGAGTGGTTAGGGCCTCTTTAGCATTAGTCAATGCTTTGTCACCATTGATTTCAACTTTGAGTGCTGCAATTTCTTTCGAAATGGACTGTACTTGTTCTCCTGCAGTCTCAACCCCCAGCACCATCCAGTGCCGGGAGCAGTTGTTGGCCACGTAGCTAAAGCCTTCCTTGAACTTAGGGACCTCAACGAAGATGGCCGGTTCGATCTTGATTTGGAGGCCTACTGGGATAATGTTCTCTTGAAGATAGCGGGTAAACAGATGGCCGTGCCACCGTGTTCGAATTAATTTCTTTTCCAATCTTTCTAGACGGGCTATCTTATCTTTCAATGTGAAATCAATTGTGGGTACATTCGAGGGGAGAAAGGTGTTGGCAGGGTCCCCTATCAGTTGTGTGATGTATTCCTCAGAATATGAGAGTAGTTCCCTCTCGACCATATTAAGATGAGAATTAATCTCAAAGAAAGAACCTCACAGGTATGACCTGTACAGGAAGTGCTGCAAAAACACGGGTTAACGCAAGAAGTCACTGGGACCTGGGCGGAATATTGATACAAACAAAGCGGTCCCAGATAGACACACAATCAACTCAACAGTAACAACAATTAGGTAAATACAAAGACAATTATAACAGCATTGTTTTTAATCACAACGTGTATCGTAAAAGATTCATTCATAAAATAAATACATAATAAATCACATATAATGCCCCGAAGAAGTGGAGTAGGGAAGGGTAATGCTGGGATAGTTAAAGTATAGAAATTAGAACATGGGTCACTAAGACCTGAATACACCAGAAATAATGATAAGTTAACACAATGGAACAAATAACTCACCAATTAATTTAACAATCATGCCTCAAATAAAATCACAAATGATAAATCAGGGAGGAGGCTGAACACAAGAGGAAGTGTCGACGTTTCGACCCAAGTGGATGCAGGCGTGGGATAAACCTTGCTAGAGGGTCTTCATTAGGACAGGGGTTGCGGGAGGTGGGGCAATGGATCTGTATAGAAAATTAATAAATAAATGTTACTGCGGGTCACATAGGATCCGAGAAAGCTCATAAAAATGATAAAAGGCCGAGACGGGGACATGGTCATATATTGAGAACATGAGGAATACATCATTAGCAACATGAGTTGTGACCGATAGTTGTTGCGGTCAAATATATATCTTATGAGGTAGGCTGATTGGAAAAAACCTCAAAAGCACGATGGTTGGTTAATCAATGAAAGTCAACAGATGACAAACTCGACAACATCGATTGGATAGTATTAGAGACCTGCACTGCACGAGAGCGGTTGACACATGGTATACTTATCCAGGGCGTGGGCTCAGGTGTTGTACCCATACGTTGTGAATCAAAGAGATTCCATAAGGCATACAAATATATAGTAAGTCTTCAAGACATGTAAAATGGCATACCTTAAGTTGGTACTGTAATGCAATGAGTTGGGTTCAATAGTGGTAGACTCTTGGAGATAAGGTAGTGAGGTTACGTCTAAAATATCAAAAATATTCATTTAGGTAACGCAAACAAGGGATTGTACATCAGTGTAAACCTCACAAGTAGCAACAATTTAATGACAAAAATAGGTGTAAACCTCACAGGTAGCAACAATTTAAGGATGAAAATAGGTTTAATGACACACATATGTTATCAAATTGAGAAGACACGCATACCTTATATATTAGTGCCGGTGTGTTAAGGGTGACTTATCACAGTAATAATGGATCAGCCGGAGTACAGCATCTAGGTAAATTCAGTGACAATAAGACCACCATTGATTATCGCACTAAACACGTTGGCTACGCGATTAACGCATGGTGAAATTGAAAAAACATACCTTACGCCAATACTGTGTATGGGGGTGGGATAGTGCGAGTAACTGGGAATCTACACAAAGAAAAGAAAGGGAACACCCAATATTCACTCGTAGCACCTCGTACGGGTGCATACAGTATCGACAGGTAACACAAATAACGCACATTGCGTGTAAGTTGGCATACCTGTCAGTAGAGAAATGCCGTCGACAGCGGGGGTTCACATATGGATGTATAGGATGGCATATACTGATTGCTGCCGAACTATGGGTTGTGAAGGTCATAGTTAGACACAAGAAAGCGGGATCTATAGGGTAGCGAGGGAATGTATTAGTACCTTCGCTTATAAACACAACAGACAATGCAAATCGCATTCAAGTTAACATACCTGCCAAGAACAGAAATACAGCAGAAAGCAGGGGGTCAGCTGTAGTTGTTAACAGTGGCGTGCGTTAGTCACCGCTGAATTATGAGTTGTGGCGATCGTAGTTGGCTCCACAAAACAGAATCTATAAAGTAGCGGGACAATATATTAGTACCCACGTTAGTAACAAATCACGCAAAATGCGTTCAAGATGACGTACCTGTCGACAGCAGAAATACCACGGATCGCGGAGGTTCGATTGCAGTTGTGGCATACACCAGTGACCGCTGGATTATTGGTTGTACGGCTCGTAATTAGATCAGGTCAAAAAACGGGATCTACAGGATAGCGGTGCAATATATTAGTACCGTCGCTAATTACAATAATGAAGCGCTTGAGTCACAAAGTAAGTTAGGATAAACGGAACGTACCGTGTACCAGAGGCAATCATCGACTAATCGTGGGATCCTAAAAAGCACTACTCATCGCTGGGCTCAGACGGCAGTAAACGCTTAAACTGCTTTCTGTAGAGTTCTGATCAAGTGACCCATAATAGTCATGGTCACAGAAAGGGGACTAGTGGGAAGGAAATGGAATGTTGCCAAATCAGTACGATACAGTCTATGCCAAATAACGTGAGCTGACAGAGTCCCGAGAGCTATATGAGAATTATTTTAGCAAAAGTCACGTAATTATAAATAGATCCGATATATAATATGACGGTGGAGAATATACCCTCATATGTAAATGGGAGTGGTGTATCTCAAGATGGATAATAACACTGACGCTTCTTAATGTGCGGTATCTTAGGGCAGAAGGTTGCAACATGTCAGGAGGTGTAGTCGAGACTGATCGTCTAAACACTTTGTGTTACCAATGGAAGTTATATACAGGAAATTATTGCTGGGTAACCAAAATTGCAATTACACAGAAAACACATGAAAAAAGACAATTTTGTCAGCATAGGCCATGATGGTGGTTGATATCCACCTTATAGCTTACATATTTGACACATAATTGATAGATATCACTATTGACCCTACTGCGTACCTATCGGACACGATGGTAAAGGCCATCTGAGGAAAAAGATTCACATTATTCATATGCATTTAAGGAGTTAGTATGGGTGACACAACGATATACTGACCATGTTAGAAGGCAGCTCCAATGCTAACCTACCACAAAGAAATGCTTTGCAGTAGTGAAACATTAATAAAAGTACATATTTGACTTAAAAAAAACTGCACCCTGCCCTTGGGGCTGCCTAGGGCCTACCTTAAGGATGACTGATATGTAATAAAAATGAAGGATTGGGTCTGACAAGTAGGTTATCCTGTCAGGGCGGAATATCAGTTTAAAACTGGACACACAGGCTCTGCACTGGTAGGCCTTAAACATATTTGAAGGCTACTTATGTTTATGGCCTAATCAACACTGAGGGACCACTAGTAGAATGTACTTTACTGGTCCTGGGCACATGTAGTGCATTTTATTAGGGTCAAATATGCCAATAATGGAAAAACTAAATGTCATTTCATTTTAGACACAGAACACATGCACTTTAACACTGGTCAGCAGTGAAAAAGTGTACAGAATCCTAAGGCCAGCAAAAATGAAGTTCAGCACACAGTCAGAAGCAGGAGGTCAGAAGGCAAACAGTCAGGGGAAACCATGCCAAAAGATGTCGGGTCTAACATCCACCCTCTGCACTCACATGCACAAATTAAGAATTGATTGCATAAGGTCTCCCTTTACCCAGAAGAAAGTAAATCAGGAGGTAAAAACCAACATCAGCAGACCTTAGCTGCAAATGTAGCCTAAATGGGCACCAACGTATTTTATTTAAAATTTCCCTTCATTGCCATTCCATTTCCATGCTGTTTCAGAAGTTCATGTTACTTTTAAAACGTGTTTTTTCTTTTAATGCTATTCACAACAGAGTACCAGAGGGTCAATAAAAAGACAGGCTAGTTAGTGAAGACAGAACGGGTGTAGCGCTCCCACTATCCATATGATTTCGGGGCAAATGCTAAAGAACATATATATGTGTATATATGTATATATCTCTATGCCAGATCAAAAAAAGTATCTGGTCTCTGGCTCCCATCAGTCACCACTCGGAACCGCCCTTCATCATTTGGGGCCCCGAGGACCAACACTGTACCAGATCTCGGTGTATTGACAGAAAGAAGAGATCTTCCTGTAAGTCTGTATGTGTTGGTATTATGGTGCAAACCATATGTGTTGGTAAGGTAGCTGATGGGGTTGAAGAGAAATCTACAGTGCAGTGCAAGAAAAACCAGGAAAAGAATAGGGGTGAATAAAATTGGTTTAAGGAGCAATAATTAATTTATTAGGGTTTAACTCCTAGCACCAATGTTAAAAAATAGCTCAGACAGGGTGAAATTATAACCTGCCTAGTGGTGTGACGTGGTCGACATGTTTCAGCAAACCTGGCTATTAGCCTTGCTTTCTTCAGGACCTATTAGTTACAGCTACTGCAAACAAAACAAACCCAACGTGACAGATAAGTAAAAGAGTAAAAAGTAGTGTAGGAACGACACAGAAAAGTCACCTGAACCTCCAGGTTGTGTCTGTTCCAGACCTCTTCTTACACTCAGCGGCGGGCTGAAAATACAAAGCATGGCGTGAGCTAATCTCCCCATAGCTGTCTATAACAAGCCTATCTAATACACCTCGTGCAAATTTATCCACATAGGTGTAGTCCAGAACCTGAACTCTTAAAAAGGCACACTGACCAAGTGTAAATGAAAACGTGATGAATGAAATATTTCAAGTCTCACAGGGTACCCCTTACCTGATCAGTAAGAGATAAACACCTCACCTCGCCTGGCTGCGGCTCAGGACTGGTGAAGCACCGCTCTATAAAAAAAGGGGGGTGAATAAATTCAAAGTCAAGAATCCTTCACCGTGTAGAGCCTGAATTTAATCAATGAGAGCACTACTTATAGTTAGATGTTAGCATATGATGAGGAGTAATGTCATAGCCATTTTAGCATCAAATGCATGTATCTGATGTTGCAAAATGTGTTTTAATTGGACCCAAATATCAAGTGTGCAAAGCCAGGTAGTGTAAAGCCAGGTAGTGTATGGCGGTGGGTGTCACGTCATCGCTAGATTATAGAATATGCCCAATGTTGCAGGATTCAATGCCAGAAACGCTCGTATCACAGCGTACGACCCGCCAGGTTCAAATGTTACTTGCAGCAGTAACACATTCCCCAACCATTACAGGGCTGTGAGCGCGTGGGACAACAAAAGACCCAGAAGACCCGTTTTCTATCTGCTTGTCAGTTAAGGACTCTATGCTGAGGCTCAGAACTGCGCGCTATTGCCAGGGAGCGTAGTGCGCACTCACCTATCCGTCGGTACTTCCTCGCGGCATCTGTGCCGTCTGGGGAGGTACCGGCGGGATGTTTACACCATGATTATGTAGCGTGTTGACTCATTGGTCCGTTCAGCTCACGTGACGCGCCAAACAGAGCGTCACGCGTCAGCAAAGGAACGGAGCCCCTGATTGGGGCTACGTCCCGGCTAGGTAACCAATAGTATGCCTAGTCAAGGACAATAATAACAAAAAGCTCTGGATAGAGCGCAACAGTTAATGACAATTGACAGAGTGCCCACCGCTTTGCTCGATCTATGTCAGAAAACGATCAAGACACTCCCGGTGGTTGCACTTTGCAGAATCTGACGTGATGCACAGTCATCTAGAATGTTATCTATTGAATGACACAAGTGTCAAAAAGGGCCTTAAAAAAACCTTAAAAAAACAACAAGCAGTGGCATAAAACAGTATATAAGCCATAGCCATGAGGGCACCTTAGATACTGTTAAGGTGCCCTCATGGCTATTCTTTGTCTATGCTTGTTTTTCTTAAAGCCCTAATGACACTCGTCTCATCCCTAAGTTACTATCTCAATGTAGTGATTAGACTTAGTCATAGGTGCCCTCATGGCCATTATATACTGTTTTATGCCACTGCTTGTTGTTTTTTTAAGGTTTTTTTAAGGCCCTTTTGCTGACGCGTGACGCTCTGTTTGGCGCGTCACGTGAGCTGAACGGACCAATGAGTCAACACGCTACATAATCATGGTGTAAACATCCCGCCGGTACCTCCCCAGACGGCACAGATGCCGCGAGGAAGTACCGACGGATAGGTGAGTGCGCGCTACGCTCCCTGGCAATAGCGCGCAGTTCTGAGCCTCAGCATAGAGTCCTTAACTGACAAGCAGATAGAAAACGGGTCTTCTGGGTCTTTTGTTGTCCCACGCGCTCACAGCCCTGTAATGGTTGGGGAATGTATTACTGCTGCAAGTAACATTTGAACCTGGCGGGTCGTACGCTGTGATACGAGCGTTTCTGGCATTTGAGTCCTGCAACATTGGGCATATTCTATAATCTAGCGATGACGTGACACCCACCGCCATACACTACCTGGCTTTACACTACCTGGCTTTGCACACTTGATATTTGGGTCCAATTAAAACACATTTTGCAACATCAGATACATGCATTTGATGCTAAAATGGCTATGACATTACTCCTCATCATATGCTAACATCTAACTATAAGTAGTGCTCTCATTGATTAAATTCAGGCTCTACACGGTGAAGGATTCTTGACTTTGAATTTATTCACCCCCCTTTTTTTATAGAGCGGTGCTTCACCAGTCCTGAGCCGCAGCCAGGCGAGGTGAGGTGTTTATCTCTTACTGATCAGGTAAGGGGTACCCTGTGAGACTTGAAATATTTCATTCATCACGTTTTCATTTACACTTGGTCAGTGTGCCTTTTTAAGAGTTCAGGTTCTGGACTACACCTATGTGGATAAATTTGCACGAGGTGTATTAGATAGGCTTGTTATAGACAGCTATGGGGAGATTAGCTCACACCATGCTTTGTATTTTCAGCCCGCCGCTGAGTGTAAGAAGAGGTCTGGAACAGACACAACCTGGAGGTTCAGGTGACTTTTCTGTGTCGTTCCTACACTACCTTTTACTCTTTTACTTATCTGTCACGTTGGGTTTGTTTTGTTTGCAGTAGCTGTAACTAATAGGTCCTGAAGAAAGCAAGGCTAATAGCCAGGTTTGCTGAAACATGTCGACCACGTCACACCACTAGGCAGGTTATAATTTCACCCTGTCTGAGCTATTTTTTAACATTGGTGCTAGGAGTTAAACCCTAATAAATTAATTATTGCTCCTTAAACCAATTTTATTCACCCCTATTCTTTTCCTGGTTTTTCTTGCACTGCACTGTAGATTTCTCTTCAACCCCATCAGCTACCTTACCAACACATATGGTTTGCACCATAATACCAACACATACAGACTTACAGGAAGATCTCTTCTTTCTGTCAATACACCGAGATCTGGTACAGTGTTGGTCCTCGGGGCCCCAAATGATGAAGGGCGGTTCCGAGTGGTGACTGATGGGAGCCAGAGACCAGATACTTATTTTGATCTGGCATAGAGATATATACATATATACACATATATATGTTCTTTAGCATTTGCCCCGAAATCATATGGATAGTGGGAGCGCTACACCCGTTCTGTCTTCACTAACTAGCCTGTCTTTTTATTGACCCTCTGGTACTCTGTTGTGAATACTGTTAGTTGGGCTTGTATTCAGAGCTGGTCATTAAACTGCCCATGGGTCCCCCCTTACTGTATGTGTTTTGAATTTTCTTTTAATGCACCAAAAAGTGGTGATCAAATGCTGTTTAAGCATTTTTTCATGGAAATATTAGCTTTTTTTAGATTGCATGAGTTTTATAATAGGCAGTGTGTCAGAATTATAGTGTGTAAGATATACTGTAAAGTGCTTCATTAAATAAAACAACTTAGTCTTTTCATTGTAATATTTACATTTGTAAGGTAATGTACATTCTTGATTAAATGCAATGTAAGGTGACCACAAGTTTGCAATCTATATATATATAAAAATAAATGTATGTCTGTCTGTTTGTCCTTTATGCATTACTACACCATTCATCCGATTGGCATGAAACTTTGGGAAGTTGTTGAGTACACTCCCGCGAAGGTTTCTGGCAAAAAAAAATTAAAATTGTTAAAAGTTGTTGAGTACACTCCCGCGAAGGTTTCTGGCAAAAAAATAAAAGAAAAATGTGTTAAATATCGACCCCCCGGCCCCCAGGGCCCTCATAATCTTTCCAATACTGAATGTTTACAGTTTCCGGTGCCATTCGCTTTTGCATTAACCACCAACAAAGCACAAGGACAATCGCTGCAAGTGTGTGGACTAGATTTGGAGAATCTGTGCTTCTCACATGGACAACTGTATGTGGCCAGCTCACGCGTCAGAAAACCTTCTGATTTATTCTTGTACGCACCAGATAGAAAAACAAAAAATACTGTGTATCCACAAGCACTCGAATAAATAAACAGAATCAAAACAACACTTTAAAATGTTTTCCATATTAAAATGATTAAGTTTCAATAATGTAAATTGAAAGTTATCATAACAAGTTTCCTTAAATTTCCTTTCTTCTGAGATCGCAGCAACGCGCGACGGGTAAGCTAGTTTCTTTATAAAATGTTAATAGCTCAAAGGTAGATTAATCAATTAATATACAGTCATCACAAATCATTGTTGGGAAAACTGTAGGATGTAAGGTGGTATATTAGGATCAGCTCATCGCCCTGATATAAGCATCTGGATCAGCTTATATCCTCACCCAGCCATTTGCAGCTACCAACCTTGGCTAGGGTGAAGTAGTGGCAATAATTTGAGGGTGCTGCTTGCCATCGGCTCTATGCTGCAATGGGTCTTTCTATACCAGGCAGCGTTATGCCTGTTTGCTGCCTCTTGGTCGAATATCATGTTTCCAGTTCTGGACTTTCATTAACAAATCATTGCATTCTGTGAGTTGTGTTTCATTATGTTCTTTTTAATATTTATTTAATGTGAGATCCATCTACAGCTACAACGCTTAACAAGGGCATCATTAAAGCTACCTTTCTTAAATATAGCCATGAGTTTAGGATGAAGAAGGATTTGAAGACATCAACTGTTGTCTTTTAAATGGCAATTAGCCCCCTGGAAGGCTGTCAGTATTGTTTGTCACTTGTTAATTATACTTACCCTCAATTTGTTTTATAAGACTGTGTGCCGGTATAGTTCACCATCTAGTAGCCTTCCCTTAGATGGGGTTCATCCACCAGACTCATCCCCTGTCCCTGCGATGGTCAATCGAAACAAAGCATCAAGCACTTTGTTAGTTTGCGTCTTTTAGAAATACATAAGGAGCTACTATCTTAAACCTTTTCTACTGGCTCAGAACATTAGATATTTTAACACTGTGTTCAAGTATTTATTTGCTCTCCAAGACACTCATGTTTGTTTGTCAATTACACTGTATATAAGAGGGGACTTAAATCTTATGAAAACTATGGTGTGCTGTGGCACATATGTTTTTTAAAAAACGTCTTGTGTATCACGTTTTATCCGGTGATTCTTTTATATTGTACTTTTATCATTTTTATATGTAATTTCATGGCTGTTTTATCTGCTAAATAAAGAATTGAATAGAATTGAATCGACTTGTGGTCTTTGTTTGCCTTTAATGGAAACAAGGAAACAATGCACCTGAAAGTACTAATTCCTAAAAGGAATGTTTTTGCTAGATGGTATACATCTGTATTAGAGTATTCTGTCAACTCCTTTAGTTAATGGATTCAGATGATGGGCCACACGAAGAGGATAAAACTGGCATGTAGCACGTTATTGTATATTCTTGGGCCAATAGTTTGAGATGTACACTTCTGTGGAAGAGTATGGATGGGTTATGTCCATTACAAAACAGCACTATGTCAAATTCCATGTCCTGGGGACACAGTGCATTAGTGCATGGTACAGAAAGGTTTTTTTTTTAATTTGCAGTAATTTAGTATTTATTATGGCTGTTATGTACCCTGGAATAGTTTATACTTCTGCAATAACTCTTTTCAATATGATACAATTTCTGAAATTAGCCATGCCGAGTATAAAATGTTTCTCCTAATAATATATAAACTACTTTGGAGCTACATAGGAGTAGTTCTATGTACAGTTCAGTTGTCTGCAGTATTAAATAATTTGTCAAGGTAACTAATTAATCTTTTCTTTGCATTTCTTTTGGTCTACAATGGAAAGGGAACAAATAATGACCAAAAATTATTATGCCCCAGCAAAATAATTATTCAAATTATTTTACACAGACGTTTATCAACCACATTGTTACTTTGTTTCTCCTTTTAATCAACCTCGCATGATTTTCTTGATGTGTCAAACTGATGACGAGCTTTTATGAAGAGGTGCAGTACTTTTTTGTCTTTTTTTGGAATCAACACATAACAGTGAATCAAAATCAAGGAAATAAATACAGTTACCTGCATAACTAGAAGGCATCAGCTGACGTAAAGGTTGTCACCAAGTTATCAGCACTTTATCACAGCCAAAGTTGAGATACAATTATCACCCCATTCACAAGCAGGTGATAACAGCCGACATCATCAGTTTATCCGCAATAGCTGCCGCAAAAACATCACCACGGACGACCCCAGCAACTATCGCTAATGTGATGCAGTGTAGGCATTCCCTCCCAAAAGCCGCCACAACACCACTCCGCAACATTCTCAATGACCAGCCAGTTTGGCGAAAACACCACAAAACATGTGATTAGGCACTTAGAAATAGGAAACTAACACCTGCTCTGACCTGGTGCAAAGTAGGACGACAGCCTGCACCACAAAAGGGAGCCCAGCCCAGAGCCACACCTGTAGAACAACAGATGCCATGGAGCCACCGAACATGCGGGCCTGACACCCAAGAGGGCCACACCACCCACCCCCAGGACCACCACCCCCCCAGGCACACCCCACCTCCCCAGACCAAGACACTGCACATCCACGGCTCGAAAACATGAACAAAAGCACCCGCCTGATGTTGCACAATTGCAACAATCAACATACATGTGAGTGCTGAAATTCTTATTCATTCATTCACCATTGAAAGACCAAACAAAATGTCACATTCTAATTTGTCTCCAAAAATTATAGTGAAGAGTCATAGCAGGGCAACCCTGGACAAACTGTGACTCAGCCGGCAAGACGATATCCAAGATAAGAAGGTGTGTAAGGCAAATCTTTGCCAAAATATTGGCTACTAGACTTGCGCCGGTCATGTCTCAGCTTGTCTCTTCTCAGCAACATAGATTTATTCCAAAACGAGACACTACAGCGCATATTAATATGGCCATTTCTGCTTTTGATGCTGCACGGACTCAGTCCGCCCCACTCGGTATGATTTTACTAGATGCAGAAAAAGCATTTGACCGAGTGGGGTGGGGCTTATTATGGGTGGCTTTGCAAGCATTTGGCATTAAAGACCAATTTTTAAGATGGATTAAATCACTCTATGATAATCCTACGGGCGAAGTATCTTATATGGGAAAATGCTCTCCTATGTTTCCAATTAAGAGGGGGAAAAGACAGGGGTGTCCTTTATCACCCCTGCTTTTTGCTTTAGGTATGGAACCTTTTTTAATTGCACTTCAACGTCAGGCCCTAATTAATCCTTTCTTTAATGGCTTAAATAAACTTTACATTACTGTATATGCGGATGACGTAGCAGTGTTCTCCTCGGATGTGCCTCAAGCCCTGAAAGGCATTATAATAGAAGCAGGTATATATGGCTCAGTCTCTGGCTATAGACTTAACACCACCAAGACTCAAATTGTCACAAACTATCATCTGCCTGTTCCCACTCCAGGAATTTGTGGTGTCGCAACGTATCTTGGTGTCAAAATCTCTTTGGATACTGATTCAATTGTAGCATTAAATTATGAAGCATTATTAAAAGAGACCGCTATGCAATTTAAGAAATGGCATAAATTGCCACTTAGTATCATTGGCCGAATAAATCTAATTAAAATGAAAATCTTGCCTAAATATTTATATTTATTTCGAGCAATTCCCCTACGCGTAAACAATTCTTATTTTCTTAGACTAGAGGGAATTATTAGTAGTTTTATATGGGGATATAAAAAAGCCCGGCGAGCCGTCTCCTAACTTAAACTTCCCTTTAGTCAAGGAGGATTGGCTCTTCCAGATTTCAAGCTCTATTATTGGTCCGCTTTCTTGATTAGTTTTCGTAGCCTAACAGTTTTTGATAAGTGTTTATATTTTCATAAATTTTTACTTGGACAGGATGCTAATATGTTCATTTACAGACTAAATGACCCTAACTATTTCAAAAGGGTTAAATTCAAGATGGTACGAGATACCGTTAATATCTGTCGTTCCATCATGGTTAAATTTAACGTTTCTCATTTACATTATAAAACACCTCTATGGGGTAATCCAGGTTTTCCTTTAATTTTTCATGATTCAACTTGCCGAATATTCTTAGACTCAGGTGTTAAACTCTTGGGAGATTTATATGATCATCAAGGATTTATGGCGTTTGAAAAAATAAAGCAATGCTATAATTTACCAGAACTGGCTAGGTTTAAATATTATCAGATTAAAGATTATTTAGTGAAAAAATTAGAACTCACTATGGTAATAGAATCTGATGTATGGGACTGTATCTATAGAGAACCAGACAAAGCCATGATTAGCATAGGATATACGTTTTTTTCAGACTTTAACACTAGCGACATCATAAAACTAACTGAGAAATGGAATAGAATATTGGCTTCGAATGTTCCATCTGATCTAATTACTTTATCTCTTAAAAGCTTAAATGCATCAGTTCATTCTTCTAGTCTTAAACTGCAAATGTTTAAAACTGTTTGTCAATTATACCATACCCCAGAGAGAATTCTTAAATGGGCAAGGAATAATAATTATAGTGAACGTACGAAATGCCCTAAATGTGATCTAAGTGGTGCTGATATTGTTCACATGTTCTTATCTTGCCCTCATCTTAGTGAATATTGGGATGGAATACTCAAGGTGGTTTCTGATAGACTTACTCAACCTATTTCTCTTTCACCAACTGATGTGTTGGTGGGTATATGTGTGGGTATTTATGCATTTAATGATTTGTTGAACATTTTAGTTACTTGTGCAAGACTTATTATTGCTAGAGCTTGGATTCAGAAAAATCCACCAACAGTTACGGAATGGTGGAGCCTAGTTAAGGAAATATATAATATGGAGATTACCCTTGCTGCCTCAAAGGGCCTTCAGGCTAAACGAAAAATTGACAGAATTTGGGGATTATTTATGTCTTAACAATAATACATTTTACTTATCAATTTTTTTCCTTCTTTTTTTTCTTTCTGTATGACCTCTCTACTGCCTATGATTTATGGAATGTTTAATGTTTATTCTTTGATTCTATTGAAATCTGTGTAGATTGATTTAGTTTATAATGGCTTTTTTCTTTGTTTTCAGTTGATGCAAATAAAAAAATTAAAAAAAATAAAAAGAAGGTGTGTAAGGCACTCATCAAAGGACAGGGAGAGTCCCCCAGTCCCTGGTCGTTACTCACCCTGATGCTGTTGGGTCAGATCATATCGAGCTGTGTCCAGTCCCCCAAATCCTGCCACAGTCTCCATACTGGTGACTGTGGCCACCATTTCCTCCAGCTCATCCAGCGCCTCCTGTGGCGCAGGACTCCCACCTCCAGCCGCCGTTGCTGCCTTCCTGTTGGTGGCAAGTTTCTGTTTGGCCTGGAATTGCACATCAAGCCAGCTCCTCGTCATCTCCTCCATTGACCTCCTCGACACTCTGACTGCATTTACGTTGGTGACGATGGCCTGCCATATTTCCATTTGGGCTGCCATTGCCACAGTGGAGGTGACGAACAGTTGTTGATAGTGTTCTATCACCTCTGTGACAATGATCCGGTCTTACAGCAGACTGAACCCCATCTTCCTCTTCCTCTTCTCCTTGCCCATCCCTGAACACTGGGTTCCATGCTGGTCCACCAAGGGGCTTATGGAGTTTGGCTTGTCCTCTGCACTTGGTCCGGGTGCATCCATGGTGCTACGCAGTTTGAATTGGTCTTGGTGTGGTGTTGGACTTGGCCCTTTTTGCAGGGTCGTCCCTGAACGTTTTGCCTTCCTCCCGTAGTTTGTCTGACCTTTTTTGTTGGTTTTATGACTCTGGGCACTTTATCACTGCGGATCAGTGCTAAAGTGCATATGCTCTCCCAAATTAATGTATGGATTAGTGAGTCCATGATTGGCTGATTTAGTTTACTGGTCAGACCCTAGTACAGTGCACTGAGTGTGCCCATGGCTTGTAAACCAACTGCTGCTAGTGGGCTTGCAGCACTGTTTGTGCCACCCACAGAAGAAGCCTGTAAAAATGGGTCTTAGGTCTACCATTGCAGAGCAGTGTGCAGTCTGGTACTGCCACATTGACTGGGCACGTGTACCCACTTGCCAGTCCCTAAATCTTCCTTTTCCTTCATATCAGACATCCCTATTGTAGGCCCAAGGGCAGGGTGCATTGTAAGTATAAGGTTGGACAAGCCCTGATGTGTGTGGCATCTTGTAATAGTGAATTACAGGCATTTTCGGTTTTCACTATTGCAGGGCTACCTATTCCACATACGCCAGAATGGGCAGTTAGATTATTACGTTATAATCCTAACTGACTCAGGAAACTCGGTAGAAATTCGAGTTTAATATGCCTGAACTCAGAATGATAAAACACATCTTTTAGTGAAGTTGGTTTTAACATTCTTTGTTTGAAAATACCACTTTTAGAAAGTAGGTATTTTCTTATCTAACTATCCAAGCCTGCCTCTGCTAGGTTGGTATTCCTTGTGTGGAGTTTGAGTGACAGAGGTAGGGGGATTCCAGGAGACAGGGAGAGTCAGCCCAGTGGTGAATAGAGAGATCTGCATCTAGATGGGAGGAAGGAGTTACAACTGGGACCTGAGTAGGAGTGTGCCTTCCCTCCACAATGCTGGCTCAAACTCATGTGGTGCTTCTGATGTCTCTGCCCTGCACTGAGAAAGGAAAGAAGGGGGTATGTCAATAGAGTGCTCCAGGACTGACCAGAACAGGTTTGGACTAGGCACAGGCCTTGCTAACTTCAGAGAACAGAGACAAAAGTAATATAAATATTGGGACCCAAACCCAGGAACTTTATATCACTTTGGTTAACAAGAAGAAACCTTTGCTGAGGAATGTAACCTGAAGAAAGTGAGGAGAGACTATCCTTAAGCTGAAGTGCTGTTTAGGGTACTGGCCTGTAGCGGTTGCCTGACTGTCAAAGAAAGGAGAAAGGAACTTTGAATGCTTTATTTTCAACTTGTGAAGGATCTCCAAGGGTTTGAGAAAAGAGCTTGCATCCGGCTGAAGTCTCAGGGACAACAGACTTCAACCACTAGCTCCCCAAGAGTTCTTTGGAATTGTCTGCAGCTGTTTTGGTCCTTCTGAGGGACTGTGTGTCGCAAGAATCTGGAAGCGAGACTCACGAAGAAGCGTGTCACTGTCGCAGCTGCTGCTGTCGCATCACTGAGCAAGGGTGTTTCACGCTATAGCTGTCACATTGCACCGTAGAAGCGCCTCGCATCCATGGAGAAGCGTGCAGCTGTCGCAGCCGCTGTCGTCGCATCACTGAACAAGGATATCACCCCCAAAACTGTTGCATCGTGCTGAGGGGTCTCGCATCGTTGGAGAAGAGTATCGCCGCCAAAGCTGGTATTGTCGCTTCATTGAACAAGGGTGTCGCTGCTACAGCTGTCGCATCCAGTCAAAACATCTCTCAACATCAGAGGAGCGTGCTGCATCAAGAAAAAGACGCCATCTTTGTTTCTTTGCACCGGATCTTCAAGGCATCACCGTCTTTGCGTGTAAGGAACTACAGTACAGCATCACCATCCCTGCAACACTTTTGTTGTAGAAGCGTTACGCATCTTAAGGTACATTGACTCAAGGTGTTGCATTTTAAGATCTAAAGAGAACTAAGTTAATTCTACCATTTTAATTACAGTTTTGTGGATTTTTGTTGTTTGTGGTCTTGTGTTAAATCTTTATAAAGAATACTTATTTGTAATATACAACTTGTGTGGTGTCCATCTGTAGTGTTGTCTCTTGATTACTGTATGTGTTCATAGATGCTTTGCACACTGCCTCTGAGATAAACCTGTCTGCTCGGGCCAAGCCTCTAATGGGATGAGCAGGGGTTATTTTAGGAGTGTACCCCCTTACCCTGACTAGAGGCAAGGGTCACTATTTGTCACAAGTACCTACCTGTGCCAACTAGAGACCCCCAAATCTAACATGTGGTCTTTTATTTGGCTTCTATATTGCATTATCCCACCTATCACTGGTTTTCGCTGATTTTGGTATCGCGCTTTGGGGCATAGCAACTTTTTTGGCGTTTATGTTTTGCTATTTTTGTTTGTCGCGTTGATTTTTACACGGTCATTTGGGGCGCTATCCTGCTATTATTGGATGGTGCCGCTGGGTTGGGAATTGGAAGTTAAGACTGTGTTATTTTCTGGCAATAGACTGCGACATGCAAAGTTGCCTTAAGCTAAATTTGCGATGGTTAACATACGTTCTTGAGAATATGCCCCAAAGTTTTATATTTCACATCTTAAAAGCCACACAACATGTGGCTAGATGTATTTAAAGGACAGAGCAAAAAGGAAAGTATGTCATAAGCTGAGCAAGGCAAATTCTGTTGGGATAGCAACCAAAAGACATGCTATTTTCAGTTAAAAGACTGATTGGGGAGATTTCCTAGGTGACCCAACATAATGTATGCTTCCTTTTTTTTACTTATGTTCCTCCATCAGTACGTTAGGCAGCATTTAACAAAGATTTGCAGGAGGAATACTATACTAGTAATGTGGCTGTGATGCAAAGAAGTATGAGTACTCAACATTTTGTATGGAAAACTGAAGCCATCTATGAGTCAATGCAAAATTGGTTCTGTTCTGGTTCAATGAAAAGGGTAGCGTGAATATACTACCATGGCTCAATATGTAGGTCCTACATGCATTGAAATTGCAATCAGTGGATCTCAAACAACAGGAAGGTATTATAAAAGTGTTCTTTAGTAGATTCAGTTTGAGGTTGCTGAATTGACTGTTGTGAGGGCCTTCCTCTTGAAAATGGAATAATACATAGTAATGGAGACCTACACTATTTGAAGGTGGTGGATGTAAACATAATTCTATATCAAGTGAAGATAGTAGAGAAAGAGCGTGAAACCGTAAGTGAATTGTCTGTCTAAGGGGAATTTGATTTCAGTAGCTCTAATGTTTTAGGTGCATGCTGAGCCAAAAATTAAATCATGAAAAAGTGCAATATCCCTTATCAAGTCGCATCTATGTTCCAGGGACACAGGACTATATGAATGGAGTGTCCAATCTTTTATTCAAATGATTAAACTCCAGAGTTTTCTAACCAGAGAAAAATCACTTTGCAGCAAGACATGCTTTCTCTTCGAATAGAGCCATAGAAAATGAGGGTTGTTATGCACATATTTCTTCCTTTCTCACAGAGTTCTATTGTGACAGACTATCTGTTAGTTGTAAAAGCCTGTATTGTTATACCAAGGAAGACAAGCTATTAGCCTTAATATTAGCTGTGGCTTAGCTCCAACAATGTTACAAAACAATCTAAAATCTAAGAAGCAAATGCGTTCTGTGAGCGATGCCTAGTTTAACCTTCATTGCTTGGCACAAGCAGCAAACCATTTTCCAGAGAAACTGAACAGAAACATTAAAAGACAATAACAACCATTAATACATCAATTTAAAATTCCCAAACCAATTTAGCTAAACTGTTTACTTGATAGAAGTGACAATAAAACAAAGAAAATAAAGGGTCTCATTACGATGTTGGTCGGAAAGAATTCTGACCAACTCCGTGTCGGAATCGGTTCCTGCCAACTTGGGTTTGACAAGTTAGACCGATTACAATGTTTCCAAACACTGATTGGTCGGACTCCCTTTGACTTCAGTGGGAGCCTGTGTTCCTACTGACAACACAGGCTCCCATTGAAAAATGTGGTGGTTGCAGAAAACCTTGCACCCTGTCATAGGAGCCCCATGGACCCAGCCACACTGTGCATGGTTGGAAAGATGGGTCCCATGGGTACCCCCACGGGTCCCAACTGGAGGCCTCCGAGTGAAGGGGGGCCTGCTACGGGCCCACAAAGCCAGTTTCCAACAGCTGTTCCATGTTGGACAGACAGATTTGAAATGGCTGTCCGAATCCAACATCGTAATATGTCAGTCAAAAATGCGGTCCATAGACCTGTATGATTCGAGTCCGACCGACTCAGCATCTCTGAATGCTGGTCAGAACTGAGTCAGAAAGACGGTTACTTTCTATTGTGAACGGTCAGTCAGAAATGTTCCCTGTTGGTCCGAAACATGGGTTCCAACACGGGTTAGGGAAATCGGAATACCGTTTGGAGCCTTTCCGACCGACATGGTAATGAGGCCCTGAATATTGAAATTAAAGTAACGTACCAAAAAGAGAAGAAACAAAGGCAACCAAAATATAGTGCTAGTAAATGTACAGCTGACCAGAACTGAGCTACCCTCAATGTTGCACATCGATGGAGTGGGGCCAGAGACAGACTGTTCCTTCACACCCCATCAGATTCTGCTAGGGCTGCAGGCAATGAGACTCCTGGTATCTCCAGGGGTTCCAAGTGGGTAACCTATGTGTTTGTAAGATACAACACCATACACCAAGAATGCCACCATTTTGAAAATTCTTCACTACTTCCAGAAGCTGTCATTCGGTAATGAGAACACACCTCTTGTTAGTGTTCACACTCGCAGATAATAGGGCTGATGAATTGTCTAAGTCAGGCTTCAGTACTGTGAAGACGCTGTCAATTGAGATGGATGAAGGCTATGTATAAGCCTTATTTCTAGAGATTCATAGGTTGGAGACTTGGGATGTCTAAAAGAAGAAGCAGTTCACAGTACTTCAATTCAGTGTGTTCTTTTAAGTCACTGTATCAGTTTTCTGTGGCTCAGAGAAGCCCAAATACTATTGGACCAATCTGAAAATCTAGTGTTTTCAGGGACAATTCCACTAGGGAAGATACTGTTCCTCAGCCAGCCCAAAATATCAATGTGCAATATTAGATAAAGGAACAAAGGGGCATATTTACAAGAATGTAATGCCGCTGTAGCGTCAATTTTTTGATGTTATGGTGGCTTTTTTTATCACCATATTTACAAGTTGCCTCTAACTCCAGTTAGTGGCAATTGTCTAGCATAAATATGATTTTTTCACCTCAGCACTTCTGTTAGCATGACTTATCAAAAATGAGATGCAAGGTAGGTGTTCCTCCGTAAAATGTCCTGCAAAACGCAAAATTTCCTGTATCGAACAAAAACAAACAAACTGTCGCTAAGTCCAATTAGAGGCAGCTTTTCTACGGCCAAAAAATAGCTGGTCTTACAATTGGTGCAAACACTTGGGGCCACATATAAGATGTTTGGGTGCTAGACAGCGCAGCAAAGAAAATTGTGGCGCTGTCCTGCGACAAAATAAAAAGTCAGGAATGTGCCCTATCAATAAGATAGGGCACATTCCTGGACCCCATTCATGAAAAGTGTTACATAGCTGCGTTAAAGCAATAGGACACTTTTCACTGCGCCCTCCTTTTGACACCATGGATGCGCAGTATTTACTGTACAGCGCTCCTTGTCATAATCAATGACAGGTTTGTCTGGAATCCTGACGTATCTGTTGGTGCTAAAGTCACTCATTGCTGCAGTTGTGTCACAAGCATGACGTAACTCCAGCAATGCATGGGGCCAGCCTATCCCTATGGTACTTCATCACCCTTATGCCTACCATGAGGCAGGCGTAAGGTTTTGACACAGTGGAGTCCTAGAATTGTCACATTAAAATCTGATGGATTTCACTGCGCCACTCCTACAAGGCTTTGTTGTGTGAGAACACCCACCCTGCATACATCATTCCTGACAAAGGTATAATGTGGCACAGGGCTTTACTAGGTCACGCATATACCTAGATGCGTCACTTTAAAAATGCGCTGAAATGTGGTGCAAAATTCACGCTTCAAGTACGTCAAGGAAATAACGCACCAGCGGCGTTAAACTGTCGTAAGGGGCTTATGAATAATGCCCGCTGTCTTTTTCCTCTACGTTAGCACACAATGGCTTTTATGTGCCAACACAAGTACCTTTGCACCATAGTGCAAGGGTGACTGTGCTAAAAAGTTGATTGATGTTGTGCAGTAAGGGACACCTACCTGCACAAAACCTATCAATCCAAGGTATTTCCTCTTTCTCTGTGTGCTGCAGACTGCTGCACGCATAGAAAAAGTGAATACAGAGGAGAAATGAAAACATTTATCCTCTTAGCGCCTCTCAAACGCCACCCTTGGGGTGGTGTTAGATTCTTACGCATTCCGGAGGTTTATGGTTTCTCGTAAACCTGGGAATGCTTTAGATTCCATTGTTTTGGCATAGGAACACCCACAGCACACCTATTGAATACCCCTCATACACTGTTTAATGTGTGAAAGGCCACATATTTACAAGGCCATAAAACCCTGTGCGAGGGACTTTCAGATTACTTCCTTGAAAAAATTAACAAGCTATGTATCTCCTTCCCTAAAGGGCCAGTCTCCCGGCCTCCTGCCACAAGTCCCCCTGATTCTCCGTCCTTCCTCGCTTTCAATAAACTCACCCAGGAGGATGCTATCAGGCTACTCATCCATTGCAAATCTGGTTCACCCTCTGACCCCGTCCCTGCCAAACTCATGGGAAAGCTGGCCCCCTCGCTAGCCGGCTCCTTCCTCTCCATCTGGAACGCCTCCCTTCACCATGGCTTTTTTCCTACCACTTGGAAGGAGGCCTTGGTGATCCCCATCCTAAAAAAGGCAGATGCTGATCCCACGGTTTTCGCCAACTACCGCCCCATTTCCCTTCTCCCCAAACCCGCAAAAGTCCTGGAAAAAGCCGTGCAGTTGCAACTCACGGAGTATTTGGAAAGCAACTCTCTACTTCACGACTCACAATCTGGATTTCGGGCGGGATACAGCACAGAGACGGCTTTGCTGGAAGTATCGGAAACAATCCGGGAATGCGTGGACAGGGGCGAGGAGGCCATGCTCGTCCTCCTCGACCTGTCCGCAGCATTTGATACGGTCTCCCACCCCATCCTCCTTGACCGACTCAAACAGATTGGCATTGGCGACACTGCCTTTAGCTGGATCGAGTCCTTCCTTTCAGGAAGAAGTCAGAGGGTATTGTTGCGGCCTTTTAAATCGGAGGAAAAACCCCTGTCATGCGGTGTGCCACAGGGCTCTGCCCTCAGCCCTCTGTTTTTTAACATCTATCTGGCCCCACTGGCTGGCGTTGTGGAGTCCTACGGAGTCAGGGTGGTCTCCTATGCTGATGATACTCAGCTAGTGTTCTCCTTCAGAGACCACTCGGACTCTGCGTGCACCAACTTCCGCCAGTGCCTCAACAACATCAGTGGCTGGATGTCTGAAAACCACCTTAGACTCAATGCAGACAAAACAGAGGTGCTGTTTTTTAACCAGAAAAATTCCATCCCTTCCTCCTGGTGGTGGCCCACGGCACTTGATCCCGCTCCCTCTCCCGTCCACTCTGCTCGTAACCTGGGTTTCCAGTTTGACGACTCCCTTTCATGCAAAACTCAGGTCAATAAAGTGACCTCTGCCTGCTTCCTGAAGTTGCGCATGATCAAAAAGATACTCCCCTATCTTCCTCTGGATTCCCGCCGTACAGTTACCCATGCCCTCATCACGTCCCACCTGGATTATGCTAATAGCCTTTATGCTGGTGCCCCCCAATATCTGATTGACCGGCTTCAGATTGTTCAGAATGCGGCGGCCAGATTGATTGGCAATATTCCCTACCGTCAATCAGTATCCGCATATCGTAGGGAACTTCACTGGCTACCTGTGGCCAGCCGTATCCAGTTCAAGATCCTTACCCTGACCTACCGAGCCATCAACGACCTCGGACCCAACTACCTGAAAAAACGGGTCTCAATATCCCGTTCCATCAGATCTTTGAGATCCAACGACCTCCGCCTTCTGATCTCTCCCCGTTTCAGACTCTCCAGAATGGGTGGCAGAGGGTTCAGTGTTATTGCGGCAAAACTGTGGAACGCTCTGCCAGTCGATCTTAGATTCTGTCCCTCCGAATCCATCTTCCGGGCCAGACTTAAAACGTGGCTCTTCTCTGGACTCTGATCTACTCCGCTGTTTTCACTCCTCGCTCCTCTCCTCTTCTTGGAGGTTCGGGTTCTAGCGCCGGGACACCCCTTCGGGGGTAGCTGTGCGCTCTACAAACTACATAAAATAAATAAATAAAATAAAAAGCCATGTAAAGTGACTTTATGTGGCCTTGTACACATGCTGTGGCACATTGCGCCATGGGAACATCAAACAAGTGATTGCAAGAGTGCAAGCATTGCAAGAGTGCTGCTAGGGTGTCATAAATGAGGCTCCTCTGCTCCCCATCCCACCTACTGCTCACCTGGAGATGGACAGCAAGAATCAATCTGAGGCGCTCTCTCAAAATCAGTGACCAGCAGGAGCCTCGCTAGGCCAGATTTCACAATCCTGGGTACAGCAGTTGCGCCCAAGTCCGCTGGGGAACCTCCCGATGCAGGTGATGCAACAGGGTCCCATTAGGTGTGAAGTTGCGGCACTCCCACCACACAAGTGCCGGACAGATCAGGGTCCTCACCCACTGCAGCGTCCAGCCTGTGCAACATCATCCGGCCTGTGATACAGAGAGGCGCAGGCCCCCATTGGCATTCTCTTCCATGCACCCCAGTGTAGTGATGCCGCGTGTTATGCAATGCAGACGTCCCCACATCGGTGCGAAGAGGCGCTGTACCGATCACAGCTCCAAGTGGTGCCAGCCAGTCTTCTCACACAGGTCAGCAATGTAACTCCATGCTACCTGCAAGATTATGCCACCAAGTAAGGATGATCGCGGATGCCTCAATGTCTACTGCCACGGCCCACAGGCTCTCGCTCAACGTGGACCGCCGTGTTGTACTTGGCCCTGGATGCTCCACTCTTCATTCCATTGTTTTTGTGTGTTTTTTTTTCATTAGAGGTGGATTTATAGGCTATTTTTGCCTCTAGAGGCTCACAGGTGACTCTGGGCTGACTAACGTGCATTTTTTGTCTCTAATTGGCCTTTCGTCACTTTTCTCTTGCTAATGTCAAATTTTGTATCCCCTTGACACTTGTGTTAACAGCAGTTTTCACCACGGTTAGCTGATACTAGCGCCATGTAGCTACGTATTGTAAATACTTCACTTACATGGGGATGAATTTAGACAATAGTCAGGGGTAAAAAAATTGCAGCTAAGTAACGTGAAATTTGCTTAGTGGCAAATCTTGTAAATATATCCCAAAATCTATTGCGGAAACAAAAACTGCAAAGAGAACATTTTGAATTATTCTTACAACATTGGAAGGAGAAAATAAGCTCCCCAAACTGTACAAGCCTCAATTTCACAAAGTGAAAACTTTTCCCCGCCGAAAGCGTGCACTTTGCAAATTACTAACGCCTTTCGGGTGTCTATATCCAATCAGTTGTTGAAATTGTGGCAAAAAATCATGTTACATTGCACTGACAATCAATAAGGAGGAGGATGCCATTGCTTACATTCTTTTCCCAACAAGTCTCAATAGTAAACAAAGGGAACATTATGATTTGAAAAACGATGTTGCCTTTGAAACAAGTAGTCTTTTGGTCTTGCTTTGGCAAAGTCTTCAATTTTGCAAATTGGTGACTTTGGGCCACAAAAACCATCCGTGCATCGCCAACATTAATGTTACTGAGGCAGGATTCTGTTTGTGTGTTCTACCGAAAGAACTGGGAATGTAGGGATGAAGGCCAATGAGGAACTGCAGACTCTCTATCAATGTATTCAAAGTCATAAACTTGAATACAATAAATCTTTTTGTAAATGCAAGGACAGAGCTGCAAACTTTATTTAAAAAAAATACAAACCGAAATTTGCAAAGTGGAGGTTGTTACTCTCAGACAGCTTCCACTTTCCAAATGGATATTACCCGCTTTCAGGTTCCAATAATCCATGAACGGCTTTCAACCAGAATTTGAACCATTGTGTAGGGGCCTCATTATCCCAACCATCCATAATGGGTGGCAAAGTGCACATTGAGACTAAAGAATCTCAATGTGACATTGGTACTATGTGCTTTTGGATTTTTACAGTTGTGAAGTCTGTAACTTTGCAAATTGCAGGCTTTTGTGACCAAAAATGCATTTAGACCTCAGGCTTTAAGTACCAGGCTGGCATTCAAATCACGGATCTGAATTCACAAAATCCAAGATCAATTTCAGAGGTTTTGCCAGAAGGCTCGATTTTCTGCTGTCAGCAGTTCGTGAAAACGGTCAGTAAATTAGTCTTTCTCAGCTCAATTCACAACTTAACATACTCAATGTGAAAAAATACTTTCGATGGACAGATAAAAAGGAGTTAAACTATTGCAGCATAGGTTTCTGGTACACCTGCAGGTTTTCAAACAGGCAATCTAGAGACACTGAACTTTCCAATATTTGAAGTTAGGGTTCTAGGGATGAGAAAGTGGAAAGTGAACTGGTGGTCAAATCAGTCAAGTATTCAGATTAACGACCTGATTGATCGCCATAAATGGATTTGAGTAGAAACCGTGTGTAAAGTTCAATGAAATGCGAACTCATTTTTTTCCATTTACATGTGCCCCTTTTGAGTGCTGAGGTTGGCTGAATTGTTTTATTGGTCACGAATTACATCATTTGGTTGTGAAGTTTTTCCAAGTTAATATCTTGTTTTTTGCTGTTTGGAAAGGTAATATTTAGGGCCTTAATTTTTTCAAATAAAATTTTTTGCTTATTTGGAATAATGCAAAATGTGCAAAAGTAGCTTCACGGTAAGTAGAGTAAAAGTTTAATACAAGAAGTTTTCAACTTAAACCAGTCTCCCTTGCGAAAAAAAAATTAAGCAAGATTGTATAATGCTGATTTTTTTTCGAATTTCGTGGAAAGTGAAATGTGTGAATCATGCATACTTTATGAGATTCATTAAGAATTTTGAAGGCAGTGGAAAGTGGGAACTTTGCCAGTATCAGGCCAATAATATTTATTGCTATGCCTGTAAGCCTTTCGTTGAGTATTCTATGATAGGCCCTTCCAGCAGCTTTTGCTCTATCACACATGCATAATTGGCTTATGCCTGGCAACTTAAATATTTCAGGTAGGACATTGTGTATCTTAACACATTACATTGACGGAACGACATTAAATCATTGTTTCTTGCACATTTAATATTTTTCTCCATTTGTTTTAATTATATTTATGTATCGTGTTGAGTCTCAAAAGTGCCTACATTTTTCCTTTTTATTGGGTTCTGGTCTTTTGAAACTCAGAAGTCAGCTTTACAGTTTACTGCCACATAATTTTTTTTCAGAATCCTTATTCAGGTGTTTTTTTCAACTAATATCTCTGTCTTTTTTCACATAATATCTCTGTCTGTCACATCTGACATTGGGTCTATGTGCCTTCCATACCTACATTGTTTTCTTAAATCCATATAATCTTTAATTCTACATTAGGTGGTCAGACTGCTCTGACATTAACGCAAAATGTTTTAAGTTACAGCATTTCTACTTTAGTATGCTTTACAATATATTACTCAAAGCGTTGCAAAGGGCAGCACATTTAAGGATTTTTTTACCTCCTATTTTCTCATTGTATAATGTCTTGACCATAGAAAATGTAAATAATATTAAATCATATTAAAGCCATCTTGAGTAGATGACTAAGTTAATTGTGTTTTTTTGCGCGAACTTTTGTTACTTATAGGTACTTTAAATTGAGCAAGATAACATAATTATTCTCATTTGCTGAACTTTTTGCTATGATATTTGCACCGACCGAACATGGAACTAATTATATTAGCAGGTACTAACCGGTGTAAATATGAAGTTTGTGAGTTAATCTGGCAGTGCAGATGGAATTGTAGCAGCTGTAAATCCAAACATAGCTTTTGAATTGTTGGTCTTTGCAAATGTTGCAAAATTGTCCTGTTCTAGTGAAGACGTACATAATAAATACTGTGGCATTAATAAACATGTATCAACTCGCTAGTGTTTTTTTTGGATTTAATTATAAAAAGTCTACTTATTAGTTTGTGCCTGAGTTAGTCATAGTTATCAAATACGCATACCCACGCACAGCCCACAAATTGTTAATACAGCAACATTTTCTCTTCGGTTGGCACGCAGGGAAACAAGTAATGTTCTTGCTAATATTCATTGAGAATGAAAAGATTTCATGCCACTCAGAAATCATTGACATTTCCATTTTCTGCCATTACGTGTTCCTTGTGAAATTATCGAATTTGTCAGACAATGGCAGCTGTTGATTGCATGATCTCACATTCGCAGTATCGTGGATAGCTCATCATAACACCTTTCTTCGTTTTGTAATTTGGTCTTAAAATGATTTGCATAATTGCGTTTTCGCCTGTGTAATGGTATAATTTAATCAGATGTGAAAGCGATGCATACGTCGTTACATATTTGACAATGCTTTTCTATTACGCTTGCCTTTTGGTAGACCTCTGCTGTGTCTGGGGTAAACCTGTTTTAAGGCGAATGCCATATGCAGCCAGGTCTCTCTCTTGACTGTCATGTGTCAGGGGTCTCTCTCTTGGCTATCATGTGCCAAGTCTCTCTCCTTACTGGCAAGGTCCCTCTCTTAATAAAGACACAAGTGGTCCCTATGGGGGAAGTGTGGCCTTTGACTTCACAGCAATAGTTACAAAAAACCTCCACTTGTAAGGTTTATGCTGTGATTAACACATTTGTTAGGTAATTCACAATATAAAATGTGTTGTATAAAAACAGGAACTCAACTTCTTGATTTCAGAGAAGCATTCTTAGAACAAAGGGCTTTTATTGGTGTCGTGGTGCAGTGAAAGTGACAACGTGAATGAATAGTGCAGTGCGCAAGTGCTATACAAAAAATGTACAAATATACATGTGATTGATAAGAAAATATGGATTTGAAATCCTAGATCAATTGAAAAACAGTCCTCTGGAGTAGTTGTCGAAGTTTCGACCCAAATACACAGTTATTTAGAAAAGGGTCATCATCAGGCCGGAAAAGTTACAAATGAGACACCAGTAGACAGTGGCATAAAATCCTCAATCAGAGACATGTGTATTAATCATTCAATAAAACACCGTACAGCCTCGCATGGGAATTAGCAAGCAGTTAGGATAATAACCAACCACTGGCAGAATATCTGAGTGGCTGTGTTAGATCTCTTAAAAGGTGATCCAACATGATGTCACAAGGATTTCGTGTGTATCAGGCACTTATTAAGTTTTAGCACACTTGCGGTTGCTTCATTGGACACTAGTCAAATCTCTGTAATGGGGAAATGGGGATCCCATGTATAGGTAAACGACGGTGGCCGGTATACAAATGATTGACACATTCATTCCAAGCAGGGGCGGCTCTAGGCTCATGGCGGCCCTGGGCAGGGAGCGTAGGTAGGGGGCCCCGGAAGAAGGGGTCCAGGTGGGGCGGAGCGCGGAGGCCAGTGAAGAGGGGGGGGAGGTGTCAGGGTGTTTGGAAGTGGAACTGAGCCGGAGGCCGCCAAATCCCTGACAGGGGCTGCCACGCAAATATGTATCCATCCTCAGAGGATTAATATATTAAGGATATATATTGGCGTGGTGGCCCCTGGGGTTTGATGGCACTGTGGAGGTGCACAGTTTGAACATGCCTTAGGCCGCCCCTGTTCCTAGGAAGCCAAATCCAAAAACATATTGATCATAAAAATCATAAAATTATAAATCCGGTACATTCACTTCCAATGTGGACTGTTTAGCTTCGGAAAGGTTATGCCATCTTGGATGTACAACTGACAAAAAAACTTTACGTTGCTCTCCAGTCTTTATAAGTATTTATAAGTGAACACAAGAAATATTTAACTTTAGTCTCCTGTCGCTTAAACATATGTACCTGTAAAGACACAATTAAAGTGTGTAAACTATGTGATATAGCCAAGATTGAGGGGTCAAATTTCCACCGCCTTGTATGTAAATTGATTTATAATATTACTAAAAACTATGTACACTATGCAATAGATTCAAAACACCATGATCTTCTACATACGGTTTTGTATAGTTTTTAACCAATTTTATTAGAGATGGTATTGTTTTAATGTACTGCAATTGTATTTCGCCTTAACACCTACTGAATGGTGTAAATTAACTATTGTGAGAAATTGGGTTGTTGGGTGAGGGGGCTGAAGCCCTACTCAAGCAACAGCCACCTGTCTTGTCACAGTGAACCACATAAAGTCATTGAATTAACTTGTTTTTAATTTTCTGGTACTTTGGCACAAAAATAGTCAGGCTTCACTTAGAGGCATTGTGTAAAGTATTTGATGCAGCACTTAAACAGTAATAAAGTACAAACACACCACAAGAAACATTTTAAATAGTATCTACAAGATCAAAGAGACATTTGCAGACATCAAGTCGTCCAAGACCAGAGCATAGTTGAGAGTTAAGATTGACCATGATGTAGGGCAATTTGGATAAATGAAATGGATTGGGTCCCGTCTCCACATACCTTCGGACTTAGAGAAGAAAAGCGTCTTAGAAGGTAAAGTTTCAGAGGAGCGAGGCAGCTTTCAGTGTCCAAGAGGAGGTGTCATTGGGGAGCTGCTGGGGAAAGTAGTGGTGACTTAGTCTCTCTTATGGAAATTGAAAATCTTCAGCGGGAAAAAGCTGCAGGCTGTAGCCAACGAGGGCTCCATGAGGCTGGATGTCTCTTCTGTGAGGAGCAGGTGAACAGTATTTGCAACTGCATAAAACATAGCGGGAGCTGCCGGAAGTCCGGCGAACCGGCTAAGCCACTTGGGAATATCGTCGAGCAGGTAGATCCCAGTCATGTCTCAGTCCCTGAGTTACATTTTGTCAGAAAATGTTTTTAAATCCCAAGATTTGGAATTGGGCTATCTGGGTAAATTTAGCTCCACTTCCAAAGATCCATTATGGAGGGGCATCACCTGGAGGGTCAGTACTCACTCAGGCCCGGTCCAGGTACAGGTTCAAGATGGTTGGAGCCTTGTCTGTCGCTCTGATTAGGAGGCCAGCCAACTAGCCCTTGGAGTCATCTGGAAGTCTTGAGTTCAAGCATGAAAGTGTTAGGCCAGGCAAGTTGTTTATTTTGCCAAGTCAACTAGGCGGTGTAACACTGCATGCATAGACATTTATTAAGGAGCTACTTAAGGTTTATTTGTACAATAAGTGTAGCATTTAACATACCAGCCCAGGTTATATTATATGGGTTTACTAGGGACTTATAAGTAAATTACACTCAGAGGCACAGAGGTACCTTATGGAATTAGGATCTGGGGACTGCATTTCCCAAATCCCCAAGTAGCTAGAGCCGCCACCGTCACTGGGTCCGTGCCAGGAGGCACTTTTTATCTGGTTGGGGCTCCCGCAGCACGGGACGCGCACAGGCATATCTGGGCCATGCCCGGGCCAAGCCCATGCCAAGGGCTGGATCGTCTGTGCCCATCAGAGCCCGTAAGAGGCTGGGCCACCCCTCTTGGATTTGGGACCTGCTAGAGTGAGTTTGGGGTACCTGCGAGGGCTCTAAAGAAACGCACTGGTAGGGGGGCAATCTGGATGTTAAACAAGATCCTTTGGTACAGGAAGGTAGGAGGTGCCTTCTTGTATCTCTGTACTGTCTTAACTCTTGCCAAGTGTGCTAGGTTTATTTGGTTTGTCTGGTTGGACTGTGGAACAGTTTAGACCTCTTCTCTTGTACTGCCAGCTGACTAACCTGTTTTGGGAGCCATGGGAAAACGTAAGGGTCCAACGGCAGCCCCTCCAGGTCCACTAATCACAATGATGGATGCATTTTTATCAAGAGCAGCTGGGATCATAAAAAAGAAATGAAGCTGGTAGCCCGTCATCTTTCTCGTTCCCCTGTACCCTGTTCCGTCTCTAGCCCTCTTTGCAAACAAGGGGGTAGTTGTTTACGAATCGCCCAGGATGCCCAGTCCGACCACATACCCTCATCAACACCTGTAACACCAGCAAGGTCAGATAGGGCTTTTGGCCTAAATGTAGGATCAGCCAGCATTACTGGGCGTGAGCTTACAATCCAACCTCATTCAACCAAGGTCCAGGGGAGCACAGTCCAACCAGTAGGAGTGAGGGCAGGGGCAGGGATTGGAGTAAAAAGAAAAGGCTCATCTACAGGATCTAAACAAAAATGTTCAAGGGCAGAGGGTACAGGTCAATCCATTAGAAAACCGCAACTGTTGTCCAAGGTAGATATGGAGGCCATGATGGAAGAATGGATAGGCTCCTTGATGACAAATATAGACCACAAACTAGACCCTATCTGTAAAAATCTAGCCACGATGAAGCAAGAAATAATGTGGCTTTGCCATCACTGGCCAGCTGGGTCTTCAGATTCTTGAAACCCTGCTGGGAGTATTTTAACCGGTCCCCCGCAAGCAAACAGTACTAAATGTGAGCAAGGCCCAAGCGGGATTATGTCACCGTTAACATTTGTGCAAAGTAGCACCAATCTCCCTCCCTGGCCCTTGGTAGATTTAAACTCCCGGGAGGTAGACATATTGGGAGGAGCAGTTGCATCAAAATCACGGTGCCCAACAGCCTGTCCAGGTCCAGCCAAATCACTAGAGGGGGAGCCACCGAGAAGTGGGGGTGTTGCTTCATAGGCCAACACAGCAGCACCCACGTGGGGAGAGATGGAGGCAGAAGTTACCAACTATAAACCTCACTCCAGAATCTTAACCATATGTAATAGTACTCGGTAATGTTCCGGGTCTCTCCATGGGTGCCTTTGAAGATTATGAGCAATTGAAGAGCAAGGTTCTGCATTGGCTAAATCGCAACACATCTCTTGGCCTAAGGTAGGAGAAATTTATAAATATGGTGCGCAGATTCTCTTGGGTCAGGAGATCTACAAAAATTTGAGTGGAGACAGTGTAATAGTTAACTTTAACAGACCCCACCTGGTGGAGAGAATTTTACATGCAGCTTCACTGACTAACCTAGGTGGCGTAGGCTCCAATATCGTGGCTTTACCACTGGGGTACCAAAGATCTTTCAGCAGTACATTGAGGACCAATAGGGTGGGTTCATGGAGGTTTCCGGTAAAACTTGGTCGACCCATGCTGGATCAACAGAAGTTAACTTATGATTTACCCCTTCATAACTTTGTCACACCTTTGGAATCAATTGACTCTTGGGACTGACTTTATGGTATAGAACCCATAGAGTCAGCACCTGTTCATTATTTGGTACCAGGTCCTCTACCTACATTTTCTGTGGATGGCACGACTTGCAAACGCAACTCATGGAATGTAGCTGGATTAGCAAGCAAGTTTGCTGACCCCCAGCTGGATCACCTACATAAAAGGATTTCATGTGATTTGCCTGCAGGAGACTTGGACTACCACTAATAACTTTTCCTTGGAGGGCTTTAAGTCATTTAGTGTTCCAGCCACTCCTTCACACGTTGGATGTTCTAAGGGTGGGCAGGTAATTTATCTATCCCTGGACGCTCCTTGTCATTTGAGAGTGATAGCTAATGACAATCCTTGTTTGCAGGCCTTATCCTTTTTTCAGGGGTCTGCCAACTTGTTGCGGTTTAACTTTTATAATGCTTTGTGTGCTCCCCCAGATGTCTGTAACATTTCTAGAATGGGTTACTTTTTAAGAAAAGTGACTGCTAAAGCCCATTACAATGGTTATTTTATGATTGCAGGAGATTTCAATATCCATCTGTGTGGGGACTCAACAGTAGAAATTTTAACTGAAATGGATGCCCACGGATCTCGGGCATGCATGTTGAACATACTTTGCGGGGAGATATGCTTAATTCCGTAGTAGATAGAGATTATCAATTAGAGGGCCCTCAGGGGGGAGGTCCCTAGAGATTTTTAATGTTTATGCTAGACCTTCAAAAGGAAGCAAGCCCTCTTCGACTCTATCAGCTCTCGAAGACATTTTGGGCTGCCAAGAGGACAATGGTAGGAGAGGTATTCCATTCCTCTCAATTCCACCAATCAAGAGTTGGACCTCAAGAGCTATCCACTTAAATGCCCTGGCTCTGGAACATGGTGTCAGGGCAGTCAATGGACCGACAAAGTCAGATATTGGTGGGGCCCATACTTTTAATAGAGTAGGTCATTCATCTCGAATTGACTACATTCTGTTGAACTTTAGTTTCTGGGAATTTTTGCTGGACATGGTAGTTTTGCCCTCAATTGACAGTGACCATAATCCATTACCTCTGTCACTGTCCTCTAGTTGGTTAGGTTGGAAAAATCCCCAAGTACCCCAGGCCTGGAAGTCGTCATCCGAAGTCCGCCCCTCTAACTGTGGGAAATGCCTGAAATGGGAAAAGGTTGCTCTGGACGAAGGAAAGTTATTGGAAATAAGATCTGTTATGGCCAGTGCTCTCACCAGTTTGGATACTGTTGCAGCAAATTCCCACGAGGTTTCTACTTTATTTACCAACACTACTAAAGCATTGGGTGACCTTTTCATCATACAGAACCCAGGACACAGGGCCAACAGGTTGGGGCGCCCCAAAGGCAACCCAGGCTGATATTCTGCCTCTTGCCGAAGCGCAAAAGAGATGTAATTAAGGCAGTTAAAACTAGGGACAGTAGTTTAATCAGCACTGCCAGGAAGATGTATGGGCGCGCTATCCGTTCAGCGAAGAAAGAATGGGAGGATTAATATTGGTGTGACCTAAAACTGGCGAGCGCTGGGAGGGACTCTCTGAGTTTCTGGGATTTGGTAAGAACCAAGGATAAACCCATGGACTCCCTTGTAACATGTAATATCCCAGAGGTGTCATGGTTTAATCACTTTTCTAAACTGTATACCGTGGCCTCGGGCGTGGAGGACGATTGTACTGAGAATTATTCTTTAGACTTCCTTGGGCTAGATGAGATCTGTTTGTTTACAGGGAAGGAAGTAGAGGTTGCAATCTCATGTCTTATCCCAAACAAAGCGGCAGGGCTGGACGGCCTTCCATGAGATTTGATTCGCATCTCCAAACTAGAATGGGGAAAGCTCATAGCATCCCTACTCAATGCTAGCTTCTATGATGCCCCCCTTCCAAGATCATAGATGGGCGCTGAGGTCGTCCCGATTTTCAAAAAAGGGAGCCGGGACGACCCCGCTAATTATCGCCCTATAAGTTTACTGGACTCCACCCAGAAGGTTGCAGGCATGGTGGTTTTGGGGAGAGTGCTACAGTGGGCAGAGGAGAATGGGATACTTTCTGATTTCCAGCCAGGTTTCAGGGCTGGTACAGGGACCATTGAACAATCATTTCGCTTATTGTAGTTATATTGGAAAGTGGTTCTGTTGGGCAAAGGCAGTCTGTATCTTGCCTTCATAGACCTACGGACTCCTTTTGACCTAGTGCCCCACAACCGTCTATAGAAAGTCCTATCAGATTTGGGCATGCCACCGTACCTATTATCCCTGATAATTAAGTTCCATGAAGATAATTTTGGTGGGGAAATCAGGGCCAAAAGACTGCCAGAATATCTGTAAATAGAGGGGTCCGCCAGGGTTGTGTTTTAGCCCCCACACTGTTTTCCTTATACGTTAACGGTGTGGTGGAGCATCTTTTACAATACCCTGCAGATGCTCCATCCCTGGCGGGCAAAAGAATACCTATGCTCTTATTTGCAGATGACACCCTACTGATTTCAAAGACCCCGGTTGGGCTGCAGAGCCTCCTTGATAGGTTCCAATCTTTTTGCGATGCGAGGGGGTTAGAAATCAATACGGGAAGGACCAAATATCTGATCCTGAATCCCCCGAAGAAGATAGGCAGGCCTTCCGTGTTAAACTCAGTATGACTTGAAAGGGTCAAGGAGTTTGACTATTTAGGAATCCGCCTCACCGACACCATGAGGTGGAACTGTCATCTTCAAAAAATGCTGTTAAATCACAAAAGGGTTGTGGGGGCCCTGCTCAAAGAACAGTGTTCCTCTACCTTTAAACCAATTGCCCCGGTACTGGATATCTATAAGGCAAGAGGCGTGATTTCGGCGTTGTACGGGGCGGAACTTTGGGGGGCACAGAATGTGGATGAGTTAACCTGTTCAGAACACAAATTTTTGAAGGACTTGATGGGTCTCCCTTATAGTACCCCCTCTGTTCCCCTACTCCTTGATATGGGCTGCCGCTCTATCAAGAATCAGGCAAGGCTATGCCCTCTTCTGCTTTGGGCGCGCCTATGGAGAGTTCCGGAACTTGCGAGTTATGCAGAGGGTTTAAAAGAGGTTTTATCAATGCCTGGCAGGCACAGAATAAGATGGTTAAGGGATGTGAAATGGTTACTTGGAGAAGTGGATCTTGGAAATATTTGGCAGTCTAGGACCGCACTCCCTAAGTCTGTCCTGAAAAACTCTTATTGGAAATGGGTAAGGGATTCGAGGAACTTAAACCCTAATGTAGGTAGTTCTACTGTCGAATTCCTATTGCATAAGGAGGTGGCATTCAGAGAGCCCTATCTCGATATCATTACTAAACCTAGAGATAGGGCTCTATATTTTAAATTTAGAGTCGGAGTGCTGCCTGTCCACGAATTGACTGCCAGATGGAAGCCCCCAGCACAGACCATTCCATTCTGCCCATTCTGTGAGACCATGATCGAGACAGTACCTCATCTTCTTTTTATATGCCCCGCATATAATGCCCCTCGCATTAGGTGGTTGAAACCCCTCTGCAAAGAACTAGGTACAAGACATTGCGGTGAGGCCCTACGCATTCTGAAATCGGATCCACGGCCCCTACTTGTCTGTGGCTTGGCGAAGTTTTTAAACTGGGCTTGGTTGATCAGGTCCAAAAGGATTTCTTATATTGTTTAATTGAGATTTTATGGCTATTTTATGTAATTTATAGTCGCCATTTGTATTTCGTATTTCGATTTTTGTATAACTGTTTTTCTTATGAAAAAATGCTTCATATGTTTTTCAAATAAGGCTTTTTATGTATTTTAAAACTGTATTGTGATGCTTTTAAAGATATATTCATTTTAAAATAAAGCCTACTTTGACTGACTGATCGACGAGTTCAATCTAACATTGTCCATGAGTAGAATGGTTAAAGGTAGGAAACCCCTTAATCTGACATTTGTAGGTAGGGGTAGTGGAACATTCATAGATTTTATTTTTCTTTCAATCTCCTTCTACCAATTTCATGTGTATTTTATCATTGAAGATAGCATTTTTCTCATAACCCACTGTGTACTTCGACCACATGGCCAAGATTTGGAACATCCCAAATGGCAGCATCTAGGGGGTCATTAAGGGTAATAGACCAAGGTAAGGTGGTATCAGATAACACCTGACTCCCTCTACAAGAGTCTCATGATTAAATGCAAGAGGGAATTTGACATTCATACTACTGGGCGGGAAGAGGCGGGCTAGGTAAAAAGCTTTCCAGGTTATCTTGCTCTATATTGGAGATTTGCTGAAGGCACCAACCTTGAACTCGAAAGATGGAGTTATGAGATGGTTTGTCCATAACTGTTCCCGCGCGGCTAGGAACTTGAGGGGGGCACTGGGGACCAAATCCAGGGACCATGCTCTGGTAAAAGAGTGCAGAGGGATATATAAAGCAGAACTAGCAAGGCGGAAGGCTGAGCTCAAGGATGAGACATGGAGTAAGCTCACCGAGGCCTGTACCCTGAAAGTACCCAGTTTTGAAGCATTGCCAATTGCCCTCTTTTGTCTGGGAACATGCACAGGCTCTTGACTCAAAGATCACGGAAGAGGAATTGGTGAGTCATTTTCATGAAATATTTAGAAGCCCACTGGACACCAGTATCTCCAGTAGTGGAGGGAAGTCGGCCCTTGTTATCACAGCAGATGAAGTCAGCGAGGGCATTGCAGGATTATCTAAGAACAAGGCACCAGGATCTGATGGTATCCCCCCAGACCTTTACTTTTCCAACCCGTAACTGTGGGTACCTGTCCTTACCACCATCATAAATACAGCAATTAGGGATGTTCCACCTAGTACATGGACCTGGTCCATATCCACCATCGTCCCAGTTTTCAAAAAGCGATAGATGGTCAGTACCCTCCGTAATAGGCCTTTATCGCTACTCGACTATTTTGTTAAAGTGGTGGGACGCATCCTATTGGATAGGTTATCTATTTGGGCAAAGGATAACAACATTTTAACTGACATCCAGCATGGTATTCGTCCAGGAAGATCAAAAGTCAACCAATGTCTGAATTTATACATGCTTGTCAATAAATATTCAATCGCTCGATCAGGCAGGATATACCTTGCCTTCATGGACTTGTCCTCTGCCTTTGATCGTCTAAATAGAAATAAGTTATGGAAGCCCCTATTGTGCATGGGTGTAGATAAAAACATCATCTTACTCTTAGGAGAGCTTCATAGGGACACCAAAGCGGAGGTACGGTAGACGAGAGACTGTAAGGCTACTCGTCAATTTCCAATCCAGAAAGGGGTCTGACAGAGAACTATTTTGACCCCTTTTTATTTAATCTATATATTAACAGCTTGACGAAGGTGTTAGTGGACACACAGGCAGACTTCCCCAGGCGGGGCAGTGGGGTTTTCTGGTATTACTATATGCAGACAACGCAGTCTTTATGGCCCGGACCACGAGGGGCTTGCAAATTTTACTTAACTCCTTTGTAAAGTTTACCGAGGACCGGGACATGTTTGTCAAAAACTCCAAGTCATAGGTGATGCAGGTGGGGCCAACTTTAAAAAGGATTTAAATTTTACGGTCGGGGCTATCCCAGTCCCTAAGACTAGCACTTTCTCGTACCTGGGGGTTCTGTTGGATTCCAAAATTAACAGAGGCCCTTGAGAAGTAAAAAGAAAAGGGATTTTTTATGGGGTAATGCAGCAATCTTTAATTTTGCCTCACAGTTAGGCAATAAACATATAGGTGCAATTTTGGAGATCTTTAGAGCAAAATGTTTAACGCAGGTATCTAATGGTACTGAAATTTGGGGCTATACATCAAATGAGCTACAAAGATCTCAAAATGTGTTCCTGAGACGTCTCTAATGTGTTCCACAGGGAACTTCCTCATACATCATACTTGAATAACTGTGTATGTCTTACCTGACTGACAAGCTGTCCTTTCGCCTCTCTCTTATTGGCTCAAAGTCTGGTTGAACAAGGGGACTGCCCTATATAAAGAGATCCTAAGGGATTGCATGGCTCTGGGCCAGCCCACTACATTCCTTGGTTAAAATATATCCGGGATGGGTATAGGACTTTTGGTACGGCGGATTTCGATAGTAACCTGGATTCAATCGAAAGATAAGATCTTCCTTGGGCCAAGGAGACTTTCTTTAGACAGTGACTTGTGAACAGGGAAGAGCGTGAGTTAATGAAGCCCAGTGTATGTTAATATATCATCCTTAAAACCGTACATACAACAGAACCATACCTCCTAGGTCTTCCTAAGACATATGATAGTTTTTTCTAACAAGATTCCGTTTTGATTTATTACATCTTCTCCTCGTCCATCCACGTGTGAGTAGAAAAGGCGAGAAGCTGTTGCTGTGTGGCTGTGATGGCAAATCCCCTCAGGATATGACTAATTTTTTTATGTTTTGTGGTAACTATGAGGTACAGAGTAAAAACTTTTTAATCCCTGTCTTAAAACAAGCAAATTTTACGCAAGTGCGCCCTGCTTTGAGCTTGCTAGCTATGCTCTTAGGGTCCACTTTATGGTACATTCTTAGCATGTTAATGGCTGCAGTTAGGCTCAGATCTCGCTGCAACTAAATTCTATGGTGATACAGGCTTCAAAGTGTGACCATTTTTGATTTTTATATATCATTGAATACATATTTTATATCCCTCTGAACATATTTTTAATAATTAATGTTAACCATTGATCAATGACATTTATGGATGGGAACCTCCTGTAATGTTGTAACCCAGACTTCTATAATTTTTAATTCAAAAGCTGAATAAAGTACTTCTGAGGTAAAATAAATATGCCAATTTTACCATGTTTAAGAGAGTTAGGATAAGCAGTTCAGCACTAGTTAGCAGTGATAAATTGTAAAGAGTAATGTGGCCAACAAAAATGAATTCAGTGAAGCTGGAGGAGCGAAGGCAAGGTGTTTGATGGAAGACCACCCTTAGGCTGACAGGTTTAATGACTATCAATAAAAGAATATTCAATAATTCATTCTTAAAACTTGATTATGGCTCGTGGCCATGTATCTTTCTGTTACTAGATACACCACCTGATAGATGCCCCCCCTCTGCAATTCATGCCACATCCGTATGCCCATCAACATATGAAATCCCTTGCTAATGATATCCAACATCCTTGATCTATATCCCTTTGAAATATTATCCACAGCTACATCGCTGTAATTTTCACTATTCTTCACCCCTTCCCCATGCAGTCTTTTAGTATGAATCAACATCCTTTTCCTTAGTTGCTATTTTGAGGGTGTGTAAGCTCTGTATGCTAATACACTGAATATGTAGTGAATATTTATAGTGTACAACAAAGTAGTCTTTACTGCTGCTAGTTGCTTCATAGCCTGGTCCCCAACAGCAGTAGAAGGAAGAGAGGACAATCCTCCCACTGGCCAAATCGGACAATCCCTAGTGGACCCGTTCTAGACATTTACTGCCTCCACAAAGCAGGTAGAAAATATGCCCAGTTTCTCATTGGAATTGAGGAAAAATACATGGGAAAGGAACTGGTGCTCATGGGTTTGTACAGTTATTCCCCAATCTGGGAACAAACATTATAATCTGTGAAATATTGTCATCGACAACCAGTTGGTGTTGGGAATTTTGGGCTTTCAGTATTCTTATACTAAAACTTACTGAATTAGTAATGAGGGTCTATAGGTTTATCAGTTCATATACCATGTGCTACCATTATGTTATCAGAAAAGGCCCATTGCCCCTTTCCTTTGAAAAAATGCTTAACCTTGAGATGTTAAGGAGGTTAAGGCATAATTCCTGTTCCATGAAAGTATCCATGGAAACACTAGAACTTGGGATATGTCCAGTTGTCCCAAGTCTTCTCTGAGCAACAGAGAAATGAAGTAGTGACTTAGAAAACACACAGACTTGGTGATTTGCAAACTGCCTCCTCTTTTGGAAATCATAGTACTGCCCCAGTGACATCTCTAAATATCAGCTTTGTGCATACCTCCCAGTCACTTTGAAACCGGACTCATCTACAACAAAGTGTTGGTTTTCTTGATGCAGGGTTGCCATTAAGAGGGAAAGAGAATAATGGTGTAGCCATACAGATTCTGCCCATTTAATTCTCCTGCATATTTTGCTTTTGACTATCCAGTTTTTAGATTTTAATTGGGAGCGAGTCTCACCAACTGAATCTTACTAACAGTAAATTCTGTGGAAATGGACTGAGTGCTAACCACCAGTGCTTCCATATTAAGTTAAGGTCTGCTACTGTCCAGCCAGGTAAGAGGCTCTCAGCTTGTTACATGAGAATTTGCGACCACACGTCTGCGCACACATGTGCAGGCTGATCATGTGAGGCTACCATCTAGCTCAGTTCAGTATCTGCGCCGAGATAGCCTGTAACAGACGGCCCACTTCAAGGATTACTGCTGACCTGTTGTAGGCTTTATAATACGAGTGGCCATTCATAATGAAGGTCTGTAGTGCTTTATTGAAAAGGTTGTTTGGTCCCTGCGAAATCTGCCCTACCACTGTTTTGCTATACTTAGGTCTAGAGCTACCAGTCGGGTATTATTATTAGAATAAACATAGTCAATAGTTGCAAACAACTGTGGGCTAGATGTAGGTAATTTGGATTTACCGATTCATAAATACCGAATTTTACCGATTCGGTATTTATGAATCGGTAAATCCAATGTAGGTAATAATTCAGTAAAAAATACCGAATCGGTAGCATTCGGTATTTACCGAATTGGTATTTACCAATTCGGTATTTGCCATTGATTCCTATGGGCCTGTAGGCCCATAGGAATTAATGTCAATTACCGAATTGGTAATTACCGATTCAGTAAATACCGAAAAATTCAAGGGTGGCAGGGTGGCACTTTGACAACCTGTTGCACCCCCGATTAGGGCTTGTGTGCCATGTGGCACACATACATGCCCTAAGGGCATGTATGTGTGCCACATGGCACAGGTGTACATGCACAGATTTGCATATACACAGGTATTCGTTATTTACCACCAACTAATAGTTGGTGGTAAATAAAGAATCCTTACAGTGCCACCTACATCTCAAAAAACAGATTCGGTAGTTTTACCAATTCTGTAAATTTAACAATTCTGTAAAATGACCAAATCTGTATTTTGAGATGCCCTACATCTCAGTATCCAAATACCGGTCGGTAAAGGCCGAAAATCTGTATTTTATGCAGTTACTGACCGGTATTTGGATACCTACATCTGGCCCTGTATTCCTTATGGCACCATAAGAATTGTCATATTTCCCTCACTCAGTCATAATCAAATTCCAGGTCATTGTCCCCACTGCTGGACTTAATTAATTACTCTACTAACCAGAAGGACAATAAAAGGCCTCCCTACACAGTAGCACCATTAACAGTACTTGGCCCAGTTCCTGGAAAAAGAAAGGGTATATACATTTCTGCCTTTGTTAATTAATTTATCACACTGCCCTTGACCTGAGCAAGTCCAAGACATTTGTAACAAAAGTGGAAAGCCTGACTTTTGGATCCAAACACAGTAGAGGCTCTCATGTGAAGGTTTAATGGGAAGGGTTCAGGCAGCTGGCAGTCAGGAGTGGAGCTGAGGCTCCCTGGAAATGCCTTTTTATAGGCTGCTTAAAGGTATGTTTTTAAATGTCCCAGAATGATGTGCAGGAGGGTTTGGGAAAAGATGGAGTTATGATGTTACACCCAAGATTAGGCAAAGGGACCTACCTTGCAGAACTTTCCACCTCCCACTTAAAAACCCCTGCACAAGGAAGAGAATTGAGAAGGCACTTGACCAGCCAATAACAATAGTGAAAGAATGCTTAGATGGAAGTAAAAGCCACCTGAGCCACTGATAAATTGAAGGAGGGACTTTAGCTCCAAATGCCACCCCGGTCTATGATGGGACAATCCCGGGGTAGTGGTGCTGGCCCCTTAAGCCACTGGAGGAACAGTTGGGGAGCAGACCTGGAACTTCTGTAGTCTGTCCCTTGATTCTGCTTGCACAAAAGCACCCTGCAAAAAGCCAGGAGGCTCTGGGGCCCGGGGATTATGGCATAGAGGATGTTTCTCTTGTTGGATGTGGAGAGGCTGTGTTAGAGAATCCCCCACACAGTAGAGAGCTTCAGGGGCCCAGGCAGATGACTGATTTGTTGAAGAGAACAGCAAAATTCCAGCTCCCCACCAAAAGTACCGTTTAGATGCTGGTAGGCCGCAGGAGAATGCTACTGGCAGCGAGAAGTGGCCACCAGTAGCAAAATGACACAAAAATGAAGTAGATAGCCCCTGGACGGTTACAGCAAACAACATCTGAAGCCTGGCCCTTCAGGGGATACAGTGTAGGAAAACAAGCTGATAGCACTCCATCATATTTTCCACAATTCCCCCAAAGAGGGCCAAGCCCCAAGGGTTCAGTGCATCATCATTAATTTATTATCAATGAGGAAGGGTCTTACCTTGGGCCCCCTCCCAACAATCTTCCTCCGTCCTGGTACCCCATCCCTCAAGGCCCAACACAACCAAGATTGTCCTGAGTGACCCATCTCTCTGAGAATGAAAAAAGAAGTAGTCCTGGTACTCCTTCTACCCTTCAATGCCCATGACTGGGGTGGGGAGCAAGCCCAGTATCACTGCCCACCTCAGTGGGAACCACAGATTTGCCTGCTCTCTCCAGCGCTAGACTACAGTGGATAGTAGAGCAGGACAAAGTGCCGGCTCTCAGCCCCAAGTGAGAACAAGCCCCCTGTTTACATGAAAGGTTGCATAGATAAAACAAAGTAAATGCCTGTGGCATTGCCGTTCATATATTATTCAAGCCTTGCAAATGGCTGCAATTTGCATATTTCATTCCTTGTGGTGCTCAAAGAATGGTCAGAGGGACTACCAATGACTGCAATGAGTTGTAGAGGGCTGAAGAAATTGCTGCAAGCCCCCAGACGTCAGCCACCAAAGTTTGCACAGGTATGCCAGTGGTTTAAATTTAGGTCCTCAAGAGAGGTTTAATCCAGATTAAAGTACTCTGGGAGCTGGTACCTTTGCACCTGGGCTCTGGAAAGTGGGGAATTCTATGGGTTGGTCTTACCGCTGTTGTAGCAGCATGGTAAAAGGTAGAAAGAGACTATGGGACATGTTATAAGCATTGCAAGATTATATATTACAATGAATAGTCTACAATAATTGTACTATACTCAAGGTGAAAGTCAAATAAATCTTCGGTCAGACATATAACCATAAGATAACATATTCAAAGCATATCAGCATCATAAAGCTTCAGTTAATAACCAATACATCACTGATCATACATGCACCATAAATAAATCATGCAGCATATGTTTTCCTTAAATCATTGCATAAATATTCAAATTCAAAACTCTGTATCAAATTGTTGGAGACACAATGGCCCCTATAGGATGGCGGGTGGATTGCCCCCGCCAGGCCCGCGATAGCCACCGCCGGCCTGGAGGGGGTGATCAGCCCGCCATCCGTGCAGGAATGACCCCCCACCATATTATAACGGCTGGGGGGTCCGCAGCGGACCGAGAGACCGTCTGCCACTTTTTCCGCCCGGTCGACATGTCTACCGGGTGAGGTAATATGAATTTTATGGTCAATTGTGTCCCCTAACGTAGACCCCAACGGCTCCATGTACGTGCTTCTAGTACATGTATGTTCCCTCCACAACCAGCTATGAAGACGCAAATACATTTGCGTCCAACGTTAACATGTCCTCTTTCAGATCCACCATGAATGGGTCGGATATTCGTTTCCTAAGTGTGCCTTGCCAACGTCTTTACATGGTGCACTTTCATGCTTTACTAGCTCTGGTGAGTTAGGCCCTGATTCCTGCCATCGAGCCCTTTCTGACTTCTGTTTCTGAAAACTACAGTCTGCTGCTTCCTGACCTCTGCCTTACTCCCTGTGCGGCGAGCGATGCCTGGCTCGACCTGCTTGCCTGCCGAGACTGTATTCAGCCTTCAAGTTATCTGCTCCGCTCCTCGAAAATACATTTCTTGTCTAGTAGTTTAGGAAAACATCCTTCCTAGCTGCAGAGCAAAGGGCCCGGCCTTTCTGTATCCGTGCAAGTAATTCATAGCTCCTGTTACCATGGTAGGCTCATGGCCCCCTTGCTTTACACATAGACACGTAGTCGCATATGCACGCACTAGCAGTCAGTATAGAATAGCCTCTGCCCGAGAGACCTTTCCTTCTAGATAATACAGTTCCTCAAACACAAGATATTAGATATGATTTGGGATTAGGTTGTTCTGACCCCCCTGACTTCTGTCTCCTCATGTAGAGCTAAATGTCAAGTCCCCTTCACCCTCCAGTTCCACGTCAATCACACGTCATGCTGCTGCGCGCGCATCTCTGCCACATATTTCTGCTGACACTGCAGGATTCTTCTATGGATCCACCCACCTGTGATACGTTTCAAGTGACGTTGTCTTGCACACACCTCCGTGCACGCCCTCATGCACGCCTTCTGTTACGCACATGTGTTCTTATCTCGTTTCTCTCAGCTGTTACGCCTTCTGCATTCAACACTACTGTATGCATTGACTATATATATGATATCCTGTTAATAAAGCATTGTACATGTCCATGTCCATTCCCTTCCTGAACCCTTGTGGTGATGGAACATGATACCTGGTTCGAACCAATTCCTTTTTAAGGAATAAAACCTTCATAAAACTCAGATGCCACGGACTCTGCCTCTTATTTTTGACTGAGTTATTCTTATTGAACTTTACCGCATAAATTAAGTATAGGTAATTTAAATTTACCACATAATTGGCGCCTGAACAGGGACCCCTCCCCCACCTTACGCCTCGGCGGTGCATTGCAGGCCCGGTCCCCTGCCACAGCCGGACGGACAACTACGCGTACCCGCAGGATTTCCTGTATGTCCCTCAGGCCAACGGAGGTGACTGAGGCTGCGATCGACACCCAGACGAGGCGGTGAGGAGTGCGGAGGATCCCGACCAGAGCCTAGCTGAGAGAGCAAAGTCCGAGGTATTCAGAGGCCCACCAGTTCCGAAGTTCCGAAGTGCCTACGTCACGAGTCGAGTCGAGTCCAGTCCGGTCCAGTCCAGTATCGAGTTTCCGAGGCCTTCCGTTCCGTGCTTCCCGGTGAGTACCGTTGCTGGGGACGCATCTAGACGGGTGCATTAATTTGTGCCCGGTCAAGACGGGTTTGGGTACACAGACCCGGTCTGCACTGTTTAGCGGTGTATCTGTACTGTTTAGCAGTATATCGAGTATGCAGGTAGCTAGTTTTATTCTAGTTATTGTTGTTCGTTTTTCAAAATGTTTAAATGTGTTTTAATGTCGTGGTATGAGTGATTGTTCGATCTACATTATCGTGTTTATTGTGTTAGTTGTGCCCAAGTCCGAGTAAGTATCAAGTACCAAGTAGCACGGCTGAAACATGCCGCTGTTCTCTAAACTAAGACAGATAGGAACTAGAAAAGGGATACTCGAGGAAGCTGTTCCCATTCCACCCAGGGACACTCCAGGGTATTTTATGTACCACAAACACGGCTTAGATGCTGTATTATATCTCGACTTGTAGGTGGATTACACCAAAGATTTAGCAGAGAATCAGAGATGGCCCGCTACTGGGACATGGGATGCCGAGTGCATCATGAGAGTAGAAGAAGCATTATGGAAAAAGAAAGCCAGACAGTCACAGAAAGATGCCATTGAATTATGGCGTAAAGAATCACACAGACGTACAGAGAAAGAATTCAGAAAAGCAGAAAAACATAGAGAGGATTCAGACAAAGCCAGAGAAAACGTATTAGTTGAAGAGGGGATACGAGTAAAAGCAGAACAAGTAGACCGACAACGAAACACTCTTATGAATGGTATGTATCCTCTTCTGGCCGAGGGTTTACCTAAGGCCACTCCGGAAATACCGAAGGCTCTGCCCCCTCCATTGGTTCCGACTAAAGTACGTCACAAGACCACAAAGACCTTTTCCTTTCTTCCTATCTAGACGATGTAGCTCCCTCAAATACTTCTGCACCTGCTCATGTACCCGTACCACCTGCTCCTGCTGACATCTCCCTACCCCTACAGCTTCAGCTCCCAGGTCCGCAACTGCAGATTCCTCCAGGTCCGCTGCCCGCACCTGCTCCCATTGTTCCCCCCGGTATTCAACAACTGCATCCATCAAATCCTTTTGGGACTGGCGTGGCCCAGGACCCAACCCAGCTACAGCAAGTACAGTCAGGTTATGCTCAAGCCTCCGGTTCAGGAGGTGCTACGGGAGGTTATCAAACACCCCCACAGATACACCGAATTACGATGAGAGATTTAGCAAAGGCACGGACACCGAAAGGCGTTCCGGCAGAACTACTTAGAAGAGAGCTCACAGACTGCAGATATGACCCAGTGCCTGGTACGTCAGGCCCCATGTTACTAGCGTCCCTACATTTGAGACGCGTTACTGACTATTTAATGTTACTACCAGGAATGCCAGAACATCTAGACAAATTGTACGATTTTATTAGAACAGGAGAAGGGCCGGATTCTGTTGCTGAAGCCATGTCACGTCAGAAAGTTGAGACTAAAGGTTTGTTAATGCGATTTTTGGTTAATTGCTTAATAAGAGAACACGATCAGGCAGGTTTTCCGCAAAGTGAGATGGATAGACTGATTAGATGGAGCCAGAATATGTCGGAGGGTAAACATGATAAGGAAAACCAAGTACATCATATGGTTAGAAAAGTCCGTAAAGAAATAATAGAAATACATGCCCAGCGAGCACCTGAAGAAGACCTTGAATTAGACGATCCAACTTCCTCGCAAGAGGAGGAGGAAACAGAGGATCTAGCAGAAACTTCTCAACAGTCAGACAAAGGGACAATAGCATATGTAGGTAAGGGAAAATACCTTAAGAAAAGAATACGTCCAGAAAGCAAAGGACTTTTTCTCTCTGCTATATCAAAACCGAAATCTCCTGAACATATGTTTCAGGCTACCGATAAAATACTTCAAGAACAAATGGGGTACCATGTACTCGATTCCATGGATGAACAAGAATTGGCCAGGTCAGCAGTACAATGGGCTGACAATTCTGATAAATATAGCGATGACGCCTTAGCGCAGACCTTTTTGAACCTTTCCCCTGATGAACAGAAATTAGCTGGAATATACATGATTCAGCATCTCATTACGTTGTTCGAAGGCCAACATTCTGATCCAGGTCCCCTACCTGATATTTTAATAGAGCTACTCTCGAATAGATGGAGAGGTCTAGGTACCGACTTAATTAAAGTAATTCTAGAACATCGACACAGGTATAGTGCTTTTCTGAATACACAGTTTGTTCCAGCTCCACCCGTAGAAAGAAAAATGTATTACATAGACAGACAGAACCCCTTGCGAGAAGTGCATTCAGTTAGGAATGATGATAATACCTTTAGACGTGTGTTTGTGTACACGCCCATAACAAAAATGGAACTATTAGAAATGAAGAAACTAGTGCCTAGCCATGACAAAGACCCAGCAGGTTTTCACCGTGAAATAAAAGATATGTTACTCATGGGTGATTATACCTATCCCGACATCATGAAAATATTGAAAGTATTATTGCCTGCCGGTATTTACGAGAAACTCAAAGAAAAAGAATGGGAGGTGGGAGAGCAAAAGATTGATTGGGCTGCATTAGAGAACGAAGAAAATACTCGAACCCCAGGCCTAGGGCTTGGGGACAAAACTAAAGCATTACCAGGATTGTTAGTACAAGTATTGCCACGTTTGTTAGCAACGAAAAAGGAGGACTGGGATGCAATCTCAGCCTGCAAACAGAAACCCGATGAAGACACTAGTGATTTTTATTCCCGATTTGAGAAATGTTTTGTTATTAATAGTGGCCTGAAAGCAAGTAGCGAGTCAGGTCACTATATAAACGATTGTGCAGTTTTGAAACACAATATAGCGACAGGTAAAACTAAAGAAAGACCGCGTCCTCCTAGACAGGACCAGGTCCAACAACAAGTATCACAGAATATCCAGCCTATGCAAGCTTCACAACAGACAGTACAGACCGTAGCAGTACCACAGCCACAACCGATTGCCGCAACACAACATGCAACGCAACAGATGTACCAGTATGCACAAACAGATTATCCCGATTATCAGCGATACACATGAAACAGCCTAGAGAGGGAAGTTGGCTTGCCCCTTATTGAGGTTCCTGTAGATCAAGAGGGTCCTTACGTACATAGCCAAGTGTTAGGAAAAGATAGAAAGTTTTTGATTGATACAGGGGCAAGCAGAACAACGATAAGTCATGACGAGGTTCCAGGGGCACCCCTCTCAGGCTCCCAGAATGTTTCCCTTGGATTTTCAGGAAAGCCTATTGTTAATGAAGTATCGAAACCAGTACCTCTTTTAGTTGGTCCATTGTCTCGTACTACAGATTTGTTATTAACGAAATCATGTCCAGAAAACTTGTTAGGTATCAAGACACTGAAAGCTCTAGGAGCTGTGATTTGCTGTTCTCCGGAAGGAGTAAGATTGTTCTTACGTGACTTTAAGGGTCACTACGTGTTGAGAGATATTGATCCCAGATTACAGAATGTTCCTGCACATTTATGGGCACAAGGCCCCACTGATGTAGGTTGTATGCACATTACACCATATCGAGTCACACTCAGGCCAGGAGTAGTCTTACCACGAATCCGACAATACAAGTTACCTCCAGATGCTGTAGCGGCTTTACTGAAAATCATTGACGAGCTCATTGCACAAGGAGTGGTTGTAGAAACCGACTCGAATCTATGTAACTCGCCCATCATTCCAATTCTTAAACGTACTGATCCAAATGCACCCCCAGTTTATCGATTAGTTATCGATCTGCGCGAATTGAATAAATGTATCGTACCACAGTATCCCGTGGTCCCAGATATCTCGTCTTTATTGACTGCCATTGATTCCGAAGCAACGTTCTTTACTGTAATTGATCTGAAGAACGCCTTCTTTAGTGTCCCAATTGATCCAGATAGCCAATACCTTATCGGATTCTGTTTAAATGGTCGAAGCTTCAAATTTGCACGCGCACCTCAAGGATTCACAGAAAGCCCCAGCATCTACAGCCAAGCACTGAAAAGACAACTAGACAGTATACACATGCCTGACAACACTGCCCTGTTACAGTATGTCGATGATCTACTGATCACCGCCCGCAGCGAACCTGAATGTGAGCAAGCGTCACTGACGGTTTTGCATTTCCTGGCTGACAAGGGACACAAGGTGTCCCCTTCGAAGCTGCAATTCTGTGTTCAGCAAGTGGTTTACCTTGAGCACTTGCTGTCCAAAGGGGGGAGACAGCTAACTGACCGCATTCAGTTAATTGTAAACATGTCACAGCCCAAGACACAAAAGGAGGTACGAGCCTTTATAGGCCTCACTTCTTACTGTAGACAATGGATCCCTCAGTATGCATTTCTAGCGAAACCACTCATACAGTTGACAACCCAGGAGGCAGCGACATCGACTGCCCTCCCTTGGACTCAGGAACACACACAAGCTTTTGACGACTTAAAGAAAGCCTTATGTCAAGCACCAGTTTTAGCGACACCATGTTACAGCAAGCCTTTTACGCTTTTTGTCACGGAACGTGAAGGTACCGCATTGTCAGTACTCACTAAGGATCAAGCAGGTTCATAAAACCGTGTGCTTATTTTTCTAGTACATTGGATCCAGTAGCCCAGGCTCTGCCTGCGTGCTTGAAATCAGTAGCAGCAACAGCTCTAGCCATCAGACAAAGTGATTCCATAGTGTTAGGACATCAATTGACAGTACAAGTTCCACACTCCGTGGAAGTTCTTTTAAACCGAACACAGACCCAGCACTTGACTATAGCAAGACTGACAGGTTATGAATTGACATTGTTTCAACCACACATAGAAATCAGACGTTGCAACACATTGAACCCTGCTACACTTTTGCCATTAAGTGAGACAGACCCATTGGCACATGATTGTATTGAAGTCATTACCATCACGACGAAACCCAGACAAGACTTGACAGACACCGCATTACCAGATCCAGACCTGACACTTTATGTGGATGGTTCATGCATGAGAACAAGTACAGGAGAATTAGTGGCCGCCTACGCAGTCACGACAGAAACTGAAGTCATAGAAACAAATTGTATAGACACCCTGTCAGCTCAAGCAGCAGAGCTCATCGCTCTGACTCAAGCCTGTATTCAAGCAAAGAACAAGAGAGTTAACATATACACAGATTCCCGTTATGCATTCGGAGTCGTACACGACTTCGGTGTACTCTGGCGAGAGAGAGGTTTTTTGACCTCTCACGGAGCCAAAATTCAACACGGTCCCCTCATTCAAACTCTGTTAGATGCAATACATCTGCCTACAGCGATATCCATCATGAAGTGCAAGGCACATACGAAAGTCACAGATACAATTTCCCAGGGTAACGACCTGGCAGACCGAACAGCAAAGCATACAGCTCAGACTCAGACTCACGCAACTGATCTGACAAAGACAATAGTCCAGACACCGACACATTGCATGACGGTTAAGGATCCCGCCCTAGATGTAATTGATATACAGACACATGCTACACCAGACGAAATCAAGAAATGGATTGAACTAGGAGGGGTCCAGACAGAACAGGGATGGATGACGAAGGGAAAATCTACATGGTTTCTCCCTGACTCTATGGTCCAAGTAATCATTAATACAGTACACAGTCCTGCACATTTAGGAGAAAAAGCCATGTTAGACAGTATTCAAAACCTCTGGTTCAATAAACATTTACGAGCAGCAGCCAAACAGAAAGTGCGTACTTGCATGATCTGTTGTCAGTTCAACCCAGGTAAAAGCATTCCCGTAGAGCAAGGTGGATTTCATCCTCCCGATCACGCTTTTGAAGTCCTCCAGATGGATTATATCCAGATGGAACGTTGTCGAGGATTCAAGTATGTCCTCGTAGTTGTATGTGCACTCTCCCGTTGGACAGAAGCATATCCAGTCCCAGATTACACTGCTCCGACCACTGCCAAACAGCTGGTTCGTGAATTCTTCCCCAGATATGGTTTGCCCCGCATCGTATACTCCGATAACGGTCAGCCATTTTCGTCCGAGCTTATGAAGCAGGTATCTCTCCTGCTCGGCTATCAATGGAAGTTCCACTTTGTCCGACATCCCGAGGCAGCAGGCCTCGTGGAACGTCATAATCAGACTCTGAAAATTCGTCTTGCCAAGATCTGTAGAGAGAAAGGTGTCGACTGGATAGTAGCTTTACCAGTTGCACTCTTTTACATGAGAATGGTCGCACACTCCAGAACAGGGCTATCCCCGTACGAGGTGGTCTTTGGTAGGCCACCAAATATGTGGGGGACGCCTCTGCCTCGCAAAATCACTGATGTTGACTGTAACATGCTGACAGATTACCTTGCTTCTTTGATGTCTGCACTACAATCATGTCGTTCACAGGTTGCTGCAGCCTTTCCCGACAACACGGAGGTGAAACCGCATGAAGTTGTTCCGGGGGACCTCGTCTTCATAAGGAACTTTGACAGGAGAAGTCCGCTGGAGCCCCGTTGGCAAGCACCGAAGCTAGTACTTTTAACCACAAGGACAGCGATTAAAGTCGAGGGCCGCAAGGGCTGGCTTCACTCGAGTCATATCAAATAATGCCATGGACTACCGCCAGATCTAAACTCCCAGCCCTGCCCTCCTCCACAGACTGACTCAAAACTCCCCCTAGTCGAGAAAACTTCTTCTCAAGAATATAAATTAAAATTGAGGTCTAGCAAGTCAGACAGTTTAATTGTTTCTGACATGTATCCCCTAGACCCCAACAGAGAGAGAGATAGACAGAAACAGCTCAAGAAACGTGAATATTGTAAATCTCTCCGCAGTCACTGTATTGTGACACTATTGATTATGCTTTTTCTGAGTCTTATGATTATTGCTGCAAGTGTACTGTTACATATATATTACCCTATTTTCAAGCGTGCACATTCTTCCTTCAATGTCACTGCCGAGCAGTCTTTCAGTGAACTGCCCCCGCATGAGTTATCTTACCGACTTGCGCTGCGCAACAACACATTCATTAGTATGTTACATCATTCCCATCAGACCAGCAATGCTACCAATTGTTGGATATGTGGCCGACTCCCTCCCTATCAGAAATACAAGGGAGTTAAGCCCCCTTTCCCGTACCCGTTCACACACAATGGTTCCTGTGGTGCATGGTTTAGTTTAATTAATTCCTTAGATTCTGATTCCGTAGTTTACCAGGGCAACTGGGTATGGGGAAATCTGAACACAGTTCTGCATAAAGTATGTTTCCCTGACAAGGAGGGTCTACCAAAAAGGACTGGGACTGATCTAGAAAATGAAGTATATGGATTAGGTAACTTTACACTTAACCTCATGATTCTGAATGTTGAATCCGAAACCGAACCAGTCTTGCCCGCTATGTCCGTACTACCAGTCAAAGGAGAATTATGTGTCAGAAAGAATGGTTCAGTACACCTGGGTCATAGTAAATGTACTACTGTGATCGAATTCAGTGATAAGGGCAAGTCTACGTTTAAAGCTTCCCGTCATTCCTACTTCATTTGTGGTCATACCGCATATATACGCTTACCTCTAGATTGGGATGGCACCTGTTACATTGCATTCCTTCTGCCACCTGTTTTCCTAGCCCCTCCTGATTACCATAGGGATACCCATCTAGTACACAATAGACCACAGAGAGATCTCCCGATTGTCGACTACACTGAAACGGCATGGGAACAATACACAGACTTCAATAAAGGTTTCTTTCCCTACTTAGGTGCTGTCTTTAATAGTAAACTGATACGAAAATTAACTAGAACCCTTGAAGCAGTAGTGAATGAAACTACTTCCGCCCTATGTAACTTAACAGAGGAGCAGTCTGCTATGCGGATTGTTGTTCTTCAAAATCGTCTTGTCCTTGACGTCATCCTGGCCGATAGGGGCAGAGCTTGTAGAGTCATCGGATCGAGCTGCTGTGTTTTCATTCCAGAAAACGCGCCATCAGTATATAGAGCCATAACTCGTCTTCACAAGATTGCAAGTCAGATACACCAGAATCCAGGCACCTGGACTTGGTCCGGTTGGTTCTGGAGCGTGTTGTCAGCCTGGGGATGGAAGGTCCTATCCTTCCTCGGAATAGCCCTTCTCATAGTATTCAGTTGTTGTCTATGTCTACAATGTGGGCCAGCGATTTGCGGCTTGTGCGCCACATCATGTATTCCTCATTCAAGTCCCCATTCAAAACACCGTAAGAAGAAAGAAGAGCAAATGATGTTACATGAACAGATTGATAGATTAATGAGGATTGATATCTCATGAAGGGTCCGTAGGGGACAAGGAGGGAATGAGGTAATATGAATTTTATGGTCAATTGTGTCCCCTAACGTAGACCCCAACGGCTCCATGTACGTGCTTCTAGTACATGTATGTTCCCTCCACAACCAGCTATGAAGACGCAAATACATTTGCGTCCAACGTTAACATGTCCTCTTTCAGATCCACCATGAATGGGTCGGATATTCGGTTCCTAAGTGTGCCTTGCCAACGTCTTTACATGGTGCACTTTCATGCTTTACTAGCTCTGGTGAGTTAGGCCCTGATTCCTGCCATCGAGCCCTTTCTGACTTCTGTTTCTGAAAACTACAGTCTGCTGCTTCCTGACCTCTGCCTTACTCCCTGTGCGGCGAGCGGTGCCTGGCTCGACCTGCTTGCCTGCCAAGACTGTATTCAGCCTTCAAGTTATCTGCTCCGCTCCTCGAAAATACATTCCTGTCTAGTAGTTTAGGAAAACATCCTTCCCAGCTGCAGAGCAAAGGGCCCGGCCTTTCTGTATCCGTGCAAGTAATTCATAGCTCCTGTTACCATGGTAGGCCCATGGCCCCCTTGCTTTACACATAGACACGTAGTCGCATATGCACGCACTAGCAGTCAGTATAGAATAGCCTCTGCCCGAGAGACCTTTCCTTCTAGATAATACAGTTCCTCAAACACAAGATATTAGATATGATTTGGGATTAGGTTGTTCTGACCCCCCAGACTTCTGTCTCCTCATGTAGAGCTAAATGTCAAGTCCCCTTCACCCTCCAGTTCCACGTCAATCACACGTCATGCTGCTGCGCGCGCATCTCTGCCACATATTTCTGCTGACACTGCAGGATTCTTCTATGGATCCACCCACCTGTGATACGTTTCAAGTGACGTTGTCTAGCACACACCTCCGTGCACGCCCTCATGCACGCCTTCTGTTACGCACATGTGTTCTTATCTCGTTTCTCTCAGCTGTTACGCCTTCTGCATTCAACACTACTGTATGCATTGACTATATATATGATATCCTGTTAATAAAGCATTGTACATGTCCATGTCCATTCCCTTCCTGAACCCTTGTGGTGATGGAGCATGATACCTGGTTCGAACCAATTCCTTTTTAAGGAATAAAACCTTCATAAAACTCAGATGCCACGGACTCTGCCTCTTATTTTTGACTGAGTTATTCTTATTGAACTTTACCGCTTAAATTAAGTATAGGTAATTTAAATTTACCACACGGGTGGAAAAGGCCTCTATATGGTGGCGGTGTCTTTCAGAACCGCCAGCCATATTGGCATGTGCTCTTGTGAATGCCTTTCCATGGCGGCATGTGGAGTTTGCATTGGGGGCCCCCTGCGGGCCCCAATGAACTCTGGGGGGGTGCACACCCCCTTCCTTTCAAAGCACAACATGGCAGGCACCGCACAATGCCTATCATGTTGTGCTTTGAAATGCACAACTTGTATTTTTAGCATTGCAGCGGGCGGTGCTTTCAGCATCTCCCGCCGCAATGTTAAAAATACAGGATGCGCCCGCCACTGTGGCGGGCATATCCTAATTGCCCCCACGGGATCCCCACCCTTATGGCGGGCGGTCCCTTTCACTGTGGCCCACCATCCGAATGGGGGCCAATGTGCTGTAAAACCAATAAGCACACTTGGGGTGTGTTAAAACATTTTCCACTTAAAATGGAGTGTAAAAACTAAGCTGTACTATACTCAATTTCATTTCATTTCATTAATCTTTATTTTGTTTTGAAAAAACCCCATAAAAGATACATAATAAGAAATTCATACATATTAAAAACACAGTTAAAATACATAACATTCCAATGGTGCCATCTTAGACAAATGTGGATACAAAAATATTCACATTTAGAATAAAATACCGGCAATCGATATATCTAGTAAAATATAATAGAAATGCTAAGCTTACAGTCCAAAGTAATTAAAACATGAAGAGAATATAAAATCTAGGTTGGGTTGGGAAGATACAAATACTAGAAGAGTACATATAAATGAATAGAACTTTTTCCCATAGAATCTAAACAACAACAAATGTGCAAGTGCTTTAAAGCTGTTTATAAGCGAATTTGGGCAGGACATAGCATACACAGCAATACGGTCTGCCTGATCTCTGGACAGTTCTAACCTGCAGATTCTGAAAAGTGCATATTAGATATTAGGACAACACATTTAATTTAGAAAATCACAATTTCAAACCTTTTTTTCCTTTAAGTATACCCACAGAGAACAAATATCTGCTAACACTAAAAACGATTTTCTGAGAAGTGGCAGTTTTTTGTATTCTCTTTGCCTCAAAACAAGACCTAGTTCCCAAGTTTCGACACATGGGTTTAATCCATTTTTAAAAATGAGATGTGGGTGGTGCACTGCTGTTTTTAGAATAGGAATTGTTAATGCAGTTTATTTAGAATGTTCAAAAGTTTAGGGTGCTGCTCGTGGGTGGTGTTTCCGTCAGAACACGTAAATAATACAAGCAAGTGGTGTACGCACGAAGTGCTAACACATCCCCAAGTGAGGCACACCATACATGATCATATCCATGAATCCAAAAAGGTTGTCCAAGGTGTGGTTTATTTTTTTGAAACAATGTTCATTGAACGAAGATTCAAAGATATTTACTTCATATCATTCCAATGTTTAACTCGTTAAGATTGTCATGATGCGATTAAACTACTCCAATGCATTTCGGGCGGAAAGCCCTTTTTCACGGAGAGCTGAAAGGAAGACGAACGGAATAAAGGGTCATAATGGTACGAGCGTGATGCGTGAAGTGTGAATGGTGCTCAGTGCTGGGGATAATAAGTACTGGTTTGTGCCGGGATGTGAGCTATACAATGGTGATGAGAAACGTGGCTGGGTTTAGAGCAACATGCAGGACGTGCATAGGGTTGAAATATTAAACTAGTGAAAGACGCGGTTTAAAAAACGGGCGCTTACCCATAAATCTGCGAATGATTGCGGGGCAAAACTTACTTAGTATCGAAGATGGTGGCAACCGCTACCTCAACGAGTCAGGGCAAACGCGCAGCGTTGTGACGATTTCTGAAGGGTGTGTTGTGGGATATGATGATCGCGCAAGGTTGAAAAATGAACAAAGGACTACAGTGTGGGTAGGGTTAACCAAGTTAAAGAAGCGCCATGTTATAGCGGTGTGTGTGAGCCACTATGGGATGGTTAAGTGAGATAGGGTGAGAAAAAGGTCCAAGGGGTGAATAATTCAAAGAGCAATGCAGGACATATATACAAATATGTACAGTACAATTATAGGTAACAACTATATTCAGTCCGGTCATTGAGACCGAATGGTTTAAGAGTCTGTAGACGGTAGGTCCATTCAAGTTTTCTTCTGAGGAGAGTCTTACGGTTATCCATGCCTTCTTTAGGGGTAATGGTTTCCAAGATGATGAATTGGAGTTGTGCGATGGTATGGCGAGCTTCAGAAAAGTGTGTGGCAATGTTTGATTTCTCCTGTTTAAGGCGTATGTTCGATTTATGTTCGTTCAAGCGCGTCTTGATTTTGCGTTCAGTTTTTCCAACTTATAGTTTACCGCAGGGGCACTTCAGAGCGTAAATTAGGTTGGCCGTGTCACAAGTGGCATTGACTTGAAGTTGAATTGCGTGTCCCTTCATAGGGTGTCTGATGGTATTGCCCTTAATTATGCAATTGCAGTGGCTACAATTAAAACAAGGTTGAGTTCCTTTATAAGGTTTAGATGTAGGAGTGGGTTTGGAAAGGATTTCTTTGATATTTTTACTCCTGGTGTAGGCAAACAAAGGAGGACTTTGAAACATGTCCCGAAAGTCGGGTTCCATTTGTAATATGGGCCAATGTTGAAGTATGATTCTTTTGTAGGCCAAGCTCGCAGTGGAATATTTGGAGACAAGTACCATGCGTTGTTCTGTGTTTTTAAGAGTTCTAGTCAGACTTTCTTGTCTTGTGATTTTTGACACTCGAGTTTGAGCTTCCTTAATGATGTGTTCAGGGTAACCTCTATCCAAAAAGCGTTGATGCATTTCCTTAATTCGTTGGTGATAAATTTGTTCATCGGACACTATGCGTTTGGCACGCAGCATTTGGGAGAATGGGAGGTGTTTTTTAAGAGATCCCTGGTGGAAACTAGTATAGTGGAGGGTATTGTTGCGGTCAGTGTTTTTTCTGTAGAGATCTGTAGTAAAACCTTGTGGTGTGACTTTGATCTTAACGTCCAAGAATGTTATTTCTTTATCGCTGATTTGCCACATAAGTTTGATACGCTCATCCTTAGTGTTGAGCTCAAGTAGAGATTGGTTAAGACTTTCTTTGGAGTCCGTCCACATTATGAACAAGACGTCAATATATCTGACGTACATTTTAATTTTCTCATTGAAGGTGGTGTTGGCATATATGTATGTTTTTTCGAAGTTTTCCATGTAGATATTAGCATAAGTTGGAGCAGCGCAGTTTCCCATAGCCATTCCAGATAGCTGGAGGTACCACTTGTTGTCTTCTTGAAAGTAGCTATGGTATAGGGTGTATCCTATGAGTTCAATTAAGAAGGTTTGCATTTGTGGGTCGATGTCACTGTTGAGTAAGGCTTGTTCAATGGCTTCAATTCCACCCTGATGGGGTATCGAAGTGTATAAGGAGTTAACGTCGGCTGTGCATATTTTGAATGTTTTGTTACTGTTGCATTGGATAGTGGATAATTTTAACAAGAATTCAGTAGTGTCTTTGATATAACTGGTGGTTTTTGTCACCAGTGGTTGAAGATATTTGTTGATGAATTTACCTGTTGGCTCGTGTATCGATCCTTTGGTAGACACAATGGGTCTGAAAGGTTTTAAACCGCATCTTTCACTCGTTTAATATTTCAACCCTATGCACGTCCTGCATGTTGCTCTAAACCCAGCCACGTTTCTCATCACCATTGTATAGCTCACATCCCGGCACAAACCAGTACTTATTATCCCCAGCACTGAGCACCATTCACACTTCACCCATCACGCTCGTACCATTATGACCCTTTATTCCGTTCGTCTTCCTTTCAGCTCTCCGTGAAAAAGGGCTTTCCGCCCAAAATGCATTGGAGTAGTTTAATCGCATCATGACAATCTTAACGAGTTAAACATTAGAATGATATGAAGTAAATATCTTTGAATCTTCGTTCAATGAACATTGTTTCAAAAAAATAAACCATACCTTGGACAACCTTTTTGGAATCATGGATATGATCATGTATGGTGTGCCTCACTTGGGGATGTATTAGCACTTCGTGCGTACACCACTTGCTTTTAATCCATTTTTGCCTTGGCATGGCATATGCTGGGCAGAAGAATAATAAGTGTAAATCATTTTCTTGTACATTTTATAGGCATAGTACATAGCAATCTTAATTATTATTCTCACTAGTTCTTCGACTCCATTTCGCTGTGTTTGAATTAATTTGCAAAACACCAGAGCAGAATTTCATGTACAAAGATTTTGCCAGCTGGGGCTGCACTTCACCCAGATATTGCTCAAAAGCCGGGGTTGGTTTTATAGGAAGGAACTGAGATGTTAAACTACCAATATCTGGGCTAAGGGAAACACAATTTTAAATGAACGCCCAAAAAGCGGTTTTCAATGTTTTTTTGGAGGCTTCAGTCAATAAAGAAGGTACTTCCCAGAAATGCTTCAACCAAGTTTACAAAACCATGAGTGCACATGCTTGACCCACTGGAGGCTAGTGCCTTGATCAAACCTCATAATCTCTTCTATCCCTTGTTTATAACGTGCTAGTTCTGTGGTGGTCCACTATCGCACCCAGAACAACAATGGTCTCAGTGAAGCCTGGTGGGCCATGTGTTTTATGCTCAAATCCATGACAATAGGAATAACAGGTGTGCGCACATGGAGACATAGCAACTTCTTAAAAAACATATTTTTTTCCCCGTAAAAGTATTCCGACAGGTGGCCCCCCGTAATTCCGCACCATAAAGGGATGCCGATTGTGCCCTGTGTTTATACACTTCAAGTGTAGGAGACACTGCCTTGATAATACTATTTGCATGTTTTTTTAATATTGGAACGGAATTTTGGAGCAAGATGATCCTACTTTTTTGCAAATTTGGGTACCAGGTCATTTTAGTGTCAAGTGTAATACCTAGGTAAATAAAATTAGACACATATTCTAGCTTCTGTTTATGCTCAATTATTTCAGATGTGTTGCTGTTTCTGGTATTGAAGGTTAGTACTTTCACCCTTAATATCAATGGAGTGCACTCATGGATTAGAACATTTAGTACATTTTTCTCATGATGAATGATTGTACTATCCACACTGATTTCCGTAGTTGATTATAATATGATTTCTAGTTTTACTAATGTGATGACACCCTAACAAAGCCAGTTGGCCTGCCTTATTGATAATGTCACTCCATTTATATCACGAAATTTGATAACGCCTAGGTGGAGTGTGGGTGGATGTGACTATAGATTAACTGAATGTGGGGATGAACTGTTCTCAGGGTGTCACCAAAGATATTTCCATCTACCTTGAAGTACATATTTGTAACTTAATGTGTAGTCTTTAGCATAGTATGCTAATAAAGCTCTTCATATTTTTTATACGAAAAAGCGCTGACTGGTTAATAATTATGGGCTAAATGTAGGTAATTTAGATTTACCGATTCGAAAATACCGAATTTTACCGATTCGGTATTTTCGAATAGGTAAATGCAATGTAGGTAATTATTCGGTAAAAAATACCATAGGAATGAATGAATGTCAATTACCCAATTGGTAATTGCCGATTCGGTAAAATTGGAAAAAATTCAAGGGTGGCAGGGTGTCACTTTGACACCCTGCTGCACCCCTGATTAGTGCTTGTGTGCACATGTGGCACACATACATGCCCTAAGGGCATGTATGTTGGTCACATGGCACAGGTATAAATGCACATATTTGCATTTACATAGGAATTTGTTATTTACCACCAACTAATACTTGGTGGTAAATAACGAATCCTTAAAGCCCAAAAGCACTGTTTACAGTCCTTCCTACATCTCATTTACCGATTCGGTAAATACTGAATTGGTAAATAATCATTCGGTAAATACCGAATCGCTAAATACTGATTCGTTATTTACTGAATCTGCTTTGGTACACCAAAAGTCCATTTACTTCCATGTACTTGGTTCCCAGTAAATGGAAGGTTGCCGGCATATTTCTTGTATTGGGCCCACATCCTTTGGTTTTAATAACCCATATTCTTAAAATTAGTACATCCAGTGAAATAAAAATGGTACTAGGTTGGAACATTAACTAGAAAGGCTGTGTACAGAAGGAAATGTTATTAAGGCCTAATGCTTGACATGGGTTCTTTTCACATTTAAATTTGATGGAGGACATGGTTTCCCCCAATCTTGCTATAGTACATTTCATGCACTTTAGTTCTATGCCATTTTTTTCTTACTATCTATTTTCGATTCCTTTATGGATCACTGTGCAAATGCCAACATTCAACAATCTGTTTCCTTAGAAATTTCTTACTTGACCACGCATAAAATGGTATGATTCTGCCTATGATAAAACACGTATGCACGTCATAGTCAGTGGTAAAATATTTTAAGTAGGAGCAACATAAAGAGGTATTTACTATATGGAACCATAAGGATTTTTGGATGACTAGTTTAGGAAAAAATGATTCATCTATTAATGACATGAAATGTATTAAATTCTGGATGCGTATACAACATATCCTCTTAGTAGCAAGTGGCTCATTAGTAAAACATATCTAATTAGTTTATTTGAACCAATTTTTATTTTTTTAACTAATAATTGTATAAAGTGCTATAATTTTACCAGACATTCACATTAGAGCACTGAAATAAAAATACATACCTATCTAATATAGTTATAGTGTGATCAAGCAATGGCCAGGGCCAAACGGTGAACCAACTGCAGCACTGGCAAATATGGTCAAATCATCCCTGCTTCTTTTCTCCTCACTCTTTCTCATTTCAATTTTTCCTGAATCACTCCTGCCTCCCTTTTCCTGCTGTCATTAACTGGGGAAGCTGGAGAAAGTGACTGAGGTACCTGCAGCGGTCCCCTACCCTAAAAACCGGCCTCCAAAGGCTTAGCCTACTGGGGGACTGGCAGATGGAAAAAAGTGCTGTCCCACCCTCCTAAGAAGTTGAACATAATATTGGTAGTGTTGACATGTAGGGAATTGTTCCACTAGGCTCTCTCCATGAGGTCACCCCTAAACCTTTTGCCATTTGCCTTGCTGAAATTTGTTTTTGTCTGCCTTACGGTACTGTGCAACTTACCAGTGCTTACCAGTTCTAAAGTGCTTATAATCCCTCCCTTAATCATGGTAAAATTGACTTACATTTAATTGGCATATTTGTGTTTCTTAAAAGTCCCTTGTAGAATGGTATTTGCATACCCAGAGACTGTAAATTAAATTCTACTGGTGGTCCTGAAATACTTCTTTATTTATTTGAAGTTATTTCATTTATCTCTTATTTCAATTAAAAGTCATAGGGAGTATATTTGTGTATTGTTCATCTATAAAATAATATTTCTGTATACAAAAGTACAACATTTACATAATACTGAATTGTGTTATTTACAGGCTTCATAACTAATAAAACCAATAAAAACCTTTTCAGCAATAGATTTATAACTTCGGACCCCTCTTTATCTGTGAAAGTTCTACATCTAAAAGATATCTACTGCAGCTAAAAAACATAGGCTGTCAAGTATCTGTTTTTAAGACTCTCAGCGCCTCTAAATGTTTGCTTAACCCCATTTTGCAGCAGATTGGTTGAACCCTGTTCCTTCTAGGACTATTATAAATTGTACAAAAGAAAATAACATGTATAGGATTTTTCTTTAGCATTTAATGTCCACAAAGTGCAATTGATGTCCTCACCAGTATTATTAACTGATTTCTAGCTCAATGTAAAATATTTAATTTGGAGGATATCAAGCCGGGACTTTATGTATAATGTTTTCCCTACTTGGGGCTGGACTATGTCCATATATGATTCAAAACCTGAACTCAATTTTACTTAGGAATTGGAGTGTCAACTTTTCCAGCTTTGGGTTTTGATGGAGATTATTCACGATATGGTCACAATAAACTTGCTTCAAAAGATTCTTGGATTAGGCAGTCAATGAGTTGGGATCACTCCAAAAGGAGCTTAGGCCTAGCTCAGCAAACAGGTATGAGTATAACGGAACCAGGGAAAAGTTAGTTGGTTATCTAGTCCTAGCAGTTCCTTTAGCCCCTCCCTATAGCGGATACGTTTCTGTTTAACCCACATCTTGATCCAAGAAAGCAAGGGTCTTACGGCAGCTAAGTGCTCAATTCTTCTGATGTGTAAGTTAAAGTACACTGGAATCATGGGGCACTGCTGGGGAGACTTAGCAGCAACCTTATGAATGTACTCTCTCCCAGGGTAAGTATGTCCAGACTATTTGAGGGCTCAACAACAACATTAAATTCAATGTTATGCCAAGATAGCTACAGTTTGTTACATAATCTAGCTGTTTTTGCTGTTAAGCTATATTTCTTCTGGATGTCTTGTGTGGTCTCGCAGCCATGCATTTTGTTTTGTTAGTGTTAATTTCAAGATCCTGGTGGCACAGTAGTCATTGAAGCTATCTAGTAATCATTGTGGGCCCCTCGATGTCTGGGACACCAGAATGGTATCATCTACTAAAAGTAATGCAGGTCCCGGAGCCCCACCAAGCTTTGGAGAGTCATGGTTACACTTTGAAAAATGCTCTACAATGTCGTTGACAGACAATGAAATGAGAGTGGGGGCCAACAGACATCCCTGCCTCACGCCCTTGTTTATGGATCTAGCATCTGACATCTGCCCTGGGAGCCCTAATGAACCTTGGAGTAATTGGCTTGGTGTAGTCCGACAACCTATGTCAAGAGTTCATCAGGTACTCCATGGCTCCTCAGTGAGGCTCATTGAAGGCTCCTAGGGATGAAGTCAAAGCGCACTTTAGGGTCAACAAATGCAACATACATTTGGCCTCCCTTCAGCTTGGTATATTTCCATGTGATGCATAACAACCTAAACACTTGATCAACCATACTAATACCTGTTGTAAATCCTGCTTTGTATGGTATTAAAATATTATTCTCATCTACCCAATTACTGAGTTTGTTCAAAACCTTTTTACATATACTTCATAAAATTATAGGTCTATGGTTTTCAGGATTTGACGAGTCCCCTTTTTAAAAATGGGACAAATTTCGACTCCTCTCCACATGTCAGGGGCTGTGTCACGTGAAACCACTGCATTACTTAAAAGGATGGCATAAGATATCCAGACATCCTTGTGTCTTAGTAAATCCCCCGGTATTTTTTCAGAGCCTTGAGCTTTACTTGGTCTAATTGTGTTAGTAGTGCTGCTTGTCTCTTTAAGATTAAAGTGAGGTGTATATGTGATCCCACAGTTTGAATAAACTTCTGTTAGCACCTGTGGCGCCTGGGGAGCTTCCATGATTTCAGAATAAAGGTGAGGAAAGTGTTAACTCCAGGTTCCAGAGTCAAAATAGTGGCCCGTGTGGGTGAATGCGTCCTTACTACCATGAGATATTATTCTCCAAAAGGTAGTTTGGCCTTTACATTTGGCTGCCTGGACCAAGTCATTCCAGTTTACCTCAACCCATCTCTTTTCAGCTAGGGTTAATACTTTATTTTGCTCTGTGCTAGCTGTATGGACTGCACCAGAGCATTTCGACTTTAAGTCCATCCACTTAAGTAGCCCCTCAAAACATGGCTTAGGTCCATCAATGCAGCCTGAGGGCCATTTTAAACTGCCAATTCGACTTGGAAATGTAAACCCCTTGCAAAGCCCTAAACTTGTCTTTATTATATATATAGGACACCAGTCTTTTGCACACGGAGGCATCTTTGTAAGGCAGCGTTTCTGAACTCCATCAAGCCCACATCTCGTCCAGGAGTGCGTGGGGCAGCATCACCTGAAGGAGAGGAGCGGTAAGGCGGTTCTGGGCATGAGGCTTCAGCGGGGCTGCGAGTATGCGGGGACTCCAACAACCAGGAGTCCCTGCGAGACCGATAGCCGGCATCCGGTCCACTCTCCCTGCTGGCCCGCCCCCCGCCCACCTGAGGATCATAAAAGCATCCCTCACCTTCCCTCGTTGGGACACCAGTCTTTTGCACACGGAAGCATCTTTGTAAGGCAGCGTTTCTGAACTCCATCAAGCCCACATCTCGCCCAGGAGTGCGTGGGGCAGCATCACCTGAAGGAGAGGAGCGGTAAGGCGGTTCCGGGCGTGAGGCTTCAGCAGGGCTGCGAGCGTGCGGGGACTCCAACAACCAGGAGTCCCTGCGAGACCGATAGCCAGCATCCGGTCCGCTCTCCCTGCTGGCCCGCCCCCCGCCCACCTGAGGATCTTAAAAGCATCCCTCACCTTCCCTCGTTGGGACACCAGTCTTTTGCACACGGAGGCATCTTTGTAAGGCAGCGTTTCTGAACTCCATCAAGCCCACATCTCGCCCAGGAGTACGTGGGGCAGCATCACCTGAAGGAGAGGAGCGATAAGGCGGTTCCTGGCGTGAGGCTTCAGCGGGGCTGAGAGCGTGCGGGAACTCCAACAACAAGGAGTCCCTGCGAGACCGATAGCCAGCATCCGGTCCGCTCTCCCTGCTGGCCCGCCCACCTGAGGATCATAAAAGCATCCTTCACCTTCCCTCGTTGGGACACCAGTCTTTTGCACACGGAGGCATTTTTGTAAGGCAGCGTTTCTGAACTCCATCAAGCCCACATCTCGCCCAGGAGTGTGTGGGGCAGCATCACCTGAAGGAGAGGAGCGGTAAGGCGGTTCCAGGCATGAGGCTTCAGCAGGGCTGCGAGCGTGCGGGGACTCCAACAACCAGGAGTCCCTGCAAAACCGATAGCCAGTATCCGGTCCGCTCTCCCTGCTGGCCCGTCCCCCGCCCATCACGCCCCCTATATCATAGCCACAGTCTCCCGCAGCGCGGGACGCAGCTCGCGGCGAAGACCGGGCAAAGAGCGGGCCGCTTGAGGCCGTTCGAGTACGGAGAGGACTGGACTGGGCCACCCCCTATCGCCACTTGTTCTGCTCATATAATTCCATCCTATTGTTCAGGCGGGTCGCCTACCTTGACTAGATATGTGCACTCGGGCAAGCCGTAGCAGGGCTGCTAAGGGGGGGCCGCTACAAAATGGCCCTATGGATGATTTTATCACACGCACAAATCTTGCTATAGACAAGGAAATCACCAAATTGCAAACTCGTGTCTCCTTAGACTTGGCTGCTGCTAGAAGATTGTCGCAGGACATTGCTAATTCTAAAAAATCCTCCTTGGGTCATATAGCATCTGCCATACCTCCGGAGCGTCTGGTCATTCCGCGCTGCGTAATTACGCAGGCGGACGTCCATTACTCGCCCTACCTCCAACTTCGTGTCCCATAACCCTGCTTGAAAATCAGATTCCACCCGTGGCTATCCCCGACCAGCAAACTACTATTAAACCCCCACCCTGGTAACTCCCGATAAATCCGCATGCAATAATTCCAAAGGTAAGCTACACAAAAGGAAACGTAACTCAAGGTCTGCATACTCACGTAAGAAGGCTAAAATTGTTGGGGCACATCAACTTAATGTTGGTAGCTTTCCTGTGACCAACGTCTCAGGAGGGTGTGCTTCTTCGCCACAGGCATTCCGGGAGGAAGATAGAGATGGTGCAGTACCTGCAACCACTATTGTTAACACACTTGCAGAGGAAGTTGGATTACACTCAGAGGGCCAGGAAGGGGGGGATGGGGAGTTTATAGGCATAGTTATAGGTATAGTTTGGGAATCTCTAAAGAAGCTCCTTTCTCCCTTGGACCTAAGACTATCACGCATTGAGAATAATTTGCTAGAGATGGAAAAGAGTATTATAGCTTTGGCCACTCTTGGCTTGCGATGTCTAGAAAACCAAGGTCTCCTAGAGAAAGACTTAGCCCCACAGACTTCACAACTTCCCCCTCCTGCACCTGTTACAACACGGCCAGTTCCCAAACCTCGTACCATGGGAGTTGACCGCAAAACCTCTGCTCCTCCACCTAGGGCGTCTAAGCTCCCCACTCCCCAAGTCCCTACACACACCAATGCTGGTGCTCCCTTAAGGCCGAATACTGGCAAACTTGTCCACCGAACCACCCAGGGCTCACACAACAAGAGTAACTTTCGAGGGGGTTATATTGATCTTCCTCCAGAAGCCAATGATTATGTGGTGGTGCTGACGGGTGTGCCTGAGATTGAGAATGACCACCACGAAAACCACTGGTCAATGAAGATCAAGAACATGCACTGGCTTAACGTGAATAGACCAATTCCAAATTGTCCGAGAAGTTGAGTTTTAATGGTCCGACGAGTTCCTTGGGTGGGTCCTTCAAGGAAATCTAGTCCTGGTGACTGTATAGTGGTAACATTTGAGGATCCATACACGGCCCACCATATTTGCTCATGGCCCATTGATGGCGAAGGCTCACCTATTGTACCCAGGCCACTGACTTTCTTTTACCCTCCGCGCACTACACATACTCTTGGAGGCGATTGGTCCCTGGTACACCATCAGTTACGGAGGGGGTATTTAAATAAAGAGCAATAACTAACCAGACGCTGGCTCGGGGCCCCAACCTCGAACAGGTTCGCTAGTCTCCACCGCATACAAAGGCTTCCTAATCCCTTGGGGTCTCAGACTCCTTACTCTTGACAACCGAACCTGATGGTACTAACTCCGCTTTATTTGCCCAACCAACGGCGCATGCCCTGCTAGCACAGGGAGCGTCGAACTCCTTAAATAATCTTAGAACCCATGCAATAGTGCATGAGATAGTTGCACCCCTTATGACCTCCATGTTACCCCACCAGCTGGCCCTGCCCGTTGGAAAACGACCTACCGCAGCCAGGGCAAACACCCGAACCCAGAATGAGGCCTCCCAAATGCTAAATAGAGTTGACGTAGTGGCGTCAGGGTTGGAGCCTGACCCCCTTGCTTCTGTCACTTTGCCCAGTCAGGGAACCACAGGCAACACACAGCTGAAGATCTTAAGTTGGAATGTGGCAGGGCTTGCACGCAATTTTGACAATCCAGAGTGGAATTCCTTTGTGGATCCCTTCGGTATTTGTCTTTTGCAAGAAACATGGTGCTTGGAACCTCGCCACATGGTAGGTTATACAACCTACTTTTTTCCCGCATCCCAACCTCAGGCCAGTAAAGGTCGCCCGTCCGGCGGCCTTCTCATTTGGGTTAGTATTGCATTGGGTTTAACCATAAGGCATAAAATTACACAATCTCCTGATCTTCAGAGAATAACAATACAGTGCCATGGGGGTAGGAAGTTAGAAGTGTTCAACCTTTACCTAAGGGGGGCCAGGGGAGGGGCCTCAACGTTATCCTCAACAGGATTAGAAGATGAACTTGGATCCTGAAACATCGATTCCTTTGTTGTCCTAGCAGGTGACTTTAACTGTTGCTTCGAACCTCTGGCTAGTGAGGACATTTTGGACACCTGGGAAGATGATGCTAGGAGAGGCATTCCCATGCTCTCTCTAGATCGGATCCAAAAATGGACCCAGAGTGCCATAGATATTAACTCACTCTGTATGGAACACGACCTCAGAGCAACTAACGGTCGTTCCAAGTCAGACCCCAGGGGAGCGCACACCTATAACAGGGTGGGACATACTTCCAGAATTGATTACATTTTGTTGAATTATAAGCTATGGCCGTCCCATCAAGATATGGAAGTCCTATCGACTTCCGACAGCGACCATAACCCTTTGGCCCTAACCCTCACCTCCCCATGGCAACTCAGGAACCCAATTAGGTCCCCACTTACATGGAAATCATCCCACAAACTTGTTCCTTCAACTGCGGTAGGCGATTAAAATGGGCTAAAGTTGCAGCGGACGTGGGAAGGATGGCCCAAGCTAAGACCATAATGACAGCTGTGAAGTTGCGTCTAGACACATCGGAAATTACTAAACATGCTGTCCTTGAGGCCTTCACAGAAACTATCTCAGCTCTAAGCGAGCTGTTCATAATTCCTCAAAATAGGGCAAGGGCCTCAAATAGAGGCGCAACTAAGGCAAGAGACAAATGGTACTCTTCGGAATGTCGGGCTGCCAAAGGGGAACTCATTTTAGCCGTCAAATTAAAAGACCCAGGCAAAATTAGACTTGCTAGGAAAAGCTATAAAAAAGCTTTATCCTCGGCAAGGGAAGCTCACAAATCCAACTTTTGGAGAGAGTTAATGGATGCGAGTTCTAAAAAGGACTCGAAGGGGTTCTGGGATCTGCTGAGAGCTAGGGACAAGCCCATCGATTCACAACTGACCTGCAACATCACAGGGGAGGCTTGGTTTGCCCACTTTTCTAAGCTTTACTCCATCCCAACAGGTGCATTTATATCGAACACGGGTCTCTTGCATAGAGCGCCGGTTGCCATCACAACCAATGATTACCCCTTCAATGCTAAGGAAATTGAAGGGGCAATCAGGTGCCTTGTTGCTAACAAGGCTGCAGGCCCAGATGGCATCCCAGGTGATCTGTTGCGGGATAACACAGATGTTTGGAGCAGACTTATTGCCTCACTCCTGAATGAGGCTGTGATGGGAGGCTGCCTTCCTGACTCCTGGAGGGGTGCAGAGGTCGTCCCAATTTTTAAGAAAGGCTGTCGGGACGACCCTGCTAACTATCGCCCAATTAGTCTGCTTGATTCCACCCAAAAGGTAGCGGGCAAAGTAGTTTTAGGCAGGATCTTGCACTGGGCTGAAGAAAATCAGGTACTGTCAGATTTCCAGGCTGGTTTTAGATCAGGAACTGGTACCATCGAACAGACATTTCGCCTATTAATGCTATATTGGAAAGTGGTCGTATTGGGCAAGGGCAGTTTGTATCTCGCATTCATAGATTTACGGACTGCCTTTGACCTGGTCCCACGTGACCAACTGTGGAATGTCTTAGAGGGTTTGGGTATCCCTCCGTATTTGTTGGGTTTGCTTATTAAGTTTCATGAAAGCAACTTTGCACAGATCAGGTGGGGAGATCAGGGGCAAAAAACATCTCGCATTCCTGTAGATAGGGGTGTCCGCCAGGGTTGTGTGCTAGCCCCCACTCTGTTCTCACTTTACGTTAACATAGTGGTGGAGCATCTTCTCCAACATCCAGCAGATGCACCCTCCCTGGCTGGCAGAAAAATATCTACCCTCCTATTTGCAGATGACACCCTCCTGATCTCAAAAACCCCAATAGGCCTTCAAACGTTGCTTTCTAGCTTCAAGGACTTTTGTGACTCCAAGGGCCTTGTCATTAATGTAAGCAAAACCAAATTTCTTGTCCTAAACCCCCCTAGGAAAACTGTCATCCCTCCCACTCTAGACTCAGTCCCACTTGAAAGGGTAAAGGAGTTTGATTATTTAGGCATCCGACTCTCTGACTCCATGAATTGGAAGGCCCACCATCAAAAAGTCTTTCTGACTCATAAGAGGGTTACAGGGGCCCTGCTAAAAGAACAACGTGCCTCGTCCCTTAAACCCATTGGGGCGATATTAGACATCTATAGGGCAAGGGTGGTGAGTGCGGCACTGTATGGTTCGGAATTGTGGGGTGTACAGAGAGTCGACACCTTAACACACCTTGAAAACAATTTCCATAAAGATCTTATGAAGTTACCACACAGCACCCCTACACTCCCACTCTTACTCGATGCAGGTACACGCCCAATAAGCGAGCAAGCTAGGCTACGCCCCCTCTTATTGTGGGCTCGAATATGGAATGTACCAGAACTGTCCAGCTATGCTGATGCCCTAAGAGAACTCCTTTCATTACCCGGCTGGCACAAGGTCGTCTGGCTCAGGGAAGTTAAGCGGCTTCTCTGTGAACTGGGCCTTGGAGACGCCTGGGTTAATAGAACAGCTCCACCCAAACAGATGCTAAAGAAATTATTTTGGTCATGGGTGGCTAACGGGAGAATGAGCAATTCCAAATTATGCAGATCTGTTGTAGAGTTTCTGACAATCAAGGAGCTCCCCTCTAGAGAACCTTATCTGGACTTGATTCTTAATCCGGGGGATAGATCGCTGTATTTCAAATTCAGGGTGGGAGTTTTACCTTTAGGGCAGTTAACATCAAGTTGGAAGCCACCGCTGCAAACCACACCGTATTGCCCTTTTTGTGAAACAAGGGTTGAGTCTATTGCCCATCTAATGTTTGAGTGTTCCGCCTATGCAGCCCCTCGGTCCAGATGGCTGAAATCATTATGCAGGAGCCGTGGCACTAGATCGCACTTGGAGGCTTTACGTATATTACGATCTGATGCTCGCCCTTTGTTCGCCTGTTGCCTGGCAACATTTTTGGGTTGGGTATGGCGGATAAGATCTGCGAGGAAACTGCTTCTCCAGTAATGTGATCTGCTTGATTCAGTCCCTAGCTTGTTTTCATCCTTCGGGCAAATTAACTTGTTTTTTATGATATTTTAAGCTGTTTTTGTAGAACTGACAAAATGTACAATGTTATTAGAGGAATGAATTGTCAGATTGTAATGTATTTTTACCCATTTTTTGTATTGTAATTCTTTTATGATATGACAAATATATCTAAATAAAGCTATATATATGTTACCATAAGGTAGTCCTTTGGAATCCCTATAGTACAGGGTGGCTTGTAACTAAAAGGTTGGACATTTACATTTAGGTTTTATATGTCCTGGTAGTGAAAAACTCTCAAATTCAGTTGTTACTACTGTGAAAACTGCCTCTCTCAAAACATAAAATTGGATTTCCTTATTACATTTAATAAGTGCTAACTTTTGATTGGGAACAGGTAAGCATTTCATGTTTGGTACCTGAGCAATTGTAATTAAAATCCTCTTTTGGAAAGACCGATTCGAATGTGAGATTTTGAAAACAGCTCTTTTAGAAAGTTGCCATTTTCATGCCTTAAATTATTTGGTACCTGTAGCCTATCCTAGGGCACATGATTGGGTATAGTTTGTTGTTAGACTTTGTTTATTCCTCCGAGACAGTTGCACAATAAAGGGATTAGGTGAACCTGAATGGGCTATCAATTGACAGGATGGGAGGTGAGCTGGGTATAACTCCACTTGCAACTGAACAGTCTGCACTCTGTCTTCACGCAAAGGAGATGTCACACCTGCACTGTTCATGTAGCCAGGGCAATGGGAGCAGGAAACATCAAGCACTTCAAATGAACTTCTCTATAAATGTGTCCTACTTCAAAGAAGGTACCATGCATAAAAAGGGGATCCTCAGACCCATTCTTCATTTTAATTTCTCAACCTGTGGAAGGACTCTCCAAGGACTGCCTGCTGCTGTGGTCTGCTGTGTGCTCCACGAGATGCTTTGCTGCACCTGGAAGGAGTGCATTGCTGCTTAGAGATTGCCTTGAACTCTCAGTGCCCTGCTTCGTCACTTTAACCCCGGGCTTCCAGAGTGACTTTAAGGGATAGTAGGCTGGCCACCTGATCAGAGCCTCAGGGACGCGAAAGGATTTAACCATGGTTTCAAATGTGCCCAGATTGTCAAAATACAAAGCTTGGGACTTGGAAGATTTGTATCTAAAAACTGCTCTGAGAACCCAGAGAAGACGGGGTCCAACCTGCTTGTCTATCCACCCAAGGTGCTTTACCGGTTGTCATGACTTCACAGCAGTACATGCTACGTTCATCTCTGGAGTAGTAAATACTGTTCAGCAGAATTTTGGCATGGGGTTTCTGGCCTTGTGGAACTCTGTCCCACTGGAGAAATTTGACTTACAAAACAGTAACTAAGTCCAAAAGTAGAAATTGTCACTCAGGCATTTTTCAGAGGCTCCCTGATCACAACGCTCCCATCACTGACACTGCCTGCAGCCTTGCCCTACTGAATATTCCCTTCTCAGAACAATTTCTTAAAAATGTCTTCTAAATCTGAGGAAGCCCAATCTACTTCTTTCTTTGACATGTGCTTTATCGTGGTCGGTGATGTTTTTCGACTTTGACCCAGTCTGGGCACGACTAGATGTTAGTGGCTGACACTTTGATCTTTCACGTGCTCGATTTTACCTTAAACTTAAACTGTAGTTCTACTGATAGGAATTTTGTTATTTTGGCGATAAATTTGTTTTTTTAATTTACTCTATTTTTCTTCATTGAAGTGAGATTTTTCTTGCCTTGTGTTTTCACTTTATTACTGTTTGTGTGCAGCATAAATATTTTACACATTGCCTCCTAGTTAAGCCTGGCTGCTTTTGTGCCAAGTTTCTAGATCGATAAGAAAAATGTAATTCAGTGAATTTTGTGCTTCACCGTGACTGGGATTGTGGCTGTTGCTTGGACAGGGGTCTCTCTCCCTTCAACAACTCAATTCCTTACAGGCATACACATAAAAAATGTGAGATTTTTTCAACAAAAAACTAACTACTTTAATCTAAGGGTATAGGTTCAAATGATTGCATCATCTAAAGCAAAAGCTGTGCTGTGTTGGTGACATTTTCATGACCAGGTTCATGCAGGCTCCAGCAGACTTTAATATTGTAACAATAATTTCCTGTTAAATTCTCCCAAAACTCTTGGATTGCAATTTATGTTTAGAAAAGTCATAAATTATGTTACAAAAGATTTTCTAGTAGAAATCTGAAATTAGAGTTTTTGAGAGTTGGACTTTTACTGGAGGTGTTCTTGAAGTTACCTGGTTTGGTAAAGGTCTTAAGCTTAATGCCAACATTCTTTGAGCCCAATTCAGATTATGGGTCAAAGGGCACTCAGTGGCAACAGATTATACTTCCGCCAATGTGAAATTCTGCCCGCCTCATTTAGAGTTGGGTGGAACTTGAATACATAGCTGGTGGAGACTACTTCATCTCCACCGCCTATGTACAACTCCGATGGAGTGAGGGCCATCAGAGGTTTGGCCATGTGTTCAGCTGCCTTATTTATACTAAGCGAACAAATGGCTAGTTTTCACTGTCCAGGTAGTACCTGGTGACAACGGACAAGGACAACTGTGCAATGACCCCCTATGAGGGTCATTGTTTTTTGTTTTTTAAACAGAAAATCCCACTTTGAGATGTTCTTATTGGAAATAAAAAAAGTTGAAAATTTGACAGACAGCTCCATAATGTTGTGGAAGTAGTCCATCAAACTTTCAAAGCTTTTACAGGAACCACAGTGATGGTGGTTCCTGTAAATGAAAAAATGTTTACTTGACCGTCAAACATCTCAAAAATTTAGCAGGCAAATACTACCTCAGGGCGATGCAATACTTTATTCTGTTAACCTGACATGGTAAATTCGAGTCTGCCAAACTCTAAAGCAAGCCATGTGCTTCTTACCACGTTCAGCATCTAACCAAGGACCAAACCAATGATCTTTTCAGAGTATCCCCACCAAGGTGGGGGTTACAGTATTAGGTATGTTTTATAATTACCAGACTCTGCATTCATACGTGTAAGATAATTTTGAGATATTATACTATTTGTCTGTCGAGGAAAAGTGGATTTATCAGCCTAGATATTGGTATAGGAAGAGATGCATAAATGGTTAATGCTTTAAGGAATTACATGTGCACCATAATAACATGACATCAGTTGTCATTGGTGGTCATAAAAAGAAATCCCATCCTGTAAGTAACTGTGTTGGGAACAAGCACTGAAAATCCTGTGTGTATTTGAGCTTTGTTGTGAATATGCAGACTGACCAGTACACCATTGCCTTTACATTTCAAATTTATTTTTTTATTTGTTTGATTAATTAAAATCTTACAAAAACAAGTTAAAACGTTTACAGTTATAAAATGCTAAAAACTTTCCATATATTCGAATATTTTTCATCAATCTGGTATAAAAATCAATCGTTTAAAATTGGGTTTTTGGTTAATACAATAGGTTCATATTCACACAACTCTTAAATTAGTCAAACACAAGCTTCCAATTTATTTTGGACCATAAACAGAAATTTAACAAAAGCTGAGTTCATTGGTAAGTCGTCTGGATTTAAACTAGCCACTAGTGCCTGCCTACAAGTCCTTATACCAGGTTCATTAAAATTTTTCTTAAGTGTACAATTCCTTTCCGCTTCCAAGTCAGGACAAAGACACAATAGGTGTAAGATGGCTTTGTTGCGTGTTTATCTAGGTTCCTGATCGATACTGTGACCTTATGCCCCTATTCGGCTATAAATCCATTTATTCCCTAAATTGGCATAACCGTTCAAGTGCGATTTTCAGAAAAGTCATCTCTGGCCTCACACGAACAGAGCCACATTCCAGCATAGTTCTCTGCCACTTCCTTTGCGACCAATTAGTGCAATGACAGAGCAGAAGTCACTATCTGATATTCCTAGATTAACACTCCGAGTTCTTCAACAAGATAAAAACTCAGCAAACCTGGAAATCCCCGCTTGCTGTGTTTTGATTAGTAATGGAACTCTAATGAGCAACTGATAACTATCACTTCCTAGTGACATCTTTAATTGACGTCTTATGTCCAGCAAACTTGCGTCAAACCCGGCACCTGTCAGGTATAAATATTACCAACGTTGCCTTAAGCAATGAGCTGCTGTTGCTGTTGCTAGCTGTCTGCAAGACCCCATGTTGGTGAAGCTAGCACCCTGTCGTTGCAGCCTGCTGTCCCTTGGTGGTGAAGCTACTGATACCATTATCGCTGCTAAAGCGCGAACGATGGTGCAGTACGCTTAGGAGCTGAACAGCCGTCCCCTCTGCGAAGACATCCAGCAGATTCCAGCTGCCCGCGGACGCTGTCCCCCCTCCTTCCTCGACGCGCTGAAGAAGCCGCTGCCTTTCTCCTGCAGAGAAATCCAGCTCCGGCGTTTCCGGTCTACCCTTGCGGGTGACAGGGATATCGAGAGTGACCCCTGAAGGAGATACCAAACCTCCTTCATTCTATTCAGAGGTATGGTGTTGACTAAACCCTTAGACGAGAATTCTTGAAGCAAACCTTGGCAAAACCAACTTAACTTAAAGCTACTTACTTACTCCCCTTCCACGTGTTAGGCTTAGGTCAGGCACACTGGGGTAGGCGTAGTTAGAAGCACCAGTTGAGTATGTTAGCCTAATGTATATATGACTGTATATATGTTTTATTACTTTTTAACCATTGTATGGCTAAGAAACCATATCAATGCTTTTACAGTTCTATTTCGCAATACTTATCTTACTGGACGTACTTTTTATCATAACAAGTCTTGCAATTGTGGCAATACATTTCTCTTGTACGAGAAGAAAGACTGTTCAATAAATGTTAACCCTTTATTGACAAACGCCCGTCTCTCTATTCTCTACATCTCGTGAAAGTAAACTGCACTAGACTGACTGAGTGAAATACATGTCTATTGTTTCACACGACCCTAGAGATTGACTCTTGATCTGAGGAGCAAAGTTGTCATGTTGCACGGTTGTTGGAAAGCTGAATCCCTTCTTGTCTGTGCCAAGGAAGCTGATCACTTCCCATGCAGAGAAGAAAGTTTCCAGTGACCTCTGAGCTAGTTGGTAACACACCCAATTAAGATTAGCATAGTCAGTGGAGGCCTGGAATATCCGCAGTTCCACGTCGATACTACTGTTTATGTTATTCCAATGCGCAGGGCCTAGTAGGAAACTAGGAACTACACTGCAGCTTCTTGACCTGATTTACATAGCCTACATAAGCAGTTTTCGTCTGATCTTTTCCATGGTGCCAAGTGACATAAGCCTGGAAAGTAACCGAACCTAGCATTCATAAAAACTTGCTTGTTTTTTTTTTGACCATGAGGTTTCCAGGTAGGTTTGAATCTTCATTTTTTTAAACCATTCACAATTGGCCATGCGTGTTTTTGTTTAAGGGAAATGTATTTGTCTTTTATCAAGGAGAGATAATCAGTTAGTTTATTTACTGCTTTTTTAAAACTCTCCTGCACAAAAGTGGTGTTCCAAATAGGAGTAGTACCAAACTCTTCGATTGCTAGATTTAAGTAAGAGCTGGTAGTTTGCGACCGGTTATTTTTTATTTCAAGGCACAGTAAACTAGACATTTCATTGTCCTTATCATTTTTCATTCTGTTCCACACTTTCATTATGTGCCCTTTCCTTGCATAAAATTGGTTGTTAGCCCAAATTCCAATCTCACTTGGGCTTGAGAGGCATTCTTCGGAAGGGAAAATAAAATTCTATACGTTTTAGCGACTGAGGTGTTAATGATGTCTACGTCTTTCCCATTGAGAACCTAACTGCCATACGTTAAAGTTGGAAATAATTTTGCTGCAAATGTTTTTAGTAAGGGACGATAAGACAAGTCTCCCATGGTTCTTTGGATTGATCTAAGTGCAGCAATAAGGGAGTTTGCTTTCCTTTTTATGTCAAGTTTTTGAGTCTCAAACTTGCCATTATCGTTGAAAGTTACTCCCAACTACTTATAGTCAGCTACTCGCGCCAAGTTTTTTCCTTGCAGGATCCATTTATGTGCGTTTGTATTTTGTTTGTTTTTGTAATTACCATCACCTTGGTTTTGGCTTCGTTTATCTGCATACCGTTTGCCGCAGAGTATTTAGAGATGCCATCAATCAGTCATTGCCTCACCACCTTTGTACAACTAAAAAGTATGACATCGTCCGCATATAATAGATTCAATATTGGAGTTTGAGCTATCCTCGGGGGATGGGCATTAATTGTGTTTAATTCAGTGGTAAGGTCAGCTAGAAATAAATTGAAAAGTAAGGGAGCCAACACACATCCCTGTTTAAGGCCACTCAATGTTGGAATTATTTTTGTCAATGTTGAGCCATTACCCGTCCTAACTCTAACCCAGGTTTCGGAATGCAAAGCTTAATCATCTTTAGTAAGTTTTCTGGTATACCTTGTTTGGTTAGTTTGACCCATAGAAGTTCTCTATCAACACAATCAAATGCAGATTTAAAATCTACGAAACACAAATATAAGGGTTGTTTAGCTAGAATTGCTTTTTCAATTAATATTGTTAATGTTAAAAGATTTGTGGTCGTACTGAGGCCTTTGACGAAACCTGTTTGATTTGGGGGTAGTACCTGGTTCTCTTTTGCCCAGTCAGTTAGTTTCACCAATAGAATTCCATCAAACAGCTTTGCGTCCGTATCCTGTAAGGTTATTAAGCGATAACTTTCTGGTTGTTGCCAGTTTCCTTTCTTATATATAGGGGTTATAAGTGATCCTTTCCATGACTTCGGGATTTGTTCCCTCTGGACCACTTCATTAAAAACATTTGTTAGATAGTTTGAGCAAAACTCAGGCCCTTCTTTGGAAAGAGCAAAAGGAATGCCATTTGGTCCGGGGGCGCCATCCTTTTGCTTTTTCATCAGGCTTGCCACCTGACTATTGGTTATTAGGATCTCGCTATCCCCTTCTTTATCAACTTTTGTGGAGCTTGGGGTGATCGTGTTTTGTGTCAAAGACGGTTGTTTTGGATTTAAATGTGCTTTAAGAAACATCACCCATTCTTCTTCGGATAGACTGGTTCCAATTCCGTGTTTATTTGGTCGAGCTAGGCCGTTAATTAGACTCCAGAACTCCCTTGAATTTGCCAATGTACTTGCATGGAATATTTTTGTCCACAGATCTTGTCTGGCTTCGCTTTTTTCATTCCAAATCAATTTGTTTAATCTGGAGTTTGTGTTTCTCAGTAAAGCAGCTAATTCATTGTTATATGGGGACTTCATTAATTGTCTTCTCAGCCGATTTCGTGTACATCTGAGTTTTCTTACAGCATATGGAAGAAAGATGTAACTTTCTCTACCTTCTTTTTGATTGGTGGTCACATATTTCCTTTTTTGTGTTCCTGTTGTTTCAACATTATCAGTGACTACTTTGTGGGTGCAATTTTCCCATCGTTCCATGAGGTCTATGTTTATTTCTTCATCCATACATTCTTTCACTACTTTTTTTGCCCTTCTGGTGATCTCATCCGAATGTTTGGGTTTCCATATAAGTTTTTTATAATTAATGGTACAGATCTCACCAGGAATTGTCCGGAAAGTCTCAGATTTTGGGCACGATATATTTATCACAATAATTTGTTGGCTATGATCAGTGTCCGTAACTTTATTCAAGCTATATGATGTCACCTAATTAAAGATAGATAAAGACGTCAGCGAATAATCAATTCGGGAAGTACCATTTTTTGAATGAAATGAGGAAGCTGGTGGAGAGTCTGTTCGAAATCTACCATTCAGTATTCTAAGTCCCAACGCTTCCATATACTTCACCAAGTTTATCCCTATTTTATTTTGACGTGTATCGGTTTTAAGTCCCCTTATTGGGTCAGGGATTGCCCATTGATGGTTTTGCGATTGAACAAAGTCGCTCCGTACCATAGGCATTAGCAAGTTTGTATTGAAGTCCCCTGCTACAATATTGTCTGCCACTGGGTCTTCCAAAATTTGCTCCAATAAAAGATCATTTAAGGTAGTAGAAATCAGCTCTCTCTTTAAGGTCCCCTTTGGTGGTAAGTATACATTTACAAGAGTCAATGTTTTATAAGGGGTACTTTTACAAACTTTGTAGCGAATTTTTAATGCAAGTAGGTTTGAGTTATTTGTGTGGATTAACTCATGTTTTGCTTGTAGGTCGTTTGCTAAAAATATTGCTAACCCTCCACAAGGCGGTACAAATTTGTGATGTTTAAGAGCAGGTTCAATGTATCCCGTATGATGTTTCAACATAAACGGGTCTATTGACCAAGTTTCCTGGAGTAGTATTATTTGAGTTTCAGTTGAAAATCCTTGGATTTTAGCTTCCGTCCTTTGTCCACAGATCCCATTTATATTCCATGAGCATATCTTCAATTTCCTGAAGGCTGTGGTCTTTTCTTGCACTTGCTCTTGTCAGTTATCCTTTGTTCCATGGAGTGATTCCATAATCCAATGTTTATTTGCCTCTTTTGTGTACTCTTTCTATAATGGTATCGAACAGAATCTAGCTTCATTGTTTGATTTTCCCAAGGGATTTTTTAATATGGAAAAAACTGGGTTCCTTTAGCTGGACTGAGGTTTTTTTGTATTGACTCCTGTATTTAAAAGGGGTGTTGGATAGACTTCTGGCGAGAGTTGACTAATCAATATACCCCAATCACAAAAGCATCAATGCTCTTTCAGGATAGAATCCGCTATAGGCCCGGTGGGGACTGTTATCAGTGTTAATGGCAGTGTGCCATCAGGATTTGCCTGGAAGCCCACTGATTCGATATCTTCTGTTGTTATTCTTGCAAGAGTTGGTAAATTTTTCATTAGGCGGAGGATGTTTCCTCTGTTAGGAATGTCATGAGGTCCCCTTGATTCATATAATGGTTTAACACCTTCAGCGTGGCGCGAATTTTCGCGCTGTGCTGATGGTTCTAATGAGCCAACGGGCTCATGACGGAACGGTTCCATCATGAGCACAGGCCAACCGACGCTCATGACGGAACCGTTCCGTCATGAGCATCGAAGGGGTTAAGAACTAATTGTACGGTCCTTTTTTTGTGGCATTACATCACTTGTTTTTTCCCTTTTTCTACCATTTTCTGTATGGGTAATCTGCCTGCTCAGACCTTTTTTTACAATAACTAAATGATCTTGTATTTTTTCATAAGTCAGACCATCAGTTATCTCTTTACTTGTGGGGCAGTTTGGCGTCAATCCAGTATTCCCTATTTCTTTCCATTCGGGGAGAACATCTTGTATATTACAAGTTAAAAGTTGACTGAGCAAGTTTTTTCCGTGCAAGTCGTTCGGTTGGCTCGTCAAGTTTTTTCCGTGCCTGTCGTTCGGAATTTAATTATTTGGACGCATGTGCCTCTGTGCGTCGTTTTCATTAGACGATATGATTCCTAACTCCTGTGACGGCCTTGTTCTATTTCCCTCAGTCATACTCTGGATTTCATGGCTTTGAATTCCTGGAAGAGAGAGATCATTTATTATACAGCCGTTGGTATTATTTTTAATTATTGGTTGAGCTGCCTTTTCTATATTTTGCCTGACGTCGCTTGGACCGGTGGTTAAGTCAGAAATTCCAGTTAAACTAGCGGTGCTTCTTTCTGTCTGACTTTGTTTGGAGCTGGTTGTGGGTGGTTTAGAGAAGATGTCGTAGTATTTCTCCTCTCCTGCAGCATTTTTTCCCACTTTTGTTTCGGGCATCTCATTCCGCTAGATGTTTTATTCTTTATTCTCCTTTGATCCAAAGAATTTGTAATTCCACTGTATTTGAGATCTGGAGTTCTTTCTATTTCTTTAAAAGGTTTGGTTAATTCTGTTTCTGGATACGTAAAGCTTTCCTTATTTGGCTTGTTCCCTGCTTTCCTCAGTTTCTTTTTTTGTCTTTTTTTTAGTTCAAAATCCCTCAAATCTTCATCTTCTATATCCCGTTTATTTATAGAATCTCCTGATTTTTTCTTACTTTGTTTTCACTTATATCATAAATTGTTTTCTCTTGATTAATCACATTTGTCATTTTACTGTGTTCAATAGACGATTGTGTCAGTTCCTCCGTTTGTTTTCCGAGGTTGGTTTTTTATTAATTTGGTATCCATCCTCCTTATTATTTCCCGCTTTCTTTTTTTGTATAGCTTCTTTAGCGTCCTCCAGTATTGTATTTACAACTTTCGGTATGAGTACTAATTTGTTTATTATTGGTTCACATGTGCATTCTATGCAAGTTGGCGTTTTTTCCTTTTGTGCTTTTATTATTAGGTTGTTTAGGTCAGATAATTTGGTCTCAGTTCCTGCAACTGTGTTGGCCATAAGACCCAAAATGTCTATTTGAATGTCCATTTTATTTGACTGTGCGACTAAGGCTTCCAAAGTGAATACTGAAGTTTGATAATGTATGTCCCATATTGATCCAGCATCCATTTTTTCTGTTTGGTTTGCATTGTGATTGAAATTTAGTTAATTGGTATTTGTAGTGGTGTTGTTGTCTTCCTCGTTTTTTTTAGTATTGAGAATATCTTTATGTGTTATTGACAATGCGTTTTTAGGAGATAAAAGTCTCCTTTTGATAGGAGCGCTTTCCTTTATTGGTGCGGGACCATTTGTTGGAAATAATTTATTTTTTGTCGCTATACCGTTTACAACTGGTGGATATATATTGCCTGATGTTTCAATATTTGTATTTGTATTTTCTACAGTCTGTAGATAGAAAGTTTTTTCATGCTCAGTTGCCTCTTGTGGATCATAGTTGTCCATTGTGGGTCGTTCTTTTTCATTTTTTGATAATTTCCCAATAATTGATAACTCTTTTTTTCATCCAGGGCATTTTGGCACTCCGGGCTAAGTAACAATTCTTTATGTAGTTGAGCCTGATTCTTTTTTATGACCACGTTGGCCTCGACGGGTATTAGAGCAGGTTCATTATTGGTTGCCTGTGTATTGCTAAGGTGATTGTGGGCCTCTGGGCTTTCCGTTATTCCACTTTTCTTCTCCTTCACAGTTATTTTATGTATTACGTATTCTGGTCTTAGATCCGATCGTAGATCTAATCCCTCTGAGTTTTCATTAGGTTTCGCGTCCAGATCTACTCCCACTTCAACTTTTAGATCCAAACCCACTTTCATACCATTTATTGGTTTGAGTGGGGTCTGTAAAGAGTTTAATTCTTGCTCCATTTGGATAGTCATAAGTGCAGTGGTAGGATCTTTCATAAAGTCAAATTTCTGTGGGATTTTTGTCAATCTCTCAAACATTCTTGCTATAGGTGAAATTAATGACTGAGTCGACCCCTTTGTTTTCGCCTTAACACTGATCTTTTTTGGGAAATGAGTGCTTGATTTCTTCGAGCTCGTTTCTTAGGTGAGCTCACTGTTCTCTCTTAGCCAGAGCGCATTTTCTAGTTGCTAACCCTTTCTTTGGGTTATTGATGTTGGTGGCGTTGGTTTTGGTATTTGCTACTTTACTACTGGTTTAGTTGTTTTTCCAATAACCACCCTCCACAACAAACACAAACCCTACTTCTCTCAAAGGGCACTGTCAAAGAGCCCCAACCAGGACCCAGCACCGATAATCCAGTAATACTGGTTTTGTCCTTTTAGATGTCCTTGTGCCTTGTGCCTTCTTAAAGGTTGGTAGGTTATTCCTGATGGGTAATTAGCTTTTCTAAGCCACTCTCAGGTTGGTTCTTTAGCTAGTTTGAGATCTTTAGCAGGGTTATCAGGCAAAAGTCTCGGGGCTCTGAATTAAAACCATAGTACTTCGCACAATGTCTACATCATCTGCGGCAACATCCTCGGCAACCTAGTCGGGCAGCTCCAAAAAGCAGCTCCTTTAACTCTCCTGTGCACCCCTACCTGTACCAGTGCCGCCCGTAGGTCTCGCTGCTCTCAGGCCTCAGGTTCGCGGCTCCTATGCGCGTGGGTTCTGCGCCTGCGGGTCTTTCCCCCGTCTGCCCCCGCCTACCATTCGCCTCTCACCGCCCGGTGTTCAATGCTGGGTGCTGGGTGCCGGACTCCGTGTTGAGGCTTCCAGGTCCCGCCTTCCGCCTGGTCGGAGCTGCACTTTGGTTTCACCAATTTCGCCACCTCCTTGCCACCGCGTCTCCTTGTCTCCTTATCTTCCCGTCTGCTTGTGGGTCACTGCTCACTGCTCACTGGGTCTTGCTTGCTGCTAATCTCGACAGGGACACTGCAAGTACCACAATGCACAGCCCAGCACAGCAAATACCACAAGGGAGACCGTCTCCTGGGCGGCTCCTGCCTACGTCCGCTTTGTAAACCTCACAAGCCTCGTTATTGCAAGAGGCCGCTTCAATGTTTATCGCTGGCAGTTCGCTCTTACAGGCTTCTTACAGGAGGTAACGGCCACTGGCCACGGTTTGTTTTTTCAGCGGAAACTGCTTTTGAAGTTTAAACAATGGCGGCCCCTGCAGCATTCGCTCTGCAATAGCCGCTTTGAAGTTTTTGTCGTTGGCGGCTCCTGCCGCGTTTGGGTTTCTTCAGATTTTCGGAGGCTCCTGCCCGCGTTTCAATTCTTGGCGGCTCCCACAGCTAGCTTTTGGCCCCTGAGTCTCCTGAGTATCCTGGATTCTAATCGACAGCTCCCGCTGCAGACCTCCCACCGTGCCGCCCGCACAGCTCACACTGCAGGAAATTGTCCTGCAACACGTGATCACGGGTCCACTCGCAAGGTTATTCATCAAGGGGGAGGGAAGAGGAATTAAAGTCCATTCAGTTCCCCTGGGTAGATATCATAATGATTAACAATCGGAATGGACACTGGTATCTACAATAACCATTGGTTATTTTTGACAACCCTCATTGATTTTGATGTTGCGGTATATCTTTTCGTCCGCCCCTTATCAAGCGTCATGGCATAGTCATCGGGTTGTCAAGTAACGTGCTATATGCCTGCCTCGGCCGAGGCAACCTTCGGTCAGTGTAGAAGTGTCCAGAGATTGGGGGGACACATCTAAAGTGGTGGTGGATAGAGCAAAAAAGTGTCTTAAAAACAGTGACACACCTAAAACAAGATTTATTATAAAGAGGTGGGTACTGTGAGTTAAAAACGTGATTAGTGATATATTAAGTAATCAAGTTACTGGATTACCATATTTCTCTAAAGACAGGTCGACATGTTTCAGCTCACCTGGGCCAAAATGGTCTGTGGAGCTTTCGTCAGGACAAAACAAAAACAGAAACGGTGGGTATATTGGTACTCACACAACTTGTGTAGTTTTCATTGGATTGTATGAGATTCTCATACTGAGATTCCTGTGTTGTGGGAACAAAATAACATTTAAATCTGAATGTTACATCAACAATAGCATATAGCGCGCATACAAAAATTGATTGTAGCCAGGGAGAAAGAAATGGTCTTTCGCAAACATTTATTTCTATGATGAGGTGCACCTATTGTGGGCACTGGAAGGGGACTGGGGCTAAGAAGAGAAGAACAAGTAGGAGGGTTAGTTTACTGTAAGTAGGCGATGTTCAGGGCGCCTTAGCAGTCCTAAAAACTAAAGTCTATTAAGCAGCAAAAGGTATCAATAAAAGAGAGGTATTTTTAAATGGTATTACTGGTCACAGGTTATACAGGAAATTTGATTAACAGATATGATGGAAAATTGAGGTTAAAGCAAACGGCAATATGTCGGTAGCAATATATCAAATACCTTAGTTAGTGGTTAATCTCTCCACATCAGGTTGCAAAAGAGTCGCAAATAATGTGGTCTTTGCTAAGAAGGTGAGACAAACAAAGTGCTCAAGGTTAAGGCCTCACAGTGTTAAAGGGTGCTCAAAGATCTAAAGGCGTTTGGTGATGGAGCTAGACGCCATTCTTACCCGCGTGTAGGAGAGCATTCACTCCTAGTGCTGACTCTGCCCCTGGAAAGTAGGAAGGGCCTACTATCTTCACTATATATAGTGGAAAATAGAAGAGGGGTTCTCAGGGAGAGTAAACCTACTTAAAGATGGTGGATCTTCAAGGGTCGGTAGTGCACTCGTTGGTATCGGTATTTATTGAAAACGCATGTATAACCTGTCTAGGTGGATTCTCGCGATGTAACAAAAATATCACGTAGTTGAAAGGAGGAGATAGAGCGCAATTAGGTCTCTATCCGGGGGGACTCATATCGGTCAATGTTACACACATGTTCTCTCAAATGAAAGCAAAGAGGGGATACATAGTTCTGTTAATGAAATGAGTTCTAAAATTAGATTAGTAGAACTGGTGCCATGGAATATTGTCATTCATCCCTGATATGTGGGTTTTAAGGCGGTTGACCCATCGTTGTTCCTTTTCAAAAAGGATCTGTTCAGCATTGTTGTTTTTGTCATGGAGCCTCTCTAGGATTGTCCATCTGAGGTCGTCGCATGTATTTCATGCCTCCACAAAGTGTGTGCAGAGTTTTGTTGTGTTTTTCTTCAGTCTCACGTTGCTTCTATGTTCACCTATACGTATTTTAACCTTTCTGCAGGTCATGCCTACGTACTTTAGTTGGTAGGGACATGTCACAAGATATACCACATGTGTGGAGTTACAATTTGTGTGCTGTCTTTGGGTCCAGACTAAGTCCTCGGTAAGCTGTAGTGTTTTAGTGGTGTTGGTGAATTTACACACACCACAGGTTCCACAAGGGAAATGCCCTGCTACGGGGGCCATATTTACATTTCTGATGGTAGTTACGGTGGGTCTTTTCCTGGGGCTAATGTGCACCAACACATCTCTCAGATTCTTGGTCCTCCTGTTCGCGAATCTTGGTTTTGGCCAATTGAACGTGCCTGATGTGATTATTCGCCAGTTTTTTCTTATTAGCTTTTGTACATCATAGGTTGCCGGGCAGTAGGTTGTGACACATGTGACCAAGTCCTTTACTGGTTCTTTAGGATGGGTCTGTAGTAGACACTCTCGAGGCTGGTTTTTGGCTCTTTTGCTGCACTTGGAGATAACTCGAGGCGTGTAGTCTCTCGCTCGTAGTTTTTTGCTAAGGACTATTGCTTGTTGTTTGTAGTCACTTTCTTTGCTGCAGTTGCGTTTGTGTCGGAGGAATTGGCTATATGGAAGATTATCCCTGAGAGGTCGAGGATGGTAGCTCTGATACGACAAGAGACTGTTTTTAGCTGTCGGTTTGGTGTAAGTCTTAGTCTCTAGTTTCCCATTTTCAGAGAAGATTGTCAGATCCAGGAAGTCAATGCTTGTTTTGCTGGCGGTGAAGGTGAACTTGAGCCAGCGATCTCTGCCATTTAACCACTCCATGAATGTGGTCAGGTTTTTCTTTGTGTCCCAGATAAGCAAAATGTCATCGATGTATCGTTTCCAGTATATAATACTGGAAACGTACGGATTGTCATTGTTTAGGACAAATTTCTGCTCGAATTGGCTGACGTATAGTCCTGCTACTGACGGCGCAAAAGCGCTGCCCATGGATGTACCATGGCACTGTAAGAAGAGTTGTCCATTATATTCGAAATAGTTCTCTTTTAGGGCTAACCTACAGCATTCTAGGACAAAGTGACGTGGAGTCCGGTGGGACCATTCTTCTTGAAAAAGTAGATCTTCAAGCATTTGCATTGTATCATCTTGTGGTAGGCTCGTGTACAATGATTCTACATCTAATCCTACTAGGATCATGGTCTTGGGGTCGAATTCTTTCTCTGCAATCTGTATCAGCAGGTCGCGAGTGTCTTTAAGGTATGTCGGGGTTTTCTGGACTATAGGTTTTAGATACTCATCTGCAAATTTTGAGAGGGGCTCAAGGAGCGAGCCAATACCGAAACTATCGGGCGACCTGGCGGAGGGGACTTGTTTTTGTGTGTTTTTGGGAGTGACTAGAAAAATTGTATTTTCGGTACTCTTGGTGTCTTAAAATCAGCTTCCTTTTTGGATATCCATCCATTTATTTCCCATCTTATTTTAATCTTTAGGTTTGAGCCCTCTTCCTTAATGAAATATGGTGACAATGGGGCCGCTAGGATTAAGGCACTAGTCACTACGCACAGGACTCCCTTCAATTTACACACTGCATTTTAGTGGTAGGCACACACTGTAGGCGCAAACACAACATGTCCTTGGGCATAATGAATAACTACATGACTAGCTTGCAGCATTTTTCCAGCCACAAATACCTTTAATCTATATCCCATACTGTTATCTGGGATTTTAATTGAAAAGATAGATTTTACTACAAGTACCACAATCCTCGGGTCTGAGCATGATATAAAGCACGCCCACAAAACAAGCGGCCATCTTTGTTGAGATCGACCGGGACGCGAAGAGGGGATACATAGTTCTGTTAATGAAATGAGTTCTAAAATTAGATTAGTAGAACTGGTGCCATGGAATATTGTCATTCATCCCTGATATGTGGGTTTTAAGGCGGTTGACCCATCGTTGTTCCTTTTCAAAAAGGATCTGTTCAGCATTGTTGTTTTTGTCATGTAGCCTCTCTAGGATTTTCCATCTGAGGTCGTCGCATGTATGTCCTGCCTCCACAAAGTGTGTGCAGAGTTTTGTTGTGTTTTTCTTCAGTCTCACGTTGCTTCTATGTTCACCTATACGTATTTTAACCTTTCTGCAGGTCATGCCTAAGTACTTTAGTTGGCAGGGACATGTCACAAGATATACCACATGTGTGGAGTTACAATTTGTGTGCTGTCTTTGGGTCCAGACTAAGTCCTCGGTAAGCTGTAGTGTTTTAGTGGTGTTGGTGAATTTACACACACCACAGGTTCCACAAGGGAAATGCCCTGCTACGGGGGCCATATTTACATTTCTGATGGTAGTTACGGTGGGTCTTTTCCTGGGGCGAGTGTGCACCAACACATCTCTCAGATTCTTGGTCCTCCTGTTCGCGAATCTTGGTTTTGGCCAATTGAACGTGCCTGATGTGATTATTCGCCAGTTTTTTCTTATTAGCTTTTGTACATCATAGGTTGCCGGGCAGTAGGTTGTGACACATGTGACCAGGTCCTTTACTGGTTCTTTAGGATGGGTCTGTAGTAGACACTCTTGAGGCTGGTTTTTGGCTCTTTTGCTGCACTTGGAGATAACTCGAGGCGTGTAGTCTCTCGCTCGTAGTTTTTTGCTAAGGACTATTGCTTGTTGTTTGTAGTCGCTTTCTTTGCTGCAGTTGCGTTTGTGTCGGAGGAATTGGCTATATGGAAGATTATCCCTGAGAGGTCGAGGATGGTAGCTCTGATACGACAAGAGACTGTTTTTAGCTGTCGGTTTGGTGTAAGTCTTAGTCTCTAGTTTCCCATTTTCAGAGAAGATTGTCAGATCCAGGAAGTCAATGCTTGTTTTGCTGGCGGTGAAGGTGAACTTGAGCCAGCGATCTCTGCCATTTAACCACTCCATGAATGTGGTCAGGTTTTTCTTTGTGTCCCAGATAAGCAAAATGTCATCGATGTATCGTTTCCAGTATATAATACTGGAAACGTACGGATTGTCATTGTTTAGGACAAATTTCTGCTCGAATTGGCTGACGTATAGTCCTGCTACTGACGGCGCAAAAGCGCTGCCCATGGATGTACCATGGCACTGTAAGAAGAGTTGTCCATTATATTCGAAATAGTTCTCTTTTAGGGCTAACCTACAGCATTCTAGGACAAAGTGACGTGGAGTCCGGTGGGACCATTCTTCTTGAAAAAGTAGATCTTCAAGCATTTGCATTGTATCATCTTGTGGTAGGCTCGTGTACAATGATTCTACATCTAATCCTACTAGGATCATGGTCTTGGGGTCGAATTCTTTCTCTGCAATCTGTATCAGCAGGTCGCGAGTGTCTTTAAGGTATGTCGGGGTTTTCTGGACTATAGGTTTTAGATACTCATCTGCAAATTTTGAGAGGGGCTCAAGGAGCGAGCCAATACCCGAAACTATCGGGCGACCTGGCGGAGGGGACTTGTTTTTGTGTGTTTTTGGGAGTGACTAGAAAAATGGTATTTTCGGTACTCTTGGTGTCTTAAAATCAGCTTCCTTTTTGGATATCCATCCATTTATTTCTCATCTTATTTTAATCTTTAGGTTTGAGCCCTCTTCCTTAATGAAATATGGTGACAATGGGGCCGCTAGGATTAAGGCACTAGTCACTACGCACAGGACTCCCTTCAATTTACACACTGCATTTTAGTGGTAGGCACACACGGTAGGCGCAAACACAACATGTCCTTGGGCATAATGAATAACTACATGACTAGCTTGCAGCATTTTTCCAGCCACAAATACCTTTAATCTATACCCCATACTGTTATCTGGGATTTTAATTGAAAAGATAGATTTTACTACAAGTACCACAATCCTCGGGTCTGAGCATGATATAAAGCACGCCCACAAAACAAGCGGCCATCTTTGTTGAGATCGACCGGGACGTGTTCTACATCCAGAGTGACTCGTAAAATAGGTAAGCGCTTTGCCAGATTTGCGGCAAAACCAGCTTGACTAGTGCGCCATCCAAAGGGGTTACAATGTTCCCCTTTTGTTTTTTACAGTACTCGAACGTGTGTGGCAGAAAATCGCTGTAGAAATTACTTTATATGATCAGGTAAGGGCCGTATTGCTCCAATGGAGCCCCCCAATAAGCTAGAATTGTTTGATAGGCAGGACAGCAGCATTGAGAGGTTTTTAAATGTTTTGCAGCTCTGTATTTTCACGACATGGAGTGTTTGAAAGTACGACATGGAGTGTTTGAAAGTGTACATGTGTTGAGAAAACTTCACATATAACGCGAAGAATCAGAAAGGAATCTGCCAACAACAAATACAAAGGTAGGCCACATAACGGCTTCCACTCTAGGCTAGAGAGGCTCTAGGTTTGAATAATTTACACTTCGCATTATCTCAACAGCCTCCCGCACCTACACTACGAAAACGTTGGGGAATTAAAGAAAGGAACAATTCCGAGCATAACAAGAGAGCCTTCCACAGTCCACCTCCTAAATCTGGCATGTAGTCTTAAGTCAGAGACATTGCATTGGTCATTTGTGCCACTTTAATGGAGATAAACATTGAGATTTTTATATACAAAACTTTATTGTTTTGTTGTTTACATCATACAGACAAAAGAACAAAGGCCCTGATGAGATTCCAGGAACTGGTTTCCTGTAATCGAAACGTGTCGGCATATTTGGAGGAATAGGCACACTTGGAGGCACATTTGAAGGAATAATTTACTAATAAGAACTACTTGCTAGCTTTAACACCATGAAAGAGTATCATTAATTTGACTCCATTCTTTACGCTCTCCTTCCTTCTTGCCTTTCTTTTCCTCCTTTTGACTTTGTCTCTCATTTATTGATACTAAGTACACATCAATTTAATGTGACTTTTTGTTGTGAATGTTTTGTTTATAAAGTGGTTTGTACAGTATTGTAAATATATGTACAGTTTGTCCTATCTTTGCTAATGAATATATATGTAAAAAAACTTTGAAATAAAAAACAGAAGTCAAAAGAATAAAATATAAGTACCTGGTAGGAATTCAATAAAATAATTCTTGACCTTCATTAATTGTTCTTGTTTTATAAAAAAAGAGTGGTCTAGGCAATTTTTGTGTTTTTTGCATTTATGGTTTTAAAGGGATTGGGGAGACTGCTCTGGAACATACTCTCATCCATCTTTTCTTGCAGTCATGACACACTTAATTTTTATTTAACTCAGCACACAGTTATGAAATTGTCTTCTTTCCCACAGCATATGCAGACTTGTCTTATGGATGTACATTTACCTTCATGGGGAACCGAAAATCAGCATTGCAAGCATAGCTTTGTTTTCTTTAAAGGCGTTGACTTATACACACCTTGTTTATGCTAGTGCTTGCTTTTCAAAGTCAATGCCTATTCAATGGGTGTGGTGCCTGCTTCTATGTCAGCAACTCATCAGTCTGCTCGTTTGTGTTATCTCACTGTCATCAGCATTGTCCCTAGACTGTGTGTTTCTAAATGAATCTGAAAGGCAGCCATTAATGACTCTGAGGCGCATGGCCTCTTTGTCGGTGTAGTCGCTGAACTTGTAGGGTTTAATGAGTGCATCAAGTCTCGTTCATTGTTTCGCTAACCTGCTGTCATGCTTGGACGACGATACACTTTTCATGGCCGACATTTAGAAATGTATTGAACTTCGCCTCCAACCCTTCTTTTACATTGTTGTATGATTTTACATCAGTCTGTAAGATTTTCTTTAGCACTCCTTTTACTACATCACCTGCAAGGTTTTTCAAATATTTGATGATCTTCTTGTCATCTTCCTCCTCTAGCACATCTATAAAGTCATTGAATGTTTCGATGAACGCAGCCCACTTGGCACCAATGTTCTACTAGAAGTGTCAAAACATGGTGGTAGCTTTACGAACACAGTTGCATTGTATTTTACATCCCTGCTGCTGCCATTGTGTTTGCATGTGCCATTCAGACAATCACAATACAGGTGACTTTGATAACTCCTACAAGCGGAAATTACTTTAGAAGCATACACCACATTATGCTAAAATTGCCATTGATGGTTAGTATGTTTTCTGTTTCTCGTACCTTGCTGACCGGATCATTACTTCTTGATTCATCTCGTTAGTTGCTCTGAATTTGGGGATAATGCAGCATCTCTTTAGCCCACCTTGTCGGGGGTTTGATGGGTGTTTTGAATATGCTCCTCTGTAGGGCCTTATTTATTTATTTATTTATTTGATTTATATAGCGCATTATAACCCAGGGGTCTCTAAGCGCTTTGTCAGGGTCCGCTAAGCGATTCAGAAGGGTACAGCTGGTCACAGATTAAAGGCAGCCCCACGCTTGCTGGAAGAGCACAGTTTTTAATTTCTTTCGGAAAGGCAGCAGCTTAGTTTCTTTCCGCAGTTCCAGTGGCAATTTATTCCAGAGAGCTGGGAGTGTGTGTGAGAAAGCACGACCTCCCACAATAGTCAGTCTACAACGTGGCTGAACAAGGAGGGTAGCTTCTGCAGATCTGAGCGACCTCCCCGGCCTGTAGAGAGTCAGGTGTGATTTCATGTAACTTGGTGCCCTACCATAAAGGGCTTTATGGACAATACATAGCCCCTTAAACATTAGCCTCTGCTTGACTGGCAGCCAATGTAGTTCACGCAAGAGGGGGGATGCATGAGTGTTCCTCGGCTTTTTAAAGATGAGTCTGGCAGCGTCGTTCATGACAACCTGCATTTTATTTAGAAGTCTTTGCGGTAGTCCTATATACAACGAGTTGCCATAGTCCAGCCTGGCTAAAATCATAGCAGAGACTGCACTCCTCAGGGTGGAAAAGGACAACAATGAGGAGACTTTCCTGAGTTGTCGGAGGAGGCCAACGCAGGTGCCCACTACAGTCGTAACTTGTTTTTTCATGGACAGTTGATCGTCCACATGGATGCCCAGGCTTTTGACAACTGCCGCCGGTTCCGGGGGCATACCCAGCTCCCTAGGCCAAAATTGATTATTCCATGGGTTGCCAGCGATGGTAATTGGCAACACCTTGGTCTTATCCGGATTGATCTTCAGGGAGTTCCTGGACATCCAGTTAGCTGTACTTCTCAAAATATTTTGCAATCTAGCGAAGGCATCCTGGCTATCATCCAGATGGATGATGATTTGGGTGTCGTCCGCTTAGTTATACAGCTGGCAGTCCATTTGGTTGAGCATTAAAATCAGAGGCTGTAGATATACATTGAACAAAAGGGGTGACAGAGCAGACCCTTGCGGTACTCCGCAGGTGATCGATGTTGCGGTGGAAAGCAGGTCACCAAGTTGCACTCTCTGCATCCTCCCTTGAAGAAAGGATGTGAACCATGCAAGTGCTGTGCCCTGAATGCCGAACTCCCTCATCTGCGACAATAGTTGTTCATGACACACGGTATCAAATGCCGCAGAGAGGTCCAACAGCACCAGGGCACCCGGAGTTTTCTTGTCTGCTCTGTTCCTCAGTTCATCTACAATCGACAACATGACAAGCTCTGTGCTGTGATTCGTACAAAAACCTGCCTGATTCGGCTCTAACAGCATGTTACTTTCCAGGTGTTCCGACAGAGTGGTGAGAACGTGTTGCTCCAGTACTTTCGCCAGGAACGGCAGCTGGGAGATTGGTCTGAAATTTTTCAGACATTTCACGTCCGCCCCGTTTTTTTTTGCAGGGGGATCAGCCGGGCTTCCTTAAAGGAGGCAGGCACTTGTCCTACCTGTAAATATAGATTTAGGAGGCTCAGCACACCTTCCTCTATGCCACGGTGTCGGGATTGTAAGCAGCGCAAGAACAGACATGCGCCACTAACCTTATGTATATGGCCAGCAGGAACGATGGGATGAAAGTCCCCTCGACTTGTCTAAACACAACACCCAGTAGTGATGTATTAGTCACTTTCTGAGTGTGTATTGCGAGAAGCCGGGAGGTGAGAAGGTGTAGAAGAGTCGGGGTTAGCGGTACTGCCTTCTGGTCTGAGTTATCCATGAGATCTCGGTTGAGGGACGTACTGCAGCGTGGAGAGACAAAGAGTAGGATTGAGTACCTTGTCCGAATAATGTCAATCCCCCCTGACCCCGAGTTACTACACTTACCAGATGTAACACTATATTGTCGTACAGCGTAATCTTGCAGTTCCGAAATCCGAGATAACCGGATACTTTTGAAAGGAAAGTTATCGTCACTTTCCTCAATAGAGTATATATATATATTCCAGAGAGACTCTTCTACCCTCCGTTACGAAAAAGTGCTTTTTGTTTGCGGGCGCTTTGCTCTCAATAATTCTTGGGAACAAACAAGTTGTCGAATGATTCAAAGAAAAGTATTTTCGTGAACCTCAGGTGTGCTAAAGAAACAAAGAACGCGTAACACGCAGGATAGTATCAAAGAAAGTAAAACAGGAGTGGAAAGAAGAACAAGCCTGTTCTTCTTTTGTATACTTGCGACTGCAGCAGGAAAACTTCTTCTCCTCTGACCTCGCAGGATTTTCATCGGCGCTGGGCTGGACTCCTCTGACCTCGCAGGCTCTTCGTGTGCGCTGGCTTGAATCCTCTGACCTCGCAGGCTCTTCGTCTGAGCTGGGTTTCTAGGTTATACATCCAGCGGGGACAACACCTTCCGCCATAACAAAAACTGCAAAAACAATTGTCAAGCAACTACCTGCTGCAGGGGAGGAGCTTATATAGGCTCAGCCTTTTTTCCTGCCTTCCATAGCCGCTTTGCCTTCTGGGACATGTAGTCAGTTTGGAGAGAGCGCGCTATTCTACATCCCTTTCTTCTCGCCGTGGTGGCGAGAGCGATCGCGACAGAACCCCCTCTTGAGGACAGCCGTCCCGGCGGTTGACCCGGCTTACCAGGGAATCGCTCGTGGAATTCAGCGACCAGATTCAGGCAATGCAAATGGTCCACAGGTTCCCATGTTCTATCCTCGGGTCCGTACCCTTTCCAATCAACCAGATACTGGACCCTGCCACGTACCATACGAGAATCCAGAACTCGTTGCACCTCATATTCCTCATGGCCTTCCACCTCCAGAGCTTGAGGACGCTCCGGCAACCGCATACTCAACGGACAGGGTCGGAGGAGGGACACATGGAACACCGGATGGATAGACCATGAAACAGGCAGGGACAGCTTCATGGCCACGGGATTCACTACTTCACAGATCCCATAAGGACGATAAACTTAGGCTAAGTTTATTAACCCCTTTCAGATGTATGTTACGTGTGGAAAGCCACACCTTGTCCCCCACCTTATAAGCCGGCTCCTCGGACCTCTTCCTGTCAGCAAAAAGTTTATGAGCAGCTTGTGCAGTCTCTAAACAGTTCCGAACATCGATTAGGATGGCCCTCAAATGAGCATGATGTTCATGTATGGTAGGAACCAAGGATTCCGCAGGCCAGTCGAACGGAAGCATGTTCGGATGGAAACCGTAGAGGCAGAAAAAGGGTGAACACCCCAAAGTTGTATGAACAGCATTGTTAAAGGCGAACTCCGCCAACCACAAAAGGGTGGTCCAATCCGTGGCATTCTGCAGGGTAAAACAGTGGAGGTATTGTTCCAGTGTCTGATTCAGGCGTTCGGTTTTACCATCTGTCTGGGGATGGTAGCTGGATGATAATCTTGCATCAATTTGTAAGATGGCACAGAGAGCCTTCCAAAAATGGTGATCAGTTATCAGCACACTCGGCAACCCATGCGCCCACACAATGTGTTGGAGGAATACCTTAGCTAACTCCACAGACGTAGGTAGACCCGGCAAAGAAATAAAATGTCCCATCTTCGTGAGATGGTCTACTATCACCAAGATAACCGTCTGATTGACGCAGGGAGGCATCTTCACAATAAAATCCATGGATAATGTATGCCAAGGTTTAAGAGGAATGGGCAATGGATGGAGTAAGCCTGATGGTTTAGTATGGACTGATTTGCCCTGGGCACAAATCGCACAGTTCTTTACATATTCCTTTACATCAGCTCATACACTCTTCCACCAAAAGGAACGTTCCACGTTTGCTGTGGTTTTGCATATGCCCATGTGTCCGCCTAATACAGAATCATGCGCCCACATCATCACCTGTTGTTGCAATGCAATCTGGGGTATATACAACGCATGATAATGGTATGCTAGGTCGTTTTCCGTATGTCGGTGTTCTGGCGCCTCTTGTATCCAAGAGGGGATATCAATATCAGTTAGTGCCACTCTTACATCTTCCAAAAAGTCCTCAGACGTGACCAGGGCAATCGATGTTGTGGAACATTCAGCTTCTTGAAGGATATAAGGGGGTTCCTCAGGTTCCACCGTCTCTTCTTCTCCCAGACGGGATAAGGCGTCCGCTTTTCCATTGTGTGACCAAGGCCTGTATTTGATTACAAAATCAAAGTCGGAGAAAAACAAGGTCCATCTGAACTGTCGTGGAGTCAAGGTTTTAGCCGTTTTGAGGAACAACAGGTTCCGATGATCCGTGAAGATTTCAACAGTATGCAGAGCCCCTAGGATATAGTGTTGCCGCTCTTCACACGCTCTTTTAATGGCAAGGAGTTCTTTATCTGTGATGGTGTAGTTTGTCTCACAGGGTGTAAGTTTCCTCGAATAGTAGGCCACCGGGTGCAGCTGCCCTGTGGTGGGATGCCGTTGGGATAAGATCCCTCCGAGGGCGAATTGGGAGGCGTCGGTCTCTAGGATAAATGGTAGTTGAGGATCTGGATGTCTGAGAATCGGGGCCTGAGTAAACCTGTCCTTCAGGAGTCGAAAGGATACTTCTGCTTCTGTCCCCAATACGAAGGGTACGTTCTTTCGTAAGAGGGCTGTGATGGGGTGGATGGTTTTAGAAAAGTCCTGAATAAAGCGCCGATAATAGTTGGCGTAGCCAAGAAAACTTTGCACCGCCTTAAAATTCTGCGGAGTCTTCCAGTTAAGGATCGCCTCAACCTTGCTCATGTCCATCCTGAACCCTTGGGCGTCTATAATGTACCCCAAGAAGGCAACTTCCTGAACATGGAAAAGGCACTTTCCAGCTTAGCATACAACGAATTTTGTTATAGCTTCCTCAACACAGTCTTAACATGGACGATATGATCCGTAACGCAAAGTCTTGGTCGATGTAATTACCAGTGGCCCCAGAGTCAAGGAGGGCATCGATCTGTAGTTTGCCTCGAGAGGAAATCCAGAGAGACACACTCACGTTCATGTGGGCCACTGCGGGATGAAGGGTGTTAGCAAGAATGGGGGAGATCATGGAATGCTGGCATCTCAAGTCATAGACCCCCATCTGATTTGAGATCTTCAGTTTTCCGACTGTTCTTCGTTCTTCATCGTAGCTTGGACTCGAGGAAGGGTAACGCGTCCTGGAACGTAGTTCCGGGCTCGGCATTCCTTGATGAAATGTCCTCCTTTCCCACAATAAAGACAAAGCTTAAGTCGTCTCCGTTTATCCTTTTCTTCTGTGGTAAGGGGGCCTCTAATCCCTCCTATCTGCATAGGTTCCGACTCTTCTGGTACCTTAGTCTTTTCATCTCCTCCTGTTCTTGGTCGTGTCAGAGGATAGTAGACTCGATTTTCTCCTCTAGGTCTTTCTCCTTTTCTTTCTAGCAAGCGGTGATCTAGCTGGACGGTCAGATCAATGAGTTCTGTTACCGTTGTCGGTAACTGTACCACTTGGGCTAACACGTCCTTCAATTCTCCTCTTAAACCCTGATAAAAGAGGGAAATCTGCTTTTCCACTGGCCATTCTGTTTCCACTAATAGGCGATTAAAAGTGGTAATATAAGACAAAAGATCTTGCGAACCCTGTCTCAATGTCATTATTTCACGGTCAAGGGTTAACATGTGAGACTTTCTGTCGAATAACTTTCTCAACTCGAGACAAAAATCGGGAAAGCTATGTAACACAGGGTCGTTACGTTCCAATAAGGGTATGGTCCAACTTGACGCATTCCCTCCCATGTATGACATCATAAATGCTGTTTTAGTCGCTTCATCCAGAAAGACCGCTGGCTTACACAAGAAATAAAGATGGCACTGATTTAGAAAGGTCTCAAATTTTCGAGGATCCCCGTAAAACCTCTCCGGTGGAGCAAGAGGTATCCCAGTGTTCTGGATTATCTGAACAGTGGGTAAAGCATCCGTTGTTGTAGAGGGAGTAGACAGAGGCAAAAAATAACCCCCTGACCGAGATGAAGCAGGTGGGGGCAACGTGGCCGGTTTGAGTATGGGTCCCACCCCTGCTTCCTTAAGTGCCAAGTCCGATAACTCCTTGCGCATCTGGGAAACCTTGTGGTATAAAGTTTGGTTCTCTGCACGAGATGTAAGGACCTCCTGTTGCAGTTCCGAGAAACTTTCCAACAAGGTAGCAAGGGTAGCATCGGCATCCATCGTCCGGGCTGGTTAGTATTCTTGGACTTGACAATCTGTCAGGATTGTAAGCAGCGCAAGAACAGACGCGCGCCACTAACCTTATGTATATGGCCAGCAGGAACGATGGGATGAAAGTCCCCTCGACTTGTCTAAACACAACACCCAGTAGTGATGTATTAGTCACTTTCTGAGCGTGTATTGCGAGAAGCCGGGAGGTGAGAAGGTGTAGAAGAGTCGGGGCTAGCGGTACTGCCTTCTGGTCTTAGTTATCCACGAGATCTCGGTTGAGGGACGTACTGCAGCGTGGAGAGACAAAGAGTAGGATTGAGAACCTTGTCCGAATAATGTCAATCCCCCCTGACCCCGAGTTACTACACTTACCAGATGTAACACTATATTGTCATACAGCGTAATCTTGCAGTTCCGAAATCTGAGATAACCAGATACTTTTGAAAGGAAAGTTATCGTCACTTTCCTCAATAGAATATATATATATATTCCAGAGAGACTCTTCTACCCTCCGTTACGAAAAAGTGCTTTTTGTTTGCGGGCGCTTTGCTCTCAATAATTCTTGGGAACAAACAAGATGTCCAATGATTCAAAGAAAAGTATTTTCGTGAACCTCAGGTGTGCTAAAGAAACAAAGAAGGCGTAACACGCGGGATAGTATCAAAGAAAGTAAAACAGGAGTGGCAAGAAGAACGAGCCCGTTCTTCTTTTGTATACTTGCGACTGCAGCAGGAAAACTTCTTCTCCTCTGACCTCGCAGGCTTTTCATCGGCGCTGGGCTGGACTCCTCTGACCTCGCAGGCTCTTCGTCTGCGCTGGCTTGAATCCTCTGACCTCGCAGGCTCTTCGTCTGCACTGGGTTTCTAGGTTATACATCCGGTGGGGACAACACCTTCCGCCATAAGCAAAACTGCAAAAACAATTGTCAAGCAACTACCCGCTGCAGGGGAGGAGCTTATATAGGCTCAGCCTTTTTTTCCTGCCTTCTATAGCCGCCTTGCCTTCTGGGACATGTAGTCCGTTTGGAGAGAGCACGCTATTCTACATCTCTTTCTTCTCGCCGTGGTGGCGAGAGCGATCGCGACACAGGGAGTGCTAGTTTAAACACTTCAGGTAGGCACGGATCAGACCTGGAGCCCGACTTGACCCACCCCATGAGAGAAGACAACCTCTCCTTTGTAATCAAGGGTAAGGTAGTTAATGGGGTTATCACTGGCATTCTAACTGACATGACCTGCAGCGGGCAGTCAATCTTGGGGGTCGCCATAATTTCAGTAACAAGGTCAATAATTTTGTTAGTAAAAAAGTCCTGGAATTTTTGGCAATCTTCCTGAATAAAGTCCGGAGTCTGTTCCTTATTTTTCCTAAGCGCCGTGAGGACTCGGAAGACTTCTTTCTGGGGATTCGTAGCAGTTGCAATCCTCTCCTCAAAAAACTCGGACTTCCTAGCTATGATCGCTTGCTTATAGCTAGTGAGTGCCTGTGTATATCTGCTCCGGGAGTCGGCACTGTAGTCCTTACGCCAGGCTCTTTCCAGTTTTCGTAGCCTGCGTTTCTTCTCTCTAAGTGGTTCATTATACCACGGGGCCCCTCGTCCTCTGTCCACTAGGTTCATCCTACGGATTGGTGTCACTCAGTCCATGGCCTTCGTGAGTTTGTCCATAAGTTCCTTACAAAGGACCTCTGGATTATCTGTCCGGTTGTTAGAAGGGGGGTTGGTTCAGAGTAGATGTACCATTTTATCTCCATCAATGTTTTTCCACTTCCTGACCGCCTTCCACCCTCCTCTAGTTGTTGTTGTTTGTTTGTCCACTAGTAGCTCACCTCTCACCAAATGGTGATCGGACCATACGCATGGCTGGGCGGTTACCGCACCCTGCGCAGGGACTGTCATCCAAACCAAGTCAAGGGTATGTCCCTTGGCATGTGTCGGGCCCTTCACTTGTTGAACCAAATCTAGTGAAGTTAGGGCCTCCTCAATCTGTAACGCCTGACCTTCTTTCGGGACTTTTTCCCAATGGTAATTAAAATCACCCATTATGACTACTTTGTCATATCTCGAGCGAATGTCCTGGGCCAATCTCAGGAACAGATCGGGAAAGTCCGGCGAAGCCCACGGGGGCGATATACTAGCAGAATAATCAAGCAGTCTGTCCCCAGCTTCAGCTTAACACCCATCACCGCCGCGCCAGCCAGATTTTCGGTCAGAAACCTTTCGCCCAATAGGCGTGAGCTATACAGAAGGGCCACACCTCCCCCTCTCTTGGCTTCCGTTCTATTATAGCAAAGTGCCGAAAAATTAGTTGGCATGTGTCGGGCCCTTCACTTGCTGAACCAAATCTAGTGAAGTTAGCGCCTCCTCAATCTGTAACGCCTGACCTTCTTTCGGGACTTTTTCCCAATGGTAAATAAAATCACCCATTATGACTACTTTGTTATATCTCGAGTGAATGTCCTGGGCCAATCTCAGGAACAGATCCGGAAAGTCCGGCGACGCCCACGGGGGCGATATACTAGCAGAATAATCAAGCAGTCTGTCCCCAGCTTCAGCTTAACACCCAGCACCTCCGCGCCAGCCAGATTTTTGGTCAGAAACCTTTAGCCCAATAGGCGTGAGCTATACAGAAGGGCCACACCTCCCCCTCTCTTGGCTTCCGTTCTATTATAGCAAAGTGCCAAAAAATCAGTTGGCAAAGAAGCTACGTGATCCGGCATTGAAGAGTCTTCTAGCCATGTTTCTGTTATTCCTAAAAGATCCAATTCTCCTTCTTCCAGTAGAGTAAAAACCTCTAGGTGATGGCGTTGAAGGGAGCGTGTGTTGAGGAGACCATAGCGCAGGCCTTGGACCTTAAGAGCGTCCTTCTGACTTGGATGGGAACTGGAGGCTTTCAATAATCCTTCCTGCCTAAGTATAGCAGCACATCCCTGGCTGATGGCAGCGGGCGCGCCGTCAGCGCGCCGAAGGCGCGCCTAAGGCAAGCCCGTCTGGGCCCGTCCGGGCCCAGCCGGACCCAGGCCCAGGAACTCTGCCGGATTTGCTGCAGGATCGTGTGGTGTACACAAGTGACATGCTTCGGGCCCTTCACCAGGAGAAAATCAGGACTGCCACTACGTCCACGCTGAAGGTAAACCCTTTGTCAACTGCGCACGATGTAACCCAGCCGAATACTGCTCGGGAAAGCCAGGACTACAGATTGGCCTCCTTAACTGCCGCTCCCTCCCTAAGCATGCTCACGAAATCAACTTGTTGATACAGGATCATGGCCTGGACGCTCTGTTCCTCACAGAAAGCTGGCTCTCTGCTAGCACGGACTCGGATATTGTCAATGCCCTACCCCCAGGCTATCTCATTCAAACCTTACATAGACCTAAAGGGAGAGGAGGGGGGCTGGCAATCATCTACAGAGAACATCTTGCCTGTAGGACTAGCAATGCCAACATTGAAGATTGCAAAAGCTGCCACTTCGCCCTTCAAATTTCCCCGGCACACTCCCTCTCAGGACTGTTGATCTACCGCCCTCCGGGGACACCAGGGAATTTCCTCAATGCCCTCACTGACACGGTGTCACAATCAGCCTCCTCCGCCTCGAACTTTCTCGTCGTGGGCGATCTCAACCTTCACCTTAATGACCCCACAGATTCCTCAGCTTCGGATCTCCTTCAGGACCTTAGGTCTTTCAACATCTGACTGGTCAACAACGAACCCACCCACGATAAGGGTCACCTTCTGGACCCCGTCCTGACCAACATCAGGGATATCACCTCGGGTCCCCCCATCCCTCTCCCTTGGTCAGATCACTTCCTCGTTCCCTTTTCCTGGCACCTTGCCATAGCACTCCCCCAACCCCCCAAAATCCGAGTGACAGACCGATGTTGGCACAAGCTTGAACCGGTGGAATGGGCCAGTTTGCTCTCAGATTCCACACCTGTCCTCTCCACGGACCCGGTTACGGCCGACGAACAGTTCAATTCCTGGCTCACATCCTCACTGGATAAACTCCTCCCCAATACCGCCACTCTCAAACATACGAAAAGAGTGACTCCTGCTCCCTGGTACACTCCGGCACTCAAATCTCTGCGACAGGAATGCAAGAGAACAGAACGCTCCTGGAGGAAGGATAAATCTAACGAAAAGAAGGAAGCCTATCATACCGCATCACAAAACTATAAAACCTCCCTCCGCAATACCAAAAGTCTATTCTTCCAAGAAAGAATAGAACCCTCCGCTAGTTCCAGTAAGGAATCTTTCACCATTTTAAAAGAACTCCTCAAAATCCCTGACCCGGGACCGAGAGACGCCCCAGACCCCAAAGCTGATGAGGAAAAGTGCTACAAGTTAGCTAATTTCTTCAAGGAGAAAATCCAAAAAATCCTCAACTCCATTCCATCCACAAGTCCGAGCGAGGAAAAAGAAGCCAACAACTCTCCTACCACCCCATGTCTCACTTCCTGGGGACAAGTGATGGCAGAAGAGGTCGAAGATACGCTGCATATCATTAAAAGTGGGTCTCCCAGGGATCCTGCCCCTTTACGTATTCTCAAAACGGTAGCACCCACAATCGCTCCCCCCCTCACCCACCTTATCAACGCCTCCCTTCAACAAGGAGTCGTCCCCCCCAGCTGGAAGGCGGCAGTCGTCAAGGCACTTCTAAAAAAACCCTCCCTTGACCCTGCCGACCTGGCAAACTATAGACCAATCTCCCTCCTCCCGGGAACTAGCAAGATCGCGGAAAAACTTGTGAACAGAAAACTTTCACAATTTCTGGAGAACAACAACCGTCAAAAAAGCTCGCAGACGGGATTCTGCCCCGGGCAGGGCACCAACATCGCCCTCCTCATGGCGGTGGAAGAGGCCAGAGCACTCTTAGACGAAGGAGGATCAGTGGCAGTGATCCTCTTCGACCTCAGTGCGGCCTTCGACACCGTCAACCACCAGCTCCTTATCCAACGACTCAGGAGTGTCGGTGTTGAAGGAACTGCTCTGTCCTGGCTATCGTCCTTTCTGAGTCAACGCGCCTTTCAAATCTGGGAGAATAACACCCGCTCCTCCGACACTCCCCTCCAATGTGGCGTGCCTCAGGGCTCCTCCCTGAGCCCCACATTATTTAACATCTACATGTCCCCATTGGAGGAGGTTGTTATTCCGTTCGGAGTGAGCATCGTCAGCTATGCTGACGATACACAGTTAGTGGTGTCCCTTTCTCATCCTAGACAACAACCTGTGGACCTTTACAACTGTCTGACACAGATACAAGGATGGATGAACAGATCGTCTCTGAAACTTAACGGTTCAAAGACTGACATTCTCCTCCTTGGTCAGAAGGGGCCCTCTCCACTACAAAACATCTGGCCACCCGGTCTAGGCCCGCTCCCAGATCCGAAACCAGAGGTAAAAAGCCTGGGTGTTTGGCTCGATAAGGACCTATCATTCGCAACACAAGCAAAAAAGGTAGCCGGGACGTGCTTTGGGCTGCTCAGGTCAATTCGAAAGATCCTGCCCCTACTCCCCCACAACTCCCAAAAACTGCTGATTCAAGGCCTGATACTCTCTAGGCTCGACTTTAGTAATTCCATCTACTTAGGGGCCCCAGAGGCAACCCTGAACAAATTACAAAGGGTCCAAAATGCAGCTGCCCGAATCCTCACTAACACCCCTGCCAGAGCCTCGGCCAAACCAGCTCTGAAGCGTCTCCATTGGCTTCCGGTGAGAGAACGTGTGATGTTCAAGGCCCTCTGCCTGGCACACAGACTGCTTCAAAACAATGGCCCCCCAAGCCTGGAAAAATTTATCAAACCATACAAAGCCCCTAGATCCCTCCGCTCCGACCAGGAACATCTCATCGTCACTCCCAGAGTTAAGAAGGCCCGAACAGGAGGAAGACGCTTCTCGGTCCACACCGCACGCCTCTGGAACGCCCTACCTCACCACCTGAGAACTGAACCCAACTACCTACGGTTCAGGAAGCAATTGAAAACCCACCTCTTTCCTTAGCCTGTCTCCCTCCCTGCCCCTGCTGACCCCCAGTTGTACTGATCTTAGCGCTGGGATACTTATGGGTGACTACGTGCTCTATAAAATTAAATAATAATAATAAAAATTACCGGAATTCAAAGCCCCTAACTCAACGCTAGTGTAGATAATGCGCGGACCAGGGGTCGTGGCCCGGGGTCCCGTTTGGTCACGGATGGGCACAGATGGGCTTGCCTCTGGCGAGCCTCCGGCGTGCCCAAGGCGCGCCCGCTGCGTGCGTGCACTGCACGCTTGCATGGGGCAGGTTTAAATGGCCTCGAGCGTGCGAGGTCGTCAGGCAGCAACTAGCATGTAAACAAAGATGGCGTCCCGACCCGGCACTTCCTCCCCCAAGATGGCTCCCACCCCAAAGGTAGCGGCTAAAGACCCGCTAAACAGCGGTGCAGTTAACTATTAATGTGCAAGTGTGTCCTAACACAAACCCGGCAATATGCATAGCCCATAAACTTAATTAAAAGGATGATCGCGTTAAAAGCGCTGTACTCGCGCTAGTCAGCAGCGTTAAAAGAAAATACCAGCAGCCTTCGAATCGCGGCGCTTACCTAGCAGGGAGAGACCCTGGAGTGTTCAACTTAAATGGCCTCGAGCGTGCAAGGTCGTCAGGCAGCAACTAGCCTGTAAACAAAGATGGCGTCCCGACCCGGCACTTCCTCCCCCAAGATGGCTCCCACCCCAAAGGTAGCGACTAAAGACCCGCTAAACAGCGGTGCAGTTAACTATTAAAGTGCAAGTGTGTTCTAACACAAACCCGGCAATATGCAGATCCCACAAACTAAATTAAAAGGATGGTCGGGTTAAAAGCGCTGTACTCGCGCTAGTCAGCAGCGTTAAAAGAAAACACCAGCAGCCTTCGAATCGCGGCGCTTACCTAGCAGGGAGAGACCCTGGAGTGTTCAACTTAAATGGCCTCGAGCGTGCAAGGTCGTCAGGCAGCAACTAGCCTGTAAAACAAAGATGGCATCCCGACCCGGCACTTCCTCCCCCAAGATGGCTCCCACCCCAAAGGTAGCGACTAAAGACCAGCTAAACAGCGGTGCAGTTAACTATTAATGTGCAAGTGTGTCCTAACACAAACCCGGCAATATGCAGAGCCCACAAACTAAATTTAAAGGATGATCGCGTTAAAAGCGCTGTACTCGCGCTAGTCAGCAGCGTTAAATGAAAACACCAGCAGCCTTCGAATTGCGGCGCTTACCTAGCAGCCTTCAATTTCTTCTTCAGCTGTGTATGAGGTAGAGAAGGGCTTTGACTCCATATGTATCGATTTTGGGGACATGTGGCATGCACAATCAGTTTGCCGTATTGTTGCAAACTCTCAGGCAGAGCCGTCTTGTCTTCTCCGGCCCATAACCCCTACTAGTTATAGCATCATCCCCAGCCCAGGAGCATGCAGATGAATTACACCACAATGGAGCTGCAGTAAAGCATAACTTTATTCTTCAGAATACATGCACGCTTTGCACATCACATCATACTTCCCATTAACACACCCTAACAACTCTATGCATATTATGTATTTCCTCTTCAGAGTCAGCCAAGAGCATCAAGGGACCCAGTGCATATCACATCATTATGCTACACACAGCTCCTTTGCCAGGCTAGAAGTGTGGCTAGGAAATGAGTAACTCAAAATGATGGTCACACAAAACTGGTTTGAGGGCAGCTCCATTCCCACTGGGACTAGAGAGATAAAGGAGGAGGCAGACCCAGGTTACACCTGCCTGTGACATGGTAGGTCTCTTTAAGGTTAATTACCTTTCTGGGTGCAGCTTAAATTGCCTTGTACCGAAGGAACAGAACACCTCACCACCCCTAGGCCTTTGTCTCAGCCCTAGGAGCAAGTTCATACCTCATCCATAGGGCTATTCAGCTCCTGAATGACAATTGGAGCTTATGCAAAATGGCTACTAGATGCTTTAAGCAGGGACAAGTTACATTTCGAAAAACTATCTTTTCCAAAATATTTCTTACAAATCGGACTTTACTAGTAAATTTGGCTTGAAATACATGTTTTAAAATGGACAAGAATGAACATTGTCACTGTTAATTAGTAGATGGAGGTAACATTATTTAATATTGTATCCTTAAGGTTTCCAATGGAATAGATAACTCTGCTACAGTGCAAATAGTTTTTGGGCCTTTGCCACAGTAGTAACATTTTTATCATAAAGCTTTTACATGTCCTACTTTTAAACACCATGCAACCTTCCTTATTGGGATTAAGATCTACCTGAGGATGACTCATTTCAAAGGAGGATTAAGGCATATCAAAAGTAGTACCTTTGATAGGTAGAATTTACTGTTTTAAGACTGCATAGACAGATTACAGTTGTAGGCCTCCAGTCATGTTTGCACTGTCAATGTAGTGGGTGGCACAATTAGTACTGCTGTCTAGTAGTCCCCTAATGGCATTCAACTTTCAAGCTCCGTGTAGACTTTGTACCATATAGTAGGGACATGTAGGTAAGTTAAATATGCTAATTATGAGTATTGTCAATGTTGGCATGTCTTACCCGTCAGAGCACCTGCTTTGGAGTTTGAATAGCAGAGTCCTAGTGGACAGAGTCATGAAACCAGCATCATCACTCCACAAATTGGATGTGATTAAAAATAAAGAGATATTTTGATACACCTCTGTCTTGCATAGGAGAATCTCCTCGATACACAGATCTTCCGGCCATAATAATTTAATTGCCCTCTGCTTCTTGTGCTTTAGTATGTAGGTCTTTAGCATTCATGGTTACCAGCATCAAGTCAATGTTTTTTCTTATCCAATTCAGAAAATAACAATTCTTTGACTGTAAATCTGTTTGTCTTTACAGCAACTCTGATCACTGTCCAGACGTCTGCTCTCCGACTTCATCCCACTCCGTTCTCCTTGGCATTCCTTTTCTCCTAACATAAAATGAATCTTAGAGCTTAATGTGCGAGTTAGTCATACTTCTGAAGTATGCATGCGCAAAAGGAATACACACTGTTAAAACATGCTTTGGGGTGCCGCTCGCCAGCAGTCTTGTTGTGTGGATTTTAGGCGGACATTTCTGAGGGGCTTACCGGGAGTGCGAGGACCAGCAGCCCGGATCCAGCCACAGCTGCGGCCTCTTCCCGGCCGGACACGCCCACCTGCCTTCTGTTCTTCACTGCTCGCGGCCCCCACTTCGTGGGAGCCGCTCCCCAGCAGTCTTGTTGTGTGGATTTTGGGCAGACATTTCTGAGGGGCTTACCGCGACTGCGAGGACCAGCAGCCCGGATACAGCCACAGCTGCGGCCTCTTCCCCTGCCTTTACCTACTTAGCAGTTGATAGATACCGAATCGCGGGACGTGCCCGGGCGCGCGCCGGGCGGGCCCGTTTTAGCCCGTTCGAGCTCAGACGAGACCGGACCGGGCCACCCCTCTTGGCCTTCTGTTAGCCCACCCGGAGGTTAATCATTCCGCTTCACAACACATCTGCCAGGGATTCCAATTAATAACAAGGGATATGACATCAAGGGAGACGAGAAGTAAAGCCATGGCATCAACATCCAGGGTTGCAGGTACTTTGGATAGCTTTTTAATTAGAGCTAATTCTGTGGTGGACAATGAATTAACTATTCTTGAACGGCGGCTCTCAGACGGGATTGAAAGCGCTAGATGATCCTCTTTGGGTCTAATTGCAAATGCCAGATCCCCGGAAAAGGCTGATCCCTCTCATTCAGCTCTCCTGGACAGTATCGACCAAACGATTGAGTCTGTCCTGCAAGAGCTAAGGACTACTTCATTCTCACATCGAGACTCACTCCAGACCATACCGGAGGTTGAACCTGCTTGAACATCGGAGGCAGTTCAGATTCTGGAAGAGGGGAGTGACCTTAATTCATCACAATCCCGAGGACTGCGGGAAGGTGCTGTCCCGAAAAGGAAAAGGGGGAAACAGCTTAAGGGAGGAAAAAGGGCCAAACTAGATCGGCCGCTTAATAACCCTGAGAATTCCTCCAATGTAGTGGGCTCTCCTACCCCTTTAAATGTAAATGTAAATTGTAGTCCAACCCAGCCCACACAATCAAGGGTGACAACGCTGCTGGTTTCTTTCTTCTTTGGTGAGGGGTCTTCTGGTGGGGGAGATCAGGATTCCCATGCTTTCATTATTGCTCTGAAGAATTTATTGGACCCCCTGATGGCCAGACTTGACCGGATTGATTCTAGGCTACAAGCAATAGAAATGGTGACTGGGGGTATTGAGGATTATTTGAGAACTAGGGGCAGAACCCAAAGAGTGCCTACAAATGCGGGCGTTACCCCTCCACCTAATCCCTCTGGTCTGATAACTGCGAAGAAAACCATCCCCCTACTTTAGTTAGCACAACTTTACCCAACCCACCAATTCCCACTCCAGTTCCTGCCCCTAGGCAACCACCCCCCTGCCTTTAGCACAGAAGTCTAATCTGGCAGCTACAAAGAACCCCATTGAGACTGGTGACCGCCCTGCCCAGGATCCAAATAGCTTATGCCGGAAAAAAATTGTCAAATAACGCCCAGACGCTGCATCTCACGTGGTAATCTTAAGTGGTGTGCCTGAGCTCACCAACTCTGCCCAAGAAACCTTTAATTCCTTTAAAAAAAAAGTGATCAGTTGGTTGAACATCCATAGGCCACTTCCCCCCAACATGAGAAGTGAGCTGTTGATGGTCAGGAGGGTAGCTTGGGTGGGCAACACTTCGAAGAAAATCAAGGGTGACTGCATCCTGGTGAACTTTAGAGATCCACAGATAGTTTCTCATATTTGCAATTGGCTGGGCAACTCTGGAAATACAACCATTCAACCATTGCCATTGTCCTTCTTTTATCTACCATCAAATACCCAATGGTATCCAGGGACTGATAAAGGATGGACAAGGGTGGGACCAAGCTCCCAAGGAAGAAGGTATAGGCCCAATCGATATGATGCACCTACCCCGGGAGATTTCTCATATACCAACAGATACAGCTGTCTTGATCAGGTAGACGGACTCCAGTTGGAGGCAGGCAAAGGGGAAGAGCAGGGGGGGGGGTCTCACTTAGTTCAGCCGGGGACAGTCGTGGCCATCTCTGATGGTGGCCATCCTTCTCGGGAATGCCCACTTCCTGGACTTGTGGGCACTGTCAATGGAGGACGTTCCAGGCAACCTCCAGCCAACTCCTCTGGCCCGAGTGCATTAAAAATCCTTTCTGGGAATGTAGCGGGCCTATGTAACAAACTCCCCTGCCCTGATTGGGGATCATTTATAGATCTAAAAGATATTTGCCTCTTCCAGGAAACTTGGGCAAGGGAAGAGCAATTTTGCCTGGGATTTGCTTCGTTCTCAGTCCCCGCAAGGTGGGGGGGGGAAAGGTAGACCGTCTGAGGGTCTAACAATTTGGGCTGCTCAGCCAGAATCATGGACACAGCATCTGAGGATTTACAGTGTGTGATTCTAGAGTGGCAGAATGGCTCTAGACTCGCACTCGTCAATATCTACTCTAGACCTGTGAGTCCTACATCTGAGTCTAAAGCTATTGAAGAGCTATCCTCCTTCTTAATTAACATTCCAGAGGGAGTTTTGTTTCTGTTGGGAGGAGATCTTAACTCCCACTTTGAACCCCTGGAGGGTCTACTGGATGGTGTAAACCAGGAGGAGGATGATCTCTGGAAAATGCCACAGGTTGCAGGCTCCTCAGTGAGGTCATGGGCTCCATTGGCCATTCAAATTACGTCCTTGACGTTGGCCCATTCTATCAGGGCATGTAATGGCCGTACTAAGTCTGATAACCCGCCTATGACCACTTTTAACAAGCCAGGGAGGAAGGCACATCTGGATTACATCTTTGTTGAGTGTAGGGCTTGGAATAGAGTTCTAGACCTTAAGGTTGTACCCAGGGGAGAGAGTGATCACAATCCCCTGATCTTGGACTTTTCTATGCCTGGTATCAACAAGGGCAGCCCAGCTCCACAGGTTGATACATCTAATGGGGCTATTCTGTCAAGTAATAGACGTAGGGTAAGATGGGACAAGCTGGTCAACAATCCAGATGGAGTAGGCGAACTATATGCCCGGGTCATCCCTGTACTAGTTGACGTAGTTATTCTAATCGATCAGCATCCCAAGCATGTTTTTCGCGAAAGGCTGGGAGTACTCAATAAGGTACTATTTGATAGTCTCTCAGATATTCTAAATCCCCCATGTTCCAGTGGGAGAAGGGTAGGAAGGAAGCCTACCTGGTATAACAGGGCATGCCGATTGGCAAAAAGCGAACTCCTTGGTGCTTTGAAACACAATACCAACAGGGAATTAATAAAGAGTAGTAGGCAAGCATACCAACAGCTAATCCGCCATGCTAAGATCGAGTGGGGGAATGAAAATTGGGCAAAGTTAACATCAGCCTTAGCGGTTAAAGGCCCACGGAAGTTCTGGCAGATTGTGAGCACTGGGTCGGTTGAACCAGAGCTGGCAGTACAGCCGAACATTGCAGCAGAGGTATGGGAAGAACATTTTAGCACCCTGTATAAGGTGGATAACTCCCGCATGGTGCACCACTCGGGCGACATAGTGAGCTCACCTGCTGACGGTTCATCTGAGATTAGGTTCACTTTAGGAGAGATCCGGGACGCTATATCCAAGCTACCTGTGGGTAAAGCACCAGGGTTGGATAAGGTACCGGGAGATCTTCATAAACACGAACCTGGGATCTGGGCCCCCTACTTGTTAACGATTTATAATGCAATCCTTGGAGGTATGGCGGTCCCAAGTACTTGGCTGGGAGCAGATTTAGTCCCCGTTTTTAAGAAGGGGTCCCCTCTGCTCCCATCCAACTACAGGCCAATCAGCCTGATAGATGTATCTCAGAAGCTTTTTGCGAAGCTCATTTTGGACCACCTCTTGGACTGGATGGAGGACTCCAAAATCTTAAGCCAGTATCAAGCTGGTTTTAGAAAGAACGTATCCACCATTGACCAGATTTTCAGTTTATCTATGCTCTACTGGAAAACGGTCATCGTGGAGGGCGGTTCATTATATACCGTTTTCGTGGACCTCCATGCAGCCTTCGATCTGGTCCCACGCAGGAAACTTTGGAGCATTCTAGGGGACCTAGGCATCCCAGTCCCCCTTCTGAACATCATAATACGACTCCATGCTCAGAACTTCACAAGGGTCAGGTGTGGGAGAGAAGGAAATTTGTCATCTAGCTTCTCCGTTGACAGGAGGGTAAGGCAGGGTTGCGTTTTGGCGCCAACCCTGTTTTGCCTCTATGTCAATGGAGTAATCCCCCATCTGAATGTGGTCCCCAACAGAGATGCCCCAAGGCTGGCTGGGTCGGGAGTCTCTGCGATCATGTTCGCAGATGATACCCTGCTACTCGCTAAGACTCCAATGTCTATACAGCGTGTCTTGGATGGCTTTGTCACCTTCTGTTACGATAGGGGGCTTGAAGTAAATACATCCAAAACAAAGTTCATGATTTTTAACCCCCCGAAAATAACTCGCCCAAACCCTGCTTTAGGTGGTGTACGGCTGGAAAGGGTACAGACGTTCGAGTATTTGGGTCTGACCCTTAATGAAAACATGACTTGGGCCCAACATCAGATCAAATCCCAATTAAAGCTCTCCCAAAAGGTGGGGGGGATTCTTAAACTACTGAATAAATCAACGTTAAAACCTATCGGCCCACCTCTTGAAATCTACAAAATGCAGGCACGCGGGCGGTAATCCATGGAGGTGAATTGTGGGGCCACAATTGTGCCCCTGCAATTACTGCCACGGAAAACAAGTTTATCAGGCAGTTGGTATCCATGCCTGCCAGCACACCCCTGCTTCCCCTTAGGCGAGATCTGGGATTGAGATCACTAAAAGAGGAATTGGGCCTTAAGCCCCTAACATTCTGGAGGCGACTGTGGGTCACCCGGAACTCTCAAGCTATGGGCAAGAACTTTTGGACCTGTTAAATCTCCCTAATGTATGGAAACTTCCCTGGTTAAAATATATTAGACAGGAATTTGAGAGGCTAGGTTGTCCTTTATTGTGGACCAACCCGGAACAAGCTTGCAGAAGTATAACCCGTAAAGACCTGGTTAATATGTATTACGATCAGAATCTGTCTGCCTGTTTATCGAATGCCCAAATGGGGTCACTGTCGAGCACATTTGTAGTAACGAAAGATTACTATAAAATGGAGTCTGTGCTTGATGATATTAGCCCTATCTCCCTCAGGAAGTTGTATCTTTAATGGAGACATGGCTCTTTGCCAATCAGAGCCCTCACTAGCCGCTGGTGTCCACCTACTCCTAAAAACTGTCCGCGGAGCTAGAAAATGAAATCCATGTTATCTTCTTCTGTCCTTCTTATCAGCAATCTTGAAAGAAGTGGATTCTTTCAATTTGCAAAAACTTGGGGATTAGGCAGTGTTTTCACTCCTATCGAATATTAAAAACTGATTTATCTCCAGTAATTGTTTTTGCTGTAACCAAATTCTTAGCTGCCATATGGCATATCAGAAGACAGCATGTGGCAAAATGAGATTTAGTCTATTTTTTGTATAGCTCCAGGTTGCTTGTAGGCTTTTAATGACGAGCGGGACCTTGATTTAACCTTCAGTTCAATCGTTGTAAATGTTCTTATGATGAATTAGTTTTATGATAAGATGTACCTTGGTTTTATCTTACAATTGTAATGATTTTTGCTAAAATTTTAACTGTGACTTCTTTTATGACATTTTGTGTCGAAATAAAGATGACAAAGAAGAAGATGTGCCCTTCTTGGACTGGCACAGAGAAAAACAAGTAATGCTCATGCTAATGCTCCTTTAGAATGAAAAGATTTCATTGCACTCAAGGCTCGCTGGCATTTCAATTTCCTGTCATTTCTTGTGAAATTATCAAATTTATCAGACAATAGCAACTCTTGATTGCATGACGTCACATTCCCAGTAATGCAGAAAACGTATCATAACACCTTTATTCATATTGCAATTTGGCATTAAAATGATTTGCATAATTGTGTTCAGCCTTTTTGTTGGTATAATTTAATCAGCTTTAGTGTTTATGCATGAGCCATCATAAGTTTTTGCATATTTGATCATTCTTTTTTGTTATGTTACCCTTGCAGTAAACCTCTGCTGTGTCTTGAAGAGATATGTTTAGGCAATGTCTGTGCGCTGACCTGGGGAGGCGTGTTTGAGGCAAATGACGCACATGCAACCAGTACTCATTCCCTTTGTACAATTCTGACACACAGACCTCAGTCTTCATGGGCCCAAGACTGAACGCAGTCCACCACTGTTGGACTGTGTTGTATCGCTTTCGACTCTGAGGCAGTGGCGAATCCTTGGGGGCAATTGCCCCTAGTGCAAGCAATGGAACTAGGTCCCCGAGCTGGAATTAAAATACTGTTATAAATGAGGTACATTACGCCTATCACTCTCCTTGACCCAGGAGTCACTGCACCTGGTACACTCATGTGATAATGTAATTGACAAGTCTCCAAGTTCCTCATTCCACTCGTCTTTCCTTCTCACAACCCTGCCTCCACCTCTCCTCTCATTTCCTATATTCATGTCATGCTCTTCTCTGTCTCTTTCCTTGGAATCTCTCCCCCCCCTCTTCTGTCTCTCAATAACTCTCGTCTCCTTCCTCACGAACCTCTCTTTATTTCTGGGGCCTTTCTATTTATTTTCCCTTGCCCACTTTACTCATCCGTATCTCCTTTCTCTTTGTTTCTGAATCCTATATCCTTCTACCATTCTGTCTCCTTTTCCTTCCCTCCTCCCCTGTTCTTCCACCCTCTCCTTTTCTTTCTTCCCTTTCCTCTCTCTCTCTTGTTTATTATTCCCTTATCTTCTACTCCAGTGGTTCCCAAACTTTTAACCCCTGAGGACCCCCATTGAGTCACCACTGGAAGCCGGGGACCCCCAAGCAATCTGTATGAGTTAAATTTCAAATATTTAGACAGGAACAACAAAAAACACACATGTGCACACAATACAAATACTCAAAGTACTAATGATTTTGGGGCCAGATGTACGACCATTTTATTTAGCGCTTCGCAATTGGTGACCCATTGCGAATGGCAAATTGCGAGTCGCTAAATGAAATGTACAACAGTGTGATTAACACGGTTTGCAATTCCCAATGGGGTCGCAAATTGCGAGGCTCATGTATATTAATGAGCCTCTCGCAATTTGCAAGCCCATTGGGAATGGCAGGCCCTCCCAGGTATGGTTGCCTGCTGGGCTCAGCAGACGACCATGTCTCGGACTACTTTTAAATAAAGCAGTTTTTTAGAAATAAAATGCAGCCTGTTTTCCATGCATTTAAAAAAAGAAAATGAAACGTTTTCGTTTAATTTTTTAAGGGCAGGCAGTGGTCCATGGGACCACTGCATGCCCTTAAAAAATAATTTTGCATGCATTTGCAAAGAGGAAGGGGTCCCCGGGAGACCCCTTCCTATTTGTGAATGCATTACTATCTACTTGAAGTAAGTGATAATTGCGGGTGTTTTGCGACTGTAATTGCAGTCGCAAAACATTTGTACATGGTTTTGAGACTCGCTACTTGGAAGGGAATGCTCCTTCCAAATAGCAAGTTGCAAAACCTATTTAGCAAGTTGCAAAAAAATTGTGACTCGCGAAATAGGCTATGTACATGGCACGATGGGTTTTTGTATGTGCAAATGGGTTCGCGAACCCATTTGCGCATATAAGAACGGGTCGCACATCTGGCCCTTAGTATTTTAGATTGAAGGAATACCCCCTCTGTCACATGTATTTCCTTTGTTTTATAGCATCTCTCATACCATTGTAGGATGTCAGAGCACTTTACATCTACACTCTCTGTTCCCCTTGCATGAAAAGTAAACTCAACCAAGCCCTTGGCCTTCACTGTGTCTTATAAAAAAAATTTACAAAAACAGAAAAGGCAGCCTCTGATATAATTTTCAGCGTGTGCAGTGCAGACGGGTGCCTGGTTCATTGTGCTAGCTGCGCCCTCTCACAAGTTTTCTATGCCTTTTTACACCTGCGGAGAGAAGTTTTTTTCAACATTTGTCTTCCTTAGTGGAAAGGTCTTTGTTCTTCTTAGAAAGTAGTCCATTCAAATTTTCTAGATGAAGTTCAGCTCTCACCATCTAAGTCTTAGTGTAATCAATACTGTCTATTTAAGCCTGTCACACCTAGATCCACTTATCCTTCGAAAGTACTATGATTATTGTAAACATGGAAACCAATGTTTTCCCGGAGCCTTGCAACACCAGCAATTTGCATGAAAAGTGCTGCCTTTATTGTGCAGCGAGGAGATCTCAGACTCACTATCATCATGCTTCAAGGATGGCTACAATTAGGGATATGATGTGTGCCACACATGCGTTCTCAGATTTGATTCTGCAATCCGTCCATTTAATGCTGTGGCAAATGTTATCATTGTGTTTGATCCAATTTAGATGCTGCCAATAAACAATTATTTTATGTTGGAGTGCATCTTTCCAAAACACTCTAGACTCTAGAGTGTTTTGGAAAGATGCATTCCACACTACCAACTAAATGAAGTCTTACCTCTCTTGAAAAGTCCTAGATCTGATCCACTCATGCCCCAGTTGTTATGTAGTGAGAAAGAGTGGTACTATTGATTCGGAGGACATGATTTTCATTAACACCTGCCTCCCCTTATGACAAATTGTGTACACTTTCACTTGTGCGTTTACTTTTTGAACATTAACACTGCTCCTATTTTTATGATAACAAAAATCAAATTAAAGTATGTTGTAAGAAAACATGAATGTACCCCCAACAAGCATTTTATTTTACTGATGGGGGAGAGAACAACCAGCCTCTTAGCCCACTCACTAAAAAGGGGTGCAGTGAGAAGGCTATGGGCCTCGAAACAAGTGGTCCTGCAATTTTTAGCTGGGACTCCTACTTTATCACTTTGGGTGATCATGGACAAATCGTGTTCTCCCAATGGCTTTGTCCCTTAATTGCCACTGGTTGATGAGGGTTGAAGAACCACTGAAGGATTCCTGAATGTGACACAGCTCAAAGTTCTCTTGGATCCTCTAGCCAAAGAAACCAGAGCCTTCAATGTGCCTTCTTTCGGCCACTCACACTTTAACCTCCTGAACAATGTATTAAAAACAAAACATGAACTTTTGATTTAAAAGGAGTGAGAGAAAGGGATACAGAAGCCTTTCTTGTGTTTGCTTTTCCAGACTGTAGGGATGTTCCAATTTTAACAGCCTGGATCACAAAGATGGTGCACGTGGTTCAATAATTAAATTGTCAGAGGGGATGGAGCGCATAAATGTTTCTAAGTTCATGTTTGGAAACGATCACTTTCAATAAATGCCACTCAGTGTAATGATATGATCTAATGTATTAAGGCTTAACATTTCCGTTAGAGAAATCCACATTTTTAATTTTGAAGAGACTTGTTCACATGTATACATGTTTACTATATAATGTCTTTAAACATGAAAGTGTTCCCAAAGATAAGTGTTGCAGGGCACCTTCCATAATTCTTTCCTTTACTTCTATTAACATGTACATAAATACTATTCAATTTAACATCCTTATGAATGTTAGTGCTCAGTCAAGTAACAGCGGATTTTGCTGCCGGATCCGGAGACGGCTAGATCATAGCGTATAGCAGATTCATCTGCCAGATGACAGTGATCGTCTGACCTGCCATCACCATGTTAAGTGCACGGAAGGCCGTTTTTCAACCCTGTTAGAGCTGTTTCGAGCCCACATCCTCTTCTACTTCCCCAGCAACAAGGCACATGCTGGAAGTCCTAATAGTTGATCTATCAGAGTCCTGATGAAGACCACACCCTAAGGGTAGACTCACCTAGTTCTATATACAGGGGTCGAAACGTCGACAACTACCTATCTGATTACAAGCAAGGACAATTGTATATTAATAACGGTGTCCATATAAAGCTATGTAATATATGTGGAACAACTGACCTATGTTTAAGGCCGGATCAGTATCACAATGCAATGGTGATGGATATATGTCACACCACCTTGTCCAAGTCCACTACCCTCACAATTCCAAAATGTTCACAAGCACTCCTTTTCCCATTACCCTACCCTGAGCACCAAACAGTGTAAATATATGTATACATTAGTACCAGTTTATGAGTATTGAGCAACTGCATTCCTATTAACAAGAACAGTATAATAAATCGCAGTTCCGACTCTTTGGACTCTAAATAACTCAGTACTGTGGATGTGATTCACTGTGTGTAGTCAATCTATTGTATACTACCTGACCATCTCGTCACTGTACAGTCAAGCAACGGCAGCCCACAAGCAAAGCCTAGGTGGGCCGCACACTGGCCCCAGACCATACAATGAGTATCCCTGATCTAGACAGTGGTCATTTTATTACTAATATTCCTGATACATTGTTGATTCTCAGTGAGTTGCTTTCCACTATGTCAAGGCCAATAACAGTGACCTACATAAATATTGCATCCACTACATCATCAAGGTAAGTGTAAATGCATTATTAGTCATGTTTGGTATATTGGATAAATTTTTCATGTTATATTTTGTGCATGCAATATAGTTACCTCCACCATTTTGTGTGCCTGTGAGAAGTCAGGTCATGGTGTCTTATATGATTAATGGACAGTAAAGGAGCACAACTGGCCAGTATGGCGAGAATTAGCACTCCAGCCTAAAGGAGATTGACGATATCATCTACTCGCCCCTCTAAAAGACAGGGATACAGTTCTGGAGCACACTGCAAAATGTTTTTCTTAGTTGCAACCCCTTCACTTGCAAATAAATTGTCACTCGGTAATTCCTTTTTTCACCAGCTAAAACTAGATGACCCCTAGCATACCCCATAACGATTTGAAATTTGGTAGACTTTTTAGGCTGGGCCAAGGTTAGTGGATCAACACCATCCATACTGCTGTACATTGAAGCAAGAGGGCCTGCTTTATGCCATGTGTCCCGCTGAAACATTCACAACAATATTAAACCTTCCCTGGCCCAACAGTTGCAGACATATATCTAATAATTACTTCATCTCCCTCAGTGGAGTTCAGTAGCTTAGTTTCTAGATTATTATTCACAAAATCTTTTTTCTTTGTTTCTAAAATCATTTTAATGAATGTTTTATTTTCAATGTAATGAAATAAAAATAATAGTTTATGACACCAGCACACACGTTCAAATTATTTCTCACCCAGAATGGAATAAAAGTAAAACAAATAAAAAAAAGCATTGGCAGCGCTAATAGGTCTAGGTTATAAGTGAAAGCGCTTGGATGCTTACATCCAAACAGTCTTTCATCCATCTGTCCTCGAACTCAATTGCTTATGATCCTTGCTCTTGGTCCGTCAAGCATCCACTACCCTACACACAGTACCACAACACAATTTCAACTTATATATATGATGCTTTGTTATAAGCCAGTTTTTGTGACTTTGAAAAAGGTTGCTAAGATTGAACGACAACCACAGAATTAATTATTTTTGACAATTATGTTTTGCCCTCAATGCAGTAGACAAAACATAAAGGGATAATCTAACCTGGTCTTATGACAAAGAGCGCTCAATGTTACACCCCCAATGTTGACACCCTTTAGAAGTTCATTCACATCATATACTTTTTGATATTAGAGGCAAGCTTGCTCTACTGATGCCTGGGCTGGACCATTTTGTATGTGTGTAGCTTGCAGTGTTGCTCGATAGTTTATCTCTTCTGTTTGTGTGATATAATGATAATGTTCCTTGATGTTGGTTTGTTGTACTCGTGTGTCGTTTGTGTGAGCGCATGCTTGAGTGTTAAAAAAGCTTACAATTCTGGTACATATAATACATGTTTTCTGTGTACAAAGCAATCTATAACGGTGCTGTAAAGTAAGGTACCTGCATTGATTGTGTGAAGGTATGTTTGCTCTTCCGATATATTGCAGTTACAGAGCTACATACGGAAAACTGACACGTCTGCCTAGCAATGCTGCTCCTGTTCTATGTATACATTTGAAAAATGAACACTGCTGCTTTGCCTACCCTTTCTAGTAATGGTACTGCACTTACTATACCTATTATACGTGTGACTGAGTGTGTGCTGCTACTACCTGTGTGGTGTGCCTTAGGGAAATTATTCTATTGTGATCAGCAGTGGTTGGCCAGTGTCATTTACAGAGATGGCAGGCAATGGTGGGGAGGCGTGATCTGCAGTGGTTGCCTTCAGTTGCTGAAAGCCCAAAACCGGTCCTTGGATGCTTGTTTTCAGTCCAGGGAGGACCTGGCTTGGCAGTTCGGGCTGGACGGTTCCCATGGGGCATAGGGTCAAGACTGATTTGCATATGGCTGGGTTCAAACTGGAATGGCATGGTGAGCAGAAAAACAATGGATTTAGGCCCAGATCTCTGTACTGGGGTGAATGTATGACACTGTTCTGCATTCTGTCCATCACCTGTTGTTTTTTGCATTTGTCACCCCGAGTGAGACGGGTATGCTCAGACGTGAGTCCCGTGCTGATGAGGGCTGAAAGCCCGAAACCGGTCCTTGGGTGCTTGTTTTCAGTCCAGGGAGGACCTGGCTTGGCAGTTCGGGCTGAACGGTTCCCATGGGGCACAGGGTCAAGACTGATTTGCATATGGCTGGGTTCAAACTGGAATAGCATGGTGAGCAAAAAAACGATGGATTTAGGCCCAGATCTCTGTACTGGGGTGAATGTATGACATTGTTCTGCATTCTGTCCATCACCTGTTGTTTTTTGCATTTGTCACCCCGAGTGAGACTGGTATGCTCAGACGTGAGTCCCGTGCTCTCCATGCCACTGGAATCAAGCTATCCAGGCTGATGAGGGCTGAAAGCCCGAAACCGGTCCTTGGATGCTTGTTTTCAGTCCAGGGAGGACCTGGCTTGGCAGTTCGGGCTGGACGGTTCCCATGGGGAACAGGGTCAAGACTGATTTGCATATGGCTGGGTTCAAACTGGAATGGCATGGTGAGCAAAAAAATTATGGATTTAGGCCCAGATCTCTGTACTGGGGTGAATGTATGACATTGTTCTGCATTCTGTCCATCACCTGTTGTTTTTTGCATTTGTCACCCCGAGTGAGACGGGTATGCTCAGACGTGAGTCCCGGGCTCTCCATGCCACTGGAATCAAGCTATCCAGGCTGATGAGGGCTGAAAGCCCGAAACCGGTCCTTGGATGCTTGTTTTCAGTCCAGGGAGGACCTGGCTTGGCAGTTCGGGCTGGACGGTTCCCATGGGGCACAGGGTCAAGACTGATTTGCATATGGCTGGGTTCAAACTGGAATGGCATGGTGAGCAAAAAAACGATGGATTTAGGCCCAGATCTCTGCACTGGGGTGAATGTGTGACATTGTTCTGCATTCTGTCCAGCACCTGTTGTTTTTTACCTTCAGTTGTGGCCAGTTATTATTTGACCTGGTTGTCTAGAGTGACTACAGATGTCATCTCTAGAAGCCATCCCAATGGATACTGAATGCCTATGGATAAGGTGCATTATGGAAGGGGTCGAGTGTCCGAAATCAGAAGTGAAGAAAGGTCTGTTGATGGTGACTCAACAAGAGCAGGCTTGCTATCCTGCAAACCCACCTACACTGTATGTTTTCAAAAGGTGAAGAGTTAGGCAGTGTTTGCAGGGCGTTGGTGTGGACTGAAAATAGATTTGTGCATGTGGAAAGGACACTATGCAATGATGGCAGACTATAGTGCTTCATTTCCCAAGAATTCCTTAACTCTCACAATGTTTTGAGATGACAGCAACCACATTGAATGCATGGGTTTAGCTATCCACTTGTTTTATGTTGTATTTGCTAGGTAATCATACTACATTGTTGCTGCTGCCAGGACCCTTGTGCTGCAGATTTGTATTGGAAAGACTACTGCATCCTTGAGAGCTTGCTAAAGAATCATTCTTTTTCAGAAAAGTATTTAGGATTTTAATGGAGGTTGAAAAAGAAACCTTTCACAGTGTTTACCATAAATTGTAGTTGATAAACTGTTTCGAAGTAAGAAAATAATTTTTTGAACTTTTAAACATTTTGTTAAACAACAGACATAATTTCTGTATCACATTGTATTTGATATGAGATGTATATGTTGTACATTAAAGGGTACTTATTAAACGATACTTGTATGTTCAAAAAGAGGAATCACAGAATGTTAATGAATGTTCATTGTTTTCCAATTGTTGTAAACACAACCTAGAGTCTAAGCTAAACAATATTAGGGGATGCTTCACCTGACCTTTGGTTTCCTCTCCTTTGCGGAACTCGAGGAGGCCACGTGCTGGGGTGCTGACTAGAACAAGGGTCTGCTCGATTTCCTATTGATAATCCAATCCTTTTAGTTTAGCACCATGTCTCAAGGGACACTTCAAGTAAATAGTTTCTTTCTTCATTCTTGTGACTTGGTCCTGATAGGCCAATACAGCTAGTGACTGCATCTTATATGCACACACTTTGCAGTTGGTAAATGTATGCTATTTATATTACCTACTGGCGGTCGCTAGTAGGTAGATATAGTTAGGACCTAGTTTTCATTGAAAATCCGCAACATTCTATTTGGAATAACGTTGGCGCTGGTTGACAAATCTTTGCGAAATTCTCCAAGAAGATGGGGCGCTCCACTCCTATCCTAAAAGTTTCTGGATGATTCGTCAAGTGGAGGCCGAGAAAAAAGGGGGGCCCCAAAACGTGTTTTCCCCATGCAATATTCCATAGGGACCTTTAAGTGAGGCTACAGCGCGAACTGCTGAACAGAATTACACCAAATTTGGCAAAAAAGGTAGGGTTTGAATCGCAGATCACGCTTTTTGTTAAATGGTGTAAATCCGTGCACTAGTTCCTGAGAAAATCAAAAGTAAAATCATAGACATATCCATGGACGAAGTATGGTACGCGTATCCTCCTGAGCACGAGCTTTATGCTAATTGGCTGTCAACACTCCAAACCAAAGTGTTGGCAGCCATCTTGTGCCTAGGTAGAACCGAGGCACAAGAAAACAGGAAAAGAAATGTAAAAAATAAGAAAAGGGGACAGGGTAGAAACACCCTGACCCCCTAGGGTTTTTTTTTTTAAATCGCGGAATGCGCGTAGGATATGCGTATCTTGCTGAACCCCAAAAAAAACGAAGCGCACTTTAATTCTAATTAGCCCCCGGGGGGGCAAGTCCCGGGGGCAATGTGTTTTACAATAATGGGGGACCCAGAGGGGCCCCCTAGCCCCCTGGAGCGCCACCCCCGGGGCTTTAACATTACGCATGCTGGGGGGCTCACAGCCCCCATGCAGCCCCGGGGACTGCCACCCCCAGGGCTTCTTTTTTATTACAATAATGGGGGCCCAGAGGGGGCCCCCCAGCCCCGGGGACCGCAACCCGCCGGGGCTTTAAAATTATATATGGGGGGCTCACAGCCCCCCGCAGCCCCGGGTATTGCCACCCCCAGGGCTTCTAAAATAAATAACAAAAACCTGTGTGGGGGGCTCAAGCCCCCCCCCCCCCACACGCCCCAGGGACCGCCACCTCCCTGGGGCTCTAATATTCAAAATAGGGGTGTCCGTGATGAACCCCCTAGCCCCGGGGACAAACACCCCGGAGCTTTTAAATGTTGGAAGGGGGGCTACACAGCCTCGTTCTTAAAAGGTAAATAAAAAAAAAATTGGATGGGAGGAGGCCACGCCCCCTCATTGCACCTCTCTGCAAACGCTCCCCCTGGAGCGTTTGCAGAGGGGGAACTAATTCCCCTTGAATACTGGGGGTCCATGGGGTCCAACTAGTGCACCAGGAACCTCCAGTATGCACCAGGGGGCTGTGATGCAGAGAGGTGTAATGAGGTCACACCCCTTTTTACACCTCTCTGCAACGAAGCCCCCTGGTGCATACTGGAGGTTCCTGGTGTGCTAGTTGGCCCCCAGGGACCCCCAGTATTCAAGGGGATTTAATTCCCCCTCTGAAAACGCGGTAGGGGGCTGCGTTGCAGAGAGGTGTAATGAGGCAACGCCCCTTTTTACACCTCTCTGCAGCGCAGCCCCTGGCGCATACTGGAGGTTCCTGTGGGCTAGTTGGCCCCAGAGACCCCCAGTATTCCAGGGGATTTAGTTCCCCCTCTGGAAACACGCCAGGGGGCGGCGTTGCAGAGAGGTGTAATATGGCCACGCTCCTTTTTACACCTCTCCACAAAGCAGCCCCCTGGCGCATACTGGAGGTTCCCGATGGGCTAGTTGGCCCCCAGGGACCCTAGTATTGAAGGGGATTTAGTTCCCACTCTGAAAACACACCAGGGGGCTGCGTTGCAAAGAGGTGTAATGAGGCCATGCCCCTTTTTACACCTCTCTGCATTGCAGCCCCCTGGCACATACTGGAGAACCTGGTGGTCTATTTGGCCCCCAGGGACCCCCAGTATGCAAGGGGACTTAATCCCCCAACTTAGAACGTGCTACGGGGTGCGTTTGCACAGTGGTGAAGGTAGGGCGCCGGGCTTGAGGTGATATGTGTGCAAACATGCCCTGTGGCACGTTTTAAGTTGGGAAATTAAATCCTCTTCAATCCAGAGCACCCTAGGGGCCAATTAGCCCACCAGGTACCTCCAGTAAGCACCACAGAGCTGGTTTGCAGAGTGCTGTAAAAAGGGGGCCTCTGAACACCTCTCTGCAACGCAACTCCCTGGGGCATAATGGAGGTCCCTGGTGGGCTAGTTGGCCCACAGGGGACCTCAGGATTGAAGAGGAATTAATTCCCCAACTTAAAACGCGCCACAGGGGGCGTGTTTGCACACATGTCACCTCAGGCCCGCCCCCTTTCTTCACTATTGAGCAAAATATTCCTGTAAAATCAGCAGAACTACAAATTCCAATTTACTCACCTGTTATCACGAGATACCTCAGTGCTGCATCTTTGAGCCCAGTATGGACCCTGAAAAGTAAATCTAAGCGTACTTACCAGTAACTTGTATTTCCTTCCATAGGAATCTATTGTGTGGTTTTCACTAGAAAAGTTTCTAAGTGTCTATTTTTGAAACATACAAATATTCCTCTAAAATCAGCCTAACTACGAATTCCGATTTACTCATCTGTTATCAGGAGAGACCTCAGTGCTGCATCTTTCATTCATTCATTCATTCATTGGCTCTTTATTTCGCCCAGTCAAAGCCATAAAAGATATTCACAACAATAAAAATAAAAAATACAAAGTACGAAAGCAGTAGGTTGTTCTTACAGTATTATAGCAAGAAGGTGTATCACAGTTAAAAAAAATATAAAACCAAGTGAGTATAGCAGTTACAGTACAAACATAAAAATCAATTATACCACATATATATAAAATGTAATCACTTTTCAGTATTAACCTGCACTTATGCCACATTGCTTCCAAGTACTTTGATACAGTAAAGACAATCAAGGTAAATAGATCCGTTTTAAAAATCCTATAGGCTTGCATACACTGGTTTAATCCCAAGTTTTTACAGAGCGGTATGAGCCAGTGCCCTCTGAGGTTCTTGTACACTGGACAAAAAAACAGTATGTGCAAGTCATTCTCAAGTTCTGATGTACAACCAGGGCAGTTTTATGGGGAGTGCAGGCACCATTTGCTAGTTCGAGCTCTAATTGGGAGGGTGCCGTACCTCCATTGTAGATACAACTTCCTGGTTGAAACAGGGAAAATGTCATTTAAAATATATTCAAAAGAATAAAAATCTTTCACTTTAAGGAAAGACTCAGTTACAGTGCCGGTTTGTGAAGAGCGCATGGAGATTGAAAGTTTGTTGTCATAATATACATTTGCCAGATGCTTTCGTGACACTGCTTTACAAGCAGATTCGGGATCAGACCACATTGACGGTAAGCCTAGGGACCCACATGTTTGTTTTATATACTTTAACCATGGGATTCTCCCCACCTTGGGTAGGCTTAAGATTTCCAATAATTCCTGCCTGTAGTTTAGGAGCTCGGGTGTGGTCCAGAGCCTTCGCCAGAATGTTATTGGCTTTAGACCCAACTCCTCATCTATAGCCCTAATACCCAGCTCTAGTCTCAAGGGTTGCAGAGGTGTACTAGAGGGCAGATTAGCAGCTGTCTCAAAAAATTGTTTTCTGCGGAGAGGATCTCTGATCTGCATGAATGGCCCCAGAGTTCGCCGCCATACGTTACTGCCCCCCTTGCCTGCAGTTTGTATATCTCTAGGGGTGGGCCGATGGGTTTAATAGTTGATTTGTTGGCAAGATTAAGGATTCCCCCTGCCAACTGGGCCACTTTAAGTTGGGCTTTCGCTTGATGGGGACCCCAGGTCATCAACTCATTTATAGTTACCCCCAGATATTTGAAGGTGCAAACCCTCTCCAATCTGCTGGTACCTACAAAGGGATTTGGGCGTGTGGTGGTTGGGGGGTTAAAAATCATGTACTTGGCCTTTAGGGCATTAATCTCTAGGCCCCGATCAGTGCAAAATGCCTCGAAGCCCTGTAGCACGCGTTGAATTTGCATTGGGGATCTGGACACCAGCAGGGTGACATCCGCGAACATGATCACGGGCACCCTGCTGCCTGCAAGTTTGGGTGTATCATTATCCAGAACCCCGTTCAGGTGGGTAATTACCCCGTTGACAAAGAGGCAGAACAGGGTCGGCGCTAGGACACAACCCTGCCTTACCCCTCTCCCAACAGGGAATCTTGATGACAGCAATCCATTCCTTCACCACCTGACCCGTGCATAGTTCTCCTCATGGAGCCTCATTATTATGTTTAGGAGAGGGGATGGTATGCCCAACTCCAGAAGTACAGACCAAAGTTTTCCCCGTGGGACTAGATCGAACACCGCACGGAGGTCAACAAAGACTGTGTACAGGGTCCCACCCTCCACCCAGATGGTTTTCGAATGTATCATGGTAAGGCGAAAAATTTGGTCCAGCGTTGAAGTCGCTTTTCTAAACCCAGCCTGGTAGGGACTCAGGACTGAGTTTTCGGCAATCCAGCCCTGGATGCGTTCAAGGATCAACCTTGCTAAATTTTTTCGGGGCACGTCGATAAGGCTGATGGGCCTGTAGTTGTCTGGGAGCAAGGGATAGCCCTTCTTGAAGATAGGGACAATCTCTGCTCCCAGCCAAGTGCAGGGTATCTCCATGCCTCTGAGGATTGCATTCAAGATTACTGTTAGATATGGTGCCCATATCTTTGTTTCATGCTTGAAAAGGTCCCCCGGGAGTTTATCTAACCCCAGGGCTTTTCCAGCTGACAGTTTTGAAATTGCAACACTGACCTCTCCATTGGTAAAATCCACCCACTCCGATTGCGTATCAGTGTGCGGCATGCTCCTCCCTGGGTCAACGGCAGGTTCACCAATATCCGCTGCATAAAGCGCACAGAAGTGGTCTTCCCACACGTTGGCAGCTATATTAGCTTCAACTGCCTCTACCCTCTCACCCGACCCTGTATTAACAGTGGCCCAACATTTTCTAGGATTTCTAGTTTCCAGGGCCAGAGATAAGTTCGTCCATTTATCCTGATCCCATTCAACTTTAGCCCAATATATTAGACGCTTATAGTTGGATCTCAGGGCTAGGATTTTTCGATTTATTGGCGTTATTTTTCAAGGATAGGACCAACTCTGCCTTAGCCTTTCTGCATGCAGCATTGTACCAGGAGGGACTTTTACCTACGGCCCGCTCTATCTTTACCTGGGGATTCAGTACCTCCACCAGACTACCAGTCAGATCCCTATGCGAGGCCCCTAGTTGTTTGTGGAGGTCAGTGGAATGGGGTTGCATAATTATAGCACTGACCTCCTCTAGTGCTGAGACAACCCGAGCATATAGCTTGGCCAGAGCCTCTGGGCGTGCTTCTAGTTTTTCCCACCTGACTCTTCGTCTGTTATTGGTTAGGGTCAGCCCTGAGGCAAGGCCTCCGTTCCCAGTATGATAGTCTAGCCTTGACTCATGACCAAGTTTGTTGTATGTGCATTGTGCAGAAATGTCTGCTTGCGCAAGGCCATTACAGGCCCTAATTGAGTGGGTAAGGGTTAGAGCCATGATTTGGACAGCTAAGGGTGACCATTCCCTGACGAGGGGGCCTCAGTCGGTAGAATTGCCCAGTAATTATCCTCCTCTATATCCCCACCTTCTGTAAGACCAGGTAGCAGTTCGAATTGACAATTTAGGTCACCCCCTATTACAATCGAGATACCGGATGGAATGGTATCTAATAATAGAGATAGTTCTTGGATTGTTCTTGACTCGGAAGTTATGTTTACAGGTCTGGAATACACATTGACTAATGCTAACTTGAAGTCATTGGGCCACTCCAGAATCATGCATTGCACATCTTCAGACCTTGTGTTCATGGATTTAGCCATACAGCCCGGATGAGCACCCACCCATATTGTTAGACCACCTGAAGGACGTCCCCTGCCCGCCCATCGGGCTGGAATACTAAAAGGCGTGAAACCAATGCTCGTTTGGGCCTTCCTGGCCCAGGTTTCCTGAAAAAGGGATATGTTGCTATTGTCAATGAACGATCCCCAATCTGGGCACGTCATTTTATTGGGCAGGCCAGCCAGATTCCAGAACAGTATCGACAGGGTGCCGTTTTTTGGTGTGCTTTCCCCCTTGTGTAGGTCGGTGCCTATGTGGTCATTCAAGCTAACTGGGGTAGGTGGAGCAATTTCTACTTCATCTAATATGATAGACTGATTGATGTTTGGTGAAGATGCCCCAGCCCGTGACCTTGACTGACTATCCACTAATTGGCTACCTCCCTGTGTCATAGGTGGTTGTTTTCCTGGGGGACTTCCTGGGATCGTAACCTGGGTAGTGTTTGATTCTGGGGTTGGCCCCTCGGCGCCTAGCCCCCCTATTTCAGCTGCCGTCAGTCAACCGCATCCAGACAACTGAACTGGTTGTTGCTCAAGTATAGGGTAGGTGATTGGATGTTATAGGATGTGCCCCTATTCGCCCACCTCCCCCCCTTGCCTCCACCCTCGTTCAACCATTCTCCAACCCTATGTTGGCACGGGATGCGGCCGGCAGGTAAAAGAATGATAGTGGAACGGGCTTGATGGATGTCTCAAGATCCTGGTATGGCCAAGCACATATGTGAGAGACGGTCCTCGGGTCCCTGAAGTTTATCAGGACACAGTTTCCGCCAAGATTTTTTGGAGTGCTGCCCACCCAGGGAACTCTTCTAACCATCTGGATCTCACTGCGGAATCGACTGGGTAATGGTCTATTTTTGTTAAGCCAATCAGCTGCCTTGTTCTTAAGTGATTGGAAGGATTCCTTTCCTGCAGCGTCTAGCTGGGGGACTCCTGTTAGGACTACCACGTAGGGGCTCGCCTCAGGGGGTAAATCTAATACCAGTTTCTTGTTCTGTGTACGGCCCTTAGGTGCATCTATCTTTGCGTTGGGAATGGCTTTGCTAGCTGTTGTTAAATTGTTAGCGGGTCTTCATCTCTTTTCTCTTTCGCCCTGACAGTTCCTTCTCTGTCTCCTTTTTGCTCACAGCGCCAAGAAACCGTTAGGTATTAGTTGCGCCTTACAAGAACCTTTACATAACATAACAGCGGGTGGTTGGGGCAATGGGTTTTGGTGTGGCCTACACTGCCATGTGTGGTTGGGAGGAGGTGGGCTGGGAATATTTGCAACTAGTTTCTACCCCTTGGCCAGCCACTGGCTTTGCCCTCCTCTGGATAGCCTTATTATTTTTTCCACAGTTTGGTTTCACTACAATGGCATTTTCGATATTAATCAGCCTCGATTCTAGGCTTGCAAGTCTGGCTTCTAATGGTTTTAGCACAGATTTTAAGACTTCGGCCAAGTTCATCAGCCGTGGGTCATTCCCCGTTAAAGCTCCAATACTTGCACTTGGGACCTCTGGGTTCATCAAAAATGAGTCGTTCCCCAGTGGATCTCCAGTACTGGCACTCGGGGCGACTAGGTTAGATGTGGGTACACTGAATGCGATGGAGGGAGCTTTGTCGATGGCAGCTATGGGATCCTCCCCCGGTAACATCTGCCCTATTGTGTCTGATGCAGTGGCGCGTTTAGCATATTTAGACTTTCTTCCACATGCAGTTTGGGCCCCCCTTTTTCTTTTTGGGACAGCCCCCTCACGGTTTCCCCTTAGCTGTCGAGTGATGGATCTTTCACTGCTGTCCTCAAGTGGAGTAACAATCGTGGTGGTTAGGACATTCGACTTGGGTATTGGTGGCAGAACAGAGTCACCCGGTAAGGGTGTGTAGTCCACAGAACCCACCCTCTCCATGTTTGTAGGACCATCACCATTTTCAGACAATTCAATGGTATTCATTACACAATCCCTCTCTGGGGTATTTGCATTCGCTATGTGACCCAATGATGATCTTTTGGCAGTAGCAATTTCCTGCGACAGCTGCCGCTCAATGATAATAATGTCATGGGTTAGGCGAGAGCTGGCTCTAGATAAGAAATTGTCCAGTGTACCCGATACTCCACGACCCGGTGTCGTTCGTTTAGCCCTTGTCTCCCGTCCCCACATTTTCCACACCGTGAGAAAAATTGGCTGTGTTCGTTTTGCGAGGGCTCCTGGTTACGAGGCGCTGTGGAAGTGTAGACGAAGAAACAGAACCAAGGGGGGTGGCCCGGTCCGGTCTTGCCAGGTCTAGAACGAGCTAAAACGGGCCCGCCCTTGGCCCGGTCTTGGCCCGGCATGCGCCCGCGCACGTCCCGCGCGCGTCCAGCGAACGCGGAAAAGGGCGTGGCTAAATAGGGCGGTGGGGTGGAAAAAGGACCCAGGTGCGGCCGGTCACTCGCCGCAAAGAGCACTGGTCCTCGCAGTCCCACGGTCCGGTATTGGCCCAGCTCAGTTTGATGTCCAGCACAACAGGTGAGGGATACGTTCCCCGTGTGTCAGGAGGCAAGAGTGATTCCCCGCAAAAAGTCTCCGACTGCGAACGACTCCCGCGAAGCAGGGGCCGCGAGTCGTTTTGAAGTTGCAGGGAGGCGGGCAGGAAGAGGACCCAGGTGCAGCCGGTCACTCGCAGCAAAGAGCACTGGTCCTCACAGTCCTGTCGTAAATATATAATTTACTCTCTTAATTTCTATGCAGGTAAGTACTTAATCAATAATAACTCAATCGGAAAGAAAGAAACCAGAGTCCGTGGTGTTAGAGTTCTTAGGGGTTTTATTCCTCAAAAAGGAATGGTCATGACCAAGATATCATGTTCTTCCCACCACTGGGGTGGAAGAAGGGATAGTAAGAGCGCGCTACATTTTATTGACAGTACATAGCTTATATACTTAATTCATGTCATAAGAAAAATGGTATAGTAGGCGTAACAGCTGAGAGAGGACAAGATAACAGTATACACGTGTTACTAGTACGTAATCAGAAGGCGTGGTCTAGGAGTGAACTGGAGGTGTGTGCTAGAAACGTCACGGATGGGTGTCACAAAGGGGTGGCACTAACAGAAATGTTGCAATGTCAGCAGAAATCAGAAGCTTGGATGCGCGCGCAGCTGCATGACGTGTGATTGACGTGAAACTGGAGGGGTGCAGGGACTTGACATTTACACTAACGGAAAGAGACAGAAGTCTGGCATGTCAGATCAACTTGTACTTCTATCATATCTGATATCTGATGTTTGGGAACCATATTATCTGGACGGAAAGGTCTCTAGGGCAGAAGCTATTCTATACTGACTGTGAATGCGTGCATATGCGCCTGAGTGTCTGCATGAGAAGCGTGGGGCACGGGGCCTTTCATGGAAGCATGGAGACAGAAGCTATGAATTACTTGCACGGAGACAGGTCGGCCCTTTGGCTCTGCAGCTGGGGAGGATGTTTACTGAAGCTAGTAGGCAGGAATGTATTTTCGAGGAGCGGAACAGATAACTCGAAGGTTATAGTCAGTCTTGGCAGAAAACAGGCTGAGCTGAGCGCGCTGGGCCGCGCTAGAAGTAAGTCAGAGTTCACGGGTACAGAAGCAGCCTGGGCTGAGGCTGTCAGAGTCAGAAGCCAGAAAAGAGGCTCGATGGCAGAAATTCAGGGCCTACTTTGCCAGGGCAGGAAAATATGTAAAGTACACTACAAAAAGACGTTGGCATAGCATACTTAGGAACGGGCTATTTAATCCATTCAGGGTGGATCTGAAAGAGGACAAGTTAACGTTGGACGCAAATGTATTTGCGTCTTCATAACGGACACAGGAGGGAAGTTACATGCACTTTAAGCTGGTACATGGAGTCGGTGGGGTACGCGCTAGGGAACACAACTTGACCATAAAAATTTATATTTCCTCATTCCCTCCTTGTTCCCTACGGACCCTTCATGATATATCGATCCTCATGAATCGATCTGTTTGTTCTTGTAACATCATTTGCTCTTCTTTCTTTCGTTTACGCTTTGAGAGAAAACTGGAATGTTCAATACAAGAGGTGGCACACAGTCCACAAATCGCTGGCCCGCACTGCAGGCACAGGCAACAACTGAATACTAGGACTAGGCCAATACCTAGGAAGGATAGGATCTTCCATCCCCAAGCGGTTAACGTTGTCCAGAACCAACCAGACCAAGTCCAGGTGCCTGGATTCTGATGTATCTGATTTGCAATTTTATGGAGACGTGTAATAGCTTGATATACAGATGGTGCGTTTTGTGGAATGAAAACGCAGCAACTTGACCCGATGACCTTACAGGCTCCACCTCTATCTGCCAAGATGACGTCAATAACAAGACGGTTCTGAAGGACAACAACCTGCATGGCGGACTGCTCTTCGGTTAAGTTACCTAGAGCGGAGGCAGTTTCATTTACTACTGCTTCAAGTGTTCTAGTTAATCTGCGGATTAGTTTACTATTTTGAACAGGTCCTAAAAAGAAAAAGAATCCTTTATTAAAATCAGTATACTGTTCCCATGCCGTTTCTGTGTAGTCGACAAGTGGGATATCTCTTCTGGGTCTATTCTTTACTAGATTTGGATTTCTGTGGTAATCAGGAGGAGCTAGAAAGACAGGTGGCAGAAGGAATGCTATATAACAGGTACCATCCCAATCTGGAGGTAGACGTATGTATGCGGTATGACCACAAACAAAATAAGAATGACGGATAGCTCTGAAGGACGATTTTCCATGATCACTGAATTCGACCACAGTAGTGCATTTACTATGACCTAAATGTGCTGAACCTCTCTTCCTGATACATAATTCGCCAGTGACTGGCAATACTGACATAGTGGGTATAACAGGTGCGGCTTCGGATTCAACAGTGAGAATCATGAGGCTAATTGTATAATTACCTAATCCATACACTTCATTTTCTAGATCAGTTCCTATTCTAGTGGGGAGTCCCTCCTTATCAGGGTAACAGACGTCGAGCAGGACCAAGTTCAGGTTTCCCCAAACCCAACCCCCGTCAAAAACAGCAATATCAGGATCTAAGGAATTAATTATTTTAAACCATGCACCGCAGGAGCCATTGTGAGTGAACGGGTACGGAAAGAGGGGCAGAGCTCCCTTGTAATTCTGGTAGGGAGGGAGTCGGCCACATATCCAGTCTGTAGCATTGTTAGTTTGATGGGAATGATGTAGCATACTAATGAAAGTGTTGTTGCGCAGCGCGAGTCTGTAGGACAGTTCATGTGGAGGTAACTCACTAAAAGTGTGTTCAGCAGAGACATTGTAAACAGATTGTTCACGCCTGAAAATAGGGTAGTAGATAGGGAGAAGTATACTGGCAACTATGATCAGAAGACTTAGAAAAAACATTATTAACAATGTCACTATACAGTGACTACGCAGTGATTTACAATATGTACGTTTCTTGAACTCTCTCTCTCTATCTCGATCTAGGGGATACATGTCAGAAACTATTTAACCGATTCACCTAGGGGAGGACTTAAACAATTAAACTGTCTGACTTGCTAGATCGGAGTTTCGTTCTGTACTCCTCTTGGGGAGTTTGTTCTCGTTCGGGTGCTGTAAAGTCTCTTGGCTCAACACAGTCTTTGATGGGGGTGGACGAGTCTCGGTCTGGTTTCAGTTCATGGAATTTTTTCACATGACTCGTATGCACCCACCCCTTTCTTCCTTCGATCTTCACGGCGGTCCTCGTGGTGAGAAGGACGGTCTTCGGTGACTTCCAGCGGGGCTCCAGCGGACTCTTTCTATCAAAATTGCGGACCAATACTAGGTCCCCGGGACGGACATCATGTGGCTTTACATCAGTGTTGTCAGGGAAGGCTGCGGCAACCTGTGAACGACATGATTGGAGTGCAGACATCAAGGAGGCAAGGTAATCTGTCAACATATTGCAATCAACATCAGTAATTCTTTTCGGAATGGGCGTCCCCCACATATTCGGTGGTCTACCAAAAAACACTTCGTACGGGGATAGCCCTGATCTCGAATGGGCAACCATTCTCATATAGAATAGTGCCACTGGCAGGGCGACTATCCAGTCGACCCCTTTCTCCTGACATATTTTTGCAAGGCGGATTTTCAATGTCTGATTATGCCTCTCTACAAGGCCTGCGGCTTCGGGGTGTCGGACACAATGGAATTTCCACTGGTATCCTAGCAATAAAGAAACTTCTTTCATTAGTGCGGATGAGAATGGCTGACCGTTATCTGAGTACACGACACGAGGCAAGCCGTACCGTGGGAAAAATTCACGAACCAACTGCCTGGCAGTGGTCGGAGCAGTGTAATCTGGGACTGGGTATGCTTCGGTCCAGCGGGACAGAGCACAAACAACTACTAGAACATATTTAAATCCTCGACAACGGTCCATCTGGATATAATCCATCTGGAGGACTTCAAAAGGGTGATCGGGAGGATGAAATCCACCTTGCTCTACAGGGACGCTTTTACCTGGATTGAACTGACAACAGATCATGCAAGTACGCACTTTCTGTTTCGCTGCTGCTCGTAAGTGTTTATTGTTCCAAAGATTTTGTAAACTGTCTAACATCGCCTTCTCTCCTAGATGTGCTGGACTATGTGCTGTATTAATCATGACTTGAACCATAGAGTCAGGGAGAAACCATGTAGATTTTCCCTTCGTCATCCAACCTTGATCTGTCTGGATCCCTCCTAGTTCAATCCATTTCTTTATTTCTTCTGGGGTAGCATGTGTCTGAATATCAATAACATCTAGTGTGGGATCTCTGACTGTCATACAATGTGTCGGTCCTGTTGTCTTTGTCATGTCAGTTGTCTGAGTGTGAGTCAATGCTGTATGTTTTGCTGTCTGATCTGCCAGGTCGTTACCCTGGGAAACAGAATCTGTGACTTTAGTATGTGCTTTACACTTCATGACGGATATGCCTGAAGGCAGATGTATTGCTTCTAACAGTGCTTGAATGAGGGGACCATGTTGGATCTTGGCACCGTGAGAGGTCAGATAACCTCGTTCTTGCCATAACATGCCGAAGTCGTGTACAACTCCGAACGCATAACGGGAATCAGTGTATATGTTAACATTTCTGTTCTTGGCTAGAATACAGGCTCGGGTCAGAGCAATAAGCTCTGCCGCTTGAGCGGACAGGGTGTCAATACGATGTGTTTCTTTTACTTCGGTTTCAGTGGTCACTGCATACACGGCCACTAATTCTCCTGTACTTGTTCGCATGCATGAACCATCCACATAAAGTGTCAGGTCTGGATTTGTCAATGGAACATCTGTTAAGTCTCGTCGGGGCTTTGTTACTGCATTAATGATCTCTATACAATCATGCGGGGCTGGATCTGTCATACTTGTAGGTAACAGTGTTGCGGGGTTCAGAATGCTGCAGCGTCTGATTTCTATGTGTGGCTGGAATAGCGTTAATTCATAACCTGTCAGTCGTGCTATGGTCAAGTGCTGAGTCTGGGTTCTATTTAAAAGAACTTCTACAGAATGTGGAACTTGTACTGTTAACTGATGGCCTAGAACAATTGAATCGCTCTGTCTAATTGCTAGTGCTGTTGCTGCTACTGATTTTAAGCACGCAGGGAGTGCCTGGGCTACTGAATCCAATGTACTTGAAAAATAAGCGCAAGGCTTATGTGAACCTGCTTGATCTTGAGTGAGGACAGACAATGCTGTACCATCACGTTCTGTAACAAAAAGTGTAAACGGTTTGCTGTAACATGGTGTCGCTAAAACTGGTGCTTGGCATAATGCTTTCTTTAATTCCTCAAAGGCTTGTGTATGTTCCTGAGTCCAAGGGAGGACAGTCGAAGTCGCTGCCTCCTGCGTCGTTAACTGGATGAGTGGTTTAGCTAGAAATGCATATTGAGGAATCCATTGTCTGCAGTACGAGGTGAGGCCTATGAAGGCCCGCACTTCCTTTTGTGTCTGGGGTCGTGGCATATGTACAATTAACTGAATGCGATCGGGAGTGAGCTGTCTCCCCACTTTGGACAGCAAGTGACCCAAGTACACAACTTGCTGAACACAGAATTGTAGCTTCGAAGGAGACACCTTGTGTCCCTTGTCTGCCAGGAAATGTAAAACTGTCAATGATGCTTGTTCACATTCGGGCTCACGTCGTGCGGTGATCAGTAGATCATCGACGTATTGCAGTAAAGCGGTGTTAACTGGCATTTGAATACAATCTAGTTGTCTTTTCAGTGCTTGACTATAGATGCTGGGGCTTTCTGTGAATCCTTGAGGTGCGCGGGAAAATTTGAAACTTCGTCCATTTAAACTGGATCCGAAGAGATATTGGCTCTCCGGATCAATGGGTACACTGAAGAAAGCGTTCTTGAGATCAATTACAGTAAAGAACGTTGCTTCTGAATCAATAGCTGTCAATAGGGAAGAGATATCGGGGACCACAGGGTACTGTGGTACAATACATTTATTCAGCTCTCGAAGATCAATCACCAGCCGATATACTGGCGGTGCATTGGGATCAGTACGTTTAAGAATTGGAATGATGGGTGAATTACAGATATTGGAGTCGGTCTCTACGACTACTCCTTGGGCAATGAGCTCTTCAATGATTTCCAGTAAAGCCACTACAGCATCAGGCGGTAACTTGTATTGTCTGATTCGGGGTAGAACAACTCCTGTCTTGAGTGTAACACGGTATGGCGTGATATGCATACAACCTACATCAGTTGGGCCTTTTGCCCACAAGTAATCTGGTACATTTTTCAATCTGACATCGAATTCTCGCAACACATAATGACCCTTGAAATCCCGTAGAAAGAGTCTAACTCCCTCCGGGGAACAGCAGATTATAGCTCCTAGAGCCTTCAGCGTTTTAATTCCTAAAAATTTTCTGGGCATGAGTTCGTAAGTAACAAATCTGTAACTCGTGATAATGGACCCACAGCCAAAGGTACTGGTTCCGATACTTCATTTACAATAGGCTGTCCTGAAAAACCAAGGGAAACATTCTGTGAGCCTGAGAGGGGTGCCCCTGGGACTTCATTATGGCTGATTGTGGTGCGGCTTGCCCCTGTGTCAATTAAAAACTTTCTGTCTTTTCCCAATACTTGACTGTGTACATAAGGACCTTCTTGATCTACAGGAATTTCAATAAGAGGCAAGCCAAATTCCCTCTCTAGGCTGTTTCATGTATATCGGGGGTAATCTGGATATGCAGATTGGGCATACTGGTACATCTGTTGTGAAACTTGCTGAGTCGCGGCAATGGGCTGTGGTACTGCTACTGTCTGTGCTGTATGAGATGGGGCGTGCATAGGCTGTGTATTCTGCATGTGCTGCGCATTCTGGGAGGTCTGTTGCTGGACCTGATCTTGTCTAGGTGGATGTGGTCTTTCTTTAGTTTTCCCTGTTGCTATGTTATGTTTCAGAACTGGACATTCATGAACGTAGTGACCTGGCTGCTTGCAATAATTGCACGTTCCCTTAACGGGAGCTGTAGTGTGACTTGTCTGGGCCCCACCCTTTCTTTGACCGTCGGCTGGGACCGTCTGAGCTACTAACATTTTCATCTTTGTGTCTTTCATACGTTTCTGTTCTTGATCCTGTTCTTCTCTAATTCTATTCTGATGGTATTGTAACATTTGTAACATCTGGGATGGCGTATTTGCCTGCCAAGTACTTTCAACTTTGTACACTCTGTTTTTAACTAATGGTAGGGAGTTCTCGACTAATTTTGATACAAAAAGGTGCGGATATGATTCGCTACTTGGTTTTAGGCCACTATTAATAATGAAACATTTCTCGAATCTTGAATAGAAGTCACTAGTATCTTCATCATGTTTCTGTTTACAGGACGAGATGGCGTCCCAATCTTCCTTTCTAGTTGTCAATAATCTTGGCAGAACCTGTACTATTAAACCTGGTAATGCTTTAGTTCTGTCCCCAAGGCCTACCCCTGGGACACGTTTGCTTTCTTCGTCTTCTATTTCTGCCCACACAATCTTTTTCTCTCCCACCTCCCATTCCTTTTCTTTTAGTTTCTCGTAGATGCCCGTGGGCAGCAGTACCTTTAACATTTTCATAATATCATCATACGTGTAATCCCCCATCAGTAACATGTCTTTAAGCTCTCTGTGAAAACCTGCAGGGTCTTTATCATGGCTCGGGACTAGTTTCTTCATTTCTAACAGTTCTAACTTAGTCAGTGGCGTGTGTACATATACACGTTTCAAGGCATGATCCGCACCCATAACTGGGTGTACTTCTCGTAAAGGGTTCTGGCTTTCAATGCCACTCCCGCATTGCATGTGGTACATTTTCCTTTCTGGAGGCGGGGCCGGAACATATTCAGGGCTTATGAAAGTGTTATATCTATGTCGTTGTTCTATAATTATTTGTATTAACTTGGTACTGAAACCTCTCCATCTATCCATGAGTAGTGCTTCTAATGTTTCGTGCAAGGGACCTGGATCGGAATGTTGGTTTCTGTATTTCGTGAGGAGGTGCTGTATCATGTATACACCTGCTAATTTCTGTTCGTCTGGGGAAAGGTTCAGAAATGTCTGTGCTAAGGTGTCATCATTGTATATGTCTGGATTTTCGGCCCATAATATGGCTGACCGGGCTAGTTCTTGTTCATCCATTGAATTGAGTACATGGTACCCCATTCTTTCTCGTAGTCTTTTATCAGTCTCCTGGAACTGATGTTCAGAAGAGTTCGGATTTGTTAAAGCAGAGAGAAAAACTCTCTTGCTTTCTGGACGGATGCCTTTCCTAAGGTAAGTTCCCTTACCTACATACGCTATAGTATCTGGAGTCCTTTCTAGTTCTTCAAGTTCTTCTTCCTCCTCGGAGGAAGCTTTTTCTTTCTGGTGTACTGTTATCACTGCTTTTCTAATTTTCTTGTACATACTGGCTATGCAGGTCCCCTTGTCATGTTTTCCTTCAGCTATATTCTGACCCCACTTGTTCAGTGCATCTAATTCACTCTGATCTGTTCCAGGCCTGTCTCGTTCTCTTATTAGACAATTTATGAAAAATCGTAGTATCTGTGCTTGAACGTCAACTTTCTGTTTCTCCATAGCATCCTTGATACTGTCAGGGTCTTTCCCTGTCTGAACAAACTCATATATTCTATCTAGACGGTCCTTCATTCCTACATAGCATAGCAAGATATCAGTAGCAGATCTTAACCGTAGTGATGCCAATATCATTAGATCGTCTTTTCCGGGTACTGGATCATATCTCCAAACTGAAATGTTTTCTTTAAATGCATCAAGGCGGGGTGACCTGAACGTGAGAGGACTCTGCATGTCCCTGATATTGAATCTGGGTGTTAATGGCGGGGTCCGAAGGCCCGCGGTCGCACCTCCTGAAGCGGATGCTTGGGCATTATCTCCCTGTGGAGTCTGTATCTGAACTTGAATTTGTCTTTTAGTAGGATCAGGTAGACGTTGTTTCGGTAGGTCAATTTTGGGTGCGGGAAGTGGCGGGGCTGGCGGAACGGGGGAGGTCTGTCGTGGTACCGGCGGAACATGATCTGGGGGCGTATTACCACCCCCGTCTCTGTCGGTAGACAAGGTACGAACAGGCAGATTGGTGTAAGCTGGTGCTACATCCTCTAGATAAGAATTTAGGAATATGTCTTTAGTAGTCTTGTGCATTACTTTAGTCGGAACTAATGGTGGCGGTAAGTTTTTCGGTATTTCTGATAGGGCCTCAGGTGTACCCTCGGCCGCGAGATACATACCGTTTACGAGATTGTTTCGGGCACGGTCTATTTGTTCTGTTTTTACTCTGATCCCTTCAGTAACTAATTCGTTTTCTTGGGCTTTTTCTGATTCTTTAAGTCTGTCTTCTCTACGGAGTGCTTTCTCAGCACGCTTATGTGATTCCTTACGCCAGAATTCTATGGCGTCTTTCTGAGATTGTCTAGCTTTCTTTTTCCATAATACTTCTTCTACCTTCATGATGCACTCGGCATCCCATGTTCCGGTAACAGGCCATCTGTGTCTTTCGTCTAGGTGTTTAGTATAGTCGGCCCATAAGTCTAGATATAATATGGCATCTATGCCGTGTTTGTGGTACATAAAGTTACCTGGAGTGTCCCTAGGGGGAATAGGAATTTCTTCCTCTAGTATCCCTTTCCTAGTTCCTATCTGCTTTAGCTTGTTGAAAAACGGCATCTTGTTTACTTATTACTGAATACTCAATCCTTACTACCTAATACTGGATACAACTAGTTTATACAAGAAACACAATAATGCACATTAAAACGATCACATTCATACCACGACATTAATCACATGAAAAGATATTTGAGACATAGATGACTACCCTCTATACTGGATGTACTGCTCAACAGTACAGATACACTGGTGTAACAGTGCAGGATTTCAGAAATTCAGAATACTAGATATACTGCTAAACAGTACAGATACACTGCCTAAAAACAGTGCAGACCGGACTTGTGTACCCAAACCCGTCTTGATACGTCCCAGCAATGGTACTCACCGGGAAGCACGGAAACAGAAGGCCTCGGACAACTCGACTGGGCTGGACTCGACTCGGCTTGACTCCGGAAAACTTCGGAAAACTTCGGAAAACTGGTGGGCCTCTTGACACCTCGGACCTTGCTTCTTTCGGCTAGGCTCTGGTCGGGATCCTCCGCACTCCTCACCGCCTCGTCTGGGCACTGATCGCAGTCTTCGTCACCTCCGTGGGTCAGAGGGAGATGCAGGAAATCCTGCCGGTACGCTTAGGTTCCATCTAACTGATGGCAGGGGACATAGCTTGCAACGCACCAACCGGCGCGTGAGGTGGGGGAGGGGTCCCTATTCGGGCGCCAAAATGTCGTAAATATATAATTTACTCTCTTAATTTCTATGCAGGTAAGTACTTAATCAATAATAACTCAATCGGAAAGAAAGAAACCAGAGTCCGTGGTGTTAGAGTTCTTAGGGGTTTTATTCCTCAAAAAGGAATGGTCATGACCAAGATATCATGTTCTTCCCACCACTGGGGTGGAAGAAGGGATAGTAAGAGCGCGCTACATTTTATTGACAGTACATAGCTTATATACTTAATTCATGTCATAAGAAAAATGGTATAGTAGGCGTAACAGCTGAGAGAGGACAAGATAACAGTATACACGTGTTACTAGTACGTAATCAGAAGGCGTGGTCTAGGAGTGAACTGGAGGTGTGTGCTAGAAACGTCACGGATGGGTGTCACAAAGGGGTGGCAATAACAGAAATGTTGCAATGTCAGCAGAAATCGGAAGCTTGGATGCGCGCGCAGCTGCATGACGTGTGATTGACGTGAAACTGGAGGGGTGCAGGGACTTGACATTTACACTAACGGAAAGAGACAGAAGTCTGGCATGTCAGATCAACTTGTACTTCTATCATATCTGATATCTGATGTTTGGGAACCATATTATCTGGACGGAAAGGTCTCTAGGGCAGAAGCTATTCTATACTGACTGTGAATGCGTGCATATGCGCCTGAGTGTCTGCATGAGAAGCGTGGGGCACGGGGCCTTTCATGGAAGCATGGAGACAGAAGCTATGAATTACTTGCACGGAGACAGGTCGGCCCTTTGGCTCTGCAGCTGGGGAGGATGTTTACTGAAGCTAGTAGGCAGGAATGTATTTTCGAGGAGCGGAACAGATAACTCGAAGGTTATAGTCAGTCTTGGCAGAAAACAGGCTGAGCTGAGCGCGCTGGGCCGCGCTAGAAGTAAGTCAGAGTTCACGGGTACAGAAGCAGCCTGGGCTGAGGCTGTCAGAGTCAGAAGCCAGAAAAGAGGCTCGATGGCAGAAATTCAGGGCCTACTTTGCCAGGGCAGGAAAATATGTAAAGTACACTACAAAAAGACGTTGGCATAGCATACTTAGGAACGGGCTATTTAATCCATTCAGGGTGGATCTGAAAGAGGACAAGTTAACGTTGGACGCAAATGTATTTGCGTCTTCATAACGGACACAGGAGGGAAGTTACATGCACTTTAAGCTGGTACATGGAGTCGGTGGGGTACGCGCTAGGGAACACAACTTGACCATAAAAATTTATATTTCCTCAGTCCCACGGTCCGGTATTGGCCCCAGCTCAGTTTGATGTCCAGCACACAGGTGAGGGATACGTTCCCAGTGTGTCAGGAGGCAAGAGTGATTCCCGGCAAAATGTCTCCGACTGCGAGCGGAATCTTTCAGCCCACTACTGATCCTGAAAAGTAATTCTAACCATACTTACAGTGACTTGAATTACCCTCCATAGGCTAACATTGACTAGTTTCACTTGGAAATTCTTACTAGTGTGGAGTTTTGGAACTTAAAAAAATTCCTCTAAAATCCGCCGAACTATGAATTCCGATTTACTTACCTGCTATCAGGAGTGACCTCAGTGCTGCACCTTTCAGCCCACAACTGATCCTGAAAAGTAATTCTAACCATACTTACAGTAACTTGAATTTTCTTCCATAGGCTAACATTGACTGGTTTCACTTGGAAATTCTTCTAAGTGTGGAGTTTTGGAACTTTAAAATATTCACCTAAAATCATCCGAACTACGAATTCCAATTTACTCACCTGTTATCAGAAGAGAACCCAGTGCTGCATCTTTTAACCAAGCACTGACCCTGAAAAGTAATTCTAACTGTACTTACCAGTAACTTGTATTTCCTTCCATAGGAATCTATTGTCTGGTTTTCACCAGAAAAATTTCTAATTGTCTATTTTCAAAAACTAAAAAAAATCCTTAAAAATAGCCTGTATGACTTAAACACATTCTTTCAACTGTTTACAGGAGATGCACCAGTGCTGGATCCAGGATCCACCACTGAGTAAGAAAAAGTAATGATAACACTACTTACCTGCTAAGTGAATTTCCTCCCATAGAATATAGGATAACATTGGTGATTCTATGTGAAAAAATTTCAAAGTATCAACTTTTAAAATACAATAATATTCCTTAAAAATCACTACTGTAACTAAAACACTTTTACTCAAACTTTTACAGGAGATGTCCAAGGATTGAATCTAGGATCCAGTCCTGTGGTTAGAAAAGTAATCCATAAAGTAACTAATTGCATTTAACGAGAAAAATACATTGAGGTCAATGTTGCATTGTGTTTTTAATTGTGTTGCCCATTGCAACACCTGTAACTACTGTACTTAAAACTCTATTTCCTATTTGCAAAGTATTTAAACTAAAGTAATTCATTCTGAAGAAAGTATATTTTGTTATGTAATGTATAATGTAATTACAATGTAATTTAAAAAATAAAATATATAAAAATAAATTGTTTAATAAATGTAGTAAATCAGTATAAAAAATATAACAATTAATACATTTAAAAAGTGTCATTTACAAAACCTTCGAAATTCACTGAAAAAACACCGGTTTCAGGCCTGATATAGTTAGGAATTAGCATTTAAAAAACCTTTGAAATTCACAGAAAAAACCATAGGTTTCAGGCCAGATATAGTTAGGAATTGGCATTTAAAAAACCTTTGGGGGCGTGGCCAAGATGGCGGCAGAGTGGGATGTGCTTCCTTGTCCCTCCGGCGCCGCCTGACACTTAGCTTTGTGTATCGCCCTGCCTAGTGCCCATCCACGCTGGAAACGGTGTGGCCCTGTGTCCCCACGCTGTCCTGAGGCCACAGGAGGCCCTATTTTTGTGATCTGTGCAGCAACCGAGCAGATTTGTGCACTGCGGCCCTGATTGACTCCAGGCCCGGCGAGCATCGTGGCGAGGAGAGCGGAGGCCTGTGCCTGACAGAGCGGCGCCTTGGCCGCTGAGCGCAGCTGGCCCTGTGAATGCGGAGCGGAGTGTGGCGCTGTAGCTGGGGCGACAGAAGGGACGGGCAGCCGCTATTGAGCCCGGAGCCGTGCTGTTTGCTGTTCCGTGCTGCCAAGGAGGAGCTGGTGTGTACGGGGCTGCTCGGATGCCCACCGAGGCAGCGGTGGTTGAGACCCCCATGGGGCGGGCGTGTGCTCCCATGCCGCAAGGACCCGGGTGGAGGCCGCCTGCACTTCACGACCCGGCCCACATTGGAGAGAGTAGTAAGTTTCAATGGGGTACACCCTAAGAAACCTCTGACCTGGGTCAGTAAAGTTAGTTACAATAACAATGGTCAGAGTCTATCGATTCATTAGAACAAATAAATGTTAAACAAGCAATTGATCAGGTATAGAACAAAACAATGTTATATCCAAAGTGTGCTTATGTTATTTATTCATCAATTTCAGCACAGTATTTGACAGGTACCTGGTTCAATTCAATGGGTATCTAGACACAAAAAATATCATTACATGCAGACAAAAGAAATATAATTATTCAATGTACATCATTGAATCATATATACGCCAGTGGACATTAGTCTCATATGAATATGCCACTTAAGAGCTTCAATTGAAGAAACAAGACGAACGTTTTACACCAATTATCTACATGAACGTCGCGCTCAAAGTGATAGAAATAGGGTAACAGTTAGGTGGGATAGGTGTGATGGGGAACACGTGAGGACTGGGTAAAGGTGGTTGTGACTAGAAACAATCACAGTGGGATAAAATAAACCCTTTACAGTCTGTAGTTAGATCTGAAGTTCCAATATGCACATATACATAGGATTCGTGTTACTCTGTTGATTAATTCTATGATTGGCGAACGGTTGTGATCAGATCACAACCGATCTAACTACAGACTGTAAAGGGTTTATTTTATCCCACTGTGATTGTTTCTAGTCACAACCACCTTTACCCAGTCCTCACGTGTTCCCCATCACACCTATCCCACCTAACTGTTTCCCTATTTCTATCACTTTGAGCGCGACGTTCATGTAGATAATTGGTGTAAAACGTTTGTCTTGTTTCTTCAATTGAAGCTCTTAAGTGGCATATTCATATGAGACTAATGTCCACTGGCGTATATATGATTCAATGACGTAAATTGAATAATTATATTTCTTTTGTCTGCATGTAATGATATTTTTTGTGTCTAGGTACCCATTGAATTGAACCAGGTACCTGTCAAATACTGTGCTGAAATTGATGAATAAATAACATAAGCACACTTTGGATATAACATTGTTTTGTTCTATACCTGATCAATTGCTTTTTTAACATTTATTTGTTCTAATGAATCGATAGACTCTGACCATTGTTATTGTAACTCACATTGGAGAGAGGTGAGGAGCAAGGGGGCAGCTCTCGGAAGACCTGGGACTCGATCCGCAGACCGGCGCACGGGGCGGAGCGGGGCCTCGCAGGTGGAGCTGGTGCTGGGGCCCCGATACTGGGGGTGTGTGCCGTCTTTCTCTCCCGATCCCTGCTGCCCTTTGGACTCGGTGGATGGGGACTTTGTTGGCTGGACGGGTCTGGCTGCCCTGGGAGTCACGCGGTGCTGGGAGTGGGCCCTGACATCAGCAAGTGGCTTCCCCAACCCCTAGAGGCCCACGGACCATGGCTCTGCTTGAACGACTGGAGGTGGCCTTACGGGGGGGCTGGGCTGATATCGACCCGCACATCGGTGGGGGGGCCCTCTATTCGGGCGGTTTGGGGGTAGCTGCTTCCCTGCGCAGGCCTGGATGAAGCCTGGTGGTCTAGTAGCCGACTTACCCCCGGAGCCCTGGTGCAGCAGTGGAGTGCTGGTTGGGACGGACAGCAGAACCTAGCACATTGTTGACTTGCACAATAGCTGTGGGCTGTGGTGACGCATGCCCCCCGTTCGGCGGAGTCTGGGAGTGTGTTTGGGGCCTGCCCTTGGAAAGACCCCTGCAGTGGTGTGCCTCTTGACCCTTGCTTGTGGATTGGGGCCTGTGAGATTTGTGCGACGGGGTGTAGGGGGGCCACCCACATATTGTGACCGGGTGATCGGGGAGGGCTTTTGAACCTGCCTTTCCAGTGCTGCTCCTCTCCCCCTGGAGATCGGCTACTGTGGCCTGGGAAGATGACTGGGCCTCTGGGACGCTGCTCGAGGCACTGGGCGAGTGGTGGTCCTGCTTTCCACCCCCTGGGGGGCGAGAGGCCTTGGAGGTCCTTTGCAGTGCTGAGCCTGCTTCTGGGGGCGAGCACGTGGGCCCTCGGCCTGGACACCTGAACATTGGCTGTGCCTCTGCCCTTGTTCTGTGCATTGGGAGGCGGGCCCCTTCAAAGGCCGGGATGGTGGTGGCCAGAAATCGGAAGGATAAACCCCCAAGGATCTACCCCAGAAGGTGGCGGGCCGTCTACCTCTCAGCCCGCTGACAAATCCCTGGGCTCTGAAGATAGTGACAAAATTACAAATTGTCCCCGTAGGAATCCATTTACACAATATTCTTCAATCAATTGTCGTCACAACCGTGATCATGAATTTGTAAAGCAGCAAGGAAATTGAAGTTATTAAGAACTGTTATTTTATTTTGTTTTTATCAAAAAAGTTTTTTATGGCAACAAGGAATACTACACAATATATACACTTTTGGTTGTAGTATTAGACACCTTTTGTTTTTTAGCATAGGGAACGCATTACCATGCAAAACAATAGTAATTATTACAAACTTCATTCATTGTAACAAACATTCCAACAATGAAACCGATAAAATGGTGTCGTGCGTCGACGTTTCGGTCCCTCGTTGGTTACATAGAATCCATCGGACCATCATCAGGACTGGTTGCCCATATATATCAATCAACCTCCAGCCGGAGGTGATGAAGACTAGGATAAGTTTTAAGTAGTTTTAACCAATATGGCCCACTCTCAAGTGAGTCTGAGCTCAACGTTGTAAATACAGTGGTATGTTCAACAGCGACAGAGTCACTACTAACGTAAAGTACGTGATTCAATCCGAATTCCAATTCAAACAAATGCACCAGGAACGACTTCCCAACGTGATGCAGGCATCCTGTAAACACTTCGACTGCAGCGCTTGAGTCACTGGTCGAGGAGCGTAGCGTTACTGTCTATCCTTCGGTCAGTTGCAAATGCGAGTGCAACTGACCGAAGGATAGACAGTAACGCTACGCTCCTCGACCAGTGACTCAAGCGCTGCAGTCGAAGTGTTTACAGGATGCCTGCATCACGTTGGGAAGTCGTTCCTGGTGCATTTGTTTGAATTGGAATTCGGATTGAATCACGTACTTTACGTTAGTAGTGACTCTGTCGCTGTTGAACATACCACTGTATTTACAACGTTGAGCTCAGACTCACTTGAGAGTGGGCCATATTGGTTAAAACTACTTAAAACTTATCCTAGTCTTCATCACCTCCGGCTGGAGGTTGATTGATATATATGGGCAACCAGTCCTGATGATGGTCCGATGGATTCTATGTAACCAACGAGGGACCGAAACGTCGACGCACGACACCATTTTATCGGTTTCATTGTTGGAATGTTTGTTACAATGAATGAAGTTTGAAATAATTACTATTGTTTTGCATGGTAATGCGTTCCCTATGCTAAAAAACAAAAGGTGTCTAATACTACAACCAAAAGTGTATATATTGTGTAGTATTCCTTGTTGCCATAAAAAACTTTTTTGATAAAAACAAAATAAAATAACAGTTCTTAATAACTTCAATTTCCTTGCTGCTTTACAAATTCATGATCACGGTTGTGACGACAATTGATTGAAGAATATTGTGTAAATGGATTCCTACGGGGACAATTTGTAATTTTGTTATTGATTATACCCAGTCCTTGTGGGATTATTGGGTGGCTCTGTCTTATGATACTGAAGATAGTGAGGCGCCGGCGACCAAGGCCTTCATGCTAGAATTGTTCTCTGCCATGCTGATAATGCTTGACTTGTCGGCGGCCTTTGACACCGTCCCCCATGAGGGTCTGCTTGGCAGACTTTATGAGATCGGTCTGAGGGGGACGGTGCTAAGCTGGTTTACATCTTTTTTGGCTGGCCGCCGACAAACGGTCTGGGCCTCTTTTAGCTCTGCTGAGATGCCGCCATTGGGAGTCGGAGTCCTGCAGGGCTCTGTGTTGAGCCCGACTCTCTTCAACATCTTTATGACCCCTCTGGCGGCATTGGCTGAGTCTTATGGGGCCCAGATCGTATCCTATGCCGACGATACCCAGCTGCTCTTTACCTGTGGGAAAGGAGAGGATTTTGATGGAGAGAGTATCCGAGAGTGCCTTGGGGCTGTTTTCAAATGGCTCCAACTGAACAGCCTCAAGTGCAACTCAGATAAATCTGAGGTACTCTTCTTCGGTTGTCAATCCGATCCAGACTGGCAGCTATGGTGGCCCGCGGACATGTCTCCTCCAGTGCGATCGTCTCAGTAGGCTAAGAATTTGGGGATCAAAATTGTCAACGGCCTGACTTTAAGATCTCAGATCCTTGCCCTCACCGGCACCTGCTTTGGGTTCCTCCGTATGCTTCAGAAGTTTTTCCCTCTGCTATCCGAGGACCATAGGAGAACTACTGTACAGGCCTTAATCGGTTCAAGATTGGACTACTCCAACATCCTTTATCTTGGCCTGCCGGAATATCTCCTGCAACGGATGCAGGTGGTCCAGAATGCGGCAGCGCGAGCCATTTTTGGCCTGCACAGGCGAGTCAGAGTTTCTGGCCTGTTGCAGTCTCTTCATTGGCTGCCTATCTGGAAGCGGATAGTTTTAAAGCCTTAACTCTTGCACATAAGGCCCTTTATGCCTTGGGGGCTAAATACCTTCAAAGGAGGCTCACCTTTTATCGTCCGTCACGATCTCTGAGATCAGAGTCGATGTTTCTTGCCATTGTCCCTCGTGTGAAAAAGGCCCGTATCGGAGGTCGCTCCTTTATGTCTCGGGCTCCACAGCTGTGGAACTCGTTGCCCCTGACACTGCGCAGTACCTCAAATCTGCTGGCCTTCAGGCAGGGCCTGAAAACTTGACTTTTTGCTTCTTAGACTCCCTCTTAGGGCTGATCCCGTTTTTCTTTTAATGTCTGTGTTGTGTTTGGCTTTTTTCAGGTTGTCAATAAAGCGCCGGGACACTCTTTTGAGTAGCCGAGCGCTATAAAAGACATAAATAACATAACAAATAACATAACATTAAGGAGGACATTTTAGAGCTCCGCTCACAACTTACGTCAGATCTGCGCGAGATGAGGCATGATGTGGACGCTGTGGGGGAGCGGGTGGCCACCCAAGAGGAACATGACCTGGGAACGGCGGAGGACATCCATCAACTCCAACAAGATGTGCTCTGCCTCACGGAGCAGCATCTAGACCTCCAGGCACATGCCAAGGACTTGGAGAATAGATCTCCGCAGAACAATATTAGAATTAGGGCGGTTCCGTGGACAGGAGAGGGGAATGACCTACGCGAGTATGTATGGGCACTTTTCCGCCAGATTCTTGGTGAGGAGGAGGTCTAGGACATTCAATTGGATTGTGTCCATCATGCCGGTCTGCCACGTGGGGCAAGCATTACGAGACTAATGGGAAAAAAATGTATTCCTTTCAGTAATTCCAATGACAGTTCTGCGGTCCTGTTAGTAAAGTCACATTCATTGTGTCCTTCGACACCAATTTCTACTTAACAAGAAGTAAGATTTGTTTTGGTCTCTAGGTGTGGAGGTGAAGGTGGTGTTTCACTCATTCATCTGTGCATATCTGTTTTTCCTGCACATTTATGATTCATGTCACTTTTGAATAGCTCTGAATTATTGTTCCTTCTGCACACGGTTCTTTCCTGTATAAATGTCTCCTGTTTTTGGGATGTAACATTGTTCTGATTATCGATATGTTGAAATTGATAATAGATTGTATTGTATTTACATAGGGGGCCTTTCCGGCATAAATCAAATGTCCTGATGATGGTCTTATAGACCTATGCTGCAAAGACCAAAACGTTGACCTCTCCATCATATCCAAAGAAAAAGGATTTCTTGAGGAGTAACATTTATTGATTGTTGGTTTCAGTTGCTCTCTTTTACTTTAGAAGCTGATGTATTTTATGAACTGCTTTGCTCAATTGATTTAGACATCTATTCATGACTTGTTGCTATTGATCTATCTCCTGTTCATATATGCCCTTGAATTCATGTTTTAAATATGAAATTTACAAATATATATTTTTTCAATACAACTAGGATCTTCTGTGTTCTCTTTACCGATTATTGCATTTGATTTTGTTGTCCTGTGGACACATTGGAGTTTGATCTTATGACTCACTTACTGGTTTGAATTGAAAAATAGTTAAGTCATATCACAAATAAAATCACTTGTATATTTCTTCACACGATATTGTTTATTGCTCTTGCGGCACAAGTTCTACCTCTGTGGGGACAAAGGGGGAAGGATGCTTGCACACAGGTTGCGGGCGCGCACTCAATTAACCACTATCCAATCCATTAGGGACCTTCAAGCAACTGAGCAAACCACAGATGCCGCCATAGTGGATACCTTTTGACAGTTCTATCAGGCCTTATATAGGAGGGAGGGCGCAGCCTCTGGGGGAATGGTGGACTATCTGGCGTCTTGCGGCATTACGCCCCTCTATCGGGAGTCGGCAGAAGCTTTAGACTCAGCGATCTGCATCGAGGAGGTCATATCTGATCTCGCGGTTGAAGGTAGCTAAATCTCCAGGGCCAGATGACTTCTCTGCCATATTTTATAAAACTTACTGCGTGGAGCTGGCTCCTCTTTTAACCCGCCTTTTTAATTCCTTTCTTGATATGGGTGCGGTGACTCCGTCCATGGCTGAGGCGGTGATAACGGTCATTCTTAAACCTGGGAAGGACCCTAAAGATTGTGGTTTGTATAGGTCGATCTTGCTGCTCAATATTGACGCCAAATTGTTCGCGGGCGTGCTAGCTGCGAGACTGAGCCCCTTAATGGATGGAGTTATTGAGCCGGATCAAGCGGGATTTATCCCAACTCGGCAAGGGGGGATAATACCAAGCGGTTGCTCCACCTCATGGATTTGGTTCATCGCTTTTGGACTCAGGCCTTCTTGCTCTCTATCGATGCGGAGAAGGCCTTTGACCGTGTAGAATGGGACTATCTGTTCCTGTTCTGAGGGCATTCGGGGTGGGGGACAACTTCCTACGGTGGGTCCAGTGCCTCTATGCGGCCCCTAAGGCGGCAGTGCGAGTGAATGGCTGTGAATCAGCCCTTTTCCCCATTACTAGGGAAACGCGACAGGGATGTCCCCTTTCCCCGTTGCTCTTTGTGCTCTATATGGAGCCCTTCACCCAGCGCGTTCAGTACAACATCGGTATCTCCGGGATCAAGTTTGGTGCTGATACTCATAAGATCAGCCTGTATGCGGACGACGTCATTCTGTCATTAAACCAACCTCACTCCTCCCTGCGGTGTATGTCGGAAGAACTTCTCGAATTTCAGAAGGTAGTGGGCTTTAAAGTTAACTTCTCAAAATCACAAATTCTTAACATCTCCGTCCCTGTCGCAGAAGTACAGGATCTGCGGGAAGACTGTCTTTCAGTGGGTGCATTCCGACATTCCATACCTGGGCATCCGACTGTCCCCATCTATTGCTAAAACTGTGTCCCTTAATTATAGCTCGCTTGTTGAACATGTCGCCAAAGCCCTTTCAGACTGGTCCCGTCTCAATTTGGCCTGGTATGGGTGGTTGGCTGCAATAAAAATGACTGTACTGCCAAGTATACTGTATCTCCACCAAATGCTACCTTTGAATCCCCCACCGGGCATTCTGCGGAAGCTAAAGGGGCTCCTCAATAGGTTTTTATGGAACAATAAGCGGCCGCGGCTGGCATTGTCCATAGCTACTACCCCAAATGGTGGCGGGTAGGCTGGGCTTTCCTTTGTTGACGGCGAACTTTCAAGCGTCCTGTCTTCGTTACATCGTAGAATGGAACAGGCCCCTGTCTAGCAAACATTGGAACTTTATGGACCAAACGGTGGCGTTTTGTAACATATGGCAGGAGTTGTTGTTGCCGCGCAAGCATAGGGCATGGGGTCTTTATTCTTCCCCGGTGACTTCCCGGACCCTAAAGGCATGGGACCAGTTGGCGCAGCGCAAGGGTTGGACTACTTTACCCTCCCCAATGACACCTATCACTGATAACCCGGACTTTCCACCGGGATACGCGTCTCCAGTCTTCCATCGATGGCGAGAGGAAGGCTGTAAGAGGGAGCTCCCTCTTTGAGCTGGATGGCCTGATTCAGTTTGCCCGGTTATGTACAGAATACTTCCAGCTGCCGGAGGCTGACACTTTCAAATATTCGCGGGTGGCGCATTGGGTCACCCAACCAGCCAATGTTGCCTCTATGTCTCGGCCCTTGACGGCGTTTGAAAAATGGTTAGTCTGCAAGAAGGACGACCGCAAGATTATCTCGGAGCTATATGCAATGATTCTGCTCCCTCCCAAGAAGCAGCGTGCGAAAGTGCAAGTTTACTGGGAAACGGAGCTGGGGCGTTCCTTGACGTGAAAGGAGTGGATGCACATTTTCTATCACGCACATCACACGGCTTCCAACACTGCGGGTACCTAGATGGCCTACAAAGTGGTGGCCTATTGGTATTATACCCCAGGGCGCGTCAAGGCATGGGATGTTACGAAGTCAGGCTTCTGCTGGCGGGGGTGTGGCCATTCAGGGACACTGGTGCACTTGCTGTGGCATTGCCTGAAGTTGGGGAAGTATTGGAAAATGGTATCGGATGAGTTAGATGATGCGTTTCAGATTACATTCTCCAAGATGCCGGAGCATGTGCTGTTGGGGCTACCCCACCCTAAGTTCTTTCCCTTGCCCTCGCTGAGGGGTAGACAGGTTGCCTTGGCTTTGCTGGCTGCAAGGCAGGTTCTATTGGTGCAATGGGGCTCCCCGGCCTTACCCGACCCCCGAGATTGGATTCAAAGGCTTTGGCACATTTTAGCCATGGAACGGCTCTCGCTGGGCATGGATGGGAATGGCTCTGAATATGCAAAGCTCTGGGGTCCGTTCTTACAACTCCTTTCTAAAGACCTTCGAGAAGTGACATGTCGAAGTATCTAAAAATCCTGCAACTCATTCCTTTAGAGCCTAATGGGTTTACGTCTGCTGTTTGAGTGCTGCTTGGTAGATCTGGCGGAACCTGGAGAGTGAAGGTTGTAGGTAGAAGCTGATGGGGAGCGGGGTGGGAAGGGGGGCGTTGTCAGGGTGGAGGGGGGTTGGGGGGTCTTTTCTTTTTCCTGTTTGTTTTCTTACAAAAGCAGTGGTTATAGCTCAGACGGGGATGCTCATAGAGCTTATTCATCTACGCGGGGTCGCCCTCGGGGGTGTAGGTCCAGACGCTGTGTCATTGCTGTGAGAGTGTGCCCTGCCGGAAAGTTGATGTCGGCAGCTGGGCTGTGTACCAAGATGCTTTCCCGCATAATAAAAATGATTGACTCTAAAAAACCTTTGAAATTCACTGAAAAAACCATAGGTTTCAGGCCTGATATAGTTAGGAATTAGCATTTAAAAAACCTTGGAATTTCACTGAAAAAAACGTAGGTTTTAGGGGTGTTATAGTTAGCTGGACATTTCACTCGTACAAAACCATTGAAACTCCTCCGATATAGTTAGTTGTCCTAATTATATCTTGCGCGCCCGCAATCCACTGCTGATGATGTCACATATTACACCATTCATGACATGGTCAGTGACATCACTGATGACATTTCATATGACATCACTGATGACATCATCCACGTGACAATCAGATACACCTCATCATACACTAGTATAACCTTTCATCACTCACTGTAAAATACAGAGTACCATATTTGAATCCATTGACACACCAATACAAGTTTCTAAAAACCCACTTAGTGAACCCTAGATCTATAAACACATCTAAACACTTACCTACAGATTCAGTCATACATGCAGTCATCAATGATCAATAGCTATATCGACATTACACACCAGCACACATCCTATTCACTTATGAAGTCATCCTATTCACTTATGCAAACAATGGATCATACTTACATTTACTTAGCTATACAATTATACAAACACCACTTTATCTATCCATAAAGATAGTAACTTATACTTAGTGTGTTATAAAATCACTATTATAAGTATACAGTTAGCCATACAGTCACGTATACAATCACTGAGTCTTATGTATACTTATTTATAAACAACAACTCGCACATACATTGCCTTTTATTTTTCTACTTTGTTGGACATGTACCATTGAGAGAGATATTTTCTCATCACCACACCCATAAAGATATTCACTCATCCAAACAACTGTTATAACATGTAGTCTTAACGTCATTTACCTACTAAATCAACTATTCTCACATCTTTGGGCAGTCACACACCTCCCACCGAACCACAAACACATTCACTCTGCCATACAAATACTCAGTTAACTAATCAATAACTAATATAGAATTTCAAATAGCTAGTAACCAACTGGAGAAGTAGTTTACACGACAACTGACAAAGTGATACAGATGTTCACACAATTTAGTCACTATTTAGTGAGACACTTTAAATTAGTCAAGTAAGCAGTCAATCACACTGCTACTAAATCCTTCATCCAGATAGCTATATTTATAGATCCACTCATTCCTCAATGCAAATTGCTATATATAATACATATTTAAACAACGAAGCAAACCACATTCACTGGCTTGAGCCCCCCCACACAGGTTTTTTATTTTATTAATTTCAAAAAGAAACCCTGGGGGATGGCGGTCCCTTGGGCTGCAGGGGGGCCGTGAGACCCCTGTATACCTCATGTAAAAGCCCCGGGGGGGTGGCGGTCCACGGGGCTGCGGAGGCCATGTGCCCCCCTGCTATAATACATACTTTGCCCCAGGGGATGGTGGTCCCCGGGGCAGTGTGGAGGGGATTGGGCCCCCCACACTTTATTTGTGTAAAGCCCCCGGGATTTGCCCCCCGTGGCTAATTAGCCTTAAAGCGTGGGAGCCATGCTTCATTTTTTGGGGGGATCAGCAGGGTATGTGTATCCAACACACATCCCGTGATTTAAAAAATATATTAAAACATTTGGCCTAGGGGATCAGGCTATTTCTCCCCTGCCCCCTTTTCTTGTTTTTCACGTTTCTTTTTCTGTTTTCTTGTGCCTCGGTTCCACTGAGGCACAAGATGGCTGCCAACACTTCCTGGTTTGGAGTGTCGACAGCCAATTAGCATAAAGCTTGTGCTCGGGAGGATACGCGTACGGTACTTTGTCTATAAATATATCTATGATTTTACTTTTGATCTTCTCAGGAACAACTGCACGGATTTACACCATTTAACAAAAAGCGTAAACTGCGAACCAAACTCTACCTTTTTGCCAAATTTGGTGTAATTCCGTTCAGCAGTTCGGGCTGTAACCTCACTTAAAGGTCCTAATGGAAAATTGAATGGTGAAAACATGTTTTGGGACCCCCCTTTTTTCTCGGGCCCCACTTGACGAATCACCCTGAAACTCGTAGGATAGGAGCGGAGTGCCCCATATTCTTTGAGAATTTCGCGAAGATTCATCAACCGGCGTCAAAGTTATTCCGAATAGAATGTTGCGGATTTCCTATGGAAAGTAGGTCCTAACTATAACTACATTCTGGCGACCGTTTATTCACTGAAAAAAACATGGGTTTCAGCCACATTATAGTTAGGAATTAGCATTTAAAAAACCTTAGAAATTCACTGAAAAAACCATACCACTTCAATTAATAAAACCAGTTCATCCACCTTGCTTTCCACAGTTCCTATATCACCAGAAACACGTTTTGACTTTGAACAGATCTGACACTATTGTGCTTACCACCTCTACACACTCTGCCAAATTAGCACATCTTATTGCATTTCCAGCTAATTGCTGGGTGGTTTTTAAAATCAGACACCTGTGTGCTTGATTCACATCTAACACAAACTGTTTTAGAACCAGCTTCAAATTGACTTCTTTTTCTGTTTCTATTATTAACTGGACTGGGTGTTTTGCTATAACTATTAACTTTGGCAGTTTGACTAGGGTGTAACTCTAGATGTGATGTTTTGAGTCTTTCTAAGGACACTCAATGCTCTTGGGTGTATCAGTACTGTTAGCCAAACTGGGATTCTTGCAAGCCAAACGTTGTTGTTGAACTTTTTAACAATTATTCCTAGGCACTATTTTATCTGTTATTAATTGTGAAGAAAAATCTTGAAACTCACAATAAGAGGCTCACACTTTCAGTGCTGTTATGTGGGTGTTCTCTGGTTAAAAAGATATGTCTGCGCACCACCAAATTAACCTTGCCTCCAAAATCATTTGCAATTGTTTGACAGCAATTTGAAACTCCTCTAATGAAGCATCATCTTCACCTGATGTAAAGTCTGATAAATTATCAAAAACCTTTTGACTTACCACACCTAGATAATAATACAAAGGCTTCTCTTCTGATCAGGTTTGAACTTTGCCCTATCAAGAGCACCAAGGCAAGCATTGATTCAGCTGAACAAACCTATCCACTTAAGTGTGGGTTTTCCAGGTTCCTGAAGAAAAGTAGCTGGAGGTGTGACTATTTGCACCATGGACAATATAATACATTGAAGAGCAATTTTAAAATAGACAATAATATGCTAAATAAATTGTCACAAGAAATAAATACAAGCATTGTTGTGATCTTCACAGTCAATTTATCATAAAAATGCAAATCGCTGTGGGAGTCTCTAGTCAATTGCACGAAATACATGCAAACCATTGTTAAAAAACCTAGTTTGATGTATTTTCCAAAACCACATTCTAAACCAAAATTTACACAAGTGCAATTCGCTGTAGCCTGACCATAGATAGATTCTCTAAATCTGTTAAGTCTGAAAAAGTGTGTAAATTGTTGGAAAGAGTTCTGAAAGTGTCCAGTAGATCTGCAAAAACATGCAAATCGCTTTAAATTGTGCCCAAAATACATTAACCAGTACCAAAGACCTCACTGCTGATGATGACAGCCGTTTAACCAAATAGTCAAAACTTCTGAAATCAGCTGAATCTGGAAAAACAATGTTCCCGGGCCTCAACTAATACAACATTACCACTTTCAGTACCAGAACACATGTATCAACTGTGTACAGTGGACATGTGCATAGCCATTCAAAATGGCCGCAAAAATGTGTAGTTTCCATGGACAGTTAGAGTTAATATCCACCCCAAACATCTAAAATGGAAACCAACGCCACCTATATAATCCTTAAATTTACACAGTCAATAGAACTGGTAGAGAAGACGCATAGGACCGGGTGCACCCCACTCACAGTAAGCACTTTTTAAAGATGAGCTTTTTATGTACCCGGTACTCGGCTGTGATGCAGCCACTTTGTCGAAATATATAGTAGGATTTGCTTCACTCCACATGTTGTTGTGGGGATTCTGATCATGAACAGAACTGTACTTGGAACCATAGAACATTAATATGTATGGATTGAGTCAGTATCAATGAGTCCAAGTCTGGCTAGCTATAGTGCCTCACTTGCCCTCCTAACATTTGCAGAGAAACAGCTGAATTGGTACCCCAGAACACAGCACTCTCGACCTTCTCAGGGATCGTGGTAACACACCCTTTCACTCTCTTCCTCATACTTATCCACAATAAGATAACCAAGAGACATGAAGGAAGTTTAGAATATTTATTTATGCTATTGTGTTCTGAAATGCAGTATATATGCCACAAGTTGAATACAAATACATCCCAAAACTACTGTTAGCATGATTACTAAACCATATACCATGACAAGCCCTGTCATGTTATAGGACAGAGCAGCCTTAACCCCCCTTCCCTGCTACTAAAGCTAAATGATTATAGCGACCGCTGAGCCTGTTCCAGGATAGGTCGCCCCCACGCTCCAACGCTGCCTGCTGCCGCTACCTTCTAGGTAGCCCCCACGCTCCTGTTTTTTTCGCCTTCTGTTTCTGCCTCGGGCGACCCAGCCACCGCTGAGCTGCCCGCCCGTCCCAGTCTATTCCCGCCCCTGCCATCCCATTCGCCGGCTGCTCCCGCCACCCAGCTGACCCTCCCTCCCGGCTCCTTACTAATGAAGCCCACGCGTACGCGTAGCGTTCACGCACAGCGGGCGCGCCGATTGTGCGCCGAAGGCGCGCCAAAGGCAAGCCCGTCTGCGCCTGTCTGCGCCTGGCCCGCGCCCAGCGCTAGGACCCCTGGCTCCCGCTGATGCAAGACTACCCGACGGACCTACGATGCGCCACCCTCAACGCACTCAATGCGGGCCGGAACCCTGCCTGATACCAAGCCACCCCGAAACGCACCCACGGACCCTTCACCTGCAAAGCCTGCCGCTTCACCTGCCTCTGAACCTGCACCGCACCCGCCAAGCCGAGCACCAGCAGCAACCACCTCAAGTGCATCTTGCTCAACACCCGCTCCGTCCACAGACACGCCGTGGAACTCTGGAACCTCCCCTACACAACTTCACCAGACGTCGCCTTCCTCATGGAAACCTGGATGAACGCCTCCTCAGCCCCGACATCGCCATCCCAGACGGGTACAAGATCACCAGGAGGGACCGCATCAACCAGACCGGAGGAGGCATCGCCATCGTACACAAGAACACCATCCGCATCACGACCAACTCCGAGGACACCCTCACCACCGCTGAACACCTCCACTTCCAGATACACACCGACCCCAAGACGACCCTCAGAGGCACCCTCATCTACAGACCCCCAGGACCGCGCACACAATTCAGCGAAGACATTGCAGACTTTATCAGCCCGCACGCCCTCCCCTCTGCCAACTACATCCTCCTAGGGGACTTCAACTTCCACCTGGAGAACAACAACTACACCAACACCACCACCCTGCTGGACAACCTCAACAACCTCGGACTCAAGCAACTGGTGAACACCCCCACCCACTACACCGGACACACGCTTGACCCCGTCTTCTCCTCTAGGAAGCACATCTCCTTCAGCCACTCCACCGGACTTCATTGGATGGACCACAGCTGCGTCCACTTCAGCTTCAGGAGAACCACGACCCACCACCACCACCCGCAACAGGCTCCTCGCAGGAGCTGGAACAAGATCACCGCCGGCCAGCTCACCACCTGCCTCAGCCGGAACCCTCCCACCAGCACAACGGACCCCAACGAAGCAGCCATCAACCTCACACAGTGGATCACCAACTGCGCAGACAACCTCGCACCACTGAAAACCCCTCCCAGCAGACCCGACAGCAAGAAAGCCTCCTGGTTCACCGACAAACTCAAGAACTCCAAGAAGAACTGCCGCCCCCTCGAGAAAGCCTGGAGCAACAACCAGACGACAGACAACATGACTGCCCTCAAGCACGCCACCCGCAAACACCACCAGCTGATCGGCACCAACAAGAAGATACAATTCAAGGAACAACTGGACAACAATGCCCACAACAGCAAGGAACTCTTCAGCATCGTCAAAGAGCTCTCCAACCCCACCGCCGGAAACAAGGACATCACTCCCTCGCAAGACCTCTGCGACTCACTCGCCTCGTTCTTCCACAGTAAGATGCCGACATACACAACAGCTTCGGCGCACAGATCACGCACCCAACCACCGAGCCAACGCCCCCCACCACCACCCTCTGTGCCTGGACTCAGGTCAGCACCGAAGACCCCACCCCCGTGATGAACTCCATCCACTCCGGATCATCAACTGACCCCTGCCCCCACCACATCTTCAACAAAGCCTACTCCATCATCGCACCCCAACTTTGGGACATCCTCAACACCTCCTTCAACACCGCCACCTTCCCGGAGAGCTGGAAGCACGCCGAGCTCAGCGCCCTCCTGAAGAAACCAACAGCGGACCCCACCGACCTCAGGAACTACCGTCCCATCTCGCTCCTCCCTTTTCCTGCCAAGGTCATCTAGAGGACCGTCACCAGTCAGCTTGCCGCCTGATGAACAGATCCCTCGACCACTCGCAGTCCGGCTTCCATGTCAACCACAGCAACGAGACAGCCCTCATCGCAGCCACAGACGACATCCAATCCCTGCTCGACAACGGGGAAACAGCGGCCCTCATCCTCCTGGACCTCTCCGCAGCGTTCGACATGGTCTGCCATCGCACCCTAGTGCAGCGCCTCAACAACATCGGAATCCAAGAGAAGGCACTGGAATGGATCATCTCGTTCCTCACCGGAAGAACCCAGAGGGTCCGCCTGCCCCTGTTCAGATCTGAGGCCACCGAAGTCATCTGCGGCGTACTACAAGGATCATCACTCAGCCCCAGACTCTTCAATGTCTACATGAGCCCCCTCGCAGCCATCGCACACCAACACAACCTCAACATCATCTCCTACGCTGACGACACCCAGCTGATCCTCTCCCTCACAAACGACCCTGCCACCGCCAGAACCAACCTACACAAAGGGATGAAAGACATCGCCGAATGGATGAAGAACAGCCGCCTGAAACTGAACTCAGACAAGACGGAAGTCCTCATCCTGGGATCATCGCCCTCCGCCTGGGACCACTCCTGGTGGCCCCCTGCCCTGGGCACCACTCCCAAGCTAACGGACCACGCACGTAACCTGGCCTTCATCCTGGACTCCTCCCTCTCGATGACCAGACAAGTCAACGCCGTCTCGTCGTCATGCTTCAACACCCTGCGTATGCTCCAAAAGATTTTCCGGTGGATCCCCACCGAAACCAGGAAGACGGTCACCCAGGCGCTCATCACCAGCCGACTGGACTACGGAAACACCCTCTACGCCGGAACCACAGCCAATCTTCAGAAAAGACTCCAACGCATCCAGAATGCCTTCGCCCGACTCATCCTGGACATCCTCCGACACAGCCACACACCAACCTGCACTGGCTCCCCGTCAGTCAGAGGATCACGTTCAGACTCCTCACCCACGCACACAAGGCTCTCCACGACCTGGGCCCCAGGTACCTCAACAACTGCCTGACCTTCTACATTCCCACCCGCCAGCTACGTTCCACCAGCCTTGCCCTCTCCGTCGTTCCACGCATTCGCAGAGCCACCACCGGAGGAAGATCCTTCTCCTACCTGGCAGCCAAGACATGGAACTCCCTCCCCATCCACCTCCGACTGACCCAGGACCAGCTTTCCTTCAGGAAGCAACTGAAGACCTGGCTCTTCGAGCAGTAGAAGACCCCCCCTAGCGCCTTGAGACCCCTCCGGGTGAGTAGTGCACTATACAAATGCTATGATTGATTGATTGATATATGAATGATCTCTGGGATACTGGCAGATCCCATACCTGAACTCTTCACATCTATCCACTATTTGTAAGATGCTAAACCACTCACTCGATACTGCCACTGTTCCTAGTTGTTGGAAACATGCCATGGTCACCCCGTTACTGAAGAAACCACAGGCGGATCCAAAAATATCCGCCAATTATCGTCCCATTTCTTTATTACCGGCATTCTCGAAAGTCTTGGAACGACACATCCACTTCCATCTTTCAAAATTTGTGACAGACAATAATCTGCTACATCCTTCACAATCGGGATTTCGCCCTGGTTTCTCTACGGAGACGACCCTGTTGGGCGTTACAGATAACTTGCGTCTGCTTTTGGATCGAGAAGAAAAAGTTGCGCTGATCTTGCTCGATCTCAGCGCAGCTTTTGATACTGTGTTACACAGTATCCTTCTCAAATCCCTCGCTGCCGTTGGCATTGGCAACAAAGCATTGGACTGGCTTGCATCTTTTTTGTCTGACCGCACTTTTCAAACTTTTTGTAAGTCATCATCCTCTAAAAGTCACTCCTCCCCCCGTGGGGTACCCCAAGGGTCTATTCTTAGCCCTCTGCTTTTTAATTTGTGTGTCACACCTTTAGCTTATGTTGCACAATGTTCGGGACTCTTTTTTCATACGCCGATGATTCACAAATTGTTTTTCCACTCTCCCAAATTGATCCCATGGCCCCCTCCCCTTGCAAACTGGACTCAGCAAGATAGCCCAATGGATGAATAACAACCTACTCAAGTTAAACGGCGGGAAGACGGAGGTCCTGATTCTTGGCAACAAACCCGATCTCTGGAACCTGACTCATTGGCCCACTTCCATGGGTCCCCTTCCAACTCCATCTGAACAAGTACGAAACTTGGGAGTTACTATCGACAGAGGTCTCACCATGAAAGATCAGGTCAACAGAGTCACAGCCATCTGTTTTACCATCCTACGATGGCTGCGTAAAATCTTCTGGATGATCCCTAAAAACACCCAGAGATCTGTCGTGAACGCCTTGGTGACCTCCAGATTGGATTACGGCAACGTGCTCTATCTGGGGTCTCCAAAGGCTGTCATACGTCGCCTTCAGCTAGTTCAAAATGCTGCAGCTCGGCTCCTCTGTGACTGTCGTAAACGTGACCACATCACAGAATGCCTGAGAGAACTACATTGGCTTCGTGTTGAAAACCGGATCAAGTTTAAAGCGCTGTGCTTTATGCACAAGATCAAAGCCGGAGCAGCACCCCTCTGCCTTCAAGTCCTTGTCAGTCCATACCTTCCAGCTCACTCTCTTCGTTCCTCATCTCACCATCTTTTTAACGTACCCAGGTTCAAACTTACCAGAATGGGAGGTAGTTCCTTCTCGAACTTAAGACCCAGACTGTGGAATTCACTTCCACTGGCCCTACGGATGGAAAATAGTCACACGCGATTTCGCAGAGCAGTGAAGACCTGGCTCTTTGACCTCTAATTCTTCTGTCTCATGTTGTCGGTCTGTCTCTTAGCGCCGGGAAACCCTTACGGGTAGCTGTCGCTCTGAACAAAATCAATTAATAAATAAAATAAAATACCTTAGCATAGACAGATGCACGTTCTACATCTCAGCAGATGCAGTGTTCTTGTCTCATAACTTTTGTTCCATGTTTTTGGCTCCCGTGCTCATCCATATGACAAGACGTGTGCACATAAACAAAATCTGCATTTCTGTGTTATGTCTAGGTGCTAGTGCCTGGCCAGAAAGAATAACAAGAAATAATGTTGTTTGACCCTGTCGGTGGTGTTCAGACCAAATCCAAGAAAAATAACAGAACGAGAAAGCATATGCAGGTTCTGTATGAAAATACACTGTGACACAAAGCAAGCATGTTTATATAGTAGAGTGTGCAAATGAGAGTGAGGCATACAATGTGTGGAGTCAGGCCAACATAGGAAAAATTACAATGGGCCATGCAGAAAAAACACAACAAGGGTTCGACATGAAAAGGCAAACACTGCTAAAAAAACCCACAGAGGTTTCTCAGGGTAGACTTGGGTTTAAGAAAATGCAAAGTCAACATTAGCATTGGAAGTTGTAAAGATAGTATTTATGGATAAATACTAGTTAAGTACAAATACTGTTAAAACACCCACATTCCCAACTGATTATATTTTCAAGAGACAACAGTATACCTTCCATAAAAGAATATTATCACAATCAATAGAAAAAATTCCATAAATTACATCTTTGACTTCCTAAATACCTAAACAAAGAGCAAGGAAATAATGCAAGATGCCACATGTTTGTGATTTGAATTCCCGATATTACACCATTACCCCATTTTGTGTAGTGATGCAGCATTTGTGGTAAAGGTTTACCCCAAACATACAGGAATAACAGAACATGAGTGGCTGTTGATTGTGGTGCTTTTATTTTATTTAATCTATAGGACAATAATTGATTTTAGGATGTATTATATGCTTACATATAGCACAAAAAGGCAGATTTGCATTTCACAGAGTTAAGCATACTTTTGCTGTCATTTTGCCTAGTTAACTAACTTTTCCTCACCCCAGCTATAGTGCTGGGCTCCTGCAGTCAGACATGTTGTCTAAAGGGCCAGGGATGCTCCTGCAGTCTGTGCCATGTTCTTTCATTCTTTCTTGTAATTTATAGTTTTTTAGTGGTATGGCATGGTCTTTATTCTACTCCTACAGTCTGTGTTGTACAGTAGTCTGTTATGCTCTTTCAGTTTCCACTCTGATTTAGCAGTCTGTCCTGTACTCCTTTAGTCTGTGCTATACTCCTGCAGTGTCTAGTATGCTTTAGAAGTCTGTGCATTTTGCATACTGTTTATGTGGAGCTTCTACAATGGTACCACATCTATGTTGTGCTTCTCCTGTCTGGGATGTTCTTTTCTTGTCTAGTATGTGTTCTTCCTGTCTGTGTTGTTTTTTTTGCAGTCTGGGATATACTATTCCAGTGTGGGCTTCAATATCTGCCTTGCTTCAGTAGTCCATATTTGCTCTGTCGCGTTCTAATCTAGGAACCTGATCAACCCTATGACCTTATGCCCCTATACGGCTATAATCCATGTATTCCCATATAATGGCATAAACGTTCAAGTGTAAAATCTCTGAATCTCGTCTCTGACCTCACACGTTCAGAGCCACATTCCTATGCAGCTTCCTCTGCAGCTCATTAGTAAATGACACAGCAGAAGCCACTATCTAAGATTCCTAGATTAACACTCCGAGTTCTTCAACAAGATAAAAACTCAGCAACCTGGGAAAGCCCCGCTTGCTATGTTTTGATTAGTAATAGAACTCTAATGAGCATTGAGAGACGATCACTTCCTAGTGACATCTTTATTGACGTCTTATGTCCAAAAACTTACGTCAAACAAGGCACCTTTCAGGTATAAATATTACCAACGTTGCCTTAAGCAAATGCTAGCTAGCTGCCTCATAGACATCGCTGCCGTTATCGCTGCTGATGCTATCGCTGCGAACGAGCGAACAATGGTGTGGAGGAGCTGAACAGCCGTCCCTTGCAGAGCCCAGCAGATGCAACCAGCCCACGGACGCTGCCCCTCCTCCTCCTCTTTGACGCGCTGAGAAAGACGCTGTCTTTTCTGCTGCCGAGAAAATCCAGCTCCGGCGTTTCCAGCCTACTCTTGCAAGTGACTGGGATATCGAGTCCTGAAGGAGATACAAGCCCTCCAACATTCTATTCCAGAGGTATGATGTTGACTAAACCCTTAGAGAGAATTCTTGAAGCAAACCTTGGCAAAACCAACTTAACTTAAAGCTACTTACTCCCTCCCATGTATTAGGCTTAGGTCAGGTACACTGGGGTAGGCATAGTTAGAAGCACCAGTTGAGTACGTTAGCTAATCTATATATGAATGTATATATGTTTTATTCATTTTAAACCATTGTATGGCTAAGAAACCATATCAATGCTTTTACAGTATTATTTCCCAATACTCATTTTACTGTACACACTTTTTATAATAACAAGTCTTGCAATTGTGGCAATTCATTTCTCTTGTATGAGAAGAAAGACTGTTCAATAAATAATACCTTTTATTGAAAACGCCCGTCTCTCTATTCTCTACATATTGTGAAAGTAATCTGCACAAAAACTGACTGAGTAAAATAACTGTCTATTGTTTCACACGACTCTAGAGAGTGACTCTTATTCTAAGGAGCAAAGTTGTCATGTTGCACGGTTTTTGGAAAACTGAATCCCTTCTTGGCTGTGCCAGGGAAGCTGATCACTTCCTATTCAGTCAAGAAAGTTTCCAGTGACCTCTGAGCTAGTTGGTAACAAACCCAATTAAGTTTAGCATAGTCAGTGGAAACCTGGAAGATCCGCACTTCTACGTCGATACTACTGTTTATGTTATTCCAATGCACAGGGCCTATTGGGAAAATAGGAACTACACTACATGGCGCCCAAACGTTTGGTAAGGCGATAAACTAACTCAAGACGTTAGAGTAACTCAGTCGTGCATTTTTCACACAGACCCCTTTCTCCCGTAAATACTCCAATAGATGCTGGAGTGGGTGAAAGGTTAAAATCCGCCCGACCTTAGTAGGAAGAGATTCCTATGTAAAGCTATGGTTTATTCAACGTTGAAGGATACAGTGTTCCAAAATATTGTGCACCTAATCTTTGTCTCCTTGGAGACCTGCTCTGCAAAACCTGCATTTAAAAAATGTCAGTAGAAAACAACGGAACCGCTGCACCCGCAGTAGATGCGACTCAGCTGGGTCCCGACGGTACTAATGAACCGGGTGCAATAATCATCCCGGCATATTTAAGAAAATCTATAACGTTAAAACTTATAGAAAATGGACTGACCACACAAGGTGGCACAGTCGTCTTCGTGATAGAGGCACACGAATATCGGCAGACAGAGGTATTCTATTCTTGGATAAAATTTCCAGCGGCAAACGCCTCAACACACGAGTTCCACTACTATATAGTAGGGAATCCACCGGGAGAGTACGCTCCTTTCGAGGAGATTGAAATCCCATTAAAATTCCAAGAGCACCTGCTCTGGTTTAATGGCCCCCCAAAACACAATTATCATATTACCAGGCTCGGTCCACTAGGTAGACCAGGAGCAACGTGGCCGGTTCCAGCCAGCTACACACCACATCCGGACATTGATAAAATGTCTAGAGAAGAACTTTTAGCACAGCTAAAAACATTATTAAAATACATAGACAGTTAGTCCAATATGTAATGCGGACTGCAACAGTCCAACCAGCTGTTAATGTACCACAGATGACCCCTCATCAGGGGAACACTAATAAAATTACACCACAGAACATACAATCATGTCTTGGAAAAACACCCATAAAACGGGAACAAATTCCTTTCTGGTTAGTGCAGAAAATCACTCGAATAGAGGCAGTATTTCCGAATACTACACCTATTGAGAAACACAGAATCTTGACCATCTGCCTTCCAATGGGGGTCGCACCACACATAGAGGACTGTGACACTTGGGGTACAGTCTTTGCTTCCATTTACACAAAAACACATGGTGTTCCGTCTATTGCGGTAATACCAGAAGTGCTAAAAACAGATTCAGAATGAATACGGTCCAGAACCTGCTTTAACTCTTGGTATGAAATTACTGAAAGACTTCAAGCAGGTCTCGGCTATATTATTAGCCAATGTAAAAGGAGAAGCAGCATCTGTGGCGATCAGCCAGAAGTTGAGGGAAACATATATAACAGATCAACCAATTGAGCTTGCCAGAATCATAGAAAAATGCTATGAAGAACTAGGTAGAGACAGCTTGGGTGGAAAACCAGTAAAACCCCAACTGCTCGAAAATCCTGAAAAATTATTTATTAAAAATAATTCTAACACTCCTAAAAAGAACTGGGATGGAAATAAACAATCCACTCCCAAGGAAAAAGTTTTCCAGTCCAGAAGAAGGTCTCCTCGACGGAGGGAAAGAACTCCGACTCGAGAACACCAGTCTCCCCAGAGGGAGCCCTCTGAGAAAAGATATAACCTCAGAAATAGGGATAATTTGAAAAAGCCTGATAGATATCAAAGTATTGATACACGTCCCTCTCGATCTTTTTCGCAGAAATCGGAAAGAAGAGGACGGTCAGACCCAGGAGAGCACACCAAGTCCAAAGACAAGGAACCTGCTCAGAGTAAAAAATCTCAATTTCCAAAAAAGAAGGTAGCCAGTATTAGAGTAATCGAACATGCCGGGAATACTGAGGACACAGTTGAAAAACGGGGAGTGGGCACAGACAATGCTAGACAGTGCAGCAGAAATCAGTATAGCCCGCAAGATCCTGATGAGTCATCTGGAGACAGTGGACACGAATGAATACATTCCGGTTGAAACTGCCGACTCCAGAGTTAGCGAGCCCCATAAGATATACGAAATAACAATGAGTATAGAGGGTGATAAGACTAGGAAAATAAGGGGTCTATTTTGGGATAAACTCTCAAAAGGCTATGATATTCTGTTAGCTGAAAAAGATTGGCCCCCAGAGTTTGTCAGGGAGTGCCCTCGTGGCGAAGAAATGATTATGCCTGCCTTCTCGAATCATATTCCGATTCACAAAAAAATATACTTATGCAAGGAAATGGGCAGTGGCCCAGGCACCAGCATTATATAAAAATCCAGTTAAAAAGTCAACCGACTGCACAAAGGCAGTATCCCATTAAGCAAGAAGCTAAAAAACAAGTCAGGGAGATTCTAGATCAACTTGAATACCAGGGGGTGATTGAAACATGCACCTCTCAAATGAACAATCCTTTGTTTCCTGTCTCCAAGCCAGACAATTCATATTGTCTAGTTTTGGACTACAGACACCTTAATGCATGTTGCAAAACTTTTGCAGTACAAAATTCGCATAGTGCTGCACTAATGAATAACATAGTTAGGAAAAAATATAAAACGACATTAGACATATCAAATGGTTTCTTTTTGTCAAAATATTGCACCAGAAAGCAGATACTTGACCGCTTTCTCAGTAATGGGGTCTCGGAAAAATTTCTGTAGGCTCCCACAGGGATTCAAGAACAGCCCAGGACTATTCTCAGCTAGAGTAACAGAGTTACTACAAATATATGATGATGAGGCATTATCTTATGTAGATGATATCTATCTCACAGACGACAACTTGGAGACTCACTTGAAAAGAGTGAACACCATTATACTTGGGTTCGCAGCAGAGGGTTACAAATTCAACTTTAAAAAGTCTCGAATTGCCCTTTTGACAGTATTATTTTTAGGATACGAATTATCAAGTGAAGGGAAAAGCCTAGCGGACAACTTCTTAGAGAAGTGCGCTGTACTCCAAGCTCCAAAAACGCTGAAGAACTTACAATCCATTCTAGGCTTCCTGAATTTCGGTAGAACTTACATTCTAAATTACGCGGAGAGGGTTAAACCTCTCTACGAACTAATTAAACCTGATTTTAAACAAATCACCTGGACTCAAAAACACACAGAAATTTTGAGATCACTGCAAACAGACATGTTAGCAAAAACAAAATTAGATACACGTGACAACACACGCAATCTTGTAATCCGAGTCATCCCAGGAAGATGCAGATTCATGTACCTGACCTCTAATTTTTTTTTTTTTTTTTTTTGAAGACGTTTATTATTGTAGAAGAAAAAGTGCAGTACATATAGCAGAGCCTACAACCCTGCGGGCCGGCTGCAAGAAATCCGTGAATTGTAGGGGCATAGGGTTACAGGGGAAGGCATTATGCATCAGCTTATTCTTTGTTTGGCGCGCTTCTTCACTGGCGGATTATGTATACGCTTCACATTTCGCACACGTTCTGTTCCATAATTGACGTCTCATTTTACATTTTTCTATAATTCAACCAATAACTTTCCAACATAAAACAGGGATGATCTTATCAGTATGTCCCATTGTGTCTGTGTTGCCAGTGCCGTGCCACATATCATCTGTGCGCACGGCACCAACGTCCCATCAACATGTTAGGCATGCGTCGGTGGCGCATCAGTGAAATGTGGGGTCTATAGCTCGCGTGTGTGAGTAGCTGTGAAGCTGGTGTGGAACAGGTTCGGTGGGCGGTGACATCCCCCCGTTCGTCGGTTCAGTGTACGACGTGCGTGGCAGACACAAGTGTCGCCCCTATTGCATATTCGGTGGGTGGCACCCTTTCCTGTGTTCCTTGTCGAGTGTCCAGTCAGTGGCGCTTGACCGCCGCTGTGTGACGGTGGGTGTTCACGCAACTGGTAAGAACAGGAGTGCGGAATCTTTAACCTGGGGTTACGTGGGGGGGGTCGGACATGAGGGGAGGAGGGGGGGAAAGTGTACTCGTGGGGGCTGGGTCAGGGCAAAGTTGCTAAGATCCGTGGTCGGGCTGTTGTGTGGTGGAGGGTCCTCGTGTGTGCGGCTGATTGTTGGTCGTGGCTTGTACGTCGGGGGGAGTCAGTGCTGCCTACATGGAGGGGGGGGGGGGCCAGCGTGGCGTGCGGTCCTGGTACCTGACCTCTAATGAGGGAGAAAAGGTACCAATAGCTTACAAATCACATTTGTACACAAAGGCTGAAATAAAATTCAGTTCAACTGAGAAAATTCTAACTGCGGTTCAGACTGCTGTAGCGAAAGAAAGGGCCCTAGCACAAGGTAAACGAATAATAATCGTAACACCCATACCGGCTTTAGAAGCGGTAACTAAAGCAAGCATTCCTAATGCTAAAGCTTTGCATCCGAGATGGATCCAGTGGGTTAATTCTCTTGCTGCAACAGACGTAGTTTACGAATTTGATCCTAACTTAAAGACACAGGAATTTTTACAATATGAATATGAATGTCCTCTGCCACTTGAAATACTGCCTCTAGAAGAATACGGAAGTATATATACTGACGGATCAGCACAACCCGCAGTTGGCGGCAAACAAGCTTACAGTGCTGCATGCGCGATTGTTAAAGGTCGTTGGCACAAAGGAAAATTTAGACCAATGGTCACTAAAACACAATCTCTAGGAGATTGCTCAGCTCAACGAGCTGAATTGGTAGCATTTAAGATGGCGCTAAAAAATACCGATCGCGAATTCCCCACACTAATAGTGTGCGATTCTTATTATTGCGTACAATCTTATAATGAATACTTGCAGAATTGGGTTGAAAACGGGTTCAAAGATGCAAAAGGTGGCACAATCAAGCATAAAATGCTTTGGGAACAAGTAGTTCTTTTACAGAAAGAACTACAAAAGACTCACGTGATACACACTCTGAGTCATCAACGTGATGGCGTTCACGTTGCAGGGAATTCATTGGCTGATGAAGCCGCGAAGGCAGCTGTGCAAACGGCTTCCGTAGCTGCGATTACTCGGTCACAAACAAAAATAGACAGCGACATTCTACAAGCTGTCAGTGCGTCAGTAAAAGATGATAAGAAAACACTCCCAAAAGGCTTTCCAGAAAAGTACTTATATTTAACAGATACGAATAATGTTTCTTTTGCTCGAATCCCTGGAGTGGGGGATAGAGTAATTCCAAACATCGAACACAGGTTAGGACTAATAAAAGCGGCACACGAAGGGCTTGCTTCTGCACACGCTGGAGTTTCCGCAACAATATCACTATTAAAACAGAGATATTGGTGGCCTCGCATGAGAATACAAACTAAGAAGTATGTATTAGAATGAGAAATATGCCAACGAATGAAAGTATCAACAGTAAAACAACCAGCACAGACACCCCTTCTCATCTCAGATAAACCATTTGCATGTGTTTACCTGGACCACTGTGGTCCCCTACAAAGGGACGGCAACTATAAATATATCATGGTCGCAGTGGATTTCTGTACGAGATTCATATGGATGTGGCCCCAGCGCTCGGCTGTCGCCAGAACGGTTATAAAAGATCTGCGAGTCTTTATCGGCACATATGCAATTTCCATGTTCCATTCTGACCAGGGTCCTGCTTTCAGCTCTCAAGCTTATAAGGAGGCCATAGCCGGCATGGGTATTGAATTGCGGTATTCTTGTCCGTCACACCCCGAAGGGAACAGTGTGGTAGAAAGAAAAAAACAGGACATAAAGCAATCTATAACAGCGAAGGTATTAGGTTCAGGTGCTGGGTGGGTCAAACATTTAATAAGTGTCCAATTAAGCCTAAATAAATTGCCAAGAAATTCTCTAAAAGGTTTCAGCCCATACGAACTATTGTTCGGAACTAGAATGCGAATTCAGGATATCAGTGGTACAAGATAAGAAAAAGACTTTGACATCAAAGATCGTTTGGCTGTTTTACAGGACTTGAATGAAACAAGAAAAACCTTAAGCAACATAAAGTTAAAGCAACAGCCAGCTACCACTGACGAGGCACCACCAGCCCCAGCAAGGCCTGTCTGGATTCCAAAGATTGGGGATCTAGTCAGAGAAAAAATAGCGGTGAAGAAGAAATTTGGGCCTTCTTACAGAAAAGCAGTACCTGTCTTAGCAGTCAACAGAACAAGATCAGTAGTACTACCGCCCCTTGCTGGTAAAAAGGAGAACAGAGTTGTATCAATCGACCTGGTAAAACCACAAGCATGTGGCCTATAATCAACAGTAGGCCCAGTGGACTCCCGAGAAACAACAGAATACCCAAACTTGCAACAATCCAAGAGGTTCAAACTGAAAGACTAATCACATTCGATCAGCCTGCAGTGCACAGAGAGGGACTATGCAATAATGCCATGGAACTCGTGCCTCTTGAAACACAGATTGAAACAGTTCGTCAAGAAACACCAGTCTACAATGATGTGGCATCAGAATGTGCTACCGAAAGACAAATTGAAAGAACAATCCCAACAATTGACAGAACTGCCTCTGGCTACTTCATCAACTTCGACAACTTTTCCGAGGATCAAAGCAACCCCGAAGTGATGCCAGAAACAAAAAAGACTTTTAAAGAAAAAGCAACTGAACTCTTTCATCAACTGAAGGAAATTTTCCTTATTTCTCCATGGCTAGAGTTCTGGTTTGGACTAGGTGTATTTTTCCTCCTGCTTTGGCTCATCACGGTACTTTGTTTGGGAAAATTCATTGAGGGAGAATATAGTACAATGGACACAGCAAGTCAGAACATCAACTTAGTCCTCAAACCACACAGATCATCCCACGTGAAGAAAAGAGAACTGTCAACAGTAAATGTCACAGCCATTCCAATACCCGGTGGGGTAGTATGGGAGAAAACTGACTATGAAATCTATGGTCCGGTCGAAATCCTGAAGTATCCTCATCAATTCACGGTTTCCTTAAGTGACTTTGTAAAACCTAGTACGTTCTCTGATGATTGGGACTTTGAAATTATTAATAATATGATGTCTGATTTAGTAATGTCAGCTAGATTCACAGAACATGATTATTTACAAGGTTCATCTAGTTATGAACAGATGTTCTGCTACACACATTATGGTGATCATTACTTGCATAAGTCTGCACAACCTAGAAATGTGTTTAAGTATAATCAATGGGAACATTGTGCTACACCACCTAAAAGCAGTTCTAAAACATTCTATGAGAAATTCCAGTACTTCTCAGGGTTTAACACCAGTGATGCAGAAACGTTTTATTATAAACTGTTAGATAAAACAGGATTGAAAACTATGCTGACAAATACTAAATTGATATATTCAGAAACATTTTATGAAAAAATGATGACATTTGGTTTTGATTATTGGAAAGATAACATTGAAACAAAAACCATCTGGGGTACAAAAGAGTGGCAGGCACAAGGCCAAGAAGCATTATTTTGAGCCTGCATGATCCAGAACAAATTATGTTTTTAAATGAAACAATTAATCAAACTACCTGTCTTGGCCTAGCTAAGATTAAAGACCTTAACAAACCGTCTATTCCAAAGCCAATACCTGAGAATACAACCACAGATATTGAGTTAGACGTATCTAAAATTTTACATTTAAACAGAACACATCCTGATTGGAAAAAGTGGTTAATCTGGCCTACTTACACAAACAACTGTCAAGATAGATTCCTGAATAAAACACAGGAGTTAAAAATGACCAGACAAGACCCTAGATACTCCCAGAAACAACATCCAGGGATAGTAACAACATACAGTGTAGGAAAAATCTGCCTTGAATGGCTAGGATAATCCACACTGGCTGAAATTAAGCAACACTTATCTTTACTTAAAGATGGAGCTGATTTGCGTGATTTCATTCTGGGACCACGCAAACAGCGTCAAAAGCGTTTCATAGCGACCAGTATATATGCGGTATACAACGAGGCTTGGAAAGTCACACAAATTAAAACAGCAGAAAAAATACGAGAAATTGATCGTATTAATTTGGAAAAATCACTTTCTGTTGTGGACAATGGGTTAATGACTCTGTCCTCCAGAATATATTCACTGGACAGCATTGTATCATCTGCCATTGATATAATAGACAAAGACTTGCTAATGTTACAGCATGGCCAGTCGCAATTGCGTTCTATTGTACAGTTAGGCTGGACGCTGCAAAATCTTCGTTCAGGCTATGTGCCTTACCGTTCAATCAACACAACGTCATTGTTTTCCATCTTTAACCTTACTGATAAACAAATCAGCTTGGCACAGAAAGGAGCAGACTATACAATCCTGAGCATCGAAAAACTTGAGAGATTACCTTTGACAATGTCAGAAAGTCCTGTCATTGAATGGATAATACACAGGATTATCACAATTCTGATAACAACTTTCCGATTTAAAAATTGCCTTGAATACATACCTACTGGCCAGTATGAACGATTGGGTAAAGGGTACATTAAGTCAACATGGAAATTACCATACACACACACATGCTATAGTGACAGCAACAAAAATGTATTTCTTAGTGGTGAAAACTGTAAACGTTCACTAAGCGGTATACTTTTGTGCCAGGGTATTAATTTTCACGGAGCCTGTGAAGGAAATTCTAACAACCTTTCATGCCACCAACATGTCACACCTGCAACGCAGATAGAACCTTTCTTTATGCAGCTCTCGAATGGGAGTTACATTCTAATAACGGATCACAGCTGTTGTGGCCTTTTGCCAGGAAAAGCCTATCTCGTAAGCGTAACATCCATGGTCAAATGCTGTATGCAAGCATTGTTTCCGAGCGGCCCTGGAGACATAGAGACTCCCATTTGGCCTCGTTTGAATTTCTCTTCTATACGAATTGATACTTTAAGCAAAATGAAGTCTGTGCTTTTGCAGACAACAGTGCCCATCACGTCATCAAAAGAGACGTATGATCTCCTAGTTGCAAGGACGGCTACAGAGATTCATGACCTTTTATCAACAAATTGCCCCGTGCATTTCGTAGAAATGCTTAGCCAACTCCTTAACATGTCTAGTGCCACAGGCATCCCAGGCATATTTAAGACGATTTTTTTACGGGACTGCTAACACCATTCAAAGCAATTCTGGGAATCATTCCTAATTTTGTCCATTCAATCTTTGGCGGCATACCCCTTACTTTGGGACTTGGAGCAGGATTTTATTTTTGACCCTCCTGCTTCGATATGGCAAGCCAAAGCTCAGACATGACTCCTACAAGGATGGAAGAAACAATCCTAGCAGTGCGCTACCGGGACAGAATAACTAGAGTCCTTGGATTGGCCAGGCTGAGAGATCTAAACATGACCTGGTTCCTTTCATTCAGACCTATATGGCAAAATTGCATCTTACCTGTGCTACGATGTATGCTATGCGGAGATGAGTGCGTGTTGGACACCTGTCTTGCACTTCCATCAGCAGTACCAATGGATATCAATACTTTGCTCAGTCCTGTAACGGCTCACGCATTGTGTTGTCCCCAGCGGCTACCAATCCTGATGACGGCATTCGTTGAGACTCCTGTACTACGACTAGGTGGTAACAGTGGAGCGAGTGACAAAAGCAACATCACCCAGGTACGACCTTCTGTGAGCATTGCTGATCCAGACTTTGATGATAGCAATCATTCTCACACCTGCCAAGTTACAGCACGATCGAATTTGGTCGAACTGTCACCTGATTTTGTAGACCAATTTTTTGAGAGCCTGTCTGATATGATGTTCTCCCCTGAACAGAAACAATAACTTTTGAAAAGCATTCCGACACACAGCGTTCCCATGAACTCTGAATTCGGCCTTCAGTTTTGATCAACAAAAACTGTTAAAAGCGTTGGAACTCTATTCCCCCGTTCACAAGAAAATATTTTTGGGATTGAACTATTTTTCATAATATTTTCCCCCTTTTCTGGCACAAATTCTTTGCTTGAAGTAGAACTATTCATAAAGAACAGAAGCTTCTACTTCTATTTTTAGGTAAATCTAGAGACATAATAACTTTACATCAGCCTCTAGCACATTTTTATAACAAATGCATTTATATGTGATGAAATTATCTCGCCCTTCTTTTCTGTATTAAGAGATATTTCATGTGTAATTCTTTCCAAAAATCGCTCATTGATTGTATATGCTATAATTTTGAATGATTTCTATGCTTAAAGACGTACAGTACCAATATTACCGCGTATTTCAAATACGCCATTTCAAAAGCGAATATGTATTTTGGGGTGGGTAATGTTACACATGCATCTTATTGCTATAGTTTTTAGTAATTTGATGGACATAAATTCGTGGAGTGGGTGTCGCGTTCTAATCTAGGAACCTGATCAACCCTATGACCTTATGCCCCTATACGGCTATAATCCATTTATTCCCATATAATGGCATAAACGTTCAAGTGTAAAATCTCAGAATCTCGTCTCTGACCTCAAACGTTCAGAGCCACATTCCTATGCAGCTTCCTCTGCAGCTCATTAGTAAATGACACAGCAGAAGCCACTATCTAAGATTCCTAAATTAACACTTCAAGTTCTTCAACAAGATAAAAACTCAGCAACCTGGGAAAGCCCCGCTTGCTATGTTTTGATTAGTAATAGAACTCTAATGAGCACTGACAGACGATCACTTCCTAGTGACATCTTTATTGACGTCTTATGTCCAAAAACGTACGTCAAACAAGGCACCTTTCAGGTATAAATATTACCAACGTTGCCTTAAGCAAATGCTAGCTAGCTGCCTCATAGACATCGCTGCCGTTATCGCTGCTGATGCTATCGCTGCGAACGAGCGAACGATGGTGTGGTGAACAGAGGAGCTGAACAGCCGTCCCTTGCAGAGCCCAGCAGATGCAACCAGCCCACGGACGCTGCCCCTCCTCCTCCTCTTTGACGCGCTGAGAAAGATGCTGTCTTTTCTCCTGCCGAGAAAATCCAGCTCCGGCGTTTCCAGCCTACTCTTGCGAGTGACTGGGATATCGAGTCCTGAAGGAGATACAAGCCCTCCAACATTCTATTCCAGAGGTATGATGTTGACTAAACCCTTAGAGAGAATTTTTGAAGCAAACCTTGGCAAAACCAACTTAACTTAAAGCTACTTACTTACTCCCTCCCACGTATTAGGCTTAGGTCAGGTACACTGGGGTAGGCATAGTTAGAAGCACCAGTTGAGTATGTTAGCTAATGTATATATGAATGTATATATGTTTTATTCATTTTAAAACATTGTATGGCTAAGAAACCATATCAATGCTTTTACAGTATTATTTCGCAATACTCCTTTTACTGTACGCACTTTTTATAATGGTTGTACAAGCTTTATTCGAGATAATTTCTCATAAAAGCACAGCATAAAATTGGACATGACAGAATAAAAACATTTAACAAATACAAATTCATATAAGCATTTTGTGCAAGCTCATACAATGCCGACATAAAAAGGTTTACATATATAACAAATTAGGTTTGGATTTTGTAAAAGAATTAAAAACCAGATTAGCTGAGCCCCCCCCATAGATCGCCGCCTAATTGCCCAGGCCCACCCCAAGTATTTGGCTACCCCAAGAACTATCGACTCCTCGGTTGATGTACACAAAATTCTCAATGCCACTGCACTGTCTCGTGTCCCAAGGTTTTTACATACAGGGGTAAGCCATACCCTCCTAGGTGATGAATAGGCTTTACAGACAAATAGAAAGTGGCCTAGGCTTTCCACAGCTGCTTCACATACTGGGCATGACATATTGGTCGACCTCTGCCAACCTGCAGTTAGTTATTTTAGGGGAATGGATCCAGATCTTAACTGGAAGACTAGCTTCCTATCCAGTGGGACCGTAATAGTGTCCCAGTAATTTTCTAAGCTAGGATAGATTTTTGCCTCCAAGAAGCGACCCGCCATAGAGTCAGACCTGGCACCTCTCAGCAGATTGTTGCCAACCCTTTCCCAATATTGGGATTTGAGGGCTTCCTTGCTTGGGAAGACTTCCCCCAGTGGATTGGTCCAAAGATTAGATAACCCAAGGTTAATTAACATGGCCCTTAAATTTTTTAGCCACTTTATCTTATGGAAATTATCTTCCTTGATTATCGAGAGGAAACCATCAGCGTATTGCCTGATCTCAGGAGTTGTCCAAAGACGTCTCCAATAAAGAACAGGGCGCAGTCGCGCTCTATCGCTAATTGGCCGTCTACCCAACTCCAGGAACAATGGTATTAGGGGGGTGCTCTGTGGGAGGCCTGTGATCCCTCTAAAGAACCTGTTTTCAGATGTCTGTAAGGTCGAGAGGTTGTCCCAAGCCCATAACTCTGCACCGTATAAGGTCGCGCCTAAGACCTTTGCATCATAAACTATAAGGGCAGGTTTAATCGGTTTGGTCTTGGATTTTCTGTGTTACCCCCGCAATGCACCTGATAGTTGTTGGTGTTTTAAGGCCGTTTTTTCCAGGTGATGGGACCAACCTGAGCCCTCTGCTATTTGGACCCCTAAATATGTAAACTCCTTGACAGTCTCTAACTTGCTATTGTTCAGGGTTACCTTGGGATACATTTTACGGCGTGGGGAGAAGGCCATTAGTTTCGTCTTTCCCACATTTACTTCTAAGCCGTGCTCTTTGCAAAAAACATCAAATATATTTAATGCGCGTTGTAGCCCTGCAGGGGTTTTTGACATAATCAGGGTATCGTCAGCGAACATCAGGATCGGGACCCTGGTGTCCGCTAACGATGGTGCATCTATACTCGCTTCCAACATTCACTCGACAATCCCATTAATAAATAATGAAAAGAGTAAGGGTGCCATGGCACAGCCTTGACGGACCTCCCTTTCCACCAAGAAGTCCGATGTTGACTCACCATTTCCACCCCACTGAACTCTTGCGAAATTAGATTCGTGCAGACGCATGATTAGGGTGATCAGTTCAGCGGGAATACCCAGTTTTTGCAGGACCAGCCATAACTTAAACCTGGGGACCAAATCAAATGCCGCCCGCAGGTCGACAAATGCGACATACAGGCAGCCCCTGCCAAGCAGAACCGTCTTCCACCGCAGTATGGTAAAACGGAAGACCTGGTCAATTGTGCTGGTTGCTCGCCTGAATCCTGCCTGGTATGGGGAAAGAGCGTTGTTGTCATCCACCCAATCCATAAGCTGATTTGTAACCATTTTCCCCATTACTTTTTGCACGGTTGCTATCAGACTTATGGGCCTGTAGTTGGCGGGGAGAGAACGATCTCCCTTTTTGTAAATGGGAATAATGATTGCTCCTTGCCATAACTCGGGAACCACCCCCCCCTTGGCTAGAGCATTTCCCGGCAGAAAAATATACCTCACCCATCTCTTCATGTCATGCTTGAAGATATCCGGGGGTATCCCATCTAACCCTGGTGCTCTCCCGCATTGTACAGAGCTAATTGCATTCTCTACTTCTTTAAGGGAGAACAAATTGTCAATAGCAAAGACTGGCAGTATGCCCTCCCCCATCCCAGGGTGCTTTACTTCGGCATATTGTGGTCTGAAGTACTCAACCCAGGCTCCTTCGGCTACGTTGTTGTCAGGCCTTGCGGGGATACCTCCTCTACCCCACTTAATGATTTTCCAGAAGAGCCTAGAATCCTTGCTGCTAGAAGCCTCCTTTAACTCTGCCCAGTGGTCTTCATCCCATTTCCTCTTGGCCTGGGAGATGGCTAGTTTATACAATTTCCTAGCCGCTCTAGTTGCAGCACTATCCCTATTTCTAATAGCTTGGCCCAATTTCAATCGTGCGGATCTACACTGGCAATTGACCCACCTACCAACATCCAGGGTTTTTTTCCCTTTGTTGGTCTTAGTCAGAAAACATGGTTTAAGGAGGGAAAATAGCTTATTATGGATATCTGTGATATCCCTATCCCCGGGGGTTGTGGAATCTACCGCCTCCATGGCGGAAATTGCCTTATCCACCTCAAGGTTAATGTAGGTCATTGTTTCCTCATTTGCCAATACCCTTGGCCATTTTAGCCTACGTCCATCATTGGCCATAACTGGGATCTGGTCGTTCCTTAAATGCAAGTTTTCGGATTCAACATTCCACCACCTATGGATCACACAAAGGGGATTGTGGTCACTTTCTATTCTGGGCTTGATGGCCATATCAATAAATCCCTGCCACAGCTGGAGGCTACATATTACGTAATCAATTCTGCTCCTGCTGTGGCCGTTATCAAAAGTACAACTGCCCTCCTTGTCCCCTGGTGTTCTCCCATTCAGGGCTCTTAGACCGTGCTCCATACAAATAGCGTTTAGTAACAGGATGTCCTTTGTCCACCGGGTGACGGGATTTAAGCATAAAGATGGTACTCCCCAAAGAGTGTCCTCTTCCTTCCCTAAAGGATCGTTTGTACAGTCGAGAGGTTCGAAGGTCCTGTTAAGATCCCCGGCTACTATTACCCTACTATCTTGGGACTTAGTTTCTAAGGAGGCAGACAGCACCTCTAGAGTGGAAGAGTTAGCTGAGTTACTGCCTCTTGCGTAGACATTATACAAGTCCATTAAAACCCCCTTTTCTGATGAAATTCTTAACAGTTGTAAATCGCTAATTCCCAAATCCAACATTTTGATAGAGATGTCCAGGTCTTGTTTTATCCATACAGTAAGACCTCCCATTGGCCGACCCCTACCTCCTTTGGAGGCCGGTATAGAGAAATTTAGATAGCCACAAAGGAAAACGGGGTCACAAGCCCAAGTTTCTTGGAAACAACACACATCAAACCCATTAATGAATTCCACCCACGTTTGAGAATCTAGCTTGCTTCCCAGCCCAGCAATATTCCAGGATAGAAACATACCAAAGCTAAGCTCGATCCCACCAGAATTGATATTATTGGAGCATGGTTGAGAAGTCATTGGGTTTTCAATGTTGTTAGCGACCTTCATAAAATCACCATTGATATCGTCATCCTCATTTACTGTAGGTGTGGATGATTCCCCTACACCAGCATTGGTATTTTCTATCCCGCCTCCTTCCACCACAATCAGACTCCCATTTCCAGTGTTCCCAACAATTGTGATTGTACCAGCAGTAACATCATGATCTTCACAACTCCCTTTAAAGTCATTGGTACTTCCTCCTATACTACTGCGCAAGTGTTGAGGGGATTGTCAACATCCCCACCCTTGGTCTTGCCATCCGACAGGAGGGTTATAATTCATACATGTAGTATAGTTTTGGGGCAGTGGAGGTGGAGCTGGTGTGGGAATAATTGGCCATGGTAGGGTGGGGGGATTTATGTGTTCATTGATCAGGCTAGTCAATACACTGGTTGGGCGGGGGTAAAAGAAGGTGAGATCGACAATTCCAATACCTCCCTTGTTTGTACCCCATCCCTGTCTAGTTATCCACCCTGCCACCCTTGGATCTTGGAAGTTAACCACAATACAATCCCCACCCAGGCTTTTAGTTGTATACCCTATCCAATCTATTCTCCTTACCCCCAAGATTAACCCATCGACGTCTCCAGGTAGAGGCCGATTCTCGCTTAACCAGTGCATGATCTTGTTTTTTAGCATCTGGAAGGTTTCTCTCTGTCCTACAGGTAATGGTGGAACATTTATGAGGACTGCTACATAGGGGAAAGAATCTGGGGTAAGGTTCACGGGGGGTTTCCTATGTGGTGGCTTTATCAAGGGTGGTGGAATTGATTTGGTAACTGTAGGAGCAGGGCGGAGTGCAGGTTTGTTTGGTGCTAACTGATTGTTAGTTGATTGGGTAGGTACTATAACTTTGCCCACTGGAGGACATACGTTACCCCCTGGCCCAACAGCAGAGGGAGGAATTGGTATTGTTGTCGATTGATGCACCACAATCTGGGCTGGGTTTACAGTATTGGGAGGATTTGGAGCAGGGCCTGGATGTACTAATTCAGTAGGTTTGGGAGTTCTAATTGCAATCGCACTACCTGACTTGGGCGGTAATGGGGGGTTAGTTTGTGGCCTTCTTCCCTTATCCTGGGTAGCACAGTGGGTATTGCCCTGGTGCTTGCTACTTTCTTCCGCCCTTGCTTGAGTTTTAATCAACGTTTTTGTAGAATAGAAGTTGTCTAACGTTGCCTGCTTGAAGTGGTCTAGTCGATCAGAGAGTTTACCAATTCGGTCCTCTATCGGGGAGAGAAGTAATCTAAGCAGCTTTTCTAACTCAGGGATCAGGTTTGCAAGTGGTGATAGCTTGTCATCAATCGGGGGACCTATTTCAGGAGAAATATTCTTTCCAGGGACTGGGCTATCTAATAAAACAACATTCCCCTCCTGAACACTTCCTGTGCTATAACTTGCTTCAGTGGCAACCTCTCTAGTACACATAGTTTTATGTAACTTCCTATGCTTTTGTGGGGGTTTAACAAATTTACATTTTCTCGGTATGGTAGTCCTTTTCCTTTTAGATCCATGCTTGGGTTGAGCCAAGATAGCCTGGGCACCTGAGTCAGGAGGCAACATAGGTTCAATATGACTCCCACAAGGTGAAATCAGTTCGGTAACATTGTCCTTATTTGTTACATTTGCGGGTACATCAAATCGCTCATTTACAGCTGGGAGATTTACTGAGGATAATGGTGTTACCAAAACAGGATATATTTGGGCATGGTGCTTATCCATAGAGTTTTTGAGTAGTTCGATGGATAATCTGCGCTCAGCGCGCCTCTCTGCCAGTGTTATCTCTTTATCAATGGATAAGGATGAGCGGTTAAAAAAGAATTTATCCAGTGGACCAATTGCCAGTGGTCCGGTCTCGACCGGTGGAGTTGTCAAGATGGCACTACTTGTCGAGGTAGACATTGATCTACTAAACGCCAACAAAATACAGCACTTAAATATCACTTACTGTAAGATGATCCGTTAAACAAATATCAGGGGACTGGCCCAGCCCGGCCTCCTTCGGCCCCTGACGGCCACAGACGGTTCCGCCCTTGTCCCAGGCTTCTCCCGGTGCTCCCGCGCGCTCCCGCGCTGCGGGAAACTCAAATTGAAAATATACTGCCTGAGGAGGAAGGGGAGGAGCCTGCAGGGAGAGCGTCCCAGCTGTTGGCAATTGGGAGTTGTGGGCGCTCCTGGGACTTGGTATCCTGCGCCCACAACACGCTCGCAGCCCTGCAGGTCTCAGTGCCCAGAGGATGGCTTTAGGCAGTAGCGCTGTGCAGGGAAGGCCTCCGGCGAAGCGGGAAGCGCGCAGCGGGTTCCGCGAGCAGTTGAAGGAGGGAGGCAGAAAGGTTCAGCAAATGCGGTAACACGGCAGCCCAGCGTCTGGTCAGCAGCAATGAGGCAATGGAATCCGCCAATGCAGGTGAGGAGGCGACTTTTCTCCACGTTCACAAGCCAGGGGAGGAGCCTGCAGGGAGAGCGTCCCAGCTGTTGGCAATTGGGAGTTGTGGGCGCTCCTGGGACTTGGAGTCCTGCGCCCACAACACGCTCGCAGCCCTGCAGGTCTCAGTGCCCAGAGGATGGCTTTAGGCAGTAGCGCTGTGCAGGGAAGGCCTCCGGCGAAGCGGGACCCGCGCAGTGGGTACCGCAAGCAGTTGAAGGAGGGAGGCAGAAAGGTTCAGCAAATGCGGTAACACGGCAGCCCAGCGTCTGGTCAGCAGCAATGAGGCAATGGAATCTATAATAACAAGTCTTGCAATTGTGGCAATTCATTTCTCTTGTATGAGAAGAAAGACTGTTCAATAAATAATACCTTTTATTGAAAACGCCCGTCTCTCTATTCTCTACATATTGTGAAAGTAATCTCCACAAAAACTGACTGAGTAAAATAACTGTCTATTGTTTCACACGACTCTAGAGATTGACTCTTATTCTAAGGAGCAAAGTTGTCATGTTGCACGGTTGTTGAAAAACTGAATCCCTTATTGGCTGTGCCAGGGAAGCTGATCACTTCCTATTCAGTCAAGAAAGTTTCCAGTGACCTCTGAGCTAGTTGGTAACAAACCCAATTAAGTTTAGCATAGTCAGTGGAGACCTGAAAGATCCGCACTTCTACGTCGATACTACTGTTTATGTTATTCCAATGCGCAGGGCCTATTGGGAAAATAGGAACTACACTACTGCTCCAGCAGTTTGTTTGATTCTGCAGTGTGTGTATGCTCCGGCAAAGCCTGCTGTGCTTCTGCATATCCCCTATGTTGCTCGTCTCTCCTGGCTCCTACAGTATCTGCTGTGCTTCTGCACACTCACTAGATTCTGCTAGTTCTGTTGTGCTCCATCGATTTGTCTTTGCACAGTCTGTGCTGAAGCATGTTAAAATTAAGGGCCACATGTATCAACCATCTTTGCCTGCAAACAGGCCATATCACTGAATTGGGCCATTTGTGAATGCAAAAGAGGCTATTTACTTGTATCAAACCCTATTATGTGATTTGATAACCTGTTACCAAATCGCAAAATGGGTTAGAAATTAGCATTTAAAAAACCTTAGAAATTCACTGAAAAAAACCATAGGTTTCAGGGACATTATAGTTAGTTGGGGATTTCACTCGTTATATTTAGCAGACCTAACTATAACTCACGCCCACGCAATGCACTGCTGATGACGTCACATATTACATCACTCATGACATGCTCAGTGACCACTAATGACATCACTGATGAAATCTCAAAGGTCATCACTGATGACATCATCCAGTGAATGTGTCTTACTGTAAAGTATATAAATATGTTTTATATTTATATGCCAGGGTGTATTGAAGTATGAGTGGGTGTATGAGTGTCTGAATGGATGATTTAGTTGGTGTGTGACTGACTGTATAAGTGAGTGATTAAATGTGTCTGACTGAATGCATGTGTTAAAAACTAAACTGTGTGAATGTCTTTATTAGTCTGTTAGTTGGTGTGTAAGCGGCTGCATGCTTGGTGAGTAGGTACATGAGTGTCTTTATGGGTTATTTATTGGTTGTCCAAGTATCTGTATGGGTGCCTGAGTGTCTTTGTGAGTGGGTGGGGTGGTGTGTGACTGTGCATAGATATGTGAGTGATTGTTTCACTGGGTGTATAGGTTCAAAAGTGCATATGGAAACAGCTGTATGGGTGAGTGAGAGTGTGAATGGGTGTGTTGGTGAGTAATGGATGTCTCAGTGGTGCATGTGTGAGTATCTACATATGTTTTAAAGCAGTTTATGTGAGTGTTGGGGTATATAAATGACTATATTTGATAGTGAGGGGGTTTGCGAGTTATAGTTAGGTCTACGAACTATAATGGCCACATTTCTATGGTTTTGTACAAATTAAATCTTCAACTAACTATTATGCCCCTGAAACCTATGGTTTTTTCAGTAAATTTCTAAGGTTTTTTAAATGCTAATTTCTAACTACAACTTGCCTGAAACCTATGTTTTTTCAGTGAATTTCAAAGTTTGTTTTTTAATGAAAATGTCTAATTATAACATTCCTGAAACCTATGGTTTTTTCACTGAATTTCAAAGGTTTTTTAAATATTAATTTCTAACTATAACGTTCCTGAAAACATATGTTTTTTTTTCTGTGAATTTCTAAGGTTTTTTAAATGCTAATTTCTAACTATGCCTCCAAAGGTAGGACATGTGAAGAAAGAGGAACAAAAGCACAGAAAGAAGCAAGACAAATGCAGAAAGAGGCAACAGAATGCCAGAAAGATCAAAAAAAGTGCAGGAAGAAGAAGGAAGAGATGTGCAGAAAGAACCAACAGAGGAGAAGAAAGTCCTCCTGTGCCCCCAACTTTTTGATGATGGGTACTGGTGGTAACTGACTCTGACTAACCAGGCCTAGAGCCAGTGGTATGCTAAAAGACACTTAGAATATAGTGAAAACACCTACGTACACTAGGGAACACTATGCGTTGGGGTACCCCTGTGATTAGCATGACCTCCTCTGTATTTGCCATTAGTTAATGCCTGGGTCATTGCATGAGTACATGAGTAGTGACTGGATTATTAGAGTGCTACAAGGAGAGTGCATGGTGATTTTATAAGTGCTTGGGTTTTGGCGCAGTGATTGGATAAGCACATAGGATTGGCTGGGTGATTGAAGGACTGCATAGATAGTACCAGGGAGATTACTGGACTGCATAGGTAATCCTCAAGGTATTGCAGCAGTGCATGTGTTAGTGACTGGGTCATTGTATGAGTACATGGGTACTGAGTGGATAATTAGAGTACTGCAAGGAGAGTGCATTGTGAATTTATAAGTGCTTGGGTATTGTAGGAGTGTTTGGATTAGTAGATGTTAGTGGCTGGGTGACTGGATGAGTGTACAGGGAGTGACAGTGTGATTGCGGGACTGCATGGGTAATATCTAGGGAATTGAAGGAGCAAATGAGAAGTGTGTAAGTGGGTACAGGACTGTATGGCTAGGGCATATGGAATTGTAACAGTGATCAGCTAGTGCCTGGATCATTGCATGGGTACATAGCTACTGACTGAAAGAGTAGAATACTGCAAGGAGAGTGCCTGAGTGAATTTATAAGTGCTTGGGTATTGGCAGAGTGTTTGGATTAGTACATGGCTGGGTGGGGAGTGACAGGGTGATTGCTGGACTGCATGGGTACTACCAGGGGAATTGAAGGAGCGAATGAGAAGTGTGTAGGTGGTTAGAGGACTGCATGGGTAGTACACACATATTGTAGTGGTGCATGGATCATTGCATGACTACATGGGTAGTGACTGGATGGTTAGAATACTGCAAGGAGAGTGCATGGCGAATTTATAAGTGCTTGGGTTTTGGCACAGTGATTGGATAAGGACTTAGGACTGGCTGGGTGATTGAAGGACTGCATAGGTAGTACGAGGAAAATTACTGGACTGCATAGGTAGTCCTCAATGGATTGCAGCAGTACATATGTTAGTGACTGGGACATTGCATGAGTACATGGGTAGTGACTGGATGATGAGAGTGCTGCAAGGACAGTGCATGGTGATTTTGTAACTGCTTGGGTTTTAGCGGAGTGATTGGATAAGTACATAGTCCTGGCTGGGTGATTGTAAGAGTGCATGGGTGGTGATAGAGGAATTTCTGGAGTGCATGGCTACTACCTGGGTAATTGGACAAGTGAATCAGTAGTGTGTAGGTGGTTCGAGGTCTGCATGGGAAGTGCTTAGGGGATTGTAGCAGTGCATGTGTTAGTGCCTGGGCCACTCCATGGCCCATGTACATGGGTACTGACTAGAAGATTAGAGTACTGCAAGGAGAGTGCATGGTAAATTTATGAATTCTTGGGTTTTGGTGGAGTGATTGGATAAGTGCATGGTGCTGGCTGGGTGATTATAGGAGTGCATGCGTACTGATAGGGCGATGGCTGAGCTGCATGGGTAGTGCTCAGGGTATTATAGCAGTGCATGTGTTAGTGCATGGGTCATTGCATGAGTGCATGGGTACTGACTGGATGATTAGAGTACTACAAGGAGAGTGCATGGTAAATTTATAAATGCTTGGGTTTTGGCGGAGTGATTGGATAAGTACACACATGTCACATTAGTCCCACCCTCTCCCTTCACCACTGTGCAAACATGCCCCCCTGGCAGGTTTTAACTTGGGGGATTAAATCCCCTTGAATCCTGAGGGTCCCTGGGGGCCAACTAGCCCACCAGGTACCTCCAGTAAGTGCCTCAGAGCTGCATTGCAGAGAGGTGGCCCAAGGCCACACACCTTTTATACCTCTCTGCAGCGCAGCTCTGTGACACTTACTGAAGGCACCTGGTGGGCTAGTTGGACCCAAGGGACCCTCAGGATTCAAGGGTACTTAATCCCCCAACTTACAACACACCAGAGGGCCCGTTTGCACAGTAGTGAAGGGACGGGGTTGGGCCTGATGTGAAAAGTGTGCAAACACGCCCTGTGGCTCATTTTAAGTTGGGGGATTACATCCCCTTGAATCCTGAGGGTCCCTGGGGCCCAACAAGTCCACCAGGTACCTACAGTTAGCACCATAGAGCTGCGTTGCAGACAGGTGGTCTGAGGCCCCTCCCCTTTTTTCACCTCTCTGCAACGCAACACTGTTGTGCTTACTGTAGGTACCTGGTGGGCTAGTTGGCCCCCAGGGTCCCTCAGGATACAAGGGAGCTCAAATCACCTACTTAAAATGCACCATGGAGTGCGTTTACACACTTGTCACATCAGGCCCCCTCCCTACCTTCACCACTGTGCAAATGTGCCAGGTGGATCCTTTTAAGTTGGGGTATTAAGTTCCCTTAAATCCTGAAGGTCCCTGGGGTCCATAGTCAAGGGTGATTGGATAAATACATGGTACTGTCTGGGTGAATGGAGGAGTGTATAGAGAGTGAGAGGGTGATTGCTGGACTGCATGGGTACTACCTGGGTAATTGAAAGAACGAATGAGTAGTGCGTAGGTGGTTAGAGGAGTGCATTGGTAGTGTACAGAGGTTTATAGCAGTGCATTTGTTAGTGCCTGGGTCATTGCATGAGTAAATGGGTACTGACTGAATGATTTGTGTACTGCAAAGAGAGTGCATGGTGAATGTATAACTCCTTGGGTATTGGCAGAGTGTTTGGATAAGTACCTAGTATTGGCTGGGTGATTGGAGGAGTGCATAGGGAGTGGCAGGTAACTGCCGGACTGCATGGGTACTACCTTGGGAATTGAAGGAGAGAATGAGTAGTGTATAGGTGGTTAGAAAACTGCATGGGTAGTGCACAGAGGATTGTAGCAGTAAATGTGTTAGTGCCTGGCCCATTCCAAGAATACATGGGTACTGACTGGAAGATTAGAGTACTGCAAGGAGAGTGCATGGTAAATTTATAAATGCTTGGGTTTTGGTGGAGTGATTGGATAAGTACATGGTGCTGGCTGGGTGATTGAGGGAGTGCATGGGTACTAACAGGGCGATGGCTGAACTGCATGGGTAGTGCCCAGGGTAATATAGCAATGCATGTGTTAGTGCATGGGTCATTGCATGAGTGCATGCGTACTGACTGGATGATTAGAGTACAGCAAGGAGAGTGCATGGTGAATTTATAAATGCTTGGGTTTTGGCGGAGTGATTGGATAAGTACACACATGTCACATCAATCCCACCCCCTTCCTTCACCACTGTGCAAACGTGCCCCCTGGTAGGTTTTAAGTTGAGAGATTAAATCCCCTTGAATCCTGAGGATCCCTGGGGGTCAACTAGCTCATCAAGTACCTCCAGTAAGTGCCACAGAGCTGCGTTGCAGATAGGTGGTCCAAGACCACACACCTTTTACACCTCTCTGCAGCACAGCTCTGTGGCACTTACTGGAGGTACCTGGTGGGCTAGTTGGACCCAAGGGACCCTCAGGATTCGAGGGAACTTAATCCCCCAAATTACAATGCACCAGAGGGCCCATTTGCACAGTAGTTAAGGGACGGGGTTGGGCCTGGTGTGAAAAGTGTGCAAACACACCCTGTGGCTCATTTTAAGTTGAGGGATTACATCCCCTTGCATGTGTTCGTGCCTGGGTCACTGCATGAGTCCATAGGTACTTACTGAATGATTAGAGTACTGCAAGCAGAGTGCATGGTGAATTTGCAAGTGATTGGATATTGGCAGAGTGATTGGATAAGTACATGGTAATGGCTAAGTGATAGAGTGCATGGAGAGTGACAGGGTGATTGATGGACTGCATGGGTACTACCTGGGTAATTGAAGGTGTGAATGAGTAGTGTCTAGGTAGTTAAAGGATTGTATGGGTAGTGCACAGGTGATTGTAGCAGTGCATGGTTACTACCTGGGTCATTGCATTTGTACATAGGTACTGATTGGATGATTAGAGTACTGCAAGGAGAATGCATAGTGAATTTATAAGTTCTTGGGTACTGGTGGAGGGTATGTAACACTTACAACACAACATTTACGTCGTAATGCTGTTACAACGCAGCTATTACAACGCAGGATCCATTACATCGGATGCCATTACAACGCATGGCATTACATAGCAGATGGTATTACAACGCATACCATTGCATCGTAAGTATTGGTAAGTATATAATTTTTTTTATTTTATTTAATATTATATAATTGATTTAATTATTATTAATTATAAATAAAAATATTTATTTATGTTTTTAAATATTATACATTAAATATATTAATTTAAGTAATTTTGGGGTACATGGGTGTTTTTAAGTTTTAGGGAAGGGTTTGCGTTTTGGGGTACAGGGGTGTTTTTAGGTTTTAGGGCAGGGTTTGGGTTGTGGGGTACAGGGGTGTTTTTAGGTTTTAGGGTAGGGTTTGGGTTTTGGGGTACAGGGGTGTTTTTAGGTTTTAGGGTAGGGTTTGGGTTTTGGGGTACAGGGGTATTGTAGCGTTCAGGGGTAGGTTTGTGTTTTGGGATAATTAAATTATATTTACCATTTTTAAATTAATTAAAATATATTTAATAAATTAAATTAATTTTATTACATTAATTACATTTTTAAATTAAATTAATTAAATAAAATAAATTATTTCAATTAATTTAATTTATTTTCAATTATAAAAATATGTACATTAAATTAATTTCATTATTTTAATTAAATTAAATTATTTCCTTTTTTTATTAAAATTACATTTATTAAATAGATATTATTTTATTAAATTAAATTAATGGCTATTTCAAAATGTATTTTAATTAAATTAATTAAATTAAATTAATTAAATTAACTTAATAACATTTTTTTTAAAAAGGTATACTTACCTATACTTACGATGTAATGGTATGCGTTGTAATAGCATCTGCTATGTAATGCCATGCGTTGTAATGGCATCCGAAGTAATGGATCCTGCGCTGTAAAAATTCCGTTGTAAAGGAATGCGTTGTAAAAATCCGCGTTGTACTGACACCAATCCCTGGTGGAGTAATTAAAATACTACATGATACTGGGTTGGTGATTGGAGGAATGCATGGGGAGGGACAGGGTGATTGCTGGACTACATGGATACTACCTGGATAATTGAAAGTGTGAATAAGCAGTGTCTAGGCGGTTAGAGGATTGTATGGGCAGTGCACAGGTGAGTGTAGCAGTGCCTGGGTACTGCTGGGGTGACTTAATCTAAACTTTTTAGTAGTAGATTTGAAACTGATTTAAAAAAAAATTCAGTTGTTTTATTATAATTTAAGTTTAAAATATTTTCAAAGTTTAGAATTAGTTTCTGTAAAAGAAAAGAAAAAAACTATTGTCATTACAGATAATATTATAGATTTTTTAAGAACACAATATCATTTTACAATTACGTAACACATTCAGTTTGCATTTTTTGCTGTTTTCAGATTCTATTGAGTTTCACCATACACAGTGATTTAAATTTTGACCATCATGTAACAGCGGGCAACAAATTACAATCAATAAGATTGTTAAAAAAAACTAATTGCATATACCAAAAAGATCAAATATATGAACTGCTTCTTTCAATAACAATTTTCTAAATACAATATCAAAGAATAAAAATGATAATTGAAACAGTAAATCTTCACATCTTCCCTATAGGCCGAACGATGTTTGCAAAATCATTTGCATTGAGAATATCCAAAATAAACTTCTTAATTCATATTGATATCTTCCCACAAGGCCAAATGATGTTTCTGAAATTGTTTGTATTGAAAATGTCCTAAATAACATAATTAATTCATGTTGACACCCTCCCAATAGGCCAATTGATGTTTTCATAACTTTGGTATCAAAAATATTATATGTAAATTTGGTAATCCATTAGGCAACCGGCATTTGAATTCCAAATGAGCATCATTACAATGTGTCCGTCCTTTATTGCACTTTAAATACACAGTATAGTGTCCAGATATTATAGAAGGTCCATCGTGGAAAATAATTGCCACTGCTTTGAAAGTTCTTTCTGATATTGACAGTTGACTTGCCACAATTTTTTTATTTTAGTTTCCGATTTTCTTCCATCTGCTGTACAAGGTATCATTAAAATGATATATTGTCCAAATCTTACTATGAATAATGTAGAAAACATATCCAATTTGCAGTGCCTACTTTCCATATTTTGATTAGTTGATTTTACTAATTTGTTAAAAGACAATGTTTTGCAATCTATATTGTTAAATATATGAATCTTTCAGTGTCAATTTTAGTGGGAGAAGAAAATGAACAGCTATCACATTTATGGTCCCATCTGTAATGTAGTCCAAACAGATTTTCAATTGTATTCCTTCATTTTCCAATACTGCAAGCATAAACATTAGAAATTCCTGAGCATCTTGCTGTACATTCTGTGTAAATAGTGAACAACCAGAACATATATCTAGAAGATGCCGAATGGCAGAAGCACTTTGGATTTTAGTTTTATCAGTTGGCAACTTTTCATAAATAGAATTTAATAAAAAACAAAGGGGCATATTACCAAGGGCCTTATCGCCTCTTTAGCAGGAATCTTTCCAGCTAAAGCGGCGATAATTTTATCGCCCTATTAACTAGCTGTCGCTAACACTAGTTAGCGACAGCTAGTAGGAGATAGCGATCATCTTGGGGCCCGCTTTGCATGTCAGCGATATTTATCGCTAATGACATGCCAAGATGTTAGCGACAGTAAACAGTTGCTAACATCGCTATCTCCTATTACCTACAATGGCGTACTTTTGGAAATATTCGCGCTAAGCTAGAATATCTTCAAAAGCTAACGCCTGCCCAGAGCAGTTCCTAGCCATGTTATCCAATGGTAGGTGGATAACATGGCTAAGAGCATTAGCTCGGTAATACATGAATATCGCTGACTTTTCAGCAATATTCATGCATTTCGGCCAATTTTTATCGCTTTTGAGATAAACCTTGATAATAGCAAGGTTTATCTGCGATAAAAATCGGCGGAGCTCGGCCATAATAATATTGCCGCTAACCGTGTTAAGCGATAATTATCCCTTAATCTTGGTATTATGCCCCAAAAAAATTTTTCTCGATTCTCCATAATTTGTTGTTGAAGATTTTCTAGAAAAAAACAATGATGTTCACAACTCAATTAGCAAGCAGTTGATACCTGAACTATTTTCAAAATTATATCCTACAATATCTTCAACAGTGTCCTTTTTCTTTTTATTTGGAAACTCAACATTCTCTTAATTTTTTTTCTTTTTTCCAACCTCACTACACAGTTTTTCATATGTTCGTTTTCAACATAGTACATGCCTTTGATATACAGGATATTCACCTAATTTTGAAGCATACAGTCTTCTTAACCGAGTATACTCTCTTATACAATTTGCATCAGCACTAATCTTTCTCTCATCAAAATCAATCAAATACAATCCAGACAAAGTTCTGACTCTGGACAATGCAACATATGCCATACCCTCTTTGAACACGTTACTTCCATGTTTACCAAATCACTATCTACACTTAAACCTTGAGATTTATGAATAGTCACTGCATATGCCAAAAAAAGAGGAAACAGTTTTTTACGAACATACAAGTCTTTAACGAGTAAAAAATTAACAGCACAACGTCTGACTTGTTTTACCTCTTCAATCTGATCAAATTCAATCTTCAAAAATTCCATTTCATCTCTATTTTGATATTTAACAAATTCAACAACTTTTCCCTTGCTCCATTTACTAAACCTTTTTCCACATACAAATTACTGGTAACAAGACAAAATATCGAATTCAAAATATAGAATTACCAAAATATAAAATGGACAAAATATCGAATGGACAGAATATAGTGGTGAAAAATATCGAATTGAAGGTAAGTAATTTAATATCGAATAGTGATTTTTACCCCTACGCTATCCAACACTTTCCCTACTGTTGCACTCTCTGGAGTGGGAATAGTAATTTTTACCCCTACGCTATCCAACGCTTTCCCTACTGTTGCACTCTCTGGAGTGGGAATAGTAATTTTTACCACTACGCTATCCAACGCTTTCCCTACTGTTGCACCCTCTGGAGTGCGAATAGTAATTTTTTACCCCTACGCTATCCAACGCTTTCCCTACTGTTGCACTCACTGGAGTGGTAATAGTAAATGTTATATTTATTATTTCATTAATTTTAAATTACTTTTAAGACATTTTAAAAAATTCAATATTTTGACTAACTATATTTTTTAAAACTATATTTTTGATTCAATATTTTTGTACTTACCTGTTTGTAGATAGGAATTCGATATTTTTGCATTCTATATTTTTTCTTCGATATTTTGGTAATTCTATATTTGTGAATTGGATATTATGTCAGTGATCCAAATTACTACGTAAAATTACCCAATAGTTTTCACCTACATGTAAATTATTTTCTATACCAACAGTTTTAGATACATATTGTTCCAAAGAACACAAATTTGTTTTTAATTTTTCTGTCAAAATAATAGTAATTCCTTTGCGTTCTATTTTATCAATAGCTTCTATTTTTATAATGTGTTGTTTTCCAAACTTTAAAAGTTCTTTATTGAATGTAGAACCTTCTCGCGGTGTTTGCATTAGGCAGATTATAGATTTCTTTTCTCCAATTTTTTGTATATTATTTCCGGAGAAACATTTTCATTTGGAAACAAGTTTGTAAGTAGCCGACTTTGCAAAGCTACTGTCGCATATTTTTAATAAGTTCTTTGTATTGAAAATATGCCCAAATGTTGACATTTCCAATACATCCCAAAGATTTCCTGCAGTATTCATGCAGAAGTGTTTTAAAAACTGGTTCCTCTTTTACAGGAGTAAGTTGCAGTAGATCACCTAAAACAATGACATTTTCCTCCAAACAACACAGAATAATCTGTTTTTAACATTTCCTGCATTCTTAAATGTACAAAGGCAATCATTAAGTTTGAGACCATGCTCACCTCATCAATTATCAGAAGTTTAATTTTCCTTAGAAAACGTGAAAGTTCAAAACAAGCTCCTCCAGAAAGTTTGTGATATTCCAACTTGTTTTCATGTTCAACAGGTAGCATTAGTAAACAATATAATGTAATCCCTTTAATGTTGTGTGCTGATAACCCAGTTGGAGCAGTTACACCACAAGATAAATGTGATTGAGTGATTTTCTGTAAATAACTGGTCAAAACTTTAATTAAGAAACTTTTTCCTTGGGGGGAGGAGCCAAGATGGCGTCCAGGTCGGACGCGTAGTCCCTCGGCTCCGAGGACCGTCACCCTATTCATACCTATCCTGCCGGTGATCCTGACCCGAAATGGCACACCGTGGAAGCAGGCGGGCTCCGACGGTTTGTGTCGAAATCCCGAGGCTCGCGCTGCACTGCAAGTGGCTGTACCGTCCGACGGCAGTTCGCGGCCTGTTACAGCTCTGAGACCGGGACCTCGAGTGGATACCGAGGCCGGCTGCCAGGTGAACAACAACAGCCTTCAGCGACTGATGTGGTCCGGTCGGAACTTTTTCTTGCTAAATGGCCGAGCCTTCATTCATTGCCCCGCTGGACTGCAGGTACAGAGATGAGTGTGCCCGCCGGCTTGATCGTTTATGCCGTTTGTCAGTGTGAGCCTGGCCTTTCGGCTGCCCAGTGACTGCTTGTGTATTTTCCCGCTGACTGCGGGCGGCTCCCGGACTCTTTGCCCCCTTATCATCGGATGGGGCGGCATCTCTACGAGACAACGTCTGTGGCCAACCTTGGTTCTGCCTGCCGCCCCCAGCCTCCTGGGGGGCTTATGCTTATTGTGAGTAGCCTGGCCTAATTTGTAGCGTCCCTACTGAAGACTATGGAGGACGTACTCGAGGGCAGCATTGAAATGTATGTGCCGCAGTGTGATCGCGGATGTATGGAGCAGCGGGCCATGTCTGGAGGGGAAAATGGAGATGCTCTGTGCTACAGTGACTTATTGGCAGCTGTTGTTTCCCTTCACCGTGATGTGGTGTATTCTGCTCGAGCCCTGGCCAGTAAGGAGGACGGCATAGTGTGTGCACTGGGATGCTCCAAAATGGCTGACTCGCAGGTCCGCAGTGACTCTCCTTTCTCCATGCCCGCCGGCGACAAGATGGCTGCCTCTTGCGCCCCAAGCCTCGGGATGCCTCACGCTGTGGCTGGTGTTCGCCCGGGACAGCGTGCAATTAGCGATTCGCGACCGCGACAGGAGTGTTCTCCCCATCTCATGCCCCCTGTTTCCTGGGGCTCTCATCGGAAGGAACCGAACATTGAGACTTTCTTCCCAGGCCCGGCCACGCCTTCTAACAAGAGAACTGTGTATCTTGTGCCCTTCAGGGGATCGCTCGCTCTGCTTGTACCTGGACCTATTCTGTGCTTGTACCAGACTGGCTCCTTTGATTTGTTGTTTACTTCCCTTTGGGGTTTCATGGTTCGCAGTGGTGGAAAAGAGAGAACGGGCCAGGGGTGAACGCTTATTCTTATGGTTTGGTGGTTTCCTGTTGCTGACCTGGGCATGTGGGTGGTGTGTTGCTACCTTTGACTACGCTGTGTGTCGATTTTGTGCCTCTAACTTACTCTGATTGTAATGCTTAACATCACCGGACTTTCTACTTTGTGCTGTTACTGAACTTGTGGGATGGTGTAGCCGGGGGATAGATTAGGATTCTTTTCTTACTCTCTATATTTCGGGACTCCTTTTATTGGGCGACAGGCACACTGCTAGGGGGGGTAGGCCGTAGCCAGCTGCAGGGGTGCAGGGTGGGGGGTGGACGGGGGGGTTTTGTTTTATTCTTTTTGGTTCTATGGGCCTTCTATTCTTTTTCTTTTTCTTTCTTTTCTGGGTTTAGACGTTTCTTTCTGTGTGGTAAGCAGCGATTCTGGCATTTTATTGCTTTGTGTATTTGTCTATCCTGCTCCTACGAGGCCGGAACCAACTTGTTGTTCTGCGATATCCTGCTCCTGTCTATCCTTCAGAAAAAACTTTGAAAATTAGACCTCAGTATTCTGTAACAGATCCTTTGCGCTTTTCTATGTTGAAATGTACTGTATCTGCGAGCCCTCGGGCTCTTTGCTGGACTGTATGTGCTATTTTCTATCAATAAAGGTCTTCCAAAAATTAAAAAAAAAAAAAAAAAAACTTTTTCCTTGACCAGCTTGACCACTGAAATACATTCCGATAGTTTTAAATGATGTGCAGTTGCATTCTTTATTTTCATGATGTAAACGACGGTCGATCTGTTCTGTAACTTGCTGATATATTTCTTTCTGTTCAATATTTAGTTGCACTTCCAAGTTTCCCAACTCCATAATATTCTGTTGAGCTTGATGCATTACCGTTTCTACTTCACTCATAGCAATTGCTGCTTCATTTTCAAGAATTGGTTCTCCCAGTGGATCTTAACTTAGTGGAGCAGAACTTTGACTGTCTTGAGAACTGTCTCTAGCAATCTCAGCTGCAATAGTAACTTCTTGTTGAATCTCTTCATTCAACATTTGTATATAATTTTGAAAAACTGTACATTCGATAATTTTGTTACATGCAATAAAAGAATCTTCATATGAATGAAAATCTCCAAGTAATTCCATTTTAGAACGCCTGGGCTTGAAGAGTTGTAGAAGTGCTAAATAGTAAAAAATAGTAAAATTCCTTTTTATGTGGAGTATCGCAACTCAGTTTCCCGTGATTAATGAGATTTCCTTTACTATGTCTCACCAAACATCCACCACAACTAATTACTGCATATTTCTCTTAATTTATGTTCTCTGTAATATTTATTTTAAAGCTGTAATATTGCAGGACTTCATAGAGACATATGTTTTCAAGATAGGTACTTATTTTAGGATAATACGTATCCAACATGTTTGTTTTAACAATATCTGTGCTTTCCAGTTCATTTAATGCAAAATATTTGATTTCTTCTATAGATTTAAGTACTCGATTTCATGTTACAGCAAGACCTAGACTAACCCAAAAGATTCCTCTTGACTTTGAATATAAACTTGCAGAGGTAAACCAATCAGAACATTCGTAGGATCTAATCTCTTGATTGGACAGCATCGGCAAACTAAAGCTGAACAATTTCATTTTAAGAGTCTTCTCTTGGGAAATGTCATCCCACATTTGTTTCAACTCCGTCTTTTCAGATTTCGTTATGTACGACATTACACACCGAGCAACAGCAATGGAATTATCCGCAACATACTGGATATCCATATTTGCATTTCACATCATCAAAATCACTGGATTATAATCATTACTATACTTTGAATATTCACTTCTTTTTAAATTGTAAGTATTTTTGGAAGATTTTCTAGTGTTAGTATGCCTTTCTGCAGACATGAAACTTTTGACTCTTCCTTTGGATATTACTGGACGTGGAAATCCAAAATAACATTTGGTATAAAACTATTCCTTTGACCTGTCTACAGCATTTGCCACATTGATGAGTTTGAAACCATAAAACTTGTTGTCTTAAGGTATTTTCTTCTTTTGTTTTTGGTATAGCACATGTAATATAGTCTTCAATAAAAGATAAAACAGTCTCATCTGAATCAGTTCCAATCTTAGGTGGATTTTTGATCCATAAAAGCATATGTATAAGAGGAACACCTCTAGCTTGGTACTCCTTCCTCCAAAAGAAATCAATAACTTCTCCAAGAGGTGGGTTGTTTTTATTGCAGAAAAAAATACATCATAGCTTGAAACCTACGATTAAAATATCTGCACACATTTACTGGATCCAAGGAACACAGCTCTCCAGCTGTATTGAATTCAATGTTTTTAATATTTGAATTTGCTTCTTGAAGAAATTCAAGTAAATCATCCCATGTGTATTCAGCACAGCTTAGCGTGACAAAAAATGTAGGGGTTCCTAAGTTCCTTAACATACATTTAAGTTCTTTATGACGATCATACCAATACTCATTAGTACCACGTTGACACACCATCAAAATAATCAATTGAAATTCTTAATGATCGTCTCTCTGTTCTACTTTGTACATGAACTCCTTTGCAGAACATGTTGAAGATAAATTCCTGTTTTTAATATGTGGTTCACAGCATATGGAAGTCCAAACAAGTCACTTTCAAACAAAAGATGAAATATGTATGGAATACATTGTCGAAATATTGGATCTTCTGAGTACAATCTCATTGTACGATATTCTAAAGCTGGAATCTGTACTGGTCGTTTGTCATATCATCCACCTTTTCCAGTGGGGAAGAGCTGTGGAAAACAATGAGCTTCCAAACTCCTTTCCTAAACACTCATGGGAGTTCCCTTCACTTTCTTCATTTGGGGTAATTCAATCCTATTTTCAATCACTTCCTTTGAATTTAAAGGATGTACACATAATGTTCATACATTTCTTCACTTTTGGAGATGTCCACTTTTTTAATTTAGACACTTGAAATTTTGCTATCATCAACTAAATCAATTTCTTCTTCCACATATACATTTTTGTATTAAACATTGGTTTTTGTGAGATATAACGTAGCTTTTTGCACTTTGCTGACATCTTCGTAGGACCACTGCTTTTTTAAAAATCTAAAGGTAAATACAAAACTCTTCCTTTTAAGCCTCTTTGTAAATCTGATGGAGGCTGCTTACCTGCTTTAGGCTCCACACAAACAATTGTTTGAAATGGGTGCACAGATTTCTTCTTCTTCCACATACACATTTGTAGTAAACATTGTTTTTTGTGAGATATAACGTTGGCTTTTGCGCTTTGCTGACACCTACAAATTCTTGCCATATTTTCCAACTCTTCGTAGGAACACTAATAACTAGAATAACTACAGATTCAGTTTCCTCTTTCTCTACACCAATAGTTTCAAGATTTTATTTAAATCTAAAGGTAAAAATACAACTCTTCCTTTTAAGACTCTTTGTAAATCCGATGGAGGCAGATTACCTTTTTTAGGCTCTGTTAGACCTGTCTGCTTCTGGGAAGACTCTAACCACCATGATTTATTTTTGTCCCCCTTAGCCTCCCAGAGTTTCTATTTTTATTTTTACATGTGTCCATCAGGAGTTTTTTTTATGCTGTCAGGGGGCTAGGTGTTCCTTGGCGATAACGCCATTTTTCCCTCATCACTTGTGAGGCCTAGTCACCCCCTTGAAACCTTAGGGATCTCCAGAGACCTAAAATGGTGTCCACCAACTGCCATAACGGACACTACTGGAGGACAGGTCCATAGGATAGCATTAGGGAACTTTCTGGAATCTACTAGAGACTTCTGCAGGTCTCAGGCCAACCTATATAAGGCCAGTGACCAGCAGCCATTTTGTGCTGACCCCAGAGTAGAGGAGTGAGGCAGTGGTGAGAGGAGGTGGACACACTGAGAGCAGCTAGTTTGTCACTGAGGCTGACAGTTACTTCAGAGGATTGTTCCCCCTTCAGCCTTTGACCGATCCCTCTCTCAAAACATCAACTATTGGTAAAGAAATCGAGCTACTTGAGGAAGCAGCCACTTACATCTTGGAATCCCAATAAATCCACTCAGGATACCCCTAACTGAAGATATTCCTGGCTACCCCTAATCAGCGCTGAGCTTACCGGGGACGTGGAGTAGCTGAAGTGAGTGCGGGGGTCTGTGGCACCCTGGCGACCTGTGGAGCGAGGGCGCCGTGTGTAGACATCCTTCCTGTGAAGCCCAAGTGAGAAGTGACTGGAGGGAAGCAGCGACGCTGCTCTGATCGGCATCGGGACCCCGGGGGCACCGGCCGCGTCAAAACAAAGAGATCGGCGCTTCCGCGCATGACCAGCAGCTAGACGCTTTTCGTGAGGCAGGAGGGGCCTATGATCGGGCAGGCCCGGGAGAGCAGTGTCACCAGTAGACCAGCGTCCTCCCTTGGAGGGAGTGCGGAGGCGGGAGAAGAGCGAGCGCTTCCGCGCATGCCCAGCGGAGTAGTGCGCCTGAGGAGAGCCGGTCGCGTCAACGAGGAAGCTGTCCGCGTCGGAGCTCCAGGTATTCGTCCCCCCTCCTGAGGAGGCAGAAGCGCCGCAGCGGACGTTGTAGCAAGGAGCCTTGGGGCCAGGAAAGCTTCCAGCGACCTTCCCTAGCAGCCGTCTGCTGCCAGGCTTCAGCGCGAGTGGAGGAAACACCAGCAACACGCCCACAACCCTTCAAGTAAGCCAGGTAGTGTGGGGACGGGAGGCGGCAGCACTGGGAGAAGGAAGCAGGACAGTGGGGCTACGACCCACACAAGTGACTGAACAGTCCAGAGGAGCCTGACTTCAGGAAAGCGGGCTACGGAACTGCCTAAATCAGGCTTATGTAACTAATAATTGGCTCAGAAAAGGGAGGTGGAAGCTGTGCAGAGAACCACAGGGTTCCTGAGCAACAACCCTTAGTTATTGATAAATTGAAGAAGTAGATCCTCTACCAGATAGGTGTGCCTGTATACTAGAGTGGGGTGTACCTTGCTAATATTATTGTGTCTTCCCTTTTAGTCACATTACTGGTGGGTAATGCTGTGAGGTTCTACAACCAGGTCATACTGTTGAGCTGAGCGGTGCTTAAAGAGCTGTGGGGTAATGTACCTGCAAATGTGCCTTTAAAAAACATATTACACTGTTAGGCTGCATTTTTCCTTCCTGTAAAATTATTAGTGAAGTGTATTGTGACCTGAATAACTACAGAACCTAGATGTACCTTTGATTCTCCAATTCTGAACAGGAAAAATATTAATTTGTGATTTGAATTTCATGTAAAGGTGTAATGTGATTGTCTTCTATCCTTGACTAAAAAGCATAACAAGAAAAGCATTTATTTTTATAAAAGGTTACGGTATTTTTCCAAACAGAGGTGTTGTGTCTTTATTTTAGTGGTTCATCACTGTGTTACTGTGGGTAAGATTTGTAAGTACTTAGCCAACGCTTGGAGTTAGCTGTAGACCACTACTGTGCCAGGCTACCATATGTAGGCTTGGGTAATCTAGGTCCAACATAATTGGTGGCAGCGGTGGGATAGCGGATCTGTACTTACACTTACTTATTAGTAACGCAGTGACAACCACGAGACCCCACCTGGAGTTTTCTCCCTGCGGCCCTCCTAATTTACATTTTTGATTTTTCTAAATTGACTTCTGGCGGTGGGTGGAGGTTGACCTTGGGTCACTCTGTGGATTTCTCCTGTGTAGCATTTTATACTTCAAATAGGAATGGAGGTAAATGTGGAAGAGCTAGACAATTATACTGTGCCTCAATTGAAGGAATGGTGTCAGCAGCAGGGGGTGTTTTTCAAGAAAGGCGCCAGGAAAGTTGAGCTGCTGACCAGTATTCGGGCATGGGTAGAGGCTCATTCCGGGGAGGAGGTAGATCCTGAAGAGAGTGACAAGGACACTGTCCTGGAGACCACAACACTGTACCAGGCGGGAGGGGAGAACCTAGTAACAGGTCCTAGAACACCTTCTAGAGTGGGCAGTAGTGTGTCAGAGAGGGGCCTGACCGACGCCGAGTTGGAAGACAGGAGGGAGGAGAGGAGGATGAGAATAGAACTAGCCAGGATGGACATGGTGAGGGAGGAAAAGAGGTTGGAGCATGAGCGGACCATCAAGGAGATGGATTTGCAAGCCCTAAACTTACGTACCCCCAAACCAGAGAATGGTGGCAGCGATAACCAAACCAACACCCGAGAACCTAGACCGTACCTACCAAAAGACATTATGGCTTGTTATGTACCCAGCGACGACATTGCTAAATGGCTAGCCGCCTACGAGGTCTCGCTGAGGGCCCATGGGATTCTGGAAGTCCACTGGGGAGGTGGGTTATACAAATACATGCCCCCCACTGGCAGGGATACTTTGTTGGCCCTTGACCAGAGTGAACAGACCTACTATCCGGCTATGAAATTAGCGCTGCTCAAGAAGTTTGGGTTGACCCCCGAGAAATATAGACAAAAGTTCCGGGGCAGCTACAAGCTGGGCACACAAAACTGGGTAGATTTCTTGGACTACTCCAGGAAGGCCCTGGAGGGTTGGGTAAGAGGCAGCGAAGTAGGGGACTATGAGGGACTATATGACCTCATACTCAAGGAACACCTACTCGAGAAGTGTCTTCCCGAGCTAAGACAGCATCTGGTGGACAGCAAGCTGACCAGCCCCAGGAAGCTTGCTGAGGAGGCGGACATCTGGGTTAGTACCCGGGTGTCGACTAAGGGGACTGGAGGGAATTCCCAGAAGCAAGGACAGGGCGCCCCCCAGAAGAAAGAGGGAGGGGAAATTAAGAGGGAGTTCTCAAAAGGGCCACAAAATACTTCGCAAGGAAGGGGCAGAGGATTCATCCCTAGGAGTAACCCCCCTCGCAACCCTACCCCTGGCCAAAGCCAGCAGCCAAGGGTTGTTCATTGTTTTGAGTGTGGTGGTGTGGGACACTATAAAGGAGATGTGAGATGCCCAAAAAGACCACCCCCTCCCACTGGAGGAAAAGCCCCGGGAATCACTAGTGTAGTGCTTGGGGAGGAGATGCCTTTGGTTAATGGAGGGGAGCGGGCGGGTGTCACTTTAGTGTCCCTGGGAGATAAGGAGATGGTTCCCAAGACCCAGCTGCCCTCCAATACTATTAAGTATGAGCAGTGGGTCACCATCAATGGCCGTAGAGGGGAGGCTCTGAGAGACACAGGAGCCAGCATGACTATGGTAAGGAGTCAGCTGGTGTCTCCAGAGCAGGTCATCCCAGATGTACTCCATCCCGCCGTAATGGCTGACGGCAGATTGGGCCACTACCCTGTGGCTGAGGTTCCCTTTGAGTGGGGAGGGGTTGCAGGTCCACTTCGAGTTGCCGTAAGCCCTGCCGTGCCTGTTGACTGCCTGTTAGGGAATGATATGGAGCACAATGCTTGGAGGAGGGTGGAGTACCAGACTCACTCTGAGATGCTGGGACCCCCTGACTGGACTTGTGTCAGCACAAGGTCAGCAACTGCCCGAAGGGAAAAGTTGCTTACGCTGGAGCCTGGAACAATGGCCCAGCCGGCTGCCAGAGAGGAGAAGGACAAGAGGCCGGAGGACCCTGCCTCGACATCTCCACCTCGTGAGACAGCTGGACCACCTGCGGAGGTGGATCTGGAGTCCACAGGGGAGGGTGTTGCTTCCTTGGAGAACCTACCCATCCCTACTGAGTGGCATGTGGAGGGAGGTCCTTCCAGGGAGGAATTCTGTGAAGCTCAGAAAGAGTGTCCTACTCTCGAAGGGCTGCGGCAACAGGCCAACGCCCAGGCAGCAGGAAGCATTGAAGGGAGTTACCGGATTTACTGGGAGGATGGACTCCTCTACAGTGAGCCCAAGGCACCTGGCCATGGTTCAGCCAGAGCCTTGGTGGTCCCTCAATGCTTTAGAGCCTTTCTACTGGAACTGGCTCATGAGATACCATTGGCAGGGCATCTAGGACAGGACAAGACCTTTGCCCGGCTTGTCCCCCACTTCTATTGGCCTCGAATGAAAGTGGCGTCTGACACATACTGTCGGACGTGTGTGTCCTGCCAAGCTAGTGGGAAAACAGGAGTGAAGCTTAAAGCTCCCCTGGAACCACTACCTGTCGTTAGCACCCCCTTTGAGAGGGTGGGCATCGACATTGTTGGGCCATTGGATCCACCAACTTCAGCTGGTCACCGGTTCATACTGGTTTTGGTGGATCATGCCACACGGTACCCAGAGGCAATACCTCTGAGGACCATCACTGCACCTGTGGTGGCAAGGGCCCTGATGGGGATCTTTACCCGAGTGGGTTTCCCCAAGGAGGTTGTGTCCGACAGGGGGACCAACTTCCTTTCAGCGTACATGCGGGCTATGTGGAAGGAGTGTGGAGTTACCTATCGGTTTACCACTCCTTATCACCCACAAACCAATGGTCTTGTGGAAAGGTTTAACAAAACCATGAAAGGTATGATCAGGAGTCTACCTGAGAGCCTGCGGAGGAAATGGGACATCCTCCTACCCTGTCTCTTGTTTTCTTACAGGGAAGTGCCACAAAAGGGAGTGGGCTTCAGCCCCTTCGAACTTTTGTACGGGCACCCTGTACGGGGACCTCTCAGCCTGGTGAAAGACGGATGGGAACGGACTCCCAGAAAGCTTCCCCAGGACGTGGTGAGCTACATGCTGGCCTTCCGGAGCCAAATGGCTAAGTTGTGGAAGCAAGCTTCAGACAACTTGGAGGCCAGCCAAGCAGTGATGAAAGAGTGGTATGACCACAACGCTCACCCAGTGGAACTGGAGCCTGGACAGAAGGTGTGGGTGATGGAACCTGGAGAGCTAAACGCCCTCCAGGACCGTTGGACAGGCCCCTTTGAGGTGTTGGAAAAGAAGGGGAAGTCCACCTACTTGGTGGATCTGAAGGCCCCGAGGCAGCCCCACAGGGTGCTGCATGCCAATCGCCTCAAGCCACATCATGAGAGGCCCGCGGTTGTCTTGATGATGGTAACCGATGGAGCAGAGGAAGAAGAAAGCGAACCTCTCCCTGATCTTCTCTCGTCCCAAGAAAAGGATGGGTCGGTGGAGGGAGTAATTCTCTCGCCATCCCTAACTCCTGAACAGCAGAGTGATTGCCGCCAGATCCTGGAGCAATTTTCTTCTCTGTTCTCCCTTGTCCCGGGTAGGACCCACCTGTGTACCCATGACGTGGACACAGGAGACAGCCCACCTGTGAAGTCTAAAATCTACCGGCTGTCGGACAAGGTGAAGGCCAGCGTCAAGGGTGAAGTCGCCAAGATGCTGGAACTGGGAGTGATTGAACCTTCTGGAAGCCCTTGGTCTAGCCCGGTGGTTTTGGTACCAAAGGCTGCCCCACCAGGCACCACACCGGAATTGAGGTTCTGTGTGGACTACCGAGGCTTGAACTCAGTGACCAAAACTGATGCCCATCCTATCCCACGGGCGGATGAGCTGATTGACCGGCTGGGAGCTGCTCAATACTTAAGTACCTTTGACCTAACTTCAGGGTACTGGCAGATTTCCCTTACAGAGGAGGCGAAGGAAAGGTCAGCCTTCTCTACACCTGAGGGACACTACCAATTTCGCGTGATGCCCTTTGGGCTCAAGAATGCCCCTGCCACTTTTCAGCGGCTGGTGAACAGGGTCCTTTCTGGAATGGAAGCTTTTTCTGCTGCATACCTGGACGACATTGCTGTCTTCAGTAGCAGCTGGGAGGACCATTTGCAGCATCTGCAAGCTGTTCTTCATGCCCTGCAACAGGCTGGATTGACAATCAAGGCCAGCAAGTGTCAGATCGGACAGGGGTCGGTGGTGTACCTAGGTCACTTGGTGGGCAGAGGGACGGTGCAGCCCCTCCAGGCAAAGATTGAGGCTATCATCGCCTGGGAGCCCCCCAAGACTCAAACAGAGGTCCGAGCCTTCCTGGGCCTCACTGGATATTACCGTCGCTTCGTGAAGGGGTATGGCACTATCGTGGCCCCTCTCACTGAGATTACTTCCAAGAAGCAACCCCGACGGGTAGTCTGGACGGAGGCTTGCCAGCGAGCCTTCATGACCTTGAAACAAGCATTGTGTTCCGCTCCCATTCTCAAGGCCCCTGATTTTGCTAGAGAATTCATTGTCCAAACAGATGCGTCAGAACATGGCATTGGGGCAGTGTTATCGCAGCTAAATGATGAGGGCTTGGATCAACCCGTGGTCTTCCTGTCTAGGAGACTACTCCCCAGGGAAAGGAGGTGGAGTACAATTGAGAGAGAAGCCTTTGCGGTTGTTTGGGCTTTGAAGAAGCTGCGACCATACCTGTTTGGTTCGCACTTCCTGGTTCAGACTGACCATCGCCCCCTTCGTTGGCTGATGCAAATGAAGGGGGAGAATCCCAAGTTGCTAAGGTGGTCCATCTCCCTACAGGGAATGGACTTCAGGGTGGAACATCGACCTGGGGCAGACCATGCCAACGCAGACGGTCTATCCAGGTATTTCCGATTAGTGATGAGGACTCCCAAGGGGTTGGGTAGTTCTCCCCACTTTCAGCTGGGGGGGACGCGTGTTAGACCTGTCTGCTTCTGGGAAGACTCTAACCACCATGATTTATTTTTGTCCCCCTTAGCCTCCCAGAGTTTCTATTTTTATTTTTACATGTGTCCATCAGGAGTTTTTTTTATGCTGTCAGGGGGCTAGGTGTTCCTTGGCGATAACGCCATTTTTCCCTCATCACTTGTGAGGCCTAGTCACCCCCTTGAAACCTTAGGGATATCCAGAGACCTAAAATGGTGTCCACCAACTGCCATAACGGACACTACTGGAGGACAGGTCCATAGGATAGCATTAGGGAACTTTCTGGAATCTACTAGAGACTTCTGCAGGTCTCAGGCCAACCTATATAAGGCCAGTGACCAGCAGCCATTTTGTGCTGACCCCAGAGTAGAGGAGTGAGGCAGTGGTGAGAGGAGGTGGACACACTGAGAGCAGCTAGTTTGTCACTGAGGCTGCCAGTTACTTCAGAGGATTGTTCCCCCTTCAGCCTTTGACCGATCCCTCTCTCAAAACATCAACTATTGGTAAAGAAATCGAGCTACTTGAGGAAGCAGCCACTTACATCTTGGAATCCCAATAAATCCACTCAGGATACCCCTAACTGAAGATATTCCTGGCTACCCCTAATCAGCGCTGAGCTTACCGGGGACGTGGAGTAGCTGAAGTGAGTGCGGGGGTCTGTGGCACCCTGGCGACCTGTGGAGCGAGGGCGCCGTGTGTAGACATCCTTCCTGTGTAGCCCAAGTGAGAAGTGACTGGAGGGAAGCAGCGACGCTGCTCTGATCGGCATCGGGACCCCGGGGGCACCGGCCGCGTCAAAACAAAGAGATCGGCGCTTCCGCGCATGACCAGCAGCTAGACGCTTTTCGTGAGGCAGGAGGGGCCTATGATCGGGCAGGCCCGGGAGAGCAGTGTCACCAGTAGACCAGCGTCCTCCCTTGGAGGGAGTGCGGAGGCGGGAGAAGAGCGAGCGCTTCCGCGCATGCCCAGCGGAGTAGTGCGCCTGAGGAGAGCCGGTCGCGTCAACGAGGAAGCTGTCCGCGTCGGAGCTCCAGGTATTCGTCCCCCCTCCTGAGGAGGCAGAAGCGCCGCAGCGGACGTTGTAGCAAGGAGCCTTGGGGCCAGGAAAGCTTCCAGCGACCTTCCCTAGCAGCCGTCTGCTGCCAGGCTTCAGCGCGAGTGGAGGAAACACCCGCGACACGCCCACAACCCTTCAAGTAAGCCGGGTAGTGTGGGGACGGGAGGCGGCAGCACTGGGAGAAGGAAGCAGGACAGTGGGGCTACGACCCACACAAGTGACTGAACAGTCCAGAGGAGCCTGACTTCAGGAAAGCGGGCTACGGAACTGCCTAAATCAGGCTTATGTAACTAATAATTGGCTCAGAAAAGGGAGGTGGAAGCTGTGCAGAGAACCACAGGGTTCCTGAGCAACAACCCTTAGTTATTGATAAATTGAAGAAGTAGATCCTCTACCAGATAGGTGTGCCTGTATACTAGAGTGGGGTGTACCTTGCTAATATTATTGTGTCTTCCCTTTTAGTCACATTACTGGTGGGTAATGCTGTGAGGTTCTACAACCAGGTCATACTGTTGAGCTGAGCGGTGCTTAAAGAGCTGTGGGGTAATGTACCTGCAAATGTGCCTTTAAAAAACATATTACACTGTTAGGCTGCATTTTTCCTTCCTGTAAAATTATTAGTGAAGTGTATTGTGACCTGAATAACTACAGAACCTAGATGTACCTTTGATTCTCCAATTCTGAACAGGAAAAATATTAATTTGTGATTTGAATTTCATGTAAAGGTGTAATGTGATTGTCTTCTATCCTTGACTAAAAAGCATAACAAGAAAAGCATTTATTTTTATAAAAGGTTACGGTATTTTTCCAAACAGAGGTGTTGTGTCTTTATTTTAGTGGTTCATCACTGTGTTACTGTGGGTAAGATTTGTAAGTACTTAGCCAACGCTTGGAGTTAGCTGTAGACCACTACTGTGCCAGGCTACCATATGTAGGCTTGGGTAATCTAGGTCCAACAGGCTCCATACAAACAATAGCTTGAAATGGGTGCACAGATTTAATCAGAATGGACTCATAAGTGTTTAAATCGACCAGTTCTGGGGGAACAGCGACCAACTCTTGGTTATTATGTCCAGCTCTAGCTGGCTTTTTGTTCTTGTCTAATTTGGTATAAAAATATTTACAAATCCGTTGATCACTATCCAACTCAAAGCAATCTTCCACCAACAAATAAGCTCCAAATTCCTTCTACTTATCATTGTTTTCTTTTTCACTTTTTAAATACAGATCAACATTCCAAGTTTGATTTTTATAGTAAGTACGTCAACAAAAAATACAAACATAGTTTGGGCTTTCACAACAAAATACCTTAAACTTCGTAATTTCTTCTTCAAACTTCTCAGTACTACTATTTTCCACATCTTCTTCAGCACCTACACCTATCAAAATTTCACTTTCTCTACAGTCTTGCCCAGGACCAAAGTAATGAAACTCTCTTTCATCACAAACTTTTTTTACATTGATTCTGACCCATGCAAAATAGCACTGTTTAAGCCACTTACAATTATTGCTGGACTTTTTACATAGAACAATCTTCTTACTAACTTCCACATTTGAGAGTGATGTACTGCTAACATTCTCAAATGATGAAAAACACTTTGACACACTTTTCTAGAAAGACAAGTCAGAGAATGACCATGCAAACCAGCATTTTTTCTCACTTTGCAAGGATCTAGTCCTTGCATCATCTTAATCTTTTAACACTTTTTTCACTATACGCTCTAAGAAATTTCGTAAAATATCAACAGACTCCTGTCATATAGTACAAATACTACTAAAATCCCAATTATACACTGGGGCTTTAGTGAGTCTCCCCAGAACTTCATCAGCTATCACTTCTTCTACATTTCTTGGAACCATCTTTTCTTTTTCAATTGCACAATCATTCTTCACTTCATAAGGACGACCATTGGTATCAACTGCGTGAACTAATGTATTGATTTGAAAATAGCTCTCTTCATTAAAAAAAGGCTCTAAACTTTAAGTGTGCTTCAATTCACCCCAAAAAATATCACAAAAGTTAGTTCTGTTAATGACTCTCTTCTTTTTACTTTTGTCCTTCGTAGAATGCATTGGTTTATAATGTTTGCATTCTTTTCAAAACTAAAATGAACAATTTTCTTTTTATTTCAAAAGCCTTTTCAACTATAGTTTCAATCTGTTTTTTCTTTTTATGAAAAGCAGATCTTTTTTATATTTCTTGCCAGTGTTCAATAAATTGTGTAGTTTCTTCTTTTAGAATAGATTGTTTTATCAGAATGTGATTTGCCTTTAATTTGTCCTTTTTTCATTTCATTCTTCTTTGTTCTAGAGGTATTCGTTCTACTTTCTACATTGTCAAAACCCTTTCTAGTCCTTGAAAGTTGTTTAATAAATTCTTTTGTTCTCTTACCGCAATACTTTTTCTTTTTCCCCAAATGTTGTCTTTCATCTAATTCTTGCTGTTGTCTTTGCTTTAAATAGTATTGTTTCTTTTCTTGTTTTCTCTTTTCTGTTTCTTTTGTCATTGTAAGTCTTTCTTAATGATGATGAAGAATATCTGGAAAAAAAAGTTAAATAAATGTAATATTATTAATATAACTCTATAGAAATATACTGTTCTATTACTAATGTAACACTTTGTACATAACAACAAATGAAATGCTTTCTTTTGAAATCACATTGGGTTAGCTGGACTACATGGGTACTACCTGGGTAATTAGAGGAGTGAATGAGTAGTGTGTGGGTGGTTAGAGGACTGCATGGGTAGTGCTCAGGGTATTGTAGCAGTGCATGTGCTAGTGCCTGGGTCATTGCATGAGTACATGGTTACTGACTGGATGATTAGAGTACTGTTTGCCTTTCATGGGGGTCAGCTTCTGGGTCCTGAAACAGCCTGGTGGGAACCTTGCCACAGGGTGGAGTACACTGCTAGCAACACTGCGCCAAACCACCGAGCTTCATCCTAAACTGAGCTGCACTGACCCTAGTGGGACTTCAAGTCCCAGGGTGCTCCGCGACTCCACCTAGCTGCCACAGGTGTGGTGGAGGAGCCATCACGTGCTGAAAAGCGCTGCAGCCTTTCTCGCGGCACGGGTCCTGTGAAGTTGTTTGCCTTTCGTGGGGGTTAGCTTCTGGCTCCTTAAACACTGTGGTGGGAACCTCATTCCAGGGTGTAGTACACTGCCAGCAACACTGCTCCAAACCACCGACCTTCATCCTGCACTGAGCCGTGCTGACCCGGGTGGGACTCCAAGTCCCAGGGTTCTCAGCGACTCCACCTAGCTGCAACAGGTGTGGGGGAGGAGCCATCACGCGCTCAAAAGCGCTGCAGCCTTTCCTGCGGCGTGGGACGCGCGCAGGATGCACCCGGGCAAAGCCCGGGCCAAGGGTGGGCCCGTCCTTGCCCGTCATTGACAGGAAGAGGCAGAGCAGGGCCACCCCCCTTGATTCCATATTCACATCAGTCGACCTTTAAAATCTGCCCTTTGGAGGACGCCATTGATCATCATTCGAAATTACCTTCCACGGCAAGTAGACTGGTTGCCTCTGGTGTTCCCCATATTCGTTAAAAAATATAAATGCTGCATGCTCACTGTTGATTGGCAATATTCATGCAGACTTTAAGGGGAATAGCTTAACGGGTTCTTCCACCTATGAGAATAATGAATTCTTTTTGCATCCTCCTGTGGTAAATAAAATTACCGGGACTATTTTTCTATACATTAAATGTCAATAAAGGATAGCTCAATAAAATGAGAGGCAGAGTCCGTGGTATCTGAGTCATACGGGCTTTAATTAAGCAACTCGAGAAGCTGGACATCAAGTTCCATCACCACTAAGGTTCAGGAAGGGATATTCAACATTTTATTAACATCACACATTATATATAGTAAAACAGTATAATTGCAGTGAATACAGTATGCGTGACAAGTGAAAAGAGGAAGATAAGAACATATGGGCGTAAAAAGAAGGCGTGTAATAGGTGTACACGGAGGTGTGTGCTAGAAACGTCACAAAAAGTGTCATAGGTGGGTGGATGCATAGAAGGATTCTGCAGGTTCAGCAGAAACCTTTACTCTGTATGCGTGCGCAACTGGCATGACGTGGTAAAGACGTGTAACTGGGGAGAGCTGGGGGGCTTGACTTTAGCTCTAGTAGAAGAGTCTTGGTGTCTGGGATGTGAGAACGACCTGCACCTATAGGATATCTGGTATCTCATGTTTGGAGGATGTGTTGTCTGAAGTAAAAGGTCTCTCGGGCAGGGGCCATACATCACTGAATGCTAGGGAGTGCATACGTGTCTTGGTACAATGCGCGGGGGCCATTGGCCTACCATGGTAACGGGTGCTGTAAATCGCTTGCAAGGAGACAGGAAGGCAAGGCCCTTTGCTCTGCAGCCGGGAATATGTTTACCTATTTCACTAGGCTGGAATGTGTTTTCGAAGAGGCTGAGCAGATAACTGTAGGCAAAATACTGTCTTGGCAGGCAGGCCAGCCCGAGCCGGGCACCGCTTCGCTGGGCAGGAAGTAAGGCAGAGGTCAGGGATGCATACCTAAGCTGTAGCTTTCAGAGACAGAAGAGACTTCGGAGCCTCAATTCAGGGCCTGGCTCGGCTGAGCCAGAAAAACGTGGAAAACATGTGCTTCGTGTTAAAAGTGCACCATGTAAAGACGTTGGCAACATGGGTCTAGAAACCAAATCTATGTTGCTTTCATGGAGGACTTGGTAGATAACATGTTAACGTTGGGCGCAAATGCATATGCGTCTTCATTTTCGGCCATGGAGGGAAAATGCATGGATGTCATGCACATACATGGAACGTTGGGGTACACGATAGGGGACATACCTGGTCATATAAAATTCAATTTTCCTCACTCCCTGAGCGTATTGCTTAAAGCCTTGTGTGTCTGCTTACTGCCTGTCGGTCTGTCTGATCTGCACAAAGCGTGGTATTATTACGGAGAGCCCTTTTACATTATAATGTGGGGAAATGTACTTGTACAAAAAGCCCCGGGCCCAAGTCAACCCCTCTTTCCCCCCTCCCAACATCAATCGATAAAATGTTACAAAGGGCCATAGGTGCACTTACTATGGAAATTGAACGCACCGAAATGAGGTTGTCAATCACTCCTGACCTTTTTCTTCCAACAGTAGACCTGCCTGTTTCTAACACTCCTCCTGTAGCACTTTTACCTTATTGGAAATGCTTCCCCGCTCCCCTCTCTCAAAGCGAATGTCCCGACTAGTGTAAGTAGTAAGGGAGATGAGGGTGTAGGCACTCGTAAGAATGGGAAACGGAAGCAAATAGTTGGTAGGGTAACTGACAGTAAAAAGGCAAGAACAGGGAGCGAGCCAAGGGCAGAAGATCCACTTAATTTAAACCCAATAATAAAACCCGTAGTTGCCTCTGGTACAGATTCAAGGTATCCTATCTGGGTCCAGACACTAGTGGTAGATCTGCTGACCCAATTTCGAGTCATTCTAAAGGAAGAAGTTGCCCCCCTAGTCGACCAAATAAATATTTTTACATCTTTGGGGGGCTCAAGGCAAACGCAAGCTAACACCAGCGTAACACAACTTCCATTGAGGGAGGGCAGTTCCATTTGCCAGTCTGATCTGAACTCCTGGGCTCCTTTAGACAAACATCCAGGACTCACGACCCCAATATTCAGCAGATTGCTAACCAAGACACCAGTTGTACCCCCCAGAATCCTGGTGCACAGTGAGAGCACGAGTGGGCAGCAAACACAAGGCTGAGGACACCCCGCAGTGCGGTTGAGAGTAACACCTCAATCGGTAATACGCTGAGTATTCACCAATCCATCAATACTGCAGCAGTGCCGGGTACAAATAGAAAAGAGCTGAGGAGAGAAGAGTGTCCTGTGGGTAGGATGGTAGCAGTTGCCTTGCCAAATATAAATCTTCCACCAGCATCCTCACCCTACATAATCATTCTGACAGGGCCCCACTTCTCAATAACACCCAGAGGGAGTCACAGCTAGAACTCAGGAATAAGAGTAGATTTGGTGGGACCCAGTAAAAAACCAAACCAAGGGGATTGTGTGGTTATTAATTTTAAAAATCCCCAGGTTATACACATGTTACTAAATTATAAAAAACAGCCCTGCAGAGCCCTGTACAGAGGTGAGAGCTCTTTTGCTTGATTATTTTTACTCCCACTGTTCTAAATCCAGTAGGGTAAATGTAACTTTGGGGCATGAAAGGCACTTAATTAAAAAACAGAAACTGGGCCACCGACACCCTCCCATTAGACCTCTGTTTTTTAATTTGCCAGTAAATAACCGCTGCAGGAGTCTTGAAAATGTGGATTGACCATCAGGGATAGGGGGTCTGGGCTATCCAAAGAGCACCCAGATGCCCCCGAGAGGATGAGTAAAGTTAGACCAAGGGAGTGCAAAACGGTCCTCCTTAATGGAGATAGGCCCAGAAACGGGGGCTTGTGTTCCGGCTACCTTGCAGGGGAGTAAGGCCCAGGTGGGCCCATGTTTTTTACCAGGGTTTACATCCACCAGTCCTTCTGCCCCTTCCAATAACATTGCACAGGGAGTAAACCCACCAAGCATAGTCGTACCCTGCACCGATCTCCTGGGAGGAATCTCACACACAGGTAGTGAGGTGAAGATCCCCTCCTGGAATGTGGCTGGTATCAAGGGTAAACTCTCCTACCCTGAATGGGGACTTTTCGTGGATCAGTTTGACATTTGCTTGTTCCAGGAAACATGGGCAAGAGATAAATGCGCAAGGGTGGGATTTGCGAAATTCAATATTCCAGCTGTCATCAGAGAGAGGGGCAGACCCTTTGGGGGACTATCTATTTGGTTTGCCTCCTATGTGGGCTGCTCAGCCAGTTCCCTGATTACCTCCTCCAATGACATTCAATGTGTAACACTTACTTTTCCTTCTAAGTTGAAGTTTGCCATCATTAACGTTTACTCCCACCCTGTAAGCTTGAGCCAGGAATCAAGAACCCTTGACAACTTAAACTCCTTCATTCCTACAGTGCTGCCCAACACAAGACTAATAGTTGGGGCAATGTTAATTGCCAATTTGAGCCCCTTTCTGGCATTCATGTCCTGATCACCAATGAGGAGGACCTCCAGTGGGCTATTCTGGACCCACAAATATAACCGGTTAAGTCCTGGTCCCCCCTGGTACTCCAATTAAATGCCATTTTTCTAAACCACTCACTCGGAGCATGCAATGGTTGTACAACTTCTGATAGGCCGGGAAAGTCAACATTTAATAGAATAGGCCAAGCTTCTCTTTTAGATTACATTTTAGTGGAGTCCAGATCATGGCATCGGGTTTTTGATTTTGCTGTCGTATCATGTTATGATAGTGATCATAATGCCCTGGCACTGACATTGAAGGTTCCAGATTCAGGTATTCTCCCTGGTAGTAATCCCCCTATGGAGAACAGGTTATTACTTAACAAAAACAGGAGAATAATTACGTGGGGGTAATAAAACAAACACCCGAGGAACTGGGAGCTCTTTATGAAACAGTAATACCAGCTTTGCAAGAACTTAACACTATTTCTGCAGATTGGGACAACCCAGCTTACAATAATCAGGTTGGAGAACTACATAATAGTTTGGCAACTAAATTAGCTGACATATTTTACCTGGTAGTAAGACCCAAAAGACAAAAAAAATGGTAACCCAGACGTGGTTTAATGATAACTGCCGCAAGGCTAAACGGGCATTGATAGCGGCTATAAAAGCAAAAAATAAGTTTTTAACTAAAACAAGGGGGGTTTTATATAAAAGGGCTGTCTGCCAAGCAAAGCAGTCCTGGGAAGTGAATATATGAGAGGACATCAAAACCACCCTTCTCAACCTGGATATGAAGGAATTCTGGGCTATAGTTAGAGCAGGTAGCAGGGAGGGAACCCTTGCTAATGAACCGAATATCCCAGCAGAAAAGTGGGCTGACCACGTTCGGGTGCTATATACAATGGAAACCGACATCGGTTCACATTTTAGTAGCTACATCGACGTCCAAGGGGACCTGGTTGTACACACTGGCCTGGCAGTGGACTCAACTACTCCCGTACCTAGGAATGCCGACGAGGTGCCCCTTGGGATAACCCTTGTTTCAGGTTACCAAGGCAATTGAGAAACTCCAGTGGGCAGGTTGCCAGGGGATTTGTTCCAAGAAGAACCAACTATCTGGGGTCCATATTTGTGCGTACTATTCAGTGCTATAATGAATGGTATGCCGATCCCTAATACCCTGGCTGGGGCAGTTATTGTCCCAGTCTTGAAAAAGGGCTCTCCACTACTCCCTGCGAACTACAGACCGATCAGTTTGATCAATGTCACTCAAAAACTGTTTGCACAAGTACTCTTAGACCGAACCCAGGGGTGGATCCAAGAGAATGATGTTTTATTCCCCTAACAAGCCGGATTCAGGAAGAACACTTCCACCGTGGACCAAATATATAGGGGCAGATTTACAAGCCCCTTGCCCCACTTTTGCGTTACTTTTCCCATGTTAAAAGTGACGCAAAATTGGCGCAAGGGGCTTGTAAATCTACCCCATAGACTCCAACTCATTCTTTGGAAAACAGTGTCAATGAAAGGTGGCAGTCTCTATTTGATTTTCGTGGACCTGAAAACGGCTTTTGATTTGGTGACCAGAATTAAATTATAGGGGTACTTAGAGAATTGTGTGTTCCCTCTTACTTGCTAAGCATGCTCATCGAGCTGCATGACGCCAACTATGCCCGAGTAAGATGTGGAAATGGGGGAGAATTAACCACAAGACTCCGAGCTGGCAGAGGAGTGAGGCAGGGTTGTGTGCTTGCACCAACCCTGTTTTGCCTCTTTGTCAAAGCTCTTATTGCCCAACTTACAGAGGTTAAGGACAATGATGCCCCCAAGCTAGCAAACTCAAAGGTTCCAGCATTGATGTTTGCAGATGACACCCTTCTGCTGTCCAAGTCGCAGGTTGGGAATCCAAAGGATATTGGACAGCTTTGTCATCTTTTGTAATAACAGGGGCCTGGAGATTAATACCATGAAAACCAAGTTTATGGTAGTCAATCCAGCCAAGAAAGCACGCTCAAATCACCACCTAAATGGTTTAGCACTGGAAAGGGTTCCTGTGTTTGACTATTTAGGGGTTAGCCTCACTGAAAACATGGACTGTGGGCCTCAAATACCCAAAGCTAAGCTTAAATTAGCACAGATCTCCGGTGGAATAGCCAAATTGCTAAGGGAATCTACCCTCAACCCTATTGTCCCTGCTATTGAAATTGATAGGACTCAAGCAAGGGGAGCCACGTTGTATGGGGCTGAACTCTGGGGCCACTGTTCTCCTACTGGATGTATGACATTACAGCGCATACCTTTACAACGCATACCTTTACAACGCTTTTTTCACAACACAACATCCATTACAACGCATTCCATTGCAACGCATGCCATTACAGCGAATATTTAAAAACTACCTTTACAACGCATTTCATTACAACGCACACTACCTTTACAATGCATACCATTACAACACATACCATTACATTGCATGTATGGTAAGTATTGGATAGTGTAGGGGTAAAAATTACTATTCTAATTCCAGGGGGGTGCAACAGTAGGGTAAGTGTTGGATAGTGTAGGGGTAACAATTACTATTCTAACTCCAGGGGGTGCAACAGTAGGGTAAGTGTTGGATGGTGTAGGGGGAAAAATTACTATTCCAACTCCAGGGGGTGCAATCGTAGGGTAAGTGTTGGATAGTGTAAGGGTACCATGCGTTGTAATGGTATGCATTGCAAGGGTATGCAACGGGCTGGACTGTTCCCATGAGGCACAGGGTCAGACTGATTTGCATATTGCCATGTCTAAACTGGGGTGGCTGAGTGAGCTAAAGAATGGTGATGGATTAAACCCAGATCAGTTGACTGCGTGTGAGTGTTTGATTTGCTCAAATGCTCCATCCATCATCCCCTTTTGTATCGATTTAGAGTTCTGAAGCATGATACCTCTAAGCCCCTTGTCTTTTCGGTCTCCCGGTTTTTAAATGCAATGTGGCGCTGGCGATGGGCACACTTAGAAAAAGAAAAAAAGAGAGGCCCATAACAAATATAACTCAATCTACTTGTGCATAGATTATTTTACCGTTGTAATAATGGAGAGAAGAAAATAATTCTTTTTTTATTCTTTTTAATGGTTTTTAAATCTTTTAATCTTTTAATATGAAATGATGATTTTTAATTTAGGTACATTATGTACAATCCTCTACAGTTTTATCTATTGTATTGACTCTAGTAATTTTGCTTTGCACTGCTTGATCTTTTAATGAATTGATTTGCCAGCTTGCATTTTTGCTTGTGTATTTTTCTTTTTTTCTGCCACTAATGCGTTTGCACTTTTACTGAATCAAACGCCATGCTGGTCCGTGTAGCCAATTTGCCCTTGTTGAAATAGTCGTTGCATTCAAGCTTTTATACCTGTGTTTGGTGAGTCTTAACTGTATAATGTTATGTTTTTTACTGTAATGTATGTATACTTTTATGGTCCTATTGACCGAAATAACGGTCTTTGAACTGTATTGTTTCTTTTCTTGTTTTCTCTTTTCTGTTTTTTTGTCATGGTAAGTCTTTCTTAATGATGATTAAGAATATCTGAAAAAAAACTGTAAAATACATGTAATATTATTAATATAAATATATAGAAATATACTATTCTATTACTAAAGTAACACTTTGTACATAAAAAACAATGAAATGCCTTCTTTTGAAATCACATGGGGTTTGCTGGACTACATGGTTACTACATGGGTAATTAGAGGAGTGAATGAGTAGTGTGTAGGTTGTTAGAGGACTGCCTGGGTAGTGCTCAGCGTATTGTAGCAGTGCATGTGCTAGTTCCTGGGTCATTGCATGAGTACATGGTTACTGACTGGATGATTAGAGTACTGCAAGAAGAGTGCACAATACATTTATAAGTGCTTGGGTATTGGCGGAGTGATTGGATAAGTACCTGGTACTGGCTCGGTGATTGCAGGAGTGTATAGGGAGTGACAAGGTGATTGCTGGACTGCATGGGCAATATCTGGGAAATTGAAGGAGAAAATTAGTAGAATGTAGGTGATTAGAGAAATGCATGGGTAGTGCACAGGGGATTGTTGCAGTGCATGTCTTAGTGTCTGCGTCATTACATGAGTACATGGGTACTCACTAAATGATGAGAGTACTGCAACCAGAGTGTATGCTGAATTTATAAATGCAGGGACACTGGCGGAGTGATTGGATAATTACATGGTACTGGTGGGGTGAATGGAGGAGTGCATGGGGAGTGAGAGGGTGATTGCTGGACTGCATGGATACTACCTGGGTAATTGAAGAAGTGAATGAGTACTGTGTATGTGATTAGAGGACTGCATGGGTAATGAATAGAGGTTTGTAGCAGTGCATGTGTTAGTGCCTGGGTCATTGCATGAATACATGGGTACTGAATAAATTATTAGAGTACTGCAAGGAGAGTGCACAGTGAATTTATAAGTGCTTGGTTTATTGCCTATCTACATGGTGTCTGGGTGATTTCATAAGTGTTTGGGTAGTGGCAAAGTGATTTCATGAGTGCTTGGATACTATCAGGGTGATTGCAGAATATGGAATCAGTCAATCATTACTCATGCAGTTTTAAAATCACCTAGTCACTACTTTTGCACTCCTCTAATTGGTCAGGCATCTCTCAATAGTTCACTAAGCATACATATAACTGTATAAATACAATCAAAAAACACATAGATGATTAATTGCATATAATCTAGTTAAGTAGATAAGTACAACATGCCTGCAAGGGTAATATGTGTCTGTTTACCTTTGAGCTACATCTTGACTATTCTATCTACAAATATATGACAAAATTAAAATATACCTCTCAACAGACTTAAGAAAGAAGGCTAATTAACAACACCTTTTATGAGCCTTTTTAAATTACACTTTTATTCTACATCTTCACCTTTGTATCTAAAATTATATGGTATCATTCAACTATACCTGTGTTCAGACTACAAAAAGAAGCCTAATTAACAGCACCATATTTCACCATTGAATCTTAAAATACTTTGCATCATTAAACTTTACCTTTGTACAAACTAATAAAAGAAACCTAATTAACACCTTATACGATCCTCTTTCATAGCATATGTTCATGGATACTAACTGAATTATTTGAGTACTGCAAGGAGAGTGCATGGTGAATTTATAAGTACTTGGGAATTGGTGGAATGATTGGATAAGTACCTAATACTGGCTGGGTGATTGCAGGAGTGCATGGGGAGTGACAGAGTGATTGCTGGACTGCATTGGTACTACCTCAGGAATTGAAGGAGTGAATGAGTAGTGTGTAGTTGGTTAGAGGACTGCATGGGTAGTGTACAGATGATTATAGAAGTGGTTGTGTTAGTGCCTGGGTCATTAAATTAACACATGTGTACTGATTGAATAATTAGAGGACTGCAGGGAGAGTGCATGATGAATTTATAAGTGCTTGGGAATTGGTGGAGTGATTGGATGAGTACTGGCTATACCAAAAACAAGAGACAAAAATACCTTAAAACAACACTCCACTGAATGTGCATTAAACATTCAAATTCACACCGATGTCTTTGATCATTCAAGTGTAGAAGTATGGATGAATGTAGGGTCAATGATTCCCCCTACATCCATGTTGCTCATGTTATGGGACTTGAGTTTCAGGGTGCAACATTATCAATTGCACACCGTGTAGCGCTGACACTGCAACAGAGACACACCCATTAGTGATTTCCTTGTCCACCCAGGACAGAACCACGCTCAGAGCCCCGGGGTCATTGTTTACACCCCTACGCTAGACTGGCCTATGCGAGGCCAGCCCACTCCACCTACACTTATAGGGGGGGACGACAACGCTACATATCCCAGGTCTTCCCCGTTGTGATCTCCTGATTACAGGTCTAGTTATCAGCATGGCACAGGCACTCCCTCAGGGCTGATTTACACCCACACCACATCCATCCAGCACAGGCGTCACAGAATATGTGACCCTGCCAATAAAAAGGGCCGGGCGCACGTGCTCCACGCCATTTCCACACTCAATCTGGGTTTGTCTGTGTGGTTATTATTTATGTATGAGGGCCTAGGGACCTACCACATCACATTCCCCACTGCCGTAGGTGACATGATGGCGTCCGCAGCATGATATTCAATCATAAAGAGCCCATGACTTGAGGTGCACAGAGGTGGTGGCAGCTGAGGCACTTTGGCTGACACATCCTCCTGCAACGTGGCGATGACTTGAGTTATACAGAGCTGGTGGCAGCCATTGCATTTGGGCCGACACGGGCCTTACGCCACGTGGCGATGACTTGAGGTACACAGAGTTGGTGGTTGCCAACACATTTTGGCCAACACAGTTCTCCCGAAATGTGGCGATGACTTGAGGTACACAGAGTTGGTGGCAGCCGAGGCACTTTGGCCGACATAGGTCTCCTGCCACATGGCAATGACTTGAGGTACACAGATTTGGTGGCAGCTGAGGGACTTTGGCCGAAATAGGCCTCCTGCCACGTGGCGATGACTTGAGGTGCACATGGTTAGTGTCAGCCGAGTTATCTTGGCCAACATGGGCCTCCCGCCCCGTGGCGATGACTTGAGCTGCATTGAGTTAGTGCCACCAGAGCTGAGCTGGTGTGCAGCCTGCAATGATGCTTTGGCCTCGATATGCCATCCTGATAATCAAGACCCGATTTGAATTGTGAGCTCAGCTGGACCGGGCGTCCACCAAAGGCAGCAGGCTGTACAGACATGACTCCTCTGCACGGTGCAGCATGATGCGCTGGGGGCCTATGGCGCGGAATTCAGCAACGGCCGACGAGGTTACCCTGGCACGTGGTAGGCCCTCTTGGAGACTCGCCTGTGGCACTAGGTAATCATTGAGGTCTGGGTGCGCAGGGTCGGGCAGTTATCCCTGGGCTGTGGACCGGTCCGAGGACCAGGGCTGGGGTGCTTGCGGAAGATGTAGGAATCATGCACACTGTCTGGGAAGTTTGCAACAACATTAGTGTACAGGCCTGGTGGTCCAGCTTTTCCTGCACATTGTTAAGATGCATATGGTTTCTGTTGCATTGATTGTGTGAAGTGTTGGCAGGGGGCGCAAGTACTACATATGTGCAGTCAATTGCCCCCAACACGTGCGGGAAGCCTGCAATGGCATGGTTACCTTGCTTGGTCTCCAGCTGTTCCTGCCCAGTGTGGGAGAAGTAAAGCTGCAGGTGTATCAGGCTGAAACTCAACGTGATGCTTACAGGTATAATAAATCCTGCATAATGAGACCGTAACAGAAGTTTGTGTGGTCGTAACCTTCCTTTTCTTTCCTACGAAGATTACGACCACACGAATTTCAGTTATGGTCTATTTGTGCAGGATTGATCATACCTGTATGCATTTCGGTTTGTCTAAGTGCAATACATTGTACCAGATTACGTTTGTGACCATACTAAGTAACACATGACCATTGTCCATCAGGTTTCTGAATATGGACCTTCGGAATATTGAAATGTATTAGGGTTTCCAGGACAATCTGCAGTAATTTGGATCCACAAGTTGCCCTGATAATGTTTCCCATTGGGAATGTCACTCCTTGTTTGATGTTTTCTTATTGTTAATTTATGTTTCTGTAATTTAGTACTGTTTTTCCACTAATGTTAACTACGGAACTTTATGACCGGGCACACATCCATTTCAGAAACCACATTCTTGGATCTGGAGAACAAGGGTGCAAGGCAACGGCTGGGGCTGGGGTTGGTTGCGCAGGAACACTACTAATTGGAACGACCAAGTGGTGCAGATACAGATGCTCGCTGTTCCTTTTGTGGACATGCATCCAAGACATGTGTGAGGAAGTTTAATTGGGTTGACTGTGAAACTCCTTTGACTCTGGCAGTTGTTGGTTGGAAGGAACCAGAGGCCAACAGGTGCAGCACAGCCGGTAGCTTTGTCTGTGGAGGGATGTTGGTTGTCTGCTATGTTGGTACCATCCGCCTGTGGACAATATGGCAGTGTGCACCAACTTGAGAATGGGGTGAAAATTCTTATGCCACTTTTGCTAAGCTAAATTGCTGATAACTCAGTGATAAGTCCTTGAGAATATGCACCACTGTTCGGTTATAGGGTGGCTTTAAAACTAGCCCTTGTGTATATTAGGAGTTTGTTGTAGCTACATGCAAATCACAAGAAAAGAGTTTAAAAAAAGGTGAAAAAACAAGAAAAGTGGGCAGGGTACAAAAACCCTGATCCCCTATACCTGCTCAGGAGATCCAACAAGAACCCTAGGGCAAAGAAACGCATTAAAAAGGCGGTTGGGTGCGCAAATCCGGCAGAATAATAAAAAAAATTATAGGACGTATTCTCACAGCCTTATCGGCGAGTTATCGGCACTTTAGCGCAGCAAAAGTGGTGAAAGAATTATCGTCCCATTCTCAACCTGGTGCAAACTTCCGTTATTGCTAGTTTTCCAGCAATAGCTTCCGCAAAAACATTGCCATGGATGACAGCGACAACTAACTAGGCATGGGCGAATTTTGCGAATTCGCAATTCGCGAATTTTGTGAATTCGCAATCCGCAAAATCAGCGGATTCGCGGATTTTGCGGATTGTGTGGGGAATGGCCGGGCGGGAAAAAGGTGCACATCGCTAGTGTGAGGGGCAGGGCCAAACGGGCGAGGCTTATATGCGAGTTCACATGACTCTTGTGTGTATAAAAGGACAGGCACGGATCAGAGAAGCTCGTGGTCACAGGAACTGCACAGGGATTGAGCTCGTGAAAGTCAATTATGCAAAGGCCTCCATCAAGCATCATAGCTAATTTTCGACGATAGATATGGGGAGAGCGCACACCTACCCAGCCTCAACAAAACACACATTTTTGGGGGGCTGATTAACTTTGCCTTCACACCAAAGAGTGCGGGGTCCCTCGAGTGAGCTGTCCATCAAGTGGGTAAAGGGCGCGAAGACGGTGCACACACCACTAGTATGTGGGGAGGGGCCAAACGGACGGGGCTTATATGCAAGTTCACATGCCTCTTGTGTGTATAAAAGGACAGGCACGGATCAGAGAAGCTCGTGGTCACAGGAACTGCACAGGGATTGAGCTCGTGAAAGTCAATTATGCAAAGGCCTCCATCAAGCATCATAGCTAATTTTCGACGATAGATATGGGGAGAGCGCACACCTACCCAGCCTCGACAAAACACACATTTTTGGGGGGGCTGATTAACTTTGCCATCACACCAAAGAGCGCCGGGTCCCTCGAGTGAGCTGTCCATCAAGTGGGTAAAGGGCGCAAAGATGGTGCGCACACCACTAGTGTGTGGGGAGGGGCCAAACGGACGGGGCTTATATGCGAGTTCACATGCCTCTTGTGTGTATAAAAGGACAGGCACGGATCAGAGAAGCTCGTGGTCACAGGAACTGCACAGGGATTGAGCTAGTGAAAGTCAATTATGCAAAGGCCTCCATCAAGCATCATAGCTAATTTTCAACGATAGATATGGGGAGAACCCACCCAGCCTCACAAAACACACATCAATCATCCTAACTAACTATTTTAGGATGGTGCCGGCAAGCTGCCAGCGCCATCCTAAAATAGTTACTAAATTAGCTTCATCAGGAAGCACTAATAGATAAAATAAAGCAGGTGCTCGAGCACCTGCTTTAATTTATCTATTAGTGCTTCCTGTTGAAGCTAACTTAGTAACTATTTTAGGATGGCGCTGGCAGCTTGCTGGCACCATCCTACAATAGTTAAAAGTTCAACATGCTTGAACTTTTGCCCCCGAAATCCGCCGCTTGCGGATTTTCAGTAAATTTGCGGGAGTTCGCGGATCTACCGAAAATCCGCGAAATCCGCGAGCGGAACGGATTTTCCGCTCATGTTTACAACTAATGCTAATTATATGCAGAGTAGGCGTTCCTGTGCAAAAAAACACGAAAACACCACTTTGCGATATTTTCAACGACAAGCCAAATCTGCTATGCGATCCAAATCAGGCGATAAGGCGCGTTAGCAGTAGGAATTTAAGACCTGCCTTTTTCTGGTGTAAAGCATGACGACTACCTACAGTAAGAAAGGGAGCCCAACCCAGGCCCACATATGAAGACCAACACATGTCATGGAGCTACTGATCATGGAGCTCAGACACCCAGGAAGGCAACAACACCCACTGCTACCACCCCCAGGACCACTTCCCCACACCCCCGACTACCATCAAGGCAGAGCAGGACAGGACAGCGGATCTTCTGAAAACGGCATGGCCCCTCACCCACACAATAGCTGAATGTTAGGAGAGGTGAGAACCAAGTATGTGTGAAGGAGACATGTCACCCATGAATAAGAATTCACACAATGCCAAGTGTGGCAGTGATGTGTTGGTCAGACCTCACTAAGCAGAGCACATATACTGCTGGTGCTTCTAGTGTTGTGGACAGTCGATGCAATCATGTTACCTCAGGCAGTGACTAAGATCTTGGACATGTAGCTTTGTCTTCCCCCTGTAAGTGTAAGCAGAGTGGGCAGAGCTGGTGTATGCCAGTACAGAGTAGGGGTGTGCAGAATTTGCCCAGGGCTCAGGCCGTGGTTAAGTTCTGGACTGGACAAGGAAATAACTAATGCATGTGTCTGTGTTTTAGTGTTAGCTCCACCTGGCACACAATCGACAATGTTGCAATGTAGAATGCACCCGGAGGGCGGGCTCGCATGAACGGAGAAATGAAAGAGCAAAAGACCGCTCAGGATCTTGGCTCATACATGCCAAGATTTGTGTGTATTTGTATTGCTGCACCATGAGCCACATGCCTAGCTCTTCTCAGAGCGTCACTTCAGCCAGGCATGAACTGTACATCTGTGACCACCCTATCCTTACCATTGGCCTACACTCATGTGGCCGCCCACCTTCAATGGCCAACATCACTGTGTTGTTGTCAGGCTTGTGGTCATGCACAGAAAAGCATGACAATGATGTGCTGTAGAAGTGCAAGTGATGCAACTGCCCAGCTCACACAAGGAAATAGGCTCAGAGGGAAGGAGGAGCAGCTGTGAGGCAATGTATCACACAGTGATACCACACATTTGCCACATGCAAGACATGTCAAACATGAATCCCAAAGTTGCACACATCCCACCCCACTCCCAACAAGCCACATCACATTGCCTGAATGCAAGCAGATGACAAACTAACATTAGGGTTGAAAGCTCCTTTGTCTGAACTATCTGGCGGGAGCACATCTATTGGTTACACATAATAACCCTTAGCAACTGACTTCTACCCCTATTCTGCTTAATGCCAGTTTCCTTAGTAACAGTTCATGGAACATTCAACTAAATTGAAGGTCACAAGCTCGGGAAAATGAAGCATAATAAACTACACCTTAAATGAACATCTTTCAAACTACACATTTGTGCTGTATCTTCAACCAACTATCTAAAAATATGCGGCATCATTCAACTGTACCTTTGTATAGACTTAAAAAAGAAGCCTAATTAATAACATCAATAATCATCTTAATAAATACACATATTACCGTACATACTCTTTTTTTGAACAACATTTAAGTACAGTGAAAAATACTCCAAAATACATCTCTACATTTCATAATATATTTCAAACAACACAGTTTCAGAATAATGTTACATTTTTTTAAATAAACCTCACACATTTATAACTCAAATTGCAAATAAATGTGTTTAATGAAAAATCTTACAAACTCGTGACAGGATTTTCTTTCACACACAATCAATATAATGCACCAGACTCAGCAAGGTAAAACCAATAATGGCAAGGCTTCTCTCTCTTTTTCTATAAAATACACATAAGCAACAAATTACATTGCTTCCCAGAGTTTTTCAAATTGTAAAACACATTTCTATTGGTTCCGCATAATAACCCTTAGCAACTGACTTCTTCACACTTTCTGCTTAATGCCAGTTTCAATAGTAACAGTTCAGGGAATATTCAACTTAACTGACAGGTCACAAGTTCACCATATTTTAAAGTTCACCACACAATGTTGCAAATGCAAACAGCAGGTGTGGTTGCTTTGCAAAACATGACCTTATCTACTGTACCTTTCAAACATTTTTTACTAACCAATACGAAACATGCTTTTTAAAGAAAGTAAAATGCACCCTATTTTTGAATGTACAAACTTCTTAAACAGCCAATCAATTCTCTACTTTCTTAAAAACAGCACCTTGTCCACCATTTTACATACCTCTCATTCTACAAAGTGACTACCTCAGCTACAGACATCTTTTAATTACCAACAGTCATCCCTTCAAGAAGCTTTCAGTGTGGATTGTTGGGCCATTATGTTTTCTGGTGCATAAGGTATACTGAACGCAGAGGTATTGACAAACACCTAGGTTTGCAAAATGCAGATATTAAATAGAGTGGACAGGGAGGATTAAAGTGGCTTCAATTTATACCTTTGGTTAAAACCTTTTTCCATCTCTAACCCCCTGTCCTCATGATTGTGCACTGTGGTAGCAATGAACTAGGCACATTGACAGGGGTAGGTCTGGAAATGCTAATGAAGGTCACCTTTGCAGAATTGGTGCTGCTTTTCTCCCAAACTGTTTTTGTATACTTCAACATATGCAAACAACAACTAATTTGGTCCTCAGATTTAGAAAGCTAGAAAAAATGTCAATAAAGCTGTTTTGCTTACCTTAGAGACCATTGGATGGGCTCCATCTATAACAACAATCTACGTTTCCATATGGATGGCATCTACAGAAGTGATGCAGTACACTCCACTGATCAAGGCAACAGAGTGTTTCTCAACAACCTGAAACTCTGCATTCACACTTACATGTAGCTACAACAATCTCCCAATGAGAGCAATGGCTCTTTTTAGAGCCACCCAATAACCCAAATTATAACCAAGCTTTTAAAATAAAATGTTAATTATTTTTGCTTTGAGCTGTGCACCCATCGTGGTCACACTAAGGGGCCATTCACCCATTGAGTTCACACTAGGTGGCCACACTGATTGCCGCGCTCGGGTCGCAACTCCAAACTTTGGCGAAAAAAATTTGCCAAGTGGCCCCCCTCCTGGACCATTTTTGAACCTGGGGACCCCAACCCCCGGGACATGGCCACTCGTTGGGGATTGTGGGGGAGACCCAATGCCCCCTCGGTCCCATAAGCTTGTTGCCTCCTGCAGGAGTGTGCATTGCTTTTGAGCAAGGAGATCTGCTCACATGCAGCTCCACTTGCCCAAAAGCAATCCTACTTAGCTTCATTGAAGTGAGAGCAGGTTTCCCTGTTCTCGCTGCCATGAAGCAAAGCAGAGTTTGCATAAGCCGCATAGCTCCTGCCCTGCCATAGCAAACAGCAGTGTCCCGGAATGGGCACCCCAGGACATTGGAGGAGCCGGCCCTGGTGGGTGGCGGTCCCCAGGGGCACTGTGGGCTCCAGGAGGAGGGCCGCACAGCCCCCCTTCCAACATTTCGAACTCCCAGGGAGGTGGTAGTCCCCGGTGCTTGAGGGTCTGTAACGGACCCCCGAATTTCAATTGTAAGTGTCCTGTGGGAGGTGGTGGTCCCCAGGGCATGTGGGGGAAGGGCTCTTTCCCCACCCACAAACTATTTTTATTTTAAAACCCAGCATGCCACCCGAAGATTATTGTCAAAGCCCTGGGAGATGGTAAGCATGTGGATTTTGAGACCCCCACACATTTTTTTGTTTTGTCTGCAGGTAGCACCAGCAAATTATTTGCTGAGAGCCCCCGGAACCTGGCCCACCAAGGGGTTTTGAAAAACAAAGTGTGGAAACCTGCGTTTTTTAATTTTTAATTTTCAAGGCAGGAGTCTCATCTCCGAGGGCGTAATGTGCATTAAAGGAAAGGGGTTCCGTGGCCCCCCTCTTTGAACCTTAAAAAGGTCCTGGGGACCCCATCCCCAAGTTCCTCATTTCAAACATAAGGCAGTGGGGGTCTTTAATGAGTTCACTTGCTGTGTCCCAAGGAGCTCACTCCTGGGACACAGTGTTTCCATGCCCCCACTAGCAGGGAAAGAGGTTTGCTCCTATCTGGTGGGAGAATTATCAAATCTCCCACCAAACAGGAGCAAACACAGAGGGCGGGGTCCTTAAAAATGCTCCCACCAAAACGGAGCAGACTTCAGATTTGCTTTTCTTGTCGCACACCATTAATAGCGGTTCCCTTCGGCCGGGAGCAATGCCTGCTCCTGCACCATGCAGATAGCCAGCTTGGTCCACATGAGACATGGAACTCTCCCCACAGCCCACAATGTGTTAGTCAGTGACTGCCCTGTTGCCTATTAACACATATTAATGATGCAGGACCCTGAAGATGGAGTCCCCAGGGCCGAATTAGGCAAGGAGAGGAGGACCGCGTGCCCCCTCCCCATACTAAATAATTTTGGCCGGAAAGGATGGGGTCACAGAGGGCAAAAGTGGCTTGGGGAAAGATTCTACGTGCTCCCTCTCCTTAAATATACCCAGCTTTAAAGATGAGGTCCCTGGTGGACCTAAATGGGCCTGAAAGGGGGCGCTACTGATGCCTACCCCATACACATTTTATAAAATGTGTCCGCTTTTAGTTTTTTTAAAGAAGGTATGGTCCCGGTTGATGGGGTCTACAAGACCAATAAAGGCTTCAGGAGGGGGGCTGCACACCCCGTCCTTTATTAATTACTGGAAATGTGGTCCCCAGGGCCTACTAAAACTCAGGGACACTCTCTGCATGTCTCCCTCCCCTTTAATATTGGGTAGAGTCCCTGGGGTCTGATAAGGTTCAGGAAGGGGGGTCGTGCAGCTCTACTTCCCTTTTAAACAAACAATGGTACAAGAGATGGGGCCTTTCAAGGCTCAGGGAGGGAGGCCACATAGCCCCTTCCATTTTTTGGGTGTTTGGTCCCAGGGAATTGGATCCTCAGGACCTAAGAAGGTTCCAGGAGCTGGCTTGCATAGCCCCTCTCCTATTTATTATATTTGCCAGTGCAGGGGGCAGGGGACGAGTGTAAAGCACACTCTAAAGTACGCCTGATGGTTTCACCGGCCCAAGAGGGCCAATGAAACAGTCATGCACACTTTGCATCTTCCTCACCAGGCTGCATTACACAGCCTGGTGAGGAACATGCAAAGCCTCAAAAACCCCTTTCTTCCTGACTCTAAACCACTGCACTCATTCTAATCACAACGCTGCTGAAGGCAGTGTTGTGATTGGATAGGGGTTTCTGGGAGGCTGGGAGCTTCCTGTTGGTGCAAACTAGTTGGAGCAGAGGTGGCAGCATCCAGCGGCATTCAAGTATGTGAGTGTATTTTTAGTTTCATTATTCACCCCTCCACCCCCACCCTTCCCCCCCAGCTGTGCTTATTAGTAGACGCTACTGGTCTAGTCCTACACAAAACACCTTCAAAGTCTCTTTCTCAACTCTCTGGCTTTGACTATAACTTTGCTTATAAAGTTCAAGAAACAATTCTGTTATCTTTGTCTACTCCTTACAGCACAGCACAGTGACTGGACATTTTAGAGTATGTATGGCACTTTTTGCTTTTTTTCCTCGGGTTTGCCATGCCATGAAATTTTCAGCGCTGATTACTCTCTTCATAAAGCTTCTCCACATAAGCAGTGTTGTTCACTTAACTCTTGGCATAAAAATATTCACTTACCACATACTTAGCTTTCTCAGGCTCCCTTATATTCTTTTCAATATACTGCTGGAAGGTTTAGCATGTACCTCTTTCACAAGTTTTTCCAAAGCCAATTTTTTGCTCCTTAGCTTTCCTTCTAGTTATTGCATCCTTAGATATCAATCGCCCCCATATGTAAGCCTTCAGAGCACCCCATACTACATTTGGTGATGCCATCCTATGATTTCTAATCAATAACTCTTGAATATATCTTTGCAAATGCTGACCCAATCCTCTGCCTGCAGATAGTGCTTATTAAAGACCCACCTCTTGGTTTGGGGCTTTTGCGTCTCACCAGTAATGTCCAAATCAAGAGCTGAATGATCCAAGATTCAATTAGGAAGTCACTGAAGACATTTAAACCCCAGGTATTCTGAGAATAGGGAAAAAAATCTGGGAGGCAGTTTTAAATCTGCTCGAAAAGCATGTGACTCTCTCTTGCAATGATTCCCTCCATGGATTTACAAGAAATACAACCCTGTGATGCTGTTGCATAATTTTGGAGACACCTTGAGCTTCTGCTGCCTTTTACAGCCTGAAGAAGGATCGACCATTGGCTTGCAAAAAATTAAAATCGCCTCCTGTAATTATTTCACTTGGGATTTGCAATAGAGGCTGAAATAGCCCATCATCATCAAATCTAATAATCTCAAATCATCAAATCTAATATCATAATAATCTAACATTGGCCTCAACAGGGGCATACAAACTGATTAGAGTGAGCTGCACTGAACTGACATAACGTAATCCAATACCAGTGATCTGCATGTCACTTGCCCATTCATGATTCTCAGCATTCAAATTTCTGGCCATGAACACAGAGATTCCGCGATGGAAGGCTGGGGCTTCTAAAAACCCTCTAAAACTAACCCATTTCTTAAACATTGTAAATTTAGTCAACTTAACCAAAGCAGTATGGGTTTCTTGTAGTATTACAACGGATGGATTGCGCTCCGCAAGCCAAGCTTCGTTAGCACATTGTTTATCCCATTAGCATTGAATTAAATAATCTTCAATATATTTCTTTTGGTTACAGTCCCACTCATGTTCTTACCTACAACTTCCTCCTCTTAAAATACTTAAATATACCTTAAAATGCTTCAAGCTGCAGAACTGCTTCCTGTGCTTAGCGAAAATCAACAGCTTGTAAATATAACACTATCAAACCAACCATCACAAAATTAGAAAGTCCCCCAACTAAAGTGCCTACTTTATGATCTACTGCCCCCTTTTTTCATTGTCATGCTTGCACATGTAATGCTCTCAGGTAAGCCATCACAGCATAGGTAGCTTCCCCTGCTAAAATGACGATTTTGCTTTCTTAACCAATATAGACATAGATTGGATTGCCAGTGGTCTGTCTTTACATATTTAACTGCTCCCCATAATCTCTTGTTCACGCCATCTTCTCCCCACGTGCCCTAGTGGGAGCCCTGCCCTTTATCTCACTCCTCTCATCCCTCCCTTCCCACAGACGCTTTGGCACCACAAGTGAGTGCCAAGCTCTCCTACCTCTTCATCCGGCTCCACCTTCTATTTGGAAGAGAAACCCCCCAAAAAATCACCTCATCAACCCAATGATTTAAAAAACATAGCACCTTCTTTGACTGTAATAAAGGTTTGAAATTCTCCTTCAAAGAAGACTTTAAGTCTAGAGAACTGAATTATTGATACCTGTTCTCTGGCCGCTTGAAACCTTGGCATCATGCTTTTAAGTTCTGTTCACCACAAGCCGCTTCTGCCATCATATCTGAAACAATTAGAAACACAATGTGATTTAGCATCATGAAGTACTTCTCCTTGATCGGCTTGGCCATTATCATCTCTTTAACTCTACAAACCCCAAAGTTCTCAAACATGATCTTAGGATATTTAGCTTCAAAGAAGCTAAAGCATGGACTTTGTGGGCCCCATGATTGTCAAATTTTGAGTGTATTATGGGATCACATATTCTACTAAGTCAATGCTGCCAGCATCATCCTCTTTATGTTCTGGGATTCCAATTATCTGTAAATTTGAGTGCCTTGCATGGTTCTCCATTTGTTCTTGCTTTTCTTTAAGCTTTAAGCCACAGTATTGATTATTTCCAAATATTAGTTGACTTCTTCGAGTGAACCTTGTCCTCACACTCAGATACCCTTTGCTCCATTTGATTCAAGGTTCCACAGCTGCGTACACACAGCCAGACAATACATCTGCCATTTCTTTCTGTGTGAGTTTAATTGTTTTAACCTCTCTTAATACCTCCTCTAACATACTAAGAATCTACACCCAAGGCTGGCATTAAAACAGTGCTTCCCCTCCTGCATTCAAAGCCCTGCTGCTCTTGCCGAGTTGTGATGGTTGCACACTGCGTACCAGGTGAATAATCAGCTGGGTCATCTCTCTTGGATAAAGCCTCTGTGCCTGTTCCTGGAGCAGGGTATTCCCGGTTTGTCCCTATTTCAATGACACCACTCTTTCCCCATTTCTGCTGACCTGGAACAATGGATACATCTGAGTCCCTTCACTTCCTCCTTCCACACTGCCTGAGAATGGAGTCTCCACCTGACTGTTTTCTGAAGTCCTAATTTGGTATTCCCCTAACAGTCCCTCGGTTCTCACAGACTAGCTTGACTGTTCCAGTTGCATTAACTGAGCCGCTGCTTGCAGCATTTGAATTGCACTGACTGAACCAGCTAATACTGCTTGACTGCTCCCTGTGCTCTGGGACTCTGTCATAATCCATTTCTGACATTATCCAGGGCTCCCGTAGGCAAGGCCGCCTGATGCTTGACATAACCCTCATCCACAGAAGTGGGCCCTGCTAATGAAGCCACGGCTGCCTGAGCAAACCACAGAAAGACTTTCTGCATGCTCACCGATTCACCCAGTGAGGTTCTCCTTTTCTCATTGGAATGCGTTACTGTCTTAATGACTTCCCTAGTTTGGCTGGCATTATTGTGAGGCTGCCTTGTCATTGGTATTCGGGGTGTACTGGTCGCATAATAGGAGGCTCTTTTGCCTACTTAGCAATTATAATCACTGTACAGGTGTGTGGTATCGCCCATATTACATAATGGCATGCCGCCCACCACCCCTCATTGTTCCTCTGTCTGTGTTGGAAAGTCCCGAGATGACATTATTTAGAATGTCACTGTCGGAACGTTCCAAGGCGAGCGCCGCTGTGAGCTGTCATCGACTGGGTGACAGCCGGTCAGCTGTGGCTGGGGCCGATATCGCTGTATTTGCAACTTAAAGAATAAACCGTGTTTTACTAACATCACCAGCGTCTTACTCTTCTTTATGTAGACGCTACAAGGTGCCAATTCCCAGAGAGAGCATTTCCACCCAACACTTGCCCCCACTCTTCAGGTGATCAACAGTCAATAGTTCAAAGAAAAGATATTGCTCTCTACCTGGCTCCAATATGATTTTGCAGTGGTGATATTTCAGCTTTATCACCTGAGGATGCCACTTTCCTCGCCAGTAGTGCAAAGCCATATTTTCTGGGCCTAAGATTAGATTCTGACAATACTACCCCTTCTCTTGCAGAGTGCCAGCCTTCTCTCTACCATGAGAGGGATTCCAGGGCACAGGGCACACAAAGATACAGATAGCTTAAACGCTCCGCTTAGACCCTCTAGTGGCAGCCCACAAATAACCCTGGGCGGGCAACTTCGCTACGCCCACGAAGTGGGCGTAGTGTTGCCTACTTCGCCCTTTGCAAAGTAGGCGAAGTAGGCAACACTACGCCCACTCCTTGGGCGTAGCGAAGTTGCCCGCCACCCGCCTCCCTCCCGCCCTCCCGAACATAGCTAAATTTAATTAAATGGGCCTATATAAATAAATAAAATACACTAACCTTGTCTGCGGCGTCCCGGGGCTCCCTCTGCTCGTTCACGGCGCCATCTTCTAACCAATGAGCATGCGCGGGCGACTGCGCATGCACATTTCTCGTGCAAGGGGCAGATTGCGATAATCCTGTTAAGGCCCTCATAAATTTGTTTTGGGCTATGGCCAGATGAGTTAGGTCCTCATGCCCCCATAGTTCTGTGCCGTATAAAACGGCGCTAATCACTTTGGTATTATATATTGTGAGTGCAGGGGCTATAGGTTTAGTTTGTGACAGCCTGTGTTCTTTAAGAAGGGCCCCAGCAAGTTGAGCATGCTTCAAAGCAAGCACGTCAATTTGTGGTTTCCAATGCAGCTTTCCGTTTAAAGTGATACCCAGATAGGCAAACACATCTGTCTGCTCTAGGGGAACATCATTCATATAGACTTTTCCCCTAACAGCTTTTGATTTGTGGAGAACCATACATTTCGTCTTGTCCACGTTTACCACCAACTCATGATCTCAGTAAAACTCCTCAAAACGGGACAGGGCCACCTGCAACCCGGATTGGGTCTTAGATAATATCAAAGTGTCATCCGCGAACATGAGTAGGAGGAATTTCATTCCCCCAAGCGTTGGAGCATCAGTGGGGCGTGTGGAGTAATATTGCACTACCCTGTCTATAAATAAGGCAAACAAGGTAGGTGCGAGGACGCATCCTTGGTGCACGCCCATTTTTCACCGGAAGTTTATCTGTGACCTCTCTGTGTGAACCCCATCCTACCTGGGCATGGTTGGAGTCATGTAGCTTAACTAGCATTGATAGTAGCACCATGAGCATTCCCACTTCTAGGAAGGCTCTCCACATTTTATTACGTGGGACAAAGTCAAAAGTTGACTTTAAATCAATAAATGCCGCATATAGCGTGCCACCACCTAGGAGGACAACCCTCCAATATATCATCGCAAACCTCAGTACCTGGTCGATTGTACTAGTACAGGGCTGGAACCCTGCCTGCATGGGTTATAAAATCTTAGCATCCTCCACCCATGATTGTATCCGGCATAAGACTAATCTAGCGACAATTTTCTGTATACAAGCTAGCAAGCTGATGGGCCTGTAACTACCTGGCAACGCTTGGTTCCCTTTTTTGTAAATCGGTATGATTACCCCTCCAGACGAAGTGTCAGGGATACGCGCACCACAGGCAATGGAGTTAGCCAAGTAAGTAATATAGATCACCCAGTTGTCCTTATCATGTATGAACAGATCCGCAGGCACACAATCGGGCCCCGGAGCCCTGCCTCTTGGAACAAGGGAAAGGACAGTCTGAACCTCAGAGTTGCTAAATGACAAAGCTGGAATTGTACTGGTTATTTTAAATCCGTCTAAATTGGTATTGGTGATGGAGAACTGGGCTGTAAAATACTTGGCCTACTGATTTGGCGGGACATAATTGATTGCTTTAAAAGGTGTCCTGTCGCTCCCCTGTTTCACCAGCTGCCAAAAGTTGGTCATGTTCCAACAATCCTCGTCCCACTCTTTTTTGGCCTTAAGTTGGACTGCCTTGTCATGGTCCCTAGCGGCCTTCATCTCACTCATGCCTTTGGATCTGATGGCCCTGGACAATGTGCGATACGCCTCTCTGCAGTTTTTATTTTACCAGGAGGCCTTTATAGCCCCAACCTCTACCTTTTTTTTACATGTTTTAATAAAAAAGTGTTTTAAGTTAGAGAACAGGTCACAATAGACCTGTGGGGAAATTAAATCAATTTCCGCCTGTGTGGGGCAGCTTTGGAATAGGGAGATTGATAGAGCAACCAGGTCCTTCATTACAGCGAGATCCCCTTCATTGTCCATAAGCCTGGACCATCTTACTCTCCTCATGTTGTTAGATATGGAAATTGCTGGCAGGGGTTCACCTACCTGCTCTCTGTGGGGGTTGTGAGATGTCAAGGCCTTTATTAGCAGAATCAATGGATAGTGGTCACTTTCCGGGAGTACCTGTACCCTGCTGTCAAATAAGGCGTTCCAGAATTTAACATTTAGGAAAATATAGTCTATACGACTGCTTCTCCCGCCGTTGTTGTAGGTGGAAGCACCCATCCTGTCAGAGCCAGTCCTCCCATTAACGGCACGCACACCCCTTTCCGGACACAACCCTTTAAGTTGAAGGGCTACTTCTGTCCATTTTTCTTAACTGGGCACAGATCTAAACACTGAATTCCCCACTGTATGTCCTCAACTGCACTTAAATTGCAATCCTCTAAATCCAATGGTTCAAAGGTGGAATTAAAGTCACCCATAATTATCAAATTGCAACCTGCCCTCTGATACTCTATGAGGCTGTCCAGGTGATCAACAGTCTCAGATCACTTCCCTCCCGAAAGACCTCTGGCGTACACATTAATAACCTGGGTCGTGGTTTACCCGAAGACATAGGGGCAGGATATCAAGACTGTCAATGGTGACCTCGTCAACCATTAACCCACTTTGCTGTCTCACCCAGCAAATGAGACCACCGGAAGGTCTACCTCTCCAATCCTCTATCGCTGGCTTCAAGAAATTAAAAAAAAACAGGATGGTGGACCTGCTCTACAGACCAGGTCTCCTGGAATGCCAGAAGATCAAGCTGTTAGACAATCCCAGCCCATTCCTCCGATACAGTTTTGAATTGAAAACCTGCAATGTTCCAGGAACCAACTGTCATAACAGACAGGGTGTTGTCTGACCTGGTACATCCTGAGGGGGGGGGTTAATTTAGTTCCTTCTCCACCTGAGTACCACAACCCAGAGGGGACTGCATAAGTGTATGGCCCGGTGGATACTGAGTGACATTTTTTCCTGAACTTCTCTACTCTGTCTTCCATGAAAAGAACATTCCCTACCTTGATAACCTAAATTAATAAGCGGTGCATCCCTCACTAGAGAGATTTATCTGTATCTAATAGGGAGCTTCAGTGGTTAGCAAGAGGAGGAGCCATGTCCAGGGCCCTTCGTGACCCTGGGAGGACAGTGCCCATTGGGGGTACTAAGATCAGAGCCCGGCAGTCAGTCAATATCTTCAATTGAGGCTAGGGCATTGAATCGATTATGAAGAGGAATGGGGTGGTTACTATGGCCAAATGGCTGCAAGGGCTTTCGCCTTCTGTCATAGCTAAGAATGGGTATAGAACAGTAAAAATACCCTAGGGGAAGGACAGAGATACCATCTCGGGAAATAGCAGCCCTCGCCCTCTCCAGAATTTACTGAACCAAGCCAGGGGAGCCAAAGCTTAGAACCACACAATCACCCCGAAGTGACATGTGCACCTTCCCAACCCAGGGTACTCTAGGAACCATTTTTTAAAATTCTTTAAACAATTGGTTGTTAAGCCCTGTTCTTAAACTCAGTAGGTGTAAGGCCTTATTTCTTAAAGCCGGCCAGTCTTCAGTTACCAACGGAGCCAACTTAGGGACATTGCCCAAAACTATGGTACAAGGAGTGGCTTCCGGAGAAAGGTGCAAAAACGGGTGCTCTTTTGGAGCATCAAAAGGACCCGGTGGGATGGAGGGACATAATCGGGAAGCCTTTGGAGTGGATTTCAGCCCTATTAAAGAAGACCCCCCCTGTAGATATGGGGCTGGATGACTAGAAACAGAGGCTAGATCAGGAATATTTCGTACTCCCGGGACAACCCCTCTTGCTGGCTGTTGGCCACCTCCCCCATATAAAGCATCACATCCACCTGCTATCTGAGCTGCGGCTAGGATGGGGGAAGGTTGTAATAAAACCTGTTCTAATTTGCCCAATCTACCTTATATCTGCCTCAGTTTTTGTGTCAGGGGTGCAAGAAGATCGGCCAAGCCCTGCATCAATCGCTTATAAAGGAAATCCTCAGTCATGTTTAAGGGGCTGCTGACTTCTATGCCAGATGCATTAGATTGGATACATCATCCTGCTTGCTCTGTACTACCTTCCGTTTCACCCCAGCAGTAGACTGTGGAATGGCCTTGGAGGGGCCCGACCTTTCCTTTTCTTTGAAGGTTGTTCAACTTGGCCAGTCTGTAGGATTTTTTTGCCCCATGTGGTAACCATTACTGGGCATGAGTTAGTAGCGGGAGGAGGTGAGGATGCTAATAAGATATCAGAGCCACAACTTTGCCGGCTTAGGACCATTGGAGAGGGTGAAGGTGGGGGGCCTGTGCATGTTGCCACTACCTAGGGACTACCCTCAAATTTGGGATTGGAGGTAAGGGTTCTAAGGATAGCCTTCGCTCGGTTATTTGGATCTCATGCTTCAGAACGGATTCTGCCCTAGACAGGAAGGCATCAAGCATTCCCACAACCCCCCCCCCCACCCCTAGTTTGTGCTTACAAGAGGGCCCCTTCCCCACCGGAGACATTGCCCCAAGTAAATAAGTTAATGCAATCCCCTAGCACCAAGGAAGTAACAATTGTCAAATGATCATAAGATGGCTCAGCCCAACCCTACCAGTCTCAGACGGGCCACCCTGGCCCCCTTTTAGCTCCTTCTGGCAACGTGCGCTGTTCTCCTTGTCAGCCCCTGATGGAAATCCGAAACAGAATGCCCTTCAATAGGCGGCAAAGAGGAGGACTATGCAGCCACTCAGGGGGGTGGCCCTGCCCTGCCTCTTTCTGTCGCTGACGGGCGCAGATGGGCCCGCCCTTGGCCCAGGCTTTGCCCAGGCATGGCCCCGGCACGCCCATGCGTCTCTCCCCCTTTTAGTGCCTCCTGGCATGCTGGAAGCGGTGCACGGCGTGAAGCGCCGCCGTATGGCTGTTCCCTCGGGAACCCTCTTGATACCCTCGGGGCTCTGCTGTACACAGGGGCGGTGGGCAACGTGAAAGAGAAGGAACTGTCACTGGGCTCCCGCTGGCCTCCTTTTAGCGCCTCCTGGTGTGCTGGAAGCAGATGCTGGAAGCGGTGTGCGGCGTGAAGCACCGCAAGGAATAATCGGAGGTGTAGTCTTTTAGCCTCCGAAAGGCTGTTCCCTCGCGAACCCTCTCAGTACCCTCGGGGCTCTGCTGTACACTGGGGTGGTGGGCAACGTGAAAGAGAAGGAACTGACACTGGGATCCCCTTCCTGCAGGGGGGAGGGGGGGCTCTCTGGGACCTGCAACCTGCACTGTCAGCCGCCGCAGCCTCCTCGTGGCCTCCTCGCCACCTCACCACCTCCTCGTCCTGTGAGCCTGTGGGGGTGCAGTGAGGATGGTGCTGAAACTGCACAGAGCTGCTCAAAACCGCAACTCGGCTTGGCTCGCGGTCGTGGGAGGGCGCAAAACAAGCAGACTGGGATGATCAGACGGGGTGAGCGAGCGGGGTTTGCCTGTAATGGGGAGACCCGCTCAATCTCCGACCACCGCGGCTTCAAACTCCAGGCTCTGTGAGCATGTCAAGTCAAGTCAGAGAATTTGTATAGCGCACTACATACCCAGAGGGTCTCAAGGCGCTAAGGGGGGGGAGGATTACTTGTCAAATATCCACGTTTTAAGTTGCTTTCTAAATGCTAGGTGGTTCTGGGTAAGGCGAAGGTAGGTGGGGAGTGAGTTCCATGTTTTAGCTGCCAGGTATGAGAGGATCTGCCTCCCATGGTGGTCTTGTTGATGCGGGGTACAGTGGCGAGGGCTTGGCTGGAAGAACGTAGTTGGCGGGAGGGGGTGTAGAAGGACAGTCGTGAGTTGAGGCATTCTGGTCCGATGTCGTAGAGTGATTTGTGTGCGTGGGTTAGCAGTCGGAAAGTGATCCTCTTATTGACGGGTAGCCAGTGGAGGTCTTTCAGGTGGCCAGAGATGTGTTCGTTACGCGGGATGTCTAATATGATCCTGGCTGAGGCGTTTTGGATTCGTTGGAGTTTCTTCTGGAGTTTAGCGGTAGTACCTGCGTAGAGGGTGTTTCCGTAGTCCAGTCGGCTCGTGACCAGAGCATGGGTGACTGTTTTTCTGGTTTCGGTGGGGATCCAGCGAAATGTTTTTTTGAGCATGCGAAGAATGTTGAAGCAGGATGAGGATACGGCGTTGACTTGTCTGTTCATTGAGAGTGAAGAATCCAGGATAACGCCTAGGTTCCGTGCATGGTCTGTCGGGATGGGTGCTTTTCCAAGGGCTTCCGGCAACCAAGAGTCGTCCCATGCAGAGGGGGAAGTACCTAAGATGAGGACTTCTGTTTTATCTGAGTTCAGTTTCAGACGGCTTTGTTTCATCCATTCGGCAACTTCTTTCATTCCTTCGTGTAGGTTGGTTTTGGCGGTGCTGGGGTCATTGGTGAGAGAAAGGATCAGTTGAGTGTCATCCGCGTAGGAGATGATGTTGAGGTTGTGTTGGCGAGCGATGGCCGCAAGGGGGCTCATGTATACGTTGAAGAGGGTGGGACTGAGTGAGGATCCTTGTGGTACGCCACAGATGACTTCCGTGGCCTCGGATTTGAATGGTGGAAGGCGGACTCTCTGGGTTCTTCCGGTGAGGAACGAGGTGATCCATTCAAGTGCTTTTCCTTGCACTCCGATGTTTCTGAGGCGTTGTAAAAGGGTGCTGTGGCAGACTGTGTCGAAGGCTGCAGAGAGGTCGAGGAGGATGAGGGCGACTGTGTCTCCATTGTCCAGTAGAGTTCGAATGTCGTCTGTTGCTGCGATGAGGGCGGTCTCAGTGCTGTGTTTTGCTCAGAAGCCAGATTGTGAGGAGTCGAGGGATTTGTTGGCTTCGAGGAAAGCGGAGAGTTGGTTGTTGACAGCTTTCTCGATGACTTTGGCTGGGAAAGGAAGGAGCGATATGGGGCGGTAATTTTTGAGTTCGGTGGGGTCCGCTGTGGGTTTTTTCAGAAGGGCGGTGAGTTCAGCGTGTTTCCAGCTTTCCAGGAAGGTGGCGGAGTTGAAGGAGCAGTTGATGACGTCTCGGAGGTGCGGTGCTATGACGGAGTCTGCTTTGTTGAAGATGTGGTGGGGACATGGGTCTGTGGGGGATCCTGAGTGGATAGAGTTCATCAGGCGGATGGTGTCTTCAGTGGAGATTGGGTTCCAGTCGTTAAGAGTGTTCAAGGGTGGAGGATGTTCAGCATATGGTTGGGTGGGTTGGTCTCCGGGTTGGTTGTCGAAGCTGTTGTGGATGTCTGCAATTATGTTGTGGAAGAATAAAGCCAGGGAGTCGCAGAGGGCTTGAGAAGGGGTGATGTCGTTGGAGTTGGCCGAGGGGTTGGTAAATTCCTTGACGATGTTGAAAAGTTCCTTGCTGTTGTGGGCGTTGTTGTCTAGTCGATCCTTGAATGCAGTTTTCTTGGCCTTTCGGATTAGTTGGTGGTGTGTGCGGGTGGCGTTTTTGAAGGCGTCCTTGGTGCTAGTGGATGGGTCTTTTTTCCAGGCCTTTTCAAGGGAGCGGCAGAGTTTCTTGGACTTCTTAAGATCATCGTTGAACCATGAGGCCTTCTTGCTGCCAAGTTTGCGTTGACGTTTTTTCAGTGGTGCTAGGATGTCGGCGGTGTTGGATAACCATAGGGTGAAGTTGGCGGCGGCTTGGTCTGGGTTAGAAGAGTGGGCTGGGGTGTTTAGAAGGAGCGATGAGGAGATCTGGTCGATGGTGATTTTGTTCCAGTTTTTTTGCAGAGTTGGTTGGAGGTGGTTGGTGGGTTTCGGCTTGTTGTAGGTGAAGTGAACGCAGCTGTGGTCAGTCCAGAGGAGATCCGTAGTGTGGCTGAAGGAGACATGATTGCTGGAGGTGAAGATGGGGTCGAGTGTGTGACCTGCGATGTGGGTGGGGGAAGTGACCAGTTGTTTAAGTCCGAGGTTGGCGAGGTTGTCCACGAGGGTGGTGGTGTTGCGGTTGTTGTTCTTTTCAAGGTGAAAGTTGAGGTCTCCCAGAAGGATGTAATCTTTGGAGGGGAGCGCGTGTGGAGTGATGAAGTCCGTGATGTCTTCACTGAATTTTGAGCGGGGTCCTGGAGGTCTGTAAAGGAGGGTGCCTCTGAGTGTGGTCTTGGGGTCGATGTGGATCTGGAAGTGAAGGTGTTCAGAGTTGGCGAGGTTGACGTCAGAGCTGGTTGAGATGTGGATTGATTTTTTATGGACGATAGCGATTCCTCCTCCTGTGTGGCCGGTACGGTCCTTGCGTGTGATCTTATAGTCTTCAGGGATGGCAATGGTGATGTCTGGTGCGGAGGAAGCGTTCATCCATGTTTCTGTTAGGAAGGCGACGTCTGGAGAGGTGGTGTCTAGTAGATTCCATAGGTCAATGGCGTGCCTGTGGACCGATCGGGTGTTGAGGAGGATGCATTGTAGGTGGTTGGTGTCGGGAGTCTGAGGTGTGCTCGTAGCGGAGTTGGTGATGGTACCGATGAATTTGCAGGAGTAGCATGAGAAAGGTCCATGGGTGTGTCCTGGAGCGGCTTGGACGCAGTCGGGGGAACGGCCGGGGTTGAGGGCTAGGAGGGTGGCGGCATCGTAGGAGATGCGGGAGGGTTGGGCATCGCGAGGGCCAGGGGGTATGGCGCTGGGCGCGGTCCAGGCGCAGACGGGCGTGGACGGGCTTACCTTTGGCGCACCTTCGGCGCGACTGGGGCGCGAACGCTGCGCGTGAACGCTGCGCGCAGGAACTACTGTCATATATGGATGGTGGAGGGGGAGGGGCGAGGGCGGCTCAGCTGGGAGGCGGGGCGGGTTCACTATGAGCACAACAACAAACAAAATGGCAGCGGAGCGCTGGGGGATAACGCGCAAACACAAAGTTACATTGGCAGAAAATAAATACAATGCAAAACAGAGCTAAAGCGGCTGATTTAAATTAAACAGAGCACAAAGCGGCAAGCGAGGGCAGAAGGCAGATTGCAGGCAATGATAACAATGATACCACACACTGGGGAGCGACCACTCGGCTCGAGAGCTGAGAGCGAGTCACAGCGCTTAGAGGAGATCGAGCGCTGGAAGTAGTTTGTGGGAGGGCGGCTCAGCTGGGAGGCGGGGCGGGTTCACTATGAGCACAACAACAAACAAAATGGCAGCGGAGCGCTGGGGGATAACGCGCAAACACAAAGTTACACTGGCAGAAAATAAATACAATGCAAAACAGAGCTAAAGCGGCTGATTTAAATTAAACAGAGCACAAAGCGGCAAGCGAGGGCAGAAGGCAGATTGCAGGCAATGATAACAACGATACCACACACTGGGGAGCGACCACTCGGCTCGAGAGCTGAGAGCGAGTCACAGCGCTTAGAGGAGATCGAGCGCTGGAAGTAGTTTGTGGGAGGGCGGCTCAGCTGGGAGGCGGGGCGGGTTCACTATGAGCACAACAACAAACAAAATGGCAGCGGAGCGCTGGGGGATAACGCGCAAACACAAAGTTACACTGGCAGAAAATAAATACAATGCAAAACAGAGCTAAAGCGGCTGATTTAAATTAAACAGAGCACAAAGCGGCAAGCGAGGGCAGAAGGCAGATTGCAGGCAATGATAACAACGATACCACACACTGGGGAGCGACCACTCGGCTCGAGAGCTGAGAGCGAGTCACAGCGCTTAGAGGAGATCGAGCGCTGGAAGTAGTTTGTGGGAGGGCGGCTCAGCTGGGAGGCGGGGCGGGTTCACTATGAGCACAACAACAAACAAAATGGCAGCAGAGCGCTGGGGGATTACGCGCAAACACAAAGTTACACTGGCAGAAAATAAATACAATGCAAAACAGAGCTAAAGCGGCTGATTTAAATTAAACAGAGCACAAAGCGGCAATGGCTTGGTAACTTTTAAGGCAGAATTTGGACTCCTGCTAGAAAGTCTGTATTTAGAATACTTCTTTGATAAGGAAATCTCTGTTAGAAATTGGGGTCTCTAGTTGGCAGAGGTAGGTACCTCTGTCCAAATAGGGATCCTTGCTTCTAGTCAGGGTAAGGGGGCTACACTCCTAAATTACCCCTGCTCACCCCCTTGGTAGCTTGGCACAAGCAGGCAGGCTTATTTCAGAGGCAGTGTGTAAAGCATTTGTGAACACATACAGTAATACAGTGAAAACACTACAAACGGACACCTCACCACTTTACAAAAATAAATAATCTTTACTAGACTTAACACAAGACCAAACGACAAAAATCATACTGTTATCAAAAATAGACTTTAAAATGGCAGAAAATAGCTTAGTTCAATGTAGATGGTAAATGCGACACTTTACTCTCAAAGTACCTTAAATGCATCATGCAAAATGAAGAAAGGGTTGCTTGGAAGTTGATGCGCCATTCCTTCCACTCCGTGGAGGGGATGCATCGGTTCCTTACTGTTGCCAAGTGACGATGCTACAAGATTGCGCCTCGATGCGATGGGACGATCTGGTGCGATGCATCAAAATGGCATCTTGATGCGATGTGACATTGTTGGATGTGATGCGTGCATGCCCGACGGCTGTGTGGAGAACTCGGTAACTTCTGAGCAGTGACAGGCCCATAGGCACGCTTCACCAGTGATGCGACAGCGACCTCTGTGGCGGTGACAAGCTTCGCCGGGGATGCGACGCGCTTCGTCAATAATGCGACGTTGAACAGCTGCGGCACGCTTCTTCGGCGATGCATAGGCAACTGCTGCGGCGCCGTCATGCTTTTCCTCGTTGCGTCATGCTTTCAGGTCCCAGGGAAATGCAGTCTTTTCAGAGGGCCCAAACAACAGTAGGCACCTTTCTGCAGACAGAATTCCCAGCAAGGGAATTCAGGGGAGCTGGTAGTGAAGTCTTGTATCCCTAAGACTTCAGGCAGGAGGCAAGCACAATTCAAGCCCTTGGAGATTCTTCTTCAAGATTGCAAAAGTCACACAAAGTTCCTTTTCTACTTTCCTTGGCAATAAAGTAACCACTGCAGGTCAACCCCAACAGCACAGCACAGGGGCAGTCTCCTCCTTCAGCTTCCTTGGTTCTTCTCCTTGGCAAGGCGTTGTCTTGAATCCCAGAAGTGATCTAATTTTCTGGGGTCTGGGCCCTCCTTTTTATACACACAAATCGTTTGTCTCTGAAGGCAGAGAGTGTCTGTAGCTAGTCTAAACCAGTTCTGGGTGCATTCTGCCAGTGCACAACTTCTTCCTTTGTCAGTGTGGGACAGGGTCATCAGATGCACCACAGGAGGTGGCACCAGCATTGTGAAAGGCAGGCACAGCCCTATTCAGGCCCAGGTGCTACTCCTGCCACCACTCCAGATGCAGATAGGTCTATTCAGCCTGGGGCTAACTCACCCAGCCTCCTGGAGCCACCCCAGCCTCTGTCGCTCATAAACCAGACATGGAATACACAACCTAGCAGAGGCAGGCTGGATGGTTAGGCAAGAAAATACCTACTTTCTAAAAGTGGGATTTTCAAACACTGAATGTTAAAACCAACTCCACTAAAAGATGCATATTATAATTCTGAGACCAGACATACTTTATACCATGTCCGTGGGTCAGTTAGGATTATAAGATGTTATAATCAAACTGCCAATTCTGGCCTATGGGAACAGGTAGCCTTGCAATAGTGAAAAACTAAATTGGCTGTATTTCACTATCAGGACATACCATACACATCAAGGCATGTCTTACCTTTTACATACAATGCACCCTGCTCATGGGCCTACCTTAGGGTTGACTAACATGTAGAAAAGAGAAGGTTTATGGACTGGTAGGTCTGTGCACTTGCCAAGTCGACATGGCAGCCCCAGGCAGCACCCAGGCTCTGCAATGGCAGGCCTGGGTCACATTTTACAAGCTGCTTCTGTGGATGGGACAACCAGTGCTGCAAGCCCACCAGCAGCATTTGATTTACAGGCCCTGGGCACACAATGGGGAACTGTACTAGGGTCTGACACGTGAATCAAATAGCCAATCATGGAGTCATTAATCCATTATTTATTTATTTTTATTATTTATTTTGCGATTTCTAAAGCGCCTGGTGACCCGTAGGCATCCCCCCGCTGTAAATCTGTGAAGACCCGGAGAGGGGCAGAGGGAGTGAATTATTTGGGAAACAGGAGGGTTTTGAGTTTCTTACGGAACAGAGTGTGCGAGGGTTCCAGACGTAGACTGCGAGGGAGTGAGTTCCAACCTATGGAGGCTTTGACCGCAAAGCGACGACCGCCGGTGCGAGCCTTCCTGAATTTTGGTACAGTGGCCAGATGTTCGGCGTCAGAGCGGAGGGGTCTGGGGGCTTTATAAGGGGTGACCATGTGTCTCAGAGCGGCAGGGCCAACTCCATTGATAAGCTTGTGGGTGGTGCACAGGGCTTTGAACTCTACTCTCTGGCGGACAGGGAGCCAGTTTAGGGCTTTGAGGGCAGGCTTGGCTGAAACTCTGGGGGGGAGGTTCATAATGAGCCTGGCCGCCGCATTCTGGGTGCGTTGGAGTTTGGCCAGGGTGTATTCCGGAGCCCCAAGATAGATGGCGTTGCTGTAGTCGAGCCGGGCTAAGACAAGTCCCTGGACCAGTAATTTCCTGGATAGCGGGGGGAGAAGAGGAAGGATATTGCGCACGGATCGCAGGAGACCGAAGCAGGTACCTGCTGTCTTGGCCGCCTGCGTCTTCATAGTTAGGTCGGGTTCCAGCCATACTCCTAATGTTTTGATCTCCTTTTTTGGTGAGGGGATTTCACCAAAGGTGTCAGGCCAAACTGTTGGTGGGATGGCCGTCCATTTGTTGCCCAGAAGCATGATCTCGGTCTTTGCACCATTCAGCTTCAAGGCCGAGTCACACATCCAGGAATGGATGTCCTGGAGACAGTTAAGCAGGCTGTCAGGATGGTTATCCAGGTGGGACAGGGAGACAACTAGTTGAGTGTCGTCTGCGTAGTTTATTATTTTTATACCGTAGGGGGCCACTACGTCTTCCAGGGGGGCCATACAAACATTAAACAGGGTGGGGCTGAGTGACGACCCCTGGGGAACTCCGTTCTTGAGGGGAAGTGGTTCTGACCGTGAGTTGCAGTCTCACACCTGAAAAGAACGGTTGGAAAGAAAGGATTCAATCCATGCTCGCGCCGTACCCACAATTCCTGCCTTGGCCAGGCGATGTAGTAGGACACGGTGATCCACCGTATCGAAGGCGGCACTGAGGTCCAGGAGGATCACTGCCACTGATCCTCCTGAGTCCAGTATGCACCTTGCCTCCTCGATGACAGAGAGGAGGGCAGTGTCCGTGCCATGGCCGGGTCGGAAACCAGTTTGGGATTGGCGTAAGAGATGGTTAGTCTCGAGGAATTGGGACAATTGCGAGTTGACTAGCTTTTCCGCCATCTTACTGATACAAGGGAGCAGCGAGATAGGTCTGTAGTTAGCCATGTCGTCCGGGTTGAGTTGGGGCTTTTTCAGCAGGGCCTTAACGACTGCATTCTTCCAGTTGGGAGGCACCGTACCTTCCGAGAGGGAGGTGTTGATAAGGTCCTTGATGATAGGGGATATATTGTGAGACACCTTTTTTAGGAATCTAACCGGGGCTGGGTCAAGGGGGGAACCGCTTTTCATTTTCTCCAGCGTGGAAGTTACCTCAGTGAGGGAGACTGCTCTGAAAGTGTCCAGCTGTGGACTGTTGTTACCGTCCGCTATATCCGGGATGGAAGGGGGGCTAACGGTGGGGAGGGAGTCCAATATCCGCAGGATTTTAGAGTCGAAATAGTTGGCCAGATCCTTACTTCTGTCTGGGGGGGGAGTAAGAAGAGGGTGCTGTAGGGATGTTTAATAGTTCTTTGACTATTCGGTATGATTCTTTTGAGGAGTTTGTCGCGGTTTTAATTCTGATGTCATAAAATGTCGCTTTGGCTAGCTTCAAGGCTGTTTTGTAACGTCTTACAGCGTTGTGATACAAGTCTTTGTTACTATGGAGCCAGTCTTTCCTCCACACTCTCTCGGCCTTCTTACACTCTTTACGGAGCGCTCTGAGTTCGGAATTATACCATGGTGCATGGCCCTTAATCTTATTTTTGACCTCTCGGTTTTTGATGGGGATAAGGCTGTCAAGGGAAGAGGAAATCCATTCTCTGAACTGGGTGTCCGCAATGGCGGGGTCGGCTGAGAGACTGGGGGTGGTAGCGTCCAGGGCCAGGGCCCAGTTTTCCACCGAGAGTCTGGCCCAAGATCTGTCCTTGGTGAAGGTTGTGGGTTTATGGGGTTTCTTAAAAGAGCCTGGAAGGAGGACCGAGACCAAGAAGTGATCCGTCCACGGGAGGGGGAGGGAATTCGTAAACTGAAGGGAAGGAATGTTCGAGAAAACAGGGTCGAGCAGATGTCCTTTCGAATGCGTGGCTCCTGAATTAGCAAGGGAGAGGCCGAGGGCGCCCAGATCACAAATTAAGTCAGATGCTCCTGTGTCTAATGGATCATCGAAATGAATGTTGAGGTCACCTGTAATCAGGAAGTTAGATGTTAAGAGGGCCAGGGATGAGACGGTTCCCAGAAAAGCGGCAGAGAAGGGGCCGAAATGCCCTGGGGGCCGATATACCAGAAGGCCTGACAGGGAGTTGGTCGGGGAAAGCTGGAGCGTGAAGAGGCAGCTCTCCGACTCCTGGCTCTGAATCTCACTAGAGCGACAGGAGAAGTAGTCTCGGTAGATGATGGCTAGTCCGCCTCCTCGACCAAGAGGACGGGGTTGGGACATGATAAGGAAGCCCGGGGGTAGGGCTGCGACTATGTCGGAGTTAGAGTGACCGGTGATCCATGTTTCAGTTAGGAAAAGTATGTCCAAATCGTGATCGACGATAAGATGGTTTATAAGTAGGGTGTGCTTAGGCAGCGATCTGCAATTGAGTGCCGCTATTTTGAGACCTGGGAGTTGGGCAGTCGCACTGGGAAGGAGTAAGTTTCCAGTTTTGCAGGTGTTGCAACCAGTGAAGGGGTCGTTGGGGTCGTATATTACATGGCAGTTGCTGTTTCTAATAGGTCTGAGGCTGAGGAGATCTCGACGAGAGTAGTGTCTCCTTGTGGCGGTAGGGTCGGGCATAGAGTCCGGCCCTAGGCCCGGTCGTGCGCGGACGGGCGCAGACGGGCTTGCCTTAGGCGCGCCTTCGGCGCGCAAACGGCGCTCCCGCTGCGCTCGTCCGCTGCGCTGGTATGGCTGGCACATTTGGGGAGAGGGATTGTGGGCGTGGCCTGTCCGGTGGGCGTGGCCTCGCTTCTGCTGCGATGGCGCTCGTGAAAACAAACAAACAAACAGTGTCCCTAGACCGCGCTAGTTCCGCTGAATAAGACTGTCTGAGTGGCGGTTTAGCCCAGAGTAGAGCTCTGGTTTAAAGTAGCAAGTTTAAAAGGTGAACAACAACAGAACACAAAATTGTTTAAAACGCGAGTGTAACCTCCGGCTTCCGCCTCAGAGGATCAGTTTCAGAGTGGGCGCGCTTTTAGTCAGCGCTGGTTTTTATTGGCTGGGCTTGTGGGCGTGGCCTGTCCGGTGGGCGTGGCCTCGCTTCTGCTGCGATGGCGCTCGTGAAAACAAACAAACAAACAGTGTCCCTAGACAGCGCTAGTTCCGCTGAATAAGACTGTCTGAGTGGCATTACAATAATTTACAATAGGGAGCACTTGCACATTGGCACTGAATAGCAGTGGCAAAGTGCCCAAAGCATCTAGACCAGGAAAACACATAGCAGAAATACAGGACGCAGCAGTAAAAACAAAATTGAAGGGAGACCCACGCCAATGGTGCCAGGTCTAACAACTTCCATGTCCTATATCCTACAAAGTACCATTCTCAGTCACATTTCTTGGAACATTATTGGGTTTACACAATCCCAATAGACGTTTATTTATTTATAGAGCGCATGAATCACCCCATAATGGTATCTCCGCGCTTAGGACACAGCAGCAAATTCAGGAGACTTGTTGGAACAGGAACAGTAGTCTGTGCAGTGCGGTAGGCGAATGGGGAGATCGTTCCAAAGGCGAGGGTCGAGATGGTAAAAGGCCTTACCTCCTTGTCGAGATTTTCTAATGCGTGGAACAGAAATCAGGGCTTTGTCTCCCAAATGAAGGGGTCTGGAAGGCACATAGTTTTGAAATTTCTCATTAAGATTGCTAGGGCCTAGACTGCAAACAGCTTTATAGGCCATACAACAGACTTTGAAAAGAATCCTTTTACGTATGGGTAGCCAATGTAACTTCTTAAGCAAAGGGAGGGAGGCTGTTCTAGGGGTGGCATCGGCCACCAGGCGAGCCGCGGTGTTTTGAACCACCTGTAATCTGTTTATTTCCGTTTCATTTGCTGAGATCAACAGCATATTACAGTAGTCTAAGCGACTTAAAATTAATGCCTGGATCTAGGTAGGAAAGGGAATACATGCTGAGGTTGTGGAAGCAGGCTCCGATGGTAGCAGAGACATGGTCTCTCAGGGTGAGCTTTTGGTCCAGGCGGACACCGAGGTTTTTAACCACTGTTTTAGGGCAGGGGATGGGGCCCAGTTCCTCTGGCCACCAATTAGGAGACCATACCAAGGTGGCATTGCCAAAAAGCATTATCTCGGACTTGGTGGCGTTTAATTGGAGAAAGTTATTTTTCATCCATTCTTCTACAGATTTCATTCCTTCGCGAAAGATAACCTGGCAGTTAGGGTTGGATTTGTCAAGTGGAAAGAGTAACTGGGTATCATACGCATAAGATATGGGGACAAAATCCAGGTTTCTCAATAGTTTTACCAGGGGAGCAACGTAAACGTTGAACAAGGTAAGGCTCAAGCAGGAGCCCTGAGGTACTCCCTTGGTGACCTTAGAGGTCTTGGAGTGGTAGGAGCCTAGGTTCACAGTCTGAGTCCTGTCAGTTAGGAAATTGGTTAGCCATTTCAAAGCTAGCCCTGTGACGCCTATGTCACTTAGTTTTCTGAGTAAGACATGGTGAGATATAGTGTTGAATGCTGCGGAAAGGTCAATTCGCATCAAAAGTACCGCCTGACCCTTATCCAACAGCATCCTGACGTTGTTGGTGACTGCTACAAGGGATGAATCAGTGCTGTAACTAGGGCAAAATCCAGATTGTGAAGGATCTAGACTATAGGAGGATTCAATGTAGTTGGAGAGGTGCATGTTGATGTTTTTCTCTAGGATTTTGGTGTGTGAGGGAAGTAGTGAGATTGGACGATAATTTGTTATGTCTTCCGAAGGAATTTTCACATTCTGTTTAATCAGGAGAATCTGAGCAGCTTTCGAGGCCGGAGGAAGGGCTCCTTCCGTTAGGGGGCTGTTGAGAATATTGCAAATGGGGTTGGCAAGCTGTTTAGCCAAGGTGGCAGTCAGTTAAGCAGGGATCTGATCTCATGGGGACCATAACTTAGCGTTTTTTAAATACACTTCTGTATCTTCTATCGTAAGAAGTGGAACATTTCCTAATGGGCTAGTGACTTTCCCCTTCCACTATCTTCCCCAAGATTGCTGCTAGTCACACGTTTAATGGAGCTAGGTGATAACTCAATTTTGACTGTGTTGCATCTGTGATATAGATATCATTCTTTGCATGTTACCCCAGGTCTAAGTATAAAGCCATTTTGATAAGTTTAGCAAGTGCTACAATCTACAGGGTGGACACAGGGTTTCATACGTAAGTTTACAGGTGTTGAAAATAGGAAAAAAACATCAACCACAAAATGCATAACGCATTTAAAATCCAATAACAAATATATTATGGCATAATGTTTTACTTAATGCCAGTGCCAAGGCCAATGAAATGGCCCTGCCTTTTCCTGGTGACGACGGGCAAAAATGGGACTACCCTTGGCACGGGTTCTCCTAGGCACTAATCACAAACTTCTCACACAGCAGAAATGATTAAGGGCCATATGTAGGTGGCCAAATACCGATCGGTAACACCGAAAATGGCTCATTTTCAGTATTACCGAAAAATATGTAGCCATGTGAGATGTAGGTAATACCGAATAGGATCGATAATAACGAATCGGTAAAAACCTTCCGTCACCGAATCGGAATTACCGAAACAATGAGATCCGAATCGGTAGAAACGAATCGGTAAAACCCCCAAATATGCTATGTAGCAAACCCCGGTATTACCGAATTTGGCCAAAATCGGTGATAACGATTCGCTAATTACCACGTTTCTGGAGCATGTGGTAATCAGGAGGAGTCTATATAAACACACCCAAAATGCATCTGTATGACCACAATGGCAGGCCTCTATCTCATAGCAAGGTGCCTACGGCTGGGAGCAGCAGGAATGAGGATCTGGAGACGTGAGGAGCAGGTGTACAGAGTACGCATCACTCTGTTCCAGTTGACAGACGCTGAAATACACGAGAGATACAGATTGCACCCAGACACCATCCTGGAGCTAATACAGGACCTAACACCCTATCTGGAGCATCAGACACCAAGGGCCCACGCAATCCCCCCCCATGTCCAAGTACTCTGCTGCCTGCACCTGCTAGCATCAGGAAGTTTCCAGGGTGTGATAGCAGCAGTGGGTGGAGTATCACAGAGCTGCCTCTCCCGGATCTTCAACACCTTCCTAGACGCCATGATGGACAGAATGGAACATTACATATCCTTCCCCAGTACGCAGGTGGAGCTGCAGAGAACCAAGCTGGAGTTCTATCAAATTGCCCACTTCCCCCACGTGATCGGCTGCATCGATGGGACCCACATTCCCATCTGCCCACCTGCAGCAAGCGAATACATTTACAGGAACCGCAAATCCACCCACTCAATCAATGTGCAGGTGATCTGCAATGCCAAACACATTATCACAGACATTGTGGCCAAATACCCCGGGAGTACCCACGATGCTTACATCTTCAGGAACAGTGGCATACATACACGTCTGCTTGCTGGTGAATTTGCCGACGGACACATACTAGGTAAGTAAATGTCACACACCCTGATGTACACCCTGCCACAAGCTGTTGGTCACACCAATCAATGCCACTTACTTCTCTTCATAGGTGACAGCTCATATGCCCTCCGGCCGTATCTCCTCACACCATATCTGAACCCAACCACCCGAAGGGAGAGGAGATACAATGTGGCACATAGGAGCACACGCAACGTGGTGGAGCGCACTTTTGGTATGCTCAAAAGCAGATTCCGTTGCCTCCACAAAACAGGAGGTGCGCGTCTGTACAGCCCCTTAAAATGTTGCAAGATTATTGCTACGTGTGCAATGCTACACAATCTGGCCACCAAAAAAGGAACTGCAGTGGAACTGACTGAGTCAGAGGACGAAGACGAGGACAACCCTCAGCCAGAGCCCAGCGCGGCTGGTGCTGCAATTGAACATGATGGGAGACATAGACGGGCAGAGATAACATCACACTACTTCTGAGTGAGTAATGACACTGAGGCATTTCCAATTACATGTACAGGTGTTTATTTGGCACACCTACAGCATTCTGAGCAATGTCCAATTGGACATGGGTTACATCACCCATCACATGCATGTGGACAGCCAGAGTCCTTCACTTCTTGCGTCCCCGTGCTGCACGTGCATGTTCCCCATCCACACTGACTTGTGAGTTGGACCGTTCCTGTGCTGGGACAGTACGTCCACTACGCCTCCTGCACTCGGTGGGTGAGGGTGTGACGCTACCACGGCTGGAAGCCTCCTCACTGTCCCCCCCCCCTTCCATATTTGAGGCATTAGCATTCTGCATGAGCTCTAGCACTGAGGTCATGGACACCATCCCCCTGGCCACATCCCTGCTGCAATGCGACATCTTCTCCTGCATGGCGATGGACCGGCGACACATCAGTGCTGTCGTACTGGCCAGCCGGTTCACCGACGAAGTATAGTCTTGGAGTCTCACTCTCAGTCGGCGCATGCCAACACGGTCCTGCTCCAGCTGGCTGCACAGGTTGTCCACCGAGGTTGCTACCCTCTCCATCCCTGCAGACATATTCTCCCCCATGGCACTGATACCCTCCTCCATCTTGTGCATATGTCTGTTAATGTCTGCCACCTCCCTGTGTAACGACTTCATCTCCCTCCATTGCAGGCGCTGGACCTTCAGCATCTTTCCTTCCAGTCCAGCAAACACATTGCCACCCTGCTCATATTCCACTGGACTGACCGGCCTTGCCCTGCGGCGTCGTGATGAGATGTTCGCACCCTCGGATGCTGAACCAGCCCGCTCCCTGTTGGATCTCTCTACAATGGGACTTTGTTGGCGCTGGCTGCCCTCCTCCTCCGACTCCTCCATCTGCTGGAGGGTGATCACGGCATGCCTCCTGCCTGACTGTGGTTGTGGTGGTGGTGGTGATGGTGGTGGTGGTGGTGTAGGTGAACGTCGCAATGGTGACTGAGTGAGAGGGGATTGCGGCCCTCCCTGGCGCTGTGGTGATGTCTGTGGTGAACGATTGGCTGGCTGCGATGGCGCAGAGCTGGTGTTCCCTGCAGCCATGCTGTCTTCATCGTGTTCACTCCCCTCTGGCCTGGCTGACCTGCCTCTGCTGCCCTCAGCTGCACTGCGAGATGACTCGCCTGAAATGACACAAATGTGAATTTTCTCAATGCTCTGTCTGCAATGCCATTGCATTAAAGTACATGCCAACAGTGCACAGTGGTTATCCTGACCTGTCCAATTATGTTACCATGCTATTGTGTTAGCTGCCCTGACAGTCCTGATCATGATTTCACACTGACTACATCACCCAGTATGCATTGCAGGTAAGCAGTAAGACATGGTGTGGAGTGGGAGCACTTTTACCACTATGGGGGTTGGGGTTTGGGAGGGGTTAGGGCAGCATGCTGGGCATGCTTCTTACCTTGTTTTCTAGCTGCTCTGGCGGAGCTGTCTGCGTCTCCTATGCCACTCACACTCTCCCGCTGGATGGTGGACTCCACCATCTGTTCCAGTGGTGTTGGTACTGGGGCTCGATTTTTGCCTCCTCCAGTTTTCCCTGCCAGCCTATGTCTCTCTGCCATCCTCTGTTTTGCAGTTTTTCTGAGGTCGTACCACCTCTTTCTGATGTCCTCTATGGTGCGCAGGGTCACACCTATGGCATTGATCTTGTCCCGAATGCCACTCCATATTTGCCTCTTCTGTGCGTCTGGTACTTGGTGGGACTGGGCTCCAAACAGCTTGTGGTACACTTGGGTGACTTCCTCAATCAGGATCTCAAGCTCCTTGTCGCTGAACTTGAGTTTTCTTTTTCTATCACCTCCCTCCTTCTCCTTGTCCTGGCTTGCCATTGCAATGCTTGTTCTGTTTTTCTTCTCTTTTCTTTTTCTGGTCTATGTTGCTGCTGCCTCCTCAGCTCTCCTGCCTGCCTGTCTGCCTCACAGTGAGCTCCAGGCCCTGTGCACCTGGCTGGGTGTGGCAACTTCCTGTTTGGGAAGTAAATGGGTGTATCAGGATTGGCTGATTCACCAAAACGCTGTTTTTCGAATTACCGATTCGGTATTTCCGATTTTGGGTGTGGATTCGGTAACATCGAATCGGTATTAGCCTTTCGGTATGCATTTTTATTACCGATCTGGTCACAATCGGTATTTAATACCGATTAGGAACGAATCGGTAATGTTTAACGAATATTTACCTACATCACGTTTACCTCATTCTTAATACCGATTCGGTATGAATCGGTATTACGGAGTCGGTATTTGGAATTTACCTACATATGGCCCCATATCTCTATTTAGCGTGAGCTTCCTGGAAAACTCTACCACCGGTGACCGCTCCTTTCTACAGCACAGGTTTCTCGGGGCTTGAAGTCTCCCTGTTGCGAGTCCTGTTGGAAATATTTGGAGTTGTTATCAAACACTTGTCCATGAATTAAATTTGCTTCATTTTCTGATGTGATACGCACTTTAATCTATTGTTCTTAGAGGCTTGTGGACAATTTCTTACCACAAATTGCATGTTTGTAAAACATTTGAATCGCAAATGGCTCATATTTAAACAAAGTGGCTCAATGGCATAATTTTGGCAATTTGCAGTAACAACTGTGATGTGAAATTCCCGGCGTTACAAAAACTACGCTGGCGTAATTTAAATTTAATTCTGGCCTACAAGGGAGGTGATCACTTTAGCCTCACTGAGACAACATAGCAGAGGTAGCTATCCCTTGTCCCAGACAGTAGAGCTCTCCTTGGAAACAGTTTATCTCTCACCGAGTACCTACAGCAGAGCAATTCCCTTAATTGTCACAGATGGAAAAGCTTGCCCAAGCCACAGTAACGCTGTTTGGTGCTCATAGTCACTTTGATAAGTGCATACCCATCTGTCGATTTTTCTTTTACCCTGCCTCTATATCTCTGTGAATCTCTTTGTGTCTGTCTGGCCCTATCAAAAAATCCATCAGTTCATTTACCCACTTGTCACTCCATTTGACCATTCACGTGTTCACCTACCTGTCTAACGATCTCACCTCTATCCCTTGTATCTTGATGTCCCTTACACATTGTTTCAAGCATAGTAATTTGTAAGAAATCAAATTAATAAAGTATGGGTGAAAGATGCCTAATTCTTGATATGAGCTGAGTTTGACCTCTCACACAGTCAAATACAGTTGGCACCTAAAATTAAAGCATATTTCTGTGCAGAATTCCTGCCTTACCTATTGTAGCTTAGCAGAAGCAGCAAGGCTTTCCTCTGAGAAAAGTGCATGTGGAATATGAGCAGTAAGATTCCTAAGCCACTTATAAATAGCACAATTTAATATTAAAAAAATCAAAATGCCAATATTGGGATGAGGGCTCAGTTATACAAATATTAGAAATGTACCTTGAAAAAAGACTTTAATTCGAAAAATAAAAGGTATACTATGGGGTGAAACGTACCAGACCTAAGATGCCAGAATGGTGATGAAGTGAGGTCAGACAATCTTCCAGGAGAATATATCAAGTGATCATAGGCCCCACAGGGCCAGCTATTGGAATCTGGGAAATCCCTTGAAACTTTGAGCAGCAGTGCAAAAAGCTGAAAGTAAGACGAGAGATAACCCAGGAAATTCTAGCTGCCAATGTGGTGATGTCTTCAGCAATCCTTTGGCATCTGTTCCTTGCTGTAGTGGTTTACCTTCATTTTCTGGAGGCCAGAATAGGTCAGCAGAGCAAGGTTGGAATCTTCTGACATACAGGACTCCACAAAATAGGATAACTTGTTCACAATGTTCTGTGAAGGTTTGATCCTTGCTGCAAAAAATGTTCAGAGAACAACAACGACATTTTACCTGCTGAGTTCACATTTCCGCCTGGTAGCCTCAAGGGGTATAGCAGTGGCAGCTGGAACAGATAAGAGCGGTGGAGCAGGGCGGGGGCAGGCAGGGTGGAGGTCGGAGAAGTCAACATAAGACTTGACTCAATCTCTTTTCCTTTCCTTTTCCACATCCACTGCCTTAATAGGAGTAGAGGCTTGGAATCAAAGGAAATTCCCAAAACGAAGTAGTGGTGCTAGATGTCTAGAGTATGAATTCCTTAAAAAACATTTTAGTATTGTGGTGGGCAAAAGGGGCAGTAGAGCCATTGTTTTCATCTGTACTGTTTGTCTCTAGACCTAGGTGCAGTATAATATGTCACTGTGATCAGACTGTAAGGAGAAGGAGTTGTTCAAGGAACAGTCTGATCTTTCCGTCCGTTTGGGTTGATACTCTGACTTATTTATTTGAGATGTTCCTGAAATTTTTGTATCTTAAAAGTTGTCAAGAAGTCCTTAAACTCTGAAATCATTCTATTTGTCTTATCCACTTTAAAAAATATATATATTAACCAAGACCTGTTGTTGCATGGCCTACGTCTGGTCTCCATTTTAGATTCATCCTCCTAAGGTTGACATCTCTTTCTTAAGATGCCTTTTGACACACTTTCTGACAATGCACAAATGTGCGATATGTGCATTTCTGATAGGAACTGACACCCTGTGGTCTGGACAGATAGTTCCAGGGTCATTACAGAAGAATTCAATGCCATGGTTTCCTTTTCTTTCTGTGGTCATTAGGAGACCCTTCATTTTAGCTAGATGAAATCAAATGAGCTGCTCTGTGCCTTTGCCTCAGTTTTATAAGAATGGTACTTTATTAAACAAACAGCGTCCTTTCTGGAGCTTTTGGAGAGGAGCATTTCCATGCTGGGATTATCACGGAACAGCTGTGACTTAGATGCAACCCTGCTGACTCCGTCCTCCGTCCTACTAAGGGAGATAACCTGTGCAGTGCGACCGGCTTCCTGACACCGAAGACCAAGGTATGGGGGTTAGACTATTCCAACTGATCTGGCAGAGAATACTCCAGCTACAGTATAGTATAGTACAGTCCAGTACTAGATGCCGATAGGAGTAAGCAAACATTAGCAACAATTAACATGGTTGAATTGATCATATTGTTTGCCATTCTAATACTGCTGATTACAGCTTCTCAACCAAGGATCCCCCATCCCACCCGTAACCAACGCACTCAAATGTTCCAGATCCCAGCTGACCCTGCTCAACTGGACCACCCTCACTGCGGATGGCACCCTAAGGATAATAAACACCATCCACTCTGGAGCCCCTCAGAGCCCTGCCTCCATCCCATCTCCAACTGAGCCAGCACCACCATTAGCCAGAACTCTGCCACACCATCAACTGCTCCATCGGGTCTATCACTTTCCGTGAAGACTGGAAACATGTAGAGATCAACCCCCTGCTGAAGAGACCCTCTGCTGACTGACGGTCCTCAAGAATTACAGATCCATCTCTCCGCTCCAATTCCCAGCCAAAATCATCAACAAGGCCATCAATTGCCAGCTTACCAAATTCAGCTACAAAAACACACACCCTAGTCCCCTCCCAATCAGGCTTCAGAAGCAACTACAGCACAGAGACTGCACCCCTTGCCGCAACTGACAACATCTGAACTCTCTTCACCTGAGGCAAACTGCATGACTCATCCTCCTTGACCTCACTGCCACCTTCGACACCATCTCCCACCACACCCTCTGCACAAAACTTCACTATGCCATCATCTGCAGCAAAGGTTTAGAGTGGGTCCGCTCCTTCCTCACTATTGTCTGAAACCACGGACTCATTGTTGTCTCCTACACCAATGACACCCAGCTGATTCTCTCCCCCACCAATGAACCTACAGCCTCTAGGAGCAACTTTCACAATGGGATAAAGGCAGTAGCCGCCTGGATGAAAGAGAGCAGCCTCAAACTCCAACAAAACCATAGGCCTCATCCTGGGCACCAGCCTCTGCACCTGAGTTGCCTCAGGGTGGCGTGCTGCGCTCCAGCCACCCCACACCAACTGACAACGCATGTAACCTCAGCATCATCCTTGACTCCTCACTCTCAATGAACCGCCAAATGAACGCTATCTCATCCTCCTGCTTCCACATGCTCTGCATGCTTCAGATGATCTTCAAGTGGATCCCCACCGAATCCAGGAGAATGGTCACCCAGGAGCTTGTCAGTAGCAAGCACGACTATGGCAACGCACTCTATGTCGACACCACCCAAAAACTCCAAAAGAATCTGCAGCGGATCCAGAACGACTCCACCAGACTTATCCTGGACATCCCCCCACAGCCACATCTCCAGTCATCTGAGAGACCTTCACTGGCTCCTGATCAACTAAAGAAGCACCTCCATCTCCTCATGCACGCCTCCAAAGCTCTCCAAAACACCGGACCTGCATACCTCAACCACCAACTTTCCTTCTACACACCCTCCAGACATCTCCGCTACGACCAACTGGCACTGGCAATTCCTCAAGATGTTGGTTGGAGGAAGATCCTTCTTCTTCCTCACCACGAAGACCTGGAAGTCCCTGCCTTTGCATCTCAGGCAATCACCGTCACTGCCTCAATTCAGGAAAGACCTCACCTGGCTCTTTGACTGAACTGCAGAATTTCCCTCCCTCCCCCTACTGCGCCTTGAGACTCTAACAGGTGATTAGTTACAATTTACGAAGACCCTGATTGATTGATTAATTGATTAACATGTCTCATCTTTCCAATAATCTCAGCTTATGCTTTCTTTACAAGAATACAATCATTTCAATAAATATTTAAAAGTGCATTTTCATATCTTTCTTGTGTTTACTTTGGGCATGTGGGAGTAACCAAATGAAAGGGTTAGATCTGTTTCCACTGATCCCTTGAAAATGAGACTGTAAGGGTCGGGGTTGCTAATAACATCTGGCAATCTTGTTGGTTTAGGGGTTGAATTCAGCACTGTGAGTTGGATGTGGCTTGCCGAAACCCACCAACACTTACTGATGGTATATGTGGACTAAGTGTCTAAATTATGAAGTTCATGTTGGTCTAATTCACCGTCCGGCTACATTTGTAGGAACAGCAAAAAAATGGTGTCTTAATGGCTGCTTCGCTGATTTTGATCTTTAACTATAATGTGTCTGATAAACATTTTGATGTTTGGATTATTAGCACTAACCATTCACCTGAAAACACTTTCAAACAACCAGTTCTTTCTAAAATTAGTCACTATAAGTCCTTTGGGTGCTGTATTACCCCTTAAGTTCTATTCTGTTAGTGTTTCCTGTTGGACATGGGGTCCTTATTCCTTACCGCCACCACCAAATGCTGGAGGTGGAAGTCCCCGACCCCTCGCTTCAAAGTTAGGCTAAGTAAGGACCCCGTCTGAGATAGCCCTGCTCACCCCCTTAGCAGCTTTGCACGAGCAGCCAGGCTTATCTCCAAGGCACAAGTGTACAGTATTTGCAACCAAGCTCACAGCAACCCAATGATGTCACCACAAGTAGACTCCACACAAGTTTTTTTTATAAAATGAGTATAATCTTTATATAAGAAGTTATATGATGTGACCACACAATACAAAATCAACATATAAGAATGGGTAGTATTCTTTCCAGTGGAAGGGTAGGTTCCAATCCCAACCACCACTTCTAACCAACAGTTAAGCTCACTTCTAACTGTTTCCAAAAGGTTAGGCCAGTCGTATTGCTAGAATCACACACATTGCAAAGGAAAACAAATACTGCAATGCGTAACGACATGCAGCATGGAACCTAGGTAGAGCAGAAATACAGCAACTATACATAAAATGTATTCTTCTTGCACATAAAAAATATATTAATCAATGTTCTTTTCAATAATTGGCTATATGCTGAGATTTCTAAATCACAATTTTAAGTAAGTAGGCTTTTGACTTTGTAACAGTGCAGCCTCACTTACAAAATGGCACTTTAGCCGATGTTAAATTCTTGAATATGTAATACTACCTTACCTGTCGCGCGTTGCTTCGATCTCAGAAGAAAGGAAATTTAGGGAAACTTGTTATGATAGCATTCAATTTACATTGTGTCATTTTTATTTAAACGTATTCATTTTAATATGGAAAACATTTTAAAGTGTTGTTTTAATTCTGTTTATTTATTCGAGTGCTTGAGGATACACAGTATTTTTTGTTTTTCCGTCTGGTGCGTACACGAATAAATCAGAAGGTTTTCCGAAGCGTGAGCTGGCCACATACAATTGTCCATGTGAGAAGCACGGATTCTCCAAATCTAGTCCACACACTTGCAGCGATTGTTCTTGTGCTTTGTTGATGGTCATTGCAAAAGCAAGTCGCACCGGAAACTGTAACAGTTCAGTATTGGAAAGATTATGAGGGCCCTGGGGGGCCAGGGGGCCGATATTTAACAAATGTTTCTTTTCTTCTTTTTTTGCCAGAAACCTTTGCGGGAGTGTACTCAACATCTTTTAACAAATGTTTTTTTTTTATTATTATTTATTATTTTTTTTTTGCCAGAAACCTTTGCGGGAGTGTACTGAACAACTTCCCAAAGTTTCATGTCGATCGGATGAATGGTGTAGTAATGCATAAAGGACAAACAGACAGACGTACATTCGTTTTTATATATATAGATAGATGCTGTCCTCCCTTTTACAATGCATAATGTTAGCTGAGTACTTTAGTTATATTTGCAAAATACAGGTTCACTTTAAAACTAAAAATCTCTCCCTTGTGTTCTGTTTGTCATGGCTTCGACTCAGCCTTTTTAGGTCGAGGAGAGTCTGCTCGAGACCTATTGCTGCCCGTATTTGGGAATGTAGACACGAGAGAGGCACGAGCGCAGATTTCACCTCGTTGGCGCGCACGACACCGTGCCCCTCTCGTGTCTCACATTCCCGTGCGCACACAGCCAGCCCCCACACCCCTGCACACACACACACACACACAGGCACACGTACACACGCTGCCGCCCCCCACCACACACACACATACAGACAGGCACGCATACACATACAGACAGGCACGCATACACACACCGCCCCCTAACCCCCCCTGCAGGCACACACAGACACACACCCACGCCCCATGCATTGGGAGATCTGCCATACAATCGGTACTTACGCCAGCCTCCGCCAACATCGCAGGGAGCGGCGGTTGCAGGCCCCCAGCGTAGGAAACAGGCTCCCGCGGTGCACACACTGGGAAGAGGAAAAGGGGACGAGATCCACGGCGCGACACGGCAAAGGGAGGCGGTGTGCGCCAGGCCTCCGTCGCCGCCTGGAACATGTGCGTGCGCTCCCCAGCTGTCGTTGGAAGGCTCTCTAAAAGGATTGTCCTGATATGTTCTGCCCACTGCATCTTCTGTAGCACGATCAGCCGCACAAGTGCTCCACCTTCTACGTCACCAGCGTGTTGCCGCCTTCCGTCCCCCTCTGTATCTCTACAGGCTGTTGAGTCCAGGGCCCCGTGACTTCCCCTATTAGCGCCGTCGTAAAGCCCTCCTCTTGCGCGTACGGATCAGCCTGTCGCCGCGAGCGCAGACCAGACCGTTTTTTGCCTATCTCTCCACTAGTCGGTCCTACCACCGTTTAGGTCACGCTACAAGTTCGGTGAGTGTCTACACTTGCTGCGGAATCAATTAACGTCCTTCCGTTTACGGGTTTGAGCTGACGCCGGCCTGCAATCAAAGCACAAAAGCACTCCTTCGGGAATGGACGTTCGGACCTCCTCTTAGACGTCATACACCGGGCCCATACGGCAAACATTTGAAATGCATTGACAATTGAGGCTTTGTTAATAATGTGTTACATTTGGAAAAGTGCTCAGTACTATGTCCTGCTTATATATCAACCTGGTAGTTCAATGTGTTGTTTCAATCATTTTAATTGGACCTGTGTGATTTTTGTTTTTGTTATGTAAGCGTAATTTCTGGAACTTGGCGTCATGCTTCGTGTGATAAGATTTCAAAAATTAACCTTTATGACTGATCACTTAATTAAATGCTATTCGGGTGGCGATCTTATCATGTGATCACGGGAGCCACTCGAACTACCCGAACGCGTAGTGCTGTTGTTTGTACGTTTATGTTTCTTGCTGTTTACTTTTTTGTGCGGAAAACACCACCCAGAGGTGCATTCTGCATTAAAATTTTGCTCTATATGCCAGATCTCTATTTCGTGACAGTACACAAATGGAAATTACACGAATTTTGCACACCCCTACTCAGGGCACAAGTCTTAAAAAAAGAAGTGGGGGGGACTAAACTAGTTGGGCAGTATGTAATTTACATCACCGCGTATGACATGACATCAAAGCAAATGGCATCACAGGAATGGACGTCATGGAAAGTGGCTTCTCAGGAAGTGGCATTACAAGTGACATCAGATCTAAAGCCCTCACATATATGTTTAGCAGGTCTATTATGTGTACGTTTGAGCGCATTGTGAGGATAATAGCACAGTGTGCTATGGAAGATGATATGTGGCTTCTACACCTTGCAATCCCACAGTTTTATGTAACGCATCCTGTACATTTATTTACAAACATAATTTATTGTACATGTAATATGCACGTGTTGACGTTAAGAGCTCTGACACCCTGCATTGGAAAGAGTAGGGCTATATGAGAAAAAGCAGTAGTACTTAAATTATTTCAACGTCTCCTCGGGGGAAGTAAGCTCTATATAAATGCAATTTGTTTTGTTGTAAATACAGGGAAAGACCAACACATCTGATATTCTTACAGTGCTTGTGCATCTCCTAAACAAGGACTTAACAAAGTGAAAAGCTGCCTCTCTAGTATTTGTGAAGTGATAACCAGGTGTGAGCCTTTGATTCTTCTCCATTGGCATCAGGTGTGAGGCTTCTGTCTGCTCCCAGCCAAGAGACTCAAACAAAAGGAGGCCTCATGACCCCCTCAAATTTGACCTTTGTTACGGGCCCAGCATGAGTCTTAAATAAGAAAGCCCCATCCTGTCCCTGCCTGCAGGTGGTTGCAGAATGGATTGTAAATTATATTTCAATCGAACTATTATTTTTGGGGAAAATAAAAAATATATGAACAATAGTCACGTTTTTTTCAAACTTTTCCATCACCATTTGCAAACATTTTGTCCATGTTGTTTTTTTGGACTTGAGCATGTACAGATTTAAGTAGTGTGATCTGAGGAGAGGAGCAGTTAGTTCGACCTGCTGTCACTCAAAAAGGTTCCTCAATGTTATCACTTTGAGGGACAGAAAGCAACCTGATTTATACTCCAGGACAATGCATAATGTTAGCTGAATACTTTAGTTATATTTGCAAAAACCAGGTTCACTTTAAAACTAAAAATCTCTCCCTTGTGTTCTGTTTGTCATGGCTTCGACTCAGCCTTTTTAGGTCGAGCAGGGTCTGCTCGAGACCTATTCCTGCCCGTATTTGGGAATGCAGACACGAGAGAGGCACGAGAGCAGATTTCACCTCGTGGGCGCGCACGGCACCGTGCCCCTCTCGTGCCTCACATTCCCGTGCGCACACAGCCAGCCCCCACACCCCTGCACACACACACACACACACACACACAGAGGCACAGGTACACACGCTGCCGCCCCCCACCACACACACACATACAGACAGGCATTCATACACATACAGACAGGCACTCATACACACAACGCCCCCTAACCCCCCTGCCTCCGCCAACATCGCAGGGAGCGGCGGTTGCAGGCCCCCAGCATAGGAAACAGTCCCCCGCGGTGCACACACTGGGAAGAGGAAAAGGGGACGAGACCCAGGGCGCGCGACACGGCACAGGGAGGCGGTGTGCGCCAGGCCTCCGTCGCTGCCTGGAACATGTGCGCGCACTCCCCAGCCTGTCGCGAGCACGCCTCCTCCTGGCTACTAGCATGTCCCAGCCGCCACGGTCACAGCGGGCGGCCTCTCCTCTGAGCTGGATTCGCTGGCGGTGGCGGGGGCAGGGTGGGGGATGGTTCATAGGTTCCGTCTGCGCTCGGAGCAATATTACATATCGCATTATATAGGCATCCATTATCGTGTTTTGCAACAGAGAAAACTTGCTACACGTCACAGGAATATATTGCTCAAAATTCGATCGTACACAACTTTCAATCGTTGGAATCGTGCGCATTAAAACCTCTTTATCAACCCGATTGGCTGATGTTGAAGTCTGGTATGCAACAACTGGTTCAAATATGTTATCTCAATGTTTCACGCTTTATTACAAATGTCACCAAAAAAAAGTTCATATTTCACTTTTGTTCTTGGATTTTCGACACAATAAAATACAATGAACATAATCTTCCTAAAAGTTATTTACAAACATTTAGCTAGTGCCATTATAAATTACAATCACTTTTATTTAAGTATTAATTATTTTAAAAAATAAAAGCCATTGCTCTTTGTAATATCAATACATCTAAGTCATGTAAATACCACACCTATTGCATTACAAATGCTAAAGATGTCACATTTGAGAAAGTTAAAACTATTGGCATTATAAATGACAAAGCTATTCATTTCGCTATTCTCAAAAACCAACACATAAATAAAAAAAAATTCATTTACAATACTAATAGCTCAAACTTTCCTAATGCGACACCTATTGCATTGCAAATGCTTGTTTTCTTTTCGCCCCAGATGTGAGTGCTGGAAACATGGATGGGCATTGAAATCTAGGGAGTAGAAAATGAGGTACATAGAAATGAGATGATATAGGACATCATTCTTTTTTACATGATCCTCTGGATTTCGATTACTTTTGTTTTGCTTTGCTAGATAACTTTTGTCTCTGGGCAGAGGGAAACTGTGGTCTGGTCTCTGGGCAGTTAGCACATGATAAACAGTCCTTTGCTCATTTACCTTTTCCTTAAACTATGGGCTGAATACAAGGTTCGTAAATTAATGACGTAGTCAGTAACAGAGATGGGGGCCTCTATTGGAATTAGCCACAGGTCATTTCACACTGTGACTCTAGCTGCTGGAGGCAGCCAAAGTTTCTGAGTGGAATTATTTAGCATGGAATGAGAAATCACCAAGGGAGTTACGCATTGAATTAACAATTCCTCTTTTAATTCCTCATTTATCATGGAACCTCAGGGTTTCGCATATATTCCCTGCTAATTGTACCTGGTGGAGTTATTGGAAACCCAGTTATCAGTAGCTCAGGAGCGGGGAGGTGGACCAGCCTGGGGGACCACGTAATGAGCTGCATTATTTGCTCAGCCTTCAGCAAGCATACTTTTACATGTAGCAGATGTTTTGTCACCCTTGGGTCTCTTTATCAGCAGGCCTACCATCAGGGCTGGCTTTAGTGCTGGTGGTCACCCGTAAAACAGTCTTTTTTGGCACCCCCATATATTACCCCATCCTTGATTTCTTCACAACCACCCTGCAAAAGTGCCTCTCCGTAGCACCACTCTCAAATACATTTTACTTGATTTAAAGCACTGTATTTGTATTTTATTTATTTGTTTGATTAATTAAAATCTTACAAAAAAGCAGATAAAACTTTACCAAATTTAAAATTATAAAACAATTGGATTTTCAATCAGTTTTCAAAAGTTAGATATATATTATACACATAAAACGGAAAAAAAGCTGCATTGTATAAAGTCCATATTCACGTAGATTATTGTTTGGTCAATCAAAAGCATCCAATTTCTTCTGTACCGCACGAAGGAATTTAACAAGCGCAGAACTCATCGGCAAATCTTCTGGGTTAAGGCTTGCGATCAGTGCCTGTCTACATGTCCTTACACTACGCATGTTAAACATTCTTTTAATTGTAGTTTTTCTTTCAATTTCCAGATCCGGGCAAAGACACAATAGGTGTAAGATGTTTTCTTCTCCTAGGTTACAAAGCCTGCACATGTTATTTCCTTGTGGTCTCTTCCATGGTGGTAAGTGGCATGTGCCTGGATAGAAGCCAAATCTGGCATTAATAAAAATGTGTTTATTTTTCTTAGACCATGCAGTTTCTAGATAGGTTTGAACCTTTTTTTTCTTATATCCAGAGACAATTGACCATGCGTGGCTACGCTTGACCAGAATATCTTTATCCATAATCATGGAGAGGTAGTTAGTGAGTTTGTTTATTGTTTTTTTGAAGCTCTCCGACGTAATTGTGGTTTCCCAGATTGGTGTTATACCAAATTCTGCAATAGCGCTGTTTAAGCAGGAGCTGACGTTTGTGTTTGTTTTGTTGTTCACTTCCTGCCACAATAAGCGGGACATTTCATTATCCTTGTCGTTTTTTATTCTGTTCCATACTTTTAGTATGTGCCCTTTCCTTGCGTAGCATTGATTGTTTAGCCCAAACTCAAGTCTCACCTGAGCTTGTGAGGCATTCTTCGGGAGAGAGAATAAGGATCTGTACGTTTTAGCTACAGCTATATTAATAATTTCAGCATCTTGACCATTGAGTGCCTCACTACCATAGGTTAGAGCAGGCAATAATTTTGCGGCAATTATTTTTAATAAAGGGTGATAAGACAAATCTCCCGTTGATTTCTGAATGATTTTAAAGGCCCCTACTAGGGAGTTTGCCTTTCTTATAATGTCCGATTTTTGTGTCTGAAAGTTGCCTTTGTCATTAAAAGTAACTCCCAAGTATTTATACTCTGCTACTTGCTCCAATTTTTTTCCGTTTAGTAACCACTTATGTTTGGATTTAAGATGAGCATTTTTTGAAATGACCATTACTTTGGTCTTAGCTTCATTTATTTGCATGCCATTTTCCTGTGAATACCTAAAAATCCCATTGATTAATCGTTGCATGCCGACTTTGGTTTGGCTTAAAAGCACAACATCGTCGGCATATAATAGGTTAGATATCAGTTTGTTTGCTAGCCTTGGGGAATGTGCATTGATTTCATTTAGGTCTGTAGAAAGATCTGCTAAGAATAAGTTGAAAAGTAAGGGGGCCAGAACGCACCCTTGTTTTAGGCCACTCGATGTAGAGATTTTTCTGGTTAGTGTATTTCCCTCACCTAACCTTACCTTTACCCAAGTTTCTGTGTGCAGGAGCCGGATCAATTGTAAGAGATTATGCGGAATTCCTTGTTTGTTAAGCTTTTCCCAAAGGAGTTCTCTGTCAACACAGTCAAAAGCAGACTTAAAGTCTACGAAACACAGATATAGCAGTTCTTTAGATGTGATTGCTTTATCTATTAGTAGTGATAGTATTAAAATATTTGTGGATGTACCAAGTCCCTTAATAAAGCCTGTTTGATTCGCAGGCAGTACCTGTTTCTCTTTTGCCCATTCCGTTAAGATCTTCAGTAGGAGTCCGGCAAACAACTTTGCATCGGTGTCCTGCAATGTAATTAGGCGATAGTTTTCCAATAGTTGCCAATTTCCTTTCTTTAGGATTGGTGTTATTAATGATCCTTTCCATGATTTAGGGATTTGGTCGCTCTCCACTACTTCTCTAAAAACATCTGTAAGATATGTGGACCAGAAATCAGGTGCTTCCTTATATAGTGCAAATGGGATACCATTGGGGCCGGGGGCCCCATCCTTCTGTCTTTTAATTAGCCCAGCCACTTGAGTTTCAGTTATTATAATATCACAATCGCCTTCTTGATCAGCCTTTATGTACATCGGATTGATTGCAGGTTGTTTTGGTGCTGTGGATTTGGAATCTAGATGTTTTTTAAGGAACGTCACCCATTCTTCTTCAGATAAGCTGGATCCTATAGCAACCTTATTTGGTCTAGCTAGTCCATTAATTAATCTCCAGAATTCCCGCGAGTTTGTTAAAGTACTTGCGTAATAGATTTTTGTTAAAAGCTCTTGTTTGTCTTTATTTTTTTCGTTCCAGATTAGTTTCCTTAAGGTGCTATTTGTAGTTTTTAATGATGCCAGTATTTCCTCGTTAAGTGGGGTCTTGGTTAGCTGTTTCCTCAGCCTGTTTCTCATGGTTCTAGTTTTCCTTACCGCATATCGGAGATAGATCTTAGTTTCTTTTATCTTCATAAATGTATTCTTTTTCCTTTGTTTACCTATTATTTTTGAATTGTTGGACACCACTTTCTGTGTAAATTCAGCCCATCTATCTAGGGCAGTGCACTTTGTTTGTTCATCAAAGCATTCCACAGCTAGATTTTTTGCCATTGCAATAGTCTCCTCCATATTTTCAGGTTTCCAAGTAAGTTTCTTGTAATTTATGGTACTGATCTGGCCTTGTAATATCGAGTACTTTTCAGATTCTGCGCAAAATAACTTTATCTTAACGATTTGCTGGCTGTGATCGCTGTTCAAAACTTTTTTTAGATAGTAGGAAGTCACTCTGCTGAAAGTACACAATGATGTAAATGTGTAATCAATACATGATTTACTGTTAGTTGAATGAAAAGAGCTAGCCGGTGGAGAGTCTGTTGTGAATCTCCCATTTAGTGCCCTAAAACCGAGTGCTTCCAAGTTCTTTACCAAGTTTATCCCTATTCTATTTTGTTTATTAGATGTTCTAGGTTCCATTATTGGATCGGGGATTTCCCACTGTTGGTTTTGAGTTTGGACGAAGTCATCCCGCACAAAGGATGTCAGCAAGTTTGTATTGTAATCACCTGATACGATGTAGTCCGCTAACGGCTCTTCCAAGATTAGTTCCAGAAGTAAATTGTTTATGGCGGCAGTCATCTCTTTCTTTAATTTCTGTTTCGGTGGTATGTAGATATTGACTAATATCAAGATTTTATACGACCCCCTTCTGCGAGTTTTGTATCGTAATTTTACTGCTAGTAGATTTGGATTATTTGTCTGTATTTGCTCGTGTTTTGCGTCTAATACCAATGGAACGTATATTGCTAGGCCTCCGCACGGGCGGCCAAACTTCTTGTATTTAATTGCTGGTACAAAATACCCCTTGTAATTTTTTAACATAGGTGGATCTATTGCCCATGTTTCCTGCAATAATATAAGTTGGTTTTGATCCGAGAGACCTTCTATTTTGGCGTTTTTTAACTTACTAATAATCCCGTTGATGTTCCATGAGCATATTTTCATTATAGAGGTTGCTGTGCTCTGTTCTTGTAATGGTATTAGTGGCGAGTCTTGTCAATGTACCTTGTTACCATGCAAGGCTGCTGTAATCCATTTTTCGTTTACCTCATTAGTATTGTCTTTCTTTGGACTAATCAGACGTTTTTTATCTTCGATGATTGTTTTGCCAAGAGGATTTTTCAGAATAGAAAATACACTCTCGATTCTTTCAGACTGTAATTTTTTTGTTTGACGTTCTTCATGTAGAAGTGGGATTGGATAGACCTTTGGAAGTGGATGACTGATTTGTATACCCCACTCAAGAAAGGTATCATGCTCTTTTAAGATTAGGTCCGCTAACGATCCTGTGGTGACTGTTAGTAGCGTTAGCGGAAGGCTTCCTTCAGGGTTTGGCTGAAAGCCCACACATGTAATGTCTTTTGTGGTTATCATTTCAAGCGATGTTATCGATTTCAGCAGTCGGAGGATATTTCCTCTATTTAGTATGTCGTGTGGACCTTTTGATTCATAAAGTGGCGTGAGGACGAGTTGCGTGGACCTGTCTTTTTCACCATTGGTGGCTCCATTTCTTCTGTAATCCATATAAGTGATCTGCCTGTTCTGACCTCTTCTTTCAATTACCAAATTATTTTGGATATTTGGGTATATTAAATCCTCTGTTGGTTCTTTTTCCTTCCAAGGTTTTGGTTGTAATCCCTTTTTCCCTGTTTAAAGCACTGGTAAAGGCTGACTTTACTAATCCACTCAGCTAACCGAATAAAATACAGATCTGTTCTTTGCAGCAGACAAATTAACCCTCTGCACTACTTTATGGCGAGTCAAACCTGCCCATGGAAAAAACTTTGATTTGTCGCTCTCTAGCAGGAACATTAATCACAAGTAATCATGCCTTTTTTATTGCTGCCTGAAAGCTGGACGCATAAGGAACGCTGCAACAGGTGAGTTTAAAACCTACCTTATTGCTAAACACTGTGCCCCCCCTGAGATCGGTGCCCCCCTCCAGGTCAGCGCCGAGTGCGGCTGCACCGATCGCATCGCCCTAAAGCCAGCCCTGCCTACCATGCTTCTAAATAAGTGCATTTTCCAAGGGAGCAGCTTTCAGTTGCATCTTCAAATACATTAGTCTTCATTTGGCAAAATATTTTTGGATCTCAATGATCCTTCATAATTTTTGCCTCAGATCCCTTAAAATGTCTGTCCTGTCCTGGATATTCACTCTCATGGGTCGACTCGAAATGTCAACTAATTAGAAGTGCCCATCATATTTCAGAGGGACATATTTGGGATGTTGTTTAAGGTCTTCATCCTGAAAAATATATATTTGTCATTTTCTCAGGAGCCAAAACTTTTGTTATGGAAGTATTATTTCTACAATATTTGTCTGTGTTACAACATTAATTCACTAGGCACATCGTCAACCACACTTAATTCACTTAAGGCAACTGCTCTCTTTTTTCAATACATAACATTTGGGGGCTTATTTACAAGCCCCTTGCACAGCCACTGCATCACCTTTTGTGATGCACCGGTGTCTCATTTTGCTGCCCCATATTTAGAAAGACACGAAAAGCCACCTTCCTTGGCTTTTCCTGTCCTAGCAAATACAGCACCTTTGCATGCAGAACTTTTCATGAGGGGGGCGTTCCATGGGTGTTGCTGTGGGTGTTCTCATTCAACACCAATGGAACCTGACACTTTTCCAGATTTATGAGAAACCGTAAACCTGGAAATGTGTCTGAATGATACGCCTTCCCAGGGGAGGCGTAGAGAGGCGCAACGAGGAGAAATGTATTAATTTCACCTCGTTCTTTTCCTCTTTCTATGCGTGCTGCATTCTGCAGCACATTTATAATGAAGAAATCACCTCTTATGATTGTTTATGTGCAGGAAGGTGTCCCTTCCATCACATAAACAATCATCCCCGTGATGCAGACATCCTTGACCTATGGTACAAGGGTGCCTACATCGGCACATGGCAGCTAAGGGCAAAGGGATCCATCATATCCTTGTAGATATGAAAAATCCCTGTGCTTTGAAAGTGCCACAGCATGGGGCAGTCAAAGGGCTGCGGTGCCGTGTTGCAGCCCTTTCTTGTAAATGAGGCCCTTCATTTTCAGAGAGAGACGGGCACCGGTTGCATAATGGTCTGTCACAGAGTTAATTATGCTAAGTACCACCCTAGATTCTCTCCATGTGGAATATGCACTATGGGGCAGATTTACAAGCCCCTTGTGACACTTTTACGCCGCTGTTGCGTCACTTTTGTGATGCAGTGACGGCGTAAACAATGTGCCACGTTGCGACTTATTTACAACGTGACGCATCTAGGCAGATGCATCACGTTGTAAAGTCCTGCGCCACATGAAACCTGCGTCAGGTTTCATGTGGGCGTTCTGTCGCAGGGTGGGCGTTCCCTTGCAGGAAAGCCCCGTAAAACTGACGCAGTGAAATCTACAAGATTTCACTGAGTCAGTTTTACGACGCTGCTGCATCAAATCCTTACGCCTGCTTGAAGCAGGCGTAAGGAGTTTGGGGTCTAGGAGTGACTCCCCTGCTTGGCAGGCACCAAAGAAGCATATTGCCGGTCTGATTTCTGAAGCTCCAGCCGGACTCTGAAGTATTTGCAACACAGGAAGAGGATTTCCAGACTTCTCAGAGGCTGATCCGAGTCCCCAGCAGAGCTGAGATCCGCAGCCCTCGTGAGTGATGTGGAACCAGAACTCCTGGACACCGTGCATATTTGCTAGTGCATTGACTTCTCAACATCTCCTGAAGTTGTGCTTTGGGTTCCTTGTAGCCAAAGCCCAGAGCGCCATCTGCATCAAAGAGTCTGGGCCAACACTCCACAAGTGTTCCCTGAGCCCACTTCTTGCATTTCCACTTGAGGCTCCTTCGCGATCCTTAGTCTGTTGACTGGTGGGTCCATGTGAAGGCAACTCTGATTTTCCTTGGGCTTCCCTAGTTGCTCCAGATGTGCTCTGACTCTCCACTGAGTGGTGGACCCTTCAGACCTTGTTGGTCTGCACCGAAGCATTTCTTTGATTCTTGCATAGGTTGCTGTTGCCAAGGCTTGTTGGGACCAATCCGGGCACTGACACCGCAGCATTCAACATCCTTTGTGGAACAGCTTGAATCCAGCTCCTGGTCATTGTTGACGCCTCCTGATCCTCATGGCTAAAGAGTCAAGCTTCACCTTTTTCACCTGAAATCCCCCAACATCTGTGGGCATTCGACTATCGTGACCCTAGTCACTGGCTAGTGACCCAGACTCTGTCCCCCCTGCTTTCAGGTTCTTCTCATCTACGATTCTGGCTTGGATCACACCGGACACTTTCCACTTCTTCAGCAGCAGCACTTTGCAGCATATCGCCAATGAAAACGACAACGATACCCCTAGGATAGCTTTCTATAAAGGTTGTCTTTAACCTACCATTAATAAGAGTCGTTTGGACTGGTACAAGGTGCCCACTAGAATAGTGGAGAGCATATGTCAGGCCAACTTTTCACACCGCTGATCCTCTGTGTGGGTGGGGAAGGAGGCCTAATTGCCAGAAAAACCCGAGGAATGTGCCTACTTGCAATTGTGGCTGCCACTCAACCTCCGGATTCGCCTCGCTACACCATAGCAAAGAGTCCATGGGAGGGGGGCTCCTAAGATGGCACACATTTTTATTTTATTTATTTATTTAAAAAGGTTTTATATAGCGCTGGCTAGACCCGGAGGTATCAGAGCCCTTTACATGAGCATCAGATCATAGTTACAGGTTACATCGTTACAAAGGTTACACAGTTATTAGAGCATGCCAACATAGTTACTTGTAAGGTCAAGATAAACTATAAGCACATATACGTAAAGGGAAAAGCAGGCAAGGGGAAAGATTCAGGTGAGGGGGAAGGAGCTGGGGAAGTAGACATGTAATGAAAGCGGGAAAGTGGAGGGGAGGGTGAAGGACACTGCATGGAAAGAGGAGGGGAAGGGCGACTGGCACACAAACCGGTAGACGAGTCAAAGCAACGTCCAAAGTCCAGTAAGCTGAGATCCCAGGGGAAGTGGTATCACTTCCCTATCTCGGTTGCGGGAGGCTCACTTTACGCAGTGGACTCTGTCAGAGGGGTCTCTGAGACTCCAGGGCCTACATACTGGATCCTTCCCCAAAAAGGGGAGAGGGAGTGCTTTGACAAGGGGTGCTATACCATACCTCAGCTGTGAGTGGCTCCCTTGGCGCAGTGGACTCTCTCAGCGGATACGCTGAGACTCCAGAGTATAAATATTGGATCTTTCCCCAACAAGGGGAGAAGAAGTGCTTAGTCAAAGGGCACAAAGGACACAGGACTAGGCAGACTAGCAGGCAAGGTGAGAGATTCAGGGGAGAGTGGATAGGAGCTAGGAGCTAGGGAGATAGACAGAGAGAGAAAGAGTACTAAATGGGAACTAATTTACTTAATGAGTTATTATATAGCGCTGGCTAGACCCTATGGAATCAGAGCGCTTAACATGAGGGAAAATATTGTTGCAATTTTCATCAGTTAAAAGTTACATAAGTATCAAGAAAAGCATTTAAGAACATAGGGGACAAGGTGAATGGGGCAAGGAAGGGTAAGGGGATAGGGTAAAGAGGTAGGAGGAAGATAGGAAGAAGAGACAAGGGGAAAATCTGCCAACGGTCTGGCTGGGTAGGCGACGGCAGGGAGGGGGAGTCCACAACCCATCTCCTCTTTAGCTATATGGTAGCTCCAGCGGGCATCAGCCAAATTGCTAGGTCTCCACAGTCTGGGGTAAGTTCCGCAGGTTCCAAGTCCTGATGTGTAGGCCGGTTAGGGGATAGGTTCAAGGTATGGTCAATGCCCAATTGTTGTCCCAGGGAAATAAAACAATGTGTAGGGGACCACTTTGGAAGCCATCTTGGGGTCAGGCAGGGCACTGTACTGTACACTGTTGGCCATACTAAGGTTAGGCATCAGGCAGTTATAGTCAATATCCAGGACAGCGACCGCCAGAAAATAACAAATCCAGCGTGCACACACCATCACACGCACAGACATGCACAAGCACACACCAATGTGAGCACACACTCTCATATGCACACTGATGCACACAGACACGCACATAGCCAGAAACATCCAAGAACACAAGCACACATAAAATCCCATGCACTACTACAAAAACACCCAAATACGTGCACACACAAACACCATCACATGCACAGACATGCACAAGCACACACAAATCACATGCTCCGTAACAAAAATACCCTCGGGCGTACACACAAATACATGCACACACACACACACACACACCATCACACACACAGACATGCACAAGCACACAACAAATGTGCCCACACACTCGAACAGAGGGCACACATACAGAAACATCCACACGCACACATACAATCCCATGCTCTAATACAAAAATACTCAAATACATGCACACCCCATCACACGCATAGACATAAGCAAACATACAAAAGCATCTGCGCACACAAACACAAGCACACATAGAATCATGTGCTCTAATACAAAAACACCCAAATACATATCCACACCATCACACGCAGACATGCACAAGCACAAGCACACACAAATGTGAACATAGTCTTTCATACACGCACAGGTGCACACACACATGTACATCCGCACACACCCCCTTATACAGGAACAGAGGCACACACAAAAGCACTCCCATGACATTTCTCCAGGACTGCCACAGCATTGATGGCACACAGAGGCAGAGTCAGCATTACCGATGTCCTGAGGGCGCCGCCATCTTAGGACCAAGCAGTCGGCCCACGTTTTAGCGCAGTCGGGTGTGTTCCTCATAGGAGAGCAATGGGTGCACACTGATGGTCAGGCTGTTGCTCCCGGGTCCCTCCAGATGCCACCAGGTCCCAGGAGCTCGCAGGGTGGTCAGCGGCGACCGCCGCCAAGGAAAGCACCGGGTTCCGATGTATTGTGGCGCAACAGGGGTTTCCTCCACTTGAGACAAAACGCCTTTCACCCTTAGCGCTTTGCAAGTTAATGGCGGGCTGCAACATTTATGGAGAACTAAGTGTCATTTTGTCTACAGCGCCGCTAAGTCCGCGCCGCAAGCAGTGTCAGGATTCCCAGACGCCTCAATATGCCTCAACCTTTTAACGAGGCTGACACTTATCATTGCCCAGGTAAGTGTCCATATGGGAATCTCCGCGGGCAGGCTGCTGTGCAACATGGCCGTCCCCCTAGGGTGTTTATGCCCTGGCCGCCATTTTGTTGCCTGTGTTGGAACATGCTAGGGGCACAGCGTTGCCGGGCTGGTCAGCATGCACATAGCGCTTCAGCCCCTCCTCACCTTCGTAAAAGCCTGCAGTGGGCCGGTGGTCAGCGTAGGCGATTCCTCCTAGTGCAAAGTGTCCGCCGGGCTTGCGAGTCAAGGGCAGCGGTGGCAGTCAGTTTCCGGCCACCATATTACTTGCGACGCCGCCAGGGCAGTGATCACTGATTTACTCCGGGGCATGGCAACAACGGCAGTTAAAGGCTCCGCAGGGCAATGCAGACCCATTCCGAAGTCCTGTGCTGTAAGTTTTCAGTTCTCCCGCTGTGTCAGGGGATCAGGATAGTTGTTTACGAGGAGACGGCAAACTGGAGCATCTCCAATTGTCCAGGACAAAGTAGAGGTCGAAGGCCTCCGTGCATGATGACTCTGGCTCCCCGCCCTCCTCCTCGGGTCTGCCCCCGGGGTCCTCTGCACTCTGCCCGCAACTCGGGGGCACAGATGTCACTACCCAGTGTAGCACCCCTTCCACTCCACACCTGAAGCCACCCTCTCTGCTATCTATCAGAACATGCAAGGTGGCACCTTTCATGCCATGGCCTTTACTATGTCGCATTGGTGCTGTTTATATGAAACAATGTTGGGTGGGTGGTTACTGTGACTGGAGATGATACTGCAAAAACGAGGTTTACCTTAGCTGGATTTAATCATTAAACTCTCCAGCCACTCATGCAGTAGTTCAGAAGGCAACACAGTCTCAAAGCCTCAGGCGTACACACAGACTCAGAAAAAGAAAACAATCAGGTTACATTTATAAGGCCGAACTATGCATCAGAATGTCATATATTCAATGAATGTATATTTCGTCTTCATCTCAGAAAATGAACGTCAAAGTGTTCGATTAACATTTCCAGTGTGTAGTAAATACACCTTGGCTTTAATAATTGTTATAAACGTGATTCACTCCATGATATTTTGGGAATGCATTATGTGGCTGTGCTTTTTGTATATTGTCATAATTTTGTGAGCGTCAACCTTGATTAAGCTCGTCTTTTTACTAAAAGCTGCTCATATTAGCTACTAACCGACACCCTAATTCATTGTTGAACCGAAAATCTGAAAGTGCTTTGGAGTTAAGTTTTTGGTGAATTGCAGTTCTCCTATCCCTCTAGATAGTTCCCTATGAAAACGTCGTCATACAATTGACTACAAATAGAATAGGTTTATGAATCTTTAACTAGCTTTTTGTACAGAGCTTCTAAGAAACTTGCATAGAAATGGGCTTGGCAAGATGAAGCGCAGCCTTTTGAGAAATGGAAAATAGGGCACTGGATTGATGCCAGTTTTTCACTCAGTGATTTTACTTTGGGAGTCAAGGTTTGCCATCAAGACCACAGGGGATAGAGCACAAACTCTGCATTTCTCTGTTAACTCTTTCCACCACAGGTGAACTTGTCACGAAGTACTGTGGGGGATATGTACAAGGAAGTGGAGGAGTGAGGCGTTAGCCTTCCTGACTTAACGTCTCTCTTCGCCACTTCTGAAACGCAAGTCTGCACTATATTTACAAGAATGTGGTGCAGCCTTGCATTTCCGCTGCGAAGGCGCTACGTTTAGCAACTTAGCGCCAACACAGGCACCCTTGCATCAGAATACAAGGGTGTCTGCATGCAGGATAAAGTTGTTTATGTGTAGGAAGGTGTCCCTCCATGCAGCAAACATGAAAGTGACAAAATGGCTTTATTAAAAAAAGTTTGTTACTGCACAGGAAGGGACACCTTCCTACACATAAACAAACAATGGCATTTTCCTTTTTCCATGTGTGCTGCGCAATTCAGCTGATCACTTTTCACAGCCTCTCCTTATCCTGCGTGCGCCTCTCGCTCATACCACCCCCTCTCCAGCACGCTATCACGCATCCCACAGCCTCTCTCCCATTGGCTCTTCACTTTCTGCATGCTGCATTCAGCTGACCACTTTTCACAGCCTCTCCCTGTCCTGCGTGCGCCTCTCGCTCATACCACCCCCTCCCTCCCACAGACTCTCCTTTCATTGGCTCTTTACTTTGTGCACGCCGACAACACGGAGCTCGCAGCCATTCTCCAATTTTGCTGCCTACCACACACAACTTTTACCACCCCCTCCCTCTCCAGCGCGCAACTCGCTCTCCAATTTAAAGTACTTTCTGCGTGTACATAAAAAAAATACGTCCCATTGCCCCCACAACAAGTCGTTATACTTGGTAGTGCACGTTTGGTTTCCTTTAAGTACCACGTGCTGCCTGTTTTCGGTTTCCTTCAAGTACCACGTGCCGCCTGTTACACATGGTATTTGACTTTTTTAGTCAATAAAAGTGAAAATATTATGTGTTTCTTCTTTAAACACAAATTACAGCCCCTGCTCTCCCTTGAACGCTCTATGTATGCCCCCACAAACTAAGAGTAGTTAAGCCCATATGTTCCAGCAGTGCGGCACCTGTTGCCCCAGTTCTTAGCGGCTCATCACCTCTCAGTGCACGTTCTGCTTCGTTCGCCTGCCATGTACCACGGGGTGCCTGTTACACATGGTATTTTCCTTTCTCACAGTAATACAAGCTCTCAAGTGTTACTGTTGTTACAATGCCCATATTCATTGCTACTCTTCACATCATTGGCAGTGAGTGTTCTCAGTGCACACAGATTGCATACTGACACGCACAGGCCCCAGACTTTCATGTAAAATGTTATTCAATTGTTTGCGTACAGCCATTCTCCAATTTTGCTGCCTACTCTGACCACCCTCTCACTCCCTAGCGCGCAACTCGCTCTCCAATTTTGCCTCCTTCCCACAGCCATTCTCCCATTTTGCTGGCTAATCAGACCACCCCTTCCCTCTCCAGCGAGCAACTCGCTCTCCAATTTAAAGTACTTTCTCTGCGTACATAAGAAAAATACGTCCCATTGCCCCCACAACAAGTCGTTATACTTGGTAGTGCACGTTCGGTTTCCTTCAAGTACCACGTGCTGCCTGTTACACATGGTATTTGCCTTTTTTAGTCAATAAAAGTGAAAATGTTATCTATTTCTTCTTTACACACAAATTACAGCCCCTGCCCTCCCTTGAACGCTCTATGTTTGCCCCCATAAACAAAGAGTAGTTAAGCCCATATGTTGCAGCAGTGCGTCTCCTGTTGTCCCAGTTCTTAGTGGATCATCACCTCTCAGTGCAGTTACACTCCAAGCAAAAGTTTTAACAAAAAATTAAATTGCATTAAAAAGACGACATTACTAATAACAATATGTCGGGAAAGTAGAACTATCTCCTTCAATATACATTACGAACAATAAAACGCTGAGAAAAACAAAGAACAAATAACAACCAATAACAACCTCCAAATGGATCAAATATTACAACATAATAAAAAACTTTCGCAAAAGCTGTGCACCAAAACACAATGCAAATAAAACAATAATGACCTTATAAATGACATACCAATACTGTACATAAGCAAAAAAGAAAAAAAAAATCAAATGTACATACCAAACTAGATAAACATGTCAAGATATTAATAAAGATTTTAATACATACATAGCACATCAAAAAATCAAGAAAGTTCTATAGCTAATCACAAAGTGCATAAGCAAAATAAATTTAAGTCAGGAAAATTCAGAAAAATGTCACATACAAACAATACATTGCTATACATTAAATATTAATAAATTAAAACATTGCACGTCCACAGTTTATAAACTTACAGAAATCTATAGTAAGTAAATACGCAAAAAAAAAAACAGTTGCAATACACAAACGTTGGAATTAAATACAAAACACTAATAAATTTAGTAAAAAATATACACACAAGCAATAATACATTGATCATAATGTAGTAAAAAATATAAAACTTTATTCTAACCTGTCAAACGACGCAGCTACAAGACCAGAAGAAGAACACGCCTTTCCCATGCGAAGATTCACGGCGATCTGGGAATTTCCCGGTTGACGCAAAGCTACGTCACAAAACGTAGCGCTGCCATTGGCTGGAAATTACATCACGCCATTAACAAAATCAAAGGTACAAAAAAACTAGAACGCTAAACACAATTACGTACAGAACGTAAAGAACAAACATAGCATCCGCCATTTTTAAATTGAAAAAAAGGACAATAAAGTTACAACACAATTGCATCACACACATAAAATTAAAAAAAAGACACATACACACACACACATTAACATAAACATACAAATAAAACATGCAAAACACTCACACTCACACACCATCACATCTGCTAAATAACATACACTAAGCAGAACGCCACAACATACAAGACACTCATAATGTTAAAGGACAGCATCACTCTTTAACACCACAGCACTAATACACACCACCACAGCAACACACCAGCACTACTCTGCACCACCAAATCAACATTCAGCACCGCCACAGATACACTCAGAACCACCACAGCACCACTCAGCACCAACACAGCATTACACAGCACAAACACTGCATAAGTCAGCACAACAACAGCACCACTCAACTCCACCACAGCACCACTAAGCAAAAGGCCAGCATCACTAAACACCACAACAGCATCACTTTACACCGCCATACAAACACTCAGCACCAGCCCAACATCACTCAGCAACACCCCAGCATCACTCCGCACAACACCAGCAACAATCAGCACCACCACAGCATCATTCAGCAACACGCAAACAACACTCAACGCCATCTCAGCATCACTCAGCAACACACCAGGAATGCTCAGCACCACCACATTATCACTCAGCAGCACAACATTAACACTGAGCGCAACAAGAGCACCACCACACAACAACTCAACTCCACCACAACACCACTCAGCACCACCACAGTATCACTCAGCACCACAAAAGCAAAAACACAGCACCACTCAGCACCACAAAAACAACACTAGGCACCACAACACCACTACAATACTCAGCACCAGCCCAGCATGTCAGCACAACAACAGCACCACTCAGCACCACCACAGCACCACTCAGCACCACCACAGCACCACTCAGCACCACCAGCATCAATAAGGAACACACCAGCATCACTGTACACCACCACAGCACAACTCAAAAACAGCACAGCAGCAATCAGCACCACACCAGCATCACTCAGCGCAACACCAAAATAAATAAATAACACCCAAACATCAATCAGCGCAACACCAGCATCAGTCAACACCAACACAGCATCACTCAGCACCACCCATAAATCAACATTAGCACAACACCAGCATCACTCAGCACCACACCAGCACCGCTCACCTTCACAACATTATCAATAGGCAGCACAACATTAACACTAAGCGCAACACCAGCCCCACCACAGCACCACTCTACACCACAACAACATAACTCAGCACCACCACACCATCACTCAATTCAATTCAAAAAGCTTTTATTCGATTTGTACATACAAATCATACAAGCGAAAGATACATAGTTAAAATGTTTAAAATCACCATATGAACACTTATAAGAAAGGATGATAAGACGATGTGCAAAAGGCTGGAGTGCAACAATTAATAAGCAATCTTGCCATTTGAGTCAACGTACTATTATAAAATGCAAGACATTCATAAATGAACAAACAGGAGATCAGTAGGGATTACTCGATAGGCCTTTCCTGGCAGCTGTACATCAAAATTATTTAAATAATCATAATATACTGTGGACATCAACAGATAAGAATGATACCTTAATTACAGAAATTTGGTATAAAACTAGAAGGCGTATATATACAGACAGGAATGAAAACAGTAATAGCAACATAATACGATTCCTGGCAGCTGTATAACATACGTACAGACAGATAAGTATAAAAATATTATAGTACAATACTTTTCCTGGCAGCTGTACACTTCAGAATAAAAGTAGCCAGAAAAAAGCAGATCTCCTCATTCTCTAATGAGGATAAAAGTATCAGTGCTGTTCCTGTAGTACGAATATTATATTTAATAAAAATTGGCTTAAGGTATTTTAACCTGAGAAAATGAAAAAATTTACAGAAAAGTAAAAAGTGGCAACTACTCTGCGGAGAAATACTGTCACACGGACAGGGTATATCTGAACTGGTTCTTGTGTTTGGAAATGCAACCAGATGGTGAACAATACCCAATCTGACACGTGTTAAAACATACTGATGAGAGGGACGGGTCACATACACAAGATAGGATTGGAACCCCGAAGTTAAATTTAGATCTTTATAAAATTTCACGGTAGTAAGATTGCCAGAAATTTTATCTCGCTCTGCCTTTCGGAAGTTTAGAAACGTTGTCTTAATTTCTTTTTTTGAGATAGAAACAACCTCTTCAGGCTCACGGAACACATCAATATTAAAAAGAAGGAGATACCAACGGTGAATGTATCTCAACCACTGTATGCGTGAAGAGTGGTCCAAGCCTATACAATCAAGAATAATATCCTGAGTAAATCGAGTCTCTGTCTTAGCCCAAATAGAACGCCACAATAAAAGTGGCCGGACTGCTGCTAAGTCAGAAATGAACTCGATCCCGACTTCTTTATGGATTAGCTGGATGGAGGCAGAAGGGGGAACACATAACAACCTCCTTAAAAACTTATTTTCCTCCTTCTGCAGGGATATACCCTCACTATGGCCCCATACACCTGCCCCATACAGTGCAGAGGAGACACAACAGACATTATATATGTTCATCATGTCTAAAATGCTTCGTGAGCCAAGTTTAGAGGCAAAACGAAAAATACTGCTAGTAGACCGCAGCATTTTTAGTCTGATAGAATCAAATTCCGAGGTCCAAGACCCACTATTGTTGTATGTGATTCCTAGATAACAAAAGGACTTGACAGGAGTCAACTTTTCCTTATCCAGGAAAAAGGTATGCATTACCTGCTTAGCTGCCCGACCGCATGACATAACATACGTCTTGGTTTTGTTCACGCGGAGCCGCCTAACTTGAATAAACTGCATAAAATTATCGATTAGGCGCTGAAGGCCCATCTGTGTTCGAGATAAAAGAACAGCGTCGTCCGCGTAAAGTAACAGCGGAATGGGTTTACCACCAATCAGGGGGGCATCTGCTGGGATGTCAACCAAGGAACGGTCGACGTCATTGATAAAGAGGGAAAATAAAAGCGGTGCCAAAACACATCCCTGGCGTATGCCCCGAGACACTTTGAAAAATGGGGTACATTCGCCAAGGGTGCCATAGCGGACCTTACAAGAGAGTTTTTCGTAAAGTCTAGCTAAAAAATGAACTATTTCCCTCGGAGCCCCTGCATCAAGACAAAACCTCCCAAAGAATGGTGTGGTTAACCAGATAAAAAGCGCTGCTCAAATCAGCAAAACATAAAAAGAGGTTGCCATTTTTAGCCACAGTATATTTGTTAATTAAAAGGTCCAAATTTACACATTGGTCCAATGTGCCCAGGCCTTTCCGAAAGCCATATTGGACTCTGGTTAAGATGTTAAAATCAGTTGCCCAGTCTTCCAGCCTCTTGAGCAAAATCCTACTCATCACCTTTACAGAGGCGTCCAATAATGAAATTGGACGGTAGTTAGAGGCTTCTGATTTATCACCTTTCTTATGTAGAGGAATAATGACTGATTGACCCCAAGTGGGCGGAAAATTAGTTTCTGCCGCGCAATTAAATATCCTCGCCAGGATGGGAGCCCATAAAGCTGGTTCGTCTTTGTATAAATCCAGCGGGACCCCATCAGGGCCAGGGGCCTTGCCTCCTTTGCTTAAGGAAATTGCTTCATGACTTTCTTCTAATGTTATTCCCAGCGGGAGAGGTAGCCATGGGGTAGACTTAGTTGACAGTGACTCAGAAGATAACCCTTCTGGATTGAAAATTTTGGAAAAATGACTGACCCAATCGCTACATGCCACATAAGATGTTAATTCTGGAACATCTTCTTTATTGAGAAACGGGCTGTTAATTGTTTCCCAATACAGTTTGCAGTTTTTGGTCTCGGCTGCTTCCTTCAACTTATCCCACGCTTCAATCTGTAATACCCTTTTCCTAGTATTAATTGCTATTTTATATCTAGCCCTAAAATGTTGTATATTCGCCTTATTGCGTGGTTTGGTGCCTAAAGCATTCTTTAAATCACGGAGGGCGACTATACAGGTCTTATCGAACCACCCCTGCTTCGGACCATTATTGGATAACGGGGCCTTAGTAAAAATACCATCAATAATACTGTTCATGGAGACAAAGTGAGCTAATAGGCAGCCTGAGTCACAGTCGTCATCCAAACAGAAACTAATTTGGTTCTTACATCTAGTAAGAACCTCCTTCTGCTTAACCTTGGAATTTAATCCAGTCCATTTAATCCTTAGACCCTTCGGCCTAATGGGTACTAAGTCAGTTGAACATTTTCCCCCTGAAACTGTCGAGGTACCATGCCCCAGGAGGGTAACACGAAGGCTGTTATGGTCACTGAGACTTTCTTCATTTACATACAGATCAGTAAAGTCTCCACTGCTAGACAACAGAATATGATCTATAAACGATCCTGCATCTCTGCCTGTAAATGTAGGGCATGTTATTGCCTGGTTGTTTATGTTACAGTTTAACAGGGTCATGTCTAGTGTGACTAGCATATTGTTTAATGTGGAACCATAACTGCAATGTTGGAAGTGAGGAGAATCCTCCCTCACACCCAAACCCCCCCAATGGCTACTCATTGCTGCACCGAAGCCGCAGATGTTCCCGTTGGACAAATGGCAGGGTTGCAGGTTAAAATCCCCTGCCCAGACAACCTCGGCCTTTCTTTTCGAAATACCAAGGGCCTTTGCAATTTCCCTTTCTAGAGGCGGTAAAATATCCCCTCTGGTAGCATCAAAGATATTGTTGTAGAAATTAACTACAACTAAATCAATATTCTTCCTGCACTCCACCCTTATAACTTGGCTATGGGTCCCAACTGTTGTGCTGTATTTGACCATACAATCACACAGCTTGGTAGATAAAAGCAACAAAAGGCCCCCCTTAGCCCTACCCGAGCTAGATTTGGTGGCTCTAAGACAGTAAGATGCATACCCTTCGATGTTAATAGGGTCCAGACACCAAGTTTCCTGCAACAAAATTAGGTCCAATCCCTCCCCCAAAAAACTGGTCCAGAAGGGTGTACCTAGTTTGCTGGCAAGGCCAGCAATGTTCCAGGAAACAAGAGAGAGTCCTGCTGGTTTACCAGGATCGCCAACAACAGACGACTCTGGCTGAATTGCTCGTAATGGAGTAGGACCATTTTCCCGAGAGATGATATCTGGGCTTAGTCTGGGGGTAACAATGGCTGTACATGCATCAAGGCTATCCCTGTTTTCTATACGCGGGAGGGGTATAAGCGATGACACCATAGGGGGTTCGGGAAGTGCGGCTAAAGGTGTAACTGGAGAAGCACTCCCCATATCTAAATAGGACGTAGAGATGTTTAAATCCAAAGCTTCAGTAGAGCTGAGTCAATCTACCTCGTCTAACACAGCATATCTGTTAGGATGGGCAAATTGTGAGTACAAGGGATCTTGGGAAGGGGGCAAGTCCTGCCATGTTTGTTGCCACTGGGGTTTAACTGGTTGTAGTGGCTGAAAAGGTTGCTGCCACTGATGAGCAGGCTGAAATAGGGGTGGTGGAAAATGGGGGGGATGTTGCCATTGAGGATTAACATGGTGCAGGGGAAAAGATGGAGCATGTAATGGCTGCTGCTGAAAGTTAGCATAATGTGGAAAAAAAGAAGAAGGGTGTAATGGTTGCTGCCAGGGTTTACTAGCATGTTGCGGGGGATACACAGATCCTCTATTACTTTGGAAAGTGGAACAAGGGGGGTTTGGTCTTGAAGACATCGGTAAAAAATAAGACAAAGGGAGTGGGTTAATTTGAGTCGCAGGACCACTGTTGGGTGCATTACATATGTAGCTTGCTGCCCCTATATCCCTAAAATTAATTGCAATTACATCCCCTACTATTGTTTTCTTGCTTCTGCCCACCCAGTCCCCTCTACGCACAGTAAGAATTTCACCGTTCATATTGTTAGGTAGAGGTTTATGTAAGTGGAGCCATTGAGCACATTTATTTCTTAGCTCAACGAAGGTTTCTTTTACTCCCTCCTTCAACGGGGGGACTGCTGTCAACACAACCACGAAAGGGGAAACCTCTGGTGGTAGATTAATTGACCTAAAACGTGCCTGCTTTGGCTTAGGACCTTCAGGTTTATTCATAGGAAGAGGTACTAAAGGGGTATTAGATTTCCCTACAACATCTTTTACTTGGATGGTGGTGGTATTATTACCAACAACAGGGTGTTGGTGAGTCAAGGTAGGACCCACCACCTTCGGAGTAGGTATAGTTGTGGATTGAGCAGAATTATTCCCTGTTTGCGACAGATGAGATATAACTGGGTTCCCAGGGGCTACGGTTACTTGGACGTTGTTTAATACATCTTTAGGGGACTGAATACATGATGAACATTTAGGGGCTGCTTCTGTAATCCCTTGTGGCTGATCAGGCACTTGCCCATTCGTTTTGTGTGGCCATTTCGAATGTATTAAAGACGTAAGCCTGTCCAGTTTGGAGATTAAAGGCTTGATTTGTGCTGCTAATGTGGCTTCAAGGTCCAGTTTTAAATCTGATACCATGTTTTGCACCCAGCAAGGAATACCTGATGTCATTTGTGGAGTAGGGGAAATCAGGTTATGATTCCTAACTGTTACTTTTACTTTGTTTTTACTCTTAGACGTAGCCTTTGGGAGATTGGTAACCCTTCCCCGAGGAGCTATAGGTACAGGAGCTGTTTCCACATCATTAAACCCGCTCTGACTCGGCACCGCTTTGCCAGGTGACTGACAGGCTTCTAGATCTGGTGTAACCTCCAGATCGACAAAAGACGGGTCTGAGTCTGATGGGGCAACCGATAAATCAACAGTATTTGGTACAGTCGGAGCACTATTAGTGGGCATGGTTAGGGGTAGGGAACAATTATTCGAAGACTGCAAAGCGGGTGATTTAGCATTTGCAAGAGAACCCAAGGATGAGCGCTTAGCATTTGCAAGATCCATGGAGACTCTCTTTTCCAGTAAAACAATGCTTTGGTCAATAGTCTCATTTACACGGGAAATAAAAAGATCTATAGGTCCAGTCACCTTTGCTACCACCGTAGCTTTTTTCGCACAACTTCTGGTTCTGTTGCGCATGGCCGACATCTGTAACACAAGGTCAATAGAAAATGGTGTAATAGCTGGAGGGCGGCCGCTGATGTTGTTATACGGAAATACAGGACACAGTTCCGCCTACCTTAGACGTTAGATGATGAAAAGGGCAAAAGGCAGGGGTTCAGGGCCAGGGCCGTCCTCAGCCGTCCTTGAACGGCCTTAAACGGCCCGCTCTTTGCCCGGTCTTCGCCCCGGTCTTGGCCCCGTGCGCGTCCCGCGTGCGCGTTGCTACCACAGATTAAATAAGAAGGTCAGGTGGAAGGGCGGGAAGAGGACCAGCTGCGGCCGATCAGCGCCGCGCTGCACGCTGGTCCTCGCAGTCCCGCCTCAGCCTTGTGATGCAGTCGCTTGAACCACGAAGTCGCGTTGGTGCTCCAATGCACTCAGGGGGTCCAGGAACAGAAGTTTGGCAAAACCCTTAGCCTGCGAGCGGCTCCCGCGAAGCGGGGGCCGCGAGGCGTAGTCTCAGCAAGCAGGAAGGTGAGAAGGAGAACAAAGCGGCACTCACTGCAGGTCAGCTCAGTGAGGATTCCAATGCTGCACACACCCCGTGGTGACTATATTGGTGGGGGGGCGGGAAGAGGACCAGCTGCGGCCGATCAGCACCGCGCTGCACGCTGGTCCTCGCAGTCCCGCCTCAGCCTTGTGATGCAGTCGCTTGCTCCACGAAGTCGCGTTGGTGCTCCAATGCACTCAGGGGGTCCAGGAACAGAAGTTTGGCAAAACCCTTAGCCTGCGAGCGGCTCCCGCGAAGCGGGGGCCGCGAGGCGTAGTCTCAGCAAGCAGGAAGGTGAGAAGGAGAACAAAGCGGCACTCACTGCAGGTCAGCTCAGTGAGGATTCCAATGCTGCACACACCCCGTGGTGACTATATTGGTGGGGGGACGGGAAGAGGACCAGCTGCGGCCGATCAGCGCCGCGCTGCACGCTGGTCCTCGCAGTCCCGCCTCAGCCTTGTGATGCAGTCGCTTGCTCCACGAAGTCGCGTTGGTGCTCCAATGCACTCAGGGGGTCCAGGAACAGAAGTTTGGCAAAACCCTTAGCCTGCGAGCGGCGCCCGCGAAGCGGGGGCCGCGAGGCGTAGTCTCAGCAAGCAGGAAGGTGAGAAGGAGAACAAAGCGGCACTCACTGCAGGTCAGCTCAGTGAGGATTCCAATGCTGCACACACCCCGTGGTGACCATATTGGTGGGGGGGCGGGAAGAGGACCAGCTGCGGCCGATCAGCGCCGCGCTGCACGCTGGTCCTCGCAGTCCCGCCTCAGCCTTGTGATGCAGTCGCTTGCTCCACGAAGTCGCGTTGGTGCTCCAATGCACTCAGGGGGTCCAGGAACAGAAGTTTGGCAAAACCCTTAGCCTGCGAGCGGCTCCCGCGAAGCGGGGGCCGCGAGGCGTAGTCTCAGCAAGCAGGAAGGTGAGAAGGAGAACAAAGCGGCACTCACTGCAGGTCAGCTCAGTGAGGATTCCAATGCTGCACACACCCCGTGGTGACTATATTGGTGGGGGGGCGGGAAGAGGACCAGCTGCGGCCGATCAGCGCCGCGCTGCACGCTGGTCCTCGCAGTCCCGCCTCAGCCTTGTGATGCAGTCGCTTGCTCCACGAAGTCGCGTTGGTGCTCCAATGCACTCAGGGGGTCCAGGAACAGAAGTTTGGCAAAACCCTTAGCCTGCGAGCGGCGCCCACGAAGCGGGGACCGCGAGGCGTAGTCTCAGCAAGCAGGACTAAGCACCACTAAGCACCACCACAACACCACGAAGCACGCACAACTAAAAACAAACACAGCAGCAGTAACGAAAACCACAGCACAGCTCAGTACCACCACAATAACATTCAACACCACCTCAGCAACACTCAGAAATCAACACTCCTAAAAAAGCATCAAAAAACATCCTTCCACAAGAAATTTCAAACTACAAGCACCAACTACATCCTCAAAATACACACTCCAAATGCACCATCCAAATAAAAACTAAAACACAACATCGAAATCCACTTCACCACTCCAAATTCACACTCCAAATAAAAACTCAAACTACAGGCTCAAAATCTACGCTCACTCAATATATCGCCATACAGAGACACACAACACTACAACACCGCCCTCTCTCTAACACTATACCAACATCACTAACTCTACAACACTCACTCACTCTAACGCCTTCTATAATTACATGCTTACATCTCTTCACCCGTCATATTAGGAAACTCTATTCCAGCACTTCCTTCTTTAAGTCCCAGTTCTCAGCAAAAAGGAAATGTATCAATGTTTAAAGCTTTATTACAAAAAGTAGAAAAAAAAATGTGTTACACTTTTAATCTTCATTTTTAGAAATATAATACGCTACACATTATCACAAAAAAATAAGGTAGTGCCATTATACATTACTGGAAATATTATGTAATTATTCATTATTTATAAAAAATATAAGCCATTACAATCTGTCATATCAATACATGTACGTCAGGGAAATACTAAACATGTACATTTAATAATGCTATAGGTGTCACATTTGCAATTTCTAAAAAAAAAATAACATTTATAATAACAAAATTAATACATTTGAAATTATAAAAACATAAACATAAATTAAAAAATTATTACATTTACAAGACCAATAACTCAAACTTTTCTAATGCCAGACCTATTGCATTTCCAATTCTTGTTTGTTCTTTTATTAACTCAACCGTTTTTCCATCCAGATCTCATGAAAGTGGAGCATCAAGTCTAGCACATCTAAAAAATGTATCTAGAAAAAAATGTAGATAGTGTTTTAATCTGCTTTGTTGTTCCTTTGTTTTCCCATGGTACTGAAAGGAGTAACATATAAATCCTTTAAAACAGTGATTTCTGCTAACCATATCTTCATAGGATACCCCACATCCCACCGGACAAAATTCATATAAGAATTCCTTCAATATAGAAATATACAGGTATATATCGAAGTCAAATAGTCATCTATCAAAGGAAACCAACCACCTAGCCTTCCATAAACTGCTATGGACTTTGTTGTTCCCTTAGCTGGTTGAAATTCCCTACAACTATGGATACCAGCACTGGGATGCCTCTGGGTAGCCAAGCGCTATACAAATATTTTTTTCATTTAATTTCATTTCATCTCAGCTTTATTTGATTTTCTTTTAAAAACCATAAAAGCAAACAAGCAAAAAAAATACAAAATATTTCATCATAAAGCAGTTGACATAAGATACATGATAAACACAGGAAAAAAGGATATAAACATCATCAAGAAATACTAACATTTTTTTAACCGTATCATAGACCCTAAAAAGCCAAATGCCTTACATAAAATCGCCAGGAAATTCAGTTGAAGTAGGAGCAACAAAGCAGGCTGACATTGCTTTAAAAACAGTCATCACAGAGAACAGGTAAAATGTAGCATTTATGTGTTACAGCATAATAAGGGTCGAAAAAACATGCAGTCGAGAGGCCATTGCAGGGGCAGTTTATCAAGGCTGATGACCAATTGTTAGTGGCTGGAAAACATTGAAAAATGTCCATCCTAAAGAATGTCAGAAGGTACAGGCGCCATTGAATATGAGTAGCACTAAGGTATGGCTGAGTCAGTCAGTCAGTCAAGAAATCTTTATTCGATAAAATTAATATCATAAAAGACATGGTACAATCATTTTTAAATAGCAAAAAAAGAAAAACATTTTACAGAAGGTTAAAACATTTCACTGTGATTATTAAAAAATTCAGTACAATTCATTCATTATCATTATTAAAAATACAATACATTTTAAAAAGAATTTACAGCATTAAAAATGTGTACCTTTAAAATCTGTTAAAACTGCAAACCTTACTACGCAAGTATATTACATGTTTTTTTAAAAAAAAGTGTTACTCAAAACAACTTTGGATCTGCGGTAAGCTGATGTTGTTTTTCCTTACACGAATAGCTGCCGTCAAGAAACTAGCCACAGAAAACATAATGTAAGGGCTACCCAGTTGCATTAAATATACTAAAGCTGGTCTAACCTGAACGAAGCCCGCCTTCTTCAGGAGTGGTAACAAGTATTTCTGTTCGTAATGAGTACAAAACAATACAAAATGAAGCGTATCTTGTAATGAAAAACAATCACAAGAACAAGGATCTGCCTTGTCCGGTGTACACCAAGTGCAGAAGGAACCCAAAGAATAATGAATCAAATTTAGGCAGAATCTCGTCAAAAGAAATCGGTGGTACCGATTATTTACCACAGATAAGTATGGTTCAGGTCCTGGGCAACTATCCAGCCCATAATTAGCTCTTACTAGAGGTTTTCTCAGCTCCATCTCCTCCCGGTCTAATGTCAGAAGATCCATTAGAGCGTTTTTTGTTAGGGCAATGTCTTTTTTGGTTATTATATCGGGGGAGTAAAACAAGGCTGAGTGGCCTATCTTCTGGAAACCCTTTTTAATATAATTCAACCATACAATATTATCAGCCCTCTCCAAATGTAAGCAGTCTTTGATAATAGAGTGGTTTAGGGTAATTTCTTTGTTGAGCCAGATTTTTAGCCAATACAAAAGGGGTGCTATTTTGATTTGGTCTGAGATGTAACCGATCCCCACTTCAGTGTGTGTGGTAAAAGTGGGGGTAGACTGGGGAACTGAGAGGAGCCCTCTTAGGAATTTATTTTCCACCAGTTGAATTTTTTTTGTTGGGGTATGGCCCCATATTTGCCATCCATAAGAGGCCACCGCCAAACACTTTGCTTTGTAGACCTTAATAATAGCTTCAACTGGCCTACCTTCCAGTTTTTTAGCAAACCCCTTGATGCCCGAAACACTTCTGCTAAAAGCCACACTACGGCTTGTGTTTTATGGGCACCATGTGCCCTTTTCATCGAATACTACCCCAAGATAGGGAAACGAGGGGACCCTGCATACCACTTCATTGTTACAATAAAAACTTTTTAGTTTCCCCTTATTTTTGCCCATCCCTGCTATTAAGACCTGGGATTTTTTTGCATTAACTTTGAGATCAAGGTTACTCATGAAAGCGCCAAAGGCGTTCAAGTTTTTGGAGGCCCACCCCGGTACGGGCCATGAGTACAGCGTCATCCGCGTATAGGAGAACAGGTATAACCTGTTCCCCTACACGCGGAATGTCCTGGGAGACCTCCCCGAGCTCAGTCTCAAGGGCATTTATGTAAAGGGTAAAAAACAGGGGTGCCAAAATGCACCCCTGTCTCACCCCTCTTTCAGATCTAAATTGCCTAGTGCATCGCCTCTCCATGTTCACTCTAATTTTTGCAGAGAGATTTGTGTGAAGGTTCGCCCAAAAATGTACTAGGGGAGGGTCAAGACCTAGCTCAAGGAGTCCTATCCAAAGCTTCGACCTATTAACTAGGTCGAACACAGAGGAAAGGTCCATGAAACCCATATATAGGTTACCCTCCTTAGCCACCGTATACTTACTAACTAATAAATGCAGGTTTAAACATTGGTCAATGGTACCTCTATTTGACCTAAAACCATATTGCATATTGGACAGGACCCCTTTCTCCTTCAACCATTCACTTAGTCAATGCAAGACCACCCGTCCCAAGAACTTTACAGAAGAGTCAATCAATGAAATTGATCTATAGCAAGAGGGATCCTGCCTAGATCCTTTTTTGTAGACCAGAATGATAGTTGAAGTTAACCATGATGAGGGAATACTATCTTTGCTAATGGAATTAAAAAGGTTTACTAACATTTTTGACCACAAACTAGGGGCAGCTTTAAATAGATCGGCGGGCACCCCGTCCGGTCCTGGCGCATTATTTTTTGACATTTCCTCAATGGCTTTCACAACCTCAGCGGTTTCAAATTTCATCGGTGAGAAGGTGTTTTCAGAGAATTGGGCCTCAGTATTTTGACATTTAGAGGGCAGGCTATAAATCTCCTCAAAATGTGCAATCCAAACCTTGTCTGTGATATTGCAATCCAGGGACGCATTATCTGAATTTGCAAAGAGAGGTTGGTTGACTGTAGCCCAAAATTTGCAGCTATCTCTCAGAACTTCGGGTGACAATAATTTATGCCAAGCTTCGTCCCTTAATTCCCGTTTTCTGTCAGTTGTCGCTGACTTATATGCCATTCTGCACTTAATTACTAATCCCTTGTCCCTAGGGGTAGCTTTAAGTGCTTTAAGAAGTGCAGCATGTGCATTTGAACATTTTTTGTCAAACCACCTCTCACCATGCCCAGTTTTTGATTTCCCCATAGCAGTTAAATTGTCTTTTACATATGAGTAAATAACATTATAGGCATTAACAAAGTCAGAACCATTTGCCTCATTATCTAAACATGTTGTTATCTCTGCCCTTGTTGTTGCCAACAGGTCCGCTATAAAGGTGTCAGGTACCACTTTCGTCCATTTTAATCTTCTCCCTTGATCTTTTAAGACAATATCACTCTGTACCCTGTATTGTGAATTCCTGAAAGACAAGGATTCCCCCGTTACCAGATCCATTAACACAGGATTATGGTCACTGAAAGTCGACACCTCATCAAAGTATTTTAAAACAAAACATAACAGATAAGATGTAACAAAAACATAATCAATGATAGTACCCCCGTCCTTCCCCTTGAACGTGGGGTTCCTAAATTCTCCCATCCCACAGCTTGATTTGTAGAGGTTCCAATTAGCTAGGAATAATTCCAGGTTCTCCCCCTCTTTAGTGTGTTCAAAGTGGGACGGCGCAGAGAACTGTGGACCATCATAATCCTTGCTCCCACATTGATTCACGCAGGGGTGAATGTTTAGGTCCCCCAACAGAATCTCAAAAGAATATTACTTCTGACTATAACTGTGAACAAATTGATTTAACAAATCAAAATTATTATTTGTTTCCGCAGCATTATAAAAATTTAAAAATAATAGCTTATTTGCGTCAGACACAGAAAGTTCTACCGCTAAGCAGTTCTGACAATGGGGGGGTCCGCCCTCCAGTGGTTCCAGTCCTTCCTCGATGGTCGTCTCTTCAGCGTTGCGATACCGCCGTTCCAGTCCAGTTTCCATCCTCTGAAACAGGGAGTGCCGCAGGGATCCTCGCTGAGCCCCACGTTGTTCAATCTTTACGTGAGACCGCTAGCTGAGGTTGTCAGGCAGTGGGGTATGACAATGGTGTCATATGCCGAAGACACCCAGCTAGCGGTTACGATCAGCGGGGATGCGGACCAGGATGCTCCCAGGTTTCAGAGTGGACTCAGAGCGGTGGCAAGCTGGATGAAGGCCAACTGCCTCCAGCTCAACGCGAAGAAGACCGAGATCATGATCATCGGTAGAAGGGCGGATCTCTGGGGGGACAGGTGGTGGCCTTCGGAGCTCGGGCCGGCCCCCCTTCCGGTGACGGAATTAAAAAACTTGGGAGTGTGGATGGATCCCACTCTCAGTTTTGTGGGGCACACGAAGAAAACTGCAGCATGCTGTTTTGGAATCCTCCGGGCTCTGCGACCAGTCCTGAAGTTTTTTGATTCTCATACATGGCAGTTGGTAATACAGGCGACTGTTATATCGTGCCTGGATTATGCCAGCTCTCTTCTGGTCGGCGCTAACCTGGCCAAAGTCACTCGCCTCCAACGAGTGCAGAACGCTGCCACCAGAGCTATTGTTGGTCTTCCCAGATCTTGCCCTGTTTCCAGTACTCTGAAAGCGCTGCACTGGCTGCCGGTCAGAGCAAGAATTCAGTTCAAAGTACTGTGCTTGGCCTTTAAGATCCTAAAAGGCACGGCCCCTCTAACTCTTACGGGTCTTCTGTCCTGGTACGTCCCCACTCGGCATTTGAGATCCTTGGGCCAAGCTCTGACCATCACTCCCCGATACAAGCTGTGCCGTATCGGTGGTCGTTCCTTCCGGGTCAAAGCGGCCGAACTCTGGAACTCCCTCCCGGTGGAGATTCGGTTGCTGGAAGACCTTCTTTCCTTCCGCAAGGCGATAAAAACTTTCCTGTTTTAATCTTGATTTCTCCTTTTAGCTGTTGTGTTCTCTGTGGTTTGTTGCGTGTTACCTTGACATGCGCCAGGACGCCCCTTGGCTGGGGCAGCTGTGCGCAGTACAAATTCACGTAACATAACATAACATAACTACCCGTGTCTAGCTGCTTAAGAGAGCCTTTGAGCTCCAAGGAGAATAATATCAGTAATCCACCCTTGGCTCTACCTGCATTGCTTTTCCTAGCGGGAGTATAAAAATGGCAAAAACCATCCAATGAGAAGGAATTATGAGCGTCCCAGGTTTCTTGTAGGGATATAATGTCAAATCCAGAGATATATTCCCTCCATATCTGGTCCCCCATTTTGGCCTTTAAGCCAGCTATATTCCAGCTCATCATTTTACATACAGGGTGCCGTGTCGCGGGGTCAATCAACAGTGGGCCCGGCTTATTTAGTCAATCGATCTCAGAGAGATTCGAAAGTGGAGCAAAACGATTAGTCAGAGTGCAACCCAAGGGGTTAGATGTCTCCATACTGGAGGTGCCCTCCCCCAGCAATGTCCTCTCACTTAGATCAGGCTAGGTATCCAATGGGATGTATGTATTCGATACTTTTGCCCCACTCTCTGGGCGGACCATGGTTAATTGAGGCCTCCTAAATCTATGGTGAGGAGGTGGGTAAAAGTAGCCAAGGGGGAGAGGTCTGATACCCGGGTGTAATAAATCAGACCCATCCCAGAAGAGCCGATCCGCTACTGAACATGTTTTAAAGTTAATCACTACACAATCTCCCTTTGTAGTTTTCTCCCTGGGACCAACCCAGCCCACTCTTCTTGCAGTGATTATGTCAGATGCAATGTCCTCATCCCCGCTACAATATTGTTTACACCATTTTTTAGTTCTTTCCAACAGATCCCTTGGTCTCTCCCTCATATTGATTTGCAAGGGCGGGACACCCACCAATACTGCTACCAGGGGAGCGGCTTGAGGCGGGAGGTGTAACTTGGTGCTACACTGTGTAGTCCCTATATTCATCTTTCTAGCCACACTAAGTGTAGATCCCTCTTTGGTGGCATTCTTGTCAAATGGGTATGCCCTTTTTGGCTTTTCACATACTGTCCCATCTACCTCCCTTGTGCCTAATGATAAACAATGATTTTCCTTTGGAGCATCGTTGGCAATAGCTGCAGTAGGGCCCCCCTCAGGCAGACGTGATACTGCTAGATTATGTTTTAGAAGGTCCCGCTGTTCCTGCATGAAAGAATCAATAAGGTTACATTTCTTTAACAGGCCTGACACACGTGTATTAAGGACATCAACGATATCCTTGGCTATGTTAGTGAGTATTGGTTCCATATGGAGGTTTATAAGCCCTTCAAATCTTTTACTGAGTCTATCTACCAGGTCCCCTTCCATCGACTCTGTAGTATTAGTTAAGTGTTTAGTTTTTTTGTGACACTTTTTAGAAGGTTTGGCCCCACTAGCTTGTTTGGTAGGTGGAACCTCTGTTGCAGTCTGTACCGATGGGATGCCCTGCCCACTACCAGACACCCCGGCATTCGAGATTTCTCCTCGATGTCCTTCAGGCAAAGATACGGGGGGAATGTCATGCTGTGTATCTAATGATATAAGCACATTGTCTTGTGTATCCTCTATTAAAACAGGCTCTTGCTGCTGTGGGGCAGTGGGTGTAAATCCAAGTTCTTTTTCCGCTTGTGCAATCTCTTTAGTAATAACCCAGACGGCTGAAGTCAGATAGGAAATAATAGTGTCAGCCTTTCGTGGGATTTTAGCCTTCTGAGAATGTAGGGACCCATTACACAAGTTTTTGCGCTTACCCATATCAGCGTCTTAGGGGGGATGCCCGTCCCATCCCCTGTAGTCCCCTGATGGCCACAGACGGCCCGCCCTCTGCCCGGGCTCCACCCGGCGCCGTCCGCGCGCGTCCGCGACGCGGAGGAAGGCTCGAGTGTTTATGCGCCTCCGGGCGCGCTGGTCAGGAAGTGGGCGTCGGTATTGTGGCGCAGGGGTCGCTGGGAGCCGTAGTTCCTCCCCACAGCGGCCGGGTTTGATGGTAGCACCGGCGGCGGGAGTGAACTCACGGCGTGACCCCCCCCAGCACCCAGCGATGTCTCTTGTGCAGGTAGGCTCCTCGGGTCTCCTCTAAAGTGCCCCCGCTCCTCAGTGGGAGCCTCGAGTGTTTATGCGCCTCCGGGCGCGCTGGTCAGGAAGTGGGCGTCGGTATTGTGACACAGGGGTCGCTGGGAGCCGTAGTTCCTCTTGCAACAAAAAGTATCTAGGAGTCACAACCCTGTTATCATACTTTAGACTAACCACTATATGACTAGCAAACTAAATTGTGAGTTAAATACAATTAAATATGTAAACACCATCTCATCACTCATATCTATGACATACAACCCAGGCAGGAAATTTTTCCCATCAGTTATCGTTCTGTGCCACCACTATTACATCATTTGGGTACTCCTTACCCAGGAGTTAGTATGAAGTCCGTCACTCTAATTATAAGGTGAGGGCTATATGAGTCAGGAGGTGTTGGTAATAGTGTTGTTACTGGGTGGTGTCAGTATGGTGTTGGTGTTTACAACTGAAGAAAAGCAGTGCAAGTGAAAATAAGTGAAGTGAGTACAATTAGGTGGAACTGAGTAGAATAGATATTTTAATGATTTCTCTCAGACCCCTAAGTTTAAAAACAAGTGAATAGTGAAAAAACAAGTAGATTTGACATAATATCTACTCAGCAAGTGGTCGACATGTTTCTGCATATAGGTGGAAGTTATCCTATGCTTTCATCAGGACCATGATGTTGCTACTTCTGTATTATTAAGTGAAAAAGAATAAATAGAAAAAATATCACCTATTTGTCAGGTGTTGATTCTCCACCACAATCTAGAGTAGTCATAATAGTGAGAAAAGAAAAAAGAGAAACAGGCATATTTATCACAGAATGCACTTCTCAGTAGTGGTATTCTTGTGGTCATGTACATAAAGTTCAAATGACATGATAACACTCACCCAATTTCTGTGGGGATGGCGCCTCACCTCACCTGGCTGCAGCTCAGGTAAATAAGGAGCACTATCCTGTAAGACCGTCATTCCATATGTTTTAAATAAAGTGAACGAGTTTTCACACAGCTGCGTTAACATGGCTTAAAGATTGCTAATATATCATGGGGCTTAAAATCGTCCTTCCTTCTGACACTGTTTTCACTACATCTGAAAACTACTATTCCCAGAAACCATTGCGCTACAGGCAATGTTTGAAAGGCCCGTTCTGCCTCCGTTCGGTGCCTCCCCAGAACAGCCCAGAGGGACGCTGGGAGACACCGACGGAGAGGTAAGCAGAGGGAGGGGAGATGTGTGCTCTCTACCTTTCCCCTGTCTGCCGCGCACAGCGTGTATTTTGCAGTTTGGAAAACGGTCCGTTTAAAAGAGCTATGAGAGGCACCCCGCGCTGGATCCCGGTCTTTGTCAGAACAAGCTGCTCATTTCATAATACGCCGTGGGCACATCAGACATTTTTTCGACGGCGCTTGCCGCGTTTGACGATACTTGGCAATGCGGTTCGTTTGAAAAGAGTTGCGAGAGGCACCCCGCGTCGAGTCCCACGCTCGGCCCCGGTTTTTGTCAAAACCAGCAGCTCATTTGTAAATAACTCGTGGGCTCATTAAGCATTCTTTCGACGGCTCTCGCTGCATTTACCGATCGACTCGCATTCTATATTATGTAATCTACTAACAACATTGCGAGTGATCTTTTCTTCTACAAATGCAATGATTAACATGACCCATGATCTTCTAAATCCCTGGCCCGTCTATATTAAAAACAAGTGTCCTCAACTAACTCACTGTGCTAAATTGGGGGCGTGGTAGAGAGGTCAGAAGTTACATCTTGATAGTGGGATGTGTGACTTATTTATTTAATACAATACTTGACTCACATGCATTAATTCGCAATTTCCAGAGCATATTTTTGCTCAGCCTTATGAATACCTAAGGTTTTTACTTGTCAATGTTGCTTTGATATGAATTGGTTGAGTGCTTCTACGATTGTCTTTTGCTAAACAGAGCGGTGCTCCTTATTTACCTGAGCTGCAGCCAGGTGAGGTGAGGCGCCATCCCCACAGAAATTGGGTGAGTGTTATCATGTCATTTGAACTTTATGTACATGACCACAAGAATACCACTACTGAGAAGTGCATTCTGTGATAAATATGCCTGTTTCTCTTTTTTTCTTTTCTCACTATTATGACTACTCTAGATTGTGGTGGAGAATCAACACCTGACAAATAGGTGATATTTTTTCTATTTATTCTTTTTCACTTAATAATACAGCAGTAGCAACATCATGGTCCTGATGAAAGCATAGGATAACTTCCACCTATATGCAGAAACATGTCGACCACTTGCTGAGTAGATATTATGTCAAATCTACTTGTTTTTTCACTATTCACTTGTTTTTAAACTTAGGGGTCTGAGAGAAATCATTAAAATATCTATTCTACTCAGTTCCACCTAATTTTACTCACTTCACTTATTTTCACTTGCACTGCTTTTCTTCAGTTGTAAACACCAACACCATACTGACACCACCCAGTAACAACACTATTACCAACACCTCCTGACTCATATAGCCCTCACCTTATAATTAGAGTGACGGACTTCACACTAACTCCTGGGTAAGGAGTACCCAAATGATGTAATAGTGGTGGCACAGAACGATAACTGATGGGAAAAATTTCCTGCCTGGGTTGTATGTCATAGATATGAGTGATGAGATGGTGTTTACATATTTAATTGTATTTAACTCACAATTTAGTTTGCTAGTCATATAGTGGTTAGTCTAAAGTATGATAACAGGGTTGTGACTCCTGGATACTTTTTGTTGCAAGTAGTTCTATTGGGGGCATGTGTCCAGTTTGGAGTCGTTAAAGTAGCCCTTGGACCCTCTTTTAGATAGTATGTGTTTGTGAGCCGTAGTTCCTCCCCACAGCGGCCGGGTTTGATGCTAGCACCGGCGGCGGGAGTGAACTCACGGCGTGACCCCCCCAGCACCCAGCGATGTCTCCTGTGCAGGTAGGCTCCTCGGGTTTCCTCTAAAGTGCCTCCTAAAGAATGTCAGAAGGTACAGGTGCCATTGAATATGAGTAGCACTAAGGTATGGCTGAGTCATATCAGCAACCAATGTCAGCTGGTCCTTAATAACACTGGGTTTGGCCATTTCCTTAAAGAACCTTTGGTCTTTGAGAAAGAACAAACAGTTGCTTTTTAGATCTCTTCTACTCACTTTAGATAAGATATTGGGTGAATCAAAGTACTCAGGGTTCAGATTCATACAAAACAATTTGACAGATTTGAGCCAAGAAAATGAGCCAGACTAAATTGGATTTAAATCATCAATCAGAATCATACAACTTAAAGTAGTAAAATCACTAGTCCAAATTTTGAGTCACCATAAAATGCGTTGAATGATAATCATGTTAGTTAAAAAAAAAAGGAGCCCATAGTTTTGCATGGCAAACAATGGTGGACCAACTGCTAGAGACAGCAAAAAGATTTAAAAACATTAAATTTTTAGATGTCAGGAGAGATCGAACATTTTTGAAATCCCAGATGCCTGCCCTGTGACGGGCTAAAGAAATACATTTAGGATTGTAAATGGTTATCATTTCTTTTACTGGTTTCTCCTCCAACTTGCAACTATGAGAAGTGCGGAAATAGATTTCTTAAAATACTGCAGTATATTGACAACCGCTGGGGTCTACAGGCCATGGTCGTCCAATAAAATACTAATAAAAATGGTTAGTGCTGTTTATCCAAAAATCATGGCAAATCTGCAGATGCCACCCACACTTCATTGCAAAGGTCTTCCCTAGATAAACTAAGATAAGTCATAAAGGGCCAGATGTAGGTGGCCCATTACCGGTCGTTAACAGACAAAATTAACTAATTTTGGCCGTTATCGACTGGTAATAGGATTTTCTTATCTAGGGGGCCGAAATTAAGGATTCTGTAATTTACCGAATCAGTAATTTAAGGAATCAGTAAATTACCGATTTCTTAAATACCCATTCGGTAAATTACCGAATTCCTAATGTGGGGAGCATTTAAATGAGTGCTTATCCCATGTTGGGATTCGGTATTTACCACCAACTACAAGTTGGTGGTAAATAACAAAAAAAAAAAAAGCAATGTAATGCAAATTGCTTCAGTGCCATGTTGCAGACATACATACCCTTAGGGCATGTATGTCTGCAACATGTGCACCATTAAACAATTGAGGGGTGTAACAGGGTTTCAAAGTGACACCCTGCCAACCTTCAATGTTTTCCCCCTTTTACCTAATCGGTATACTGAATAGGTAATTTTTACCGAATTTTTAGCTACATAGCATTTACCGATTCGTAAATACCGAATCAGTAAAATTCGGTATTTATGAATCGGTAAATACTATTTACCTACATCTAGCCCTAAATCTGTAAAACCAGTAAGTATCTGCTGCAGGCCCCTTGCAATGTGCAAAATAAGGATGGCGCTGTCTGCATAGAGTAAACAAAGTATAGTTCCATGCCCAATATGGAGGGGGTCAATACGTATGTTACACAAGGAAGACTCTAATTTATTGATGTCTATAGTAAATATCAGGGGCAAAAGTACACAACCCTGTCTGACCCTTCTTCTAAGGTCAAAAGTGCTAGTGTTTTCACCCTTGAGGATGTAATGTACTTTGGTTTTCCCTACAGAGTATAGTTCTCTGTTGAAGGCTTCGATCAATGGGTTCACCCCTACATCTAATAAAAAATAACCCATAAACTACTGTGTTGTACACAGGTGAAAGCACTGGATGGGTCTAGGATTGCTAAAAACAGGTGACCCTTTTTCAAAAAGGTGTGGGTACCATTGAATACATTTAGATTGAGGCCCTGTTCTATGGTTCCGAAATCCATATTAGAGATCAGATATTATATTGTTAAAATGGACCCACTCTGCCAGGCGGTTCATCAGAATTCTCCCCACCACTTTAATCATAGACTCAAGGAGTGATATGGGATGATAAAATGCAGGGTTGGCATGTACACCTTTCGTAAAGATCAGTACAATTATGGACTAAGATTAGGTTCTAAGTATACCAGAATGGCAGCAAGCCCTTAGTCCAAAGAAAAACACAAACTAGAGGAGTCATAGGTCGTAAGATTCAAGGAGGTCCTATGGGAGCCCTGGCACAATTGAGATGAATTGGAGTACAGCTTGGAATAATGGGTGACCCACTCAGACTTACTAATTGCCACCTCAAGGCTAGGGGCTGATTCATCCATTAGGAGGGGAACGTTAAGACCCAGCCAAACGACACAGGTGTCTTTGGAGAAGCTGGCTTCAATTAGGCAGACCCAGGCCAAGGTTTTCAGCTCCTTCTTCATGTTTTTTTAGTGCTAAGTGATAAACTGAGCTACATCTTCTCACTTCCTGAAGGCAATGAGGTGACGTATAGAGAGCTAACAAAAGATGATTATGGGCCTTGGGAATTAACCCGAAGGGAAGATCTTGTTAAAGTAGCTTTAATAGACCCAGCAGTTAACAAAAATGCAGACTTGGTATCAACATCACTAGATTAGATATTCAAGAATATGTAAAAGGTGTCCCTCTGAGTAGAAACCAATTTATCAAGAAAAATACTAGGATCCACATTGGACTATCATAAAGAAATACCATTGCAAACTGCGATGGTAGAATTATCAAGAATGTGTTCTGCTAGGAGGTTTCTATGACTCAATTCCAACCTAAGCAAAATCGATAGAGGAAAATGAACAATCTCACCGGTCTGATGGGCCTGTCATGTAATTCCCATTAAACCTATATAGGATCAACGCATTTAGACAACATACACTGCAGGCTGGGTGTCCGACTGATTCCAGACACCCTCACCAGGCATGTTGGTCTTTTTATACCAGCTAGTTCACAGTGACACTAGAAACTCTTCTTACTAAGGAGGCAATAGTTCTTGACAACTATCATACATGACCACGCTGATCCCTCAGGACTGTGGCAACAGTGTACTACTTTTCGCTCAGTCACTCATGCTCACTTAATCTCAGAGCGATACACAGAATAAATAGAAGGGACATTTTCAATAAGTATTTATTGATTGACCAGTCGTTATTCTAGTGTATAATAGATGTGCCGTAATGATCATTAGACAATAGCAGATATAAATGACTAAAAGCACTAAGAAAGTAAATGATTGGTAGATTTATACCATTCTGATATAATCATGAATACAGGCAAGTATATAAAATACATGACAATAAAATGACCATAATATGCTTACTCCTATGATGCTACCTTAACTAGATGTACCTAGGTGTACCTTGCCTGCGTGCAGGTGCTATGACAAGAATCCCTCTAGGATAAAGTCAACCCCCATTTCGTGAAGTAAGTGACTGATTGACACCGTCCTGGTCTCGGGTTGGACACCCCGCAAGGGATGTCAGACCACTGCGAGCTAGAGTATCTGCATGCAGGGTACTTCAGTGTGTTGCGTCAGTGTGTCTGCATGGAAGTCCTGATTTACTCTCTCTGTCTCAGCAAGATGTGATGTTTTTAAACCCAGAGGTCTTTCCGGGGGTTCTACCTTGCTGTGCCAATGTCAAACTTAGGAGGACATCGGGAATACACTTTATACACAGTTATTATGCATGAGATGAGCCCTGCAGTGTTTCCAAGAATCCTCATGCATAATGTATGAGGCTGCTCCTAGGGAAATCCCATGTTCTGTTTGCAGTGTTGTATCTAGGTAAAAGGTAAGTCCCCAAGAAACGTTATGTGTGTAATGTATGGGAGAATATAGGTGATGTTACCTGAGCATATATTGGTGTACCTATATCGGCCGTGAAGTCAGCTAAAACAAACTTACAATTTACAGACCATAAGATATGATCAATGACAGAATTTTGCCCCGCCCCCAAAATAAGTAGGTGTAAAAAGTAACGAGGCTGAAAACAACTCATTTTGAAAACCCAAGGTTACATTTTAACATTAAGTCGGTCAATAACCTACCATAGCCATTATGGGGAAAAATGGATTTGATCAGTATTATTCAGATCTACCATACCACAAATGTCCTTGTGGGGGAAAAAGGGATAATAAAATATTAAAGTCACGACCCAACACTAAAATAAATTCTGTCGCTTCACAACAGCAATTATTATGAATTTCCTGTATGAGCTGGGAAAATGCTGAGTTGATATAGTGCAGGGGGATGTTATTATAAAAGTTTGCAATGAGATTTAAATCGGGGGTAAGAACACAAGCAATAATTAAAAATTATAGAGAAGATGAATCAATTCTAATAAATATGGTAAGGCAACTGGTTAGAAACATAAATAGACAGAACCCCCTTGAGCCTGTCAGCATGAGAGGGTACTGTAGCTAGATTGAAAGTCTTAAACCCATTGATTGGTCCAAGGCTCATGTCTCCTGTAAGCAGAGAAACCAAAACTTAGATACAAAGTTCACAATGTCTGGCGTTCTGGGATTAGAAGCTATAGTTATATTACTGGTCACCAATGATAAGGGAACATCGTGATTGATATGTCAGGATTGACACTTGGGCTAGAAGATGCATGGGCCACAAGTTGAGGGAGCTTCTCTCACTCAAATTTAAGTCAATCAATACCGTCCAAATCTAACAGCAGGGAATAACGTTTTGTGTGGCAGTGGCTGGGAGATGAACCAAAGAATCATATAAGTTGTACTCCGGGTAAAAATAGAGCCCTGCCTTCAGAGTAAATGGATAATATAAATATCCCAATGGGAAGGCAATTACTTGTGATGAAGAGTTTGTAAAATGAGACCATGTTTTGTGGAGGATAAATTGTACCAGAGGTGGGGCTTAAAAGACAGAACAATGCAGACGGCAGACAAGCTTTTAGCACCTCTGTCAACCCAGTTAACCCTTCTGACCATTTTCGGGTCCTCAAAAGCCATGCATCAGACCCATTTTCTTGCCAACTCATTGGATTGATTTGTTTCTCAGACTCTCACGGCATTCCAAGTCAGTCAGAAAATTCTGTGACATTACCAAGAACCACCACAAAAATCATAGCTTCTGGAGGAAGATCAAAAATACCCAGCTACCCCTGAGTTGCTGTGTCATGCAATATAGCCTTGGATTTAGCAGGTAGATTGTTGGTACTCGGGGCAGGCCGAGCACGGTTGCTAGACAATTAGAAAGTAATAGGATTGGTAGAACAAGGAGTGGTTGTGGATTCAGTGGTATGCCGATTTGTGGGGTGAGAAAGGCTGGTGGTAGCACAAGCTTGCAGAGAGGTGGAATGTTGGCTGTCAACCAAGGCGTTAAAATTGTTGATGGGATGTAACTTCGCCAAGTTGAGTAAAAGTTCAAGACAACTAGCAGAAGATTTCTCGATAAGGGCCAATCTAGAGGAAAAAGTGTCCAAAGCAAATTTTACTGAAGCTTCTAGCGACTGAATAAGGGAATATACCTGATTATGGTCATCAGAATTGGGAGGTAAAGATTTCATTTGTTTCTTGTATGTAGATGTTTTCCCCTTGCTAAAAAGAGACCAGTTTGTTTTGCCTCCAGTTTTGAGGACCTGTGAGGGCCCTTCCTGAGTTAGATCTGGGTAGGTCTGTGAGTGTCCACTGGGATATCCAGAAAAGGTTCAGGAATTTTCCTGCGCTTTAGTGGTGGGTCAGAGAATGATTCAGAGGGGGAGACAGTAGTGACTAAGTTATCAATATGTTGAACACATCCGTTCACTCCCTTATTAGGTATATCACTTGAACCTCTGGGCCTGTTATGTCAGAGGCGACTGTAGTCATACAGGAAGAGCCGATCTTTCCTTTTATGGACTGGCCACAGGTACCTAGCGTCTGTTCAACTTAGTTTATCTCTTTGTCAAGTACGCCCATTACATTGGCCAAGTAATTTGTAATTGAGAAGCTGGGTTTACCTTGTGCCATGGTTGAAGGTCGTTTACGTTTCCCCATTGTATATGACCACGGGTGGAGCATAAAGCCAAAAGAGGGAGCCCAACCCAGCCTTGTCTGGCCACGGACAGGCACAGATGGGCCTGCCCTTGGCCCATACGTATCCTCAGTGGGGGTGCCAGTGCACACCTTAAGCACATTGATGGTGGGCAGCCCGAAGTTGGGTGCTGGGTGCTGAGTGCTGGGAATAGCGATAGTGGAAGTGGTACTGGAAGTCCTTTCTAGGGGACTGATAGCATTTATGAAGGTCTGGTCCCCCTCCTTGTCACAAGCAAATGATGTCCCAAAGACTATAAGTGAGGGCAAATACCTTTACTTATTGTTTTACTATCCCAATCGTTTGAACAACTACTCCCCCCTACTCATATTCTCCCCTGATCATTAATGATGCTAGTTTTCTTATTGTGTCAAGCATGAATGTGAGCTGCCTTGAATGACAATATTGCCAGAGCACTAAGCGGAATATCTGAATTTCCCTTCAATAGGCCTTTAAATAAAGAGGAGTTAGCATCATCTTGAAGTTCAGTTTACAGTATAACCTATTTAGCTACAGAGTAAGGACCCAAAAGTCTGTAAGTTACATTAAATGTAGTTTTTTTTTCCAAATTCAAAGCCAAACTGAGGTTTGAAAGTCTCAAGAATAGATTGTAAAAATACACAATCAGTACTGGTAGACTAAATCATCAGATAAAGTTTAACCTCAGTAGAATAAAGCATACAAGGAATTCAGTAATAGCAATACAGAAAATAGGGAACCAAATCTTGTGATCAGTATATTAGTTCTGATTCTCTTGCCTACACATAAGTAAATCTAGATTTTCCTAAGCTAAATCTAGGCTAAGTATCACTAATTGGGGATACCCCAATATGATCCTGTAAAGCAGGAAGGTGTCAGCATTGCTAAAACTTCTCTAGAAGGTCCCCAAGATCAGACTAATTGCATAGCATTTTGCCACACAACAGATATATGCCAAAGAAGTATGTACCCCTCTGAGTCTGAAGGGTATCTACCCAAAACTAAAGTGTGACTACAAATTAAAACCGCACAGAACCTTTGAGAATACCACATCATGTGACAAAGTTCTTTTCCACCTTCTCACAGTAAAATTTAACTTTTTCATTCAATGCTCCGTTCTCTTGGTCTAAACATCAGAGCATCCTTGAATTCCTTCAATCTCCATGAATGGGATCCTCCTTTTGTTCTTTAGCACCTCTCATCCTTGCCAAAAGTTATTCTCCCAAACCTCATTATCTCTCATAGATAATGTTCTTTTCGCTAACTATGAGACCATGTGAACACACCTGCAAAGAAGGCAAAACATTGCAACCAAGCAAACTTTCACCTTGAAGGTTAAACATTAGAGTGCAAGGGCCAGATATACAACTCTTATTTGCGGTCGCAAGTAGGAAATCGGCCCAGTTGCGACCGAAAATTAGGTCTTCCCCATTTATAAACCCTATTTTGCGAGTCAGGTACATATTACCGACTCACAAAATAGGCGATTGAGACCTTAAAACACTCGCAGCTTACCATTTTGGTGGTAAGCCACTCGCAAATGACAAGGGGTCCCCAGGGGACCACTTCCCTTTTGTGACTGACATTATAATTATTTTTTAAGAGCAGGCAGTGGCCCAACGACCCACTCCCTACTCTTAAAAAATGATATGGCAAAATTTTATTTTAATTTTTTAAATGCATCCCATTTTACTTTAAAAAACAACGGGCTGCATTAAAAACAAAAACACTGCTTTATTGAAAAATCAGTCATAGACATGGTGGTCTGCTGCCCCAGCAGGACGCAATCCCTGGGAGTGCAATCTATTCCCACGCAAACATGTCTGAGACACTGTTGTAAATTCCAATTTGCGACTCACAAATTGGATGGGTCTTACGTCTAGCCCCAAATGCTTAAGACCTTTTGTCAACTTAACGTAGTAAATCACTTCATACACATTTTAAATGCTTGGTTATGGACACATATGCAATAGTACAATAAATGCATGATACTATTCAAATGAATACGTGAATATATATAGAGTTAGCAAAATTACTGAAACTACACAATTGCAGCTATATATGAAAGCTGCAGTTTGGTATTACTACAAGAAAAAAACAGTAGTATGCACACTCATGTAAATGTCTGTATTATACAGCCAATGCAACTTCTGTATTTCGTTCAAGTGCACCACTTTACGTTAATGATATTAAGGCACACAAATATATAGTACTACATGCACGTATATATGGCATATTCATGACAAGAAAGGGTGGGCCAATATGACGCTGCTCCAACAACAACAGCTCAAACAATAACTATTTGTACTTAAAGCAGTGCAGTTTCACTACAACCAGCTAATGGACCAATTTGCATAGTACATGGGCACTGAACTTGTTCCTGACATGGCGCCTTAACCTTCTGTATGAAGGGATGCACCTCCCATAAACCATAAAAATGTAAACCTAACAATAGGAGTGTTGAGTGTTTTGTTTTATGGCAGTACATTGATTCTGGAGACATGGGAAGGCACAGTGGCCCACATGTATCAATCTCGGCTTTTGCGATTTCTAAATTGCGATAAAAAGCGATTCGCAATTTAGAAATTGCAAAAGCCTATGCATGATTATTTTTTAAATATTTATGCAATTCGGTAGAAATCGCTATTTCTACCGAATCGCATAACAAATGCGATTTTGAAATTGCGAATTCGCAATTCCCATTCATTCCTATGGGCCAAAAGGCCCATAGGAATGAATAGGAATTGCGAATTCGCAATTTCAAAATCGCAAATCCTGATTGCATTTCAAGGGTGGTGAGGGGGGTTCAAATGAACCCCCTCTGCACCCCTGAAATGTATTTTTCGCATCATGTTGCACACACACATGTCCTAAGGACATGTGTGTCCGTAACATGAATGCTTTTAAAATGCGTTTTCTGTGTTAACTACACTTTTTGCAAATTTACCGAGTAGTTCAACTACTCGGTAAATTTGTCCCTCTAATTGCGAATTCGCAATTTCAAAAGTATTCATGCATTGCTTTTAAGAAATCGCAAATTTGCGATTTCTTACAAGCAATCGCATTTTTGGAAATCGCAAAAATGTTGCGATTTCTAAAAATGCTTGATATATTCCAAAAAGCATTTTTGGAATCGCAAACGGCTGATTTTAAGGAATCGCACCGTTTGCGACTCCAAAAATGCTTGATGCATGTGGGCCAGTGATCTTTATTGCCACAATCCTTGCACCTTAGTTTTCAGGCCATGAAGCTCAGAACCCGCCATCATTGATTGAAAGAGAATAGAATCATGGAGGTGTTTATTACTCTTGACTAGGACACTGCAGAGAGTTCACATGCAAACCTGTTGCACATTGTACAGCAACAATAAGTGTACCATGCTCTAAAGCCATATGATTTAAGCCAAAACAGGAGTGAAAGTAGGCCCTAGGAGTCCAGGTACCCTGCAGATGTCCACAAGGGAATCTAATCAGTGGCCTAGCATTTTGAAAGTGGGTCCTAGTGGGAGCTTCCATTACAGAAAATGTCTTAGAGGCAGTGACTGCATTTGCACTGCCAGAGGGTTCCAAAGCAGTAAAACAGCAGTAAAAACACGTGTTTTACAGTTTTGACTGAAAAACAAATATTTCATTTTAGAAGTGTTTTGATCACATATATGTTTTAAATGAAAAACAGAAACCCTAATAATATTTCATGTTTTCTTTGTCCTTGAAAAAGCAAAAGTGGTATAAAGTCAATGGTTGATTAAGGGAACAGTGGTCATGCAGAAGGTGCCATTATATTGATGGAGCATTTCTGTTTGTCTATAGAACGCTGTATTTGCGTTGAATATTTTTGACATGGTGTGGCTTTCATTTATTTCTTCCTATGACAATTTAGTGTTACTGGAGACTTGATCAGTTATCAGCAGTACATGTGATTGGTATACAAGTCTGATAGTTCCTGCCGATAGCTTGACTTCAGGAACAGACAAGGGAGAACTCATAAATTGCGATCAATTTGAAGTTCTCAACTATTCTTCCTAAAAACTAAGGCCATTTAGGATTTCTACATTGAGTGTCGCAATGACTTAAAATGTTATCTTGTTTATTCTATAACAAGTTAACTCACTCTCATTGACAATATGCTTTGGTCCCTTATTTGGCTCCTAAATGGTTCATTTTTAGAGATTTCAAAACTCAGATAGGGTTGGGTGTTACTTTATTGTCGCTCTCACCTGTCCCACAACTTATAGAGGTATCCACAATATACCACAGTGTTAGAAGGGCTGAACTTGTCAAATATGTTTCCAATTATGACTTGGTTACTATTCATGAAAGAATGGATCTGTGCGATCCCTGAACACTCACCTACTTAGTTGGAGGCTGCTAATCACTAATGGACTATTTTTTTTCTCTCCAGTGGTGTCATGCATCCGTTATTATTCTGTCATATTCTCAATATGAACTAATGGAATCATGACTCTCTGACTGCCGTTTTGTTGTCTCCCTCGTTAAAGAGGTATAGTGCCTCTGAGGAACATCATAGCCTGAACTATTACCTGGAAATTGTCAAACTCCAATGTACTCCTGAATTCTCTGATCAAGTTTAATCTTAGTCATTTTGATGCTTGTCTTTAAGACTAGGCAGAGGGCAATATTATCCTATTTGCTTTTTGGAATTATGTGATGTTGGTTAAAGGCTTTCAATGAAATATGTTACTCCTATTATTAGTATTTAATATAATACAGTAGTAGAAACTCTTATAATTGAAATTAGGAAGCACAGCGAGTAACTGGGGAAAGAGAGGGTTGCACATGATGTAAAAGGAGAACAGTCTGGGTTATGTATGGCGAGATTCAGTACCATGTATGTACACATTATACCATTAATAAATAAATTAAAACATTTGTAATATCAAGAAAGGGAAGTCAAGAAGGTTGACAAACTTCCTGTTGAGCAGATGTATGTGGCAAAAATAACTTTTTGCATTTTCATCTAGTAACTTTGTAACAAATAAACCATAAAATCATATGCTGTAACCAATCTATGATCATGAAAAATTGCATACCACCATGCTTGGAAAGATAATTTAATTAAGTCCTTCAATTTTTGGGAAATCTGCTGAAATGCAACTTTCAATACTTAGATGAATACGCAGTCCAATCACCAGATAAACGTCCTCGAAAGATACTAGCAAAGGAAAAGAGTAATATAGAGCGAATAATTGAGATCATTTGAATCTAAATGTGTTCCTAAAAACTGTGAACAAAGGGGCAATTAAAAAGTAAGTTTTAAATCTGCATGTTCTAAGCAACATGTCCAACAAGTGTCAGGAGTCTCAGAATGAAAATTAAGTAGGACCATAGGTGATGAGTGTTTGTGTGGTATGTGCCACTCTAGAGGACTTCCGAATTTTGACCCATATTTTGTTCCAAAGGGGAATAGACCATTTCAGTCCTAAATCCTGTTCCCAAGATAGTTCTACCTTTGTTTTTTCTCTCAGTAGTGGGACACAGTAAATGGGAATAAATAGTAGATTATTTGGGGTTAGTAAACAGAAGGGTGTACAATCTTCTAGTAGAGGCAGAACCAGAATGATGAGAAAAGTACAAATGAGCTTCTGCTGAGCAAGAAGCATGATGTAAAAGCCAATATCTATTTTGAGAAGAGGAAGTAAGGGCAAAAAGATGACAAGCTGGTTTGAACGGTATAAATTATTTTGATTAAAAAGTGGATTTACCCAAATTAAACATTTTTATCTCCAATAGATAGGTTTATCATGAAGCAATATATATAATTTATTATGCCAAATAGTAGAATTAAGAAAAGTTACAAGGTCTGTGGGAGTATGGGGTAGTATAGATTTGAACAATTTGTTTGAATGTTTAAAAACGGAAGTAGAAAGAGTTTGTAGTTTGTGTGTGAAGGATAGACATTCTGCAAAAGGTGAAAGATAAGGTTTTTCAAGTTCAAATCGCAAAGCTCAATTTACTGGAGAGTCCGATATCCAGTGAGAAGACTGACGTAATAAAAATGCCATGTGATATTTGGAAAAATCAGGAAAATGTCCCCCACCTTCTGATTTTGGATGCATTAGCCTCAACATCAACATGCAAGGGCTTCTCTTATTTCAAAGAAACAAGCATAGAATTTACCTTTTTATAGGATTTAATGGGTATAGGTTGAGATATATTAGAAATGATATAAAGTATGTTGGGAGCTTACATAATTTAACAGTATCAAGGCGATCCCACCAAGAAAGGTATAAAGGATGCCATTTACTAGTTAGCATAGATACGTTTTGTATACATTTGTCTATTTTAGGGAAATTTACATTTTAATGGATTGAGAGAAACATAAACTCAAATACTTTATGTGTTGAGGACTTCACATAAAATTGAATATGGCAAAAACACATTTGACACTGTAGTTAGTGAAAGGTAATATCTCACATTTATCAGTGTTTAATTTATGAACAGATACCGATGCATAAGAGGTCACTTCTTGTAAAAAAAAGTATGAAGTGAGGATTGGGGCTGTAGGAGAAATGGTAAAACACCATCAGCATGTGGTGCTAATTTAACCCTTTGATTATTAAAACAAATCCATGAATGTCTTGATTTTGTTGGAGTTTTGATAAAAAGGTTCCAAAGCTAAATGGAAAAGAAAGGGGGAAAGAGGGCATACCTAATGAACACCTCTGCCTAAAGTAAAATATGAGGAGGTGAGGCCATTGGCAAAAATCGCTGAAATTGGACTAGAAAAAAGAAAAGAAATAAGGGATAAACTTTTTGGGAGAAACCCAAGCAATTTAAGGATTTGAAAAATGAAAGGCCAATAGATCTGATCAAACACTTTTTCCACATCCAAGAAGACTGCTGACAAAGGTTCCGACTTATGGTACGTTTTTGATAAAATGGCAAAAAATAGATCGGTGTTGTCAGAAGTGAATTGTCTTTAACAACACCTGGCTGTTTTTACTGAGTAATTTAGGCAGAAATGATTCTAATCATAAAGCTAAAGCTTTAAATAAATCTTATAATCAATATTGACTAAAGAGATTTGCCTATAATTTTTGTAAATATTTGGAAAGAGGCAACTTAAGGCTTCCAAAAAAGAGCCCGAATTCATGTAAATATAAAAAAGAAGTTATGAGAGCATGCAATTTTGGGAGTAGTAAGCGAGCAAAGTGTATGAAAAATTCAGCTGTGAAACCATCCGGACCAGGGCCTTGATCTTTTTTAAGTGTATGCAATGCAATGTACAGTTCTGTTTGTGAATTATTAGACGCTAACAATCAAAATCAATTTGAGTGCCAGAAGGCTTTTCTACAGTAGGAAGGTTTTGAGAAATGTTAGCATCCAATGGTAGGTCTTCCGTGTGTACAATAATAGAAAAAATTGGAAAAAATTCCTCTAGAATTCCTGAATCGTTATACTTCAGCAATTGAAATGCATCTATTATTGATTCGATATTAAATTTATTATTCCTGACTTTAAGATAGTTTGCTAACAATTTGCCCTATTTATTCCGGCCCTCATAAAATGTTGCACCTGACTTAATGTAATAAAGTGAAGCGTTATCCCTAGATTCCTTGTTGAATTGCAGCTTGGTAGTATTGAGCTCTGATAAACATTCCTTTGACTTAGAGAAATAATAGAAGTGTTCCAGACTCTTTATTTTTGCTAAGAGGCCCATGGCATAAGCATGTGACTTTTTCCATGTCTTAGAAACATAACTAATGATAAAATCACATGCAGACTATTTGAATGCATCACAAATAATGTGAAAAGTTACGTTATCTGTTTGGCTAAAATGAAAATGTTCATTGAAAAAAAGAAGTAAAAGAGGGGATAATGGTGGGATCCCAAAGAAGTGAGTTGTTGAAACACCAACGTCTAGGCAAACTGGGTTTATTAAAAATATCCAATTGGATTGAAACAGGGGCTTGAGCAGATATTAGGATGGAACCTATATTTGCAGATTGTAAATACTGGGATATATTATGTGATATGAAAAAAGTATCTAGTCTTGATTGGGTCTGGTGTACAGGAGAAAAATATGTGTATTCTTTTAAAGTGGGATTACATAATCTCAAAGCATTTATTATCTTTTGCTGTTACTAGTTACCTTGATACCAGTCATTGCAAAGGAAGAAATATATTCTTATTCCTCTATATTCAGTCTCCCCTCCATCTGTAAGATGGTACAGTTTTGCATTGGTTTCCTGCATGTAAGGGCGTAGAGCGCGAATCTTCTCCAGCAGGAGACCCATGTCAGCAGAAGAAGATTTTATAGGTGAGGGCGGGTCTTTTTTCAAGCGCTTGGTGGAAGCTTTTACAGAAGCAGATGGAGCAGGAGGTACAGTTTGAAGAGGAGTTACTCTTATCAAAAAAAGCTGTAAAGTTTTCCCTTTTTGTAAATTTTGAAAAATAGTCAAAAATAAATTATAAAATTGTGTGTTGAACACATCAAGGAGGAATTTGTTTTTTTCCAGTCGTTTTTTAGAGAACAGAACACTTAATGACACCAAATCCAATGCTTAGGTCAAATATGAATTCTCCTGTTAAGACAGATATTTCATACTCATGTAAAAGAAAATGAAATCACATGAGCATCTGCATAGGGCCCAGAAAACAACAGGAAGGGCTGAAAATATAGTTCCAGGCCCTAAATTAGGTTAAGCAGTCAAGGCATATAAAGCTGGGAAATAATGAGATGAAATTCATCAGTGAATGCATACAGAGCCAGAAGTGTCTGAACAAGAATTGCCACCAAAACATAGCAAAAGCCACGTTTACAAGCGTGTTGTTTACTATCTCACAGTTATTACCTTGTGCTGAAGAATGATATCAGAATGAAAAATGTTAAATATGCAGGCCATTCAAAAGGGCAATAGAAGCAATAGCCATTCAGGAGAGCACTGTTGGTATTGTAAGGAAAACTAACGCACTGCGTCAAAGGGCCACTCCGTTTACAGGAAAGCATCTTCTTTTAAAATATGGGAGGGGTCACTCTGAAGAGAACCAAGCATCTGATAAAAGACATGTTTCTTGCCATAAGGAGAGCCTCAAGCAGAGCACAATTTACCTCCGACGTCTAAGCGGTATTCCTGCTTGGCAATGCCCCTCCTTCAGCGAAGAGGCTTCTCAAACACTGCCTCCATCCCGTGCTTCCTCAAGGAGAGTCACTCAGACGTTGCCAACTTCCTTGGGCATCAAGCCACGCCTTCAAGAGTTTTAAAGCAATTTTAATGTGCTTCCCTGTGTATTTTTATGATTTTCGAAGATATCATTGAATAAAGTTTTATGGTGATGACGATAGCAGCTGGATTAACAATTAGTAAGATTTATACACATTGAAACAATCATTTTTGTGGATTCAAAGAACATGAAGAGTTCTTTGGCAAATCTTGGTGCAATTTCTCACAATTTCTGACAAATACTTACAAACTCAGTTTTTTCTAAATTATATTCTGTATTGTAGGATCCATATTGTCATTTGTCACTGTACTAAATTCCTCTAAAATGTGTGTGCTCTGCTATGTCCATCATGCAAATCGGGCTTTATTTCTTGGTAGCTGTTGCAGGATCTGGAAAACTTGCCTAATTTGTCCTGCAATGTAGTAGTATGTTTACAAATGTTTTGTGAAAAGATGTAATTTTACCTTGTGAAAATAATACAAATAAAGACACTGAGGGATTTTTCATGTAAATCATTTTTAAAATAGCTTTAGTTAACATTATTATGCCCGATTAAAAACATCTAACTGACTTTTAACGACACATTTGCAGTAAGCATGGTGCAGTTGACTCTTCTGAAAGGGTATACGTTCTACTTTATTAAACTCCCAAAAGACTTGCATTGTAAGCATATGCCTTTTCACACAATGCACTCTGCACTTCAGGCTAAGTTCACAAACCTACCATGAATTCCTGCCTGTCCAGCTGAGCTGGTTTCAGGAAAAGACAGGGCCAAATCTTCACATGGGGTCACACGTGGAAGGATAGCAAAATATCGCTTTTCCTACTGCAGAAAACACACTTGTAATATCCTACTTTGCTTATGTAATTAACGTAGCACCTACATGAATATGACACATTTTTTTCTGGTCTTGTTTGCTTATTGACACGAAACAGTGGTACAGCTTGTGGGCTTCCCTCTCTGAAACACTTACTAAACATTGTTTTCAACCAGCTAAGTAATTTAATTTTCGCTTAACAGAATGGTAGATGGTACTTGAACTGCACCAGTAACGTGTAAGGTAAATAATATATGTGCGCTGTAGTGTGAATTTACAGTCCTCTCATCCATTCTTGAATATACACCTACATACATGCTAGATACACTTAGGTACATCTAGTTAGGGTTTACATTGTAGGAGTACTCATGATTACTGCCATGTATCTATGGGCCAGATGTAGGTAAGTAACATTTACCGATTCTTAATTACCGAAAATTACCGAATTTTACCGATTCGGTAATTAAGAATCGGTAAATGTGAGGGGTTGGTATGTAGGGAATCCAGATGTTCCCTTTTACCGAATCGGTAAAAGTCGGTATTTACCGATTCGGTAAATACCGAATCGGTAAAGCCTATTGATTCCTATGGGGTTCAAAGCCCATAGGAATCAATAGGCTTTACCGATTCGGTAATTACCGAATGGGTAAATACCGAATTTCACAAGGGTGCAGGGGGTGTCACTTTGACACCCCCTGGCACCCCCTAAACAGGATTGGGAGCCATGTGGCAGTCATACAAGCCCTAGGGGCAGGTCTGCCTGCCACATGGCATAGGTGTGCCTGCACACATGTGCATGCACACCGGAATCGGTATTTTACCATGAAGTTGGATTTCATGGTAAAATACCGATTCGTTTAGGCCTTTGGGACTCAGAAGAATCCCACCTACATATGGAATTTACAGAATCGGTAAAATTACCGATTCGGTATTTTACCGAATCGGTAATTTTACCGATTCTGTAAATGTAGATTTACCTACATGTGGCCTTGGATTTAGGCCCCTACATACCGATAGCCGGTCGGTAAATGGCCTGAAACGGCCACCTACATCGGGCCCCTAATGCCTGCATATTTTCATTTTTTTAGCACCATGGTAGAAGTCTTAACTTTATTTACTCTGTTGATGCTTAAAACCTTATATATCTATTTCTGTCTAATGGTTGTTGTAGCACATGTATGTTATACTAGAGTAATGCTGGTTTAATAAATAATTATCTCTCTGAAACTGAGTGAGCACAAGTGACTGAGCGAAATGCATTGTACTGTTTCCGAAATCCCTGAGGGGTTGGAGTAGTCATGTTCGATAGTTGCCAAAAACTATTTGCTCCTTGGTAAGGTTGTGTGGTTTATAGTGGCACTCTGAGCTAGCGGGTCTACAGATTAACATATCATTTGGGGGTCTCACTCTGGAATCAGTCTGGACACCAATCCCTTAGTTTATGTTGTCTAAACATGCAGATTCCATATATATTTGAAGGAACTACACAATAGTATTAACATACTTGCTGAGTATAATAGTATACACACTGGAGCTAAAATCTATTTCCAAAGCATTACTGTGTTAATAGTTGTATTTCAGATCAATATAAACCAGAATCATTTATTTTAGCAGTTTACAACAAATAGAAAGTTTAGAGTCTTTCACAGAAACATAATGTGGCAGGTTTAAGAAAATAATAGAAAGGATCACAGTACATACACATTTGCATTTATAAGAGATTCTAGTTCGGACTGCAGGGCATCTCAAAATTCAGACTATTCTACTAAATAAAAATTACAAATAGCAGCAGTGGTTTGAGCAATTCAACAAAGACCCGGCATGAAAAACGTTAAGGAAAAGCTCTCTATATTTTCAGCTAAGTGAAAACTCTAATATCAGCTTCATTCCTGAGTATATTTAGAAAAAATTGTGTTAATCCATCAATTAGTACATCAGTATTAAAATTCAAATCAACAACAACGTTTGTTTCAAGGAGCTTCAGGTGGACTTGTATTGTTAATACAATGCTTGATGAAGTCTCTATCGCACTCATTGGCAGCCAAATAAGTCCATTCAGGAGATGCTTTTTGATCTCCTCATAGCTGTTTGCTTATCATCTGTATCACTTTGAGCTGGTTATTCAGAACTTTCAGGAATAGTTGTAAGTACTCGTCCCTTATGTCGGGTACCTTCTCAGAATCTCACTTCGTCTGGGGCAATGGTCTCTGGGTACTACTCACTTTCTTATTACACTAGGCCGTTCATTATGATCTCTACCTCTCATAGTCGACTCTCTTGGCTGTGACTCTTCGGTACCTACAGTAGACTCTCTAAGAACCACTCAGGTCAAACGAGTCATGTTCCAGCAGCTTGCTGGTCCCCAACATCTGAGCTAAGCCGATCTCTCCGTCTCACTGTGACCACTGGTGCATTAGGAACAGGTGCTGGCGTATCACCAAGGGGACTTGGGACGCTGCAAGTGCAGCTTGTATGGACCCAATTCTGGAGTCATCTACACTTTACAGCGGAGTTGGTGACTAGGATCAAATGGAACGGCGCAATCCAATGAGGTTCCAAACACCTTTTCTCCTGTGTTTCTTCACCATTACCCAGTCACGTGGACTTATGTCAAGGCACTGCTACTTTTGGACTGTAAGGGCAGCTTCTCCAACGTGATGAGAAATGAAACAAACAACATCAGCGAGACCCTTCCAGAAGTCCAAGATCATAAAGTCTGTCATGTCAACTAAAGCATTTGCAGGAACATCTGGCAGCCTCATCACGTTTCATGATAACCTCATGGGGCAACATTACTGTCTTCTTGTCTGGAGTACTTCTCAAATTCATCAACACAAGAAGCACAGCATCAGGCCACTTCAGAGATGTACTAGCGCATACTTTTGTCAATCTGGAATTCAATGTGCCATTTATTTGCTCCATCAAACCAGAAACCTCAGGCTGGTAACTACAATGGAGCTTCTGTTTAATGTGCAGTGCTGCACATAATGTTTTTGAGACCTCATTATTAAAATGAGTTTCACGATCTTACTAAAGAGAAGTCAGAATTCCAAAGTCAGAAATCCAATTGAAATTCAATTCCCTTAACAGTAGTTGCCACAGTCAAACTATGATTCCTTTGAGCAGGATAGCCATCAACCCATTTTGAGAAAATGCACACAATGACCAAAACGTGTCTTAAACCATTGCAAAGGGGCATCTTAATGAAGTCAATTTGTATCTGGTTGAAAGAACCTGCAGATTTTCCAATGTGAACCATAACGACACGCAATTCTGGCTGTAGGAAAGCAGGATCTACTTCTATGGTTACCCACACTTTTTGCCTGGTGCAAAGCTGTATTTGACTAGTCTGACTAAGATCCTGCTAATCAAGACACCAGTCTATCTGCTTTCTCCCTAAATTGTTATGTTCAGTACTTTGGTATACCCCAGATTGGATACTAGGGTATCCTTATAAGTCCCTAGTATATGGTACCCTTGTACCCAGGGCATAGGTACCCCAGAGGTCTTCCATGGGCTGAAGAATGTATTAAGCCACCCATGAGAGACCATTTAAAATGGAACTATAGGCTTGCTATTGCAGCCTGTGTAAGTTGGTGCTTGCACCACTTACTAAAGATATAGGTTTCCTATATCTAGTATCAGTATGCTTAAAACCTATAAGTCACCCCTCTAGCAGACCTTTGCAATCCTGAAGGCAGGGTGCTTGGTTCGAAGTGAGAGGGTGCCCCTGCATGAGGAAGGTAACACTGTAGCCTACAGAGTCTATTCACTCAGGTTGTCAGTGAAGCAGCCATATACGATATGGAGGGGCACCGCGTAATTAAGCAATGGCCACCTCAAAACTGTCTGCAACGAATTCTATCATGTTTGGTATCAAACATATTGGAATCATACCCCCACACCATAAAAGGTGTGGGAGGTATGATTCCAATCACCGAATGAGCCCTTCGTTAGGCTCTCAGTGTTCCTGGTACTAGCCTTCCTGACCCAGCAGCAAATAATTGTTGCTGCCGACCAGAGAAATGATTCTGCCCTACTGATGCTGAGCCAAGCTTGAGCAGGGGAAGGCAGGACAATAGGCATCCTGGCACAGGGAGGAGTGACCACCTCCCACACAGGATTTAGTGTAGTGGGTTAGGGTGGGTATACTTTCCAGTGCCACTCATTCTGCATTTGGGGCACATTTGGTGTCCCCATGCATAGTCCTGTGCAAATCAGTCCTGGGAGCCATTGGCCATTGAACACATGACCCAACACGTACAAGACCTCCACTGGCTCCCCATCGAGAAGAGGGTCTCCTTCAAACTCCTCACCCATGCCTACAAATCCCTCAACAACATCGTACCCAAATATCTCAACAAGAGAGTATCCTTCCACGTACCCAAGAGGAACCTCCGCTCCGCCGACCTCGTCCTGGCAGAGGTCCCCTGCATCCGCAGAAACAGAACAGGTGGGATAGCCTTCTCAGACTTGGAACAAGCTCCCCGTGAACATCAGATTCTCCCCGACCCTGCACACATTCAGGAATGACCTCAAGACCTGGCTCTTCGACTGATCCGGAGCTGCCCTCCCAGCACCTTGAGACCCTCACGGGTGAGTAGAACACTTTATAATCCCCAGATTGATTGATCTGGTGTGAAAATGGATAAAGGACATGGGAGTAACCTCCCCCTTGTTCAGACACTCCCCTGGGATGGTCCCCTGAATTATCCCAACCCTTTCCCCAGGGTATTTAAGGGCTTACCTGGGTGTAGATCCGTAGATTCGTCGAAGGACAAGATTCAGATCAGACACCACTTCTTCTTCTACCATCTGGGCACTCTGGACTTCGCTGGACTTCACTTGGACTCAACTTTGTCTCCCTCCCAATTTGCTGCATCATCCGTGCCTGTGCACTATACAGGAACCTTCCAAGTCCTGTGGGCATCAAAGACACCTGAAGGAATCTCCCTTGGAGTGAAGGAGTCAATCCAACTAAGTTGACCGGTCTGTTGATCCTGAGCACCTCCGGGCACTGTAGAATCTGCATACAGGTGGTGGTTTTCCACAGCTCCTGAGCCCTACCCTGCCCTCCCACCAAGTTTGAGGCCAGTATCCCTTGGGGGGGTTTGCAATAACTGAACCCCTGTATACCACGTCAACGTGCAGATGCAAAGGCTTGTTGGCATCCTTCCAAGAAGATCTTCAGGCTCCAAGTAGCCCCAACCTTGAGCACCTCCAGTGACCAGAATATTTAGCCACACCACATTGTGTGGATCGTGGCCGCATCTTTTTGTGAGCTGCTTGAGATCCTCTTGCGACTCCACTGCTTCTGGCCTGAGGGTCCAGTTGAGGGTCACACTTGTTTCTTGTGGGCTCCCCTGATTGCTTGCGCCTGCCCTGTCTTCCCTGCTTGAGGTGAGTCCCCTGGAACAGGCTGGTCCCGACATTGCTGTACTTCCTGCGTTGGTTGCACTTGCCAAGGCTTGCTGGTGCTCCCAGCAGACACTAACCCCTCAGCACTCAACATCCTTTGTGGGACAGTTCATGCATGGCTCGTGGTCCTCCTCAGCATTGCCTGGTCCTCACAGCTGCAGAGTCAAGGTCATAATAACCCAACCTGCAATACCCGACATCGGAGGACATTCGTCTTCCAAGTCTCCTGGTCACTCCTGAGTCATAAACACTCTGTCTCCTCTGCTTTCAGGTACCTCTCATCTAGAATCCACCTTCAGATTCCACCGGACACTTTCTCCTTCGTCAGCAGCTGCACCTTCCTGAAGTCCTCCATTAAAACCGACAGTGGTTTTCGACACCACTCACACATTTGTACCCGGCTTCCCGTCTGTAGGTAACGGGGGTACTAGGCTATCTGCAGTTGGGGTGGCTCTCCAACCTTCTGTCTTCCACAGGGTTTCTTCAGGGTTCACTGGGAAGGGTCCTTAATCTTTGAAAATCCAACCACGATTTACATATAGATTTGTACGGAGCACGCAGTTGTGTTTCCACACTGCACATGCTCTCTGTGGGGTTCCTAGTCACTCACCTTGGGTGGTTCCTTGGGACCCCAGCATTTGTACATGCTCACTTTATTGTCTTGACCTGAGTCATGGTTCTTTTACCACTTTCTTAGTATATGGTTTGCCCGCAGTATATTGTGCTATTTACTGTGTTTCTTTGCAATGTATTGTGTGCATTGTTGTGATCATCTCTGGGTAGAAGATATCTTAATGTGTTATAGAGTATTATATAATGTATACACATTTTTTATTAATACTTGGTGTGGTTCTTTTTCATTTACTATAAGATTGCATTCTGGTAAAACAAGCTGGTTTACACTCCTTCTGGACAGAGCTTGAAGGCTGCCCTCCAGAGCTACCACTCAGAGAGCTTTCTAAGGTTGTCAAAGACCTCTTAAATTGCCATAAGGTATGTCTGGAATGGTGCAAGGTGCCAACTTACATTAGTGGACATCATATACCAGGGCAGCTCCACACACTGGCACACCATGCAAAGATGGCCCAGCATTTCTGCAATTACTCTGAATCTGGGATTGAACTACACAAGTTGAAATAGACTCATTATTGCATCTCTCTTAACATGTGCAGGACCATGACAATGTCTTGCCATTGGCGACAATAAGCTGTCAGGTAATACTGATCTGCCATCAGTGTAAACTCATGCATTGTCTTCCCTCTAGGGGCAGACTGCTCACACCCAACACTGCTGTTCTGCTTCTGCCACCTCGTCCTGCAGTTTCCTATCCTCATCCCAGGTGTCTAAAGCTGACATCAACTAATTACAATCTGTGACGTCAGATGTGTCTTTCAGTATTTCTTCATTAAAATTATGTGCATTTAATCCACAATACGTTGCCATCTCATCAGCATATCAGTTGCCAGCAAGTCACATACGTGGTACCTTGCTGATGAGCAACACATTTCACAACAGCAATTTGGCCAGGCAATTGTAGGGACTGCAAAAGGCTCCTCACGTACTATCCATTTCTCATGGGAGAACAAGAGGACTTCTTGAACCCACGCAGGGTCCACCATTGCCCAAAGTCATGTACAACTTCAAAGCCATACTATCTATTTGTATAAATTGTAATTCTGAGCTGTTCTAAAATGGTACATGTTGGTGGCAGGGCTATAAGCTCTGCAACTTTTGGGAGAAACACTCCCTGCAACCATGAAGCTTCCACACCACCTCCAACTCAACACACAGCATAGGCAGGTTTCAAATTTCCTTTATTGTTTCTCAAACATTAACCAACAACAAACAACACATGATCAGATTCAAGCAATGGTTCATCTGAAATATCAGGATGGGGCTTGGTACACAATTCAGTCACATCCAAGTAATCATTCTCAACTTCATCATTCATACTCTAATTTCTCAGCAATGGCACCAAATTAGCCGGATTCAATAAGGTGCACATTTTTAAGAGTCACAGTCTCTGCACCCAGTAAGATTTCTTCATACTTAGTCAATCTACTATTGGTCAAGTACTGTGTTCGAGTACGAATCAACAGTACCTTCACTGAATGGGGCACAAATAATGTCAGTCGGTGACCTATGACAATACTTTCACATTGCTTAAGACTCATGCATGTAGATGCAACCTATTTCAAACATCCAGGCAATGCAGTAGCAACAGGATCAAGTATTGCCGAAAAGTAGGTGATGGGCTGCAATTGCTTCTGTGCATTTGTTTCAACACTGAAAGAGCACAACCTTCTCTCTCACTGCAAAATAACACAAAGAACTTGTTGTAAACAGGCATTCACAAACCCTGGTACCCTGCAAAGGCATTCTTGAGCCCTGTGAATGCAGGCATGCAACTGTTACCCCAGGGTACCAGATCAAACACACCTTTGTGTGTCAACCTTTGGAGAGGTTCAGCTGTTAATTAAACATTTGGAATCCACTGTCTGCAATAGCCGACTATTCCTAGAATCATGCAGACTTCCTTTTGGGTAGCTGGAATATTTATGTTAAGAATTGCTGTGGTTCTTTCCTACAACACTTTCCTTGTTTCCTTTTTCGTGTGATGTCCTAAGTACAGGACTTTGCAAAACTGTAAGTTGGTCAGGAAAACTTTATGTCCATTCTCTGCCATATGGTAACAAAGCAATAGTGTCAACATGAAAGCTACCATCGTATCGCCAGTAGGTCATCAATATACTGCACGAGCACTGACGGATTTGGCAGTACTGGAGACTCAAGATTATTTTAGAGTATCTGATTAAAGATTGAGGGGCTTTTCATATAACAATGTGGGACTCAGCACCATACCAAAATTTGATCATCGTAATGGAAAGCAAAAAGATACTCGCTATCTTCATACAATGGAATGTAAAAGAAGGATTGACACAAGTTGATTACTGAAAACCATTCAGCTTCGCATGGAATCAGAAATAAAATCACAGCTGGATTTAGTTCTACAAGACAACATGAAACAACATAAGAGCTGACTCTCTGTAAATCATGCACAATGCGATACTTGTCGTTCCACTTCTGCAAGCCCACAATTACAGAGTACATAGACTTCCTATTATCTCCTTCAAAATGCCCTGCTCAATCATGGCGTCGACCACAAGAGGATGTCCGGCAATAGTATCTGGAGACAAATTGTATTGTGGGATTCTTGGAAACTCTGCATTTGATTTGACTATAATTTGGATTTCGGCAACACCTTTAACTAATCTGAAATTTTACCTGTGAAGTCCCAGATTTCAGGAAAACTGTCTTAATTCAGCGGGCAAATCCTCACTCATCATGAGAGGATACATTCCCACATTTGACTCGGCTAGTTTAAAAACACCATCCCCATCATTTGAAATATTTTCCCACTTGGTGTGCAGTGATTGAACAATTTAATTTACATAAAAAGTCATGTCTAAGCAAATTTACTGGAATTGTTTCACACACCATAACTCGATGTCGATCCTCACACGATCCTACTTTGGTAGCAGCTGGTTCTGAAATTGGAGTGGACAACTTTTTATTTGAAACTCCTACAACTTGGATACTTTCCTCTGAGAGGGGTAGGTTAGGAACCTCTGTCGAAGAGCGACTAGCACCAGTGTTAACAAAGAATGAGATAGAATTCTCTACCTCTTCTCCAGCCACACAGGGATCACTCTGATCTACTTTTAAGGCTGTGCCAGGCACACTGTTCTCCTCCCCTCTCAGGCATAATCATACTAATGGGTCCTGGTCCATGTAGTCTAATTGAATTAAGTACTGCTGTCCATCCTTCTGCTTCTAGAAAGAATTTTTGCTCATCTGCTGATTTTGATTCACATTATATCTTTGTACCTGAACATTCTGTTGGGGTATTGGAGCTTGGGGCATTTGCATTAGCTTTAAAACATTATAATTTTGCAATTTCTGTCCTTGTCCGTGTTGAGTCTGCCCCGTGTTATTTCCTTGAGACTGTGCATATTCTGCATTCTACATCTGATTTCCTACATTATTCATAACGGAATTACACTCACATCCCCAATGTCAAAATTTTCCGCAAGCATGACACAGATTTGTTTTCTTCAAGAGCAACACGTCAACACCAGTTATGGGATCTATAGGATTTCCATGACCTCTACCTTGCGATGGGAAACTCTGCTGCTGAAAGCCATTACATCCTGCATCGTCAGAGCTTGATTCTTTCCTCCCTGTACTTGTAATGTATTATCAAAACCCTTCTGATTTTGACCTTTCTGCATTTCTCTTATCAGGGCAATCATTAGCTATTCCTTAAGATTCTTATGCTTCATATCAATCTCATAGCCACAGTATTTTGCATACATCAAAATCTCATCTAATGGCTCACTTTGCCAACAAAGTAACTGCTGTTGAATCATGTTGCAAATCCCAGGTTTCAAACTATGCACAATTCAGTGAACACAGTGTCCCACATACCTGTCTGCAATACTATTCAATCCACTATACTCTCTCATAATAGGCATGAGCTGACTCATTCAGCTCTTGGGTTGTTCTGTCAATCTGTTGCCAATCAATCTCGTTAGGGAAAATCTTAGTCTTCGGGTGATTTATCACCTGATGGTATTTCTTCAATATCACTGGAGATGGTGCTCCTGTTTTAGGATCTCTTGGTGTTTCTGCATCAGGACATTCTATAGAAATCTCACACCCAGAAACAAATTTGCTGGTACTACAATGTCAAACAGTGTTAAATCAGTCCAAAAACCCTGTAAAATCTTGACAAATCATTGCATCTATCTGTACCATTCTACCAAATTTTCTCTAACTTTTGGGAAATCGTTTGCAAAAGTCAGGTTTTGTCCAAGGTACAAGGACGTAACCTCCTCCAGATACTTCTCACATAGGGAGCATTTATATGTCCCCTAGACTTCCATCAAAAACATCAGGTGGTGACTGCACCCTAACACTCTTCTTTTCATTCTTTTTCAGCCATCTATTTTCTCATTTTTTTCTTTCTTTCTATTTTCTGATTAGTGCTATTAGTCCTTTTATCCGCAATGTCTAGATTTGATGAAGTATGAGAATCCCCAGTCAGATATATGGAGATCCAAAGAAGGTATGTTGCATGACCATGATAAACCCTCCTCTCTGCCATGTCTGACAACACCTCCAACTCAACTTTCAGGAAGAATTTTTTTCAGATAAAGTTTACCTTACTTTTTGCCTTGAGAAAGCCCAGGTAGACGAAACACGTGTCGGCGGCAGTGTTTTGGACTTTTGGACTCATACCATGAGAGAATTGTATTGTCAAGTAAAAACGCTGTGCAAGAATCTGACTCTTGTGGATTTGATTTGATTTTTGCAACACAACTCCACTGAGAAGAGGTGTACTGCCATTTAAAGGATTGTGTGTGTGAGTGCATTTTCTTTTCAGTATTTACCTGTAATCCAGACTTGTAAAGGGGCATACAGGTCCAATAGTAATGGGAACAGTCGAAGCGTCCGGAGCACCTGAATCAATCTGGTACGTAGGTGCTTGCATTTCTGTGCTTTCACTCCCAGGAGAAAGAAGAATATGTTCCTTTGGCACTTCAAGCATTATAGGAGGATTTGGTTTCTCTGCTGTACTAGTATGTGTCAAATCTCGTCTACTCTGTGCCTCGTTGTAAGGTGGTGGACAATTTATTAATAAAGCATTCAAAAGTTCATCATGTATTTCACTCTTTTTTCCTTCTTGCCCGAGTCATTTTGTCCTTGTTTAAATGCTTATATTTCTCTTTTCTCTTGCCGTTTCATCACCCCTAAGTTTTAGCACTGGATGTTCCCTGTATTACATTTGCTCTCCACATTTTCTGTTGAGCCTCCCATCTAGCTTCTCTTTAATGGTCCATAGTTCTCCTATACCTCCCTTGGTATATGCAATATGATCCTAGGTATTTAAAGCCTCAATTACTGTAGCTCTAACAGGTGATAACCACCGTAAAATTAACTTAAGGCAACTCTTCACATCGCAGTCTGTCGCAGGAAAATAACGCTGTGTTAACTTAGTATTCAAAACATGGCGGTATCATGCAATAGGCCCACAATAACGCGTCAGAGGTGGGAGTCCTCCGCAACAGGAAAGGAGGAAATGGTGTCCACAGTCATCAGTGGGGAGACAGTGGCAGTAGTTGGGGGACCAGACACTGCTCAACATGACCGGACACAACAGCTCCAGGGTGAGTAACGACCAGGGACTGGGGGGACGGGGGGAGATGCAAGCACATTGGAACACAAGAACAATTAAGTGGAGGATATCTGCAGACAAACCATGCCCCTGACCTCCAACTCCCACCAAGAGACCAATGTACCTAAGTATGCAACATCACAGCACCGTATAAGCACATAAGTCAAAGGCACAACGCATGTAAGGGAGAAGGGAGCACAAAATCAAAGCTGCAGGGCTGACTCCCCCAAAATGCAGCACACAAATAACATGCAGAGCGGATATATGATGTTACAACGCGGACTATTACAACGCATACCGTTACAACGCGGATTTTACAACGCGGATACTGTAACAACGCATGTATTTACAACGCATTTTTTTACAACGCAGGTACCTTTACAACGCAGACCATTACAACGTAAGTATTGGTAAGTATATATTAATATTAATATTATAATAGTAACTTAATTTTTAAAAATATAATTTAATGTAATTTAAAAAAATTTAATTTGCGTTAATAAATTTAAATTTAAATTAATATTACTTTATTTTTACCCTGTACCCCTGTACCCCAGAAACTCAAAACTGACCCTAAACCCCAAAAATAAATTAAAGTAATTTTATTACATATAATTTAAATAAATTATTGTAAATTAAAAAAATTATAACTTTATTTTTACCCTGTACCCCTGTACCCCAAAAACTCAAAACTGACCCTCAACCCCAAAAATAATGCAATGTAATATAATTTAATTTATTTTCTATTAAATAATTTATTTTAAAATTATTTTTTTTTTATTTTTACCCTGTACCCCAAAAACTGAAAACTGACCCTGAACCCTAAAAATACCCCTTTACCCAAAAACTGAAAACTGACCCTGAACCCTAAAAATACCCCTTTACCCAAAAACTAAAAACTGACCCTGAACCCTAAAAATACCCCTTTACCCAAAAACTGAAAACTGACCCTGAACCCTAAAAATACCCCTTTACCCAAAAACTAAAAACTGACCCTGAACACTAAAAATACCCCTTTACCCAAAAACTAAAAACTGACCCTGAACCCTAAAAATACCCCTTTACCCAAAAACTGAAAACTGACCCTGAACCCTAAAAATACCCCTTTACCCAAAAACTGAACACTGACCCTGAACCCTAAAAATACCCCTTTACCCAAAAACTGAAAACTGACCCTGAACCCTAAAAACACCCCTTTACCCAAAAACTGAAAACTGACCCTGAACCCTAAAAATACCCCTTTACCCAAAAACTGAAAACTGACCCTGAACCCTAAAAATACCCCTTTACCCAAAAACTGAAAACTGACCCTGAACCCTAAAAATACCCCTTTACCCAAAAACTGAAAACTGACCCTGAACCCTAAAAATACCCCTTTACCCTAAAACCCAAAACTGACCCTGAACCCTAAAAATACCCCTTTACCCAAAAACTGAAAACTGACCCTGAACCCTATAAATACCCCTTTACCCTAAAACCCAAAACTGACCCTGAACCCTAAAAATACCCCTTTACCCCAAACATATAACATTTAAAATATAACTATATACTTACCAATACTTACGTCCTTTACCCAAAAACCCAAAACTGACCCTGAACCCTAAAAATACCCCTTTACCCAAAAACTGAAAACTGACCCTGAACCCTATAAATACCCCTTTACCCTAAAACCCAAAACTGACCCTGAACCCTAAAAATACCCCTTTACCCCAAACATATAACATTTAAAATATAACTATATACTTACCAATACTTACGTTGTAATGGTATGCGTTGTAAAGGTACCTGCGTTGTAAAAAAATGCGTTGTAAAAACATGAGTTGTAACAGTATCTGCGTTGTAATAGATGCGTTGTAACAGTAGTGCGTTGTAAAAAATGCGTTGTAACAGGTGCACACCTGCAGAGCACATCAACATTGACAACAATGTCGTACAAACCACAACAGGGCCACAACAGAACACAGAACACAACGGGTGCCGCATGTGTGTAGAAACTGGCCAATCACATTTGGCATTGCAGGAAAATGTTATTTGATAATGTACAAGTACTAACACACATCCGTCAAAATGTCAACTATCCCGCATCAAATAGGAAGCTCCCCCAGACAGTCACAATGTACACTTCCATGCAGTCTGAATGTAAACATGTACAACAATGTGTCAACATACATGTGAACACAATGTTACACTGCATCTCCCCTTCAAATTGCAGAGGGAAATCCAACACCTCCTGCAGAGCAGCCTGAACCTCTCTTCTCTGATGATGAAGAGGACCACCACAGCTTCGACTCCAACGACTTCCAACTGCTCGTGGAGAGCCTCCGCACTCCACCTCCAGGAGCAGGGGAGCCCAGCTGCCATGAGGAGACCACACCCCCTGCAAAGACCACGCAGCAGGCTGCACCTACCATCACGGCTGCCTCCCAAGGACCCCCACGAAGAACACATTGCATTCCAACACCGTGTGTTGGGCTGCAAAAAAGAATGTGGCTGAACAGGTGCGGGTGGTGTCCGACCGCATGGCAGCCAAACTACATGCCATATGTGGGTGTCTAAGTCCCATCAGGGACCACTCACAGTCCCTAACAGACACCCACAGTCCCCTCCATGCTCTCCAATGGACCATGGCTGACATCGCTGGAGCCCTGGCTCAGAGACTAGTCCAGTCAGAGTGACTCTAGAGATGTCACACAGGAGTTGGGACACAGGCGGAGGTTAATGGAGACCATGGAATGGACGCAGGCGGAAAGAGCAGCTGCCATGGCTGCAGACCAGCGAGAGGTAGCTGGGTTCCTCAATGACCTCAGGACCATCCTCATGGCATTGCTGCCACAAGGCCTGGCGCTGATGCATGCTGCTGCTACCACTACATCCACCTCTCCGACCTTTGAAGTGTCAGTGCCACACAGTGCAGCAGACAATCCACCTTGGGCCACTGATTTGTCACTGCCACACAGTGCTGGGGACAGAACACCACCACCCACACGTGAGGCACATGAAACAGCAGAGGATGAAGAGGCAGATGAATCTGGCTTCATGGTAAGAAAGACGCAATAGCATACATCTCCACCATAGGGCCTATTTCTGCTTGAATGTGCCCTCTGCATTATTACCTTCCACTGCCCCCCGATACACTTAGCAACACTCACCTTGGACCTCGACATGGACTGCCATATTCAGTTTGATCGCCAATGACACAGCAATCAGACTGCGGACTGAACTCTTCCTCTTCTTTGGACTTGTCATTCCCTGAAGGACTCTGGCTTGCCGTCCTCGGGCCAACATTGCAAAGTGGGGTTAGCATGGCCCTGTACTGCTCCGCTGAAACACTCCACTGAATGTGGATTAAACATTCATTTTCACACATGTCTATGATCATTCAAGTGTAGAAGTATGGAGAAATGTAGGGTCAGTGATTCCACCCTACCATCCATGTTGCTCATTATGTTGGACTTGTGTCACAGGGTGACACATTGCCGATTGCGGTCCAGGTGGCGCAGACACAACAACAGGGACACACGCATTAGTTACTTCCTTGTCCAGCCTAGTACAGAACCATGCCCAGAGCCCTGGGTCATTGTTCAAACCCTTACGCTAGACTGAAATACGCCAGGCCAGCCCACTCTGCTTACGCTCACAGCGGGGTATGACAATGCTACATGTCCCAGGTCTACCCCTGTATGGATCTACAGATCACAGGCCTAGTTGTCAGCATTACACAGCCACTCCCTCATGGCTGGTTTACACCCACACCACACCCATCCAGCACACCCGTCACAGCACATGTGACCCTGCCAATGAAAAAGGGCCGGGCGCATGTGCTAGACGCCATTTCTACTGTCTCTCTGGGTGTATCCGTGTGGTTCTCATTTATGCATGAGGGCCTAGGGCCCTGCAACATTACATTTTCCCAGGGCCGGAGGTGACATCATGGCGTCCGCACCATGAAACTCAATCATAGACGGTCCATGACTAGCGGGGGACAGACTTGGTGGCACCTGATACACTGCGTCCGGCACCGGCACACCACCACGGGACAGTGACTTTCGGTGCACTGAGGTAGGGGCACCTTAAGTGCTGAGCAGGTGTGCATCCTGTGATGATGCCCCGTCCTGGTAGCCCGGACATGTGTTGATTGTTGTGAGCCCTGCTGGACTGCAGTGTAAGCTTGAGCCAGCAGGCAATGTGGGCCTACCGCAATGTGGCGTTCGCTTGTAGGTCACAGAGTTAGTGGCACCTCAAGCGCTGAGCGGGTGTGCAGCCTGCAATGATGCTGTATGCACTGATATGTCCTTTGCCATAGCAAAATCAAGACCCAGAATCAAGTGTGAGACCTGGTGGCCTGCGGAGCGGCGCTGCATGATGTGGAGGGTGACATGTTCGGTCTGGGACTTGCACTGGCACGTGGTGGGTCCTCTTGGAGTCACGCCAGTGGCAAAAAGCGAGCAGTGAGGCCTGGGTGCGCAGGGTTGGGCATGCATCTTTGGGCGGCAGGAGGGGCTGGGGTGCAGCAGCCTTGGTGCGCAGGGGCGGACAGGCAATTATTGCGTGTGAAATTGTATGTCCTCTGCCATTCATGTATCTGGACTCTGTTTCAGTTAAGGGATCTGTTTCAGATGAGGGACCCGGTGAACTGCAGTGCATACCGACACGTTGGGCCTCGGTACGCAGTGTCGGCACTCTTTCTCCTTATCCCTCTCTTCTTTTCACTGTCTCTCCCTCCCTCTCTTTTTGTCTTTATCTCTTTCCCTCTCTTTCCATCTTTCTCTCTCCCGCTCTTTGTCTCTCTCTGTATCTCTGACTCTCTTTTGCTCTCTCTCTGTCCTTTGATGTGAGCATGACACACCTTCTTATCTGATGAAGGGCAATAGATGCCATGGAGCTACTGATCATGCAGTTTGGAGCCCCAACAGGGCCACAACACCCACCGCCACCCCCCTGACCTCCCCTGGACCACCACAGAGGATGCGCCGACAAAGACAGCGGACCTTCAGGAAATGCACCAGCCTCACAGACGTAACACCAGAGAATGTCATTGCCCACTACAGGCTCAATAGGACAACCATCCTCTGCATCCTGAACATCATTGCCCACAGGCTGACGGTACCAACACAGCGCACAACCAACATCCCTCCGCAGACAAAGCTGATGGCTGTGCGGCACCTGTTGGCCTCTGGTACCTTCCAACCAACAACCGCCAGAGTCAGAGGAGTCTCACTGCCAGCCCTATCCACTTTCCTCACACCTGTCCTGGATGCCATCATTAGCTTGGTACCCCAGTGCCAATACATCCCCCACACTGCGCAGGAACAGCTTGAAACCAAGCAAGGCTTCAACACCATAGCTGGATTCCCACACGTGTTGGGGGCAATTGACTGCACACATGTCCTACTTGTGCCCCCTGCCGACACTGCAAACAATAACCGCAACAGAAAGCACACACATTCTATCAATGTGCAGGCAATAGTGGACCACCGGGTACTCTTAACCAACGTCGTCGCCAACTACCCAGGCAGTGTGCATGATTCCTACATCTTCTGACAGTCCTTCATCAGCCAGCAATTACAGAATGGCACCTAAGGTAATGTACTGCTCGTTGGTAAGTACCAAATGAACACACCACACACCCCAACTCTACAATCATGCAACTCACAACTCTGGGAATGCACATGTTACAAACTTACATACAACATGTCAAACAACATGCCCACATACCAGACACAACAGCACAACTGATTTCGTTAACCTGGCCTAGCCATGTACATGAGCCATCAACAGCATGGCACCTCAGCCACACAATAGCAGACCGTGGGGAGAGGTGGGAATCAGGCATGTGTGAGGGAGGCAAGTGACCCATGAATGAGAAGGTACACAATGCCAAGTGTGGCGTGGATGTGCTGGAAAGACTGCAGAATGCAAACCACACACATATCCATGTCGACATACACCGCTGGTGTATGGAGTGTAGTGGACAGTGGACGCAACCATGTCACCCCAGCCAGTGCGGAAGACTGCGGAAATGTTGCTTGTTATGGCCCCTCCTGTAAGCGTGAGCAGAGTGGGATGGCCCATTGTATGCCAGTCTAGCGTAGAGGTGTGAATAAAAAACACGTAGCTCTGGGCATGGTTCTCTTCCGGAATGCCCAACATCGATGCGTGTTTGCTCAGCTATAAGGAAGAAAATCGAAGGATACGTGAAGTGCAGCCCAATGTAACTATGTGCTACATCAATTCAACCGATGGCTTAAACCAAAAAGAAAAGAGGGAGCGACTTCCAAGGCAGAGTGCAAGTTCTGATTAAAAATACAGAGACACAACCAATGGAAACATGGAATACAACACGCATGAAAAATTTTAGGAACACATGAAGAGCAGAAAGAATATGTACTACAAGAGTGAGCCACATTAACGAACACCAGATTACACCGTGGTTCAGCCCTGACAATAACCCCCGAACTCAGAAGGGGATTGGAAACGCGTCTGCCTTTTTTCCTTGCCACCTACGAGGGAGTCGTATTGAGTGGGACTCTGGAGAGGGTGTATCAACACAAAACGTACCCCTGGAGAATATAAAAACATGTACTGCCCCGTAGCGAGTCTGCCTTGTGTGCCTTGCAAAACAAGAAAGTGTAAATAATCTTAGCACAGGCAGGCTGAATATTTGTTTTATTGACTGGTGTAATAACTCAAAAGGATCATTGTATTGTATTGATATGGTCTATTACATTGACATGGTTTTAATGTTTTCACTATTATTTTTTGAATGTTGATAAGAGAGTCATTTTCTGAGAAATGAAATGTGTAACCTTTAATGCACTAAAGATGTACAACTGCTGTTGAAAGATAATTGCAATGGATTACAATTGTTGAAGTATGGTACAATAACTGAATGTGTTGTATCCAAAATCTGCTGAATAAACAAGCAGTCTTGTGAATTGGAGACAAGGTCATTTCTATGTTATAACGTCTCTGCCAGGGCGGCGTATCTCACCCCACCACGAGGCCGAAGCCATCACCTTGAGCGGTCTTGCCTGTGATCCTGTGCACCTGCTGCACCCCTGGCCCTAGGTCCCTGAACTCGCCTTGCACGCCCCTGTGCTCCCAGGCCTCACTGCTCACCTGCAGACACCGGTGTGTGTAATGGGGGGCCCACCATGTGCAAGTGCAAGCCCCAAGCCCGAGGCCCGCGACCTTGGCAGCCTCCTCAGACCACCACGGCTTCCGTGAGCAAGGCCTGCAGTAGTCCTTTTTCGTTGACGTACTCCACCACATACATGGCTGACAAGTTGGTCACACATTTGGAACTGAGTCTTGATTACTCAATTGCAGAGTACATATTTATGGCTGATTTTTTCTAGCTATACTCTGTTCGATATGGTGCCACCAACTCTGTGCATAGCATTCCAACCACACACGTCTGTGGGCCCATGCTGAGTTTGGCCCCCAGCCTACACTGCGGTCATGTAGGTCACACATTTGGAACTGAGTCTTGATTTCGTCATGGCATAGTTCATATCACAGTACGCAAGGAGAGGAAACAGAGGAAGACGCAGTTCTGTCCAGTAGGAAAAAAGCATCTCCATTAAGGAGGGGATCAAACACAACCAACAACTGCATTGGTGCCACTAACTCTGTGCATCGCAAGCCGACGACACGTGGCTGGGGGCCACTGCTGACCGCTGCCAGTCGGCACACACTGCAGTCGAGTAGGTCACGCAATTGTAACTGATTCTTGATCTCTTCATGGTAGAGTTCATATCATTGAACAGGCCTCTTTGCAGTCAGCATCCCCTTCCAGCTCTGGTGCCACTAACTCTGTGTCATGGAAGTCATGGGCACTCTGTGGTTGAACTTTGGTGGTGTCTGAGACTATGGCCTTGGGGTTGTCTTGATCATCATGTAGCTGATACTGACATGGTGGTAAACAGGAGACTGTAGCATTCAACTCCTCCATTTGCCTGTTTCTGCTTGCGTCTGCCCTTTGCACCATGCCCTGGATGGACAGCTTTGACTGTCCCCCGTAACACTACGCAACATTCTTCTTGGACATCAATGAGGACCCACTCTGCTCTCCTGGCCCTACCTCAGTGCATCGCAAGTCACTGTCCCATGGCGGTGTGCCTGTGCCGGCGGCAGTTCATTCGGGGCCACTAACTATGTGCAGCTCAAGTCATGCGCCCTTGCTGTTTGATCTTTGAACTTCTGATTGTCTCATCACTGCTGTAGTTGTCACCATCCAACCCCTGAGGGGTGGCTTACACTACCCAACACGCATCCAGCACAGGCATCACTGGACATGTGACCCTGGCAATAAAAGGTGCAGGGCCCACGTGTCGGTAGCCAGTTCCACAAATCATCTCAGTGTGTCCGTGTATGCATGAGGGCCCCAGGGCAAATCACATTACAATGTGCTGTGTACCGCGGGTGCAACCTTGTCACCTCAGGCAGTGGGGTAGACCTGTGATGTGTAGCTGTGTCATACCCCCCTGTGAGCGTAAGCAAAGTGGACTGGCATACTGCAATACCGCGTAGGGGTGTGGTAATTCAACATGTTGCTCTGGGCGTGGTTAAGTTTCGACCTTGCCAAGGAAGTAACTAATGCGTGTGCCTCTCTTGTAGTGTTGTCACCACCCGTCACGCTACATTCAATGTTGCCATGAAGCATGCCCCCTGAGTGCGGGCTCGGCCGAGGGGGTGAATGAGGGAGCACAAGCCCACTTTGGATCAGGGATCATACATGTCAACTGTTGTGTGTGGAGCTATTGTTGCAGCATAAGCCAAAGGTCTACCATGAACTGCATCGCAAGTTCAGCCATGCATGAACTCTACATCTGTTCCCACCATGTCCTTACCATAGGCGTGCACACACGTGGCCGCCACCTTCAGCGCACAACCTCAGTGTGTCGTCAGGCTTGTGGACATGGGCAGACAAGCATGACAATGGTGTGCCGTAGGGGTGCAAGTGATGCAACCATGCTGCGCACACTAGTGAATAGGCTTGGAGGAGGGAGGAGCAGCAGTGAGGCTACATAATACACTTGAGGTCGCTCATTTGCAACAACCAGTACATGTAATACAGGAATCGCTGAGTCCAATATATCACACACCATTGTACCAGTGAAACTGCCAACACATCACGCAGAACCAACTATTGACTCATGTCTCTCTGCACCGTCACAGGTGATCAAGGATATGCACTCTGCACCTGGATGATGACACCCCTCCGAGCCCCAAAAACACAAGCCCAGAGGCAGTACAATGTGGCCCACAAATGCACCAGGGGCATCGTGGAACACACATTTGGCATGTTGAAGTCTTGTTTCAGGTGCCTGGACATCAGAGGTGGAAGTTTCTGTACAGCCCAGACATCGTGTGCAAGATAATCTTTGCTTGTTGTGTGTTGCACAACATATATGTATGCAGCAATGCCCCATGGATACAAGTGCCAGATGCACCGGACAATGAAGAGGAAGATGAGGCAGGTGGACCACAACCCACTACAGCCGTTGCAGGAATAGCCCATAGGAACACCATCATTGACAATTTCTTCACATGAGCACGTCACATTGTGACAGTCCTTAGCAATCATGGGACAGTACAAAATTACCACAGGCACAGCATGTGCAAATAAATGCATTCCAAGACGCATTCCCTTAGTGCATGTCACTCCTCTGTACAAGCACATCACTCAGACAAGTGAGAGTGCGACATGTAGTGCTAGCAATTTTATGATTTGTTAAAGGATGGTGGGTGTGTCACCTCTGTGTAGAAGCGGTTGTGCTCATACAATGTCATCTCACCGGTTTTTAACTCTGCTTTTCTGGTGCATTTTCCCACATGACGCGTGGGAATTGCAGGCTTGTCCGACTCGTCTCTCCATGGCAGCATGGCTTCGTGCCGGGCAGGGGCACAACGGATCATTCATACCACACGGGCCATCGCATTATTTGACGCCCATGCTGCCACGGGGGGGGGTGGCCATGAACCTCCTGGATGCGGAGAAAGCGTTCGACCGCGTGGTCTGGAAGTTTATGTGGGATATCCCAGCTGGCAGGGGTTTCGGGAATAAAAGCATAAGAGCCATTAAGCTGATGTATAGTGATCCGGTGGCGAGGGTTACGTTCATTGGCCAGCTATCTGATTAAATATTAATTAGAAGGGGCACCCGCCAAGGTTGCCTGTGCTCCCCAATTTTGTTCTCTTTATACATCGACCCGCTCATCCAGAAAATTCTTGCATCAGAACTGATTATTCCAGTGACGCTTAATGGTCATTCCACTAAACTCTTAGCATATGCAGATGATTTGACATTAATAACAACGGATCCTCATCAATCTATGATAGAGCTGTGTCAACTGGCCAAGAAATTTGGGCGGCGATCTGGGTATTGCTTGAACGAAGAAAAAACTCAGATAATTTGCACGAAAAATATCAATAAGACAGACCAAAGATTTGTAGATTCAGCTGTGTATCTGGGGATAAGGGTGAATGCCAATGTTGATGGGATTGTTAAAGACAACTATTTACCCCTGATACATTCTATTGAAACCGAGCTGAAAAGAATCGATGTGTTACATTTATCACTGACTAGCAGCCCGTCCCGACGTTGTCCGGGGATGGCCGATGTTCAGTGTTGCCTTTACTTTTTGTTTGCGTAGTAATGTGTGTTTAATTCATCTGCAGGTTTTCATTGAGCCACACCTAGTTTTGTTTTGATGTCCTTGTTGAGAGTGTCCCCCCTGTGTGCGAATGTTGTTGTTTCCCAAATGTTGTAATTTGCGCCGCAAGTGCAGCAAGTGTTACAGTGGTCGCTCAGATGTTTTGGCCTGAAATTGCTTGTTTGTGAAAGGAGCTTTCCTTGTTTTCGATCCCTTTACTATTGTCTTTTTTTTTTTTTTATCGGCGCAAGTACTGGAAGTGTTCCACTGATAAAGCAGAGTGTTTGAAATTCGGAAGTGTTTGTGTAAGTTTTAAATTTTGTCCGCAGCATACGTAATTATTCGGAGCCTTGTGAGTAAAGTCTTGTTCATGTTCAGTCGATTGGCTTTCTTGTCAAAGAAATGGGCGCCTATTTGTTTACGTTCCTCCCCCTGTGACAACGTATTGTATTGATACGTTTTGTATCGCAACTGGTGTGTGTGTTAATCATTGAGTGTCGTGATTGGTGGGCTGTGCGAAGCAACACGAATGATAGGCGTCCCTTTTTGTAAGCCTGCCCCCTGTGGCACTGTATTATTATGGAAGGCGCTCCCCTTTTTGGATGTCATCCCACAAAGGCGTTAATGTTTGAAGGGTAACGCCGACGAATGCGCGAATGTCGAGGCGAGGGATAGGCGGCCCTTTGCAAATGCACGGGATGCACAGTTAAGTGTGTGCCTTGCACAGTGAAATCATTGAAATCGCATTTGCGCTATGCACATTGAAGTGTGTGGTGAAGTGTGTGCTTTGCACAGTGAAATCCGTGAAATCGTTTGGCATATGTTTGTTTGTACTTTGGGCCATGCCCCTGTAAACACCCACATCTTTTGTTTGACACGCCCCTCTAAACGCCCACATCTTTTCTTTGACATTTCCACGCTAACGCCCACAAGGGACTACTTTCCCACTTTTGGCGTTTTTGCTTTTTTAATGTATATGGTGTCCACATCTATAGCCTATGTCCTTCTGCTACATCTCCCCTTTCAAATTGTGTATTGGGTGTAGTGATTAGTGCAGTACTTTTTGAGTTTACCTGGCTCAAAGGTTTGTGTTCTCTCTTTATAATAGTAGTATAGATTGGGAGGGTGAATGTTTTAAAAATGACTATGTTTCCAAAGGTTTTGTATTTATTTCGGGCCATTCCACTGTTGCTAAAGAAAGGGTGATCAGAAAATTTGAATCAGTATTTTCACAGTTCATCTGGCAATATGGCAAAACCAGAAGATCGATTACCCGTATGTCTTTACCATTGGCGAGGGGAGGCTTGGCTATGCCGAACCTTAGGCTGTATCATTGGACATGTTTATTGGTACAAATGAATATATTGTTTCAATTTGATCCTGCAGCACTAGAAAGCCAGCCGGATAATCAGGCACTCCCCTCAATCTTTGAGCTTCTAGTGGGAAGAAAGGCTACTAGATTATTAACACGTGAAGTGGACCATAGGTATTATAAGAGAGCAAGATATAAAATCCTAGAAGGGGTGTTGGGGACAAGGAAGGCAGTCAGGAAATTTTTGAATATTCCAAAAATAAATGACATTACTGATCTTTGGAATTCTAACGTCTTACCCCAGCTAGGCCAAAATAGAGACAGTCATCTCTGGAAGGGGCGGGGGGTAAAGTGCTTGGGGGATATTATGGTTGGAGCTGATATCCTGGGCTTTGACATTTTGCAGCAGAAATTTGGTATTCCACCCAGCCAGTGGCTGTTATACAATCAAATTGTCCAGACAGTGTGGGCACTCAGTATTCAACACAAGATACCTCCTCCAACAGACACCAACAAATCAGGCAGACCTGGAGTGGAGTTGCTCAAAGGGTCAAACTCTTACTCAAAAGAAGTGTATCCTTAACACTAATCACAGGTCATGGTGTAAACATATACTAAGGTCTTATCTCATTCTCACCCATAGGAAAGAATGTGTGAAGCCAAAAAACGTGTGGAAACAATAAGAGAGCGCCTCATGGTAGTAACACCCGAGGGGGTTGGTTGGGGTGGTTCCAATTAAAAATGGTTTAAATTATACCATGCTTGAATGATGCCGACATGTTTCATTGCTGTGATTTCAGCAAATTCATCAGGGCAAAGATGGGGTTTTGTAAATTCGGATTTCTGTTATTCTCAGTTTTCATATAACAATAAAAACAACACACGTAAACATCACAGCGGGAAGATGGTAGGTGTGAACAAATTATAACTGCTGCAATTTTGAACACAAGTACACACACAAAACACATCACACAGGACATCACCTGCAGCAACAGAATAAAGCCAATACAGTTAGCAAGCGGTTTCCATTTTTAATAGCATTGGCCATCCCCTTCCACGCTGGTCATTGCAGGGGTTCTAGGTGCACTCACTGATATGTTGGTCACTTTTAGGAGACAGAAGAGGTGTTGATAAGATTACGTATTTACACAGCACTTTTTTGTTAGTTTGTATGTACACATTTATTATCCTTTGGGTGTTCTTTTCTGTTGTCTCTTTGTTTGGTTTGTCACGACAAGGAGAGAGCGACCAATGATGAGAAGTGGGTAAACTGACAATACCAGGTCAGGAACCCCCCCGGGTGTTACTACCGTGAGGCGCTCTCTTTTTGTTTCCACACGTTTTTTGGCTTCACACATTCTTTCCTATGGGTGAGAATGAGATAAGACCTTAGTATATGTTTACACCATGACCTGTGGATTAGTGTTAAGGATACACTTCTTTTGAGTAAGAGTTTGACACTTTGAGCAACTCCCCTCCAGGTCTGCCTGATTTGTTGGTGTCTGTTGGAGGAGGTATCTTGTGTTGAATACTGATTGAGTGGGGGGCCACCTCCTCCTTCTAGGTACCTTCCCCCTTGAGCTCCTTTTGTTGTTCATAAGTGTGGGCACTCTGGCCAAGGATTTCTCTCCCTGCGGAGAACCCAATGGATGCATATCTAAGAAAAGGGGGTAGGAAAATTAAAATAGGGTATAATTTTTTACAACAAGGTCTCGAGGATGATCTGGAAAAAACTGAAGCCACCTTGTCCCAGAAGTTAGGCGATCCAGATGTTGACCTGGATCTGGCCCTACTTATGAATAAGAAAATCTTCTGATCCTCAAATCTAAAGGCCCAGCATTATAAGACTCTGTATAACTTATACTACACCCCTGCAAAATTATTTGCGTGGGGTGTAAGGGAAGATGACAGATGCCCCAGATGTAATACGGGTCCGACAGATTTACTCCATATGTTTTATCATTGCCCTAATCTGGCTCCAACTTTAAAGGAAATTCAGGTGTTTTTGGAGGGGCTGCTAGATCAAAACATCGATCTATCCCCTACCTTGCTTTTGCTAGGTACTGATGGTAAACTAAAAGCGGCAAGAAATGCTGAAGCCCTGGTCTTTATCTCAGTGGCAGTGTTACGCATACTTATCTCTGCTGGTTGGAAGGATACCACCGTCCCCACTTTTCAGATGTGGCTCACAAGATTATTGGGAATGCATCATATAGAGGCGTGTTTATATGAATTGAAGGAAAGAAGCTGCAGGAAATGGGAAGAAACATCTGGGCCCCTCTCAGAAGATGGAGGGAATCTAGGCGCTGAACTTTTAAGAACCTTCCAGAATAAATTATTTATTTCCTGCCCGAGTTGTGCTGATATGCATTTTTAATCTTGTGAAGCCTTGAGTTGTTTTATTAATGCTATTAACTGATGCTTTTATCCCATTCGAGCTATTTTGATATGAAGTATATTAGACATGTGTTCTCTAATTGTTGCTATTGATTGATGATGATGTATTTATTCTTAACCTGCTTCTTCTATATTTATGTACTGCAAACTGCACCTTAACTTCTCAATAAATATATTTTTTTTTAAAAAGGGAATTGCGGGCCTGTCGCTGGTTATTGCTGATTTTTGTATTGCGATTCAGAAAAGGGGGTGGTGATGAACAGAGTGTCTGAATTAAGCAGACCACTCTTACCCAGTCCAAAGATCAGGGCTTGATCCATCACCGTTTTTTAGCTCACTGCACCATCCCAGCTCAGAACTTGGCTATATGCAAATTAGTCTGACCCTGGCCCAGTGCATCATGGCAACAGGGCAGACCAAACTACCAAGCCAATTCTTATACTGGGAAGGAAACAAGCTACCGGGGACCGGTTCTGGCATTTCAGCCGTCTTCGGCCCGGCTTGCCTGAATCCTGATGGTGCAATGAGCTAGGGACTCACATCTGAGTATACCCTTCCATGCTTATGGTGGACAAAAATGATTCAGAAAAGGGGGTGGTGATGAACAGAGTGTCTGAATTAAGCAGACCACTCTTACCCAGTCCAAAGATCAGGGCTTGATCCATCACAGTTGTTTAGCTCACTGCACCATCCCAGCTTAGAACTTGGCTATATGCAAATTAGTCTGACCCTGGCCCAGTGCATCATGGGAACAGGGCAGACCAAACTACCAAGCCAATTCTTATACTGGGAAGGAAACAAGCTACCGGGGACCGGTTTCTGGCATTTCAGCCGTCTTCGGCCCAGCTTGCCTGAATCCTGATGGTGCAATGAGCTAGGGACTCACATCTGAGTATACACTTCCACGCTTATGGTGGACAAAAATGATTCAGAAAAGGGGGTGGTGATGAATAGAGTGTCTGAATTAAGCAGACCACTCTTACCCAGTCCAAAGATCAGGGCTTGATCCATCACCGTTTTTTAGCTCACTGCACCATCCCAGCTCAGAACTTGGCTATATGCAAATTAGTCTGACCCTGGCCCAGTGCATCATGGGAACAGGGCAGACCAAACTACCATGCCAATTCTTATACTGGGAAGGAAACAAGCTACCGGGGACCGGTTTCTGGTATTTCAGCCGTCTTCGGCCCGGCTTGCCTGAATCCTGATGGTGCAATGAGCTAGGGACTCACATCTGAGTATACCCTGCCACGCTTATGGTGGACAAAAATGATTCAGAAAAGGGGGTGGTGATGAACAGAGTGTCTGAATTAAGCAGACCACTCTTACCCAGTCCAAAGATCAGGGCTTGATCCTTCACCGTTTTTTAGCTCACTGCACCATCCCAGCTCAGAACTTGGCTATATGCAAATTAGTCTGACCGTGGCCCAGTGCATCATGGGAACAGGGCAGACCAAACTACCAAGCCAAGTCTTATACTGGGAAGGAAACAAGCTACCGGGGATTGGCCTCATCGCGACTTTTTTTGCTTTTCTGTTTCGCATTTTTGCAGCGTTGCGTTGACTTTTTCACGGACATTTCACGCGTTATTGTGAGCCTATTGCATGGTGCAGCCATGTTGAGAATACAACGTTAACACAGCGTTATTTTCACGCAATAGACTGCAATGTGAAGAGTTGCTTTAAGCTAATTTTGCAGTAATTATCACACACATTTGAGAATATCCCCATAAAGTCTTGCCTAAAAATGAATCTGTGAGATAGTAGGTAACACATTACTTCTGCAGGCCTTAACAGGGTGCAATAACAATTCATCCTTAAAGGCCTATGTGCTTTCCCAGGTGTGTTTAATAATAAATAAATCAGGCCTATAACCTATGTCAGAACTTTTCATAAGAGATATATCAGACATATGGCATATGAAATAACTGTTCCCATTGAACCAATCAGGTCCATAGCATTTGTCATTGGCTCATCACTGTATTAGAGGCAGTCTAACTGTACTGTGCGTGAAATTTACTACAAGCCAGACGTCAGTAAAATTAAAAATATATACAAAGTTAAAGATGTCTAGAAAAGTTTAAAAATCCCTCCTAAGATGGCCCAACAAGCATTATGTTAGTGCAAATCTTCTTTGCCCACAGTTTATTCGAGTAAGTCACGCATACCAAAACCCTTGACTATTACAGTAGTCTGTGAAATTCCATTTAAGTACTATAAAAATCGCCAGCATAGGCCTATTGGCTTTAAAAAAAGCTTTTCACAATAATCAAGCTAGGCCTACTGCCTTTGTCATATCTTTTTATAATAAACAGAACAGACATAACTTTTCCCATTAAATGAATTAGATCTATGGTCATTTCACTTGGCTTCACACCATAACCCGTACAGTGCTCAACACCTAATAACTAGTGTGCATAAAGTTATACAATTACATGCACTTTAAACTTGCATAATATGGCCTCCGTGTCATGCCATAAAATTTAGATTTTTCACAGCCTGCTGGGCAGAAAATCTGGATTTTATTAAGGGCACGGAGGCTAATATTATCCCACCTCTTTTTTCTTAAACCCTCCCAATTGACTGTTTTTACAACATTTACTTTTTTCTTTCAGAATAATTTGTTCTGGATTTTCTTGGTTATGAAGTTTGGATCTTCAACCTTTTATCTTCAAGTTTATCTCACGTTGATCTTTCTTCGCAGTTTGGACAAAGAAGGATGAGAGATGGTTTCTAAGGAACTTTATTCTTACTCAGAATGTTCATTGAAGTTCTGTATTCTTCAATTGTTGATACTGAGCTGTGGTAATAAAGGAGATTTGCATAATATTAGCCTCTGTATCCTTAATAAAATCCAGATTTTCTGCCCAGCAGGCTGTGAAAAATCTAAATTCTCTCTCACAGTAGTTAATTTCATTAGAAATCAGAAACACCACTGCAAGGGATTCTGGTACTTGGAGTTTTCCTAAGCATTTGCAGACTACAAGCAGGGCCACTGGAATTATGCAATTTTACAGTTGTACCATTTCCTGAATATTTATGGACTTTTTGCATTTACCACATATTCCATCATCTGCTGCCTAATCCTTAGAGTTTAGCAAAAGAAATTGTTTCTAGCTCAAACAGATAATAAGATACAAAAAATTCTACGACGCACGTTGTCACACAGCAGAGGGACTTTTTCAAAGGTTGACTGGTCCTCTTCTGTTGTTTATTGCTGTATTTGGGTGTTGAATTAGTACTGATAAGGTGATCCCTTTTTCAAGCACATGTGCTAAAATGCCAAAATAAGGAAGCAATACTATCATGAAACGTGCTGCACAGGGCCGGAATGGGAACCTCAACCGGCCCTGGCAAAGTGCTCGGCCGCCCCCCCACTCGAGGGGGGGTTGGAGGTGGCGCCGAGCTCTTTGCCGGGACCGGTTTTCGGCCAATTTTGGTACAGGGCCAATTTTGCAGGTATGCTGCAAAAACGGCCCAGTAACAAAAACAGCCCCCAGGGGCCCAAAACCGGCCCCAACCCGCGTGGTGCACCAGGGTATTGTCCGATGCCTGCTATGGCCAGTCCGGCCCTGGTGCTGCATTGTGCAGCATAATTTGCCTTTTATTGCCGCACAATTTAGTCAGCCATGACACATTATTTGGTCTTCCTTGACCACAATTCCAGTTGCTCTAACTATAAGAAAATAATAATGTGGTACTCTTCTTTGTAACCTATTTGTTAGTTTGGATAGAAGGCCATGAAAACAGAATTACCTAAGCAATAGGACTGTGAGGATTACTTTTATTGATTATTTTTTAAACTATGAAAATCAGTAGCAGTGAAAATCAGAGTACTTTTATTTCACACATTAACTTAGGAGCTATTAGATGATACTTTGCATACTTGGTACCAGGCGCCACTGCACCTCCTGCACAATTTCTATTCATGTTGCTCTTTAAAACAAGAGAACTTTGAGCAATGAAAATACACAGTCCTGTCAGCTAGTGAGGTTTAAAACTATAACCATCCAAAACTGATGGCTCTTAATAAGTTAGGAAATTTCAGCCCCTGAAATGTACTGGTGGCTGGCACCTGAAAAAGGTGAATGTTTGCCCCAACTTCCAGAGTATATTAATATTTGAGTACTGCCACAATGCCCAATGTATGAATCAGATTGAACTCTTGGGCTGCACTGAAGACTTAGTGACCGCTCTCCTACTGCTTCTGGACTCCCCCTCATTGCAGGTGTTGAAACTTCTCTATTGGCATTTTTAAAGAAAGAAACATGTCTTTAAAAATGCATTTAGCAGCGCAAATTAAACACTACGCCCGCATTTCAAAGGCTAGAATTAAGCACTTTACAAGTACAGAGTAATTCTTTTTGGGGCGCAGTGTTTGAAGGTCTCTGCAAGGAGAGACATGTAAGTGTGCGCACGTGCTCAGGCGCATGGATTTTGAGGGAATAATGGCTACCACAATTTCTTCACAACCTTCACATGAGTATATCATTTTCTAAATTCATGTAACAAAGATCGTTATTATCTTTTTATAAGCTATAGAATCTTTAGTATTAACAGTTTAAATTTCAAGTTTGTTTGTTCAGTATACTTTATTCGGCTGACATAGCCATAAAAGACAGCACAGTAAAAACATGCTGTCAAAACGCGAGCAGTACAAATTGTGCATCATTAATGATCATATTAATGTAATTTCCATTGCAGCAAAAAACAAAAAGAAAGAAATAAAGAGAAAACCAACAGCAATTTAAGCAAAACTAGAAGCATTCACCCAATAAACTACATGCTATCACGTAGGGTTGGATTTATTCCATCCTTCCAGTGTAATACAGGACTCCAGATTGCCTCTCCCAACTTCCTAGCTTTCAAACCTCTAGTAGAATAAATTGATGTCTCATAGCTGCAAACTGCTAAAAGTCAGGCTAACCACATTTGGAAGCTGGGAGGATCAGAATCTTTCCAACGTGCGGATAGAATTATTCTTAGTATTGCTGTACCGATAAATAAAAGTCTTTTTTCCCTTCTTGACAGCTTTAGAGAACTATCATAGCCCATTAAATATAAACAATCTGATTCGGGGAGTCTGTGGCTGAATAGTGCCTCCCAGTAATCTGATATCATGCTTTTAATTGAATCAAGCTTGCAACAACTACTAAACATATGAATACTGTCTGCAGGCCCAACTGCACATCTGGGACAAAGATCGTTTTCTCGTTTCCCCCAAGCATATAACTTAGCCGGGGTGTAGTACAGACTAAACAAGGTTTTGTATAACTGGGCTTAGAGGTTGCTAGACATGAGAAGACAGTTTGACAGCTCAATACATTTATACAAATCAACATTTGGATTCTCAAACTTCCCTGCCCACATTACTTCGGTTTTCTCAAGATCATCCTGAATTTTAGTCATAAAAATATCATACAGGGTGCCAATTCTGATCTTGGGTCTGCCCATTAGCTCAAGCAGTTCGATATTTGACAAGTCCACTGATGATACATTAGCCTTAAGTTTAGTAAACAATTGAACATATTTAAGATAGTCTCCATTAAGTAAATTATATTTTGTTTTCAAATCAGAAAAGATAGTTTCAAAACCCTTAAACAAAAAATCATGGACCGTTAGGATACCAAGGAGTTTCTTTTTTTTGCTATAGAATCAAAAACCCCTGCTAGATGTGAGAGTCGAATGCCACAGAGGTGTATATCTATTAATCTTACTGATATGCATATGTTTATAAATCTTATTCCAGACTTTAAGGGCACTGATTATAGTTGTGTATTGGCAATTGTTTCTATAGTAAGAGGAATCTGTATATCGCAGGAACAAGCCTTCCGCATTACTCCCAAGGAGAAGCTCATATATTGATGGTATCGGTTTAATTTCCCTATTATCAATGACACATTTTGGTTTGATCAAAAGAGCAAAAATCTGTAAGAAGGCGGCCCAGTGATACATAGTAGTGTTGGGGATGGCTAGCCCTCCTTTATCTAAAGGTAAAGACAACAATTTATGTGACCTCCTGATTTTACCGTGCTGCCAGATAAATTTGGACATAAGAGAATTTAACAGTTTTAGAGTCTTATCATCAATGGCTAGGGGGATGGCCCGGAACAGATATAGAAACCTAGGTAGCACGTTCATTTTTAAAAAGTTGGCTCTGCCAATAATTGAGAGATGAAGACTATTCACTCGATCTAGGTCAGATTTAATTCTGCCCAGGAGAGGATCATAATTTATTTTAATAATGCTTTTGATATCTGGACTGATCACAACTTCCAGATATGTAGCTTTATTAATTACCCTAGGATCGATACAATCTACATTGTCAGTACGTACTATTACTGTTTTCCCTTTATTGAGAGAATACCCCGAGTAGTTGCCATACTCGGAGGTCAAATTTTCTATAGTAATGATAGCATCGGAAGGATCAGGAGTGACAACAGCTATGTCGTCTGCATATGCTAGCACTTTCGTTTTATATTGACCGCATACCACTGGCTTAATTAAATGACTCTCTAAGAGTTTTAGAATTAAGGGGTTAATATAAAGTGCAAATAAAAGGGGTGAACAAGGACAGCCCTGTCTAGTGCCCCTATAAATATTTATATAACCGGAGTCATACCCTAGTACCTGGATCCTAGCTTTGGGAGATTAATACATAGATGTAATTGATTTTAAAAATTTAGGGCCGAAATTGAGACACGACATGACCGCCCATAAAAATGTCCAAGAGACGCGGTCAAAGGCTTTTTCTGCATCCAATAGGATCATTGACATCTGGCCCCCCGTAACAGACATGGCGTCGAACAAAGTAATAACCCTATTAACATGGTCAGTAGTCCCTTTCCCTGGGACGAAGCCATGCTGCCACGGGGAGACCAGATGTTCAACGACTCTGCTCAGTCTGGCGGCCATCACTTTAGCGTATAATTTGGAGTCCGAATTGAATAATGATATTGGACGATAGGAAGTAAAAAGTTCCGGAGGTTTACCTTTCTTTGGGAATACAACAATATTGGCTTCATTCCAGGATTCAGGAGGAATCCCATTATATTGAATACCTAAGAATAGATTGTGGAGAAGCGGCCGAAGCTAGTGAGTCAGTATTTTATATAAATCAATTGGGATTTTATCAGGGCCGGCAGCCTTACCGGAAGAAAGTGCCGATAAAGCAGCCAGCACCTCTTCTATTGTAATTTCTTTTTCTAGATCTCTACGAGAGAAGTCATCAAGACGCTTTTCCTCCTCTGGGGAGTTGAGTAAATTGGGTAAGTAAATAGCAGAATCCCTTTCAGAATATGCTACGTCCTCAGTATATAATTTCTGATAGTATTGTTGAAATTGCTTAGCAATATCCTCCGTTTGGGTATATATCTGACCACTATCATGAATAGAGGTGATATTTTTAGTGACGTTCTTCTGGCGTGTACGTAGTGCTAACTGTCTACCAACTTTTTCTCCACTCTCATAAACGTCCTTTCTATCAGGTAGATTCATCAAAGACCCGTTTTGCGAGTCTGTAATAGCGAATCATAAGGAATCGCTATTACAGACTCGCAAAACGGGATTCATGTAGGAATCACAAAATTAAATGCAATTCCTACACATTCCTTATTTGCGATTAGCAAATTGCTAATTGCAAATAAGGAATAACTCCCCATTCATTCCTATGGGCCTTTTGGCCCATAGGAATGAATGGGGAGTTATTCCTTATTTGCGATTAGCAATTTGCTAATCGCAAATAAGATAGCGATTTAAAGGGTGCCAGGGGTGTCCAAAGGACACCCTGTAGCACCCCTTAAATGCAAATTCAAACAGGTGTTGCGCACACACATGTCCAAAGGACATGTGTGTGTGTAACATGCACAAGAAAAAAATTCACTAAAGTGCTTTTTACTCTATTTTCGCAATTTACCACGAAGTCAGATTTCGTGGTAAATTGCGACCAAATATTGCGAATTCGCAATTTCAAATTGGGTGATGAATTGCATTTAAGGAATCTCTATTAGAGATTCCTTAAATCCAATTCCTCGCAAATATGCGATTTCGCAAATATCGATTTTTGCATTTGGGATGATGAATCCCAAATGCAAAAATCGCACTCGCAAAGGGCCAGATTCTCAGAATCTGGCCCTTTGCGAGCGCAATTTTGTTTCATGAATCGGGCTGTATGTGTTCTGTAGGTTTGGGCCACACTCTGACTAAGACTGTGATTAAGATCAGTTTTTAGTGCTATCACCTGATACATCTCATGCTTCGCATCACAGCCTCGTGAAATTTGTATAATATGTTTTTCTTCTGCTTTCACTAGGGCTTGCATCTTTAAATTATATTCGTTAAACTGCTGTTTCCTAGCATGATTTTGAAAACGAATAGTTTTGCCTCTGAGGGATGCTTTAAAACTGTCCCAGACTATATTCCTCGGTGCACTAAAATGGTTGACCTCAAAAAATTGAGTCGTCCAGTGTTTGATATGAGTAATGTATTGACTATTCACCAACAATTTGCGATGAAATGTCCAAGGCCTGCGTTGACTAGCGGGGTCAGGCGTTTTTGTTATCAAAATAAGCGGATTGTGGTCCGAAATAATCCTTGGGTGTTTGCTGATTGAAGATTGTGCGAGAAGATCATGTGAAACAAAGAAATAGTCAATCCTAACATGTTTCTGATGAGGATTCGAAAAGTATATATACCCTGGATCATCTTTGTTTGAATGATTCCAAAAGTCAACTAGACCTAAGCTATTAGCCACTCTGGTGAGTGCTTTGAACACCTTAGGTTTGCGGCCTACATATTTCTGTTGTAGGGGAGTTATGGCTGATTGTACCTTAAGGGAGATATTAAAATCCCCACAAATGAGGAGTGGACCCTGCCAGGTCGGGAGCTCTGTTTCTAGAAATTCAAAGATAGCTGGTACATCTTGATTAGAGCCATAAATGGTACAGATTGTAATTCCCAGGGCTAATTTAACCACCGCCCACCTACCATGAGAATCTGATAATTGCCGGACAGCCGCCCCGAGATAGGTTTTTGCCATAATCGCCACACCCCTTATATTTGAGGTTTGAGTTGAACTTGCTGCTAATAAATTATACCCCCTCAGTTTGTACAGAGTTCTTTTCTCCCAGGGTATATGCATCTCCTGGAGACACAGGATATCAACTGGATTTAAACAAATTAATTCTGCCAGGAGCTGTCGTTTATTAGCAGTCAGTAACCCCCCTACATTCAATATTTGAATAGTTAGCTTACCCATTATCATAACTGAAGATTGGCCAACGTATATTACCAAAACAAATTTGAATATAGTTAATATGCAACGGTAACTTATTTTTTTTTTAACTTATTTTATTATAATTCATAGATACTGTGTTTCCTTTTAACTTGCCTGGTTCTTTTTTTGATTTAACTGCTCCCCCCCTCCAACCCCCACCCCTCCCTGCCACCCTTGAACAACCCTCCCCCAGAGCACCCTCCCCCCAACCAAAGGCATTCAGACTCTACCAGAGTCTGGGTGATGAGAAGCAGAGCTACACCTGAGCTACCTGCTTAAATTTACAATATACATATAATCACCACAGGATCACCAACCACAAGAACAAGAGTGAGTAATACTGAGAAAAAAAAGAAAAAAAACAACCACAGAGTTATAGATAGCCTTGAAATCTAGTTACTGCATCTAGTCTAAGTAAGCCTTGGCTTGGATCTCTGAGGTAAAAAATGTAGTCTGTCCTGCTCGCACAACTTTTAGTTTAGCTGGATTATTCAGAAAGGCTTGAGCTCCTTTATCCTGAAAGGGCTTAATCAATGAGCGTAGGCACCATCGCCGCTCAACTTTTGCATGACAGAAGTCAGGCCTTGTAAAAAAAGAGCAATCATTAAACTTCAGCTTACGATCAGGCCTAGCTTTCTCTACGACTATCTGCCTCAACAAAAAATTTCCAAAATACACTAGAACGGCTCGTGGATATACACCGGGTTTAGTGGGTGGTTTAAAAGGAATCTGATGTGCTCGCTGTATTTCCACATCCCAGTTCCAATCATTTAATTCAGGCATTGAGTCTCTAAACATTTTCACTACGAAAGTACGGATATTCTCGCCCTCGATATTTTCAGGAATTCCTAAAATGCGTAGGTTACTGCGACGTTGCCGATTCTCAAAGTCTTCGAGTTTCCATTTCATATCCATTAATTCAGCTTCTTGCAACTTAATTTTTTCTGTATTACCCATTACTTCATTCTCATTGAGGAGCACTCTTGACTCAATCTCAGTCAATCTCTCCAAATACAGTGCAGGTCTTAGTGAGCTTTCTGACTACCCCTTGAACTTTTTTTAGGGCAGCTCTAGATCTTTTACTGTCAAGGGTAGTCTCCTCCCTATGGGCTGCGATAGCTTGCAGAATGGTCTCCACTGCTGCTGATGAAAACTCGCATGTATTGGGGAGCTCAGACTCTTGTGTGGGGGAAAGAGACAGCTTCGGAGGGGGAAGATCCTCCTCAGTACAACTTTGCAGCGGTCTAGAGCTAGAGTTTGGTTTGGTACGTACTGTATTGGTCTTTAAATTTTTTGGTTGCTACCTTCCGAGGAGCTGCATATATATTCCGACCCCTGCACTTCCTCAGAATCAGATAAAAGCTCCAAATCAGACTCGGTCTCAGGTTCTAAAGAGCCCTCTGTTTCTAGCTCTACCCCCGCTTCATCAGAAAAAGAATAGAATTCAGAAGGTTCTTTATCCCCATCTGCCATAGTTCGTATTTCCAGCGCCATGTTTATTGGTAACTCGGGTTCTGAAATAGCGGGGGGCAAGGTGGATTTTAAGGCAATATTTGATGGACTAGTAGTACAGAGTTCTGGGATCATCATGGTACTGGTCGGCGCTTGCTCCAAAATAAGGGTGTTCAAATCGCCAATTTGACCCCCGGCTTGTCCCCCAGCTTGAACCTCTATTTCATCTTGCACTTCGACTCCAAGTACGTTTGCACTTTCGCCTGAGAAAGACATACAAAGCCCCGCTGTATCGCACTCATTCAGTTCAGCATTTTGAATACCATTAGGAGCTACGCTTATACTCTTACTGGCCTCGTTGGAGTCACTAGGCTCTATCATCATCCCGCTACTCAAAGTATTTACAGTTGGCAGAGTCAAAGGTGGTGGGGTAGAGAGCTCAACGGTCGATGAAGTCTGTGAAGGATGAATATCAATCTCGGGCTCAGTCAGGATCATTGAGCCAAGCTGATTTCTGTTTTTAGTGCCTTGTTTTTGCATTAACAGATCCATTACTGAGCCACCAGAAGAGGGCAGTGATTGGGGATCCATTTTCCTTCTGACAGCGAGTGCCTCTTGCCTTGGAGAGCATTCAGTTGTCGGGGGTTTCTTTGTTTTTCCTCTGCGCTTCCCTGTCGGAGTGGATGCACTCTCGGATCCGGCTCCATCTCTCTGCATCCGGTCCGTCTCTTCCCGAATTGTTCGTGCTGATTTTGCGAGTCTCGCTCGAGCTGCAGCGGATGACATCGCTGATGCCGTTTTCGGGGGCATACCGGTGGGCTCCGCTAGGCAGTCGATAACTGAACTGATGCGGCTCAACAATTGCAGCGCTTCACTGCACACCTCTGGATCCGCCCGAGTCACAACTTTCGGCTCGGGAGTAGAGCAATGTTCCCGCAGCTGTAACGCCTGATCCAAACCCAATGAGCAGGGAGCACACTGAGCACGCCACAAACTCCCGAGCAGGACGGCACACAGAGTTTTCAGGACTGCGTGACCAAGGCAGACGAGTGCCGCCCGCTGCTGCACTCCTGCGGCACAAGACTCACAGAGCGGTAAATCTTTAAAGTCGCTTAGCATTGTTTGAAAACGATGCTCCGTTCTTTTTTTTTCCCCCTTCACCCCGAAATAGCTTTGACGACCTTGAAATGGTTGTACGTTAAAGCTTGAATAGTTAGTAGTTACATTGAATCATAGATGGCAGTCAATCCATTAATGCATCCTACGCATAAGGAGGTGATCCCTTAGTTTCCAGTCGGCCATCGGAGCTCAGGTGAGCTGCTGCTACGCGGTCCGAGTCAGACCGCCATCTTGCCTCTCAGCCGGTTTTCTTCTGATCTCTGCCAAAAATTCAATGTAGCTTGCAGCCCTTGGTAACTCCAAGCAGTAAGTTGGCATTTTTTTCCTTACAGCCTGGATAATGGCTAATGGTGGAAGTGGAAGGAGGAAGTGCTGGAACTGTGGGCCAACCATTGCATTAAAGGCTGACAAAATGGGGTGTAAAGATGGCCCTCCACATTTCCCCTTGAACAGTTTTAAGCCCCATTCTGAAGATTGTGCTGATGATTTTAATGATTCTATGTGGTCCTACCACTTTAATTTGGTATGGAACCACATACCCAAATATTTATATTTGCCCATAACCTTAACTTTGACCTCTCCCAGATGCCACTTAAAAAAACCCTTTCCTTTCCACAGCAACAATCATTTAGTCTTGTTCAATTAATCGTAAAACATTTCTTTAAACTATTTATTTTGCAGACCCATATCTGTCATGTCCACTATCACCTGATGATCGGCATATAGCCGACATGCGTAGGGCATAGACCATCAGTTTTACGTAACATATTTGGTAAGTCCGAAAGGAATATTGAGAACAATAGGGGGGCCAGGACGCAGCCCTGTTGTAGACCATTCTTTATCTGCACTTTCTTTGACGGGGTCCCATGGGTATTTGAGGTTACCAGGGCCTAATGCAGTTTCTGGATTAGTGAGAGTAACCCTTTGCTGATTGCCAGCCACCCCAGCATCCCCCACAATAGCTTACGATCAACCATATCAAAGGCGGCCTGGAAATCAACAAACCTAGCAAAACAATCTGCCTCGCAGGTCACTTGCTTTTTTGCCATTGCCCAAAGACTAAGGCAATACTCTATTGTTCAGGGGCCCGCATTAAAGCCTCCTTGCTCTATCGTAATTAGGTTATTTTGCTCTACCCAGGCCTTCATTGTGCCTAACACACATCCAATATACTAATTAGGCAATAATTATTGGGCTGTGTGGCATCATATTTTGTTTTATATTGGTCTGAATATTGCCCCTTTCCAACTCTCTGGAAGTTTCCCAGAAGTCAAGACTTTTTGGGAAATTACATTAAGTTAACTTGCCCACCAATCCACATTTTTTTAAATATAATTGACGGTAGGTTATCTGGGCCTGCTGGTTTGGTTAGCTTCAGGGATTGGATTTTTTTTTTTCTGGAAGGAGGAGTGCAGGTCTATTTCTACACCAACCTTAGTTGTGTTCATTTCAAGTTCATATCAAGCATTTTCACAGTTTTGCAATATTTTTGCTGCATGATGTATTCTATTTATAGCATTAGAACCACTAGGCCATTTCAATATTAGCACATTATTTAATCAGTAAATGTCAATGAACAACTGTACTTCTACTACACTTGTGTCAGGTTCATCCGTTTCTATGTTTAACATGTAAAAGGTGCACTTTAAGCTTTTCATCCATCCAGCCGTCCATCACCACCCCCTTTTGTACCGCTTTTGACCACCATAAGTGTGGCAGGGTATGCTCAGATGTGAGTCCCTTGCTCACTTTGCCACTGGATTCAAGCAAGCCGGGCTGAAGACGGCTGGAATGCCAGAAACCGGTCCTCTGAAGCTTGTTTCCGGTCCAGGGAAGACATGGCTTGGCAGTTCGGGCTGGACTGTTCCCATGAGGCACAGGGTCAGACTGATTTGCATGAAGCCGTGTCTGAACTGGGGTGGCAGAGTGGGCTAAAGAACGCTGATGGATTAAACCCAGATCTTTTGACTGGGTGTGAGTGTTTGATTGATTCAGATGCTCCGTCCATCACCACCCCCTTTTGTACCGCTTAAAGCTTTTCATGTCTTAAATCAGTAAATGTGTTGTGTATTGCGATTTTTAAAACGTGTGCTATTACAGGTGGGCCCGTAGCAGCATTTGTATCTTCTCTAAGAACTTTATATCCCTCATGCACAACATTTCAGGGACCAACTTGCTCCAAAAATATTGAGCTTGAAGTTGCAAGAAGACCTTTTGTTAACAGACAAGTTAATGTTAGCGAAGGAAGTCAAGACCGCTAAAAGATTTGAAGCAAACTCAGAAAGACTGAGGCAATTGTGTCATAATTCTGGAATGCATGATCATGGGCAAAGTATGAATGATTAATGGGATGCCAATTTTACTACCAACCAGATTAGACTCCGAGGCCAAAACCAAATTAATGAGCATTTGTATGAATATTTAGGGGTGGGTTGAATGACTGTGGCACATCAATCAAGAGTTGTCCTGGCATGGACAAATGTGCCACAAGTGTGAAAATAAATGGCACTTTCTAGGAGTGACAGGGAACCCACTGCATGAGCCCAATCAGAGAAGTGTGTTATACGGCAACATCTGAGCAGATTGTGGTACATGTATCTGAAGCTGGACAAGTGAACAAAGATGGTCCATTTTGCGACTTCCTTACACAGCAAATGGCATTAGAAGACCATGCGTCAACTGGAGGGGTTTGAACAGCAATGTGTGGATGGATTGTCACCCATTACCTACCATTGGAGAGATACTGGTGACATTGAAGGGAGCTGCAGTACTCAACACCTTGGACCCGTCATTGCGTCTTATCAAATCACTTTTCACAAACTCTGAAGTTTTAACATCTTTTTTATTCGTCCAAAACAAGCATTGAGGTTCAAATTAATGCCTTTCTGTTTGGCGCCTGCTTTTAAAGTTTTCCAGCCAGCTATACAGCAAATTTTTAATGGCTTAGAAAATGTATCATATCTATAGAAAACATTCTGATGCATAGGATATCTCATAATGAACACAAGACTTCAAGTGTTAATGATGCTGTAAAATACACTCACAATATCCCATGACACCTGTAAAATTGGAAAATAGAATGTGGATCATGTTTGTGACTTCATATCATTCAAGATGCTGTAGCACCGACAGAAGAAATACTGCTGTCTTTGTGGATGCACCCTGTCTCAAGGAAAAATACCAATTAAGATCATTTCTAATTCTGGCGCGTCTCTTAAAGTCGAAGGAAGTTTCCTTATGGCACACCTAAACATCCTACCTACAAGAGAAGTATGTAGGCCAATGGATTGTTAACCTCCATGGTATTAAGGACTCTCTGAATCTCCCAGTGAGTACAAACCTCAAAATATGTCTGTATCCCAGAAGAAACAAGCACTAAAACGTATGATAAAAGAGTGTTCTAGGAAGTGAAGGACAATGCTTATAAAAAGTATTTATGTAACTTAAAAAGGTGATATCTCGTGCCTCTGCATTAGAGCCTGATGATAATGAATTAAATACATCACTGATGTGAGTACCGTGGCGTTGGAACAGGAGAGGCAAATTAAAAACAGTGCAATTGCTTCATGACCATTGAGAGAGACAGACATGAAGTTTCAATTGACTGAATAAGAAGCCTTGGCATACTGGGGGAATGTGAGTCATTATAATAACATAGGCATGATAAGGGTGCCAGGAAAACACAGGTTATAAATGGCAAAATCTTTGCATATTATGGTTTGAGAAACGTATTCTCATGAGTAGATGAAATACAAAGTTTAATTGCTGGTTGTTTAGTTTGAGCTACAAACAGGAACTCAATCTCTTGCTCGTCAAGGTCGCGATGGTATGAGTGGAACCACGTGAGAAGGTACACGTGGATTTCTGGAGGTCCAGAATAGTTAAAAGTTTGGGGCAGAAGATATATTTTTTGTGTAACTTTTTTGCAGAACAATAGACTGTAAAGCATCAAAGTCAACATGGCAGAGGTGATCAAGTATTATCTAAATGTGAGAATCCGCCTTATGAGCTGATAACTGATAATAGGGTTTAGGTGGTTTTATGAGCATACTCAGACATCTGTGTACTTCCATCAGAGAAATCTATTTGTGGAAAAATAGATCTATGTGCTAAACAAGAGTGTAAAATTACCTGTATGTGATTGAACGGACTAGAAGGCGACTGTGGAGAACATGTGGGTATATTGTTCCATGCTTTGAGTGCGCGTTGACAATTCTCTATTTAAAAAGATTCACAGGAGAAAGGCAGGAATGGTGCCGAATTTGTATTGGATGAGGAAAATGATGCAGATGTGTGGTGAGAAGGTGCGGAGAGAGTCCAATAAGCGCAACATTATGAGTTGGCAAATCAGTAAGGTATAAAATGGATAGGAAACCACTGTAGGAATATTACACTGAATTTGGGTTACTAGTTGACTCGCTTGTGAGCTCTGGTCAATCAGCAACCACAGTCCTAGTCAGGGTAATTCACAATCAACCCCAAATTAACCTGTGCTCAGCCTCCTGGCAATTTGGCAAAGAGCAGTCAAGCTTAACTTAGAGGTAATGTGTAAATTATTTGTGCAACACTTCAAACAGTAAAACACCACAAATAAAGATCCCACACCAGGTTAGAAAATAGAGCAAAATATTAAGTCAAACAAGAGTAAAATTACAATAATCCAATCAGTAGAACTAGAGTTAGGAATTTTTTAAAAATACACTGCAACATACGTCCTAAAAGCGTACACCACCAACCACAGCTATTTGGCCATGCTGGTTTGGGTCACAATCAAAAGTTCAGGTTGAACATGATGGAGCACGGTCAGGTACAGTCAAGGACTGTGAGCAAGAATGAGAGAGGTGGAGTGCAGTTGTCTGTAGGGTTGGTGGTAGTACAAGTGGCGTTTCATGTATGCTGGTCCTTGGTTGTTGGAGGGCTTTGTAGGTGTGGCTCAGCATCTTGAATTGGAATCTTTTCTGGACGGGAAGCCAATCAAGTATACTGAGGTGGTGGGGATGTGAGTCTATTTGGGGAGTTCGAGGTTGAGCCTAGCAGCCGAGTTCTGAATAATCTGGAGTTATGTTGTGATTCCTTCGTAGAGTGAGTTGCGATAGTTGAGTCGGCCAGTAACTAGGGCTTGGGTCACAGTTTTTCTGGTGTTGATTGGGAGCCACCTGAAAATCTTTTACAGCTTTCGAAGGGTGTGAAGCAGGTGGAGGAGAAGGAGTTGATCTGGCATTTCATACTGAGATTGCTGTCCATGGTTATGCTGAGGTTGCGGGTGTGGTCTGTTGGTTTGTGTCCGATTTCGGTAGGCTACCAGGTGATGTTCCACGGGGAGGTGTTGTTTCCAGAGATCAGCACTTCAGTCTTGTCCTTGTTCAGCTTCAGGTAGTTATGCTTCATCCAGACACTTTTGCTCCTTGCTGCGTGAGGAGAGCCTTTAGTTGGGAGCAGAGACCTTTAACCAGCAGCTTGCAGCACCCGCTTCGCGGGTGCCGCTTTGCAGGTGCCGCTTCGCCTATCACCACTGGGATGACAAGTATTACACCGGGTCTGGAGGAGCCGTGGGTGCTGTGAGGCCAGTAGAGACCCTAACAGGTTGGAGTGTAGCGCTGCAGGGACTCAATTACCCAGGAGTCCCTGCCTGACCGTATCCACCGGTCCGCGCTCCCTGTCTGCCCCACAGACAGGACACTGAAAATCTTAAATCACCCTGCTTGTAGTTTACCTGCGGGACACTTTTGCTGTTTGCTGCGTGAGGAGAGCCTTTAGTTGGGAGCAGAGACCTTTAACCAGCAGCTTGCACACCCGCTTCGTGGGTGCCGCTTCGCCCATCACCACCGGGAGGACAAGTATTACACCGGGTCTGGAGGAGCCGTGGGCGCTGTGAGGCCAGTAAAGAGCCTGACAGGTTGGAGTGTAGCGCTGCAGGTACTCAATTACCCAGGAGTCCCTGCCTGAACATATCCACTTGGTCCGCGCTCTCTGTCTGCCCCGCCCACAAGACGTCATACATACTACATAGTTGACCCAGACTGCCGCTGCGCGGGAGCGCGCAGTTTCTCCCGGGACAAAGGCGGGACCGTCTGTGGCCGTCCGGGGCGGGCTAGGCTGGGCTGGGCCACCCCCCTTGGCTCATCATCTACACAGGACCACGAAGTAAGACTTTAAGATCCATAAGTAAGGACTTAGTGTTGAAATATATGTACACATCATGACTGATACCCTGATTTCAGGACGAGGATCGCTAACAGGAGGCTCTGTTCAAGGGACCCTGGATGCGTTTATCACAAGGGCAACCTCAATAGTAGAGAAAGAAATTATTCTAGCTGAGCGGCATATATCTCGAGAATGGCAGAGAAAACTTTCATCTCTAGGGATTATTCAGTCAGCTAAGACCCCTACACATGCTAGCACCCGCTCTGAATCGACTAGCGTCATAGGTATCCCTCCTCAGCTACAGAATCTTCCAGCTTCCTTACCGATTCAACGGGATCCCTCTAGCTCTGACACCAGCCAGGGCTCGAAATCTCTTTCCTCGCCGGAAGACTCATTACTTTTAATTTCTAGTAACCAAGCTCTAGAACAATCCACCACCATTAAAAAACCAGGGCCGGCCATCCCCAAGGAAAAGGAAGAGGGGTGGGGCAAAGCAAAAGGGAAGTCGAGTGAATGCTTGCCGAGCTGACAGGATGCCTATTAAACCTATAAGTTCAGAAATAAGAGAACTTATTCAGGGTCAATTTACACCACACCTCGAGAAAGTACTAATAAAAAACCTTGAACAATTAATTAAATCGTTGCTCTTGCCTCTAATTGAGAGGGTTAAACGCATGACCGAGCAAATAGGGTCCATTGTAGATATGGGGATCGCCAACTCAAATCTACTGAAAGAGATGGCAAATAGAAGATATACCCGACAGTATCATAGCCGAAGACAGCGTCTAAGGCCCCTAATAAGGTAACCAATAGAAAGCTCAGCCTAAAGCCCATGTTAAAATCACTACGGGCACACATACAATGAACGCAGATCCTGTGCTCACTAACCCTAGGGAAACATTACAAAAAAGGCGAGTTGGAAAGAAAGATCAGGAGACACAGGGTAACACTCAGAGGCCTGCCCACAAAGATAAACAGATCACAGGGCCTGCTCAGCACATAGACCTCCCACCTGAGGCTGAACCCATTGTTATTGTTCTAACTGGGGTACCGGAGCTGACAGTAGGATCATTCGAAAGTTACCAGACTCTTAAGAACAAGGTCATGCACTGTCTATGAGTTAATACCTCTACCGCCCAATTTAGATGGTGAAATTCTACATGTCAGAAGGCTGGATTGGGTGGGAAAAAGACGGCCATCCCCAAGAAAAGGAAGAGGGGTGGGGCAAAGCAAAAGGGAAGTCGAGTGAATGCTTGCCGAGCTGACAGGATGCCTATTAAGCCTATAAGTTCAGAAATAAGAGAACTTATTCAGGGTCATTTTACACCACACCTCGAGAAAGTACTAATAAAAAACCTTGAACAATTAATTAAATTGTTGCTCTTGCCTCTAATTGAGAGGGTTAAACGCATGACCGAGCAAATAGGGTCCATTGTAGATATGGGGATCGCCAACTCAAATCTACTGAAAGAGATGGCAAATAGAAGATATACCCGACAGTATCATAGCCGAAGACAGCGTCTAAGGCCCCTAATAAGGTAACCAATAGAAAGCTCAGCCTAAAGCCCATGTTAAAATCACTACGGGCACACATACAATGAACGCAGATCCTGTGCTCACTAACCCTAGGGAAACATTACAAAAAAGGCGAGTTGTAAAGAAAGATCAGGAGACACAGGGTAACACTCAGAGGCCTGCCCACAAAGATAAACAGATCACAGGGCCTGCTCAGCACATAGACCTCCCACCTGAGGCTGAACCCTTTGTTATTGTTCTAACTGGGGTACCGGAGCTGACAGTAGGAACATTCGAAAGTTACCAGACTCTTAAGAACAAGGTCATGCACTGGCTAAGAGTTAATACCTCCACCGCCCAATTTAGATGGTGAAATTCTACATGTCAGAAGGCTGGATTGGGTGGGAAAAAGACTGAAGGATGTACCAAGGGATATAATTGTTATAAACTTTAGGGACCGCAGGGTGACAAATCACATCCGAGACTGGTTCCCAGGAGGCTACGAGGGAGGTATATCCACCAGAGACCTAGGTTACTTTTACCCAAAAGCCCTGGTGGGAAACCCCCGGAGATCAGGAAATCAAAACACCCGCACTGATATGCCCCCACGTTTAATATTGCTACCTCAAACTGCTTCTCTTCACTGATGGGGATGGAGGGGGTCGATTGACTGCCATCTGGTAGTGATAAGATTGTGAGGGATTTTGGACTTCTCCCAATCTCAGGTGATAAGAAACCAAGTAAGAAAACCAATAAAACCAATGTAAATAGCATGGTGGAAGGGGCAGTTAATACCGCATATAGTACACATAAAAGCCAACTAGTTATTTCCTGGAATATCGCGGGACTGAGGAATAAAATGGGAGACCGGGAATGGCAAGAGACAATATCTAAATATAACATTTTGTGTTTCCAAGAAACAAGGCTGGTCCATGAGTTACACCTGAGGGGTTATCGAACCTTCAATTCACCAGCCACCCCAAGCAAAAATGGTATAAACTGTAGAAATAAAGGTGGGTTGTGTACTTACATCTTAAACACATCCGACATAACAGTTCTCAAATTTACTTCAGCAGAGTATTATCAAATTATACTAGTGAGCTGGCCGGGATTAAAAAAGCTAGCTATCATACATTTTTATATGAATGTCCATGCTCCCTTATGGGATGGCATTATTTTTAACCTGCAAAGGCATATAAAAACACTAGAGGAATCAGGTGGTGGAGATTTGATTCTGCTGTGGCTGGGCGATTTTAATAGTTTCATCTGCACCAGTAATAGTACAGGTATATGCCCTCTGAGGGATAATAGAGCAGAAGCATTGACCCATTTCATTCACTCAGGGATAGGGGACTTGTCAAATACCTTGATTTAAGAGTTTTATATGGGTTTCATTAATGAACTTTGTACCCCAATGGCGGTTTTTGCACCAACTTTTAATGGAAGAGGGGTAAACTCGACAATTGACTTTACCCTTCTGTCCCGCAGGTACAGGCTATTAGTGCGATCCTGGGAGACACTAGATCTTGCATTTAGTGACCATTATCCAATAGCGGTCTCCTTGATATCTCAGGCACAGGCACAACCTAATAAGATGACTTACCACACGCCCATAACTTTAGGTAGCACAAATGGTTACACCATTAAGTGGGGGAGAGTTGACCCAAAAATCTTCTTAGAAACTGCTTACAAAAGTTTTTGAGCACTTGTTAATTTGTTTGTCGGAAACTGAAAGCCATCAACAAGTCCTTGTTTCCTTTGAGGAGATCACGGGCGAGATGAAGAATCTGTTGACTGCCATCCACAAAAACGGCCCTCCTAAAGGGAAAAGATGGTTCAACGAAAACTGCTCAAAGGCACATAAAAAATTAATTATACTAACTAGATAGGATAGGTGCACAACCAATGTTTGTTTGTATTAAAAGCAAAGTTAATGGTGATTTCAAAAAGGTAGGGTGCTGCCTGCAGGTAATGTATCCGTCCGTTATACGTTTCATATACGATCATAAGTGCATACATCAGTTGTGAATGCATCCCTGATTGAGGGCACTCCTTAGGTTCTTTTAAACAGACTCCTTTGTATTTGTCATATGTTTTCATTTATTCTCAGAAAAGTTCATATCAGATATTGTACTTCATATCATTTTCACATTTGAGCCATAAACGTAAAAATCAATTCATCCATAGTTTTTCATAATCACTCCAATGCATTTCGGGCTTTAGTAGCCCTTTTTCAAGGAGATCTGCAGTATAAACAAATAAAATATAGCCGATTATAATGTGATTTCTAGTATCACTACAACCTGTTAAACATAAAACATAAAACAATGTCAAATCTCAAATATAAGTGAATTCAATACATTCATAGAACATCGGGTGAACATGACGTGTTTGTGAAAACGTGCTAACGGCGGGTGCCCGGTAGGTGAAAACAGCGTGATACAAAACGAGGTGAAAACCGCACTTACGTGAATGGTGATCACGAGGCTCGAGGGTAACTATTGCCAAACATAAAAAAAGAGATAGGGTCGGAGCTTTGGTGAGTTAACTGGGTAAACTGAAGAAGGTAATGACATGGCAGCTCATAAGGCTGACTTACCAAGATAATTCAAGGTCTCTAGCTAATCGGAGCGATGTGAGGCGAACAACCGTGGCGAGGGTAATGCGGTGAAGTTATCGTGCATGTAAGAACCGCGTTAACGTTGTGATTACAAACATTTGTTCGTTTTCATTGGACAAGTGTGTGGTTACCAACATCAAGGTTGGACTAGAGCTAGGGGCCATCTTGGAGGCGAAAAAGGTGTATCCGAGGATAGCGTGCAAAAAGTAAATAAAGTTGTGAATTCAAAACATGAGGTTACAATGTTGCTAAAAGTTTAGACACGTTATAATATTGTAAATGCAGGTCACATGTCAAGATATAAACATCAGCAGTCCACCATTCTGTGGTTATAGAAAACAACTAAATTCAGTCCTTTTGTTGAGCCATCATGAACAGTGATATCGACAAACCAATGCAGGAATTTCTAATGGAACTAATGATCTTCACATTATATCACAGCTACTTTAAACATGAAGAGGGATGGTATATGCAACTATCAGGCATGTCCATGGGAAATAGCGCTGCGTGTCACGATTCGGGAAACCTCAGGATCAGGGTGATGCCAAAAGGGGTCCACCTCCTGATTTCCCCACACTCTGACTGTACAAATAACACAGAGCGTAAAGGTAATCAAGCGAGGGATAAATCAGGGAAGGTAAGGAAAGGGTCTGGAACGGATGGGATAGCTGAAACGACAAGAAAGAGAAGATTATCACATCAATCCTGACTACTCTCATTCAAGTCTCGCTAGTGGAACGATACATACCAATATATCAGGAGGGGGACCTCTTTCCTCTAAGACCATAGATACTTCTCTATACCCGAGGGCTCCCTGTAAAGGAACCACTTGTTACTAAGGATTCTACGATTTTCAGCACGGCAACAAAAAGGCCAAACCTTCACCACACATACCATATACTGCTTCCCTTTTATAACAAATAGTTTTCTCCAGTAACCCAGTTGTGTTAGGTTATGATGCGGCCGTAGTTTCAAATCAATGACGTTTAGAAAGTCGTGAATTTCTATTTCAAAGCACTTCCAGTTCAATCAAGGACAAAAAGAGTTCAATTTAGTATTCCTAGCTGGGCCCAACTACTAAATGGAATACTAACAAAAATAGAACTAAACAATACTTCCTCGTCCGAGGCTTACCAGCTCCCTGTTGTTTGGATAGTTCAAAGATGCATCCGAGGCTTACCAAATCCCTTGTATTTGGATAGTTCAAATATGTGGTTGCACGATTCTTATCGTTTTCAGCAACCCAAACAGTTACTGTACCAGCTGCTTTTGCTTCGCGGTATCCACTCGCGATCAAGATCAAGGCACCGTAGTGATTCTTAGAGCAAACACACTTCTTTCCCGTTACTAGTCCAAAACGAAAAGGCGCCCCTTGCAGCGGGCACCCAGGCACCGGTGATCTTCCCTCGCGGCAGCCGCTCGCGATCGGGAAATCCTTCTATCAACACCAGAATCCTTTTCACCGCCGCCGTTACACCAACCCGGCGTCTTTTTCAGTAAGGACACGCTTCTCTCTCTGCGCTTGTGAAGGAAATGGCCAGCAAGGGATTTCAATTGAGGAGTTTGTACAGCACTATTAGGACTTGTTGTTTAATCACAGTACCTAAGTATGAGTTAAATCAATGGCTGTTAAAATCAATTCAAAATAGACATAAGATGTTACCACACTAACATCATAATAGAGCAATGTTGCTCAATAAAACAAAACCAGAAACCAGGATATATTGTCTGAAAATTATTATTAAATTTCAAGGCAAAATATATATACAAAAACAGTGAATGAACATAAAGTGCAGGGTGCATACATAGATATACAATAAGGATAATCAAGGTCTTGTTTCCTTTTCCTTGGAAATATCCAAATTAAAGTCCAGACTGCTGTATTTCAATGATTGATTGGTTTTAGCCCAGAGTCAGAAGAAAATCAAAAGATGACTGAGGGACCAATTAGGCAGACTTGGACTGAGCAGGTCGACGTTTCGGTCTTGTTAAGGTTATTTTTAAGACCATCATCAGGACTACAAGGTAGTATATGCAATTGATGACCCTCTGTAAAAAAACAACAATACATTATAATATATACAATTAAATTAAATACCTGGTTCATGACATACAATAGTTATGGCACTGGTGAATTTATTTACAATTCCTATTTACACTAAACAAAATAGCAGTAGGTTTTATCCTAAGATAAAATTGGTCGGTGTGGAGACCAAGAAAGTTTGTTATCATAATCAAACAAATTTAAAAGCACATTGTGCTAAGTGGGATAGGTCTATTCCGTGTTCTACTCGCCGCATATTGTACTTACTAATAGCAGTATAGTAGTTTTATTGGCACCGTTGTTTGAGATTATTGACACTGGAGTAGTACACAAAGAAGAATCCAATGTGCCACGGTTGCGCTATAAGGAACAAGGAGTCATTTTAGTTCCTATCACATGTACATGTTAATTTTATATTACATATAGAGGTTGGGGCATTTACCTTGCAACACTTGGGTGCAGTGATGAATAGAAAAGGATACACCGTCTACCTTCAATTGTTGATCGGTTATCTCTATGTATAAACTAAATAAAACAGAGAAAATGGCTTTTAGTGGTAAAGAAATAGTCATATAAATGTAACAGGCAGTGCTGCACTGGGTAGACAAGGTCATAGAGTTAGTGCACAGTTACAGCGTTTATTCATTAAGGTAGGGGGCAGCATATACCCAACAGAGGGGTAGCCCATGCTAAAGAAGCCTGTTATTTTCTAAGCTTTAGAAATTATTTAAAAATTACAGTGAGGTATATCTTTAGTTTTAAAACGATTATAGGCGTTTTTACTAGAACATGAAGCCTCGCATTTGGTTAAAAGTAAAATGCTATTTGTAAAAAGTTGCGTTCACAGTAACGCTGTTATATCTCCCGAATTTTAAGGAGAGTATAACTCCCAGATCGTGAGTTTAGAGATGCCTGTGCCGCGAATCGGCACTTTGTTAAAGCCGGGAATCGAGCGTAACACGGGGGCTCTTTGCCGGTGTACTTACTGTGGATTAATCAGCATTGAGACTTCGGGACATCGGAACACGCGGGATCCGGGCGATGTAACATTGTTGCAGTTACACGCTCTTTAAATACTTTAGTCTCATAGCTAGGACCCTTGCGTAGTCTCGTGATATTTCGAGCGGGACTGAAAGACGCTATTTTTATTAACCTAATGCGGCGGCCATCTTAGCATGTTACTGTTTCGCTTGTACAAATATGTCATAATAGAATTATTGGTACGATTTTGCAGGGTGAGTTTGTCAAAAGATTGGACTGACATTCAGTTTCGTTTTAGCCCTTAAGTCGAAATATCACCATACCATTTAGACAGAAAAAAATATTTTTCTACATTGTTGTTTACAAATGGCAATATTACTGCAGGCAAGACTGGCAGGTCAACTACAAACTAGGATTGATTTTCAATTCGTTTGAGAAGTCTTAAATGATAGATAATTCTTGATACTTAATCACAGTTTATGTCTGTCACTTACTATGTGCTCACAATCTAGTCAGTATCAATGTTAGTGATCCATATACATATAGTTTTTACATTCTGATCAGTATTGATATTTGAAATCAAAACATATCAACATTACAGCTACGTATATACAGTGTGGGCATAGTACTGTGATGTGTGCATTAAAAGTTGTAAAAGACTGAAGCGGATTAAACTAAACATGCCAAAGTGTGCCATTCGGTGCTTGAATTGAGGCCATTTTTGACACTGTTGGCCATTTCGATCCAACGGTTTTCTTGAATTATTAGACTTCTGTCACAGTTTTTTTGTCTGACGGTGGGTTTGACCACATCTATCACCCACCATGTCATGTCTTTTTCTGAATGTTTTTTCATGGAGTAGTGATGGTGTTGCAGAATTCGCTGTTTAATCATTTGGGTAGTTTTCCCTATGTATACCTGGTGGTGAAAGTTGTTTCATGTTGTCAACAGTGTTATTATCTGGTTTATCGTAGGCGTGGACCAGGCGATCTCTAAGATTTCGCCCACGTTTAAATGAGAACATTGGTTTGTCTCTGACAACATGAAACAACTTTCACCACTCCTTGGTCACTACAGATGCAACAACTGTAGGGCCTGTACAACAACGAAAAACATCAAAAGTTTTGTGATCAATGGACGCGAATACACCAGCAGACAGTTTTCTAACTGCCGAACGAGCAATGTCATATATTGTATCCAATGCCCATGCGGCCAGGTATACATAGGGAAAACTACCCAAATGATTAAACAGCGAATTCTGCAACACCAATCGCGAATTCGCTGCAAAGTGGACAATGCTCCACTAGTTGATCACTACTCCATGAAAAAACATTCAGAAAAAGACATGACATGGTGGGTGATAGATGTGGTCAAACCCACCGTCAGACAAAAAAACTGTGACAGAAGTCTAATAATTCAAGAAAACCGTTGGATCGAAATGGCCAACAGTGTCAAAAATGGCCTCAATTCAAGCACCGAATGGCACACTTTGGCATGTTTAGTTTAATCCGCTTCAGTCTTTTACAACTTTTAATGCACACATCACAGTACTATGCCCACACTGTATATACGTAGCTGTAATGTTGATATGTTTTGATTTCAAATATCAATACTGATCAGAATGTAAAAACTATATGTATATGGATCACTAACATTGATACTGACTAGATTGTGAGCACATAGTAAGTGACAGACATAAACTGTGATTAAGTATCAAGAATTATCTATCATTTAAGACTTCTCAAACGAATTGAAAATCAATCCTAGTTTGTAGTTGACCTGCCAGTCTTGCCTGCAGTAATATTGCCATTTGTAAACAACAATGTAGAAAAATATTTTTTTCTGTCTAAATGGTATGGTGATATTTCGACTTAAGGGCTAAAACGAAACTGAATGTCAGTCCAATCTTTTGACAAACTCACCCTGCAAAATCGTACCAATAATTCTATTATGACATATTTGTACAAGCGAAACAGTAACATGCTAAGATGGCCGCCGCATTAGGTTAATAAAAATAGCGTCTTTCAGTCCCGCTCGAAATATCACGAGACTACGCAAGGGTCCTAGCTATGAGACTAAAGTATTTAAAGAGCGTGTAACTGCAACAATGTTACATCGCCCGGATCCCGCGTGTTCCGATGTCCCGAAGTCTCAATGCTGATTAATCCACAGTAAGTACACCGGCAAAGAGCCCCCGTGTTACGCTCGATTCCCGGCTTTAACAAAGTGCCGATTCGCGGCACAGGCATCTCTAAACTCACGATCTGGGAGTTATACTCTCCTTAAAATTCGGGAGATATAACAGCGTTACTGTGAACGCAACTTTTTACAAATAGCATTTTACTTTTAACCAAATGCGAGGCTTCATGTTCTAGTAAAAACGCCTATAATCGTTTTAAAACTAAAGATATACCTCACTGTAATTTTTAAATAATTTCTAAAGCTTAGAAAATAACAGGCTTCTTTAGCATGGGCTACCCCTCTGTTGGGTATATGCTGCCCCCTACCTTAATGAATAAACGCTGTAACTGTGCACTAACTCTATGACCTTGTCTACCCAGTGCAGCACTGCCTGTTACATTTATATGACTATTTCTTTACCACTAAAAGCCATTTTCTCTGTTTTATTTAGTTTATACATAGAGATAACCGATCAACAATTGAAGGTAGACGGTGTATCCTTTTCTATTCATCACTGCACCCAAGTGTTGCAAGGTAAATGCCCCAACCTCTATATGTAATATAAAATTAACATGTACATGTGATAGGAACTAAAATGACTCCTTGTTCCTTATAGCGCAACCGTGGCACATTGGATTCTTCTTTGTGTACTACTCCAGTGTCAATAATCTCAAACAACGGTGCCAATAAAACTACTATACTGCTATTAGTAAGTACAATATGCGGCGAGTAGAACACGGAATAGACCTATCCCACTTAGCACAATGTGCTTTTAAATTTGTTTGATTATGATAACAAACTTTCTTGGTCTCCACACCGACCAATTTTATCTTAGGATAAAACCTACTGCTATTTTGTTTAGTGTAAATAGGAATTGTAAATAAATTCACCAGTGCCATAACTATTGTATGTCATGAACCAGGTATTTAATTTAATTGTATATATTATAATGTATTGTTGTTTTTTTACAGAGGGTCATCAATTGCATATACTACCTTGTAGTCCTGATGATGGTCTTAAAAATAACCTTAACAAGACCGAAACGTCGACCTGCTCAGTCCAAGTCTGCCTAATTGGTCCCTCAGTCATCTTTTGATTTTCTTCTGACTCTGGGCTAAAACCAATCAATCATTGAAATACAGCAGTCTGGACTTTAATTTGGATATTTCCAAGGAAAAGGAAACAAGACCTTGATTATCCTTATTGTATATCTATGTATGCACCCTGCACTTTATGTTCATTCACTGTTTTTGTATATATATTTTGCCTTGAAATTTAATAATAATTTTCAGACAATATATCCTGGTTTCTGGTTTTGTTTTATTGAGCAACATTGCTCTATTATGATGTTAGTGTGGTAACATCTTATGTCTATTTTGAATTGATTTTAACAGCCATTGATTTAACTCATACTTAGGTACTGTGATTAAACAACAAGTCCTAATAGTGCTGTACAAACTCCTCAATTGAAATCCCTTGCTGGCCATTTCCTTCACAAACCTTGCCCAAGCCCGCAAGGGTATATTGGGTTGCTCACCCTTATATACATTCTCTCTCTGCGCGGCAGCCGCTCGCGACCAGAAAGATGAAAGGAGGGAAAGCCTTCCCTCCCGTCTGCTTGGCAATGCGTGAGGACCTCGCCACGCAGAACTGCAGCAAAATACAAATGCGAATCTTCAATCCTGGAACAAAGCTCCCAACACAGGGAACACGACCACACTCTCTCTTTCCCAATTCCAAGGAGTAATCATTTACAGCGCCATCTAGTGGTCATCACAATTATATAGACTCTGTTCACTTTCATACTTATGGGATTTGTAGTCCTGTACGCGCAATTACTCGAATCCTGACAGTATGCCCTCCTCAACGGCGCCTTCTAGCACCAGGTTTCCCAGGATTCTGGGCATAAAATCGTCGAACCGCAAGAGGGGCATGTACTTCAGTACAGGGTTCCCAGGAGTCATCCTCCGAGTCGTATCCTTTCCATGATATTAAATACCACAGCTTCCCTCGTTGGTATTTAGAGTCCAAGATACGACGCACCTCATATTCCAACTGGCCATCTCTCATCACTGGAGGGACCGCTTGACGCCTCCCAGTTCTCGCGGGTTTCAACAGACTGCAATGAAAAACCGGATGGATTCGTAAGGATGCTGGCAACTTCAGTTTGTAGGCCACAGGATTCACTACCCGCAGCACTTCATAAGGCCCAATGAACCTAGGATGGAAGATACTGCGGTAGCGGAAACGAATGTTTTTGGTCGACAGCCACACCTTATCCCCCACTTGGTATTCAGGACCCTTCTGACGACGACGATCTTCCCACTTCTTATACGAGGTTTTTGCCCTTTCCAAGTGCAGTTGTACCCGTCTATGGATCTTCAGCAAAGCCTTCATCCTGGCAGCAACAGTGGGATGGTTGTGCACCTCGCTAGGGATAGTTACTGGCAAGATGTCAGCATGATAACCTGTGTTGGCCCGAAAAGGAGATTCCCCCGTATAACTATGCCAAGCGTTGTTGTAGGACAGTTCGGCTAACCATAACAAAGAGACCCAGGAATCCTTAGCCTCTTCGGCGTAGCATCTCAAATATTTCTTATGCGTTTGGTTAAGCCTCTCGGTTTGACCATCCGACTGGGGATGAAAGCTCGTAGACAATGCATCCGTTACTTGTAGCGCCTTACACCAAGTATGCCAGAACCTGGCGACAAACTGCGGTCCACGATCCAAAATGATGACCTTAGGTATTCCATGCAACCGCACCACTTCAGTCAACAACAACTGCGCGGTTTGGGCAGCCGTAGGAAGATTGCGACAGGGAATAAAGTGTCCCATCTTGGTCAGGCTATCCACCACTACCAGAATGGCATCGCAACCCTTATCCATTGGTAGTCCCAGCACGAAATCCATGCTTATCGTTTGCCAAGGTCTAGAGGGGGTAGGAAGAGGCATCAACAACCCCTTACTCCTGGTTTGTTCACTTTTAGCTCTTGCACAGATTTCACACTGCTCAATCCAAGACTTTACATCCGTCATCATTCCTTCCCACCAAATTGTCTTTGTATCGCCTGTAGTGTTTTTGTGTGTCCCGGATGACCTGCCACCATGGCGTTATGACACCAGTTGAAGGCCATCAGACGTAATTCATGCGTGGGAAGAAACAGAGCATTATTCCGCATTGGTAGTCCATGTTTCAGTGTTCGGTGTTTTTCTTTACCCGCCCAAACCTGCCACTGTGATGCGGAACGTTGTTTACGTACTGCTTCCAGGAACATCTCAACAGTAGTGGCACACACCACTCTCTCCGGAGGCAGAATCGACAACTGTTCTCCCTTTGATGATGCTCCGGGATCCAATTGGCGGGACAAAGAGTCTGCCTTTCGATTGTCAGCCCCAGGACGAAAGGTAATAGTAAAGTCACATTCTGCGAAGAATAACATCCAACGCATTTGACGTTGCGACAGGTGCCTAGCAGTCTTCATAAATTGCAGATTGCGGTGATCAGAGAACACAGTAACAGGATGCTGACCCCCCCACAAATAAGGCCTCCACTCCTCAAAGGCCCTTTTTACTGCCAACAGTTCTTTTTCTGCCACTGTGTAGTTCACCTCTGCAGGATTCAGCTTTCTGGACAAAAAGGCCACAGGGTGCAGTTGACCAGTGGTTTTATCTCTTTGTGAGAGTACCGCTCCAATGGCAATGTCCGAGGCATCAGCTTCTACAACGAAGGGAACATCAGATTGAGGATGTCTCAAGATAGGAGCAGAACAGAAAGCCTTTTTCATCTGCTCAAATGCCTCTCCGGCCTCCAAAGTCCAGCAGAAGGGAACACCCTTTCTTAGCAACCGGGTTACTGGAGAGGCTAGCTGTGAAAAATGAGCTATAAATCTTCGATAATAATTGGAGAAGCCTAGGAAGCACTGTACATCCTTCACACTCCTAGGAACAGGCCATTCTTGTACTGCCTTCACTTTTCTATCCGCCATTCTAAACCCCTGAGGATTCAAGATCACCCCCAAAAACTCCACTTCAGTCACTCCAAACTCACACTTACTTAATTTACAGTATAAGCAGTGTTCCTGTAACTTCTGGAGGATCAATACAACCTGACTAACATGCTGAGCTGGATCATCGGAATAAATCAGGATATCATCAATATAGATGACAACAAAACGGTCGATGTATTCCTTCATGATGTCGTTCAGGAAAAACTGAAACGCCGCAGGGGCGTTGCAGAGCCCGAACGGCATCACCAGATACTCAAATAGACCAAAGCGTGTTTTGAACGCCGTCTTCCACTCATCCCCGGCCTGAATCCGCACCAGATGATACGCCCCGCGAAGGTCCAACCGGGTGTATATGTTGGCCTCCTTCACCTGGTCTAACAGAACGGGGATGAGCGGAAGAGGGTAACGATTTTTAATCGTGATCTTATTCAGCTGTCTAAAGTCTATGCAAGCGCGCAGCTCACCGTTGGCCTTAGAAATGAAGAAAAGAGGCGAGGCCGCTGGGGAACGTGATGTTCTTATGAACCCCAACGAACACAGATGTTCTAAATACTCTTTCAAATATTTCGTCTCAGAATCAGACAACGCATAGACTCTACACGTAGGGATCTTGGACCCTTCCACCAAATCAATTCGACAGTCATAGTCGCGATGAGGTGGAAGCTGTTCAGCCTCCACCTTGCTGAACACTGCTCGATACTGATGATAATCTACTGGCAGAGTCACCTCTTTCTCGGCTGCAGTGGCTACTCTATAGCTCTGGGCCAAAGATAGAGTATGTGATCCCTCATTGTCCTGCAAACATTCGGATACACAAAACTCCGAAGTGAACTGGATAGTTTTCAACTTCCAATCCATCAAAGGATTGTGTTTCCACAACCACGGCATCCCCAATATTATTTCGTATTGTGGAGCCTCAATCATATTTAGTACAATGGATTCCACATGATCCCAGGGCTGTCCACAAAGAGTCAACTCTAACGCCTCGGTATGTTCTACAATGGGACCTGACTTAAGAGGGGTGCCATCCACTGCCAACACCAACTCTGGTACGTGAGTGGGAACTTTCTTCAATCCTAACTTCTGCACCAACCCATAGTCTATGAAATTTCCCGTAGCCCCGGAATCCACCATTGTGTTCACAGATACTTTTTGCTGCCCTGACCCCAGATACATGGGCAATATGACATGTGACACTGCTTCCATTCTGTCCACTACTCCCAAGGACGGTATTCTCCATTCCTTAGGAGAAGTCGGCCTACTCTCAATCCCCTCTTCTGCTTCCTGTAACGCATAGGTATTTTCTGCGACTACTGCAACCATCTTTTTGGGAGGAAAAAACAAACCTCTTTTTTGGGGTTTAGACGGACATTCCCTCACATAGTGCCCCTTTTTGCCGCAATACATGCACAAACCAAGGGCACGTCTGTTCTCTCGTTCTGCCTTGGTTAATGGAGGCCGAACAGCTCCTATCTCCATAGCCTCAGGACCTGAATCCCTCTTCTGGTTACCGCTCTCCACCTCATACCCACTCCATGTTCGCCCACCTCTTTTCCGCTCACCTCCCCTCTCAGAAAGGCGGTGATCCAAACGCAGGGTCAGATTGATCAATGCTAAACAACTCGTGGGCTGGGGATCGATTTGGGCCAGGACGTCTTTCATGTCTTCATTCAACCCCTGGTAATACAATGCCATTCTTTTCTCTTCGGGCCATGCAGTTTCCCCCACCAGTCTGTTGAAAGTTGTCATATATGTTATTAAATCCTTCCTCCCTTGACGCAACCCCAACAAATCACGATCCGCACTAAGGGTGGTAGCCCTTCTATCAAACACCCTCTCAAACTCCCTTCGGAATGCATTCCAGTCTGTCAACAAAGGATCGTCTTTGCGCACCAAAGGGACTGCCCAATCTGCTGCCTCCCCAGTCATATAAGATATCGCAAAAGCCACCCTGGAATGGTTGGTTGGGAAGGAAGCTGGCCTACATGAAAAATGCAAAGTAATCTGCGTCAAGAATGTCTGAATCCTAAGAGGGTCCCCTGCATATCTCTCTGGACTAGCCAAGGGTATCGGCGGGGGCACCGTAACCTGTATTTGAGGTACTCCTGCAGAAGCATCAAAAGGGTTTCTAGCCGGCCTATCAAGCCTTTCCTTTAGAGCAGCAGTTTCTGCCCGAGAATTCACCAACTCCTGCTGAACTATAACCAATGCCTGCATGACTTCTTCTAGTGTGGTCATCTTTCAGCACACCCTGACCGGGAGGTTTACTATTTTCTTGGGTAAATGATTCTGTCACGATTCGGGAAACCTCAGGATCAGGGTGATGCCAAAAGGGGTCCACCTCCTGATTTCCCCACACTCTGACTGTACAAATAACACAGAGCGTAAAGGTAATCAAGCGAGGGATAAATCAGGGAAGGTAAGGAAAGGGTCTGGAACGGATGGGATAGCTGAAACGACAAGAAAGAGAAGATTATCACATCAATCCTGACTACTCTCATTCAAGTCTCGCTAGTGGAACGATACATACCAATATATCAGGAGGGGGACCTCTTTCCTCTAAGACCATAGATACTTCTCTATACCCGAGGGCTCCCTGTAAAGAAACCACTTGTTACTAAGGATTCTACGATTTTCAGCACGGCAACAAAAAGGCCAAACCTTCACCACACATACCATATACTGCTTCCCTTGTATAACAAATAGTTTTCTCCAGTAACCCAGTTGTGTTAGGTTATGATGCGGCCGTAGTTTCAAATCAATGACGTTTAGAAAGTCGTGAATTTCTATTTCAAAGCACTTCCAGTTCAATCAAGGACAAAAAGAGTTCAATTTAGTATTCCTAGCTGGGCCCAACTACTAAATGGAATACTAACAAAAATAGAACTAAACAATACTTCCTCGTCCGAGGCTTACCAGCTCCCTGTTGTTTGGATAGTTCAAAGATGCATCCGAGGCTTACCAAATCCCTTGTATTTGGATAGTTCAAATATGTGGTTGCACGATTCTTATCGTTTTCAGCAACCCAAACAGTTACTGTACCAGCTGCTTTTGCTTCGCGGTATCCACTCGCGATCAAGATCAAGGCACCGTAGTGATTCTTAGAGCAAACACACTTCTTTCCCGTTACTAGTCCAAAACGAAAAGGCGCCCCTTGCAGCGGGCACCCAGGCACCGGTGATCTTCCCTCGCGGCAGCCGCTCGCGATCGGGAAATCCTTCTATCAACACCAGAATCCTTTTCACCGCCGCCGTTACACCAACCCGGCGTCTTTTTCAGTAAGGACACGCTTCTCTCTCTGCGCGGCAGCCGCTCGCGACCAGAAAGATGAAAGGAGGGAAAGCCTTCCCTCCCGTCTGCTTGGCAATGCGTGAGGACCTCGCCACGCAGAACTGCAGCAAAATACAAATACGAATCTTCAATCCTGGAACAAAGCTCCCAACACAGGGAACACGACCACACTCTCTCTTTCCCAATTCCAAGGAGTAATCATTTACAGCACCATCTAGTGGTCATCACAATTATATAGACTCTGTTCACTTTCATACTTATGGGATTTGTAGTCCTGTAGGCGCAATTACTCGAATCCTGACACTGCGCCTTCATACGTGAATATGTACATGAAAGAGTTCGAGGAAACAAACATCTACAGCAATACTACCTGGTCCAAAAACCTCAAACTATATGTGAGATATATAGACGATTTATTTTTCATATGGAGGGGCACAGAAGAGCACTTACAACAAGCATTAACTGAACTGAATACTTGCGATGATCGCATACAACTAACATGGCAATTAATTGAACACAAGATTACATTTTTGGATGTACTCATCTCCAAAACCTCCAAAGGGTTTGAAACTGACCTTTTCCGTAAAGCAACAGATCGCAACAATACTCTCCACTTCTCCAGCTTCCATCAGGGTTCTTTAAAACAACATCTACCATATTCTCAAATGCTTTGGGCCTAACGCATAGTATCTAACAGTGAAGTAGCAACAACACGGATCAAAGAAATGGGAGAAAGATTTAGCGCAAGAGGTTATCCTCAAGACATTATAACTAAAGCTGAAAACCGAGTAGCTCTAATTGCTAGAGAACAAACATAAAAAAAAACACAGAACAAAAAGACAACAGAATGGTACTTGGGTCGAAATTTTCAACCCACAGTAATGTATACAAAAAAATAATAATGAGACATTGGCCCATATTGACGGCGGAACCTGAATTCAAAGAACTATTCACTGATCCTCCAATCTTTGCGTACACACGCAGTAACAACATTAAGGAAATGTTATCCAAAGAACAACCAAAACGCAGAGAATCAAAAGGCAAACAACCATGTTTAAATTGCAATAGTTGCAATATTGTGATTAAAGGCAACACCATCGCCCATCCAATGAAGGGCCACAACATCAAACTTAACATAAATGCCACATGCGATTCATCAAACCTGATATACTTGCTAAAGTGCCCTTGTGGCAAAATCTACATCGGGAAAACTGAAAAGAAAATAAAAACCAGATTAAATGAGCATAAATCAAACATTCTAACCAGAAATGAAAAATCCAGTGTTGCTGCACATTTCGTGGAACGGAAACACAACATTGCGCAATTAAAATATCTTGTTTTGGAAATCATTGAAAAACAAGAGGGGAAAGACAATAACAAAATTCTGTTACAACGCGAAATATCGTGGATATATCGCCTCCAAGCCATGAAGCCCTTCGGGCTCAACGAAAGGACTGAATTTAGTTGTTTTCTATAACTACAGAATGGTGGACTGCTGATGTTTATATCTTGACATGTGACCTGCATTTACAATATTATAACGTGTCTAAACTTTTAGTAACATTGTAACCTCATGTTTTGAATTCACAACTTTATTTACTTTTTGCACGCTATCCTCAGGTACACTTTTTTCGCCTCCAAGATGGCCCCTAGCTCTAGTCCAACCTTGATGTTGGTAATCACACACTTGTCCAATGAAAACGAACACATTTTTGTAATCACAACGTTAACGCGGTTCTTACACGCATGTTAAACTTCACAGCATTACCCTCGCCCTGGTTGTTCGCCTCACATCGCTCCGATTAGCTAGAGACCTTGAATTATCTTGGTAAGTCAGCCTTATGAGCTGCCATGTCATTACCTTCTTTAGTTTACCCAGTGAACTCACCGAAGCTCTGACCCTATCTCTTTTTTTTATGTTAGGGTATAGTTACCCTCGAGCCTCGTGATCACCATTCACGTAAGTGCGGTTTTCACCTCGTTTTGTATCACGCTGTTTTCACCTACCGGGCACCCGCCGTTAGCACGTTTTCACAAACACGTCATGTTCACCTGATGTTCTATGAATGTATTGAATTCACTTATGTTTGAGATTTGACATTGTTTTATGTTTTATGTTTAACAGGTTGTAGTGATACTAGAAATCATATTATAATCGGCTATATCTTATTTGTTTATACTGCAGATCTCCTTGAAAAAGGGCTACTAAAGCCCGAAATACATTGGAGTGATTATGAAAAACTATGGATGAATTGATTTTTACGTTTATGGCTCAAATGTGAAAATGATATGAAGTACAATATCTGATATGAACTTTTCTGAGAATAAATGAAAACATATGACAAATACAAAGGAGTCTGTTTAAAAGAACCTTAGGAGTGCCCTCAATCAGGGATGCATTCACAACTGATGTATGCACTTAAGATCAACATAAAAAATTAATATCAGCCCTAAATGAATCTCCAAGGTCATTGGAATTAGTCAGACAGGCAAGAAAATCTTACCGAGATGCCATAGCTAACAAGAAGTCAGAATTAAATCAAGAAATTTGGAAGGGCCTCCACGAAGCGTGTTTAAAAAATGACAATTCTGCATTCTGGAGGGCAGTAAATGCTCCCTTTCTTAGAAAGAGACACTGATATCATTGACGTAGTAGTCCTAGGAGATGTTTGGGTAATCACTTTTCCAACTTGTATAAAAGCCCTGATACAAGGCAGCATAATAATTCCATTAACAATCAAGGGAACTCAGAGTCGTTTCCTTTGGGGATTGTTTTTGATCACAAGGAGGTAATAAGGGCCATCAAAGAAAGTGCCCCAGGAAAGGCACCGGGACCAGACGGTGTCCCGATTGACATATACAAATCGGAACTAGCGTTGTGGTCACCTCTGATAACTAATGTTTTAAATAGTGTTAATGCCTTAGGCTTTATTTCAACTTGGCCAGAGGCTATAGTGGTGCCTATTTTTAAGAAGGGAGATAGGAACGATCCTGCTTGCTACCGACCAATATCCCTTTTGGACGCGTTAATGAAGGTAGCAGGCAGGATCGTTCTTAAAAGGTTGCAGGAATGGGCGGATGAGAATCAGATCATCTCTAATTTACAATATGGCTTCCGCTCAAGTAAATGGACGATAGAACAGGGTCTCTATTTAGATCTGTTGACCGCAAAGTACACACAAGCAAAAAATGAAGCCTTCTTTATAACGTTCGTGGACCTAAGCTCTGCGTTCGACTGCGTAGATCACTCCATGCTATGGGAGACATTAGCTGACAAAGGCATGGAGCAGCAGATCATAACATTCATTAAAGAACTATACAGGGACGCAAGTGCGAGGGTAAGGTATGGGAGGGATGGTGCATGCTCTAACAAATTTGACATCAAAAGAGGAGTAAGGCAAGGGTGTATTCTGGCACCCTTCCTATTCATTCTTTATATTAATAGTGTGGGCCGGCACCTTAAGTCCTTCCAATGTGATTCTCCGGCGGTGGGGGGGGGGGTTCCTATCCCCATCCTCCTATACGCGGATGACGCTGCAATTATATCACAAACAGTTATTGGTCTCCCAAGGGCATTGGTCAAATTCTCAGACTATATGAGCATGCGGGGTCTTGAGATCAATGTCTCCAAAACATACTCCATGAGATGTGGTACCTCTTTAAAACCCAATAAGGCAATCTTCTTGAATAAGAAAAAAATTGAAAACACTGCCAGCTTCACCTATTTGAGAGTACATTTCGATAGTAGGGGCACCTGGACTAAGGCAGTACAGGCCAGAAACCTGGCAATTAATAGAGCAAAGGGAGCCTTGATAAACTTTTCGAGGAAGTTAGGTGGCCGCCCAGTCAAAGAACATTTGCAAATATATAAAGCCAAGTGTATCCCTATTGACACTTACGGCCTGACCGACCAGATACAACGAACAGAAAATGACTTTATTTGCTACCTGCTGGCGACACCAAAATCTATGTCTACTTTTTTTAGCCATAGGGAACTGGGCATTGCGCATATAGAGGACACAATTAAATCTGCTCCACTCCTCCTGTGGCATAAGATCTGGGTTAACCCAGAAACACCGCTCAATAGAGAGGTTATCTCGGACTGCTTACAGTTAGATGGAGTGAGAAATATCAAATGGATTCAACATGTAAAAAATATGGCAATAGACATTGGTCATATAGAATATTTTGAGAATCCTATGTGCTTGGAATTTGTCCCAAGACGGGTGCTGAAAAAGTTGATTATGGATTTCTTAGACAACAAAAGATGGCTCACTGTAAAAGAATAATTTATTGCTAAAATGGGTCAGGGTTTTATCCTTCACACAGGCATACAGCCATATCTATTGCTGGACCCTAGTCCTTTTTCAAGAACGCTACTGACCAGGTTTTGGGCCGATACTTTTTACAGCCTGATAACATTCCCTAATCGTAATGATTGGTCAAAACATCTGGGAAAATGCCCTTGCAACAGCCATTCACAGCAATCAAATATTCATTTGATTCTTTTTTGTAAATGCTTTGAGGCACCTAGGAAATTGTTTTTGAAACCAATCTTTATAAATTGGGGCATTAGAGGAAATCGGGCAGCGTATTATAAACTTAACCCCTTCGATGCTGGTGACAAAGCCAGCTCGTCATGGGCGTTACCCGCGCTGCTCGCATGACGAGCTGGCTTTGTCACGTAACGTGGGTTTTTTCAAATTCCAGCGCGCAGCGGGAAAACCTGCTAGCGCGCATGCGGTTAAGCAGCTGGAAACAGTCCTGGAGGTCAAAGCAAAGGCTTCTTTTTTTAAAATTTTGATTGCCTTGAGGAAGACCATGTAACTTATGAGAACTGCCCAGAGGGTCACTAAATCAATGACCCGTATTGTGATCCTTTTAACCCTGTCCTTTATATTAAACAATTTTAAAGTTTTTTATGAAACATAATGAATTTTTATCTGTTTTTAAAACCATGTGTTAATAGTATCACTTCATTTATGTCATACCAGATTAGCTAGCTTTCAAGTATGGCTTGTTATTTGTAACAAAACGTCTATTTCCGGGATCATAGCATATTTTTGTGAACTTTGCTGATTAATTGAATTGATTTTATCGAATGTATTATATACTTGTGCTTTTATGATTTTGTGTAAAAATCAAATAAAGCTAAATAAACTGAAACTGAACTGAAACTGCGTCATCCAATCGGTGACACTTGTCATGCAGTTGTAGAAGTTTGTCCTGGTGATGGAACAGTCCTGTGAGAGCAAGAGGATAAGCTGGATGTTGTCTGCATAGGAGATGATGTTGAGGCCATGGGCTCTGACAATATTGGCCAGGGGTTGCAGGCATGGTCTCTCGGTGTGTGTCTGATTTCAGTAGGCCACCAGGTGTCATTTCACTGGGGGTTGTTGTTTACAAAGATCAGCACTTCATTCTTGTCCTTGTTGAACTTCAGGTAGTTGGTCTTCATCCAGTCGGCGATGCTTGTCATGCAGTTGTGGAACTTGGCCTGGTGATAGAGCGGTCTTCTGAGAGTGATTGGATAAGCTGGGCAGTGTCTGCAAGGAGATGATTTTTAGGCCATGGGACCTGACAATGTCAGCCAGGGGTGTCATGTAGGTGTTGAATAGGCTGGGGCTGAGAGATTAACTTTGCTGGTTTCCGCAGATGATGTCCTGGGTTTTGACATGAAGGGAGGTAAGCTCATTGTCTGGGTTTGGCCTGTGAGGAAGAATGCAATCCATTTGAGCATGTCCCTGGATCCCTATGTCATATAGTCTCTTTATAAGCATGTGGTGGGATAGGGTGTCACATGCTGCAGAGAGGTCGAGGTGGATAAGGCCCACTGTGTCTAACCAATCGAGGAGGGTTCTAATGTCAGTGGTGGCGATCAGGGCTGTCTCTGTGCTGTTGTTGGTGCAGGCTGCTGTTTTCCTGGTGTTCGATAAGTTGTCAGTTGATGGCCTTTTTGAGGATTTTGATGGGGAAGGGGAGCAGGGAGATGGGGAGGTAGTTCTTGAGTTCCCTGGGGTCATCAGGGGGTTTCTTGAGGAGGGGTCTGACCTCCTCATGTATCCATTAGTCGGAGAAGGAGGCAGTGGTGATGGATGCATTGAAAATGGAGGTAAGTTCACCACTGATTTCCTTGCTCCCGAGGTTGAAAAGGTGGTGGGGGCAGGAATCTGTGGGTGCTCCAGAGTGGATGGAGTTCTTGATGCCCATAGTGCTGTGTGCTGAGCTGTTCCTATGTGGTGAGCGTTGGATGGATTGTGAGTGGAGTACATTGGCGTGAGATGTCCCCCTGCAGTGAACGAAAGATTTTGGGCAATATCTGTGGTGTGAAGAGGCTGTAGAGGTCAGTGTGTTGGGGTTTGAAGTTACTGTAGATGGTTGATATCTTGTTGTGGAAGTAGTCTTCCAGGGTGTTGTGAAGCTCCTGGGATGGTGAGATTGTGTTCTCATGGCTGATTTACAGGAGACCTCTCTGACGATGTTGAAGAGTTTATTGCTGTGGTTGGAGGAGGCTTTAATGTTGTCAGTCAAGGCACGCTTTTATGTGCCTTCTAAGCGTTGATGGTATATGTTGAGGGCAGTTTTGAAGGTGGTTTAGTCTATGGAATCTTTGCTAGTGTGCCAATGTCTCTCTAGACGTTTGCAGGTGCGTTTTGTGGTCCTGAGTTCTGATGTGTACCAGTTGGCTAGTTTGGTGGATCTACTGCTCTTGTGGTCCTGAGTTCTGGTGTGTACCAGTTGGATTGTTTGATGAATCTATTGGTCTTGGAGGATGTAATGGGGGTGTCTCTGTCAGTGCCATTGGTTATGCCGGCATAGAGGTTCTTGATGGCCTGTTAGAGAGTGGTTGCTTGATCAGGATGGGTGGTGTTGATGGCAACTGCTAGGTGTCTCGGTGGTGGTACATGGTGCTCCTGCAATGGTACAATGAACAATGGTGTAGTCGGTCCAGGTGAGTTCAGTGGAATGGCTGGGAAGATTGGGTCTTGCACTGTGCATGGGGTGGTTGACCAGTTGGGTGAGGCGGATATTACTCATGCTTTCCAGGAGGTTGGCAATGTTGATGTCTTTAAGGTTTTCGAGGTGGAAGTTCAGATTATAGAGGAAGATGTAGTGTTTGGATTCAATGGTGAAGAGGGGGATGAATTTGGAAATGGTGCTGCAGAAGCTGGGGCTTGGGCCTATGGGTCTGTATGCAAGGGTGCCTTAGATGATCGCTCTGTCATTGATTTGGAGTTGTAAGTTGAGGTGCTCCATAGTAGGTGTAGTGTCATCCTTGTGGTGGTGTCCCAGATGGTTCTCTGTGGATGATGGCAATGTTGTCTCCATGTTTTTAGGTGTGGTCCTGGTTTGTCATCTTGTATCTGTTGGCTGTTGTGGTGGCGATGTCAGGGGTGGCAGAAGGGTTGAGCCAGGTCTCTGTAATGAAGACAATGTCTGGGTGAGGGTGGTGATGGTGCCCCTGATTTTGGCGGCATGTTTGCAGAGTGAATGGGGATTGAGCAGGAGGCAGTGGAGTGGTTCCTTTGTGATTGCAGTTGGTGAGGTGGGTGTGGTGAGGGATTCGATTCAGGCGGACTGTGCTGAATTACAGGTGAAGAGACTGTGGCAGCAAGTGGATGGTCCTACCATTGACGGGGGATGTGTGGCAATAGTTGTTGCGGCATCTGGGGTCCAGGGTTCGGACATCTTCGGTGGAGTATCTGTGGGTGGCAGGAAGATCAGGGTTCATGGTTCTGGATGCAGGCCAGGCAGCGATGGGTGCAGATGGGCTTGTATTTGGTTCGCCTTTGGCGCACCCGGTGCATACATCCGCAGCAGCCTCCATTAAAAAGGTCCTCGAAGATGGAGGGCGCTGGTTTGCAGGAGTGGCGAATGGGTAGGAAAGGAGCAGGCAGCGCAGTGCCTAAAAATAATGCAGTGCAGGAAAGGAAAGAGTAACAAAAACTGCTCAAATATGTCTAAAAATACCCTGCTAATTCACTGAAGAGAAATAGGCGGGTTGTACAGGAAAGGAAAGGTTACCAAAGTTACTGAATTATGGCTACAAATACACTGGCTAACTCACTGAATGGAAATAAGTGGTGCAGTGCAGTAAAGGAAAAGGTTAACAAAACTGCACAATATGGCTAAGAGTAGCTGGCTAACTCACTGAAGGGAAATATAGGATAGGGGCAGCACAAAGCACAAGTAGAACACTGGTAGCAGAATGCATAGCAGAGTCCATAGAGACCTGCAGCACCAGAGGAGCGGATCGGGACAGTGAAACTGCATCCAAGTTCTGTTCGCATTGGAGAGGGTCGTGGGGAGCAAGAAGAATGTCACTGGTAGTGGTCGGCGTGGCGCAAAGAGCTGTTATGCCGCTTGCATTTTGTTTCCATTTTAGTTTCTCATTTAACTTACCATCATTTACTAATGGTGAGAAAAAAAGAGGGTTGGGAGCACGCTGCCTAACATCCCAGCACAGTTAATCCCCTTTGCGTCCTGGTAAATGCAGTACAAAATTAGTGCTTACTTGAAATTTAGCTCTAGTTTTTCCCCAAAGTTGGTGCAGACATTGCTGTTTATCTCTAGACACGTGTTTCTGGGTTCAACCCTTCATCAGTAGAGAGCAGCAGTTGTAGAAAGCAAAAGAAAAGTAATATGGGGTTGCTGGAAATGGGCCAAATTCCTCTCAGGTCACAGTACCATTTACAGTGCTGGGATGAGAGGCAGTGTGCTCCCCCCCTCTTGTGTTTCAAAGGCTCCCTTGTGCCGATGAGCTGACAAGCTCACCTGGGATGCACCTGTGTGCCTGTGGTGTGGTACTGTGAATTGTGAAAAGGTGAGGAGCATTTCAGCAACTCCTAATGACTTTTATTTGCTCTCTACTACTTTTTCTTCTCTACTGGTGAAGGGCTAAACCCAGAAACACATGTATAGAGATAACAGCACTATCTGCACCAACTTTGGTTAAACTCGTCAGCAACTTTGAAGTAAGCATGCTGCATTTACCAGAATGCAATTGGGAGTACTGTGCTGAGATGAGAGGCAGTGTGCTCCCTTCCCCTTAGATTTACTAATGGTGGTTTGCACATGGCCCTTGCATGCATTTATTCCTGAAATACGTTGTCACTCTGTAGTCTGCACATTTTATTCTAGGGTCACATAAATTCAGAACATGAGGCATAGTTTTATTTTCTGTGCTTGTAAAGAAGATGACTCTTCTACTTAAGACTAATTAAAATTCTTCCCTGCACCTTTGGCACAGTGTGCTAAGTTTATTTTTCTTTATTTAAATTGCAACCATGCAGAATTCAGTGAGCGGTTCACTTCCAGCCAGTGTCATCACAGAACACTGCTGTAAGATGCAGTTCTGCTGTCCCTGACCTTCATCCAGAGAAGGAAGATAGCTGTATACTGATTTGTTGGTGCATTTGTGGATGCACTGAGCCAGGCTTCCTGACTTAAAGTACCTAGGTATGGGATTTGCAGACCTGGCAGATGGGTACACCAGATATTGTAGTGTAGTTCCTATTTTCCCAATAGGCTCTGCGCATTGGAATAACATAAACGATAGTTTAGACGTAGGACTGAGGTCGACTAGGTCTCTATTGAATATGTTAGACTTAATTTAAGTTTGCAGCTAGCTCAGAGGTCACTAGAAACGTTCTCGAATGAAAAGGGAGGAGTGAACTTGCCTGATTAGACAAGAATCAGATTCAGCTTCTGACAACCGCATAAACATGACAAGTTTGCTCCCCCAGAATAAGGAGTATATCTCCAGAGTCGTGTGAAAACAATAGATAGCTATTTCACTCAGTCAGTTGTGCATACTTAGTTTCACCAGAGTGCAGAGAAACAGAGAGACGGGCGTTTTCAATAAAAAGGTGTTATTTATTAAACAGTCTTCTTTCTCATGCAAGAGAAATGAATTGCTATGATTGCAATACTTGGTATAAAGTAAAGTGCGTACAGTAAAAGGAGTATTATGAAATAGTACTGTAAAAGCATTGATATGGTTTCTGAGCCATATGATACTTAAAAGGTATAAAATATATACAGTTACATACAACGATAATAGTTTGACTAAACGTACTCAACTGGTGCTTCTAAATATGCCTACCCCGGTGTACCTAACCTAAGCCTAGTACATGGGAAGGAGTAGATGGGCTGCAGTTTAAGTTAAGTTAGTTTTTTGCCAAGTATTGGACCCAAGAATTCTCTAAGGATCTAATCAGCTCCGTACCTTGGTTTTCAGATTGGAGGAGGTCTTGTATCTCGTTCTCGGGACTCGATCTCCCAGTACTCCGCGAGGGTGACTGGAAACACCGGAGCTGGATTTTCTCGGCAGGAGAAAAAGACAGCATATTTCTCAGTGCGCCAAATGGGAGGGACGGCTTCCTTCGGCACTCGCATCAGCTGGACTTCGGATAAGTAGATAGCCGCTCTGATCCACACCACCGTGTGTTGCTTAAGGCAAACGCTGGTATATATATACCTGGAAGGTGCCGTGTTTGACGTAAGGTTGGACATAAGACGTCATTTGAAGATGTCACTAAGAACTGACCGTTTTTTCAGTGCTTGCAGGAGTTCTAAGACAAATCAAAACAAAAACACGAGGAATTCCCAGGTTGCTGGAGGTTTGGTATGTTGTAAGAACTCATTGTGCTTTCTAGGAGTCTAAGGAAGTAGCCTTGCTGCATTTGGTTTGCATTGGCTATTACTAAATATGAAATATTTAATTAGGGTCCTAGATAAAACACAACACCCACTCCACGTATAATGTCCATCATTACTAAATACTAAGCAATATATAAACATATAGGTATGCATGTGTTTTTCCATCCCACCCCTAAATACTTTAAAAGCATTTGAAACAGTATAGATACACGAAAATGAGTATTATACTGTACGCATTCAAGCAGTAGTATCATTCAGATAATTCAAACATAAATATCAGCTGAATGAATTATGAAAATTACATTTATGAAATGGCTCTTAATACAGAAGAAAAGGCCGAGACCATTTCATCACATATTCATACAAGATTGTAAGTGTGCTAGAGGCTGATTCAAAATATTGTCTCTAGAGTCTCTAGAAATAAAAGCTCTGTTCTCTAAGAATAGTTCTACTTTAAGTAGAGTACCGTGTGCCAAAAAAGGTAAATATTTTGGAAGTTCTTGGAGAGGGAAAATTTTTTTTTTCTTCCAGGTTAAAAAAATATATAGTTCCAAGTCTCTTAAGCAGTTATGTTTTTAAAAGTTGAAGGCCGAATTCAGAGTTCAGGGAACGCTGTGTGCTCGCTATTTCAATTGTTATTCTCGTTGTTAGGCGTGAACATTACCTCAGATAGACCAGCAAAAAACGCGTCTACCACAGTAGGTGAAAGTTGGGCCAACTCCGATGAAGTTGAAATAGTGCATATATGAAATGCATTGCCATCATCGGTGCCGAGATTAGGCATGAGCGGATTTTGCGGATTCGCAATCCGCGGATTTGCGAATTTGCGGATTTGCGAATTCACAAAATCCGCGGATTTTGCGAATCCACGGATTTGCGGATTTTGTGGTGATCAATGCCATGTGTGTGTTACTATGCAATCGCGCGGAAGGGCGTAGGGGTCCCTTGAGTGAGCTGTCCATCATAGTGGGTAAATGGCGGGAAGACGGAGCACACCGCGAGTGTGTGGGCGGGGCCAAACAGGCATGGCTTCAATGCGAGTTCACATGCCTCTTGTGTGTATAAAAGGTCAGGGAAAGATCAGTTCAGCAGATGAAGAGAAAGAAGCTCCTGGTCACAGGAACAGCACTGGTGTTGTGCTCGTGAAAGTCAAGGATGCAAATGCCTCTATCCAGCATCGCAGCTGATTTTCCACGGTAGATTTGGAAAGAAGGCACACCTGCCCAGCCTACTCATGTAACTATTTTACAATGGTGGAAGCACTTAGATAAAATAAAGCAGCACCTGCTTCGTTTTATCTAGTGGTTCCTGTGCAAGCTAACTTTGTAACTATTTTACAACGGCGCTGGCAGCTCGCTGGCGCCATTGTAAAATAGTTACATGAGTGGGGGTTCAACTTTTGAACCCGTTACGTCCGCGGATTTTTTTTTGCGGATTTTGCGGGAAATCCGCAAAATTCGCGGATTGCGGATTCCCCAAAAATCCGCAAAATCCGCGGGCGTAATGGATTTCCCGCTCACACCTAGTCTAGATCAGCAATGTTCACAGAGGGTTGTACCTGTGTGCTGCCGCTTTCATCTCGTACTTCACTGCCACCTACTCGTAATGGTGAAGTCTGAACGAATGCGGTCATCAGAATCAGTAGCCGCTGTGGACAACACGTTGCATGAGTCGTTACTGGACAAAGCAAAGCGTTGATATCCATTGGTACTAATGATGGTAGTGTAAGACAAACGTCCAACACTCATTCTTCTCCGCATAGCAGACATCGAAGCACAGGTAAGATGCAATTTTGCCAGATCGGTTGGTCAGAATGAAAGAAACCAGGTTGTATTTAGATCTCTTAGCCGGGCCAATCCGAGGACCTTAGTGATACGTATTGCTAGGATCGTTTCTTCCATCGAAACCTGAGTTTTGTTTGTGACTTGGCTTGCCATTTCGGAGCAGAAGGAGCAAAATTAAAATTCCTGCTAAGAGTCCCAAAATAAGTGGCAGGCCACCAAAAAGAGAGTGCACAAAATTCGGGAAGATGCCCAGGACTGTCTCAAAGGGTGTTAACAGTCCCGAAAAAATCGTCTTAAATACATGTGTGATGCCACTGGTATCTGACATGTTTAAAATTTGGCTTAAAATTTCTACGAAATGCACGGGCAGTTTGTTGATAAAAGGGTATGTAGCTCTGCCGCTGTCCTTGCAGCTTGCAGGTCATACGTGTCTTTGGACGAGGTTAAAGGCACAGTTGTCTGTAAAAGAATAGACTTCATTCTGCTTAAAGTATCAATTCGAATAGAAGAGATATTCACAGAAGGCCAAATTTCCGCCTCCATGCCTGGATTGCTTTTTGGATACAATACTTTCATACAACAAATGTCCCTGGAAGTGATGCTCACGAGATAGGGTTTTCCTGGCACCATGCCACAACAGCTGCGGTCACTTATATAACGTAGCTACCGTTAGAAAGATGTCTGAAAAATGGCTCTATCTGTGTAGCCGGGGTTCCGTGCAGGTGACAGGAAAGGTTATTTGATGAACCCTTGCAAGGTCCATGCAGGTTTATACCTTCGCATAGGAGTGTACCGCTCAGTGATGTTTTGCAGTTACTACCACTAAGAAATACCTCTTTCTTTGCCCCACTCCAACACCTGTGTGTAAATGGTAAATTCCAGGTTGATTTGATGTACCCTTTACCCAACCTTTCATATAGGCCTGCTGGTATATACTCTTGGCAGTAATGAAACTGAAAAGTCGTTATTGTGATTTTAATCGTGCCATGTACTAGCCATTCAATAACAGGTCTTTCCGACATTGTCAATGGTAATCTCTCAAGTTTTTCAATGCTTAGCACCGTATAGTCTGCTCCTTTTTGTGCCAACGAGATTTGTCTATCAGTAAGGTTAAAGATAGAAAATAATGACGTTATGTTGATTAGATGCCAAGGCACGTGACCTGAACGCAGGTTTTGTAACGTCCAGCCTAGCTGTACAATTGAACGCAACTGGGACTGACCATGTTGTAATATTATCATATCCTGTTCTATTATATCAATAGCAGATGATACAATGCTATCCAGTGAATAGATTCTGGAGGACAGAGTCGTTAACCCATTGTCAACTACAGAAAGCGCTTTTTCCAAATTAATACGATCAATTTCTCATATTTTTTCAGCAGTTTCAATTTGATTTAATTTCCAAGCTTCATTGTATGCTGCGTATATACCGGCGTAAATGAAACGTTTTTGACGCTGTTTGCGAGGTCCCATTATGAAATCTCGCAAGTCAGCACCTTCTTTAAGTAAAGTTAAGTGTTGCTTAATTTCTGGAAGTGTGGATTTCTGTAGCCATTCGAGGCATAGTTTTCCCACACTGTATGTTGTAATTATCCCTGGATGTTGTCTTTGGGAATATCTTGGGTCTGACCTGTTTTGTTTGAACCCCTGTATTTTGTTCAGGAATCTATCATGACAGTTATTCGTGTCAGTGGGCCAGATTAACAATTTTTTCCAATCAGGAAGTGTTCTGTTTTGTTTTAAAATATAGGCCACGTCTAATCCCTCATCTGCAGTGATATTTCCATCAGGTGTTGGCTTTGGTATAGACGGGTTGTTTAAATCTTTTATCTTGGCTAAACCAAGATAGGTTGTTTGCTGAACTGTGTCATTCAGGAACATTATTTGTTAAGGGATCATGCAGGCTCTGAACAATGCTTCTAAACCTTGTACCTGCCAATGTTTTGTTCCCCAAATGGTTTTTGTCTCAACGTTTTTTTTCCAATGTTCAAAACCAAATGTAGACATTTTTTCATAACATTTTTCTGAATAAATCAGTTCAGTGTTTGTCAACATATTTTTCACCCCTGTCTTATTTAACATTTTTAAATAGAATGTTCCCGGATCAGTGACATTAGACCCCGAGAAGTATGGGAATTTTTCAAAAAATGTCTTTGAGCTGCCTTTTGGCGGGGTTGGACAATTTTCCCATTGATTATAAATGAAAGTATTTCTAGGATTTGCGGATTTATGCAGATAATGATGCCCGTAATTGTTAAAACAGTACATCTCCTCATAATTCGACGAACCCTGTAAATAATTATGTGCAGTAAATTTTGCAGACATTTCTAAATCTGACATCATATTATTCATATTAATAATATTTTCAAAGTCCCAATCATCAGAGAATCTACTAGGTGAAACAAAGTCACTCAACGAAATCTTAAATTGGTGTGGCAATTTTAACAGCTCAACCGGGCCATAAATTTCATAGTCAGTTTTGTCCCATGCTATACCACCAGGTATGGGGATGGCTGTGATGTTCACTGATGACAGTTCTCTTTTTTCGATGTGCGATGATCTGTGTGGTTTCAGGACCAAGTTGATGTTCTGACTTGCTGTGTCCTTTGTACTATATTTTCCATCAATAAATCTACCCAAACTTAAAACCAAGATGAGCCACAGAAAGAGGAAAAGTGTGCCTAACACAATCCACAATTTAATCCATTGTGTACAAATTTGATTTGTAAGCTATTGGTATCGTTTCTCCCTCATTAGAGGTCAGGTATGTGAATCTGAATATTCCTGGGATGACTCGGATTACAAGGTTGCGTTCATTTGCGCGTGTTTGCAGTTTTGTTTTAGTTAACATATCTGTCAGTAATGATCTTAATATCTTTGTGTGTTCTTGAGTCCAATTAATTGATTTAAAATCAGGTTTTATTAGTTCGTGGAGAGGTTTAACCCTCTCTGCATAATTTAAAATGTATGTTCTTCCAAAATTCAGGAAACCTAGTATTGATTGCAGGTTTTTCAGCGTTTTTGGAGCTTGTAGTACAGCACACTTCTCTAAGAAGTTGTCTGCCAGGCTTTTGCCTTCACTTGATAATTTGTATCCGAAAAATAGGACAGTTAATTGGGCAATTCTAGATTTTTTTAAAATAAATTTGTACCCTTCAGAAGCGAACCCAAGTATCATGGTGTTCACTCTTTTCAAGTGAGTCTCCAGGTCATCATCTGTAAGATAGATGTCATCTACATAAGATAATGCCTCATCATCATAAATTTGTAGTAACTCTGTTACCCTTGCTGAAAATAACCCTGGGCTGTTCTTGAATCCCTGTGGGAGATGACAAAATTGTTTTTGCGACCCCATTATTGAGAAAGCGGTCAAATACCTGCTTTCAGGTGCAATGTTCTGACAGAAGAATCCATTAGAGATATCTAATGTCGTTTTATATTTTTTTGCGCACAATGGTATTCATTAGTGCTGCACTGTATGAGTTTTGGACTGCAAAAGTTTTACAGCAGGAGTTTAGATGTCTGTAGTCCAAAACTAGACAATATGAATCGTCTGGCTTGGAGACAGGAAACAAAGGATTGTTCATTTGTGAGGTGCATGTTTCAATCATCCCCTGATATTCAAGTTGATCTAAAATTTATTTTACTTGTTTTTTAGCTTCTTGCTTAACAGGATACTGCCTTTGTGCAGTAGGTTGATTTTTTAACTGTATTTTATGGTGAGGAGAATCCTCATCCCATCATACATGGTTTTTATATAATGCTGGGGCTTGGGCCACTGCCCATTTTTTAGCAAGTGTGTATTTTTTATGTATTGGAATGTGATTTGAGAAGGCAGGCATAATCATTTCTTCGCCATGTGGGCACTCCCTGACACACTCTGGTGGCCAGTCTTTCTCTGCTAGAAGGATATCATAGCCTTTAGATAGATTCTCCCAAAAGAGACCTTTTATTTTCCTAGTTTTATCTCCCTCTATACGTAATGTTATTTCGTGTAGTTTATGGGGCACGCTCACTCGGGTGTCTGCAGTTTCCACTTGAATGTATTCATTCGTGTCCACTGTCTCCAGAAGATTTATCAGGATCTTGCGAGCTATGTTCACTTCTGCTTAGCTGTCTAGCATTGTCTGAGCCCATTCTCCGTTTTTCAGTTGTGTCCTCAGAATTCTTGGCATGTTTTATTTTAATACTTGCTACCTTCTTTCTGGGAAATTGTGATTTTTTATTTTGATGAGCAGGTTCTTTGTCTTTGGACTTGACGTGCTCTTCCTTGTGTTCTGACCATCCTCATCTTTCCGATTTCTTTGAGGAAGTCTGAAAAGATCGAGAGGAACGTGTATCAATATCTTGATATCTGTCAGGTTTTCTCAGGTTGTTCCTATTTCTAAGGTTATATCTTTTCTCAGAGGGCTCCCTTTGGGGAGACTTGCCCCCCCTCTCTGGAGATCTATTTCTCTGTTGGGGAGACCTTCCTCTGGACTGAAATTGTTTTTCTCTGGGAGTGGTTTGTTTGTTACCCTCCCAGTTCTTCTTTTGAGAATTGACATTATTTTTAATAAAGGATGTTTCAGGATTTTCAATTAGTTGGGGTTTTACTGGTTTACCACCCAAACTATAAGATAAAACAGAACAATATGATCTCTTTAGCATATAGGCTAGTAATAGATAGGAGTAACTTTTGCAATATTATGAACAATTATCATGGCTGAATTGTTTGTCCCTATTCTAGTAAGGCTTATTACAATATGTGTCCCATTGTTCTTATAGTCACAGTTCATGTTTAATTACAAAGTTTAGAACTTTTCAATAAACATTTGAAACTGCAGTATTGTATCTTAACTTTGTGAACACTTTGGGCATGCAAAAGTGACAAACAAAAGGTTAGATCTATTAAAACGATTTCCTTGGGAATCGCAGAGTCATGTTCTAGGTTACTGACAACATCTATAACTCTGTAGGTTTAGAACTTTAGATGCTGTATTGTGACCTAGCCAAACAGACCAGCATTTACTGATTATATAGGAAGACTCACTCTCTGTATTAAGAAGTTTTGCTGTTATATATATACAGTCCTACTAGATTCGTAGGAACAATAGAACATGGTACCACTGACCAGGCTTGGTACCTACTTAATGGGTCTCCTGAGTAATTTACGTTGTTGCGCCAAAATCTTCTTTATTACTTCTATACAGAGACGTCCATGGTGATGAGGGTTTTATACTCCTACAGCTTAATAGGAAGCACCTATTTATGTCTGAGGGTTAATCAAACTCAATTGTTAAAAAGGATTGTCCCCAACAGTGTTTTCATTTCTTTGAATTCCATTCATTAAATATGGCACTGCCAGTAGTTATTCCTGTAAAATGCAGGCAAGAAGTAACTACACACTTAACAAGACGTGGGTTCACTAATGGTGGTGGAGAAGTTATCTTAGTGGTTGAGGCATGCGAGGTGTACAGATGCAAATTTTTCTATTCCTCGGTTGATTTTCCTGCAGTCAATGCCAATACTCAAACATTTCACAAATACAATGAAATTTAGAAAAATTCTCAACAAGAAGCTGCTGAAAGGTTAAGACAAACTGATAAGGATAATCTTGAAAAAGAATTGGCAGTTGTCGATAACGGGATGACCACTTTGTCCACACTTATTCATTCATTGAATAATATTGTTACTTCAGCATTGAATATTATACAGAGTGACATATCTTTGCTTCAACATGGTCAAAGTCAGTTGACATCAATTTTACAATTAAGTTGTACATTGCAGGTTCTGAAATCAAATCCGTTACCATGGAAACATTTAAATCCGACTAAATTGTTTTTGCCTTCTAATTTGACAATCGTGGCAAAAAAGGAATCAACTTACATGAGCTTTATATAGAAAGGTTATAATCATTGCATTTTAGACTGCTGAAACTTCATCAGCCACATGGCTGATTTGCAGATGTATGTCCTTTCCTATATAAACCTTTCCTGTGGGCAGGTATGAAGAAAGTAGTGCATATTGTTCACATGAAGCTTGGTTTCTGCCCGTTCAGTACAAATCTTAGATTCACAACCTAGAAGTTTTTGTTAGTCAACATGACTGTTGAACGTCTTTAGGACATTCCTTCATTTGCAGGGAGATACACTTCATGGTGGCTGTAATGTCTCAATGGCTAACATTGTGTGTTAGTTGAAGAATGTTCTGGTGTCAGTAATAAAGTCAGATTTTCCTTTTACTTTCCAGTAGCAGTTACTTATTTTTTAATTATGAGAGTTGTTGTGGGATGAAACCAGGTATCCTTTATGTAGTCACTGTTTCCAAGGTTGTAACTTGCTGCATGAATGTCTTGTTTATTCCTCACATTCTCTTGGGGAAATTACTTTTTGGCCAAGGGTTCTTCTTTCACATATTAACATTGATCAGTTAAGCCAACCAAAAACCTTAGATCTCAAAGTAGCTTGTTCCTTGGCTGAGGTACAATCACTGTTGCACAATTAATTGCCACAGAATTTCGGTGAGTGTGGGCAGAAAATTTGTTCCGCTCGCGGAATTTGCGGATTTTCCGCGATTTCGCGATCCGCGAATCTTGCAAAATCTCAGAAAATCCACAAATTCACGAGCGGGACAAATTTTCAGGGAAGCACTTACAGGGTTACAGCTGCAGGTGCACAAGTTGAAGTTAATTTCTTTGTAACCATTTACAAAAGGGTTACAAAGAAAACAAAGAAATTAACTTCAACTTGGGCACCTGTTGTAACCCTGTAAATGCTTCCTGAGCGGCGCCTCGTTGCCTACTTGCAGCTATTCTCTGACCCTGCTCTGACCCTCGAAGCAGGGTCAGAGAATAGTTATAAGTAGACAACTAGGCTCCTGTCACAAACATTAAACCTCAAAGGAAGCACTTACAGATACAAATAATTAAAGCAGGTGTCCGAGTTGAAGCTCAAATTCAGTAACTCCTTAATCAGCTAAAAAAAAAAATTTCGAGGCTGGGCAGGTGTGCGTTCTCCCCATATCTACCGTTGAAAATTAGCTATGATGCTTGATGGAGGCCTTTGCATCCTTGACTTTCACGGGTGCAATCCCCGTGACCAGGAGCTTCTTTCTCGTCATCTGCTGCTCTGATCAGTGTCTGACCTTTTATACACACACAAGAGGCATGTGAACTCGCATAGAAGCCCCCGTTTGGCCCCACCACTAACACTAGCGGTGTGCACCGTCTTCCTGCCCTTTACACACTATGATGGACATCTCACTTGAGGGACCCCGGCCAGCGCAATGGCAAAGTTACACACACATGGTCACTGGAGGCAACTCTTCTGGCCCTTTACGCAACTGGTGGTATTCTGTCCTTATGCAAGATGATTTGTTATTCGGCCAGGGAACTTTGCATATTGCGGAAATATTCCTGTTCATGCCGATCCGTGTTCCCGAGACGCTACAGGGGTAAACAGCTTTGCCCGGGGTGCGGCTGGGTGCCTAATTATGCCCCCGTTTCCTCACAGGGGAGAGATGAGGATCGAATGAGACATCTTTTCCTATTGCTCAATACCAGATCGGTAGGCAAGCATGCGCTTGAGATCTTTGATCTCCTTGTGAAAGAAAAGCCACTCTGCCTGCTATTGACCAAAACCTGGTTGGGGGAGCTGTCTAATCCAGACATCATGGCAGCGATCCCCCCGGACTATAATATCTTCCGGCAAGATAGAGCCAAAGGCAGGGGGGGGGGGTAGCGGTGGTAGCGAACAAAGCAGTTTCCTGTTCTATTATTCCTCTTAATGCCATCGCAGGATCTGAATCCCTTGCTTTTACCATCAGACTGTCCCCGCAACAAGCCCTGAAAGGGCTGTTGGTGTTTAGATCCCCTGGCCCAGTTGGATCCTTTTTCGACGATCTCCAGGCCGCCACTGCTGAGCTGGCCTTGAGTGTGCAGCACTCTCTTCTGGCAGGAGATTTTAACTTTCATATGGATGTCGCCGATGACTCGGACGCCAACAAACTGCAGGATATCACGGCTTCTCTGGGCCTTGCCCCTTTTCTCACAGGTCCCACTCACGATAAAAGACACACTTTGGACCAGGTCTTTCCCTCAATCCCTCTCTTTGATATCGAGCTCCTTCCGGTGCTCTGGACCGACCATAGGCTGGCCAGATTCTCAATATTAGCTAGCAAGAAACCCCCTTGTAGCGCGCCGAGACAGCATGGCATGGCGCGGAGGGCTCTGCATAGAGTCACACCTGAGATGTTAAATCAGGCGGTCGAGGACCATCCATGCCCTATATCAGGCAACTTGGAGCAGGACGTTGAGTCCCTACAGGAGTGGCTGATGGAGAGGCTGGATGATCTTGCCCCAGTTATGGCCCCGAGAAATATGATCAAGAGGGTTTCGGCCCCCTGGTTCACTGAGGCACTGTTGGCCACGCGTTGCCAATGCAAGGTGGCAGAAAGGGCGTGGCGCCTCCATTATGATCTGGAGGCCAGAGCGGCGTATAGGTCAATGGTTAAAGCCTATCACTGTGATATTCTCCGTGAAAAAAAGGCTTTCTTGGCCAGAAGGATTGAGGCTGCCTCAAACTCATGCAAGGAGGTCTTTGCGGTAGTTAGGGAGTTCATGGCCCCCAGATCCAACCTGCCCCAAGGGGCTCCATCTGAGTTGTGGGTCTGTGACCTGGCCAGATTTTTCACAGATAAGATTAAGTCCATTCAGCACTCCTTCCCAGTGGGCTCAGCCGTGGCGCATGTGAACGTGGTTATGGAACCGGTGTGGCGGACTTTGCAGGCTGTGGTCCTTGCGGAGTTTCCACCTATTTCCACCAATGCATCCTTGGCGCTCCTGGCCAATCTCAAGTCGGGTTCGCCATTAGATCCCTGCCCGGCTAAATTTTTGGCTAAGATGGCGCCTGTGGTCAACCCTGTGGTCAACCCACTTGTGAATTTGTCTCTGAGGGATGGGCAGGTTCTATCGCCCTGGAAAATGGCGATGGTGATCCCCCTCCTCAAGAAGCCTGGGCTGGACCCGGAGGTTTTGGCCAATTACAGGCCAATTTCCCTCCTCCCGGCGCTGGCCAAGATCACGGAGAAGTATGTGCATGGCGTGTTTCCAGCTTTCTTGAGTCCAGTGATCTGCTACACCCTTCACAGTCCGGTTTCCGTCCTAATTTAAGTACGGAGACGGCTCTGTTGGAGGTGTCTGAGATCATTAGGGAAACGCTGGACTCTGGAGGTCGCTCTATGCTTGTCATGCTCGATCCACCGGCGGCCTTTGACACCGTCCCCCACGAGTTGCTACTCGCCAGACTTTATGACATCGGTCTGAGGGGGACGGTGATGGATTGGTTTTCATCCTTCCTGGAGGGCCGCCGACAAATGGTCTGGGTCTCTCCGTGCTCCGCCGAGATGCCGTCATTGGGAGTCGGTGTTCCGCAGGGATCTGTGTTGAGCCCGACTCTCTTCAACATCTTTATGACACCTTTGGCGGCAATGGTGGAGTCTTTTGGGGCCCAGATCATTTCCTACGCCGATGACACGCAGTTGCTTTTCACGTGTGGGAAGGATCAGGCTTTCGATGGGAAGAACATCCGGGGCTGCTTGGAGTCGGTCTTCAGCTGGTTCCAGTCGAATGGCCTTAAGGCCAACTCTGATAAATCGGAGGTGTTGTTTTTTGGCTGCTCCCTCGACCCTGATTGGCGGGCCTGGTGGCCGGCGGATATGTGTCCCCCTGCCCTGGCATCGCTGGTGGCAAAGAATCTGGGTGTGAAGATGGATAACAGCTTGACACTGGTGCAACATGTTCGTGGTCTTACAGGCATTTGCTTTGGGCTACTCAAGATGCTCCGGAAGTTTCTGCCATTGCTCTCGGAGGAGCATAGAAAGATCACTGTGCAGGCCTTGGTTGGTTCCAGATTGGATTACGCTAATGTCCTGTACAGTGGTCTCCCGGACTATCTTGTTCAGCGGCTGCAGGCTGTGCAGAACGCTGCAGCGCGCGCTATTTTTGGCCTCCGTAGGCGAGTTGGAGCTTCTGGTTTGTTGCAGTCGTTACATTGGTTGCCCATCCGGAAGCAGATCATGTTTAAAGTTCTGACGCTGGCGCATAAAGTGCTTTTTGGCGTGGGCGCGAAATACCTCCAACGCAGGCTTGCCTTCTACCGCCCTGCCAGATCTTTACGATCCGAATCTTTGTTCTTGGCTGTGGTTCCCCGAATTAGGAAGGCACGCACCGGAGGGCGCTCCTTTCGTCTGAAGGCCCCTCAGTTGTGGAACACCCTTCCTCTGGCCCTACAGTCCTCTGTTAATCTGTTTCACTTCAGGAAAATCCTGAAGACTTGGCTTTTTAACCTTTAGTACCTCTGTTGTTCTTTCTCAGTTGTTCGCTGTATGGTGTTATGTTTTTTATTCTGAGCTGCCTCGATAAAGCGCCGGGACACTCCTCTGGAGTAGCCGTGCGCTATAAAAATAAATGTATAACATAACATAACATAGTGTAGGAAAAGCACTATACATTTACCCAACGAGGTAGCACTTACTGTTTAGCCAGTAGAAAGTACTCCGGTTAAGTATGGTGCAAATCGCAAAAATATCCGTGTTTTTGCGGGGAAATAAACAAATTTGTCGATTTATTTTGCGATTTCGCACGAATTCGCAAACTGCAAATTCACAAAATTCGCCCATGCTTACTTCTAACACTGCTGGAGAGGCACACTTTTTTAAAGTGATTGGGCCTAGATTTGTTTATACATTTCAGACTGTGCTTGGAGTTATTCCATCTTTTATACTTTTATTATTTAGTGTTTTGGAGATATTCCAATTGTTCTGTTTCTTTTGATGCTGTTTTGATTTTTCTTTTGTTGCTTCGCAATGGCTGACCCACAACAAGACCTAATGGTAATGGAACTGCCACACGTCCTCCTGTGTTGTGAATGCATGATACAGACTTTTGTTGAGTCCTTGTTGTTGGTACTGAGCCAGAACTGGTCTCCTAAATCCTAAACTTACTACCATTTTGGTATTCACAGAAGGCACTTACTCAATTTGGTATTCACTGAAGGCACTTACTCATTTCGGTATTCACAGAAGTTAGGAGTCCTAACTTTAGGACTCCTAAATGCCTTCTTGGAATAGCGAAAGTCTTAAAATTAGGATTTTTCTTAATTTAGTAGTAGTAAAGTTAGGACTCCTATCTTTAGGACTCCTATTTTTTATTTTTTTTATTTATTTATTTCCACAGTTGTATCAAGTGACAAAACCAGTTACATTTATTCAATTAATATAAATACAAGGTAACACAAAAAGAGCAATTCCGCCAATTCTGCACATTTAAGCAACTGATAATATTTCTCATTCATATCTCCTCCAAATATTCTTTGATGACACCCCAAATTAACATGCCTAATCGTTTTTTCCTAGCCCCTTTTAACGCATACAAACTCCATTCTATTTCATATATATTATATAGTTTAGCTCTCCAAAATTCAAATGTTGGTGCCTCCGGATGTAACCATTCAGTTGCGATACATAAACTCGCTACAGTCGTGGCTAAAAATAAAAAATATTTATGCTTGCATAATACTGTATCCTTTCGAACAACTTGTCCCCCTCCTAATACCATAAGAGCGGGAGATATTTTAACCGGATTGTGAAAGACCATGGAGAAAAAAGTTTCTATGCTTGTTAAAAAGTGCGCTAACTTAGGGCAATTAAAAAAAATATGCAAGATATCTGCACCCGCCCCACCACAGCGGAAGCATTTACCATCATATTGTGGGCCCCAAGTTGCCATCTTTTTGGGAGTATAATAAAGCCTGAACACTGCTTATAAACTTGAGCCTTTAAATTAGCTGACAGGCAAACCTCCTTGGCCATCAATATGTTATGTTATGTTATTTGTTATGTTATTTTTATACTTCTATAGCGCACAGCCACTCCACGGAGTATCCCGGCGCTTTATCGAAGGAAACCCAACCGAAGAAGGGAGAACATAACACTGAGAGGACGTGAAGACACAGGAAGCAGCATCAAATTAAGGGAAAAGCCATGTCTTAAGGGCCTTTCGGAAGGACAGAAGGCTAGAGGTCTGTCTCAAAGAGATTGGGAGGTCATTCCAAGCATGAGGAGCTAAGTAGCGAAAAGACCGTCCTCCTGCTCTAGCACGCTTGATAATGGGAACACTCATTTTAGATAGGGACGAAGATCTGAGAGATCTGGGGGGGTTATACCAGGACAATCGTTTGGAAATATATTTGGGGCCTATGCCATGTAGGGCCTTGAAAGTCGTGGTCAAAGTTTTAAACAGAATCCTTTTAGCAATAGGAAGCCAGTGTAGTGTTGAGTGTATCATGAATATCAAATTCTGATTCCCCTAGTTGATTCTGCTAATAAGTATTATATTTCTGTATATCATCAGTTCTATACTCCATCATAATCTGGTATAATGTACCAATCCTTTTCCTAAGGCGAATTGCCTCCACTAATTTATTAGGAGCGGGTTTAATTTGCTTTCTTAAACAAAAATCTCGAATTTGAAAATATTTAAAAAAAGAAGATTGGGGTAACTTATATTTAGCAACTAACTTTCCAAATGTAGCTAATATCCCATCCGTTTCATATAAGTCCCCAATTTTACATAAACCTTTCTTTGACCACTCCTTCGCCACTCCATCCCAGAACACAGAAGGTAGTAATTTATCAGCGCTAAATGTAATTTTCTCAAGCTTAATGATTTTAAATACCTTTCTCCATACTTTAAAGGCCGAATCTAGTACCTTGAAGCGTGTATGTTTGTAATAATTTCCTTCCAACTCCTTTAGTAAACATCCCTGTGCATGCTCCCCTAATACCAAAAAAAATATCGATGGAGCTTCCGCTGATTCCTCAATGGACTCCCCTGTCACCATAAATCTTATTCTTTGCAAAAAGCATACATAACAATAAAATACAAAGTCAGGTATCCCCCACCCACCCCTTTCCACCTGCAGCGTCAACCATTTCATTGCCCGTCTGGTTTTTCCCGGAACCCAAAAAAACTTTGAACATAGTGACTGAAGTTGTTGTATATATTTCAATGGAAATTCCAGTGGAACGCTACAAAATAAATATAATATCTTGGCTAAAACATTCATTTTGATGATGTTCCCTCTACCAATTATAGATAGCTGCAGCCAACCCCACCTTTCAAGTGATTGCTTTATTTGTTGTATGGTATCTTCCCAATTAGTATCTATTATCTCTTGCATCTGGTTTTTAATTTTTATACCTAGATAAATTACTTCGGAAGTAATCCTAGGGTCATTAAATTGTATGTTATCTGTGCACAGCACTAGAGTCTTTGCTGAGTTTAGCTTATAACCAGAGATAGCACCAAAATCGCTGGCTAGTCATTCGATCTCCACTATTGCTCCCCCAGGATCAACTGTAGTAATGGCAATATCGTCAGCATTTGCAAATACTGAATGTGTTATATTTTTGACAATGAATGGTTTAAAACGAGCTGAATTTATCAACTTAATAATAAACAAATTTATAAATAAAGCAAAAAGAAGTGGGGAGCACGGGCATCCTTGTCGTGTCCCTCTAGTAATTATAATCTTCTCAGATCTCCTACCCATAGCCACTATTCTTGCACTTGGTGACTTACATAGAACCTGGATTGTTGTCAAAAAGTCCTTTCCAAATCCCATCCTTGTCATCACCTCCCATAAATATTGCCACTCCACGCGATCGAACGCCTTCTCGGCGTCAAGTAATATCAGCGCCAGATCTCTTTTTTCTGCCTGTGCTATATCAAATAGGGGGATAACCTTGTTGATATGTGTAACTGTGCCTCTATTTGGAATAAATCCATGTTGATTTATTGAAACAAGTGGTGTAATTACTTTAGATAGACGATTCGCTATCATTTTAGAATATACCTTGCTGTCACAGTTGAGTAAGGATATTGGGCTTAGGGATGGGCGTAGTTCGCGAAGTAGCGCTACGCGAAGCTACGCGAAGTGCACTTTGCACTACGCGAACTTCAAGTAGCAATACGCGAGCTGCGTTGTAGCATGTTCGCACTGTGCAAGATGCGTTCTCAATGATTGCACAGTGCAGACAAGCATCTGACACTGTGCAATCATTGAAAACGGCATCTTGCACAGTGCGAGCTGTAGTTTTCTGCTGCTCGAGTAGATTATTACTCGAGCAGCAGCTTTCTCAACGCAAACTGGTAGTTTCTCATTGAGAGCGGTCTTGAGCATGCGCAACCACTCACAATGAGAAACATGACCTCCCTGCGTTGAGAATCCCGCCGGGATGTAATTTTGCTTGCTCGCGGTCGCTAACATGACGTTGAGGACCGCGAACAAGCAAAAAATGAGCGCTGCACTACGCTATGCTGCACTACGCGTGTTCGCACTGTGCTACGTGAAGCTCGCGTAGTGCGAAGTTGCGCAAACTCCGCAAGCGTAGCGTAGTGCTTCGCCCAGGGTTAGATAGGACCCAGGTAATTTAGGAGGCTTCCCTTTTTTAATAAACACCACAATTGAGGCGTGATTCCAGGTTTGTGGGGCTTTCCCAGTTTGTGCCCTTCTAAAAGTCTCCAACATAAGATTTTTTAGTGGTTCAAAAAAGCACTTATATACTTCTCCAGGTATAAAATCTGGGCCTACCGCTTTTCCATTCGCTATAGTTTTAACTGCCAACTCTAATTCTTCCATCGAGAATGGACTATCTACAATTTCTTTCTCACTATCAGTCAATTTGTTAATAACACCATCTTCCCATGCAGACCCTGCTCCTGTATTCGGCTGATGAGTATATAATACCGAATAAAATTGCTGAAATATATCAAGTATTTTCCCCGGTTCCTCATAAACCACACCATTCTGATCTTGTAATTTAGGGATTAAGCAAGAGGGCTCCTTAATTTTTAGTCTTAGCGCTAGAGCCAATTGCCTCCCCATATTCATGAGCATGTCTTCTATTTATAAGATATTTCCGCGCTATTTCTTCACTCCATACCCCAGTTATTTTTGCCCAGCAATGTGCTACTGCTCCCTCAAACTCAGAAATATTCCCTAAATTATCCCTCTTCCCAATTTCTCTAATCAGATTTTCCTCCGCAATCCTTAAGCAAATATATAGATCTCGCATTTGAGATCGTAATTCATTTTGGTGATAGAGCCCATAACTCACCGCCTCACCTCTAAAACAGGCCTTAAATGTGTCCCAAATTGGCTCAATGCTTGCCGAGTTCACATTATTATTAATAAATTCTGCTATCCATTTAATCATGTCGGCTCTATACTGTTCATCGAGGAAGAGCTTTCTATCATACGTGAAACTCCTAGGTTGATTTATGTCCTCTACTATTGGACATTCAATTAAGATTGGGGAATGATCCAATGTCACCCTAGGAAATAGATGTATCTTTGTCCCAGACTGGATAGATGTAGACATTTTTAAAAAAAAAATTTAAATAAATTTACAAAATTTAAAAATAATTCAAACGGACAAATTTCTTATGTGGTGAAGAGTAAAAGGTATAACCTGGAAGTGTTGGGTGATTTTTACTCCACATATCTATCAAACCCTAATCCATAGCCAAATGATATAAAGCTTTAAAAACTCTTGGTTTGCGGCCCTTCAATCAATCAATCAATCAAAGACATTTATAGAGCGCACTACTTACCCGTAGGGTCTCAAGGCGCTTGGGGGGGGGTGCCGTTACTGCTCGAACAGCCAGGTCTTGAGCTTCTTCCTGAAGGAGAGGTGGTCTTGGGTCAGGCGCAGGTCGGTCGGGAGGGAGTTCCAGGTCTTGGCGGCCAGGTAGGAGAAGGACCTTCCTCCTGTTGTCGCTCTTCGGATGCGGGGGAAGGCGGCGAGGGCGTGGCTGGCTGATCGGAGGTGGCGTTTGGGAGCGTAGAAGTTGATTCGGTTGTTGAGGTAGCTCGGGCCTTGATCGTGTAGGGCTTTGTGTGCGTGTGTGAGGAGACGAAAGGTTATTCTTTTGTTGATGGGGAGCCAATGCAGGTCTCTCAGATGTCCGGAGATGTGGCTGTTTCGTGGGATGTCGAGGATGAGTCTGGCTGAGGCGTTCTGGATCCGCTGGAGTCTCTTCTGGAGCTTGGCGGTGGTACCGGCTGTAGGAGAGTAGGGTCTGCAATCCTATGATCACCCAGATTTTTTGCTTTGTTTCACTGGTTTACGACTTTCTCTGGCTGTGGGCCTGCCAACCAGACCCACAGCCTGGCTGTTCTCTTTCTAAATTACGAGATGTACCCTAGGTGCATTTACCAATTGGTACTGGGCCACCTTATCAGACCCTGTAACTCAGGGCATAGGTGTACCCAGGGCCGCCAGGGGCTGCAGCATGTATTATGCCACCCCTGGCTGGCCTCCTAAATTTGACACAACTGGCTGCATGACAGCTGGGGCGAAGTTGTGTAATCACCCTTTGCTATAGATATAGTAGCCCTATATCTAACCCCCAAATGGACACCCGAGTTCCTATCAGTCACTCCTATGGCAGGCCTTGACAATCCTGAAGGCAGAGTGCATGGGCTCGTGTGAACTAAGCTCAGGCCCGAGCCGAGCCCGGTTGCAGCTTGCGGAATCAAGACCCAATGGCTGTTCCATGATAACGCGTACCACATCGGTAACTTCGGTGTCGCGTTATCAAGACATGTCGAGTAAGGTGTCATACGAATCGGGATGCTACCAACTCTGGCGACGAGGTTAGCATTCCGCCCTTCTAGAGGGACACGACATGTACGTAACTGTGAACCCCGGTTAAAGTTAACGAAAGCCTCAGCTCCACAAAATGGATGTTGCCACCACAGACACGAGTCTGACCTCCTGCTGCTGGGAGTCCTTCCAGCGAGGAGCACTTGGACAAAGGGTTTCCTGTCGAGGGCGGTGTTCGCACCGTCCCAGACAGGGTTTGTGTATTCTGGGTAGGTAGGGCTTTTGCGAGAAGGTGACTGCGGAGTGGCACCCCGGTGCTCACTACGCATCTGCCGGTTAGAACCAGTTCCAGGGGCGACAGCCCTGGCCTGGGGAAAGTCCGGCAGGGGAGAGGGGTGTAACTACCCCCCTTCCTGGTCCCACCCTTAGGGCAGGACCTAGTCATGTACCCACCCCTTTCTTTAGAATAAAGACCGGAGCGGGGACCCTTCCAAATCAGATCATATTTGAATCAAGAATACTTTCTACGAAAGGACTTCAAGACTCTTCTCAAGATTTCTCCCTTGTGACTAAGGAGTAGTCACCCTGCATCAGCGGGCACCATCTAAGAACTCTGCGGTTTGCTGTAAGTCCTTCCTCAAGGAATCCGACGGCCCAGCTCGACGAGAAACCGGCTTCCCTGGCACCTCTGACCTCTACCCACGTCATCAGCTCAACTGTGATCTGTGGGTGCGACGAGACCTCGAGGGACCGGCCATCATCAGAACCTGCACGCTCTTAAAAACCAGCACGACCATCGAGGTAACTCTCTGGTGAGTGCTCTGGGGTCCGAGAAGCCCCGACCCTGAGCCGCTCCAGCACCGAAGTGCAGTCTCCCAGCATCTCCACGATCTGCGTGGGGCCCTTCTGCTCGCTGCTCAGCACGTTGTCTGGTCACTTGCCGCTGGCTTGTGCCCTTCTGTGACGACATCCGAGAATCAACACTGCCGGTCTGGTTGCTCCAGACTGGCCCTTGCTTCCATCCTGTTGAGAAGCACCCCGGACCCTCCTGGTCCACTCAAGACGCCGACAGCGACATCCGTCGTGGGACAGCTCGCACCTCCACCGTGGTCGCCGACAACGCCTCCTGGTCCGTGAGACTGCAGAGCCTAGCGTCGCCCACTCACCTGGTCGAGGTGACGGCCAACTGGTGCCTTCCTGGTACCCTCTGACTACTGGCTAGTAGTACGAACTTGGTCCCCTCTGCTTTCAGGTTTCATCAATCTCCGATCCAGGCTTGGATCCCTACGAACTATTCATCACTGGTCGCCGGCCAGCAACTCCTTTTCTTCCGGCTCCTGGTTCGTCAGCGAAGACCCCGACGCCTGTAAGACTTGTGCAGCCGCAGCCCTCGTGGCTAGGTAACTCGGCATTTCAGTGCCTGCATAGCCTCCTTACTCTAGGGTCCCTCGCTTCCGACTTGCCTTAACCTTTCCGTGTCCCCGGACACTTGTTTTAAACTGTGCACTTGAAGTATTTGCTAAAGAGATTTGGTTTGTGCTTAGTACCCTGTCCTCATAAAGAGTACAGGGCTGTTGTGATTCTTAATAAATATACTGTTTATTTTCATAACACTTGTGTGGTGTCCTTTCACTGGGTGTTCAGGGGGTACATGTGTGGTAAACAGCTGGCTTAACACGCCCTCTCGAGTCTTTAGCCTTAGACTGCTCGTATCCACGCTACTAGGATAGCTGGTCTATAGGTTGACTTACAACCAAAACACCATAAGGGTCGTTGGAACGATACATAGCGGTCGCTAGAATAGCGAACGTTGCATATCGGGCCAACTTCTCACATTGGTGAGCAGCGGTTGGGATTTGAGCTTGCTGTTGTTTTACCACACGTATCCTAAGAATATCTTGTTGAAAGATCACACAAGTACTGTTAGCACATATAACTAAAGCTTAGAATACTCTGAGTTCTACTGAACCAGCTGTTGTAGCTCCTCAAGGCTTAGCACACCTTGGCTACAACTCTTAGCAAGGGATCAGTAGGAAAACACATAGTGTAGGTAGGTGCATCACTTACACCACACTAGAAACAGTATGTCGGGCCAAGGAGGAAACTCTGAGTCTCCCCTTGTGTCAGTTGACCCTCCACAGGTCATCCCTTCAGGATATACTGTGCTGAGCTTCAAGGAGTTAAGACGATTGTGTCACTCCCGGAAGATTCAGCAGGGGTCTAACCCCACAACGTCCTTTCTGATTGGTCTCTTGGAGACTTATGATGCCAGGAGAGCTGAGAAACTTCGTAGCTCTTCTAATCCAGAAGGAGACATGCCTCCCCTCGAGGGAACCCGGGACGATCCTGACCTCATTCACCTCGCAACCGAGAACGAGGATGTGGAGGAGGATGAGGATGAGGATCTCTCAGGGGACGAGGCAGATAAGGGACAGGTAGAAGTCGTCAGACTAACACGGTCCAACTTAAGCAGACACGATAGTGGTACTGGGGGAGCCCCGGCGCTACTGTCGGTTCCGCTTAACGTGGGGAATGGACGAGCCAGATCTCTATCAAGAGGCTCTGGCAGATCCCTTCATACCAACGGCTCTCACAACTCTTCTCAAAGAGGGATGACGTCCCCTCAGAGGAGAGTGTACGAAGCGAAGGAAAGGGCAGCTAATCTGCGGATCGAAAGGGAAGAACTTGCCCTGGCCAAGGAAAAGCTTGCTTTTGCTAGAGAGCAACAGTTAAGTGGGGCAGTCCCCACTGGTGGCAGCAATATACCTAGTAATAGGGAAAAGAGTTTCGATACGAAACACCTTGGGAAGATAGTGCCCCCCTTTAAACAAGGGGACGACATCCACAAATGGATTACTGCTTTGGAGAGGGCCTGCACTGTGCAAGGTGTTCCCCAGAGTCAGTGGGCAGCTATCTTGTGGCTCTCCTTTGAAGGTAAAGGAAGAGACAAGCTCCTCACCACAAGGGTAGAGGACGCTAACAATTACCAAGTCTTGAAGAATACACTCGTTGAAGGGTTCGGCCTAACCACTGAGCAGTACAGGGTGCTGTTCAGGGATACCCAGAAAACGCAGTCTCAAGATTGGTCTGATTTTGTCGATTGTGCCACTAAGGCTTTTGAGGGCTGGTTGCTGGGCAGTAAGGTTACTGATTACAAGGGATTGTATAATTTGATGATGAGAGAACAAATTTTAAACAATTGTCAGAACCAGTTGTTGCATCAGCATCTTGTCGACTCGGATCTGACCTCTCCCCAAGAATTGGGCCAGAAGGCAGACAAATGGGTTCGTACGAGAGTTAAACAGAACCAGGGCCAGAATCAAGATGGTCAGAAGAAAGCAGACCAGAAGGGTAAAGATTCTAAGGGGGAACAAAATGACCAGAAGTCTTCGACAGGTCCCCAACAACCCAAAGAGGGTGGGGGTCAGGCTCCCCAAAAGAAGAAAGAAGGCCAATCCAAACGATGGTGCCAGTACTGTAAAAGTAAATCTCACTGGTTTAGTGAGTGCACCAAGAAAGGAGGAGGGTAGACTCCTGCCACTGCAGCCCCTAAGGCACCTGTGCCCCCTAGTACAGTCAGCAGTGGTAGTGCACCTCCCAAGGGTTTAGTAGGGTTAACCCTGGGTTCTGAGGGGCGTGACAACTTAGTTGGCACACTCACTCAGGCTGTCCTTGTCAGTACAGGGGACGTGGACGTGTCCCCTGACGTAAGCCCCAATACTTTGGGCAAATACAGACAGACGCCTTTCATAAATGGAAAGATGGCTCAGGCCTATAGGGACACTTGTGCCAGCGTCACCATGGTGACGCCTAACTTTGTGGACCCTGGACAGATCATGCCAGGTACAGAATTCCTGGTGACCAATGCAAGCAATGTCACTACCAATCACAGTATGGCAATTGTAGCTTTCTCCTGGGGAGGGGTAACTGGCCAAAAGAAGGTTGTAGTTAGTCCAGACCTCCCAGTGGATTGTTTGTTGGGCAATGATTTGGAGTCGTCACAATGGTCAGAAGTGGAGCACCGGACTCACATGGAAATGTTAGGTTTGCCAGCACATGTGTTCGCTGTGACTAGGTCACAGGTCAGGAAATGCCCCACTGAACAGGTGCTGGATCCTGGAACAACGGACCAGACACCTCCCAAGAAAAAGAGCAGTAGGGTTAAGGCTGCGCCTTCCCCCTTGCCCCAGGTCGAGGATCAAGTCTCAGAGGAGGCTGACCTACAGGAATTGAGGGAAACTGAGCCGAGAGAGTTCGAACTTGATCAAGTTGAATTCTTGGGCTCAGGGGGACCCTCAAGGGAAGATCTGGGGAAGGACCAGTTAGACTGCCCTTCTCTTGAACCCCTCAGACAGCAGGCGGCTGCTGAGGCTGCTGGGAACGCCACAGGTACCCACAAGGTATACTGGGAAGATGGACTCCTGTACACTGAGTCAAGAGACCCCAAGCCTGGCATGACCAGGAGGCTGGTCGTCCCCTTGTCTCAGCGTGGTTTCCTACTTACCTTGGCCCACGAGATTCCCTTAGCAGGTCACTTAGGCCAGACGAAAACGTGGGACAGGCTTGTCTCGCACTTTCACTGGCCGCACATGAACGAAGATACCAAGGAGTTTTGCCGCTCCTGTGTCACTTGCCAAGCCAGTGGTAAGTCAGGTGGCACGACAAAGGCCCCCCTTATACCAATGCCTGTGGTGGGGGTGCCCTTTGAACGGGTGGGGATCGACATCGTCGGTCCCATGGAACCACTGACAGCATCAGGGCACAAGTTTATACTGGTGGTAGTGGATCATGCCACCAGGTATCCTGAAGCTATTCCCCTTAGGACCACTACAGCACCTGTTGTGGCAAGAGCCCTAGTTGGAGTATTCTCCAGAGTGGGCTTCCCTAAGGAGGTCGTCTCCGACAGAGGTGCAAACTTTATGTCGAGCTACTTAACTGCTATGTGGAAGGAATGTGGTGTCAACTACAAGTTCACTACACCCTATCACCCACAATGCAATGGGCTTGTTGAGAGATTCAACAGGACCCTAAAAGGGATGATTCATGGACTACCGGAAAAGCTTCGGCGTAGATGGGACGTCCTGATCCCCTGCCTCTTGTTCGCCTACAGAGAAGTCCCACAGAAGGGGGTTGGCTACAGCCCTTTTGAACTTTTGTACGGGCATCCTGTAAGAGGACCCCTGTGTTTGGTGAAGGAAGGATGGGAGAGACCTCTCAAAAAGCCTGCAACCAACATAGTGGACTATGTGCTCGGCCTCCGCTCGCGGATGGCTGAATACATGGAGAAGGCATCCGAAAACCTTAAGGCCAGCCAAGAACTCCAAAAAGCTTGGCATGACCAAAAGGCTGTCTTGACTGTTTACCAGCCCGGACAGAAGGTGTGGGTGTTGGAGCCAGTGGCCCCAGCAGCACTCAAGGACAAATGGTCCGGGCCCCACACCATCCTGGAGAAAAAGGGAGAGGTCACCTACCTGGTCGACCTGGAAACTCCCCGGAGCCCCCACAGGGTGCTTCATGTCAACAGGCTAAAAGCATATGTCGACAGGAAGGACATGAGTTTGCTCATGGCCCTAGATGAGGGACAAGAAGAGGAGAGTGACCCTCTCCCCGACCTGCTCTCTCAGAATCCTGACGATGGCTCGGTAGATGGTGTTGTCTTTTGTGGCAGCCTCTCCGAACATCAACAGAGCGACTGTAAACAGGTTCTTCAGTCGTTCCGACATCTGTTTTCTCTGACACCCAGTCAGACCGATTGGTGCACCCATGAGGTCGACACTGGTGACAGCTTGCCCGTAAAGAGTAAAATCTACAGGCAGCCTGATCACGTTAGAGACTGCATCAAAAGTGAAGTGCAGAAAATGTTGGAGCTGGGAGTCATTGAACCCTCGGATAGCCCTTGGGCTAGTCCCGTAGTTCTAGTGCCGAAACCTCACACCCAGGGTGGTAAGAGAGAGATGAGGTTTTGCGTAGACTACAGGGGTCTCAATGCAGTCACTAAGACTGACGCCCACCCAATACCAAGGGCAGACGAGCTTATCGATAGATTGGCTTCGGCCAACTACTTAAGTACGTTTGACCTGACAGCTGGGTATTGGCAAATCAGGTTAGTTGAGGACGCCAAGCCTAAAACAGCATTTTCAACCCCTGGTGGGCATTATCAGTTCGTGGTGATGCCCTTTGGTCTGAAAAATGCACCTGCCACCTTCCAACGGTTGGTGAATCATGTCCTTACTGGGCTGGATGACTTCTGTGCGGCGTATCTTGACGATATTGCTGTCTTTAGCTCCACCTGGGAGGATCACCTGGTCCACCTGCGGAAGACGTTAGAGGCACTGCAAGCAGCAGGTCTCACTATCAAGGCCACCAAGTGCCAGATAGGGCAGACACAGGTTGTATACCTGGGCCACCTTGTCGGTGGAGGTCAGGTTCAGCCACTGGAGAGCAAGATACAGTCAATCAGGGACTGGGCTCCTCCAACCACCCAGACTCAGGTTCGAGCTTTCTTGGGCCTGACTGGTTACTACAGGAAGTTTGTCAGGAACTATGGTTCCATCGTGACACCATTAAATGAACTGACAAGTAAGAAAATGCCAAAAAAGGTTCAGTGGACAGCGAGCTGTCAAAAAGCATTCGATGACCTAAAGCAGGCCATGTGCACGGCGCCTATCCTCAAGAGTCCGGACTACTCCAAACCATTCATTGTCCAAACAGATGCTTCTGAGTTGGGTGTGGGAGCTGTTCTTTCTCAACTGAATTTTGATGGTCAAGACCAGCCCATTGCTTTCATAAGCAGACGGCTGACCCCTAGAGAGAAGAATTGGTCAGCTATTGAGAGGGAGGCCTTTGCTGTGGTTTGGGCCCTGAAGAAGCTGAGGCCATACTTGTTTGGCACTCACTTCAAGATTCAGACCGACCATAAGCCCCTCTTGTGGCTAAATCAGATGAAGGGTGAAAACCCCAAACTGCTTAGGTGGTCCATTTCCCTACAGGGGATGGACTTCACAGTGGAACATAGACCTGGTACTGATCATGGCAATGCCGATGGGCTCTCCAGATATTTCCACTTAGAACAAGAAGACTTACCTGGTCAAGGTTAGTTAGTTGTTCCGATGTTTGGGGGGGGGTCATGTAGGAGAGTAGGGTCTGCAATCCTATGATCACCCAGATTTTTTGCTTTTGTTTCACTGGTTTACGACTTTCTCTGGCTGTGGGCCTGCCAACCAGACCCACAGCCTGGCTGTTCTCTTTCTAAATTACGAGATGTACCCTAGGTGCATTTACCAATTGGTACTGGGCCACCTTATCAGACCCTGTAACTCAGGGCATAGGTGTACCCAGGGCCGCCAGGGGCTGCAGCATGTATTATGCCACCCCTGGCTGGCCTCCTAAATTTGACACAACTGGCTGCATGACAGCTGGGGCGAAGTCGTGTAATCACCCTTTGCTATAGATATAGTAGCCCTATATCTAACCCCCAAATGGACACCCGAGTTCCTATCAGTCACTCCTATGGCAGGCCTTGACAATCCTGAAGGCAGAGTGCATGGGCTCGTGTGAACTAAGCTCAGGCCCGAGCCGAGCCCGGTTGCAGCTTGCGGAATCAAGACCCAATGGCTGTTCCATGATAACGCGTACCACATCGGTAACTTCGGTGTCGCGTTATCAAGACATGTCGAGTAAGGTGTCATACGAATCGGGATGCTGCCCTCTCACCAACTCTGGCGACGAGGTTAGCATTCCGCCCTTCTAGAGGGACACGACATGTACGTAACTGTGAACCCCGGTTAAAGTTAACGAAAGCCTCAGCTCCACAAAATGGATGTTGCCACCACAGACACGAGTTTGACCTCCTGCTGCTGGGAGTCCTTCCAGCGAGGAGCACTTGGACAAAGGGTTTCCTGTCGAGGGCGGTGTTCGCACCGTCCCAGACAGGGTTTGTGTATTCTGGGTAGGTAGGGCTTTTGCGAGAAGGTGACTGCGGAGTGGCACCCCGGTGCTCACTACGCATCTGCCGGTTAGAACCAGTTCCAGGGGCGACAGCCCTGGCCTGGGGAAAGTCCGGCAGGGGAGAGGGGTGTAACTACCCCCCTTCCTGGTCCCACCCTTAGGGCAGGACCTAGTCATGTACCCACCCCTTTCTTTAGAATAAAGACCGGAGCGGGGACCCTTCCAAATCAGATCATCTTTGAATCAAGAATACTTTCTACGAAAGGACTTCAAGACTCTTCTCAAGATTTCTCCCTTGTGACTAAGGAGTAGTCACCCTGCATCAGCGGGCACCATCTAAGAACTCTGCGGTTTGCTGTAAGTCCTTCCTCAAGGAATCCGACGGCCCAGCTCGACGAGAAACCGGCTTCCCTGGCACCTCTGACCTCTACCCACGTCATCAGCTCAGCTGTGATCTGTGGGTGCGACGAGACCTCGAGGGACCGGCCATCATCAGAACCTGCACGCTCTTAAAAACCAGCACGACCATCGAGGTAACTCTCTGGTGAGTGCTCTGGGGTCCGAGAAGCCCCGACCCTGAGCCGCTCCAGCACCGAAGTGCAGTCTCCCAGCATCTCCACGATCTGCGTGGGGCCCTTCTGCTCGCTGCTCAGCACGTTGTCTGGTCACTTGCCGCTGGCTTGTGCCCTTCTGTGACGACATCCGAGAATCAACACTGCCGGTCTGGTTGCTCCAGACTGGCCCTTGCTTCCATCCTGTTGAGAAGCACCCCGGACCCTCCTGGTCCACTCAAGACGCCGACAGCGACATCCGTCGTGGGACAGCTCGCACCTCCACCGTGGTCGCCGACAACGCCTCCTGGTCCGTGAGACTGCAGAGCCTAGCGTCGCCCACTCACCTGGTCGAGGTGACGGCCAACTGGTGCCTTCCTGGTACCCTCTGACTACTGGCTAGTAGTACGAACTTGGTCCCCTCTGCTTTCAGGTTTCATCAATCTCCGATCCAGGCTTGGATCCCTACGAACTATTCATCACTGGTCGCCGGCCAGCAACTCCTTTTCTTCCGGCTCCTGGTTCGTCAGCGAAGACCCCGACGCCTGTAAGACTTGTGCAGCCGCAGCCCTCATGGCTAGGTAACTCGGCATTTCAGTGCCTGCATAGCCTCCTTACTCTAGGGTCCCGAGTCCCTCGCTTCCGACTTGCCTTAACCTTTCCGTGTCCCCGGACACTTGTTTTAAACTGTGCACTTGAAGTATTTGCTAAAGAGATTTGGTTTGTGCTTAGTACCCTGTCCTCATAAAGAGTACAGGGCTGTTGTGATTCTTAATAAATATACTGTTTATTTTCATAACACTTGTGTGGTGTCCTTTCACTGGGTGTTCAAGGGGTACATGTGTGGTAAACAGCTGGCTTAACACGCCCTCTCGAGTCTTTAGCCTTAGACTGCTCGTATCCACGCTACTAGGATAGCTGGTCTATAGGTTGACTTACAACCAAAACACCATAAGGGTCGTTGGAACGATACATAGCGGTCGCTAGAATAGCGAACGTTGCATATCGGGCCAACTTCTCACACCGGCGTAGAGGGCGTTGCCGTAGTCCAGTCGGCTGGTGACGAGGGCCTGGGTGACGGTCTTCCTGGTCTCGGTGGGGATCCACCAGAAGATCTTCCGTAGCATGCGTAGGATGTTGAAGCACGACGAGGAGACGGCGTTAACTTGTCTGGTCATGGAGAGGGAGGAGTCCAGGATGAAGCCCAGGTTGCGTGCGTGGTCCGTCGGTTTTGGTGCGGTGCCCAGGGCGGGGGGCCACCAGGAGTCGTCCCAGACGGAGGGCGAGGAGCCCAGGATGAGGACCTCCGCCTTGTCTGAGTTCAGTTTCAGGCGTCTGGTCGTCATCCACTCGGCTACATCTTTCATCCCTTCGTGCAGATTGGCTCTGGCGGCGGCGGGGTCGTTGGTCAGGGAAAGGATCAGCTGGGTGTCGTCGGCGTAGGAGATTATGTTGAGGTTGTGTTGGCGTGTGATGGCCGCGAGGGGGCTCATGTAGACGTTGAAGAGGGTGGGGCTCAGCGAGGATCCTTGAGGGACGCCGCAGATGACTTCGGTGGCCTCTGACTTGTACGGTGGTAGGCAGACTCTCTGTGTTCTTCCGTCGAGGAAGGAGATGATCCATTCCAGTGCCTTCTCCTGGATTCCAACGTTGCTGAGGCGCTGCACTAGGGTGCGGTGGCAGACAGTGTCGAATGCCGCGGAGAGGTCTAGGAGGATGAGGGCCGCTGTATCTCCGTTGTCCATCAGGGCTCGGATGCCGTCGGTGGCAGCTATGAGGGCGGTCTCGGTGCTGTGGTTGGCTCGGAAGCCAGACTGTGAGGGCTCGAGGGATCCATTAGTCTCGAGGAAGGCGGCCAGCTGTTTGTTGACGGTCTTCTCGATGACTTTGGCTGGAAACGGGAGGAGCGAGATGGGGCGGTAATTCTTGAGTTCGGTGGGGTCCGCTGTGGGTTTCTTGAGTAGAGCGCTGAGTTCGGCGTGCTTCCAGCTCTCAGGGAAGGTGGCGGTGTCGAAGGAGGTGTTGATGATGTCCCGCAGGTGGGGTGCGATGACAGCGTCGGCCTTGTTGAAGACGTGGTGAGGGCAGGGGTTGGTCGGAGATCCGGAGTGGACGGAGTTCATCATGCGGACGGTGTCTTCGGTGCTGATCGGAGTCCAGGTGCGGAGGGTGGTGGTGGGCGGCGTTCCTGCGGTCGTGGCGTGCATCGGTTGCATGCTGAAGCTGTTGTGTATGTCCGCGATCTTGTTGTGGAAGTAGGAGGCGAGGGAGTTGCAGAGGTCTTGCGATGGGGTGATGTTGTTGTTTCCGGCGTTGGGGTTGGAGAGCTCTTTCACGATGTTGAAGAGTTCCTTGCAGTTGTGTGCGTTGTTGTCCAGCCGGTCCTTGAATGCAGTTTTCTTGGCGGCGCGGATCAGTTGGTGGTGCTTCCGGGTGGCGAGCTTGAGGGTGGTCAGGTTGTCCGGTGTTGGTTCCCTTCTCCAGACTTTCTCGAGGGCCCGGCAGTTCTTCTTGGAGCTCTTGAGTTCGTCGGTGAACCATGGGGCTTTCTTGCAGCCGGGTCTGCTGGGCGGGGTCCTCAGAGGGGCGAGTTCGTCCGCGCAGTTGCTGATCCACTTCGAGAGGCTGTCGGCGGCCTGGCTGGGGTTCGCTGAGCTGGCAGGAGGGTGCTGGCTCAGGGAAGCGGCGAGCTGGTCGGCTGTGATCTTGTTCCAGCTTCTTCGGGAAGTCTGTTGCTGGTGGTGGTGGATAGTCGTTCTTTTGAAGGTGAAGTGGACACAGCTGTGGTCCGTCCAGTGGAGTTCTGTGGCGTGGCTGAAGTCGATGTCTTTGCTGGATGAGAAGACGGCGTCGAGTGTGTGTCCGGCGAGGTGGGTGGGGGTGGACACCAGCTGCTTGAGTCCAAGGTTGGCGAGGTTGTCGAGCAGGGTGATGGTGTTGCGGTCGTTGTTGTTCTCCAGGTGGAAGTTGAGGTCCCCCAGGAGGATGTAGTCAGCGGAGGGGAGGGCATGCGGGCTGACGAAGTCGGCGATGTCCTCGCTGAATTGTGTGCTTGGTCCCGGGGGTATGTAGATCAGGGTCTTCGGTCGGTGTGGATCTGGAAGTGCAGGTGTTCGGCGGTGGTTAGGGTGTCGTCGGTGCTGGTCGTGATGCGGATGGTGTTCCTGTGGATGACGGCGATGCCTCCTCCCATCTGGTTGGCGGTGCGGTCCCTCCGGGTGATCTTGTAGCCCTCTGGGATGGCGATGGCGATGTCGGGCGCTGAAGAGGCGTTCATCCAGGTCTCCGTGAGGAAGGCAACGTCAGGGGCTGTGGTGTCGAGGAGGTTCCAGAGTTCGATGGCGTGTCTGTGGACGGAGCGGGTGTTGAGCAGGATGCACTTGAGGTGGTTGCTGCTGGTGTTCGGCTTGGCGGGTGCTGGTGCAGGGCAGGTCCGGATGCAGGTGAACTTGCAGGCGTGGCAGCTGAAGGGTCCGTGGGTGCATCGTGGGGTGGCTCGGTAGCATCCTGGGATTCGGCCGGTGTTGAGTGCGATGAGGGTGGCGGCGGTGTACGTCAGGCGGGTGGAAAGGGGACCTCGAGGGCCAGGGGTCCTGGCACTGGGCGCGGTCCAGTCGCGGACGGGCGCAGACGGGCTTACCTTTGGCGCGCCTACGGCGCACAATCGGCGCGCCCGCTGCGCGTGACCGCTGCGCGTTCGCACGGTCGCCATATATGGGAAAGTGCGAGGGGGGGCGGAGCAGCTGGGAGGCGGGAGCGGGGAGGGTACAGAAGGAAAAAAGGGGCGGGGTTAGCGGCGGTGGCGGGAAGCGGGGAGCGGGGAGGGAAGACGAAGGGCAACTTTAAAACAGGAAAACAGGCACTACAGAAAGCAAAAAATACAAAACAGTAACAACAATGACAACAGGGGCACAGGGAGAGAAGCGGCGCCCAGGAGCCTGCAGGTCAGGCGAGCACGGACCACGCCGCTCGTAGGCAGGGGGCGTGGTCACGCGGCGGCAGCCGGGGCAGCGAGGCAGTCAGGCGGGGAGGCACACGCACCAGCTGGTGGCCGTGCGGCGCGGGGGTGTCCTAAACTAGGTCACACTCACCTGCGTCGCACGGTCGCCATATATGGCCAAGTGCGAGGGGGGGCGGAGCAGCTGGGAGGCAAGCGCGGGGAGGGTACAGAAGGAAAAAAGGGGCGGGGTTAGCGGCGGTGGCGGGAAGCGGGGAGCGGGGAGGGAAGACGAAGGGCAACTTTAAAACAGGAAAACAGGCACTACAGAAAGCAAAAAATACAAAACAGTAACAACAATGACAACAGGGGCACAGGGCGAGAAGCGGCGCCCAGGAGCCTGCCGGTCAGGCGTGCACGGACCACGCTGCTCGTAGGCAGGGGGCGCGGTCACGCGGCGGCAGCCGGGGCAGCGAGGCAGTCAGGCGGGGAGGCACACGCAGCAGCTGGTGGCCGTGCGGCGGGGGGGTGTCCTAAACTAGGTCACACTCACCTGCGTTGCACGGTCGCCTTATATGGCCAAGTGCGAGGGGGGGCGGAGCAGCTGGGAGGCGGGAGCGGGGAGGGTACAGAAGGAAAAAAGGGGCGGGGTTAGCGGCAGTGGCGGGAAGCGGGGAGCGGGGAGGGAAGACGAAGGGCAACTTTAAAACAGGAAAACAGGCACTACAGAAAGCAAAAAATACAAAACAGTAACAACAATGACAACAGGGGCACAGGGAGAGAAGCGGCGCCCAGGAGCCTGCAGGTCAGGCGAGCACGGACCACACCGCTCGTAGGCAGGGGGCGTGGTCACGCGGCGGCAGCCGGGGCAGCGAGGCAGTCAGGCGGGGAGGCACACGCAGCAGCTGGTGGCCGTGCGGCACGGGGGTGTCCTAAACTAGGTCACACTCACCTGCGTTGCACGGTCGCCATATATGGCCAAGTGCGAGGGGGGGCAGAGCAGCTGGGAGGCGGGAGCGGGGAGGGTACAGAAGGAAAAAAGGGGCGGGGTTAGCGGCGGTGGCGGGAAGCGGGGAGCGGGGAGGGAAGACGAAGGGCAACTTTAAAACAGGAAAACAGGCACTACAGAAAGCAAAAAATACAAAACAGTAACAACAATGACAACAGGGGCACAGGGCGAGAAGCAGCGCCCAGGAGCCTGCAGGTCAGGCGAGCACGGACCACGCCGCTCGTAGGCAGGGGGCGTGGTCACGCGGCGGCAGCCGGGGCAGCGAGGCAGTCAGGCGGGGAGGCACACGCAGCAGCTGGTGGCCGTGCGGCGCGGGGGTGTCCTAAACTAGGTCACACTCACCTGCGTCGCACGGTCGCCATATATGGCCAAGTGCGAGGGGGGGCGGAGCAGCTGGGGGGCAGGAGCGGGGAGGGTACAGAAGGAGAAAAGGGGCGGGGTTAGCGGCGGTGGCGGGAAGCGGGGAGCGGGGAGGGAAGACGAAGGGCAACTTTAAAACAGGAAAACAGGCACTACAGAAAGCAAAAAATACAAAACAGTAACAACAATGACAACAGGGGCACAGGGCGAGAAGCGGCGCCCAGGAGCCTGCAGGTCAGACGAGCACGGACCACGCCGCTCGTAGGCAGGGGGCGTGGTCACACGGCGGCAGCCGGGGCAGCGAGGCAGTCAGGCGGGGAGGCACACGCAGCAGCTGGTGGCCGTGCGGCGCGGGGGTGTCCTAAACTAGGTCACACTCACCTGCGTCGCACGGTCGCCATATATGGCCAAGTGCGAGGGGGGGCGGAGCAGCTGGGAGGCGGGAGCGGGGAGGGTACAGAAGGAAAAAAGGGGCGGGGTTAGCGGCGGTGGCGGGAAGCGGAGAGCGGGGAGGGAAGACGAAGGGCAACTTTAAAACAGGAAAACAGGCACTACAGAAAGCAAAAAATACAAAACAGTAACAACAATGACAACAGGGGCACAGGGCGAGAAGCGGCGCCCAGGAGCCTGCAGGTCAGGCGAGCACGGACCACGCCGCTCGTAGGCAGGGGGCGCGGTCACGCGGCGGCAGCTGGGGCAGCGAGGCAGTCAGGCGGGGAGGCACACGCAGCAGCTGGTGGCCGTGCGGCGGGGGGTGTCCTAAACTAGGTCACACTCACCTGCGTCGCACGGTCGCCATATATGGCCAAGTGCGAGGGGGGGCGGAGCAGGTGGGAGGCGGGAGCGGGGAGGGTACAGAAGGAAAAAAAGGGGCGGGGTTAGCGGCAGTGGCGGGAAGCGGGGAGCGGGGAGGGAAGACGAAGGGCAACTTTAAAACAGGAAAACAGGCACTACAGAAAGCAAAAAATACAAAACAGTAACAACAATGACAACAGGGGCACAGGGCGAGAAGCAGCGCCCAGGAGCCTGCAGGTCAGGCGAGCACGGACCACGCCGCTCGTAGGCAGGGGGCGTGGTCACGCGGCGGCAGCCGGGGCAGCGCGGCAGTCAGGCGGGGAGGCACACGCAGCAGCTGGTGGCCGTGCGGCACGGGGGTGTCCTAAACTAGGTCACACTCACCTGCGTTGCACGGTCGCCATATATGGCCAAGTGCGAGGGGGGGCAGAGTAGCTGGGAGGCGGGAGCGGGGAGGGTACAGAAGGAAAAAAGGGGCGGGGTTAGCGGCGGTGGCGGGAAGCGGGGAGCGGGGAGGGAAGACGAAGGGCAACTTTAAAACAGGAAAACAGGCACTACAGAAAGCAAAAAATACAAAACAGTAACAACAATGACAACAGGGGCACAGGGCGAGAAGCAGCGCCCAGGAGCCTGCAGGTCAGGCGAGCACGGACCACGCCGCTCGTAGGCAGGGGGCGTGGTCACGCGGCGGCAGCCGGGGCAGCGAGGCAGTCAGGCGGGGAGGCACACGCAGCAGCTGGTGGCCGTGCGGCGCGGGGGTGTCCTAAACTAGGTCACACTCACCTGCGTCGCACGGTCGCCATATATGGCCAAGTGCGAGGGGGGGCGGAGCAGCTGGGGGGCAGGAGCGGGGAGGGTACAGAAGGAGAAAAGGGGCGGGGTTAGCGGCGGTGGCGGGAAGCGGGGAGCGGGGAGGGAAGACGAAGGGCAACTTTAAAACAGGAAAACAGGCACTACAGAAAGCAAAAAATACAAAACAGTAACAACAATGACAACAGGGGCACAGGGCGAGAAGCGGCGCCCAGGAGCCTGCAGGTCAGACGAGCACGGACCACGCCGCTCGTAGGCAGGGGGCGTGGTCACACGGCGGCAGCCGGGGCAGCGAGGCAGTCAGGCGGGGCGGCACACGCAGCAGCTGGTGGCCGTGCGGCGCGGGGGTGTCCTAAACTAGGTCACACTCACCTGCGTCGCACGGTCGCCATATATGGCCAAGTGCGAGGGGGGGCGGAGCAGCTGGGAGGCGGGAGCGGGGAGGGTACAGAAGGAAAAAAGGGGCGGGGTTAGCGGCGGTGGCGGGAAGCGGAGAGCGGGGAGGGAAGACGAAGGGCAACTTTAAAACAGGAAAACAGGCACTACAGAAAGCAAAAAATACAAAACAGTAACAACAATGACAACAGGGGCACAGGGCGAGAAGCGGCGCCCAGGAGCCTGCAGGTCAGGCGAGCACGGACCACGCCGCTCGTAGGCAGGGGGCGCGGTCACGCGGCGGCAGCCGGGGCAGCGAGGCAGTCAGGCGGGGAGGCACACGCAGCAGCTGGTGGCCGTGCGGCGGGGGGTGTCCTAAACTAGGTCACACTCACCTGCGTCGCACGGTCGCCATATATGGCCAAGTGCGAGGGGGGGCGGAGCAGCTGGGAGGCGGGAGCGGGGAGGGTACAGAAGGAAAAAAAGGGGCGGGGTTAGCGGCGGTGGCGGGAAGCGGGGAGCGGGGAGGGAAGACGAAGGGCAACTTTAAAACAGGAAAACAGGCACTACAGAAAGCAAAAAATACAAAACAGTAACAACAATGACAACAGGGGCACAGGGCGAGAAGCAGCGCCCAGGAGCCTGCAGGTCAGGCGAGCACGGAGCACGCCGCTCGTAGGCAGGGGGCGTGGTCACGCGGCGGCAGCCGGGGCAGCGAGGCAGTCAGGCGGGGAGGCACACGCAGCAGCTGGTGGCCGTGCGGCGCGGGGGTGTCCTAAACTAGGTCACACTCACCTGCGTCGCACGGTCACCATATATGGCCAAGTGCGAGGGGGGGCAGAGCAGCTGGGAGGCGGGAGCGGGGAGGGTACAGAAGGAAAAAAGGGGCGGGGTTAGCGGCGGTGGCGGGATGCGGGGAGCGGGGAGGGAAGACGAAGGGCAACTTTAAAACAGGAAAACAGGCACTACAGAAAGCAAAAAATACAAAACAGTAACAACAATGACAACAGGGGCACAGGGCGAGAAGCGGCGCCCAGGAGCCTGCAGGTCAGGCGAGCACGGACCACGCCGCTCGTAGGCAGGGGGCGTGGTCACGCGGCGGCAGCCGGGGCAGCGAGGCAGTCAGGCGGGGAGGCACACGCAGCAGCTGGTGGCCGTGCGGCGCGGGGGTGTCCTAAACTAGGTCACACTCACCTGCGTCGCACGGTCGCCATATATGGCCAAGTGCGAGGGGGGGCGGAGCAGCTGGGGGGCAGGAGCGGGGAGGGTACAGAAGGAAAAAAGGGGCGGGGTTAGCGGCGGGAAGCGGGGAGCGGGGAGGGAAGACGAAGGGCAACTTTAAAACAGGAAAACAGGCACTACAGAAAGCAAAAAATACAAAACAGTAACAACAATGACAACAGGGGCACAGGGTGAGAAGCGGCGCCCAGGAGCCTGCAGGTCAGGCGAGCACGGACCACGCCGCTCGTAGGCAGGGGGCGTGGTCACGCGGCGGCAGCCGGGGCAGCGAGGCAGTCAGGCGGGGAGGCACACGCAGCAGCTGGTGGCCGTGCGGCGCGGGGGTGTCCTAAACTAGCCCTTGTAATTCTCCAACCCAGCAACTAACTCCCCCGTATCTAAGTTAATGTTCAAGTCCCCACAGAGGATTAGAGGAGAGCTCCAATTCGCCAGTTCAATATTTAACCATTCTAGAACTTCCCCCTCATCCATATTAGACCTGTAAATTGAGCATAATGTAAATTGTGTCCCCCCAATCTTTAGTTCCGATATTACCCATCTCCCCCACTTGTCCGTCAAACTGCGAACTACAGTGCAGAAGCGTAGTTTGAAAAGAATCATTACCCTTCTAGTCATGTTAGTTTCTTGAGAGGCGGGGATTAAGGTATAACCAAAATCTGTTATAAGCATTCATTTATCCCAGGGCAAGTGTGTCTCTTGTAGACAGAGAATATCTGGTTGGATAAAGCGGATTTCAGAAGCTATTCTCTTCCTTTTATTGATATTATTGAGGCCAGAAACATTAAAGGAACAAATTCTAATATTACGGGACATGAGATATTAATTCCCGGTTCCTCCAACCTTTATTGATTCTAATTATAAAATTATCTCTTGACTTAGTTGCAAACCATAACCTAATAACTCTGTACCAACGGTGTATTTTCTTCCTAGTATTGTCACTTGATGCCAACGTGGTATTTACCCCTTTTACCCCCTGTGCCTTCCACCACCAACCCCCCCCTCCTACCATCCTCTCCTCCCTCCACCAGGAACCCCCCTTCCCCCCTCACCTCCCCCTTTACCAAGGCTTTAGGACTCACGGTCCTAGTGATGGTATCGAGCTTCCCGCCCCCTCTGTCATTTCCCCACAAGACTAAACACAATTCTCATTTTACAGATTCATCTTAACTTTAACTTTCTGTCAGCACTCTCTACTCAAACGTTAACAAAATCATTTAAAAAAAACAGAGAAAGTATGGTACTATATCATCCATAGTGTCCTTCAAATGTCCTGTTTCCGTATTAAATGCAGCTCCACTCTTGTATTTCCAAAATTCTAGGAGTCATTTATAGACTGCAAATGTTCCTTTGCTGTTGCAACACTAGTAAAGAACCGAACATTCTCCTTATAGATCACCTTAAGTTTTGCCGGATTCATAATGTAGGCTTGTGCACCCTTTCTTTGGAATTGATTTACCACCTGTCGCAGCTGCCAGCGATTGTCCATTGTATATTTGCTATAGTCAGGTGTTGCAAAAAAAGTAAATCCTTCACCCATACTTTTACTGTTTGGTCGGGTGTGCATATATATATCTTCTCTGGCACGGAAACTGTTGAAGGCCACAAGAAAAGATCTAGGTTTCGTTACATTTTGCCCAGGACGCAGGCGAATATTGAAGGGATATCTATGGGCCCGCTCTCCCAATCTCATTTATTCAAATCAGGAAATGCCTTCTGAAGCAACTCCACTATAAATTCACGTGGATCTTGCCCTTCTTTACCTTCAGGGATTTGCATGAGTCTTAAGTTATTGCGCCGAGCCCGATTTTCAAAATCGGCCATTTTCCACAATAAATCCTCTTTATTAGCGCTTAAAGTTTCCGTAGTCGCTTTTTGTTTTACCAATTCGTCCTCAATATTGGATACTCTAGTTTCCACCTCGGTGAACCTTTCCCTAAAGTCGGACTGTGATTTTGCTAGTCTCCGAATAGAGCTTTGAAGCTTTCGACAAGAGTTCTGGATTTTCTGCCTCTCTTGCTCAGTTTTGTCCATATGGCACAAAATTGTCTGGTAAATCGTAGCGAGAGTGATATTTTCCATTGAACATTCTTGGTGCCCTCCAACAGCCCCCTCTACCATAGACGCATCCTCTGCCACCCCTCACTGTAATTGGGCTATCTTCTGTATATTCAACACCTTCATCGTACTCATTATCACTCTCTACCTCGTCCATGCGCATTTGCTTAGAATATTGTGTGGCTAAGTCATCGCACGATGAGGCTGAATTTTCTGATACTGAGTAAAAATCACATGATTCTGCTTCGTTAAATATCAGCGACTCCGGTGCGAGAAAATTTTCTAACATAATTGAGCCATCAGGGAGATCTGTAGCGTTACCCTCCAATGCTCTAGCGTTACATTCACCTCCTGCGACGGAAGCGCCAATGCCGTCATTTAAACAAGATGAAGTGGCAAGTGGAATAGTAGCGTCTTGTTGCCTGGACGTTGTTTCTAGCCCTATTGTCTAGCCCTATTGTCTTAATGCCCAAAATTAACTCTTTAGATCCTGCCATAGTTCTGGCTCCATCCAGAAGCATATGCACCTCTTTTGACGCCGGCGTTAAGGGCTCTATCAAGCAACTTTCTAATTGAAGTGCTGGATGTTCACTGAGCGCCTTCCCTGTACGTTTTTCCTCTGCCGCCGAAACAGGGCAGAAATCGATTGTTTTACTTTCCTGGGAGTCTCCTCTATCTACTCCGAGACTGTCCCTTCCCCGCTTATTTTGCACGGCAGCCCCGCTCAAGTCTTTCTCACCTCCATTTGAGGTCACAGTCGTGGTCTCCTCCTGCCCTCGTTTGCTGCGAGCACCTTTTGAGCCCATTGCTTCAAAGATTCTTGCTGTTCCGTCTCCGTACACCGCATAATCTTCAGTCCAGCGTTCGCGGCGAAGCCAAGCCGCAGAACCTGTGTAGGTTACCGCCCACCAGGCTCAGCGGAATTTCACCAGTGCTGTGACCACTTCAAGCATCGGCATTCTCCTCCTCGTTTTCACTTGCTATATCCTTTATAATTTCGATGCTCAGAATCTATTCGAATTCCAGCGTCCGTCACCAATTCATCGGCGCTCCCTCGACTCTCTCTCAGGTCCCTGAAGCTGACAGCATTTCCATATCCTAGCCCTGTGGGTCAGCCAGAGAGGTCCGCTCACACGTCCGACACGTCTGACCGTCCGGACGCCATCTTGCCTCAATCCCATCTTTCGGACTCCTAAATGCCTTCTGTGAATACCAAAAGCCTTAAAATTAGGATTTATCTCAGTTTAGTAGTAGTAAAGTTAGGACTCCTAACTTTAGGACTCCTAAATGCCTTCTGTGAATACTGAAAGTCTTAAAATTAGGATTTTTCTCTATTTAGTAGTAGTAAAGTTAGGACTCCTAACTTTAGGACTCCTAGGGGGGCGGAGCTAGCCAGCTACGGAGATGGCCGCCTAAGCCGTCGGCTCCTCCGCTTCGAATACCATCCTTCAACATATCCTGAGGGTAGCAGTGCCCTTAATACCCCGCGTCGATAAAGAATTGGATCGGAACAGTTGGGGCACATACTGGCGGATCCTCAACTGCGAGGGACGTGGGGAAGTGCCGATATTCCAACTTCCAAGTGGCCGGCGGCACTGCGTGGTGACACGGCCTGCCAACTATTGCGGAGCTAGAGTTGACGGTGCTGGTGGGCCTTCCGCTGGCGTCCACTCGGATCGACCATGGAGACAGGACGGCAGAGCGGAGCAGTGTGGAGTGTCACGTGTCTGGCCTTGTTGAGGTGAGGGGGGCTGCGGTGCCGTGACACACGGGCGGCACCTACTGAGACGCCCGGGATGGCTGCGGCTCTGCACCTGAGGCCCCGGCTTTGATAGGGCCTCTGGGCCTCATGCCCGCGGAGTGAAATATCCGGGACCTCGCTGCCTGTTTCCCTCTCCCCCAGCTTGCAGGGCCCTGCCACCTGTCACGCCCAAGCATTGGAGGGGGCACGGATAGAGAAACGGCCTGCTTCTGACTGGCGCGGGAGGAGGCGAAGGTGAGCTGGAGCGGCAGGCGGTGGAGTAGCTCATTGGGAGAGGAGACACCCAATTGAGCTGCAGCTACTGGGACGCCCCGCGGGAGTACCTTGCATGGCGCTGCCCCTGGGACTGCCCCCTGCCCCCGCAGTCATAAAATAAATATACCGGGCTTGGGCTGCTTTGCCGCTTTACACTCTTTACAGCGTCCTGTGGCATAGAGTATTGGGGTTTGCCCTAGCGGTGAGGCGCTGTGGATCTAGCGCCACTACGGGGGGCCCTATATCACTGTGCTCTGCAACTGTTGGAGGATAGTGGCCTGCACATCACTGAGGGCCCGAGGAGTGCTGGACATTTGGGCTCTCTTCCTCCCCTTTGCCCTGCCGTCCCGTCCGGCTGCTGCCTGTTGCTTGAGGTCATTGGGAGTCAAGGTACTTTGCCATAGAGAGGAGCCTTGATCTTTGAGAGGTACACCAGAGGGACCGCAGAGAAAGTGTTAGCGTCCAGGGCGAAGTGTCTCATCCTTACAGCCCTGTGATAACTCCTACGTGGGGATACACTGAAGGTGGAATCTGCTGCGGGGGTGGAGATGGCCGAGTAACTCCTGGGTCTTCCTCCTCTCTGTGGACTCTAGTTGGCCGGCATTCCTCATCTTTGGTTTGGCTTGTGGGACAGAGTGGCAGCGCTGTGCTAAGCGTGGACCCTCCTGTGGGTCGACATTTCCCGCCTAGTGGAGGAACCTGTGCCGCCCGCACGTGTACTGCTTGCCCCAAGGTTGGAAGGCTGGTAATATACGTGATTCTTGTGTTCTGACTGAAGCGGAGCTGGACTGCGGAGCCATGGGTCGACCAGATCGTGCGCAACCCAAACTGACCTTCGACACCAGCAGGAAATCCAAAGCCTCGGACCCTCCACCAGACGAGGCGGAAAATGGCTTGGAGCGCTCAGGAGAGGGAGAAGCGACAGAGCCTGACATACGTGGAATGCTACGGGCTATGGAAAAAAACCTGCAGGGCGGCATTACATCCCTAGGAACCAAAATGGATGCACTCACGTCCGGGATGGACCGAATGGCGGAGAGACTTGACAAACACGCCGAACGTCTGGATATTTCGGAACGCAGAATCGGCGAGGTGGGAGAGGCGCAAACAACTCTGGACTCAGAACATAAACAACTCGGCAAGGTTATCCAGATCCTACAAGACAAGGCTGAGGACTTGGAGGCGCGTTCACGAAAATGCAACATACGCATTACGGGCCTACCAGAAAACACCCAAATGGTAAATATGGAAATGTTTGTGGAATCTCTTCTGAAAAAGCTACTAGGGGACACCGTCTTTTTAGAAATGTTCGTCATAGAGAGAGCCCATCGCACCCTTGGCCCGAGACCAAAGCCGAGAGCCCCACCGCGTCCTATTGTGGCCAAGCTCCTTAATTTCCGAGACCGGGATACTGCTTTAAGATTAGCCCATGAGAAACAACCACTAACCTACGAGGGTAGCACACTTTCCTTGTTTCCTGATTTCACTGCAAGGGTTCAGGAAGCGAAACTTCAATTTGTCCCCATGAAGCGCCAACTTCGTGACCTTGGAATTGACTACGCGATGTTGTACCACGCAAAACTGAGGGTTAACAGACAGGGTAGGTCTACGATCTTCACGGACCCGAGGGCTCTGCAGAAAGCCATGAAGGACTGGCACAGGGACGCTCGGAATGCATCCAGCGACAGAGGTAAGGAGGAGGCCCCGATAGTCACTTGGAAGAACAGGACTAAGAACACGACCGGCTACTAAGGGAGGTATTAGTACATGTATGGATTGCACATGGGTTTGATACTGTTTATATTGACTGATAGTGTTCTTTACAGAGGCGGGAAGAGGTTTGAGCTGGAACTGTATTTTAAAGTCGCTGCAAGACTCGTTGCAGGGAAGTTGAGAAGTGTAATGATGTAGTGAGGGGGAATGCTCTCTCACTGGAGACATTTTTACAATATTATTTTGGCTGCCTCTTGGCCTCTCAGGTTTTATATCCAAGGGGTCTATTGTCCAGGGTCCATGGGTGCATTGGTGGTAGTATAACATTGTACACTGTTTCTATAGTCCGAGATGGATTTGCAATGGTAGTCACGGTAATCAGTAAGAGGTGTGGCGAGATGGAGCTCTCTTGAGATGTGCGGTATAGCTCTTCACTGTCATGAGAAATTATCTGCAGTTTTGGGGGGCACTAGCTATATTTCGTAATTTATTTCTTTACAGAAGCGGGGGAGCGGGGCAATGTGGAGGGAGCACGTAACAGTTACTGATATAGACTCATTATGAATGAGCTACCTTCGTCCCTGAGTGTGTACCACATTTCCCTGATTAGTTCTTCCTTCTGGGAGTTTTGTCTTTGTTATGTGACGTTTTGTATCTTTCATTTGGTCTTGGGGATGGCGGGAGGGGAAGGTAGGAGGGGGGAGTGTATGAAGTTTACTTGAGAGGGAACATGCGAGATCTCGAGCGGGCGAGATGGGACACAGCCATGTTGGGGTTGGGCAAGCGTGGGGGGGGGGGTTGGGCATGTGTGGATGGGGGAAGGGTGACTTGTTTTGCTTTACTTTTGTTGTTGTTAATGCAAAAGGTAAAATGTGTAAAGGTTGAAGATGTATTAGAGACTATGCTGGACATGACAGTAGAACATAGTGCGCTTTGCTCAATTATGGAAAGGGATACACTTGCTAACACACATGTACAATTCCATTGTGATGGCACAACGTTCCCTAGACAGTGACGCCGCCCAGGCGCACTCCACACCCCCTCCGTGGACGCAACATTTGCAGGACAATGACACTATCACCCTGCTGACCTGGAACGTTAGGGGGTTAAATGATCACAGGAAGGTCAGAAAGGTGCTCCAGTACCTCTCTCGTCACGCAATTGACATTGCGTTATTGCAGGAGACTCATCTTAGACCGGACAGCCCAACGCTGCGCTATAGGGGTCTTCATGGCCGAGTACATGCAGCCGGTTTTACCTCGAGTGCTAGGGGAGTACTTACTTGGGTAAACCCGAGGCCCCATTTGACACTTACGCCGATTGAGATTGATGTTGAGGGACTAAGTGCGAAGGGAAAGCCATGACTTTTCACGTGATCAATGCATATGGCCCTAACTTTGACTGCCCTTCATTTTATGTGACCTTTGCTAGCAAGATCAGGGATCTCGGGGAGGGACATGTCCTGTGGGGAGGTGATTTTAACCTGACACTGCAGCCAGCTATAGATAGATCGGATGGGCTTAGCAGGCGGCCTTCCGCCTCATCTTGAGTCCTTACTGCGGAGATGGCCAGATTGGGGGTGCAGGACGTCTGGAGGACTAAGTACCCAACATGAGGGGGATACACACACTACTCCTCACAATATGATATACACACTCGCATTGATTATTGGCTCCAGTCTTCGCATCTCCTCTCCAGTGTACAAGCATGCGTAATGCTCCCGCGCTCCTATTCTGACCATTCCCCAGTGCTGCTTTCCCTGCGCGCCCTGTCAAGTCGTCCCCCCCTTTCTCTTGGTGCCTGCCACCATAAGCGTTGCTTGATGACGCCCTTCGCGAGGAACTTGCGACTGACATAGAAGACTTTTTCAGTAGAAATGAGGGAAAAGTGGAGTCCTTCCTCACTGTGTGGGAATCCTTTAAAGCGTATATATTTGTGGGGTTATCATTTCTAAACACGCTGGTGTCCTTAAATCCATTCGGGACCGCCTGTCGCTCTTAGAGAATCGGCTTAAGGAGATAGAGGCGCGTATTGTACTGGGTCTGACACAAGAACTGGCGCAGACGCTCTGGGAGTATCATGAAGAGGCGGACGCTGAAGTTAAATATCTCGGGAAGTACGCCATCGCCCGCTCCTATGGGGAAGGTGAGCGTCCCGGTGCAGTGTTAGCCAACATGGCTAAACAACGCAAACAAAATAGGTCCACACCCGATATGCGGTCTCCCCTAGATGGAGAAGAGTTGACCGACGCTCAGGTCGCAGCCCGTTTTTGCGACTATTATGCCACTCTATATTCCTCCAGGGGACCAGTTTCGGAGGACAGTATCATGGATTATTTCATGTATATCCAATTGTCCTGGGTCACTAACACACATCGAGAGATTCTTATTCGACCGTTTGAACGGGAGGAGATCGTCTGTGTGCTGTCCTCTATGAGGGCTGGCAATGCTCCGGGCAGTGACGGGTTCCCAGCCTCTTTTTATAAAACATTTTCCGACTTGCTGATCCTTAAGTTATTAATGCTAGTTGAACGGGTTGCGGAGTTCGGCAAGATGCCCCCGACGATGCGTGAAGCTATTATAATAACTCTGTTGAAGTCTGGTAAACCTCCGGGGGACTGTGCCTCCTACCGTCCGTTGTCTCTTATTAATGTTGATGCGAAGATCTTCGCGAAAATTATCGCTAACCGTCTCATCCCCTTGATTCTGACCCTGGTTGCACCCGAGCAGGCAGGCTTTGTCCCCTGTCGCACCCTTACTTATAACTTGCGCACAGTCTTTGCGGCATTCCAGCACACACGTCAGAAGTGCCGGCTGTAGCGGTCTTCCTTGATATGGAAAAGGCATTCGATTCCGTCCAGTGGCCCTTTCTCCGCGCGGTGTTGAAGCGCATGGGTGTGGGGGATCTTTTTATCCAGCTGCTAAATGCGCTATATACATCCCTGCAGCGAGAGTCCGTATAGGGGCAGTTATGACTGAACCCTTTCCTATAGGTCGCGGCACCAGACAGGGCTGCCCCCTCTCCCCCCTCTTTTACGCCCTTGTTGCTGAGCCTCTCGCCTGTGCACTAAGAAAATATCATGGTCATCGCGGTATTCGTTTCCCCAGGTACAATTTAATTATGTCCACATATGCGGATGATACTCTGCTTTATGTGAGAGACCCGGAGGTCAATCTTCAGCGAGTGTTGCGGGAGGTAGTTTTGTTCAGCTCGCTCTCTGGTATCAAAGTGAACTGGGGCAAAACTGTAATGTTTCCACTTACCCCGGCCACGGAAAGGGTCGACTCGGAGTACCCTATTCAATGGACCACTGATGCGGTCAGATACCTGGGCATACAGCTTCACACGGATGCAGAGGTGGTAGTTAGAGAAAACTATGGGGTGGCGGTTTCCAAACTGGAGGATAATGTAGAGAAGTGGATTGGTCTTCCCCTCTCCCTCATGGGCCGAATATCGTTGTTAAAACTTACGGTGCTTCCTCGTTTTTTGTTCTTATTTCGAAATATTCCGATGGTATTGTCCAGTGTTTTTTTTAAACAACTGCATTCCCTGGTGTTGCGACTTGTTTGGGCGGGTAAACAACCGAGAGTGGCATGGGATATCCTTATACGTCCTTATGAGGACGGGGGGCTGCAAGCTCCCGATCTAGAATTATATTCTCGGGCTGCCCAGGGCGCTCATGCTTATGGTTGGATGCATGGCCCTGACAGCACCCCGCACATACGCATAGAAAAGATAGTGGCGGACCCGACGCCTTTGCCGGCTCTACTAGTCCGCCCCCATAATCAGAGAACGGGCCTCTTAGATTCACCTAATGCTGTTACACATGCTTGGCACCATCTCATGGGCGCGCAGGCCTGTTCGTTATTGTATGCCCCGGAGGCACAACTGGAGTGGTGTTCGTGGCTAGGACCATGCAAAGACCGGGGAGTTTTGTCGGCACTTGCAAAGTTAGGTATACATACAATGGGAGACCTGTTCCTCAATGGTACGGCCCGACTGTGGGATGATGTGGACAGGGGAGATGGCCCGGGTGCTCCTCCCCTCACCCGCTTCCAATTTCACAGGGTGAGACTCGCTGTCAGGGACTTACTGGGTGAAGACATGGCGGAGCCCCCTACAGTAACGGTATACGACTATGTAGTCACAGCTAAATCACCGGCTCATCTTATCTCGCGACTTTACAGCGACACGCTGGCAGAAAAAATAAACCATTATGCCAAGCCCAGATTGGCATGGCAGACTGATTTAGAGCAGGATCTTCCGGAGGACAAATGGAGGTTTGTTGTGCAAATATTAAGAGGGTGTCCCTTAACGGCTGGCATCGATTATTACATTTTAAATTTCTCAATCGGGTGTATTATTCCCCTGAGCATTTGTGCAGATATGGTCTGCGAGAGTCGCCTAATTGTGATAGATTTTAGGCTCCAACCGAGGATTTTTTACATCTCGCCTGGCTCTGCCCTAGGGTGGCAGATTTCTGGAGAGCAGTGTTCGACAAGGTGAATGAGTTCTGCGGCTTGTCACTAGCCCCCTCCCCACTGCTTGTGCTGCTGGGATACTCTAAAGATATAGCCATGGAGCATCGCAGGCTGGTGGATATGGCTTTCCTTGTGGCTAAACGATGTGTCGCGCTTGCCTGGATGAGAGGGCCGACCCCGACAATCTCCAGATGGTCCCGTGACATACTATACTGCACAGACGGGATTATACAGCGAGCTTCTGCCCCACCCCCGTAATCGCCCAAAGAACTATTGGTCACTGTACATGGAGAGGAGGTCAGTGGAGGGAGATGGGGATACTGGGGACGCTGGGTCTGACTTGGAGATGATGCATACACCAGAATGTACTGTGGTAGGAACACAATATGTGCATGACTTGGACTGTCACTCTTGAGGGATATGAATACTCACTTTGCTGATGTTATTGCTGAGGAGGAGAGCTGTGTGGGGAATTGCAGCAGCTGCTGGACAGCTGATGTGGATGCTGAAAGTAGTAATGCGCACATATTAAAATGTTTTATTGCTATTATACTGATATTGCTGTCAGCGGGTCTCTTGTCATTTACCTGTAATATTTTTTTTAAATGGCAATAAAAAAAATAAAAAAATAAAAAATTAGGACTCCTAAATGCCTTCTGTGAATACCGAAAGTCTTAAAATTAGGATTTTTCTCAGTTAGGTAGTAGTAAAGTTAGGACTCCTAACTTTAGGACTCCTAAATACCTTCTGTAAATACCGAAATTCTTAAAATTAGGATTTTTCTCTATTTAGTAGTAGTAAAGTTAGGACTGCTAACTTTAGGACTCCTAAATGCCTTCTGTGAATACCTAAAATCTTAAAAATAGGCTCAGTTAAGTAGTAGTAAAGTTAGGAGTCCTAAGGCATTTAGGCATTTAGGAGTTCTAAAGTTAGGACTCCTAACTTCTGTGAATACCGAAATGAGTAAGTGCCTTCTGTGAATACCAAAATGGTAGTAAGTTTAGGGTTTTTTCTTCAGTTAGTTCTGTGAATCGGGCCCTCCGTGTCCTTTACTTGTTGGGGATGCCTCATTTTAATTTGGATGCCTTGTAGACTCCTTAATTGCCTTTTTCTTTTTATGAAGTGTTTTTCTTCATTTGTTATTAGTTTATGTGTTTTTTTCAATTTGCCTTTTTTATAGCATCTAGCATTTCTTTCTTGTGTTGAAGTTTTTTATGTGAAAAGCAAGCCTTTTTAAATATATAATGCACAGGTTTTTATGGATCATATATATTAAAATGTATTTCTTTGAGTCGTCCCTAATCCGACCAAGGGGAGAGTGTTCTGCGGGTTGCACTTAGTTTCCAATTTAGTTTCTCCTTTTACCTTAGCATCATTTTCAAATGGTAGTTTGCACATGGCCCTTGAATTCATTTATTTATGATAGACATTGACACACAGTGTGATAACTTTACCATTTTATTATTTAAATAGTGTCCGTGCTGAAGTCAGTGGGAAGTTCACTTCCTGCCAGAGTCATCATACACCACTGTAGTACATAGCAGTACCACAGTCCTCAAACTTCATCGTGAGAAGAAAGCTATATGTACACTGACATATCGATGCATTCATGGATGCACTGAGCCTGGCTTTGTGATATACAGTACCAAGATATGGTGTTAGGTCTTCCAACAGGCCTAGCATTTGGGTACACCTGATTTGCTCTCTTTAGAGTAGGGGATAATAATAGATAGGAGTACTTTAGTAATAAAATGAACAATTAACATAGTTGAATTGTTTGTGTTTTTCACCATTCGTATAATGCTTACTACAATAATCTGTCTCATCTTTCTTACAATTTCAGTTCATGTTTTATTTACAAAGATTAGAGCTTTTTAATAAATGTTTGAAAATGCAATATTGTATCTTTTCTTTGAGAACACTTTGGGCATGCAAAGGTAACGAACAAAAGGGTTAGATCTGTTACCTCAAATTGCTTGGGTATCGGAAAGTAATTTTCTAGGTTATTGTCAACATCTATAAGTTGCGTTATTGTGAGCTAGGCCATAGACTAAAATTTAATGATTATGTAAGAAGGCTCAAGGCTGATTACAGCGTCAGTCGGAAAAAATCTGACCAACAGTCAGAAGCTTTCATCTGCAATGGAAGGCTTACCGACCGACACAGTTGGTTTGCAGTCCAACATAAACCAACGTCGGTTGTTGTGCATCCGATGTTGTGCATTAGTCGGTGGTCGGAACGTAAACCGGACGGTCATTTCTACTCAGTTCCAACTGGTTCTCAGAGTCTTCTTGCCAGTTGGAACCGCACTGTAACCCCCTATGGATGACGTTTCCGCTGTCGAGATTACAATGACGGTTTCCCACAGCCTTTCCATGTCGGCCTTTCCAACATAGAAAGGCTGTCAAGAAGCAAATTGTGCGGCCCCTAGCAGGGCCCATTGCTTTTGCGGTCTTTGTTTGGTGGTCAAGGGGTTACCAAGAGTACCCCCCTTTAAAACCATACACTGTGTGGCAGGCACCATGGGGTGCCTGCCACAGGGTGCCGTGTTTTACACAAACATCAATTTCGTTATGGGAGCCTGTGCTACGGCTGATTTATGGCCATAACACAAGCTTCCATAGAGAAAAGGGAGTATGTAACTGAACAGTGTTTGGTAGCATCGTGATCAGGCCATCGGAACCGCCGACTTCGGTCGGTTCAGAGACGGTGTCGGTTGGAGGCCACTCCAACCGACATCGTTATAAGCCCCTCATTCTCTTTATAATTACATATTGTCCACAGTCCTACTAGATTTGGGTGAACCATATAAAGGAGCAGGCTAGGTTTGCAGACGGTCAGGTTGGAGCTTCACGGTGGTAGTTCTCAGGACTATCAATGCTTACTGTGTGAGAATACAGGCAGGCGGCAGCTCACTGTGAATTTCAGTGTGAGCAGCACATTTGTGTTTTGTGAATGGGCCCATTTGCGGTCATGGAGAGCCCACAATCTAGATTTGAGAGCCTGCTGAGCCACACCAAGTGTCCAGGACCTGAGAGGCACCAATGTGGGGTCAGGAACTTGCTGAACATGGGTCCAGGAGCTGTTGGGGAGTCTGTTATGTCCCTGAGGTTTAGATAAAGAAGCCATCAGATTAGCCCTTTCAGTCACTCTGGTATCCTAGGTTCAGGATGGAATTGCACATACAGTTCTTCTTTCCCAGGCAAGAAGGCAGCAGGTCAGCATAGCAGGACAACAGTTCCTTATAGTTCAGATGTCTAACAGAGTGGCTGCCCTTGTAGCAGCACAGCAGTCCTTCTTTCTGGCAGTGCATCCACAGGTCCAGAGGTGTACTGAAGTGGTGGTACATGAGGTCCTTCTTTTGTACACTGGTCACTGGTTCTGGAAGGGGGAGAAGCTTCTAGAGAGTGACTTTGAAGTGAATGGAATTTCCTGCCTCCCCTTGCCCCAAGCTGGCTAAGGTGACAATGCAGGGCCAACAAGCACTTTAAGTGAAGGCAGAGCACAGGCTATTTAGGTATTGGTGAGGCTGGGCCCAGCTCCCATCCTGCCAGTGATTATCCATCCATTCACACCTAATCTCTGCGGCTACAGTCACCAAATGGCTAAGGAAAGAAAATGGCAACTCTCTAAAAGTGGCATTTTCAGAATTTTTATTTAATATCCGACTTGACCATAAATTAGAATTCCATAGACACCAAATGTGATCCACTTATTTCTTCCTATTTGGAAATTACACTTACTAAAAGTAATAAGATAACAACAATGTTACCCTATTGGAGAGATTGGCCTTGCAGTAGTGAAAAATGAATATGGGAGTTTTTCTACCAGAACATGTAAAACATGCCTTACCTCTTAAATGCACTGCACCCTGCCCTCTTGGCTGTCCAGGACCTATCCTAGGGGTGACTTTTATATATAAAAAGGGAAGATTTGGGCCTGGTAAAAGGTTTTGTTTGCCTGGTCGAAAATCTTTACACACAGGATCTGCAATGGCAGTCCTGAGGCATGTTTGAAGGGCTACTTAGGTGGGTTGGAGAAAAAGTGCTGCAGGCCCACTGGTAGCATTTGAATTTACAGTCCCTAACACAGGTCTAACACACACATTTCTAGTTTAGTGAAATTCAAGAGAGTGTAAAGCTATGTAGTTTAGGAGTACGGTGGTAATGGTAATGTATGGAGCAATGGCAAGTTGGTGAAACCTTGTTTTCCTCCAAAGAAGTAGAAAATGAGGAGTCCATATATGGTTCTACTTAGTCAGGAGCACAAGTACACAGTGGCGGCTCACAGAGGTAATGCTGTGGGACTGTGAGGCGAGGCAGGGTGGGGCTGGGTGGGGTTTTAATGGAGTCCAACATTGAATGGCAGATATTTATTTATTTATGTTCACCTTTGCCGTCGTATGTCGGACTCTACTACCCCGGCACACAGCCCTAACCCCACCTCACTGGTCCACAGCGCTACCTCTGCGAGTCGCCACTGCAGGCACAGATTGAAGGAAACGCTGGATTATCACCATTTATAATTATTTACAGTGATGCCAAGTGAACTGTATGAATTAATATATACTTTGGTACACCTCTTTTTTTAGGCAAAATGGAATACTATCTAGTCACACATAAGATATTTAAGTTTTTACATTTTCAGATTTCAGAATGGATGACCCTTCAATTCTATTAAATTATGTTTTCCCAACATCTTCAATGCTAGTTTGACCAGGCCTACATCTCTTAGATTGCAGAGCACAAATACAATAACTTAATTTAAAAACTCTGGACTTACACAGCTTCTAGAAAATATGACTTCTGCTGTCCAGGAGTCAAAAACAACTCCTGTGTTCCACTGCCACCTGTGCCAAGTCCAACTTGGTGTTGTAGAAGTTTCTCTTGTGTATACATGAAAATTAGTGTCTCAATTATTTACTGGTAATCTTCATTAGGACAATTCTACGTTCCTTATACCAGTACTTATTAGATTCAGTATGAAGACTCTTCATCTACCCTATGACCACCCATTAATAGCTTCCTCCTTTAAATATTACTACTCCATGTTAGACCCACCACCTTTACTGTGGAAAGAAAAATGTATATCCTTAGGAATCCCTGGAATTTAACATCTTCCAAATCCAGAAAAGAATACTTTGACAGAAGTACTGGGACAAACAATGCAGGACAGGAGTAATCACTATTACCAGTAAGTAATCCTGAACTTAGGGAGAGCAGGTTCAGTCCTCTTCTGATCTTCCACAGATACAGGCATGTCCTGAAGTGGTTGGCTGGTGGTGCCACATTTATGCCCGGCACAAGGTTGTGGGTGGGAAGACTTCCTTGGCCTTGCCTAACCAATTGGAGTGCAAAGGCTAGCTTTTGCCTGGGAAAGGGGAGGGCTCCTTGAAGTTAATCCAGTTCCTGAGCGCAACCCCACTGATCATTCTGTCAAGAGAACAACAGCATCTCCTCAAACCCAGGTCTTTATGCCCTGCTCTGGCAGCAATTTTCACACCTCTTCAAATACTAATTTCTGGCTGGCAGAAGTCAGAGAGCAAATGCAAATTTATCCTCTAGAAGCTTCAGGCTCGGAAAAGTTAATTTTCCTTAATATTTATTGAACATCAGAATAAATTATGAATGAGTTCTTTAATAACTCATAAAAATGGCTGTTTAGATATTTTTTTTATCTGTTTCCATTCCTAATATACAGTATTACGTATAGAATCGTTTGCTACATAGGGCGAAGAAAAGCAAGGCTTGCCTCAGTAAAAAAAAAAATCTAGTGTGCTAGTCAATATAAGGGCATGTTAAATTTCAATTGTTACATGTTCTACTTTTGAATACCATGCACCTTGCCTTGCTGGCCACAAAGCTTACATAGGAGCAGTGTTCCCAGCAGCGTAGGCGCATGAGCGCCGGCGCACGTCTGTGACCCTCACCGCACATTGTCGTGGGTGAAGCGGGCACACAGGATATCCCGCTAGGAACATTCGCGCCACCGCATTAAACACGAACGGCGTGAAAAACATTTATGTCTTCGGGAAGCAGTGTTATCACGGTGCAAGAGGAGAGCACGGAAAACACAAGGTGATGGCAGGTAAGTATATTGTGCGCAGATTGGCAGCCTTTGCAGGCTTTCAGCTGCAAGTTGCCCCTGCACTTGCTGCATTTGTTTTCTTAATGGTGCGCGGCTGCATGCTGTTTGTGGACCTTTGTGAAAATAATCATGTTAATCGCAGCGCATGACTGTGCTGCGATTTACAGGAATACTTTCACAAAAAAGCCCACAAACAGACCTCAATCGCACTCCATTAAGAAAATAAACGCAGCAAGTGCAAAAGCAGGGAGTTTGTTTTACATGTCATGCTTTTGCATTTGATGTATGTCTTTTCTTAATGGAGCACGGGTGTGGTCTGTTTAAGGCCCTTTGTGAAAGTATTCCTGTTAATCACAGCACAGTCATGCGCTGCGATTAACATAAATACTTTTACAAATACCAACAGTCAGCCCGCAGTTGAGACAAGAAATGCATCAAGTCCAAAAGCACAGCGTGTGTTTAACATGTTGTGCTTTTGGAATTGATGCAGGTGGCATTTGCAGTAGAGGCTGGTATCTAGGCTAAGTGGCGAGGTGGGGGAAAGGGGGAATCCGGTACTGACAACAAAAGACGGTAAAATAGGCTGAATATGTTGTTCCTGGCAACAATGCTTAGAACATGAAACATTCTCCTGTCTATGGAAGCCATGCTTAAGGATACTAAGCTGGAATCTGCCTTTTGCAAATTCCTAGAGGTTACAGATTCAAGCCCAAGTGGGATGGCTCAGCCTTTCACCAAGTTACTTTTCCTTAATATTTATTGAAACTTCAGAATAAATTATGAATGAGTTCTTTAATAACTCATAAAAACGGCTGTTTAGATATTTTTTTTATCTATTTCCATTCCTAATATACAGTATTACGTATAGTATTGTTTGCTACATAGGGCGAAGAAAAGCAAGGCTTGCCTCAGTAAAAAAAAAAGCTTGTGTGCTAGTCAATATAAGGGCATGTTAAATTTCAATTGTTACATGTTCTACTTTTAAATACCATGCACCTTGCCTTGCTGGCCACAAGGCTTACATAGGAGCAGTGTTCCCAGCAGCGTGCGCGCATGAGCGCCCGCGCACGTCTGTGACCCTCAGTGCATATTGACGTGGGTGAAGCGCACACACAGGATATCCCGCTAGGAACATTCGCGCCACCGCATTAAACACGAACGGCGCGAAAAACATTTATGTTTTCGGGAAGCAGTGTTATCACGGTGCAAGAGGAGAGCACGGAAAACACGAGGTGATGGCAGGTAAGTGTATTGTGTGCAGATTGGCAGCCTTTGCAGGCTTTCAGCTGCAAGTTGCCCCTGCACTTGCTGCATTTGTTTTCTTAATGGTGCGCGGCAGCATGCTCTTTGTGGACCTTTGTGAAAATAATCATGTTAATCGCAGCGCATGGCTGTGCTGCGATTAACAGGAATACTTTCACAAAGGCCCACAAACAGACCTCAATCGCACTCATTAAGAAAAGAAACGCAGCAAGTGCAAAAGCAGGGAGTTTGTTTTACACGTCATGCTTTTGCATTTGATCTATGTCTTTTCTTAATGGAGAGCGGCTGTGGTCTGTTTAAGGCCCTTTGTGAAAGTATTCCTGTTGATCGCAGCACAGTCATGCGCTGCGATTAACATAAATACTTTTACAAATGCCGACAGTCAGCCCGCAGTTGAGACAATAAATGCATCAAGTCCAAAAGCACAGCGTGTGTTTTACACGTTGTGCTTTTGGAATTGATGCAGGTGGCATTTGCAGTAGCGGCTGGTATCTAGGCTAAGTGGCGAGGCGGGGGAAAGGGGGAACCGGGGACTGATAACAAAAGACTGTAAAATAGGCTGAATATGTTGTTCCTGGCAACAATGCTTAGAACATGAAACATTCTCCTGTCTACGGAAGCCATGCTTAAGGATACTAAGCTGGAATCTGCCTTTTGCAAATACCTAGAGGTTACAGATTCAATCCCAGGTGGGATGACTCAGCCTTTCACCCTTCTGAGGTTGATAAAATCGAGTACCTTTGAATCAGCCGAGAGAGGATGTTAAGGTCATACTAAAAAAGCAAATACTTATTATTTTCATTGATTTTTGCTTTTTGCCATTTTTCCAGAATCGCCTTTGTAACAAACCTTCATGTCACGTTTCTAAACACCTCAAAGCAGTGTGACTACATCTAATAAAATACCTTTATAAAACAATGTAGCTTCGATTTTAGGCCTACTGTTACTGGTGCCCCATTTTTTGTTTCTAGGACAACCCCCTATACTACACAAACACCACTGCACTACCCTAAACCCTAAATCTACCCCAGCACGACCCCCTACACTACCCATTCACCACTGCACTACCCTAAACCCTAAAACACTACCCCAGCACGACACCACTACACTACCCAAACACCATTGCACTACCCTGAACCTTAAATCTACCCCAGCAAGAGCCCCTACACTACCCAAACACCACTGCACTACCCTAAAACACCACCCCAGCACGACACCCTACACTACACAAACATCACTGCACTCCCCTAAACTCTAAATCTACCCCCAGCAGGACCCCCTACACTACATAAACACCACTGCACTACCAAAAACCCTAAATCTACCACCAGCATGACTCCCTACACTACACAAACACCATTGCACTACCCTAAACCCTAAAACACAACGCCCAGCACGACCCCTACATTACACAAACACCACTGCACTTTCCTAAACCCTAAAACACTACCCCAGCACGACCCACTACACTACCCAAACACCACTGTACTACCTTAAACCCTATAAAACTACCCCCGGCATGACCCCCTACACTACCCAATCACCACTGCGCTACCCTAAACCCTAAAACACTACCCCCGGCACAACTGGCTATACAATCCAAACACCACTGCACTACCCTAAACCCTAAAACACTACCCCGGACACGACCCCCTACACTACCCAAACACCGCTGCGCTACCCTAAACCCTAAAACACTACCCCCGGTACGACACCCTACACTACCCAAACACCACTGCGCTACCCAAAACCCTAAAACACTACACCAGGCATGACGCCCTATACTACACAAACCCTACTACACTACCCTATACGCTAAAACACTACCCCCTACACTACACAAACACCATTGAACTACCGCAAACCTTAAATCTACCCCCAGCACGACCCTCTACACTAACTAAACACCACTGCACCATCCTAATCCCTAAAACACTATCCCCGCCATGACCCCTACACTACCCAAACACCTCTGCACTACCCTAAACCCTAAAACACTACCCCCGGCACGACCACCGACACTACCCAAACACCACTGCGCTACCCTTAACCCTAAAACACTATCCCCGGCACAACCCCCTACACTACCCAAACACCACTGCGCTAACCTAAACCCTAAAACACTACCCACGGTACGACCCGCTACACTACCCAAAACTCACTGCATTTTCCTAAACCCTAAAACACAACCCCCAGCACGACCCCCTACACTACACAAACACAACTGCGCTACCCTAAACCCTAAAACACTACCCCCAGCACAGCCCCCTACATTATCTAAACAACACTGCACTACCCTAAAACTCTACCGCCAGCACGACCCCCTGCACTACCGAATCACCTCTGCACTAACCTAAACCCTAAGACACTACCCCAGCATGACCCCCTACAGTACCCAAACACCAGTACACTACCCTAAATCTACCCCAGCACGACCCCCTACCCTATGCTAACACCACTGCACTACCCTAGACCCTAAAACACTATCCCAGCATGACCCCCTACACTACAGAAACACCACTGCACTACCCTTAACCCTAAAACACTACCCCCAGCATGACACCCTACACTACACAAACACCACTGCACTACCCTAAACCCTAAAACACTACTCCCTACACTACACGAACACCACTGCACTACCTTAAACCCTAAAACCCTACCCCCAGCATCATCCCCTACACTACACAAACAACATTCCATCGCCCTAATCCTTAAATCTACCCCAGCACGAACCCTTACACTACCCAAACACCACTGCACTACCCTAAACCCTAAAACACTACCCCCTATACTACACAAACACCACTGCACTACCCTAAATCCTTAAACACTGCCCCCAGCATGACCCTCTATACTACCCAAATACCATTGCACTACCCTAAACCCTAAAACAATATCCAGGCTCGACCCCTTACACTCCCCAAACACCACTGCACTAACCTAAACCCTAAAACACTACCCCAGCATAACCCCCTAGATGATGAGGAATTTATGCAGTGCCTCGTTTAGTTTCCTCCTTCACAAAGATTTCTGTTTGCAGTTTCACAGTTTCGCTTTTAGCATAGTTTGTTTCCGTGCCTCCAGACTGAGGAGAAGTATTTCACTAGAGCGATGTCACATAATTGAGCCCTCCATTCAAACCTATGAACGTTTCTTAGTCCTTTTTCAAAGGTTTGTCACAGATATTTCTGCAGGCAGTTTGTGCAAATGTAGAAATTATTCAGAACATGCTAAGTAGGAGCACAGTTGAACACTGATAGATCGCTCACCACTTAAACAGTAAGGCAGGTGTAAAAAGGGGCATGGCCTCAGACCACCTCTCTTCAACGCAACTCTGTGGAGCTTACTGGAGCTACCTGGTGGGCTATTTGGACCCCAAGGACCCTGAGGATTCAATGAGACTTAATCCCCCAATTTAAAATGTGCCACGGGCGCGTTTACACAGTAGTGAAGGAAGGGGGCTTGGCCTGAAGTGACATGTGTGCAAACACGCCCTGTGGCGCGTTTTAAGTTGGGGAATTAATTCCCCTTCAATCTCGAGGGCCCCTGGGGGCCAACTAGCCCACCAGATACCTCCAGCAAGCGCCAGAGGCCTGCATTGCAGAGAGGTGGTCCAGGCCATGCCCCTTTTTACACCTCACTGCAATGCAGCTCTGTGGCGCTTAATGGAGGTACCTGGTGGGCTAGTTGGACCCCAGGGATCCTAAATATTCAAAGGGACTTAATCCCCAACTTAAAATGTGCCACGGGGGCTGCTTCAACAGTGGTGAAAGGAGGGGGCAGGGCCTGAGGTGATGTGTGCAAACACGCCCTGTGGTGCCTTTTTAGTTGAGGAATTAATTCCCCTTCAATCCTGAGTGCCCCTGGGGGCCAACAAGCCAACCAGGTACCTCCAGTATGGGCCAGTGGCATGCATTGCAGAGAGGTGGTCAAGTCCACGCCCTTTTTTACACCTCTGCAATGCATCGCTGTGGCACTTACTGGAGGTACCTGGTTGGATAGTTGGACCCCCAGGGACTGTCAGGATTCAAGAGGACTTAATCTCCCAACTTAAAACGGCTACAGGGCGTGATTGCTCACATGTCACCTCAGGCTCCCTTCCCTTTACTACTGTGCTTATGCACTCTGTAGCGTGTTTTAAGAGGTAGTTTTAATCCCCCTGCACTATAATGTACTAGGGTCTTACAGAGGAGGTCATCCCATGAAGCGCTTGCGGGTATTCCCTCCCATTTCTGAGGCGGATTTCGACAGCTTGGCTCGCGGAATCTCCTCGGGTTCCCCGCTCGACCCTTTACCCCCAAAAATCTGGAAGGCTTTCGGAGAGGAACTCTTCTGCACCCTTTGCAGGATCTGCAATCAATCCCTGCGCTGCGGACTTGTTCCGGCTCCCTGGAAACAGGCTCTCATTACCCCACTACTGAAGAAACCCTCCTTGAACCCCGAGTGCCTAGAGAACTATCGGCCAATCTCCCTGTTGCCTTTCCCGGCGAAAATCGCCGAACGCTGGGTGAGCTCCTGTCTCTCCAAACACCTGGAGCAGAATCACATCCTGGACGAAATACAATTTGGTTTTCGTCCGGCCCATGGCACTGAAACAGCGGATCTCACTGCCATGGACGATCTCCGTGTGCGTGCAGACAGGGGCCAGGCAGTAGCCCTGATCCTGCTGGACCTGTCTGCCGCATTCGATACGGTCAATCATGTGATTCTGCTGAGGAGACTAAGGGAGGCGGGGGTGGACGGCACTGCACTGCTCTGGTTTCACTCCTTCCTACGGGACAGGAAGAAGGCCATCTCCCTTTCCCCGTTTCAATCTGCCTTCTCCCGGTATCCCATGGGGTGCCCCAAGGCTCGTCCATCAGCCCTATTTTATTTAACGTTTACCTCACACCTTTGATTACGTTAATAAAATCCCATCGGCTAAAAGCCATAAACTACGCTGATGACACTCAGCTCATCCTCTCGTGGGAGGGTGAAGAATCGATCCCTCTGGAATCATTTCACGATTGTCTGAGAGATACAGCGGGTTGGCTGCATGATAACTCCCTGCAATTTAACTCCTCCAAAACCGAGGTCTTGTTCTGTGCCGGAAGTCGGATCCCCCGCCTGTTCCCAGCCGAATTTTGGCCCCCGGAAACCCCGGATAAGCCACAACCGGTCACCTCCGTCCGCAACCTCGGTGTCATGATGGACAACAAACTTAGCATGGAGACGCAGGTCGCGAAAATAGAGTCCACCTGCTCGGCCTTTCTGCGCTCCTTACGCAAGATCATGCCACTTCTCCCCTCTCAGGCACGGGCATTAATAGTCAGGTGCACCATTCTCAGTCGCCTTGACTATTTCAATGCGATGCTGCTCGAGGCCCCAGCTGTACTACTAGATTGTCTCCAGAGAGTTCAAACAGCCGCTGCCAAACTGGCCCTCGGCTGGAATAGGAGATCCTTGGCCACAGCGGCATTGGCCGAGCTGCACTGGCTCCCTATGAAACAGCGAGTGGCTTTTAAATCACTCTGTCTCGTTTTTAAGGCATTGCACGGAGTCGGACCCAGCTCCCTGCAATCTATGTTCACCTGGTACTTCCCAACCAGAGCCCTCTGTTCATCCACAGCTCGCCTTGTCACAGTACCAAGATTCAACAAAGTCAGGACCGGAGGAAGATCCTTCAGAGTCGCAGCCGCAAAACTGTGGAACAGCCTGCCCCTTGACATTCGCCAAACAACCGAACTTCTTCCTTTCAGATAGCGGATCAAAACCTGGCTTTTCCCCAAACTTTAAGTCTGGTACCTCGCTCGGTTGCCCCCAATGCCTTCCACCTTAGGAGTTACTTCTACAGCGCCAGGATACCTGCAAGGTGACAGCTGCGCTATACAAATGTTTTAAATAAATAAAATAATAAATGCTAATCACAGGGGTACCCCAACGCATAGTGTTCCCTAGTGTATGTAGGTGTTTTCAGTGTATTCTAAGTGTCTTTTAGCATACCACTGGCTCTAGGCCTGGTTAGTCAGAGTCAGTTACCACCAGTACCCGTCTGAAAAAGTGTAGGCACAGGATGATTTTGTAACAAGGCCTCTTTCTTCACATGTCCTACCTCTGTAGGCATCGTTAGAAACTAGCATTTGAAAAACCTTTCAAATTCACTGACAAAACCATAAGTTTCAGGCACGTAATAGGTAGAAGTTAGCATTTAAAAAACCTTTGAAATTCACTGAAAAAAACATAGGTTTCAGGTACATTATAGTTAGAAATTAGCATTTAAAAAACCTTAGAAATTCACTGAGAAAACCACAGGTTTCAGGGGTGTTATAGTTAGCTGGACATTTCACTCATACAAAACCATAGAAATTCCTCCGTTATAGTTAGTTCTGCTAACTATAACTCGAGCCCCTGCAATGCACTGCTGATGACATCACATATTACATCACTCATGACATGGTCAGTGACATCACTCATGACATCTCAAATGACATCAATGATGACACCACTGATGACATCATCCATGTGATAAATTGATGCATCTTCTCACACCCTAATATAACCTTTGATACACCCACTCTAAGTTACAGACTGCCATTCTCAAAACCATAGACACTCCAACAGCAATAACTACATACACACACACACTGATTCTTAGGTTTACACACACATCTACTCACTCACCTGTACAGTCACTCGTACTTAGGGTCACTCAGTACAGGACTATATGCACTCAGACACCTATATAAACAATCACACACCACCACTCATCCATAGAGGTACTCACACACCTAGTCAGTCATGCAAATAAGAAATCACACTGCCATTTACTCACCTATGCAGTTATACACACACCAGCTCAAATATTCATACAAATACTAGCACATTCTTACGCTCTTATACAATCACTGATACAAGAACACACCCATCCATATAGCCACTCTCTGAATCACACACTCTTACTTATAGCCATTTATATACTCCAACACACATATATACTGCCTTTCACATATATAGTTACTCACACATGAACCACTGAGATATACATTCACTCACTAACACGGCCATACACACAGTCACCCACCCATACAGTCCATCACAGATGCACTCTTGAAACCATGCACCCAGTGAATCACCCACTCACACATCTATGCACAGAGTCACACACACCCCACCAACATAAGCACTCAGGCACCCATACAGATACTCAGACAACCAATCAATAACACATAAAGACACTCATGTAGCTATTCACAAACCCATGTAGCCGGGTACACGCCAACAGACAGACGGATACAGACATTCACACAGTTTAGTCACTAACCCATGCATTCAGTAAGATACGTTTAATCACTCACTTATAGAGTCAGTCACACACCTACTAAATCATCCATTCAGACACACACACCCACTCATTCTTCAATATGCCTTTCCCTATGTATATTAAACATATTTAAACTTTACAGAAACACATAGTCACTAGATGATGTCATCAGTGATATCATCAGTGATGTCATTTAATATGTCATCAGTGATGTCATCAGTGATGTCACTGACCATGTCATGAGTGTTGTAATATGTGACATCATCAGCAGTGCATTGCAGGGGCGCGAGATATAGTTAGCAGAACTAACTATAACGGGGGAATTTCAATGGTTTTGTATGAGTGAAATGTCCAGCTAACTATAACACCCCTGAAACCTATGATTATTTGCACATTTATTTTAGCACAGTATGATTATGTATATGCAACACAATCATCATTAAATGGCTTTTAACAGGGTCTTTTAAATAACCAATTTTAACATATTTATATGTAATTTATTTTGTGCACACAAATCAAGATGTACATATCATCTATTGAATGCACTTTTCATACTATGTCATGCTGCTAGCTTATTTTGCACAACCTAACGCATTTATGCGGTTATAAAAGTTACATTATCACACAGACCAATGTCGATAATATGAGTGCTTGATAATACGCTGTTGTATATATATCGCTATTTTTCAATTGTAAACAATTCTGTGCACATGTAAATACTCCACACTCGGAGTCTATCTTCAGTGTTTATCACTAGAGCGCGTGGTGTCATTGTGAAAAAATTAGTGTGTGCCCTATTTAAAGTGAACATTACTGCATGTCCGCCATGTGATCAAGGGCAGTTCCTGCCCGAAACGCGTCATGCCTACCTTAACTGCCAATGGATAATAAACCTTGGATGTGAACACTCTGAAAAGCTGTGTGGTGGTCCGTATTTCTCTGCGGTTACAGCCTGGGAAGCAGGAATCAACCTATATATATATATATATATATATATATATGAAACAATCCCTGCTGCCTCTCGCCCGGAGCCCAGTACTGGAAACCGCTGCGCAGGAAGGAGAGAGGAGACCTCAGGTGCAGTGAGCAATATTCCTTTATTGTTCCCTCGAGGAAGCGGCACACCACAGCATGACGTTTCGGCCTACACAGAGGCCTTGATCACATATATATATATATATTCTCCCTCCGCCTTAATTGCAGTGTGAAAATTGATGTGGTAACTGCCTGTCGGAGGGATGGGGTGGGGTGGGAATACTTAACAATTCAATGGTCACAGACAACCAGTTATTTCTGATTCAAGCCTTTATGTATTTCAAAATTGACCATCACACACCAGAAAATTAGGTGACCTACTGTAGGAGCAAATACTGGACACACCTCTATTGACCTAATGACTGATCAAAAGCCAAAGGCATGGAGCACGCAACAGTAGGACTCTCCTTAAGAAGTGGGCAAGCCGCTGAAGGCTCAAGCCGGAAGCATGACTCTGGCTCAGCTTTAGGTCCCATTGGTACCTTGAGCCCCTAACAAGCGTAGGTTGTATAATGCTTCTGCCTGCCACTCTGACTCTACATTTATGCACAAAGAGCTAAAAACAAAGCTTTGACGTTTGAGGTAAAAAGGAGAGAGAAATAAATACCCCTTTATTGGCTGATCTGTAAAATTGGAAATCAGAAAATCTGGATTAATAGTGGCTTCCCCTTTAACCAAATGGTGTGGTCTTAGGCAAGTATCTTATTATTCTGAGCCTCTTTTTTCCCACTTCTGCATGTGAAGACACCTTTAAATACTTGAGCTAAGCATATCAGTTATACAAAAACCTAGTGTGTTTGATTTAATAGACTATAATGTTGCTCTATCTATAACAATTTGGGCCACATACAGAGTACACATGACAACTGTCTTGCCTCTTAGTTTACCAGTAGCACTATCACCAACGTGGAGGCAGTAACAATTATAATTTTATGTTTAAAAATTATCACTTTTTTTCTTGAAGTTTGTATTAAGTGTTATGCAATGTCATCTAAATGCCATAGCAAAACACCCTTCAACACCACAATACATGCATGCATTTATTCTCAAAATAAATCAAGTTAAATTCATCATAGTGTTAATGCTATTCAATTAAATTAGTACTACTCAGTGCAGTGCTGTAATGTGACGTTAAATGTCAACTCTTCCACATGTTAAAGAAACACACTTTTTTAATTTTGAAGAGACTATCGTGTTTTACGTGATGATTGTTGTAAGATTTACATGGCAACCATTTCCAGGGACTGGCTCGAGCACTGGTCCAATAGCCAAGCTTGCCCTGTTAATTTGATTGCTTGCCCACATCTATTCCAGTGGCGGCTGCTATTTAACCTCATCCATGCGGTGCAGATTTACCCCCGGTGCTGGGCCCTAATGTAAATGGGTGTGGTCATGACGGAACGGTGCCGTCATGAGCACAGCTCGACCGATGCTCATGACGGAACCGTTCCGTCATGAGCATCAAAAGGGTTAATGGCAGTTGCGTTGTGTGGGGGAGGGAATGAATATTTTTTTAACAATTACTTACCTGTCTGGTGCCATCACCGTTTCTCGGTCCTCTTCTCCCGCTTCCTGGCAGGAAGCAGGAACAGGAAGCACCCATGCTTCCGGGCTCTCTGAGCCAATCAATATGCTGTATTTGTGCATTGTGATTAGTGTGAGCGCTGTGGTTCGGCACTCTGCCTGGGAATGGTAGCCAGAGCATGTTCTCCACCCAGGCTGTAATACAGCCTGGGTGGAGAACATGCAAAGTGCGCTTGACGGTTTGGTCTGCCCAAGATGGCAGGCCAAACCTTCATGCGCACTTAAGAGAGTGCAAACCACTCCAGATCCTCTGTGAGAGCCAAGTCCGCCTCACCCCCACCCAGCTGAGAAATAACGGAAAAATACAATGATAAGGGAAAAATACAATGAAAATAACAATGAGTAATTATCATTTCATTTTTTCCTTTTTGACCTACTTAGTGGGGCGATGCTCCTGCTCTACTCTCTTTTTCTATACCCTTTTCATATAGTAATCCTCACTCATTCTTTGCTGGCAGGAAAGAGTTTAAATGCCGGTTTAAAAAAAGATGTCGCTCCTGTCCCTTCTTCCCTCATGGCCCCAACAGAAAGTTGGAAGGATCGCACTAGCTCAGAACGTTTACCATACACAGAAAGTAAAGTGACTGCCGCAGAATTGATTGGCAAACTAAAAAGCCAATTTTCTGTTTAAAAAACAGTTCTAGACCTGCTTCAAAAAGACAAATGTGCACGTTTTCTATGCAACGCCATATTTAATGCCGAGGGTAAAACAAGAAATGTCATCTATTTCATTCCTAGTATAAATATAGTTGAAGCAAAAAAAAAAAAATTTGATCGGGGTATTTTAACGAGGCCGACTGAGCCCTGAGATCTCATGTTCTCCAAAGGCTCGCCCTTGCCCGTTTTACATTTATGTTTCATCCGACGTTATATGGGGCAGGCCATGATGGCTACTCAAGGGGAACAGCACGCATTGCCTCTCATTTAGCAGCGTCTGTACATGGAGTGAGCATGCTATGATCGAATTTGTCAGTAGTGAATGCCTCAGTAATTGCAGCCATCACCCTATTCTAATTGCAGAAACAGGAAGAGACATAAAATTGCTCTATTCCTGCAATATGACTGTTCCTCCTGGAGATATGTTGCCACAGTCAAATATTAATGTATTTGTTTTGCATTTTTATGATTTGCAAAGTAGGTCATGGCATCCTAATGCTGCACAGTCAATCACAAACGTATGTATTCAGGACAAAAAATAAAATTGACAATCTACCAACAATTGAATCATTAGCTTAATTTGGGCTCAGATATAAACCTGAAGCCAAAGTCCACAAGCTGAATTCATAAATAGGCTAGGAGCTCACTCCAAGCGATCTCTATAAAGGTAGACATACAAAATCCTAATTTAAGACAGAAAGACGAAGAGCCAAAACCGAAGAATACTGTGATTTGTGGTTCTTTGGATTAAACCTGTTAAAGAGATGAAAGAACAAATGTCAATTCGCCCTGATGGGTGCCAGGGTTCGACACTCCATTTTGTTTGTCATTATTTATATTATAGTGATCAGAAATATTAAAGAAATATTCACTATTAGTATAATTTCTGTTAAATGTTGTGAATCTGTCTGATGTCTGTACAGGTGAATTGAGGCACCTGTCGCTGACATTCATCAGACCAGGGGCGGCTCTGGGCTCATGGCAGCCCTGGGCAGGGAGCTTAGGTAGGGGGCCCCGGAAGAGGGGGTCCGGGCGGGGCAGAGATCCCCCCTCCCACTCTGGAGGGGGGGGGGTCAGGGTGTTAGGAAGTGGAACAGAGCCAGAGGCCGCCAAATCCCTGCCAGGGGCCGCCACGCAAATATGTATCCATCCTCGGAGTATTATTATATTGAGGATATATATTGGCGTGGAGGCCCCTGGGGTTTGGTGGCCCTGTTCAGGTGCACAGTTTGCACATGCCTAAGGCCGCCCCATCCGACAGATTTTCCAGAACGAGTGAAGTCACAACCCTCCAAACCGTGCCTCCCCACTCGTTGACTCCCTGCAGCTTCCCCCTTAAAGGTGGATCTGCGCTTTTGGCGTCAACCCTGTAGTGCCCAAGATAACATTTCGATCAGCCTGTTACCTTACCTTCTCTCAACTCTTACAAAAGCGGGGTGCAGTCAGGAGCTGTGAAGACTTAGGGGAATGTGTGTTGAGATGGCAAGAGGTTGCGGGCTGCAAGCTGGAGACTGCGCAGTGAATCAGCAAGGTGTAGCCACTGAACAGGCTTCACATTTCAGTTTCCTGCTTCAGTGCTTAAGGCGGGAGGAAAGAGTTTGCCAGCTGAGTGGTATGCAAGACCAGCATGCTGCAGAGGACCTGATCCAAAAAGGCGCAAGCAGCTGAAAGTGACTGAAAGAAATCTCTCAAATGGATTTTGTGTGCGGGTAAGCATGGGTAAGCGATTGTGTGAGTGAGTGAGTGTGAGTGATGGAAAGTGAGTGATAGTGAGAAAGAGAGACAACAAGTGCAACTGTGAACCAGAATGACTAAGGGAGACTAAGTGAGGCTGAGAAAAGTAGTTCAAGTTAGTGACAGTAAAGAACCAACAGAAAGAAAGATGTTGACAGTGAGTTAATGTGGGTCAGAAGGTGTGAGAGAGTGTGTTATGCTTTCGAATTTACTACTGGCCCTGCCATAGAGGAGATAACTCTTGGGTTATGGAGGCAACCATTGCAAAATGCTGGTCCAGCCATACTGGGGTTAATTCTTGCCATAAGGGGCACACATTGCAAAATGTTGATGCAGGCATACTAGAGGTGCCAATTGTCACAATTGGTACCCCGGGCAAAATGATAGTGCTAGCATACTAGAGGTAATTTGTGCCGTACTGATTACCCGTAGAAAAACACTGGTGCTGGCATACTGGAAGAAACTATTAGCATAAGGGACACCTATAGTAAAATGCTGGCACAGGCACACTAAAAGTGATTCTTGTTTGAATGGACACCCAAAGGAAAATACTTGTGTTGGCATATGAAAAAAGGGGACTATCATGCCTTAGATCCCCTAAATATGAAAGTAATGACCTACATGTCAGGTTCTTAATCTTTCCAATGATGAGCACCATCTTGCCTGGAACACCCTTCATAGTTTAAGAACTGCCTCCTAAATATCAGGGCCAGCATTTTGCCAGGATTCTTATGCTGCAAACTGGTGACACAGACACATTAGTGCAAGAGTGTGGATGTTGAGTACAACTTCTCTGGACCCTCTATAGGTCGACTCAACCCTTTGTACTACATAAATGACGTTAATAAAGACCCAAGCACAGAGGTTGAGGAGAAAGAGGGAAAGAGAGACACTCCTGCAGGTTTGTGTTCGGATACTCTTGACCGGCTTTCGGGAGTGCATCAACCCTAACTATGAAAATCAAAGTCTCCACCTATGGGTGAGAGAACATGAATTATTAGAATTTCGAAACCATAGGAGGGGAGTAGTAATTAGAGGTAAACAAGTTGGAGACTTACTAGATGCAAACAGATGTTATGATGTAATTAGCCCCTGCATACGGCTTGTCCCACTCAGGAGCTGAAGGTGACAAACCAATGACTTAATGGGAGGGAGAAGGCCTCAACAAGGAGACAAACTGACACAAATGTAACAAAGCAGGTAAATGCAAATAACAGGTAAGGCAAAGGGAGAAAAAATAAAGGTGAAGGAACAGAAAAAAGGTGAGTGCAAACTAATGCGAATAGTAAAGAGTCATAACAACCACAGTTGCCCGACAAGGTAACTCTTTACAGGTGGATTCTAAATACCTGGTTTGCTACTATGGACCCTGACGTGTGCTAGACTCATACTAGACATCCCGCGTAAAGACCACATCTCTGGTCACCTGAAAAACCTCCACTGGCTCCCCGTCAATAAGAGAATTACTTTCCGCCTCCTAACCCACGCACACAAAGCACTTTACGAACTCGGACCCGAATGCCTCAACACACGACTTTCCTTCTACACCCCCTCCCGCCAGCTACGATCCTTCAACCAAGCCCTTGCTATTGTACCTCGCATCAACAAAACCACCATGGGAGGTAGATCCTTCTCCTACCTAGCAGCTAAAACCTGGAACTCACTTCCCACTCACCTTCGCCTCACACAGAACCACCTAGCATTCAGAAAGCAACTTAAAACTTGGATATTCAACAAGTAATTCCCCACCCTTCTTCAAGCGCCTTTAGACCCTCTGGGTATGTAGCGCGCTATATAAATCATTTGACTTTGACTTTGACTACTGACTGGGGCTGTGAATGTGAGTCTGAAAAATTTTGTTTCATGGGTACAAATGTGTATTTTTTACTGTCCTGTGTGCCATGTCTTCCAAGCTCCAGGTCATCAGTATCCTAACGTGCCCTTTGACCTGACAACAGGGAGCCAGACAGAGAGAGGATCGATTAATGGAAGGAAGACTCATCCCAGCCACTTTTCCATGAGAAAAAGAATAAGGGCTTTGGATTCCCCTCTTTCTGTGTTATCCGATTTCGTATGAATTGATGGGGCAAATTGATAAACACCCTGATAGTTCAATTTGAGAGGCATGTCTTGCTACCCGAGGCCTTTGCAGCATGTCTTTATAGATTGCTCCTGTGAGAAAGGTCATGCCTGAATTATGTCTTTACACATGCAGAGTCTGTAGCATCTTCCGAAGCCAGGGTACCAGACAATGAATATTCTACACACATAACTTAGGTTTACACATCTTAATTCATCTGTGTGTAACTGTAAACTCAACATTCTAAACCACCCTTCAGTGCACTCCACTATTAGGTCACACTTTTAAGGGTTCTTCAGGAGCAAAAATTGTTCCTTCATTTCTAACTCGCAAGACACTATGGGCCCGATGTAGGTAGCCCTTTACCGATCGGAATCGGCCGAAAATACTGATTTTCGGCCGTTTCCGATCAGTAAAGGGCTATCGAGATGTAGGGGCACATTTTCGGTAATTTTACCGAATCGTTATCATTACCGAATCAGTAAATTTACCGAATCGGTAATATTTACCGATTCGGTAATGATAACGATTCGGTAAAATTACCGAAAATGCAATGTAGGTAGCTAATGTTCCATCAGCACATGGCTTACAGAATCGGTATTTTACCATGGAATACAAATCCATGGTAAAATACCGATTCCTGTGTACATGCACATCTGTGCATGTACACATGTGCCATGTGACAGACAGACGTGCCCTTAGGGCATGTCTGTGTGCCACATTGCACACATGCCCGTTTTGGGGGTGCTAGAGGGTGTCAAAGTGACACCCCCTGCACCCTTGTGAATTCTTTAATTACCGATTCGGTAAATACCGAATCGGTAATGCCTAATCATTCCTAGGGCTTCAAAGCCCATAGGAATGAATGGGCATTACCGATTCGGTATTTACCGAATCAGTAATTTAAGAATTGTTAAGGATTCGGTAACGAATCCAGATTTTGGGACCTACATCCCATTTACCGATTTTGAAATACCGAATCGGTAAAATTCGGTATTTCAAAATCGGTAAATGGGATTTACCTACATCGGGCCCTTTATCTCCCCCTTCGCTAAATATTTTTTTTTTTTTTTTTTACAAAATATATAGATAGACATATACAATTAAATCTCTTCAATCACTCTTTTTGGCACTTTAACTGTTTGAGCTGATCTTGTTCTCAGAAACTGGGAACTGTCATCACCTATGTCCATGATCTGTGTCAGCAGTGTAGCGGTAACAGCAGTCACTAATGATTCGGACCCAGTCTCTCCTTCAGCAGTTAGATCTGAGGAACAATAGTAATAGACTTCCCAGGACCTGGGCAGTCACCATGTGTCCTTTGGTAGACTTGAAAATGTTCTGCATCAAATGGATCATCAGATTTTTTTTCTCTGCATCTGTTGTGCAAGTACTCAATCTGCTTTCTTAAAGATAATGTTCTTTGTATGTCATTTTTGGTCAGCATATGTTTTCATCTTTTGTTTGCTCACCAAGTCTTTACCATGAGTTGCTATCTCACTTTTCTTTCTGTAATTGGTCCATTGAGGTAACATGGTGTTCATTGTTCTCCCAAACTTCGTTGTCACAGGGCTTTCTCCTGTGGTTCAGTGGGGTTGTGAAGGATAAGCTCTAAAGGTAGAATTCAACAAAGTTTTCAAACCAAGCTTCTGAAGAGTAGCAAGCTGCACTACCTTCTTTAGTGTACTTATAAAATGCTCAACAACTCAGTTGACCTGCGGCCACAAAGGTGTGCTCTTCTGATGCTTTATATTCAAATACTCCAAGAAATCTTTAAACTCTCAACTATTAAAAGGCGGGCTATTGTCAGACTTCACTATGGCAGGAACACCCAATGTCGCAAAGATGCCATCTAGTCTTTCACTGCCTCATTCTTGTGTAGCAGATGAAAGATCTTCAATTAATGGAAATCGTGAATAGTCACCAATAATCACCAGCAAGTCAATGGCTATTCTCTCCCATGCATTTGTAGTAAGGCAGATGCATAGATGACAGGCCCTTAAAACCTTTTCAATCCGGTCATTAAGATAAGGAAACCAAACTTGCTCTTGGAGAGCTTGTTTTGCGGCAACAAATCCATGATGTCTTTCATGTTATTTTCTGTCACAGATTCTCTGGAATCAGATTTCTCAACCCTCATAGGATTATTCCTTCCTGAGTCATGGACAGTTCATCCTCAATATTTTTGTATTTTTGATATTCACCATCACTTGGTGAGCAGTCAACTATGTTGGTTCCATGACTAATGTGTAACTATGTCCTTTAGCTTTAAAATGTCACTGTCATGGCTCATGGCAGTGATAATTTGGGCTAATGAAATGCAGCTGATGAGCTTGATTTTACAATTAAATTGATTTAGACCTCAGCTGTCTTGGAGGGAGTACAGTGACCTTGTATAGTAACTCTGGAAAAGTAGTCAGTAGGGTTCTGATTTTTCTCTAGATGATGCACAATGGTATAATCTTGTAACCGTAGTCCCCATTGTTCAATGTGAAGAGGCATCTAGGCCTTTGGATTGCCAAATATAGTTAGTAAAGCTTGATGATCAGTTACTAGTGTAAAAGGCTTTCCATACAGGAAAACATGGACATGTTCACAAGTCCATACCACAGCCAATCTTTCTTTTTCAGGTTGTGAGTAAACACTTTCTGTTTGGGGCAAACTTCTACTTGCATATCCCACAATATGCCTTTATGCATTTGAGTGTTCGCTGTGCTGTGCAAGCATAGCACCTAGCCCAAATAGGCTAGCATGAACAACAACCTCTAATTGAAGCTTCGGATTGAAAAGTATGCCATTTCCATAGTATTCACAATGGCTTGTTTTATTCTTTTAAAGCTTTTCTCACATTCATGTGACTGAGGAAATTGAGCATTCTTTTTCGTCAAGTCTCTCAGTAGACCACTTACAGTGGCAGAGTCTTGTATGCATTTGACACAATAACTTGCTATGCCAAGAAATGAACGCACCATAGAAACATCTAGTGGGGGATCAGCATTTGACAGTGTTTGTACTTTAGCAGGATCATACCCCCATCAGAAAGGATATGGACAAAGAATTTTAGCTTTGTCTTGCGCAACTCACACTTGTGTGCGTTCCAAGTCAAACCTGCTTCAGCAAGTAAACAAAATATGTGTGTGAGAGCTTTATCATGTTTTTTGTGTAGATCTGAAAACCAATATTTCATTGGTGTAATTAAACGCTTTCATGGCAGGATATCCGATTCTTCTAATGATATCCTGAAACAGTTCAGCAGTGGATGGCACACCAAAAATGAGTCTTTTCTGACCAATATGTGTAGAAAAGGTTGTAATCTACCTACAATTTTCTTCAAGTTCTAACTGATGATAATCTTTATTCAAACCAAGATGAGAGAAGACCTTTACACCATTGAATGGAGTTATAATGTCAGCAGTACGTGGACCTGGATGTCGTTTTCATTCAATTGCCATGTTTGCCTGACACATGTCAATGCATATGCTACAGCTGCTTCACTGTCCTTTTTAGGCACTACGACTATAGGAGAAACTCAAGGCAGTTGACCAGTTGAACGTTAAATAATTTCATGCTTAAGTAATGCTTGAAGTTCTTTTTAAACAGGTTCTTGTAAATGAAAACAATGTGTCTATGTTTATGATGAACAGGATGGATGTTCGCATTAATATGCAACTTTACTTTCATAGTCTTAAGCTTTCTCAAACCATTAAATAATGAAGGGAACTGACTTACTACTTCGTGATGAGTGTTTATAATGTCATTTACAGAAATCAGTCCCATATTAGCAGCTGTGCTGAAACTGAGTAGACATGCACTTGACACAGTGCCTTGAAGCACATAGATGGATGCTTTTTTTTTTTTTTGTCCTCATTCGCCTTCTCACTGCCCAGCATTCCACGATACCACCCTTGGGCTGCTCATCTCATCTGTTGACTCTGCTCTTAGGAGGAGCTTTGCCACACAGATTGCAATCCGGACACCTCCTCCGGGCCAGGCTCCTTAAGTATGTTAGAACGGAGGGACCTTCTTGAAACCTTAACCAGCCTTCCTCAAGTCCTCCCCTGACTGGGGAGGGCTAAAAGCCAACCGAGATATGAGAAATGCTTAATCATAGGACTTATCTCACATATTTCTCTGCCATCCAACCCTTCACCCAAAACATAACAAAAAATCACGGATTTTGCCTACAGACACGAACAAGAATTGATTTCTTCAGTCAAGGGCTCTAACGGTATGCGGCAGCTTGATTCCGGCCCTGATGCCCGGAATTCTCCGCGGCCCGACCGTTCCCATATGAGCCTAATTCGGGTTCAGCCTTCCCAGAAAATAATAAAGAACATGCGAGTCGCCTCTTGAACTGCGCACCGCGCCGTGGGTGCTCTGTATCCGGACACCTTGTTACCTCATACAGAACACGTACCTGATGTTCAATCTATTTTCCCCTGTGCAGCCCCTGTGCTTGCTGATAGGGAAAACTCTTACCCAGTCCCTGTCCTGAGGAGAACCCATACTTATCACGGTTTGAAACGCGTTGACCCCCAGCCTGTGTCAAGAAAGAAGGATGCAGCTAGGGACTAACTAATACCACTCGTGTGGGCCCTTGCTGTCAATCTACATAATACTCTATCACAGGTGTTTTGAGACAGGCAGGCAAATCCATTCTAGATCCGTCTGTCTACTGGTTTTCTAGTCAAAGGACTGGTTTCCTTTACGTGCAAACTGTGTTTTTTCTGTAAAGGTGGTTTATGATTGTGATTACTTTGCAATGTAACTGGTTTCAAGTGTTTTTTGTTAGTGTAACTCCATCTTGAGTACTTACCTTAAATGTCTGTATATTTGTATATATAGTATATATTCTTGCATGTTTTTGAACTGACTGTTTTGATAGAAAGTCCCTTTTTCATGTCTTGTTTCTGATGAACTAATGCAAATTCATTCTAAATGACAATAAATTTGTTTGGAATATATAACCATTGCCACGCAGTACGGTTTGGCTGTGTGGACCCTGAATTCTCTTTAAACAATCCTGATCAGCCATTTCGTTCTGTTTTTCAATTGTTTAGATCCAGGCTGATCCGTAGTAGGATCTAATACCTTCATTTGTATACAATTCCTGTAAATCATGCATTGCTACTAGGGTTTCCAAATCACTTCCTGTGAGGATGTCTGTGCTTGGCCTAGCCAATTCCGGTTGCAGTTCTCTTGGTCCGGGATGCATCGTGAATATTTTCTTCAGCTTCAGCTTACGTATATATTGGGGAGATCAATGCGCATGAATGCGTAATCCCACTTAGTGGTCAGGAAAAATGTAAATCCCTTTTGTAACTGTTTCTTCTAGCAGTGTTTCTGAGAGATTGATGATTGAAAGTTTATTCACTTCCTCTTGCCGCCTTGTTTTCTCCTTGTCACCCGGGGTTCGCTGTTTTGATTTGCTGCCTTGCCCTCCTCACCTTGTTTTCCGCCTCCTTGTTCTGGCGGGCTGCTCCTCTGTGGACATTTGTGCCATGCTTCTTGATTAGATGGTACTCCTCAGGAAAGTTCTGTTCTGTATTAAGAGAGGTCCCACCTGTTCTCCTTGACGTCTCTGATTTGGAGAATTCAGCTTTTGACTCAGAAGTGTCCGCAGAGATATAGTGGTAAAGTAAGGAATGCAAATATGAGTTAAAAATTAATGAATTTTGCAGTGACTGTGAGGGCTTACATTGAATCATTTAATTATTGGTAAATGGTATTAATGAAATTCTTGTCATACCTACATTTGTCTCATTAACATTATATGTTGATGAATCCACCTTGATTTTCATGATCTGGTATATATATCTGTTAGAAATGGGATTTCTGGTTGGCTAAGGCTTGCACCAAAGCCATGCAGAAACCGCCACTGTAGTCAGGGCAAGGGAGTTGCATGCCAAAGATAACCCCTGCTCACCACCTTGGTAAGTTGGCACGAGCAGTCAGGCTTATCCCGGAGGTAATATGTAAAGCATCTGCGCACGCACACAGCAACAACATCCCAGGCACGCCACAAAAGGAACTCCACACAAGGTTATATAAAAATAGCCTTTCTATTCTCATTACACATTAGAATAGTAAACACACCATATACATTGTGCCAACTGGCACAGGCATGGTTAACAAGGGATTATTTACACATGACAGGGCCACATGGGCCACTGTCAGGATCAGCACTTAGCAGAAATTGGTAAAAGTAATATAGGTCATAAACATCCAACCAGTAACCACTGGTAATCACTGTACTCCACCTTAACCTGTAACATAAACTACATTATGCACAGTCACCTCAGGCGCAAATTACATTCTGCACCAACCTCACCAGCATAAACACAATATGCAATCTCCTCACTAGTCTAAACACATTAGACCCTACCTCCTAACTATAACTCACATTAGGGGTGTACCTCACACAGTGAAACATAATCTCACTAGCATAACCACATGAATGCAAAATAACCTCATAATCATAAACCAAATGTAAAGGCATCAAAATAGGGTGCGTAAAACATACTAAATGCATTACATTTCTTTGCACCACATTGAATGAGCACATCAATCACATTAACAACGGTCCCATGCATAAGAAATATATACGAAGCAATAAATATAGACAAAATCAATTCTATATTTGGAGCGACATGTCCAGCCGGACAGAGGTCTTCAATTTTTACTCAATTGAAAGTTTTATATACAAAAGGAATACCTTCAACAAATCACCAGTGTGGGGCACAAGCCTGTACCCAGACACAATCAGATCAGTACAGAAGGTTGACAGAAGACAAAACAGGGATTTTTAAGGCAAAAGCAGCGATTTCTGTAAAAATTAGAGTGTACAGAAATATCAGACAAGCACCATTATATATACATAACATATAAATCAAGTTTTTGTATAAGGTGCACAACAGGTCAACAGCATTTCGGTCCCACTACTTAATCATGGGGACCATCATCAGGACATTTAGTAAAGGCCTTAAGGTTACACGCCTCTAATGCCTGAGGAAGGGAAGAGAGAAGGCATACATACATTTAGTTGTGGACATATACATAGCAATGTTTACATTGTTTTATAGGTGGCTAAGTGAATGGTGAACCTAACTAAGAGGTGTGGGTGGGGTCTGGTGGTTAATTGTGAAGGTGGGTGGACTGTGTATCTAAAGATCCCAGATACAAAGTGGTGAATAAGGTATCCTGTAGGAGTAGAGTTTGCTACTCAATTCTACCTCTGTACAGTGAGTAATTGACAAAAGTTCGTGATGACGATCGACGGATTGGGTGAGCTGGGGCCAGGAGAATTCCTGTAGGGGTGCAGTTTAATACTCGATTCTACGTTGGTACAGGGCAGTAATCACCTGTGTCTAGGTTCCTATGCTATTGCTATGCTATTGAAGAACCGATAGTATAGGCGGCGCACTAAAACGTAATCCGGAGTGATAAAATAAACATGCTGGGGATGCTCAGATGTGGGTCCCAGGCACTCCACACCCCTGGAGTCAAGCTAGCCGGGCTGATGAGAGGTGTTACCTCGAAACCGGTCCGGTCCTCGGATGCTTGATTCCGTAAAATGTAATACGTTGGACTGTAATTAGTCAAGTGATCATACCACCAAGAGGTGGTGACCTGACATGGATGCTCAACAAGGAAGAACTTAAATGGATATTAAAAACGGACAGCCTAAACTCTGGACTCAACCTTCAAGAGGACTGGACCGCCCTGATTTAAGATCTGACTCACTGAACAATTGGTTGCTTAACCTTAACCCTCTGCTCTGGGGTTCTCAGATGTACATATTGTTGCTTTGTGAATTGGTCTCTATCGTACTTTAGTTCGGTGTCCCTATTCTGCTATGGTGTTTATGCTTTATTCAATGCTAGTTTTGAAAATTGCTCACAGTCACCGTGCACTTTTCACCTGCACAAGTGCACTCTTCCTAATCCCACTCAAGCGCTTCCTCCTATGGCCCTACCACCCCAATATGTCCGCCACGCACTGAACCCCTTGCCTATTTCCATGCCCCTCCCCTGGGACTGTGACCCAATCAGGAACCTTCTGCCCCTTTAATCCCCTTCCGGCAATCTCCACGAGGAAGCCAGGAAGCAGACCTTACAACCGACTGACCTGGTAAGTCAAGCAGCGCTTGCAACGTGGAAAACTTCCCTTCCAAATGTCATAATTTCCATGCTTCCCTCATTTCCCTAACCACCCGCTTTACCTTGCAGGTAAACTCCTGGCACCGTGCAATTACACTATTGTAACGCGGTCATATTGAACTGCTCCCGATTCTGGTAAGAGTCCTCCCGCGCTCGCCCAGCACACCATCTGTGATATGGCCCCCCCTTTTTTAATGCTGGTCTCCTCCCTCCTTCAATGACAGGGCAGCTTCGCCTTTACCAGGCCTCCTTCCATCCCGCTCGCAGCACGAGCCTACCGGGGCAATTCCCCCTCGGTGAGCCTTACTTAAGCTTCCCCCACTGCGCCGTGAAGCTCCACACTTGCCTCCAATTTAATTTCTCCGATAAACCGAATGTATCCTTTTAAATTAACAGCATGTTTATTTTATCACTCCGGATTATGTTTTAGTGCGCCGCCTATACTATCGGTTCTTCAATAGCATAGGAACCTAGACACAGGTGATTACTGCCCTGTCACTCCTCGCTGTACCAACGTAGAATCGAGTATTAAACTGCACCCCTACAGGAATTCTCCTGTTACTCTGGCTCTAACTAACCCAATCTGTTCATCGTCATCACAACCTTTTGTCAATTACTCACTGTACAGAGGTAGAATTGAGTAGCAAACTCTACTCCTACAGGATACCTTATTCACCACTTTGTATCTGGGATCTTTAGATACACAGTCCACCCACCTTCACAATTAACCACCAGACACCACCCACACCTCTTAGTTAGGTTCACCATTCACTTAGCCACCCATAAAACAATGTAAACATTGCTATGTATATGTCCACAACTAAATGTATGTATGCCTTCTCTCTTCCCTTCCTTAGGCATGAGAGGCTTATAACCTTTAGGCATTTACTGAATGTCCTGATGTGGTCCCCATGATTAAGTAGTCGGATCAAAACACCGTCGACCTGTTGTGCACCTTATACAAAAACTTGATTTATGTGTTATGTATATGTAATGGTGCTTGTCTGATATTTCTGTACACTCGAATTTTTACAGAAATCGCTGCTTTTGCCTTAAAAAGCCCTGTTTTGTCTTCTGTCAACCTTCTTTACTGATCTGATTGTGTCTGGGTACAGGCTTGTGCCCCACACTGGTGATTTGTAGAAGGTATTCCTTTTGTATATAAAACTTTCAATTGAGTACAAATTGAAGACCTCTGTCCAGCTGGACATGTCGCTCCAAATATAGAATTGATTTCATCTATATTTATTGCTTCGTATACATTTCTTATGCATGGGACCGTTGTTGTTTTACAAAGTATGCTCCCCGAGGTCCTACGCTGACTCACTTGGGGCCCCTTGTTGACCTTAACACATCAATCACATTAAGGCCTTGCCCCTTATACTTCTACCAGTTCCCCTGGCCAACTGGCCATCTCAAAAGTGGCTCAATTGCCCTGTGCCCAGAATGTCAGGGCGCGCTGGCAAGGCAGCGCCAGTCAGCGGTGTGCCATATGCGCACACCTAATCGTTGCAGCTGCCCACTACTTGCTGGGCAGCTGAGAACAAAAACAGGACCTAAACACTGCAGCTGGCACTCAGTGCTGTGCAGCTGTGAAAGGCCTGGCACCTCTGTGCCACTTCTGTGTAAGGCCTTACACCTCTGTACCCCTTCTGTCCATCTCAGGGAATCTTCTTCAGACCTGCGCCAAACATTGCAGCTCCCCGTGCTCTCGCAGGGCAGCTGGGATCAGTAAAGGCAAATGGGGCATGGGTTCTGAAAACATGGCACCTCTGGGCCCTCCAAGAAATAATTGCTCCTTGTTGGAGCCCTCAGGCTCAGAACCAACAAGTGCCCTAAGGGTGAGCACTCGTGATAAAAATTGCTTGCCCACTGTCTCCTTAAATAATCAGAGATGCCCCCAAACGTTGGAGCCACGCATAGGCTCTAGACATCCTGTCCCCTGGAGCACACGGGCTCCCAGAACAACTCTGCACCACTGTGGAAAAAGAACTTGCCCGCAAGCACTGCGGAGCGCACTTGCCCCCTTAAAAAAAAATAACATGGTGGGGCCACACGGGGGCCTTATAATAAGAGCAATGCCTGGGAGTCATCTAGGCTCTGAAATAATCAGACCCCCTCAGAGCACACTGGCTCCGGAATCAATTCATTGATGCAAAAAAAGAACAAGAACTCCCCATCGCCGGAGCAGTCCCACTGTCAAGCGGGGGCTGCTCGTGTCACCAAGGAACCTAGCGCGGCACCTAACTCTGGCGCTCACCCCCTCCCCTCTGGCCGTCTGAACTCACTGGCTCTCGGGGGCGGACACAGCGCTTCCTCCTGGTCTCTGCTTTGCTCGGTCCCTCTTCTGGGACCGGGGCCTTGCTAGCGCTGCACCCGCGGAGCTCTCTCTCAGCGGAGGAGAGCCCTGCATGGAATCCGTCTTTCGGTGCAGCACGTGGGGCTCCCTCAGCTCATGGGTGCCCCGGACACCTCCACCTTCCTAATCCTTCCGTCGGGTGATGCCGTGGGTGCGGGGCTTCCCTCGGGAGGCGGATGTCCCGCCCCGCATCAGGCATCGCACTGCCTGACTTCCTGTGGGGCCAATCGGGCCCACAGAGGTAATTCTCTGGTTGTCGGCAAAATGAGGGGTGGGCTCCCTCGCAATTAAAAATATACCGCGGGTGGGCACCCGCTTAATCATTCGCACCAAAATGGGGTGGGCACCTTTAATTAAATAGTTAAATAAGCGGGGTGGGCACCCGCAGCTGCCACAAAGTCATTCTCAGGAATGCCTCGCCGGGGATTCCCTTTCTTTGTTAGTCAGCGCTGCCAGGCCCACGCATTCCTCCTTCCCTGGGGTTTTTAAAAGACAGCTCTCCCAGGGTGCTTAGGCAATCACAAGCCTTGGCAAAGAAACACTGGAGAGCCAATGGTCCCAGCAGCACCTGGAGGCATCAAGGAAAGCAATAGAGGACCCCAAGCAAGGGATCCTGCAGGCATCCAGGGGCAGGGCAGGGCCCAGGGAGGCAAGCCTTCCCCTGGGCTCCAGCAGCAGCACGCCCCTGGTTGTTTCAAGTCAAAAGCAAGAACAAAATAATGGGGTCCCAGACCCTCTTTCATACACCTAATCCTTTGTTTAAAAGGGTGCAGGCAAGGGGAGAACCAGCTACAACTGGTTCAGGGGAACTCCTGAGCACTTTGTTTTGCTCAGCCCCTCTCTCCCTTTCACTGAACAGGCTAGGGACATCAGAAGCACCACAGGGAGTGGAGCCAGCATTGTGGAGGGAAGGCACAGCCCTATTCAGGTCCCAGGTGCAACTCCTCCCTTCCATCAACATGCAGATACCCCCATTCACCAGTGGGCAGACCCATCCTGGCTCCTGGAGCCAAGCACACCCGCCAGCCCCTGTCACTCACAAGCCAGACAGGCAATTCACATCACACTGCACACAGAAATGCCAACTTCTAAAAGTGGCACTTCTACACTAGACACGTTAAATCTGCGCACACCATCGTGCAGCATTTAATCTCACAAGTTCACACATACCAAACTCGCCCCTGCACTCCTCACACATCAGGAACCACCATGGACACACATATCCCCATGCATTCCTATGGGAGGGCAGGCCACTCTCAGCACACATACACAGAGAGTGCACACACTTTACACTGGACCACAGTGAAAAAGTTCGCAGAGGCCTAAAATCACCATCACCAGGTTACAGAAACAGGCTAGGAAAATGCAAAAAGTTTCGGGGTGAACCTGCCAAGAGGGCCAAGTCCAACAGTATCCAATTTTGGATTTTGTAAGAAAGTAAGGAACGGAGCCCCCAAAGAGCAGCATTGTAGAATGTTATAATGTCAGACACCCTTTTTAAACCGATGACTGAATTTACAAGTCCCTTTTTTATGTTCATATTTTAGTTCCTGCTGTAAACCAATGAGAATAGTGATGGCTAAATAGAGTGTTTATGCAGGAAATGCACAGCCCTATTCAGGTCCCAGGTGCAACTCCTCCCTTCAGAAGCACAGGGATGTGACATATGTACATTAATATGTTGCAACTCGGTGCTTCCCTCTGCACTGCTGCACAAACTGCAGCCATGTGGTGACATAGGCACCCTTGTACACTCCCTGAACAAAAAGAATCAGTAAAGGCATTTTCCTCTTTCAATGTATGCTGTGGAATATAGCATGCATTTAAAGAGGAAAAATGAGGAGAAATGAAAACAATTCTCCTTGTTGCGCCTTGCTACACCAACTCTAGGATGGCGCAGCATTCAAACACATCTCCAGATTTACAATTTCTCATGAATCTGGAGATGTTTCTTGTTCTATGGGTGTTGCGTGGAACGCCCCTTCAACACAAAGTTCTGTGTATGAAGGGGTTGTACTTACAAGGAGAGGAAAAACCACGCAGGGTGGCTTTTCCTCTCCTTGTAAATATGAAGGAGTGCCTGGCGCCATCACTACATTACAAAAAGTGATGTACTGGTGGTGCAGGGTGCTTGTAAATCTGCCCCATAAGTGCTTAGGAATTGGCAGACTGATACAATAAGAACATAGTGCTGGATGGGTGATTGAAGTATTGCATGAGACTGACAGGAGGTATCCTACGCTGCATGGGTACTACTTCAGTATTTAATGCAGTGGACCAATAGTATGTATCTGCTTAAAGATTTGTAGTGATTATGCACAGGATATTTTATATGTGCTTTTGTTGGTGCCTAGGCCATTTTATAAGAAAACCTCTAGTAACTGGAATGATGAGAGTGCTGCAAACATATTGAATACTTAATTTATAAGTGCTTATGTATTGGTGGAGTGATAGTATAAGTATATAATGGTAGATATGTGATTAAAGAAGTGCATGGGTAGACTGAACAATTCCTACACTGCATGAGTACTAACTGGGTATTTAGAAGAGTGTATTAATAGTATGTAGCTAGTTAGAGGTCTGCTTGGATAGTGAACAAAATATTATAGCTGTACTTGTGTTAGTAGCTAGGTCATTCCATAAGTTCATGACTAGCAACTAGAATAATTACAATATTACAAACAGAGTGTATAGTGAATTTATAAGTGCTTAGGTATTGGTGGAGAAATAGGATAAGTAGATAGTGCTGGATGGGTGATTGGAGCAATGCATGGGACAGACAGGATGATTGCTACACTGCATATGTACTAACTGTGTAGTTAGAAGAGTGTATCAATAGTTTGTAGCTGGTTAGAGGTGTGCATGCATAGTGCACAAAATATTTTACCTGCACTTGTGTTAGTGACTACGCCAGTCCTCGACTAATAACTGGAGTAATTTCAGTGTTGCAAAGAATGTTCATGCTGATTTTATAAGTGCTTAGGTATTGGTGGAGGGATAGGATACATAGATAGTGCTAGATGGGTGAATGGAGATGTGCATGGGACAGACAAAATGATTCCTAGACTGCATGGGTACTAACTGGGTGTTTAGAAGAGCATATCAATAGTATGTAGCTGGTTAGAGGTCTGCATGCATAGTGTACAAAATATTCCTTAAGTATATGACTAATAACTGGAGTAATTTTAGCACTGCAAAGAGAGTGCATGCTAAATGTATTAGTGCTTAGGTATTGGCATAGTGATAGGATACGTAAATAGTGCTGGATGGTTGAATGGAGTAGTGCATGGGATAGACAAAAGGATTCCTAGACTGCATAGGTGCTAACTGAGTATTTAAAAGACTGCATCAATGTTATGTAGCTGATTAGAGGTCTGCATGCATAGTCCACAGAATATTGCAGCTGTACTAGTTTTTCTGGCTAGGCCATTCCTTAGGTACATGACTAGTAACTAGACTAATTTCAGTGCTGCATAGAGAGTACATATTGAATTTGTAAGTGCTTAGGTATTGGCGGAGTGATAGGATATGTAGATAGTGCTGGATGGGTGATTGGAGAAATACATGGCACAGACCAAAGGATTCCAACACTGCATAGGTGATAACTGGGTATTTAGAAGAGTGTATTAATAGTATGTAGCTTGTTAGAGATCAGCATGCATAGTGTACAAAACATTGAACCTGTACTTGGGTTAGTGGCTAGGCCATTCCTTATGTATATGACTAATAACTGGAGTAATTTCAGTGCTGCAAAGAGAGTGCATGCAAAATTTATAAGTGCTTAGGTATTGTCCGAGTGATAGGATACGTACATAGTGCTGGATGGGTGAATGAACAAATGCAAACTGAGTATTGAAAAGACTGTATCAATGATATATAGCTGATTAGGGGTCTGAATGCATAGTGCATGCACAGAATATTGTAGCTGTACTAGTATTGGTGTGTCTATGGTTTCGAGAATGGTAGTCTGTATTTTGGGGTGTGAGGAGGTGCATCAGATGCTCACGTGGATGTTGTCATCAGTGATGTCATTTGAGATGTCATCAGTGATGTCACTGACCATGTCATGAGTGATGTAATATGTATGTAATGTCATCAGCAGTGCATTAGGGGGGCACGAGTTATAGTTAGCACAACTAACTATAACCACCAAATTTCTCTTGTTTTGTATGAGTGAAATGTCCAACTAACTATGATGTCCATGAAACCTGTTTTTTTCTGTGAATTTCTGAGGTTTTTTAAATGCTAATTTGTAACTATAATGTCCCTCAAACTTGTGTATTTTTCAGTGAATTTTATTTATATGTATTTAATCTCCTTTCACTCTTACAAGGAAGGAAGCAGCACTCAGGTTGTAGTTTGGAAGTATTTAATCTGCAAAGGACGTGATCAACTTGTTTCGGCTCGTCGGAACCTTGATAACGATACAAAGAATCATTGTAGCATCCTTATTTAAATGTACAAATGCCTCAGGTTGCCAACATTAACAAAGGCCTATATATTACTTTAATCCAAAAAACTAGTGGCAATCTTGACCTGGTCACAATGTGAAAATTCAGGATTTGATACAATAAAGAAAAGAAAACAAGTGTTAATATGCATACAATGTCATTTCAGCATATCTTGCCCCGTGACCGCCATACCTGTTTGTTCCTCAACATGACTTATTTATAATAAACAAACTTAGGATTGCAAACATCAGTATAAACAACAGAATATGCATTACTTTAAAGAGAAAGGCTATCGGCCATATTAATCTGGGCACGTTGCATATTATAATGGTTCTTACACGAAAGAAAAGGAAAAAAGGGGTGGTAATATACACACACTATCCATATATCAAGTTCTAGTGATTATAGTTCTATTCCATTTCACAGCTCATTTAAGATGTCATGAGTGATGTCATGAGTGATGTAACTGACCATGTCATAAATGATGTAATGTCTGAGGTCATTAGCAGTACATTGCGGGGCATAAGTTATAGTTAGCTCAGGTAACTATAACTGCTGAAATTCACTGGTTGTGTATGAGTGAAATCTGAGTCTAACTATACCGTCCCTGTAATCTTTTTTCAGCAAATTTCTAGTTTTTTTTAACGTTAAGTAAGATGCATATCACAATGGATGGTGGGGGGTTGAAAAGCAGGGTCTGGCATTGTGCTGACCCACCCAAGCTTGCTGCTCCTGCCTTCCCTCCCCCTAGCCATACATTGTTTAAGTCCATGTCCTTGCTCCCTTATTAAAAGCTAAAATCAGGACATATTTTCTGAGTTTTCAAATAGCGACAAAGCACTTTTAAATTATTTGTTATCTTTATGGTTTTTTATCCAAGTGACCACTTGATTACATGTTGCACTTAGGGGAGAGGATGTTGTGTTACTTCCAATGCTGCAGACTTTGCAACTGAGGAACTAGGTTGGAGATTCCACCTCAGATCGACATTCTGTGATTCTGGTCAAATCACTTAATCACCTTAGAACACACCACAATTCCTAAATATGGTACAATCAACAAATGATTTATAATGTAACTAACGTTTTAAAATCTTTTATTAACTGCAATGCTTTTTAATGAGGTGCTATCATGTATATTGGTCCCAAGACGGCTGCCAACACTTCTTGGATGAAGTGCTGACAGCCAGTCAGAACTCACGATGAGATGTGTGATTAGGCTCCGCCTATATATATATATTTCTTTTTCCATTAATAGTTTAAATGCATGAGCATATATATTCTATGAGTACCTACATTGGACTCACAGTACTTCGTGCTTTGGTGAACAGAGCCTACCCCTCAGCAGATTTAAGCCACGTTAAAAAACCTCAAGAAAAAACAAATTCAGGCACTCTGTCTCAGCCTTACCAGCTACGTGATCCTGATACCCCCTGCAGCAGCCTGAAGCCCTCAACCATGGCTCCAAAGGTAACTGCGGCTCAAAAAACAGCAATGAAACCAGCGGCGGCGGCGATCCCACCGCCGGTGTCCGCGGCCACCAAAGCCAGGGCGGCGACGTTGGCGAAACAGGAAGATGTCCTGTGTGCAAGCTCAGGCTCTCTGAAAGCTCCTCCACCCGATCCCTCAAGCCTGAAGAAAAAGGGCGCCGCTCACCGCAATACCGGTCCTACCGTTGCGGATCTTTTCCGCGGAGCAGGAAAGTCGGTTCCTGTTCCGGGGCGCAAGCAGCAGAGTGAGCTGGCTCCCGCGGTGGGCCTACAGAACGAAATGGATCCGGGTCAACAGCAGCAGAATGAGCCAGCAGCGGGAATGCAGAATAGAGCCGGGCTCATGGAACCAGACCCAGAGTTACCAGCACACAACCAGGAGGACGCTGTTGCCGATGGGAATACTTTAATGACCCCTGAGGTGAGAGTAGAGAATATTTTGCCAATACTCAAGACTAACTGTAAGGTTAATACGCTGACAATAAACCCTGATACTAAAGGTGAACAATCTGACGACAATACTCTAGCAGTCTGTCCTCCTGAGAGGCAGGGGGTAGCCGGTGACATGCTGCAAGAAGGGGGGGCTGCAAGTAGGGAGCCTCAACCCACAGGCTCAATGGCAGAGGAAGATCTGTTAGGCTTAGCAGACCTCGAGGCTGAAAAAGATCCGAGCGATTTTTTTCTTTTTCTGAGAGGGGTGAATGGTCGGATGATGAGGATGAGATTTCCGCTACTACCGGCGAAAGTCCCAGCGATCAATCAGACGCCCCAAACTCTAGGGCTAAAACTGTGTTAAGAAAAAGAGCCAAAAGACAGGGATCCAGAGATCTAGCATGGGATCATTCGATTAATCCACTTAATACTCCACTTGAAACTCTTTCGAATGATCAAGCGGGGCCAGAATTTCAAGCACATATATCACCAAACCCGGCAGTAGGTACTATTCTTCAGGCTATTGCTACACACAGAGAAGAAACGCGGCATGACGTGCGTAAAAACCAAGCCGCAATGCGCAAGATGCAGGGCGTAGTGCGTAAGTTGCCAAAACATGTAGCACTTTTGGGGACAGGCTTACAGAAGTGGAGTCTCGTATTGTGACTAATGAAGCAGAGTTGGCCACCCATCAGGGCCGCGTTGATTCCCATGAAGAGTAATTGACGGATATTAAGAGGAAGCTGGAAGAGTTTGAAAACCGGCAAAGAAGAAATAACTTACGAGTTTTAGGCGTCCCGGAAGGGGAAGAAGGGGGGGATGCCCGACTGTATGTTATTGATCTTTTACATGACTCCCTTCCTGAAATTACTGGATGGAACTGGGCGGCTGAGGTCCAGAGAGCCCATCGGGTACCTCTCACCTTGAAACAACCACAGAAACCCGGGGGATACCCTCGGGCCATTTTGGTTTATTTTGGAAACTTTTTGTTACGTCAATTAGTTTTTGAGAAGGCCCGACCCGAGGCAAAGAGAGTCAGGAATGAGGTGTCATATTTGTCCGCCCGGACTTCTGCCACACTACTGTGGAAAGACGCTGGAGGCTACTCCAGCTTATCAAGCCATTTCAGGATGTAAAGGCCCAAGCATACCTCAACAATCCTTCCCGACTAAAAGTTATTTGGGAAGGACAGTCTAAGTTTTTTACATCAGAGATAAAAGCAAAAGAATTTCTGGATGAAATTTCATCCAAACGTTAATAGTGATGAACCTCCAAGCTTTAACCAATGTCATTTAGATTAGGCTGTATGTAACATAAGCAAGATGCCTGATAAATCAATTTCAAGGGGTATGGTTGATATATATGGATTATTGAAAGGGTGGTGGTTCACTAAGGGGAGTTTTGATGTTCTAAATGGAATATAGGAGGGGGGATTGGTTTGTGATTTGATTCTTACAAGTATTTTTTCTTTTGGTAAAGATGTAGCTCGGTTTCTGTTAGAATTATTATGATATGATAAAGGAGCCTGAGTCGCACGCTGCATGTTCATCATTACGGACTCTTGCAGAGTCTCTTGTCTCATTTGGGTGGGAAGGGTAGAGAGGGGGTGGGATGGAGGGGTGTTTGTCGTGAGGGAGGGGGGTGGAAGGAAAAATCAAAAAAATATCAACATCACTGTTAAATTCAAAGCTACATGTTTTAAGCTAGCAGTAAAAGTACTACTAAATTTATGGAACCCAACAGAAAGCCATGATCAGATCAGGTTAGAAAGAATATTTAAAATATCAGAGTATTGTATAGATTATTCTCCTAAACAGCAATGGGGAAGTTAATATATGCTCATGGAACGTGGCAGGTTTGAACGATAAAACTAAGCGGATTCGCTTGAGCAAAATTATTAGGCAAGGCTCCTTTGACATAATGTGCCTACAAGAGACCCATCTTCTTGGGATAAAAGAGATCTTCTAAGGTTGTTTGGTTATAATCTATGTGTCTCCACATCCCAAACATCTAACACTCGTGGAGTCGCGATTATTACCAAATTTTACTTGGGGGAGCCTATTCGCAAGAAAGGTGATACACAAGGAAGATGGGTTATTGCAACCTTATCTTCTGGCTTAACCATCTGTTCAATATATGGTTCGAACTATGATGAACCTGCAATTATAGAACAATTAGAAATGGAGCTTGCCTCTTGGTCGAAAACGCTTATAGTATGTGGAGATCTGAATATTTCATTAGGGACAGGTTGCAGAAACTTTGGACAAGATACCTATGTTGGCCGAAAACCCAAGGTATTTAGAGCCATTAATCAGTTAATGCAGAGCCATGATTTGACGGATATGTGGGATTTAAAAAATCATAACGATCCTGGCTATACATACTTTTCATATCCGCATAACAGATATGTGAGATTAGACTACTTCTTAGTAGTACGGGGCTTGACAAATAGAGCTGAGATCAAAAAACTCCCAAAGATCCTTTCAGATCATAACCCACTAGTTTTAACGGTGGATATATGCAATTTTGTTAGACCAGCTACTAAATGGACTTTTGATAGAAAACTTTTGGTCGATGAAGGATGTGTGAGTTTTATTAAGAAATGGGTAGAAGTTTTTTTTTATATGAATCAGTATAGTGCTTCTAGATTGATCGTATGGGATTGTTTTAAGGCAGCACTCAGAGGTGAAACTATAAGCTACATTTCACGCACCTAGAAATTACGAGTAGGTAAGAACTTACAGCTAACCCGTGATCTGATTCTTGCCGATGAAGAACATATTTTAGCAATATCCCAGGGTATAGAAGGGAAACATATCCTTCATCTGATAATTATTCTCAAAACTGAAATGAATAATTGGTTAACTAAGCGCTCTGCTGAGACATTCCAAACACAACGAAACAATCTGTACGAAACGGTGAGAGAGTGGGGAAACAGTTGGCACTCTGTACCCGTCAGAAGGCCTCTTACAATGCGATACCCTGTATAAATATAAATAATATCCAATATACTGACCCCCAGGAAATAATTGAAGGGTTCCGGCAGTATTATCAAGATCTCTACTCCGATGATAATCCACAAACTGAACTCAAAGTTAGTAATGCAATAAATCAATTTATTGGTGACATAGACTCAATAACTATTTTAGATAATCTATCTAAACTTGACTTTGAGAATCAAATTACTATAACTGAGCTACAGCTAGCGTTGGCAGGTCTTGCCTCAGGAAAGGCAGCCGGTCCCGATAAAATTCCTTTTGAATTATATAAAATCTTAGGTCCGGTTATAATGCCTTTTTTATTAGATCTCTTTACAGGCATACAAATAACGGGTACAACTCCAGACTCTTGGAAGGAGACAGATCTAACAATTTTTCACAAAAAAAACAAACCTGTCGAGAATCCATCTTCGTACCGACCTATCTCCCTGATCAACTCCGACTCCAAACTTTATGCAAAAATCTTGGCTAATTGGCTCGGGGGGGGGTGATTGAACATCTGGTCTCCCCCTGGCAACACGGTTTCATTCCTGGCAAGGGTATGATCGATCATATCCGCAGAGCCATTGCGCTATTTGATTTCGCGTCTGCAGAGGGGGGCTATATGTCAATGATCCTCCTCAATGCCGAAAAGGCTTTTGATCGGGTATCATGGGAGTTTCTGTGGACTATTCTTCGTTTAAAGAATTTTGGAGACAATTTTATTAGATCTATTCAAGCTATGTACTTTCAACCTAGAGCCAGGCTTCAGATTATGGGGAAAGAATCAAAGATAATAGAGGTGTCTAGGGGGACAAGGCAGGGGTGTCCCTGCTCTCCGAATCCTTTTCGCCTTATATATTAATCCTCTAATCATGAAATTACTTTATAATAGCGATATCAAACCCATCTCTATAGGTAATTTTGATACAAAGGTTTTAGCCTATGCCGATGATGGGGCAATTGTAACACCTGATCCCGCGGAGGCAATTGAACAAATTGAAGCAACAACTCAACAATTCGGCTTATTTTCAGGTTATTCACTCAATAAAGTCAAAACAATTATTATCTGTACTGAGAATACAAGCTATAATGATCCTAGAAGAGTAGAAAAGGCCATATATTTAGGGATATGCTTAACACCGAAAGTTGAAATGATCAATAATTTGAATTTTAATCCATTAATTAAAACAATAGGAAAAGATCTCAAGAGAGTAGACAGTTTACATTTATCGATTATTGGCAGGGGTAATTTTGTAAAAATGAATATTTTCACAAAACTTTGTATTTATTTCGAGCAATACCATTAGCAGTGGAGGACAGTACTCTCAAAGCAATAGACTCCCTAATTTCATCTTTTATGTGGCAATATGGGAAAATCAGGAGGTCTCTTAAATATCTATCATTACCACAGCATAGAGGAGGCTTAGCCCTTCCTAATATTCTGCTATATCAATGGGCGGTTTTTCTCCAACAAATGGCTCCCATGCATCATACAAAAATGCTAGATTCCATAACACCAGTAATTCCCTCCATATATGAATTACTACTTGGGAATAAACATCAAGGTCTTCTATTGAAACAAATAGAACCAAGCTATTTCAAAAAAATAAAATTTAAAAAAATTATGAGTTCTTGGAAAGTTTGGGTAAAGATCTCGAAATTCTTATCAATCCCAAGACATAATAGATATATTCCTCTTTGGGACTCCTTTCTTCTTCCCCGGTTGGTAAATGATGATATGGCCAAGAAATGGAACAGAGCTGGTATAAGCACAATATCGGATCTATGCGAGAATACTGTAGACCTTCAATTTTCTTATATTCAGGAGAAATATAATATTCCCAATAGTCACCAATTTAAATTTTATCAGATCAAAGTGATCCTGAAAGCAAAAATTCCTGAGATATCATTTGGTAAAATACCTATTTTGAATATATTGACTATTAAAACAGTAAAAATAGGGATAATATATGATTTACTCTTAGAAAAAATAAAAGATGATATAGAACATACCGAATCATCATGGGCATCTAGACTAAATGATCCAAATATTGATATTGACTATAGTTTGCTATTAACATCTAAGATAATTATGTCTTCAAACTTAAAAGCTCAGACTTATAAAACGATTTTCAATTTATATTTTACTCCAGCAAAATTGTTTAAATGGGATAAAAGATCTGATGATCTCTGTCCAAGATGCGCACAGGGCCCGCTGATTTAATTAATATGTTTTATGGATGCCGGTGTTAATTCCACTTAAAAATGATTTGATTAAATTCAGGGAAGAATTATTTGGACAACAGCTCCCGGTGTCAGCTATGCTATTCATGTTGGGCTCTGATAATACATTGGGATTGAATAAAATTCAAGAATCATGTTTATGTATTGGTGTAACTGTATATAATATTTTATTAGCAGCTAGTTGGAAGGATGCAAATCCCCCAGCCTACCAAATGTGGCTGGCAAGATTTTTGGCTATTTATAATCAAGAAACAGCAATATATGCAGCTAAAGGAACGCGGTCTCGAACGCGGGGTCAGAAAATTTGGGAACCAGTTGAAAGATGGATGCACGGGTCTAAGGGGTGAATTACTTAACCGTCAGTTATATTGTTTAGAAAGAAATGTACCTAACCAAGTTGAGCATATAGGTAAAATTGTCAAGTATAGAAGATATGTGTTAACAGCCTTTTGATTAGTCTCTTTTCTACTTTATTATTTCCTTACGCTTTCTGTTCTGTATAAACTTGAAGACGCTTATATGGATGATTATATTATAATATTCATGACTGTGAGTTTATATGTGATTCTGTTTAATAAATACATTTAAAAAAAATAAAATAGTTTCATAACAACGGAATGGATTTACACCATTTAACAAAAAAGGCTCTTTCTGAACCAAGGGCTACCTTTTTGCCAAATTTGGTGTAATTCCGTTCAGCAGTTCCGGCAGTAGCCGTGTCTAAAATTTCCTATGGAAAATTGCATGAGGAAAACACGTTTTGGGACCCCCTTTTTTCTCGGCCCCCCTTTGACGAATCACCTTGAAACTTTCAAGATAGGAGTTGACTGGAGAGGTCCATATGTTTTAAAAATTTCGTGAAGATTCATCAATCGGCGCCAAAGTTAATGGGAATAGAAAGTTGTGGCTTCGATAAGGTAACTAGGTCCTAATTATAACTACCTACTGGCGACCGCCAGTAGGTAATATATATATATTTATCTCACCTCTCTCACACTCCTGTGGGTCAGGCACAGATGATGCGGACCTGAAGTCTGGTGCAAATATTTTATTTTATGCCCTGCACCACCGCCATAACGCGTTTTGGCCTTCAGGAGGCCTTGATCACATGATGCGCTGGTGGAGTGACTTCACATATTTAAATTGGCAGTGCTCATTACATGTGACCTACGTATATTACATACATGGAAGAGTCTGTCAAGTATTCATTGTCAGGTAATCCATTGATAATTCAATACATAAAGTGCTGGTAAACAATATTCTTAACAGTTCTGATATAAACATCAATAAATCTGTAAATATTCAAAGAAATATTTAAATAAATACACAACTGCTAAAAAATTGCATTGATAAAAATAACAAGGTACACGCCGAGATTTAAAACTTTGATGCTGAGTAAAAATCATATTAAAAAGTTGGTCTAATACAAACTTTTTATGTATAAAAACAACCCAGTCATATACAAGTTTAAAAAATATCTCATGTCTTTGAAATTTCATGTAAGATTGTTAAACAATTGAGCCCAAATGGGCCTAGACTGTACTCCATGACTAATCTCAATAAAGAGTCAGTGCTAACTAAATAAAGTGCCATACACAGAACTCCAGTAGTTTCTTAATGTGCAAATATGCAAATAGTACATTGAGTGAAGATTAAAAACATTGCAGAGGCAGTAGAAACAGACACATTCATATATGTATGTAGCTAGACTCTTATATACAAGTATAAAAATCCTCACTGGAGTTAAGGCCTTGAGGCGTTTTGCAGTCAAACTACAGTATATATCTAGTCTCCAGCTTTCTTAGAAGAGCTTACTGGTCAACTCCCTGGACAGTGCCCACAACAATGTATTTAAGATCACACGCATTCTTAGCATGGAACTCTCTGCAGTGCCTCGCAACAGGGCATGACAGGTCACCATTGGTGATGGCCCTGATGTGCTGCAGTATCCTCTTGTGTACCTGCAGCTTCATACTTCCTATGTATCGCAGGCCACAAGGACACTCCAGCACATAGACTGTATATTCTGTTTTGCAGGTTCATTTCTTGTCTATATGGATGGATTCTGTCTTAAAAGATGTAACGTACTCTTATTTGCTTACCCCACGTTTTCAGGCCTTACACGTGACACATTTGAGAAACCCTTTGCTAGTATCAAGCCAGGATCTATTGGTTCTCACTTCTGGGCTGCTCTTGACTAGTGGGTTGCTCATTGAGCAAGCCTTTCTAAACGTGATGTTGGGAGATTTAGTCAGATTAGCCCCTAAGACTAGATCATTCTTTACCAGGACCCAATTCTTATTGACTATTCTGCGTATTGTTTTGTGTTGATTGCTGTAGGTCAGGATCAGTCTAGAGGGTTGTTCTGACTGTGGATGTAGTCCCTTTTCAGTATTAGATCTACAGATGGACTCCCTGCTAATCTGGCCAGTTAATTGTAAGTTTAGGCTATTGACATTGATATGCTCAATAAAATGGAGGGTGCTCTCCTCAGTACCTCTCCAAATTATCAGCAAATCATCAATGTACCTACACCAGTGTATAACAAGGTTGGACATTGTTTCACCATATGTTAGCCCGAGGACTTGTTCCTCTAATTGTCTCATATGCAAATAGGCATAGCTAGGGGAGAAAGAAGCCCCCATAGCCCCCCCCCCCTCTCACCTGTTGAAACACCTGATTCTGAAAGAGGAAAACATTATTCTCTAGGCACATTACAATCATGGCGAGTAGCATTTTGGTATGTTGAAAGAAACACATAGGTCTTGTATTTAAGTAGTGCTCAACAGCCTTGACACCATCTCTGTGATTGAGGCTTGTGTACAGGGAAGAGACATCAAGCAAAATGAGTAGATATTCTGAGTTCCACTCGATATCAGTTATTTTTCTCAATAGGTCACTAGTATCCTCAATGTATGAGGGAAGTTTCTTCACATGTTCCTGCAGGTAGAAGTCCACATATCTTGACGCCTTCTCCATTATGCTGTTGCAGGCAAATATTATTGGCCTACCTGGCCCTTTAGCCAAATTTTTATAGATTTTCGGTATAAAATATATGACAGGCTTAACTGGATGTGTTACAGCAAGCAAATGATGGACGGAATGCTGAGAACGTAAACATTCTCCCCCAGTCAAAAGATCTGGGTTAAATACATCATTCTTTTGTCCACTTCGCCACCCCAGTTTGGACACAGCCAAATGCAAATCAGTCTTGACCCTGATCCCTAAGGGAACAGTCCAGAACGAACTGCCAAGCCAGTTCCTCCGTGGACTGGAAACAAGCATCCTGGGACCGACTTCAGGGTATGTCACCCTTCTTCAGCCAGGCTAGCTTGAATCCAGTGGCACAGTGAGCAAGGGACCCACGTCTGGGCATACCCATCCACTTTAGGGCAAAAAGTGTTACAGCAAACAAATGATGGACGGAATGCTGACAATGAAAACATTCTCCCCCAGTCTAAAGATTCTTTAAAACTTGAATTCCTCTGTGGTAAAAATCCCTGAACTCTTCCATTCCAGGAGACTAGTGTAGAAACGATTCCACGCGGTCTTAACAATTGGGATTGTGCTGCACCTGTAATATTCCCTGTCATTGAGCTATTTCAAAACCTCCTCCATGTACGGATAACGTGTCCACAGCACCACATTGCCACCCTTATCAGACTGGACAATGTGAACTGAAATGAGGTTGTGAATCTTACTGCCATGAGGATTGCAGAGGCTGATTGAGAGGCGGTACCTGATTGAGTGCGAAACACTCCGGCTGTTGCTCCTGCCCTGGCCGCCACTGCTGCTGCCGCTGTTGCCCGCAGCTTAGGGTTTGGCTGCGGCTCGATTGTTGGCTGTGCTGTGCTACGGCTGCGGTTGCCGACTGCTGCTGGATCACTCTAGCTGCCATTCCAGCCACCATTGCCATTGCCATTGCCACTTCTGCTCACACACGGCTTGAGGCTCGGCTGCGGTTTGGATTGGCTGTTCTGCAGCTGCTGCGGGGGGCTGCTCGCTGTCTCCGGATTGTTCCCGGGTTGTTGCCTGCCTGCCGCCTCACGAGTCCGTGGTTGTGGTAGGTTTGGCAGCTTAGCAGCTTGCCTTGGCTGACTCTGCCTCTGAGCTGCTGCTCCTGTGTTCCTTCATTGCTCCCTGAAAATCAGGGAGGACGCCAGCCAGCCGCCATCCAGAAGATTTGCCTGCTCCCTTTAGCCCCTGCCTGACGCGGTGGGTGCTGCTGAGGCTGTTGAGGCAGACAGGGAGGATGACTGACGGCCTTTACATCTGACCCCCGGCTCCAGTGCCAGTGTTTGCTTTTGCATCTGCTCCTGCTGTCCTACCGCCACCTCAGTCGTACCCCCGCTTTTAGTAGTCTACAGTAGTCTACAGTAGGGGATGGCGGATAGTGTGAGGTGGTAGTGGTGACGGACGGCCGAAGGTGACAGCCGGCTGGCTAGCTGGAAACTGATGAACCTGTTGAAGCCAACTGTTGAGCAGCGAGAAGAGGTGAAACAGCTTACCGCTTTTTTTTACAGGTGGTAGGAGGCAGCAACAAGGACAAGGAAAAGGACAAAGACAAGGACAAGTGGACACAGTGGACTCAAGTGGAAAAACAACAGCAAACTACAGAGTTGAGCTGAGCTCTTGAACCCTTAAATTCCAAATCTAGAACGAAGTAATTTTTGAATATCGCCGGGCAGCAGAGACACAAAAGAGGAAGAAGAAAAAGGTGTGCATGGAGGAGAGCACTGAGGGAAGCAGAGGTGAGCGGTGAGCGGTGAGAACCCTGGGGGTGCCTGAATTAGGACATGATCGCATCGTCAGTTTTTCACCCTTGCTCTTGCTCCGGAAAAATAACAAAAATATTACCATTACTTTAACTCTCCACGAAACCCAAAACCAACCTCCCTTGCTACACAAAGGACATAAGTGTAAGCCAACCAACTGTAGGTGGGGTGGTGATAGTGTCTGGTGAGACAGGAGTGCATGATGCGGCCTTTCATTACCTAAACAAGTTAAACCTAACCCAAATTGTATTACATCAGATACCAACTGCCAGATACAAGATAGTTGGAGCAAGTAAGGGATAGCATGAGGTCAGGTCGTGTCCACGGCAGCACAGTAGTCAAGGGGCAACAAAAAAGTGGAAGCGAACCACTAAGATGCTTAAGTGCGCCAGGGATGAACCTCCACCAAAAACCAGACCTGCAACACAGAAGGAGTGCTCCCTTATTGAAATAACTGCAGATGTAAATGTTCCAGGGCTAGAAATGAGCGGGCATCTTTAAATTTGGGGTCACGAAAAGAGAAGAAAAAACCCACCACTTTTCAGACCAACCAAAAATATTTACAAAATTCTGCTTTATAAAAAATGCAGCGGACACTCTACTTTCAAATGCAAGAGAAATACCAGGCCTTCAATCACCTCTACAGCCAGAACAACCAATTCAATCGGTACCATTTACTGACGTAGAGAGAACAACATACAAAAAGAGTAGTCCTAACACAACTAGTAAGGCAACTATGACAGCCATTAGCCTCTTACAAGGAGCGTCAACTCCAAAACACAACAAAACTTGGATGATCTGTGAAACTATAGGTAAAGTGCCGACAGTTGATGCTGAGTTAATCCAAGTACATAGATCGAATGAAGCAAATGAAATGTTTAGGGACGATCAGGGGGAAAATCAAGTAAACAGCGACGATAGAGCTAATGACAGTGGACCAGCGTACAATAAAAACACAATTGGCAACTGCGCTATAATTGATGCGCCAACGATCTATGAACAGATAAGTCCAGATACAAACATGCTCTCTAGGAACACCGATCGCAGTCAAATGAGGACAAGGGAGGTACGGAAAGGGATACCCTGAAGCTACAACCAAACAAACAAACACAAGATTACAAAACAAAGTCAAATGCTGAGGGTGAGAGAGATAAAGAGGACATGTCAGCAACTAATTCTGCAGAAGTGACAGAAGAGACAGAGGTCTCCTCATATCTGGGGAAAGAAGAGTGGGAAGACCTGATGGCAGCCTACACCCAAGACAAGTGCAGGAGCGGGCTCATTGCAAACACTTTGGAAAAGACAACTGAATGCAACCAGGAACCACATGTGTGGGGAGAAACAAAAGAAGACCATAACAAGACAACAAATATAGCACTTGAGGAGGGATCACCAAAAATCTCAATTCAGGGATCTGCTTGGCCCAGCCTGTTAAAAACAGTGCAACCTTTGGAAGAGGCCCTCCATTACCAATCAGATAAGATGGATACCCAACCCACGCTGTTAGACACCTTGGCTGTCTTTGTGGTTGCTATCAACGGGAAGCTGAGCACATTAAATACACTTCTACAAAACAAGTATGAGCAATCTCAAAGTATAATTTCGAGTTGTGGATGCGGTCCAAATATTGACAAACTGGCCTCTTTTCCAGTAATGCTGAGAGACCTCTGCACACAAATTAAAAAGTGCCCGCAGGGCCAAGACACTTGAACCGAAACAGACAAGTACTCTTTTGAAAGTCGTACTGGGAACGAAATAGAAAATCCGATAAATACAGATTTAACTGAATCCATTAAAAAGGTATGCCCTAGGACAAAGGATCTACAGACTCACACAAACGAGAAAGAAGAGGCCAAAGTAACGAAACAGTAGGCGATCAGCCGCCTGCAGTCTCAGGGGAAGAAAAGGTAGACAAACTAATGAAAGCAAAACAAAGGTGAGCAAAAAAACGGAAAGGCAGGAACCAATCAATCAATCAATCAAAGCATTTGTATAGTGCGCTACTCACCTGGAGGGTCTCAAGGCGCTTGGGGAAGGGGGGTCCGTTACTGCTTGAACAGCCAGGTCTTGAGTTGCTTCCTGAAGGCGAGGTGGTCTTGGGTCAGTCGGAGGTCAATGGGGAGAGAGTTCCACGTCTTGGCCGCCAGGTAGGAGAAGGATCTTCCTCCCGTTGTGGCTCTTCGGATGCGGGGGATGGCGGCGAGGGCGTGGCTGGTCGATCGAAGCTGGCGGGTGGGAGTGTAGAAGGTCAGGTGTTCATTGAGGTATCTTGGGCCTTGGTTGTGGAGAGCTTTGTGTGCGTGGGTGAGGAGTCGGAACGTGATTCTCTTGCTGACGGGGAGCCAGTGCAGGTTTCTCAGGTGTGCGGAGATGTGGCTGTGTCGGAGAATGTCCAGGATGAGGCGTGCTGAGGCGTTCTGAATGCGCTGGAGTCTTTTCTGGAACTTTGCTGTGGTTCCGGCGTAGAGAAGGAAGCCGTAGTCCAGTCGGTTGGTGACGAGGGCCTGGGTGACCGTCTTCCTGGTTTCTGTGGGGATCCACCGGAAGATCTTACGTAGCATGCGCAGGATGTTGAAGCATGATGAGGAGACGGCCTTGACTTGTCTGGTCATGGAGAGGAAGGAGTCCAGGATGAAGCCCAGGTTGCGTGCATGGTCTGTTGGTTTGGGTGCGCTGCCCAGGGCAGGGGGCCACCACGAGTCGTCCCAGGGCGAAGATCCCAGGATGAGGACTTCCGTCTTATCTGAGTTCAGTTTCAGGCAGCTGTTCATCATCCACTCGGCTATGTCTTTCATCCCTTCGTGTAGGTTGGTTCTGGCGGTGGCGGGGTCGTTGGTGAGGGAGAGGATCAGCTGGGTGTCGTCGGCGTAGGAGATGATGTTGAGGTTGTGTTGGCGTGCGATGGCCGCAAGGGGGCTCATGTAGATGTTGAACAGTGTGGGGCTGAGTGATGATCCTTGTGGTAGGCCGCAGATGACTTCGGTGGCCTCTGATCTGAACGGGGGAGGCGGACTCTCTGTGTTCTTCCGGCAAGGAAGGAGATGATCCATTCCAGTGCCTTCTCCTGGATTCCGATGTTGTTGAGGCGCTGTACTAGGGTGCGGTGGCAGAACGTGTCGAACGCCGCTGAGAGGTCCAGGAGGATGAGGGCCGCTGTTTCCCCGTTGTTGAGCAGGGTTTGGATGTCGTCGGTGGCTGTGATGAGGGTGGTCTCGGTGCTGTGTTTGGCCCGGAAGCCGGACTGTGAGTGGTTGAGGGATCCATTCGTCTCGAGGAAGGCGGCCAGCTGTTTGTTGACGGTCTTCTCAATGACTTTGTCAGGAAAAGGAAGAAGCGAGATGGGGCGGTAGTTTTTGAGGTCGGTGGGGTCGGCAGATGGTTTTTTCAGTAGGGCGCTGAGTTTGGTGTGCTTCCAGCTCCCTGGGAAGGTGGCGGTGTCGAAGGAGGCGTTGATGATGTCCCGTAGGTGGGGTGCGATGACGGAGTCGGCCTTGTTGAAGTGTTGGTGAGGGCAGGGGTCTGTTGGAGATCCAGAGTGGATGGAGTTCATCGTGCGGATGGTGTCTTCGGTGTTGATCGGGGTCCAGGCACGGAGGGTGGAGGTGGGGGTAGTTGGTGCGGTCGTAGGGTGCGTCGGCTGTGTGCTGAAGCTGTTGTGAATGTCTGCGATCTTGCTGTGGAAGAACGAGGCCAGCGAGTTGCAGAGGTCTTGCGAGGGAGTGATGTTGTTGTTTCCGGCGCTAGGGTTCGAGAGCTCTTTGACGATGTTGAAGAGTTCCTTGCTGTTGTGGGCGTTGTTGTCCAGTCGTTCCTTGAATGTGGTTTTCTTGGTTGGTAATGTTTTCGAGTGGCGAGCTTGTGGGTGGTCTTGTTGTCTGTAGTTGGGTCTCTGCGCCAGGCTTTCTCGAGGGCTCGGGAGTTCTTCTTGGAGCTCTTGAGTTCGTCGGTGAACCAGGATGCTTTCTTGGAGCCGGGTCTGGTAGGGGGTTTTCAGCGGAGCGAGGTCGTCTGCGCAGTTGCTGATCCACCTCGTGATGTTGTTGGTGGCTTGGTTGGGGTTCGCTGAGCTGGCGGGGGGTGCTGGCTCAGGGATGTGACAAGCTGGTCGGCTGTGGTCTTGTTCCAGCTTCTGCGGGGGGCCTGTTGCGGGTAGTGGTGGAGCGTGGTCCTTCTGAAGCTGAAGTGGACGCAGCTGTGGTCTGTCCAGTGGAGTCCGGTGGAGTGGCTGAAGGAGATGTCCTTGCTGGAGGAGAAGACGGGGTCAAGCGTGTGGCCGGCGTAGTGGGTGGGTGTGGTCACCAAAAATGTATTTAAATCAAGAAGGTTTCAAGCGTCTTTTTGGGTTGTCATCGCCATCAGAACAAGGCAAACTCAAGCCCGAAAAAGACATCAATAAGAATGAAGAAACAGAAGCCCTACATCAGGAAGGGACCAGCTTGTTTCCACTACCAACTAAAAAAGAAAACACAATAATTGAGCCTGTCCAGAAACAATGACAAAAGTGCAACACCATGACTTGTTCTATCATCAATAAAACACTGCACACTGCACACTCTATGGCAGTAAGGCTTGAGAGCGAAAGCGACCAGCGTACACTACCTAAACTAGGAAATACAGCACGATGCGACTTTAATGTGACATATAACAGCGAACTGGCTCCCATCAGACAATTGACTACATCTACACACAGGGTAAACCAGAGAAATGAAACACAGGCACACATATTGGATCTGGGAACCACGTTAGTTGCCCCCCGGCATGAAGAGGAGAGCCAAAAGTCAAACACAAGAGGTCAACAAACATTTTTTCAGAAAGTGTTCTTTGAAGCAGCTTCCTCCTCATATCAAGCAACACTGACAGCAACACAAGGTCATGAACTCATACAAGGAAGAAATATCAATAAAGAGATCAGGAGCCCAGAAGATTCAAGTAATGTAACAAACACTATATGGCTTAATCCGGACCACATCTCAAAAGGTAGGCACGATATACTGAATAGAGGCAATATTTAACAACTGCTGTCTCATATTCCCTCTCTGGCACGTGTAACAACTTTGGACTTGGCTTCAATCGAAATCATAGCTAACGATGGAACAAGTGGTGAAAAAACAAAAGCAACTTGGACAACATCTCTAGTTGCACACAAAATACTGGCAGAGGCCCAAACCTTAAAAAAATTGGGGGATAACAATAGCTACTTATATAAAACCAAGATATCCGGAACTACTCATTCCAGCAGGAACAGACAGAGAACAGAACTCTGCCAACAGACCCGGAATATCAGTACTTAGATGAGCAATAGGGGGAGACTGTGCAAGAAATGTGGAACATCTGCTAATCACTGGAAGAACTCACAATGGCACATCAACCCCAACAGGACTAACCAATCTAAGATGGATCGTCAGAACCATAAACAATCATGCAAATTGACAAAAAATTACACTCTCAAGATCGAGTGAGGGTAACCATTTTAGTATATGCTCATGGAACATCAATGGCCTGGCCTCCAAAATGTCAGATTCAGACCTCGTCAGTTACATTAAATCTTTTGATATTGTGGCACTACAAGAAACATGGCAAGCAGGGCAGAGATTTGCATTTCTTTACCAGTGCTACAAGGACTTCAAAATAAGAACACCCTCAAGGTGGTCTAGTGACCTATGTTTCAGCCACAAGTGCCCATGTGGTCAAAGAAGTTGGACCAACTTCTCCGGAGTCAATATCAGCAAACCTCTCCATTATGCAACCAGGCATGGGAGGAATAAATCTTACACTAATCAATGTCTACATTCATCCAAAGAGATAATCAAATGCTGAAAAGAACTATGCAGGTTCCTAGAGGAGTGTATAAGGGAAACACCGTCAACAGACCTTATGATCACCGGGCACTTTAATCTTAATTTCATGGGAAACTCGACAGACGATGAGAATCTATTTCAAAATTTAGCCTGGGAAATACCACTCCAAGAGAAGCTGCAACTATCCAAACACTCCAAGCTAGACAGAAAGATATTAGAGAATCTCGAAACTTTCAACATCAGAGCATTAAACAGGATATTTATTGGAGATACCCCCCCAGCGACAACATTCCATTCAACAAGAACCAGTAATATACTGGATTACACCTTTATTTCATTATCATTATTCCATCAAATAGCCTCATTTCAGATAGGGGAAAAAGCTGACAGTGATCACTGCAGACAAGAAATCGCTCTCAATATTAGCAAACCAAAATTTGAGCAATACTTAGTACCCAAAGATTCAGTTTACACCATCAACTATAAAAGGATCAAGTACTCTGCAGCGAGTGATGAAAGCATGCTAGAAAAGGCTAAGCAGCACTTTGAGGATAGAACTGGATCTAGCGAAGTTGAGAAATGGTGGAATTTTTTAACAACTATGGCAGCTTACCTTACAAGTCCTAAATTGCAAAGGGGACGGATCCGCAGCAACATGAAACAATTTACAAGGGAACATAGAGAGATCAGGTATACAAAAAAATCAATCTATCACATAATGCAACAACTTAGGCGTAACCCAATGGATATAGTAAAATACGATCTTCTATGGGAATTGAAGGCATCACTGAAAAAAACTAAATGGGAAGCGAACAGATCTGTGGAGGATAACATGGGTAAAACTACACGCTGATATAAAATATATGGCTAAATTTTGGAAAACCATAAATTCCTTCATAAAACCTAGGCACAATGAAGTCTCCTCAAATATCACAGAAGACAAATGGGCAAATCATCTTAAAAATCACTTTAATCAAGACGGAGATTTCCACTGGGAAACAGAAACTGACAACAACTCAAAGCTACAGCACAGGAGCCAGTGCAAACAAGAAGGCCACATACCACCCACGATTGAAGGAGTAACAAATTTACAAAAAATAATTAAGCGCCAAATTAAAAAAGACAGAAAAGAGGGGGTGCCAGGCCCGAACGGAATTTGGCCTATTCTTTACAAACAAGAGGAAAATAAATGGGCTGCAGCACTCGAGCCACTTTTTTTGGAAATTAAGCTCTTCAATACATTGCCCAGCTCCTGGAAGGGCTCTATCATTTCTCCGATTTTTGAATCTGGGGCTAAGACTCTACCACAAAACTGTAGATTGAGGGGGAGGAGCTACGCGGGCATCCAAGATGGTCGCGTGAGCAGAGAGCTCCCGAGACCCGCGCCGCCCTTCTTTATCTATCCTTCACCTATCCTGGTCATTTTGACGGGCTTTTGCAGCGCTATCATCACTGATGCTAACGATCCTTTTTTGGTCGAAATCGGACCCTGGGGACCATTTTTCTGACATTTGCAACTTTCTGGCATGCCCACGGGCGCGACCGGGGACTCGGCTGCCCATTGTGGCCGACCTGTAATTGAACAACAACGGCTGCCTGGCATCTGGCCCGCCGGAGGTGTATTGCTTTCACTTTCGGTTTCCTTCCCTTTGTTCCTGTCTCCTCCTACTCTGCCTTCGCCTGCTGCCCTCCCAGCCTACACGTTCCTCCGTTGGGCTGGCAAGGAGGCCGCGACATCTCTGTCTCATTGGCACGTCGGAGTTTCGAGACTTTTCTACCTTCTCGTCGCCTCCCCTGGCTATCCGGCCGACACTGAGCGCGAGATGGCAACGAAAGCGGAGGCCGAAAAACGCCGGAAGGCTGCGACCCGGGGGGGATCGATCCAGTCTAATATGATCGAACGCTACACCCAGCCGAGAGGCTCCCCCGGGGCCGTATGCGTGGGGGCTGAAGGACTTCAAACGGACACACCGTCTTCTTCGGAAGTGTCGCTCCAAGATCTTTTGGCTGCCATCACTGGACTTAAGGCCGACATGAGTCAGCAATTTGAAGCCGTAGTGTCCAAAATAGACACGGTGGCGGTTGATGTGACTCTTATTCGGGCCGACTTGGCCAAAACGAATGAGCGGGTGAAGGCACTGGATCTTAAAGCGTCGAGTCTGGTGACGGACATGGCTGAGGCGCAATCTGAAATTGGTAATCTGCGTGCATCGCACGACTTACTGCTCAAGCGGATGGAGGACTATGACAACAGGGCCAGGCGGAACAACATACGCCTGGTCGGAGTGCCGGAATGTGATGGTGCTGTATCGACCGACCTTTTGGTCGAGGAACTTATAGTCGCCCAACTAGCTCCGGCAGGACTCAGTAAGTTCTTTGCCGTGGAGCGCGCCTATCGTTTTCCAGGAGGACAAGTGAAGCCGGGAAACCCGCCGAGGCCTATCATTGCGAGGCTTTTTCACTACCGGGACAGGGATGCTATCCTCCAGGCCGCCCGTAAGCATGGTCCCTTGAAATACGACAATAACTCTGTCTCCATATATCCCGATTTCACTCCCCAAGTGCAGCGACAAAGATCAGGTTTCCTTGGAGTGAAGCGTCGCCTGAGAGATCGGGGACTGAAATACGCCATGCTGTTTCCGGCCCGGCTCCGGATCGAATATCGAGAGCGTGCCTATTTCTTTGATCAACCTGAACGTGCAGCCGACTGGTTGGACTCGTTGCCGGCAGATGACTTTGGGAGCGGAGGCCCTGGTGGTGCGGAAGGTGGTGCAGCGGCCCAGGAGTAATTGGGTCCCCTGAGGTTCCGATTGAGACTATGCAACGTACTGTGTAAATTGACTTTGTGCCTTATGACACTGCCCGTGGCGGTGCGGTAACGGGTGATTTCTCCCTTCCTCCTCGGGGGGTTCTTTGTGTAGATAATATGGGGCGACAGGCACACTGCAGTTGGGGGTGGCTTCTTAGTCAGCAGGGGTGCAGGGAGGGGGGTGTTGTAACGGGTTTTGGTTTTGGGGCTGGTTTCTGGGGACTAGGTTGTGTTTCGTTTAATTTGTTCTGTTTTGTTTTTCATGGTATTTCACATCTTGCAATGACTTTGAATCGTGGGTCCTGCTGGGGGGTGGGGGTGGAATGTCTTTGTCGCAATAGGGGGGGGTGAAATGCGGGTTCTTTCTTGGAACGTAAATGGTTTGGGTGACAGGATTAAGCGGGGCATTGTACTGCAATTCTTGAGGCGCCACGCCCCTGATGTTGTATTCCTTCAGGAGACCCACTTGATTGGAAATGCTTGCAGGGCCTTAGACCGCCGGGGTTATCGCCTGGTTGCTCATGCTGGTTTTACCTCGGGTTCCCGGGGGGTGGGTATTATGGTAAAGTCTTCCCTTGCTCTTGCTATTGACGACGTTATCCTTGATGATCGTGGGCGGTATGCTGCTGTTTCGGGGAGGTGGGAGGGTAAGCAGGTCGTGTTTGTTGTTGTCTATATCCCCCCGGGACTGCAGGCTACCACTTATGCTGATCTGGGCAGGACTCTCCTTGGGCTTCCTGACGGCTTGTTGGTCCTGGGTGGGGACTTTAATTCTGTCATGTCCGGCGACTGTGACCGACTTCCCCCTAGGGTGTTGCCGCAGTCCCAGATGTGGCTCAGTGAAATGGCTGAAACTTTTGGTTTAGTGGATGTCTGGCGCTCACTACACCCCACACTCCAACAATACACTTTTCACTCTGGTGCGCACGGCAGCCTCTCCCGTATCGATTATTTTCTCATGTTAGCCTCCACTCTGTCCACTGTTCGTGAGATTCGGCATCTTCCCCGGGGTATCTCTGACCACTCCCCCTTGCTGATTACGATTTCTGTGGGTGGTCTACTTGGTAACAGAGTTCCCCCGATCCCCCCCTGGCATTTTCGAAACCCCCGGCTCCGCTCAGATTTGATTAAGGCAATAGATTGCTATTTTTCTGAGAATGTGGGCTCGGTCACTTCCCCCACTGTTCTCTGGGAGGCCTTCAAGACGGTTATTAGGGGTTCCGCCCTGTCACTCATTGCCACTGAGCGTAGGGTCAAGAGGGAGGCTGTTGTGGCTCTTGAAACCGAAATTACTGCGCTTGAAAGTGAGTTGGGTGGGAATGACACGCCTGCATTGTTGCACAAATTGGAATTGAAGCAAGCAGACTATAAAGCCTGTGTCACGGATGCTGCTAAATTAATGCGGTCTAATCAACTGGGTCGACTGTATGATGTGGGTGACAAGGCTAGCAAGCTCCTTGCGTGGCTGGATAAGACTGAACGTGCGAGTCGTGTTGTTCCTTCCATTGTTCGTGAGTCTGGTGAGAGTGTCTCTGATCCGGGTGAGATTGTTGATTGCTTTGTTGACCACTTCCGGACGGTTTACACGCCTGTTAGCGATCGAGATGAGGCTGACTTCAGGCTACTGCTGCGTGACATTGCCCTGCCCGCTGTGTCGGATGAGGACTGCCTCGCCCTGGAGGCCCCCTTTACTGTCGATGAGATTGCCCTCGCAATCCGGTCCCTTCGCTCGGGAAAGGCAATGGGCCCCAATGGACTCCCCATTGAACTTTACAAACTTTGTCCCGACAAGATGGCCGCCCACCTGCGTCACATGTTTCTCGAGGCGGTTGAGGCTGGATGCCTCCCCCTTGAGCAGCGCCTTGCTACCATAGTGGTCATTTATAAGGACGGCAAACCTCGTGACCGCTGTGCCTCGTACCGCCCCATTTCCCTCCTTAACGCGGAACCCAAAATCCTCGCTAAGGTGCTGGCCAATCGGTTGCTTACGGTGATTTGTGACCTGATCCACCCGGATCAATCCGGTTTCATCCCCCACAGAAACACGGCCCTCAATTTGCGTAGGCTCCACAGCGTTCTCGCGAGAGCTCCAATTCTCGCCGAGCCAGCAGTGGTCGCTTCCCTGGACGCCACAATGGCGTTTGACACTATTGAATGGCCCTACCTATGGGCAGCCCTCGCTAAATTTGGCTTTGGCCCCAATTTCATCGCATGGGTCAAGCTTCTTTACGAACAGCCGCTGGCTCAGGTCGCGGTGAATGGTAGGTGCTCGGACCCCTTCCCCTTGGGCCGTGGCACACGTCCGGGCTGTCCACTCTCCCCGCTCCTATTCGCGTTGGCGCTCGAACCCCTTGCCGCGTGGCTCCGGTGGGAACCCTCGATCAAAGGGATCCGATGGTCCCCTGACCTCGAGGATCGTGTCTCCTTGTACGCGGATGATATCCTCCTTTATCTCACTTCCCCTCAGAAGTCGCTCAACGTTCTTTGACGTTCTCACGTCCTTCGGTAAGAACTCGGGACTTGTCATTAACTGGACCAAGTCCTGTGTCTACGTCATAGCTGGTACCCTGCCGCCTCTCCCCCGCAGGTTCCCCATCCTGGTAGCGACCGACGGCTTTAAGTATTTGGGGGTCTATGTATCCACGATCTCCTCGGTCCGCTACGAGCGGAATTTGTATGCTCCGCTCCGCAGACTGTAGCAAGACGTTCGGCGTTGGCGCGATCTGCCTCTATCCCCATTGGGCCGGGCGGCGCTCTTTAAAATGATGTCGCTCCCCCGATTCCTTTATGCCCTGCAAAATTTCTTCGACCCTGTTCCAGCTCGCTATTTTCACGAAGTAGAGAGTTTACAGCGACAACTTATCTGGGATGGTCGTGCCCGCATTGCCTTATCCAAGCTCACGCTCTCCTGGTACGACGGGGGTATTGCGTTGCCGGATATTAGACGATACTACTTGGCCTCACACCTGAGCGCCATTAACCATGCGACATACTCTCCGGAGCCCGCTCCTGCCTTTGCCTTGGATAAACTATTGTTGCCTGGTGGCAATTTTAATAGGGCTCTGTATTCCAAGGCCCCCTTCCGACTCCTTACGGGCCCGACGAAATGTGCTGTGCGGGCATGGAGAGATGCTACTGTGGCCACGGGCTGGGGTGGTAGACTGACACGTAAGACGCCGCTGTATGACTCGGAACGGCTGGGCAACCTGTGGAAGACGAAAGGGTTTGAGAAATGGGACATGATTGGGATCAGCACTGTGGAGGACCTGTGGGCACGGGGCGCGGTTAAGTTCTTTGAGTTATTGAAGCTGGAATACCGACTCGACGATAGGGAGCATTTCTGGTACATGCAGGTGAGGCACGCCTTGTCTTCCGTCTTTCCCCCTGGTACCGACATTCCCCAGTCCTCCCCCTTGGAGGATCGAGTTCTAGACGGCCACGTCCCGGATAGTACCATCTCCCTAATCTACAAAAAGCTTATTAACAACAGAGCTGACCAGCTTGAGAAGCTCCGGGCTGCCTGGACGGCTGACGGACTTGAATTGGACGACGAGGACTGGCAGTCAGCTGTGTCCTCCCCTAAGGAGGTGGCTATTCCGGCACGACTTCGTTTTGTCCAATTAAAGATCCTCCACCGTGTGTATCTTACTGGAGTGCGTCTGGTGCGAATGGGTTTGGTTTCGGATGGACGATGCAAGCGTGGGTGTGGGATGGATGGTACCTTTCTTCACGTTCTGTGGGAATGTCCGATGATTGCAGCGTACTGGTCCAGGGTGCATGATGTTATGAGTCGTGTCACTGGGATCCCATTACTTCCTGAGGCACGTCGTTGCCTGTTGAATGTGTGGGAACCGTCTGATTGCAATGCTGCCCAGACACTTTGGGTTACCCTAGGCAACATGGTCGCAAAGAGGGATATCGCGCAGCTCTGGGGCTCCCCTAGATTACCATCGCTTAGTGCCTGGAAAGAGAACATGGACTGGTCCATGTTCCGAGAAAAGACGGTATATGAGGCTCGGGGGCGTCCTGGGAAGTGGTCCAGAGTTTGGGCTCCCTGGAATACTTATCGTGGAGACATTTGTTCTCCTCCGCTTGACTATGAGGTCCCTCTCCCCTCCTTTCCGTGATTTACGTTCCTCTCCTAGTCTCACCATATGTTCTGATTTCTCGCGCGCGCCACCCCCCCCTAGCCATGATCGTTTCTCCCACATTACTTCCCCCCCCCCCACCTCCAGCAACCCTTGCCACTATGATACCATGTGTTTGTTTGTTTGTGTTCTTTTCGACAAAAACATAAAATTAAACCTTTCTTATCCTACTTGTATTATGCTATGCTCTTGCCCACAATGTGGACGTGATAGATTGCTCCAGCAACGTACTGTCTCGGGTTATACTTTTCACTCAGCCTGTTTATGTCATAGCGGCCGGCCCTGCGGGGTTGTAGGCAGACGCTGTGTATTGCGCATTCGTAAATAAAGGTTTTAAAAAAAAAAAAAAACTGTAGATTGATTTCCCTTATGGACAACGAGGCAAAGTACTTTTCTAGGATACTTTTGGAGGAATTGCAAGCCTGGGCCGCAGAGAAATCCCTAATTCCGGTTAACCAGACTGGCTTTGTTAAATCGTTTGGGACAACTACCAACATTTTAACAATGGGCCTGCTAATTGACAAGCCCAAAACAACTAAAATGCCCATCCACTTTTGCTTTATAGATTATAAGGCTGCTTTCGACCACATTATTCGGAACCTTACATGGTCCAAACTGAAGAGGTGGGGATATCAGGGCCACTGTTTTATTTATTTATTTATTATGCAATTTATACCGCGCAAACTAAACCCGAAGGTGTCAAGGCGCCTAACAAAAAGGTGGGTCTTCAGGGCAGATCTAAATGACTGTAGAGTGGGGAGAGACTTTAATTCAAATGGGAGAGTATTCCACCATTTTGGGGCCAGGTTGGAAAAAACTTTCCCACCCCATCTGGTTTTCCGAATACGCGGAACAGAGAGAAGAAGTCTATTAGAGGAGCGAAGGTTCCTGCCAGGATGATAATGGGACAGAATGGATCCAATGCCAGTCGGGCTATTTTTAGCTAGAGCCTTGTAGACCAAACACATGGGGGCCCATTAGGATGGCGGGCGGATTGCCTCCGCCAGGGTAGCGGTGGAGGCAATCCGCCCGCCATCCTTCCCTGCATTCCCCCCCGCCATATTACGATGGCGGAGGGGACCGCAGCGGTCGGAAAGACCGCCCGCCTGTTTTCCGCCCCGGTCGCATAGCGGCCGGGGCGGAAAAGGGATAACATGGTGGCGGTGTCTATCAGACACCGCCAGCCATATTAGAATAGGCATTTCTCAATGCCTTGCCGTGGCGGCAATGCCGCCACGGTAAGGCATGCGGTGTTCACTCTGGGGGGCCCCTGTGGGCCCCCAGAGTGACGGGCAAAGGGGGATGGCACACGGGGGGTACCTGTGGTACCCCCCTGCATTTGCATAATCGCAGCAGCAGGCACCGCGCGGTGCCTGCCGCTTCGAGTATGCAAATGCGTGCATTTGTTTTTAACATTGTGGCGGGCGGTGCAGTGAGCACCGCCCGCCACAATGTTACTTTGAGGAATGCCCCCGCCACAGTGGCGGGCGCATCCTAATGCCAATGTCGGGACCCCCGCCCTTTAGGCGGGCGGTCCCGATCTCCGTTAGGGTGGCGGGCGGACTGTTTCCGCCCGCCATCCTAATGGACCCCATGGTTTTGAAAAGTATGCGGTCCTCAACAGAAAGCCAGTGGAGCTGCTTCCTGGCTGCGGTGGCAGAGGCATGTCGGGGTAGATCCAGAACAAATCTGGCTGCTGCATTCTGGACTACCTGCAATCGCTGCAGCTGACTTTTGCTCAGTCCTGCATACAGCGCATTGCAGTAGTCCAAACGGGAGCCCAAGAGAGCAACAGCAAGTTGCTTTCTTGCCTGCAAAGAGAGGTAGTGCCTGACTCTCCTTAGTATGTGGATGATACCCCAGCAGGTTGATACAGTCCTGTTGACCTGTTGGCACATACTAAGGGTAGGATCGATCATGACCCCAAGATTTTTAGCTGAAGAAGTGGGATCAGGACAGGCAGCCAGTGAGTCCGGCCACCACTCAGCTGACCAAATCTCTTCCTTTCCTCCGAACACCATCACCTCAGTCTTCTCGCCGTTCAGTTTCAATGAGTTGTGAATCATCCATTGGCCGCCTGCCTCCATGCAAGATCTAAAATTGGAGGAAGTCGACGTAACTGACTGGGAGAGAGAGACGAGGATCTGGGTGTCATCCGCATAGGAAACTACCTCCATCCCATAAGATCTAATAAGTCTGGCAAGGGGGGTCACATAAATGTTAAAAAGGGTGGGGCTAAGCGCCGACCCCTGGGGGACCCCACATTGCACAGACAGGGATGGAGATAGGAATTTGCCCAGCATCACCCTTTGCTCTCTATGATCAAGAAAAGAGGAAAGGAGTCCCAGGGCCGCCCCCTGGAAACCAATCTCCTTCAGTCGAGATGTTAAGACTTTGGGGGAAAGGGTATCGAAGGCAGCCGTGAGATCTAAAAGGATCAGGAGGGAGGTCTGTCCCCCATCCACGCGCGTGCGGATGGAATCAAGCACTAAGGTGAGGGCAGACTCCGTGCTATGATCCCTCCTGAACCCATGCTGGGAAAGATCCAGACAGCCCGAACTCTCCACAAAGGCAGCAAGATGTTTATTTAGATGAGCTTCTAACATCTTCGCGGGAGCCGGGAGCAGTGAGATGGGGCGAAAGTTTTTTAGTGCCCCCGGGTCAAGAGAAGGTTTCTTGAGCAGCGGTTTCACTACAGCATTTTTCCACTGCTGAGGAAAGGTGCCCTCCCTCATCACCCTGTTCATGATGTCAACCAGAGGGGGTAGGAGGGATTCTCTACACTGCTTAAGGATCTTTAAAGGACAAGCATCAAGCGGAGAACCAGATTTGGTTTTGTTGAGGAGAGTCTCTAGGTCCTGTAGGGAAAGAGGAGGGAAGGATTCCAGACCTCCAGACCGAGGTAGCTCTGCAAAAACAGCATCTGAGACAGCAGGAACCGGGGGCTCGGCTGTGGAGGATCTCTGTGACTCCAAGGCATTGTAAATGTCCGATATTTTGGATTGAAAGTAGAAGGCTATCCTGTTGCAGAGCTCCTGAGATGCAATAACAGGGTCGGGGGTCTGGAGAGATGTAAGAGAGTCCACAATCCTAAAGAGCTCATTAGAAGATGAAAGTGAAGCTGTGAGGGCCGTAAAGTATTCTTGTTTGGTCCTAATCACTTCCGACTTATATCTTTTTAACAGTCTCTGGTGGGCTTCCCTATCCCTTTGATCCCAGCTGGAATGCCACAGGCGCTCCTGTCTCCTTACTTCCTGTCTAAGGAGTCTTAAGTGTTCAGAGAACCAGGGAGCTGAGGGTCTTTTCCTAGCTGAATAGCAGGACTGAGCAGGAGCTAGTTCATCCAAGGCCTCTGTGATGATCTTTTCATATTGTAATACCCCCGATGGAACATCCATCTCCCGGGTTGTGGACAATCTAAGCGTCCACGGATTGAAAGAGTTTTCACTGATGTTTTTAAAATTCCTACGTACTTCCAACGTACTCGGAACTTTCCTAATGGTATCCTGGCTCGGATGGGTCAGATTAAAGGGAACGGCCAGGCGACCGGACCATGACAAAGAGAAGGGATCTGCTGATCAACTTACACACTGAGACATGGATCCAGGTAAAGCTGGGTGATGGTTCCCACCTGTCAAAACCTATTCCAACCAATAAAGGTCTCAAACAGGGTTGTGTTTTGGCTCCCATACGTTTTAACTTGTTTTTAGGTGACCTTATTCCGATCCTCAATAGCTGCAACTCTCATGCACCCAAATTAGGAGGGCTAACATTGCCAAGTATTCTCTATGCGGATGACATAATCCTAATCGAATCTATGACAGAATATCAAACAGAATATCAACCGACAGAAACATCAACGCTTGAATATCAAAGGCAAGTATATCGACATCCTATCTAAAACATGGTAAGTACAAAAATATCGAAACAAAAATATAGATGTAAAAATATCGTTTTTTATCTGTTAATAATAATGTGTAAAATAAAGTAAATAATACTTAAAAATAAAAATAAACATAGTAAAAAATATTTAATCATGTTTACAATTAATAAATGATACATATATAATAATACTACATTAATTAAACATATACATAAAATATATAATATATACTTACTTATTAATAGGTTTTAATATTTATTTTAATTACTTATAAATTATTTAAAAATACTATAAATTACAAATATATCTACACATAAAATAATAACTTAAAAAAGTAAATAATTATATTTAATAAAATAGTAAAATATATATACTTTCAATATTTTTAAAATTGATTAAATACTACATTATCTAAAATAATACAACAAATATTAAATAGAAAATAAATAAAACTACTATTTAAAGCCAAAAAAAAGAAAAAATGAAAACATTGGATAGCAGAGGATGTAAAATTACTATGCCCGCTCCAGAAAATGCAACAGTAGGGAGAGTGTTAAATAGAGTGGGGGTAAAAATTACTATCCACACTCCAGAGAGTGCAACAGTAGGGAAAGCTTTGGACAGCGTAGGGGTAAAAATTACTATTCCCACTCCAGTGAGTGCAACAGGAGGGAAAGCATTGGATAGCGGGTGGGTAAAAATTACTATTCCCACTCCAGAGAGTGCAACAGTAGAGAAAGAGTTGGATAGCGTAGGTTTATAAATTACTATTCCAACTCCAGAGGGTGTAACAGTAGGGAAAGCGTTGGAAAGCATAGGGGTAAAAATGACTATTCCAACTCCAGAGGGTGCAACATTAGGGAAAGCATTGGATAGCGTAGAGGTAAAAATTACTTTTCCAAATCCAGAGGGTGCAACAGTAGGGAAAGCGTTAGAGAATGTAGGGGTAACAGTTACTATTCCAACTCCAGAGGGTGTAAAAGTAGGGAAAGCGTTGGATAGTGTAGGGGTAAAAATTACTATTCCAACTCCAGAGGGTGTAACAGTAGGGAATGCGTTGGATAGCGTAGGGGTAAAAATTACTATTCCAACTCCAGAGGGTGTAACAGTAGGTAAGCGTTGGATAGAGTAGGGGTAAACATTACTATTCCAACTCCAGAGGGTGTAACAGTAGGGAAAGCTCTGGATAGCGTAGGAGTAAAAATTACTATTCCAACTCCAGAGGGGGCAACAGTAGGAAAAGCGTTGTATAACGTAGCTGTAAAAAATACTATTCCAACTCCAAAGAGTACAACAGTGGGGAAAGCGTTGGATAGCGTAAGGGTAAAAATTACTATTCCCTCTCCAAAGAGTACAACAGTAAGGAAAGTGTTGGATAGCGGGTGGGTACAAATTACTATTCTAACTCCAGAGAGTGAAACAGTAGGGAAAGCGTTGGATAGCGTAGCGGTAAAAATTACTATTCCAACTCCAGAGAGTGCAAAAGTAGAGAAAGAGTTGGATAGCGTAGGGGTAAAAGTTACTATTAACACTCCAAAGAGTGCAACAGTGGGGAAAGCGTTGGATAGCGTAGGGGTAAAAATTACTATTCCCACTCAAGAGAGTGCAACAGTAGGGAAATTGTTGGACAGCGGGTGGGTAAAACTTACTTTTCCCACTCCAGTGAGTGCAACAGTATGGAAAATGTTGGATAGCGTAGAGGTAAAAATTACTATTCCCACTCCAAAGAGTGCAACAGTAGGGAAAGTGTTGGATAGCGGGTGGGTAAAACTTACTATTCCCACTCCAGTGAGTGCAACAGTAGGGAAAGCGTTGGATAGCATAGGGATAAAAATACTATTCCAACTCCAGAGGGTGTAACAGTAGGGAAAGCGTTCAAAAGCCTAGGGGTAAAAATTACTATTCCAACTCCAGAGGGTGCAACAGTAGGGAAAGCGTTGGATAGCGTAGAGGTAAAAATTACTATTCCAAATCCAGAGGGTGCAATAGAAGGGAAAGCATTGGATAATGTAGGGGTAAATGTTACTATTCCAACTCCAGAGGGTGTAAAAGTAGGGAAAGCGTTGGATAGCGTAGGGGTAAAAATGACTATTCCAACTCCAGAGGGTGTAACAGTAGGGAATGCGTTGGATAGCGTAGGAGTAAAAATTACTCTTCCAACTCCAGAGGGTGTAACAGTAGGGAAAGCGTTGGATAGCGTAGGGGTAAAAATTACTATTCCAACTCCAGAGTGTTTAACAGAAGGGAAAGCGTTGGATAGCATAGGAGTAAAATTTACTATTTCAACCCCAGAGGGTGTAACAGTAGTGAAAGCACTGGATAGCGTAGGGGTAAAAATTACTATTCCAACTCCAGAGGGTGTAACAGTAGGGAAAGCGTTGGATAGCGTAGGGGTAAAAATTACTATTCCAACTCCAGAGGGTGCAACATTAGGGAAAGCGTTGGATAGGGAACAGGTAAACATTACTATTCCAACTCCAGGGAGTGAAACAGAAAGGAAAACGATGGATAGCATAGAATGTAAATATAACATACTCATAAAAAATGTATATTTAAAATAATTGAATTTTACATAAATCTACATAATTTACAAACAATTAATAATTATTAAAATCAATTACAATTGAATAATTACTTAACAATAAATTAACAATAAATACCAATAAATGTTAATTAATAAATATTAGTCACCAAATAATAAATATTAAACAATAAAATATTTTTCCTTACAAAATATATTATTTAAAATTAATTCACAATGAAAAATGATTAAATAATAACATTATTTTTCATACCAAATAATACTTTTATGAAACATTGATTACCAATTAATTAAAAATTATTTCCAATTAATAAAAATGAATTACCAATCAAAAATATTATTTGCCAAATACCAAAATAATCTACTAATTAAAAAATGAATTATCAATTAAAAAAATAATTAACAATAATACATTAAATACCAATTAAAAACATTATTTATCAATTAAAATAATAAATTGCCAATTAATAACTAATTATAAATAAAATAATTATCCATACCAATAAATAAATATAAATCATTAATTAATTACAATTAAATTAATTCCCACCCAATTCCCCTATAAACCCACAACCCGCTACAGAAATAAAAACAAAAATTAATTAGAATTAATTCATAATTCCTAAAAATTAATAATTATTTTAGTATATTTAAATTACTTCCCACCCTATTCCCCTATAAACCCACAACCCACTCCGGTACTAAAACATAAAATGTACTTAAAAATAACATTATTAATATATAAAAATAGTACACATATAATTTAAAACAATTAAAATACTTAACAAAAACATATTACACATACATAATAAAATACATAACAATAATACAAATATCAATATTAGTAACATCGAAATTAGTTACATCAATATATATGCTATCAATATTACTAACTTCGATATTGATTACATCAATATAAAAAAATCGATATTACTTACCTTAGGGTCGATATTCTGTTCAACGATATTCTTGACCTCGATGTTCTATACCTTCGATATTTCCAACTCTATATTTTTGTAGGTCGATATATAAAACCTGATATTTAGACTGTGTACCGTCCTAATCAGCCATACAAGAGTAGGGCTGCAACACCTTGTGGATGCTACACAGAAATATTCGGATGCAAACCAACTGACAATAAATCTGGAGAAAACTCAGACAATGTCAATCAACAAGAAAAATAAAAATGCCTACACCTGGTTTTGAAACCCTACCCTTATTGAGGATAAATCAGTGTACAAATAACTAAGGGTCAAAATTGATAACGGTGGCCAGTTTACTATTCGGAAAGCTAGCATTAGAGGTAAAGGCATTGCTGTAGCAAACTCTTGAAAAGCACTAACCTACAAACTTACCAGCCCATCCCTCCTGCCCCTGTCACGAGTAATACGAGCCAAGCTCCTGCCAACAATTACTTATGGGAGTGAAGTAGAGAGAGGCAGAGGTGCAATGATTTTGGACAATACAGTCACAGCTGCATATAGGATTATTTTTAGCCTGCCCAAATACACCTCCCCGGCTCAAATTAGGCTTGAGTTTTGTGGCCAGAAACAGATCCTGGCAAGACAGGGGGCGTACATAACCGTTTGGGACAAAGTCCGGAAAGCTAAAAAGGGAACCTTAAACGATTATTTCTGGTTGAAATTAGAGTGAAACCCAGCCTCACCATCCTCTAATTATCTGAAAGACAATCTGGCGAATCTAGCTTGCAACAGCTTTGGAATACTACTACCAACCATATAACGGTTAAAAAATTGGTAAAGAAAACTATTAAACATCTCTCATGGACTGAAGACAAGGCATCTCTCACAAAAAGGTCTCATGGATGGATGACCCTAAACTCCTAATCCGCGCAAGCACAAAAGAGCTATCTTGACTTGGCTACTCAAAAATTACTAAGTTGAAATTCTTAAAGTACAGATTGGGCCTGTTACCCTGTATCTACCATTTTCCACACTGGCTTAAGGATAAGGTGGGATCCCTCTGTCACTTATAGGGCATGGCGCCTGAGGATATGTTGCATCTGTTGTGTTCCTGGGACAAATTGCTAGAGGAACGAAAATGTTTGATAAAATTTCAAGTCAACCAGCGAGGAATATGTTCACGAAGACAAGCAGTTCTTGCCTGCTTTTCACTCAATGACCCACAGTTGTACTGTAGCTTTGTGAAATTTATGAAGGTGGTGGAAAAGAAAATTTCAAAATCTGACTCTTAATTGTCGCTTAGATAACATTATAACACAAGTTACACCATATTCTAATATTGATCGTCAAAAAAATTGTCATTTTATTGATTTTAAAAGGAAACATTTCAACAGAATATATACCATTTTATGTCTACAGATGAAATTTTATTGCTTGTAGTGATATACATTCCTGCGTGTAGTACACGAAATTTTAAAGGCTGTATTGCAATGGTTTTAATTAACTATGCAAATAAAAAATTACTTACTTACTTATCAGACTGGTGGATGAATATGTCCTCATTTGATTGAAATGTTGTCATCAGTTGTATATATACATTGTTTTGTCTGCTATAATGGTTGTTGACTCCTACTTTCTTCCGGTATAAGGTTTTCAATTCCTGTGTCACCTTGTAAGTAAATTCATCTATATTGTCCTGGACAAAAGGTGGACTTGGGTTTAAAGTGAGTCTTAGTGGCCCCCGTACAGTGACACATCATATATATATTGTTTAGCATGTATTCTATCATTTACGGATATATGTCAATGTCAAAACTCATACGGTCCACTTAACAATGACTGCCATTCTCACTAGGTGATGAGGTACTATTCTAAAATATGTAGTAATGGCCGCCAATTTCGGCAAACACTTACCAGTATGAAGATTAATATTGTTTACGTTTGCAATGTATTCACTGTATATACTTTGATCAACAAGCATTATTAGGACATATGTAGTTATATTTCAGATTGCTTATGTTAGCCTTTATAATTTTGTCCACTTAACAATGGCTGCCACTTTTTTGTTTTGTCACGTGACATGTAACACAATGCCTCGTCACTTTCTACTATGTAAATATGCTGGTTCCGAGTAGATGGGTATTGTGTTATCAAGCCACCAGTTTGGCGAAACGCGTAGCGTTACCCTAGAATAAATACTTTTTGGCAAAGATTTATTCCCGAGTGCGCGTCTGCTTGAAAAGCAACTTGTGGATTTGGAACTGAAACGATCGGCTTTTGGGTTCGCCGATTCGCGCGCCACCTGACACCTGACATGGGAGCCGATCCCAGAAGGACCCTTCCTGTTTGACTATATATATATATATATATATATATATGGGTAAAGGGCTTGGATTCCTATGTTAGAGACACAACTGACTTTTTGTGTAAACTGGCTTCAATTACCTGGGATGATGAACTGCTGCTGATCACCATGGATGTTACTTCATTGTATACATCAATCAGACACTGCGATGGAATAAAAGCAGCTGAGTATTACCTTGACAAACGCCCCATTGAATATCTACATCATAATATGATGATTGTTGGTATGTTGAAGATATGTTTGGAACAGAACTTCTTTATCTTCAATAACCAACTATACCAGCAACTAAGAGGGGTGGCTATGGGGGCCTGTTTCTCCCCCAGTTTTGCTTGCCTCCATATGGGACTGTGGGAGGAACGGGTCCTTATGGGTGAGCACAGGACAACGATGCAAAACAAGGTTATGCTTTACCTAAGGTATATTGATGATCTTTTTATGATTTGGAGGGGGTCGCGTGAAGAGGCTAATGAATTTGTGAAACAACTTAACCTAAATAGCTCGAACCTCCAATTCACATCACACATCGATAAGGAGAGGGTCACTTTCTTAGATGTGGAGGTTTATATCAGGGATAACACTCTGCAAACTAAGTTGCACAGGAAGTCAACTGCTGGCAACACAGTTTTACACGCCAGCAGCAAACATCCCCAACACCTGATCCGCAGCATCCCCTACGGGGAGATGCTAAGATTGCGGAGAATCTGTAGCTCTGATTTAGAATGTGACCTGGCACAACAAGCCAGCAAAGCCAGGTTCTTATTAAGGGGTTACAGTAGTACTCTAATTGATGAAGCGATTAGACGTACTAAGAAAATCAAGAGGGAGGATGCCCTAGTGCCTAGAACTAGATCTGATGCAGAGTGTAGTAACAATGAGCTGATTCAATCTAGAGCCATTGTGACCTACAGTAACCAACATTCCCAGATCAGGAAAATTCTAAGCAAAAACTGGAACCTGGTCATGGGTGACCCGGTTATAGGTAGCCTGGTACCAGACAAACCTAGCCTAACTTTCCGCAAATCCCCCAGCCTTGCCAGCTCTTTAGTCAGTAATACATTGGAACCCACAAAATCCTGGATGGATCACATTACTGGTTTCAAGAAATGCCTTACATGTAAAGCTTGCCGCCACGGGGTCAACAAATCTCAGGTCCCGCGCCCCTTTTCAGAAAACCCTTTTTTTATCAATAAAAGGTTGACATGCAAGACAGAATATGTTGTCTATGTCCTGCAATGCCCTTGTGGACTGCAGTATGTGGGGAGTACTCGCCCACCTGCCCACAAGCGGATTTTACAACATCTCAGGGCAATCTCCGGAAAAGATCAGGCATACCCCGTGGCCAGACATTTCGAAACCGTTCATAATAGTGACCCCAGCAGCCTTCAGTATTTTTTGGTTGACTCAGTCCTGCCCCTCAAGAGAGGTGGCAACCGAGACGCAAAGCTACATCTCTTGGAAACTAGATTCATCCTTGAGTTCAACACAAAGAGCCCAGCAGGTTTGAACAATAGCGAGGATCTTTACACCTGCCTCTAATTAATATAATTTTGCTGTCCTTCATTTCCTAATGTTTTATGATCTTACATTATTGATTTATTGAGGGGTATCTGTAAAATTTCCCCCTCCATTGGCTCTCAATCTGTTTTTATCTGACTCTGCTACCTGCTGTTAACTGTAGCATGTTTTTTAATACTTAGTATGAGCACTTTTCACTCACAACAAATTTAGATCTGCAGTAACTACAAGAGGTTGATTTAATAGTGCTTGCCCTTATCGTGTTTATTAATATGTGCGGTTCCCCTGAAAAAGCCCACTTGGGCGGAATTCTGTTTTTCTTTACTTTTTTGTATGTGAAAACTTTATCTATGTGGGTAAAAATGATAAATTAGGGTTCATGATATCGCAATCATTTTTATATGAATAATGGTTGTGGACATTGATCTAATTATGTGTATATATATGAAGTATATTATACGTATTGGATACGGACCAATTTTAACCATGTGTGTATATATATGAAATTTATTTATTTATATAAATTTTAGGAAGAAATGTATACTTCCGAATATATATTTTTATATACACTGGAACCCGTTGGGCACTAAGCCCTTTATCTTATGTTAACTTAAAATAGTATGTTTTCACTGTTGATGAAATAGAAAAAAACGTGTTAAAATGAAAAAAATGGGAACTGCACAGCTGTTTGAAATTAAGCACCAGCACTTTAAAAACCCTCGTTTGTGTCCATGACACGCTATGTGATCAAGCCTCTCTCGAGGTGAAACGCGTCATGGTGGATTGCAGGCTGTAATTTTTTGCACGAAATAAAACGCACTGAAGGAAACTGCACTTACTTTTGTGGTCTCGCTCCTTTCGTTGTTCTGCGCAGGAGGCAGATGGTGAATACAACGACTTTCTGGATATATATATATATATATATTACCTACTGGCGGTCGCCAGTAGGTATATATAGTTAGGATTTTTTTCCTATGGGATTTCTGAAAATTCTATGTCGAATAACTTTAGTGTTTGTGGACGGAATTGGCTGAAATTTTCAGGAAAATGGCACATTTTGTTCCTGAGCAGCCCATGAAAATTTGGGGGGGTTTCGGTAAGGGGGGGCCGAGAAAAAAGGGGGGTCCCAAAACACGTTTTCCCCATGTTAATTTCCATAGGGCGGTTGGACTCACTTTTAGCTCGAACGGCTGAATGGATTTACACGAAACTTGGCAAAATTGTAGATATGGCTTGCCCGACGTGCCTTTGCTATGTCTCAATATATGTGCTCCAGTGGATTTTGAGAAATTAACGTTTAAAAAAACAGATATATCTGTGACAGCGCTCCGGTTAGCTCCCCGGTTCGCGTACCTGACGCGTAACGGAACTTTGCGAAGTGAAGCTGATTGGCTCTCCGGTGTCTGTCAACATTCTAAACAGACCGGAGCGGCCGCCATCTTGTCTCTCGGTAGGATCGAGAGACAAGAGGTGGTGAAAAACGAAGGGGGAAATGAAGGAAAGGGGGCAAGGTAGACCCCTCCTGACCCCCTAGGATTGATGAGGGGGATATTAAAGTGCCCCGCGGGGCAAAAAATAAAAAAATAAAAATTAGCGATTTTTCACCGTAGAGGCGCTTCCCGGTATGCGAACCGGGCAGCTAACCGGGCAGCTAACCGGCAGCGTAACTGGAGTCCGAGGAGAAGCTGATTGGCTGTCAACATTGTAAACAGTCCGGAGCGGCCACCATCTTGTCTCTCGGTAGGATCGAGAGACAAGACGTGGAAAAAAAAAAGGGGGAAATGAAGGAAAGGGGGTAAGGTAGACCCCTCCTGACCCCCTAGGATTGATGAGGGGGCTATTAAAGTGCCCCGCGGGGCAAAAAAAATAATTTTGGCGATTTTTCGCGGTAGAGGCGCTTCAGGGTACGCGAACCGGGCAGCTAACCGGCAGCGTAACGGGAGTCCGCCATCTTGTGTTTTTGGAGCGTCCGGTTCGGGAACCGGTTCGCGTCCCGGAAAGCGTAAAAAGGGGAAAACCAAGGGAAACAGTAAAATAAAATTTAAGGGAATAGATTTCCACCAAACTTGGCAAAATTGTAGGGACTGTTTGTTTGATGTGCCTTTGCAAGGCCTCAAGATATGTGCACATGTGGATTTTGTCTAATTATGGTTAAAAAAAATATATATATCTGTAAGCGCGCTCCGGCGCGCTTACGTTACGGGTTTTGTTTGCGCTGCAGAGCCGATACGTCACGGTTATGCGACGCGTCCTGAGGCGTCTCACGTGGCTACGTGATACGTCACGTAATAAAGAATATATTTTACAGCTATAGATATTAGCTTTTAAAAAAACAATGAAATTCACTGAAAAAACCATAGGTTATAGACCATATATAGTTAGGAATTTGCATTTACAAAACCTTGAAAATTCACTGAAAAAACCATAGGTTAGAGACCATATATAGTTAGCTGAACATTTTATTGATATAAAACCAATGACATTTCATATATAGTTAGTTGCACTAACGATATATTTCGCGCATCCGCAATCCAATGCTGATGATGTCACATATTACATCATTCATGACATGGTCAGTGACATCACTGATGACATCACTGATGACATCTCAAATGACATCACTGATGACATCACTGATGACATCTCATTTAACATCAATGATCACACCACTGATGATATACTTCATGTGATAATACAATGCACCTCCTTACACTCTAATATAACCTCTGTTACACCTAGTGTAAAATACAGAGTATCATTTTTGAAACCATTGACACACGAATACCATTTACTACATACACACTCACTGATTCCTACGTCTACACACACATTCACTCATTCACCCATACAATCACTCGTACATACAGTCACCCATCATTACAACACTATCATATGCACTCATACACCTATGCAGACACTCACACACTGCCACTCATCCATGGAGTTACTCACACACCTAGTCAGTCCTGTAAAGAATCAATCACACTTCGATTTCCTCATCTATACAGTTAAACACAGAACACCTTACTTTTTCAAACATATACTAACACATACTTACTCTCTTATACAATTACTGATACAAGTACACATTGATCTGCACAGAGTCACACACCTCCCAGCCAGCCACACACACACTCAGTCTTCCATACAAATACTTGGGCAACCAATCAATAACCCATATAGCCACTCATATAGCTACTGATCAACACATGCAGCAGCTTGCACAACAACAGACATCTTGATGCACACTTTCAGACAGTTTAGTCACTAACCCATGCATTCAGTAAGACACATTTATTCACTCACTCAGTCAGTCATGCACCTACTAAATCCTCCATCCAGACACTTATACATCCACTCATTCTTCAATATGTAAAACATATTTAAACTTTACAGAAACACACAGTCACTGGATGATGTCATCAGTGATGTCATCAGTGATGTAATTTGAGATGTTTTCAGTGATGTCATCAGTGATGTCACTGACCATGTCACGAATGATGTAATATGTGACATCATCAGCATTGGATTGCGGATGCGCGAAATATATAGTTAGTGCAACTAACTATATATGGAATTTCATTGGTTTTATATCAATAAAATGTCCAGCTAACTATATATGGTCTCTAACCTATGGTTTTTTCAGTGAATTTTCAAGGTTTTGTAAATGCAAATTCCTAACTATATATGGTCTATAACCTATGGTTTTTTCAGTGAATATATAAATATATATATTTCCAAAAAGAGTTCCCCCTGCTTGAGAACACGCACAAAGGAAACGGCAGGATTCTGTTTTATTTTTCACAGAGTCCTTTATTATGGCAGTCAGCAGGCAAGGTCCTGTATTGTTTCCAAAGCCCAACGCGTTTCGAAGCATACCTGCTCCTTGTTCATGGGCGTTGCTTGTGTTGCGGCAAAGTTCAACAAAGTAGGCGTCTTTATCCTGCGATCAGCCTCCGGTGGAGCCCCCCAATGGGCGTGTCCGATCGCTAGGTATTATGGATTTAGTAGTGCCTGCATTGCCTGTGTCGCTTCACGACACCTAGTCTAGATTCAAACTCTCCAGTGAGTTGCAGGACCAATGTTGCTGATTTATTGAGGCCAAAACCGTCCCTTCTGTCAGTTGTGCTGTGGGTTCAGTCCCGTTGCACATGGCAGCCCACACTCCATTTATTGTTCGTGGTGTCGCAGTTCTCACGACCGGACCGGCCGTAATATATTTCCAAAAAGAGTTGCCCCTGCTTAAGAACGCGCACAAAGGAGACGGCAGGATTCTGTTTTATTTTTCACTGAGTCCTTTATTACGGCAGTCAGCAGGCAAGGTCCAGCACAACTGAGTGGTGGTATATGGGTGTCTACATAGGTGTATGAGTGCATATGATAGTCCTGTACTGTACTGAGTGACCATAATTATGAGTGACTGTACGGGTAAGCGAGTGGCTGTGTGTGTAAACCTAAGAATCAGTGAGTGGGTATGTAGTTATTGGTGTTGGAGTGTCTATGGTTTTGAGAATGGCGGTCTGTAATTTAGAGTGGGTGTATCAAAGGTTATATTAGGGCGTGAGAAGATGCATCAAATTATCACATGGATGATGTCCTCAGTGATGTCATCAGTGATGTCATCAGTGATGTTACTGACCATGTCATGAGTAATGTAATATGTGATGTCATCAGCAGTGCATTGTGGGGGCGCGAGTTATAGTTAATGAGCTAACTATAACAGGGAATTTCTCTGGTTTTGTACGAGTGAAATTTCCAACTAACTATAACTTTTTCTAAAACCTATGGTTGTTTCAGTGAATTTTTAAGGTTTTTTAAATGCTAATTTCTAATTATAACGTGCCAGAAACCTATATTTTTTCACGTGAATTTCCAAGGTTTTTTAATTGCTAGTTTCTGCCTACAGAGGTAGGACATGTAAAGAAAGAAGAAAAAACGCACAGAAAGAAGCAAACTAAATGCAGAAAGAAGCAACAGAAGTCCACAAAGACGAAGAAAACTGCAAGAAGAAGGAAGAGATGTTCAGAAAGAACCAACAGAGGAGCAGAAAGAGGCCTTAATGCAAAATCATCCTGTTGCCACACCTTTTTCAGATGGGTACTAGTGGTAACTGACTCAGACTAACTAGCCCGAGAGCCTGTGCTATGCTAAAAGACACTTAGAATACAGTGAAAACACCTACATACAGTAGGGAACACTATGCGTTTGTGTACCCCAGTGATTAGTATGACCTCCTCTGTAAGGACCCAAGCATAATAGGGCAGGGGGATTAAACGTACTACTTCTAAGTCAGAGCTGCAGAACAAATCTACATTAACTAGTATAATAGAGTAAATGTACCTTCAAGGGATTTGATTAACAATATGCTTTGATTATTTGTCAAAATTCAATTTCAGGCCTAAACAAATACGGGCCTCTTCTCATTAGTAGATGATAATAATTTGTATCCTGATTTGGTTATTTTCTACATTGACCAAAATAGTCATAATAAACAACATAAATTGTCAAACTACACCAACGTAAAAATTAGGACAAAAACGGGTGTATATAGTACAAGTATTAACTTTATATGTTTTCATAAAGGGTACAGAAAAGTATATAAACAACGTGACAAGAAGGAAACAATATAGATTCAAAACGCCTTCTCTGTGAAAATTGCAAAACACTTCTCTTCTTTGTTAAAATTAAAACAAAATAATAGAAGAAAAAGCATAGGTTGACGTTTCGGTCTCTACTTTTTCATTGACAAGACCATCTTCAGGACTGAATTATAATACAATAGTGGACCCCTATAATAACATAGAACAAAGAATAAATACTACTTGTTCTATAACACATCTAATATAAAGCACACTCAAAATATATGACCCGAAAAGAAAAATCATTTGTTTTGAGTTCTGAACTCATACACATTAGCAAAATCTTACATCATCTCACCAATGTAATTCACAGTTTCTAAAATGTAGTCTTTCAGTCATTATATATCATTTATCTTGTTCACATTTAGATATCAAGAAAATAAACTCAGTAATTCTGACGCCCAAATACAATGGATGTGTAGTTCCTCATAAACATACTGAGTTAGTCATGGGATTTTATAAGACTTCACTGACTTTTCTAAGGACTTGATTCAACTTTGTTCGACAAACTAATCTTACAAAAACATTGTATATTTTGAAACAAATGAGTACCTTATGGCGAGCAAGGGAATCATTATTCCAAACAATCTGTAAATGTTGAGTCCAATAGGTGAAAGAAATCTAATAGATGGAAAATCTATAAACATCAGAGGGACATATTGAATGGTCGCCAGAAATATATCAAATTGAAATTTTAGTGTACATTTTTAACATAGATTTTTAAAAAGCTTTTGGATTCTAGTGGCTTGCACACATGTCACCACAGGCCCGGCCCCCTCCCTTCACCACTGTGCAAACGCACCCCTTGGCGTGTTTTAAATTGGGAGATTAGGTCCCCTTGAATCCTGAGGGTCCCTGGGGTCCAACTAGCCCACTAGGTACCACCAGTTAGCGCCACAGAGCTGCGTTGCAGAGAGGTGTAAAAAGGGGCGTGGCCTGGACCTCCTCTTTGCAATGCAGGCTTGTGGCGCTTACTGGAGGTGCCTGGTGGCCTAGTTGGCATCCAGGGGCCCTCAGGATTAAAGGGGAATTAATTCCCCAACTTAAAACGCACCACAGTAAGTAATTAAGTAAGTAGGTAATATTTTTATTGTATAGTTAATTAAAACCTTTACAATTTCCGTGTAAAAAAACGTAATATCAGCAGAAATCATATTCTAAAACCATTTAAATAAAACATATAAAAACTTTCATGAATTATATTAAGATGCACAGGGCAGTTGTCAGTAAATATTTACACAGACCATAAGTTAAAAAAAGCGAGGCTCAGTTCTCAATGAGAGAGAGAGGGACCGTTCCGTCATCAGTTAATTGTTGACAGCAATGGGAGTATATTTGCTGTTAGCTTCAAGGGGCCATGTGATGCCAAGATTAAGCAGTCTGGTCGCTTATCACAAGAGCTTTTGCCAATGCTGCTTCCATGAATTGAACAAAGCGACACACTAGTTGTACATCTCCACCTCCGAAACATGCCTTCAAAGCTTGTCTGCAGGTTCTTATCCGCTTACTTACAAAGAGTGGCTTTAGTAACTGTCGCCGTACGGCCTGTAAATTTCTGCATGTACATAGTAGGTGTAATGCACTTTCGTTAGCATCCTCACATAGGCAGCATAATGACTGATCCTGGAGTCGCTTCCACGGGGGAAGATGCGGTAAAGATGGTAAAATACCCAGTCAAAAATGAAGATATTTCTCCCGTACCTAAGTATGGTTGTGGAGAGGATTTAGCATAGCTGTGAACTACAAACCATCCGTGGGCTCTTTCTGTAAGTGTCGCTTTGTCTTCACCTAGTGATAGTTTTTTCACTGTTTGGTTCACAATTTGTTTAAAACAATGATATGACCCTGAGGCGTGTTTGCGCACATGTCACCTCAGGCCCCGCCCCCTCCCTTCACCACTGTGCAAACGCGCCCCATGGTGTGTTTTAAATTGGGGGATACAGTCCCCTAGAATCCTGAGGGTCCTTGGTGTCCAACTAGCCCACGAGGTACCTTCAGTAAGTGCCACAGAGCTGCATTGCAGAGAGCTGTAAAAAGGGGCATGGCCTGGACCACCTCTCTGTAACACACAGCTCCCGACCTGCCATAGCAAACAGCAGTGTCCCCGGGGTGGGCATCTCAGGACACTGCAGGAGCCAGCCCTGGCAGTCCCCAGGGCCATCACGGGCTCAAGGAGGGGGTCCGCGCGGCCCCCTCCCAATGTGATTAAAGCCCCGGGGAGGTGGTGGTCCTCGGGGGTCCGTAGCGTACACCACAAATTTGCATTTTATTGCCCCGGGGAGGTGGCGGTACTCTGGGCTGTGGGGGGGTCTTGTGCCCCCACAAATATTTAGGAAAAGCCCGGGGTGGCGGTCCCCGGGGCTGCAGGAGTCCCCTTGGGCCCCTGCGATTATATTTCAGAATGCCCTCTGGACTTGGCCTACCTGGGGGGCTAAATAATACTGAAGCGCGGGAGCCTGCACTTTCTTTTTTTATTTATTTTTGGACGGATTCGCGCACCTAGCGCAAATTCGTCCAATTTGTTAATTTTTTGGGCCTTGGGGGTCCTTGTGGGACCCTCTGAGCAGACCTAGGAGTTCAGGGTGTTTCTACCCTGCCCCCTTTTCTTGTTTTTCACATTTATTTTTCTCTTCTCTTATGGCTCTATTTTACAGAGTCACAAAATGGCTGCCAACACTTCCCGATTTGGAGTGTTGACAGCCAATTAGAATAAAACTCGTGGTTGGGAGGGGGAGCGGATCCACCGCGCCTCTATATATCAAAACCTTTATTTTTTGCTTTTCTCAGCAACTACTAAACGGATTTACACCATTTAAAAAAACAGGGCACTTTCTGAGGCAAGCACTACCTTTTCCCCAAATTTAGTGTGATTCCGTTCAGCAGTTCCAGCTGTAGCTGTGTCTAAAGCTTCCTATGGGAAATTCATTTATCAACCTCTTTTTTTTATTTCTCAGGAACTACTGAATGGATGTACACCATTTAACAAAAAGAGTTCTTTCTGAAACAAGGGCTAGCTTTTTGCTAAATTTGGTGTAATTCCGTTCAGCAGTTCGGGCTGTAGCCATGTCTAAAGTTTCTTATGGAAATTAACATTGAGAAAACACGTTTTGGGAACCCTTCCTTTTTTCTCTGCCCCCGCTTGCCGAATCACCCCGAAACTTTAAGGATAGGAGCTGACCAGAGCGCTCCCCGAGTTTTGAAAATTTCACGGAGATTCTTCATCAGGCGCCAAAGTTATTTGAAAAACAAAAAACGCTTTTCCTATGGAAACTAGGCCCTAACTATAATTATCAACTGGTGATCGCCAGTAGATAATATGAACTCTTCAATTTCAAAAAGATGCACCATCTGCCACAAGATGAATTGCCCTTGTTTATGCTCGAACATTCACAGAGACAGCAGAAGTGATAGATCCAGACCCCAATTTGTGTAATTAAGAAACGGATGGACGAGAAGTTGAAAGGTATGATTTTGTGGGATATAAGTAAATATATTAAAATATTTATTACATTTTATCACTAAACTGCCAACCTTTCGCTATTTTCAATGCCATTTTCAAAACTCTCACGGGTCACATGTTTGCACGTGGACTGTAAAGTGGCTTAGTGCTGTTAGTTATTAGTAGTGACCAAGCCCAGACAAGGTAACCAGAAACTCTATTCGCTTTGCATTAAATTATGTTCTGAGCGGTGATTGAACAAGATGGCTACTGTTGACCAAACAAAGACATTGTAAAGGTCTTCGATGGCGATAATATTCTGTCAGCAAATGAAGCTACGATAAATATAGCTGTCCAGTCTGTAAAAAATATGCCCACGCTTTTGTAAACAATCGGTATCAAAGTGTATATGCCATATAGAACTGTAAATACATGTGTCAAAAAAAGTGTAGCAGCATATAAAAATGCTGTAAAATGTTTAAAAATGTCAATTACTATATTAAAGAGCATGTGGTACAGCACGTTTCCATGTAGATTGATTCAATCCAAGAATTGAGATAATACCTGCGGTACTCAAACCTTTAATTGAAATGATCAACTCATTTACAATTAGAATGCATGTTGCTGAGCCAGGCCTACATTTATAACAATGTTGGTTTCAATAATACTTAATTGCCAAAGCCAAGGATGCCACTCCCGCTAGAGTAAGTATTTTGATAGAAAAGAGCCTTAATAGAAACCGCGTGGCAGGTGAGCAGAATTGATCAAATCTGCACTTTTGTTGCCGCACCAATTTACAGTGGGTTGGCGATGAAATTATTTGTTAGACATTACCCAAAATTATTACCCACATAAAAATATATAGATTGCAGCATAAAAGCGATTGCAGTAGTGGGATTTGAACCCATACACCTACAGGCATCGGTGGCATCTGGGAGAGCTGGAACCCATACTCCTAAATTCTTTCCACCGATGGTTCACTAGAGACGCGGACTTACAAAAAATGAAAATTGTAATATTAGTAGACAGACTCTTATTTTTTTTTACTGAAATTCTTGCAGTTTAATCAATTCGTGCGTGCCCTGCAGCCCACCATAATAAACACATCCTCTATGTTCGTCAGTGAGTACGTTGGGGTATGACAAGAAAGACACCAGGGGTCATATTATCAAGGGGGTTTATCTCCACTTTTTTGGCTTCAAAAGCCAAGAAAGCGGAGATAAAATTATCTGCCTATTACCTAGCTGTCGCTAACACCAGTTAGCGACAGCTAGTAGGAGATAGCGACCATCTTGGGCCCCACTTTGCATGTCAGTGATATTTATCACTAATGTCAGGCAAAGTGGGTGTGCCAAGATGTTAGCGACTGGAAACAGTCGCTAACATCGCTATCTCCTATTACCAACTTTTGGAGATATTCGCGCCAAGAGCGAATATCTCCAAAAGCTAACACCTGCCCTGAGCAGTTCTTAGCCATGTTATCCAATGGGAGGTGGATAACATGGCTAAGAGCATTAGCTCGCCAATGCATGAATATCGCTGACTTTTCAGCCATATATATTGCTTGGTAATATGCCCCCAGCTTATTAAAGATGCAAGTTGTTAAAATCTTTCTTGCTCCACTGTGTGTAAGGGGGCGCGGCCTGGGCATCCCCGACCATCTTATTCTGAGAAGGATGCTGAGCAAAATTGTCACCGATAGTCGGTTATCTAAATCAATCTTTTTGACAGCTTTCTTGCAAAGTAGAGAATAACTCAATGAGAAGCAAACTATTTGTTTGAAAGGAAGTGAATATTGGAAAATAACATGCCCGTTAATAAAGGCTGTATCACAAGGGGGGCTTGGGGGAGGGCAGCCGACCCCTGGGAGGTCTCCTCCCCCGGGCGGTTTGGGAGATCTGGGTGGGGCCTTCCTTCTAGCAGCTTCCATTTGGGCTTCTTTTGGGCTATTTTTGGTTGGATTGGGAGCCCAGCCTATAAATGGGCGGGGTTCCTTTTCTCTGGCACCATTTTGGGCTTAGTTGACCTGGTGGCCGGTTGTTTGCTTAGTTAATTTTTTGTCAGATTTCTTGGTAGTTTTTAGTCTCTACTTTTGTAGTGATTTCTATTGTTATTATGGCTGGAGAGGATTATCGTGTACTTGAAGCTATCCGTCTTCTCAGCGAGGCGGGTCGTTTGGACCTGGTGATCGGCGACCGGGTGCAGGCTGAGCCTCCACGTCCTCAGCGGGAGGCATCGGCGGGGGTGTCGGCTGCAGAGGCAGCGTGTTTTTCACCCAAACGACGGAGACAGGAAGGGGTAAGTGAAAGGGGCCGCTCTAGAACTAGGAGAGCGGGTGCGAGGTCACGCCGTGGGAGTGACTCAGGGTCCTCTGACCCGGCGAGTAATTTGGGCCTTTCTGTGGGCGGTGTGGGTTTGGAGGGTGAATTTCAAACTGTGTCGGTGGAGGTCTCAACGGTCGGTATTCACGACAGGGCGGCCTCTGCTCCTGTTTTGCGAGGCCGTCGTGCTTCCAGACAGCGTGGTTGCACGCGCCGCACTGCTTCGGCCTCCGCGGTGGCGGTTACTGACGTCACTGGTGGGGCGGAGGCCATTTTGGATTTTGAGTCAATGGCACCGCGACCGTTACAGGGTGGTCAGGTGCATGTTGTGTCCGAAGTTGTCGCTCCCCAGAGTGTTATCCGTCAGACCGTATCTACAGCGCCGGTGGTGGTTGCATCGGATATTGTGGATGCTCCTTCTATCTCACAGAATTTGTCTTTACTGTCTGGCCCTGCTATTACTGAGAGGTCTGGTTTGGTGGTGAGCGGTGCGACGGATAGGGACCAGAGTAGCCCCTTGTTGTTTTCCCCTAAGGTTTCTACTAGGGGGGAAGTGTTTTCATTTTGTAGTGGTTCTCTGGGCGAGGGTGAATGGGCGCAGATGGGGATTTTGGAGGGAGCAGGGCGTGGGGAGGGGTCGTTTTATATGGGGGATGATTTTGGTATGGGTCTTCCTGTAGCAAGGTCCCGTTCTTTAGGAGCTTTGGAGGGTTTACCTTGTTGGGGGGAGGGGCGTGGAGATGCCTCTTTTCGGCAGGGTTGTGGTGAGGGTGGTTCTTTTCCTAGGGTGTCTGGTGAGTTTCAGTTTCCTGGATTGCAAGTGGGCAGGAGGGTTGGAGCGAGGGGTGCCTTGTGGGAATCGAGGGTTCAGGACTCTACAGCTCAGGGCCCGGCTTCGGAATTTATACAGGCATTGTTGGATGTTAGTTCTGATGAAGAAGTTTGCCGGACTTCTCCTTCTCCTCCTAGGTTAAGTGCCGCTTTAAAAAGGAAAGGTGCGGTTGGTCCTGTGGTTTATAGGGAGGCTGGTCAGGGTTTTGGTGGCAGGGTAGGTGATTTGTCTTCAGTTCCTGGTGTTGTTTTTAGTAAGGGACCCGGCACACCAGTCCGGCCTTTTTCGTTGCAGGTTGGAGTTCGCCCGGGAGCAGCAGACTTGGCAGGGCGGCAGGCAGCCCAATCACGCCGAGGAGAAGTGCGGGTGGAGCCTGGCGCGGCACGTCCCATACTAACGAGGGATCCCGCCGTGGCCATCCCACGCAGGTTCAGCACGACCTCGATGGCCCCAACGAGGGATTTCAGCATAGGCGGTTTAAGCAGGTCAAGCGCGACCTTACCAGCCTCAGCGAAGGAGCCCAACGCCTTTCATGAGAGCGGGTCATGCACAACCTCTCTTGTGCCTCGTGGTTTTCATGATTCTGCATTGTTTTTTCCAGGAGATCAGGAGGTTGTAAGTGGTAATAGCGGAGAAGCGTACCGGTGTGTACAGTCGGCCTCCCCTCCAAGGTCAAGTGTGAGGGCTGGTAAGGCCCATGGTCGTTCTAAAACAATTGAAAAGGTTCAAAATACAGTGGTTATACCTGCTCCTTCCCAGTTGGAGGAATCATTGATTTTGGATTATGACGAGGACAGCCCTGAGGAGGGCGAAGTGCGGGAAATGGTGTCTGGGGGGGGGGCATTCTAATATCTCTCAAAGTGTGTTGCAGGCTCCGGTGGTGCAGAGTCGTACAGAGTCGTCCAGGCCACGAGTGCTCGGCCCCTCGGTGAGGGCTCCTCGGAGGGCGGATGGCGGTTATCGTACGGAGTGGAGTCCAGTCAGCCTCCTTTATTACACCCAGGTGAGAATGTGGTACATTCTGTGCAACCAAAAATGGTGTCTATTGGGATTGGTGTGGACTTGGTCTCTAGTGAAAGTGACGGTAAACTGTACAAAGGTTGTATGGTAAAAGACCAAGGTGTGGGCACAAACGGTGAAGATATAGGTACAAGCTCTAAAGTGGATAGTGGCACTTCCACTGTTGGTTTGGGCACTTCTAAAAATGTGTTACACAGTAAAGAGCTAAAAATTAAAAAATTGCCATATATGGGGGTTACTAAACTCTTGGGGGCTCATTTGATGCTCAGCACTAAAGAACGTATTTGGAATGGTGAGTATGTGGAACTGCTGAAATTGTTACATAGGGAGGTGCGGGCCAAAGAGGGCTCTAAGGAGGAAGAATATGAGTTGGCTAAGCGCCCTAAAGTTCCATTAAATATTGAGAACTGGACGGCGGCCTTTTTAATATATGCCAGTGTCTATTGTGAGAAGTTTCCTGAGCGCTGTGTGTCCTTATTTAAATATATGGATGTAATTCGTAAGGCACAGATAACTAGAAACGATTTTGCATGGGCTCAATATGATGAGGAGTTTAGGGCGTGCATGGCTTGGGACCCGGAGGCCAAATGGGGGGAGTTGGACACTGACCTTTGGCAGCATACCATGGGTTCGTCTGCTAGTGGTAGAACTATTTTTACAGCTAGCGGTTTTCCTCTAGTTTATCGCCCCTTTCAGGCTCGTTCCACCCGGGGAGGGGTGGGAGCCAGTTCTACCACGCAGTCAACTACAGGCACGTCCTGGGATTTCAACAAGGGGGTGTGCAACAGGGAATTCTGTAAGTTCCGGCACTAATGTCCCCAATGTGGCAGGAAAAATCACTCTTTGTCAAGATGTTGGGGTCCCAGGCCTTCCGGAGGTCCACAAGGTTCACAGCAGGGTCCAGGAGCGTATGTCGCGCCACAGCAACCCCCAGCTCCCAGGGGAGGGAAGTCATCAGCCTGTGCTGGGCCCAAAGGCTCGTACACCGGTTAATGTCATTAATTTGGCTGCCGCTTTGCGGGATTATGTGCCCGCGAGGCTGCGGTCGTTTTTGTTATCTGGTTTCCAATTTGGTTTTCGGTTGGGTTATGAGGGTTCTCGTTTGAGACGTTGGTCTAAGAATTTGAAGTCAGCAAGCGAGCATCCTGCTATAGTGCAAGCGAAGTTGGACAAAGAAGTGTGTGAGGGTAGGATGGCAGGTCCTTTTGATGATTGGCCTTTGGTGAATTTGATTGTGTCCCCTATTGGAGTGGTCCCCAAGAAGGAGCCTGGACAGTTTCGGCTCATCCAGCATTTGTCCTGGCCAGAGGGTGAGTCGGTGAATGATTTTATTGACAATGACGCTGCCTCTGTGTCTTACTCTTCTGTTGATGTGGCTATGCAACTTGTGGTAACGGCAGGCCCTGATGCTTTAATGGCAAAATGCGATATTAAATCTGCATTTCGACTGCTTCCAGTCCATCCTGAAGACTGGAGTCTTCTGGGCATCCATTTCCTTGGTAAATGGTACGTGGACAAAGCACTGCCAATGGGTTGCTCTATGTCATGTGCATTGTTTGAAACCTTTAGTACGTTTCTGCAATGGTTTTTTACTCAACGAAGTGGACATGAGTTGGTCACGCACTACTTGGATGACTTCTTTTTTGTGGGTGCAGCGAATTCATTGGACTGCCACAATGCTCTGACAACGTTTCAGTCACTAATGAATCATTTGGGTGTTCCATTGGCTCCGGAAAAGACCATGGGTCCTTGCGCGACCATGTCTTTTTTGGGAATTGAAGTTGACTCGCATTTGATGCAAGCTCGTCTCCCTATTGACAAGAAACAGAAAATGCTGGATTTGGTGGGTGTAATGTTGGGTAAGGAAAAGGTGTGGGTAAGGGAGATTCAAGTTCTGCTGGGGCACCTCAACTTTGCTTGCAGGGTGGTCAGGGCGGGCAGGACTTTCTGTAGGAGGTTGGGCAGAGCTCTGTCTGGTCATTACCTGCCACATCATCGTGTGAGGCTGTCAGCGGGGGTCAAGGAGGATTTGCGTATGTGGATTACCTTTTTACATTCTTTCAATGGTGTGCCTTTATGTCGTGAGGTGGATTGGTGGTGGGAATGCAAATATTTTCTGATGCAGCAGGCAGTGAGGGTTTTGGTCTATACTGGCAGGGAAAATAGTGTGCTCAGCAGTGGCCGGAACCTTGGAAGAATGGAGGCAGGAGTATTGCCTTCTTGGAATTGTTCCCTGTTGTGGTGGCTGTTACGTTGTGGGGTCAGCATTTGGCACACAAAAAGGTGCTTTTTCGCATTGACAATATGGCTGTGGTTCAAGTGATTAATAAACAGTCTGCTAAGGACTCCCAAATCCTAAAACTCCTTTGAGTATTTGTGTTGGGATGTCTGAAGTATGATATTTGGTTTCGGGCCCTGCATGTTCCTGGCGTGGACAATGACATTGCGGATGCTTTGTCTCGTTCACAGTGGGAGAGATTCCGTGGGCTTGCTTTGGAGGCAGACGAGGAGCCGACTCCCATGCCGGATCATCTGTGGACGGTAGGCAACACAGGGTTATTCAATTGGTTCTAGGCTCCCTAGCTCCTTCCACTAAATTGGCGTATGAGTTGGCCTGGAACGAGTTCTTGGCGTCGGGAGCCTGTGAGAGAGAGCTGGCTTGGCAAAGGTCTGAAGATGTTGTTCAGTTCATTTTGCGTCTCATGGACAGGGATTTATCCAGAGTTACAATTGCTGGCAAGCTGGCAGGTGTTTCATTCATGGGAAAGCTGTTGTGGGGATATGCCCCGTCGGCTGGGGAGTTGGGTAGGAGAATTTTGGAAGGGTGGTCCCAGGAGTGGGGCTGTGTTCGAACCCTTCGGTCCCCTTTATCGTGGCAAAAACTGTTCCATGTTATTTCTGTGCTGCCAGTTGTATGTACAGATCGAGTAGAAGCTTGTTTGTTTGCCACATTGATGGTGTGGATGTTTTTTGGTGCGTTCCGGGTGTCTGAGTTGCTGGGAAATAAAGTTTCTCTAGTTCTTCTGTGGGGGGATGTTCAGTTATCGGTTAGGTGAGTCCATGTTTGGCTCTCTCATTCGAAAACGGATCAGAGAAGAGAAGTTCTGGCAAAGGGGTTTGGTTGGAGGCTGTTTCCCCTCCGGAGACATGCCCTTTACGCTGGGCTCATTGCTGGAAGGAGCTGTCGGGTGGGGTTGTGGATCACCCGGTTTTTCGTCATATGAATGGTTCCTTGGTGTCTAACTATCAATTGCGCATGGTACTGCTATAAGCGCTGCGTCATATTGGCTTGGACGATTCTCTGTATGGTACACACTCATTTAGGATTGGGGCGGCCACTGAGGCTTTTAATAGTGGTTGGTCGAGGGAAGATATCATGGGCCTGGGGCGCTGGACTTCAAACTGCTTTCAGCGCTATGTCAGGAGTGAATCTAGAGGAGCGCAATCGTCTTCTACTATTTTGCCTGTCTGATACTGTTTTCTTTTTCAGGTTCCGTGGCTGGTCCTCGCGCTGCTTTTCTTACGGTGTGGATCGTGGGCCATTCATTCGTTAAACGGGCGCAAGTTCAAGCTCGACAAGTTATTTTGGACCATTGTTAGGTTTTAATGACCGCTTATTTAACATTGTGTGGAAGGGTAAAGGGGGCATGTTGTGGAAAGAATTGGTCCCTGCCCTCAATTCCTGGATGGTAGGTGGAGTTTGTCCTGATGTGCTGGTTCTCCATCTGGGTGAGAACGATTTGGGTTCAGTGAAGGGCGTTGTTCTACTCCGGGCAATGAAAAAAGATCTTTCTTTGATACATAAGCAGTGGTCTGGGTGTCATGTTTTATGGACAGAGTTGGTCCCCAGGAGGGTTTGGAGGAACGCTGTGAAGCCGAAGGCGGTCGATAAATCCCGTAGAAAGCTTAACTTGGAAGTTTCTCGGTTTTGTAGAGACCTGGGTTTTGGGCGTATAGTTCATAGCGACATTAATTATGATGCGGTAGAATTTTTTAGAGGCGATGGTGTTCATTTGTCCAGGATGGGGATGGATCTGTACCTCCTTGAGTTGCGCGAGGTCTTGTCTCGTTGTTTGGCGGTTCAGCATTTTGTAGGTGAATAGCGGTTGGTTTTTTGGTTTGCTGTTTTTCCTTTTCCCCCTTCCTCCCCCTGGGTTTTCCCCCGTTTTGTGCTTGTGGTTGGGGGGCAGAAAGGTGGGGTTCTTTCCCTACTCGGTCTTTCTCCCCACTGTTTTCTGGGTGGCGGTTTATTCTGTGATTGTCAGTTTTGGGCCAGGTTTGGACCCGTTAGTTGTGAAGTTGGATTTTGTTGGGGGAAGTTTTATACAGGTTGAGGTTGTGTTCAGAGAATATGGGTCGGGGATCTGGATCAGTTGGTTTGAAATTGGGGTTTGGTAATTATGATTTGGGTAATGTGATGTTATAATGTTATTTGGGTTTTGTATGGTTATTATGTGTTTGGGTATGTACGGGTGGGGGCGGGTGTGATGGAGGGTGAGGGGTGGGGGCGGGGTTTGGGGATTTGAAAATATAACAAGCAAAATTGGTTATGGTTTTAGATTGTTAGGCTGTTGCCGAGGTTGTGGTATTTGTAAATGTGCACCTGTTCCAATAAAGCGGCCTTTTTCACACTCAATTTGTGTCATGGTCTGCTCACTCTCCCCCACCCCTCCCTACCTAGGGGGGCTTGGGGGAGGGCAGCCGACCCCTGGGAGGTCTCCTCCCCCGGGCGGTTTGGGAGATCTGGGTGGGGCCTTCCTTCTAGCAGCTTCCATTTGGGCTTCTTTTGGGCTATTTTTGGTTGGATTGGGAGCCCAGCCTATAAATGGGCGGGGTTCCTTTTCTCAGGCACCATTTTGGGCTTAGGTGACCTGGTGGCCGGTTGTTTGCTTAGCTAATTTTTTGTCCCTCCCTCCCTCCCTCCCTTATTTCTGGGCTCTTACTTTTTCTTCTTTCCTTTGGGTTTAATCATTTATTTGGCGGCTGATTGTAACAGGTGGGCATAGTGTTTTTGCTTTGTTTCTTTTTGTCGCTTGGGACAGGTGGATCTGGATCAGTGGGTTTGAAATTGGGGTTTGGTAATTATGATTTGGGTAATGTGATGTTATAATGTTATTTGGGTTTTGTATGGTTATTATGTACCGGTGGGGGCAGGTGTGATGGAGGGTGAGGGGTGGGGGCGGGGTTTGGGGATTTGAAAATATAACAAACAAAATTGGTTATGGTTTTAGATTGTTAGGCTGTTGCCGAGGTTGTGGTATTTGTAAATGTGCACCTGTTCCAATAAAGCGGCCTTTTTCACACTCAATTTGTGTCATGGTCTGCTCACTCTCCCCCACCCCTCTCTCCCAATGGCCGCTATGAAGGCTTTTATGATATGATTACTCCAATTAAAAGAAACACATTCTGGACTGTGATGAAATAGGAAAATAAACTGTACATGGCATGTTTAGGGTAGTATTGATGTACTGTGGCCAAATAGGAAAATAAACGGTACAGAGCAGTTTGGGGAAATATTCGTGTGGCAAGACACACAGGCTTGTTTTAATTTATCGTCTGAGGCTGAATCTGCTGAAGTGCTGAATACCTTTACATTAGCAGCATTGATACATTTCTTCAGAATGGCTAATATTAAAAACGACTGAACAATTCACCGATGTGCTCTTTAAGATTTCATAAAATTGAATATTCTCTTCTGTTGCACTATCGTGAAGCGCAGCCGTTTCTTTTAACTTTTCAAATTAAATTCCACTGTTGTCGAAATATGACCCAGCTCGTCACGTTTACTTTTGCCACAGTATAAAATCTCTGCCATGGAGAGGGTTGATTCTTTTGTGAAGGCAGGCGTGACAGAATATTTCCTAACAAGTGATGCCTGTGAAGGCCTTTGCCAACCTCTAGCTCCCCACTATTATTTTATAGAAAACCAATTTTCTTTTATCTTGGCCCTGCAATGAAGCACGATCTCCCTAATAGCCTTAACATTATTTGCAATATGACAATTGATATTTCCAACTTCCTCTCCAATTATCCGTGAATTTCGGTTCCCCAGTGATTCCTGCTTTTTCAACCTTTTCAGGGACTGATAATTTGTACTCTTTAAAAAGGCTGTGTTTGGAAGAAAAAGGCAATTAACATTAGGGGAGATAATGTAAATGTATAGAGAATGGTTGTGTATGTTGTGCACGTCCTTAAGGCTATATTTTTTCACTGCTTTAACTTGCTTATTGCTTCAACCTATTAAATAAAACAGCACACAGTAAGCAGACAAAATTTCATATAATGCTGCCTGAAAGCCAAACATTGATTGGCTGTCCTGTCCATTAATAGAAAATGTGACTGACATTTCAGACAAGTAAATGGCTAAAAAGGACTGACCCTATCACCCAACTTCGTGATTACAATAGGCTTATGAGACAGCTATAACTCTCTTTCGGTCAGACCTCCAAATACATGTTTCCATTGTCAAACATTTACTCTGGCCGATTCTGCAGCTGGGACATTCCGGGACCAATTCACAAAGGTAAACTGAGAGGAAAGTCTAAGGGGCCTATTTACAAGGCCCTTGCGTCACTTTTGCGTCATTTTTAAAATGGGAAAAGTGACGCAAAAGTGGCGCAAGGGGCTTTTAAATCTGCCCCTAAGTTTACAACTATTGGTATTCACAAATGGCATTCACTACTCCTAAATGCCCTTTGTGAATAACGAAAGTCGTAAAGTTACACTTTCGTCTCATTTTACCTTTGTGAATCGGGCCCTCCAAGTGTACAACGTGAGGGGTGCGCAATAAGCATAATAGTTAGAGAAAAGGTTTATTCTTCGAAACTAGGCAGAGGTTAATTGTACTCTATACATGGTTCAGAATCGCTAGACTTTTGCGCACATCGACAAAATTCTAAAATGAAAACACAATAACACAAAAATACTCCTGCAAAACCGTTGGTAAAGTTAAACTATGATCGTTATCACTATCCAAACACTGCAAAATACAGAATGTTCAATTCTGTTGCCAAAATGGAGTTACTGTAGTCATGAACAGCACATGGTAGTTACTGGTGGCACATTTTTGCAGAGCTAGCACCATACAGAAACAAAGTAAAAGCTTTGGCAAAGAGCTGACGGTGCGCCGGTAATTTACAGTTTCAGAAAAGTAAGTGTACCTGCTAGATGTATGGTGGAACATTTTGGTCATTCACAGTGGCAATGTCTATGTACCTAGTGGCACTACAGGAATTCAGTCGTTGTATCCTCGCTTTACGCTGGTCAATGGCAATACATTCTCAAAATTAGAATTTAATAAGGATACCGGGGCAAATGTATGACCATTAATTTTGGTCGCAAACTGGAATTTGGCCTGTTTGAGATCGCAAAATTGGTCTTCCCCATGTACAAACCCTATTTTGTGAGTCTGGAATCTATTACCATCTCGCAAAATATGGGTTGCGACTCAATATTAGGAAGGGGCGTGCCAGGGGGGGGCCTTCCTAGTAGTGAGTCTAACTGCACTGTTTGATTGTTTTGCAAACACATTTGCGGTCGCAAAACACTTGCAGTTCACCACCTACTTAAAGTTTTAGGCCGCTCACAAAGGGATAGGGGCCCCAGGTGACTCTTTCCCCTTTGTGAATATGTGTGAAAATATTTTTCAAGAGCAGGCAGTAGTCCTATAAATGTTTCATTTTTCTTTTTTTAAATGCATCCCGTTTTCCTTTAAGGAAAACGGGCTGCATTTAAAAAAACTAAACTGCTTTATTCAAAAAGCAATCACAGACATGGTGGTTCAGCAGGGGCTGCTAGCTTTCCTAATGGGAACCCAAATAACACCTGCCTCATGACTATTAATGGGAAAGGCAGTTTGCAACCCCATTAGAAATCGCTAACAGTGTCTGTGACACTGTTGTGCATTAAATTTTGCGAGTCACAAAGTGATGCCATTTGTGAGTCGCAAAATGTAAGGGTCCTACATCTGGCCCACCACTAGCTAAATCCTCACAAACCCTATTAATATATTACAGCTTTTAACATAAATAAGGGACTGTTTGGGTTAAAGAAAGCTCAGTTTTAGGTATCCAGAATGAGGAAATCCAGAAAGTAACGAGCAAGAGCCTTAATGCTTTCAATTACAGTGACAACATTTCTGTGTTTAGAGCTACATGAGAAGTACATGATCATGTTGGTAGGAGGACTACTATCATGCATAATGAGTAGAAGAGCCAAGGCACACAAATAAGTGGGAGATGGAATAAGGGGGTTGGCTAACCGGTTCTTTTGGGTACTGTTATGGTCATCAGCGTGCCACATGATGTGGCTGGACACACGATTCCTGCCTCTGCTTACCTTGTTTATCCCTGATGATGTACTGTTAAGTGCCAAATGTTATTTCTTAAGGCACTACATTTTTATTAGGTATGACTTGCATGTACAGGTTTCTTTACCTTTTTTGATGTGAAGATTAAGACTCTTTAGCTCCAAGGATAACCTCTTGGATCACCAAGGTTTCTCAGGCTATGATCCCTTAATTTGTACATGCCCTTGTCCTTCTCCTATCTATGTTCTTTTCAAAGCTCTGTCACTAATGCTTAGCTATTTACTTGATAAAGACACAGGGGCAGATGTATCAAAATACCTATTTGCGATTGTCAAATAGCGTTTTTTTGAGAATCGCTATTTGAGAACTGCAAAATGGTATGTTTCTAAAAAATTGCAATTTTTTAGCGATTTCTTATTATTCCTTAATTGCGAATAGCAAATTGCGAATTCGCAATTATGGAATAATTTCCAATTCATGTCTATGGGCCAGGAGGCCCATAGGAATGAATGGGAAGTTATTCTCAATTTGCGATTCGCAATTTGAGAATCGCAAATTGAGAATAATTTCAAGGGTGCAATGGTGTCCTATGGACACCCTGGTGCTCCCCTGAAATTCACATGTGTGTGCATATGGCGCACATAGATGCCCTAAGGGCATGTATGTGCGCCACATGTCACCTTCACAAATGCAAAAAAGTGCATTTGTGTAAGAATTTGCAAATTACCACCAACTTAAAATTGGTGGTAATTTGTGATTTCTTAAGGAAAAATCTCTAAATTGAAATGCTTGATGCATAGCATTTAAGGAATCGCAAATTGCGATTCCTTAAATGCTTACGCAAAATTAAGCACATTTTCTGTCGCAAACGCTGCTTTTTTGCGAATCGTAGCGTTTGCGACTAAATATTCCCTTGATACATCTGCCCCACAGGCACTTAATCACAAATGATAATTATAATTTTCTATTTTTGTTCACCTAGCGCACAGCTACTGTTTATGTGGGACAGTTTACAGTCTGCATCTTACTGAGTGAAAAGTAAGTATATACACACCAGATTTGGGGGATCCCACAGGGACCCCGTCAGGTTTAAAAACATTTTGTTTTAAACTTTGCTACAAATGTGCGGGTGGATCATCAGCAAAACTAAAACATGCAGGCTCCTTCGTGTTTTTTATATGAATATATTAGGTCGGCCAAATCCCGGGGGCATGATGAAAATAGAGGAGGGGGGCAAGGGTCACCCCCTCCTAGAGTTTAATCTATCACCAGGGACCACCACCCCTCAGGGCCAGCTACAGCAATTTCCCGGTGTGCCCACCCCCAGACATTGTTGTTTGCTATGTCTTGGTGGGAGCTTTACCGATCCCGTCAAGCTATAACAAACTCTGCACTACTTCAGGTAAGCGAGAGCATGCAAAATGCTCTTTCTTACTCAAAGCTGAGCAGAGTTGCTTTTGGACAGAGGAGCTACATGTTCAGAAGTTCCCCTTACCTAAAAGCAATGGCAGCTCCAGCAGGGACCATGGGGGCCTTGAGGCCACCCCTGCGGTCCCCAACAGATGAGACTGGGTGCACTGGGTGGGACCAGGGCACTCACAGTAGTGGCCTGGACCCGGAGATGTGGTCCCTGGAGCCGAAATCGGCCAGGGAGGGTGCCGTGTGTCCCACCTCCCTTTTTAAAAATAAAAAAGGGTCATGTCCCAGGGAATGGGGTCCCTCGTACTCAAAAATGCTGTGGAGTGGAGTTGCACAACACCCTCCCTTTATTAAAAAAAGAAAGGCCTGGCCCTGGGGTCAAAATTGGCCCAAGGATGGGGCTACACAGCCTCTTACCTAAAAAAGAAAATACATTTAAAGAAAGGCCTGCAACTCGCTAGAGATCCACCACCTTTCTCCACCACTTGGCAAACACTCCTTCCGGCACATTGCTGGTTGGAGGAAGACGTCCCCTTCCCTCCAGAGGGTTAATGTTGACAAACAATCCCACCCCTCCCCCTGTGGGAGTTACAGGAGGTAACAAGAGGGGTATTTGGCCCTGGGGGCCAACTACCCAACCTGTTACCTCCAGTAGGTCCACACAGCGAGATTGCTAAGAGATCTTCTTAAGCCATGCCCCCTTTTTCCACCACAATGTAAACCCAGCTCCTGGTGCACTACTTGTTGAGGGAAGAAGTTAACTGTACTCCTGAGTGACCTTGAGGCGAAGAAGACCTCATGGTATCCTATAAGTCCTAAACAGCCAGATTCCTGAAAGCTGGTCAGAGACACCCTTTCTCCACTACTCTGCAAACGGGAAGACTGTTTAAAACAACTGAAAAATCCACAGAAAAATCCAAGGTTTACAGGGACATTATAGTTAGGAATTGTCTTTTAAAAAACCGTAGAAATTACCTGAAAAAACAAAGGCTAGAGGGACATTATAGTTAGCAAACAGATTAAAGAAAAACCTTAGAAATTCACTGAAAAAAACAAAAGTTACAGGGACGTTGTAGTTAGGCTCAGCTTTCACTCGGACAAAACCAGTGAAGTTCGGAAGTTATAGTTAGTGAGCTAAATATAACCCCTCCCCAGCAATGCACTGCTTATGACCTCACATATTACATCACTCATGACATGGTTAGTGACATCACTGATGACATCTCAAATTTTTATATGTAATTCAATTAATAAAACAAAGTTAAAGCTTAGTTTAATTAGGAAAACCTATTTTCCCAATGCAAAGTAAGTTCAAATGACACACACTTTAAAAAGTCTAAAGTTATAGTTATAACTTTTTTTTAAAATGTATCCACCACCTTCAAATAATTATAAGTAGTGGACCTTGTTACATACTCTTTTCAGCTCACTAAACAGACAACACTAACTATAACTCAACATTATACCTGAACTGTGTTCTGGCATATAATTTCAATAGAGAAGTTATACGGCTTGTTATGAATGCTATGATTTCACATGCTATAATTTATGTAGTATGCAAGGATATAAACAGTGCATGAATAAAGGCATGAGTTATAGTTAATGTAGTATGATGAGTGAGGTGTAAGACTTTGTTTGGAGGTGCAAGACTTATAGTAATTTGAAGGTGATGCATACATTTTAAATTGAAATTTCAAGCTTACCCTTCTTAACTGCAGTACCCCCAAAAGCATCAAATCTGCACCATAATGTATAATCTTGCCAAATTTCATGTAAAGCCATTTAGCTGTTTTTGCGCTACATCAAATACAATAGTCCATGGAAAATGCATTGGTGGAAAAACCCGTTTTGGGACCCCCTTTTATCTTTGCACCCAATTCACCACAAACATTTATATCATCTAAAATTGTAGAAAATTCAATAGGTCTGGAAAGGTTTTTGGTGATTGGTCAAAAGGATGGAAAGTTATTAGAGCGCTAATATCTTTGTCTATAACTTCTAAGTGGCAATCAGATTTAATGTAATTTCTTTATTTTTATATATTGTATTTGTTTATTGGTTTACAAAACCATGTAACCATAAATGTATATTTTAGTTGATCATGAAGTAATTCTGAAACTTTAAACATGCAGGCCAGTTTATGTTTTGGGCTCCCTTGCTACTTTTAGTAGGATTGTGTTGCATATGAAGCCCATAGTGAATGAAAGCCAATCATTTTTATAATAAAAATGAGGGTTATTTTTTTTTCCTAAGCTCCAAATATCATGTCCTTTATATAGTAGTGTGTAGCTACCTGCTATGTCGCTTTTCTATTCTTGTTTTTCAGGAGTACGTAAGGAAGATGGTTTTTGTTTGGTTTGTTGGGTACAGTTCTGTTTTGTTAACCTGAGAGCATGCAAAGGAAATTTATGTTGTTTACAAAGTAGCTATTAGCTATGTATTTGCTTATATATTTTTATTAGCATGTGATCATAAATGGGTCCTTCAGCAGTTCATGTAGTCAATCTGAATCATTACATATGAAGTCTAGCGTATTCTTTGGGCGTCCTTGCTACTTTTAGTAGAATTGTGCTACACAGGAAGGCTATAGTAAATGAAAGACAATCATTGTTATCATCAATGCCAACATTTTAGAAGAGGAAAGTGAGGGATTTAAAAAAAATAATATTGGGAGAATGTATTTTTCCAATTGACTTCTATTAAAGCAGAGGCAATTTCAGGTGGGAGACACCAAAAATAAAGCTATGAATTGGGTCTTTTGGGATGTATGTTAGAATAGATATTGTTTATGCTTACGCGGCTCTTCATGGAAGTAAGCATTCGCTGCGCCAATTTCTATTTGGGTGCCATTTTAGGCTGTTTGAAACTAATCTAGTTCAATTCTGAGAAATGCTCCTCTCTGGGTTTGTTTCTTCACTTGACTTTTCTTTCAGTGATGAGCTCTGCTCTGCCACCCGCCTCTGCCCCCTAATAAAAAATATGTACTAATTAATTTAAAAAGAAGTAAAGCACACTTTCCTGTACTGAGGGGTCCGTGGGATACTGTCCTCCTCCTCGCCGTCTCTCTCGTACATCTTGCGAGATCAGCGCATGTACGTGATCACATGCGCAGTTCTGGCAAGATGTATGTTTGACATAGGGGAGAGACGGCGGGGAGGAGGAGGGTACCACAGTACAGGTAAGTACTCGGTGACTGATAAGATCAAAATGTCGCAGGATAGAGGGGGTTCCATGATTCTAGTGCTGTTGGACCTGTCTGCGGCCTTCGATATCGTGTCCCATGACATCCTTCTCAGCCGTCTGCAGGGAGTGGGGATAGGAGGCCTAGTACTATCCTGGCTGGAGAGTTTCCTTTCCGGGAGATCTCAATCTATCAGCCTTGGCCCCTATAGTTGAATCTCGAGGGTGCTCACGAAAGGGGTGCCACAGGGCTCCTGCCTTAGCCCCACATTGTTTAATGTTTATGTGGCCCCCCTTGCTGAGATTGTACGAAAATATGGGTTCACACCTGTCTCCTACGCTGACGACACCCAGCTTCTCTACCCTTTCAGCTCCCTTGACCATAAAGTCAAGGAAAACTTTGCTGAGGGTATGAGGGCAGTGTCACATTGGATGGCTGCTAATTGCCTCCAATGCAACGTCACAAAAACAGAGATCATGCTCTTCGGCAAAGCAAATCTTCTGTGGTCTCCTGATTGGTGGCCGCTGGACCTAGGTCCAGTTCCAACGTCAAAGCCACATGTTAAAAACTTAGGGGTAAAAATTGATCAAAACCTAACCCTCAAGGAGCACACTAACCATATCGTAGGATTGTGCTTTCACACCATCGGCCTCTTAAGACGAGTCTTCCCGTACCTTCCTGATACCTACAGGAAGACCCTCGTACAGGCCCTGGTTACTAGCCGCCTAGACTACTGCAACGCCCTGTTGACACTTGCCAATGCAGATGCGGTGGGACGTTTGCAGGTAGTCCAGAATACGGCGGCTAGACTGGTCATGAGTGCACCACCCAGGACTCCATCCAAGCCTCTGTTGGAAGAGCTGCATTGGCTCCCTGTACGGCAGCGAATCAGTTTTAAAATATGTTGCACGGTTCACAAAATCCTATATGGAGATAGTCCCAAATATCTCTCCCAATCACTGGAGCTATATAAACCCTGTCGGTCACTTCGCTCTTGCAACCAAGCCCTCCTGAAACCACCTGTCACAAAAAAATCTAGACAGGGAGATCGAGCATTCTCTTCAATTGGCCCACTCTATGGAACAAACTTCCCACTGATTTAAGACTGTCCACTAACCACCTGTCTTTCAGGAAATCCTTAAAAACTCTACTGTTCCGAGAAGCATTCCCACCGCAATAATCACCTACATTGTAGCTGCAAATGTAATGCCTAGCCTTGGAAGAGCAAAGCGCGGAGATACCCTTACGGGATTGATTCCTGCGCGATATAAGAATCTAAATAAATAAATAAATAAATAAGTGTGTTTATTTCATTTTAAATTAATTTGTAAATATTGTTATTAGGGGGTGGAGGTGGGGAGTCTATTTAGCAGGGGGGCGGGCTAACTTCGCTGTGGAGTTGGAGTTTTGCCCTATACTCTGCGCTCCGAGCGGAGCACAGAGAAGGCAAATCTCTGCACACTCTGCTGGCAGAGCAGAGTTCTCTTACCGCCCTTAGTAATGAGCACACTGTTTATGTTAGCACATAGCTTTCTCACTAGATAGAGGCCCTCTCCTCCTTGTCTGGTGGTGGGCTCCGGATGGAATAACCTTTGACTATGTTACTTTGTGTAAGATATGAGTGCTGAAACCGTTTTTTATGTATTTTGCCGTTTAATTTCACCTGCTTGGAAAATTCCACTTTGGGCGTGCTTTTGCACATTTACGAAACTTACATAATGTATATTTATGCTTGCCAATTTTAGTTCTCCCTGCATCTCTCCTAGTGACTGGGCAGATGGGGCTACGCTCTGAATGTATATGAATAAACAGCTTATGTTTGTATTCTCTACTGTCTGACCGACTCTTCATTTAGCACAGAAGGCTAAGAGGTGGTCATTAATGACCCGGGTGGCCCTAAACATGTTACTTCCTTCAGTTGGTGACCAAAAATGGACTCCTTTGGTTGATTAATCCATCCTCTTTCTGAAGATGGGGGGGAGGCTGGGGACATCATCGGGTCAGAGTGAAGGCTCACGGATACATGCAAGAAGAGTTTCTGTTACTCGCAGCTGCTCGTTCTGCAGGACAGTGCCTCACCCAGTGGTCAGCCTGACTGGAGTCCTGAACGTTGAAACCCTTGGATCTGACACGGTGGTCTGAAAAGTCAGCATTGGAGAACCAGTTTGCTTGTGCTATTGATATCAGGGGAGTTTATTTTGATTTTATGTGGATATTGCACTTTTTCGGTTTGAGTTTGGTACGGTCCAAGGACTATCTCGATAAAAATATGTCCAAATACTTTGCCAGGTAAAACTAATGATTTTGTTTTTCTTTAGAAATGCCTGGCGTAATCAAACGTTGGAATTTGTGTTGTTGTTGTTCTGCAGATGCTCGATTAAAAAAAGCTCAACATGGGCCTCCTGAGGGCAGCCCTAATTTTGATATATATGTGAAATATGATCTTGGCCTTTTATATTTAGTACATTATGGCACAAATGTACAAGGGAAAATGCCGTGTTGCAGTGGTCTTTGACGGGCACCTTTGATGAACAAAAGATTTGTTTTATACAGGAACAGGTATTTAAGAGACGAAGTAGACAGTCAATCTTTGACTCCCCCCGGACTTTGCAGAAGGAGGCCAGACAGAGGTGGTTAAAGATGGAGAGGGACACACAGGAAGGGAAAATGCAAACATTGACTCGGAAAGCTATTGCATATGATAGAGAAAAGCAGGAGTCAGAAATTGAATGCGAAGATAGGAGATTTAAGCTGCATAATGACAAGTCTTATTTGGCCAAAGAAGGAAAATTATACATTTATAGAGGAGTTTTTAGATACTCAACCCTTGCCTCCTTGTGCCTCACAGAAGATGTATACCACTGTTCTTTTATAGTCACAGCAGCCTGTTTCTTCTGCTTCGGCTGTTCCCGTATCTACGGCTGTTACTTCGACCCCGCTCCTTCTTCGTCCTCGCCATGTTTGGTGATTGTGACCTCTAGTATCTCTACTGGTCCATCTCCTGTGCCCTTTGTTCTTTCTCCTCCGGTGCAAACATTAGACACAGTTATACCTACTACCTCTGTTGCTTCTCATCCCATGGTTATTCCTCCTCCAATATTTTTGGATGCTGCAACGCCAGTACGAGGGGTTGGGGACAGGTATTGGGCAAGATTTAGGGTGCGAGTGGGTCCATTTGTGCGCTCTGGAGTAGGTGAGGATGAGAAGGATGTGTTAGCAAGACAGGCTATGAAGTGGCCTAGTATTCTGGACTATTGTATTGAGGACATTTGGCAAACTATGCATGACTTTGAGCCTTTTCAACAGCAGCACGTATTCCAACGTATGTTCGCTACGTTGATTAACCTTTGTTGCACACACATTGAAACGGAGGCCCCACAAGTGTTATTTGATATTAAGGACCGTGCCTATGTAGCCGATTTAGCCCCTGGTCAGGTGCTTGCAAATATTGCCACTATCGTTTCTATTGAGTTTGATTGTATGATGAGAGTCTCACCAAAATTACTAATTTCCCTATGCGTGAGGTTCATCCAATATATCATCCAGAAATACCTGAGTTAATGGCTCAGCGCTATAATGTCACTAGACCAGCTGCAGCGGCCTGTTTTCAGGAGCAGTAGGTTTATACTCTGTGGAAAAGAAGTGAGGTTTTAGCCCTTAAGGTTACGCTTCCAGATCCTAGGAAAAATCCTATAGCTATTATAATTAATTAATAGAGGCTGCCTCTTCTACTGTAATGACTCTTGCTGATATTTAAGTGTTTTGGTCTTCTTGTTCTGGTTGATATTTGGAGACAGGTCCATACTCAAGCTCATGTTGCAGAATTGGGTGGTACATGGGATGTAATTAAAGGTTGGGATCAGTAGCCCCACACATAGATACTTGCTTTGCCTGGTCGTATCATGACGTACATTCACACACTTATTCCACTTAAGAAGGTAAGCTGGGACAGATTGACAGCTCGGTTTGAAGACACATTTTTTGAATTGTAGTAGGCGGGATATATGAACTGAGGGGGGAATTTGAATGTTTGTTGAAAGGTTTGTTACTAATCTTCTTTCTAAAATATTGACTTGTTTGCAGGCATCCGAGAGTACTGGGTCTACATCATCGCCTTCGGTATTTTGAAAATGGCCAAATATTATGAACACCAAGAACAGGAGGAAAAGGATCAAACTGATAAGAAACATAAGGATCTAAAGACAAAGGTTTGGTCGCAGCAGGCATTTAGGGGAAATAACAGAGGACCAGGAGGTCCTTCTCGACAACTGCTGCATACTCTGCAGTCTTCAACGACACCTTTGGGGCAGAATCAGTGAGCGTATTGAAAGGAGGAAGGACATTGGTGTAGCCAGTGACATGCTGTTACAGAAGGTTGCATACCCCAGAGTGTGAGATTCTGGTGGTAGATGTTGTGGGACCGATAGAAATCAGACTGCTGCGACTTCTGTGTGCCGTTCTGATAATAATTATTTTGATGACCCAAGAGATGGGCAATATTATCATGATGATTATGACATGGATGATGTGACAGGTATGTCTTATAGTTAGGACAGCTAGGGACAGAGTGAGGGACCTGTTCAGCTACCTGTAGATCAGTGTGGTCCTTATGTCACAGCAGATTTGCAAGGCTCGACTAAGAAATGTCTGGTGGAGACAGAAGTGACAAAGAGTTCTGTTTCTCAACATATGGTCCCCATGGTGGCTCTGTCTAGGCATAATAATGTTTTGGTCGGTTTTTCAAGTGTACCGGTTAAAAACCCCATTTTCCGACCCCTTGCATTGACTGTTGGTCCTTTCACTGTAGAATCTCTGTTTTTGTTAACATCTAACTGTGGTGAAAATGTCATGGATTTAGACATGTTGAAGAAATTGCATGCTATTATCTATTACTCCCCTGCAGGTGTTTATATTACAATGGGTCCAGATGTGCGTACTAGGCAGTGTTTTCTCAGGATGCGCCCCTTCCAGGAGAATTTGCTCAGGTACCTCCCACCCTATGGGCTACAGGTGATACAGATGTGGGTCTGCTGCATATACCACCAGTTTCCATACAAGTTAAAGATAATGCTGTTCTAGCGCGCATTCCTCATTATAAGATACAGCAGGCAGGCAAACTGGTTCTTCTTTAGATTATTCAAGATTTGATACGAAAGGGAGTAGTTGAGGAAATCTCTGCCAATATTTGTATTAGTCCTATTCTTCCGGTCCTTAGGAGGAAACCTCCTGGTTCCCCTGATGCTCTTGATGATTTTTATCGTTTTGTAATTGATTTGCAAGAGGTTAATATAATTGTGGTTCCGCAATTTCCGGTGGATCCTTATATCACATGCTTTTAACGATGATTCCATCCACTGCTAAGTTCTTTTCTGTCAATAATCTGAAAAATTCATTTTTTAGTATTCCTATCCACATAGACAGTAGGTCTGAAGAAGCTTTAGATTCTGTTGTGCTCCTCAGGGCAATACGAGGAGTACTAGTATTTATAGTCAAGCATTGAAAAGTCAGTTGGATTCACTATCATTTTCTGGTGATGTATTGGTGCAATATGTCAATGTATCAAACAACAAAGTCTGTGGGTCTATCAGGCTCTCGGAGAGAAGATCAAGAGCATAGACAGTACTAGTGAATTACTCCTACCTCCACATGGAGGGAGTCCTATTTAAGAGGACAGAATCCCATCACCCACCGAAGTGGCATGCTTCATCATCTGGGATCTCCTGTTGCTTGCAAATCCTAGTGCAACCAAGGGCTACAGCCCCCTCACTGTGAGGGAGGAGCTCAGGGATGTTTTGGTAGATCAGATTGTTGGATCTTCTAAAATCCGTTTAGATGTAGAGCAATTGCAGTGCAAAGAATAATGTCAAAAAAGTGAGGTTAAATTGGCTACCATGAGAGAAAAGACATTTTAGTATTTAACTCCTAGTGTCAATGTTAAAAGACATCAATGCAAGCATGATCTGAAAAAATTGTCAAGCACGCAGTTCTAAACAAAGGGTCTACATGTTTCAGTCATGATGATCAATCTTTGATCGCGGTCTTCTTCAGGACCTAGATGACAAGTACTATGGGATAGAAATATTAGTGTCAATAAAACGATACAGCATACAAACACCTGTGATATCCTTTTAAAAAACAACTACAGGATGTTTTGTGTCACCTAGGAAAGAAAAACATGGTGATAAGACTAGACCATGATAGAAAGTAGGAGAAACATATTTAAATATTTATACTGTACTTTGTTCTCTAAGTCATGGAACAAATTGCTTATTATTATTCCAAAGATGTAACTAGTGCAATTATCACTGGAAAGATAAATGAATAATATTCCTTACCCTAATTTCACGGATGGATACCTCACCTCACCTGGCAGCAGTTCAGGACATGAGGCCTGCTCTATTGAAAAGATAAAGCTGATTATAGATACTGCCAGTGTACCACAAAACAGTTTTCCATGCATTTTATGTCAACTTTAAAAATACATTCCTAACAAAACCGTGTGGAACCAGACTGTAATGTGCAATATAATATTATCTTGTTATCATTTTGTCAAGAGCCATGAATTACCATTGACAATAAGGAGCAACCGCACCATTACATGCAATGTTCAAATGGTGCATAAAAGGAAATTCACTGTTGATCTATAATCAGTGCCTATGAGCAAGATTATGAAAGTTCCTATAACAGTTATTTCTAATATGTAATAGCAATATACTTTACTCTCTTTTGATGGATGGTACGTGGTTATGAAAACACATTGTTTATTGAGGATCTGAAAGTGTGAACAAATTTACTAAGAAAAAGTTACTATAAATACCCTATTCTTATGTATGATCGCACAGGGAATAAGTGTCTAGTAAATGGAGACGTTATACTGAAGCAAGAAATACACTATACAAGGCGCATTACAGGAAATGCAAAGTCCAACAAGCATTCAGAGTTAAAAACGACACAAGGGCGTTGTCATTGAAGGCGCCTCTTTCACCTCTCTGTCTGTACCCCGGACCTTTCTTCTGGCTGCTATCAAAGGTAACTGACAAGAGGGAGCGCGCCTTTTATACGTTGCACAGTGCTATATTTGTGCTCAGCTGTTCCTCATTATTCTTCAGTCTTGTTGCGCCTTTAGTGCATCAGCATCACAAAGGACTACATAATGTAATATGGATCATGGGGGCTGTAGTTCCACTTCAATTAGGCAATCGGCTCGACTCGTACTTGATACAGACCTCACAGTTATGATACACCATGCTGTGTGGATACACTTTTGAATACGACAAAGTCACAGCACCTTACCAGTGTATGTCCTACTGGCTATAAATTGACATTGTTTGCTAAACACATTACGATCAAGGGATGGGCCACTCCGAATCCAGCCGCATTACTACCCCTCCCTTCTGAGAATGATGCAGTCGACAAACATGACTGTATTTTACGGACAGAGGAAGAGATGAAAGGATGGGTAGACCTGACTTATGTTGCCTTATCTGACACTCAATGAAAACTATATGTCGATGGCTCTTGCTTTCAGTTACCAGATGACACCACCACTGCAGCTTATGCATTCACAACATTGCGGACGGTGTTAGAGACATCACAAATTCCCTATCAGTTGGCTCAAGCTGCTAAGCTTGCTGCCCTTAGTTGAGTTTTTTAATTGAGTGAACGGTTGGTTGTCAATATTTATACTGACAGCCAGTACACATTCAGGGTCGTGTATAACCTTCGGCGGCTTTGGGCAGAGAGAGGGTTTCTTACCTCCCATGGTACCAAGATTCACTATGGGCACCTTATATTGTGGCTTTTGTCTGCTTCTACGCTCCTCAAGAAATTGGCAATAATTAAGAGCAGCGCCCATAGAAAAGTTACAGATGATGTGGGTAGCTGCAATGCTTCTGCAGATCAGGTAGCTAAGGAAACGACCCAAAGTAAATTGCAGGTCTCGCTAGGTGGGTTCCTGAGGTTGCTATGTCTGAAAATACCCTTGAGAGTGTAAAGGAAATTCAAAGCAAAGCCACGATAGAGGAATTGGCAAAATGGCAGGAGAGTACAACACACTTGATTGAGGAAGGGTGTTGGATTGATAATTTGGGGCAACAGAAATGGATGTTGTCAGATGCATATGTTCTGCTTGTAGTTACTATGGCACATGGGCCAGCTCATATTAACGCAAAAGGAATTTGTAAATTGTTGGCCCCTGTGTGTCATAAGGGTAACATCTCCAAGACAACTGTGCATTTGGTGAAATACTGCATGGTCTGTATTATGCATAATCCAGGGAAGGGTACCCCTACACCACCTAGTAATTTTGCACCACCCACTTTTCCTTTCAAACCCATTCAAATGGACTACATTGAGTTACAGAGATGCAATAATCTAAAGTACATTTTGGTGGTTGTATGCGCGTTCAGTCAATGAGTTGAGGCCTACCCCACTAAAGATAATTCTTCCATTACGACTGCGAAAGTACTTCTTAAAGAGTACTTTCCTCATTTTGGCTTGCCCCAAGTTATCTGGAGTGACAACGGAAGTCATTTTAATGGGAAAGTGATTACATTGATTTGTGAAGGGTTGAACATTAAGCCAAAATTTTATGCTGCCACCCCCATTCAGCTGGCCTTGTTGAGAAGTACAATGGTACTCTCAAACTGAAAGTAGGCAAAAATCCAAGAGGCAATGGGGTTAAAATGGCTAGATGCTCTACCTTTATCTCTTTTGTCTACAAGAACCACAGCTCATTCTAGAACAGTGTAGGAAATGTGTAGGGCATCTCACGTCCTCCTAAATATTCTGATATTGAGTATCCTATGTTGCTTGATTATCTTGTCTAGTTAACAGAAAGCTTACATTATATTAACCAACAGGTGCGGGAGTCCCTACATTGTGTACCAGACCTGTGCCTGGAGATTTTATTCTCATCCGAAACTTCCAGCGGAAAAAAAGTTTGGAGATGTGCTGGACGGGTCCTGAGCAGGTTCTTTTGGTGACACGGATAGCTGTAAAGGTTGCGGGCCAAAAGAACTGGTTCCACACTATTCACTGCCAGAGGATTCCCTTGCCTTTACGATATGACCAGTGTGTTGTTGTAACTTATCCCTTGGTTCCTCCCACTCCTTCCTGTTCCCCCCTTGCCTCCTTCCCACTTGGTATGGCCTGTGCTCTCACCTGAAGGCAGCAGTAGAATGTTGAGGTAGTTATGATCCTGCCAAGCTGGGAGCACCTATGTTGAATTGAACTTAATAAACGTTCTGGAAACTTACAACGTGTGGACCTCATTACTACACTTTTGGCGACGGAGGAAACGGAGCTGAGCCAGGGTCAGTGAGGTGTCTCTCCCCTGGAAGAGTTTGAGCTTGGACGAGGAAAATAAAAATAAAGAGGAGGTGATTTGATGACTTACCCGTTTGAAGAGCCAGTCATATCCTGATTTGAAAGGAGGCTGGTCGCAATTTGAACGGTGATAAGCATGGCACACCGGTGAACCAACCACGGGTGGAATTGTTGACATGAAGTGCCAAGGTGTATGACGGCAGTGGCAAGAGTGAGTTTAACGTACTCCATGGATTTTTGAATTGAGGTGCAGTGAATCCCAAGCAAGAAATGATATGAGAAGGAGTCGGTAATAATTTTCACTTGGACTGGGAAAGGGTTAAAGGCAAAAGTAAAATCAGATTTAACCTTTGGCGTTCCCGTGAAATTGTTATGGTGCAGGAAAGCAAGACTCAAGTCGGAGAACAAGGGGATCTGCGCAAGTCAATGAGGTGAACCTTTGAAGGTGTCTGAGGAGAAGTGAGCGGAGCAGGGAATGATGTCAAATCTCTGACACCGCATTGGAAACTGACCCGAGGCAGTGCGTCAAGCGATTGAAGCATGAGTGAGTGACGGCATTGGGAAGTGGGTATCTCTGAACACAAAGTATTTTCGGATAGCGAGTAAAGAACAGCCTCTGTGAATTTGGGCATATTCATTGATGTAATTCAGATGATAATTTCCCGAAGGCTGGACCCAATTTGGATAACACAGAATCAGTGCAAGTGCATGTGGGGAGCCTTTGAAACCGTGAGAGGAGATGGGAGCGGGACAGGGTGTGCAGTAAACCCCTGCTACCGCGTTTGAAACTGAACTGAAGCAGCGTGCTTGAGCTGCGTGAGGAGATTTGAGCGGAACAGGGAGTGCAGTAAACCCCTGGTACAGCGTTTGAAATTGATCTGAGGCAACGCGTCAAGTGTGTGATGCGTAATCTCCTTAGAACTTTAACTTAAGGTTGACAAGGATTTTGAATATACAAGCGACATGAAGTGTATGATAGCCACTTTCTAGTGAAAATAAGGAAAAGCGTGTGTCGAATTAAACTGCGAAAATTAATAAGAAGACCCGTAATCAGCTCACACGGGTATCTGCGCAACGCAGTTTGAGTAAACTCCATAAGCTGAGAGGGGAAGCAGGAGGCGGAGCAGGAAACAAGATCTTCTCCTCAGAACATCGTCGTCCTGAAGGAACTAACGTTTTTACGTAGAGCATCAAGGGGGGCCATCTTGAGTGTGAAAGACACGTTGTGAAGAAACCCTGTTACAGGATCAAAACGTAAAGAAATATATAATCTTAAAGTGGTAGAAGAAAGAAAAAAAAAAAAATAATAACAGTCATTTATCGGAACTTGAACCACGAATTATAGTATGAAAGGCACTTCTAAACGAGTTGGTATTTTGTACTCAGTGAATGAGGTAGTTCGGAACGTTCCTACGGGGCACATCACGCACAGAGTGGCACACAACAATAATCTTCGGAGCTTTAATAGCTGGCAGAGCACAAAGATTGTATCCTTTAAAGTAAAATTCTAGGGAGAGTGTAAACTTTGTTGTGTGAGGAACACATACAAACAGAAAGAAGTAATTTGTATTCGTGAATATAAGGGGGAAATTTGTGAGAAATTTACATTAGTAAAAGCACAATGTGTAATTTACCGCCACCTGATCCAATAATGAAAGAAGAGGGAACAAGTATCGTTGATTGGGAAGAGAGGAAGGATTGTTATAAAAAACGTTTATCCATTTTTGACGAGAAGGAAGAACCACTGAAATTAGAAAAAAAGGCGGAAATATTATTACACAGTTTTGGAGCTGGTGGATGGAAAGTGTATAATAACAGAGAAAAGAGAAACATTAAGGGAACAGAAGAAATGTATGGGAAAATGTCTTGCATGTTTTAGATGAACACTATAAGCAAGTAGGGAGTGCCAATCTACTAGTGAACAAAATATACAGAGAAGAGGGAGATAACGAAATGGTGATGAACAAAAGTGAAGCTAAACAGGTGTATACCATCATTATAGGTGGAGCATTTAAGGGCTTTATCGCTGACTCAGGGTCACATAGTACTGTAGTAGACAAAAACATATGGAAGAGTGAATTGTCAAAAACACTAGGAAATGAATTAGAAGAAGAAGAAACGGGTGAATACATTATCTTGAGTGGAGGAGGTGAGATGCAATGGTGTTACGTGAAGAGAAGTACTAAGATTTATAATTCGGAAGAAGAGTTTGCTGTACTGGAAGGGGAGGAACGAAGGAAATTAAGAACAATGCAAAATCCCAAATGTTCTGAGCCCAGGAGAGGGCTGGCTGTAAACGACAGTAGTCTATTTACCAGGCTGGAGATGTTGAGGGTGAAAACGCCTCCATCTATGGACAATGAAGCAGGGACAAAAGGGGTTTGGAGGTATAAGGAAATAAAAGAAGCAGCTATTGTCAAATTTGAAAGAAAACAGAATACGTCATTGGGAAAGGATGTTGAAGACAATATAAGCAAAAATTTAGGGAAAATAATCAGTGAACATTATGTTCTGGAAGTACAAGAATTTGTCTATGAGGAAACGTGTGTGGTTACACAATCCACGATGGTAGAGGAGGAGCTTTGCAAGCCTACCCGAATAAAAGATGAGAAAGCTTGGAGCTTAACGGCACTGGTCAAATCCAAACCTAGGTCAAGTGAGAAATATGTTGATGACATGTACCTGGAAGGAGTAGTTGGTCAGAGTATGATCAAGTCTAAGAATAACAAGCAAGGAGAGTACTGGGATTGGTTATATAGCGTAGAGTCTGAGAAGGAAAGTGAAGATTCACTCAAAGACTTACCAGGTCAGCACTCTAAAGGTCCGGGAGGAAGGTACAGGATGCTTATAGAAGGCTGGAAAGAATATGTGTTAGGGTACACAGGAGACACAGCCACTTTCTCAAGTGGAACCCATTTGACGAAGTCAGGGGAAAGTCTAGTACCTGAGGAGGCATGTACAGAAGGAGGTACGAGTGGCTCAGGCACAGAGTGCCACAAGAGAAATTATGCTGGGCCCAATACTTATGAGGTCGATGAGAAGGAAACTGGTCGTATGAGCAGGGTTAGAAGCAGTGTAACATGGTCCAGGAAATTTTCGAAGAAAAAGGATCCTAAGGCGGTTGTCACTCTCCAGGATGGTGATGAGGTACGAGAGATTGAGGACTAGAGCTCGTCTGCAGAGAAATTGTTTGGGCTGTATGGCTCTTGAGCAGTTAATGGAAGAGTACTAAAAGGCACAAGTACCCACACTAAACCTCACCATGAAGTATACATGGGAGTGTCTTGTTGCCTATAGGAACTGTGGGGGGAGCAAAGTTCCGGTTTCCAACAGCCCCAATCGTATATTATTGGTAAGTCCATTCATCCATTTCGAGGAAGAGACAGAGCGGGGCCATGGCCCACACGGAACAAACAAACTTGGTTCACAGCAACACCACAGGAGAAGGTGGAAGTGGTTATAGCCACACGGATGTGGTTTAGCTAAACGCAGAAAATGACTCTGAGGATTGTAATCTTTTCTGTGACAACTTGGTCATTTCAAGAACAGACTTATGTGACAAATGGGAAGTGACCTCTTACCCTTGTCTTCATAATTTCCTGGAGGACAGACACTTGTATTACTAGGAGCATGTTGTCTAACAGTTACTTGTTAAGAATTAAGGGGTGGTCGGGAAAGTCGGGAAGCTGGGGTGTCTAGACCTGGCATTACCCATTCCCATTTGATATAACCAGGAGGGTGAAGGGGTTTTAGAGTCACTTTACGGTTGGTAGAAAAGGGGGGCAGAGAAGAGAGAGTCCCAGGAACCAACCACCCGCCACTGGATTATACCACCCCGTCCTGGCGTAGATAGTTTAACATGTATTAAGGGGCTCCCTGCCAGCTTTGGTGGAGGCCATGGGCTTATCCTATCAGGTCAACCCAGGCGCTGAACCTGGGCTAGGGTCTTCTGTGCAGGACCCACTGTTGTGCTTCTTTGTGCATATGTTGTTATCACCCTCTCCTGTGTTCACCTGTCTTCTCCTCTCTTACCTTATCTCTCTCTCTTCTCCGCTCTTTCCTTTCCTCCACCCCGCTCCCACCCATAGTTGTCTCCTGCCTTCTTCCCCACCCCTCCGTGGTCTCCCTAGGGAGGATGATGTGTTGTAACTTATCCCTTGGTTCCTCCCACTCCTTCCTGTTCCCCCCTTGCCTCCTTCCCACTTGGTATGGCCTGTGCTCTCACCTGAAGGCAGCAGTAGAATGTTGAGGTGGTTATGATCCTGCCAAGCTGGGAGCACCTATGTTGAATTGAACTTAATAAACGTTCTTGAAACTTACAACGTGTGAACCTCATTACTACATGTGTCAAGGAGGGCGTTGGTGACAAGGAGTTTGAACAGGTGCCCAGGTTTGTTCCTTTCAGTGATGCCCAGCTGATCTGGACCCAGACAGATAATAAGAATGCTGATGTTTTGAATGAGGCTGATCCCCCAGAAATTCGAGCTATTCAGGAGCATTTGTTTATTGATCACATGGTGCCAGGGGCTACCTGGTAAAATGTGTGCCCTCGGCTGTGGGATACTGAGTCCAAGGAGAAGAAAGATTAGGGATGGACTGCGCAAGACAGGTAGAACTGATCATAGTACCAACGGAATTAACTGAAATGAACAGAGAATTTTGTACTCACTTTGCCTTTATCTTCTGAACATTAGCTAGGGTAAGCAGAAGTATAACTTGCAGGTATACCATCTTTATCAACGTGGGATAGCTTAAAAGAGCTTAAGACAGAGCAGGCGCCTCCGCCGGTGCTCAAGAGCGCCAACTTATTGATGGATGATAGGAGCCTGTACCAGTGAAGCTCTGACTTACACTGGGATCTTGTATAATTCCTTTGCATCTTTGCCTCTTTGGAATCCATTATGCATCCCTTTGGCAGAAAGGTTGCGGAGGAAGAGTAACTAATAGTTCCTGTTGCACAGCGTGATATGATGTGGACACAGAAAAACAAAAGGATATGTGTTGTTCTTTTGGTTTTACTGATATTAATATTGTGTGAGGTGTCATGGGTTTTGAAAAATGATCAAAGTGCACCTTCACGCAGCAAGGGTAAGGTTATCTCCCCGAAGAGAAAGAAAAGAATAGCCCAGAGTAATGTATTCTTGGAGAAACGTAAGAGGTTCTTTGGGGAAGAGACAGTTTGTAACCCCACCCAATCTGTCACTGGTCTGTCTACTGCATATCCATTGTCACTTTTAAACTATACTTACACTCGGCCACCCCAAAGAAATGAAAGGAGTATTAGGTTTTAGTTATCCGGGACAATGTATATACCATACAAAGCCATTGGAAATGGGTTACCCAGGTTGTGATAACAATACATATTGCGACAATTTCTATATGGAAAAACAGAATGTTACATTGGTGGTTGGCATTACAGGAACTTGATAGTTGCCTGAGAGGCTGGATATTATCCCGCTTGTTGCCCTATTGTGAATAGCACTGTATATCAATTGTTCAGGAATATTGCTGTATAAAAATATGATCCCTTTGGTGAAAGAAGAGTATCCAAGTACTTTTGGAAAGAACTCCAGGTATGCAGCAGTGGATTATGAAGGACCGATCTATACCCACCCAGGCGTTTTCTTATTGTCTAATGGGACGTATTCTAAAGCCCACAATTGAAGGGCCACAGAACTGAGGTTTACATTTATTGAGGGAATGATGAGAAAGCAAAAACTTAGAGGGTGACCAAATCTTATCACCCATGTTATAGTCAAGAAAATGTTTAGGATGGACCTCAGTATAGAACTTCATTCTCTTTTTAGACTTCTGAAGTTTTAATAAAATCTAATATTGAACTGTTTTCAACTGATGAACAAAGCTGCCAGCTATAAGGAATACACCTGGACATTGAAAACCCAAAGGGAACAATTGAGGATGAAGACCAAAAAGATAGAAATAAAGTGACGACTGAGTGCCACTAGGAATTGAGTTGTTATGGTAAAACTCAGCCAAGGCTAAAAAAGACTAGTCACTGAGTGGAATCATAAAAGCATCAAATATGTGTTTCCAGTCCCTGATTGGGTCACTTTGATGATGGGCTGAAGATGAAATCAGGAAGAGTAGGCCACATCAATATTGAGACATTTGCCAAAGGAATTCCAAAAAAACTGGAGACACATTGAGGTCACCATCTAAAACAATACCTTGATGAAACCAATGTAAATGAAAACATTTCTTGTAAAGTAAAAATTGCCCTAAGGTTTTAGCATAAGGTAATTTCTTTACTGCTGTAAAATCTGTCTTCTTGGAAAAGAAATCATTGGTGACCATAATAACCTGATTACCGTCTGATTGAGGCACGACGACTTTGAAAATTAGTATGCCATGGCTCTGGAAGTACTGGCAGGGGCTGAAGATGTCCAGAGGATCAAGAGTGAGAATCCTTCCCCTGGGCACAGATGGGGTGTGATGTAACAAAAGGTTTAAACTAAAGTTCCGGTAACTTCGAAAATGGGTCAACTAAGAAAATCTCATTGTTGTCCCTAGAGTGAGAAAAGCCAAGACCGGTGGCCGCCGCTTTTCGGTTCACACGGCAAAACGATGGAACCAGTTACCCCGAAAACTGAGGACTGAACCGAACTATCTCCAGTTCAGAAAGACCCTGAAAACCTTCCTTTTCCCGCAAATATAATCCCCTAGTTGGCTAAAAACCCCTGGAGAAGCAGATCAGCGCTGGGATGCTCCTCGGAGTTACTACGCGCTTTACAAAACCATTAAATAAATAATAATAATAACTAAAAGAATGAAGAAGGAGCTCCAGAATTGATTTAATTTATCTGTGACCATCAATGGGAGAATCATGGCACATCTTGAAGACTTCCCACCTTAATTTTTTTTGAGGGAAAGAAAAAGGCCTTTCTTTGCAATTTAAGATCCCCTTGTTTGTAGGTTTGACCTCATAATGATTCCCAATCCTTTCAGGTGACTTTAGAACAACTGGCTTGAACTCTTTGAAGAATGAATTGTCACTCCAATGATAATTTGTGGAGAAAACATATTTAAACCAAAAGTTGTAGAAGATACTTGACCTAAAAAAATAGTTCGATTATTACTTGTTGATGACTGCCATCCACCCCAACTAGTCACCCACCTTCTCACAATGGGTATGAAGGAAGTAGCTGTGAAGCACAGGCATCTGTCAAAAGCTTCCTTTTATAGCTGCAGAATGTAGGCCCTACATGGTGTAGGTCTGAGCAAGAGTCACTGTTTTCACACAGATGTGCTTGTGAACCGCATCTCCTTTGACATGTCTGATAGTGGGCTTGCACCATGTGTTCATTCTTGCTACAAAAAAAGCTGCGTTCTCCGAAACTGGTTGCTATTGTATGCGGATTTAGTGTCTTGGTTAAGAATACTATATTTCACAGGTGAGAAATAGCCTTCAGGGTCTTGACAATGGGCTCTAACTTGGCATAGACAGTTGTGTCCTATAAGGTAGTGTAGGCTGCATTTGATTTGGCTGCATATTTTATTTGTAATGAATAACAGCTGCAATGCATTCTTACACACCTCTTTATTTTTAAGGACTTGAATGACACTCGTTGGACACACTACTGGACTTTACTCCTTGGTCAAATGAACACTGCCAACCCCATCAGTTCTAATCATACTGCTATCTAATGTGAAAATGACTCTGTTGTAAGAATACTTAACTCAACAAGCGAAGGGTCTACCTAATGAGAAGTCAGTTTACTTAATAAAACTAAAAAAAGGAAAACTTGAAAAAGAATTTAAAAATGAAATACCCTAAAAAAAAATTGAATTTTTCATATCAAACCAAGCAACCTCATTAGGCTTTTGAAATTCTCTTGCAAGCCTATGTCAAAACATCATATTCAGAATTATCGACCTGCATATATATCGAATCCAAAATATTGACTACCATAACATAGTTAAATTAAATATATATACAAGGAAGTATAGATATCGGATTCTCAATTCATATGTCCTAATTAATTGTTCAGCCTCAACATGTAAAAACATAAAATCTGATAAAAATGAATCCTATACAAACAATGTTAAAAATGTAAAGAACATTCTTACCCATTATAAAAATTAAGCGTTTGCCCTTTATGGCACTTCCTAACTTTCAGCCCTTAAGACTTTGAAAATAACCTGCTGATTACAATGCCTTTCAAGTACATAGCCTTACTGACTAGAAATATATGTTATTATTACTATGTATAACGTTGGAATGTGGGATTCAGAGCACACTGACAAGTCTTTGTATTAGTTTATGGTGTCATACATCATAAACACATCTACTTGCAATTATGTTATAGTGGTAATCGATACTGTGGAGTCAATATAAATGCAGGTCAGTGCTATAATTTTGTCACAGGGCTGATATGTAGCGGATTTTCTCAGGTTGCATCTACATCCAGATGTCCAGGTCTTCGCAGAGAATTACCACCTTCAATACCCACGTTGCCACCGACTCTCAGCAGCGCCCAGCAGTTGGTGCCTTCTGGAAAGAGTCCCAGGTATTAAAACCCGAATGCAAAAACCTCCCAAGGGAATAAGCGAGGATCCAAATCTGCCCGTAGATGACATGGCTTGATAACCATCGAAGAAGCCTAAAGATGGAGGAAGAGGCAATAGCAGAAATCTGAAGAAACTGTTGAGAATAGCTGTAAGGTGCAAAGGAGGTAAACTGACACCTGAAGGAAAAAGGGCTGGTAAAACTGCATACAGAACTGACTAAGATCCTGGGGAAATCCCTAGAATAAGCCAAGAGCAAAGAAACACCACAGACTATTTCTTGAAATGTGGTGACTCCAGGAGTGGAAGGATCTCTTCTCTTTAATAGGCTAGGTGCAGGAAAGGATGTCAAGAACAATTGCCCTCCATCTTGTGTTGGGAAGTTTCCTTTGAGAGGTACATAAATGATCGTTATCATGGATTGGGAAGAATATACCTTCCCAGAGGGCCATGCTGTGGAACCCAGAAAAAAGGAAATGGCCAGGGTGCTGCAGATGATGTGTGCGCAGATGAAGTGTGCTTCTCTTGAGAGAACCCCCCCATGGTGAAGGACATTTGTGATGAGTGCTCTACCTGTGGGCAGGCTGACCACTGAAAGGTAAGTTTAATTAAGGAAGAAGGCAGCCAGCCAGTGCTGTCATAGACCTACCACAATCTTAAGAGGATGGCCGGTGGGGTAGTGGTGCCACAAGCGTAGACAATGGTGCACCACATTCCTCTGTACATAGAGGACAGCTGAGTAGCATAGCAAGGATTCCCTGTATCTTATTACAATTAAAGAAAATAGGTCCTTCTGCCGCCATTAGGTTAGGTGAGGGAACACTGGACCCGCTCACATGTCTTGATTCTGCTGTCATTGTAGATGCTTTGCTACTGGTTTTGTTATAGAACTACAATGGGTTCTCTTGGGAGGAAGATATTTCTTTCAACACTAACTACTTTTGTCCTATAATTACATACATAAATAAATGATTGCAATACACACAAAGGTCTGTTTTTTTGCTCCATATATTCTTGTTCATACAACAAACTTTACAAAAACACACACATTTTTAACAAGGCTGTCTTGCGACAGTGGCATACAAGTGAAATTATAGTGAAGTGTGATCAAGTGATTTGAACAGCAAAAATAATGACATAAAAATAACGTATAACAGGCACAGGAGGCCTTTTCCTGCTCTCCACCCAGCTGTCCGAGACAGCTAGGTGGAGAGGTTGAAATTGAGCAAGTCAGGCTGGTGGTCACAAGATGGCTGGCCAAAGTGACTTGCGCAGTGTAAATTGGTGGAGTGAGCTCCACTCCTCTGCTGCCAGTCAGCAACAATGCCCTGCCCCCAAACACTGCTCAGGCTGGGAGCAGTAAAAAATAAAACAGTCATTCATTTTATTACTATTTTATAACACTCCTCTGCCCTAATGGGGGAGCTGCTGCTACTCCCATGCATTAATTGCACCCTCCTTTTTACATTACATGCAAGCCGTCTTTGATTGGATGCAGGGCAGCCAAATTAATGCAACCCAGAGAAGGCAGACATCATCCCATTGGGATCTCATCTAGCTAATTCGTGGGAAGATCTATGGCCTCCCACTCTGCCAGCCACACACTCTCCTGCTGCTGTGGTAAACAATTTGCAGATGAAGTTTGATGTTGCTCTTCTATTTCGCCACAGATCTTGATGGCTGTGGGCCAATGCTTCGCTGTGTTCCACAAGCTGAAAACATTCCTTCTTCTCCTCTCTCTAGAAGTGAGGAGAGTGTTGGTTCATGCATTGATCACTTCACTCTTGACTACACTAGCACTCTCAATCTAGGAGCTGCAAAGGCATTGGTGAGCCACCTACAGGTGGTCCAAAATATAGCAGGAAGGCTTCTTCTACATCTTCCTAGCTGCTTGTCCACCTCATCGGGGTTGAAGGCTCTCCATTGCCTGCCCATCAGGACACAGTTATTCAGTAGTGGCTCGTAGTGGGAGTGTTCAGCGGCGGTGTAGCGGGGCAGGGGAGGGGCGGGGTGGGTGGTAGTAAACTCCAGTCGGCCGACCGGAGGTAAGTACGTAAATAGCTAAATAAAAAGAATTACATTGCACACGCTGCAACGCAAATGGCGTTGCAGCACGCGTAATGTAATTTGTTTTATTTACGTACTTACCTACGGTCGGCCGTAAGCTGGCGTTTACTACCACCCACCAATAGGGTGACCAACTGGCATTGGTGCAAATTCAGGACAGTGAGTGTAAAATTTCAGGACAAAGGGTCGAAATTTAGGACACAAATTCAAGACGGGAGGTAAAAATTCAGGACAAAAGTTCAGGACAATTGGATACGTTTTACAGACACATCAGAGGTCGCAAAATAGTATAGCCCAGCCATACCCAACAATTTGCAAACCTATCCATCCTGTATCCTTCCATCTATCATTTCACTCATCCATCCCCTCATCCATCCTTTCACTCATCCATCCACCCTTTCACCCTATCCATCTGTACACTCATCCATACACTCTTCTACCCATCCATCCATTCACTCATCCATCCAGCCGTTTACCCTTTCACCCATCCAGCCATCCTTTCACTTACTGCTCCATCCACCCTGTCACTCATCCTTCCACCCTTCCACTCTATCAGTCATCCATCCATCATCCCTTTCTCTCTCCATCGACCCTTTCACTTAGCAATCCTTCCTTCCATCCATCCACCCACCCATCCATCCATCAACTAATCCACTCATGAATCCATCCATTGACTCTATCACTCAGCCATCCTTTCTCTCATCCATTTATCCTTTCACTTCTTCACTCATCTATTCATCCTTTTGTCCATCTACCCTCCCTTTCACTCACTCATCCATCCTTACATCCACCCTTTCACTCATTCGTCCATCCATTCACCCTTGCATTTATCAATTCAACAATCCACCCATCATTTCACTTATCCATCCACCCACTCACTCACTCATCATCCACCTTTTCACTCATCTATCCTTTAACTCATCCATCCACCCTTTTACCCATCCAGCTACCCTTCCACCCATACATCCACCCATTTATATTTTCTCTATTCCATCCTTCCACTCACTCATCAATCCATCCATCCTCTCTCACTATCCATCTATTCAATCTTTCATTCATCCAGCCACCGTTTCACTAATTCATCCAGCCATCCACTCATCCCTTCACTTACTCACTCGCCCTCCTTTTCATATTAATTTTGAGCTGAGCCTTTTTGACAAGAGGCTCATCAAGAACTTCACCCTCGCTGCATGAGCCACCCAGGGCAGAGACACGATCCACTACAGGAGGCGGACAGGAGCCATCACAGGCGGGGGGGCAGGTGGGGGGGGACAGGAGCCATCACAGGAGAGGGAACAGGATCCACCAGGGTGGGCACAGGGGTGGGCATGCAGTATTCTAGTATAATCTTGCTCTCTTCCAGGGTGGGGTAGGGCTCTTTACCCCCTCCTGGACAAGACAACGAGAAGTCCGGCTCCATTTCCAAAATGTTAGTTTTGCCATCCCCCACTGTGATGTACAGTACTTACAGGAGATGCTCCAAGAGAACTGATTTAACTGATTGTCCTCCATACTTTGTTAATCTGTGTAGGTGCTATTGTGCCATTTCTTAATTTTATTACATTAAGACTGCATGTTAGAAGAACCGAGGTTTGTTTACAATTTAGAGACAGTATTTAAGCTCTGTGAAGAAAACCAGTGCTGCGCAGTGTATTCAGGCCCGGTTCTAGGATGTTTGGGGGCCTGGGCAGAAATGGAATGTGCGAAGCCCTCCTAAATTGCAGAGACATGGCTCATTCAGGGCTGTTTGTATTTTAAATGGTTGCCCCTGCTCCTGAAGCTACCGCCCCTCCCTCTCAGTCACCTTCAAGCACCTCTTATGAGCTCATCAAGGGTTGGAGGTGTGAGGGTTGCCATCCCGCTGTACCTCGTCAATGCTGCTGGGTATCTGAGCTTTGCATCAGAGTCAAGAAGGGAGGAGGGTGGAAGCTGTGCCGGCTTTAGGGTAGTGCGACCGGTGCCCGGGGTTAAAATTACGGACAAATGGTGTCTGTTAAAGAATCCTTCACGGACAACGGACAGATGGCCGAAATTACGGACTACCCGTGAAATTTACGGACGGTTGGTCACCCTACCCACCAACACTCCAACTACGAGCCGCTACTGCATTTATTATTCAAAGACCTGGTCTTGGTGCATAGGGCAGTACATTTAGCTAGTCTGGATTATCTGGCAACGAGATTTGTACAGTATCATCCTAGAATGCTGCCTTCTTTTACCTCTATTCTATCACATCAAACGTGTCAGCAGGGGAAGCAAAGCCTTCTCCTTTCTTGCATCTGATTCCCCTCGAGACTGCATTTCATAGGAAACTGAAATCCTATCTCTCCCCAGTGTGACAATAAGATGTATGTTTGTTAGTGCGTACTGTAGGGTTTTTTTGGCCCTCAAGCGCTAAAAACACACATCGAAGTAGCGCCCTTTAAAAATCTCATTAATTCATTTATTTTTCTTTCAAGCTTAAGTGGATCAGTATAGGCATAGGATCACCTTTCATTACAAATGGAAGATATGTTTTGATTCCTAATTTGTTTTACTTGTATAATAATTTAAAATGTACGATTAGTGATTTTCTTCTTCCAAACGCTGTGAAGCAGGAGCTTAGCTATAGTGCAGGCGCTGCATTGGCACCAGGCCCTAGTGGTGTGAGGGCCCACTGCCCCTCAATTTCTTGCTATTTTTCACTATAAGGCAAGGAGTTAGGCGTCCCTATTTCTTTGTTTACATTTCAGCCCATAGCACCTTTGCTACTCCACTGCTGTTTGCTACATGTCCTTGTTTTCAATGATTTAGTGTAACAATGCATTCAATACAATCTGGAGGTTGATTTAGAAATGCTTTAAAATGAATAATTAGCTCTTTGCTCTTCTTGAACCGGTGCAGCGTGGCTTTGTGCTATGACCGTTAACACAAATGTCAACTACGCTGAAGTGAAATATGTAATGAGATTGAACCCCATCGCAACGCAAGGGGCACGGATTCTGCTGATGAGTGTCGCACAGCAGCATTTTCCTTGTCTGACATTTTTTTTAGCTATTTATATTCCAATACTGATTCGGGCTTGTTTATCAATGTTACAATTTTTTTTCATTGCAAAATTTAAAGTCTACAGCATAGTGTAGTGCGATCAGCATCCGATAAAAAGTAAATGAACATTAATAAACGGCTCTAGCTAAATCTAGCTAAACCTACACGGAAATAAAGATTCGGTTCTGTCAACACTTCATTATTTTCTTTACTAATTAAGTTGAATAAGATGACACATCCAAGCAACCAGCCACTGCAGTAAAGACAAAGAGAAGAAATACCAGAGATGAGGTTGATGGTGGTACTTTGTTGGAGTGGTGAGTGCTAAAGGAACTTAATTGGCTTGGAGCTGAGAGAGTCAAGGTAGTGGTCCTACAGGAGGAAGCCAGTTGAGACCGAGGAGAGCGGTGTGAAAGGAGACATGTAATGTGACATCACATCCTGCCTGGCCAAAGAGGAGATGCAATTTGAAAGAGCCTGGACCAGAATGGGACGGGCCGCCATTGTGGCGGTCGCCCTAGCCCCGGGAAACCACAAGAGAGAGACGCGGCCCCCTCGTACCTGGCAGCCAATGAGCGCAGCGCACAGACCAGTGAACCGGAAGCACTTTAATGCTTCCAGTTAAGATCCATCACCGGAAGTATCCCCTGGGCTCCTCATCCCTTAAAAGGGGGAGCCTGCGAGGGAAGTTTGTTTTTGGTACAGGATGTTTCATTGTGTCTTTGCATGACATGCCGGCGTGGCGTTGCACTGACCCCCTTTTCTCTTTTCTATGTTACTTGCAGTTTCTTCATCCTGTGACTCAGGGGAGAAACATGCATCGGTTCAAACGGTGGCTGTTCGCAGCGAAGCAACTAAAGAGGTGACGCAAGTTTACTCTTCGCACCAGAAGAACCAGGAGATTTGGGTGGTAGGACACTCGTATGTTCGCCGTCTGAATTCTTTCTTTACAGGATACATCAAAGATAGGGTGATAAGCTTAGGGTCAAAAATGTCATTTTTTGGGCAGGGAGGTCTGTGCGTGGAACAATTCAAAGAGCTGGTGAACCATGCTTTATGCACAAGCTCGGGACCACCCGCAATCTGGATCCTGCACTTTGGGGGTAATGATTTGGCAAAAATAGGTAGGAGGAAATTGACTGAAGAGTTACTCAAGGAAGTGGGGTGGCTGGCGAAGCAGTGTCCGCAGTCCATAATAGCGTGGTCCCACATGATACCGAGGTTTCAGTGGAGGGGGGTGGCGAATCAGTCAGGTCGTTGAATCACGCGGTAAAGCGGCTCAACAACAAATTCGACAAATTGTTTAGGACCCCTAGATTAAGAACAATAACACACAGGTACATCAGGGGAGAACTGTTTTTTCTACAGGAGGGGGTGCACCTTTCACATGAAGGGAATCATGCATTTATGGATGACATCATAGCCTGGCTCAGGACTTTGAAACAGAGTACAGGATCTTTCTAGTTGCAGCAGGGGGGCCAGATAGTCAGTCAACTATGCTGGCCTGTGGCGGTAAGGTCAACACTGGTAAGCATAGTCTGCAGTCTTAGCGGTCAGCACCATGTAACTCTGGAGGTAATGACAGCCGGTAAGTAGGCTGTCGGGGTATGGGGGCCGGGGGAGTCATCCTTCCCAGTGGGCCCGGGGCCACCCCTGTACGCGCATGTGCAGCAGTCTGCGGCCCCCTTTTATGGAGTTCAAGGCCAGGGCGTAGGGGGGCCCCGGGGAAAAAGATCCGTCCGATTAGCTGTACCCCCTGCGCAACCTTGCTCCAGGAGTAATAGTGGCAGTACCCTGGGACTGAAAGAGAGAGGGGAGAGAAGCTTGCCAGACGTTGACTTTGCCGTCATGCTCAAAAAGGGACATGCAGAAAGTCATATCGTTCATTGTTAGATTTACGGTAGGAGTGCCTTCTGTATTAGAATGTGTTAAGGTTAGCTCTTGCAACAACATGTGCCTATCAATGTAAACTGTACTTCCTGCGTTAAATTTTTCTGTAACTGGAAATGTTTTGAATATTGTTTTGTACTGTTAATAAATACGGCTGGCGGGGTCACTCCCCCCTAATCCAAATATCTTACAAACACCTAGTCTGGTTGTCCAATCCCTGGGGCATGGGGAAGACCGGGGCGAGACTAACTTTGCGGCAGGGGTTAACTTGTTGAGAGGGGTCCTAGGGGGTACCCAACCATATTGAAAGAGCCAGGACCCGAATGGGACGGGCCGCCATTATGGCGGTCGCCCTAGCCCCGGGAAACCACAAGAGAGGGGGGGAACGCGTCACCAGTGACGAGGCCCCCTCATACCCGGCAGCCAATGAGCGCCGCGCACAGACCAGTGAACCCGAAGCACTTTAAAGCTTCCGGTTCAGATCCATTACCGGAAGTATCCCCTGGGCTCCTCATCCCTTAAAAGGGGGAGCCTGCGAGGGAGGCAGCCTCTTGGTTCCGCTGCTGCCTCTCCCTTAGCATCCACGCACAGCCCGGCTGGCCCCCACCCGTCCTAGTAATCGTTTGCCCACCCACCATCCCCTAAAAGCAGGAGTTCTGGGTAAATGTTTTCTATTATCACAACAGAGAACACCTGGGGGTCAAAAATAAGAGGTGGATCATAAAGCCAAATGCAACACAAAAGATACCAGTGAGTGACCTTCGATAGTGCAATGCAGGCCGGGTTAAGGCTCAAGAGCAAATGGAGAAATAGTTCCCATCAGAAGCCACTCTGTACCGCCCTTATTCTCATCATCTGGGTTCTCCTTACCCAGGAGACTGAACGGCCGGTCAGATGTTACCGTAGCCGATATGTGCGAGATAAGGGAAGTGAATGAAGTACAAAAAGTTAAGGTGACTACTGTAGAGGCAGTGTTGTGGTGGGAAAAGTGATAAGTGAGGGGAGAGAATATAAAATTAGGTGATCGGGTGGACAAACAACAAAGTTTCAAATGCATTCTTCAGCTGACTGCCAGGAGACATCGACGGATTAGAGCGGTGCTCCTCAAACCTGCGCTGTGGCCAGGTGGGGTGAAGCCTCTCAACCACAAGATTTGGTATTCGGTTGAGTTTGTACCTGAAGATCAGGTGATATTGGTTTTAATTTCACAAAATCTAAGTAGCAGTGTTTTACATTTTCGGTCCTGAAGAATGCATTTGAAACTTTGTTCAAAACAATGCAGAAACATGTTGACCACCATATAGTACGGTGATTATTTGGAACCCGCACTTACACTTGCTTTTTAAACTTTAGGGATTGGGAGACACTAATAAATGTTGTTTGTCCACCCGATCACCTAATTTTATATTCTCTCCCCTCACTTATCACTTTTCCCACCACAACACTGCCTCTACAGTAGTCACCTTAACTTTTTGTACTTCATTCACTTCCCTTATCTCGCACATATCGGCTACGGTAACATCTGACCGGCCGTTCAGTCTCCTGGGTAAGGAGAACCCAGATGATGAGAATAAGGGCGGTACAGAGTGGCTTCTGATGGGAACTATTTCTCCATTTGCTCTTGAGCCTTAACCCGGCCTGCATTGCACTATCGAAGCTCACTCACTGGTATCTTTTGTGTTGCATTTGGCTTTATGATCCACCTCTTATTTTTGACCCCCAGGTGTTCTCTGTTGTGATAATACTGTATTTTGGGGCATGCACCTGGTTGGTCGGTAAATTCGCCCTTCGACCCTACTCCCATTGTTTGTTGTGAATGTAATTGTTTTCTATGCATATTGTATATAGTTGTTTTGATTGTAATGATAACCTCCATTTTATATTCCACAGGTTGTGATATTGGAATTGTAATATTGTAAATAAAAGTGAAAGTTAATTTGCATGCTTCAGCTATTGTCGTATTTAGGTGTCCCTGGTCAGGCGGTAAGGTCAACACTGGTAAGCATAGTCTGCGGTCTTAGCGGTCAGCACCATGTAACTCCGGGGGTAGTGACAGCCGGTAAGTAGGCTGTCGGGGTATGGGGGCCGGGGGAGTCATCCTTCCCAGTGGGCCTGGGGCCACCCCTGTACGCGCATGCGCAGCAGTCTGTGGCCCCCTTTTATGGAGTTCAAGGCCAGGGCGTAGGGGGGCTCGGGGGAAAAAGATCCGTTCGATAAGCTGTACCCCCTGTGCAACCTTGCTCCAGGAGTAATAGTGGCAGTACCCTGGGACTGAAAGAGAGAGGGGAGAGAAGCTTGCCAGACGTTGACTTTGCCGTAAGGCTCAAAAAGAGACACACAGAAAGTCATATAGTCCATTGTTAGATTTACGATAGGAGTGCCTTTTGTATTAGAATGTGTTAATGTTAGCTCTTGCAACAACATGTGTCTATCAATGTAAACTGTACTTTATGCGTTAAATTTTTCTGTAACTGGAAATGTTTTGAATATTGTTTTGTACTGTTAATAAATACGTCCGGGAGGGTCACTCCCCCCTAATCCAAATATCTTACAAACACCTAGTCTGGTTTTCCAATTCCATGGATCATGGGGAAGACCGGGGCGGGACTAACTTTGCACCAGGGGCTAAATTGTTGAGAGGGGTCCTAGGGAGGACCCGACCATAGTCCTCAAGACCTGGCTCTTCGACTGATCTGGAGCCGCCCCCAATCCCCCCGCCCCCCACACCTAGCGCCTTGAGACCCCCACGGGTGAGTAGCGCACTTTATTAACCTCTGATTGATTGATTGAAATACAATATAGAGACAGACTTAGTATATTGCAGTATTGATTTAAACACATACCTACTTGCATGATTCACAACAGTACATCAAGAGCTTCTTCTCTCCAGCATGCCAGTATTTAAACGCAATAGACCTCTTCTTGGCACTCAATTTCTTTAAGGAATGAATTTGCTTTACAGTCAAACCACTAAACACTTTGTAGTTTTGCAACCCGACCTATGGCCTAAAGTGCGGTCTGATGATTCCATGCCTGTTTCTGCCAGCATGTTCTTCTGTTGAAATGATCAAACATTCGCCAGGGTGTTATGACAGAGACATGCATGGCTGAACCCCCTTTGCCTCTACATTGCGGTCCCAACAACGAATGTGTCTTCACCACGCGTTGTGTTACCACACATGCCTTTACCACGCATGCCTTTACAACAATATTCATTGTAAAGGCATGATTGCTAAAGGATGGGTGTGTAGCTTGCCAGTTACTCACTCATCCAAGCTGATTCGCTCAGAGGCACCTGAAACACCTTCTAATAGCACCATGAAAACGTGCAAAAGCACTCCTTTCTATAGGTCCCATTGCAGGCGTTTTTCCATTTTAAAACTAGGCCCAAAACCACCTTTTCAGTAGATCGATTTCCTCCTAAAAAATCATATTCACAGTAGACATCCAGGGCCATCAGTGACAGAAGCCATTTTTACCTGAAGCAACTGGAACTCCCCAAAAGCATTGCTCGACAGCTCCCGAAATGGGCGAGTTGGATAATATTGCAAACCAGACCTTCACAAACAATGTGTTTCGACCCCTTCCGCTTAATTGATCCTCTTGAAACTTGGACGCACACTACTCCCACTTATCTCCAAGTACCTCTCCAAGCTGCATCCAGAGCGAATCTCGGGAAAGGGTACGCCTTCTGACAAAAATCCCCCCAACACTGCCAATTGAAAAACAAGCAAAAGTCAGTCAAAACAAGTAGAAAACACATCCAATCCCAGCCAAATCTTGCCAGCTCCAATATGCATGAAACTAAAATGGGCGCTGAGCCCTAGACTACGGGAATCCTAGCCCACTTCAACCCTAAGTCCAAAAAACTTCCACGACCCCCACGCCTTGCTAGAAACCAGATCAAATGGCCGTGAATATTTCAATATCATTGTCCAGTGGTTAGTGACATTTTTGACACATATTGGAGGTAACGTTGGCAGGCCATTAGATACAGCCCTGATGCCCCTAACCATCTTGTTTGAATGCTGACAGTGTTGTTCAAGACTGCCATGAAACTAAGTGTGAGTCAGTATGTGGAGGATTGTGCAGCAGTCATCTATGCTTACCGCCACATATCTAGACGAGTCACTGCAGAAGAACGCATGCGCATGTGCAGATGCTCCCCAGCGGCTAAAGCAGCTTGGTCTTTGTTGTCTTTGCTCTCCAATAATTGACATCACTGGACGCTGCTCAGTGCTGAAGCATTCATGTTTACTAAAGAGAGAAAATACGGTGCCTATGCTCCATATTTGAAAGATCGTTTCCACAATGCAATCAATTTTAACCTGACTAGCATTTTTGGCTAATCCGGGAGAACCCCCATATGCTATGGGAAGACTGGTGTGTGTTATTTGAGACATTTATTTGGAAGCTGCAGGGTGTGATATGATTGCGGCCTAGAGGAAACTTAGAATGCAAAAACACTGCCTTGGAGAAAAAGGCAGAAAGATTTTAAAAACTCTACCAAAGCAAGGTGAAATTTATGAATTATTAGGTAGTGGTCCCTTGGAGCACTGCCTGCCCTTAAAAAATACATAAAGATGGTGGTAATTTGCAAGTGTTTTGCGACCGAAATTGCGGTTACTAAACATTGCATGGTTTGTGACCCACTATTAGGAAGGGAACGAGCCTTCTTAATAGTGAGTCGAAAAATAATGTTTGAACATGGCCCTATCAGAATTAGCATGTGCGAACAGGTCGCAAACCCATTTGTGCATGCTAATTCTCATAGTACATCTGGCCCTTAGCTTTTTGCCCATTCCTTCTACATCAAAAACATGTTCCTGTAAAATCACTACACACATTTGTCTCTTTATTTTCCCTTTTTTTTGTTTGTCCTAGATTAACATTTGACTAGATATGCTACCTCTAGAACTTTTTTGTAAACTAAGGGAGTGTTTACAGTTTATTGAACATAACCCCCTAAACAATGTAGGATTAGTGAATATTTACGTTCAGCACTTTGATTCATGCCACAAACTCTTTCATAGTTTTCAGAAATCTTGCTTCATTTTTGCCACTTCACTGTTGGTTCCCCAGGGCTGCTTAAAAAATATGGTGGTAGAGTGACTTTCTGCATGTTAGTACTTAACTCATCAAAGTAAAGTCTAGGAAGTCACTTGTAAAATTACCTTTCCTCAATGCTTCACATTGAGAGAAGGACAAAGCCATGTTGCCATACCCGGAGTCTGGGTCACGGTCCGAGCTGTTGGAGTTACTGACAACTGGACACAGCCCTGGAAAGTTTCCGGCCACGCACAAGTTGAATGCCCTACATTGGCAGACAACTATGAGAGGTGGCCCCAACATGGATAACAACAGGATATTCCAGCTGAGAGTGTGATCTGGAAGTATGGGCTCTTGTACCATGTGCTCCTGTACAGTAAGCCTGTGAACCCAGAACCTAGTACAGCAAAAGTAGTCCCAGATGTGGACATGCTTTCCTATTGTCACTAGCCAATTATCGCTGCGCAACTGGGCACCAAATAACCCAAGAGCAGGTTATAGCCTTTGTTCTACTAGCAAGGTATGGGCCAGGATGTTTAGAGGAACAACATGCCCAGCTTGTCAAGATGCGGTACATAGAACAAAAAGCCCTAGTGGACATAGTACATTAAGACAAAGATCTTAACATCACACATAACATTTATCCAAAATCAATTTAAAGATAGATTCAGCGCAGTTATTCATATGGAAGACGGATTCTCATGTCCACTGAGAATACAACAAAAGTGCATATTCAAAAAATTATCACAAAATTCAAAAGCAGTGCCTCATTACGAGAGGAAAGATAAGTGCAGCTTGGTGCAAAAGTGAAGGTAAATGTGAGAGAGAGGGCAGAGAACAATATATTCATCTAAATCATACAGAGTGCCAATCCAGGCTAAGGTACATGACAAAGCAATTTACAAAGCCAAAATATGAGAACACATGAAAAGCCTATCTCTGTTGTCCACAATGGTAAATGTAAGGTATATCCGTCAATGTTTCGACCCTGCGGGATGAATGTAGATAGCTAGAGATCTTACAGTTGTGTCTTCATCAGGACCAACCATGGGGACACGCAGGAGTAGTTAAGGGACCTCCATTTGGTACAGGTGATGTTAGGAATTAATCACTGTTAGTGTTGTAGTAAAGGAAAATTTCCCTGAAACCACCAGGGGTGTATGGTGGTAAGTAGTTAGAAGATGGGCCCTCAGATGTCAGGAAAGGACGTTGAATTGTGGCTGGATAAACATGTAAGTACCAATCAGCACACTTTCTGTTTGGGGCTACACAAGGTCAAGAAATGCCAATCCCCATGATGCTTGGGTTTCGGGCAGGCCCCGGGTACAACTCCTTGCAGTGAAGCAACCAAAACCATTCACAGGCTACCAATTCCCCAGCTGAAGAGCACAGAGCTCCAGCTAGGAGTGCTTTAAAAAATTGAAAATTAATTTCGGATTATTGATGTAATGAGACAGGAGACTTATTGTTTTTTTATATTGCTGGGTCTGCTACACTACCTGTAGCCCTACATAACATTTAAAAAGTGATTGGTGATGCCCCTGCACCTTGTAGGAACACCACCAATATAACAGAAATGTACATTGCCCATACAGGGGATTAAGAGGTGCTCCTTCAGGGAGCAGTGAATACTAAATTAGTGGCTCCTACTACTCATGGATTATTCATTTCCCCCCATCCTGCACACATTGAATATGCTGGTGAGAGACACTGTATCTTTTAATAAGTGAGTGCCCTAGTGCCCACCAGGGACACCCATAACATCTTTTTCATTGGGAGGGGCCATAGGGTACCCCAGTGCCCCCAAAGCCCCTGTTGTTTCCGCTTGCGGGAGTCAACCACTTTTGTGGCTATGGAGGGAATGGGGCCCACCTCGGGGTCAAAATAATAAAATAATAAACACCACTTTTGTGATCCAACAGAAGTCCTGGGGAAATCCTGTCAGATGGTGGCAGCAAATACCTATTTTAAACAAAGGTTTGTCAACCCTGCCAAGGGCATATAGGGCAGGGTTTTCCAACTCTATCCCTGTATATTATTTTCAAAAAACAATCTCCGCACAAGGGAATGGTTGCTGCATAACTTTCTTTCATGTTATGGGCAGCCAATCAGAGTGCTTGTCACATGGATAGCACTCCTGCAGGGAAAAAAGCCCCCTAAACTCTCCTGGTTTTAAACTTGAGATCTGGGTACTCTCTTGAGAGTCCCTTGAACCTAATATTCAGATATACAAATATTTTTGTATCCAAATTTCTCCAAAAATATAATGAACAGATTTACATCAAACCACAAAAAGCACGCTCTCTGGACCAAGATTTGGCTTTTTGCCAAATTATCTTTAATTCCATTTAGGAGTTTATTAGTCTGCTATTGAGCAGGTGAATTTTACTCATGCGATAACCAATTTCAAGCAGTATCAACGGTTCTTATGACATTGCCTGCCATTTCCATAATTAATATCTACCTGCTTTGAACTAAATCCCTCATTGAAAGAGACAAATCTGAATTGAGCAGATTCCCAAAGATTTTGCTCTGAGCAAGTGAGACTTACTCATGTGTAGTTCTGGCTCTCTAAATGAACTCACTGGTTTCCACCAAAAATAATCACGGTTCATGAGTGGAATTCATGGACACCACAAGAGTAAGTCCTAGCAAAATCTTTGTGAATGGGCCCAGTACATTTATTATGTGATCCTTAAGCCTATAAATTACACGTAGTCATTATTTTACATCCTCCTGGCAGTAGACATATAGCAACTATGCATACATTACACCCTAGTTCTGAATGTGTTTTCTTGCATTTTTCCTCATGCTGCTTTCCCCTAAAGCGGTATTGCACTATAATACATACCTACAGAAAAAAAATCTAATTGCAAGTCTCTCCTTGCTAGATATAAAAAGGGTAGTAATTAATCCACACTTTAAAAAGTTGGACACAACTTGGGTAATTAGACGTGCTATACAATGATGCCTGTTTTCACATGATAATTAATAATAAGAAGCCTTACTCCTTCACTGCACTTAACGTTTTTTGTTTAAATGCAAATAATAGATGAGTTTGAAATTAGGAGTCTTGCCTTGTATTTAAGATGCACATGGAAAACTCAAAATGTAATTGTGAGTTTAATTTCATATATGTCAGTAGTAAAATGTCATTGTCATTTGTAATGCCAATCCCCATGATACTTGGGTTTAGGGCAGGCCCTGGGTACAACTCATTGCAGTGAAGCAACCTAAACCATTCACAGGCTACCAATTCCCCAGCTGAAGAGCACAGAGCTCCAGCTAGGAGTGCTTTAAAAAATTGAAAATTAATTTCGGATTAAGGATGTAATGAGACAGGAGATTTATTGTTTTTTTATGTTGCTGGGTCTGCTACACAACCTGTAGCCCTACACAACATTTAAAAAGTGATTGGTGATGCCCCTGCACCTTGTAGGAACACCACCAATATAACAGAAATGTACATTGCCCATACAGGGGATTAAGGGGAGCTCCTTCAGGGAGCAGTGAATACTAAATTAGTGGCTCCTACCACTCCTGTATTATTCATTTCCCCCCATCCTGCACACATTGAATATGCTGGTGAGAGACACTGTATCTTTTAATAAGTGAGTGCCTTAGTGCCCACCTGGGGCACCCATAACATCTTTTTCATTGGGAGGGGCCATAGGGTACCCAAGTGCCTTCAAAGCCCCAGTTGTTTCCGCTTGCGGGAGTCAACCACTTTTGTGGCTGTGGGGGGAATGGGGTCCACCTCGGGGTCAAAAATAATAAAATAATAAACACCACTTTTGTGATCCAACAGAAGTCCTGGGGGTATCCTGTCAGATGGTGGCAGCAAATACCCATTTTAAACAAATGTTTATCAACCCTGCCAAGGGCTTATAGGGCAGGGCATTCCAACCCTATCCCTGTATATTCTTTTTTTTAAACAATCTCCGCACAAGGGAATGGTTGCTGCATAACTTTCTTTCATGTTATGGGCAGCCAATCAGAGTGCTTGTCACATGGGATAGCACTCCTGCAGGGAAAAAAGCCCCCTAAACTCTCCTGGTTTTCAACGTGAGATCTGGGTACTCTCTTGAGAGTCCCTTGAACCTAATATTCAGATATACAAATATTTTTGTATCCTAATTTCTCAAAAAATATAATGAACAGATTTACATCAAACCACAAAAAGCACGCTCTCTGGACCAAGATTTGGTTTTCTGCCAAATTATCTTTAATTCCATTTAGGAGTTTATTAGTCTGCTATTGAGCAGGTGAATTTTACTCATGCGATAACCAATTTCAAGCAGTATCAACGGTTCTTATGACATTGCCTGCCATTTCCATAATTAATATCTACCTGCTTTGAACTAAACCCCTCATTGAAACAGACAGATCTGAATTGAGCAGATTCCCAAAGATTTTGCTCTGAGCAAGTGAGACTTACTCATGTGATTTTTCTGATTCTCTAATTGAACTCAATGGTTTCCACCAAAAATAATCACGTTTCATTAGTGGAATTCATGGACACCACAAGAGTAGGTCCTATCAAAATCGTTGTGAATTGGGCCCAGTACATTTATTATGTGATCCTTAAGCCTATTAATTACACGTAGTAATTATTTTACATCCTCCTAGCAGTGGACATATAGAGCAACTATGCATATATTACACCCTAGTTCTGAATGTGTTTTCTTGCATTTTTCCTCATGCTGCTTTCCTGTAAAGCGTTATTGCACTATAATACATACCTACAGAAAAGAAAATCTAATTGCAAGTCTCTCCTTGCTAGATATAAAAAGGGTAGTAATTAATCCACATTTTAAAAAGTTGGACACAACTTGGGTAATTAGACGTGCTATACAATGATGCCTGTTTTCACATGATAGTTAATAATAAGAAGCCGTACTCCTTTACTGCACTTAACGTTTTTTTTTAAATGCAAATAATAGATGAGCTTGAAATTAGGAGTCTTGCCTTGTATTTAAGGTGCACATGGAAAACTCAAAATGTAATTGTGAGTTTAATTTCATATATGTCAGTAGTAAAATAAATCCTCTTGTCCAATGATTCACAACATGAATAAGTATGGGCATAGCGTAGCAATCTCCATTTCCTAGATGTCAGGTTTTAAATAACTCCCTGTGCATCTGAATTAAACATCTCTCCGCCCCCAACTCTTGAACTCCACTTTTCGCATTCATTTTTTTACGACCTTCACCCAGACCGGGGGATATTTATGTTCTCAGCTCATTAGTTGGTGATATTGTGTGTCACATTTCTTACAGATGTCAACATTTCGCAGCATTCTCCCATGCAGTGGTGGGTTGTGCGTGATTCAGTTATCATGATTTAACACATTGTTAAAAAATTCAATTTATTCACTCCAAGTCCTTCACAACAAGGTTATTTACGGAGCAAGGGGACCCTTTCTGCTGAGCTGCCAAAATTGCAGTAGCAGCAATCAATGTTTGCACTGTAACGCAATATGAAGTTAACTACCATAGGGAAATATTCACTTCTATAAATATTGTTATTGATCTTACGATACAGTATTCTCCAACTTCATTATACTCCTATTTGCAGCAATTGCTCCAATATGCTCATAATATTTAGCCCAAAAACTAGGGCAGAGGAAGGAACCAGCACTGTAATTCTGCACTAGGAGAACCTTGTAAATCTACACCAGGTGAGCTTGTATTGTCGCAAAATAGATTTCGTTTGAACACTTTACCCACACAAGTGTCATGCAATTCAACTTTGATGCTGGGCATTTTTGTATTGATTCAGGGTGGTTTTTAACCAATCTTGAATGCATTTGCACAGGTCGTTTGTTAAGAAAAATGTATTTTCCTCTAGTCTGCCGGTGCAAATATTTTTGGTTTTACTTTGTTGATCAGTGCACACATCAAAACAAAATGTTCTGGCAATGGAATTTTTTTTGTGTTAGACCCACCATGGCATGGTATTCCCCAGACTTTTTGACTCCACTTTGAATATTTCTGAACTCGTTTTATTTGGCATTAGGACTTCTAAGAAATGTTAACTGTAGTAGGGCTATCTCTCTTATTAACAACAATTGGCATAGCTTATTACACATAATAAATGCTAACTTCAGTTAAGGACAAAAAGAGAAACACTGTTTTCACTCAAATTATTTGTGGTTTAAAATCCTCTCTAATGGTAAAGTCGGATTTTAAGTTGCAATTTTGAAAATGCCATTTTTAGAAAGTTGTCATTTTTCTGCCTAAACCAACTCTGCCTTTCTGCCAGTGTCCTGGGTCATACAATTGTTAATACATAACCCTTTTGTGGGTTGTGTATTCCTTCCAGACCTGGGAACAAAGAAGGCCTAGGTTTGAAGAGAGTGGGTCTTCATGACAGGGTTCTGGGGAGTAGCTGTGCCCTGCTCTGAGTTAAAGGCCCTGTGGCACACACAAAGAGACCTGACACCAGGCCTACCTATGCCTTTGTCATACTAGACAGTTTTGAGCCAGGACCAGGGGAAGAACAGTCCAAAACCAGTTTTGGGGGTAGGTCGGGGAAATCTCCAACACAAAGGCTGGCTCCGGGTTAAAAAAAATGGACCATCAGAAGCTCTCATCAGAACACTCATGGACCTGTGGAAGATTCAGAAGATGGACTGCCCTGCAGTCTGAAGAAGGAAAATTAGACCTGATTGCCTTGAACCCAGGCTTCCCAGACGTCACTCCAAGGGTCCCATAAGGGCCTATCCACTGGGCTTTTTCTACCCACCTCCCCCATATAGGACCCAGCCTTCAACAGAGGCAAGACCAAACTCAGCCTAATCACTCCAATTTCTCATTCTCACAGCCAGTGTTCCTTCTAATTATTCTTCCTCGTGTGCAACAGATTGCCTGTGTTCACCCATTTCCAGCTTGTGTCCACAACCAAATGATGAGATGTGTATAATATCGTATGATTATGCAGTTAAATGAAGATGAAGTCAATTTGGTTAAGCAGAGTGGGTTTAATAAAACCTCATCCATAAACAGCCACAGGTAACTGACAAAATACAGAATCATCAAATAAGTACATTCTGAGAACTTAGAATGAAAGGGGAAGATGACACGTCTTAAAGGGGAAGGAAGGGATAACAGGAGAAGGAGAGGACATCACACATCTCCCTTCTTTACAAACAAAAGAAAGAGATCAAGGTAAACAGTATAAGCAAAAAAGGAAGATAAGCTAAACATAATCCTTTAAGTAATACGGAGCACTACGAATTCTTTGACTTCTTGGAGAAAGAGACGGTAACCTGTCAGATGAAGAATTGGAAGGAAGAAAGGAATTATTACACAAACCAAAATCAGTATGAGAAGAGTCAACAAACAAATTAGGATTAACAACCACAACACGACTCTTGTTCCAGATTCTTCCATCTTCAGTTTTTACAGCATTCCTGAAAACCTTGATAACCGCTCTAACATCAGTATATTTGGACCACGGTTTACGTCCAACCGGAGTCTTTATTTTTACCAGATCACCGACTTTGACCTCTTGAAAATTTACACTTTTCTTTTTGTCAAAGTAAGACTTACGTGCATCCTGCTTGAACAGTTCTCTTGCCCTCCACTCACCTATGTCATTATCAACCAGACCTTTGTTTAAACACATCCACCCAGGACACAACAAAGTATTAGGAATCCTCCCTTTGAACAGCTCAAATGGTGACCTCCCAGTAGAGGAATGAGGGACAAAACGATAGGTATTTATCCTGTCCTGGAGAGTGTATTTCCAATTTAAACCAGAAGCACGAGCAAGTTGAATTGACTCCTTCAGCGTTTTATTGACCCTCTCTACAGCACCATTAGTCTCTGGGTGATATAAAGAACACTTTTTATGGATAACACCACACTTCTTTAGAAAATCAACAAAAACAGAGGAACAGAACTGAGGGCCATTGTCAGACAGAATACTATTTGGAAAACCTTCCTTACAAAACAGAGGTTCCAAGAACTTAATAATGGAATCAGAGGTAATTTCTCTGACGGCAGAAACTTCAATCCACCTTGAGTAGAGATCAATTAATACAATGAGGTAAGGAGTATCAGAAATACCAGATAAAGGACCCAAAATGTCAATAGCAACCTCATCCCAAGGATGACCAGGTAAGGCCCTCTTAACCATGGGCATTTGTTTAGTTTTCAGGATCTTACTACACATAATAAATGCTAACTTCAGTTAAGGACAAAAAGAGAAACACTGTTTTCACTCAAATTACTCAGGGCATTCTCTAACCATTCTTTCAATTTCTAGATCCATACCTGGCCACCAAAATTGCATACGTAGAAACTCCTTGGTTTTTACAATACCCAAATGACCACAATGGGCATGAGTTAACAACTTTCTTCTAAGAGAAGAGGGAGGAACGAGTTTAGTACCTCGAGTCAACAGACCATCATTTACAGAGAGTTCATCTGAAACTAAAGACCAAGGTTTAGACAGACGAGATTTACTCATCAAAGAAAGAATTACCTGAGAAATTTCTTCATCTTTCCCCAACTCTAACCTCCATTCAGTTTCATCAATTGCGCCATCAGTAATTTCACACACATTGGTACACTCATCAGGTTCACAAAAATCATCCTGATCAGCATTCTCACTGTCAACCAATCTAGATAAACAATCAGCCGACCTGTTAGCAATCCCAGGAATATATTCTACTTCAAACTCAAATTCCTGCAGAGAAACAATCCATTTCCTGATTCTTGAGGAAATGGCATCAAGACCTTTCTTTGAAAAGACTTCTCTCAAAGGCTTATGATCAGATAATACACACACTTTCGTTCCCCAAACGAGATTCTTGAACTTTCTCAAGGCCCAGAAAATAGCAAGAGATTCCTTCTCTATTACAGAGTAATTATACTCTGATCCTCTTAGCCAACGAGAAGAACAACAAATAAGATAATCCTTTCCATTTCTCTTCTGGACTAAAACGGCACCCAGCCCTTTATCACTAGCGTCTGTAAACATGATAGTGGGTAGTCCAGGAACAAACGCATGAAGGGAAGGAGCCTTATTTAACTCTTTCTTGATACATTCAAATTCAGCCTTACATTCACAAGACCAGTCAAACACAACATTTTTTGCAGTTAATTTTCTCAAATTATGGGTTTTATCAGCGAAATTGGGGATGAATTTTCCATAAAATTCCACCATGCCTAGGAATGAGAGAAGTTCTTCTTTACAAGTTGGATCCTTAACTTTGTCAATAGAATCAACAAGCTCTTTTTTTGGAAAGACACCATCACCAGTGATACAATGACCTAAATAGTTAACTTCGTGAACCCTAAATTTGCATTTTGATCTTTTTAAGGTCATGCCAGCACCATCCAATCTTTTTAATACATCAGACACACGACCATCATGCTCAAGAACACTACTTCCATAGATTAACAAGTCATCCTGATAGCACTTAACACCTGACAAGCCTCTTAAGATCTTAGACATAATACGTTGGAAGACAGAGGCAGCAGAGAAGAGGCCAAAAGGCATCCTCTTAAATTTAAACGTACCCATAGGTGTAATAAAGGCAGTCAGGTCTTGTGAATAAGTATCTAGCTCTACCTGATGGTATGCGGAAGCTAAATCGAGAGTGGTAAAATACTTTGCACCTTCTAAAGTGCTGACTATCTCATCTATATTAGGAAGGGGAAACCTGTCAACAACCACTTCCTTATTTAGTGCCCTTAGGTCAATGCAAAGACGAATTTCACCAGTAGGTTTCTTTGCGATAACTACGGGAGCAAGCCACTCTGTTGCCTCCACGGATTCAATAATATCATTTTTTACAAGTTTGTCAAGTTCTTCTTGAACTCTCGCTTGTTCTACAAGAGGAATCCTCCTTACTTTAGCCACAACAGGAAGAGCATTGACCTTTAATTTAATATGATGTTTGTAACCACGCAAACACCCTAATTCCTCTTTAAAAACATCAGGAAATTGTTTTGCTAAAGATAAAGACAGACTTTCATCACTCTTGATGTCACGTACTGGGTTAGTTACTTCATGAATTTGGACTTGGGGAGAAGCATTAGGATCAAGTGTCACTCCTAGATAGCGTTGATGCAACCAGCCTAAAAGTGCATCACCTTTTTTTGACACGTAGACTTTACCAACAGTGATCCTTGAGCCAAGTTCTATCTCAGCCATGAAATAACCCACCATCACAATAGGTTTCTCACTATACCCTAACGGAAAAATATCACATTTGAACAGTTTTACTTTGCCCTTAAATAGTTCATTATACAACTTTTCATCAATTATAGTTATTTTTGAGCAGGAATCGAATTTTAAATTTATCATTGAGCCTTCTGCACTAACTAAATGAGAGGGATGATCTGATTTGTCATCCTTAACCTCAAAACAAATAGATCTTACATGAGGTTGAGACCATCTTCTTCTTGAGTTGTCACTATTATATGTTTTGCTCCTGCACAATTTTGCAAAATGACCCTTCTTATTACATAAATTACATGTTACCTTTACCTCAGGACACATAGGTGAATTAGCCAAATGATTATTTTGACCACACCTAAAACATGAAAATGTGTTACTTGAGGAAGGAAAAGAAGGATTAGTTGGCCTAACATGTTTCTCATCACTAATGACATTTTCTACTTTCTTTAATTGATAGACAGTCTCATCAACTTTTACTTCATCCTTAGACTCAGGAGTAGATGGCTTTTCTTTCTCTTTTTTTAGTTCACCGGCACATCTTGTCATATGCTCTACTTGTTTTGCAATAGTTAAAACTTCTTCTAAAGGAGGCTCATCCTTCAGCCACAGTTCTTTTCTTATATCGTCATGTGCGCATTTAAAAACGAACTGATCACGTATGCGTTCATCAAGTGTCTGTCCAAAGTTGCATGACGAAGCAAGTTTTCTCAAAGAAGATACGTATTCTTCTACTGTTTCATCTTTTTTTTGTTCACGCAAACCAAAATGGTACCTTTCCATGATGGTGCTAAGTCTAGCTAAATAATGCCTATCAAGCTGGAGAATGGCTATTTCGTATTCATTTAGGTTTCTTTGTTCTGCAGCTGATAAGTCTGGTAAATGTTCAAGAACATCCTGTCCTTCACCTCCTAGACAATGTAGAAGAAGTGAGTGTTTTCTTTCAGCACTCAAGTTGGTTCCGTAGACTCTAACATAATTTGCGAATATTTTCTTCCATTTTTTCCATTTTACGTTAGGCTCCCCTGGACTTGTAAGGAAGAATGCAGGTTGTTTTACGTTTTGAAGAACATCAAACACCTTCTAGGGGATCTAGGCTTGGACTCTTGTTGGCATAGTCACTCCGCTCCCCCGAAGGAGACCCTAAAAAAACTGTTCTGGGAGTGGGTCCGCGTGAAGCGCAGCAGTAATCAGCACCACTGCAAAGCCACCGCAGCTTTTCTGCTGATAAAAGATGTCGTTGCCTACGAGCCATACATGGACCTAATAACAATTGCCATGGACCGGTCCCTGTATATCAAATTTCGGCTGGGGTTGTTACCCTTGGCTGACCTTTGTTCCAGGTGGAATAAATCCCAGCCCTCTTCACGATACTGTGCTTTCTGTCCCGATAAACCAGAGACTGTGCCACATTTTCTTTTTGAATGCCCTGATTACGGCCCACAACAGCAAGGAACTTTTCAACATCGGCAAGGAATTTTCCAATCCCTCGGCCAACTCCAACGACATCACCCCCTCTCAAACCCTCTGCGACTCCCTAGCCTCTTTTTTCCACAACAAGATTGCTGACATCCACAACAGCTTTGACAACCAACCCGGAAGCCAACCCACCCCACCATCTGCTGACCATCTTCCCCCCGTAAACACCCTTAACGCCTGGAACCCAATCTCCACTGAGGACACCATCCGCCTGATGAATTCCATCCACTCTGGATCCCCCACAGACCCATGCCCTCACCACATCTTCAACAAAGCAGACTCCGTCATTGCTCCGCACCTCCGAGACGTCATCAACTGCTCCTTCAACTCCGCTACCTTCCCAGAAGACTGGAAACACGCTGAACTCACCGCCCTTCTGAAAAAACCAACAGCAGACCCCACCGAACTCAAAAACTACCGCCCCATCTCGCTTCTTCCATTCCCGGCCAAAGTCATCGAGAAAGCCGTCAACAACCAGCTCGCCGCCTTCCTCGAAGCCAACAAATCACTCGACCCCTCACAATCTGGCTTCCGAGCCAAACACAGCACTGAGACCGCCCTCATCGCAGCAACAGACGACATTCGAACTCTACTGGACAATGGAGACACAGTCGCCCTCATCCTCCTCGACCTCTCTGCAGCCTTCGACACAGTCTGCCACAGCACCCTTTTACAACGCCTCAACAACATCGGAATCCAAGGAAAAGCACTGGAATGGATCACCTCGTTCCTCACCGGAAGAACCCAGAGAGTCCGCCTCCCACCATTCAAGTCCGAGGCCTCTGAAATCATCTGCGGCGTACCTCAAGGATCCTCACTCAGTCCCACCCTCTTCAACGTATACATGAGCCCCCTCGCGACCATCGCCCGCCAACACAACCTCAACATCATCTCTTACGCGGACGACACTCAACTGATCCTTTCTCTCACCAAGGACCCCAGCACCGCCAAAACTAACCTACACGAAGGAATGAAAGAAGTCGCCGAATGGATGAAACAAAGCCGTCTGAAACTGAACTCAGACAAAACAGAAGTCCTCATCTTAGGTACATCCCCCTCTGCATGGGACGACTCCTGGTGGCCGGAAGCCCTCGGAAAAGCACCCATCCCGACAGACCACGCACGGAACCTTGGCGTCATCCTGGATTCTTCACTCTCAATGAACAGACAAGTCAGCGCCGTATCCTCTTCCTGCTTTAACATTCTTCGCATGCTCAGAAAAACATTTCGCTGGATCCCCTCCGAAACAAGGAAAACAGTCACCCACGCTCTAGTCACGAGCCAACTGGACTACGGAAACACCCTCTACGCAGGTACCACCGCTAAACTCCAGAAAAAACTACAACGAATCCAAAACGCCTCAGCCAGGCTCATATTAGACATCCCACGCAACGAACACATCTCTGGTCACCTTAAAGACCTCCACTGGCTACCCGTCAATAAGAGGATCACTTTCCGACTGCTTACCCACGCACACAAATCACTCTACGACATCGAACCAGATTGCCTCAACTCTCGACTGTCCTTCTACACCCCCTCCCGCCAACTTCGCTCTTCCAGCCAAGCCTTCGCCACTGTACCTCGCATCAACAAGACCACCATGGGAGGCAGATCCTTTTCATACCTGGCTGCCAAAACATGGAACTCTCTCCCCGCTTACCTTCGCCTCACCCAGAATCACCTAGCGTTCAGAAAGCAGCTTAAAACGTGGATATTTGACAAATAATCCTCCTCCCCTTCCTCAGCGCCTTGAAACCCTCTGGGTATGTAGTGCGCTATACAAATTTTATGACTTGACTTGACTTGACTTGACCAAGAACACGCTGGCTCGGACCTATCTGCAGAGAATTGGGTACTCGCCAGCACTCTGTCGCCCTTCGGATTCTTTTAACTGACACAGCCCCCCCGATTGTTTGTGCCGTTGCCAAGTTTTTAAAATGGGCCTGGTTGATTAGACTTAGAAGACTGTCCATATCAATTTAATCTCCTTTTAACTAATTTATGATGATCTAATGTGTTTTAATGTTTTTTACTTATTGTACAGTCATACTCTTTTCGACATGCTGTTTTAATCTTTTGTATCGCTTTTATGATATCTGCATATCGAAATAAAGCAATCAACCAACCAACCAACCAACGTTACGTTTTGCATTTTTTTTTTAAAGTAATGAGTGAATTTTTTTTTAAATAAGTTTATATCCTGTAATTTATTAAGGTTACTTTTCCTTAATTATGCGTAACTTAATTAAATATTGAACATCTTCCTTTGTGCCAAAATATTATAGTATAAAAAAGAAGAAATTAAATGTCAGTTGTTCAAAGATTCCAAGTATTTTACTTTGTGCAGGACAATAGGAGAAAGAAGGCAGCAAATTTGAATGTTCCACTTTCCAATGCTTGTTTGACAGAGTAGAACATGTTAAAACAAAGAAACTTCTAATTTAATACAGTGTAGAGCAGGCTTCCTGAAATGTAGTATTATGAGGTAGGAACAAAGAACATTCTACTGGAATGCAGCGTAGCTCTCTTGAGGCGCAGCGTTAGATAGGAACAATAGACGTTCTATTGGAATGCAGCTCTCCTTAAGTGCAGCATGTGCGTTAGCTTTGTCAGATCGTCAGCGCGTAGGACGTTCTATTGGAACGCAGCGCAGCTCTCCTGAAGCGCAGCGTGTGCGTTAGCTTTTGCAGATCGTCAGCGTGTGGTGCGTTCTTTCTCTTAGCTGGAACGCATACGTTTGAAACGCATGCCGACGTCAGCAAATAAAGAGCGAAGCACGAGCATCAAACGTTTCTTTTTTTTACGCGGTAAATCTTTTAGTTTTAATTCTTCCAGTCCCTTATTTTATTAATAAACACCTCCCGCTCTCCTCACCATCGTGATACTTTCAAAGCAGCCGCTGGGAAGTCTTCGCTTCTCTTGAAATATTGAAGATCAGCCGCTGGAGGAGAAAGCAGGTTAGGAAGCTTGATGTGTTGTTATGTTGAGGTCGTTTCGTATCCCATCCTCGTCGCCAGTATAATATCGTATGATTATGCAGTTAAATGAAGATGAAGTCAATTTGGTTAAGCAGAGTGGGTTTAATAAAACCTCATCCATAAACAGCCACAGGTAACTGACAAAATACAGAATCATCAAACAAGTACATTCTGAGAACTTAGAATGAAAGGGGAAGATGACACGTCTTAAAGGGGAAGGAAGGGATAACAGGAGAAGGAGAGGACATCACAATGTGCAACTAAGAAAATCGACTAGCTGCCACTGGAAGGTTGATAATCACTGGCAATGTCAATAGGTCTGTCTTATATATAAAGTGTCTCCTTATCATTGATGAGATTAGGTACAGTATAAGCTATCATACATGCATTCTGTTACTCATCCTTGCACTCATGCATCTATTCATCATTGAGTCACTCTTATATTCACAAATTTACACAACTCCAATAAAGTGCATGCACAAACTCAGCAACATATGCAATACATTTAAAGAATAATAACAGAAAAATGAAAATATATATCGCCTAAAAATGACAGACATATACTTGCAGTAACAAAATTAAATAAAGCAGCAGATGCTACTCTTGCAATGGTACTGTACATATTGTGTTGTTTTATAGTTGCATTACATTACCATGTTTAGAACCAACATGTTGACCATTTTGCAATGTTAAAAGCAGTGAAACTGTATGGACAATATTCTTCCACGGTGGTCAGGTGGTTTAGATGGTGTGGCTGTACATGCTGCAGTACACTACACTGAGCAGCAAGCAAAAAGTGAGTTAGAACTGTCTCTGAGGGTGTTGCGGGCTTTAATCATGAACAAAAACATAAGAGGGAAGAAAAGAAAGGGAGATGTAACTAGAAGATGGAAAACTAAAGGACTGACTCACCAGCCTTGGCACTGAAATGCACTCATTTTCAGGTGGCTGTGCACATGTGATTAGACAAATGTCACTCACAGGGCAAGAGAGTCAATGACTGAACTGGTATACATACCCTTGGTATATATAGCAGTGGTATATATGTTTTTCATTACAAGATCCTGGCAGAAAATTAAGCCTGGTAAATTTTCTAAAGAGATTCTAAAAAGAATTATTGCACTGCAAATCGTGTACCTCTTAGGTTTGTCCAAAGGGTAATAAACACTTAGGGCCTGGGGAACGGTCTAAATATCGAATTTTAAATATAGAATTGCCAAAATATCTAGTTACAAAAATATAGTGGTGCAAAATATCGAAATGCAGGTAAGAAATATCGTTGTTAATAATATCGAAGTTAGTAATATCGAAAGTCATAATATAATTCTTAAACTTTTAGTGTATTAAGTGTTGGTATATGCCTCAAAATTATATATTATGTTTGTAATATATGTTGGAGTTTTTTTAAGTAATTAATTTTATGTTACATTATTTTTGCATATTTTAGTTCCGTAGCGGGTTGTGGGTTTATAGGGGAAAAGGGTGGGAAGTAATTTAATTATAATGAATTAATTAAGATTTTATTTAAATTAATTAATTATATGTTGTCATTTTTGTGTAATTTTATTCCGTAGTGGGTTGTGGGTTTATAGGGGAATAGGGTGGGAAGTAATTTAATTTAAATTAATTAATCCATAAATTAATTAATACATAATTTTAAATTTAATAATTTATATTGTTAAATAATTAATTAATTAATTAATCATTATAATTTGGTTATAAATAAAGAATAATATATTGGTAATTATATTTACTGTGTACAAAAATATTAAATAGTTATTCATTTGATATTAAATAATAACAATTAATTTGTTAATATGTTAAAAGTGTACCTTTTTTTAGGAGAGGGTTGTGGATTTATAGGGGAAAAGGTTGGGAAGGTATTTAATTGTAATTGAGTAATTATTTTATTTTATTTATTGGTATTAATAATTAATGTATTGTTAATTACTAATTGGTAATTACTTTTTATCAATTAATTAATCAATAATTATATTAACTGTATTAATTAGTAGTTGGTAATTAATTTGTATTATTTATTGTTTATTGGTATTGATAATTCATTGATTGTTAATTAATTGTTAATTAGTAATTAATTTATATTAATTAATTAATTAATTGATAATTATATTAATTATATGAAATAGTATGTGGAGTGGGTTGTGTGTATCGGGGAATAGGGTGGTAAGTCATTTAATGTTATCAAATTTTTATTAATTTTTATTTATTGGTATTTTTAATTACTTTAGTGTTAATTTATGATAATTCATTATTTAATTACAAAAATGTTTTAATTTTTATGAATGTTATTTTTAACCCTACACTATCCAATACTTTCCCTACTGTTGCATTCTTTGGAGTGGTAGTAGTAATTTTTACCCTTACGGTATCCAAGAAGTTCCCTACTGTTGCACTTTCTGGAGTGGTAATAGTAATTTTTCCCTCTACGCTATCCAACACTTTCCCTACTGTTGCACTTTCTGGAGTTGGAATAGAAGTTATAACCCCTATGATATCAACGCTTTCCCTACTGTTGCACTCGTTGCAGTGGGAATAGTAATTTTTGTCCACCCACTATCCAACACTTTACCTAGTGTAGCACTCACTCGAGTAGGAATAGTAATTTTTACCAACCCGCTATCCAACAATTTCCCTACTGTTGCACTGTTTGGAGTGGTAATACTAATTTTTAGCCACCCGCTATCCAACACTTTCTCTACTGTTGCACTCACTGGAGTGGGAATAGTAATTTTTACCCACCCCCTATCCAACACTTTCCCTACTATTGCACTGTTTACAGTGGGGAATAGTATGTTTTTCCCACCCGTTACCCAACACTTTCCTTACTGTTGCACTCGGTGGAGTGGGAAAAGTAAATGTTACTTTCCTGCTATCCAACACTTTCCCTACTGTACCACTCGCTGGAGTGGGAATAGTAATGCTATCCCCTACATTATGCAATGTATTCACTATTGTTATATTGAATGTACTGTAAAATATTAATTTAAAAAATATATATGTTTAATGTTTTAAGTTATTATATATAATTTATTTTTATATTTATATTATAGGTTCAAATATAAATATATATATATATGAAAAAGAAGGATCCCAACCGCTTCTGGTAGCGGTTAAAGTAGGCGCAGACCTCCACTCCACAGGCTAGATATCCAATGTTAAATCACCAAGCCATCACGCCAATCAAAGTGCCAGCAGTGCATATTTATTCAGCAAAAAGTGAAAGAGCAAGTGCCCTCCCTGACGCGTTTCGCTCCGCGAACGGAGCTTGGTCACATGACGCGCCAGGAGTAGGCGGTGGTGAAATAAATGGTAGTTAAAAGACCGAGCGCCTAAAGAAACAGGACGCAAGGGTTTACAACAAAGCAAACAAGCATTAACTAAACATTGTGTCGACCATAAATGCTCAAATGCATAAGATGTTTAAACAAAGAGGCAAAAATCAAAGCATAGTGCTCAAGTACAATTGAAAAGGCCGAGTGTTAAAAAGTGCAAACAATCAAATACAAATCAAATCAATTATAATAGATGGTTTGCAATGACAACCTCATCCATCACGATGGAAAAACCACAACATATATACTTCTTGTACAATCTCCCCTAATTTCAACAGAGAGTATCACATAGAAAAATGTATGTCTATTGCTAGTGCAAAATGTGTTTTTTATAAAATTTCAAGTCGATAGGCCTAATCAAAATTATATAAACCAATGTCTCAAAAGTGCTTGAATGCTAAAGTGCAAATGCTTAGAAAAACCTCATATTCAGATGTTAGATACATGGAATACAATTAGGCGATAGGAAACTCATGTGAAAACCTGCAAAAATATATATATATATGTGTACCACAGAGCAACAATAAATAATCATCCAGTTTATAGAAATGTTACATAATGGACAAAAAAAAATATATATATGCATATATCATATCATAAGGGAACATATCTCACTGATCATGTTTAAGAAAAGAAACACCCATTACAGAAAATGATGTAATTCATCAAAAGCATTTAGCCCGTTAGGAGATCTGGCATCAAGCAATAAAATAAAGAAAGCTTCTCTTTGGCGCAGAAGTTTCTCACGGTCACCACCTCTACCAGGATTAGCTACAGAACACAACAAAGTGTATTTCAATTTTTTGTCGTGAACTGCCTTAAAGTGGGGAGCCACCGGATAATTCATATCTGAGTTGACTATGGCCCGGATGTGTTGTAAATGTACAGGAATTTATATAGCGCAAATCACCAAGCGGTTTCTAAGCGCTTGCTTAGGGAACCCGTCCTGGTATTCCCCTGTGAGATAACCCCGGCATGGTATCCGCAAGGTGAAAGCCAGGCATCCCGCCGCGAGGGGCCGTTGTGGAGATTAAGCAAGCTATTGCCCGGAGTCGCAGAGTGTGAACCCGTGAATCGAGTAGGCACCGGAGCGATAATTGTCAAGTCCATGGACATTTTAGGACTCAAGACCCCGCCGAGCCGGGAATTGAACCCTGGTCTTGGGCTGACCTCTGCTTCCAGGTCTGCCTCCTCTAACCAGTGAGCCACACTTCTCCACAACGAATATTGCAACTGTGTTGCAATATTCGTTGGTTAGCTTGCAACTTAGTGTTTCCAATATAAGAGAGTGAACATGTGCAGGTAAGTTGATAGACTACATAGTCACTGCGACATGTCAGATGTTCTTTTATTGGAATCGCTTTCTCATTAAAGGCAGATGTATAGTGCGTGCCGTTAACCGCAAAAGTGCAGGCACGGCACGAAGTACACCTGTAAAAACCCGGTTTGTTAAGCCAGGTAGTTTTGGGTGGAAGCTCAGGTAGGGTTCTATCTAAAGAGTCTTTCATAGAAGGAGCCCTCCTAAAAGTGATGGCCGGTGATTTAGGCAAAAATGGACCAAGAATCACATCCGTCAATACTATAGGCCACTCTGATCTGATGATCTTACTTAACTTGGAGGTCTGGGAGCAGTAAGTGGTGATAAAGCGAGTGGCGCCCAAGGTAGCCGAATCAGGGATCATTTTGATTTTAGGGGTCAGGAGTTCCTCACGAGGACGAGCTAGTGCTTTAGTTAGAGCCCGATCAAGAATAGCTCGATTATAACCCCGTCTGAGGAATCTTTCCCTAGATTCCAATAAACACTGTTGGGTGGTATCTGGGCTACTGCAAATGCGTTTGATATGAATGAATTCTCCTAGAGGTATGCTATTTATGGTATGTGCGGGATGGGCACTGCGGGCAAGCAAGATGGAATTGCCCGCAGTGCTTTTCCTGTGAAGTTTTGTCTGAATAGTTATGCTCAATATAAACCTGGACATCCAAAAATTCAGCAGCGTTAGATGTAATATTGGCAGTGAATTTTAAGTTTCTATTGTTTAAATTGATGTCATTGACAAATAAAGCTGCTTGTTCTTGAGATCCCTTCCAGACGATAAAAATATCGTCAATGAATCTCCAATAATGAACAAGGTGAGGAAGCCAGCGTGCGTGAGTGACCCCCAGAACATGCTCCTCCCACCAGCCAACATATATATAAACAATTATATTTTAAAATATGTTTTTAACATTTTTAAATTATAAATAATAATTATTGTTTAATATTATTAAATTAATATATGTATATATAAAAATGTATGTTAATTTTTTTAGATTACATTTTTTATTTATTAATTTTGACCTTATTTTTAATGCATTGCGAGTATGTTTTACTTAATTATTTTGATTATTATATTAATGTTATAATACTTTTAAGACATTTAAAACATTCGATATTTTAGGATTCTATATTTTGCAAATCGATATTTTTTCCAATATTTTTTGCACTTATCTGTTTGTAGATAGGGAGTCGATATTCTGTCATTCTATATTTTTACCTCGATATTCCGGTAAGTCGATATTCTTGTATTCTATATTCTGTCATTGATCCTAAGGGGCCGATTACAATGGGGGTCAGAAGGCTTCAGACCACAGGTCAGTGGCTTTCCGAGCATCATCACAGTTTAAGATTCGACCACCGAATTACAATGCAGGCAGTCAAAACTGAACCCGGACGGTCCTTCCAGCTGTATTCCGACAGTCTCCAGGAGCCTGTCGGCCAGTCAGAGACCGGCACGTAATCCCAATGGATGACATTTTCGCCATTGGAATTACGATGTCGGTTTCCGACAGGCTTTCCATGTCGGGCTTTCCGAAATGGAAAGCCTGTTGGAAAGAGACACTGGGGGCACCTAGCAGGGCCCCCTTAGCCCTGCAGCCTTCAGATGAGGGTCATTGAATCACTGCACCGTGTGGTAGGGACCGGGATGTGCCTCCCACACAGGGCAGGATTTCACACAAATTCCTGTATCCCTATGGGAAATTGTGCTATATTGTAATTAGGTATGCGGAACTGCCGACCCATTGTGGGTGCGGTTCGCATACCAATACATTCTAATAAGGCCCGAAGTCTTGCCTACAAATAAATCTGTGAGATTTAATGTAACAAATTACTTCTGCAGGCTTTAACAAGGTGCAATAACAATCCACCCTTAAAGGCCTATTGGCTTTAACAGGTGTGTTTCATAATAAATAACCAGGACTGCAGCCTACGTCAGAACATTTAACAAGAGCTAGATCAGACCTATGGCATATGAAAGAACTTTTCCCAATGAACCAATCAGGTCCATAGCATTTGTTATTGGCTCATCACTGTAATAGAGGCAGGGTAACTGTAATGTCAATAAACTTCATCACAAGTTAACCATTTGTATAATTGTTAATATATACACAATTAAAGTTGTCTATAAAATAAAAAAGTCCCCCTATAGAAAGCCTAACAAGGATTATTTCAGTACAAATCTTCTATGCCAAGAGTTTATTCAAGTAAGTTGCCAATACCAAAACCCTTGCCTACTACAGTATTCTGTGAAATTCCATGTAAGTATTATAACAATCCCCAGTATAGGCCTATTTGCTTAGATAAATGCTTTAGCATTAACCATGCTAGCCCTACTGTCATCATATCTTTTTATAAGAATCAGGTCAGACTTTTGGCATCGGACGTAACTTTTCCAAGTGAAGGAATCAGGTCTGTAGTCAAGTTGGTTAGCTTCACACCATAACCGGTACAGTGCACAAATGCTCATAACCAGTGTGCACAAAATTATAGAATTACAAATGTGATTATAACATCTGATTCTCTCTCACAGTAGCCAATTTTATTAGAAATCTGGAAGACCACTGCAAGTGATTCAGGTACTGGAGTTTTCCTAAGAATTTACAGACTATAAGCATGGTCCTGGTATTATGCAATTTTACGGTTGCAGCATTTTCTGCATATTTATCGATGTTCTGCATTTGCACACATAATCCATCATCTGCTGCATAACCTGCAGAGTTGAGCCAAAAATTGTTTCTAGTGCAAACAGATAACATGTTACAAACATTGCAGGGATGCACATTGTCACACAGCAGAGGGTCCTTTGCAAAGTATGTCTGGTCCTCTTCTGTTGTTTATTACTGTATTTGGGAGTTGCACTGGTACTGATAAGGTGATCCCTTTTTAAGACAGTGTTAACCTGTTCAAAAATGCCAAAATAAGGAAGCAATACTATGAAAAAATGTGCTGCATTGTGCAGCATAATTTGCTTTTCATTGCCGTATAATTTAGTCAACCCTCACACAATTTTGGTGGCCCTGACTATAAGGAAATAGTAATATGGTACTCCTCTCTGTAACCTATCCTTTACTTTGGATAGACAACCTGAAAACAGAATTACCTAAGTAGTCAGGATTAAATTTACTGAATATTTTCTAAACCATGAAAATCTGTAACAGTTAAAATCAGAGGAGCTTTTAATCACATATTAACTTAGGAGCTAAGCGATGGTACCTTGCAGGCTTTGTACCTGGTGCAAATGCACCTGCTGCACAAATTCTATCTATATCGCTCTTTAAAACAAGAGGATTAAGCAATGAAAATATACAGTCCTGTCAGCTAGTGAGTTTTAAAACAATCAGTGTCCAAAACTGAGGGCTCTCCTTCAGTTATGAAGTTTCAGCCTCTGGGATGTTACCTGTGGCTGACACCTGATTGGTGAAGGTGTGCCCCAACTTCCTGAGTATGTTAATTTTGAGAACTGCCACAATTCCCACTGTATCCTTCAGATTGGACACTTGGGCTGCAGTGAATTCTCCATGATTGCTTTCCTGCCGCTTCTTGACTGCCCTTCACTGAAGGTGTTTAACACCATCGCTGCTGATGGTATTCCCCTCCTATGCTGACTATGAATTTTTCCCATTGTTCATGACGAGCTCAGCTCGTCATGAGCACTGCTCAATTGTGCCTCATGATGAGCTGAGCTCGTCATGAGCATCGAAGATAAAAACACTTCTTCAAAAATGCATTTAACACCAGCTGAATCACTACAGATGCATTTCAAAGGCTCGAATTAAGCACTTTACAAGTGCATAGGAATTCTTTGTGGTGCACAGTGTTTGTAGGTCTCTACGTGTATAGAAATGTAAGTGTGCGCCCGCTCAGGCACGAAGTTGGGAGGGAACTATGCTCATAGCCCATTGATCAGACAAACCGTTTTGAAGCACTCTCTGGCCTAACTGACACAGATTGACAGCAGGGTTCACCCTGCCTGGAAGAAGAGAAGACCGAAGTGGGATGACCAGATTTTATAAGCAATAACCAACTGGAAATGTATTATGAGGGGGAAGATGCGTCCGAAGCAGCTGCCTTTACCTCTGACGCATCTGTTAATGTATTTTTGGGGCAAGTACAGCAAGGCTATATAACTAATAATTTAAAAGTACTATCATAGAATACAGCAAGAGTCCACTCCAAATTTGGAAAAGGGGACTGGTTAGGCTTTGTTGGAGGTTTTGATCTCTTATGTTTAAAATAGACCTGGTCCACAGATGATGTTTTTATAAATGGGTATCACTCTTTCTGTGTCCCAGCAATCCGATCTACATCAGGATGACACTGTGTTGCTTATCACTGTAAAATACGCTTCTGTAAAAGCCAAATGTATCTCTTCATCTCCTTAGTATCCATTATTAGTGATTTCTGGTTTGGCCAAGGTCGACATACTATTGGTGAACTTGCAATACAATATCTTTGACAAGAGCAACTGTCAAGTAATAGACTCCCTGCAAGTGGAAATCGCCCAAGCCACTGCTAAGTGTCAACCCTTATACATTCTATGTGTCGGAGATTTTAAGTGCACTATTTGTAAATATAGCACTCAGCGTGTGTGGGCTGGAAGATAGTGAGCGCCAGCCTTTGACTCAGTCGAAGCCCTAAACTCCATCTTGGTAGTAAATTACTTAATTTTCTTAAATAATTGTGCCCACAATTTATTTCTGCAGTGTCCAAATTATATTGGAAGTGTTAGGGCAGTTATATCACCTTCAAAGAACTATACTTTCCTTGTTCAGGACTTTAAAATTATAGCAAACTGCTCTAGCAACCATTATCCGCTCATAGCTATTCTTAACATTAAGCCTAAGAAGGGTCCCACTGTTGAACCTACAATTCAATATAAACCTAATAATGGAATTAGATTGGAATGGGATCAGGTAGACCCATCAAAATTTGAACAAGTGTCATTTTAAGAAATTATAATTTGCATAGATAGGTCTTTGAGGCCAGATTCTACCCCAGTTGATATAGTACAGGATTTTGAGGTACTCTGAATCGACGACGCCCAGATGTGGGTTAAGAACATCCCACAAAAGCAAACCCCATGGGCTCCTTGGTTCAGTACTAAATGCACCAAAGCTCATAAGGAACTAAAAAGTGACCTACATGCCACTCCTCTTGATAGAGATGTCGTAAATTGACAGCAATGGGTTAGCATTTAGCTGAAGCCATACTGTATTTAGAAGTTATCTTATCCGCTTTGTGAAAGCCATTTTGTATTTCTGGCAGCCATTTTGTTTCCATGTGCTCGCCATGTGCTCTGTCCTCCCTCAGTGTAAACTGCTCTGGAAATCTGCCTAGAGACAAACTATACTTAACATCTTCCACTTTCGGACATGCTTAGAAGGGCCTAGCTAGTAGAATGCACCTGCTTCTCTAGTATAACTGTCAGGATATTTTTGCTGCTGTATGGAGAAGTAACTCTCCTCCCACTTTGCTGAGCAAGTAGATCTTGTATGCCCAACTTAGTCATTTTGCATGCTTACATGAGCCGGGACTGCCCCTTGCATTTATGCTTACTATGTAACCCTACAAAAGGGGGTCGTGATGGACGGAGCATCTGAATCAATCAAACACTCACACCCAGTCAAAAGATCTGGGTTTAATCCATCACCGTCGTTTAGCCCACTCTGCCACCCCAGTTCAGACATGGCTATATGCAAATCAGTCTGACCCTGTGCCTCATGGGAACAGTCCAGCCGGAACTGCCAAACCATGTCTTCCCTGGACCGGAAACAAGCTTCCGAGGACCGGTTTCTGGCATTCCAGCCTACTTCAGCCCGGCTTGCTTGAATCCAGTGGCAAAGTGAGCAAGGGACTCACGTCTGAGCATACCCTGCCACACTTATGGCGGCCAAAAGCGGTACAAAAGGAGGTGGTGATGGACGGAGCATCTGAATCAATCAAACACTCACACCCAGTCAAAAGATCTGGGTTTAATCCATCACCGTTCTTTTGCCCACTCTGCCACCTCAGTTCAGACATGGATATATGCAAATCAGTCTGACCCTGTGCCTCACTATCCCACTATTAAAAATGTATTAGGATTAGTAAAGACTGTTTTATTCCCACTTTTTGCACCATCATTTGCACTAACCACAAAACAAAAGAATCCCGCTCTGCTGTAGTCAGGCATTGTAGCACACTGGAGAAGCACTAGTTTGGTGAATGAGAGTTCTTTATAAAAACATGAGTGATACCTGTTGATAGCCGGAGGCCAAGCGTCTTCATATCCAAGAGGAGTTAGGCAAACTCAGGTTTGGCAATTATTTCTCCATAGTACTTGAAGCCTCCCAATAAGAGGACGTTTTGGACAAAATGCTGAACATTGTCAATAAACTAAGCTAAAAGCTGGCTAAATTATTTTTTGTCCCTGGATGGTAGTAGATGAGTGCACCTTCCAGGTGAGCTCAGGCTCGCGAGTCATGTTGTAAGCAAACCTCAGCTAGGCCTACTTAGTGCAAGGGTTCGCCCTTCTCTGCACAGAGTCCTCGGACCATAGGAAGAAGTTGGCAATGACACTGGAAAATACAAGAGCAAAGTTTATTAAAGCTTTAAAGGTGGTACTACAGTCCACACAACACTCTTCAGTATTGTATCAAGTAGTACAATGAACTGAAGCACATGGCCCCTTTTATACATACTGGACTTGGCCCTTATGGCAGGTTCACCCCTAATCTTTTTGCTTTTAATATATGATCTGTGTTGATTATTTTTGGTCTCTGTGCACTTTTTCCCTGTGTCCCAGGGTAAAGTGCGTGCTTGTAGTAAGGGTGGCCTGCCCTCCCATAGGAATGCATGGGGAATGTTGTGTCCCCGGTAGTTCCTGATGCGTGGGGAGTGCAGGCTCGAGTTTGGTATGTGCGAACTCATGAGAGTGAATGCTTCACAATGATGCATGTGGCATGATTGTGTCTTGTGTGGAAATGCCACTTCTAGGAGTTGGCATATTAGTGTGAAATGTGCCTGGCGTGTGATTGGCTGGAGCTGGCTGGTGAGCCTGGCTCCAGGAAGTCTGGATGGGTCTGCCCGGTGGTGAGTGTGAGATTAGCATGCTGATGGCTGGGGAGGGCTGCACCTGGTTCCTGAATAGGGCTGGGCTTTTCCCACACAATGCTGGCTCCGCCCCCTGTGGTACGATTGATGACCCACCAACGGCCGATTTTGTGTGTTCCCCACTAGGGGTAGTGCCTAAAAAGGACCCGGGGGAATACAGGCTCATCCATAATTTGTCGGCACCAAGGGGGGCTTCCGTTAATGAGGCGATCGATCCAGACATTTGCAGTGTGAGGTATGCATCTTTCGATGACGCAGTGGTAATGTTGAATCGCTTAGGCCCCGGTGCATTGTTAGCAACATCGGATATTGAATCTGCATTTAGGTTGCTTCCGGTGCATCCCCAGGATCAGCACTTGCTGGGTTTTACATTTCAGGGGAAATACGACATGGATATGTGCATGCCAATGGGTTGTTCAATTTCGTGCGCCTATTTTGAAATGTTTAGCTCATTTCTGAAGTGGGTGTTCTCGAGGGCCACAGGGCACCAACATGTGATGCATTATCTTGATGATTTCCTGTTTCTCGGCCCAGCAGGCTCTCGGGACTGTGCACGGGCATTGCAGGATTTCTGCGTGCTCATGCGGGGTTTCGGGGTACCGTTGGCGCCAGGTAAGACGGTGGGGCCGACTACCTCCCTGGAGTTTCTGGGTATCGAACTAGACTCCGTGGAGGGTTGCTTCCGTTTGCCGGCGGAGAAGATCGCCAAATTCAGGGCTTCCTTGTTGCAGTGTCTTCGGAACGAGAAAGTGACACTGCACCAATTACAGCAAACAGTAGGTCAGATTAACTTTGCATTAAGGGTTATGCCGATGGCTCGCCCTTTCTCACGATCCATTGCCCAGGCCATGGTTGGCCTCAAGGAAGGGCACCATCGCAGGAGACTGTCGGCAGAGGTTTGCCAGGACATGCTCATTTGGCTGGCATTCCTGGCGGACTTCAACGGCCAAGTAGTCTGGAGCAAAGCCCCGGCCTCGTCAGCGGAACTAGGCTTATTGACCGACTCGGCGGGCAGCGTGGGGTTCGGCGCGATCCTTGGAAACCGTTGGTCGGCCCAAAGATTGCCAGCATGGTGGGAAACAAGCGGTTTGACGAGTAACATTGGCTTTCGAGAGCTATTCCCCATCTGGGTGGCTCTGTCGGCAGTTCAGAGACCGCTCGGTGGTATTTTGGTCCGATAACATGACTGTGGTTGAGTGCATTAATCAGCAGGCAGCACACTGCAAATGGATATTGCGATTGTTGAAAGAAATTGTGTTGAAATGCTTGAGATTGAACGTACAATTCAGGGCAAAACATGTGCCGGGTGTACTGAATAATGCAGCATTTCAAAATGCAGGCTTTCAGGAATTGTTTACCCTCAGCGGAGCTAGTGGCAGCGCCATTTCCCGAAGCATTATGGCAAATCGGCGCCCTGGACTACAAAACCTCGTGGCAGCCAGTTTAGCGCCCAGGACAAGAAAAGCTTATGAAGGGGCATTCCGCTCATACTGCGCCTTTTTGGGCCCGGCATGGGAGCATAGATGGGGTCAGGAGGGGTCCTTTAACCAATTTTTAGTGGCACTTCATGAGGAGGGCCGGTCGGCGGCAACCGCCAGTCGGTGTAAGGCCGCCATATCATTTATGGCTCAGCTCCATGGTATCAGGGACCCGACGGACTCCTTCGTAGTCAGGAAGGCGCTGCACGGCTGGCAGCGCTTAGAGGGGCGCAAAAAGGATACCAGGCACCCAATAGGATTTGACAGATTGACCTCCTTGTTGGCTAAACTGGAGGAGACATGCTCCTCACCTAGCGAGGTTGTACTATTCCGGGCAGGGTTCGCGTTGGCTTTCTATGGGGCCCTGCGGGTGAGCGAACTAGTGGCTGCCAACAAAAGAGATACGGAGGGGGGTCTGAGCAGGGATCACACGCAAGTGAGGGGGGATTCTCTGCTGATCACGATAGCCAGGTCAAAGACGGATCAGGAGGCCCAGGGGAATAGCATTGTGTTGCAGCGCACTCCAGGTAGTCCCTCTTGTCCAGTGAGGCATGTTGAGGCCTACCTAAAACAGAGGTTGACAACGTGGGGGGGGCCTTGCTGCGACATGCGGATGGCACCCCGTTAACAAAGTTTCAGTTTCAGAGGGTGCTGGCAATCACGATTGCAGCGGCGGGCTTGAACCCGACTGATTTTGGGACCCATTCATTCAGGATAGGGGCCGCTACAGAAGCAACGGCTCGAGGTCTGCAGGCAGACAATGTTAAACAGTTAGGCCGCTGGTCTTCGACTTGTTTCAAACGGTGCGTGCGACTGCACATGTTGTAAGTTACTGAAAAAGTGCACTCACGCTTGTTGTCTTTTGTTTGGATTACAGTTTCACGAGCCTGTGACGCAGGGCGGAAATTGGGACCGGCCCAGTGTCAGCTAACCACCACTTCAGGAACAAGAAATGGAAGACAAGTGGTCTGGGTCATGGGCCTCTCATACGTGAGGCGTGCCGGGGACATATTCAAGACAGGTGATGCGATCCACACATCTGAGGAATATGGTTTCAGGGTGTCCTTCCATGGGAAGGGCGGCCTGTGTATTGACCGACTGCAAAGTTTTGTGAAATAATTATTAGGGCGGCACAGGTCACCGCCATCTGTAGTCATAGTGCACATTGGGGGCGATGACTTGGTAAGGTTGGGCAGACGAGCTTTAATTGAGCACATACTTTCTGCAGTTAGTTGGTTAGCAAAGACGCTCCCGGGATGTACAATAGCTTGGTTTCACATGATTCCGAGGAGGGTATGGCGGGGTGGTTTGTCCACAACAGCGTTGAACCATTCGGTAAAGAGGATCAACAATAAAATGGAGAAATTGTTTCGCTCTGCTCATCTTCAAAGCATATCTCATGGGTGCATCTCGGGCGATCGCTGTTATTCTGATGATAGGGTACACCTGTCCAGGGTGGGGAATGACTTATTGATAGGAGACATGATAGCTTGGCTAGTGGGGTTGAAGAGACATGACCTATAGGAGGTGTGGGGGGACCAGATAGTCGGTCAACTATCTGACCTGTGGCGGTAAGGTCATGATCGGTGAAAAGTGATTTCAAGGTCCCTAGGGGGAGCGCCACCCATTATGGATGGGAGCACCCGGGGGAGGCGGCCATTGGCCCCTCCCACGGGGGGCGGCATCCATTACGGATGGGTTGCCCAGGGGGAGACGGCCATAGGCCCCTCCCAGGGGGAGACAGCTATATGCCCCTCCCCAGAATTTCCCGGATATCCGCTCCGGCAGAAGAGAGTGCGGGGAAAGGGGGGGAGTACACGCTGTCCTTCTTACGGATACCCCGCACGGGAACTCGGACGACCTTAAGATGGTGTCGAGTGAAAGGGGGCCCCCACGACAAGGGAAGTTACAGTTGGCTACGAGGGTAAAGTCCTCTGCGCATGCGCCACTCACACGTGAGGGCGGGAATTTGGTGATAGGGACCTGAAACCGGTTAAGACCTTGCCGTTGGCCCCTAACGTTAGGATGTACAAATTCGTATGCAATGCATTATATCATGATGTTAGACTCAATTAGGAAATCTTTGTATTAGAGATTTGTTAAGGTTAGCCTGAATACCTGTCTTCATCAAATGTAATGGAAGTTGAATTTGTACATGATACATGAAACATTTTTAATTTAAAGTTTTAAATTTTGTTTCATATTTAAATAAATACGGCCAGGGGGGGGTCGTGAGGCCTTCCTGCCTTCCAAAAGTTCAAACTGTGTCTGTCTCCTCCCATTGGGATTGGTGGTGGAAGGGGTGGCGGGCATCCCGGCCCATATGTCTCATTACCTTTGCTAAATGTGACCTGCTTAGGTGATTGTTTTATGTTTCTATAGGTCCTGATAATAAGGTCCTAGTTCCCTGCGTGATTTTCCTAAAATGGTTAGGGTTGCGTAGGAGGTATTTACCTTTCACCAGTGATTACTGGTTGTGTGCTACATTTACTATTTTGGTGCTACAGTCATTATATGTCTATGTGCTAAGTGTTATACCTACAAGTATTACTTTTACAACAAGTGCTAATTCTAAAAGTGCCTACCCCTGACAGTGGTCCATTTGGCCCTGTTCTGTACATAATCCCCTGTAAATTCTGCCCGTGCCTGTTGGCACATTGTAAAGTGTGTGTTTTATCTAATGTGTTTTTGCTATAATACAAAGGCTATTTTTTATATAACCTTGTGTGGAGTTTCCTTTGTGGTGGGCCTTGGGTGTTGTTGCTGGGTGCACATCGCCTCCGAGATTAGCCTTGCTGCTCGCGTCACGTTACCTAGAGGGTGAGCAGGGGTTATCTTGGTGTGTAACTCCTTTGCCCTGATTTAGGAATGGTGATCTCTGACTGACTTTGGCGCGAGCCTTGGCCAGCCAGGGGTCCCGTTTCTAACAATACACAATGAGGGGGCTCAAGAAAAGGCGATAAAAAAGACAGGAGCAGATTTAGGACCATACAAGGACATTTTAAAAGGCACAATCGATAGGTGGGCGTAGTTAACAGTCTCCGATCACATTCCTATCTGGAACCAATTAAGTAACGGTCACTGATCCTACTGCGCATGTCTGGACATGTTGGAAGCAGAGACTACTAAAAACAGCCTGTTGCCGGGCAGACTCTAGGCACGATGAACAAGAAGGTAGGACCAAGCACATGACGAGCACATGGCAATGTATGGCACACAAAATGGCCGCTACAAATTCAAGATGGAGTCGAAACATTTGTTACGATAATGGTTAAACAAAGCATGTCTTCTGCAAATGCTTAACCTAATCGCCCTTGATTACAACAGACAACCCTTTCAGCATTAGCTGAAGACATTCGATTTCCTAGGAAAGGCCAGATATTCATCTCTTATATCAATGGCCATCATACTAGCTATTTCCTTTTGCAGATCATTCTGCATTTTGACTTCCGTAATATTACTTTTCGTTGGTATACAAGCATTGACACACATAGAACAAATCATTGGGCTACATTGAATACAGACACAACAGGAAAAGATTATCACAATAAATATGCATAGGACTGTTAATAATTTCCAGCCCCAAGCAGAGATCAAAGTCCAAAACCATCCTGTAAAAGTCCATGTACCATTTTCTGTGTGGATGTCTGCAGCGATTTTATGAAGTTTATTAATCGCTTTATACACTGATGGGGTGTGGTCAGGAATAAACATTCAGCAGCTACTACCAATAACACGGCATGCACCACCTCTATCTGCTAACATTACGTCTAGCCCCATCCTGTTCTGCAAAGCTACAATTCTAGCAATTTGTAGCTCTTCAGTAATGTTTCCTAAGGCTGCAGCTGTTTAAACAGTAACAGCCTCCACTACTCTAGTCAATCATCATATTTTTCTGCTATTTAATGCAGCACGTACGAAAAAGAACAATCCTAAATTGAAATCTACATACTGTTGTAGGCTAGTGTCAGTCTGATCAACATCATCTGTAGTCAATGTTCTTTTATATCTGTTTACAGTACAATTATTGAACAATTTAAGATTTCGGTGGTACATTGGAGGAGCTAAGAACACAGGGGGCAACAGAAAAGAGACATAATAAATACCAGTCCAACCGGCTGGCAATCGATAATATCCTCGATTTCCACATACAAAATACGTATTGTGCGAAGCTAGAAAAGTACTATTGTTTAGGCCATCTATATTTAATACAGTAATACAATCACTTATTCCCACAGGGGATATGCCCAATGTACACATAGTTCTGCTTGTGTTTGGGTAACATAAATAATAAAACGTTCAGCCTCAAACGAGTCTCTCGTGTTGGTGAAGATATATGGTGTTGAATCATTGTCCGGTCGATATTCTTCCCACTCCCATATAGTTCCATTCGCTTGAGGATACCCATCTTTGTCCTGATGGCACTCTTTGTTCAACCGGAAAAGCAGTCTGCCCACTGTAGGCTTCCTAGTCGCAAAGAGCAAAGTATACCAGGCTCGACAAGAGCCATTATGCTAAAAAAGGGAGAGGTATAAACGGTGTACCACCTTTCTTTTGGTGTGCAGGCATCATCCCACAAATCCAACAGTTTGTCGCATTAGTAGCGATGTAGGTGTGATGCAACATTTGAACAAAAGTATTATTCAAGTAAGATTGTCGATGTTTCAATTCTTGATATGGGAGTGTAAAGAAATAATGCTCCTCTGGTGCAGGCGTAGTAACAACGAACAACTCACAAGCAGGAGTCGTTTCCTCATTAGACCATGTTATTGCTGCCACAATCATCAAGGCAACAACAAACCCTATAACACAAAAAATCTTCTTCTTCTTCTCCATTCTCAGTCTCGGTACAAAACAAATCTTTCTGAAACTAAAGTAGTTGTCAGAGCTCTTACCCCTGGGTAGCCGTTGATTTCTTCACCACGGGCCAAGACGGGTGTCACTAATCTAATGCAGGGCTGATCCCCCCCCTTTGCCACATAGCTCTCCGTTTCACTGACCCAGGGAATGCTCCGACAACTTTCACAATGCTTCAGATTACTCTCTCGGCCTCAAATTATATCTGGTTGCTCCAGGGACTGTCTGGTCCGGGAAGAACTCCTCAGATCTGTCAGGCGTCACAGCACGACCTCTTTCCGCAGTCAGAACCTCTCGGTGGTCAGTCAATACAGCAGGCTCCACCAAAGTCGGAAGTACTCAGCGACAATGGGTCCCATGAACCCAGTTCTTCCTATTTGTGACTCGAACCGCAGTTCTTGTAGCAGTTAGCACCTGCTCCGGTCCACGCCACCTCGGTTCCAAACTGCTCGACCTCTCAAAGGATTTCAGGAGGACAAAATCACCAGGTCGGAGGTTGTGGCCTTCTCCTGTGGATCTGTCGGGAAGTGCTTCTCAAACCTGTTGATGAATAGAAACCAAGTTATCGGTTAATTGTGCCAAATAGTCATTCATTAAGACACAAGGTACATTATACACAGAACTTGGTTTAGGAATTCCCCAGATATTCATGGGATGGCCAAAAAGAACTTCATAAGGTGTAAGGCCCGTCCGAGAATGAGGTACGGATTTGATTGGCAACAATGCCAGTAGCAACGCATATGGCCAAGTCAGAGGAGTAGAAGCCTGTATTTTAGCTAATTTCAGTTTCAGTGTTGCATTGTATCTTTCCACCAGACCTGCTGATTGTGGGTGGAATACTGCATGAAACTTCTGTTTTTATCCCTAATCCTTTCAGGACATACTTTATAACGTCCCCTACAAAATGAGGTCTGTTATCACTCCACAAAAATCTACAAACTACATATCGTGGGAAAAAATCCTTCAAAAGCACCTTTGCTGTTGTAATTGCAGTGTTGCCTTTTGTGGGGTACGCCTCAATCCATTTACTGAAGGCACATACCACCACCAAGACATACTTCAAATTATTGCAGTGTTCAAGCTGAATATAATCCATCTGCAAAACTTCAAACGGTGCAGTCGGTGTAACAAACCCTCCTGCTGGAGTTTGTGTCCCTTTTCCAGGATTAAATCGTAAGCAAATCATACAGGACTGTACTACTCTCTTAGCTGTGCTAGCAATCTCTGGATGCCCCCAAACTTGCATAAGCAATTTCACTATTGCTGAAGCTCCAACATGTGCTAGCCCATGTGCCATCTGAACCATAGGTTGCACAAAAGCTATAGGCAACTTCCATCTATCCATCTGCTTGTTTCTCCAACAACCTTCATCATCCAACTCTCCATCTTTGGACCATTGCTCCCGTTCTTTATCAGAAGCGGTCCTCTGTATCTCTAGTACTTCTTTCCTAGCATCATGCCACCGCTCAGCTTGTGACTTCACTACATACATGGAAGTAGTGTCAGGCTATATCGCAGTTTCACGTGCCACTCGATCTACAAAAGAATTTCCTTGTCCCACCTTGTCAGTCACTTTCTTGTGTGCACTAAACTTCACTATAGCTATCTTCTTTGGATATGTTAATGCAGTCAAAAGATTATGCACTAGTTCCCATGCATTATCTGCATCTCGTGAGATGTCAGAAAGCCTCTTTCCTTCCAGAGCAGGCCAAATCATGCGCCACTCCAAAAGCAAAGCGGCTATCTGTATAAATGTTCACACACAATCCTTTACTAAGCTCACATGCTTGTGTCAAAGCTATCAGTTCTGCTGCTTGAGCTGACTTCTGTGGTATGCGAGCTGTCTCCAGTATCGTGTGAAGCGTAGTGATTGCATATGCAGCCGAAGTTGTACCATCCGGTAACTTCAAACAAGACCCATCAACCCACAATTCTCCATCCACATCTGAAAGGGGCGTATCCTGCAAATCAATACGACCCTTTGTCTGTTCCTCAGTCAAGAATATACAATCATGTGTTTCTTGCGCCTCAGGCTGAGTCGTCGGAAATGGCAACAACGTGGCTGGGTTTAGTGTTGCACATCTCCTCAGTGTAATGTGAGGAGCTAACAGCGTCAGCTCATATCCTGTCAAACGAGCACTAGTTAAATGCTGCGTCTTTGTCTGATTCAAAAGAGCATCAACAGCATGGGATACCAACACCAAAAGTTTATGTGATAAGACTATCCCTTCACTCTGGCGTATTGACACAGCTGACGCTGCCACTGAGCGAAAACAACCAGGCAATGCTCGGGCAACAGGATCAAGTACTGCTGAAAAATATGCACAAGGACGTTGCTTATCGCCGTGTGTCTGTACTAAAACTGACAATGCACATCCATCCCTCTCATGTACATACAATGTAAAAAGCTATGTGTAATCTGGAGTACCTAACACTGGTGCTGAACAAAGGGCTTCTCCTAACTGTCGGAAAGCATTCTCACATTCATCTGTCCAGGGGAGGGGTACTGGAGTATCTTTTGTCAATAGTGCTAACAAAGGTTTAGCGATGTGTGAAAAACCTAATATCCATTGCCTACAAAAAAGAAGTAAGACCCAAAAATGCTCGAAATCCTTTCTGTGTAGTTGGTACTGGTGTGTCTAAAATTGCTTGAATGCGATCCGATGTGAGTGCACGCCCCTCTTTAGACAAAAGGTGACCTAAGTAGGTCACCTTTGGTCTACAATATTGCAATTTCTTTCTAGAGACTTTGTGGTGGTGCGAAGCAAGGAAAGAAAGCAAAGACAGCGTGCATTTCTCACATTGTTCGGGGTATCGGCTGCTAACGGAATATCATCAACGTACTGAATGAGCGCCACACCCTCGGGTAGAACAAAAGAGTCAAGTTGTCTTTTTAATGCTTGACTGTAAATACTAGGACTCTCAGTATAGCCTTGAGGAACTCTACAAAATCTATACGATAGATTATTCAAAGTGAAACCGAACAAATATCGGCTATCAGGATGAATAGGGATCAAAAAGAAAGTGTTCTTCAAGTCTTTAACTGAGAACGTAGTTGCAGTAGGTGGAACTAAATTAAGAAGTGTTGTGATGTCAGAAACCATGGGATATTGCCGTACCACTATCGTATTTACCTCCCGTTAATCAATAATGAATCGATAGATACTGGTATCAGTGTCTTTCTTCAAAATTGGGAGAATCGGACTGTTACAAATGTTAAATGGCACTTCCTCAACAACCCCAACTTGAATAAGATCGTGTACAATTTGTGTGAGTGCTTCCTCACCCTCCTGTGAAATTCGATATTGAGGCAGGCGTGACAACACAGCTCCCTCTTTACACTAATGTGCACTGGTGAAATAACCATCTGATCCACATCCGTATCTGAAGTGTCCCACAGAGTATTAGGTAGGGAAGCTAATGCAATATCTTCTTTAACAATGCAAACTCTGTCTGTTATTGGGGGATTGTCATTCAAAATCACACGCACTCCTTCAAGGGAAAATCTTATTGTGGCTCTGAAATACTTGAGCATGTCAAGACACACAATATTATCTGGTGTATTTGGGGAAAGCAAAAACGGGCATGGGGCAGTAAACCTATCAACATGAAATGCAAGTGAATGTGACAATGGGCTAAGGGAAGGAGTTCCATCGAACCCTATCGATGTAATTGTTAAGCCAGACAGGGGAGCCCTTGGAACCAATTGTTTAGACAAAGCGCTACGAGTAGCTCCTGTATCGACCAGAAACTGATCAGTAGAACTCAAAACATGTGCTGTAACATAAGGACCCCTCTGATCTACTGGAACTTCAACTGATTCCTTACCCCATCCTACACAATCCTATTCATAAGCAGAATCATGCGACTCAGGTTGCATATAATCAGACATCTGGTATTGGTTACGCCTATCAAAAGTATTGAACCCATTTCGTACCCGCACATAAGAATCAGACTTAGCAAGATTATTCATAGCACCTCTGGTTCCGGAGGTCCCCGAGCGGTTCCTCATGGATCCTCGGCCACGAACATAGCGCTGCGAGCGCAACGATGGACACTCATCCACCCAATGACCACATTTTTTACAGTACGCACATTGATCAACAGCCAAATTAGAACGATCATAAGAGGAACTATAAAATCCTTGTCGACCTTTATCGTTACCTCGAAGAGGTGGACCATAAATCTGAGAAAACATAACCTTTGTTTTTAACTCTTTAGACTTTTTATCCTCGTTACCCTCTGCTTCTAATTCCTGACGCTCGTAATATTGCGCCATGGTCAGGAGGGATGCCGGAGAAGACGTAGTCCAAGAGCTTTCGCTGGCTTTCAATCGACTAGCCACTCCTGGTAATAAATTCGAAACATATACAAACAAATGTCGGCCCATATTGTCCGTTAGCGACTGGCCACTAAAATCATGAAAAGCTTCCTCAAAACGTGTGAAAAAATCTGAAACTGATTCATCAGGTTTTTGCTTACAAGATGCTAGAATAGTCCAATCAATCTTTTTAGGGGGGATAATCGTTTTTAGCTTCGTTAATATCGAACCGGGGAGATCTAAAATCAACTGACATGGCTTTTTCGCTGGCTCCCTATTCTCATCTTCCCTCTCTATGTCTTTCTATACCGCTCCATACGCTGCGCGATCATCAACTTTACGCACTAATCTCCACATATCCGGCGGCAATATTAGCCCAAAAAATAAGTCAATAAAAGCTAATGTCATGGTACAAGAATTCAAAGCTCCCTCAACTTCCTCATAGAAGACGGCAGGATTTTTACGCGGATCAGGCAAAGCAGTTTTGAGTGCCATCACATCTGCTCTATTCCAGGGAGTATACACCCAATTGTAAATTAAATACCCTTTAGCATCTACAGAATATTTATCGTCACTCGTACCCGCTCCTTTAGGAGGAACGTATAAAGGCGCGGCCTCTCGCATAGGCTTTGCATGCACTATCGCGTTCTTATCTGTTTCGAAAATAGATGATTGTTTCCCGTCGACCAATCCCGTACGTTCATCTGCTTTAGCTTTCCGTTGCTCCTCTCGTAGCCGAAGCGCATCGTTTCGAAGTTTAACAAGTCGCCTGATGATATCAGTCACCTGGGAAGCAGGGAAAGAACCTTTACGTAATTGCTTTAAATCAGTTGCCACATCATCAGGTTCAAGAACATTAGACACTTTTCAAAACAGTCCAACGACTTCATCTGCAAAATACACAGTAAAATACAACTGCTCTTTATCATGCCACCCCTTAAGAGCTTCTAAAATCTCTAAAACAGTAACCGTATCCTTAAGTGACTTCCGAGCCAAGTTCCTAAGTTCAGCCGCCCGTTCGACCAAAATCATGGAGCGGGTATTCGGTTTCGCTTGATCAGCATCAGAATCCTCATCGTCGCCGGAAGGGGCGGACGGGACGATATACGGAGGCGGAGGGCGATCTAACAAAGAAAAATCATCTTGCGGTTTATTAAGGACAGGATAAAGAGGTTGCCGAACAGGATATTGGCCAGATATCTGTAATCTACGCTCTTTTTCCTGTCTTTCTTCCAACTCTTTCGCTTCTTTCTTTCTTAATTCTTGTGCTTTTTCGTACACATTCTTTCGTTGTTCTTTTTCAAACAGCGCTTGCTCACGTTTCTCGTGCTCACATACTTCTTTCACCCACATTCGCACACTCTCAAACATATCTTGCCTAGATTTTCGCTTAAACATACACTGTTCCACATACTCAATCTTTCGCATATCAAACGACCCATACTTTGGCCAACATAACTCAGGATCCTTTCGTGTGTCTTTCCGCCACAATGTGCTGTACATTATAGAAGAAAGACCGTATTTCAAGTACATTTCTCTATGAGGCGTCCCCTCTGGGGGAGCCGGCTGCGATTCCTCAAGTCTTAACCGGTTATCTCCACAAAAGCAGCACAATCTACGAAGTGCGCTAAGAGCAGGCATGCCAAAAATAGTGCAGCATATGCAGTATTATTATCAAAGTAGCACTTAAAGTATCTGTAATACAATGTGCCGTTCAAATCAAAATCGCATTGTAGAGAAAAATCTCCTCATGACTTGCCTATATATATTGCAATACATATATTACACAGACACATACACATTGAATAGTCATTCCAAAATTGCCACAGCAAGCGTATCCAAAAACTGCCTTGCCAATCTCAGGCTTCCAAAACCCACAGTAAGTACTGCAGAACGATTCTTACCAAGCAAAGGGTGTCCAGATTCCCACTGCCAAGTTCTAAATTCGACCAAACGGCCACTGCACGGCAAGCCAACAGAAGAGATCTCAGTCGAGGACCGGCACCACCTGGATGGTCAGATCGGAAAGAGAGGAAAAAATGCCTTAGAAGCCAAGACTTGGGTCTCCTCTGGCATGCATACGCTTCCGCAGCGAGATTTCAATCCTTCGTTACGACCGCACCTTCGGGTATCCGAGTCGCCAATGAGCCCCACGTGTCGGGCGCCAATTTGTTGTAAGCAAACCTCAGCTAGGCCTACTTAGTGCAAGGGTTCGCCCTTCTCTGCACAGAGTCCTCGGACCATAGGAAGAAGTTGGCATTGACACTGGAAAATACAAGAGCAAAGTTTATTAAACCTTTAAAGGTGGTACTACAGTCCACACAACACTCTTCAGTATTGTATCGAGTAGTACAATGAACTGAAGCACATGGCCCCTTTTATACACAATGAGGGGGCTCAAGAAAAGGCGGTACAAAAGACAAGAGCAGATTTATGACCATACAAGGACATTTTAGAAGGCACAATCGATAGGTGGGCGGAATTAACAGTCTCCGATCACATTCCTGTCTGGAACCAATTAAGTAACGGTCACTGATCCTATTGCGCATGTCTGCACATGTTGGAAGCGGAGACTACTAAAAATAGCCTGTTGCCGGGCAGACTCCAAGCGCGATGAACAAGAAGGTAGGACCAAGCACATGGCAAAGTATGGCACACATAATGGCCGCTACAAATTCAAGATTTGTTATGATAATGGTTAAACAAAGCATGTCTTCTGCTAATGCTTAACCTAATCGCCGTTGATTTACAACAGTCGAATTAAAAAATGAACATTTCCACTGAGTCTTCTAGAAGGAATTCAATAGATTCCACCTTTACAGTATCTCAGAATGCAATGGCCACTCTGCCTCCCTGTTTAGATTCTCCACCTACCCTGACTAGCTGATATTTGTCCAGTAGAGACAGAGGGATCGATGTAAGGGCGGCAGTGTTTCAGTAAGGAAACAGATATCTAGGGCCAACGATGCGAGTATATCCTAATGTGCAACTGGTATCCATCCCTCTGTACGCAGAATCAGGTGAGTCTGGGTTGTCAGAAGAGGGGACAGGCATGAGAACCTGCAGGCTATGCATGCTACAGGACATTCCAGTCTATGGGGGAAGAAGTGACCTCATCCAGAACCGGACTGGCCTGATTGGGCATAGTGGCTGCCAATTTCATATAGGGCTACAGCAGTTTAGCTTGTTTTAATTGTAGAAATATAATTTCTAATATCAGAGGCCAGGGTTGTGGGTCTTATAGAAGTTCAGGCATGGACAGGCACAAAAAAGCTTGCATTTGTTATGCCAGAAAACAAGCATACTGGGACTGGTTTCGAAGTATCAATCCTAATCAGGCTGGCTAGCTGCATGGCTAGCATGGTGAGCAAAAAAATAATGGATTGAGACCCAGTTCCCTGTACTGGGCTGAATGATTGACATTGTTCAGCATTCCGTCAATTTTCTTTTTGCATTTGTTGCTGTAAATGGTAAGGGTATGCCCAAACGTGGCCCTAATACTCTCCATGCCACTGCAGTCAAGCTATCCTAGCTGATGAGTGATACCACAAAATCGGTCCTGAGGTGCCATTTTACGGTCTAGGATTGACCTGGCCTGGCACTTTGGTCTGGACTCTTCCCATGGGGAGCAGAGTCAAGTTTGATTTGCATATGGCTAGGTCCAAACTAGAATGGCATGGTGAGCAAAAAAACAATTGATTTAGGGCCAGATCTCTCAATCAATCAAACAATAAGGTGGTACTTATAAAACACTGCTTATTACCCAAGAGAGCACTGTGCTTTGGTGATAATTGAAGAGTCAGGTCTTGAGTCTCTTTTTGAAGTCGGTCAGCAATGGTGAAGTACGGAGGTGGAGGGGAAGTATGTTTCAGGACTTGTTGGCAAGGTGGGAGAAGGAGCGTCCTCTGGTGCTGCAGCTGGCAATGCGTGGTATCCGTGTGAGGGTGAGGTGCACGGACTGGAGGTTCCTTGTAGGTAGGTGGAAATTCAGGTGGTGGTTTATATAGGCAGGTCTGTGGTCGTGGAGGGCTTTGTAAGCAAGGACCAGGAGCTTGAATTGGCATCTTTTCTGGATGGAGAGCCAATGGGGGTCTTTCAGGTGCTGGGTAATGTGGGTATGCTTTGGCAGGTCGAGGATCAGTCTGGTTGCTTTATTCTAAATCGTATGGAGTCTTTTCATGAGTTTGGTGGTGGTGCATGCATAGAGTGCATTGCCGAAGTCCAACTGGCTGGTGAAGAGGGCCTTTGTCTCAGTTTTCCTGGTGCTGATCGGGAGCCTTTCAGAGATTTTGCAGAGCATGTGGAGAGTGTGGAAAAAGGATGAGAACACAGTGTTAAATTGATGTTTCATGGAGAGTTTGTTGTCTAGAATGATGCTGAGGTTGTGGGCATGGTGGGCATGGTCTTTTGGAGTTGGGGTGGGTCCGAGTTCCGATGCCCACCAGCAGTTGTTTCAGAGGGAGGCATGTGTGCTGAGGATCAGTACTTCAGTTTTATTCGTGTTGAGCTCCGAGCAGTTGTTCTTCATCCACGCTGAGAAGTTCTTCATATAGTTATGAGAGTTTGTTGTGGTGGGTGAGCTTAGAGTGAGAAGATGAGCTGGATGTCATCAGTGTAGGAGACGATGTTGATGTCATGGGTTCTGACAATGCCTGCGAGTGGTGTCATGAGCGATGTTGAAGAAGGTAGGGATGAGCCTGAGGAAGCCGCAATGGTATGCTTGCGTTGAGAGATAAAGAGAGGGAGATGGATTCTCTGGGTGTACCCCATGAGAAAAGATGCCATCCATTTGAGCTTGTCATGTGTGATTCCGATCTAGTGCAGCCGGCGATAAGAGTGTGGTGTGGGAAAGTATTGAAGCTTGCGGAGAGGTCAAGCAGGATCAGGGTGCTTATTTTCCTCTGTCGTGTAGGGTTTGAATGTTGTCTGTTGCGGCAGTCAAGCCTGAGTTGTTGCTGTGATTGGCTCCTAATCCTGATTGGGAAGGGTTCAGTAGGTTGTTTCTCTCCAGATGTTCAGTGAGATGGAGGCTGATGGCCTTCTCCAGGACTTTGGAGGGAAACAGAAGCATTGAGATGGGATGGTAGTTCTAGAGCTTGCTGGGGTCTACAGTGGGGTTCTTGAGTTGGGGGTCTGACCTCTGCATGTTTCCAGGTGTCCGTAAAGTTGGCTGTGGTGATAAAAGTGTTGAGGATGGTGGTGAGCTGGTAACTGATCTCATCTCTTCTGTGGTTAAAAAGTCGTTGGGGGCATGGGTCGGTGGGTGCTCCTATGTGGATGGAGTTTTTGAGAGTATTTGTATTTGGTGCTGAGCTGAATTGATCCTATGTGGTGAGTGGGTGGATCAGTGGCAGTGGTCAGTGGGATGCTGAGGAGGTTGGTGGTTTGGGGATCAAAGTTTCTGTAGATGGTATCATGTTGTGGCAGTGGCCGGTGAAAGTGTTGTAGAGTGCCTTTGAGGAGGGAATGAGGTTTTTGGTTGCTGATGGGTAGGTGAACTCTCTCACAATGATAAAGCATTTTTCGTTTGGCTGGCAGTGGTCTCAATCTGGTGTGTCAGGGCTTCCTTTTTTCTCACTTTTAGCTGGTGGTGGTAGTTGTTGAGGGCCGACTTGAAGGTGGCTCTGTCCATGTTGTTCTTGCTAGTTTTCCACTTTCCTTTGTGGTTGTTTGAATCTGCATTTTGATGTGCCAAGTTCCATTGTGACCCAGATGGCTCATTTGGTGGATCTGTGTGTTCTGTCTGGTTTGGTGGGAATGACTCAGTGGGCGGCGCTAGTACTTCAGTTGTTGAAGTTCTCTACTGCCTGGTTCAGGTCAGTGGTGGCGTTGGGCTGGGTGATGGTGACGACAGTTGGAAGTGGTTCAGCAGAGGTCCAGCAATGGTGAAGTGTACGATGGGCTGGTCCAAACTAGGTTAGTTCCGTGGTGTGGCTATACCTGATTCTGTCACTGGATGTGAAGATGGTGTCCAGCGTGTGACCTGCTTTGTGCATGGGATCTGCGACCAGCTGCTTGAGTCTGATGTTGTTCAATTGTTCAAGGAGGTCAATGGAGGTGGTGTTGGTGGGGTCATCTAGGTGTAAGTTGAGGTCTCCCAGGAATATGAAGTGTTCAGATTCAATGGTGAGCAGGGTGATGAATTCAGCGATGGCACCACTGAGGCCGGTTTGTGGTCTTAGGGGGTCTGTAGGCAAGGGTGGATGGACTTTTTGTCGTTGGTGCAGAGCTGGAAGTTAATGTTTTCTGAGATCGACGTGGTCTTGTCATCAGTGGTGGTGCAGATGATCGATTCTTTGTGTAAAATGGGAATGTCACCTCTGTGTCCATTGGCGCTGTCTGGGTGTGTCATCTTGTAGCTGATAGGTGTTGCATTGACAATGTCTGGGGCAGATGCGGGGATCAGCTATGTTTCTGTGATGAAGGTCACGTTGGGGGCAGTGGGGATGGCGCGTCTCTGGTTGTTGTGATGGCAGTCAGTCCTAGGGTGGTGGTGAACTGGCAGCAGATGCAGGAGAAAGGTCCTGTTGTGGAGTAAAGTGATGCAAGGCAGCAGTTGTTGTTGCATCTGGGGTCCAGGAAATGGAGATTGGAGATACACAATGGAGAGTCTGTGGGACTGCTGGGGCCAGGGTTCCTGGTACTGGGCGTGGTCAAGGCACAGACAGGCTTTACCTTGACATGCCTTCAGCACACTGGCCACACAGTGTTCTCCATAGGTAGTCCTGGGGGAGGCTGGGGCTGGTCAGGAGGGGCGGGAATAACCTGGCTGGACTGGTCCAATGAGGAGCAGGGACAAGACTTATTTGTATATGGCTGGGTCTAAACTGGAAGGGCATGCTGGCAGTCACCAGTAGGTAGTTATAGTTAGGGACAAAGTTTTCATAGGAAAACGTTGGCGCCTTTAGATAAATGTTCATGACATTTTCAAAACAATTCCCCTTTTTGGTTCAGCTGCTGTCTAGGAAGATCTATCCAGCGGAGGCAAAGAAATAAGGAGGGCCCCAAAACTTGTTTTTCCGATGTTCGGTCTATGGGGATTTTCTTTCATTTTTTGAACACGGCTACAGCCTGAACCACTGAATGGAATTACACAACATTTTGTAAAAAGCTAGATGTTGGTCCAGAAAGTGTGCTTTTTGTGATTTGGTGTAAATCCGTTAAGTAGTAACAAGATTTTTAAGTTTAAAAAATATCGATATCTGGGAGCCCAATGGTCTACAGAGAATCTACTCAAATTTGATTGGCTTCCAACACTTTAACCAGGAAGTGTTGGAAGCCGTCTTGGGACACGGTTGAACTGAGTCCCACAAAATAGTAAAAAAAACAGAAAAGGGGGAGGATCAATTAATCAATCAAACATTTGTAAAGCGTGCTACTCACGTGTGAGGGTCTCAAGGCGCTGGGAGGGGCAGCTACTGATCAAACAGCCGGGACTTGAGGAGTCTCCTGAAGGTCAGCAGGTCCTGGTTCTGTCGCAGGTGGATGGGGATGGTGTACCATGTCTTGGCCGCGAGGTGGGAGAAGGATCTGCCGCCGGTGATTGTTCACTGGATTCGTGGAATGGTGGCGAGATCCGCGGAGCGGAGCTGGCGGTTTGGAGTGTAGAAGGTGAGCCGATGGTTGAGGTATGCTGGTCCGGCATCGTGGAGTGCTTTGTGAGCGTGGTTGAGGACCTTGAAGGTGATCCTCTTGTGGATGGGAAGCCAGTGCAGGTCCTTCAGGTGGGCGTTGAAGTGGCTGTGGTGGGGAATAATGAGGATGACACCTTTGGAAGCGTTTTGTATGTGTTGGAGTCTCTTCTGGAGTTTGGCTGTGGTTCCTGCGTAGAGGGCGTAGCCGTGGTCCAGCCTACTGGTGACGAGGGCCTGGGTGACCGTCTTTCTGTTATTTTTAGGGATACATCTGTAGGTCTTGCAAAGCATGCTGAGGGTGTTGAAGCGGGAGGAGGAGACGGTGTTGACTTGTTGGGTCATTGACCGGGAGGAGTCCAGGATGAACCCCAAGTCATGTGCGTGGCTGGTGGGGGTCGGCGCAGTTCCCAGCGAGGCTGGCCACCAGGAGTCGTCCTAGGTGGAAGGGGTGGAGCAGAGGATGAGGACCTTCATCTTGTCCATGTTCAGTTCGAGGCGGCTGCTCTTCATCCATTCGGTGATGTCCTACATTTCCACGTGGAATTTGGTTTTGGCAGTGGTGGGGTCTTTGGTGAGGGATCCGACGATGTTGGCGAACGGTGTCAATTAGGCATTGAAGAGGGTTGGGCCAAGGGATATCCTTGGGTACGCCGCAGGCGATCTTGGCAGCTTCGAATCAGAATGGGGGGAGGCAAACTCTCTGGGTTCTGTCAGTGAGGAAGGAGCTGATCCAGTCCAGGACTTTGACGCAGATCCCCTGGTTTTAGTGGCGTGTGCGCAGGGTATGGTGGCAGATGGTGTCGAAGGCGGCCAAGAGGTCCAGGAGGATGAGGGCTGTGGTTTCGCCGTTGTCCATCAGGGCTCTGATGTCGTCGGTGGCGGCGAAGAGGGCGGTTCTGGTGATTTGGATGCTGCGGAATCCACATTGGGAGGAGTCCAGGGTCTTGTTCTCTTCGAGGAATTGGGTCAGTTGTCTGTTGACGATCTTCTCAGTGACTTTCGCCAGGAATGGGAGCAGGGAGATGGACCGGAAGTTCTTGAGGTCCTTAGGGTCTGCCTTGGGTATCTTGAGTAGGGCGTTGATCTCTGCGTGTTTCTAGCTTTCCGGGAAGGTGGCGGTTTCGAATGAGCAGTAGAAGATCTTGTTGAAGATGTGGTGGGGGCAGGGGTCTGATGGTGAGCCGGAGTGGATGGTGTTCTTGGTCTTGATGGTGTCTTCATCATTGACGTGGTTCCAGGAGATCAGGCAGCCGGTGTGACTGGGGGGCGGCGAGTCTGGGATGTCGGCAGCTGTCGGAGAGGTCTGGGTGTTGAAGCTGTCATGGATTTCTGCGATCTTGCAGTGGAAGAAGGTAGCTAGAGAGTTGCAGAGGTCTTGTGACAGCAGGATGTCTTTGGAGCTGGAGCTGGGGTTGGTGAGTTCCTTCACGATGTTGAAGAGCACTTTGCTATTGTGTGCATTGTTGTTGATGCGTTCCTTGAAGGAGGTCCTTTTGGCCATTTGAATGAGTTGGTGGTGTCTGCGGCTGGCGTTCTTGAGGGCTGTATGGTTCTCCGGTGTTTGCTTGTGGCACCATTTCTTCTCTAGTCTCCGGGAGATCTGCTTCGATGTCTGGAGGTCGGTGGTGAACCAGATGGCTCTTCTGTCGGTCATTTGTTTGTGGGTTTCTTTGCGGGCGAGAGTGCTGGCACAGTCGTCGATCCATTGCTTGATGTTGCGGGTGGCTGTGTTGGTGCTGGTGTGGTCTGTCAGAAGGTCTTGGGCGAGGGTGGTGACCTTGTTCCAGCTGCAGCGGGATATTCTTTGTTGGAGGTTGTGTGTGGTGGTCTTGAAGATAAAGTGGATGCAGCAGTGGTCTGTCCAGTGGAGTTCGGTGGTGTGACTGATGGAGACGTGGCTGCTGGTGGAGAAAATGGGGTCAAGCATGTGTCCAGCGGAATGGGTGGGTGTCTTGACGAGCTGTTTGGGGCTGAGGTTGGCGAGGTTGTCTATTAGTGTGGCGGAGTTGCTGTTGTTGGTGTTCTCAAGGTGTAAGTTTAGGTCTCTGAGGAGGATGTAGTCTGTGGAGGCCAGAGCGTGCGTGCGGGCAGCGTCTGTGATGGAATCGATGAACTGTGTCTGGGTCCGGGGGATCTGTACACAAGGGTTTCTCTGAGGGTGGTGTTGGGATTGATGTGGATCTGGAAGTGCAGGTATTCTGCGGTGCCGAGGGTGTAATCGGTGTTGGTCGAGATTCTGAGGGTATTTCTGTGGACAATGGCGATTCCTCCTCCCAGTCTGTTGATGCGGTCCCTGCTTGTGATTTTGTAGCCATCTGGGATGGCTATGGCAACATCGGGTGCCGATGAGGAGTTCATCCAGGTCTCCGTCAGGAAGGAAACATCCGGGGAGGATGAGTAGAGCAGGTCCCAAAGTTCAACGATGTGCCTGTGGATGGAGCGGGTGTTGGGCAGTAGCATCTGAGGTGGTTGTGGTCCGCCTTGGTGGGGTTGGCAGGATGTGCAGGTGTGTGCTGGCTGGTGTAGCTGCAGCTTCAGTAGGTGGAGGATCCATGGGTGAGCTTCGGGGTGGCCTGGAAGCAGGCAGATGATCGGCCGGCGTTGAGTTTGTGGAGGTTTTTGGAGTTGTAGCGGAGTTTGGCGCTGTGGCACTCGCGGGGGCCAGGGGGTCTGGCGCTGAGCGTGGTCCAGGCACAGACGGGCGCAGACGGGCTTGCCTTAGGTGCACCAGCCACACGACCATGCAGTGGTCACCATAATGTGGGGGAGGAGAGAGGAGATGGGAGGCGGGAGTGGGGCGGTTGGGGGAGGGGTTGGCTGCGGCTGGAAAAATTGGAGGGGAGACGAAGGCAAGCGACAGCCCTCAGCAAGGGCTGTAAAGGGTGAAAAAAGAGCAGCAGTGCAAGTTAGATGGAGAAAAAACAGAAACAGATCAAAACAATAGACTAGAGGTAACACAACGCACAGTACAAATTTTAACAAAATGACAGAAGGGCAAACATCATGCGCAAGAGGGAGACCTGACCCAGGGTAGTCTTGAACCCTGCAATGGAGAGGGGCTGGCTGGCTGCAGGAGGAGCAGAGCACCGCTGCACTTCCTGGGAGAGGAATGTGTGCCTAAACTGAGGTCTCTAAGTCTTCTTCTGATAAATGCTTCTGTTTCCCTTCATGGCTCATGTAACTGCTCCCTTTAGCCAGGATAGCAATACCCTGATCTCCCCACCCCACCACCAGGGATAAAGGCATTTCTTTTCATTTTACCACAATGGCGGTTGGATCCATAAATCCACGGCAAAATAAAAAAAAGGATGCACAGGCTCCCACACGTCTCTTGAAAGAAGCTGCGGGAGGGTTAAATACTGGGGCATGTTACAAATAAAGGAAGGAGGGCATAGGGCCCCCCTCCTAGAGCTTAATTTAACCACGGGGACCACCAACTCCCCAGTGTTTTTTTAACTGAATTATACAGGAGGGTGACCGCACATCACCCCAGGGACCACCACCTCCCCGGCGCTTCTTTATTGATTAAAGTGGGGGCCTCTGGGACCCCCAGTGCCGGAGACTGCGCCTTCCCGGGGGCTTTAACTTTCATTAATGGGGAGCCACGCAAACCCCCAGCCTCGGATACTGCCACCTCCCCAGGTCACAACCATGTCATAAATGCTGGAGCCACCTCCCAGGGGCTAACTAAGCAATTATTGCTGCAGACACATGCCCCCACACAGCCCCAGGGACCGCCATATTCCCAGGGCAAATGTGTAAAATTATAGTGGCGTCCATGCGGCCCCCTATAGCCTCGGGGACCACAACCTCCCTGGGGCTATATGTTGTAATGGAGGGGGATTGCCCCCCACCAGGGCCTAGTCCAGCAATGTCCCGGGGTACCCACCCCCGGGACATTGCAGTGTGCACCACTCTCGCCAAGCCAAAGCATATTCTGCTCCACTTTGAACAGGTGAGAGCATAAAAAATGCTCTTGCTTGTTAAAAGCGGAGCAGAAATGCTTTTGGACAGAGAAAGCTGAACGTTAGCACCTCCCTCTGTCCAAAATAAATGCTATTTCGTCTGGACCCGGGGAGCCGGCAGGGACCATGGGGGCCTACAGGCTCTCCCCACTGTCTCCAACGTGAGCAAGTGGGTGCCCTACCAGTAGTGTGCACAAGCCCCTGGGCATGGGTTCTCGGGCCTAAATTGGCCCTGTGAGGGGGCACCATGCCCACACTCTATTCTAAAAATGCCTGCCCCGAGGTGGGGTCCCCGGGGCCAAAAATGCCCCCCCCCCCTTCCTTTATAATTATTTAAAAAATAAAATGCTACTGTCATGACACCTGAGGCCCCATGCCCATTCTGCAGCACTCTGCATTCGCACCTCCTGGTATGCTGCTGGTTAGGGGATGAAGTCCCCTTGGCTGCTGAGGGTCCTTAGGGGGCAGCAAGACATCCTGTTACTTCCAGTAGGTCCCAGACAGTGGTATTGATGACAGGGGATCTGAGGCAACTCCCCCTTTCTCCACCACTCTGCAAAATTGCCTCTCAGTGCACTGTTGGTGGGGGGATGACGTCCCCTTGCGTTCTGAGGGCCTCAAGACTAAAGTGGACTTTTCCCCCCAACCAGAAGTGCATTTGCAGAGTGGTGGAGAAAAGGGCTTTGGCCTCCAACAACCTCTCAGCAATCTAGCTGTGTGGGACTTAATGGAGGTAACAGGAGATGTCATTAGTGATGTCATTAGTGATGTCACTGACCAGTCATGAGTGACGTAATATGTGAGATAATAAGCAGTGCATTGCGGAGGCGTAGGTTATAGTTAGAGCTCAGGTAACTATAACTGCTGGATTTTACTGGTTTTGCACGACTGAAATCTGCACCTAATTATAACATCCCTGTAACCTTTGTTTTTTTCAGTCAAAAAAAAATGTGTATATATATTTTCTTATATATATATATATATATATATATATATATATATATATATATATATATATATATATATTACCTACTGGCGATAGCCAGTAGGTATATATAGTTAGGATTTTTTTCCTATGGGACTTTTGAAAATTCTATGTCTAATAACTTTGGCGTTTGTGGACGGAATCGGCTGAAATTTTCAGGAAAATGGCACATTTTGTTTCTGAGCAGCTCCTGAAAATTTGGGGGGGGTTCGTCAAGGGGGGGCCGAGAAAAAAGGGGGGTCCCAAAACGCGTTTTTCCCATGTTAATTTCCATAGGGCGGTTGGACTCACTTTTAGCCCGAACGGCTGAATGGATTTCCACGAAACTTGGCAAAATTGTAGGGACTGTTAGCCCGATGTGCCTTTGCTAGGTCTCAATATATGTGCTTCAGTGGATTTTGAGAAATTAACGTTTAAATCAAGATATATATCTGTAACAGCGCTCCGGGCAGCTATCCGGTTAGCGAACCTTTCGCGTATCGGAACTTTGCAAAGCGAAGCTGATTGGCTCTCCGGTGTCTGTCAACATTCTAAACAGTCCGGTGCGGCCGCCATCTTGTCTCTCGGTAGGATCGAGAGACAAGAGGAGGCCAAAACAAAGGGGGAAATGAAGGAAAGGGGGCAAGGTAGACCCCTCCTGACCCCCTAGGATTGATGAGGGGGATATTATAGAGCCACGCCGGGCCCAAAAAAAAAAAAAAAAAATCCGATTTTTTTCGCCGTAGAGACGCGTCTTGGTTCGCGAACCGGGCAGCTAACCGGGCAGCTAACCGGGAAGCTAACCGGCAGTGTAACCCAAAAAAAAAAAAAAAAATCAGATTTTTTCGCCGTAGAGACGCGTCTTGGTACGCGAACCGGGCAGCTAACCGGGCAGCTAACCGGGAAGCTAACCGGCAGTGTAACGGGAGTCTGAGGAGTAGCTGATTGGCTGTCAATATTGTAAACAGTCCGGAGCGGCCGCCATCTTGTCTCTCGGTAGGATCGAGAGACAAGAGGAGGCCAAAACAAAGGGGGAAATGAAGGAAACAGGGCAAGGTAGACCCCTTCTGACCCCCTAGGATTTATGAGGGGGATATTATAAAGCCACGTGGGGCCAAAAAAAAACAAACAAAAAAATCCGATTTTTTCGCCGTAGAGACGCGTCTTGGTACGCGAACTGGGCAGGTAACCGGGCAGCTACCGGGAAGCTAATCGGCAGTGTAACGGGAGTCTGAGGAGAAGCTGATTGGCTGTTATCATTGTAAACAGTCTGGTAGCCGCCATCTTGTCTCTCTGTGGGATCGAGAGACAAGAGGTGGAAAAAAAAAGGTGTAAATGAATGAAAGGGGTAAGGCAGACCCCTCCTGAACCCCTAGGATTGATGAGGGGGCTATTAAAGTTCCCTGGGGGGTGAAAAAAAAAATGCGATTTTTCGCGGTAAAGGTGCTTCCTGGTACGTTAACCGGGCAGCTAACCGGCAGCGTTACGGGAGTCCGACATATTGTGTTTTTTGAACGTTTGTGATATGTGCACGTGTGGATTTTGTCTAATTAAGGTTAAAAAAATATATATATCTTTAAGCGTGTTTTGGCGCGCTTACGTTTTGGGTTTGGTTTGCGCTGCAGAGACGATACGTCACGGTTATGCGATGCATCATGAGGCGTCTCACGGGCTACGTGATACGTCACTTAATAAAGAATATATTTTACAGCTATAGATATTAGCTTTTAAAAAACCAATGAAATTCACAGAAAAAACCATAGGTTATAGACCATATATAGTTAGGAATTTGCATTTACAAAACCTTGAAAATTCACTGAAAAAACCATAGGTTATAGACCATATATAGTTAGGGATTAGCATTTAAAAAACCTTATTTTATTTGCACAAAACCATTGAAATTCCATATATAGTTAGTTGCACTAACTATATATCGCGGACCCGCAATCCACTGCTAATGATGTCACATATTACATCATTCATGACATGGTCAGTGACATCACTGATGACATCACTGATGACATCTCAAATGACATCACTGATGACATCACTGATGACATCTCAAATGACATCACTGATGACATCGCTGACATCTCATTTGACATTACTGATTACATCACTGATGATATCATTTATGTGATAATATATCTTCAGACTCTAATATAACCTTAGATACACTCAGTGTAAACAGGCACTCACAGACTGTCACACATCCATGGAGTTACTCACACACCTAGTCAGTCATGCAAAGAATCAATCACACCTCCATTTCCTCAACTATACAGTTATACACAACTTACTTATTCAAACATATACTAACACATATTTACTCTCTTATACAATCCTTGATACAAGTTCACAATGATTCATACAGCCACTCTCACATTCACTGGCTCTTATGTTCAGTTATTTATATATGTCAACTCTCACATGGAGTGTGTTTTACATATGTACTTACTTTGACATGTAGAACTGAGATATCCATTCACTCACCAATATACTCATGCACACAGTCAACTGTCCATACAGCTGTTTCTACATGCACTTTTGAAGCCATACACCTAGGGAATCAACTGCTCACACATCTATGCACAGAGTTATACACCTCCCAGCCACCCACACACATACTCAGTCTCCCATACAAATACTTGGGCAACCATTCAATAACCCATATAGTTACTGATATAGCTACTGATTTAAACATGCAGCAGTTTACAGAAGAACATAAATAATGATTGCCAAATTAAGACACTTTAATCATTAACCCATGCACTCAGTGAGACACATTTAATCATTCTCTCATACAGTCAGTCATGCACCTACTAAATCCTTCATCCAGACACTTATACATCCACTCATTCTTCAATATGTAAGACATATTTTAACTTTACAGAAACATACAGTCACTGGGTGTTGTCATCAGTGATGTCATCAGTGATGTCATTTGAGATGTCATCAGTGATGTCATCAGTGATGTCACTGACCATGTCATGAATGATGTAATATGTGACATCATTAGCAGTGGATTGCGGGTCCGCGATATATAGTTAGTGCAACTAACTATATATGGAATTTCAATGGTTTTGTGCAAATAAAATAAGGTTTTTTAAATGCTAATCCCTAACTATATATGGTCTATAACCTATGGTTTTTTCAGTGAATTTTCAAGGTTTTGTAAATGCAAATTCCTAACTATATATGGTCTATAACCTATGGTTTTTTCTGTGAATATATATATATATATATATATATATATATATATAACTCCATATATATATATTTATTTACATGTAAACTTAATCGCTGCTTTTTCTCCAAGTCTGATTTCATTCCTGCTCTGGAAGCTTGTACAAAAACACTGTCAGGTTGAGGAAAGTAGTTTGTATTGATTCTAAATATCACGGAAATACAGCCCCTTTGAAAACATGTTGTTCATTATGGAAAATGTGGCATTTGTTGTCCACAAGTGAATCAATCTTCTTCCTTTTCTTAGAAAACAAGCAGCCAGCCCATCTTTCCTACACCCACACACAGTGCGTTATCCAAACAAATGCAATTTGTTCATTGACAAAGGTACACGTTTAGCCTGTGATAGACGTGTAATTAATCCCGACAGTCTATGAAACAATAAATCCCCAAAAAAGAAAAAAATCAACAATTGTAACATCCCATCCTCCAACATTCTAACAGTTCGGAAAGCAGTGCCCCAATGCATCTGCTATGGGATATTTTATATAAAACAAGGGCACAGTCTTCCAGATATCATTAAAGCAGCAAGTGCAGGAGCACCAGAGCACAGAGGTATGATACCCACTGAACCAAAATTAAAGCCGTTTATTTGTACTATCAAACAATATGATGTGATGGGCGCATTACCCTTGCTTGCACTAGATCCCATGGTGTAGTTGCTACATCACGGAAGGCTTTATTACAAGTAAGCCCTGTAGGATGCAATAATTATTGCACCTGAACAAAATCCAGCAGCACGATGTGCAACATTTATCAGATGCAATAATTATGACATATTACGAGTTTTTGGGGAATGACATGCTGCTTTGCTGCTTACTGAACCACAATCTGCATGGTCAGATGAGTAGAGGGACTTTGCACCTTATCAAATTCCAGCAAGTTTTAAAATCTCACCACTTGTAAATAAGTTCCCTGCACAAACTGATGTTTACCCAGGGATCACAATTTAACAGGGCACTTGTAATCAAGTGCCTGGTCTTTACAGTTTACAGAGGCAACTATTGTTATTAAGCAATAGTTTTCCCTATATGTATCTTGTGACCTCAACTACACTGATTGAGTCTGTGGAAAAAAAGTAGCTGGGAGCATTGCCACATGACATAACGCGGGAACACTCCAATTCAGGTGTCAACATTTCCAAAAAGGGAAATAAAATAAATAATTTGTGTAGCTGCTGAAAAAAAATATTCCACCTGCGAAAATACACTCTGCCTGCAAAGCTCAATGTCCTTGCACCGTCCCTGAATAAGTCACCTATGAAACTGCGCCCGTACCTTGAGGTATGTCTCATTGTTACTCACACAGGTTGCTACACTTAGGAGGTGAAATCAACCATCAATTGTGATTTATACTCTTGAGCCCACCCGTAGCAACAGAAGAGCAATCCATAGGAGTGTGCATTATGCATCCAGCCATTGCAGGAAGAGCACAAGTGTGCACATTATACAACCAGCAGGAGGAGCCCTTTAAGAATTCCCATTATGGTGCCTCTTCATAATATACACCTGGAGAGTTTACCAATATTTCAGTAAAACCAGTAGGAATAGCCTTTTATACAATCAGATGTAGTCTGTGGTCTAAAGGGACACTCAAGGTGTACCAAAGGAATGACTCATGTAAAAGTATTAATTAACAAGGTCATTGAAATTGGCATGAACCACAGAGAGGTTTGGTGCAACTTACAGGATACAGTGATACCAGAGACAAGTTGAGGGTTGGATGAAGAATAATGATATGGAAAGATGTTTTTAGATTTGGAACAAGAAAGAGATTGACAAAAAGAGAAAATCCTGTGAAAAGATAGGTAGGCTTGTCTGGGTCTGCCCAAAGTCCATTTGAGCATTAAACATTGAAGGCACAACAGAAAGACATTGTAACATGGCCACAATGCACTTGTACATCAGTCTGGAGACCCTGAGATGGGTTACGTTTGTGATTGCAGAAGTACAAGGATTTTTAGCACCAGGGTCAAATTGCCCCTGGGAGCTCCTTTACAGTTCCCAATGCAGAGGATCTGGAGCAGAGATATGCTTCTGGTAGTTTGCATTATGCATTAAATTAAGACGTTTCTTTCAGTTATCGTTTTGTATTGTAGCATTTTTGTAATGCTACATACCCCTAAAAAGGCCACAACGCAATAAAAATTTTCATTGGGCGCCTGGCAGCCCTTGCAGACTGAATGAATGAAAAGATGTTGAATTGATTTGTCCTTTTGAAGGCGTCAGGTGAGGTTCAAAGACATGCTTCAAACATGGTGCAGCAAACTTGGATGTTCTTCAGAGCGTCAAAGAGGGTGAAAGGTTGGATTCAATGTATGAAGCCAAAAAGAGCTGTTTCTTTCTTGTGCAGAGATCTTGATGAACTAAATTGGGCCTCCATCTTGGGGGTGACTATCAGGAGTGAACTAACACAGATAATTCAAAATGTGGATCTTGGGAGCCCAGAAACTGAAGTAGGGTTTAGAAGCAAGTGACCGGTTTCAATACCGGAAAGACAGGAAGGACTGTAAAACTGACTCTGGACACTGAAACAGACAGAGGACTGGAATTCAAGGCTCAGGAATCATTGAAAGTAAAATAGATGTCCAATCATGGAATCATTGATAGTAATATAAGGGCCACTAGATAAGACCTTCCTAGCCACTAGGAAAGACATCCTGAAAACAGTATTTGAGATGATTCTAATTCAGTAAGGGATTTATATTTACAAAGTGAAAATACTAAATAGTTTAATAATTAATAATAATTCTCTCCTGCCTCAACTCGCTTGGAAATTTGGGACAATGGTCGGTGAACTATGACACAGCAAATAAGTCAAGTAAGCAGATACCGTAAATTTCGCCCACTAGCATCAGTCTCCCAAAACACAGGAGCACTTGGGTTGTTGGGGGGCTACCTACATCCCAAGGAAGAACTGGATCAGCAAACTGGGACACTCTCCACAGTCTGAAATAGGGCTCATATAATAATTCACATTAGGCTTTCTTTGGGGAATAATAATGCCCACCGAGCATGTCACAGCACCACAAAATTCACAGGGCCAAATAACCTCTATACTAAGATGGCACAACCACAAATCCAATACCTAGATAGTTGCTTTTCAGAATCTGGTCCGAACTCATTCAAAATACATTACCCACGGAATCTCTCTAAGAATACAGCAAAACAGTTCAAACAAAGACTCTCAAAAGACAACCTGGAAACACTAATCGGTGACTCATACTTCTGCCAAAAGAAATGAGCAATAAAATCAGATCTGATCGTCTTCACACGACGTACAGCACTGGAGAAAATCGATACACTCAGTAATACAGGTCTCTAAATCCAACATAATACTGCACGGTCTGAATCTGTCTTTTTCTCCTTCACAATCATTCAAGGCAGAAGTGGCAATATCAATCTACAAGAATATCATCCTGCAGGTACAAGCATTGGACCCTGACCTCGTAATTGTTGCTCAATGGTTCCCCATACAAAGAGCACACACAAGAGTCATCTCATCACATCACAGAACACGTCACAAGATACACAGTTCATTTAACAACTCCTCAGAACGATAAACTCTACAGAACAAGACCAAGACTAGACAGCAATGATTTGTCCCGCTCCCTATAGCGCTATAACCTCATTCCAACTAAACCTAATCCACATCACAAACGTCCAAGATCCTAGTTCAATTGTAGCCAATCATTTCAAACAACCACCTCTTGAGGAACGGCAACAATTAAACAATGAGGTCAAAAACATTTCAGGATCCAAATCAAATTCCAGGCGCTCACATTCCAGCCCCTACCCCAGGGCCACAACACCAGATGACAACAACAAATTATTATTATTATTTGGTTTTTTTAAAGCGCGTAGTAACCCGTGAGCATCCCAGCGCTAAGATCAGGGCAGTCGAGGGGGTGACATAGGGAGGAAATCAGGGGAACAAGTGGGTTTTCAGAAGTTTTCTGAACCAAAGATAGTCTGGTTCCATCCTTAGAGTGCGGGGGAGAGTGTTCCACAGAATGGCTGCGTTCACAGAAAAACGCCGTCCGCCAGTGCGTGCACTCTTCACTCTGACAATGGTGATAAGGTGTTCGTGGTCAGAACGTAGGGATCTTGTGGCTTTGTAGGGCCTGATGAATTTTTTAAGGATGGGGGGGCCTTTATCCTGCAGGAGTTTGTGGGACAGGCAGAGGGCCTTAAATTTGACTCGCTCTCTCACTGGAAGCCAGTGAAGATGTTTCAACGCTGGTTTGGCCGAGGATCTCGCCGGAGTATTGGTAAGAATCCGAGCTGCGGCATTCTGGATCCTTTGCAGTTTGTTAAGGGTTGCTTCGGGGCACCCAGATAGATGGCATTGTTAAAGTCCAGCCTTGACAGGATGAGGCCTTGGATGAGCAATTTCTGATAGACAAGGGGGAGTAGGGGCAGAATCTTCCTGATAGATTTAAGGAGCCCGAAGCAGGTACCAGTGATTTTTTTGGCTTGGGTCTTGAAGGACAGATCTTTTTCTAGCCAGATACCTAGACTCTTGATCTCGGTTTTGGGGACTGGGGGTTCACCCAAACAGAGGGGCCAGATGTTAGGGGGAAGGGAAAGCCCCTTTTGACCAAGGAGTAGTATGTCTGTCTTACATCCGTTGAGTTTCAACGACAAACTATTCATCCATCCCTGAATTTCTGAGAGGCAGCTATGGAGATTAGATGGTTCCTGGTTGGGATGAGATAGAGACACCTCTAATTGAATGTCATCCACGTAGCTGATGTTTTTCACTCCGAACGGGATGACCACCTCCTCCAATGGGGACATGTAGACATTAAATAATGTCGGGCTTAAGGACGAGCCCTGGGGCACTCCACATTGGAGGGGGGTAGCGGGGGAGCGGGTGTCGTTCTCCCAAACCTGGAAGCAGCGGTGGTCCAAGAATTATGTGAACCAGGCCAGGGCGGTGCCGTCCACCCCGATGTTTTTGAGTCGCTGGATTAAGACCTGGTGGTTGACAGTGTCGAAGGCCGCACTGAGGTCCAGGAGGATCACTGCCACTGATCCTCCTGCATCCAAGATGATTCTGGGCTCCTCCACTGCCGCGAGCAGGGCGATGTCCGTGCCCTGTCCCGGGCGAAATCCGGTTTGCGAGTTTCTGAGCAGGTTGTTAGTCTCTAGAAACTGCGAGAGCTTTTTGTTGACTAGTTTTCGGTAATTTTACTAGTTCCGGGGAGGAGGGATATTGGCCTATAGTTGGCCATGTCCAGAGGGTCGAGTGAAGGTTTTTTGAGGAGCGCCTTGACAACTGCCGCCTTCCAGCTGGGGGGACTTTTCCCTTGAGCAGTGAAGAGTTAATGAGGTCAGTTAAAGGGGGGGCGATTGTGGGGGCCACTTTTTTTAGAATGCGTAAGGGCACCGGGTCGCTAGGGGAGCCGCATTTGATTGACGCTAGCGTAGTTAAAACCTCTTCAGTAGTTACCGGGCCGAGAGAGTTTAGGTGGGCGGTAGTGGGGCCCGAGTTAGTGCAACCCTCATCAATGAGACTGAGGTCGACCGGGGTAGGGAAGCAAGGATTTTCTGGATTTTGTCATCAAAGAATTTGGCCAGATTAATGCATTTCTCTTCCGAGGTGTTAGAGTCTGGAATTTTCTCTGGTCTCGGGTCTGGAACTTTAAGTAGTTCTTTTAAATCGATAAAGGTTTCCTGGCGGAGCTGGATGAGTTTTTTATCCTTTCCTCAAAAAATGTGCTTTTGGCATTGCGTAATGCTAGTTTGTAGTTTTTTAAGGAGGTGCCGAAGGCGACTTTTTTGTCTATGGTTTTATCCTTTCTCCATGTGCGCTCTGTTCTTTTGCACTCCTTCCGTAGGAGGTTAAGATCAGGAGTGTACCAGGGAGCCGGGTTCACTCTTTTGACTCGTTTTAAGGTGGTAGTTCTAGGGAGAAGATTGTCTAATGAGTGAGTGAGCCAGGAGTTGTACTGACAATCCGAGGCGACTGGGTCGGAAGCCAAGGGGGGGTGGTGATTCTGAGTGTGTCAGCCCATTCTTCTGGTGAGAGTTTGTGCCAGCGTCTATCGGTGACCCGGGTTTTAGACAGAAGGGGTAGGTGGGACAAATAGAGGCCAGTGAATGGGTATCAAGAAATGGTCTGTCCAGGGTAGGGGAAGAGGAGTGAGGGTTTTGAGGTCTGAGATGTTGGTGAATACTGGATCCAGAAGGTGTCCTTTGTCATGAGTGGGCTCTAGATTTACTAGTCTGATATCAAATGACATAAGGTCAAGGAGAAGTTCAGAGGCAGTTGTGTCCTTGGGGGCTAGAAGATGGAGGTTTAAGTCCCCCAGGATTAGAAAGTTAGGAGTAATAGATGCCATCTGGGTGACACAGGGAAGAATGGAGAGGCAAGAACTCCCACATAGATGAGTATGTCATAAACAGAAAGAACATCAAACCTCATCCCTACAGAGCAAAGACGTACACAGACTTCCAAATGAATCTGACCCAGTGGATGCAATAAACCCATCACTTGCACACAATGCCTGTAGAAAAATAGACATATTGATGTACATAAGCAACGTTCATTTCCCTTTTCCCACTCCTCTTCCAGCGCATATCCTAAATACCGTAAAGCATTTAACTACATCCTACTGCCGGCAAAGGCCTGTACCCGTGTATACATGACAGCCATTTTAGGCACCCTGGCCCTTTTTGCCTGCCTAAGATTAGAATCACTGGCTCCCCTTCCGCGTGTATTCAAAATCTCTCTCTCCCTCACATGCATAAACCATGAAGCCCTCTCCCTCTGCACGACCCCGCTGTGAAAGGCAACTCTCCCCCTTGACTCGCACAAAACCCCCTATTCCATCTTGGAGAGGCATCCTTTGCCTTAGCAGACATAGCCCTCCCCCAGCTGCACCTGACTGCCCCCGCTCTCATGTACGGGTCATAAGATCTCTCTCGCTCTCTGTGTGACTCTGTCCTTGTGTCCACCCTGGCTACCCCTCCCTTCTCCTCACGTAAACAAGTCATAAACCCTCTTCTTACGCAGAGCCCTGTCCTTGAGGGTCACGGCCGCGCCTGACCAGCACCTCCTTCCCTTCCATGAATGCCCCTCTGTTGACAAGCCTTCCCTCCGCACTCAATTGTCCACGCGGCATTAATACCACTCCTTTGATGACCCTTTTCCCCCGAGTCCGGCTGACCACATATGTCCGAGGCCATCGCCTGAGCCAGGAGATACCATTTACTGCCCTTATTGTATGAAGTCACTCCTCTTCAAAGGATCCTCTATTGGTCTTAGCCACCCCCACCCCTTGGGCTATGCTCAGGCGTACACATCCTGCAAAACACTCAGTTGCGTGATTGACCTCCCCTCTTATCAGCAGGTCAAGGGCCCCCATTGTGAATGTATATGGGTAGGATCACCACGAGGATTATGGGGATGTCTTTCCTTTTGCGTCACACCGTCCTGATTGTGTTATCATGTGTTCTGTAGAGTATAAAAAGCCAGAGTCTCAGCTCACTTGTTAGAGCACCTCCCGAAAGACACTGTGTTTCGTGTCCGAAATGACTGGCTCTCCTCATGAGTAATAAACTCTGCTCTTGATTCCTGCTCCCAGCGCCCGTCTCTTTATTTTGGTAATTACTCAATATGGGAACTAAGGCGGTTTGCGCCAGCAGCCTGGGCATCGATAGGAAGATGGTTTGCATTTTCCACAATTGGCGTCCCAACGCGGGGCCCATCAGTGACATAGGGTTCGGTAAGAGAGATCCAGACGAAGAAGTGAACGTCTAAATGATCGGGGCATGCCTGCCTTGAGAGGGCCCTCGCCCGGCGGCCGATCGACAGAACTTCACCAATTCTGAACGGACCTCTCTTCAAGTGACCTATTGTCCTGACTGGAATCCCACAGGAATGCTACATGGAGTAAGAGAACGATCGGGCGCTGGAGGAGGAAGTCGAAGAACTATCCGTATGGTCCGGTCCGGGTAAGATTAAGTAGGGTGTTTTTACGCCTGATTGGTAGGGTGGCTCTGTCCACCTGATTGATTGATTGTTTGTATTGAAAACCGGTATTTGTATACTGGCATTGTTGGTATTGGTTCATTTAGCTCTGAGGGCTACTTGACATATTGGTTCTCTTTTGAGAACGAGACATTCTCTGTTTGCAAACAGCGGCGAATAGGAACGTCGTCCCTCTTTGCAGATAGAGAAGGGTGGGTAATGTAGACTTTTGTCCCCGGTATTAAGCCGTCATGCCTACCTTTCTCCCCATTGGATTGTTTGAAGTCGATTAATAATCGATTGTTGTTCTTTTGAGATCTTCCCTGTCTACAAACTGAGACGAGTAGAAATATTCTGTCTTCCTTTTTGGATAGCGAAGGGCAGGTAATGCAGACTTTTGTCCCCGTTGTAATCCGTCATGCCTGTTTTTCTCCCCACTGATTGATTGAAAACCTGGACATTGTTGTTCCAGGCATTGTTTCGTTTGAGGTATTTTCCGCCTGCAAACAACGTGGAATAGAGATATTCTATCTAGTCTTTGCAAGCAGAAAAGGGTAGGTTATGCCCCTTTGTGAATTCGTCAGTCCTACCCACTCCCCACTGGTTGGTTATTGTGGGGTAGCTCGCATGGTCCGCCCAGGAGACTACTCTTATGGAGGACATATGCTCTCTACTCATGGGCCATTTAGTAGAAATAGACCGACTGGTCCGTCCAGGAGGCTACCCTGGTAAATGGAAGTACATCGCTCGGTCCGTCCAGGATGATACCCTAATGAAGGAATATATGTTCCCCTTTTGATCGATAATCTCGTTCCACCCCGGACCATTTATTGGAGGGGACTCGTCTGGTCCGTCCAGATGTACCACCCCCCCCCCAGTGAAAAGGACACATAAAAATATGAAGTGATCACTGTTCCCTACTAACAGAAAGCTTTAGCTCGAAACACGCTAAGGAAGAGAAAGAAAAATAAAAAGGAAATCAGGCTAAATCAGTAACCCCCTGATGAGCTTTTGACTTCACTAAAAATAAGAAACATTAGAAATAGTTCGTAGCAAGAAATATAAAATGGCGAAAAGTTTGACAGCAAAATAGCCACGAGGCAGCTAGGCTTCACTGCCTGTTCCTGCTCCCAACATGCCTGCCTCATTGCCCGCCACGCCCAAATAACGGTCACATGAAATAGAAACAATCAAATAGATACCTACCCCCATTCCGGAAAACTCCCGAAGTGCAACAGGTCCGCAGTTACGCCCATCCGGAAGGCGAGGCCTCGCGGTACGAGGGTCCCGCCTGACCACGATCGGGAGGAGATGATGTTGGGCAGGCGGTCCAAAGAATGGCAGAGTCCTCTCCTTCTCTCCTCTTCCGCTGCCCTGCAGGCCATGGGGGGGGGGGGCTGTCTTGCCTCAGCCACCGACCACCCCCCCCCCCCTTTTCTGTCTCTCGCCTGGTCTGACCCACGAAGAAGGCAGAAGCCGAAGGCGAGAACGGCGGCGAATCAAGTAGTCCCGCCACATTTCGAATTCGCCGCATGCCATCGCCTGTTTGTCAAAGGCCGAAGCCAAGGCGAAAACGGCAGCAAATCAAGTAGTCCTGCCACATGCCAAATTCACCGCATGCCGCCGCCTGCATAGGCACAGGTAGTCCCGCCACATGTCAAGGGAAAGGGGGGGGGGGGGGCTGTCTTGCCTCAGCCGCCGACCACCCCCCCCCCCCATCATCAATGGCTGGCATGGCCGATATCGAAGACGACGGAGCCGAGGAACGGCGCGAGGGTCGCTGGAAGGGGGAGGCGGCGCGAACGACCCTCCCCCACCTCCCTCCAGGTGGAGGCTTCCAGCGACACCCCAATGCTCTTACTTAAAGAGGGTCAACATCATAAAGCGGTCTTCTGCCCAGGACGGGCACTCGCTCCATATCGCCTCTCCTCGACCTTGAAGATTCTATAAGAGCCGGGGGGCCCCCGACCCCCTGCATGGGTGCCCCCGCCCCCTTCACCGGGAACCACGACATCGGTGCAACTCCTGCCGGCGCCAGCCTTGGATTAGAACTGGCTAAAATGCAGCCACGGCACAGACTTGTTCAGTTCCGGAGGAACACCAGGATGACCCGGTAGGAAAATTGTTGCCGCCCTTCCCACTCTTTGACTCATGGTCCATATTGTTAGACTGTTAACCTTATAGCACGAAACTTTTTGAATTCCTAACGGAAGGCTCTGGGCCAACCATGCAAGACTAGAGACATCCTGACTGTGCTGGAACTCGCCTGACCCCACCCAAAATGGCGCCGACGCAAAATGAGAGTTTTTTTTTGAATGAACTTTATTGTACCATGACCTTGCAACTTTTTAACCCCGAGATATATATATATAACGTTTTGGATAATGAAAGTAGATATGAAGGATATTGAGCATGTGCTTGGACAATGAATTGACTCAGGGTGGGTACTGATTATGAGTTGGAAAATGAATTGGTGTAATTTAGATAAAGAATGAGTATTGGATAATGAATTATGAATTGATTAATAATGAATTTTTGACATGCATCATGTCTGCTCTGTAAGGTAATTTCAATACGATTTTATTTGCACTGCTGCACTTTATGAAATGAACTGCTACCAATTCCGTTTATTAAAAGTATTTTGAAGGAGAAAGCATGGTCGTTGCAGTTGCATTAATAAGTTTTGTAATGCCTTACTACTGCGAGCGAAGATTAAGTATGATGATGGATGTAGATCAAAAGGGATCAGATATTTGGCAGCTACCTTATGTGCCACAAGCAACCGGAAAAGTGTTTTCAGATACCCTTAAAAATGACACCACAGAAAATGCCTTCTGACCGTCACCCTTGCACCCGATAAAGACGGTTACGACCGGGTGGCTCAAGTAGATACTCAGATCGTCAATGATTATCTATATGACACCACTGGTCCCTCTGGGCTGAAATGCCGAAGGGGCAAGGGAATGCGGTACGAGGAGATAGGGCGAGTATATGGTAGGTAAAACATTTTCGAACTACTGCATGATGATGTGCTTTGAATGCTACCCCCCCCCTACCCCTTCTTTTCCTCCCTTCTGCAGGTCACGTCAGAACGTCGACTGAAGTATGGAAGAGCGACGGTCGGACCACCGACGAAACAGGGAAAAGGGGAAATCTGTGTTTAGTCGTTATAACAGATAAACTTTTTAAAGACGTAGGCTTAACATGACTGTTCCTCCTTAGGACATAGCGACTGAGAGGATGGACTGACATAGAAACTGGACAAGTACTGAATGACGAGAAATTGACTAGAAATGACGTGCTAAATAAATGTAACTGGACGTTTGACTAGGTAGGGAAAGGACAAAGAAAAATTATACAGGTAAGGGTTGCCACGGCACCACCCGTCTAGGAAGTTAGAAATATTGCTGATGTTCAAAATGCACTACCCCCTTTCTCACACTCTTATAGAGATAGCCAAGCTGCCCGACTGTTCTCCCGATCAATGCTTGCCGTTGCCTCAGCCTGGAGAACTTCCCACCACAGGAGGGAACAGAAAATGGCTTAAGATCCAACCATGGGTAACTAGCACGACCAGGTTAATCACTGATCGACCAGCCGAGGTGTGAGTATTGGTAATTGGGAACGCTCGCAGGCGTGACAAGCGAGAAGGGAAAGGGGGGAAGGGTAGAAAGAGCAAGCACATAGATAAAACAGGATAGTAAAGATACGTAGGATATACGGATAAAAACAGATGTTGTAGGCTAACAATTGTTTCCTGTCTTGTCGTGAATGTCTTATATATGTGTAATACATGTGCCGTCCTCCCTGTCTGAGTTTGTGTATAATGTACGGATTTATGTCTTCCCTCTGTCTGTATCTGCATGTTACCTAACCTTTGCTGTTCCGCGTTGTGAGCGCACTAAATGACCTATTTTTGTACACGTCTCTCTCTCTCTCTCTCTCTCTCTCTCCCTACATGTCATACGTGTACTGAATGGCTCGTTTAGATTGCTGGCGACTCTCACTCTCTATGAGAGTCTGCCTATTCTCTCTCTTTTATTTGTAAAATTGTGCCCCATCGGCATCAGTCTGATTTGATATATATTAAACGCAAAGGTGTTCAGCGAAAATTGGCCGAAACTTAAAATAATTGTATCTCGCCATATTACTGCCTCTCCTTTCTGCAAAAATGAATGAACTTGAATTGGCTGAGAAGGAAAGGACAGGTAAGACGACTAAAGTCCCCCAAATCTGGCCACTTATAGGGGAACTGTATGTCAATGGCACCTTATGTCTGTTCTTCAGAGGCGAACGCCAACGACCAGATTGAACTCCCAGCGCCCGGATTGCCCCACCCCCTTTTTTTTGCTTTTTTTTGCACCCAAGCGCAAGCGCTCGAAGCATCCCCGCCCCATTTTTCGGTAAACCCCAATTGCTGTCCCGAATATAAACTTGATACACATGAGTAGTTGTTGACCCTCGAGAAGACCCTGTTTTGCCTGACTCTCGATAATAGCACCCCCGCCCTGTACAAAAAGGATAGCCAGTCCTGATGGGAAATGTTCTGTAAAAATGCTGAATATGATGTAATGCACAGTTGATGGGAACCTCACTTGATTTATAAATAAGACGATGAATAGACCTGCCATGAGCCCAGTAGGAATACTGACACGTGCACTGCTTGGTAATGGACCTCTGACTGTGACCAATGAGCGTATAATTGAGGGAGGAATTCAGCATGCATAGATATCTTCTTTTGCCATTTCACTGAAACATTGTCTTGTACCTATTCAAAGATTCACGATCACCGAAGGAGATGGGTCGGAAGTGACGTACAGCCTGGCTGCGGATCTTGGGACTCGTGTGACCTCGACCAAAGGTGGAGCCGTAGAAAAACAGGATACGGGACGAGACCGCAATTTCAACGTGGAAAATGAAAAACGGTGGGCCGCCTTGAAGCCCTCCGTCTGCTGAACCCACGCGTGCCTGGAGTCTCTGTCCCCCTTCTTTGGGCCCGATTGACGGGCCTGCCTGCTTGTTATCCTTTGCTCCCTTGGTCCCTTTTGTGTGTCCCAGGAACTCTGACCCAGCTCCACCCTCTCCCCTATCGACTATTTGAACCACACTCACCCTCTTCTCCACGTGACTTTTTGCCAAAGGAACGAACTGCATTCCACTGGGAATAGGGTGCTGCCATAGAATTGTGGGCGCCGAGCATAAGGCGCCGCCAACCGGATTGTTTAGGGAACAGGACTGTGGTCTAACAGCAGAAGACTGACCGCACCCTGCAACGCGAAAGGATAGAACAGAGCTGGACCCATAGCTCCACCGCCGGTGCTCAACAGCGCCAACGAAGGTACTTGGACTAGAGCCTACCAGTGATGGCTCACTGACAAAAAGACACTGGGACGAAGAAATATTGTATTTGAGCTGAATTCCGCTCTCATCAACCTGGTCAAAACTGTTCATTGGTTACATTTTTAGTCAGAGACATTTATGCTATGTAGTGCTTTGAAATGATAGGAACTCGACAAATGCAATCTCCTATGTGCCGTATTCTGCCAATTACATCAACTGTCCATGATTATATACCATATGCTAATATTGACAATGCTAATTCTGCGACCGTCCCTGTTTATATGTACCATCATCGATCACGAAAATGAACTTTTGCTATGTAAAAAGGGGCGACTGTAGAAAAATAGACATATTGATGTACATAAGCAACGTTCATTTCCCTTTTCCCACTCCTCTTCCAGCGCATATCCTAAATACCGTAAAGCATTTAACTACATCCTACTGCCGGCAAAGGCCTGTACCCGTGTATACATGACAGCCATTTTAGGCACCCTGGCCCTTTTTGCCTGCCTAAGATTAGAATCACTGGCTCCCCTTCCGCGTGTATTCAAAATCTCTCTCTCCCTCACATGCATAAACCATGAAGCCCTCTCCCTCTGCACGACCCCGCTGTGAAAGGCAACTCTCCCCCTTGACTCGCACAAAACCCCCTATTCCATCTTGGAGAGGCATCCTTTGCCTTAGCAGACATAGCCCTCCCCCAGCTGCACCTGACTGCCCCCGCTCTCATGTACGGGTCATAAGATCTCTCTCGCTCTCTGTGTGACTCTGTCCTTGTGTCCACCCTGGCTACCCCTCCCTTCTCCTCACGTAAACAAGTCATAAACCCTCTTCTTACGCAGAGCCCTGTCCTTGAGGGTCACGGCCGCGCCTGACCAGCACCTCCTTCCCTTCCATGAATGCCCCTCTGTTGACAAGCCTTCCCTCCGCACTCAATTGTCCACGCGGCATTAATACCACTCCTTTGATGACCCTTTTCCCCCGAGTCCGGCTGACCACATATGTCCGAGGCCATCGCCTGAGCCAGGAGATACCATTTACTGCCCTTATTGTATGAAGTCACTCCTCTTCAAAGGATCCTCTATTGGTCTTAGCCACCCCCACCCCTTGGGCTATGCTCAGGCGTACACATCCTGCAAAACACTCAGTTGCGTGATTGACCTCCCCTCTTATCAGCAGGTCAAGGGCCCCCATTGTGAATGTATATGGGTAGGATCACCACGAGGATTATGGGGATGTCTTTCCTTTTGCGTCACACCGTCCTGATTGTGTTATCATGTGTTCTGTAGAGTATAAAAAGCCAGAGTCTCAGCTCACTTGTTAGAGCACCTCCCGAAAGACACTGTGTTTCGTGTCCGAAATGACTGGCTCTCCTCATGAGTAATAAACTCTGCTCTTGATTCCTGCTCCCAGCGCCCGTCTCTTTATTTTGGTAATTACTCAATATGGGAACTAAGGCGGTTTGCGCCAGCAGCCTGGGCATCGATAGGAAGATGGTTTGCATTTTCCACATGCCCAGGGCACCCGAAGGTTCAAAGAAGCAAACTCTCCTTTTTCAATGACTTAGGAAAAAACACTACAATGACCACAACTATCCATCACACGGCTGCTTAAAGACACACACAATAAGTATATCACTACTTCCAGTCAACACAGGTTACAAAGAACACACCAGGTATAAGCCATTTTGAGGACCAACAGACCGAGGAAACCAATACAAACCCAGAATAGACAATTCACTCAATAGACACCATCTGGAAACCCAATGGAATGCCCAGCTAAGCAAGCTGGAAAGAAAAATTGGAAACCAAATTAATGGAATAAATATAGCTTACACAAGCATCGAAGTAACCTAACTAGCTTGCCAAGAGATTAGGACTCTCCTACGTGACACAGTAACCATGTTTGCTAACAACACATCGCCTCCAGCACACTGCTACGACACCCAACCTTGGCCATCCATTTGACAACACAAGAGAACACAGAACCATCAATCCACAAAAGACATTGACAATCAGCTTCAACATTACAACCTCCATTCACCACCATCCAACACACAAGACTTCAACATACAGACTGTGGATTTCAAAGAAAGGCGAAATCTGCTGGAAATAAGACAGAACCCAATGGAACTAAATCTCAATCCCTCGTCCCTCCCAAAACCGTCCACTAAATGGATGTTACTAAACTATAGATCAGCGATCAAACATGTCACAGACATTGCCGAAACCATTCTTTACCACGACTTGGACATTCTTTTCCTGACAGAAACCTGTCTAAATAAATCGTCCGCACATATGCTGAAATTACACCACCCAACACCTGGACAGACAGCATCAACCTGGAGGCGGGATTGCAATCATTCACGAGAACTCCCTTCAAGTCAAAACACTCCGTGTAGACAATCTCACATCACCTGAATACATAGGTGCAGAAATCTACACAGCAGAGAAATCACTAGCCAAAGTACACCTTTTCTATCACCCTCTAGGAGACAACCAGCTGTTCATTGAACAGATAATGGAAACAATCACAATACATTCCATGTTACACCCAATGCGATTTTTCTTGGAGACTTTAACCTTCACTGGAACGACGAGGACAATTCACAGGTCTCCACCCTTAAACAATTCCTAGAGGGCCAAAACCTGACCCAATCCTGCACAAGCACAACACACAATAAAGGACCTAATCATCTTCCAGAGTAGGGGCATTGTCAATAAACTCAATAACATTCATTGATTGGTTGGATCACTACTCAATAATATTCCACCTAATGACGCACACACAGACCACTAAAGGGCAAATAAGCAAACAAAAATACTGGGTTAGAGACACTAAAATATGGATAAAGTGCAACTGACAACATTGTGCAAAAGAACCTCACCCCTCCAGCAGCAAAACAGAATGTGTCCGAACTAAGCGGATACTACAACCGAAGAGTATCAAATATAATGGAGGCAGTAGCCCCTCCGAGACTCAAGTACAAAGAAACAAATCTTCCCAACCATGGTACACTCAAAGCCTAAATGAGGAAAAGAGAAGTTTAAGACAAGCAAAGTAAAGATGGATACAGGAACCCTCAACAGTACTTCTAAGCAGACTTCGGGAATGATGAAACATATCCAAAAAAGCATCTGGGAAGCCAAAGCATCATACTTCAGAATCCAACTAGACAATGCAAAAAAACATCCAAAACAACTGTTCAAAATTGTCAACCAATAAACGAGGTGAACAGAGTAACTACGCACAGTATTAACACAGTTGAAAATTATGAAGCGTTTACTTTATTTTTCAATGAAAATATCTTAGAAATCGAAAAAGGAAATTGCAACCGACGGTCACAGTTCACAAGACAATAGAGTCAATGATAGCCACCACATCTCTGACCCTACAGGCCAGGGGAGGAAGCCATTGTTGAAACCACCCTTCCAAGACCAAAATTTAAGCTACATGGAGCAAGTTTAAAACACTGAGGACGAGGTCCACAAATTCTTAATATGTATGAAACAAACTTCACATTTCAATGACCCCATCCCCTCCACAACAGTAAAGGAACTAAGTCACATCTTCTCACCTATACTAACAGAGATTGTAAACTGTTTGCTGAAACAAGGCAGGATGCCCGAACGCCTGAAGATCGGTCAAGTGACACCCCTGTTGAAAAAAACGGATTTTGACCCTACAATCCTGAGCAATTTTCGGCCAGTGTCAAATATCCCCTTTCTAGCAAAATTGCTGGAAAAATGTGTGCACAACCAACTGAGCCAGCACATTGACCAATTCGACCTACTTAACACTTTTCAATTAGGGTTTAGAACAGTACACCGCACTGTATCAGCCATTGTGCATATAATGGATGACACACGTAAGATACTAGACAACAACGACTCATGCCTACTCATCCTCCTAGATCTCTCTTCAGTGTTTGACAAAGTCAATCACAACATCCTACTAAAAGTACTAGAGCACAATATGGGGTTATCTGGGAAAGTGCTTTCTTGGTTTGCTTCCTTTCTACAGTATCGCTCACAGTGCATCAAACTCAGCAACTCATTCTCTGGCTCCTCACCAGTGAGATGTGGAGTCCCCCAAGGGTCGACCATTTCACCCACACTCTTTAAGTATGGAATCACAAACTTAAATTCTCCTCCAATCAAACATTTCATACCACATGTACGCAGATGATACGCAACTATACTCAAAGTTATCCTACCTAGACGATGTGATTCAACTAAATAACACTTGAGTTAAAACACAGTCCTGGCTCTCTCAAAACAACCTCAAGCTGAAATCTCTGAAAATCGAATTCCTTCTTTTCTCCCCACCAAACAGCCCCTCACTCATCCATGATTGGCTGAAGCACCAAAAAAACACTCAATTGCACACCTGCCATCATTGATTCCACAAAATCCCTGGGATTAACACTGGACAAAATTTTAAATATGAGAGCTCACATCAGTGCGACCACATGCATAGCAACTTTCCAACTCAGAATACTAAAAAAAACTGAAACCATTTCTACCACCTTCAGACGTCAAGTAAGCAGTACAACACTTGTGGTCTCCAAACCAGAATATGGTGCAGCAACACTGTCAGGACTACACAAAATGAGAAAAGCTCCACTCAAAACAACTCTTAATGCAGCAGCGAGACTGGTAACAGGAACTAGGCGATTTGACCACATTACCCCATCGCTTAAGTTATCTAAACTGGCTTCTCCTTGAAGCAAGAGCTCACCTTAAAATTGTCTGCCTCACACACAAAGCATTACATTTTAAAGAACCAAGGGGCATATCTACAAGGACGGCTTTAAATAAACGCAAAGTGCGCTTAGCGTCGCTTTGTTACTTATCGCCGTCTAGCTCTGAAATTTCTTGCCCTAGTAATGCGCATTACGCATTACTCCAGGGCAATAAAAATCCACAGATAGCAGGGAAACCGCCGTTTTGCAGGGAACATCGCTGGTTTTACAGCGATGTTCCCTGCAAAATGGCGATAACCTTGCTGATACAACCCACAGGGTTGTATCAGCATAATCCACCCGAATGTCAGCGATAGGTACGTCTGCATTTCAGCAGACGTTAGTATATGGAGAAAAAAGCGCTTTTCTCCAAAAACTAACATGTGCTAAAATCATTTGAGCTGCATTGTAAATATCACGACGTGAACATGAGCAATATTTGCAAAGTAGTCCATCCGGGGTACGCTCAGTGACGCCCACTTTGCATCTCATTAGAGATGCAAAGGGAGGTGATGGGAAAAAGGGTGCTAACATGCAAGTAGGCATGTTAGCACCCTCTTGTAAATAGAGCAAAAGTTTTATTTTTGCTTTTTGGGGTTTTTAAGCCAGAAAAGCAGAGATAAAACCCTTGTAAATATGCCCCAAGTTACCTGGCAGAAAAGATCTGACAAGCTGCTACCTAAGCAGCGCTAACTCTCTCAGGCTGAAACTTCTTAGATTCCAAAAGCAAAAAACTTACACACAATCCTTCTCCGGAGCAGCGTCAAGGATCGGGAATTCCTTACCACCCAAGGTACACTCAAATCCATCGATCTAGTTCTTCAAAAAAGAGGTAAAAAAGATCCTAATGAATAGATTCATGGCATCGTTTTTGGGAGAGACAGTGCACAAGGGACGTCTTAAGGCCAACAACCTCTATATTGGTAAGAGGCACGTTGCTTATTGGAGAACCCTCAAACACTCTGATCCTCTGGGTATGTGGTTCTGAATAGTTGCAGAGCAGCAGTAAATACCCACCACAAAGTCGCTAGAGCTACGAAGACTAACGCGATTTTAAGGGACTGACGGTTTTATAATTGTGAAATTTGTTGCAACTGCCCAATGCTGCTCTTTACTCTAGAGGTATCGGTGTCTATACCATTCATCTTGTTTTATTCAACCCCTACGTACAGCGCTCTGATACCCCTGGGTCATGTGTGCGCTTTACAAAACACTCTAAATAAAATAAATAAAAAAATTAAAATAAATTGTCAAAGAGAGTGTCGGAAAAGCAAATTTTGCAAGCTTACATATCATTTTTTGGGGAGATTTCAGTATCCTACAGTTGGTGCGACCATGGGCGCATAGCTTGAAAATCAGTTTCATCCACCGGAGGACCTTATATTAGGTTACTCAGATTAAAAGCACCCTGACTCCAAAGGAGGCACTGTTTAGCAACCAGATTAAACTATATGTCATATGGGTCACCGCAAAAGTGAGATGCCTTACCAGCTTGAATGTACTAATAAATAACCAAGGAGTCCTGGAGAGGGCCATACCTGTAACCAGTGTGGGTGGTCTATAATAGCTCCTCTTCCTCCCCCCACCCCCACAATTAGCGAACCCTCCTCGTTCCAAACTACTCCCATACAAAATATGTGATGGAACCATCATTACTTGGAATTTCCTCTTAGCAATTGAACACACTTGGTAGTCCCTAATAGATACCCCTATACATGATGTCAAACTTTATTACATCATGATCTCACCTGAACCAGCACCTCAGTATGCTTTCCAACCCCATGAGGACGCATTGCTGCATGCTTGTCTCAAAGTACATTTTACCCACTAGTTCAGACCTGATAAGGATAATTAGGTGCAGCATGAATCTTAGGTAAACAAGAGGTAGGGCTGTTTGAGGTGGAAGCTGCAGTCCTCTATTGGTATTCAAGGCACAGCAGGAGCAACACATCAATACTTTTGTACATTCTCTGAAAACCATGGCCAAGTAGATCCCTTTTGGCCCACAGACAAGCACAGGTTTGTACTAATTTACTAGCCTGAGTGAATGGAAAAGACAGACTATGACCCACGTGTCTCCAAAACTTACCTGATGCTAATTCATATTTGGTAACAATGCGATCATGCCAAAGACTGACAGTAATACATTTAAAATTGTAGTAGGTTACTAGCATTTTTCTCCCATAACAATGCACATACAGATGAAATCCACATGGTTTACTTTAAAGGCTTCAGGGAAATATTAAAATCTGTTTTTTTGCAGAAAATATTTAAAAGTGTAATTGTAGATATGAAACAATTGTGCTGAATGTAATGGCACAACAGGTGAATAATATGAAAATTGACATCATATGTGACAATCTTGGGTGACATTCCTTCCTATCTAGTGCCACATAATTTCTAAATTAGTACAAAAATCTTGCCAAAAAATAAGAGCTTCCAAGATGATGCTCACACATTCCTGCTCATTGCTTTTATTTGTCCAGTCTGCTGCCTGTCCCTGAGCAAATGGACTCTTGTCTATTATGTTGCTATTCTCAAAAGAATGAAACAGGAAGAGAGAAAGATTTACTGATCCTGGTCAAATTTTTCTAAACAACATTTTTAAAATTGGCAAATGTGTTGCAGTGAAGATTTAATATTTCAGGAACCATGATACTGTACACTTCATTTTGATATCATAACATAGGTTGCAGGTGTCAAGTAGTGTCTTAGAGACAGAAAATAACTCATAAGAGCAAACCATCCTCCATTTTCCAAAATGGCAGCTATAATAGAGGAAGAAGAGACATATATAGAAATGAAATAAATAATAAGGGTTTTAATCATTTTATGTATGCACCAAATAATATTTGTTATGATCTGAATATGAAATATTATCACTCCTGTTTTAGACAAATATTCATAGTTTGCTTTATTTGGTTTGGCAATTGATCTTGGTACATTTGCAGAATGTTGAACATTTGAGAAGAGCATATCAACAGGGACCTCTTTTTGTATTACTGGCTTTGCAAGTACATGTATGTGTAAGTTCTGTGGGCAGAGGCTTTAGAAATGTTGTAGGTTTTAGCACCCCATCAGTATCTTCCCAATCAAATTCACATCGATCTTTCTCTACATATGCATGATTCAAAACATTTTCACAGCTTCTGATCAAGTAGAATGCTCTTTTAATGTGTCCACGTACAGAATATGATGTCGGTGGAAAGTCACTTATTGGGACTGATCTCTTGAACTCACTGTACTGAAGATCGTCAAATATGTGACGGTCAGAACTAATTTTCCACACATGCACAAGGTATTTTTCTACGTCTTTAAGACTGCATTCTTCTTCTGTCTCAGCAAATCCTTTTAGAAACTTCACAGGTTCAGCAGTTAAAGTTCCAATTTTGCTCATAGTGTCATCACCCGTAAGATTATGCGCCTTGATAAGAACACTGGGCATCTCCGGGTCAAGTTCTTGCAATGAATATGAAGTGGGATCAAGTATCTTTTCTCGCCCGTTCCATAACGTATCCATAACTCTGACAATTCATAACTTATGAACATTGCAACAAATCTAAGTAGCACAATAATAACATCTGTGTCATTTGACAGTGCAAGTTGGAACAGCCCAGTCAACATGTGGCACAACACGAAGATCAGCCTACTCCAATTTGCTGTTAAGTTCTTGAAAAGTATGGCCCTTACCTTTTGAATATATCTCTTCAAGCACCAGCTCCTCATTGACAATCCTTCTACATGCAATTATTGAAACGTCAGGGGTCACTGAAGCATCAGCAATGTTTTGGTGAGTTTACATCTCCAAATTCATCTTGTTTGATGTTGATGAACAGAATTTATCAAGTTGCACAGGTATAGGTGTTGAGTTTTTGATACAGGAAATGTCAATTGTTCCACTTGAAGACAGTTTTCTGAGTCTCTCAAATTCCTTTACAGATAGTTCAAAGTAACTGTCAAAGACAATGTTCAGTTCTTAGAATGTGCACACTGACTTTGATATCTGTAGAAGAGTCCCAACGACCTCTTCGAAGTTTTGCATGGATGAAATCTTGACCTATAGTCCACAACAGTAGTTTTTAATGGGGACACCCTTTTCAATTGAAATTCTTCAGGTGAAAGTTTTTTTTTTACTTCTTGTATGAGTTTATGCTTCACTGATTTGGTTGCAGCATCTCCATCAAATAATGCATTTCTTGGAAGATCATGCTACAGAATGTCCTTGATAAATTCATCCTTTCTTCTGCTACATCCATCTCTCTATGTGATTGCAAAAGCTGTTTTTTTACCAGTTTTGCAGTGGCTGGTTGGACGAAACTTCTACTCTTGCAATAAAAGCATGGATGTTTAGATTTAGTGATAATGCCAAACAGATTTTTCTCTTTAAATACTAATCTCTCCTACTTTAGTTCTGCATATAGTTTTGATCCATGCTCCAAGACACATAGTAGACATGACTTTATATCGTTATCCACATATAATTTGGTCATAAAGTTGTGTAGTCGTACAGACTCAGTAATTTTAAAGGGTTTTCCTTGCTGCTGCATAAAATGAAGGAGCCTGTCAACATGTTTATAAAAACATTCTTCTCTCTTTTCTAGTGAGAAACAGTTTCATGATGGTCCATTATTTTTGAATTTGACATCTCTCTGAAAAAATTACAAATAGAAAGGATTTGATGGTAAACTAGCTGCCATTGAGAAACATATTACATTTTACGTGTCTCTGGATTATCTGTTCCAGTTTCATATTTTGAGCCCTAGCATTGAACCTTCCATCTCTGTCTTTCACCACAAAATGTCTTTGAGTTAATTTTCTGTAAAGGTATGGTTTTTTTACCTCTAGCTCTTCCAAACACCATGACCCATATCTCAGGTAGTTTATGCAAAAGAAGTGTGAAACAAAGTTATCAGTGGCTCCACAGTATTCAAGTGCAGCTCCCAATCACCTTTCTGATCAGCATGTACCAAGTTTTTCACTACAGCTGTCAAGGGTAAAACATTTCCCCAGTACTTGCAAAGTTCAGATTTTTCTACACATTCTTTGACAAACTCTACAAACTTGGCTTTTAGGGTTGATGAATTTGAACTAAATGCATTGAGCATTGTCTGGCTTTGCATTAGGTCTTTGAATGAAGTACACCCTGTGCCTTATTCACTTCTGAGATAAGATATGCAAAACCTACGTTGTCATTCATGTTCCAGAAAGCATTCCAGCACAATGTTTCCATAACCTCAGATATGATGAGCATACCTTTTAACAAATGAACATACTGAGTTTCGCTCAATACTGACTTGACAGTTTTGCTCCTAAAGATTGCAGGCTCAATACGAGTGACGTCTATGCCACATCCACTGAGATAACGTCCTATACACTGCAACACAACTTTTGTCATGTGGAACACAGCCATCATTGGATAAAGATCTTCAAACTCTCCTAGACTGCTCATAAAAATATCAGCTCTAATACGGAAAACACCTTCATCGCAGAAAACTGGCTGGATGGACTGGTCTTCAAACTGATCATGCCTATTTTGTAAAGTTTTTTTACATTTTACAGCTGTGTGTACTGCTGTGTAGTTTGTCACTAGAGCAACCTTCTTCCGTGGGACGGTGTTCTGGGAGATCAGAGCAGGAATTCCAGCCCACAGGGGAACTGTTTTTTCTTCATCATTCAGGCTGCACCGAATAAGCAATATGATAAATTCAGAATAATCAGCTCTACTGACTTCAGGTTCAGCTAGAAGAAAATCCATGTTCTCAGCTGCTTTGAAACTTTCTGAGAGACTGGAAGACTGGGCTGTGTTGATGGCTTGTAGTGATTTCGCACACGTTGTCACGACAGTTGGGCTATAAGTTTTCAGCTTTGTTTGTATAGGCCTACAGCTGACACAACTTGTTTTCCAGCAGCTACTTCATTGGCACAGTCTTGAAAAAAGCACCATGGCAGTATCATGTTTGTTGGATTTTCCTGAGAAGCTGTCTTCAAAATCAAAATTATCAAGAGCAGCAATTGTAAATATTTTTCCAGTAATGTGATTTAGAAGTGGTGAGCTGTCGGATTCACAACGTTTTTCAGCATGAGTTGCTAACAAGTTTCTGCTCTGTACTATGTCATTAAATCTTGTTGATACAACAATCCTATTCATTGAAATGATTAGCTCTCTACTTTTGCACTTGTCATAAATTGAATGGGCGGTGGGAGGCTGATTTTTTTGCCTGTGATGTAATTTATAAAACATGATTTGGAAAAGACAGTACCTTTGAACAGCATAAGCCTGTTGGTTCTGTAGTGTGGGCTCGGCCTGGTTTGCATACATTGCTATGTTAGCATTGCTTACTAGAAGTTTAAACTCCATTTTACCTTTTGCTGCTTTTTGCACACAACACTGCATATAGCTGTTTTTGTAAGTTAGGCTGCGCGAATGTCTTCACATGAGAAAGGCTCTTTTTCGACATCCCTAGACTTAGATTGTGACCCTAGTCTGCACAATGAGTGCTGAAGCCTCCAAGGTTATCATAACAAGGTAGCTGTTTTTTGTACTGATCGGCTCACGTTTTTAGACACAACACATGGCAGCTGTGAGCCAACTGTAATTCTGGCGCCTTTATTGAGACACTTGGAAGCTTTCCGTTTCCAGTTATGCAGAGAGCTTTTGCTGATCCTGATGTGATTCACTACTGCTGATCTCATAGGTATGAGGGTGCCCCAAACAAGCCTAAGAGACCTTCTATAATTTATAAAACATAGTTCCTAGATAGGGAGGATGGTATAACTAGGCACTATAAGACCTGTTTTCACCATCAGTGTAATATGATTTCTCCCTTTGTTTTTTATGGAATTGTAACAATGCTGATCATATTATTTATAATCATATGTCTGCTTATGTTGGCAAAGATACTGCACCTGAGAGCACGTCACTAAAATTTATATTTTAACCTTTCCTGTGTCTCTTTTTTACTCCTGTTGTGGATTGGTATGAGAGTATGACGAAAGAGTGTTCTTATTTCCCATCATTCCTGAGTTTATCCTAAGCCGCATGTTCTGGGTTGTCTAATCATTTGTTACTGTGCTATAGGACGAAGAGCTAATGTGACACTGATGCTAGCTGGTTGGGGTTTTCTTTTCTGGGTACTGAGGTGAGTTTTTGGTACACCACAATTGACTGAGGTCCTGGGTCTCTGTGCACAGTTCTGTGTAGGAGCAGAATCCTTGCAATAGTTCATGGGAATATTTTCCAATTCTTCACTTAGATCTTTAAAGCCATCATCAATGTTGTTGACTTCTGTCCCAAACTCAAGAACTTTAGTTTGTTACTGTTTTGGAACAGTTTTGCTTTGCTGATATTATAACAATGATGTAAAAATGTTTAAGACAACATCAGGCAATCTTGCCGACTCTCATGATTTGCAGACTTCTTGGGCATCACAAAATTTGGCATTAGGTCCAAAATCGAAATCTTTCAGGGTGCTTCTGAAAATGTTTCCAGGTGATCTTATTTTGGCAAACTAACTTCAGGGGTCAAATCAGCTCAGAACACCATTAGTTGCTCATTCGTTTGGTTAGATTGACAAAAACAAATTCTGTCATTGTACACTCTCACCAGAAAAATCCTAATTTCATTATTAAGCATTATTAAGGATCAATATAGTTTCATCATTGTTGACCATTATTTCCCTGATCTCACTGAGAGTGAACCTGTACCCAGCAGTCATGAGTGGCTTTAAAACTTCATTTGCTTTTTCAAAGAGTGCAAACTTTACTGAAGGCTGACTGTTACATTTCTGCTAGGAACTCATTGTACATTCATATTTTTTTTAATGCATGCAAGCATGCATACAAATCTGCTGCAAATACATGCACCACGCTGTTTAGATCAGCTACTTAGCTAAAAACTTCATCTTGGAAACTGGCAGCAGATAAAAACTTGTTTGCCCTTTGAGACTCACATACTCTGTACTTTGTTCTTTCATCATTCCCTTTGGCCCTTGTTCTGACAAAACCACAGATAACACATTAAAGATCCTCTGCTTTCTGATCAGACATTGAAGGTGGATAAGGGGTAGCCATCGATCTTCTAAGTGGAGGGGCATTGGGTCTGATTGTTGTCTCTTTCTCAGAAAACTCAGATTCTTGTTGTGATTCACTGGTTTCTGCTATTATTAACAAATTCTTTACAGGCTGCGTTCCATTGTATAAGAACTGTAGCATGTTGTTACAATGATAAACTGTTGATTGCCTTCACCCATCATTTTCAATCTTATGTAAACTTAGTCTTGTCGTATTTCTGCATCATCTCAAAATCTCTTCTGTCCATATGCAGTTGATGTTAACTTTTCTTTTGGATTAGTTTGGCATGTGTCATAATTTTCTTTGTTGGAGGAGTCCTCAGACTTTGTAGTTAGCAATACTCTGCAAGGAAATAAAGATCCTCTGCTACCACCTGCGTTGCTCTTGTTTAGGAATTTGAATCAACAGAAAACCTGAAACAAATCAATATTAAAATAAATTACTAATATGATGGCTAAAACACATCATTATAGAACCGCCATTTTAGAAAATGGCAGGAGGGTTGCTCTGAAGAGTGATTTTCTTTCTCTATAGGACTACTTGACACCCCCAAACCCATGTTTTGATCCCAAAATGAAGTATAAAGTTCTCATGGTCCTGAAATATTACTTCATCACTTCAACACTTCCACCATTTTTAAAAATGTCATTCAGAAAAATTCAGCCCGGATTAGCAATTTGTACTCAAGCTAAATTACTTCTTAAATGATCCAAAAACACAAATCAATAATGAAAATCTCTGGCAAACAACTTTTCCCGGAGGTATATCAAGGGGCCAGAACTTTGAAGCTCTTGTCTCTCAAATAAGATTTCAAAACGCACTTCATGTAATATTTTTCAAATTATTCTGGGAAAAATTAACCCCATGGACTTCTTCTAAGGTGAGAATAGAAACATGTGGCGCCCTTTGTGTATTAATTCATAGAGACTGTGCTTTTCTCTAAAGTCATGAATTTATAACCTAGAAATACACAATTGAAAAAGCAAATAGCAGTTATAAATTATGAAATCTATCAGAAGCCTTGGTGCAAAACTGGAACTAACAAGAAAAAAAATGTTATGAGGGGGGCTCAGAGACAAAAATATAGCAACATACACAACAAGAGTTGCTACAATATGAGATGTAGAATTCCATCCAACAGGGTTGCTACCAGCAGATGGGTTGATAGCAGGCAACCAATGGGAACTCCTCAGTCCAATACAGCAAAAACAGAACAGCTTCAGATCACAGAGGTTTAGCCAATTGGAAACTGAGATGGGCACCACCACTGTCTTGACCAAAATATGAGGTCACCAGAAAGTAGCTAACATCAAGTTCTTCCAAGTCTACCTGTCAACCAGTGGACTTGGTTCGGGTACAGTACACTCTATCCGCAGGCTGCCATTCAAGTAAATAACACTCTTTTCACAGTAGAGGCAGCAAAATAAAATTAATATTTTGTTCCATTAAAGTCAGAAATGGTACAGGACCAGGGATGGATGTTACTAGTGAAACCAAAGTGAGTTGGTATATTCTGGAACCCAGTGGAAAGAAATGGAATTTGATTTAGAAAGATGAAAAGAGTGAGGTGGCGGGAAATTATTCTAGATACAGTGGGGTGTTCATGCAGGGGTTGATTTTTGGTCCAAGGGGTCTTCCTTACTGGCATAACAAGCCCAAAATGAACATACACAACTGAGAGATGTGCTTATCCTCTCTACCTTATCTCTCTGATATTTATCTGAATGTCATTGAAGAGCAGTTAATAGGTCAGACCATCTACAGGTAATGGGCCAGGCGGCAAGGCTGCTTGGTTACCTGTGACCACATGGAGACATGCAAAGAAAAGACTCCCAGCCAGTGTTGTCTTAATGCTTGGGCATGCTGGGCAGTTGCCCAGGCGTACCACGAGCATAGGGGCTCCATGCAGACCAGAATTTAACTCTAGGTTTCCTTTAAACATTTTTATTCCTGTGAGTGGTTGTGTAGGCAGGGCCCAGTGCACTGCTTTGCCTGAGGGCCTATAATGCTGTTAAGACAGCACTGCTACTAACAAGAATTGGGGTTAAGGCTTATCCACCTTAAGTTTAAAAGTAGAAGTAGTGGGGTCTAGCCTGTGTAGTAGATTTGATCAATGCGTTTTACTGATGATTGTAACAATAAATCCATCTTATAATACTAATAATGAAACGCATGTTATTTAATTTTACAGCTTGAAAATGGTTCCTGTTGACAAGGTACACCACCAAAATGAATATGAAATTAAATGAAATTTAACAGTCAGATCACTGACAGAATATCAGAACCACGAAGATTGTTTGGACAGAAAATCATGTCAAAAATATCGAGGTCCAAAATATCGAGAAGGTAAGTGCAAATAGGTATGTATAGATTTACTACTCTTAACTCCATATCTACGTACCTTAAAGATACATACAGCGACAATGTACATATATGTGGATCACAGGGAATTAGAGATCAAATAGAGTTCTTTTATATCCTTGTCTTGTTTTGTAGATCAATTCATAGATTCAACTATTAGTGAAATATTGGGACTTTTATTTTTATTGGAATAAAGGTACTGGTTCCAAATAACGGACCAGGTAATATAAAGAGCTGAAAACCAATATGTGTTTTACCCCTTCCTGACACTCAGGCCTGGGGCTATCTCAAAGCTGATAGATTGAATGAGTATGACTAATTATATATAACCTATAGGAGAGAGAACACCATATATGTGTAGTAATCATACCCACAATGAAAACAAAAACAATATTACAAATATGAACAAGAACCAAAACCATGACAGTGATTAGTAGTCATCATAATCATAATCCTATTGATAAGAATTTTGTACAAAACATAGTTATAATGAACGAATATGGTATCAGTCCCCAGACCTTTTGATATCACAAAAAAATATGAGAATACATAATCGTTAATTCACGGTTTGTTGATGATTCCGCAATTGTAGATATCACAAAAATGGATATTATCCTAACATAATTATCAAGTAAATATTATATTTAAAAAGTCAACAAATGAAAACATCCATCAAAGACAGAATATATTAGATAATAAAGGAAAAAATACGAACAGAATCAGGTGAGTGTCTAATTCCATAATGATATGGAGAGTGTTGTATAAGCAAATACAGTGAAAAACATATATCTGAAAGAGTAAATATAAAAAAACGACTTAAACAAAAATGAAAAGCAGAGGAAAATATAATAAAATAAAAGTGGAAATACTGGCATATGAAGCTGTAACTAATAGAAACAGAATCTTTAGATTACTTGGCAGTCCTGGAACGGTTTACGAACATCAACGACCCTGAGAGAAGGACTGGACTTGTAGCCATTTGAGACAGCACTGAATTTTTCACAAGTTATATACAGGTATATTGTATGACACTTCATTCTAACCTCTAGGTTTATATGTCGCCTGTCATGGAGCATCATTGTGAGTGGGTTATTTTCTTATATTTAGATTTGACTTCCAGATACACAACTCATTTGGACAGGATTGATGTATTCGCTGGTAAACTTGCACGTGGGTGTGTCCCCACATGGGTTTTTTTTTTAGATAAATACGATTTTTTTGAAGATTAAAAGTGGTAAATAATACAATTGTCAGGTAAAGTAGAAAGTTTGAATGAAATACAAAGTTAACAATCCTAGTTTAGTCGAGAATTCCCCCCCAAAAAGTCTAGGGGTTTAGCAACAGACTAAAGAGCAACATGAACCATTCATAGATTATCTATATTGTATACCTTTTTTAGAAAAATACAGGGAGAAATGAGGAAGAGATAGAGAAACAAGAGAAAAGAGAAGAAAGAGATAGAGAAGAATATACAAGATTTTAGAAAAATGATGAGCGTGAGGATAAAAAGGTAGTGAAAGGCAGCCAAAGTATATCAGATTTAATTTTTTGCAATAATGAGGAAGATGCAATAGCGGATATTCTATGTTCATCACAGATAAGATTCCACCAGGTTAATATACATATTTTCGAATTATCTTTCCAACATGTTAATAGAACTTTAAAAGCAAGCGCAATAAATGATCTAATAGTACAGGTTTTGAAGAAAGGTTATTAAAATCATCAGATAAAGTCCCAAGAAAAAAATCTGAATAGATAATGGAACTTTACATGAAAAAATCATTAGACATTTAGGCCAAATAGATTTCCAAAATGTAGTTACTTTAGGACAGTAATATAACAGATGGGTTAAACAGCCATCAGAGGAAAGACATGACCAATGTTAGGGAGAGGTAGAAAAATCCATTTTAGGAAAGAGGTGAAGGAGTAACAACCCCTCTATTAAATATAAAATGTAAAGACTGAGTAATAGCAGCTTTAGAGGTGCTGAAAATATGATGCCACCATGAATTCCATTGATAAACAGATACTGGTATGGAGCAGTCTTAGTCCCATAATAGTTCAATAGAAGATGTATTCCTAATAGTGATAGGAGTAGATAGAAGTTTATACATGAAAGACGCTTTAGGGATGGAATCATAGGAAATATTGTATAACGTTGTTAATGGAGTGAATGGGGTAGAATAAGGTGAACAATTATTGGATAATAGAAAAGATTGAAGGACAGGTGATAATTTGTTTTATTGTTGTACGCAGGAGTCAGGTAGGTTGTATTGTTCTTGTAATTGCTTAAAGGGTAAAACGGAACTATGAGATACCAAGTGATGATAAAAAAAACACCCTTTTCTTACCAGTGTTTGGAATAAAATGGTTATGGCGAAATTTAATGAATTTATCGTACCAAATTGAGGATGCAAGAAGCAATTGAAAAACATCAGACCCCTGGGTAAATATAGTGTATATCAAATGTTGGGATCATTTTAAAATTGGGTTTTTATATATGAATGTACAGTTAGACATAAAAGCAACATCATAAAATGAAAAACCATGTAATATAGAACGTTAAAACTTCATCCATTCTGGTATAGGTGAGTCACAGTATGTATGTATGTATTGGTAATCTTTTATAGCGCATGTCTGTCACCTCACGGGTATCCTGGCGCTTTGACTGAAAGGATCCTGCTTCGCACCCTGCTGATTTAAGAACTAAAAAGGTGCAGTCCTAGGAAAGAGATGTGTTTTTAAATTTTTCTTAAAAGAGACAAGATCATTCATACTTCTCAATCCTAGCTGAAGAGTGTTCCATAGTCTGGCTGCCGTAAAGCTGAAAGATCGACCACCCAGCTGCGATCTCAGAACTTTAGGCACCACAGCAAGGTAGGCAGAAGCCAAACGAAGGGATCTGGATGGAATGTACCAATGGAACATGTTCTGAAGTGGCACTGGGCCTTGTCCGTGAAGGGCCCTGAATACGATACATAGAGATTTAAAATCGATCAGTTGAAGGATCGGTAACCAATGAAGGTCTCTTAATGCCTGGGATGAAGAGTCGTGGCGGCGGCGAGCAAGCGCTAATTTGGCTGCAAGATTCTGCACCCGTTGCAGTTTTCCTATCAGGTAGCTGGTAATCATTGGTCAGAGCATAGAATTGTTGATTTAAAAAGGCAGCATGATATAGCTTAAAATTAGGAAAATGTACACTACCTTCAGTCTTTGGTTGAATTAGTTTGGATAAAGCAACATGGGCAGGTATGTTATTCCAAAGAGATTCAGCACAAAAAGAGGAAATTTAGTAAAAGTAATAATGAGGTATTTTGAAGAGTAACCTAGATACCATGAAAAGAACATGAAGATGGTGTCCAATCTATGGAACCAAGATATAAAAAGAGGGGACCAGGTAGAGAATAACTTGTAAAGTTTAACTCCTTCGATGCTGGCGACGGAACCATTCCGTCATCAGTCACGGTTGAGCTGTGCTGATGACGGAATGGTTCCGTCATGACCACACCCAGTTAAGGGATGTCCAGCACCGGGGAGGAATCAAGGCAGCAGGCAAGGTGTTAAGTTTTAGGGCATCAAAATTATGAGTGAGTGTATCAGAAATAGTGGAAGAAAACCAAGCACCTAAGTACTTAATTTTAGAGAGACACCATGCAAAATTAGTACTAGAAAACATGTAATGATAGCAGGAAGAATTCAATGGTAAAATCTCATGTCAAAAAAGTTTAATTTGTAGCCAAAAATAGAGTATAAATCAATCTTCTTCACAGAGGGTCCCAGGGAAGTAATGGGATTAGACATATAAATCAGAATGTCATCTGGATAAGCAGAGAGCCTAATTTTGAGGGAGTTGTTTTTAAAACCAGAAATAAGGGCATTACACCTAATGTGCTCAAGAAAGAGTTCCAAACAGAGCAGAAAAAGCAAAGGTGAAACAGAGTAAAGGTGAAAGAGGACAACCTTGTCTAGTGCCTCTAGGACACTGAAATTAAGGGGAAAAATTACCATTAATAAAAACACAAGAATGTGGTTCAGTGTATAGCAAGTTGATAAAGGATATATATTTTACGCCAAAACCAAACCAGTAAAGAAGAATAAACATAAATTGTCAATTTATACAATCAAAAATATTTTCAGCATCAAGTGAAAGAGCAGCAAAGGGAACTGAGTGCTTCCTCCCAAGGGCAATGATATTAGAAAACATTCTTGCATTATTGGAGGCATGTCTGCCCTTAACAAAATCAGCCAGGTCAGAATTAACAAGAAGGGGGATAACAGTTTCCAGACAAAATGCCAGAATCTTAGCCAATATTTTGCACTCACAATTTATTAACAAAATTGGGCGGTAATTTTTACAGAGGGTAGGGTCCTTGTCCGGTTTAGGTATAACGATCACAAGGTCATCCAAAAAGGAGCCACTTGCTTTAGAGTTAAGCGAGAAAAAGTTCAGGTATTTTATGAGCAAAAATAGAGGAAAATAAACTAATAAGCTAGACTGAAAAACCATCTGGATCAGGAGTTTTGTCCATTTTTAAAGACTTAATAGCAGCAATAACGTCCGGAAGACAAACATGTTTTTCAAGAGTTAAAAAGAGTATCAGAAATGGAGGGGGAGTTAGGAAGGTCATGAAAGAAAGTACCAATATCGCACTCAGAAAGACTAGTATCCTCTGTATATAACAATTCATAATAAGACCGAAAAGGATTGATAATATTGGCGTCAGAGGACAGTATATTATTACTATGTTCAGCGCAAAGAGAACCAATATTGTTTCATTCCTATTTAATTTTTAAATAATTGGCAAACATTTTACCAGCTTCATTTTGGCTGCCATGGTTTTTAGATTTGATTTTAAGGAGGACATTGCAAGCGTCAACAGTAGCAATCATGTTAAGGGCACACTTAGCTTTACTTAGTTCCTGTAATTTAGATGAAGATTTGGAGATGAAATAGGTATGTGCAATAATTTTAATATGTTGGATAGTCGAAAGGTATTTGGAATTTGACTTTTTTTCTTTTTAGCAGTGAAGACAATAGTAAAGGCCTTAAAGGAAGCCTTAAAAGCATCCCAGTTATTATGGACTGAAGCATCTTTAGATTGATGAAATTGAAAAATAATCGCACACCAGACCGAGGAACATAAGCACCCTAACATACCAGGCCAGGATGAGTGCACAGATGGGTTCTGCTCAGGGGTCGTCTCGGGGAGGGGACATTGAGCCTATGACGATACTGCCAGCATCCCTGACAAACACGCAACAAAGGAGAGAGGTACAGCTTTGTAACCGATTCTCACCCCTATCCCAGATGGAGTGCAACGATTGACTGGGCCATCAAACCTTAAGTCTGGGGACTGGGATAGACGGTGTAATCCATCCAGCTGACTCACGGACAGCCCCATGCAAAATTTTAAGCAGGAATGTGGCAGGTATCAGATCTAAAAGTCCTGACCCCATTTGGTTGCAATTTATAAAACATTTTGATATCTTGGCATTCCAGGAAACCTGGGACTCAGACTCTAGCTTTAATCTAGATAGTTATCAGAGCTTTACCATCCCTGCGACCCGAGGGACTGTGGGGAGGTCTAAGGGTGGTTTACTCTTCCTTGTTTCCCTAAATCTTGCCGGGACATTTAGAAAACTCAATGGGGAGTCAGATAACTTTCTCATTGTAGAATGGTCTATGCCCAAAAAGCAATATCTTTTGATAAATTTGTATAATGCCATGGATGGCCCGAACATTTTAATATGTTAGAACAATTTTTGTCAGTCTACAGGGTTAATAACTCTTTTTCGATAGAGATGTTTCTCATGGGAGATTTTAACATACACCCCTGCAAGTGAGATTGCTATGGTGATGATTCCGATGGGCACACAAATGGGAGGGCACTCCATTTCGAACATGGTAAACAGGGTGAGGCCCTGGAGGAATTACTTTCCAATTTGAATCTATTAGAACCAGTCAGGGAAAGTGGTAGTGAGAATGCCCCCACTTTTATAGGGCGGGGTTAATTCTGTCATCGACTACATCTTCTTATCCCCTTTACTTTTGACTAAGACCCTGGTTTACAGTGTAGTGATGTCACCATTCAGTGACCATATACCCTTGTACTAGAAGCTGATGTGGGCGCCAAGATTGTCATCACAACTCCAGGAAGGGAGGCACCACGAGATTTTTCCACAAAAGATCAAGGTAGACGGATAAAGTGGGACAATATAGTCCCAGAGGCCTTTTTTGATGAACTGATGGCCATGACTGAGTCCAACATTGGTATCTGCCTGGATGGCAATACCGTGGGTACAGGAACTATAACCTCTTTTACAGCAATCTGCAAGCAAATTGCTGAAAACCTACATAAGGGGAGTAGGACACACCACAAGAAAGCACAGAGATGGTTTCACTCCTCTTGTACAAAAGCTCACAAGGTCCTCCTTGAGGCCCTCAAGAGGAGCCCAAGGGACAGGGCTCTGGTTTCCTCTCTCCGCAAGGAGTATAAATTAGCAATCTCCGTGCGGAAACAGCAAATTAAAGAGGAGGCTTGGGATAATTTGCAGTCTATCGATGTATTAAGGGACAGCAGAAAGTTTTGGGCCATAATAAACCAGCCATTCTTCACGGAAAGCGACAATCTAGACACTGATTGCGTAATCCCGGATGATGTCTGGTTCCAGCATTTTAAGAATATTTATGGGGACAACGAGACCCATGAGTCAACATCAGAAATACCTACCATGAGTTGTCTTACAAACCCTATTAAATTTGAACTGGTGGAAGTAGAAAGGGCTATTCGTGTTACATCTAAAAATAGGGCCCAAGGCCCCGATGGGGTGCCTGCTGACCTTTACATTATGTACTCTAATTTTTGGGCAAAGATTTTAACCAATGTATTCAATGCAGCAGCCCTAGTGGGTTTCCCCCCTTCTTGGGGATCCTCCATTATTGTGCCCATCTTTAAAAAGGGGAGTCGAGGGGACCCTGCCTGCTACAGGCCAATCTCCCTGCTAGACTCTGTCGTTAAGATCATGGGCAGAGTCATGCTTCAGAAACTAGGAGATTGGATGAATGGCAGGGGGGTGCTCTCGAATCTCCAGTACGGCTTCAGGCAACACAGGAGCACCATGGACCAATGCCTAAATTTATACCTTTTGATCAATAAATACACTGTAGCAAAAGAGGGCCTTCTATATCTTGGTTCATGGATCTATCATCAGCCTTTGATCTGGTGAACCGCTCCAAATTATGGCGTATGTTGTAGTATATGGGCATAGATGCAGCCTTAGTTCAGTTTCTTAGCGTCCTCCACCAGGACCTAACGGCAGCCGTTAGGGTCACGCAGGATGGCAGGTGCACGGGCCAATTCAGTTCTAGACGGGGAGTCAGAAAAGGCTGCATTCTGGCCCCCCTCCTTTTTACGATTTATTTAAATGGCCTGGAAAAATCTCTGTCTGGGGCCAATGCGGACACTCTACGTGCAGGAGGAACGGGTATCCCGGTCCTCTTGTACACGGATGACGCTGTACTTATCGCTCGCACAGGTCTGGGTCTACAGAGGCTGCTGGACAATTTCGGGGCATTTATGGAGTCCCTCAATCTAAAAGTAAACAGTTATAAATCCCATGTAATGATCGTAGGGGCCCGCAGGAAGATCAGTAAGGTTAAAACATTCAAATGCCTGGGTGCAGAAGTTTCTAGGGTCCCAATATTGCAGACTACACTGAGTGATCATAATGTGTTATCGGTATCAGTGTTGATAAATCCGCCTATCACGGATTCTTGGACCCTTAGCGGTGATTCTATTAATTTTGCCAACAAGACTGAACGTTGCTTTTGGAACTCCACGGCCATTATGGGCCTAGAACCTATTATAGAGAATAAACTAAATGCTTTACAAAATGAGGATAGCTCATCTTTACCCCTCTTTGAAGATTTTTTGAAGGTGGTAACGTCTGTTGCTAGAAAACCCTCTCGACAAAAAAGGAGGAAAATAACTCCTTGTTCTATTTTGTGTCTCAATAGGGAAATAAATAAACTAGTTAGGGAACAATATCTATGCAGATCCCTTGATAGAAACAATAAAATAACCCTTCTGAGAAGAAGGAGGCACAGGGTCAAAATGAAAATAAAAAAGGACAAAGAGGACACAATATGGGTTAGCTTGCGTGAGGCCGCAGTGCGCGGGCAAGCAAGGTTGTTCTGGTCCTTAATTAGTGAGGGCTGCGGAACAAGGTCTTTTCCTTCTCCAATTCCCATTGCTGAAGCCATTTGGATTAGTTTTATTTCTAACCTTTACGCGAGCAATGGCTGTTTAAATGCCTCTGGGGACTGTAAAGAAGATAGCTCCCTTATAGATCCTCCCTCTGAGAGGTTTATCGAACGGGCTATAATAGAATTACGCTCCTCTGGTGCAATGGGCCCAGATGAGCTCCCTGTTTTGGTCCTAAAACAGGATCCCAGTTCTTGGAGCAAGATTTTGTTTCCGATATTTAGGTACTGCTTCATGAGCAAAACAGTTCTGCCATCTTGGAAGAGTAGCATTTTGGTGTTGCTGTTCAAGAAGGGCGAAAGGAATGTTCCTCAAAACTATCGCCTAATCGCCCTTCTTGATGCAATTGGTAAGGTATTTTCCAAATGCCTGCTGTACTCCGCTACGGCCACGCCGAAGGTGCGCCAAAGGTAAGCCCGTCTACGCCCGTCCGCGCCTGGACCGCGCCCAGCGCCAGAGCCCCTGGTCCTCGTAATGTCCATCCCTCCCGCATTACCTACGATGCCGCCTCCCTCCTAGCCCTTAACCCCGGTCGCGCACCCAACTGCGTCCAAGCCGCCCCTGGACGCACCCATGGCCCATTCTCCTGCTTCTCCTGCAAATTTAGCGGCACCGACATCATCTCCGCTACGACCACAACACAGATCCCCGACCCCAACCACCTAGAATGCATCCTTCTCAACACCCGCTCGGTCCACAGGCACGCCATTGACCTCTGGAACCTACTAGACACCATCTCTCCTGACATCGCCTTCCTAACGGAAACATGGATGAACGCCTCCTCAGCCCCTGACATCGCCATCGCTATCCCGGATGACTATAAGATCACACGCAAGGACCGCACCGACCATACAGGAGGTGGAATCGCTATCGTCCATAAGAAATCAATCCGCATCTCAACCAGCTCTGACGCCAACCTCGCCAACTCCGAACACCTTCACTTCCAGATCCACACCGACCCCAAGACCACGCTCAGAGGCACCCTCCTCTACAGACCACCAGGACCACGCGCAAAATTCAGTGAAGACATCACGGACTTCATCACCCCACACGCGCTCCCCTCCAAAGACTACATCCTTCTGGGAGACCTCAACTTCCACCTTGAAAAGATCAACGACCGCAACACCGCCACCCTCTTGGACAACCTCGCCAACCTCTGACTTAAACAACTGGTCACTTCCCCCACCCACATCGCAGGCCACACTCTCGACCCCATCTTCACCTCCAGCAACCACGTCTCATTCAGCCACACTACAGATCTCCTCTGGACTGACCACAGCTGCGTTCACTTCACCTACAACAAACCAAAACCCACCACCCACCTCCAACCAACTCTACAAAGAAACTGGAACAAAATCACCACAGAACAGATCTCCACATCGCTCCTTCAAACTTCCCCAGCCCTCTCTTCTAACGCCAACGAAGCCGCCTCCAACCTCACCCTTTGGTTATCCAACACTGCCGACACCTTAGCACCACTGAAAAAACGTCAACGCAAACTTGGCATCAAGAAGGCCTCATGGTTCAACGATGACCTCAAGAAGTCCAAGAAACTGTGCCGCTCCCTTGAAAAGGCCTGGAAAAAAGACCCATCCACCAGCAACAAGGACGCCTTCAAAAGCGCAATCCGTACTCACCACCAACTGATCCGAAAAGCCAAGAAAACAGCATTCAAGGATCGACTTGACGACAACGCCCACAACAGCAAGGAACTTTTCAACATCGTCAAGGAATTTTCCAACCCCTCGGCCAACTCCAACGACATTACCCCCTCTCAAACCCTCTGCGATTCCCTAGCCTCTTTTTTTCACAACAAAATTGCTGACATCCACAACAGCTTTGACAACCAACCCGGAAGCCAAGCCACCCCACCATCAGCTGACCATCTTCCCCCCGTCAACACCCTTAACGCCTGGAACCCAATCTCCACTGAGGACACCATCCGCCTGATGAATTCCATCCACTCTGGATCCCCCACAGACCCATGCCCTCACCACATCTTCAACAAAGCAGACTCCGTCATAGCTCCGCACCTCCGAGACGTCATCAACTGCTCCTTCAATTCCGCTACCTTCCCAGAAGACTGGAAACACGCTGAACTCACCGCCCTTCTGAAAAAACCAACAGCAGACCCCACCGAACTCAAAAACTACCGCCCCATCTCGCTTCTTCCATTCCCGGCCAAAGTCATCGAGAAAGCTGTCAACAACCAGCTCGCCGCCTTCCTCGAAGCCAACAAATCACTCGACCCCTCTCAATCTGGCTTCCGAGCCAAACACAGCACCGAGACCGCCCTAATCGCAGCAACAGACGACATTCGAACTCTACTGGACAATGGAGACACAGTCGCCCTCATCCTCCTCGACCTCTCTGCAGCCTTCGACACAGTCTGCCACAGCACCCTTTTACAACGCCTCAAAAACATCGGAATCCAAGGAAAGGCACTGGAATGGATCACCTCGTTCCTCACCGGAAGAACCCAGAGAGTCCGTCTCCCACCATTCAAGTCCGAGGCCTCTGAAATCATCTGCGGCGTACCACAAGGATCCTCACTCAGTCCCACCCTCTTCAACGTATACATGAGCCCCCTCGCGGCCATCGCCCGCCAACACAACCTCAACATCATCTCTTACGCGGATGACACTCAACTGATCCTATCTCTCACCAGGGACCCCAGCACTGCCAAAACCAACCTACACGAAGGAATGAAAGAAGTCGCCGAATGGATGAAACAAAGCCGTCTGAAACTGAACTCAGACAAAACAGAAGTCCTCATCTTAGGTAAATCCCCCTCTGCATGGGACGACTCCTGGTGGCCGGAAGCCCTCGGAAATGCACCCATCCCGACAGACCACGCACGGAACCTTGGCGTCATCCTGGACTCTTCACTCTCAATGAACAGACAAGTCAGCGCCGTATCCTCTTCCTGCTTTAACATTCTTCGCATGCTCAGAAAAACATTTCGCTGGATCCCCTCCGAAACAAGGAAAACAGTCACCCACGCTCTAGTCACGAGCCGACTGGACTACGGAAACACCCTCTACGCAGGCACCACCGCTAAACTCCAGAAGAAACTACAACGAATCCAAAACGCCTCAGCCCGGCTCATATTAGACATCCCACGCAACGAACACATCTCTGGTCACCTTAAAGACCTCCACTGGCTACCAGTCAATAAGAGGATTACTTTCCGACTGCTTACCCACGCACACAAATCACTCTACGACATCGGACCAGATTGCCTCAACTCTCGACTGTCCTTCTACACCCCCTCCCGCCAACTTCGCTCTTCCAGCCAAGCCTTCGCCACTGTTCCTCGCATCAACAAGTCCACCATGGGAGGCAGATCCTTCTCATACCTGGCTGCCAAAACATGGAACTCCCTCCCCGCTTACCTTCGCCTCACCCAGAATCACCTAGCTTTCAGAAAGCAGCTTAAAACGTGGATATTTGACAAATAATCCTCCTCCCCTTCCTAAGCGCCTTGAAACCCTCTGGGTATGTAGTGCGCTATATAAATGTTTTGACTTGACTTGACTTGACACAGATACTTGGTGTAAGGTCCTTTTGGGGGGAGAAAGAGGGCTATCTAGGGTCATTTACTCCGTTAATGGTTTCAAGCAGGGTTGTTTGTTAGCCCCTATTCTCTTTTCTTTATATATCTCGAATCTCCCTATGACTCTGGCTGCCTGCGAAGGAATAGCTCCTACGCTGGGAGGTGTCGCGATTTCTAGTTTACTCTACGCTGATGATATTTTATTGTTGGATCTAACGCCTAAAGGCTTAAACAAACGCCTGCATGCCCTCCATTTATTTGCTGAAACTCACTTTCTCAAAATAAATATTTCTAAAAGCAAAATAATGTGTATTGTTGGCAATAAAAAACCTAGATCTGTGAAATTTGGATGGACAATCGGGGGACTAAAGTTGGAAGTTGTAAATAGTTATGTTTTCTTAGGGAAAGTAATAACTAATAACTCCAGTGAGAAACCCCATATTGATAACAACATGCGGAAAGCAGTGGCCCAGAGCAAAAGTTTACAAGCCCTTTATTCAGCCACAGGGAGGCGCCATTTCTCCTTCCTGTTAGAGGTATTTCGTGCAAAGATCCCGTCCACTTTATTATATGGACTTGAAATAGTGGATTTGGGGAAATGAGGTTTTTTGCAGTTGGCAGAGGGGAAGATTTTCCAGAATCTAACCACTACCAATAATTCATGTTCAGATGCCGCTTTCAGACTGGAGTTTGGAGCTCGCAGTAGTTGGGCCCAGGGCCTAGCAGGGCTGGTGCGTTGGGTTGCCTGTTTAGCCAAGGGGGAAGTGGGGACATTAAGACGCCTAATGAAAGAGGAACTATTGGGGTCTTTTAATGAATTCTCCCTTCTTGTAAAAAATTTCAGAAGGGCAGTGACACTTCTGAAATTAGATGAGTCCTCCCTTTTCTCACTCTCCCAGGGCCAATTAAAACTAGTTTTGAAACGGGCCTCATGGGCACTTAATTTCAAATTAGATAGGGAGTATATTGTAACTAGGAAGGGAGTCACCCCATTTATCTCATCTTGTGTAATCAAATATAGGCAACCCTACATATCTTGGAACCTATCCCATGGTGTCCGACGATTCTGGTTTCTGTTAAGACAAGATCTCTTGCCTTTAAATATACTTTTGGCCAAGTGGTATGGTACTTCCGCAGCTTGCAATTTTTGCAACTCCCCTAAACAAGATCTGACACATGTCATATTTATATGTCCCTCCCTGCTCCTTTTCCGTCGCAAATGGTTACGCCACATCTGCTTGAAATTGAGTATTCTTACTGCTAATGCTTTCGTACATGCTCTAAATAACCCTCCTAACGAGATGTTTTGTTTTAATGTTTTTAACTTTTTTAAATGTTTTTTAGATATTTATTGAGGAGCTTTTTCTTCTTGCATAGTATGTATTATTGATTCACGTAACCCGTATTGGCCTTTTGTACAGAAATTGTGACTTTGTAATGTGCTTCTTTCTTTTTCTTGTAAAAATGGTTTTGTATTGTTGTATTCATTGCTTTTTTGTGGATCTCTTCGGAGTTCCGAATCAAATAAAATAAACTTGAAACTAGGGTCCCAATATTTACTTATTTGGGTGTCTTATTCGACGAGAAAGGTAATTGGGGTCCCCAGCAGAAACATAAAAGCAACATAGTGGCAAGATCTACAACAGCCCTCCTTAGTTTTGCTTAAAGGCTGGGAGCTAAACCCTTTGAAGTTATGCTTAAAATATACAAGTCCAAGTGTTGCGCGATTGCCTCTTATGGAGTGTCGATATGGGGATATGGACCTGTGGGAAAAATACAATTAGTAGAAAACAGGTTCCTTAGATCCCTGCTGGCGGTACCTCAGTAGTCGTCGACTTTGGCTGTACATTGTGAATTAGGTGTGGGTTACATCATAGACTATCTAAAAGCAGCCCGACTGACCTGTTGGGCAAAGACGTGGCTCAATGAGGACATCACGCTCAATCACCTTATCCTTAAAGTCTGCTTGGCCCTAAGCATGGGCGAATTTTGCGAATCTCGCGTTCGCAAATTTTGCGGATTTGCGAACTCGCAATCCGCAAAATCCGCGAATTCTCACGAATTTGCGGATTTTTTTTTTGTGTTTGCGCGGGTTTCTGCCAGTTCGCGAGGGTTTTGTACAATTTCGCAAATTGCGAACTTACCTGTCGGGTCGCAAGTTTCGCGAACTTGTTGTTTCTACGTGTCCAGCCTGTTTGGGACACTCTTCTTCATCACTGCCACTCTCTGTCACCACTGCCACTCTCTGACTACTCATGCCACCCTCTGGCCCACCCATGCCACCCTCTGTTTCATCACAGCACCCTCTGGTTGTCCAGTCAGTGTACATTATTGTGGCAACGCAAGCACACCTTCCCTGCCTCAAGTGACCTGAATTAATTTGGGGCTGATTAATGTGTCACAGAATATTTTTTTAGCTGGCACCTGCTTCCTTAGTGCTTCCTGATTAGTGATCTTTTGCACTTGCTAAGTGCTTTCATTGTTGCAAAATTAGTTACAACACCTGCCCTGCCCCAACTGACAATAATGAATTAGGGGCTGATTAATGGATTTGAACTTCCAGCCTGGCTCCTGCTTGTCTCCCTTAGCTGTAATTCAGGACCTTTGTGGCATATGTGTAACTATTCTGAAGTTCAGAGCAGGGTCACATAATAGTTGCAACTGGCAACTGAACTCTGGAGGGGCCCCTCAGGAAGCACTACAGGAAATGGCTACTAATGATGAGCCTGAACTTTTGAACCTGGTAAGTAGTTTCAGTTTTGCTAAGATCGTATTTCTGCAATTTTGCACTTATTCGCGGGGCGCAAAGTTGTACTGGGAAGCCGCGAACTCACGCGAACAGTGCGAGCAGTGCGAGCAAAATCCGCTGCTCGCGGATTTGCGGATTTTGCGGGAGATTCGCGAATCTCGCGGATTGCGAATTTACCGAAAATCCGCAAAATCCGCGAGCGAAACGGATTTTCCGCCCATGCTTACTTGGCCCTCGACAAGGCAGACAGAATCCCATGGCTGGCATACGTTAGAGCAGCTTGTGTCAGGCTGGGACGTCCTGAATTGTTCACAACTCCACAGGGAATTAAGAAAGAGGATTTCGGATGAATTAAACACAATTTCCGGATCATGTTGGAGGCAGACAGGGAGGAGGTGGAGCTCAAAAAATCAGGAGTAAGAAGCATTTATGCCTTACAGACTTCGCCTTCCATGGAACCTTACCTCAAGATAGTCACTAAGCTGTTCCATCGCTTTCTGTTGATAGATTTAGATTCAATCTAATTCACTTTGTTTTAGGAGATTTCCAGCAATGGGGTAAACCAGCTGATTCCTCACCATGTTCATGTGATAACTTCTCGACACAAGACACCCTTCATCTAATCATTTTTTGTTAAAACTTTTCCAAGGCACGTAAAAAATTCTTGCAGCCTATATTACGAGAAGCAGGGTTTCTACAGGTGAGGCCTGCACTTTTATATTTGCAACTGCTGAACAATGTGCAGGTCATCTTCAGTGTAGCAAGTTTTCTGGTGGCCGCAGCGAGAGTGAAGAACAAAAGAACTATATGCATGAATTAAGTTTTTGTCCTTATAATCATGGAAACGATGGTCTTACAATTTTTTATTGTATTTTAAATAGTAGTTTTTAGGCCAGGCGGAGACATTTGTTGACCAACTGTTTTTTATTAATCATGAATTATAAGTAGTGTATATACATGAATGTCTGTAAATATATGCCTTTTTATTTACTTGTATATATATTTTTATCTATTTTATGTACAATGTATGTATGTACTGCTGCTTCTTTTATGATTTTAACTAATTGAAATAAAGAGTTTTGACTGACTGACTGAAAAAAATTATTTAAAAAAAGAGATTGCTTCCAAAATAAAGGTTTGGTAAGATGGTAAGGGGTTATTAAAACGCCAACGACCCTGTTTAGAAAAATTAAAGGATAGGTCAAAAGAGGACAAAACAGGGGCATGATCAGATATAAAATTAGAACCAATGTCTGATGATTATATGGAAGGGAGTAAGGATTTAGAAACTTAAATATAACCAGTTATAGACAGTGTGGGATGTACATGTGAAAAAAATGTGAACTTATGTATATCTAGGTTACAGGTTTTCCATACATGAAAGAGTGGGTGAGAGGCAATGGCAGATTGGAATGCTTTATGAGATTTATAAGGTTTACATTTCTAATTAGATTTTCTGTCAGTAAAGGGATCCAACAAATCATCATTATCACCAGCAATAATAATATTGGGGTTAGAAAAAGAAGATTACTTTAGATTAACATTTTGCTAAAATTCTGAGTCAGATTTAACAGGGCCATATAAATTAAAGAAAGTAATCTGTTTTTGGAATATAATAGCCTAAACCAAAGCTCATTGTCCGCTCATATCACATTCAGTAGATAGGATATGAATATTCAATGATTTGTGGCAAAGGATGGCAACGTCATATTTACAAAACACAGCGGCAGAAAAAAAGCCTGACCAACCCATTGACGTTTAAGTTTAAGTGATTCAACATCATAACGACGCATTTCCTGCAAAAAAGCAACATGTGCATTAAGTTTTGATGGGTGAGAAAGTACCTTTTGACGTTTGATGGGGTATCCCAGACCATGAACATTCCACTACAACAATTATCAATCTGTAGTGTAAGAATACGGATGCAGGAATAGGTACAACAAACTGCAGAACTAATAAGAAAAACAAAAAGACACTGATGATTAATAATCAAATAACATGAAAAAAGAGTCATTGAAAAAGGAAAAATAAAAAAATTCAAAAAATAACAGAGAAGACACTTCTACAATTATGAGAGAAATAAGATGGGGGAATAAAAAGAAAGGAAAAGAGGATTAAATAATGGGAAAAAAGAGAAGAAGGAAAAAGAAAAATAGAAAGGAAAATATAAGACAGATCAAGGAAACACATCTAGATCTGTAATGAAGAGAATGAAGACTAAGTAATTCAATCAATCCATCAATCATATCATTTGTAAAGCGCACTACTCACCCGTGAGGGTCTCAAGGCGCTAGGATGGGGAATGCTGCTACTGCTCGAAAAGCCAGGTCTTGAGGAGTTTTCGCAAGGTCAGCAGGTCTTGGGTCTGCCGTAGGTGGATGGGGAGGGTGTTCCAGGTCTTTGTGGCGAGGTGGGAGAGCGATCTGCCGCCTGATGTCGCTCTTCGGAAGCGGGGGAATTTATCGAGGCATGGTCAACGTAGCGGAGCTGGCGGGTGGGGGTGTAGAAGCTGAGTTGAGGTACGTTGGTCCGGTGTTTTGGAGTGCCTTGTGTGCGTGGGTGAGGAGCTTGAAGGTTATCCTCTTGTTGACCGGGAGCCAGTGCAGGTCTCTCAGGTGGGGTGTGATGTGGCTGCGGCGAGGGATGTTGAGGATCAGGCATGCAGAGGCGTTCTGGATGCAGTGAGTTTGGCCGAGGCTCCTGCATAGAGGGCGTTTCCATAGTCCAACCTACTGCTGACAAGGGCCTGGGTGCCTGTTCTTCTCGGTTAAGTGGGGATCCACTTGTAGATCCTAGGGAGCATGCGGAGGGTGTTGAAGCAGGAGGAGGAGATGGCCTTGACCTGTTTAGTCATGGAGATAGCGTAGTCGAGGATGACCCCTAGGTTGCGTGCGTGGTCGGTGCGTGGTCGGTGGGAGTAAAGGGCATACTAGCACCAAAAGCAAGAATGACAACAGAGGAGAAGAACAAGAGAGTATATCACCACATAGCCATAAGGTCAAAGAAACCTATAGTTACAGCATAAGTTAAGAAAAGCCATGCATAGAGTTAAGAATATTTAGAGATATCAAGCATTAATCTCCATAGTCTGGTTAGTAATATTTAGTAAAAAAGTCATACGTTTAGCTGGATCATCAAAGGAACGTGAGACTCCTTTATGGGTGATTTTACAAAGGTAAGGATGTAGAATGCCATAGTGAATGTTCAATTGTCTCAACCAAGGTCGAAGGGCTAAGAAATATTTACACCGAGCATTGGTTGTGCTGGAGATAACGTGTAAGATAAATAAGTTATGACCAGACCAAATAGGGCCACGCTTTAGTTTAGCAGCCTTCAAGGCACGCATCAAGTCAGTAAATTCTAGAAAGAGCAGTATGATGCCACAAGGTTTAGAGGAGTGGGGTTGAAGACGACCCAAAGGATATGCATGCTGAATATTAGGAGGCTTTGCAGAGTAAAGGTCAAGAAGATCAGGTTGAAATTTCTTCAGAAATACAAAATATCAGGGACCTCCAGGTTCTCAGAGAGACCATACAAGTGAAGATTATTCCTTCTATTTCAGTTTTCAGTGTGTAGTTTGAGATTTTGAATTTCTTGTTCCGATTTAAGTATTTTGGTAACTATCTCCTGCAGATCCGCAACACACTGTTCCAATTCAGACATCTTACTCTCTATAACAATCCAGCGATCCTCAATTAGCTGCAGTTTTTTCATTAGTTGCCCACATGAATGGTTGAAGACCACACAACTCATCAAGAATATTATCCAGGACAGTATTATGAGATGATAAAATTGGAGAAGGAGGGTCATTTTTGGCTCTTTTTGGTTTTGTAACTGAAGCAGATGGTTTGGATGGTAAATGGAAGTCACTGGCCATCTTGGTGTAATGAATTGAACGTCGCATAATATTTTGGAAAGAACGAATCCTGGCCATTCACCTAAGAAGGATATAATTTGAGTAAGTATAGAAGTGCAAACAGTCAATAAAAGAAGATATATATGTAAAACTGTAGCGAGACTGTTATCAGTGTATCATATTATTCATTGCAGTAGTTGTATTTAATAGAGGCTACTTGGCATCATAAATTGGGGCCTCCTTATTTAATCCAGCAATAATTGAAGAAGAAAAATAATATATAATTTTTTTTAATGAACATTTTGGGTCAGACAGGAACATAGACATTTCTGTTAAAACTTGAGGAGAAATGCCAGTTGCCATGCAGACTTGAGGAGACTGGAGAGCTAAAGCTCAAGTGACAAGCCAAATAAATCAACGGCAGCTCATGTAAGATAGGAGATACACAACCGCAGCCCCAGGAGAATAAAAAGATGTGTCTGCAGTATGCAGGCTTTTTATTTACTTGAGAGGGATGCAACATGTAATGGCGGCCGCTTGCGATTATGAAGTAAAAAACCAAGCCTCAGCCCCAGGAACTGCAGAACGTACCTCCGGTAATTCTCCGGTAGTTCCAGCCCCATAAAGGTAGGTCGTGTCGGAACCTAGCTCTCCGCTGCCATCTTTTCTCGGGGTAGAAGCCACGCCTCCGTCCCCACATGTGTTCTGTCATGTTTCAAAGACTTGGTTTCGTACTGTTTGCTCCGTATCTTGCTCTTTCTTTCACTCCTTTTTCACTTTTTTTACTTTTTCACTTTTGGAACCAGTCCCAACTCAATTGACCATTTATGCACCTAGCTTTCAAGTATGAACAGCTCACACGTTACAAGACCTGATTACGGTACCCATTATCAACGTGTTTCTTTGTATTTACTTTTTTCAACATCTTTTTCGCTGTGTTCGCTTATTCAACGCTATCCACATCCTTATGTAATTCAATAAATATGCTGGGTTCTGTACATGTTTTTTCCTTTAGTATTTCCTGTATTTCTATCTTTGATGGATGTTTTTGCTTGTTGACTTTTTAAATATATTATATATATATATATTTTTTTTTTCTTAACTTTATTTTCCCAATTTTGCATTCAGGAATACAAAGAAGTACGGTACATTGCATCGAGGAATATCAGCAATGGCGAAAAGTAGCAAACATATCGTAATATACATTCAGGAAAGCAGATACGTGCATACATGAATGATGTTAAGCATGAGGAAAATTAAATTTTGGCCATGATGTGTTCCCTAGCGCGTACCCCACCGACTCCATGTACCAGATTAAAGTGCATGTAACTTCCCTCCTGTGCCAGCTATGAAGACGCAAATACATTTGCGTCCACCGTCAACTTGTCCTCTTTCAGATGCACCATGAATGGATTATATAGTCCGTTCCTAAGTATGCTATGCCAACGTCTTTTTATAGTACACTTTTCACTTTTTCCTGCTCTAGCCAGAGTAGGCCCTGAATTCCTGCCATCTGAACCTCTTTTGTGGCACCTGGCTCTGCCCAGGCTACCTCTGTACTCGTGAACTCTGTCCTACATTCAGCGCGGCCCCTCGCGCTCAGCTCAAGCCTGCTTTCTGCCAAGACTGACTATAACCTTCGAGTTATCTGTTTCACTCCCCGAGAATACATTCCTGCCTACTAGATCCTGTAAACATCCTCTCCAGCTGCAGAGCCAAAAGGGCCGACCTGTCTTAATGCAAGTAATTCATAGCCTCCGTTGCCATGCTTCCATGGAAGGCCCCGTGCCCCCACGCTTCACATGTAGACACTCAGGCGCTCATATACGCATTCACAGTTAGCATAGAATAGCTTCTACCCTAGAGACCTTTCCGCCCAGATAGTATAGTTCCTAAACATCAGATATCAGATATGATAGAAGTACAAGTTGATCTGACATGCCAGACTTCTGTCTCTTTCCGTCAGTGTAAATGTCAAGACCCCTGCACCCCGTCAATCACACGTCATGCAGCTGCGCGCGCATCCAAGCTTCCGATTTCTGCTGACATTGCAACATTTTGTTAGCACCACCCCTTGGTGCCACCCACTTGCGTCACCTATCAGTGACGTTTCTAGCACACACCTCTAGTTCACGCCTAGTTTACGCCTCCTGATGACGTATTGATGATGTATTGGTACCACGTGTATACTGTTATCTTGTCTTCTCTCAGCTGTTACGCCTCTTACATTGAACATTATGATGTAAATCAAGTATATAAGCTATGTATTGTCAATAAACGAGAGCGCGCGCTCATCTATCCCTTCTGACACCCCTGTGGTGGTCAGAACATGATATCCTGATTCCTTTATGAGGAATAAAACCCTTAGAAACTCTAACACCACGGACTCTGTTTTCTTTCCTTCTGATTGAGTTATCATTGATTAAGTACTTACCTGCATAGAAATTAAGAGAGTAAATTCATTATTTACGTCAAGCAGACAATACTCAACAATGCATCCAATATATGTTCAACGCAAATCAGCAACAATTAAATGACTATTCCCCGGAGAAACCCCTTTAATGCACCAACCACCATTACACCAGTGATGAACTCCTAGGAAAGGGTGGAAAAACACACAATAACATATCAACTAATTGATAACAAGAAAGGGGAGTCACTTATCTAGCCTATCCCCTCTGGGGTAATTCCCTGTGAAGTATGGGAAGGCTGAACAGTGCTGGTCCTAGCAATGTAGCTCCTATATGGGCTCCAAATATCCACTGGGAGTGATGGGCCAGATATCTTGGTGGAATATTCCTCGCTACTCACATTTCAGCATGCCAAACTACGCAGCCATGATGCCCGAGTTGGGGACCTCCTACTGCCCCACAGTATGGCCACTTCTCTTTTGGCTAGCAGGAAACCCAGTGCAGCAAATTTTCTGACCGCTCTAGGAAAGTTAGCCACATACCCGAGCAATGCGATCTCTGGGACAGGCTCCAGCCACATGGAAAGTATGTCGCCAAGCGTGACATAAATCGCGGACCAATAGAGGTGTATCCTCAGGTAGGTCCAAAATAGGTGGGCAAAATCAGCAAAAGGGGCTCCGCATTTCTAACAGCAATGGGGTCTACTAGGGTACATTCTACAAAGAAATATAAAATGTAGGAGTTTGTGTCCACTGTTCAAAGAAACCTCCCTAGTCGCTCTGCAGCAGTATTCCCTCTGGTCATCTGTTATGGGGTTACCCAGGTCCGCGCCCCATGCCGCCCGTACCCTGACGTCCGAAAAGGGGATGGATTCGCTCCTCCTCACGGACTGAGTGGTCGCTCCCTGGGTCGCTCCCTGGGTCCCTGGCTGAAGCCTGGTATCGTAGCGCTGCTCTGCTGAACAAAAGCTACATTTGTTTATAGCCTGCTGTGTGCTTTGCTTAATGCTTTGTGGAATTAGCGCTCTAGCTCTTAAATATCGTAGCGCTGCTCTGCTGAACAATCGCTTTCAAAGCTACATTTGTTTATAGCCTGCTGTGTGCTTTGCTTAATGCTTTGTGGAATTAGCGCTCTAGCTCTTAAATATCGTAGCGCTGCTCTGCTGAACAATCGCTTTCAAAGCTACATTTCTTTATCGCCTGCTGTGTGCTCTGTTTAGCGCTTTGTGGAATTAGCGCTCTAGCCTTCAATTTTGTACTTTCCTAACATTGTTTGCGCATTTACCAATAGCGCTCCACTCTGCTCCTCCCCCCGCCTCCATTTTGTTTGTTTGTTGTCGCCCTCGTGTGCCCGACCCGCCTCCCAGCTGAGCCGCCCTCCCACAGACTTATAATAGCGCTCCTCGCCCTGTAGAAGCTGTGATTCGCTCCTCCTCACGGACTGAGTGGTCGCTCCCTGGGTCCCTGGCTGAAGCCTGGTATCGTAGCGCTGCTCTGCTGAACAATCACTTTCAAAGCTACATTTGTTTATAGCCTGCTGTGTGCTTTGCTTAATGCTTTGTGGAATTAGCGCTCTAGCTCTTAAATATCGTAGCGCTGCTCTGCTGAACAATCGCTTTCAAAGCTACATTTGTTTATAGCCTGCTGTGTGCTTTGCTTAATGCTTTGTGGAATTAGCGCTCTAGCTCTTAAATATCTTAGCGCTGCTCTGCTGAACAATCGCTTTCAAAGCTACATTTCTTTATCGCCTGCTGTGTGCTCTGTTTAGCGCTTTGTGGAATTAGCGCTCTAGCCTTCAATTTTGTACTTTCCTAACATTGTTTGTGCATTTACCAATAGCGCTCCGCTCTGCTCCTCCCCCCGCCTCCATTTTGTTTGTTTGTTGTCGCCCTCGTGTGCCCGACCCGCCTCCCAGCTGAGCCGCCCTCCCACAGACTTATAGTAGCGCTCCTCGCCCTGTAGAAGCTGTGATTCGCTCCTCCTCACGGACTGAGTGGTCGCTCCCTGGGTCCCTGGCTGAAGCCTGGTATCGTAGCGCTGCTCTGCTGAACAATCGCTTTCAAAGCTACATTTGTTTATAGCCTGCTGTGTGCTTTGCTTAATGCTTTGTGGAATTAGCGCTCTAGCTCTTAAATATCGTAGCGCTGCTCTGCTGAACAATCGCTTTCAAAGCTACATTTGTTTATAGCCTGCTGTGTGCTTGCTTAATGCTTAGTGGAATTAGCGCTCTAGCTCTTAAATATCGTAGCGCTGCTCTGCTGAACAATCGCTTTCAAAGCTACATTTCTTTATCGCCTGCTGTGTGCTCTGTTTAGCGCTTTGTGGAATTAGCGCTCTAGCCTTCAATTTTGTACTTTCCTAACATTGTTTGCGCATTTACCAATAGCGCTCCGCTCTGCTCCTCCCCCCGCCTCCATTTTGTTTGTTTGTTGTCGCCCTCGTGTGCCCGACCCGCCTCCCAGCTGAGCCGCCCTCGCCCCTCCCCCTCCACTCTCCATATATGACAGGAGTTCCCGCGCGCAGCGTTTACGCGCAGCGACCACGACCCATTCGCGCCGAAGGTGCGCCAAAGGTAAGCCCGTCTACGCCCGTCCGCGCCTGGACCGCGCCCAGCGCCAGACCCCCTGCCCCTCGCGCTTCCCAACCCTCCCGCATTACCTACGATGCCGCCACCCTCCTAGCCCTTAATCCCGGTCGCGCCCCCAATTGCGTCCAAGCCGTTCTTGGACACACCCATGGACCTTTCTCCTGCTACTCCTGCAAATTCAGCGGCACCGACAACATCTCCGCTACGATCACACCACAGACTCTCGACCCCAACCACCTACAGTGCATCCTTCTCAACACCCGATCGGACCACAGACACGCCATTGACCTATGGAATCTACTAGACACCATCTCTCCAGACGTCGCCTTCCTAACAGAAACATGGATGAACGCTTCCTCCGCCCAGACATCACCATTGCCATCCCTGAAGACTATAAGATCACATGCAAGGACCGCACCGACCACACAGGAGGAGGAATCGCTATCGTCCATAAGAAATCAATCCGCATCTCAACCAGCTCTGACGCCAACCTCGCTAACTCCGAACACCTCCACTTCCAGATCCACATCGACCCCAAGACCACACTCAGAGGCACCCTCCTCTACAGACCACCAGGACCCCGCGCAAAATTCAGTGAAGACATCACGGACTTCATCACCCCACACGTGCTCCCCTCCAAAGACTACATCCTTCTGGGAGACCTCAACTTTCACCTCGAAAAGATCAACGACCGCAACACCGCCACCCTCTTAGACAACCTCGCCAACCTCGGACTTAAACAACTGGTCACTTCCCCCACCCACATCCCAGGTCACACACTCGACCCCATCTTCACCTCCAGCAATCATGTCTCCTTCAGCCACACTACGGACCTCCTCTGGACTGACCACAGCTGCGTTCACTTCACCTACAACAAGCCAAAACCCACCAACCACCTCCAACCAACTCTGCAAAGAAACTGGAACAAAATCACCACGGACCAGATCTCCGCCTCGCTCCTTCTAAACGACCCAGCCCACTCTTCTAACGCAAACGAAGCCGCCGCCAACCTCACCCTATGGTTATCCAACACCGCCGACACCTTAGCACCACTGAAAAAACGTCAAAGCAAACCTGGCAGCAAAAAAGCCTCATGGTTCAACGATGATCTTAAGAAGTCCAAGAAAGTCTGCCGCTCCCTTGAAAAGGCCTGGAAAAAAGACCCAACCACTAGCACCAAGGACGCCTTCAAAAACGCCACCCGCACTCACCACCAACTAATCCGAAAGGCCAAGAAAACAGCATTCAAGGATCGACTTGACAACAACGCCCACAACAGCAAGGAACTTTTCAACATCGTCAAGGAATTCTCCAATCCCTCGGCCAACTCCAACGACATCACCCCCTCTCAAGCCCTCTGCGACTCCCTAGCCTCATTCTTCCACAACAAGATTGCAGACATCCACAACAGCTTCAACAACCAACCCGGAAACCAACCCACCCTACCATTTGCTGAACATTCTCTCCCCGTGAACACCCTTAACGACTGGAACCCAATCTCCACTGAGGACACAATCCGCCTGATGAATTCCATCCACTCAGGATCCCCCACAGACCCATGTCCTCACCACATCTTCAACAAAGCAGACTCCGTCATAGCACCGCACCTCCGAGACGTCATCAACTGCTCCTTCAACTCCGCCACCTTCCCGGAAGACTGGAAACACGCTGAACTCACCGCCCTTCTGAAAAAACCCACAGCGGACTCCACCGAACTCAAAAATTACCGCCCCATCTCGCTCCTTCCATTCCCGGCCAAAGTCATCGAGAAAGCTGTCAACAGCCAGCTCGCCGCCTTCCTCGAAGCCAACAAATCCCTCGACTCCTCACAATCCGGCTTCCGAGCAAAACACAGCACTGAGACCGCCCTCATCGCAGCAACAGATGACATTCGAACTCTACTGGACAATGGAGACACAGTCGCCCTCATCCTCCTCGACCTCTCTGCAGCATTCGACACAGTCTGCCACAGCACCCTTCTACAGCGCCTCAGAAACATCGGAATACAAGGAAAAGCACTTGAATGGATCACCTCCTTCCTCACCGGAAGAACACAGAGAGTCCGCCTTCCACCGTTCAAGTCTGAGGCCACTGAAGTCATCTGTGGCGTACCACAAGGATCCTCACTCAGTCCCACCCTCTTCAACGTATACATGAGCCCCCTCGCGGCCATCGCACGCCAACACAACCTCAACATCATCTCCTACGCGGATGACACCCAACTGATCCTATCACTCACCAAAGACCCCAACACCGCCAAAACTAACCTACACGAAGGAATGAAAGAAGTTGCCGAATGGATGAAACAAAGCCGTCTGAAACTGAACTCAGACAAAACAGAAGTCCTCATCTTAGGTACATCCCCCTCTGCATGGGACTACTCCTGGTGGCCGGAAGCCCTCGGAAAAGCTCCCATCCCGACAGACCACGCACGGAACCTAGGCGTCATCCTGGATTCTTCACTCTCAATGAACAGACAAGTCAGCGCCGTATCCTCTTCCTGCTTCAACATTCTTCGCATGCTCAGAAAAACATTTCGCTGGATCCCCACCGAAACAAGGAAAACAGTCACCCATGCTCTGGCCACGAGCCGACTGGACTACGGAAACACCCTCTACGCAGGCACTACCGCTAAACTCCAGAAGAAACTCCAATGAATCCAAAACGCCTCAGCCAGGATCATATTAGACATCCCACGCAACGAACACATCTCTGGTCACCTTAAAGACCTCCATTGGCTACCCGTCGAGAAGAGGATCACTTTCCGACTGCTAACCCATGCACACAAATCACTCTACGACATCGGACCAGAATGCCTCAACTCACGATTGTCCTTCTACACCCCCTCCCGCCAACTACGCTCTTCCAGCCAAGCCCTCGCCACGGTACCTCGCATCAACAAGACCACCATGGGAGGCAGATCCTTCTCATACCTGGCTGCTGAAACATGGAACTCACTCCCCGCTTACCTTCGCCTTACCCAGAACCACCTAGCATTCAGAAAGCAACTTAACACGTGGATATTTGACAAATAATCCTCCTCCCCTTTCTAAGCGCCTTGAGACCCTCTGGGTATGTAGTGCTCTATATAAATTCTCTGACTTGACTTGACTTGACTTGCATTGCCTATACAACTTGGAGACCAAGTGTGCGACATTAGTGGATTGAATCAGCAATGTTAATGGTTGAGTAGGTTCAGGGCAGGGGCATTTGGATAGGAAGAAAACGATGCCCGAAGCATGGAGTGCAAACAAGTCAAAATGAATGTGTCCATGAACATGCGTTCAGAAAAACTAGTGTCCTCTAACACTGAAAAAACATGGCCACCAGGAAATAAGTCACCAACAGTACATAAATGGAATTTTACTAGAGTGAGTCAAATCAAAATTTCCCCTGTGATGGGGAACAGTGAGGGATTGGGCAGGGGTAATGCTGCAGAATACAATAGTTCAAGGCCCAACAGTCTACGCAATCTATCCCATGCCCAGCATGTAGTCGATACTGTTTGAATGTCCTGGGGATCCTGGGGAAATCCCCTAGGTAGGAGTTCGGAGAGAAGGCGAGGAAATACCAAGTCTGCTTCAGGTTTCAAATAAGGGATACGGGCGTCTGGATGAAACCAGGCTTGGCAGTAGCAGCATTGCGCGATCAGATAATACAAATAGATGTCTGGGACTGCGAAGCCCCCTCTAGCATATGGCAGTGTCAGAGTCCGCCAGCTAACTCTAGGCGCCTTATCGCCCCAAACCAGGCGTAGCAACAGTGAGAGCAGTTGAGAAAAGAAAGTTTTGGTGAGCGGGACGGGGATGTTATTGAACAGGTATAGAAAGCGTGGAAGGACCACCATTTTAATAATTGCCACTCTCCCGGCCATGGATAACAGCAGGCGCAGCCACCTTACGATCTGCGATTCAAGAGTGCTAATTGCACTACCATAATTTAGTCAGATCATAGTGGGAGTATCGAGATGGATATGGACATCAAGGTATTTAAACATAACATGGCACCATTGAAGTGGAAACACGCAGCTCCAGTAAGTGGCACTGGCGGTAAGCGGAAAAATGACTGATTTATGCCAGTTAATATGAAGACAAGAAAATTTACTAAAGCGGATTCTTTTGAGGTTAAGCCGAGGTGACCTAACATATAAAATAGTGTCATCAGCATAGAGCGAGACCAACAGATGGCCCGTATAAAACTGAGCGCCACGGTGTAAAAGTTTTTCTTGAAAGTGGCGCACCAGTGGGTCCATAGCCAGAATGAAAAGCAGAGGGTACAAGGGGAAGCCCCTGACATGTGCCCCGGGGTCAAAGAAAAAGGAACAGAAATGGTGCCATTCAGCCATAGCCTAGCAGTAGGCAGAGTGTAGAGTAAGGCCACTGTGGAGACAAAGCATTCGGGCATACCCATACGCCTCATGATGGTTAGGAAGAAAGGCCACTACAGGGAGTCAAATGCCTTCTCCGCATCTAGGAGAACAGGAACGGCAGGCGTATCGGGGTCAATCCGATGCAAAACAGTAAAGAGGGTCCTCAAGTTGAGGGAAGTGGAGCGATGTGGCACAAATCCCAATTGTACTGGGGAAATGATGGATTCCATCAACAAGGACAGGCGTATCGCAATAACCTTAGCAAGAGTTTAATAATCAAGATTTAATAAGGACAACGGCCTATAAGAACACATAATTTAGGATCATTGCCAGGTTTAGGCAAGAGGATAATGACCGCTTGACTGAATGTTGCGGGAAGCCGGCCCACTTCCAATGTCTCCGTGTAAACCTCGATCAAGCGGGGAACCAAGATGTCTTTGTAAGCTTTATAACAATCTACTGAGAAGCCGTCAAGGCCGGGAGCAGCCGAGCCCCTTAAAGTCTCTATAGCCTCCAGAACGCTATCCTGGGTAATGGGGGCAGCCAGAAAATTCTGCATATTTTTCTCTAAGTAAACCAGCGCAATCTCTGTGAGATATTCACCTTGCTCACGCATATCTCCAGTGACTCTGTAAGTATAGAGCTCTTTATAATACTTAAGAAAGGAAACGCGTATGTCCGGGGTCGAATGTAACAAGGTGTCATTAGGGCCGATGAGCTCTGTGATGTAAGAGGAGTCCCTGGGTGGGCCGAAGAGTCTGAACCAATAACTTTCCAGGCCTCTCGCCCTCCCCATACCGCCTTGCCATGATCTGTCTCTGCAAAAATAGTAATTTGTGTTCAGATGTGTCTCGAAATTCAAGCATCAAGTCAAGCTGCCTAGCCTGGAGCATTTCAGAGGTGGCAGTAAGTAGCTCCTGGTCCAGAACGGCAATATCTGTTTCTATGTGATTTAACAGGGCGCGCAAATCACGGAGCAATCCAGCATGTTTGGCAATGCAAATGCCTCTGGTGTAGGCCTTGAACCCCTCCCAGAGCACCGCCCAGGTTTCCACAGAGCCAGTGTTGAGTTCTAAATATTCTTCAATGGATTCACCGACTCTCTCAAGAAAAACTGGGTCTGCTGATGCCCTCCCGGGGAAACACCACTGTCGCGCAAAGCCACCCGGTCTGGGAATATGTAACGTAAGAACAACTGGGGAGTGGTCTGACAGCGTACGAGAAAGGGTGAGAAGACCATCCACCCAGACCGAGAGTCCCGGGGAGACCAACCAAAAGTAAATCCTAGTCCAAGTGTTGTGGAACCCCGAGTAATGTGTAAAGGCAGGAAGACCCGGGTGCAGCAGTCTCTCAATGTCTATCAGGAAGAAGTGAGTGCATATGTCACGCAGGGCTTGCGGGGAGCTCGTATTGATGTCAGATGAAGTGGAGGTGCTATCCCTAGAGGGGTCCAGCAGCAAATTGAAGTCGCCCCCCATTATCAATAATCCAGGCTCAAGTTAAAGAAGCTGAACATGAAGGTCGTGAAAAAAGGAGGGTTATGTAATTGAGGACCTGTCTATATTTCTTAGTGCTATTCAGCCCCCTGACATTCCAAGACATCAAAGATAGTCTGGAAGGACCGGGCTGAAGACCCAAATCAACCATAAGAAAAACTGAAATGCAATGGAGATGTAGTGCATGCATTTTCCTCACCATATACTGACAACAAAAGCAATGGTACCAATCGTGCAATAAAATAAAACAAATAACCCCCCCCCAGCACCCACCTCCCAGCCTCAAATTAACCACAAAGAGGCAAACCCCGAATGTCATGATGAAACAATAAAGCCAAGTGTATACACCATTCACAATAGGAGAATGATGAGCACAAAACAAAAACATTACAAGAAGCAAAAAAACAGTGGTGTTCACCGTAGGGTGGGGTAAAGCCACGCCGGTCGGGCATGAGCAATGTAACATCAGAATGCAAGTTGTACGGTGCGAACAATAAACAACACAGCAGAATGCAATGAACATTACATCCTGGTGATCAACCTGTTCCGGGCTCCGAAAATAAATCAACACTGGCCGGCGAGTCTTCCCGGGGCAGGGATCCAGAGTTAGGATCAGCAGGAGTACCAGAGCGACTCCCCTTGTAGGACCAACAAAATTCCTGTGCCTCAGTAGGGGTGTCGAAGATGCAAGCTCTACCATTCAAGTCGACCCTCAAACATGCCGGATATAACATTCCGTATATGAGCCCCAAGTTCCTCAAAGTAGCCTTCACACCATTAAACTTGCAACAGGCGTCTTGGACCAAGAGAGTGAAGTCAGGGCAAAAGGCCTGCTTGGACTCCTGCCACTGGATATCTCCCATGTCGCAAGCTGATCGGAGAGCAGCATCTCTATCTCTAAAGTTCATGAGCCTAGCGATTATAGGGCGTGGGGGAAGGCCCGGCCGTGGCCAGGGACCCAGTGATCGATGCGCCCGCTCATCCACAAAGACCTGTGTGAAAGTATCCCTGCCAAACAGTTCTATGAGGATGATGCCCATGATCCTGATGTTGTTTGTTCGACTACGGGCTTCCAGATCCTCATTCTTGATGGCCACATCCTTAAGGATCTTTTCCAGCCTGTCCAGCCTCTTCAGTGTAGTAGAAGAGCCATCCTCAATGTCTGATACCCTGGATTCCACACATCAAGTCTCTGATCATGCACATTAATCTTCGCCCCCATATCTGCTAATTTCTTGTCCAGGTCATCAAATCTGTTATCCAGGGACTTAAACCAGCCCTCATTTCGTTTAGCATGGCCGTGGTCAATGCAGCAGGGGTCTCCGCACTGTCGGCGCACAAAGCGCTATTAGAAGGGTCAGGAAGAGGATCCAAGGTGGGGCCAGGGGCCTTGCCGAACTGTAGTTTGCGCTGATTTGGGTCCTTTTTCCCCATGATGCAGCCAGAGAAGGGCGGTCAAGCGGGCGACCAGCGTCGGTGCAGCAGCCGGATGAACTGGGGGCCGAGGAACACTGCAGGAGGGCTGGAACTCGGAGTTGGCAGTGCTAAGTGTCACACAAAGAACATGTAGCGGGCTGTGCACAGCAGCAGGTGCACAGAATTGGATGCGCCAGAGACAGCCAGAGAAGCAGGTAAATGCGCAGTTGAAGGGGTACCACAGAATTAGAACAAGAGATAGGCAGCTGAATGTACGGACTAGTATATCTCTTGACTGTCGGATGAGGGCCACAGGAAGATCAGCCGGGCAATGGAGCACTCATGGTATAGGCCAGCTTTATTGATGATCGGCCCTGTCAGCGACCGCCATCCGGGGGAGACCAGGAACCAGGGGGCAGCGTGCTCCACTCACCAGCGGGGCGGAGATGGCGAGTCCCTGCTCACATACTATGCCTCCAGACCCCAAGACGGCCCCTCATCAGCGGGGCCGACAGGTCGTCCACAGGGGGCGGGGCGGAGGGCGGGAGCAAGCAAGCCTGGCAAGGCCCAGCGCTGCCACTGCCTCGGGGTGCGCTCTAGGGCCTCTGCGCTAGCCCACCATGCCCAACACGACCGCCACCTCAGCCCGTAATCCAGGCTCCGCGCCGGGGCACACAGCATGCCAGAGAGGAACCGGGGCGCCCCACGCAAAGCGGGACCCAGCTGCGAGCCGCAGAAGAAGGGACGGGGGGAGAGCTCACAATAACCGCCGGGGAGGAGTGCAGGGCAGCGCCAGTGACCCACCAAAGTGGCACTCACCTACCCAGCAGTCTGCCGCATTGACGTCCGGAGAGGGCCTCAGGGCCGCACCCGTCTCCGACTCCGGGACCAGCCGTGGCGATCAGCGCGGTGGAGCCGCCTCAACGTGGCATCGGAGCACTCCGCAGACATTGGCCGCAAATTGAGGGTGTCTGCTAGTGCCGCAAACGCATCCACACCGGATTTTTCGTAGACAGCCCAGCCCGACCGGCAGAGCTTCAAATAAAGGCGGCCATCTTGTTCGCTTTCATGGCCAGGCCCCCCCCACTTTTTAAATATAATATTTACTTTAGAATTATGTTGTCATAATATCCATTTTTGTGATATCAAAAATGTCAGGAACATCAACAAATATAACATAACCATTATATATTCTCATGTATTTTGTGGTGATGTATTGCTACTCCCATTTTTTTTGTTAGGATAACAACTTATTTGAATTATTCATTTTTTATATGGTAGCTTTGGCTATTGTTCATATTTGTAATTTTTTTATTGTAGGTATGTTTACTACACTAATATGATGTTCTCTATCCTATTGGACATGAATAATTTGCCTTAATACTTAATTCTATCATCCTTGAGAAAGCCCCAGGCCTGAGCTCCGGGAAGTGGCGAAACACGGGTTGGCTGTTAGCTCTTCATAAAAAAAAAACACAGTTGATGGACAGAATGCAGAACAATGTCATACATTCACCCCAGTACAGAGATCTGGGCCTAAATCCATCGTTTTTTTGCACTCCACACCACCAGACATGGCCATATGCAAATGAGTCTGACCCTGTGCCTCATGGGAACAGTCCAGTCCGAACTGCCAAGCCATCAGTCTGACCACATTCCCCCCAGTACAGAGATCTGGGCCTAAATCCATTGTTTGTTTGCACTCCACACCACCCCAGTTCAGACATGGCCATATGCAAATCGGTCTGACCCTGTGCCTCATGGGAACAGTCCAGCCCGAACTGCCAAGCCATGCCTTCCCTGGACCGGAAACAAGCTTCTGAGGACCGGTTTCTGGCATTCCAGCCGTCTTCAGCCCGGCTTGCTTGAATCCAGTATCCAGTGGTGTGGAGAGCATGGGACTCACGTCTGAGCATACCCATCCCACTCGGGTGACAAATGCAAAAACCAAAGTTGATGGACAGAATGCAGAACAATGTCATACATTCACCCCAGTACAGAGATCTGAGCCTAAATCCATCGTTTTTTTGCACTCCACACCACCCCAGTTCAGACATGGCCATATGCAAATCAGTCTGACCCTGTGCCTCATGGGAACAGTCCAGCCCGTTCTGCATTCTGTCCATAAACTGTGGTTGTTTTAGCTCTTCATATAACCTGGTCCAATGTTTGGAACCAGTACCTTTGTTCCAATCAAAATAAAAGTAGCACTATTTCACTAATATTTGAATCCATGAGCTTTACTTACCTTTAGAAACTTACCTACTTAGGGGCAGATTTATGTTAACTGGTGCTTCCCCAGGGATGCGCCAGTTAACATGCGCCACAGTGCGTCACAGCTCCGCCAGCCATGGTGCGCCGCATTTATAATGCGGCGCACCATGGTGCAAAAACGGCACAGATGCGTGACGCATCTGTGCCGGAAATGTGGCGCATTGCTGGAGTTCCGTCGCAAGCGTGACGCAGCTCCAGCAAGGCTCGGGGGTGCCCCATTTTAACAATGCTGCGTCAAGACCTACGCCTGCTTCAAGCAGGCGCAGGCTTTTGACGCAGCATTGGCTTAAAAGTGACTGAGTGAAATCTCATAGATTTCACTCAGCCACTTTTGCGAGGCGCACCTGCCCCGTAACGCCCACCCTGCGCCGGAACGCCCACAAGCGGCGCAGGGCTTTACAACGTGACGCATCTGCCTAGATGCGTCACGTCGTAAATCGTTCTTAGGGATGCGCCACGTTTACGCCGCCTTGCGTGACGCAACAGCGGCGTAAACGTGGTGCAAGGGCCTCATAAATCTGCCCCTTAATATTTTTGTCCTCAATTTTGTTGACAAAATATTTTATCACACTATATTTTGGGTTCCGCTATTCGGTGTAAACACCTGACAGTCGATGACAAATTCAAAATAAAAGCCAGCATTAACACCATACTACAACTAATAAATAGGGCAGAGTTCTTAACTGAAATCAGGCAGCCTATATTTTCCAAATACAAGACTCGCCTAAATAAAAGGCTCAATCATATTCAATATTTTATATAACCCTGGGTTTGTCAAAATATTTATCATCCCCTCAGACAAGATGGTTGAAAATGGACTTTTTCAGTCTTCACAAAGTAAAATTAGGTTTATTAATTTTACCAAGCTCACCGCATGGTGTAGGAAAAGTAAAGTACAGTCTGCCTAGCCTCTCAGTGATGATTTTTCAGCTCCTTCGTGTCCCATGGGCGTGGCATCTGTTCTGTAGCAGGAGAGTGTGTGTGTGACTTTGTAATTTGCTCTCCTCCTGTAAACGCTTTACTTTTGCTTACACCACATCTACACCAAAATACATTTATGGGCAAACAAGTACTGCTTCCGGACAAGAAGCTTTTTCCCTGATCATCATAGGACTCAGGCTACACCTCACCGAGGAGGCGCAAGCAGGCAATGCTTGTGTTCCTAAGTAGTGGGGCCCTGGTCCGGCAGTTCTAACTGGAATGGTCCATTTGGTTGTGATAGTACTTTGTCTGACATTAAAAAGCGGATACAAAAATATGTACTATTCGAGAAGTTTCCAATGTCTGACATTAATTCAAGAATTACACCTGCCACTAATTATTTGTTAGTTTAAACATATTGTGCTGTGGTCCGATCCAAAATATGGTTGATACTTACATTGTTTACATAAAAAATCATGTATTTAAAGATGGATAGAATTATTTCAGGACCGATCATTTATGGCAAGCGACTGTGCAATGGCTTGCATTATAGTTTACGTTTCTCCAATTACGATGATCCCTGACAGCTTGTTTTTCACTGCTTCACAAAGCTCATACTGTATGTTCTTTCTTTGCTTTGACAGATCTTTGTTTGTGCAGAATAAACAAACATTTGCAGAAATGCGCCTCTAATATTAGAATAGATTATTCAAAAGCATGGTGTTAATAATGTTCCAAAAGTTTTACATGGAAACAAATCGCACCCGACTGTGCCTAGAACACTCGGAAGAAATCTACAATACTTTATGACTCCAAATTGCTTATTTGTGTCCAAGTATTTTTATAATATCCCTATAAAGTTGTTGTAATAACAAGGTTTTCTTTTAATGTCAATTACTCCTCGGAAATCTATGTCTAGTTAAAATGATTTTTGTTTCACTCGGCATGCACCTCAACCCTACAACTTATTGCCTGATCAGTTGGTCAGAGCAATGAGGTGAGCCTCCCCAGTGCACAGGCAGTTAAGCTGCTTCTTGGCACTACAACAGAAAATGTACCCACAGCTGCAGACCCTCGAAATCAATATTCAAACGTAGGGTAGTTGGAAGACTGCTTAGGAAAATCCAAAGGATCTCAATTGGATTTCACCAGATTGGATACTAGGCCACTTGAACAATTATTAATTTGCAAATAAGTGAAGAAATGAAAAAAAAAATAGCAAAATATGACCAGCTGTCCAAAATGCTTCTGCGGAGGCTGCTGCCTACTTCCACCACTGGCACCACCCACTTCTAAAACTGCTGCTAAAAGCTAGGACAACCAGCTGTCTTTATGGCAAGGAGAGGATGTGGCGCACCAGCCAGAGCTGCTTACTCAGGAGCTAGAGGTCTGGGTTTTTGTCTCAGCGTTGGGGCAAATCACGTAATCTTCCCGTGCCCATGAACAGCGCCTGGATACCCTCACAGGTGATAAGTTGTGCTATATAAATCTAAAAACGTGAACACCACCAAAAGCCAGATTGGAATGAGCAAACGAAGTGAATGAACTCTCCCTCTTCAAGCATCTTTGAGGGCCACGGTTCTCCCAGATCAGTTAATACAAAGGGTCAAATAGTGCATTCTACAGCACAATCTTCACTTACATTTGCTAAAAAGCTACATAGACTGAAAGAGCACCTATGAAATATATCAATGACCAGCCAACAAATAAACAAGGTATACACTCCACCAAGTACAACACAAGAGCAACAGAGCAGAAACAGGGTCAATCCAGGATTTGTGGGACGCCGGGCAGAATAGGAACATGCCAGGCAACAGATGATTTGCATAAGATGTAACTTCACTGTAAGTGACATCACAATAAGTAACATCAGTTGACCGTTATCATCTGGCATTGTTGAAGCCACTTTGGAAGAAGCTACTTACTTAATTTGGATATCAGTAAAATTGTTATACATATAATTAAAAAGCCAAGTAAAAAACAAATATATTTTAAACCTCTATTAGGTGGGAATACATCAAATTACTTAAACTAGGTAGAAAAGCTAGGTTTACATCTCTCCAAAATTGATACAATTAATCTGATGTTTACCCATTTTTTCCGCATGAGTTGAGACAGTGTAACTTGTAGTGTGGCATGTATGGTTTTAGTTTCTTGAACAGTTAGTGACAAATGATGCACTTATAAACACACTGGGGTAGATGAATTGGCGTAAACCTACTAGGCCTTCAAAATACATTTACAAGATATGTGGGCTTCCTCACCTCCCCCTTTCCTTAAGACATTTTGCATGGAGTTTAAGCACATTTCTTTAGGTATTTTTCTAGTGAATGGGAAAAATGAAAATGATACACTTACAGGCATTCTGGCACTAAGTGATTTCCAAAGGAGATGTGCAGACTTTACTAATGTGGAGAAATTACAGTTTTAAGCATTTTCCAAAAGACTGGAGTTAACCCGTAGCTCAAGAGGGAGAGTTCCAATTCTGGACAACAAAAAGATTGAAGGATCTACCTTCAATCAGGGCCATCTAAATTTTAGGATGGCACAGAAATTTGCTTGGCACAGAGTATAAGGTTCTGGAATGAACGTAAAGAGTGCTGTGCAAAGAAATAATCTATTCAAGCAGTGCACAATGACAACTGGACTGTGCCTTGCAGATAGGGAGTTTCAAATAAAAACCCATTATACTGCAGAAAGGTGAGAGAATGTGGCATAGCAACGCAGCAGTCTCTGATATGGAGCCTAGCACTGTTCTGAATGATTTGAAGGATACTAAAAGTAAAAAAGGAAGAAATCCCAAGATAGAGGGCATAATAATTATCTAGTGAGAAGATAATTGACAGCGCATTAGCCTCATTATAGTGCGAGGGGAGAAAGGGGATGATTTTGTGGTACTTATGGAGTGGAGAAGTGTGGCTCAATGGTTAGAGCGGCAGACCTTGATGCAGAACGCTGGCCAGGGACCAGGGTTCGATTCTTAAATCCCTCTGACCGGATATTCTCGCCTCAGTGCCGAATCTAAGCATGGGCCCCACGCTGCAACTCTGGGCAATAGCTTGCTTAGCTTCCACCACGGCCCCTAATGAGCAAGGGATGCCTGGTCTCACCATGGGATGCCCAGGAGTGGACACCTCACAAGGAAAAGCCAGGAGGGGTTCCCTTGTGGTAGGAGTACAAGCGCCGGGATGCCTCCGGTTACTGTTCCCGCTATACAAATACAACACATTTACATTTACTTATGGATGTAGTTAAAGCAAATGGATAAAACAAGGTTAATCCGTTCTGAAAAAAGAGAAGATGCTGGAAAATGAATCAAAGTTTTTTTGCTAACTTCACCAATGTGGGGGATTGACCCACCTCCACTAGACACCAAAGAGAACACAATATGGTATGAGATGCTTTAAAAATAAGGACCCTTGATTTGGCACTGAGAGAAATGATGATTTGGGTATCAATATATGCAAGATATCAGCAAGAAACCAAAGGACTACAGGGGTAAGGCTAACTGCAAAAGATGATGATTAAACAGTGGCAGCCCAATATATTCACAACTCAGAGGTTTAGTACCTACCAGGAGTACGTGGTGAGTGGATTGTTTTAGGTGTCCCAAATAGGATAAAGGTGAACCACACCAGGAGAAAATCTTAAATTCCAAGTTGTTCTGTTTGATTGATTACCACCAACAAGGAAACCATGTCAAATATGGCACTACAGTTAAGTAATACTAAGACTGCTCTAACTCCTTGATCAAAAGTCAGCCACAAATAATATGACACAGCAAGAAATGCTACTTCCAACTCCTAGAGTTGTCAGAAGCGCACTGGCACGCTGTCAATGAGTAAAATACTTTTTATGAAAGAGATTTGGAAGTTGACTTTTGTTTCTAGGATTTTCAAGTAGGTGGCAACAAAGCGATGTCTGAAGACGCTGAGACATTTTGAGCCTGCCTGTCACAGCCCACCAACGGAAAACCCCATATGGCATGAAAACTACCAGGATAAGCTAGAATTGAGGGCTGGTCTATGACAAATGCAGTCGTTCTGTAGTGAGAGTTACCCCTAGGAAAAGACAATGGTGGAAAGAGGGACATAGACACCATGCGTCCTATGACTCTTTGCGTTGTCTGACAAATCTCTGTTAATGTATGGGCAGAGCATTCTATAAAGACACTTCCGCAATCCTAAACATGGCTGATTATTCAGATAATACTGCGCTGCTGTTGAGGTTCAAGAACGATGCTTATGGTCCAATTAAGGAGCTTGTGAACCACTTTCTAATATTGTCAGCAGAGTGTGGTCTTTGACAAACCTCCGAATCTCTGTAGTACTTTGACAAAGCTCGTGTATTATTTCCTTTTTGGTGAAAACACCCTGTTTTGGTTATTTTCTTCCGTTGCTGAGACACACATTTATATACTCATGCAGAAGTGATTATTCTGGCCGGATTCTGGTCATAGTGAGTGCAGTAAGCTGGGGCCAGTCAGTAATAGCACTTTATTTCGCCAGTACAAAAAGATGGTATAAAAAGTATGGTATATAAAATAAAAAATGGGTAGGCAGTCATAAAAAATACACATAAATATATATTACAATAATACCACTTATACTTCCTAATAAAACACACATGCATTAAAATGGAACAATACAAAGAGATATAATGATTAATGATTAAGATATTGTTACATTATTACACATCACGGTGCTGTTTCCTTCTTTGTAGAGCACACCAAAAAAATTAAGCCAGGCACTAACAGGTGAAGGGGTCAGGTAATAGCTTTAAAAAGTATGAGGCTGGGTGACATTGTCTGAAATTAAGACTATGCATTAGGGAGCAATGTAGATTTTCCTTTCCTGACTATACACACCACAGAAAAATAGGAGATGGAGATCACATTGGAGTGAGAGAGTATCACATGGAAAAGGAATGAGGGCATCCTTTGAATAAATATTAGAGGGATAGACCAGCATAAAAGAGATACAATTCAATCGAAACATCAATAGAAGGTATCTATGCTGAGGTTGTGTTACAAAGGATAAATGTGTGAAATCAGATGTTTTTATTCTTGGTGCTAATAAATATTGTTTGACCATAGCTGTAGTATGATTAGACTCACATCTTGCTCTCGTATGTTGATCCAGCAATAAAACTTTCAGTTCAGACCTTGAAACAGTTTTGCAAGTTATTGGATCATCGAACAGTTTGACCAAATCAATAGAATACAAACTGCTTTTAACAAATTGCAACCACTTTACTTTAGATAAGCCATCAGGCTTTAGGGAATCTCTCAGGATTTCATGTGTTAGTTTCAGCTCTTCCCTTCTCCACATCAAACGCCACAAAAGAGGTGGTCCGAAGCAGATCTGATCAGTAATAAAAGGAACATCCAGTTCGAGGTGGCAAGTATAAGAGGAGCAGGATTGGGGAACGTCTACTAATCATTTCCAAAAGCAACCCTCAATTTGTTGTAAAATGGATACGCTGGGGATTCCCCACAAATCTGCCCCACACGTGGGGACTGATGTTGTTTTGGCTTCATATATCTTTTTAATTGTGTCCATTGGTTTGGAATCAAGCTTTTTTATGAACCTTAAAAAAGTCCCTATGCTTTTTTCCATTAATATCCCTCTATTAGCCACCATATTTTGCCACATATTTTTGGAATCAAATAATACCCCAGATAGTTAAACGTATCCACTTCTCTAATTTCCTCCCTTCAATGTGCGACCTAGGGAGGTTTTTTTACCTTTCTTCTGCCACAAGCCTGAAAGATTTAGATTCATTTACTCTGAGGTTTAAGTTTTTCATAAATCTGGTGAATGTCTCTATCAGACTCTGGAGTGCATTGCCAGTCCCGGCTAGCAGCACCTATTCATCTGCATAGAGTAGTATTAATGATGGGTACAACAGTAGTAGACCTAACAAAAGTGGCTACAACACCATTTGTGTATGATGAAAATAGGAAAGGGGTGAGTACACACCCTTCTCTTACACCACGGGTGATGTCAATGTGTTTAGTATTTTCGCCCTCTCTCCCATAGTGAACACAGGTCGTGGCATCAGTAAACATCTCGTGGATAAAATTAATTATGGGCATCTCTGCACCCATGTTTCCATTATAGACCATAAATTCAGGTGGGCCACACAGTCAACGGCGGCTGACAAGTCAAAAAACATGGCGATGTAAAATGGCCTTCTTTGAATGCTGTATGCTGTATATGTAGCAATGATCATATTTAGATTGAGGCACTGATCAATCGCCCCTTTTCCCTTTCTGAAGCCGTGCTAGGTTCGAGATAAGAAATTCCTTTCACAGGCCCAACCCTCAAGTCTATTCAAGAGCAGGCAGCCCATTAATTTTGCAGTGCTGTCTAGTAGTAATAGTAGGAGTAATAGTTTTTAGGTGAGGCCGTAATTCCCCTTTTTGTAAATTGGGATAATGACTGGCTTTTTCCAAGAGGAAGGGACACCTGTTTTAGCTACAATGTTGAAAACATTGATGTGGATCGCGGCCCATAACTCTTGCTTAGTTAAAAGGAAATGTATTGGTACCCCATCAGGGTAAGGTACTCTGGATGTACTACATTGGTTCAGAGCAGTTTTCATTTCATCAAGATAAAAAAATAGATTGACTTCAGACGGAAACGCCAAGGACCCCGACCCCGATGACCATGGGACATCTTCCCAGGGAGCCCAAAAACCTTTTCAAAGTGGGCCACACAAACCTCCTCAGTGATATACATCAGTAGTGATCTCCAATTCCTCTTTAAGACATTGTGCATCAATTTTAAGCCAAACGTCCCTGCTGTTCCTTAGGACTGCCACCTGTTTGAGTTTTTCCCAGGCTTCCTCCTTCAGTGCCCTCATCCTATTATCTCTTGCTGCTTGCTTCACACACAAGACGTAGCAGTTTTAATGAGGTGTCCCTTCCTGTACATAAACAAACCTGGAAGTAGCACACATGAAACCGACAGAATGACATTTTAGGATTGTTTATGTGCAGGAAGGGACACCTTCCTATAGATAAACAATCCTCCCCTGCACGCACCCTTGCGCAATGGTGCAAGGGTGCCTGCATTGATGCTAAGTTGCTAAACTTTGTAAAAAAGAGAGGAACCCACACTTCATTTCATTTCACACCGTTTTGATTTGGGATGAAAACAGATAAACAAAGCTTAATATGTTTACCTTGGCGATTAGTTGCGCCGTTTTATTTATCAATTTTATCAAAAGTAGATATCACTTCAGTCAAGAGAAATATCAATGTCTTGAACGTACTCACCATGAGCGTACAACAAGAAAAATCAAAAGTGCATGATTACACAACAATTTGACGCAAACATACAATAGTGATTGAAAAAACATACGACTAATAAATAATATACAAAACACATATGCTATTATTTCACAAGACAGGGGGAATTGTCAACATATTTCTTCATAACATTATTGTGAAATTATTGAATTTGACCAACAAGGAGCCTATCAATAGGTCTCCAAAAAACAAAACAAAACGACCTTTCGGTAGAAATGTTTAAGCAGGCTTATAGTTCTTAGCAGTTTTGACTATTTATAAGAACTGAGGACTTGATCCTGTCCGCCTACGCGTTTCGAGTTTGGGAGGTTTCTTCTCAAACTCTCCTCAGGGCCAACTGAATTCTTTTCCCCGTTTGTTAAACCTATTAGTAAAAACACAAAAATTGTGGACACTCATTACAAATTGCTCCCCTCAACCTGCCCTCGCCCTCTCTTATGTACAACTTTAAAAAGGCACGTACCTCTGGGGGTTAGAGGTGATTCTGTTCATCCAAAAAACTTGTGTAGAATTTTCTGTGCGTTTTTCTAAAAACCGGAAGGATTTTTATGAAATGCCGGTTTTGAACATTTGTTTTAAAATATACAGGAATGGTAAACTAAACCAATATGTTCCTACCTGGATTTGTGGTACAAGGTGAACCAATATTTTGCTGCAATTTTTGATTTAAAGAGGTGTTCGATTTTCACACGGTTCGCTGCAAGTAAAATAGGCTTATTACTCGCTTGTTTCAAGGGAAATTCTCGTGGGCTCTCAAGTGCTATATGATGTAAGCAGATATTCACTTACTGTGTTTTGTTCTGCTCGCCGAATTTCAAAAGTAGCCTTAGTTCTCAAAAAGGGGACCGGGTATGTTCTGGCGGCCTTTCTGGAGCGCCCTCCGGTGCTGTATTTCTGTTTGGAGAAACACGGGCGGTGATTAGAGGTGATTCAGGGACCACGTTGGGAGTTCAACAGTGCGCGCGCTAAAATATTTTAAACAGGCAGCGCGGCAAGACTATTTAAGTCGATGTTGAAAACAGAAGTTCAAAAGAAGTGCTAATTCTCAGTTGTTAGGGTCTATAACGCTGCGAAATACAGCGCGACATCATACCTTTCAGCTTTGCAGTGTTCACCACTTCCTCATTCCTTCACACAAAGTGACTGGGATTCTGTTCCCTCGGTATCTCAAAGAGGGCGACTCCTCCTCCATTGACCAATCAGAGGTGGGGTATTTTACATTCCCACATTATTGCATTATGGGACCTGGAGTCCATTCGACAATGACGCCTATTCACAGTCTAGAGAGCTCACTCATTGAGTTAAGACCGGTATTAATGGTGTCGAACCGAAGTATTAAATAGGCCTCTTTGCGCAACAGCGCCTTCTCAACATCAGGCGATCTGTGCTGCGGGTCTATTCCGGCCAAAACTGTCCATGTGAAGTCAGTTTCTTTATGGTTTGCAGTCATGAAATGTTCAACCATTGGGGCATTTTGTACCTTTTTCTTTAGTCGGGAGCGATGTTGGGTTATCCTGACATTTACTTGCTGGCATGTTTTTCCTACGTACAGTTTATTACAAGCGCACAAAATTCCATAAATCACATTTTTGCTTTTGCAGTTTGTATGTAGGCTGTGTCTCCATTTTATGCCGTTATGACAAAATTCATCTCCTTCTACAACATTATTGCAGGCCACACAAGTACCACATTTGTGGTGGCCTGTGATGGGTTTGAGGTTCCATTTGGAAATTAAATCACTTTTAGGTTTTGGTAAAGAGCTATCTGCTCTGATGATTTGTTGGCCGATACTTGGGTTTTTCTTCATGGCAAACAGCGGCTTTTTCAAAGGGCAATCTAATCCCTCCAACAGATGCCAATTACGCAGAATAATCTGTCGAAATTTGTTCGTATGAGCTCCGTACGTGGTGATGCACACAAGCTTGTCCAACTCTTTTTTGGTTTTTGTTTTGAGCAATTCCTCTCGGGGGTGAAGCGTGCTCTTTTTTTAGAGTGCTTGAGGAGTTTTTGAGGGTAACCCCTTTTGTTCAACTCATCACAGAAGGTGTCCGCATGTACATTAAACTCATCCAGGTCAGAACAATTATGTCTGATCCTGAGTAGTTGGCCGTAGGGGAGGTTCTGTTTCAGACCTTGTGGATGAGCACTCTTATAATGTAAGATTGTGTTCTTATCTGTTGCTTTTTTGAACAAAGTAGTGGTAAACTTGCCCCCTTCGGTACCTACAGTCACATCGAGGAATGTCATTCGGTGGTTACTGCAATCAATAGAGAATTTAATGTCCGGGTGTCTTGAGTTTAACCACTCATGGAAGGCCATGAGTTCAGTCTGGCTCCCCTGCCACAGGAGCCAGACGTCGTCAATGTACCGTAGCCATTGTTTGATGTTTGCACCATAGGGGTTATTGTTATGAATGAATTTTTCTTCGTACTGTGACATGTACAGTACCGCCATCTCAGGAGCATAGGGACAACCCATGGCTGTCCCCTTGATTTGAACAAAATACTCATCCTCGAATTTAAAGTAATTGCTTTTTAGTGTGATCTGGGCCAAGGCCAGAATAAAAGCAGTTGGAACTCTGTGTGGTCTTTCGCGTTGGTCTAAGTAAATTTCCATCACCTCAAGAGCCTCATCTTGGGGAATTTGAGTATACAGTGAGGTAACGTCTAGCGTTACCATCAGCTGCGTATCAGGATCAAACGTAATTTCTTGAAGTTTATTGATAAAATCAATAGTGTCCCTTAGATACGATTTGACACCATTCAAAAATGGTTTCAAGAAAAAATCAATGTATTTTGAAGCAGGTTCAAGGGCTGAATCACAACCGGAGACAATTGGTCTCCCCGGCGGTGTTGTGTTGTTTTTATGGATCTTCGGGAGGAAGTAGAGGACAGGTGTTCTCGGTGACTTTTTGTTTAGAAATTCGAATTCTTTAGGACCCAAGAAGCCATTATCTAAGGCATCCTTGGTGATGCATGAAATTTTACTCTGAATTTCAGCTACCGGGTCATTCTTGACCGCTCGGTACCAGTCCAGATTGTCTACATGTGTCCTTCCTTCCAGTAGATACATAGGGTGGGGCCATACTACCACTGCACCACCCTTGTCGGCCTGTTTGATAATAATAGAAGGGTCTGATTTTAAATCTTTAATAGCTTTGAGTTGTCCCTTGCTTATATTGTGGTTGACGAATGATTTGCTTTTTTCTAATTTTGTTAGCGCTGACAACACTGCTTGCTCAAAGGCATACACCTGTTTCGGAATATTGGTAGTAGGCAAAAAATTAGATTTCACTCGGAGGCCAGTAGTTTCTCCGCTTGTGATAGCATCTAAGCCGGCAAAATATGTTTTTAATCTGACCTTCCTACAAAAGTCCAATGCCTCAAGTTTAAGTTTTGTGAAATCAGTTCGTCGGTTTGGGACGAATTTGAGACCCAGATTGAGGATCATACTTTCGTCCTTAGTGAGGATTTTGTCGGAAAGGTTCACTATTGTTGATACCTCTAGTTGTTGTAATATCTGTTCCTTGTCCGCATTTCCCAAGGAGGTTTGAAGCGGACGTTTTGTCGCCCGCCCTTTTCAAAAAAAGGTTGATTTGAGCCCTTTTTGTTTTGCTGACCTTGATTGGAATCAGGAGACGATCCTGATGATGAAGTGGATGAGAAGGTGGTGAATCTCGTCCTTGACCTGCCCTGATACGAGTTTAGTGCTCTTTTAGAATCTATAGTGGTATAATAATCTTCCTTTAAAAAGGGTAAACTAGCTCTATTTTAAACGATTTAGAGTCTTTCTCAAACTGGGCAGTTTTGGTGTTGATAGTGATATCTTTGAAAGTCTGTATCTCTTTTTCAATTTTCTCTAGTAGATTTTTTGCCTCTATTTCAGTTTTATTGTCAGCAATGGCTTTCAATAGTTCAGCAATTTCTTTTTCCTCCTCACTACATAGACGTTGTGCCGTCTCAATCGTATGGACCATTAGGTCTCTACTACATTTAGTATTTATATAGCTGAAGCCTTTCTTATATTCCGAATCTTCCACAAATATCACTGGTATATTTTTTACTTGTAGGCCCCAAGGTATAGTGCCAGCCCGCAAATGTTGCAGAAGGAAATGTCCGTGTAATTCTGTCCTTATATGTTTCTTTTGGAGACGAGTTAACTTATCAGCCTCATTTTGATGTTTGGCAGTGGTACTTAGAGAAAGACCAGAGAAGGGATTAGAAGCAATCAAATTTTTGATGTGGCTTTCCGTAAAAGACAAAGTTTCGTTCTCTGACATGCTTTGACAAGGAAAATCTTCCTTGTGAAGGATTTAATCAATTTAGTGACACCCAAGAGACAAAGATTGTCTCAGTCCTAACTCACTCGGGTAACAACCCGCTCTAAACTTTTTTCAACAAAAGGAGTTTGGCCCATGCGGACAGAAGTGGGGTAAGGGCCCAAATACTTTGTAAAAAAGAGAGGAACCCACACTTCATTTCATTTCACACCGTTTTGATTTGGGATGAAAACAGATAAACAAAGCTTAATATGTTTACCTTGGCGATTAGTTGCGCCGTTTTATTTATCAATTTTATCAAAAGTAGATATCACTTCAGTCAAGAGAAATATCAATGTCTTGAACGTACTCACCATGAGAGTACAACAAGAAAAATCAAAAGTGCATGATTACACAACAATTTGACGCAAACATACAATAGTGATTGAAAAAACATACGACTAATAAATAATATACAAAACACATATGCTATTATTTCACAAGACAGGGGGAATTGTCAACATATTTCTTCATAACATTATTGTGAAATTATTGAATTTGACCAACAAGGAGCCTATCAATAGGTCTCCAAAAAACAAAACAAAACGACCTTTCGGTAGAAATGTTTAAGCAGGCTTATAGTTCCTAGCAGTTTTGACTATTTATAAGAACTGAGGATTTGATCCTGTCCGCCTACGCGTTTCGAGTTTGGGAGGTTTCTTCTCAAACTCTCCTCAGGGCCAACTGAATTCTTTTCCCCATTTGTTAAACCTATTAGTAAAAACACAAAAATTGTGGACACTCGTTACAAATTGCTCCCCTCAACCTGCCCTCGCCCTCTCTTATGTACAACTTTAAAAAGGCACGTACCTCTGGGGGTTAGAGGTGATTCTGTTCATCCCAAAAACTTGTGTAGAATTTTCTGTGCGTTTTTCTAAAAACCGGAAGGATTTTTATGAAATGCCGGTTTTGAACATTTGTTTTAAAATATACAGGAATGGTAAACTAAACCAATATGTTCCTACCTGGATTTGTGGTACAAGGTAAACCAATATTTTGCTGCAATTTTTGATTTAAAGAGGTGTTCGATTTTCACACGGTTCGCTGCAAGTAAAATAGGCTTATTACTCGCTTGTTTCAGTTTATTACAAGCGCACAAAATTCCATAAATCAAATTTTTGCTTTTGCAGTTTGTATGTAGGCTGTAATAAACTGTACGTAGGAAAAACATGCCAGCAAGTAAATGTCAGGATAACCCAACATCGCTCCCGACTAAAGAAAAAGGTACAAAATTCCCCAATGGTTGAACATTTCATGACTGCAAACCATAAAGAAACTGACTTCACATGGACAGTTTTGGCCGGAATAGACCCCCAGCACAGATCGCCTGATGTTGAGAAGGCGCTGTTGTGCAAAGAGGCCTATTTAATACTTCGGTTCGACACCATTAATACCGGTCTTAACTCAATGAGTGAGCTCTCTAGACTGTGAATAGGCGTCATTGTCGAATGGACTCCAGGTCCCATAATGCAATAATGTGGGAATGTAAAATACCCCACCTCTGATTGGTCAATGGAGGAGGAGTCGCCCTCTTTGAGATACCGAGGGAACAGAATCCCAGTCACTTTGTGTGAAGGAATGAGGAAGTGGTGAACACTGCAAAGCTGAAAGGTATGATGTTGCGCTGTATTTCACAGCGTTATAGACCCTAACAACTGAGAATTAGCACTTCTTTTGAACTTCTGTTTTCAACATCGACTTAAATAGTCTTGCCGCGCTGCCTGTTTAAAATATTTTAGCGCGCGCACTGTTGAACTCCCAACATGGTCCCTGAATCACCTATAATCACCGCCCGTGTTTCTCCAAACAGAAATACGGCACCGGAGGGCGCTCCAGAAAGGCCGTCGGAACATACCCGGTCCCCTTTTTGAGAACTAAGGCTACTTTTGAAATTCGGCGAGCAGAACAAAACACAGTAAGTGAATATCTGCTTACATCATATAGCACTTGAGAGCCCACGAGAATTTCCCTTGAAACAAGCGAGTAATAAGCCTATTTTACTTGCAGCGAACCGTGTGAAAATCGAACACCTCTTTAAATCAAAAATTGCAGCAAAATATTGGTTCACCTTGTACCACAAATCCAGGTAGGAACATATTGGTTTAGTTTACCATTCCTGTATATTTTAAAACAAATGTTCAAAACCGGCATTTCATAAAAATCCTTCCGGTTTTTAGAAAAACGCACAGAAAATTCTACACAAGTTTTTTGGATGAACAGAATCACCTCTAACCCCCAGAGGTACGTGCCTTTTTAAAGTTGTACATAAGAGAGGGCGAGGGCAGGTTGAGGGGAGCAATTTGTAACGAGTGTCCACAATTTTTGTGTTTTTACTAATAGGTTTAACAAACGGGGAAAAGAATTCAGTTGGCCCTGAGGAGAGTTTGAGAAGAAACCTCCCAAACTCGAAACGCGTAGGCGGACAGGATCAAGTCCTCAGTTCTTATAAATAGTCAAAACTGCTAGGAACTATAAGCCTGCTTAAACATTTCTACCGAAAGGTCGTTTTGTTTTGTTTTTTGGAGACCTATTGATAGGCTCCTTGTTGGTCAAATTCAATAATTTCACAATAATGTTATGAAGAAATATGTTGACAATTCCCCCTGTCTTGTGAAATAATAGCATATGTGTTTTGTATATTATTTATTAGTCGTATGTTTTTTCAATCACTATTGTATGTTTGCGTCAAATTGTTGTGTAATCATGCACTTTTGATTTTTCTTGTTGTACGCTCATGGTGAGTACGTTCAAGACATTGATATTTCTCTTGACTGAAGTGATATCTACTTTTGATAAAATTGATAAATAAAACGGCGCAACTAATCGCCAAGGTAAACATATTAAGCTTTGTTTATCTGTTTTCATCCCAAATCAAAACGGTGTGAAATGAAATGAAGTGTGGGTTCCTCTCTTTTTTACAAAGTATTTGGGCCCTTACCCCACTTCTGTCCGCATGGGCCAAACTCCTTTTGTTGAAAAAAGTTTAGAGCGGGTTGTTACCCGAGTGAGTTAGGACTGAGAGAATCTTTGTCTCTTGGGTGTCACTAAATTGATTAAATCCTTCACAAGGAAGATTTTCCTTGTCAAAGCATGTCAGAGAACGAAACTTTGTCTTTTACGGAAAGCCACATCAAAAATTTGATTGCTTCTAATCCCTTCTCCGGTCTTTCTCTAAGTACCACTGCCAAACATCAAAATGAGGCTGATAAGTTAACTCGTCTCCAAAAGAAACATATAAGGACAAAATTACACGGACATTTCCTTCTGCAACATTTGCGGGCTGGCACTATACCTTGGGGCCTACAAGTAAAAAATATACCAGTGATATTTGTGGAAGATTCGGAATATAAGAAAGGCTTCAGCTATATAAATACTAACTGTAGTAGAGACCTAATGGTCCATACGATTGAGACGGCACAACGTCTATGTAGTGAGGAGGAAAAAGAAATTGCTGAACTATTGAAAGCCATTGCTGACAATAAAACTGAAATAGAGGCAAAAAATCTACTAGAGAAAATTGAAAAAGAGATACAGACTTTCAAAGATATCACTAGCAACACCAAAACTGCCCAGTTTGAGAAAGACTCTAAATCGTTTAAAATAGAGCTAGTTTACCCTTTTTTAAAGGAAGATTATTATACCACTATAGATTCTAAAAGAGCACTAAACTCGTATCAGGGCAGGTCAAGGACGAGATTCACCACCTTCTCATCCACTTCATCATCAGGATCGTCTCCTGATTCCAATCAAGGTCAGCAAAACAAAAAGGGCTCAAATCAACCTTTTTTAGAAAAGGGCGGGCGACAAAACGTCCGCTTCAAACCTCCTTGGGAAATGCGGACAAGGAACAGATATTACAACAACTAGAGGTATTAACAATAGTGAACCTTTCCGACAAAATCCTCACTAAGGACGAAAGTATGATCCTCAATCTGGGTCTCAAATTCGTCCCAAACCGACGAACTGATTTCACAAAACTTAAACTTGAGGCATTGGACTTTTGTAGGAAGGTCAGATTAAAAACATATTTTGCCGGCGTAGATGCTATCACAAGCGGAGAAACTACTGGCCTCCGAGTGAAATCTAATTTTTTACCTACTAACAATATTCCGAAACAGGTGTATGCCTTTGAGCAAGCAGTGTTGTCAGCGCTAACAAAATTAGAAAAAAGCAAATCATTCGTCAACCACAATATAAGCAAGGGACAACTCAAAGCTATTAAAGATTTAAAATCAGACCCTTCTATTATTATCAAACAGGCCGACAAGGGTGGTGCGGTGGTATTATGGCCCCGCCCTATGTATCTACTGGAAGGAAGGACACATGTAGACAATCTGGACTGGTACCGAGCGGTCAAGAATGACCCGGTAGCTGAAATTCAGAGTAAAATTTCATGCATCACCAAGGATGCCTTAGATAATGGCTTCTTGGGTCCAAAAGAATTCGAATTTCTAAACAAAAAGTCACCGAGAACACCTGTCCTCTACTTCCTCCCGAAGATCCATAAAAACAACACAACACCGCCGGGGAGACCAATTGTCTCCGGTTGTGATTCAGCCCTTGAACCTGCTTCAAAATACATTGATTTTTTCTTGAAACCATTTTTGAATGGTGTCAAATCGTATCTAAGGGACACTATTGATTTTATCAATAAACTTCAAGAAATGACGTTTGATCCTGATACGCAGCTGATGGTAACGCTAGACGTTACCTCACTGTATACTCAAATTCCCCAAGATGAGGCTCTTGAGGTGATGGAAATTTACTTAGACCAACGCGAAAGACCACACAGAGTTCCAACTGCTTTTATTCTGGCCTTGGCCCAGATCACACTAAAAAGCAATTACTTTAAATTCGAGGATGAGTATTTTGTTCAAATCAAGGGGACAGCCATGGGTTGTCCCTATGCTCCTGAGATGGCGGTACTGTACATGTCACAGTACGAAGAAAAATTCATTCATAACAATAACCCCTATGGTGCAAACATCAAACAATGGCTACGGTACATTGACGACGTCTGGCTCCTGTGGCAGGGGAGCCAGACTGAACTCATGGCCTTCCATGAGTGGTTAAACTCAAGACACCCGGACATTAAATTCTCTATTGATTGCAGTAACCACCGAATGACATTCCTCGATGTGGCTGTAGGTACCGAAGGGGGCAAGTTTACCACTACTTTGTTCAAAAAAGCAACAGATAAGAACACAATCTTACATTATAAGAGTGCTCATCCACAAGGTCTGAAACAGAACCTCCCCTACGGCCAACTACCCAGGATCAGACGTAATTGTTCTCACCTGGATGAGTTTAATGTACATGCGGACACCTTCTGTGATGAGTTGAACAAAAGGGGTTACCCTCAAAAACTCCTCAAGCACTCTAAAAAAAGAGCACGCTTCACCCCCGAGAGGAATTGCTCAAAACAAAAACCAAAAAAGAGTTGGACAAGCTTGTGTGCGTCACCACGTACGGAGCTCATACGAACAAATTTCGACAGATTATTCTGCGTAATTGGCATCTGTTGGAGGGATTAGATTGCCCTTTGAAAAAGCAGCTGTTTGCCATGAAGAAAAACCCAAGTATCGGCCAACAAATCATCAGAGCAGATAGCTCTTTACCAAAACCTAAAAGTGATTTAATTTCCAAATGGAACCTCAAACCCATCACAGGCCACCACAAATATGGTACTTGTGTGGCCTGCAATAATGTTGTAGAAGGAGATGAATTTTGTCATAACGGCATAAAATGGAGACACAGCCTACAGACAAACTGCAAAAGCAAAAATGTGATTTATAGAATTTTGTGCGCTTGTAATAAACTGTACGTAGGAAAAACATGCCAGCAAGTAAATGTCAGGATAACCCAACATCGCTCCCGACTAAAGAAAAAGGTACAAAATGCCCCAATGGTTGAACATTTCATGACTGCAAACCATAAAGAAACTGACTTCACATGGACAGTTTTGGCCGGAATAGACCCGCAGCACAGATCGCCTAATGTTGAGAAGGCGCTGTTGCGCAAAGAGGCCTATTTAATACTTCGGTTCGACACCATTAATACCGGTCTTAACTCAATGAGTGAGCTCTCTAGACTGTGAATAGGCGTCATTGTCGAATGGACTCCAGGTCCCATAATGCAATATTGTGGGAATGTAAAATACCCCACCTCTGATTGGTCAATGGAGGAGGAGTCGCCCTCTTTGAGATACCGAGGGAACAGAATCCCAGTCACTTCGTGTGAAGGAATGAGGAAGTGGTGAACACTGCAAAGCTGAAAGGTATGATGTCGCGCTGTATTTCACAGCGTTATAGACCCTAACAACTGAGAATTAGCACTTCTTTTGAACTTCTGTTTTCAACATCGACTTAAATAGTCTTGCCGCGCTGCCTGTTTAAAATATTTTAGCGCGCGCACTGTTGAACTCCCAACGTGGTCCCTGAATCACCTCTAATCACCGCCCGTGTTTCTCGAAAACAGAAATACGGCACCGGAGGGCGCTCCAGAAAGGCCGCCGGAACATACCCGGTCCCCTTTTTGAGAACTAAGGCTACTTTTGAAATTCGGCGAGCAGAACAAAACACAGTAAGTGAATATCTGCTTTCATCATATAGCACTTGAGAGCCCACGAGAATTTCCCTTGAAACAAGCGGGTAATAAGCCTATTTTACTTGCAGCGAACCGTGTGAAAATCGCACACCTCTTTAAATCAAAAATTGCAGCAAAATATTGGTTCACCTTGTACCACAAATCCAGGTAGGAACATATTGGTTTAGTTTACCATTCCTGTATATTTTAAAACAAATGTTCAAAACCGGCATTTCATAAAAATCCTTCCGGTTTTTAGAAAAACGCACAGAAAATTCTACACAAGTTTTTTGGATGAACAGAATCACCTCTAACCCCCAGAGGTACGTGCCTTTTTAAAGTTGTACATAAGAGAGGGCGAGGGCAGGTTGAGGGGAGCAATTTGTAACGAGTGTCCACAATTTCTGTGTTTTTACTAATAGGTTTAACAAACGGGGAAAAGAATTCAGTTCGCCCTGAGGAGAGTTTGAGAAGAAACCTCCCAAACTCGAAAGGCGTAGGCGGACAGGATCAAGTCCTCAGTTCTTATAAATAGTCAAAACTGCTAAGAACTATAAGCCTGCTTAAACATTTCTACCGAAAGGTCGTTTTGTTTTGTTTTTTGGAGACCTATTGATAGGCTCCTTGTTGGTCAAATTCAATAATTTCACAATAATGTTATGAAGAAATATGTTGACAATTCCCCCTGTCTTGTGAAATAATAGCATATGTGTTTTGTATATTATTTATTAGTCGTATGTTTTTTCAATCACTATTGTATGTTTGCGTCAAATTGTTGTGTAATCATGCACTTTTGATTTTTCTTGTTGTACGCTCATGGTGAGTACGTTCAAGACATTGATATTTCTCTTGACTGAAGTGATATCTACTTTTGATAAAATTGATAAATAAAACGGCGCAACTAATCGCCAAGGTAAACATATTAAGCTTTGTTTATCTGTTTTCATCCCAAATCAAAACGGTGTGAAATGAAATGAAGTGTGGGTTCCTCTCTTTTTTACAAAGTATTTGGGCCCTTACCCCACTTCTGTCCGCATGGGCCAAACTCCTTTTGTTGAAAAAAGTTGCTAAACTTAGCACCATTGCAGGCGGTAATGCAAGTCTGCACCACAATCTTGTAAATATGATGCAGCCCTGCATTTCAGATGTGCAGGTCTGCAGGGAATCACTCTTCCTTTGACTCTGGAAGATCCAGCAGGACCCTAGTGATGTAGGATATGTAACACAATTGTTAGTTTCCTTCAAGTCAGATACAAAAACAGTTAATGGGTTGGCTTTTTGACAAGAGGACTGCAAGCAAGTGGCCTGCAATCTGCAAAGGAGTGGCAATACGTCATGGGAACCTAAATGGATGCCCTCACACAGTGGCATTGTCTAATGGGGTACATTATTTAATGGGGTAAATACATATTCTCCTAAATGATGAAGCCTAGGTGTTCCTAAACTCCTTATCTAGAACATCTCAAATAGAGCAATGACATAATACACATTATCAAGGACATGAAGAAGTCCCATCTTTAAACAATGTGCATCAAATGAGCTATGTAATACAAAGGCTAATGATCAACTGTGCAGACAAGAGGACAAGAACTAGAGAGTCCTGGTATCTGCATGATTAGAACACATCTTATAAAAAAATGGAAACAGCAGAAACAGAAAAGAACTGAAAAATTAAAAAATAGACATTAAAAATATGCCGTACTAAAAAGAATGTAAACTTGAGATATCTCCTATTGAGATGCAAAACTTGTATTGGGTCAATTTACCAGGCTATCACTATCCTGACAGTCAGTCTGAAAAGATATTTGAAGTGGGCCTAAAGAAAATTCTTGAAAACCAGTCTGATCAATCAAAAGGGAATGTATGTGGCATAAGGGGGGTTCCTACTACATCACTGCAGTCTAGAAGTGTGAACATGAACAATACACCCATAATAATAAATGGGTTGACTGGTGAAAGGAAGATGGAGAAGGGAAAATGGAAGTAGGACGCAACTAAAATCTTCAATAACTCAACATGATGCAACATTGGTCAGGGAAGAAGCAAAAAGAAAAATCTATAGGAAGGACAAGAGTTTGTTTGGGTGGCCTAAGGCATGTGACACAGCACCAAGAGCACGGGGATACATGAAAGACCAATGTTACAGAAATTTAACTCTACCGCTGACAATCCATACCCTACACGGTAATTCTAACTAATGTTCAGTTGTCTCTTCAGGGAAAAAAAATGAATCCATAGGCTTATTCAGGAATCAAAAAATGCAATCAAAAAATGCGATATCGAAATTAGGCCATTTTTAGTCACGGATCTATAATTCCATCCTTAGGCCCAATCAAGGATACATAAATGCAGAGCTGCCTGTCCTTAAGTAAAAAGGGCAGTTAAGTGACTAACAAAGGATAGCCCATTTTGATCCAGTATATCATTTTAGTTTTCTTAAAAAAATCATTACAGCCAAATTTAGGCAGGCACTGGAAAAACTGCTGCCTTACTCGCTCACAGTATGAGGTCCATATCTGTGAAATTTATCTTAATACAAATTCATCCAATTTATTGTGAAACAATGCATATCGTCATATGCGTTCCTTCACAACACAGGGGAACTTGTAATTCAAAGTAGCACCATAGAACAGAACATACACACAAAACATTAAAAAAAAAAAAAACATATATCAAGCCATCTCAAGCCATAAGATATACTTGCTGTATATCAAGCACAAGGAAAAACAGCCCAGACAAACAAACAGCATATATGAATAAACGGTCATGCATAATACCATGGCACATGTACTGTATACTATAAACTTGCAGCCCAATCTCAATTGTTAAGTCTAAAATCCTATACCCTTCTTTTTGACAGCAGGGCATCAGGTAATTGATACCCTGCAGTCAACTATAATGTCGCTGTGTCAAATAACGCGTTTCAGTGGACGTAATGTACAGTGGACCAAATGTACAAATGAAACATAAACACACATATTTTTTCTTAAAGAAATTACGCAAAAAAAACATTTCTCTTCAACCAGCCAACTCACGTGTCTTGTGAATTAATCCATGAATTATCTGTAGGAAGAAGCAGAAAAGATACACAACACACACATTTCTCATAACACAACATTAATTATAACCCTTTTTATCAGACTACAAAATATGACACAACGTGACATACAAAAACTTTTCATTACTTACCTGTAACTTTTTTCCATGTACCTTGCAACAAAAAAAAACGCCCGTTCTCACTCAGGCCTAAGGCCTTTAAGTTGCAGAACTTTGGGGAAGGGCTTCTACTTATTGCCTATCTAAAACTCAATGTAACACTTCGTTTTTCTTTTTGTCAAATAAACTTAACTAAAAAAAAATTAGTTCCTAGCATGGAGACACACATATACCAGTTCTACAGATCATTTAGCAGAATGTTTGATATTTTTTTTTCTCAAAGAAATCACTTTTGCATTTGCCCTTTTTTAAATCATGTTCCTTCATTTTACACAGTGCTTAATTTGTAAGACATTAAGTGCAGGTGCTGCAATTTTGCATGAGGAATACCTTTCCTATTTGTTTATTATCTCAGATGTGCGCTTTTAACGCAGATGTAATGTGAATGCGGTAAATGAGAACAAGCCAGCCTGCAATGAATGAAGGTTACAGATTTAAATCATATACAATCAACTACATCTCATATAAAGCGCTTGTGTGCAGCATTTTGAAAGCAACTGGGAGCTATGCAAACCACGTGTGGGCTCTACAATCCTTCAGGGTATTGACAAATGAGGCTGCAGTTTTACAAATTAAATAGTGTTCCTTTTATTATTATCAGCGGGATGCAATGCTGTGTCAACCCTGCCGTATTTCTAATTTGAGATAAATGTGTTGATGACATAATTTACCGAACAACAAGCGTTTTGTGGGAACATGCTGGAGCTATTATTTATTCTTTGGCTAAAATGCAATCATCATTGCTGTACATGTGCCCTGCATCCTCTGCTCATTTTAGTTCAAAAACAAAAACCCCATCCCAGCTAATGTCAAATTTGTAACGCTTTAAGAAGACACTTTTAAATTATGAACATGAGCAGGAATTAAATTTATTGGAGCAAGTCAGGCTATTCAAGTGACCTCAGGTCAGGACTGTGGCAGGGGCAGGGATTTAAATACAAAGAGGCAGCTGAAGTTAGCATCAGATGCATGTTTAACCATGTCAAGCTGCATTCCACAGGCGAGGCCCTAATTAAAAGGTCACAAGTGTCAACAAGACAGCCTTACAAGATAACATCTCAGCCACTACTGCTGGAACACGTTATACAGGTTCTGCCAGTCCCCTGCTCGTGGTAACTGAAGCTGACAAGGCCAGTAGGTTTAACCATTTCCACATAACCTGCAATATTTCACTATATTTAAAACAATTTCTATGACACATTGCCTCGCTGAATCCTAAGAAGGCACAACCTGCAAATATATATATTAAGATCTAAATGTATGTATTTACTAAAGAGACACTTTAAACAGGGGCCCTGAAACCATTTAAAACAGTCTATTTATGTGAAAATCGACTTTTGTATTCTGGATACTAAGAAAAAATATTCTATAATTTTAGTGCATACAGGGTATTACTAGAATGTGTAATACCTAATTTATGAGTCATACTTTTGAAAATACTAAGTTATACCTTATAGAAATGAGCTTGTTTGCGCCTAGGGTAAGGGAAATTGCGCACAGAAGTGTTTGGTCATTTTCGTGGTACAACATAACTTAAATCAAACATTTTAATGCTAGGGGGTCATAGTATGAGTGTTAAGCTTCACAAATATTAAAAAACGATTTTTGTAGCACTTGTTTTTAATAATTATTTTTCATAATTAATAATTATTTTCTCCTAATGAAGCCTAATTATTGCTATTTGTGACTGTTCTACATATAAAAATGCTCACTACATTCCTTGCCTATTATTTAGATACATATTAACACACAAGCCTAGGCGCAGCTGCCTAACTGGGATATACTGCAGCTGAAAAGACTTGGCTGTGAACATCTAACACTATGCGTCTAAAGAACAGGCAATTTCGTTTTTTTCATTTTTTTTCTTTGGAGCCTTATTTACATCTATTGAACGTGACCCATACACATACATACATTGAGCTCATTCCAGACACAAAACAGAAGGGGGGTCAAACACTCAGGACACACAAAACAGCGTGCTCTAAACATTTCTTGTAAATCGCGCCGTCGCAATTTACAACAAAACCCACAAACAACATAGACATTTAAACACACATTTTAACACATAGGTCAACACTTAGGTCAGGAACAAGGAACAGCCTACAGACTGTGTTCAAAAATAACCTGCCAATACTAGTTGTAAACCATATTTACAACAAAAACGTTTTAGTTCCTATTTTCTTTTTTTTTTAATTCTTCAACAGATTTCCGGAAGGCTGCAAAAGGGACAGCCTCACAGACCTTTAGAGAGAGCTCATAAATTGGAGTTCCAACCGGAGGTATCAGACGCGAATCCTCCAACTGGGAATCCTTTGTTGCAACCTAGTCAGTACTAATACAAAACAAAATACCGCGACCAGGCATCTGCGCTCACTAGTCGGGTTTCAAACTTCATGGGGCTATCTCCAACGATATACACACAAATGTACGTGACCCACGGTTTTTGAATACTGCAGTGTTCAAATAAAACCAAGGAACCAATACTGAGGAAGATTATCCAACGATAATCTGAACCACAGCAACCAAAGGCCTACTAAATGAACCAAATGTACCGGTACCCAAACCAAAGATTATCTTAACAAAAGCAACCAGTGATAATCTACAAAAGCAACCAAGAGTATCAATAAATACTAAGGACCGCGTCACATTTCTGCGACCAATAAATAACTAAGGACTCAGAACCACAACGAACTGGGAGCGACCCACTTTTATTCTTCAACTAAAGCAGATGGAGAAAATATCTCTTCATTAACTGCCTATACAAATTGCAATTTGCATATACACAAATATTTGTCCAAATTATAACTGTCAATTCCCCACTGCACTAACAGTGTGTTAAAAAATACTTACAGCAAAAAAAAGAATGGGTTCCTTAGTCAGGAGTGGCATCTTTAGGAGAGTTTTAAGTCAGAAAAATCAAAAAACATACTGGGCCACAGAGACAGATAATCCCCCAGAAAACCCTGCGCCCAGAGTACCTCTTTTTGGTAGAATTCTGTCTTGTCTTCCCCAGTAGTTTTTCCATCCTTTGACAAAACACTCCTGTAGATAAGCACTCCATGATAAGGCCCACAGTTGGATGCGCCATTTGAAGAAAAGTGTAAAATGACTCAGTCTCCCCACCAGGGATCTATCCAGCAGTTTGCATAATAAAACAGCAAAGGAATTGACAGACAATCTGTAAAATTAAAAGACATCTTTATTATAATTATTTATGAGGCTTCGTCGTCCAACCGTAGTTTTACAATTGAAAGAGGGAGCCTGCCTGAGCTTTCTCAGGCAGGCTTTCTATACAAAAAGTTTGCCCCTAGGCTCACATTCTTGCTGTGTCACACATCATTGTAGGTCGCTCCCATGGTACCATAACAAAGCAGGCTATAATTATGAATTCCATTCTACTTGCCCAAACTGACCAACCCATCTTCCATCATGAACATATGTCAAACTTCACATATTTTCCTGTGCAGGCCGGAGAAGCTCACAATAGAACTGGTTTCCTCCTCATCATATAAACAGTCACCTCCCCATTGCAAAAGCCCAGAAGCAGAGAAACAGAGCCAGGTGTGGAAGATAGAAGTGTAGGATAAGGGATGCTTGTGGGTCATAAACAGGCATGGCTACTGTATTCGGCCTTCTAATCTTGCTCAGGCCAATGTACACAACAAGTTGCTCAGATCTTTAATATAGATTGACTAGAGGGCATGGACTGGTTTGGTGAGGCCAACATCACGTAGGCAGATTCAGCCTGTTCAGGTCATGGAGAAGTCAGAGAAAGGTGGACGTGTCCTTTGGATCAAATTCAGCCTTTAATCAATTGACTATATGAGGGCAAGACACAAGATGGATGCCGTGGGCTCAGGACAAGAACAGTGATTTAAGGGTGATAGCATCACTCGATCGTGACGCAAATACACAGGCATAATGTCCTGATCATTACCGGTCTATTGATGCCAAATTCGTCGTGGTATGATGATATTTTCTGCACGAGTGTTTAGGCCTTGGTACACCATTATGGCGGGGTCCGGAATTTTCAGAACCACAGGAGGCCAACGCTGCGTTCCGCCAATTCCTTGTACATATCCCACATGAGCATTAAAACAACCAGCCATATTATATCAAGGGGGTTATGATAAGCTTTCAGAAGTTGTTCAATATCTTTCTCAATTGATTCCATGACTGTGGCCATATTTTCCTGCAAAATTTGTGTTATAAAAACTAATTAAGAACCAGACCCTTCCCTTTTGAGCTTCACATAAAACAAAAGTGACAGGAAGGAGAGGTCTTAAAGAATAAGATTACCTTAATCCTAACTGTGGTGGCTATTAAGGTGACCAATCCCCCGCTCGAGCAACCAGCTCTGGATTGCACTACATCAGTCTGAAAGGTACAATACCCATTTATATTAATATGCTTAATTTCCCATGTTTCCTGAAAACATAGAATATATATAATCTTATCTTAAGGGATAACCAGTCATAGTTGCACTTTTTCTGCTTATAACCTGTTATATTCCAGGAAATTATAATAAGAGAGTGCATATCTACTCTCCATGTACTCATTTCTTCCTGAATGGGAAAAGAGGAAATAACACCCAAAAGATTGATTGCATGGGGGTTGTTTAAGGGTTCAGAGAGTCAGTCGCATGATTCAAGGTCGCTCAGAGGTGCATAACTATTCCTAATTGGCATAGATGGTTTAACTAGTACATGTCTAGAATTGGGATAAACAATAGGCTGGTTCTCACTTAGGAACTATGGGTGTACCTTTGTAGTTTATAAAAAGCTGGGAGCTGAGTTATAAGCAATCTGCTCTTTTGTGGAACCATTTACTGAAAGGTCAGACATTACCATGGGAAGTCTTACCTCTTCTAAATAGAGGTGGCTCTCCGTTAACTCAATTTCCTTGGAGAGCTCATCCGCTGATCTTGTCAGGAAGAAGTCCGGCATGTTGATGATTTAGCCTCCCAGTTTAGGTGCCCTCGATTTTCTTTTCACCATGGTTTAAATTAGATGTGCCCAACAAATTTTGATCCCAGGAGTTAGAGGGGTGGCCAAGCCCAGCTTCCTCTGGGAGATGACTGGCATGGATGGACCTGCCCTTGGCCCGGGCATGGCCAGTAAGAGTCCTAACATGCAGCCTGCGCCACGGGCCAGCCTGACACTTTTAAACATGCTCCTCCATCACCCCAGGCGCAGGGAAGTTTGAAAATAAAAAGCCATGTTTTCAAAGCTTGCTTAAAAATAGGCTCAGACTTTATCTGTCCCAAAAAGTTGGGCAGATCATTAGAAAGCTTTGAGGCCACGTTCACAAAGGACCTTCCTCCAATGCGTGCTTTCCTGAACATCGGAACGAAGGTTCAAGGCATTAGATCTGAGAGTCTATTTTGTTTATAGCTGCACAAACGCAGATTCAAATAGTTTGGACATTTACCGTGGAGAGAACTGAAAACAAGAGTTAGTGCCTTGAATGCTATTCTCCTAGCCATGGGCAGCCAATGGAGTTTCTTGATGTGTGGCAAAATATGGTGACGGTAAGGTACTCTCCTTATTATTCTTGACGCTGCATTTTGGACTATTTGCAGCCTTTTAATCTGGTAGGCAGGTAGTCCTACATATAGTCTATTGGCATAGTCCAGTCTTGCTGTCACCGTGGCATGTATAACCACACGGCAGCAGTCCTCAGGCAATAAGTGGATAACTTTGCGTAGACTTTTCCATTTCCAAAACAGGCCCTGGACACCTATGTAATCTGGGCTCAAAGGGAGAGGTCCGTCTCCCATTTAGCCCCTAAATATTTTGCTGATATTGCCGGGGTAGGTGGAGGGCCCATTTCCTACTGCCACCAAAGCTCCGGGGGCGGAGGGCAGATGTTCCCAAAGAATAATACCTCCGTTTTACTAGCATTGAACTTCAACTTGTTGTTGTTCATCCATTGGGATATATCTGACAGGCAACCCTTAAAGATTTCTAGGGCTTTGTCCTTCTGTTCTGTAAAAGAGAACACCAGCTGGATGTTGTTAGCGTTAGATTTCACCTTCACTCCCCAGTTGGCTATGAGTGAACAGAGGTGCCAGGTAGATATTGAAGAGGAGTGGGCTGAGTGCTGAGCCCTGGGGGACTCCACACCAGATCTTCTTGTGTTTGGATTTATGTGCTTGTAAGGCCATTTGCTGTGTCCAGTTGGAAAGAAAAGATTTCAGCCATTTTAGCACGTCCCCCCCACGCCGCTCTCTTCGAGTCTAGACAATATTATTGCATAGTCCACCGTGTCAAACGCGGCGGACAAATCTAGTAGCACTAGCATTGCAGATGACCCTGCCTCCACTGTTGATTTTATGGATTCTGTAACTTCCAAGAGGGCAGTTCGGTGCTAAAACCTGGTCTAAACACTGATTGGGGATCATGCAGTACATGTGTAAGAAATGTTGATTTATGATACATCTTTTATGTTTATGTCTTTTGGTCTCCTTCCCTGCTGTTCCCTTCCTGTCCTTCCCTCACTTGGTCACTTTAATAGTCTGTGCGATCATAGCAATTCCGACTTGGAGCTACCAAGAGATGGACCACTCTGAGAATCATTCCGATCCTGAGGATTCTGCAAGTGGACACTGCTGAAGATTTTTTTAAACGTTCTTACGTCCCCTCCAGATTCATACTTTTTGCTGACTGATTATGCCCACTTACATTTAGCTCTCCCTGTTGTACTCTATTTTTCACCTCATCCCTTGCCCAGTCTCTTATCTTCTCATGTAGGTTCAGCACCTTTCACATTCAACTCACCCCTGCATGCTCTTTTCTTCACATCTTAACTCTCTCCAGCCTCTTACTTTCTCTATGTGGTTCTGCCACTCTTACACCCATGTTTATGCTCCTTGCTGTAATCTTCACATATCCTCCTTCCACCCAGCCTCTCACCTTCTTTGTTAGGTCCTGCCCTTTTTACATCCACATTTCAGTTCCATGCCCTAGTCTTCACCCATAAACTCTCCACAAAGCCTTTTATCTTCTCTGCTCATTCTGCACTCCAAAATCCACCTATTTCTTTCCGGACTCTCCTTTCCTTTTATCTTCTCTTGCTGATTTCATCCCTGTTGCATCAACCTTTACCTTTCTCATCTACTTTCCACCCCTCACAAAACCTTCAACATTCTCTTGCAGATTCTGCTCATCACACTTCCAATTCCCCTTCCCGTTCCGCTTTGCGCAATCTCTTATCTTTCGGTGGTTCTGCTTTGTTCCCTCCATCTCTCATCATTGCTTCTCTCTCCACTCTGTTTATGTTCCCTTTCTGATTTTGTCTCTCTTATATCCACACATCTTATCCATATTCTCCCTTTCAACTCTCATATCTCCCAGCCTCATAAAGTCTTTCCTTGTTCTACTTCATTTACATCTATCTCTCCCCTTACATCCTCCTGAAGCATCTTATATTTTTTTGTTTCTGACCCTCTTAAATCCACCTTCCTATACATATTCCACTCTTTTTCTCATCTTCCGCTCAGCCTTTTACCTTACCTTGTGCATTCTGTCCCTTTTACTTCCATCTCTCCCATGGCCCAGGCGCATCCTGTTTTTTTTGCCGGATCCCACTCTTAAATCCACCTCTCTCATCTATGCTTTATTCTTCACTTCATCACTCTGCCTGACTCTTGGAGAACCCATTGATCTGCCTCTCTTACATCCAACTCTCACTAGTCCCTCTCTCTCCCCCTCCACTTAAGTTCTTTTCTGGTTCTGCCTCTCATACCATCTCCCATCCATGTGCTACGCTTCACCTTTCATCTCTCACTCTAACTTTGGACATTTGTTTTCTGATTGTCCCCATTAAATACACCTATCCCGTTTCACCTCCAGTTTCTTATCTTGTCTAGTTGTTTTTGAATATTTTATTCACCTCCCTCTTCCATCCTCTACACTGCGCCTTATACCTCTTCTTGCTGGTTCTAATCCTATAACATCCACTTTTCCTCTCTATGTGCTGAACTTCACCACTCTTCTCCCCAGTCTCTTATCTTATTTTGCTTGTTGTCCTCCTTTACATCCACCTCTACTCTTCCACGTCCCACTCTCCCCAATCCCTTTACCAATGGAGGCTGGTGCCTGATGGATCAGCAAGCACAATAATAAACTGCTTAGAACAGCTTTGAAAGGCAGAAGGTATAAACACCCAAACTAACAGTTATTTTGGTTGTTTTCTTTTATGAGTGCAGTGCTCCCTCCTGCACTCTTCACACATTCACAAGCCATAGAGAAGCTGTGCATGCCCCCTGAAAAGCTTGTCTGTGAAAATAAGGAGCATGATTGGGTGGTGATGCATTTGTAACAGTGTCACCCTACGTCCTATAAGAAACCATGATAGAGTGGGGCTGTAGAAGGGCCAGCCCCTGTTCTTATACTATCTTCTCGTAGAGCTGTCAGCAAACTCATATGCAGAAATACAGACAGTAGGACTTAGTGCACCAGTAGAGAAAAGTCGAAATGTAGAAATCTGTCTCATTACCAGGTTTTTTTCCCCCCATTCTAAGGCCTTGGCATGCTGTGCGGGTGGCCACACAGTTTGTCAGTTTTCTTAGCCTACGATCACACTGTGTGAAAAATATTTGAGCCGAGAATCACCTAGGATCATACAGCATCACATTCCAGAGAAGACTGTCACTGCTCTGTGTTCTCTGAAGAGAGGACATATACTGAATGATAATGTATTCTGAACACCTATTTGACCTACAGACATGCACAATAGGAAATAAATATGCCTTCAGCCTCAGCTCTAAAGCACTCCAACGTAGCCTGTTATAAACACCAGGAGGCGACAAAGTACAAAGTTTGCACCATGCAAGAGTAATATGTTGTGAAATTAAATATAAAAACACACACCCTGCGAATAGCTAACATTCTAAGTAATGCAAGATTAAGTAAAACATGTAAAACATGTGAAATATAAACTTGAGCTAAATCGCTGCCGTAGATTGCCCTAACATGCTGCATTGGGTTGAGTGCAGAATATAGGCCCCAGCACCAAAATAAAAGTGGCCCTCATTAGTGAATTAGGTATCTAGAAAGGTGCCCCATGTTTGATAATTAGGCCAGTATTTACCTTGTAAAGTTATGCTGTATACATTTTTGTAAGGTATGGAAGACTGAATAGATTTGAATTTGCTGCAGGCAATGTTTGTTTTAATATAATGAAAATCATCAGTAAAGGCCTGTTCACCTGACCATAAAGCGGACAACAAACAGCCAGAAAACACGGCCTGACCTGACAGGCTAGCTCGCTGGGTACTGCCTGATTGCCCTATAGGCGAGTCCGACCCTGCTAACATGTTATACATTCACTGCTCAGACAATGGATCAGTGTGTCTGCAGGTAAATTTTACAACATGAATCTAAGACCTTATAGGGGCCCGTTTGGATGTCCACTTTAAATTACTACTGGGTCTAAGACTTGAGGGATCCAGAACACTTAAAACCCTGCTCCAGCCAGTTTTACATACTGATTATGATTCTTTGCGTGTGCCTCTTGTCTCACTGCAGTACTCACACCTCTCTGATCTCCCTCCTCCTCCCACTTTAATCCGTTTGTCTTGCCTCTATTATTCACCTGTCTGCTCCCTTTTCCCTCTTCCTAGGTGAGCAGTTTCAAATGTGATGGGCCGCAATTCTATCATTGGTTGAGTGCCCTGCAGGACATCATTCTTTTCTGCATACAGGGGCAGGACGCACTTCAAACTTAAGGACACTTTGAGGTACCTGTCTAATTGCTGTCATGATCATTCAGAGAGAGGGGCCAACAAGGGAAACTGATCAAAAAAGAAAAAAAGAAAAACTCTGAGGGGTCCCCTTGGGCCTTGAAACTCTGGAGTCTTTAAAGGTGGGAGACCCCATGGCTGCGGGAAGGCTCAGAGCCCTGGACAGCAACGGACCGTACCCATGCCTAGCGCCAACCCTGAACAGAAACGCAGAGGCCAGCACAGCGTCAAACTCAAACTGCTAAATCCTTGGGATTTTTTAAGGGTGACAGGTGAGCAAAATGCAATATCAGCCCAAAAAGCGCCGTTTATCCTGAGGGTCAAAGTAATTGAAGGGCTGTGAGCATAGCCAACATATTAAGAGAGATAAGAAAGAGAGGTAAGTCAAGGCTGGACACCCTGAATGAAAACAAGGGACTGAAGAAGTTCTCCCACAAAATGACTGGTGAATTTGTTCCCCGCCACAGCACGTCCACCATAGTTGGTTGGAAAGTCGTTCGGAAAATCTAAACATTCAAAGTATTGTTCAGCTTTTACAATCAGCTAACGTTGTTCTGCTTCTGCCGATCCTGCTGTAAGTGGACTCGAACAAATTCAAAACAATCGTAAAAACAGACGCTATAATCCTTTATGACAGATCTTACCCCGAGTTTGCTTTGTTCATTTAGTTGTTCACTTTCACCTGAATTCAACACCATTGTGCTTGCTTTCCTTTTCTTGTCATGTTCTCTAGATGCCGTAAGTCATATTACCACAGGGTGCTCCTATGTTGGAATGCTGATATCGTTTTTTTTTAAGGTGAAGACCTGTCCATTTGGAACAAAAAAAACCTGCCTTTCAGAACATTCACAAATACCGGATTACCCTATCTTTGTTGCGGTTGTCAACTGCGTCTCATAGAGCCCATTGGGCAGCTATAAGGCATTTAGAGATTCACAGTTACAGAAGATTGAGCCCTTGGTCATCAGGTTGTTCAGAAACTTGGCACTGGAGAGACCGAGAGTAAGATGTCCATCATATTCTTGGGATTTGCCATTGGTTCTGAAGGGGCTCCAATATCCTCACTTTGAGCCCTGTTAGAGTATAGACCTCAAGTTTTTCACTCTTACAGTGGTGTTCTGAGTTGCAATCTTGGTACTCGGAGAGTAGGAGAGTTGGGGTCCCATCTAAAGTCAGAACCCTTTTTAAGTGGAATCTGGACAAGCTAGTCCTGAGGTAAGATCCCAGGTTTGTGCCAAAGATCCCAGCTCACTTGTATTCTTCTAGAGCTAATGTATTAACAGTTTTAGTTTTGGACCCGGTCTCAGAAGAGGACTCCTTGTTGCATTTTCTTGAGGTGAAAAGAGAGGTGTTGATATACTTATAGAGAGCAAAGCAATTTAGAAATGTTGACAATTTGTTTCTGATCTTTGGGCCAGCAGGAAATGGTCTAAAGCCTTTGACTTCTACCAAAACAGATGGATCAAGAAGACCATTCTGTTGGCCTACGAGTCCCTGGGGAGACAAGTAGGATCCAGGTGAAGGGCGGTCTACAAGGGGTATGTCTGCCTCTTGAACCTCATTTAATGGAGCATCAATGGAGGACATCTGTAATTCTGTCACATCAGTGACCCTTAGTACTTTTAAGAATCGCTGTCTTCTTCAGTTGGGATAGTTGTCTTCATCTAGTTTCGAATTGTCAGTGTTGAATGCTGTGACAGTTTCTGAATATGTGATATGTATTTTTTTGTGTTTATTGGAGCATGTAAATTTTGCATAAAACAATGTGCAGTGGAAATGTTTTTACTGACTTGAAGCCGATATCAGATTGAGTATCAGTTCATTAGAAAAGACTGTGGCGAGGAAGACGGACGAGGAGGTAAAGCCCAAGTTACTTACTGGTAATGTCATTATTCCGAGTCCAGGTCTTCCTGACCAAAGTCAATGTTTCCCATCCCTCCCATCCAGATCCAGGTAGCTTCAGACTGTGTTTACTGCTTGATCGAACAAGATGATATGTTGGCTGACTTCCTATTTATAGCAGGGTAAGGAAGAGTAAGTTGGCCATGTTGGATTGATGAAAAACTAGAATGTATGTAGGTTTTTTTGCTTGGAGTGTTCTGCAAGCAGGAGCAAAGCATATTAGTGAAGACTGTAGTGAGGAAGACCTGGACTTGGAGTATTGAAGATTACCGATAATTAACCAGGGCATTCGTCAATGTCTGAAACCCTCTTTTCAAAATGATCTAGTCAGACAGATAAAACCTGGACATGCTCTATCGGAAAAAGAGGACAGACAATACTAAAGAACACTGTGAACCGCAAGTCTGAGATCAGAATTACATACATGCTTTCTTGTAAAAAGTCCTAAAGGCCGAAATGCCTCAACTCTGTCCTTTTGAGGGGTTTGTATTGAAAATTATGGCAAATGTCCAGATTGATTCCCACCATAAAATATGGAAGGCCTGATAACTTGCTTTCCTTTATGTACTACATGAGGATGTAAAAATAAGATACTGCTCGGGGTCAAGATGGCGGGCGCAGCGGCGTCCGAGCGAGCAGCATCGCCTGTGGTCTCGCTGCCCTAAGCCTTTCTGTTCTTCCTGGCGGCTTGGCGGATTGCCGGCGAGTGGCGATGGGGGGAGCTACGTCTTCTGAGTGTGCGGGCCCCTTGAAAGGCTGAAACCCTTGGAATTCCTACCTGTTTCTCTGTCCCGGGATGCGGCTGGATCTCTGGGGTTGGTTTCGCCGGACGCTGCAACCTACATGGCGGCACTCATCTCTCCCGCTTCTGAGGGCGAAACCAGAATCACGGACTGGAGCGGGGTTCAGCTTCACGGACAGCGATAGCGTTAGCTCACAGCAATCCCCAGTTTCTGACAGGCGTTTTCTAGTACAGAGACGACGCAGGGGTAATACTAACGGAGCAATGGCACCAAAGAATCCGGCAATGATGGCTCCTAAAACACAAAACAAGCCGAAGACGAGGGCAACCACGGCAGCACAGGAAGGCGGTCAGAATGTTCATAGCCCCCAGACTTCACAGAACGCACAGAATAACGATGGAAATCCTGGTAATCTCATCCTGCAGGACACTCCTCAGAACCCTCCTCTTTAGAACCCACAACAGGTAATTCATAACTCTGATTCTGTCTCACAGCAGTTTCACTAGTTCAATCAGTTCCAACTGAAATTACCACTAATGACAATACCCGCGTAATAATGGGGGATTCTGGGACTTGTAGGCTGGGAGCTATTCCCAAAATTCCGGACATGTTTGCACAGAAAAAAAATTATAAAATACAAGAACCAGGAAAAAGCCTGTTCGAATAGCAACAACATGGGGAAAGCTGCCCTAACTGGAAATGAGAGGTCAAAGATATCTATTGACACTAGGCGGAACAAAGTCACTGGCACTGGGAATGGCAAAGTTGGTTCAAAAACTGGACTAAAAGAAAGTCAAAATTCAATCCCTCCATCCCTTCAGATATCTGAAGGTCTAATTAACAATGCACAACAAGAACCAGCGCAGGATGTACCAGAATCTTTACCGGTTGTGGAAGATGCTGAATCACTAGATTCTGCGGGAAACTTCTACTCTATGACTGACTTGTCGGTGGCACTAGAGTCCGATATCCATGAGGCAGATGGAGAGATGATTTGAGCGGCAAGAGTGTGGGTTCACAGCATGAATCGCTGGATTCATTGGGACTAGAGGAGGGTGAAGATGAAGATATTTAGCAGCCTGAGGATGAGGAGGAAGATGCCCCTCAACATAGACTGGAGTGCGGTGTCAAAGACTTTATAGCACTCACATCACATGTAGATACTCTCCCCAATGACCTAACCTTGGCTGTACCACAGAACCTGCAGACTCAGGATACTACGCAAACACAAGCGACTGGTACTACACTAGATACACTATGTCAGCTCATGATCCAGCATCTGGAAGAGACAAGGGCAGAAAATCTTTGCACACAAGGTGCTATTCAACGGCTTCAAAATAATCTCAGAAAAGTCGCTAAATCTTGTAACGAGACGTCTGCAAGAGTAACTGAGGCTGAGGGGAGAATATCAGCGATAGAAGATTCTATGACAAGTCAACAAACCCAAATTTCATCATTGGTAGGGTTGAGAGACCAGATAAATTGGAAATTGGTGGACTTGGAGAACAGATCACGTAGAAATATTCTCCGAATCCTGGGTATTCCGGAGGGAAATGAAGGCGGTAATATAAGACAATACGTAATTGATCTTTTTTCAGAAGCCTTCCCAGAACTTATACAATGGAAATGGGATTTGGAAATTCAACGTGCACACAGATTTCCATTTAAAAAAAATACCAGACAGGGTATTAATTCAAAGCCCAGGGCGATTTTGATATGCCTGAACAACTTCTTGCAACAGAGGCTCTTTATGACCTGGCCAGGCCTGACAGGAAAAGAAGGGGGAGAGGAGTAGAATTCTTTGTTCGGCCTGACTACTGTCATGCCACAGTAGAACAACGCTGGCAGTTTCGACAATTAATACCTGCCTTCCAAGCCAAAGGTGCTTAGGCCTTCCTTCTGAATCCTTCTAAACTTAAAATAATCTTCAAAGAAAAATCGTATTTTTGACCTCGGAGGGAACAGCTAAAGAGCTTCTGGCTTCGTATTGAATGTAACTGCTGTAAAAAAAAAAAAATATTGACTCTTTTTTTTGTATTAGCATTCATATAGTCTTATTGACGGAGCAGCATTTAACTAATTATTTTACTACTTGCTGACTAAAATAAGAAATTTTTTCTCTTGAATTGGGATAAAAAAAATGATGACAATTTATTGGGTGAATAGCAAGAGTTTAAGATGGGAAGGAGAGGACAGTGAGACACTAGGTGCTTCTCACATCATCCATACTAGGGACTACTAGTCCTTATGCCCGAGATGGGGTGGGGTCAAGCGGAAGGGGAAGAGGGAGGGAGGGAGGGGGGACACTAGGGTGGGTGGAGGGTACAAGTACAAAAAATATTATTTCTTCCTTTGAAGGGGTGAACATAGAAATTTGAACTTGCATATAATTGATCATTGTACTAGACAGTTTGGATGTATGCAGGTGGACAGAAAAGAAAATTGTATAATGGATGACGATGGATAAACTCCGAATTTGTTCTTGGAATGTCTGTGGAATAAATAACAAGAAAAAAGGGGGATCTGTAACCAGATTATACAGAGCATGAATATAGATATAATGTGTCTTCAAGAAACACATATTAGATGGAGTGATAGAAATATGCTTAAGGATCTTGGTTTGCAACTACTAGTGTGTACTAAACAAGGTATCACCACAAAAGGTGTGGCAATTCTTATGAGACATGGACGAGAGCGCTTAAAACGTTTAAAAGTTGATCAGTGTGGAAGATGGGTAATAGTCGAGCTTGAGATAAATGCTAAATTATGGACAATCTGCTCATTATATGCTCCAAATACAGATGACCCCAAGATTATAGATTATCTTAGCTTAGAATTGGCGGACTGGCCATCCTCACTTATTTTTGGTGGAGATTTGAACATGCATATTGCAGGGGGGTTTGACATATCTAGTGATAGTATATACCCAGGTATTAAAAAAAAGACGTATAATGCTGTTAAAGGGTTAGTAACAGAATATGGTTTAAAAGACAAGGGATTCATAAAAAACCCTTCATCACCTGGATCCACTTTTTTTCTAATCCCCATCAGAAATGTGTACGTATAGATTATTTTTTTTAAATAGCGGTCTAATAAACAACACACTATTTAAAATATTTCCCCGAATAATTTCTGATCGCAACCCAATAGTAATAGAAGTTCTGACAATGACAGGTACTTCCTTAACTACAAGACCCTGGTCATTTGATTGGAAATTACTTGCAGATCCATCATATCTAGAAACAATGAGTAGATGGATTAAAGACTTTTTTCATTTTGGGATGCTTTTAAAGCGGGGGTCCGGGGCGAAACACTTTCCTATTCAATTAAAAAACAAAAAATTATCAAAGAGAAAACAGAACAGAATTTTAATCAAGTACGAGAATGGGAGGAAAAACTTGCCATAGCTATCTCTAGACATCAAGATACTGAACAAATTAAAACTACATTAGATATACATAAGGCCAGCGTTTATGAAATATTTGCAGCTAAATTAGCGGAACAACTTGCAACCTTTCGTTCTCAGATCTATGAAATGGGAGAAAATTCCGGAAAGATACTTGCAAAAAGAACCAGGGAGAAAGAAATCTCAAACTCTATTAATGCGATACAAGATGAGGTAGGTCAGGTCCATGAGGAGCCAGATCAAATTCTTGAAGTATTCCGGCAATTCTATTCCCCATTGTACAAAATCGATAATTTGACATATTCTCACGACATGCTGCTAAATTTTATAGGAGAAAACAATATTACAAAATTAAATGATTTACAATCAAAATCCCTTGAAAAGGACATTACATGGGATGAAATTGAATTAGCTTTACTCTCTTTGGCTACTGGAAATGCCATGGCCCCCGATGGTGTCCCTCTTGAATTTTTTAGGATATTTAGAAATGTTATGAAAGAAGACCTACTGCTTACATTCCAGGATGCTCAGAGAGGGTCTCCACCTGTATCGTGGAGTCAATCCACATTGATGGCTTTCCTTAAAAATGATAAGCCTCTTCTTATCCGGCGTCCTACAGACCGATCTCTTTATTAAACGCTGATAGCAAGGACTTCTCCAAAATATTAGCCACCCGTATGTCAACAGTGATATCCTCTATGGTTTCACGATGGCAACACAGGTTTATCCCTAATGGAGACACTGTGGACCATGTTCGAAGAATAATTGCCATGATGGACTGGGCCCAAACTACTAACACACCCATCGGAATCACCCTGTTGGATGCTGAGAAGGCATTTTACAGGGTGGCATGGCCCTACTTATGGGATGTATTGACTCTGAAAGGCTTTTGTCCAAAAATGATTAAAGCTTTGAAGACTTTATATTTATCACCATCGTCACAGATTAAAATTGGGTCCTGTAACTCTAATCCATTCTCTATCTTTCGTGGTACCCGACAAGGGTGCCCATCATCTCGAAAATATTAAAAAATAAATAAAAGGATGTAAAAATGAACACTTGAATTATGTGCTCACACCTCAAATAGTAGTTGCAAGGATAGTGCATCACAATATGCACTTTAAAATAGTTTCTATATTTCTTATAATATATATACTTGCCTCCTTTTAAAGGACTGGTTGTACAATAAACCAAATCACTTGTGAAACACGTACTTCTTAGTGTATATTATGTTCCGGTTGTTTCATATAAAACACTGATACAATATCTATACTACTTACCAAGACCTGATCAGAGAATTGTCCTAAGATTAGCGAGAAAATATTTGTTGACCTTGACAATAATGGCTTAAGCAAAATTGTGGACTATAAGGGCCCCATGGGTTAATTAGTCCATTTGGAAACCTACTAGATGACACTCAACATTCTCATGCAGCAGAATAGAAGACAAACAGCGACCCTTTTCTGAGGCAAAGGGTTCACACCCTGCCTCTTCCAGACTTTGTCTAGAGATGCCGCACTTTAGTACACAGAAACCAAGCTCGGATCCCAGCCTCAGCCCATCAGCCTGTGATTCTGGGATAATCACTCAACCTCCCTGTGCATACCGATTATCATGTTAAGAGCTCTAATTCCCTTGGGTAACGTTTGCGCTACAGAAGACTACAAAAATGAAATAAACAAACACGTAGGAATGTGAAAGGAAGAAGTGGATTTTTTCAAGAACAGCAAATTAAAGGATAAGTGGCACAGTATTCTGATGTATTGCTGGGGTCTGGGGGCTGAGCGGGATAGCAGAAATCAGTTCTATTTCTTTTCAGCACACGCAGAATACTTGCTATCCCATCTGCTTCTTAAAACACTGCACCCAGTGCTTAAGTTACAATCTGCAGACACGTTGCATTCAATGTGAGGGGCCCTCTTATAACTGGGTTTAGAGGGAGATGTGGGTGGGGTGTGCTGCAGGCTGCCGGGTCCCACTCCTGCTGTAAGTGCCGGGAGGCAGCTTCTAGGCAGGTTGTCACTAAGATTATAGGTAAGAGGCCCTCAATGGTGAACAAGCGGTAAACAAAACTAACCTTATGTGACATACATGGATGACAGTTCTTACTACCTTGCTGATGGACTCTGATCAAAGTACAGAGGATGAGGCGCCTTTGTGCTTGCTGTGTTCTGCTGTGCACTGCAGCCGAAGCATGGACTCTCGCCTAATCCATCACTAAGCTGGTGAGCAGGTGAGCTCTACTTCAGAAAGTCTTTCATACATTGGCTATTGGCTCCAACCAGACTTGAGTCGCTTGGTCAGTCCCCACAACTAAATGAGACTGAGAATAAGGCTCACAAGGAGGAAAACAGGAAATGCTCAGGATCTGTGCTCTCGCTAAATACAGACAGGCCAAGGCATATAACCACTTTTGGCCATATTTACAAGGACTAGCAATATCTACCCATAACACTAGTTAGAGGCAGTTTTCTCACCTCTGTGTACCGCTAAAAACTATCGCCTTGTTAGCAACGTATTTACAAGACGTTGCCTCATGGTGATAGTTTCAGGGCTCAGCGGGGAAAATTGCTGGTAACATTAGCATGATTGTGATAGGAATTCTGGCTTTAGAAGGTGAAAACTCATGATAGGCCTATTAACGGCAAAAAAACACGTTAGTCAGCCCAACGTGAATTTTTCTTGCCTATATAGGTAAAAATAGCCTATCAGTCGACCTCCAATAAAAAATAGGCAAAAAAAGAATGGAATGGAGCAGCCAAGGCCTAGTGCAGCACAGTTTAACACCCCTCCAAGCCCCCCAACATCCAGCATGACCAGCCAGAGTCCCAGGGGAAGAGGAAATGCAGGGCTACATCCATGTAAAGAGGAGCATCGCTGTGCAACACCAGTGATTTATCACTTCTCATTGTGCACTTTTTGCAACACCATGCCATCCAAAACCTTGAAAGCGTGGACAGTCCCAGGGGCCCAGGGACCTTGCTGGTCCTGTGTCCGGAGCTTGGATGACTCGTTGGTCCTGCGTCTGGAACTTGGATGCCTTGCTGATCCTGTGCCTGGAGCCTAGATGCTTCATTGGACATTCGTCTGGAGCCTGGATGCCTTGCTGGACCTGTGTCTGGAGCCTGAATGCTCCGTTGGATATGCGCCTGGATGCCTTGCTGGACCTGCGTCTGGACCCTGGATGCCCTCCATGGACCTGCGACTGGAGCCTGGAGTGGGATGCTGAGGTGCTGTGAAGTCGATAAGCTGTGGCGGTAGACATTGAGGTGCGGTGATCACCCTTACCTGGTGGTGAAGTCTGGCAGGTAGCATGGAGACACGTTGCTGACCTGTGTGAGAAGACCGCCCTGATCCCCTTGGAGTGGTAAATGGTAGAGGCGCTCCTGCCCACCAACATAGGGAGGTCTGCATTGCATGCTATGATCCACCACTACACTGGGGTGCACGGAGGGGATTGCCAATGGTGGGCGGTGCCTCTCTGTATCACAGGCCGGATGAAGTTGCAATGACCAGACGCTGTGGAGGGTGATGCCCCTTAGCTGCACCAAACTTGTGTGGCAGGAATGCTGCAACTTCAAGCCTAAGAGGTCCTGCTGCCTCACTTGAATCGGGAGGTTCCACTGCAGACTTGGTGGCGACTGCTGTACCCAGGTTTGTGAAATCCCACCTGGCTGAGTCTCCTGCTGGCTGAGTCACGGATTTGGAGAGTCCAGCTGATTGTGCCACAGTGTCAATGTCCAGGTAAGGAGAAGGTAGGATGTGTAGCAGAGGAGGTCCGGGGGTCGAGTTGCTCAGGCCTAGAACCTAGTGTGACGCATCCCCAGTGGTGGCTCATCCACAATGATGGAAAAGCATCACCCCACTGCTTTCAAGCAGGGCAAAAAGAGGAATAATCATCACATGATGATAACTTTCTGATGTAATCGTGCTATGTTTCCTTTGCGGGCAGGAGGCTGGGTAGGACTGCTCCATTCACGGAGCAGGGCACGGGCGGACTGGTATGCCCACTCAAGTGTGGAAATGACTGTTTGGTTGGCCTGCTCAGGCGCCCCAAAGCAGTCATGTGCATTTACCTGTTCCCAATGTAGGCTGCATTACAGACTGCATGGAAAACATGCTCACCCTTCCAGCCCCTGGCTGAACACCTTGTCACAGCGCTCAAGAACAATCCCAAAGTGGCATTGCTGCATTGTGATTGGCTTTAGGGAGGGAACCTGGCTGCCTACTTCCTGCTCCTGAAAGCTGACTCTGGAGAGCAGGAGCATCGAAAACACTGGGCCCGGCCTCGAGGTAAGATTTAATTTAATAAAACATTTACAATACCCACTCACACACATGCCCCTGCGTCCCTGCCCCATCCAGTTTCCCACCTCCCAGCCGTCCAGTCCCCCCTCAGCACTTCTCAATAGCGGTCGTTGTGGCACCCATGCACAGCGGGCATACTGCTGGTGTGCCAAAGGTATATATGACGTTAAAACTCATACCATTACATCGCATTCCATTACAATGCATACTAATACTACTCATATTGCAACAGTAGGGAAAGTGCTGGATAGCGGAGATGGAAAAATTACTGTTCCCACTTCAGTGAGTGCAACCCTAAAACTAACCCTTGCACCAAAAAACACACCCTGAAACCTAAAATTCATCTCTGACTCCCAAAGCACACCCTAGAAATCATGTTACCTCAAAACACACCCCAAATTTTATATTTGACCCCATAATACATGCCAAATTTCATCTCTGACCTCAGAAACCCATACCCACCATGAAACTTAAAAATCTCCATTACTAACCTCAAAATGCATTGCAATGGCAGGCGATGTAAATGCAGCTGCGTTGCTGAAGCTGCTTTGAACAGGCCTTACGATGTAATCCATGCATTGTAATGGACTCCTCCCGTGCCAAAGGTAACCCATAGGCAAGCCCGCCTGCGTCCGTCTACCCCTGGAGAGCCCGCTCAGCACCAAGGACCCTTCCTCTCGGACACTCCACCACAACCATGCCAGCACCCATCTCACCATCATTCTGAACGTCACATCGCCTTCCAGGACCAACATCTGCTCTGGACAAGACATCGTCATCACCAACACTGACAGCTACTAAATCACCCGCAAGGACCACCCCAACCATCAAGGAGGAGGCCTTGCCATCACCTACAGAAGCTCACTCCAACTGACCACGCACTCTAATGACCCATCTATGTCCATGGAGCACCACCATTTCCAGGTCCGGACCAACCCCAAGCCCATCCTCTGCGTCACCCCCATCTGCTGGCCACCCGGGTCATGGACTCCCATTCTCTGATACCATTGTAGACCTCATTGCACCCCAGGCTCTCCCATCCACCAACGACAATGTACTTGGTGAACTATAGTTCCACCTGGAATCCCCAGTGACCCGAACACCACCTCTTCCAGGGGAAGCTTGCAAACATCAGACTCAGGCAGCTAGTCACTGCACCAAACCACATAGCAGGACACACGATCGAGCAGATCTCCTCTGACAGCCACACCACTAGACTCTCCTGGACTGACTATCATTGTATACATCACGTCTTCACCATGTCTATTGTACACCACCGCCATTATTGCCCCTCTCACAACAAGATAAAGTCCTCTGGAGAACTTCTCGTCATCTCCCTCAGCACCACCATTCCGCCAACACTTACAGGCGATAACACTGCAGAGCGAAAAGCCCACCAATGGATCTCCAACTGCGCCAACACCCTGGCACCACTCAAAAAAAGACTAGGCAAAATCTAGCATCGCTTTGCGCTGTATTTGCAAAGTGACGCAAGTAGGCATATGCATGACCTTGTGGAGCTCTGAGCCACATCTCACCTGCATCAGGTATGATGTATGCAGGATGCATGTTCCCACGCAAAAAGTCCTCATTGGAGTGGCACAGTAAAATCCATCAGATTTCACTGCGACTATTGTAGGATGGCACTCTGTCAATACCATACGCCTGCCTAATGGCAGGCGTAAGGGTGACGCAGTGTCACAGGGTCTACTGGCCCTATCCATTGCTGAAGTTGCATCATGCTTGTGACACAACTGCAGCAATGCATGACTTTAGCTCTGACAGATAAGTCAGGAATCCAGATGTATCTGTCATAACTTGCAGCATGGAGTGCTGTCCAGTGAATACAGTACACCCATGGTGTTGCAAGAAGGGCATAGTGAAAAGTGTTGCAACATTGTCTTGTCACAGCGCTCCAACACTTTTCATGACTGAGGCCCAGGAATGTGCACTATCATATTCATGGTGCGCATTCCTGCCCTGTAGTTTTGTCGCAGGGCAGCGCAGCAACATTGCGTGCAGTGCTGTCCAGTACCAAAACCTGCTGAAATGAGGCCCGAAGTGCTATCTTCATTTTTGAGACCAGCTATTTTTCTGGTCTGAAAAAACTGCTTCTAACTGCAGTTAGCGGCAGTTCTTTTTTTGTCTTCCAAACTTCAAGGATTCCCTTGTAAATATCGCAAAGTGGGGCTAGCGGCCGTTTTTGCTTAAGAGCGCCACCCTTGTATGTCATTATCTATAAGAAAAAATAAATTGTCACACCATGCTGAGAGTTTTTATTTAGACATTGTTGTTCATTTGGTGCTCAGGACTGCCAGTTTCTGAGCTCAAAGGAGCCTTTAGACCCCACCCTACGTAAAGTCTCCCTTCCTAAAACACTGCAGCTGGTAGTCCTGTTGTAAGGGGACCCCAACCAGGGGTTTCTAAGGGCATAGGTGACTGAGGCTGTACCTTCAGAAAGTTGGTAATTTCATCATATTTGAATAGAGACAGGAAACTGAGATGTGGGCACACAGGAAATCTGCTGATACTGATGGATGCCCAGCTTCTGGTCAGCTCTAATAGAACTCATAAATCTTACTAAATTGTGTAATTCAGCATTTTCCACTTTTAAGTAGTAGCTAGATTTGAACATTCAGCGTTTTTGGGATGCTTTTATGAGAATTCTATGTGAAATTGTATGTCTATGTTTTTTTTTTTCATCTCGAACAACCTGTAAAAAAGTGTTGAAATTTTCAGTTTTACTGTAGTTGTAATGTGAAGTAGTGTATCAGTGACAGTGCCTCCAAAGGCCTAGATTTTTGTAATTGCTTGTTCCTGGTCTCTCTTATTAAGGGATATGCGGCTGCCTATATAATACCAGAGTCCTCCACACTGACAAAGAAACATCATTACAGGACTGGAGAATTGTGGGGCATATTACCAAGCAATAGCGATAATTATCGCTATTGCTTGGTTAGAGACAAAAATTTACTGCTGAGCTGCGGCAATTTTTATCGCAGATAAACCTTGGTATTACCAAAGTTTATCGCAAATGCGATAAAAATCGGCCGCAATGCATGAATATCGCTGAAAAGTCCGCGATATTCATGCATTACTGAGCTAATGCTCTTAGCCATGTTATCGACCTCTCATTGGATAACATGGCTAAGAGCTGCTCAGGGAAGGTGTTAGCTTTTGGAGATATTCGCGCTTAGCGCAAATATCTCCATAAGTTGGTAATAGGAGATAGCGATGTTAGCGACAGTTTCCAGTCGCTAACATCTTGGCATGCCCACTTTGCATGTCATTAGTGATAAATTTCACTGACATGCAAAGTGGGGCCCAAGATGGTCGCTATCTCCTACTACCTGTCGCTAACTGGTGTTAGCGACAGCTAGGTAATAGGAAGATAATTTTATCTCCGCATTCTTGGCTTTTAAAGCCAAAAAAGCGGAGATAAACCCCCTTGATACTATGCCCCTGTGTTTTTTTCTGCGTGCCTTTTCCACATTACTCCACTACAGTCTTCCACCACAGCCATTGGCCCACCTCTCCATACTGCTTCAAACTACTTGTCTACATTACTCCACACCATTCCACAACAACTCACTACCTTCTCCTTTACACTCCTAATCTGCATTACTTTTTCATATTAATCCCCCAAACACTACTTTTACATTCCAGTCATCTTCTCTACACATCTCTTCCACAATAAGTCATCACTTCATTCCTCCCCAAAGCTTTATAACTCTATTCCTCACCATTTTCTCATCATTGAACTTCACCAAACCCATCATAAGACTTCTTTTTATATGAGTTTTAGTGCTTCTTCCTCAGTCCCACCGCACACTACTTACTTATCAACAGTGCCCAAACTGCTGTCTATGCTACACCACAACAACACATGAGTGCTTATCTGCAATCCTCTTACAAATTAATGGTGTATTTTAATAACATTGTTAAAGTAATGTTAAAGTAAGCAAAATAATACAAAAAATTGGCGTATCTTGAACACAGGAGCAAAAACCTGGGACCAACCACTGTTCGCATACAAGAGAGCCAACAGCCTGAAAGACAGACTGGTAACAACACGACCCAGTATACCCAAGAACATAACCACAAATTCAGTTTTCAATGCTTGGGGTTTCCCAAATGTAACTGGACATTACCCATGTGGTAATTGTAGTGTCTGTCACCTGACACGACCATCCAAGACACTTGATCTTGAACCAGGGAAATCGTGGAAACAATTGAAACACACTAATTGTAATTCCGCAAATGTAGTCTATCTGATCGTATGCCCATGCGAACTCCGCTACAGAGGCATGACGACACGCAAACTACGAACCAGAATTGTGGGACACCGCAGCACATCAGCAGACTAACAGATCACTACCTACAACAAGGGCACACTCCCAACGAAATGTCTTGGACAGTGGTGGAAATCTTTGAATGTACCAATATGAACAATGATAAGTTTCTACTCAGCAAAGAACAGCGCTGGATCTACCGTTTATCAACCCCTCTTCACGGATTGAACGTAAATATACCGGGGCACAGCTTGACCTAGTAAGCCTCTGACTAGTAGACAATACTGCTGGAATGCTGTCAACACCACATTCACTCACTTCTGGACGCCCTCCATGATGTACAAAGCATTCCACAACACGCATAAGCATTATACTATCAGCCTAGCCGCATGCGCGTACTTCCTATGTAGCAACCACATTGCTTGTGTCGGATACCGTATGGCATGCCCACCAGGCACAGTCTCACATGCACGCTTACTGGGATAAACATGCACAGTACGTGATAAACACAGACATGTGCACAGCCCACAAGTGTGCATTCATCACTGTTAATACCGCACTGCATGCCTTAGACAACTTCGGGTGTATCAACACGACAATAGCCTGCCAATTATAAGCCTTAGACAACTTCGGGTGTGTTAACCCGAGAATAGCCTAACAAGCCACTGCCACTTGTAAAACATCTCGCTGAACCACTCCTTTGAGTATAATACACACCAAGCGCTTAAACCACAGGACTCAGGCAGCGGTCCCTGTTAAATATACTAAGACCGGATGCTCAAGTCACACATTTAGCATTCTCATAATTTTGTAATAGTTAAAATTGAAATCGCAATCCGAAACAATGATTGCGTATTTACACATTTTTCAACAACATCACATGACCGGACACACCTCCAAGTCAAGTCATGTCTCCTACTGCTGCTCCTGACCGCTAGAAGGTTGTTTTACTTTTTGTCCCTGCCTATTAGCACATGTTTTCTATTTCGCAAGTTGCACTAAGAATTTTATATTGTATGCTGCACTCTTCTTTTAATTGAATTCCTCTTTTAAAAACAAAACATCAAATTAACCTTTGTCACTCCCTGAGGCTACCCCGGTCCGCTACGGCTCTGCCGATTGTTGCGGAGGGAAGACCTCAGATTACACCACTTCCGGGCTCCTACTTCTGCCCAGGTTAGCGGTCTAGTGGCCAGATGTGCCTATTTAAACCCACGCTGGACCAGAGGGTTACTTTGGCTACCTCAATGACAACCCGTTTAATGTTCGCTTCACCATGACACATAACCAGAAAGCAATTGACTTTCTGGATGTAAAACTTTTTGTAGAAAACAACAAAATTCAGAGCTGTACCCACCGCAAGGCGACTGCCTGCAATAGCATCCTACATTATGAGAGCGCACATCCCCGACATGTCATCGAGAATATTCCATACGGGGAAATGATCCGGATGCGCCGAAATTGCAGCACAGATGACTCTTTTCAACAGAATATACAGGAAACGGAAAAACGTTTCCTTGAAAGGGGCTATCCAAGAAAGACCCTTGAGAAGGCCAACAAAAAGGTCCAAATTCGAGGAGATCGATGGCGGCTGCGGAGCTCCACGCCTCCGCATAGCCTCCCGTGACCCAGGGACTGTGACCCCGCCCCTCGAATGGTGGACTGCAAGATCGCTGTTTTGAAATGCCGCGGCCAAGACGGGGGGATGCTGCTGCTCTGGCGTCTTTTGTGAGCTGAAAGAAAAGATTACAGCATATCGTTTAAGGATGTGAGACGCCTGCTACAAACCGCCGTGAGTGCCGCGGTATATTTGTTCTTTTTGCAAGTTGCTGCTCGTTGTTTGATGCGCCCCTGGGTCCTGGATCCCGGCATTGCAGCCGGCATTGCTGTCTCCCTCAGTTTGCTCCAAACTGCCTGCTTGTCTCGGACACTGCCTCGGACACTGCCTCCTTTTTCGTCGCTCACCTGTTCGAGGTTGCTTGCTCGAGGCTCGAGGCTGATGGCTCACGTCACAAGGCTCCAGTATCTTTAGCTACAAGCCACTAGAATCCAGAGGGAGATTTCATCAGGGTTTTTTTTCTATAGACTGATTCCTGCCGAGTGATGCACTGAATCACTGCTTTGCGCTGCCCTGCTGATTGTAAGTCGGGTCTGCAGCTACAGCTTCTGGGTCAATGCAGCATCCCTGAATCTATCGTTCTGAGCCTTTTGAGCCTTTTAAGGGAAGAAGGGGAAAAAAAAGTCACCACCTGGTTGGAGAAAAAAATAAATAAATAAATAAAATAAAAAAAAAAAAGAAAGGATTCTGGAGAAAATCTTTTCCAGGAGCAATGGCTTGTTAAGTGGCTGGTTAAGAGAATCGAACCCGCTGCGCCAGGAGTAGAAACGGGTCTGGTGGGGAAAGAAGCCTGCAAAGGGGTGGTTTTTTTTTTTTTTTTTTTTTTGGCTTTCTTGGACAAAAATATATATATATATATATATATATATCCGTGAAAATGGGCAAACCTCAAAGGGAAGGCGAGGAGGTTGTGAAGACCAGCAAAGCCGAACTGGCTGCCCGTCAGAGAGCGAGAACACGCCTAGCCCAAGCTAAAAAGTCCGCTCGTAAGGCAGCCAAGGGGAATGATCGAGGCAAAGGTAAAGCTGGAGGGGAAAGCTCAGCCGGGGATACGCTACCGGAATCTTCAGAGGATGAATTGCCTACTCCTCCTAACCCCAAAGAGTTAAAAAAGGCTAGGATAGTCTCGCAAGAGAGCTATGACTTAGTGGTACAGTCAGATCAAGAACTTGAGCTAGAGCCAGAGCCAGAGCCAGAGCCAGAGATGGAAGTAGAATTACTGGCCGGCACTGTAGAATCAGCACCGGAAATGTCACCTCAAGTAAGAGAGGTAAAAAATAAAAATGGTAAAGGAGGAAAGGAGGTTAAAGACTATCCACTTTTTGCGAAAAAAAACACTCCAAAGTCTCTCTCTACGCAGCCCTCCGTTGCCGTAGCTCCAGCCATTTCATCAACCACAATACCTTTATCAGCTTTATCAGCCAACATAGCACGATCTAATGAACGATCTAATGACGTGTCCAAAGAAATTTGTCATGACAAGATACCTGTGCCTCTTCTTTTAAGTGATTTACAACCTTCTAGAAATACACTAGAGTCTCTGAATGGGGCGGGCCACACGCAAATCTGTTCCCCGTCTTCAGCTAAACAAAGCGAGGTATTGGGACCCCCATATACAGAGGGGAGTAAAGTTCAGTTGTGTTCTGGCGAGAATAATTCAGGCCCAACAATAAATCCTTTAGTAGGGGGAGATAATTTTGTATGTTTGGAAGAGAGTTCAGAGGCAAGATATCAGCTGGGCATCCGTGAAATGTTGAACTTGATTCTAGATGAAATTCGAGAAATCAAACATAACCAGCAAGTGGAGATAGCTGCCCTTCAACTAAGAATGGATAAATTTGAGGAATCCATGCTGGGAATCCCAAAAAGACTGCAGGAGACAGAGACCAGGATCTCTACACTCGAAGATAAAATGAACCTGGTTGCCGGAGAGTCAAAGGAGGCAGCGAAGAAGAAGAATGCCCTTGAAAACAAGTTAGAGGAGCTTGAAAATCATTCTAGAAGGTCTAACCTAAGGATCGTAGGGGTTCCGGAAGGAACAGAGGGCTCCGATCCCGTTCAGTGGGTTGATTCTTTTATTCACCAGACAGTCCTACCTGAATTCGAGGGAGATCTGACAATAACAAGAGCCCATCGGGTCCCGGCTCAGCGCTTCCCTAATTCTCCATTTCCAAGAACTATTCTTTTGAATTTTGCTGATTACAGGATCAAGGAGAAGATCCTATCAAAAGCTTTCCAACATCGTCAATTTGCAGTATCAGAAACTGTAAAATGCAGGATCTTCTCTGACATGACTGCAGCAGCGGCAAAAAGAAGAAAAGAATTCGTGAAAATCTTACACTTATTCAAGGCAAATGGCGCTCAAGCCTCAATCGCGCAGCAGTCAAAATTGAAGGTCCTGGTTAAAGGAAAATTCTATCTGTTTACGGACATAGATGAAGCTCACTCTTTTCTGGAAGAGATTTCTTCAGGAACTAGGTCGGAAAAGGGGAAAATTTAACTCGGCCTAATTTTGCTTATGCATATATATTTTTTTTTCTTCTTCTTTTCCCACTTGCATGAATAATGTATAATATCTGCATGGGGCGGAAACGGATCCCTGGGTTACTAAGGGTGTAACAAAAGGACACCCAGATCAGAAGGAGTGGGAGGAATGTGGCCAGCGTGGAAGGGAGGGGGTCTTCCACATTCCTGGGGAGGGTGGGGGAGGGAGGGGGTAAATGCAGTAAAAAAGAATATGAGCATTGGTTACTTCTCTAATCTTAGTTTTGCTAATAGGTACGCAGCTGTGATAAAATATTCTTTCAGATGAAAAGTAACACTTGTAATATCCTGTCAATCAATGCTAATGGAATGTTAAACAAACAGAAGTATGGGGCATTGCTGAAATGGATAATTTTTATTAGACCTCAGGTGGTCTTCTTTCAGGAGACTCATTTGAAGTCTAATAGTCCGAAGTTGTTTATTCCTAGTTACTTTTCTAAAGTATTTTTCTCATCAGCAGGGGTGGCCCAGAGAGGGGTTGCTATTTTCTTCTCAAGGGATCTTGCCTGGGAAATTCTACAGGTCCATAGAGACATTAAGGGCAGGTGGATCTGGGTGACTGCCAAATTGCAAAATAAAATTATAAATTTTGTCAACTATTATGGCCCCATCCACGACGATATTACCGGTCTGTCAGAAATTTATGAATCTTTGAGGGGCGTTCCAGGACAGATAATTTTAGGAGGAGATTTTAATTTTATCCAAGACCTGTCAAGAGATACTTCTAACAAGAAAAAGAAACAGCTAAAACCCAAAACAAAATGTTTTTTTGAAGCACTCTTACGTGAATATCAATTAAGAGATCCGTGGCGTTATAGAAATCCTGAAATTGAATCTTTCACATGCTATTCCAACCGGTTCCGCACTGCATCCAGAATAAATTTTTTTTTAATATCTAGATCTTTTTTGATCTTAAGAGCTGTAATTGGATGCAATCCATTTTCAGACCACGCTAGAATTGAATTAGAATTAGAATTGGGAGGAGTGGATGAGACGTGCCCCAGGTGGCAGCTGGACCGCACCCTCTTACAGAACCAGGACTGGGTTTCACAATTCAGAGATTGGATTATACAATACTTTGTAATAAATGACAATACAGCTGAACCCTTTTCTGTTTGGGGCGGATTCAAAGCTTCAGCACGCGCCCAGATTATTGCATATACTAGCGCTAAGGCAAATGAAAGAAAGTTAAAAATAGCTATGCTTCAAGCAGATGTAGAGAGGGAATATGCATTGCAGCTTCAACATCATTCAAGCAAGCTAGAGCAGGCTAAAACTCTTCTTCGGGATTATTTTGTCGTGGAAGAGATTAACAGCTCGAAAGCCTTTCAACAAAAGGTCTATGAAGACAGCCAGTTGGTCGGGAAACTATTAGCTAACTCTACCAGAAAAAAGCAGGAGTCCTCACTGATAGTGAAAATTTGCGATCCCCAGAGTGGGCTGGAGGAGGAGGATAGAGACAAGATCTCAAAAATCTTCCTGGATCATTTTGAGAAAATCTACTCTACGGAATACCAGGTAGAGGATATAATGATTCAGGACTATTTTGCAGATATACAAATCCCCAAAATCTCCGAAAGTCGGATTAATCAAATTAGTCTGGAAATAAATATCACTGAAATTCAAAACTGCATAAAGGCAACCTCAGGGGGAAAAGCTTCCGGTCAGGACGGATTTCCAATAGAATTTTATAAGTTTTTTTTTGGAGAATTAGCAACTCCCTTAAAAAAGTTATATAATTATATTAGGCTAGGCGGGTACGTCCCTGCCGAGTTTAAGGAATCTACAATTATATGCTTTCTTAAAAAAGATAAAAATGAGTATGATGTTAATTCATACAGACCGATTAGTCTACTAAATTCGGATTACAAAATCCTTATGAAGATATGGGCTGAGAGATTTGTCTTTGCTGCTCAGGAGGTCATTCATCAGGACCAGTCTGGGTTTATTGCAGGTCGCTATATGTCAGCAAACACCGAGTTCCTAATACAAGCATTAGATTACTTTAATATTAATTTGACCCCAGCCTGTATATTGATGATGGACGCGGAAAAAGCGTTTGACTTAGTGAATTGGGCTGCATTATTCTACTCTCTCGGTCAATTTGGTTTTCCAGCCTCAATTATTAAGATGCTTTAAAACATCTATAAGGGAGCATCGGCCCAAGTAATAATCAATTTGAAACAGGCTGGTAAGATCAAGGTAAACAGGGGCACAAGGCAGGGCTGCCCGTTGTCCCCGTTGCTTTTTACTTTTTTTATCGAACCTTTAGTGATTAGGATTAGGGACAACGTGGCTATTTAGCCCCCTTTAGCTGGCATGTCCAAATTAAAGTTGTTTGCTGACGATATTATTTTATATCTATCGCCCATAAAAGAAAATATTGAAAATTTGATGAGAGAGTTCAATAATTATGAAAAGATAGGGGGGTATAAAGTAAATCCCAAAAAAACAGAGGTTCTTGCACTAAATACTGATCCTCTTTTTCTCCCTGATGATCTACAGGCCCAAGCTGTAAGAGATGATCCAATTAGATATCTGGGCATATATGTCACCACCGAATATGATATGCTCTATTCTATGAATTACATCAGGACGAAGAACAAAATTCAGAGCCTTTTAGATCACTGGCTTCTTCTCCCACTATCAATTATAGGTAGGGTCTCTTTGATCAAGATGTCGGTGTTGCCTTTACTTATTTTTTTGTTCAGTAAAGTGCCCATTAAAATTAATTTAACATTTTTTAAAGAACTCGAAACAATGCTGAGAGGCTTTATATGGGGAAAGAAAACTTCAAGAGTTAAACTTCCAGTATTACAACTTCCAGCTGAACAAGGAGGCTTAGCTCTACCCCATTTAAGGACCTACTATGAAGCTGCATTTCTTGATATATTGGCAGGGTTATTGAGGAATAATCAAACAAGAGATAATTTTTTTCTTACAAGAATGCTACAAGAGGTAGACTCTCAAATTCCAGTTTTTTTAAAAATCGCAAGGCTCCCAAAGAGGTCTAGATACAAAACTTTAAGAGAATATGCCTCAAGAATGTCGCTCCTTTTCAGAAAACATGGCACTAATAGCTCTCATTATCTAAGCTTGACAGAATGTATGCAAATAGGCCTCCCTCTAAGCCTGAATCGTATTAGATCTTGGGAACTTTGTGGCTTTAGAGAGCTAAGACATTTTGTAATCCAAAACAGGGTAATTAGTTGGCAGGAGGTAACCGCTAGAATAAATGGTTCATTACATCCGACTTTTTTTGAATATATGCAGATTGCTGATTTTATCAGAAAAGAGATAAGTGACCTGTTTAATCCCCCTAATAGCATATTAACAGCCGTGTATGATAGAATGAGTGTAGGTATCGGTTACTGGTATAAGATGCTTCATTGTTCAAATCAAAATGTTTTAGTAGACAGTCATCTTGAGAAAATAAATCTAGCTACACAATGTAACTTTTCCATAAAGGATTGGGAGGTCATTTGTGAGTTGGGGAATAGATCATTGCGAGCTGCCAACTATAAAAGGATGTGCTTTCTGTCTCGCTGGTTAGCATATTATACACCGGAGGCTTTGGAAAGGATGTTTCCCGGAACTGAGAATAAATGCTTCAGATGTATGGCTAGTAGCCAGGGAGGATGGCATCATATTTTTTTTTCTTGCCACCAGTTAGAAACTTTCTGGAAGGGAATATTTGCTGATATCGAACAGGCTATTGGGAAATCTATTTTACCATCAGCAGAGGTAGCCTTGTTCGGTATATCCAAAGATAGGAGTAGGTTTAATAAAGCAGAAGAGGTATTTATATTTATTTCCTGCGCAGTTGCTTGCTCATTAATTCTTCAAAACTGGAAGTCCTGCGAGATTCCGTTACACTTAAAATGGTTCATTAAAATGAGGAGAATATGTTATTTTGAAAGGGCTTATGCGGGTAGAGTGGGAGCTGTTGGGAGATTTGAAAGGAACTGGAAATATTTTGAGGCTCTAGAAGCAATAAAGGGAGGTTGATTCGTGAAGAGAATTGTGAGGGGATGTTTCCTCATTTACAGCCTATTATCTGATTTCCAGGACATTTACATGTACTAGCACCTTTTTCCATATCGGATTGCACTTTGCACTTTTAAAGATAGTACTCTTTTGTATTTTTGGTACTTTTGCATTTGCACTTTATTGCAGCTTTGTACGTTTTTGCTGATGCACTTTATAAAATTGCATATTTTGCACTTAATGTCCTGGGGGGGGGGGGGGGGAATGTTTAACTCTGCAATAGGCTGACTTTTTCTATCACGATGAACCCTCCTTCTATCTCCGCATATTGCTTCTAACTTTTTAACTTTTTTTATCTCTTGCTTGCTATTTGAGAAATGTATTCGAAATTTAGTTGAAATGTGTGATTTTTGAATTCTAAAATTTGCCATGTTTTGTACCTTTGGCTCACCTTTTGCTCTATTCAATAAAAAAAAAAAAAAAAAAAAAAAGGTCCAAAATGTGTCCAGAACAAGCACCTTCACCCCCAAAAGCAGGCCTTCAAACACTAGCAGACCCCTATCGTTTACAACACAGTACTCTGATCAAAGCAGCACAATTTTCAACATCATAAGAAAGCATTGGCATCTAATTGCGGATATACCGAGCCTCCAAGACTCAGTTACAGGGACACCCAAAATATGCTTTAGGAGAGGAAGAAATCTTCGGAATATCCTCTGCCCCAGCTATGTGGAGTCCACAAAGCAGACCAATTGGCTTACCACTCCCACTAAAGGTTTCTTCACATGCAGTGATTGCAACATGTGCGCACTGGGCAAAAACAGAACTAAAGAATTCAGTTACAACACCAACAAGACTTACACAATAGATCATTTGATCAACTGCAACACAAAATATGTTGTTTATATTTTGGGGTGCGATTGCAACAAGATCTATGTTGGTAGCACCAAGAGAGCTTTAAAAACCCGCATCCAAGAACATGTCCGTGCAAGACGGAATGGGGACATGGGATATCCCTTGACCTTCCATATGAAGGAACACCATAAAGATACAGACAACTTATGGTTCCTGGGCATCGATCACCAACCTACACACCCAAGGGGAGGCAATAGGGAACTGGCGTTAAGGCAACGGGAGGCGGGCTGGATATGCAGACTACGTTGTACTGAACTCGGTCATAACACCGAAGATGAGTTACATTATTTCCTGGAGTAAACCCTCTGAAACTGTTCACTCCTTGCCTTGTAATGCCCTGTCCCACCACGCAGACCACTCAAGATTAGGAAACACACTGAGGATCAGAATCATGTCTAGCATAAACTCATCTTCATACTTCTGGCAATAAAATAGTGGTTTGCACAAATGTTAACTGGGAATTTGCATTTATCTCTTTCTCTCACTGAATTCTTTGTGTATTTTGTTGTGTAAAGATGTAATTACTTAAAACACTGTGTTACATTTGGAGCCTCCACGCACAGTCTGCATAAGCCGATGGGGTCTTGAATACAATGGCACCTCTTTGATTTCTTCTTAATTTTTTTGACTGCTAAACAGTGGCTTGCTTGTATATAATCCATGTCTCTGTATATATTCTTGTCCTTCTATGAAACAATTGAGTGATTGTGGAATAAACTGCACCCTTTGTATAACATCTGGAACCCTTTAACAGATGTTGCACATGCCCAGGAGGTATTGAACTCCTTGACCCCGGTTGACCCAACTCCTTACACCCGTTCAATGTAACAATGCTCCCCGGTTATTAATCAGAAGATCTCTATTTGACATTTTAGCCCCATGGCATAACACCCCAATTCTCTTTCCTCGCCCCCGACAAAAATGGCCGCCACCCTTACAATACGTCCTCCATATACTGAACCACGTTTGATGTGGTGCGTCTTCCGCGAATATGTACATGTGTTCCGTAGAGTCTTTTGGTAGTTTTCGCGTTCTTCGTCTGACATATACCGCCGGACCTTTTGAAAACGTAAACGACATTCTTTTAATATTTATTTCTAATACTTCCTTCGATTTTGTTCGTTAAACGCCTAAAGGAAATATTAATTTTGACTAATTAGATCATTCAGTAAGACACTGGGGGCAGTGGGTTTGGCATTCATTCACTCCAAATCAAGCCTAAATGGTACGAATTGGACAATGGGTATACGCACCCCCTTGGACACTTTAAGATGGCTGCCAGGATTGCGCATAGGCAGACTACTAGCCACAATCAGAAGCCTCCGTCGCCATAATCGCCGATATCTGCGTTTATTGCTAAACAGGTTTCTGAGCCTTTACTGCACCAAATGAAGGACCGGACTTACATACGACAGATACCAATAATTACCCCAGTCACCGTTCGCTCTTCGGATTTGTCATATCAAAGCGATTATTTTAGAAATACTCGTATCCCTTAATTAGTCACGGTGGACGATATGGATAACGTAAATAGAAGAGCTCTTTGGGCATCGGGTTGGAAGAAATAGAGGGTTCAGTGCGCCCATTAGACATTCCAAGATGGCCACCGGCTTTACTCAAATCGGCATCGCGTCTTGCCCTTGTCAGTTCGAACATCGCTCTTTCGCGCCGGCGGGAATTTTTGACAGGTGTAGACCATTAACCCAATTCATTATAGCTATATAAAGAGCCGCAAGGGCTCACTACACTTGAACACGACGTCGCTTCGGGAGTGCTACCAGGTCGAGGGCTGTGGATGGGTGCCGGCCGTTTTATCAGGAACGGTGAGTACAATTGACTGCTAGTAGCCAGTGGATCCCTGTTATTTCCAGAATTACTACTGGTCCACAGATTAGGTCAGGGGAATGGCATAACTGCCTGATTGGAATAACTGCGCTTTTTAGATATTGGCAGTAACTACCCAGAACATTATCTTATTTAAAACACTCTGTACTATCAATAGCCTACCAAGCACTGAAGTTTTTGTTTGTGGTTCCTGTAACATAGACTCCAAACCTAGGGCAGTGTAAATTGGGACCATGTTGACACGGGTCATACCTTTCCATAGAAACTTATACAGACTTCTGTTCTCTCATTCTTATTGGAGTTAGACTTGCCTTTTAAATAGAATTCCATTCACCTTTCATTAACAGGCCTACTGGGACACAGTGCCCACTCCCTCTTCCATTGGACTAACAGGACCTTCAGTCCAACACCAGTTCCATTTTGACTCAGGTAATTACCATATGACAGTAATCTATTCTTTTCAAGTGATCCTTGACCATTGGCTCCATAATGTCTGCAATACAGTATCGTTACCATTTCAAGATGGATTAAAAGCTGGCTCTTTGCACTTATTATCTTTTAGCATACGGACTGAGCAAAAATTTTTATGAGCAAGGTGACATGAATCTCGATACCACCCAAGAATGCCTATGACATTTCTTCCAAAACGCTAACAAACGCATAGTAAGTAGTTGTTTCTCATTTTGAACTAGACTGGCAATAGGGAACCATATTTTCCCCTCCGGGCTGACGGTTATTAGGATCATCAAAACTTCGCCATCCTGTTGTTTTTTAAACACATTAACATAGGACGGTAGTGCTTAATAGATTTCCTTTTTCCCCTATGTATCACAGTCAAGAACTCCTCTTTATAAAACCGACCTCTGAAAGTACATCTATAGAACAGGATTACATCAGCCGGGAAGGTGACCCCAGGAACCCCGCTGCCTCACATGTTCTTCCCCATATGCGACATTCAACTGACTTAAAGGTAAATGGGTATTAGACTTATGGTTTGTCTTGTCAGGCCCTATTAGGAGTATATACCTTACTGGGTCACGTACTATTTAAGACGTTTTCTGTGTCAGCTTAACCCACAACACCAATTTGTCTTCATGGATTCACTTCTTCTTGATAATGGGCTGCCCGCTCTGAGTTCCCCTGTATTCCTCCGAACTTAGACTAATTTCCGTTTACCTAATCACCGCTCACTTATTGTTATGGTCAGATATATGGGTCCTTTGCCATGTGTACACTTCCGCTTCCTCGTTGGAAACTGCAAGATGTATGTGGAATCTCCAATTATGTATATTTGTATTGTATCTTTGTATATTGGAACTGTAAACACTGAACATAGTCTCAGGCCACCCTACACTTTCCTGTTAAAGATTGACATTGTGCTATAGCCCCAATATGAAATGCATAGCTAGGCTCCACGTCTATGATGGCAATGTTTTTAATATGTTTTGGTAATGTTAATGTTTTTTAATTGTAAGTCGAGTCCTGTACACAAAGATTGATTGTATGTTTATATGTTTTTTACCGACAGCCCTGAAGAAGTCCCAGTTTGGGACGAAACGCGTCGGCTGTGTGTGTTTTATTGCCTTTTGAAAATAAAGATTCAAAGAAGAACTCCAACATCTGGGAGGAATATCTCTTTATTTCTGCTCAAACGTCGTAGCACTTACTGTTTTATGTTTTGTGGTGCACCTTTGCTGCTGTTTGTTTCGCAGCGGACGCGCCGCCGGCGCGCCAAAGGAAATCTCGTCTGCGCCTGTCCGCGCCAAGACCAGGCCTAGGGCCAGAATCCCTGGGTCAGGGACTATTGGAACAAATAAACTATGTTACACAGAACTCATGTAATATATTCAAGGGGGAAGATCTATTACAATCAGACTATGCACAATGTTTGGGGTGCAAATAAAGCTACAAAAACACTTAATCATACTACAGAATTATTTATATACTGATGTTAGCAACCCAATGCTCAGGCCTAGTGATCCACAGCTAGCTCTCATTAAAGCTAGGTCCCTTATAAAGCATAGTTATGAAATAGCTGATTTCATCATTGATAATAAGATAGATGTTTTGTTTATTACTGAAACCTGGGGCAATGACACCTCGGATCCCGATTTCAACATTGCTGTCCCAGATGGCTTTAAAGTGTTTAGGCATGATAGGCATTTGGGTAGAGGGGGTGACCTTGCACTGATTTATAAAATTGAATTGAGTGCCTATCGCTCAATAGTCACCTCCAACAACTGCAAGCCATTTTACTATAAAATTTCGTTCCAGGGTCAAGACTCTTTTAATGGTCTTTTAATTTACCGTCCCCCTGATTCAAGAAACAACTTTTTGGCAAATTTAAGCCCACTCCTAGAATGTAGCCTCCAACACAAATGTTTTACGTTTCTGTGTGACTGAAACTTTCACCTGGAAATGCTGGAGGACAAAGACACGAAGGAGCTCTTGGAGTTGATGTCTGAGTTGGGTCTCAATCAACTTATGCAAGAACCTACACATGTAGCAGGACACACAATAGATGGTCTTTTCTCCAATAACCCTGCTCTTCACAATATCTATACCCTTTCTCTAACATGGTCTGACCATCATGCTTGCCAGAGAGACTTTGCTGCTGTGAGGACTTGCTAGCGCCTTTTCTAATCCCTAATTGCCGTTGCTGCAGGAGCAGCCTTCCTGAGCCATACCAGCTGGAGACCCTGTGAGAGGAGACGCGAGGCCGCAGCGGAGGCGAGAGGCGCGGCCCGGGGACTGCGAGGGACAGCGTCAGTAACATCAGCTGTTCCCTCTTCCCGCGTGAGCCGCGCCCCCTCCCAGTGCCCCGCCCCCTACAGGCTGTTTAAAAGCTCTCGCGGCCCCCGCTCCACGGGTGCCGCTTGCCAGAGAGACTTTGCTGCTGTGAGGACTTGCTAGCGCCTTTTCTAATCCCTAATTGCCGTTGCTGCAGGAGCAGCCTTCCTGAGCCATACCAGCTGGAGACCCTGTGAGAGGAGACGCGAGGCCGCAGCGGAGGCGAGAGGCGCGGCCCGGGGACTGCGAGGGACAGCGTCAGTAACATCAGCTGTTCCCTCTTCCCGCGTGAGCCGCGCCCCCTCCCAGTGCCCCGCCCCTTCCCCACACCTCACTTACTTAAACAGGGCCTACCACGCGCATCGCGGGACGCGCGCGGGCGAAGCACGGGCCAAGGGCGGGCCCGTTGTTGCCCGTTAGTGCCCGATAGAGACCGGACCGGGCCATCCCTCTTTCATAGACGACCCAGCAACAAACAAGCATGCCGCCAAAAACTAGAAGTGCCTCCAAACCCAAATCCAAACATGCACAGGAGGTAGCACAAGTAACTGGCCCTATCGACCTTTTTATATCACGGGTCAACGAAACAATAAATCAAAGCATAGCTTTAATGGAAAAGAGAGTCTCAATGGATCTTATGACCGCAAACGCCAAGCGCTCATCACTTGGTGCTATAGCGAACGCTGCATCCCCAATTAATCTGACCTCCCAAAACAGTTCACTTCCAGTGCCTCTCCCAATCACAGATCTTAACACCGTCCCTTCAGTAGTCGACCTGTCAGTCACGCACTCTGAGTCGGATCCCTCAATAACATCAGAAGACTTGGAAGCAACCCCAGACCTAGCTGGATGTCAAACCCACGGAGATACCCAAACAACCGACAACCCGCCCCAGCATGGCGAGAGGAAAAGGGCAACATCGGAGACTCGACTATCACTCAGTGAAAAAACACAAAGCTCACCTATGACCCATCCAAACTCCCCATGCTCCAATAGCATACTGCACATTCCTGACTCCACTCTTCCACATAAGGCAATCTCCAATAATAACACATCTGAGCAATGTAAGACCTTCAGAATTACATCACAAGTGCTCACCACTACTAAAGATTTACTCTACCAATACCTAAAGCCTATCCAGTTGAGCATCAGAAATCTCGAAGCTCAACTGACAATAATATCGGCCACTCTTCTAGATACAAATACTAGGATAGACGTAAAGGGCCAGCGAAACACCTCACACCCACCAAAAAAGCAAAACCAAAAACACATACAGAAAACAGTCAATCCTTCAAACGCAACATTCGCAGCACAGAAGAATCCAAATCCACCGTCTACCACACCCAAACCAATAGCAAATACGCCTCATCCCCAGCAGGAGAAACCACTACAACAAAAAGCACAGCAGGCAACTACCAAAGGCAAGATCACGACACACACCCCATGTTCAGCACAAAACCCAGATTCCAGTAGAATCCCCACAGAGAAACCCGATTCCCAGCCCACGAATCCACTACCTCCCCAAAAAACATCCAAGAACACATCGGAAACCACCCCGAAAAAACTCCCCACAGTTAGACGCCCAGCCCATTTGCCCCCTGAAGCTACTCCCTACACAATAGTTTTAACAGGAGTACCCGAGTTAGCAGAAGACACCCCAGAAACTGCATGGTCACTCAAAAATAAGGCCATGCAGTGGCTCAGCATAAATAGACCTCTCGAATCACACCTATCAGGAGGGATTACGTCAGCACGTAGGGTAGCCTGGATAGGCAAAACCAAGAAAACAATACGCGGTGACTGCATCATTGTAACATGCAGAGATCCCGCAACGGTAGACTACATCTGTGCCTGGCCACAACTCGAGAAAAAAGGGGGAATAGACGCCCGCCACCTTTCTCTTTTTTACCCCCCAGTGAAACAACATCACAACCTACCACCCTGGGAATGGCACCATCATCCCAAAGACCCACGAAACCAGGACCCATGGCGTCAAACACCATGGAGTCGGAGGGACTACCCACGTGAGTACCTAGACAGGGGGGGCCTAGAGAAAGGTACGTTGATGGCCAAGTTCCATATTGGCAGGATAGACCCTACCCAGCACATGAAGGTTGGCAGGGCTTCCCGACCCAAAATCGATACGAGTGCCTTGATATGGTCGATTGACCATCTACGGTCGATCTTAGCCAACACACAGTTGCCGTCCTATATCACCCAGTCTCTGATAAACACCCGACAGCCCCATCAAAACTGCCTGACACACCAGGGACACCAACGATCCAACTAAACAACCCTTCGACCCACACCTCCCCCAAAAAACCGGACATGAGCGAAAGATCATCCACTGACCAAGTTTTAGCCGCTGAAATCCCTACCAACCACAAAACAGTACCCGCCACCTCGACAGACAACGAGGCCATGAATATAGGCATAGCTTTCTGTAACGTCGCAGGTCTAACCGGAAAAATAACATGCCCTCAATGGCTGGAAATAGCAGGAAGCCACCAAATCTTGTGCCTACAAGAGACCTGGCGTACATCCCCCCTCCATCTAGCGGGATATAAGACATTTTTTACCATAGCAACGCCTAGCACAATGGGAAGACCAAAAGGTGGACTCATGATCTATTTCTCCAACACCATAGCAGTCACTGTAAAATAGAGGAATATATATATACTCATAAATTACTATAATAACGCAGGTACTCTGGACTGTCGTACAAATCTAGACGAAATGGTGGCCACACTACAAAGCGCGAACCTAAGCGCGACAATAAAATACATCTGGGGAGGCGACTTCAATCACCCATTATGCCCAAACCACAAAATCGGAATTTGTGGCCTACAATCTGAATCCGGAAATCCCATCCCTCACTTCGCACACACTGAAAGCGGAAATAAGCTAAATGAAATCCTATTCACTTTGGACCTAGACTTTGTAAATGAACTAGTGGACCCGGCCCAGGAATTTCTACCCACCTTCCATGGGCGAGGCTGTACGTCCACCATTGATTTTATCTTAGCCTCTAATACGTGTAAAAGATCGCTAAAAAACTACAAAGTAGGGTCCAGTCCGATCAGTGATCACTATCCCCTCAGCGTGGAGCTCACAATGGAGAAAGCGGGCCCCTCCGCAACTAAAACCAGTTCTCTTGACCAACAATCAATAACAATAAAGAAGAAGAACGGGTACGCCATCAAATGGGCGAGAGTCGACCCTGAAGTGACCTCGCAAAGGATACTTGAAAAAGCGCACCCCTGGTTAAGGGACTGTTTGTCCGCAGAGGCCTCCCCCGAACTAATCATCACCTCTTTCCATAGCATTCAAGGGGCAATAAGAGACGAGTTACTCAAACACACGGCAAACAAACCTAAACCCCAAACTAAAAGATGGTTTAACTCAGACTGCAGAAAGGCCCTCACGTCCTTAAAAGAAGCCCTCCGGCAGAAACCAAGAGATGCCCAATTAATTTCACTCCGGAGGAAAACATATAACGAAGCTAGGAAAAACCGAAGGCGGCAGATAAAGAGAGACCTTTGGTGCCAACTACACGAAAGCGCACTAAAAAAGGACAGCATCACATTTTGGCAGACCATCAGATCACCTTTTTTAGATAACAACACTGATCCATACCACCTCGACGTAGCAGTAACCGAGAACGACTGGGTTCACCACTTTACAAAAATCTTTGGCTCGCCATCTGACACACCTCAAATAGAACGCGAGGACGAAGCAGAGAAAAATTTTCTTCCCATTGATCTACGCTTCACTGTCACTGAGGTCAGAAAGGCAATCAAAGCGTCAAAAACTGGCAAGGCTCCCGGCCCAGACGGGGTACCTATGGACTTGTTTTTACACAATAGTGACTATTGGTCGCTAATAATAACCCGGGTAATGACTGCAGTCGCTGAAATCGGTCTCCTTCCATCATGGTCATCATCCACCCTCTTGCCAATATTCAAGAAAGGGGACCGCAACGATCCCGCGTGCTACCGGCCGATCTCCCTTCTGGATTCCACGGGCAAAATTGCAGGCCGACTACTCCTGGACCGATTACAATCTTGGGCCCAGGTAAATAACATCTTCACAGACCTGCAATATGGCTTCCAGAAGGGGCTCGGAACGGTGGAGCAGGCCCTAAACCTGACCCTCCTGGCCGGAAAATACGCTCACGCAAAAGAAGGAAAAATCTACCTGGTCTACGTAGACCTGAGCGCGGCTTTTGACTGCGTTCAGCATGCAAAGCTGTGGGAAATTATGTCCAATCTTGGAGTAGACCCACCGATACTGGCTTTCCTTAGGGGTCTATATACCAACGCAGAAGGCCGAGTGCGTTATGGCATCGGCGGCGAACTGTCACGTCCCTTTAAAATCACACGAGGAGTAAGGCAAGGGTGTGTACTGGCTCCCTTCTTATTCAATCTATACACCAACGGGATCGAAAAAGCTATGTTGGCAGGGAGCCAGGACCTCCCACAGATAGCACGCCGCCCTATACCCATCCTTCTCTACGCCGACGACTCGGTCATCCTGGCCCGAACAGCTAATCAACTCCAACGACAGTTGAACAAATATGTGTCGTTTATGGACTCTCTGGGTCTAAAAGTAAATACAAAGAAAACATTTACAATGATCATAGGACCCAAACACGGAACTTCAAAATCCATGCACATAAATAATACCAAGCTGGAAAAAACAACAGTATACCCCTATTTGGGTATACTCGTGGACGATTCAATGACCTGGCGTAAAGCCATTGAAGCCAGAAACCTCAACTTCCGTCGAGCAACATCAGCACTTTGTGCCTTTTCCAGGAAACTCGGCAAACCAGCTCCTTCCGAACTGCTAACGCTATACTATGCAAAGTGCCACAGCGTGGCTAGTTACGGAGCAGGCATCTGGGGATATGGAAGCATTAACCAACTACAGGTAACGGAGAACGCCTTTATTAAGTACGTTCTGGCCCTTCCCCACAGCTCTCCGATTCTAGCATCACATCGAGAGCTAGGGATGGAATTTGTGACAGACACCATACGCTGCCAGCCTCTCATTCTATGGCATCGCATATGGTGCAACCCAGAAAGCCATATAACACGCTCCCTCATCGCCGATTGCCTTAGCCTAGCTCACTGGAGGAAAATTCCCTGGCTCAACTACATTTTTAAATTTTTTCAAGATCTAGATCGGGAGCAATATTTTCTTGATCCACCTTCAATAGAAGACATTTCAAAGAAACAGCTTAAAGAACTATGTATGGGCCACTTAAGAGAACTCCGCAATCAGGCTGAGATTGTAAAAACACAAAACGGAAAGATCTGCCTATTGCAACCAGAGAAACTGATACAGCCCTACCTGACGTTCTTTCTTTCAAACTACGAAAAGTTTCTATTGACAAGACTCCGGTTCAATCTTTTCTTCCGCTTGGTTTCATTTCCGGAACAGAACAACTGGTCTCGGAATCTGTGTTGTTGTCCGTGTGACGGGGCCTCCAAGCAATTAACGGTCCATGTCACACTGTTCTGCAAATATTACAGCGTAGCCAGAAAAAAATGGATTTTTCCCCTTCTTCGTTCAAGCGGTCTCAGAAGCACATATCCAGCGCTTGTTTATCTCCAGTCACCGGTAAACCCGCACGAAGCCAAAATGATATCGACCTTTTTAAAAAAAGTAATGAAAACCCGTCAGAGCATTGTTTTATAAACTATAACATGTGAATTTCTGTACAAAACCGATGATTTTTATAAATTGTACTTTTTATGATTATGCAAATTTTATAATCGAATAAAAGTTTATGAAATACGAAATACGAATAAATCTCTTCTATGTTATTATAGGAGTAAGGCTCCTACTAGGACCACTGGTAGATCTTGGAACTGCATTGATCCTCAGGTTCTGGTAGATCTCTTGGCCCAAACTCAGTCGGATCTGGAGCTAAATGCTGAATCTTCAGCCATAAAGTATACTTCATGGCTGAATTCCGATTGCCTTACTCTCTCTCCTATTGTGACCACCAATAAAAATAGGAAAACGCCTTCAGCCCCCTGGTTTTCTGAAGCCTTAAGATTAGATAAACAGGCTTGCAGAAGACAAGAAAGAGCATGGAGATGACACTATGAAGCTCCAGAAAAAGCCAAATACAAAGCCTTACTCAAAGACTTTTAAAAAAAAAGTTATCGGTGAAAAGAAAGAGCCAATACTATACCTCTCTTATTGAAAAAGCAGGTCACTCAAGTAAGGAACTTTTTCAAACAGTTAAACATTTGACATCCAGTACAAATGAAGACTCTACCAATCACAGCCAAGAATACTGTAATACTCTTGCTCATACTTTTCGATCCAAGGTGGACCACATTTTTAATCAATTTGCCTCCTCAAAATCATGTGAGAAGATAGGGCAGCAAGACGCAGCCAAACTTTTTCTCCTGAACTTTACCCCTACCTCAGGAGCCCAAATAGTTACTTCTATCTCCATGGCCAAATTACAATCACCAGAAGACCCCTGCCCCCCTAGAATTTTAAAAAGTATTGGTCATTTTATGGGACCCTATTTGTCCAAACTGTTTAATCAAATGCTGGCACAAGGGTCCTTCCCTTCTGTCTGGAAACAGACATGTATTCTCCTTTTATTGAAAAAAACTAACCTCAATGCAATTGATCCTACCAATTTTCGACCCATTGCTAAAATTCCTCTTCCGGCAAAGATAATAGAGAAAATTATAAATAAAGAACTCTCTACTTTCATTACTAACACTAAGTTCCTGTACCATAGTTAGTTTGGTTTTAGGACCAATCATAGCACGGAAACAGCTCTGATTAAAACCACCGAAGAAATTTGATTGTCTCTTGATAGCGGTGTCTCAGCAGTTCTTATACTGCTAGACCTACCCACTGCATTTGACATGGTAGACCACAATCTTCTGGTGCAGTGTCTAAAAACTATAGGAATTGGAGGAGTTGCTCTTTCTCTTCTTACTTCTTTTCTGATGATAGAACTCAATCTGTTCAGTTGGGCAACTTCAAATCAGCACCATTTACACTGCCTTGTGGGGTCCCGCAGGGCTCTTCATTGAGCCCCACGCTTTTTAACATTTATGTAGCGGAACTGGCCCCTCATATCAGAAGTTTTGATCTGGTTCCTACCTCCTATGCCCATGATCCCAATTGGTTATCTCGACAGTGGACAAGGATATCAACTTTTCTACCAAGCTCCATGACTGTATGACTAAACTTAGTTCATGGATAAGTGATCACTGCCTGAAATTAAACTCCATCAAGACTGAAGTGATAATGTTTGGGAATCTTTTTCCTCCCTGGTCCCCAGACTGGTGGCCGGAAATCCTCGGCCCCCTCCTACACCTGTGACCAAAGCCAAAAACCTGGGAGTTATTATTGACGATAAGTTTAGTCTCACATCTCAAGTATCTAAAGTGGTGTCCTCAGCTTATTTCATGCTAAAAATCATAAGGAAAAGTTGTCCTTTTATTCCTCTTAAATCAAGAAAGGCGGTGGTGACTTTGCTGGTTCTACCCAAAATAGACTATAGTAATGGCCTTTATATCAATATACAAGCTACTCTACTTAAAAAACTACAAACAGTACAGCACGCTGCTGCAAGACTTGTACTGGACATCCCTAAATATCAGTCGGTCAGAATAGGGATTCAAGATCTCCATTGGCTGCCAGTTGCCCAAAGGGTAAAATGTAAGCCTTGTGAATAGCTCACAAAGCTCTCCACAATGAAGGTCCCACATTTTTATGGGATTTCTTTAAATGGTAGACCCCAAAAATCTCCTTGAGATCTTCTAAGACACATCTGATGCCTATGGCCAGAATAAGAAAGGTGAACTGGGGAGGTAGGAGTTTCATCTATAACACCTCAAAGGAATGGAACTCTCTCCCACGATACTTGAGGGAAATTCCTATGCTCCTGGAATTTCGAAAGCAAATGAATACATGGCTCTTTTAGCACTATTTTGGTCGGAAGCATAGTAAGGAGTACCGGAAGCGCCATGACACCTACGAGTATTCACACACTATATAAATTAATCATAACATAACATAACATAACATAACATAACATAACATAACATAACATAACATAACATAACATAACATAACATAACATAACATAACAGCAGCATACCCTGTTAATATGTTTATATATTTAGGCCTCATGGTCAAGTCAACATAACCAGCAGTGTTATAATTCTATACCTTTATAATTTTATAAATCTATCAGGTCAAAACCACATTGCGATTCTGAACTATGACTGCGTATTTACACTTTTTCCAGTAGCATCATGTGACGGGACACACATCTGAGTAACCTCACAAGCCCCGCGCAAGCTCGATGAGGGCTGGTCTGTCTTTTATGTTTTCAGTTTTCTGCCACAGACGCTAATCGCGCCCAATTCAACTCACCGGCACCTGAGCCAGAGCGGCACCGGATGATATTTAAAGCCTACCCCGTCCGAGGACTCAGTAACGACGGAGATCAGAAGCAACCAAGTAGGTCATAATGAGGGCTGGAACTGTGACAAAGTAAGTGGGGATTAATGGGGATCACAAACCTCAACACCATAGGTGGTCTTCTGGCCGAGATCAGAAACAATACTACCATTACACTGAACGTGTATTTTTGTACTAACCTGAACGCACCAGCCAGACTCCGTTGCCGGATACTCATGAGGTTCACCTTGTCAATCACAAGAGTAAGAGCCCTACACTCATGGGCATCACTTAGTAATTTTGATTGTGCCAACAGATTCAGCTGTTGATTTTACCAAATATTAGCGCATAACTCGATAATTACCCAGTACCATCACCTTGATAACGCACCTGTCAATATTTTCCGAATACATCACAGACACCACAGCAATTTTTAGCATGAAACGAAAGCAAGCATAATTGCAACTAAATGTCAAAACTGTGTGTTTGTCTGTCTTGTCCTACATGTCATTTTTCTTCTCACAGGTTGATCTCGGAAGGGCATTAACCCTCTACCTATAATGCACCTTAGTGAGTGCAGCACATATTTGGTCATCCTAATTTTATTTTTTGGCCACTCACTTTATGCACATTACGTCCTGAAGAAAGCCAGATCGGTTTCAAGGCCTGGCAGAAACATGTTGACCACAATGGATGCGGGAGACCATTACTAACTCCAGACACATCCGCCTTGTTTTTAATACTGCCAAAGGCTCACTTAATAAATAACCTCTGTGGGTAAAGGGACCAGAGGTCAGTTTTGTAATTCACACTCTCACACAATCACAGCGCACTCATTCCTCAAAAACCCACTCTGCTGTAAACAGGCGTCGTAGCACACACAGGGCACGCTCAGTGACACCCGGTGGGGATCGATGATGAAGCATTCCGCCAACTAGGTTGGTGGGTGAGGGCCTTCATAAGAAAAAGTTTTTCTTTCCCTGACAAACCACACAGTTTTTACCATTAGCTAGTTCTTCTTGATTGCATATACAATAAACTTGTTGCCATGCCTTAACCTTCCTTTTTAATGTAAGTCACCTCTAAGGATTCCCAAAATGCCCATAGGGCAGGGTACCTGATATTTAAAAAGTTGGACATGTATATTTCATGTGTCACACATCCCGGTCCTGAAATAAAACCAAGGTCGTTTTTCACTGTAGCAAGGCTGGCTCTCCTGTAGAGAAACCTTGGGATATAATAAAACAACTTATAATGTTTAATTTAGCTTTGGGAGCAGCTATAAAGATAATTCCAGAACGTGACTAGAGGAGTCAGACATGGGTGTTTGTTGGCACCCAAGCTCTTTACACTGTACATTAACTGCCTTGTAAAACACCTGGACCAGTGTGAAAACGACAGACCTAGATTAGCAAACATGAGGATTCCTGCCATCATGTTTGCTAGTGACACCTTATTGATCTCCAAAACCCTGATGGGGCTCCAGAAGTTACTGGATCAGTTTTATTCCTTCTACAAACAGAGGTGATTGGAGATCAATGAGAGTAAAGCCAAGTACATGGACCTGAATCCTGGGCTCTTGACTAGGACACATCTCACTCTATCCCGGGTTTCACTAGACCATTTGTGTATTTAGGTCTCACGCTCACTGAACATCTGGCGTGGAATGCTCACATTACACAGCAATGATTAAAAAGTGAATAAGTAGTGGGAGGTATTTTAAAGATCACAGTTCACGTATCGCCCTATCCTACCAGCAAATCAAAATTCATAACCTCAAAGCCTTGGGGTGGCTGACTTTGTTGATAAGCTGTGGGGGCATCTGGGCACAGCCTGACTGGAAATGGTGGAAAATAACTCTATGCGACAGCTGATCGATTTACCTTGAAGCACTCCTTTATTCCCACTCAGACTGAACCTTAGGGTTAGAAACATCTCCGATAGACAGGCATTGCGCCCTGTATTTTACTGGAGGAGGATATGGATTACCCTGGAGCTATCTGCTTATCGACATGGGTTAGGGAAAATTGTGCCCCAAGTAGGCTTCAGCAGAATTCCATGGCTAAAGCATGTAAAGTGTATACTCACCAACATTGGCCTTGATGATCTATGGAATGCCCTGGTACCGGCTGGGGCTCTTTCAAAATCAATTAATAAAATTGCATACTGGCAACAAAGAGATGATCGCGTACATAGTCAGTCGAGCCATAGTTCTCTTACTAATGCTTTCCTCACCGTCAAGGACTCCTTTAAGCAGGAGGATTTCCTGGAGGAAAGAGAACCCCCTCTAGCCAGGTGTCTCTACTTGCAGTTCCTGTATGGAACTCTACCTCTCCGGGCCTTTACTGCCAAGTGGGTGCGTACACTGCTGGATAATGAGCTACAATGCATGGCCTTAGGGGAAAAACAGAAACCTTTGAGCACACAATTTTTTTTGCCCAACCTATGTGTCCCAAAGGAGGTGTTGGACAATCCCACTTTGTCAGAATCTGTGAGTTAGGGAACAGAAGGAGCGCTTCAGACCATGGTTCTAGACCCTGTAGTTCACCCCTGGACTGCCCTCACCTCTAGCCTCAGTTTTTCTTTTTTTAAACCAGGATTTTTTAACCAGGTTGCTTATTTGTCACTGGGTTTGTTTTTAAGGGTTATCCTTTTATGACTGCCCCCGCAGCCACTACCGCTCCTGCGGTCTCTTTCCTGCTCCCATTCCTGCCTCCCTGCTGCCCTCCCCTCCCCTACCCTAACCTCTACCTAATGGAGGCTGCTGCGTGCTGATATTGAGCTAATCCCTCCTGGGTTCCTGCTCTGCCAGGGTGCAGTTCCGTGAATCACTTGGGCAGTGCTCTGACCCTTTGCCAGCTGCAGCCAGCCTCAGATTACGGTTCTATGCTCCGTGGTTATCCCCTGGACTGCTCTAGCCTAAGTTTTTTCGTTTCATAAACCAGGCTTTTAAAAAAGGTTACCTACTTGTCACTGGGTTTATTTTTAAGGGTTATCCTTATTTGACTGCCCCCGCTGCCCCTCCCACTCCCGTCTTCTCGTTCCTACTCCCTTTCCCACATCCCTGCTGCCCTGCTCTCCCCTACCTCTACTTAATGGAGTCCACTGCATTGCCGCCTAATGAACGCGTGCAGCATCCATTGGCAAGCCCATATGCGCAAGTCTGTGACCGACCATCCACTGCTATGACTCAGCTGCCCTCTTTGCACTCAACCCTAGAAGGAACAACTACTGCCAGCTGTCCACGTCAAACACCACCCACAGCCAGTTCTCCTGCCGCCACTGCCAATAGACCTTCACCACCGTCCCACTGCTAACACCGCCGACGCCCTGAGGTCCATCCTCCTCAATGTGCTCTCCCTTCACAGACACGCTGCAGAGATCTGAAACCTCCTTTACAACCTCTCACCAGACGTCGCCTTCTTTTCAGAAACCTGGACCAACAGCTCCTCCGCCCCAAAATTGCCATCCCGGATGAAGAGGAAGGACCGTCCCAACCACCCAGGAGGCGGAGTCTCCAGCGCACACAAAAGCTCCCACCACCTCTCCATATTGAGCGACGCCTTCTCTGACACTGAAGACCTGCACTTCCAGGTCCAGACCAGCCCTAGAACCACACTTCGCAGCACCTCACCTACAGACCCCAAGACCAGTGCCCCATTCACCACAACCATCACGTCCTCATCACACCCCACGCCATTGCCTCCATGGACTACACACTTATTGGAGACCTTACCTTCAACCTGGACAATCACAGCAACCTCAACTCCACCACCTTCCTGGACAACCTTGCCAACATCGGACTGAAACAGATTGTCACCACGCCTACCCACAAGGCAGACAACACCCTTGACCCCATCTTCGCAAGAGAAAGCAACATCCACTTCAGCCACATCATGCAACCACCATGGACGGACCACCACTGCGTACACTTCCTTGTCGACAAACTCAAGCTGACCAAACCTGCTCTGTGCCCTCCGCGAAGGAACTGGAGCAAAGTCACTGAGGATCAGCTCAACTCCACCCTAAACCGCAACACCCTCACCACCGCGACCAATGCCAATGTCGCTGCCAGGGAACTGCACAACTGGATTCTTAACTGCGCAGACAACCTTCCACCCCTACTCAACTTTGACAGACAGCACCCCAGGAAAGCCTCCTGGTTCACCACCGACCTCCAAGAAACCAGAAGCACCTGCAGACGTCTCGATAAGAACTGGAGAAACAGCAAAATGCCTGAAGACCACATCACCTACAATAACGCCATGACGGAATGCCACCATTGCATCAGATGTTCAAAGAAGGGGATTGGCCCAGCAAAGTTGGGGAAGGAAGGTAGGGCCGATTATTGCTAAACAAAAAGAATGTACCTTCACAACCACTTAGTTTGAAGAATTATTTAGAACAGAAATAAACGCAAATCAATACGTTATTCCTAGCCTTTGACTTTGGCTAATTAGTTTTTAATTATTCAACACTTTTATAAAAAGAAGAACATGTAATCAACTCAACAGAGAATACATTTTAGTGATGTCCTACTAGCAATACACATAACAACTGAAGAAGTCACAAATCGATTGTACACATTGAAAAAAAATTTTAAACAAAAATCACAAATCTTATCAACAACAACAACAACTATGACATATAGTAGTCTAATCATCTACCTGGTGAAAACAGTTGGAATGTAATTGAAATCATACTTGCATATTTACACAATTCAAAACAAATGCAACTGTACAAAATACAATTCCAAATTGATGCAAAGATTCCTAGCGTTCAAGATTCAAGCTATACTTAATATAGTAGCCGACGCGTTTCAAGTCTCGGTTTTAAGAATTGCCGGACTCTCATCAGGGCTGGATGAGTCTTTTGGAGGTAAGCCAACTGTTTATGAAAAAACAAAGAAACTGATTGGAACTACTCTTCCCAGACAGTCTATAACACAAAGCAATCATTTAAACTTGAAAAAATGTTCCATACCTGGTCAATGACCAGCGGAAAATTATGCGTCTTCTATTAACCGTTTATGCAGTGCTCGCCTGAAATTGACAAGGTGACAGAGGCTAAGTCGAGTTTAAGCCATTTTAGTAGCCCAACAAAAGATTAGTAGAAAGGCGGAGTTTACCTAGTATAGGCTCACAAATGGCATGCCGCCTCCAATCTTCAGTGCATTAAGGGACAACGTGGCCGGTTTTTACACATCAACTCTAATGGAAAAAATTAAAACAAAGTCTAGCGTTAAACATTTCGTACGTCTGATGAAAGACGCGTGAAGCGCTCAACAGGCCAGCAGTTACGTGAGTGATTGATGAATTCATGTAGAAATGTCACGAGTTAGGGGAGTGCGGGGCAGCGCCGATATTTAGTTTCTAAAAAGGGGAAAGGAAACCGAGTTGAAAGAAAAACTCAACTACCGAGTCAGGACTAATCAGCGTGTCCATTATTTAAAAAAAAGCGGCGGGGCGCGCTTACCTTCAAGATGTGGTTGAATCTCTAAAAGGAGTGTCTCCTACACAATCAAAGAGGGGACCGACCTCCATGCTGCCATCTTCATTACTAGTTGGCAATTACGGACTGAAGTCACGTGACGTGGGCGGTACTAGGCCACCTGATCATGAAGATGCATTCTGGGATATGTGGTCCATAAGTCCTGGGAGCATGATTGATTATCACTAAATTTCATCGCTGGTCGCCAAGTAATTGACCCATGCTAGAAATACATAGTGATCGAAGAAAAGGGGAGCAATCAGCCGATTATACCCTATTAAGCTCACTCATGCAGTTCAGTCCTTTGTTTATACTATCGAACTTCATAATTAAATACGCCTCCTTGCGCAGTAAAGCACTGTCCACGCACACAGATCCATGTTTTGAGTCAATCGTTGCCAGAACAGTCCACTTGAACTGATTCTCATTGTGATTTAGGCTCAGGAAGTGTTCAACCATTGGTGCTGATTGAACCTTTTTCCTGATTCTTGAACGGTGTTGGGTTATTCTGATGTTGATTTGTTGGCTCGTTTTGCCGATGTACACCCTGTCACATGGGCAAAGCACTGCATAAACCACATTTTTCGTTTTACAATTAGTAAAGTTTGTGTGTTTCCACGAAATTCCATTGTGATCAAAGACCTCCCCCTCCAGTGTTGTAGGGCAAGCAACACAATTCCCACATCGGTGATGACCCACGATGGGTGGCAAGTTCCATTGTGTTGTCAAAGTGCTTCTAGGTTTCGGGATGTAGCTGTCAGCACGTATCAGTTGCTGACCAATACTGAGGTTTTTCTTCATAGCGAAGATGGGCTTGGGCATGGGGCAATTAATGTTCTCCAATAAATGCCAATTCTTAAGGACAATTTGTCGAAACTTGTTAGTGTGAGGACCGAAAGTGGTCACACAGACAAGTTTGTTAAGGTCTGACTTACTCTTTTTCTCTAACAGAGACTCTCTTGGTGTGAATCTTGCTCTTTTTGTCGAGTGTTTTAGCAACTTTTTGGGATATCCCCTCCCTTCCATTTCTTTACAGAACAATTCGGCATGTTTATCGAAGTCCCCAATCTCAGTGCAGTTCCTCCTAATTCTTAGCAGTTGGCCATAGGGTAAGTTTTGTTTTAGGCACTGAGGGTGCGAGCTATTGAAATGCAAAATAGTGTTTCTGTCCGTCTCCTTTTTGTACAGTGATGTGACAAGTTGTTCCTCTTGGCATCTGACATCTAAGAATGTCATTTCATGATTACTTGATTGTAATGAGAACTTGATGTCAGTGTGACGTGAATTGACCCAGTTGTGAAATAGGTCCAACTCGGTCTGGCTCCCCTGCCACAGGAGCCAGACGTCGTCTATGTACCTCAACCACTGTAGTATCTTATCAGAAAAGGGATTATTATTAAAAATGAATTTCTCCTCGTATTGGGCCATATAAAGTACAGCCATTTCCGGCGCATAAGGACAGCCCATGGCTGTCCCTTTGACCTGTACAAAAAACTCATTTTCAAACTTGAAATAATTCATGCGGAGGGAAATTTCCACCAGAGAGAGTATGAATGATGTAGGCACCCTATGGGGTCTTTCCCTGGAGTCAAGATATACCTCAATCACCTCAAGTGCCTCGTCTTGAGGGATTTGGGTATATAATGACGTGACGTCCATTGTTGCCATTAGCTGTGTCTCAGTGTTAAACTGTGTGCCCTCAACCTTCGTGATAAAGTCAGTTGTGTCCCTGAGATATGATGTAACATGACAGAGAAACGGTTTCAGAAAGTAATCAATGTATTTAGATATTGGCTCCAGTGCTGAATCGCAGCCTGAAACTATGGGCCTTCCAGGGGGGTCAGCACTATTTTTATGTATTTTTGGCAAAAAATACAACACCGGTGTCCTCGGATGTTTTTTGTTTAAAAATTCAAATTCTTTGGGGCCAAGAAAGCCTTGTTCAAGAGCTTCTTTAGTCAATTTGTCAATTCTCCCTAAGATCTCATGCACAGGATCTTCCTTAACTGGTCGATACCATTCCAAATTTTTAACATGCATCAGAACCATCAAACAGACATTCATCTTCACCAACACCAGCAGCTCCAAGGAATTCTTCAGCATCATACAGGAAGTCACCAAGCACCCCAGTGAAACCATGGACATCACCCCTTCCCAGGACCTCTCTGACAAGGTCAGATCTTACTTCCATCTGAATATGAAGAGCCTCTACGACAACTTCAATGATGGGACACTTGACTCCCCAACCACTTCCTCCACCCACAATGCCAGCCAGCCCACCATCTCCTCCTTGACCCTGATCACAATTGAAGAGACTGCCTCAACTATGAAAGCACCTACTCTAGGGCCCCACAAACCCCTGCCCACTGCACATCCACCACAGAGCCAACACTGCGCCAGAATTATGACGCACCACCAATGCCACCTTCAAATCTGGCACCTTCCCCAACGACTGGAAACACGCAGAAGTCAGACCCTGCTCAAGAAGCCCTCAGCAGATTCCTGTAATGTGTATGCTTCAATTAGTGAGTGTGACTCCATTTTGCATTTCGTAACCCTCATTAGACTAGTTAGACTGTGCCCGAGTTAGGCCTCACCGTTTATATTGCTTGCCTCAACAGAACACTGTATTTCAATATTATATTCTCCCTTGTGCAAGGCTGTTTTCCTGACTTGCTAATGAATAGGCTATTCTGCCCTAGCATGCCTATCTGAATGTGTAGTTTCTGCTCCCATGTCAGGAGATGCTGAGACCCAGTACTGTGGCCTTAAGGCCGTGATTTCATGTACCCATCTGGCAGGTGTTAGCTCATCCTACTGTGCCTCTTTGTTCATGTGGTTTTCCATGGTGGGCGTGGTTGGAGGCTTCACAAGAGGAATGATTATCCACTGTAGGCTGTTGGGGAGTCAGCCCCTCAGCAGACATCTTAGGGTGCTGGTCATGATGGACTCCCCTGCAGAGTATTGCTAATAAACAAACTATTTGTATTCTCTACTGTCTGACCGACTCTTCATTCTTGGGAAGGCTTAGCACATGGTTGTAAGTAACCTGCGTGGCCCTTAAGGGCCCTGTCCTTCAGTTGGCACCCGGAAGGTGATTTGCAGGGACGGGGTGCGTCTGGTCGGTCGGAGCGGGGTACCCCACAACAACCTAGCTTAGTTCTTTCAGATGCCCCGCCCGGCTGATCGGGCTTCTCCTTCCCTGGTGGTCACCGGCTGGGGTCCTGAGAAGGCGAAACCTTGGAGTTGACTATTTGACCCGAAGAGTCGGCAGCGGAGAATAATTTGACTCGACCTGAGTGCACCAGGTGAGTGGTTCGATTCTTGGAAAAAAGGCACCATTCTTGAACGACATGAGTCTGCAGGCTATGTCCTGGTACGGTCTTTTTACTGCCGCAGTGCAGTTTCTAGATCGCCTTGCTTGAACAGCACAGGCCAAAGGGCTGTGTCTTGTTCAGTTTTGGTTTTAACTCTCTGGGTTTGCGGACCCTTTGTGAAAGATACGGAGTGTTTGCGAACAGTCTGCCAGAGCAACTGGTAATTTGGGTTCTTTTTCTCGCAAAAGGTCTGTGGCTAGAGCCTGTCTTCTTGAACTTTGTACAGTCTCCGGACTGCAGTGAGTGGTTTGTGGACCATTTGTTTTGATTCTTGTACAAGTGTTCTCTAGTTTATTTTCTTTTACTATTTTTGTTGGTATTGTATTTGTCCGTTCGGGACAGCGTATGTGTCTTATATTAAGATGCCTTGTTTAAGTAAGTCCAGATGTTTTGTATGTCGCTGTTGTTCTACTGATGCTCAATTGGAAGTCAGCCTGTGCCTCCATTGGGTTCTCCAAATTTTGGCATATACATCAAACACGGGATTGGCCCTATTATGCTGAGCACGTTGTGGCATAAATATACGAGGGACAATGCTGAGTTACAGTGGCCACTTACTGGCTCGTTTGATGAACAGAAATGGAATTTCTTGCAGGATAAATTGTTTGCTAAAAAGAACAGGCAGTCAACGTCTGATTCTTTGAGGGTGTGGCAGAAAGAGGCAAAGCAGTGCAGTATGAGAGCAGATAGAGAGGCCCAAAAGAGAAAGATGTAAACTGTAACACAGAAAGCTGTGGCCTATGAGAGGGAAAGGTAGAGAAAGGTATAGAATGTGCAGATATAACGTTTTGATTACAAAAAGATAAATGTTATGGAACTAGAGAGGAAGGTGATAATTTTGTTGAAGAGCTATTGGATTCTCGTTCTCCTCCTCCTTATGCCCCTGAATGGATATACCCGACAGTCCCAACGTCCCATTCTTCGGCCCCTAGTGCCGTCCTCCCTAGTTTTTTTGATTCTGACACTACTGCTTCAGCCCCGGCCCCACTCACTTCTTCCCCACACATGCCAGCCACAGGAGCGGTTTGCGTTCACTCTCCTGTCTTGTCTACTAGTTCCATTTCGACTGCTACACCCCATTCACTCCTAACACTCTGTCTCCCTACATGATGGTGTCTCTGCATCCGCTCTTTCAAGCATGGATGTGACCCCCCAAAATACTGTCAAATGCTGGGATGCCTTTGCGTGGGATGCATGAAGCGAATTGGGCAGCTGGGCGACATTGCATGGAGAAAATGTTGTTGCGTTCTGCTGTGGGTGATGAAGAAAAGTGAATGGTGGCAAATAGGGCAGCTCAGTGGGCTCGAAACCCAATATATAGTGTGGAAGATGTGTGGAGTGTGATGAAAGATTATGAGCCCTTTGTACAGCAACATGCTCTTAAGCACATGTCGGTCATGCTTATAGGACTGTGGGAACAGGTGTTGCACCGCAGATCAACTATGACATAATGGACAGGGTATATGCTACAGGTATGGCACCTAATGAGTTTTTTGCCAACGTATCAACACTTATGGGGTTCCGTGGCATTCTGCTCCAAAAGGTTCCGACAATAGGGGCACAGCAGCCTATGCGGGAGGTCATCCCATTTATCATCCTGAAATTCCAGAGTTGCGTGACTCCACGGACACAGTAATTAGACCATGAATTGATGCTCAGTTCCAGGAGCAGTGGATTTATACTCCTTGGAAGAGGAGTGAGGTCCTATTCCTAAAGAGTCAGCTGCCAGACCCCCGGGAAAATCCCACAGCATATTATAAGGTACTGATGGAGGCGGCCTCCTCTACAGTAATGATGTTAGCTGATATTGAATTTTTCTTTGGTCTGCTGGTACCAGTGGACATATGGGGGCTGGTACATATGCAGACTCAAGCTTTGGAGTTGGATGGCACATAGGATGAAATAAAGGTATGGGATAAGGAGCATAAGCCTAGCGATAAGCCGCAAGCAGAGCTCCTAGCATTTGCCGGGGTGTATTATCACTTACATGGACTCCCTCATCCCACCAAAAAGTGTGGATTGGGATAAGTTGACTGTGTGTCACCAGAAAACGGATGAAAGTGTGTTGGATTTATTTGCTAGTTTTGAAGGGGTGTTTCTAGATTTTAGTGGTCAGGACCTGTCACAGGAGGGTGGTGTCTGTTTGTTTGTTAACAGATTTGTCACTAATTTGATTCCCGAGATTGCAACCAGGTTGCAGGCTTCAGAAAGTACTTGGACGACATCATCCCCATCCATGATTTTGAGTATGGCACAGTACTAGGAGCATAGAGAGAACGAGGACAAAAAGAAGAGGTAGAAAAAGTCAAAAGACTTGAAGATGAGAGTGTTGATGCAGCAGGTTGCTATGGGAAGAGGCGGAGGTTCGGGTTTGGCCCATAGGTTGCCCAGGTCCAATTGGGGTGGTGCTTCAAGTGCATCTCTTGGGTTTAACCAATGTGCGTATTGTAAGAAGGAGGGACATTGGCAGTATGAGTGTCCGGAGTTGTTGCAAAAAAAAGAGGCCACTGGAGGTCGAGGGTTTAGAGGACGTGGAAGAGGAGGAGGAGGATGAGGGCAGACACAGTCAGAGGATACATCATACAATATAGAGTGGGAACTATTTTGATGACTACCCCGAGCCGGCAGTACTACCACGATGACTATGACATGGATGTGGAGACTGGGTTGTGTCACAGCTAGAACAGCCACACCCGTTTGGGTGCCTATAGATCAACGTGGACCCTTCGTCACTGCGTCACATTTACAGGGCATCAAAGAGAAATTTCTAAATGACACAGGGGCTATGAATAGCTCTGTTTCCCGTTAACTGGTCCCGGGGCAGCACTGTCTGGCCAAAATAATGTTTTGGTGGGTTTCTTATGTGCTGGTTGTTAGCCCAATTTCCAAACCACTTGCCTTGACTATTGGTCCCTTCACGGTTGACTCACCATTTTTATTGACGTTCAATAGTTGGGAGAATTTGTTGGGATTAGATTTATTAAAAAGATTACATGCAACAATATTTTGTTCTGCTGACGGTGTATACATTACTATTAGACCATACGTGGCTCGTACACAACAATGCTTTCCCCTACAGAGTTCAAAGATGTGCAGCACACATTGTGGGCTACAGGGGACATGGATGTGGGGTTGCTTCAGATCCCACCAGTCTCTATTCAGATAAAGGACAATGGTGAATTGCCACGCATTCCCCAGTACAAGATCTCACAGGCAGGAGAAATAGCCTTGTTACAAATAATTCAGGATTTGATAAAGTCCGGTGTGGTTGAAGAGACAGGTCGAATGTGTGTAACAGCCCTATTCTTCATATTCTTAAAAAGGCACCTTTGGACTCTTTTGATGCCAACCCTGACATTTACCACTTTGTGATAGACCTCAAAGAGGTCAATAAAATAGTGGTTCCTCAGTAGCCTGTGGTCCCAGGCATTACCATGATCCTGACAATAATACCCCCATCCGCCAAATTATTTTCTGTGATTGACTCAAAGAATGCTTTCTTCAGCATGCCGATACACACAGATAGCCGATATATTTTCGGTTTTGCAATTGCCGGTCGGAGCTTTAGATTCTGCCATGCTACACAAGACTATACTGAAAGTGCTAGTATTTATAGCCAAGCTTTAAAGGCTCAATTGGACTCCTTGGAGCTTCCCTCTGGTAATGTGCTGTTGCAGTACATTGATGACCTCCTTGTAGCTTCGGACACTGAGGATGGTTGCAAAGAAGCCACAATTAAATTATTGTTGCATTTGGCTCATCATGGACACAAGGTGTCACTTTCAAATTTCAATATTGTCAACAGGAAGTCACCTACTTAGGTCACCTATTGTCGAAGGAGGGTCGCAGACTAACACCTGAATGCATGGCTGCTATTACTAATATGCCTGTTCTTAAGCCCAACACGAGGTACACGCGTTCATTTGGATAACTTCGTATTGTCAGCATTGGATCCTGGAGTTCTGGACCGAACCAAGGTCCAGAGGTGTCAGGGACAACACCCGAAGACCCCTGAGTTCTACCTGTCTCGGTGCACAAATAAACAGAAACACGGGCTTCTCGATGGTGGCGTCAGAGACCAAAGGTTTATTACTCCAGGGATACAGAAGTCACAGAAACTACACATGGGCAGATTCTAGGAGCCTGTTCAATTTGCACTAAGTTGGTTGCTCCTTAAATACAGATTTTTTAGCTGCAGGCAACATTCTTCACGTGCTAGTACATTGATTTAAGCTTTGTATCCTAAACAATAAATATTTGGTGTCAAACAGGAATTGTCAACAACTTTCTGATGTTCAAACATTACGAATGAGAGGTTCCCACTGTTCGATCATAATCCCATGTCATCTTTTCATTCAAGAGCCGGACCGCCTCATCGTAAATTTCGTTACCTTCCCCTAATAAAGGCCCAGAAGGAAAGGAGCAGAGCCATGTGCGGAAGATAGTAAAACAGGATAAGAGATGTTTGTGGGTCGTAAATGGGCAAGGCTACCAACTTCGGCCGCCTAATCATGATCGGCCAACGTGCACAAGAACCAGTATAGCAGGACTAGCCTCGGGCAGAGGAGCAGCTTCTGCCGAGTCATGCGGTTACAGCGTTTCTGACTTAAGGTGTACGTGTCATCGATAAGGTGAATCGCCGGCTAAAGCCTACGTGTCCTTTGAGTGTAATGAATTTACCAGAGGTCACTGTATGTCCATTGACTATGTGAGGGCAAGAAAACAAGATGGATGCCATAATCTAAAATGGATGCCATCCGTGTACCGGAAATGTGCTCATAACAGGAGTGCTCTTGCTCGTAGCATAGCGAAAACACCAGGGTATACTATATGGATCATTTACGGTTCACTGGTACCGAAATTATGGGTTTACGACGATGTCGAAAACACGGGTTTGAATCGTCATGGAACCTCGGACCCTCCTTTTGCCCTAACATAGGCAATTCCTCACTCTATGTCAGAGTCAATCTCGATGTTCATTAGGTCAGTGATATGTTGCTGTAGCATTATTCTATCTCGTACCTTGTCTCCCAACACAGGCGGTTTCCTTAAGCAAGTTGCAGCACAAAGGCTACACAAGGCAGGGCCACACTGAATAACAAGACAGCACGAGAATAGGAACACTAGGATAATACCAATGACCATTAGAACCTTCCATCCCCACGCTGATAATAGAGTCCCAAGCCATTCCATTAATGACCAGTTTCCCCTGTCTACATGAATAGAGTCGGAAATCTTGTGTAGCTTTGAGATCGCTTCATACACTGTCGGAGCATTATTGGGAATATAAACACAGCAACTCGATTGGATCATTCTGCATACCCCACCTCGATCTGCAAGTATTACATCAAGAACCATACGGTTCTATAATGTCATGAGACGATCCGCCTGAAGCTCAGCTGTTAAGTTACTAAGGGCACCAGCAGTTTCTGTAATAATAGATTCAACTACCCGTGTTAGCTGACGTAGATTTCTACTATTGGCCATAGGCCCCCAGAACGGAAGGAAACCTTTGAAGAAGTCTCCGGCTTCCTGACCAGCGGTGTCTTCCTTGCTGAAAACACCTCTTACTACTCTGGTTTTGTGGTAATTTGAGGCAGCTGTGTATGTCGGAGGCAACAATCGAGCGATATAGCATGAACCTGAAAAGTCAGCAGGCAACCATGTATATGCTCTGTCTCGACAGATAAAGTAGGTACCCTTAGCAGTGAGGAAGGCAGGGGAAGAGTTCGATGGATACACGTAAGTTTCAACACAATCACTCTTTCCCAAACGAGCTCTTGGATTTCTCCCATTACCTTGCAAGCAGAATTGACCTCGGTGGGGTACGACCCAAACTGGAGTGGGGCTCTTACGTTTGCTTTCACCCAAACTAATGCTATACTCCGTAGCATTCCAACTCAAATAAACTCGAAGCTCATTTTTAGGGATGAATGGAGAATTATTGACGTCTTTAATCATGTCAGTTATTCCCTTTAACAAGGCTTTGTTAGCGGAGTTATATTTAGTGGAACGTGGAGGACGCGGGGGATAGGTTTCGAGGGCATAGACAAATACAGTCTGGAAGGCCCGACATGATCCATTATAGCTAAAAGGCAAGACCAGGTAGGGAATGCCTTTATCCATAGTGTGTGGTATCAAACCGCACACCCAACAGTCTGTTGTGTTAACTACCAGTTGGTGTTGGTGCAAGAGTTGTACAAAAGTGTTATTTATAAATTCTGAGCGTCGAGCTTGCTCATGTTCAGAAAACGAATGAAAGGAATGAGGAGAATCAATAGTAGGAGAAACAAGAACAGGAGGAGGTACTGTAGTCGTGATCGGTGCAAAAATTAAATGCATACCAAAGACAATTCCACCCATCAATGTTATTAAAATGATCAAAAACGTAATTGCACATTGCATCAGAAAACATTTGTTATGTAGAATTTTGTATAGTCTATTTCTGCGAACATAAATTACATTCTCTCGGTGCAGCTCAGGAAGCTCCATCTTCTACAAGCGCTCGCGACCACTGGTGATATGTACGTAGTTGAAAATGCCTCTATCAGCCCTGGGAGTATCCAGAACTAACAGAAAGACCGACCTTATGTCTGGCCCCCGCAGATTCAACTAGGCACAAAGCCACGACCCTACGGCGACCCAGACGGCAAGGTATTAGAAACAATAGAAATATACAGGGAAATACAAAATATTCAGCAAACTTCCTGGCTGGAGGCAATGTAATGGATCAAAATATGAAAAATAGGCAGTTTCCTGCTTTATTTGTCCTTAGTATGAGAGCGCAGATTGTATCTCAATCTTCCTGGCGTTGTTTAATCCGGGAATAGTCTGTTTTCATCAGGGGCAACAATGTTCGAAGTCGCAGATGACAAATGTTTGTTCGATGCAGTGTTCTGGTCAGTGATCAAAGAATCAGCTTCAAGGGGAAAACCAGAGTTCGGTGAATCAGTAGTTAGTTCTGCATCACTGAAGGGAACGTATTTTGGGACAGGTTCTGTATCAGAAACACCAATTTCCTTGTCTAACCCAGTTGTCATAAGGGAGTGGTAGGGGTACACGCTTAGTGTGAGAAGCGTGGACCCAATTCTTTCTGCCAGCCACACGTACAGCAGTCCTCACTTGGAAGGGACCCACGAACTTTGGTTCGAGAATCCTGGTCCTACCAAAATTTTTTATAACAATAAAATCTCCGGGTTTCAGCTGGTGACCTGGACTTTCCGGAGGCTTTGGCAATGCATCGAAAACCTGTTGGTGAATGAGACTCAATTTAGCAGTCAAGTCAAAAAGATAATCGATTAACATTGGATATTCTAACTGTTTGAATTCTCGAGGTCTCGGCACTCCCCAGACATTTGCAGGACGACCGAACACAATTTCATAAGGGCTAAGCCCTACTCGAGAGTGCACAGTCGCTCTGGTGGATAACAAGGCCAGCGGTAGTGCATCTGGCCAGGACAAACCCGTGGAAGCTTGAATCTTAGCGAGTTTTAGTTTAAGGGTACCATTGTATCCTTCAACTAAACCTGCTGACTGAGGATGGTTTGCACTGTGAAATCTTTGCTTGATATTCAAGCCGGCACACACACTCTGCATAACTTTCCCTACGAACGCACTTCCGTTATCTGACCATACAATCCGAGGCATACCATATCTTGGGAAATATTCCTTTAGGAGGATTTTAGCAGTGGACAGGGCAGTGTTATCCTTCAGCGGATATGCTTCAATCCATCTTGAAAAAGCACAGACTACCACTAGGACGTATTTGAGGTTATTACATCGGTCCATGTGGATGAAATCCAACTGGATCACTTCAAAGGGGCAAGAAGGAGGAGAAAAATGACCAGCAGGTGTGGGGGTTCCCTTACCAGGATTATGCATCAGGCAAATCATACAGTTTCTCACCACTCTCTCCGCACATTTACTGATTCCATCATTATTCCAGACTGGGGCCAACATTTTACAAATTCCTTTAGAACTAATGTGCGCTGCCCCGTGCGCCATCGTTACTACCGCAAGCACATACGCATCAGGCAGCATCCAATGCTGGTGTTCCGACAAGTCAATCCAGCATCCACTCGAGTCCAATGTACCCGTTTTCTCTTTCCATTCAATCTTTTCCTCTTCAGTCGCTGCTTTCTGAATTTCTTTCACACTTTCCACTGTGTCCTCACACATTCCCGATTCCGCAACCCATCTCGCAGACGTCGCAACATACATTCGACTCATCGTATTCCTAGCTGTCTGTTTAGCTGTTTCATCAGCAAAAGCATTTCCACGACCAACATCATCTGTAACTGCTCGATGAGCACTGCACTTCACAATCGCAACTTCCATTGGTAAGGTTAGAGATTCCAACAAGTCATTGACTAGCTGACCATGCTGGATTTTAGTCCCATGGGACGTAATAAAACCTCTTTCCTTCCACAGTCGACCAAAACTATGCGCTACGCCGAACGTGTACTGGCTATCTGTGAATACATTCACTCTCTTTCCCTCTGCTAAGACACACGCTCTAGTCAATGCAATTAATTCTGCAGCTTGGGCAGAATTCTGACTCACTCTTGCAGTCTCCACAATCGTACTCAAAGTCGTTACTGCGTAGGCAGCTGTCACATCACCATTTTCCAATTTAAAACAAGACCCGTCGACATATAACGTGCCATCCGGATCTGGTAACGGAGTATCCTTAAGATCAATCCGTCCTTTTGTCTCTTCCTCGGTTCTAAAACAACAGTCATGTGGTTCAGAATCACTCAACTCCTGGTTAGTCGGCAACAGTGTTGCTGGATTCAATACATTGCATCTTTTAATCTGAATATGACTCACTAGCAGTGTCAGCTCGTAGCCTGATAATCTAGCACTGATGAGGTGCTGAGTCTTCGTTCGGTTCATAAGTGTATCCACGGCATGTGGAACCATGACCACCAGCATGTTGTTCATGACCAAACCAGCAGATTGTCGAATGGACACTGCAGCTGCTGCTGTAGCTCTTAAGCAACTTGGCAACGCTCTGGCTACCGGGTCTAATGTTGATGAAAAATACGCACAAGGACGTTGTTTATCACCAAATCGTTGCGTCAGAACACTCAATGCACAACCTTCTCTCTCGTGAACATAGAGTGTAAATGGTTTACTGTAGTCAGGTGTACCCAACACCGGAGCTGAACACAGTGCATTTCGTAACTCAGAGAAACTCTGCTGACATTCATCAGACCATGGCACCGGACTCGGAACACCTTTTCCAGTCAGGGCCACCAATGGTTTTGCTAAAAGAGAAAAATTTGGGATCCATTGCCTGCAGTATGAAGTAATTCCTAAAAACGCGCGCACTTCTCTCTGTTTGCTAGGAACATTCATCTGCGTAATTGCATTTATTCTCTCTGGGGTCAACCTTCTTCCCTCCTTTGACAAGAGATGACCTAAGTAGGTCACTTCTTGGCAACAGTATTGTAGTTTGGAAGGTGACACCTTGTGATGTAAGTCTGACAAGTGATACAGTAAGGAAATTGTAGCTGTTTTGCAAGTTTCCTTGTCATCAGCAGCCACTAGAAGGTCATCCACGTATTGCCCCAAAGCAGAACCAGAAGGAAGTACAAAAGAATCTAATTGACTTTTTAGTGCCTGACTGTAAATGGATGGGCTTTCACAATAACCTTGTGGAGCACGTTTAAACCTGAAACTCTGACCTCCTAGAGAGAAGCCGAAAATATCTCTGCTTTCCTCGGCTATTGGAATGCGGAAAAAGGCATTTTTCAAGTCGATCACTGAAAACCATGTAGCTGTGGCAGGAATCAGCGTCAACAATGCCGTAATGTCTGGAACCACAGGAAACTGTGGAACTACGATTTTGTTAACCTCTCTAAGATCAATTACAAATCTGTACACTGGAGGTTTTGAAGGATCAGTGCGTTTCAAGATCGGCAAGACAGGACTGTTACAGACATTTCCTCTAGTTTCTTCTATTACATCTTTCTCAATCAAATCTTGCACTATCAATAAAAGTGCACGCTCGCCTTCACTAGAAATCCTGTATTGTGGTATTCGTGGGAATTTGACATTTGCTTTCAAAGTTATTACATAAGGAGGAATTTCCAAAAGACCTACATCATTAGGACCAGTCGCCCAAAGATTATCAGGGAGAGAACGCAGCTCCAGTAGGCGCGCATCCATTGACAAGTACATCGGGGAGATGACTCTCTTACCCAACGTAAGCCGTACTCCTGAAGGAGAACAGTACAGTGTCGCATACAGGCGCTTTAACAGGTCTAAACCAAACAGATTTTCATTACAACCGGTCGTCAAAATCAAGGGTGCTTTCAATTGACGAGGCCCAACAGAAATAGACAAAGGACCAGAAACAGGGTTGTAAACAGGGGCGCCTGAAAAACCTACTGAAACGTTTGTTAAGCCGGACAAAGGTGCGCCAGGGAGTTTCGCATGCATGATAGAACTTTTTGCTGCACCAGTATCTAACAGAAACGGTTCGACCACACCTGATGTAGCTACTGCGACATAGGGCCCACTCTGATCTACTGGAACTGATACTACTCCCTCCCTTTGTCCATGGCTGTCCTAGTACTCATTCTGTTGAATTTCTTTGCTGACTTCACAGTAGTCCTCAACATGGTACTGTTGAGATCTACCAGGCTGTGTAGATTGTCCGTTTCGCTGATCGAAATAATTAGAAGGGCGATCATTAGTCTGCAGAGGCATAGTACCTCGTCCTCGACCTCTAGAATTTTGCGTATAACCACCACGACCTCTCTGAGCTGCATCAGCATTATTTTGTGCTAGTACTGGACACTCATTTTTATAATGACCTTCCTTTTTGCAGTAAGCACACTGATTCCATTGGTATTGCGGTCTTGGGGAACTGTAATCAATCCTCTGATATGGCCCTTGCTGCGAATTAGTCTGATTCGAGCGAGGTGGATATGCTTGTTGCAGAAGAACTTTCGTTTTTAAATCTTTAGTTTTCTTTTCTGATTTTTCTTTTTCTTCTTTATCCCTATTTTCATAGTACTGAGCAGTTGCAAGTATTTGCGCAGTCGTAGAGACAGCCCACGCACTTTCAGAATCTTTTAATTTATTACTAAGCTCTGGTAACAGATTGTGCACAAACTTATCAACAAATAATCTCTGTCCTCCCTCCGTGCTCATATCCGGACCACTATGATCTACAAAAGTTTCTTCAAATCTGGTGAAGAAGTCGGATACGTTTTCATCTTTCTTTTGCTTGCATGCGGACAATTTGTCCCAATTTACAGGCAATGCTGGCATCAAAGTTTTCATTAAGCCGATTATTCTACCAGGCAAATTAGCAATCAGAGGTTCGGGTTTAGAACCACCAATTTGTTGACCATCTGCCGCTATTATGGCCTGCCAATCACCACCTAGAGCAACTGGATGATTTTCTTTACGAATTTTAGCCCAAATTGGTTGCGGTACTACATTGCCAAATAGCATGTCAATGTCCGCTAAATTCATTACGCAAGCTTCAACCGTCTGGGTCAGCTCTTTGTAATATCCAGCTGGATTTTTACGCGGATCTGGCAAGGCCTGTTTCACTGCCAACACCTCAGCTCGTTTCCATGGAATGTGTATCCACACTCTCTGGAACTGTGCTGGAGCGGCTGCAATACTCCTCACTGCATCAGCTTGAACGGCTTCGCGCCATATTGGCGGAACTTCCCTCATCGGATATTGACGACCTTGTTTCGTGCCACGTTTCTCTAGGTCCCTTGGTGAACGGAGAGAAGGATCAGCCCTATAACTTAGAATCAGTTCCATCGCTTCTTTTATATCCTGACCTACTATCATACCTGCAGCAAATTTTTGCTGGACGTGAAATATTTCATCCGGAACTGATTCAGAGTCGTCCTCCTCCCAATCCTCACGCAAAAGGGAGCACATTACATCGAACACATAGCGCTGGGTCTGTTCATTCCATTGCATAAATGTGTCTAACACATCTCGTACATCATACCTTCCAACTTTTGAAATCCATCTAAGGGCTGTGGAATCTAATATTCCACGTTCTTCAGTACTAGGGAGCTGACTACGTCTCTGAGTAGATTCAGAGGCAGGGCTCCTAATTAGAGTTTTGTAAAAGGGAGATAGAATATTAGTGACAGATTCAGTGATTCTTCGACGAACAGAAAGCGGAGTCATATAGCTTGCAGAAGATTTGAGTAGAGTAGTAGTTGGAACAGATGAAACAGCAAGAGTAGGGGTAGCGGGCAAAGTAGCTTGTGAAGCAACAGGTATAAGCGGAGCAGGCAGAGGTAAAGGAGCGGGCAACCCTGGAAGAGGGGGTGCCGGAGGAATATTGTTAATTACAGGAAGTACAGGAACTAAGTTCAAGGGAGCAGCAGCAGGTATACCAGGCTGGACAGCAGCCGGTAACAAAACATTTGGCAGAGGTGGAGCTGTAGCACCCTGTGCATACGGTGGAGGTGACCTCAACAAATAAGACAACAGGGGATCCTTTTCAGGGTCCTCTACTGACTTAACAGTACTCGATGGCAAGACAGGATAGCACTTGTCGATCGCCAAATTACGATCTCTATCAGCTATTTCTATCGCTTTCTCAGTTTTGTCAAGTTGCAGCTGCTCAGCAGCCTGTGTTAAGGTCAACTCTTGCTCTTTCTGCTCTTTCTTCAATTTCTTAATCTCTCTTTGTTTAGATTCTTTTCGCCAAAAACGGAAAGAATCAAACATAGCCGGCCGGGCTTTTCTCTTAAACAGCTGTACTTCCAAATTATCAAGAACTTCGGGTTCAAAACTACCATGTAGTGGCCAACTAAGGACACCATCTTCTTTCATGTAGCGAACCCATACCTCATTATAAGATATGGGACCCACACCATGCTTACAGTATAATTCATAAAGAGGAGTTCCAATCGGAGGAACCAGACATGAGTCCTCCAACTGGGAATCCTTGTTGCAACCAAAACATGAAAACAGACAGTTTTTCCGACTTACCATCGTACTAACCGGAACACAGAACAAACACAGACAAAGATGCGCAATCAAACTTAGAACTTAGGCCTACCAAATGAACGAATGTATCGATACCCAAACCAAACCAAAGATTATCGTAACTAGAATAACCAGTGATAATCTACAAAAACCAAGTCAAACCAGAGAACTAAAAGGAATAAATCCTTAACCAAAAACAACTAGCAACCACTTAATACTTAACTGAGGCACTGAAGACGTCACCAAGGAGAAACCCGTCCACGTTTCGCCGTACTAAGGTATGCACCTCGGGTCCAAGACAGGGTGACAGTCAAGGCAGCGGACCTCTTCAGCCGTCCGAACGGGAACCCTCGTGGAAGAGAACGTCGGGCCACTTTTGCGATATACCGGGATCGATGAAGTGGGGCGCCTCCCTCTGGAATCTTCACACGAAGCTTCTCGACTCTTCAGGCCTTTGGACCGGTACCGAATGACGTCACCCCACGTTGGGCGCCAATTGGCGTTCTGGACCGAACCAAGGTCCAGAGGTGTCAGGGACAACACCCGAAGACCCCTGAGTTCTACCTGTCTCGGTGCACAAATAAACAGAAACACGGGCTTCTCGATGGTGGCGTCAGAGACCAAAGGTTTATTACTGCAGGGATACAGAAGTCACAGAAACTACACACGGGCAGATTCTAGGAGCCTGTTCAATTTGCACTAAGTTGGTTGCTCCTTAAATACAGATTTTTTAGCTGCAGGCAACATTCTTCACGTGCTAGTACATTGATTTAAGCTTTGTATCCTAAACAATAAATATTTGGCGTCAAACAGGAATTGTCAACAACTTTCTGATGTTCAAACATTACGAATGAGAGGTTCCCACTGTTCGATCATAATCCCATGTCATCTTTTCATTCAAGAGCCGGACCGCCTCATAGTAAATTTCGTTACCTCCCCCTAATAAAGGCCCAGAAGGAAAGGAGCAGACCCAGGTGCGGAAGATAGTAAAACAGGATAAGAGATGTTTGTGGGTCGTAAATGGGCAAGGCTACCAACTTCGGCCGCCTAATCATGATCGGCCAACGTACACAAGAACCAGTATAGCAGGACTAGCCTCGGGCAGAGGAGCAGCTTCTGCCGAGTCATGCGGTTACAGCGTTTCTGACTTAAGGTGTACGTGTCATCGATAAGGTGAATCGCCGGCTAAAGCCTACGTGTCCTTTGAGTGTAATGAATTTACCAGAGGTCACTGTATGTCCATTGACTATGTGAGGGCAAGAAAACAAGATGGATGCCATAATCTAAAATGGATGCCATCGGTGTACCGGAAATGTGCTCATAACAGGAGTGCTCTTGCTCGTAGCATAGCGAAAACACCAGGGTATACTATATGGATCATTTACGGTTCACTGGTACCGAAATTATGGGTTTACGACGATGTCGAAAACACGGGTTCGAATCGTCACGGAACCTCAATCCCTAACTACTCCCTAATAACAAAACCCCTTCATTACCTGACCACCAAAGATATGCATGAACCCCTGCCTTGGACACTGGCAACCCAGCAAGCTTTTTAACAATTAAAGGTTGCACTTTGCTCTGCTCCTGAGCTTGGTACTCCTGATTACCAGAAGCCTTTTGTGTCTGTGTGCATTAGGTGGATGGTGGTGCGCTTTCTGTTCTAACACAGGGTTTCGCTGGTAAGCAGAGACACTGTGCCTACTTCTCCGCCATGCTCGATAACGTCGTCAGAGCGCTCCCGAGCTGTCTGAGAGCTGTGGCCACAGTGGCAGTTTCTATCAGACAATCGGCAGGGCTCATCCTTGATACTGATGTCACAGTAATGGTACTTCATGCTGTGGAAACGCTGTTGAACAAGATAAAGACACAGCTCCTTACTAGTGCATGTCTTACTGGATTCAAGCTGACTTTGTTTGCTCCGCATATTACTATTAAACGATGTGCAGCTTTGAACCCAGCCACGTTACTACCCTTCCCTTCAAAAGAAAAGGACAATGATGTCCATGATTGTTTATTTCTGACTGACAAAGAAACTAAAGGATGGGTAGACCTGACTGATGTTCTCTTATCTGACCCCCAAAGGGAACTACATGTTGATGGCTTTTTCAAGCTACCAGATGGCACTACCACAGCAGCCTATGCAATCATAACGTTACAGACTGCAGTTGAAGTATCCCGTATCCCATACCAATTGGCCCAAACTGCAGAGTTGGTTGCTCTCCTCAGGGCTTGTGAGCTAAGTGAGGGACTGGTTGTTAATATCTACACCGACAGCAGGTACGCCTTGGGGGTGCCCCGTCATTTTGGGCGCCTCTGGGCAGAGAGAGGGCTCTTAACTTCACAAGGACTGTGAATGCAGAACAGCCCATTGATACACAGATTGCTGTCCACATTGACACTTACTTATAAGTTAACAATAGTAAAATGTAGTGCTCATAAAGCTATCACAGATGATGTTTGGGAGAAGGGATGCGTTTGCCGACCAGACAGCTATGGAGACAGCTCAGTTAAAGATGAAAAATATGTTTGTGGCAGGTCCCACTAGGTGGGTCTCAGACAATGGAATGTTCGAGGACACATTGGAAAATGTCAAGGAAATTCAGGTTGAGGCAACTCTAGATGAATTGGCAATATGGGAGTAGAGAACAAGTCATTTGGACGAGAATGGGTGTTGGACTGACTTGTCTGGAAAACAGTGATGGTTACTGCCTAATTCGTATGTGCTCTCTGTTGTTACTATGGCCCATGGCCCAGCGCATATTAGTGTCAAAGGAATATGTAAGCTGTTGGACCCAGTATGGCAGAATAATAATATTTCTAAGGTAGCCAAACACCTAGTGAACCATTGCATCATTTGCTTGAAGCATAATCCTGGAAACGGTACTCCTAAACCCACTGGTAACATTGCACTGCCTTCCTTCCCTTTTGAGTTTCTCCAGATGGGTTTCATCGAAATGGAACAAGTGAATAACCTGAAGAATGTTCTAGTAGTGATTTGCACATTCAGTACATGGATTGAGGCTTACCCAACTAAAGAGATTACAGCTGTGGGGATGGCAAAGGCACTTTTAAAAGAGATCTTCCCATGCTATGGATTGCCACACGTGATTTGGAGTGACAACTGAAGTCACTTCAATTCAAAAGTCATTGAATTGGTGTGCAACGGCTTGCATATTAAGCAGACGTTTCATGCAGCGAACCACTTTCTGTCAGCAGGCCGTTGGCCTTATTATCTACCAGAGTGACAGTGCACTTTAGAACAGGGTCATCCCTGAACAAAGTGGTCTTTGGACGCCCTGCTAATGTCTGGGGCGTCCCAAGACCCAAGCGCTTTTCCGAGAAAACAGAGTATCCCCTGCTTGTAGACTAATTTTACGAGTTGTCTAAAGATCTCCATTCGCTTAACCAACAGGTACATGCTGTGTTGCAGCCAGTACCAGAGGGGCCCGGGCACTGCATACAGCCCGGAGATTACGTTCTAATTAAAAACCTTCAAATAAAAAACTGTTTGGAGCTGAGGTGGAAAGGACCTGTCATTGTTCTACCCGTCACTCGCAGTGCAGTTAAGGTTGATGGCAGAAAGCACTGGATTCATGCCTCTCATGTGAAGCAAGTTCCCCTCACACTCCCGCTTGACCGCTGGGTCAACTACCGCATCGCGGATCAGGAGTGCGATAGGGTGCCATGCTTTGTTTCCTTCTCTGATGCCAGATTGAGCTAGGCGCAGATGGACGTAGCGAGTGACCCGGTCCTGTTTGAGGTGACCCCCCCGGAGATAAGGGCTGCCTCGGATCACTCTGTTTCGAATACTCCAGAACTGAGTCTCGATGCCCACCTGATTCTGAGTTTCTGCCCCTTTTTGTTAATGAAACAGTGCCTGAAGTGACTTATAGTGAATATAATTTGAGCCCCCTAAAGTAGGTTGGTGTACCAGCCGAGTAGTACAGGAGTTAGGGAAGGACTTGAGCTTAGGGAGCATGTGCTGTGCCTAAGGTGACTGTATTAGACTAGAGTGAATAGCACTGGTGCTGTGCCCAGGACACTGGAAAAGATAGTTGAGGGTACTTGCCAAACAGAAAGGGTGCCCGATTCTGAAATAAAAGGATTTGTTTTTTCAGCAAGGGCTGCGATCGTGCAGCTCCCCTGCGGGAGTGGTTCATAGCACCATTGTTGGTGAAAAATAGGAGCCTACGGCGAGGCTCTAAATGGACGCTGTGTGACATTTGCCCCTCTGGTGCTGTTGTTGCAATAGTGGCTCTAGCCTGTGAATATTTCTTTCCCTTATGACACATATTACCTGCCCTTAATGTTTTTTTCAATATCCCTTTGGTCATCCTTTCCCGGATGAGGAGCAGCCATTTGCGGCTCTGTGTCCCACTTCAGATGGGCCTGTTTGGTATTCTTGGACCACTAAGAGTAGGATAGTGTTTGTTTTAAAAAGTTTGCTTTCCCTGCTGGTTGTATTTGGGGTACTGTTCTTCTTAGAAAAGAAACATCCTGTGCATGGTTGGATAAGTTCTGCGCTAACACCTCCTGAACATATTTTTGGTACCTTACCGCCTCCCAAAGAAGAACACCGTAAGTCCTATAAGGATAATATTTTTATTCAAATGTTGCACCAGAACTTTTGACTGGGTGTGAGTGTTTGATTGGTTCAGATGCTCCGTCCATTACCACCCCCTTTTGTACCGCACAATCTCTTATAGTACACATATTTACGACATTTACTCCCAATGCATACAAAGCAAGCCAATAGGAAAAGTTGGAAAACAAGCTATCAGGTGTTCCCAAATACGGCCCTTTCTCAAACCCCGTGTGTTACCCCTCCCAACAAATTAATCAGTGCTAGTACCGACAATCCAATTTGCAGGTGGCAGGACGTATTTGTGTGGCTCAAAGAATAGTTGTGTAATAAGAGAATACAAGGAGAGAATAGCGAATGCCAGTCGGATAAGATAATATAAGGAAAGAATAGGAGAAGCCAAATAGTCAGTCGAGACAGGGATCAATCAACCCAGACATAGATTACCGAACACGGCCTGACATCGGTTTCGTAAACAAGGGCAGGTGGTTACTTTTTAACCGAAGAGACACGTAGCAGCTGAGAAAGGCAAAAACACTCTGTTCGCCGTGCTGCCTGAGTGAGGGCAACACAAAATGGGGACGAAACACAAAATGGCAGCTAAATACGGGACGAAGTCAGAAACCGAAGAACCTCAGACCCTCCTTTTGCCATTACTCAGGCAAAACACAAAGGACTCAAGTCAATCTGAGTCTATGGCCATAAGGTCATCGAGCTGTTGCTGCAACATCATTTTAATGTTCTCTGTTTTCTGTGACACAGGCCTTGGGACACACATGGTGGCACAAAAACCGCAGATGGCAGGGCCCCACTGTATACAAAGACAACAAGAGAAAATGATGGCCAAAACCATTCCAAGGAACGTTAGTATCTTCCAACCCCAAGTGGACGGTAGTCCCCAAAACCATTCCATCACAGACCAATCTCCTGTGTCCTGATGTATAGACTCGGAAATGATATGCAACTTAGAGATGGCTTGGTATACTGTAGGGGCATTATCTGGAATGTAAATGCAGCAACTAGACCCGATCAATTTACAGACTCCTCCACGATCTGCAAGGACAATGTCTAGAACCATCCGATTCTGCAAAGTCATAAGGCGACGCATGAAGTTTGGCTGTCAGATTACTCAAGGCTCCAGAAGTTACATTTATGGTAGCCTCAACAACTGGAACTAGCTGTCTGATGTCTCTGCTGTTGGCCATTCGGCCCCAAAAAGGAAGGAACCCTTTAAAGAAGTCACCTCCTTCTTGTCCTGCCGTGTCCTTACAATCAATAACACCTCTGCCATATCTTTCCTATGATAACCTGAAGGAGCAATATATGTTGGAGGAAGAAGAAAAGCCACATAGCAAGTGCCTGAAAAATAGGCAGGAAGCCACGCATAGGCTCTATCATGACAAACAAAATATGTGCCTTGTGATGGCACTAACGGTGAATAAATCTGAGGTGAATAAATGTACGTATGGGAACAAACACTCTTCTCCTGTGGATTTTGTAACATTTTGGCCATTGATCTGCAAACATAAATTACCTCAATGAGGTACAGTCCAAATTGGTGGGGATCTCCTTCGTCTAGCTTATCTGTAAGGCTAGTGACATAACGAGTCACGTTCCAGCCATCATATGCTCGTTTCTCGTCAACGGGAATCGTACTAATCTCAGCGACTCTAGCCATGGCCACTATTCCCTTTATCAAACAACGGTGACTAAAATCTGCTCCAACACCATATGGACTCCCAGGAGGATATCGAAGTTGGTTCCGATATACATTAGAAAACATGGCCAAATAGGCCCAAGGGGAGCCTTCATAGGAAAACGGAAGGACTAAATATGGCATCCCTCTCTCTGTGGTATGGGGCATGAGCCCACAGACCCAACAATCAGTGGTGTTCATTACCAGTTGATGCTGATGCAATAACTGAATAAATGAATTATTGAAGTATTCCGTCCTCCTAATTTGTTCATGTTCTGGGAGTCTATGAAACCGATGTGGGGAGGCAGTAGTAGGAAAAGACAAGGAAAAAGAAGTAGGAACAGGTGCTTGCTGCATAGTGTAGACAACCCAACTTACACAAGCCAATAAAATACATGAACATATTAAAATACATAAGGTTATGCCACACGGACTAACCAATAATCTCTTATATCTACTTTTCATTTCTACATTCTTATCATTACTTTCCACTTTAATATCCATTCTCTAAAGCGTTGCTCAAGGCAATCTTCCTAGATCACTTAGCTGTGATTGTTAGCCGTCCTATGACACTGCAAGTCCTGCAGACCTACTGTCACTACTCAGGTCACAGCTTGATGGATAGTGGAAAAACAAGAATGTCTCTCAAAAACGTAATCAGAAAATGGAAAAGGAAAAGTTCAATTGTCTTTTGTTAACCTGTTCTTAAATTGTGCCGAGTCTTATTAGGGATCATTTGCTCTTGAAACAAAGTCTCTGGATTTACTGTGTTCAATCACAGATGTGATGGTACAGCTTCTTGCAACTCCTTGTCGTCTTCTTTCTCAGAGTTTGTTCGATCCAGGCGTGCACTACTAAACGGTACAAATCGAGGGACCCTTTCGCCTTCACTGTCACTCATACCCTTACGAACCCACTGATCAAAAGGTAAGGGCAAAGGTACCCTTTTACAATGCACGCCATGGACCCAGTTCTTCTTCCCGATGACCTTTACTGCTAGACGTGTTGCTAACAAGACTTGCCGAGGCGGGCCCCAACGAGGTTCCAGATTCTTTTTCTGCTGGAAATGTTTCAGACAGACCCAGTCACCGGGTTGGATGGAGTGTCCTGAACCCTCAGAGGCCTCCGGCAAAGCGTTTTGAACCTGTTGATGAAGAACACGTAATTTAGTGATGAGGTCATGCAAGTAGTCAATCAACATTGGGTATGGGATGTCAGAATACTTTTTAGGTCGAGGGACTCCCCAGACATTGGCTGGGTGCCCAAAAACGACCTCATATGGGCTAAGTCCTAAACGAGAATGTACAGTAGTTCTCGTGGATAAAAGAGCCAAAGGCAACGCGTCAGGCCAAGCAAGACCCGTGCTGGCTTGGATCTTCACCAATTTAAGCTTGAGAGTGCCATTATAGCACTCTACCAAACCTGCTGACTGAGGGTGGTTTGCCGCATGGAATTTCTGCCTAATACCAAGACCCGCACACACTTTCTGCATAATTTGACCTACAAATTCACTTCCATTGTCACTCCAGACAATGCGCGGCAAACCAAACCTCGGGAAAAACTACTTCAAAAGGACTTTGGCAGTAGACAAAGCAGTATTTTCCTTTAGGGGGTAGGCCTCTATCCATCTGGAAAAGGTGCACACCACCACCAGAACATACTTTTAATTGTTACAGCGGTCCTTATGAATGTAATCGATTTGTATTACCTCAAAAGGGTACGTAGGGGGAGCAAAATGACCTGCTGGAGTTGGGGGTTCCCTTTCCTGGATTATGCATTAAACAAACAATTCAATACTTCACCAAATTTTCCGCACATTTAGGAATTCCTTCATTCTGCCATAATGGAGCCAGAAGTTTGCATATGCCTTTTGGACTAATGTGAGCTGGACCATGCGCCATAGTAAATACAGGCAGTACGTAGGCGTCTGGTAACAGCCAACGCTGATGTTCTGACAATTCCGTCCAACACCCTGTCGCGTCCAACATTCCCGTACTTTCTTTCCACTTACTCAATTCTTTCTCAGTAGCCTCTTCTTGAATCGTTCTCACACTTTCTATTGTGTCCTCACACATTCCTCCCTCTCTGACCCATCTTGCAGGGCCCGGAACACACATGCGACTCCTAGCATCTCTCGCTGTTTCTCTCGGTACCTCATCTGCAAAAGCATTCCCACGACCCACATCATCAGTGATCTTCTTATGTGCACTACACTTAACTATTGCTGTTTGTGTAGGCAAAGCAAGTGACTCGAGAAGGTCAGTTACCAACTGACCATGCTGTATCTTGGTCCCATGGGAAGTAAAGAATCCTCTTTCCTTTCACAAACGATCAAAGCTATGAGCCACACCAAAGGCATATTGGCTATCAGTGTATCCATTCACTCTCTTTCCCTTAGCCAACACACACGCTCTTGTCAGGGCAATTAATTCAGCTGCTTGGGCTGAATTCTGTGCAATGCATGCTGTCTCCACTACCGTATACAAGGTGGTAACAGCATAAGCTGCAGTCGTCTCGCCATTTGGAAGTTTGAAACAAGACCCATTCACCCATACGATCCCATCCGGGTCCACAAGTGGTGTGTCTTTTAAGTCTATTCTGCCTTTCTTTTCCTCCTCTGTTTGGAGAAAACAATCATGCTGTTCTTGAGTGTCTTTCTCTTACGAAATGGGCAACAATGTTGCTGGATTCAAAGTATTACACCGCTTGATGTGTGTATGGCTAGCCAAGAGCCTCAGTTCGTTTCCAGACAAGCGAGCACTCGTGAGGTGTTGTATTTTCATTCTATTCAAAAGAGTATCCACTGCATCTGGTACCATAACAACAAGAGTGTTATCTAGTACCAATCCAGCAGATTGGCGCTTGGAGATCGCGGCTGTAGCTCTGAGACAACTAGGCAATGCCTTGGCTACTGGATCCAACGTAGCCGAAAAATAGGCACATGGCCGTTGTTTGTCTCCACATTGTTGTGTTAAAACTGACAACGCACAACCTTCCCTTTCGTGAAGGTAAAGTGTGAAAGGCTTACTGTAATCAGGAGTACCTAACACAGGAGCAGAGCACAAGGCAGTACGTAAGTCAGAAAAACTCTTCTGACATTCATCAGTCCAAGGAAGAGGTTGGGGTGTGTCTTTCAGAGTAAGTGCCAGAAAAATTTGGAATCCACTGTCTACAATAAGAGGTAATGCCCAGAAAGGCACGCACCTCTCTTTGTGTGGATGGCACAGACATTTGCGCGATTGCTTGAATTATTTCTGGTGTCAATCGTCTTCCCTCCTTCGACAAGAGAGGACCTAAATAGGTAACCTCTTGGCGGCAATATTGCAACTTAGAGGGTGACACCTTGTGATGCAGGTCAGACAATTGACGCAACAGTGAAACAGTCACATTCTTAAAAACATCTTCTGAATCAGCAGCAACTAACAAATCGTCCACATACTGAATAGGAGTAGCACCTGGGGGCAAAATGAAAGCATCGAGCTGAGATTTCAAAGCCTGAATATAAATATAGGGACTCTCACAATAGCCTTAAGGTGTACGTTTGAATCAGAAACTTCGGCCTCTGAGACAGAAGCCAAAAATATCCCTACTCTCCTCAGCAATAGAATGCTGAAGAAAGCATTTTTGAGATGAATAACCGAGAACCATGCCGCCGAAGCGGGTATCATAGTAAGCAAGGTAGTGATATCTGGGACAACAGGAAACTGGGGGACAACAATCTTGTTGACCTCCTGAAGATCAATCACAAAACGATAAACAGGAGGCTGAGAAGGATCAGTGCATTTAAGAACAGGTAGAACAGGACTGTTACAAACATTACCTCTCGTCTCTTCGACCACACCCTTCTGAACCAGATCATAGATAATAGCCAACAAAGCACGTTCACCATCATTAGAGATCTTATACTGAGGAATGCGTGGTAATTTAACATTATGCTTAATAGGAACCACATAAGGCAGAATCTGGAGCAGACCAACATCATTCGGACCTGTAGCCCAAAGCGTAGCAGGGAGAGAATGCAATTCAGGTGGAAGTTTGTCTATAGATAAATACATAGGAGAAACCAGTTTCTCACCTAGGGTAAGATGCACACCAGAGGGGGAACAATACAACGTTGCATGAAGGCGTTTCAACAAGTCCAAACTCAACAAGTTCTCCCCGCAACCAGTCGTTAAAATAAGCGGAGCTTCCAGATCGTAAGGACCAATAGAAAGAGGCAAAGGACAAGAAACCGGGTTAGTAACTGGGGCGCCAGAAAATCCGACAGAAACATTAGTTAAGCCAGACAAAGGTGCCCCAGGGAGTTTGGAGTGAATGATTGAACTTCTCATTGCACCAGTATCCAAAAGAAATGGCTCTGCAACACCCAATGCAACAACTTCAACATAAGGCCCATTCTGATCCACTGGAACTGATACAACTCCTTTACTTTGTCCATGGCTGTCCAAACTAGAATGAAAATCCTGAACCTCACCCTCAACACAATAATCGTCATTGTAATTTTGCGCAGACTGAGTATTCTGCTGATCAAAATAATTCAAAGAATTTTGAGGGGGATAGGAACGCTGTCCTTGAGGCAACGCACCTCGCCCTCTACCCCTAGGTGCTGATTGAAAACCACCACGGCCTCGTGGCCCTGGGACTCCACCATTCCGCTGCAATAAAACGGGACAGCTATTCTTAAAATGGCCTTCCTCTTTACAATAGGCACATTGATTAGGACCTAGCAAAGATCGCGGAACAAAATGTTCAGGTTTCTGTAACAACTTCTGAAGCTGGGGATGCTGTTGAAACTGATGCTGGGCAGAACGAGCGGGATAAGCCTGTTGAAGAAGAACCTTCGTTTTTAATTCCTTTGTCTTCTTATCAACCTTATCTTTCTCTTCTTTATCCCTATTCTCATAATGCTGAGCAGTAGCTAATATCTGTGCAGAGGAAGAAACAGCCCACAAACTTTCTGAGTCTTTTAACTTATGCGATAATTCTGGAAGTAAATTAAACACAAATTTATCCACAAACAATCGCTGTCCACCTTCAGTACTCATATTTTGACCACTGTGATCAATAAACGTCTCCTCAAAACGAGTAAAGAAATTAGAAACACTTTCATCTTTCTTCTGCTTACACGCAGCCAACTTATCCCGGTTCACACGTAAGGCAGGCATCATCGTCTTCATTAAAGCGATGATTCTACCAGGCAATTGTGTAATCAAATCATCTGGTTTAGCACCACCCACTTGTGCAGCATCTGCGGCACTTATAGCGGCCCAATTACCACCTAAAGCTTAATAGTGGTCTTCCCTATGAATCCGAGCCCACAACGCTTGTGGAACTACATTCCCCATTAGCATATCAATATCGGCCAGATTCATGATACACGCATCAACAGTCTGGGACAGCTCTTTATAATACCCAGCAGGACTTTTACGAGGGTCTGGTAGAGACTGTTTGAGCGCCAGAACTTCAGATCGTTTCCAGGGGACATGTACCCATATATGCTGGAAATGAGCGGGGACACCCGGAATATTGCCTGCCTGTGGAACCGCTTCCCTCCATACTGGAAGAACTTCCCTCATAGGATAATGTTTTATTTTCAGTGTAACTGCATGATCAGGTTCAAGAATAGTCTGAGAAGAATATAAAGACCTGAAAGTTTCAAGCGTCTTTACAGTGTCCTCAACTTCAGGACCCACACTAAGTCCTTTATCAAACTTATCCTGTATATCTAACAGACCCTGAGGAGTTAAATCCAACTCCATATCCTCCCATCCTTTGAAAAGAGTATCACACGTGACATTAAAAACATATCTCTGCGTGGGCGCATTCCACTGGAGAAAGGTAGTCAGAATATCAGGTACACTATACTGTGGACCACTCATGATCCACTTGTGAGCAAGAGAGTCCAATGCAACTCGTTCGCCAGAATCTGGAATTTGACTACGGGATTGCCCTCGAGAAAAAACAGGAGTCCTATTAAAAGGCCCAAAGAGGGGGGAGAAAAGACCAGAAACAGTATCAACCAACCGATTGCGAGTTGGGGAAGAAGCAGACAATAAAACTGGAGACGTGGTATTAAGCAAAGGGAGAGAAGAACTAGTCGTGACAAGAGGAACAGAAGATGAAGGAGACTGAGGTACAGAAGTTAGTGGCAAAAGAGGTGCAGGTTGCAATGCAGGAAGGGACAATTGCGGATGAGCCGGACGAGCTGGCTGAACAGCAGGTTGCTGGACAGGTGGCAACAATGTAAATGTAAATGTATTTGAGCTTGTATAGCGCACAGCTACCCGCAGTGGGTTTCCCGGCACTTGCTTAGGGAACCCGTCATGGTATTCCCCTGTGAGATGACCCCGGCAGGGTATCCACAAGGTGAAAGTCAGGCATCCTGCCGCGAGGGGCCATTGTGGAGATTAAGCAAGCTATTGCCCAGAGTCGCAGAGTGTGAACCCATGAGTCGAGAAGGCACCGGAGCGAGAATTATCGAGTTCGTGGAATTTTTAGCCCAAGACCCGCCGAGGCGGGGAATTGAACCCTGGTCCAGGGCCGATCTCAGCTTCCGTGTCTGCCGCCTCTAACCCCTGAGCCACACTTCTCCACTTCTCCAATAAGGGTGCAATAGCACCTGGTACATAAGGCGGAGGCAATCTCAACAAATGGGATATTAAGGGATCTTTATCAAGATCCTTACTCTGTGGAGAAGTAGGCAACACAGGGTAGCATCTATCTATTGCCATATGATGTTGTCTGTCTGAGACTTCAATCGCTCGATCAGTCTCATTGTCCTTAAACTGATGGGCAGCCTGTATGATTGTCATATCTTTTGCTTTTCTATCTCTTTTTAATTTCTCTCTGTTTGGCTTCCTTACACCAAAGGCAGAAAGAGTCAAACATTGCCGGCCAGGCTTTTCTTTAGAACAAAACTGCTTCCAAATTATCTAATATATCAGGCTCAAAGCTATCATTTTGTGGCCACTGCAAAACACCATCTTTCTTCGTGTATCAGATCCATGCCTCATTAAAGGCAATGGGGCCAACACCATGTTTAGAATAGAGCTCATAAGTGGGAGTTCCAACTGGAGGAATCGAACATGAGTCCTCGAGCCGGGAATCCCTATTACAACCAAAACAACAAAACTTCCTAAATTTGCTAAGACCAGGCATCTTAAAATCCTTGGTCCGTTTACCAACTTCAAGGGGTTAAAAGCAAAGAACACAGCACAAACGTACTCACCCCTTGGCTTCGGCTATTGCAATGGTCGAATAACAAAACCAAAAAACAAAACAAAGAAGTGGGTGCTACCCATGAATACTTAACTAAGTGGTCTTCTTACGCCAACAGAGGTCCGTCTAACGTCTCGCGATACCAGTCATCACCAGAGGGTCCAAGGCAGGGTGGCAGTCAGGGCAGCAGTCGTCAGCAGCCATCGTAAAGGAGTAGCCGCGCTGAAAAAGACTTTCGGTCCACTTTGACATACAGGGGTCGCTTGACGTGGTTCGCGAATCCTCCAGAATTTTCTTGCGAGGCTTCTCACGACCCTCGGGCTGAACCACTACCTCTGAAGCCGCCCCACCTGGGCGCCAGTTGGAGAACCGGGCCTTATGGGCATGGCGGCACAGGGCACGCCTTAAATCCCCAAGTTCACCTGCCTTGTCGAACAGAGACACAAGATACTCTGTTGGGCGTAGAAAATCAGGTTTATAGGCTGCAGCTAAGCACAGTTGTCCTAGAAGTACATACAGAGTGTAAATTCTAAGGAGACTGCCACTTCAGTCCGTGGCGCACAATCTCTTATAGTACACATATTTACGACATTTACTCCCAATGCATACAAAGAAAGCCAATAGGAAAAGTTGGAAAACAAGCTATCAGGTGTCCCAAATAAGCCCCTTTCTCAAACCCCGTGTGTTACCCCTCCCAACAAATTAATCAGTGCTAGTACCGACAATCCAATTTGCAGGTGGCAGGACATATTTGTGTGCCTCAAAGGATAGTTGTGTAACAAGAGAATACAAGGAGAGAATAGCGACGGCCAGTCGGATAAGATAATATAAGGAAAGAATAGGAGAAGCCAAATAGTCAGTAGAGACAGGGATCAATTAAGCCGGACATGGATTAACAAACTCGGCCAGACCTTGACATCAGTTTCGTAAACAAGGGCAGGCGGTTACTTTTTAACCAAAGCGACACGTAGCAGCTGAGAAAGGCAAAAACACTCCGTTCGCTGTGCTGCCTGAGTGAGGGCAACACAAAATGGCGATGAAACACAAAATGGCGGCTAAATATGGGTCAAAGTCAGAAACCGAAGAACCCCACTATGCCCTTATCTTATGTTCATAGTTGTGAGGGATGGTTCACTTTAATTAGTTTGATTCGCCCCTTCTCGCAAGTTGACTCCTTGGACAATAGAAGTACTGGTTCCCATTCTCTGACAATGAATGTGTATGCCCGTCATAGGTCCCCACCTTGTGTTTCCCCTAGAGATGGGCAGTTTGATCAAGTGTTCCTGAATTCTTGCATCAGGACCGCAGATAAAAGTAGGACAGCAAACAGAACACAGATGGATAGAGATAGGTTTTCGCACTTCAATATATCAGAATATTACCAATCCTTCCAAGCCCATAATGTAACCAAAGATAAGCCTGTACCTCAGACAGTGGTAGATGTACTGGCTCCTCTTTGTGTTCAAGGGGCGGGAGACATAGAGGTGGGAGACAGTAGATGCAAGACCACTTCCATATCGAGAATGCCCAATAGTCTGCCCTTGATCCCAACACCTAATGTTTATTTTGTTTGTGGTTCTCGTGGTTATGTGTGGCTCCCTGAAGGATGGTCTGGGAGGTGCGACCTTTCCTACCTCCTTCCCCCAGTGTATATATCCACTCCCAACTACCACAAGACTCACCGCCTACAGCGCAAGAGTGCCCTGCCTTCCAGAGTAAAGAGAGTAGTCAATATAGATGATATTGATCAGACAGAGGCCTCTTTACAGCAATTCACTGACATAATGAAAGGAATTCTGCCATTCTGGGGTCCCATGTTCAAAAGCTATAATATTCGGCGCTTGGCCAGAGTAGCTGAGGGAGTCACTAATACTACTGCAGGTATACTGAAAAATATTACAGTCGAGATTCAGGCTACAAGGCTCATTGCTCTTAAAAAGCGGAAGTTTTTAGGCACTATTCTGGTTGATAGGGTTGGAGCCTGCCACGTCATCTGCAGTAGTTGCTGTATATACATCTCTAATAGCGACCCTACTGTATACTCTGCAATACAGAAATTACACAGACTTGCCTTGGACATCCAGATGGATAATGGTTCATGGTCCCTTTCAGGGTGGCTCTGCGGTCTATTGACATCATGGGGATGGAAGATACTAATGGCTCTAATAGCTATCGCAGTCTATGTATTAATTGCTTTCCAGCATGTTGCACTTATTGTGTGAGCAAGCTCACCTCTGCTACTAGACTCTCAGGACGTGATAATAAAGTCCCAACTATGATTATGCAGGGTATCCAGAATTTAATGTTGATAGATGAGGGAATATTTGAGTATTAGTTGTATTTTCATATGGAATGTGTTGTTTCCTTTCCAGTGCTACTGGATTGCCACATAAGTACCCATGCCCTTGCCCTCCCCCCTTAGAATTGTAAAGACCCTGCCAAGTAACAAAATAAAGCATTTAGCCACTTCTTCTAAAAGGAGAGTCTGTTAGGTTTGAAATGCCCATTCCTGCAATGCACTTGTTTCATGCTATATTAGGTAAGCAGTGTGCGGCTAAATAGATGACATTTGTGTTCGCGTTCTGCAACCCACTGAATGATCCCCGTAATGTGTAGGCTTCAGTTAGAGAGAGTGACTCCATTTTGCATTTCGTAAACCCAATTAGGCTGCATAGACTGTGCCCAAGGTAGGCCTCACTGTTTATATTGCTTGCCTCGGCAGAACACTATTTTGTTATTATTTTCTCTTTTTTCCAAGGCTGTTTTCCCAACTTGCTAATGAATAGGCCATTCTGCTCTTGCCTATCTGAATGTGTAGTTTCTGCTCCTACGCTAGGAGATGCTGTGACCACGACCGTGGCCTTGAGGCCGGGATAACGTGTACCCCTCTGGCAGGTGTTAGGTCATCCCACTGTGCCTCTTTGTTCATGTTCAGTCTAGGCCAGTAGTTTTCCATGGTGGGGTGGTCGGAGGCTTCACAAGAGGAATGATTATCCACTCTCCCCTAACTGGATCCACTCGTTCATCACCGGCAGAACTCAAAGAATCAGACTGCTATCCTACCTCTCAGAACCCACAGAAATCAACTCCAGAGTACCTTAAGGATCATCGCTCAGGCCAACCGCCTTCAACATCTACATGGCCCCCCTCACCATCATCAACAGACAGCATGGCCTCAGCATGATATCCTTGGCCGACGACACCCAGCTCATCCTCTCCCTCACCAAGGATTCCCCCACCACCAGACTCAACTTCCAGGAAGGAATGCAGTATGTTGATGCCTGGATGAGCAATAGGTGCCTGAAGCTCAACTCGGACAAGACAGAAGTCCTCATCCTCGGAACCTACCCCTCAGCATGGAACAACACCTGGTGGCCCACTGCCCTCTGGAGCGCCTGGACCCCCACGGACTACGCCCGAACTTCAGCATCATAATCGACTCCTCCCTCTCCAAGAACCGACAGGTCTACGCCAACACCTCTAGCAGCTTCAACACCTTCTGCATCTTTCACAAGACCTTCAAATGGATCCCTCCTGAGTCAAAGAAGACCGTCACCCACGCATTCATAATCAGCAGACTGGACTACGGAAACACCCTCTATGCCAGGATCAACAAGTCTTCACTCTGTATGCTCCAGACAATACAGAATACCGCAGCCAGACTCGTACTTGGCATCCCTCAACACAAACACATAAGCCAACACTTACGGAACCTCCACTGTCTCCCTGAGAGAGTCACTTTCTAGATACTGACCCACGCCTACAAATGCCTCTACAACACTGACCCCCAATACCTCAACTTCCACATACTCAAAAGAAACCTCCAAGCCACCAAACTTACCCTTGCCGAAAACCCTGCACATCTACAGAGCCAGAACAGGAGGAAGAGCCTTCCCCTACATCGCGGCCAAGACCTGGAACGAGCTCCCAATTGACATCAGACATCACACTCCCTCCCTGAAAGCCTTCAGGAAGACACTCAAGACCTGGCTCTTCGATCAAACAGAGCTGCTTACCACACTGCCAGCCCCTTCAGACCCTCACGGGTGAGTAGCATGCTTAAATGCCCAGATTGATTGATTGATTGAAGGAAGCACTCAGTATTCTGATACAATATATCAATCTTTTCTCTCTCTCCTTTTCTGATGAGTGTGTGGAAAATAAGGTACAAACTGAGGATCTCCTATGCAAACTGCCATAGTAGTGAACAGTAATACGCCCACTCTCACAACCATCGTAGGATAGGATGCCCATTACTTATTTTATAATAGAGGATCATTTTTAGAGTGATTATATTTGTTTAATTTTAGAAGATGATTAACCTATTTCACTGGATAGAACGTTACATCCAGTTACAGGATAGCTAAATACACAATCATGATAACAATAAACTCCAGCCAGTGAGGTATCAGGAACTTTGTGACATATTGTATAAAATGTTACGTTGTAGAAGTGTGCCTAATAGCATAGAGTCATAGGTTGCTTCATTGTCTATACTATTACATACAATATTGTACATTTTATAATACATAACTTCATTGTTTTAATGTGTGTTTTGTCTCTTGTGCTCTTATGATTTGCAGCCAAAGTAAAGCTTATAAAGAAAAGATTGCAGGACTTATTTTAATAGTACTATAAAATCCAACTTAATGATAAAGTCGGTTTTATATCAATAGTTTGAAAAGGATGCAATAGGGAGGGGGAAGACAATACAACATACAGTGTAAGATCACAGGTGAGGAGAAAAAGGTGCAGAGAAAGTGATATAAAACTGGTATCAGGGAGTCCTTGTCATAATTTAAATATTAGGTACCCTGTCCAGGTTTAAAACGAAAAATGTGGATGCTGGTTGGGGAGCTTATAATGAGATGCCAACCCCTCCACTTTGCAAAAGCGTCAACATGTTTCAGCTGGCAAAACGAATACCCTGGCTTTCCTGAGAACTCTCAACACTGTGATCCCTAGGTGCTCACCCTCCCTCCTTTAAATCCAGAAGTAAAGGGGATATCACCTTACCGAGTCAGTGCTCAGTTGACAAAGTAGTGGAGCCCCTTGCTCTTGGAGAGGAACCTATAGGGTGATTAAAAAACATAAAACAAGTGAGGTGTTATGTGAAGTGCCCTTCGTTTAGCAAGTAGTAAAAATTGCGGTGTATCAACACCCCACCCTCAAACCACCCAACTGTGATGCATGGGCACACCCACAAAACTCATTCAAGGGGGGTTCTGCACAGTTTTATGACTCTCAAATTAGTCTTACTCAATCGTGTATGCAAAAAAACTGTAAGCACTTCCTTGCAATCCAAGATTATTGCAATGCTCACTCTCAATTTTTCAGAAATTACAATGCATGGGCATTGAAAGCTCAGAACTGTTTCATTCATTCATTCAGATTCCTCTGCCTAAGCCAAATATTCCTTTCTGCCAATGGCCAGTGCCACCTGAATGTCAAAATGTTCACATGTGGTGAGACGTGAATTTCTCCCAGACAGTGGACAAAAGGCGTTGGAGGGGAGAAGTGTTTTTTTTTTCCTTGAACAGGATGACTTTGGGGGCTGTGTCCAGTCCCTTCCTGAGCCTCAAAGTGTGCCTACCCTGTCACTGGAAGCCGCTCTGACTGTGCCACCCAGAAGTAGCCTTTCAACCTGTCTCGGGTCAGCCACAGCAGTGCCTATGTATGCAGTTTACTGCCACTTTGACTTGGCATTTAAAACTACCTGCCAAGCCTTAAACTTCCCTTTTACTACATACTAGCTGTACCCTGCCACGCATTGCTGTGGCTCAGTCTGGTTAAATGGAAGAGAAAGAAAAAAGTAAGCGCACATTTCTAATATGTTTAATTTCACAATACTTGTTGGCACACAATATGTTTTTGTGACTATTGTCAAGTTGTGTATATATAAAAAGGCTCTAATGTTACAAAGTGAACCAACTCCTCCCCGCTCCTTCCACCCACTTCCTGGTCTGCCATCCTAACACCAACTGTTCATCCTAAAATATGTAGACTATTGTCTCTATGCATCCTTTCTGAATCTTACGAAGTGAACCAAATCCTCCCCCCTCCCTCCACCCACTTCCTGGTCTGCCATCCTGACACCAACTGTCCATCCTAATATATGTAGACTATTGTCTCTATGCGTCCCTTGTAGTTGTTGCACAGCAACAAAACCGATAGGGTCTGTTCGGCCTTTCCAATAAAAACAGGCACGTACTGGACATGCGCCTATTCGAATCCAACGTTGTGTATATATAAACATGAACTAATGTTGCGAAGTGAACCAACTCCTCCCTCCTACCTCCACCCACTTCCTGGTGTGCCATCCTGGCACCAACTGTCCATCCTAATATATGTAGACTATTGTCTTTATGCATCCATTGTAGTGTTTGTGCAGCAACCAAATCAGTAGGGTCTGTTCGGCCTTTTGATTAAAAACACGCGGGTATTCTAATCCCACGTTGTGTATATATAAACACGCGCTTAATCGAATACAACGTTGTGTGAAAATTTCAAATCAATCGGTGAAGAACTTTAGAGATTTAAGATTTTGAACAAACAAACATTGACTTTTTTATGTGTCTGTTTGGGCTTTGGATTTAAAACACATGCGTATTCGACACGCGGATATTGGAATCCAACGTTGTGCATATAAAAACACGCCCCTATTGGAATCAAACGTTGTGTCAAAATTACAAAGCAATCAGTGAAGAACTTTCAGAGATTTGCGATTTTGAACAAACGAACATTTACATTTTTATTTATATAGATAGATGTCACCCCTAAGGTCATCCCTAAGGTAGACCCTAGACAGGGTGCTATGTAAGTAAAAGGTAGGACATATAATGTTGTGGTTTGCAATGCATGTCCTGGGGCCATTTTAACGGTATGGGCGCATTTTCCTTTTCAGTGCTGGGTGCACCTTTCAAAAGGTGCACCCAGCGCTGAATAGGAAAATGCGCTGCATTATAGTCAATGTGCTGCCCCGAGGACTGGTAAAAAACGAAGCACACACTTAAAGGGGATGTCTGGGGGTCCATTAGTTCCCCTGCCAACAGGGAGAACGCTGACAGTACACGACCTTTTAGGCGCCGCACTGTTAGTTTGCTTTCTGACAGCTTCTTTGCCACTGCGACCAGTCAGTAATATGGCGTGGGTGCAGAGGAAAAGGGATTCCGTCATTTGCATGGGGCCACACCCCTATGCAAATGGATGAAAGCCCTCTGATGATAGCTCTGGTGCTTTATGTGCTATTGGTATTACAGAAGGAGATGCAAAAGCATCTGCGGCTAATTCTGTAATACCAAACTGCCCGTGGCACGCAAAGCGGGTGCAAACGTCCGTTGCACCCCGGAGGCCCTTCAGTACTTTGGCCCTGGTAGCAACAAACAGCCTATTTAATTTTTCACTACAATTAGGCCTACCCATCTCGTAGGTTAGCTTTGGGAATTCCCTTATACCTTTTAAAGTGATAATTCCTGATCATAGACGAGCAGCTTTTTGATGTTTCATATGTTGGGCATGTTATTGATAAATCTGACTTACTGGTGACGTTTACTATTTTAAAAATGGCACTTCCTAGTTTGCCAAACCTTCATTTTTGCCAGATTTAGCAAAACAATTTTGAATGTAAATGTCCTTTGGCACTCCGGAGGTAACTGATCTTGCATTTTCTCCTTTGTTAAACAAAACCCTTTGAACACCAGTGTGCCTTCAACACTCTAGAACAATTGAACACCATGATTCTTGGTATTCTTTCATTGTGCACATCTTTTGAAATACATGTGATTTTTTTTTATTTGATCTGGTTTTTCTAAAAATACAGACAACTATTGTTATAAAGATACGTGGAGTCTTTTGGGGGTATATTTGTTGTGTTACTGTATGTGTGTTGCGCAAATATTTTGCACATTGCCTCTTTAGATAAGCGTGACTACTCTCTTCCAACCTACCAGATGGTGAACACAGGTTATCTTTTAGTTAGCTTACCCTGACTAGAGGGGAGTTCCTGCCTGGCTTGGGTGCACACCTCATCAATGCAGGCATCTTATTTCTAACAGGTAGCTGACTGTAAAATACACAGCAAGTGCTGAAAAAGTGGGTATGTACACCCCCTGGAACTTTTACCCCGTTGGTTACAAACTGTACAGTTGTTTCCTCTACCCATAGGCTGACACCCATAAATGTGGCAACCATAGTACCCACTTTAGAACACCCCTGGGCCTGTGAAGAATCAGAAGGAGGACTACCCTGCTGTCTGCAGACCCTGAAGGAAGCCTTGAACCCAGGACCACAGAAGTGACACAGAGGGTCAGCTGGTTGACCTCCTGTTTGAGGTACAGGGGCATAACAAGCTTCCATAGGCCTTTTCTCCATTTACCCAGCTGTCCAGTTCCAATTAGACCTTCTCTGGCCTTTGCTGCAGGCCTCTGCTGAAGTGAAACTTCACTCCCAAGGGTTGTCCCAAAGGTCCTGGCCCTTGGCTGGTGCCTTCCTCTGGAGATTTCCTGAAATCAGGGACTTAGAAACATTTTGTCAACTTTCTGCTTTGAGACTGATGTGGGATAGGAACCAACCTGCTAAGCGGAGTGGAGTGTAGAAGTGTGGCTCAATGGTTAGAGCGGCAGACCCTTATGCAGAGGTCTAGCCCGGGACCAGGGTTCAATTCCCTGCCTCGGTGGGTCTTGGGCTCAAAATTCCACAGACCTGATGATTCTTGCCTCGGTGCCTATTCCAATCATGGAGTCCCACCCTGCAACTCTGGGCAATAACTTGCTTAATCTCCACAACAGCCCCCACAACGCTAAGGATGCCTGGCCTCCACCTTGGGGGTGCCCAGGAGTGGACGCCTCACAGGGAAAGCCAGGATGGGTTCCACAGCGGTATTTGTACAAGCGCCTTGAGCCCCTTGTGGGTGAGTAGTGCGCTATACAAGTATCAATTTACATTTACTAAGCCGATCCAATGAGGGTGCTTCACTGTTGGGTTACAGATTCAGGTTGCTCCAGCTATGGTCTTCTCTGTAACAGCAAATCTGATCCAGCAGGACTTCACAGAGAAGGTGTCCAGTCTCTTTTAGCTCTCTTCATTCACAGCGTGCAGCATTGCCCCACTGGAATATGCGCTCCAAAATAGTGACTAAGTCCACAGGTAAAAATCTCCACCGGGTGAAGACTCGAAAAGTATCAGCTTCAGACCGACCTTCTCTGAGAGCAAAATTCAAATTGTTGCTGCACAGAACTTTCCAGCGGCAAGTTCATGACTTCACCGAGCCCCCACGCTGTGGCTAGCCAACAAAGTATAGCCGTCTTCAGCCACAGCCTACTGCCTTGCCTCGCTGAAGATTTTTGACTTCCATCTCGGAGAAAAAATCTGAAAGATAAAACTTTTCACCTTGACAAACCTTGTCCCTGTATCATCCCACCTGTGTATGACTTTACCAAATAAATTGGGAAATATGGATGTGGTCTAAAAGTCAGAGCTGCTCACTGGATCTGGGGAACCAGGTTCAAGTTTCGACATTGGCTCGGGGCAAATTAGTCAAATGTAATCTGGTGCTCATGTAAAGCGCTCCAATGTTCTTGGTCAGTGTTGGCACTATATAAAACCTCAATATACATGTATATGAAGTTGAAAATGCAAGACTGGGCCTAGATTTAAAAACACAAAATATGGCGTGTAACCTTACAACATAGTCAAGCTTCAGTGAAGTTCACCACCTTGCAACTTTATGGGCAGATCATTATATTGGCCACACTCAAATAAAGACATATCAAAGGGAGTGGTCAGGGTTGTGACATTTACAATTGCACTTAAAGAGGATCGCAAACAAATGTAAAGAGTATGCTATTTTTTAATTCTCAGTATTTTGAAAGCAAGGCTAATGTTACATTAAAAAACTGCCACAACTTCATGTTCATTAAAGCTAAGTAGGTTGAGAGAGTTTGTTTGACTTATTAGGTTGTAGTTCTCAAAGGTTTGGAAAACCCTGCTTTACCCATTGCCTTTAAGGTAAGCATGTCTATCTTTGTACCAAGCTACCAAAGGGTTAAGTATCCGTTTATTTAGTGCGTTTTGTATTCCACCCTGACAAGTTTTATTAATTGAGGAAGGTATTCACCTCCGTTGACTAATATTCCGAATTTCTTACAAGGCCTCTATAAATTCTGTCTTTAAAATAAACCTAGAGTTATTTATGCATGACAGCTGAAGGTCCTGTGTACCAAACCAATATCATTGATCAACTACCATTTATGCATATTTTTTACATTAATTCAAATTACAAGTATTGTTACCTTTTATTAAAGCTCATTTTTATCTGATCTTGAAAATTCCTACAGCTTATGATTTTTGAAATACTAGCCAAAAGGGCTGATTTTGTTTTCCGTAATGAAAGCAAGCGATAGTGCCATAAATGACTTTGTCAATTTAATTTGCAGGTCGTCCTTTTGGGTATAGGATACCAGCTAATGGAGAAATCATTAGTCATGGAATTACCCAGCTGCCCTCGGTTGACTTGCATTAGCAGAAGAACTCCTTTTTTCCCCCCTCACCAACAGAAAGTAATGCCCAAAGAGATGAATCCATCTCTTGAGAGATTCATGTAGCATATTCAGATCCATCAACCAACTCTCTCTTGAGTGCAGATGATGTTACGTTGCTCGTTAAGTTAATGTTAATGTTAATGTTAGGTGGTGTTTTGTATAGCGCTTGGCTACTCCGAGGAGTGTCCCGGAGCTTTTAGTGACCAACAATGGAAACAGGGTGACAGGCGGCGCGGGGGCAGGCCTACTGATCAAAAAGCCAGGATTTAAGGTCCTTGCTGAAAGCCAACAGTTTGGTATTCCTGCGAAGAGAAATCGGCAAGGAATTCCAGAGGTGAGGCGCCAGACGTTTGAAGGATTGGCCACCAGTCCGTACCCTTCTTATAGCTGGAACCACAGCCAGAGCCTGCGACTCTGACCTCAGAGATCTGGCAGGCTGATAGAGAGCCAGCCGCTTCTGAATGTATTTGGCCCCAGTGACATGAAAAGCCTTGTGGGCCAAAGTAAGTGCCTTGAAAACTATCCGTTTCCGGATAGGCAACCAGTGGAGAGTGTACAGTAGGTCAGAAGCTCTGGCTCGCCTTTGTAGGCCAAAAATGGCCCGAGCCGCCGAGTTTTGAACCACCTGTAAACGTTGGAGAAGATACTCCGGCAGGCCCAAGTACAGGACATTGGCGTAATCAAGCCTCGATCCAATAAGGGCTTGCACCGTACTTTTCCTGTGTGCCAATGAGAGCAAGGGAAGGAACTTACGGAGCATCTTAAGGAGTCTGAAACAGGTTCCTGCTAATCCAAGAATCTGGGACTTCAGCGTTAGGCCGTTATCGATTTTAACTCCAAGATTCTTGGCCATCGTAGATGCCGCCGATGGAGGGAACATATTTACCGGCCACCAGTCCTGCCAGCTTGGATCAGATCGACAGCCGAAAAAGAGCACCTCAGATTTATCTGAGTTACACTTGAGGCTGTTAAGCTGGAACCATTTAAAAACAGCCCCAAGGCACTCTCGGATGTTCTCACCGTCGAACTCAGACCCCTTCCTACAGGTGAAGAGGAGCTGAGTGTCGTCCGCATAGGACACGATCTGGGCCCCAAAAGACTCTGCCAGTGTCGCCAGAGGGGTCATAAAGATATTAAAAAGAGTCGGGCTCAGAACAGGTGGAGGCACTACCGCAGAATAGGGGGGGCCCAGACCGTCTGACAGCGGCCCGCTAGAAAAGATCTAAACCAGTTGAGCACCATCCCTCGCAGACCGATCACCCTAAGTCTGGTGAGGAGACCCTCATGGGGGACGGTGTCAAAGGCCGCCGACAGGTCGAGCATCACCAGCATAGCCTTTCCTCCTGCATCCAGTACCTCCTTGATTGCCTCCATAACTTCCAGCAGCGCCGTCTCGGTGCTCAAGTTGGTGCGGAAGCCGGATTGAGTGGAATGTAACAGATTGTGGCTTTCAAGGAAGCTAGAGAGGGATGTATGTACGTGCTTTTCCACGATTTTAGCAAAGGCTGGCAAGAGGGAAATAGGCCTATAGTTAGCAAGTGATTGGCAATAGAAGTTATCAATTAATGAAGCTGGTCAATTAGTAGATCGGAAAACTGGCCTCGAACAGGCCCATTTATGAAATTGCACAAAAGTAAAATTTCATTTCATGGGGTTATTGGCTCAGCCATGGTATCTATTGTAAAGCCACATCAACAATGGATGATTATTAGATAAATAAAACAAGACAAAAATTACAAAAATCCAATCAGTAGACCTGGAGATATGCAGGTTTAAAGATTTCAATGAAAATAGTGACAAACAGTGCCCACTGTTTATATATGATTGTGCTGGACCAGGACATAATCATAAGTTGGGTGTGATGGCAATGGGGTGTGAGCCTGCTTAAGGGACTCAGTGAGGACAGCTGAACAAGAGTACCTTAAATCTTACATTGCAAGGTTCATCGCTGAGGATGTGTCAGGCGTCTGAGGCAATGCGAAGCTGTGATGCAACGTCACACATCCTCGCATAGAGTCCCATCGTGGGGGTCTGTGATGCACAGTCCAGACAATGCATCAGTTCTGAAGAGCTGTGAGGATGCGATGCAAATACATGCATCAACAAGAGATTTGCAATGCAAGGGCCTGCACTTGTGAAGCTTTGCACAGTGGTGGTTCCAATGCGGGCTGTGAGGTCGATGCAAAGTACTTTTGCGTTGGGAGAACCCTCACTGAAGAAATTATGTGTCTCACACCAAGGAAATGCATTGGCTCTGATGTGTCCACTGATGGGCTAGCACAACACCTTCAGGCCCACTTCCAGGGTTCCAGGAAAGCAACGGCACCACTTGGCAGGGTAGGACTCCCAAATAGCAGAGTCCAGATGCTGGGTTCAAGGTTGGTAGGGCCTTCTGTCCCTGAGTCTCTACACAGGAGGTCAGCCAAGTAGCCCAAAGAATCACTTTGGAGTCCTGTGTTCGGGTGCAGGTGCAGTTCTTCTCACCCACATTCAAACAACAGTGGTCCCGTGCACATTCGAATTTTAGAACCAATAAATATAGACAGAATCAAATCTATATTTAGAATGACATGTCCAGCCGGACAGAGGTCATTCAAGTTTTACTTAATAAACAGTGTTTCTGAATAACATAAAGATACCTTCCACAAGTGCCCTGTGTGGTACACAAGCCTGTGCCCAACACTAGCGGGGTGTTTACAGTTGGTGGAAAGTTAGACGGGTTTTTAAGGCAAACAAGCGTTGTTCTGTTCAAATGTTAGTTACACAGAAAATGTCAAACAGCGCCATTACATCAATTTAGCAATCAAAAATGTGTATAAGGTGCTTAAGCAAGTCGACGGCGTTTCAGTCCCCCTTAAACAATTATGGGGACCATCATCAGGATAAAACATAAATTGCCTTTTATCGCTAAACCTCAAAAATGCCTGAAAGGAAAAGAAAGGAGAATACATACTTTAAGAACAGAGCACTAATTATTTCTAAACAAGTGACTCTTTGTGCAATGTGCATTCAACCGTTACCGTGGTGAAGGTGTTGCAGGGTTTCCACGAGAGGCCAGTGAAGAGGTGGTAACGCGGTGGAGTAAGGAATCAAGGGTTCGAAGTCGAGGTGAGACAGGCTAGGGGGCGTTCTGTGTCAAGGCTAATTGTGCCTATAGCGTATGTGCATTCTGAATTTCGACAATGGGCGTAGTTGGTTTCAAGTCCGCGAGCTGGGTATTGTGGTTACCAGTGCCTAATGCGATAGTGCACACTCGAAGGCGGCGGTAGGACGTGAATTAGGTTGGAATACGTGCCAGGTCAAAATGACAGTTTAAAACTGACAGGCTACTATGGAAGGCCTGAGACTTCTTTACAGTGCTACTAATAGTAGGTAGCACAACAAGAGCCACTGGCCCACTAGTAGTAATTCATGGAGTACCACTTTACTATTGACGTACAAGACAATTAAATATGCCAAATGGGGATAGGCCAATGGTATCATGTGTTAGAGAGTGAGCACATGCACCTCAGCATTGATAAACTGTGCAGAGTCCTAAGGTCAGCAAAAATGAGATCAGCAAAAATAAGGGGTGGAAAGGAAAAGGTTTGGGAGAAGAACAACCTAAGGCTGGTGGGCCCCAAACTTTTTTAGGTGTTTTGTGTAACTGGAGACATAAACAATAGGCATATAAAAGTAAATAATGTAAAGGTTCATACCAAGATCATTTAGAATTAAACAACAAGAATTATATATGTATTGGTCAAGGGGTTCAAATATTTTCATGAATATAATGGTGGAATGTAATTTTAACTAAATACTAAGAGGTGCAGAAATCCTGCAGCATGTAATGCATCCACCTAAACTATTTATAAAGAACACGTCACTCACTCCACTGATGTGTCCTTACTCATAACAAGCAAAGATTGTACCCGTGGACCATCATAAAGTAAAACACTTGAATAATCCCAGAGACAATGGACCATTCAAAATTGTCTTCACATTAAAGGAGTATGAACAGAAAGAATTAGATAAAACTCCGGCAATAACACATTGCACAGTCATATTGCATTTCCATTTAGATAGTAGTAGCCCTTCTAACAGATGGGCTTTAAATGTAGGGGGACCAGACGTCCTGGTTTTCCCCGGCAGGTCGCGGTTTTTGGAGCAGTGTCCCGACACTTTGCACCAAATTAAAAAAAATCCCTTTTTTTTGTGCAGTACCGGAGTTAAAAAGATAAATTTCCCGGTTTTTAAATAGTTTCTCATTGCGCCTGCTTTACTTCTCACAGGTGCTGAGACGTGTCTCTTTTGGGTTCTCCGTGTTTGCCCTCACGGTGAAAAAAATAATGTTACTGCTGCAGCAGTGCCACCCTTCACTGCCTTCAAAGAGACTCGTTACAGTTCTTTCATAGTCTCTTCATTACAGAACTGACGCATTTTCAATGTTAAGTACAATTAACCCAAAGTTGCTGCTTATTTAACTTATGCAGCTAACAACAATTGACAAATCGAATAGTCCTGGCTTGTTGTAGGTGTAATGTTACTTGTTGTATTATACATCTGGATACAATGACAGAAGCAGCACATTTTTCGGGCAGGATGCTATGCTAAGCACAGATTTTTTTAGCTTACGTGTTTTAAGCCACGTCCTTAATTACATCGACCACGCCTCTTGAGAGACCCTCCTCCAGCCCGTTTTTTAATCCCACTTAAAGCCCTGGGCTCTTCTGTCAGTCCTACATTTATGTCTATGACCTGTCCCGGTTTCTTGTCTTCAGAATCTGGTCACCCTATTTTTATGGCCTTGACAGATACATGGGAAAATGTGCATTTTGCCTGGTTGCGTCAGGGTGATTTGTTGATTTGAGAATATTTGAGTAATGATTCATAGTTAAGTAAAACCTAAACACAAATGTTGCCAGGTATGGCATTTAGATCATTATAACCTAAGTGTATTTATGGTGTTATACATTTTCACAATCACTCTCTTGGGAATGTTTTTTTTGGTTTTATGTATCTGGTTGTTCTGGTTGTTCTGGGGAAAGCTGGTGATGTTGGAGATCACCTTTAAATTTAGAGGAATAGCAGGAAATATGATTTGAAAGGGGAAGAGAATTAAAGATGAGCAAGCCAAGAAGTTCAAATGTATAAACCTTGAAGTGATGGATGAGGGTTTTGCAATCAAGGGAAGATCAAAGTTGCCAAATAATATTGGCAAAGGCAGATTTTTTTTCAATTGTTGTGTTCCATTCATCAGAAAATGGTACACCTGGTGCAGAGAATATCGTGAATCTGCTGTGAATCGGAAAAAATGATGTTTTACTTCTTTGGTCATCCCAAATGAAGGATAACTATACGCCTCTTGTAGGTTTAAGATTTTGCATTAAGGCAATGCAAAATGCGTGGTAGCATAGAAGCACTTTTTAGTGTGATTTGCCCAATTGTTTTTTTATTTCCATAGAGCTTGCAATTTGCAGAATGTGATTTACTTAATAGTTCATATTTTCCTTTAATACCACTGAATACTCAAGTTGCCTTTCCTCTATTCAGTCCCTGAATCCTACAATTTACGCAATTTGATTTGAGGGATTTAAATATTTCAGGTTAACGCATTTTTCTGTTCATGGACGCACAGTTTGACAAAACAGAAAGACAACTATTTTGTGTAGAAGAAAATACATCCTGAAGGAGCACCCATAGTAGACATGGTACTTTTATTTGTAGTTAATCTTAGTACAGTTGATCAGTGGTTAATTTAGGATTGAAAGACACAGACTGAAACTGACTGAGTCAGTGGCCCTGCTAATTTTCTCGACCGCCATGTTTTAATCTTACCAACTTTTTTCAATTAATGTATATTTTATTTGTGGATCCACAGAGGGTACCACATTATTGGAGGATGGAGAGGGCATTTTACAAATATTTCGCATATGCAATTTAATTGAACGTTTAACTACATTCCAATTGCAAAGAGAGCGAACATGTCTGTGTTTGCATTCTAAAACAGTTTGTTCAATGCAGTTTCTAAATTGCAATAGCTAAAACCACATTTTTAAAAACCTCGGTCGCAAACTTGACTTGTTTTCAGTTCTTAGTATTCCTTACAGAATCACTAATTGTTCAATCTTTCTATTTCAAGTAAATCTAGATTTTTTCTTTCTTAGTACCTTTTCTAGATGATTACTATATAACTTAGCACCTCAACCAATACCAAAAACGTTGGCTTTTTCCCGCTACCCCAGGTACATTTAATTTCTCAATTTGCTATTTCATCGTGTCTATCTCTAATCTCAATTAAAATAACTTTGTTTCAGATTGTTCTTTCAACATTTACATGAGCTCCCTGGGTGTTTGCTCAAGTTTTTTCCCCTTTCAGTGTCATCATTTTCAATAAGGCTTTCTGGTGGCAGGTGATTTTAACACCAAGTTTGAGGCCATCAAAGAAGATGTAGAATTTAAGAAAGATGAGCTCTGGAAATTCCTCAAACTTCATTCTCCCTGGTAAGACACCCTATAAGACAAACCAGTCCAATGGCAATATTTATTTTGTCAATGAAAGAAAAAGTCTCTCTCTGGATGAAGCATGACTCTCTCTTGTGCTTTTAGTATAATATGTTTTGTGCACTCTTGGACTAAACTGCCAGCTAACTACTTTCAACATGCAAGACAATTACATTCTGGAAGAAGACCTAAAGCAAATGTCCAGACACCACTATGTCCATTAAGGGTCTATATGTGCTACTCGATTGATCAGCAAACTCTCTACATTTTGCAAGTGCTCATTTAGTCACTCATTATGCATATTTCATCTGTACAACTGCATTTGTTTTTTTTTATTTGAAGACTTGAACTGTTCATTACAGTCAGTGCTTTATTTGTAAAAGAATGAGTGCTTGCGCCCAAAGCTCTGTTCAGAAAATGCAGTTGTGTTGAATACCATCTGGTGCGTAAACTTGGATTCACCTCACCCCTCTTTAATGCACTACCAGACACTCCCTGCACCTTTGTTTTACTATTGCAGGTGCATGCTTTCTCTCTCTGCGATGGTTTCTCTGTCTCTTCGTCCTCTATCGTTCCGCTTTGTGTGTTGTTTTTAGCTCTCATGCTCTCTAAAAATATCTAAGGCAGAAAAATAACCAGTATACATGGCAAAGGAATTCAGTCTAGTGGGGGAAAACTGTGGGAACAGTTGAACATGAAGCCAGAAGTAGATGGCTTTAGTTGGCTTCCCATAGAGAAAAGAGACTGGCTGTGGGGTGCTCATTGTTTAGCAACGAGGATGCTTAAAAAGTCTCTCGCTCTAACTTGTGCACCTAGAAACTGATGGTGATGTTGTTATTGAGGCTGGGTGCATCTTTCATTTTGTATTTCATGCTATTTTTCCATGCGCCGCTTCGTGGACATTGTTTTGTTTGCCATTAGTTATATCACTTGTTTTTAAAATGTTTCTAAAGATCTTGAAACTTATTTGTTTGTAATGACATTTTAAAATCATATTGAAATATGTGCTGTGACAGTCTCTGGCACCACACCAAGCTGTCTTGTTTCATATGCATTGTATATGTGTAACATGGATTTTAATTAGCCGCGCAATACATGTGGAAATTTGGAAATTTTAAGCATCACTAATTAAATTCACTGAGACTTGACCACGTTTTTTTTTCTGAATGTTGTATTCCGTTCTCCCAAGTGGTGCAATAAGCAGTAGCCATACTTTTTTTTAATTCGGAAAATTGTTTTTGTTTACTTTCCATATCCACGTTCTATATGCAAAAACAGAGTTGCCTTCTCTCTATGTCATAATTTATTTCTGAGGCACATGGGTTGGGCAGTTTCAGAATGAAACTAAATAGAATGATGAAGAGGTTTAAATGTCAGAATTGAGGAGCAGGTAATCCCCACATCAGAATGACACTGCCTAAATATTTTCCACAGGAACCAATTGTAAAATTCATTTGTCGTTTGATGATCGTAATGAGACCTACATAACTACATAGCTACTGAAATGGACAGCCTTACAAAACCAATAAAAGACATTGCTTCGGGCTAAGTTCTCTGCTCGGCTTGACTTCATGGTCCTCAAAAACACGTTACTGTCCATCACTTTACTGTGTTCTAACATGCCTTGAAATCATGCCGTGCATGTGACAAGACAAATTACTGCTCGCCTTAATAAAGAAGAACTATTGCATGGCCTCGCCCCTTAGGAAAATGCGTATCATTAGTCCAGAGCGCCATGGGCTATCAGAGCCCGGTCTCTGCCGCCCCCTCTCTTAATTATACCGAAAAATGCCTCAATAATCCCCTCACGCGCGCAGAGGAACCTTGCTGACAGTAAGTTATATGAAAGACTGACGAATCTGTCACGCGCTAAAAGAACCCGCTGGAATAATCAGCCACCTCCGGACCAAGGAGTGTATTTACACCGTTATGAAATCGCCGGAAAGAAATACTTTCGAAAGGAAAGATGTGCCGCACAGAGGGAGCTGAATTAGTTACACCTACAATGCCGGGCTTCAGTAATGAAACTGCTTTATCTCCCATAGTCCTCCGCACGGTCATCAGCACATTACTTTTCACAGCACATCACTTTTAACAGACTGCGCCGAACAGAAAATCAGCGGGGGGTCCGGGTTTGCTTCCTGAAAGTTGCGTCTTAAAAAACACCGAGGAAGAGATAAGGAGCAGTATGATATAAATAGAAACATGTTGGTGCTATCTACTGGATGATTGTTTACACTTGGGAAGTAGGTGAGGGGATTGCCAGGGTGTCTAAATTACGAGAGAGGGGGTGCACTTGGATTACAATGCAAGAAGCAGAATGAAGAATTCCCTAGCTATCGTAATGAAAAGTTTCAAATCTATTTAGGACTCAGAGGTGAGGATTATGCTATACTTTCTTCATTTATTTGCTCAGTAGCCATATCAAACCACTAATCATAACAACAACGGAGTTCAGTTCCCATGATCCCAGGGAAACCATGAAGTGCCAACAAAACAAGTCCATATCCAAACAGGTTCCTCCATCCTCTATTCATGGCGCTGTCCCTCATCCTATTTCCTCTTTCTACCTGCGACAATGACGACCATGAAAGATGTTTACTCCTGTTTGGAAGACTCTGTTCCTGTAATTTAGAGAGCACCAATTAACCAGGGAAGCACCCAACCACTAATGACTAGAGCATAAACTCAAACAATGAAAGCATAACATTGCAAGAAAAAGAAACAAGTCTTACATCAGTAAGCAGATTCAATAACCAGGGTGGGTTATGATTCATCATTAAGTGGGCTAATCCTCATCTCTGAGTACTTATTCGAATTGAAACTACCTGTTATGATAGTTCGGAAATTTTCCATTCTCTTTTAGGACTCATGACGGCTCCAAGCCATCATGAGCCACGGGCGGCATTAGTGGCAAATTAGTGAGTGGGCGGAGTCATGATGGCTCCACGCCGTCATGACCACACGCCGCCCGTGACTCATGACAGCGTGGAGCCGTCATGAGTAAGGGAGTGGCCCTGGACGTCCGCGGCCAAATTTGCTCCGCGGGAAAAAGGTTAAAGCTTGTCCATCACCAGAGCTGCAATGGAGGAGACAGATTTGAAATAGACCCTCTTAAAGGTTGAATCTCAAGACCAGTCTAATGCATTCAAAATATCCTCCAAGCAAGCTCCCAAAGCAAAGGCATTTATGGCCAATGAACCCCGAGCAGAGTGTGCTACAAACATTTTGGTGTTGATGCCAGTCTCCTGCGTAATCCACAGTACCCATCGCATGATGGTCGGGTAGAAGACAATTCGAAAAGGTTTCTTTAAGGAAACCAGCTGCTGCTTTTCCTTGTGAAGCGAAACAAAAGGGGATGATGGACGGAGCGTTTAAGCAAATCAAACACTCACCCCCAGTCAACTGATCTGGGTTAAATCCATCACCATTCTTTAGCTCACTCAGCCACCCCACTTCAGACATGGCCATATGCAAATCACTCTGACCCTGTGCCTCATTGGAACAGTCCATCCCGAACTGCCAAGCCATGTCTTCCCTGGACTGGAAACAAGCATCCTGGTACCGGTTTCGGATTCATAATCCTCATCAGCCAGGCTATCTTGAATCCAGTGGCCAAGTGAGCAAGGGACTCACGTCTGAGCATACCCTGCCAACTTAGGGCGAACAAAGTGAAACAAAAGGGGATGATGGACGGAGCGTTTGAGCAAATCAAACACTCACCCCCAGTCAACTGATCTGGGTTAAATCCATCAACATTCTTTAGCTCCCTCAGCCACCCCAGTTCAGACATGGCCATATGCAAATCAGTCTGACCTTGTGCCTCATGGGAACAGTCCAGCCCAAATGCCAAGCCATGTCTTCCCTGGACTGGAAACAAGCATCCTGGGACCGGTTTCGGATTCATAATCCTCATCAGCCAGGCTATCTTGAATCCAGAGGCCAAGTGAGCAAGGGACTCACGTCTGAGCATACCCTGCCAATTTAGGGCGAACAAAGCGAAACAAAAGGCAGAAGCTCTGCCATCATGGATTCATAGGCCTTTAGACACCTGATGAAAAAACAGATAGGAAAGCACCCGGAAATGAAACTTAGTTAGAAGAGCCACATAGAAGGTGACCCCATCCGGAGTGATGGAGCGCCTGTAATGTCCAGGGCTCTGACATCCAACATCCTCCTGCAGGAGATTAGACACATAAAAATGGCCAATTTGGTCAACATCGTCTAACAGGAAAGGTACCTGTAACTAGGCCAAGAAGACAATAGGTGCAACACCTTATTACTTTTCTAAAAGACCAAATATCAGGGTTGCAGAGGAAGGGACAATCAAATGCCACAGAGCAGCTTCTTAACCATATGGTGTTCTCCAACTGGAAGTTCTGTGATGACAGCATGGCCTGCTGAAATTGTTGGCTTAAAGGTATTGACTGAGCGGCAAGCCATTCCATCCAAAGCTAGGGCAACTAGAAAATTGAGAACATGAACAACGTCTTCCCCCATGAGATACTAATTGAGCTCCTGATTGACCTCGTCTGACAGGGGAACATAATTAACCCTGGGCGTAGTTCGCGGAGTCGGACTCCGCGGAGCTACGCGAAGACATAGTTGCACTCCGCGAACTACTCGTAGCTCCGCAGCCATGCGTAGTTGCTTGCTAGGCCCGTTCGCGCGCCGTTTTTCGTCTTCGGGAGCGCGGTGCGCATGTTCAGGGCGTTGCCTGCATGCTCGGGATGGCTAGCGCGCTAAGTTACCCCAGAGGTTTGTCCCGCCTGCTTGCGTTCCCTTATTTCCTGTTCCGGGTCACAAGTAACATGGTAGCGTTGTGCAAGACATGTTCGGGAACTCATCTTCTCGTTCGCACTACAAAAGTGCGTGATCGCGCTAAATATCACGCGAACCTACCCACGCGGTCGCGATGGGCGCAGCCATCTTGGATCACACACTCTGGCTATGGTTTTGGGCCTACTTTTGCATCTTGGTGAAATCTCTTCAATCCTGGTCTTTTTACCCACTTTTTCAAACTTTCTTTAGTTATTACCTATCTCTCTCTGTGCCTAGGTTTATATTTTTCATTTTATTTCTACTTTTACAACTTTTCTATCGTTTTATTTTACTTCCTTCTTTTACCTTGCTTCTTCTTTCCCCTACCTTTTTGTGTTGAACTTTTCTTCTCCCCTCCACCCAGAACCATGGTCAAGGGCACCAGCAGCAGCGGCGGCTCAAAGGGCAAGGCGCCTGTGCCCCAAAAAACCCGGCTGCCTTGTGGCAGAATGCGCCCCCTAGGGGTGAGGCCCCGCCAACTTTTTGAGGAGGAGGAGGTGGCTGCCCTGGTGTTTTTTATCCAGCGCTACCTCCCCTTGATGTTGGCAGCAGGTGGCAGGCCCGGCTCCGGCTACCACCATATTGAAGAGTGTCTCCGGCGGTGGGTGAAGGTGCGCCGGGCAGTCTTCCGCTGCTCCGGTATCCGGCGTACCCACCGTCAGCTGACCCACCGTTGGGCAGACATTTTGGACCGGGAGCAGGACCTGTTGGACCTGCTTGGCGTCGAGGTCATGGGTCTTGGTGAGTGGCTACCCCAAAAAAAAGTGTGTGTATAATATACATCTCTATAGTAGTATAAGTATTTTTATTGTATCTTTCTAAATCTTGGCTGAATAAGTAACGTGATGACTGGTGCTCCTAGTCACATTTCCGATGTATTCCGTTATTATATGTACTGTAATTGTATGACACTGGTCTGTGCTGCGCTTCTTCATCTTCACTGACTCTTGCGTGTTCAATTTGGTGCTAGCTTTTGCTGTTTATTGGTGTGAGATTTTCTTTATTGTAGAGAACTGAAGTTAGTTAATGCTATTAATAGAGTCTTGTCCTTCCTTTGTCCGTCAGTGAAATAGCCGTTGATGGATAATTGTACGTGTTTGCATATTGTATCATTTTTTTTCACGGCCTTCTCTTCTGCATGAATCCTCCTCTGGCAATGAATGCAAAAGTTACTTTGTTCTTCTTACCTCAGCCAGGGCCGGCTTTAGGCATGTGCAAGCTGTGCAACTGCACAGGGCCACCAAACGCCAGGGGCCACCCCACCAATTTATATCCTTAATTTAATAATCCTCAGAGGATGGATACATATTTGCGTGGCGGCCCCTGGCAGGGATTTGGTGCCTCCGGCTCTGTTCCACTTCCAAACACACCCTGACTCCCCCCTCTTCACTGGCCTCCGTGCTCCGCCCCGACCTCCTCCTCCGGGGCCCCACCTACGCTCCCTGGCCAGGAGTCCAGGACCACCATGAGCCTAGAGCCGCCCCTGCCTCAGCCCTCCATAGAACTGATGTAGTTTGTTTATTTAGTGGGTAGGGCAGCAGTAGCATTCAGTCAGTAGCAAAACAAAATATGATGCAATGAACGTACAATTTCATGTTAGTATGCACAAAGTTAAGCATGTCTCCTCCTTGTGATCTATGCATTTTGCTGGCAAAAAATTAAAAAGAAATGGCTACTTACAGATAATTGATTACCCCATTTTCGAATCGGTGGTGTTGTTCAGGTGTTACTGCCTCTGTGTTACTTAGTAATCTGCAATCAGAATGTTTATGGAACATTTGATTTGTTTTCTCCAAGTATATATACACTAGTCAGTGAATCATGCAAGGCAGTAGTCATTTGGTAGACCAATGTTTGTTTCTTTTAATGTTGTAGCAGTGGTTTTTGAAATGCTGTCTATGTTTCACAGCACTCAATGTTTTTCTCTTTCTTTATTATTTCTTACATGAACCACAGAACCCAGGGGCAAGCAGAAGGCTGGGACCGAGTCGGCGGGTGAACGTGAACCACAGGCACAGAGCTCCTCTACTGAGGATCCTGCCGCTGTCCCCAGTAAGTCCAACAATGCTTTCTTTTGGAACAATGATATTTCCCTAACTTTCTAACTGAGCTTTTTTTTCCAACCGATGAATGACATTTCACCTAACTAAATTTTGACAAATGCTTGTTTGATTTTGATTATGTTTTCAAAATTTTGGGTATTACTAACTATCTGTCCCTGCCTTTCTGTTCCTTCAAAGAGCCTCTGCTATGACTCTCTGTGCTACTACTAGACTGTCTGTAGGCAAGCTTGCCCTGTTGCCCACTCTTTAGTTAAGGTATTAATCTTTTCAAAAAATCTGTGATAGAATAGCGGAAGGCACAGGGTCCACTCCTGTCTTATGCTTTTTCCTCTGTAATGTCTCTTCTTTGCCAATTGACACCAACCAAGTATGCATCCAGATGTTGGTCTACTATTTTGTAAGCGTTAGTATACCACTAGTACTCTTGCGGGTATTCTTCTATGCAGTCACTTACATAACTATGTATGCACCACAAAATTGGATGTTGGTGATAGGCAGGTTGGACCTTACTTACTTACAGTCTTACACCTCAGTCACAGAACTCAGAGGAACCCACAATTCAATGAACGACAGCCTATATGGGCTCAGTCATTGGTCAATTATTCAATTACCCCTTTCCTAAACCCCAATACGAAGATGCCAAATGCTTTTATTACACAATCCATAACCTAAGTAACCCCCTTTTGCTCACTCTCTCGTGTAAGTCTACAAGACAACAGACACTGAAAATATACTTCAGAGTCAATGTGGTATTTCAAAACCTTTATTTTGTTAGAAGTAACTAAGTAAGTAACATCAATGTTTTTAAGTTGTTCCGTGAAATACGTCAAGGGCCACCAGAAAAAATCCAGAGTTAAAAAAGGCTGAATAAAGTAATCTACATTTGTACAGCTACCAGTGCACGATAGGAAAATGTGGGAAATGTCGGAGACCCCTCACCATTGAACGTATACTGGTTGCATATGCCTCTTTTTGGTAAGCTCTGGAAATCTTTGCTTCGTAGAAGGAAATCTTCTCATCTGCCGAAAGATAATGACAAAAGTGGTGCACGTTAGACAGTATGAAAACATTACATACATTTATGCAAGTTTTTAGCTGTCATGCTAAAAAAAAGGTGTAACCTGAGGCTGTAAGCAAACTCGATTCCACAATCCACATTCAAAAAGTAAATACGGGCCTTTTTATTTTCCAAACTCTTCAGGTGTATGCTTTGAACAATCATGTGGCCTCAAAGGCGTCTTCTCGTACTGCGCAACAAGCTGTGAGGTAGCATGCGCAAAACTGTAGACATGTCATTGATGTACAAACTGGTTAGGTTACATGGTTCAGTCTAACTTTCCAAGGACTAGAGTAGCAGTATAGATGAGATGAGCTTGGGTACCATACCATACCAAATAAATGCTAATATGTGTAGTGCGTTAGTTACTCTGCTGTACTAGGCAATGTGGACTACTACTGATTACGTTGTACTTAACTGTTTTGCAGAACTCCATTCTTGGTGAACAAGTACAATGGGGGCTGTGCATCCATCTAAAAAGGTGTACTTATTTTTATTTGTGCAGAACCGGTACCATCCACCAGTGCCGACGGGGACAGCGGCGCTGCGACGGCGTCAGCAGAGGCGATCCCGGAGGGGAATGGAGGACCAGAGGCACCTACAGCAGCACCGGCAGCAGCGGGGGAGGAGCCAACAACGGTGGGCGATGGTAAGTTACATTCAATAGTGATCCGCATTACTTGGTGGGTGGGGAAAACTTCCTCACTGTACTCTGATCTTATTTATAATGAACTTGAAGTTCTACTGGACAATATATGACGCCACCTTTGTCATTACCAAGCTTAGCAATAGCATTACCACCGGCGAGAATTGCTAAAATAAGTTATACAGGCCTCTTCTATGTGACTACAACTCAGCTGTGAAAGGTTGGTCGCAGACTAAAAAAGTCTTATCCACAACATTACATGACCGCGATGGATTAACAGGAGATTGATTTTAAGTATGATGAAAGGAGCAAGGAAAAAGCACCAATCATATAATATAGAAGGATACTTTGGAATCAGCAATGCAGGTGGTTGATAGCAGTCGGATGCGTGGGTTGTTGTGGAAGCATAGAAAGGGGAAAACACAGCTGCCTGCGTGGGTGGGAGACACATCCAATATCGGTGGTTAGTGGATAGTAGATACTAGTGTCAGCAGCGGTGTTTTGGTTAAACCCAAAGGCGAGGGAAGGAGGGGTCGACTGGATGCATTCCGGGTCGTTGCTGGCGAAACACAAACCACCTAACGTTTGTTGCGCGATATAAAGAATGATAGTCTCTATACTAGACATTTACTAGTACTAGCTGGCCCCTGTTAATTAATGTTAGTTTGAGACTGTCACTTTTCCCGGAAGCACAGAGTATATGATATAAAAAAACGAGATATGAAAAAGACAGGTGTTCGTATGTGTGTGACCGTTGAAGTACACCCATGCTATGCTACTAGGGCAGGCATAATGCCGTGCCAAAAAGTCAAACAAATTAAGTATATAAGGCGTAGAATGTTCAAGATAGATAAAACAACATTTTTTGTACTTAGCTTGCTTGCTAGTGCTACTGTACTGTGCCGCCCACTATGTGTTGGATACATTTTGTGTTCTTGATTTGCTGGGATTTTGGATTACAACAATTCTGTCTCTTTCTTTATAGTTACTCCTTCAAAACCAACGAGGAAGGAGTTGGCAGTCCGGGCCCGGCAGCGGAAACTGCAGGCCATCGTTGAGGCCTACCGCCGGCTGGTGGCTCAGGCCGAGGAGGAGGAGGAGGAGGCGGCGGCAGCAGCTGCTGCCTCTTCCAATGCCCCGGCCCCCAAGCCTGCAGGGCAGGAGTACATCGGCGTGGTCAGGCAGCCGCCCGCCGCCAGATTTTTCCAGCATCGTCCACCCCCCCACAACAACATGCATGCCAATGTACGTGCCGCCAGTTCCAGAGAAAGATTCTCCTCCGGGTAGCCAGGCTGGAGGCTCAGACTAGTCAGACAAAAACTCAAATAGAGGAGCGTGTGAAGATCCTGGTTGATCAACACTTAAAGGCCCGCCGGCTTTGAGAGGGACCCTGTTTGTTGTTTGCCCCTTTTTCAATCCTTTTGTTGGTGGGTGGGAATTGGGTGTTGGTTTTTTTTTTTACATTACATTGAACGTGGGAATTTGGTTGGGGTTAGGGGAGGCGGGTAGGGACAGCTGTGGTGTAAGATTTATATATATATTTTATTTTTGTATCATCTTTATTTATATATTATATTATGTTAAAAATAAATGAGACACAAAGTTATGTTAAAAAAAAACATTTGAAGTTCATTTGCGTTTCTTGGGGGGTTGGAGGGGGGACTGTTTCACCAAATAATGTACGTTGTGCAACATCGCAAGGTTTAATTGGCCATGCAGGTCGGCGGACAGTGCTTTCTAATAAAAAAATATATTGCCCACATCTTTAACATGCAGACAGATAGATGCGGTAAACCCTCACTGAGTTATATTTGTAGTATTAGAAGAACTACCAGTCTGTCTTGCTTATACCTCACTGCAAACTTATCTTACCTGTGATTGCTGATGATGATGATGATTTATGATGAAGTTTGGCACTGCAAGGGCTGCATTTGTTTCCCAAGACAATGGCGAAGAATCTGTGGTTCAGAACTTCTGTGATAGTAGTAGTAAACAGACCCTGCCAGTAGCATTTAGAGACAAAAAGAAAGAGGCAGTCATTTGCGTGACAGACAATGTGGGGGTAGTATAAGTAAGTACAGTACATTGCATGGCTGACCCAATATTGCAACTGCTAAACTGAAACAAAACAATGGTTTTGGGGACTGGAAACTAAGTGCAAGAGAAGATAAGAAGTTCAACTGTAGTTGTAGTACTCACGGCAACGTCAAACTTTTCTAAATCATAATGCTTTAAACTTAAACCCAAACAATTACGCCAATTCATTAGATGCATTCGTTGTTTGATGTTAATGGTAAATTATTTGGCGTTATACAGAGAGCTTGAGTTGGGAAGCCGCAGAAGATCCTGGCCATGCCTTGTTGACATTTCACTATTGTTGCTTTCACCACATCTGCCCCAGCAAGCGCGTGATCAAATTATTGGTGTATATTTAATGTAAGAAACATCACACCTCAATGTAACCACGCAGCCCGGGGGAAGAGGGTTAGGGTTTGTTGAATGGATGGGTACGGGGGTTTTGGGAAAGGTTTGAGAAAGAAAAACAGTACGCATGGAGATTGGAGACAACAAAAGCAAAACAATGAAGACGATGATTTATGATGTTGATCCGCTAGCCAATGAATGTAAGCAATAAACGTAAGAAAAGGACACGCTGAATATCATTCTTGGTTTCCCGCCATCCAATTGCTTGATGATGAGGATTTGTGGTAAGGGTGAGAGTTGATGCTCATAGTATAATAGCAGTGGGTGAAAAACGTCCAGCCTGAAAAAGAAAAGGCAAATACAAAAGAATATGAATGACCTAAACAAATTGTAATACAGTGAAGATAAAAAAAATAATACAAGAGGAGTAGTCGTATGAGAGGACTTTCAGACTAAGGCGGCTTGGATACAATATGTATAAGTCTACTAGTTGCACATCATTATTAATCTAGAAGTACAAAAAAAGACAGGAGCCAGCACACAACAACAGGCCCACGACGACACAGGGTCGCCCGTTATACAAACTGCATTTCCCTAAAAATTTCACAGAGCCACAGAAAGGTGAATGAAATTGAAAAAAGCAACCTAGCATTTACAAAATTAATCAACAAAATCAATGCGTCATTCTCAGTCATCAATCATACCACTATTGTACTCTACCTCTGCACAGTGCACAAACATGTAGTAGCCTGGGTCTACTGTGCTGTGCCTCTTATTTGTATTTATTTATTACCTTGTATTTCACTCCAAGAAACATTGTGCATCAATCAGCTCAGATCCAACTGCCTGACAGCACAGATATGGTGGTCACCATCATTATCAGCAACAGCAACTCAGTCTGTAGTGAGCGACGACGATAAATTAAGTCCTGACTGCATCTGTAGTAGTAGGAACACAAGTGCGCAAATAATTTTTATTATTAGTAAATAACATGGAAAAATTGGCTATCACGTGAGTCTGAAGTTACTAGTATACTTCAACTCCATGCACATTTGCTCAGAGTCAGCAAAACAATACATCCAATGCAATGCACGGCATCATTCATTTAATATACCTGTTTTGCTCTTCTCTTTCACTGTCAGATGATTGATCACAGATGCTGCCGAGCCTTTGTAATGCGAGTCACAACAAGTTGACTTCAGTTGTGGATGCCTGCTCAAGTTTCTTTTGACACTGAAGAGTCGTCTATGAATGCCTGCAGACAGAGGTGGTAGCCTTAAGAGTAAGACTCAGCAAGGCAGTTATGAGTTGCAGATTTCAAATGAAATAGAGGATGGCTGTAGTCATGTACGGTTCACTTGTTATGGAGGGACTTTTAGAGGCTACATTATTGTTATTGTACTATACTCCATCTACAACATCAAATGTATGGCTGCCAAGATGGAATTGTATTGACTTGAGTGGGAGTCAAGAAGATAGAGCAAGACTCTGAGGAGTGCAGTCAACATGGAACATAAATGCACAGGCGTGCAACTCCAGGAGGTAAATAAAAAAGATACAGTGAAAATAAATGCACAGGCGTGCAACTCCAGTAGGTACATAAAAAGAATGAGTGGTGGGGATGGATTTGGTTGTGGTTTTTATTTTGAGATTAGCAGTTTTGCACCAGAAAGTCATTTTTAATAAGAAAATAAATAACACAAATAAAAGAAGGGAGAAAGTAACAATTTAAAAGCCTATTGGTCAGGGAAGAGGTGCTCGTCCTCAAACTCTGGGGGTTCGGACAGAAGTAGGTCATGTAACACAGTAGTGATGATATCTTCGGGCTCGCTTTCTTCATCCTGCTCTGATTCACGTACAGTATAGTCTGGTGGTATGAAGTGTTGATTCATTTTTATCATTGTCAGCCTCTCGACGCTTTTGGGGGAGAGACTGGTCCTTTTCGATGTCACAATGGCACCAGCAGCACTGAAAACCCGCTCAGAGGCGACACTGGCTACAGGACAAGCCAGATACTTTATCGCCAGCCTGCTCAGCACTGGCCACTGTCTCCTTCTTTCATACCAATAGACCAATGGGCTTTGCTCCATGAACACCTCTGTTGTGTCATCCAGATAGGCCTGAACCATCCGCTCAGTGTTCATTGGTGCTCGGCTTTGCTGCTCCTCTTTCCCCTTTGCAACAGCAACGGACTTACCCATCCCCTTCTGTAGAAAAAAAGCAGTTATGCTTTTGGTTGTGTCTGCTGAATTAGATCGTGTAGGTGCTGCTTTTGGTACTGTTGGTGCCTGCTGGGAAGCGGACGCACTGCTCTCATGCTCTGATGAACTTGCCTCAGGAGGATGGCCTGGAATACTTTGACTGTCCTGGGCTGGCACTGGCAGGCCTTTAAGTAACAGCCGTTCAGTTTCTAAATCATTAGCTTCCACAGCTATGGAAGTTTTGTAATTGGCAACATCCCCATCTGAAAAAGGAATTACTGCGCTACTGCTGACAATTTGTACCATGGATCCAAGATTGTTGCAGTTATGTAAATTGGATCTGACACAATCATTTGAAGCCTTGCATTTCCAGATAAGCGGTTGGCTAAGGCCTTGGCCAAGGTATATGCATCAACTTTTTCTTCGTCACCTTCGTATGTTTCACAGACCTCCTTCAGCTGTTGCTCGAGCATGTACAACAATGGGATGGCTTGGCCCATAGTTCAGTCCTCCCTGCTAACTGCACGTGTGAAGACCTCAAAAGGTTGTAGCATCTCTGTCAAGCATTTAATGATGCCCCACTGCCACATCTCAACGGTCAGGTTTTTAAGATTAACAGTAGGATCCACTAATCTTCTTGACATTACATAAGCATTCAGTGGTATGTACTGCTCAAAGAGACGCTCAAGCATGAAATAAGTAGAGTTCCAACGTGTTGGGGACCTCCTGGATCAGTGCTTTGACTGGCAAATTATGCTCCCGCTGAATGACGCGTAGCAGCTTCCGCGCTTTAAAAGAATGGTTAAAATGCGTGCATATTCTTCTGCAGATGGTCAGTATGTTGCTGACTTTGGCTTCAGTTTTCAGAAAGTCTTGCACGACTAAGTTAATGCAGTGTGCCAAACAGGGTACCCTGAAATACTGTCCATCTCTCATTGCCTTCACTACATTACTGCCATTGTCAGTGGCAACAAAACCAATCTTAAGGCCTCTTGGTTTCAGCCATTCAAAGACCTTGCTGTTAAAGTCAGACAAAATGTTTTCAGCAGTATGATTTTTCTCCATACCAAACATGGCTACAGTTGCATGTCTGCGAGTATCATTGAAAATCCCAGCAACGTCAAGAAGGCCTGAAGTTAACTTGTCTTTCACACCTGCAAAAGAGATCCAGTGTGCGGTGATGCACATGTAATCTGCTGTGGCTTCGCGACTGCTCCACATGTCTGTTGTCAGGTAGATACAATGGACAACACTCTGTTGTAAGGCTTTCCCAATCAATTCCAGCACGTCGTGGTGTAGTGCTGGAATAGCAACTCTTGCAAAATAGTAGCGACTGGGAATGTCCCATTTTGGGGCCAGTGTTGCCACTAATTCCCGAAATCCCACTGCCTCAACAAATGAAAATGGGAGAAGGTCGAGTGCCAAAATGTTTGCATGTTTCGCATTGTACAAACGTGCTATTGGGTGGTTCCGCTCGTACTTTCCCTCCTGCCTAAACATGCCAGTAATGGTAAGCTGCTTGGTAATTCTTTCTGTTCTGCTAGACGGACCACCTTTCAACGCAGACTTTGCACTCCTTGGTGTCTCCGGCTGACTCTGGTGCCACTGAGAAGTTGCTGATGCGGAGGATTTGGACTGCACCACTCCAGTGCTGGCGACAGGCTCATTTGTGTACCACTCCCAGATAGAAGGTCATCGTCTCCCTCTTCTTCCATGAGTGGACCTTGTCGTACTGTATCCCCACCAACACCAGTGCTTACATTTTTTAGGCTTGCAAGGTGGTTCTCCCACTGAATTGCGTGTGTTTTGTTCATATGGGTCGTTGGGCCTCCAGTACCATAGTTTGTGCCAATCTTACCACGACTAACATTGGTATGACAAATGGTGCATATAGCAATGTTCTCTTGATGTGGGTGAACCGTAAAAAAATCCCAGACTGGGGAGCTAAACTTTTGCCTCCTGCCATAGGAAGAGGAGGACCCACTTCCAATGCCGGATGAACTGGAGGATTTTTGTTGAATTTCCCTATGTGACAGCTCAGTACTAGTACTGCCACTACCTCCTTCTGTTGAGGTGGCGCTTGTGCTGGATGTCACACGCTGCCGGGCCTTCGCTGATGAAAAAATGGGAGCTGGTGTTACTTTGGGTGCTGAGTGTGTAGGAGTTACACGTGCTACCTGCTCATCACTAATCGCAGCCCTTCTGGATAGGGTGAAAATGCTGGTCTCTACATCCTCTGCACCAGGAATAACGCTCGTGATGATGACATTGTCAGTGTCAGACCCGTCTTTATCACCAGCAGTATCCTGCTCACCTACATCGAACTCCATAAGTTCAAGCCTTGAAGGATCCTTCCTTATTCCTAGCCTGGTCTTGGGATGTCTCTCCTTTGAATGCTCAGATACTCGTGGTGGACGCCATTCATTATCAAGGTCATCTGAAGGGATGCTTGGCGAAGAACTCGATGCACTGTCACTAACCCTCCTTTCCTTTCGTAAATTTAAAGACAGTAGATCACCTCCAGAAGTGGCTTCCTCTTCTTCTTGCTCGGAATGAGGCTCTACTTCCTGAACTGCCCCGACATCGGGAGGAACAACTTCTACTATTGCGTGCGGAGATGGTGGTTGTTGTTCTTGAGGAAGTACTATAGCGGGCTGTGGTTCTTCAACAACTACTATTGTGGGATTTGGTTGTTGTTGTTGAACAACTATTGCGGGCGGTGGTTGTGGTTTTTCAACAACTATTGCGGGAAGTCGTTGTGGTTGTTGAACATCTACTGCTGGCGGCGGTTGTTGAGCACTTTCATCTTGCGTGGATTGTGTACTACTTTGAGACAGCGATAAGTTTAGTTCAGGCTCAGTATCACTGCTTTGTAACACTAGGCTGGCTACCTCTTCGACCCTCATGTGCTTGGCCCTGGGTTGGTGGCTTGCCCCCGCTAATGCGGATGTGCTGCCCCCAGCTTGCACCCCGGACACCGCTGCTGCAGGCGTACCTTTTGGGGGCCCAAAAAAGGTTTTGGGGTCCATACCAGCCTTAAGTGACACTTCCTTCTTCTGTACCTTCTTCTCAGCAACTTTCTTGGTGGTGGAGGACCTGGTACCTGCTTTCTTAGGGCCCATCTTCTTCTGATGTCAGCACACAGCAGCACTCAGTAGCACAAATTGCAGAGATGTGTGGTCCGATGAGTCACACACCACATGTGGCGTACAACTGAAGGACGTCCGTCTGGCAGTAGAGCGGGCGATGGATGAAAACAACCAGCACCTCCTCAGTCTTTTTTTGTGCACCTACAAGCAAAGAAGACAGAACAACATCAGTCAAACAAGCAGTAAGCCAACATGAACAATTGAAAGACACACAGGCCAATGTGTAAAACACAAAAAAGAAGACTAATACTACCAGCACCACAGCTCCCAGCCACATGAAGTCCAAAAAGAACCAATAATAAAGTCAAGCAGGGAGGCCAATGATAAATGCACAAAGGAAGTACCTACAAAATGGCCGCCACCACATGGCCTCTCCATGTCCACCAACAAGAACATGGCAGAATCATCACAAAGGAAGTACACACAAAATGGCCCCCACCACTACATGAAAAGAAAGAGAAGACAGACAATAAATGCCTATGGCAAAGGGACAATGTTTAGCTTCACAAAATGGACACACCACCGCCCAAATTGGTCACCCCAACCATAAACAAAAAATCATTACATAGAGGACAGAAAGAAACTGGAAGTGGTCCATGCTCCAGGAAGACAAAACTACAACCAAATAACACATAAATGAGGACTTTTTGTAGCACAAGAAACACATTAAACATTTTCGAGGAACTTTTATGCAACTCGGGACATATTATTCGCGAGATTGCAAAATCGGCGTGTTCGGCAGCGCGAATCGAATGAAACGTCGGTATCGTGTTCCCGAGCCAGTACATTGAGCGCACGAACAAGACAAAAAAGGTAAGGTCGCGTGTCCCCACTGTGCGACGTTACCAAAAGTACGCGAGCAGTATTCCTAAGGTTACCTACTGGCAGGGAGTGCCATATTAGTTACACACAAGCAACCAAAAGCTGAAAGTACCAACATAAAAAAAATGTGAAGCAATCCAAAGCCATACACGATGTAATTAAAGATACACCACAAAAAGAGTTGATTAACTTGAATGCACCTATGGCTGTGAGTAGTAGTACCTCCAAAAACCTTGGATGATATGGCAAAAGCACCAAGGAAGGACACAGAAAATGGCCGCCTCCATAGGGCCTGGACAGGGACACCAAAAAACAACATGGAAAAAGGATGTACCCAAAATGGCCTCCACCACATGGCATGGCCACCAACAACATGGCAAAATCAGTCACAAAGGAAGCATACACAAAATGGTCGCCACCACATGGCCTGTCCACCAACAACAACATGGCAGAATCATCACAAAGGAAGTAAGTACACACAAAATGGCCCCCACCACTACATGAAAAGAAAGAGAAGACAGACAATAAATGCCTATGGCAAAGGGACAATGCTTAGCTTCACAAAATGGACACACCACCGCCCAAATTGGTCACCCCAACCATAAACAAGAAATCATTACATAGAGGACAGAAAGAAACTGGAAGTGGTCCATGCTCCAGGAAGACAAAACTACAACCAAATAACACATAAATGAGGACTTTTTGTATCACAAGAAACACATTAAACATTTTCGAGGAACTTTTATGCAACTCGGGACATATTGTTCGCGAGATTGCAAAATCGGCGTGTTCGGCAGCGCGAATCGAATGAAACGTCGTTATCACGTTCCCGAGCCAGTACATTGAGCACGCGAACAAGACAAAAAAGGTAAGGTCACGTTCTCACACTGTGCGAAGTTACCAAAACTACCCAAGCTGTATTCCTAGGGTTACCTAATGGCAGAAATTGACAGACACCCAAAACCTGACATACCCCACACATAAAAATAAGATTTTCTAAATCAAACCAGGCCATCCATGATTTTCTAATTAGAGGTACACCACAAAAACAGTTGATTAACTTTCATGACCCTATGACTAGTACCTCTGGCCTACTGGCAGAGTAGGCCACAAGTTTAGAGGCCTATGGCAAGAGCAAAGTGGCTGGGAAACATAAAATGGCCGCCAACAACACATGGCCAGGCCAACCACAGAAAGTTAATACAATGAACTCAAACATGCCTACACACTAACTACATGGAGTACTAAGGTCAGCTATTGGCTTAAAAAAAATAAAAAACATTTAAATTACACAAACAGAAATTCCACAGCAGACATTGCTATTGCATAATGATGACCATAATCCAATGCCAGCCATGATGTTTGTTTACAAACTTGAATAAAAATTTAAACACAGAATTATGAGTTTACCCATGGGTACCTCTCTATGTAGCCTGGATGAAATTTAAAAAGAAATACAAGTTGGGACCTCATAAAAGTACAGGCACCCATCAATAATTTAAATCAAGGAATGAATACTGTAGTTAAAAATTTTAAAATCAAACAAACACAAGTCTACAACATCATACTCACTCATACATTACTGAAACTTACTTGAAAAAGAGAATTCAAAATCCAAAAGTCCTCAGTAAAATAAAAAAAAAAGCAGTAATGCAGCCAACACACACAGAAAGTGATCCTGCCAGCTCAAAATCCAAATGAAAGTGACCACCTCATGGACAAAGCACTGGGAGGAGCCTGGTGGACAGGAACAGGAAGTTGTAAACTCCAGAGCCCTTCCTCCTAAATATTCAAAAATAGAGTAGAAACAGAAAGAGGACTCCTTCCCCCCCAAAAATACAGCCAAAGGTACAACTTTGAGGGGTTTATCACTTTTTTGCTAACCAAAATGTTAATTTATTATTATGGTTTAACTTTTAACATGCTCGCGAGTTATTCTGTTCAAGATTGCAGGTTCTGCGTGTTCGGCAACTCGATCTTACCAACAAACATCCTTGCGCGTCCTTATGGCTTTATCGCGCATCCAATGACGTTATCGCGTTCGCACAGTCGCACGGGAGGGTTTACAAACATGGTGGCAGACGCGACCGGGAAAAAGCGAACGCAGAACCAAGGTAAGCCATTGCCACGCACGCGATAATGTTATTCAGCGCGCGACAACTACGCTACGCACCGGATAGCGGAGTAATCGACAGCTACGCGTACTCCGCGGAACGCGGAGTTGCCAAAACTCCGCAAACTCTGCGAACGGAGCGTAGTTCTTCGCCCAGGGTTAAACATAATGGGAATATGTGAGGCCACGACAAAGGTGCCACGCCTTGACTAATTGAAAAGCCGGAAAGTGCAGGGGTCCCAGAAAAATGGCCTGTATTGAGGAAGCTAACAGGCCTACCACCCTGGCTATCTGGCACAGAGAGTCTGTTGCTTCACCAGCACCTCCTCACTTCGTGCTGGATCTTTGGTATCTTCCTGAAGGGAAATCTCAGCACATATTTCACTGAGTTTATTATGAAACCCAAAAAGGTTATTGAATGGGATGGGGAGAAACTGGACTTTAATCAGTTGATAACAAAACCCCAGCAACTGAAGGAGTTGCATCTCCATTTTGAGGTGACCAATCAGCACCTACAGATAGTGGTCCATGAACAATATGTTATCCAGCTACACAATCATCTGCATGCCAGATTCTTTCAGGCATTCTATTACTGGCCTCAGAACCTTGGTAAAACATCAAGGGGTTAACGACAGGCTGAAAGGTAGAGAGTTAAACTCGAAAGTTTGGCTCTGCCATTGGATTTGTAGAAACCGACAATGCAGTGGGAATACTGGGACCTTGAGCTACTTATCCTTGAGGTCCAGCTGGACCATTCAACCGTAGGACTGAAGGAGGTTGAGGAGGAGGTGTATGACCTCCATCCTGAAGTGATACAGAAAAGGGGGGTGGTGATGAACAGAGTGTCTGAATTAAGCAGACCACTCTTACCCAGTCCAAAGATCAGGGCTTGATCCATCACCGTTATTTATCTCACTGCCCCATCCCAGCTCAGAACCTGGCTATATGCAAATTAGTCTGTCCCTGGCCCAGTGCATCATGGGAACAGGGCAGACCAAACTACCAAGCCAATTCTTCACCAGAAAGGAGACAAGCTACCGGGGACAGGTTTCTGGCATTTCAGCCTCTTCGGCCCGGCTTGCTTGAATCCTGATGGAGCAGTGAGAAAGGGACTCATGTCTGAGTATACCCTGCCACACCTATAGTGGCCAAAAATGATACAGAAAAGGGGGGTGGTGATGAACAGAGTGTCTGAATTAAGCAGACCACTCTTACCCAGTCCAAAGATCAGGGCTTGATCCATCACCGTTATTTATCTCACTGCCCCATCCCAGCTCAGAACCTGGCTATATGCAAATTAGTCTGTCCATGGCCCAGTGCATCATGGGAACAGGGCAGACCAAACTACCAAAGCCAATTCTTCACCAGAAAGGAGACAAGCTACCGGGGACCGGTTTCTGGCATTTCAGCCTCTTCGGCCCGGCTTGCTTGAATCCTGATGGAGCAGTGAGAAAGGGACTCATGTCTGAAGTGGCGGTATACAAGCTACTTGTTGAATTCCCAGAGTGATCACTGAGCACCGACCCCCCCATCTGATTTCTGTACAAAAAACAGATTGCTTAGGAACCGAGAGGTGTGGAGTGGCTGGACAAACTGCCCCCTTGGTTAACAGTTCCTGGACCTCCCATTGAATAAGGGTGGCCTCCAGGCCAAAGAAGATAAGTGGTATGGGGAGGATGAAATGGGACACATTGAACTCCACATGGAATGCTTGATCCACTTGAAGCACACAGCTGTCGGCTGTAAGAGTCCACCAATTGTCTAGGAACTATACTAGTCGACCCCACCAAGCAAGTGCATAAAATAATTGAAAAACATACCATGGGAATTGGAGGTTACTCCTCCACTGTGGGGTCAGTTGCGGTGGCCTCTGTGGCGTGACCGACCTCTGGTAGAGTAAAAACCCCTGAATCATGATGAGTCCTGCCATTGGCATCTCTGGGATGGTTATCCTCTGCCAGAGGTGGAGTAAGCGGGATGGCCAACTAAGCGCCCCCTAGCACAACCTGCCCTGGTGACAACTCACACATTAAAAATGGACCCGACAGTTGACTAGGCCTGTACAGGGAATTAAACTTGTATTCAAATTTGTCAAGCTCCTTGACTAATGGATCAACAAAGACTGTCCTGGCCCACCTGACCTGTCTCTGGTGTGGTCAAGTCCCCTAGCTTGGGATTGATTTTTATGAGTAACAACCTGCACCGCTCCGATGAGATGGTGCAGTTGGCGTTCCCGAGAAAGATAATTGCCAGTTGGGCGCAACTGGAGTACATGTCTGGGCGAATCAAAACTCCGGACGTTTTAGCATCCCTGCAATGTCCACATTTTGATCAAGGGTCCTGTAATGTCCAGGAGCTTATACTGGCATGACCTACAGGAGTGGTTGATGCACTTCTTGGGGTCTTTGAAGTATTTGACCAAGAAGATGGCCATATGAGAATCTATTTCCGGCGTAACTGGCACCTTACACTCAAGCGAGGCCTGGGGCATTCCGAATGGAGACGGGTGAGGACCTCTTGGTCAAGTGGCTTGTGCAGCCTACCAGCCACATACTTGTCTACTTTATCACAGGCCGCCCACCGATAGCAGCGGGGATCCATGAGTTTCTCAGGCTCTATCTGACCGGTGCTTCTGTGTCAGGCCACAACTTAGAGAGAGGCGTGGAGGAAGGGTACCAGGATCAGCTGTGGTCAGAATCACCATTTGACTTTGTAGGGGACCCATCTGAGGGCAGGCCCTGTCTCCCCTGGATGCAAAGGGCTAGCTGGGGCCTCCAGTGAAGGGGGGTATTGACCCCCAGAAATGCCTTTTTAGCCTGTCGAAGGTGTCTAGTTCCATCTCTGTAGGTTGCAAGCGTTTGTGCGGATTGCTGGAGGAGGGCAGCAGCGAGCTCTGGCGGTTTTGGGGCTCAGAGCCCAGGATTATCTTCCCTCATTGCGAGGGGTTTTAAGCATTGCTGTACCAATTCCATAAGTTTCTTTCTAGAGGGGCCATTGAGTCTCAGATCGCATTGACTACAGAACATCAAAGAAAATCACAGAACTCATCTGTAACTTGGAAATATGCTATGTCCTCCTCTTCTTAATAATAGTCCCCATACTCCACCAGGGGCCCAAGAATAAGTAATTATTTGCTACAGACCTTGTAAGGTCTCCAACAATAAAGGTAACCACAGCCCTTGTAAGGTTGGAAGTAACCGAGGGACCAACAGGCCTATAAAGTTTCCTGTAAGAAGGAAGCAACCCAGAAGTGTAAGGGCCACCTACAGCCTGAAAAGAGGAGAGGTAATTGTCTCCAGGAAGGTCACAGGGGCCCAGGCAGACCAGCAAATCATCAAACTGCGATAAACAGGCACCACAAGGAAAATAGCAGCCTCGGCCACTCTGCTTATACACAGTAGTCAAATGCTTCTCCTAGCCATACCCCCCAAGGGGTCAATGTTCCAGGCTGTCAGGGGCACACAACAGAGAGATGCCCAGCGAAATCTGTAATTCACACACCCTCCGCTCCGTGCAGAGACCGACAGCTTCTTGAAATTGCTGTTGGAGGCATGCACCCTCTAGCAGCTGGTAAACCACTGTGTACTTTGGCCCCTATCCCCATTGAAAGGGATATTGAGCAAAGTAGTGGCCGCCAAAGAGCGATGCAATGTTCCTGTGACCACCTAATGCGAAGCAGGGATACTTCACCTATGCAAATGCCTGCAAATAAAGACACTGTTTCAGAGTGGTCCGGACTAGGGCTAGAAATGATGCGCATTTTCTCATTCATCAATACCCTCCCTACACCATCCACATCCACAAACAGACTAACACACTCACACCAAATGTACACCACACATTTACTACAAACCAACCCTATGCACAAATCAATGTACTAGCATACATTACAAAACCACACAAACCACGTCTATATACTCTCCTGTCTCGGCTACCATGCATTTCCATCATCACCTAAAAACAGTACACAACTCTATCCTATACCACTAACCAATCCTATCATCACTAACACAACTAAAATCCATACAATACTTAACTACAACCCATCCAGGCACACACTCCCCACTCTAACTACTCCTCACAGTCTCCCTTTTATCATTAGCACACCCATACTCAAGCTTCCATCATTTGTCCAACCAACACCCTCCTCTTTTTTCTGCCACAATAACACAACAACACAACACTTACATGCTACAGCACCACACATTTTAACTCTTGCAGAAGACAGGTCTAAAACAGTCAACTCTACTTCATCCCCCTCCTACACACACTCTACTCACAAACGCATCACCATCCCTTTACCTTACAACTTCCACTCGCAAACAATACTATACAAACAAATTCATCTCATACAACAAATACATAAGCACCTCTTTTCACTACTCCTCAAAAACCAAACATATCACACACACCAGCATAACAAAATCTCTCAAGCACAACACCTCATAATACTTACAGTCACAACATACAATCATACACCCACCTTTCAAACTATACAAATCTACAAACTACAATGCAGAGCTTTTTCTCTTTCACCACACCTAACAGACATACAGCAACACAGCAACTCTCTTCTAACTGCCTGCCATCCATTGAACAATTTAGAAGCTTACTACATGACCCACTTGTTGTCCACCACCCCTGACTCGTATACCTTCCGCTCTAAACATATGCAAACAATATAAGAAATGTACCACACATCACAACTTTGCTTATCCATGTCTACTGCACAACAGGGTTACACCACAAAAACAACACAGCACACCAATTCACTCTTAAACACCGTCTCCACCACCTACACACGCAGACCCATCAAAATGCCTTCTTAGCCTGGTGGACGAGGAACACGTTACAGAACAGCTACATGATTGCTATTCTAATACAACTAATTCCAGCACTAAAAACACACCTGCCACTAACCCACACAATACTGATCACCCATCTACAGAACAAAGTCTCACTGTCACCAAAGCACATTTTCTAAACTGTCTACTAAGAAATGCTCGCTCGCTCTCTAAAAACAAACATCACATCTATGACCTTCTCAATGACACAAAACCAGACATACTATTCATAACTGAATCATGGTTGGGAGATGATATGGCTCCAGTCCTGCATGAAGTCGTTCCTCTATTCTATCAAACGAGCACCCAAAATCGCATAGGCAAAAAAGGAGGTGGCCTAGCTGTTGTGTTCAGGCAAACATTACATATTACTAAAGTTAACAACATCCCCATAAAGAATTGTGAGGCTCTTATCACCAGATGCAATCCTACACGGTCTTCTCCCTGTAACTTCCTGCTCATTTACAGACCTCCACCTAGCAAGGCGACATTCCCAGAATCACTTTTAGACACAGTTTCAAACCTGATGACAATACATTCAAACCTACGCATTCTGGGTGACTTCAACATTCGGTTTGACAAACCCAATATGACCCAGCCAAAAACAATAATCACAGGCCTAGATGCACTGAAGCAGCATCAGATCGTCCACAAACCCACACACAATGCTGGACATATCATAGATGTCATTTTTGCTAATACCGAACTAGTTACCTTTCAAACTATAACTCCAGTCACATGGTCAGACCACCATTTGCTTGCTTTCCAACATACAACACTAAGCAACTCAACTAAAAGCACCTTACATACATCCACCTAGCGACGGTGGAACAAACTCAATTTGGAACACTAAGAGACAAACTAACATCGAGTACAGATCTAGAAACAATAAATTCTGTTAAAAAACTATATGAGTGGCTACAGAAATCTTTTGATATCCTGACACCACTAAAAACCACACAACAGAACAAAAGAAAACAAGCACCCTCGAGAAATACAGAGATAAAAGACATAAAACTAAAAATTAGAAAGCTGCAACTTGCCTGGCTCCAAAAAAAATTAAACAAGACAAACTTCACCTACAGAAAATTAACAGATTATAAAAGTCAGCTAAAAAAAGCCAAGAAAATGTACTATTCAGACAAAATTCAAAATGCTAAATGTTCAATTAAAGAATTCTATAAAATACTCAATGAATTTCGTAAACCAAATTACCTTGGAGAAACTCATCCCATTACTCAAGATCTCACAGACAAACTGGCAAATAATTACGCGGACAAAGCAGACACGTTGGACTCATACTTAATACAGAGACAAAGCACCAGCATTAACCCTTTTAAGAAACAACAATCCAAAAATACCTTAACTCAGCCTATCCGTTCCTTCCAGAACATTTCACATGATGAATTTATGGACCTGATCAAAGCAAGCAGGCCTGCTGGCAGCCCTTCTGTCTTGTGTCCACCGCAAACTTTCAAGCCAATTATTTGAACAACCTCTGCTGCCACGCCAGTAAGAAGAATCATCAACAATTCCTAAACTACTGGAAGATTTCCAGAATAACTCAAAAAGTCATACATATGCCCTTTATTGAAGAAAAAAACTTGGATCAGCTGAACCCTGACAACTACAGACCCATTACAAATGTACCTGTCCTGGGCAAACTGATAGAAAGAGCAGCGTTATCCCAGATGTCACAATTCATTGAAGACCATGCCATACTTTCAGACTTCCAAACAGGATTGCGTCCAGGAAGAGGTACAGAATCCGCACTACTTGCCATCTGGGATGACCTGAAGAACACAGTTGACTGCAAAAGGTTTGCTCCGCTACTCCTCTTGAACCTCTCAGCTGCCTTTGACATGGTTGACCATTACACTCTGATGCAAAGACTCTGCGAAGCTGGCATTGAGGGGTCTGCTTTAGACTGGATCATGTCTTACATTTGAAACAGAAGTAATGTCATCTATACCCCACCTTTCTTTTCCAAACCATACTCTACAAAAGCTGGGGTCCATCAAGGCTCTATCATCTCACCAATGCTTCTCAACATCTACATGAAGTCATTAACGGTACTGATCAATCAATTTCCCTCATGTGCTATAACTATGCAGATGACAACCAAGTAGTCTTTCAACTGGAATGCCCCAAAGACATTGGAAACTCTCTATTTTTCAGCTGTCTCAGAGCAGTGGATCAATGGATGACTTAAAACCATCTCAAATTGAATGCTTCCAAAGCGGAAATACTCATGTGTGGTGATTGGAATCATTATGACCCCCCCCATGCCGCCTGGCCTGATGAACTGGGTTTACCACCTAAAGTTTTGAAGGAAGTAAGAAACCTCAGAATGACCATGGACTCCAAGCTATCAATGAATTCCCAAGTTGACAAACTAGCAAGATCAAGCTTTGTTACTATAAAAACTCTGAATAGAATCTTCCCCTATTTGGGATTTCCATGCAAGGTCCAAGCTACCATCTCTCTAGTTCTGTCCAAACTCGATTACACCAATAGCCTCTACATCAGATCACTTTTAACGAACATGAATAGGCTACAACAGATTCAAAATTGGTTGCCAGACTACTTTTGCATATCAAACCACAAGACCACATCTCCCCTGCCTTGAAAGCCCTGCATTGGTTACCGGTTGCCAGAATATCCACGTTCAAGCTGCTTTGTATCACCCACAGTAATACATGGAATGGGGCCACTCTTCATCAGGAACAAAATCACCAAATACATTCAACATAGGAACTTCTGCTCTAGAGTGGCACCTCACCTCAAAATCCCAAGATACAAGAAAAAAACCATGGGTGGCACATCCTTCTCTGTTTAACAGCTTGACTGCTGCAGCAATTTTCCTTGGATGCTGAACTCCTTGAATACCCATTGTTCATGACGAGCTCAGCTCGTCATAAGCACAGCTCCACTGTGCCTCATGACGAGCTGAGCTCGTCATGAGCATGGAAGGGGTTAAGCAGCCACACTATGGAACTCTTTGCCCCAACATAAGATCCACAGACAACCCCCTTATCTTCAGAAAACTACTCAAGAATTAGCTCTTCCCCACATAAGCACCGTACACAAACAGAAATATACAGCATATCCCTCTGTATGTAAGCATTTATTTGTACTATAGATTCGTACCAATATATGTGCATTGCTTTGTATAAACATGTAGAATAATTATATAATATTATTTCATTGAGCACTCAAAAAGTCCAATAGAAATCTTTTTCAAGTTATGCAGTAGTTTTTTAATCTTGGAAATTTTCAATTCTTTTCTTCATTGAAAAACACTCTTCAACATAGTCTCCAAACTTTGCAGCCAACACGTGTTTCGTCTAGTCTGATTCGACTAATGACTTCCTCAGGGCTGCAACCCAAAACAAAGTATAATCGCTATTAATAACATTATATCATAATTTGATATAACACACTAGTCAATAGAGACAGTAATCAACAGGGAAACATCCCAAAGCCACAATGGTGTTTGAAAAAGGAGTATATATGGTAGTAGAGTTCTCACCACCAAGTGAAAGCTAGAATTCTCCACAGTGATTACCTAAATATGAATAGTTCGATATAAGTGTTGTTTATTAAGTTTATTCTCTTTTATTAAATCTCATAAAAGAGAGTGCAGTATAGCAGAGATTAAGTATCAAAAACAAGGAGAGAGACCATGTTAGAGGGCGTCATACCTAAATGCCTCTTCGCCGCGCCCACGCCATCCACTTTTGTCCTATAGTCTCAGTAATTATAATCTACAAAATTATGTAAAAATCACGAGTCAAAAATGGTTCTCTTGGAATAAAATAATAGGGTTCTCAGTCTTATGTACAGTCTACTATCTTACCTCGTTATCTTGCTTAATTACCCATATTAAGGCTGGGTGGCACATCCTTCTCTGTTTAACACCTTGACTGCTGCAGCAATTTTCCTTGGATGCTAAACTCCTTGAATACCCATTGTTCATGACGAGCTCAGCTCGTCATAAGCACAGCTCCACTGTGCCTCATGACGAGCTGAGCTCGTCATGAGCATGGAAGGAGTTAAGCAGACACACTATGGAACTCTTTGCCCCAACATAAGATCCACAGACAACCCCTTATCTTCAGAAAACTACTCAAGAATTAGCTCTTCCCCACATAAGCACCATACACAAACTGAAATATACAGCATATCCCTCTGTATGTAAGCATTTATGTGTACTATAGATTCGTACCAATATATGTGCATTGCTTTGTATAAACATGTAGAATAATTATGTATAACACTTTTTTTTAAGTACAACATTTGAAAACCAGAGTTTAACCAACATATACTTCCTTCCTTTATGCATCTATATACCTTCCATGTGCTTGGATCTACATATTTATTACTTATTGCACTACCCTATTTCTCACCCTATACTTCTATCAATATCTTTAATCAACATATACTTACTTCCTTTATGCATCTATATACTTCCCATATACTTATGGATCTATATATTTATTACTTTCTTCTAATTCAGCATATCCAATGCACTACCCTATTTCTCACCCTATACCTCAATAAATCTTCTACCTCAAGTCTGTGACTCATCTCAAACCTCTTTCTACTACTCTTTCCAATGCACTACCCTATTTCTCACCCTATACCTCTATCAATATATCCTCTACATCCATGCTCTCATTCATCCCAAACCCCATACCACTACTATGATCCCCAAAATAGCCCTTTCTAGACTCTCGCCTACCATACCCCTCCTTGCACCATCTGACACATCTTTTGCTATACCGATCACCCACAATAAACCTTTCTAAACTCTTCCCTCTGACTCATCCCCTGCACATCCCTTTTTGCTCATGCCAAGCTGCCTATTACTGCTATGACCCCCAAAACAAAGTCTAAATCCTTCGCTCTTCTATCCCTCCACTATTCTTTTCAATTAAAATAACAGACCAATATGTCCATTTCTCAAGTTTCATATTTCACTATACGAATTCCCCACTAATCCTTTAAGGGTTCCTGAGTAGCGTGCTACTTGCTGAAAAAAGCACTTCAACACCTCATCAGGGGTAGCAAGCACAATATAAATGCAAATATTCTTTCCCTCTTCTATCCCTCCGCTACCCTTCTCTATCCAAATAACTGAATAACATATCCACCACTCAAATTACTTTTATATTTGTGTATACTAATTCACCACTAATCCTTTATGGATTCCAGAGTAGCTTGATACTGGCCAAAAAAGTGCTTCAACACCCCATCGGGGGTAACAAGCGCTATATATGAATGTGCAAACCTTTTTCCCTCTTCTATCCCTCAACTAACCTTCTCAATCCAAATAACTGACTAACATATCCACCACTCAAATTACTTACATATTTCACTATACTAATTCACCACTACTCCTTTTATGGGTTCTGGAGTAGCATGCAACTCGCCAAAAAAGTGCTTCAACACTCCATCAGGGGTAACTAGCGCTATATGAATGCAAACCTTTTTCCCTCTTCTATCCTTCTCAATCCAAATAACTGACCAATATCAACGACTAAAATTAGTTTCCTATTTCATTATACTAATTCACCACTAATCCTTTATGGGTTCCGGAGTAGCGTGCTACTCACCAAACAAGTGCTTCAACACCCTATCAGGGGTAACAAGCGCTATATAAATGCAAACCTATAATACAGCATAAATATAGTATGAAATTGCTGTAGTCTCAGGCTAACAGAGTGAACTGAATAATTTGTAGGTTCTAGTGCTTTCTTGATTGCAGTAGGTGTGACAACCGTCCCCAGAACATTATTCTAGCACGCAGCAAGCCTTTCAAAATCACTCTGTCGAAGGTTATTAAGACATTTATACATTTCACTGATCAGAGACTTTGTCTTTTCCCCATGTTAGCAATCCAAGATCTTATGGTTAGATGTTTTCATCAAGGCTAGGTGTTTCACAAAATGATCCCTAATCTGGATATACTTGAAGAACATATGGCAAGGCAGTTTATAAAGGAGCTGCAAGCTCTCAAAAGGAGCAAAGCCACTATTATTGCACAGGTCGCCTAGACATAGAATCCCATATCTAGCCCACCGCTTGCCGACAGCATCATGAAACACCTCTGGGAATATAGGATTACCCCATAAAGAAAGCTTATCATAGTAAAACGATTCAGGACATCTAGCAGCCATTGAGCACCATATATATGCTATCACTGATGGTCTTAAACCTAACTCTTATAAAGTAATTTGGATTGTTGATTCTATATAAAAACATGCAACTGTCATCTCCCAAAATCGAGTGATAATTTTTTTTTATGATCGGGGTTTAGAAGAACGCGAAAGCACCTGACAAAAGCTGCCCAGAAGTACATTTTAAAATCAGGAAAATCAAGTCCTCCTTGGTTATATGGAGCTTTAGCAGATTCATCGCTCGTCAGGCTTTTTTGTATCTCCAGGTGAAGCTGCTGAACACGCCCTCAAGTTTCTTAAAAAAGAATTGGAAATCCGCAGGGGAATGAATTGAAATAAATATAAAAATGTAGTTAGTACTTTCGTTTTAATTATGTTGCTTCTCCCTACAACTCCTATTGGGAGTTTGTGCCAATTCTTTAACTGCTTAAGTGTGTCTTTTAATAATAATTCGTAGTTTAGACTGAGTATCCGATCAATCTATGCTGAGACCCCGACCCCTAAATACATAGCTACGGAGCAAACGCCCGCTACTGGTCTTACGATCTTAAAGTTGAAGAGTACTTGTGCTTTTTTAACATTTCATATATTTCTGGACAGAGAGCCAAACTTAGTTGCCTCATCCTTAATAAGATTTATTGCCCTTGCTGAATCAGTTGTAAAAACTGCAACGTCATCCGCCTAGGCAGTGACATTGAGCTGAGTTGCACCTGACGCTAATGAGTTAGATTTCAGTGCACTAATAAATGGCTCGATGTAGAGAGCAAACAGCAAAGGAGAAAGTGGGCATATTTCCTAGTACCACATACAATTGGGAATGTTGGTGAATATGAACCTAAGTATGATAATTTAGCTTGAGGTCCAACAAGAGGATATCCTTCAAGCTCCTCATCCACCCACACAAGGCAATCCACAAGACTGGCCCAGCCTACCTCAACAGACGGCTCTCCTTTTACATCCCCAACCGCCAGCTACGCTCCGCTGACCTCTCACTCACCACCTTTCCGCGCATTCGAAGAACAACCACCTCCGGGAGATCCTTCTCTCACCTCGCCACCAAGACATGGAACACCCTCCCACTGAGCCTAGGACAGACCCAAGACCTGCTGACCTTCAGGAGGACACTAAAGACCTGGCTGTTCGATCCGTAGCCCCCCCTCAGCACCTTGAGACCCTCACAGATTTGTAGTGCGCTTAACAAATGACTGATTGATTGATTGATTGATTATATAGAGCTTGTACCCATTGCCTAAATTGTCCTCTGAATCCGATTGTTGCCAGTGTAGCCCACAGAAAACCTCACCCCAACCATGTTGAAAACATTTTTGCATCCAAAAGAATCATGTCAAGATTTATTGACAACTTCACAGCCATATCAAAGGCCCCCACTACCGTATTAACATGAGCTGTGGTATCCCTGCCCAGAATGAAACCGTGTTGGGGGTCAGATACTAATCTGGGCATTATTGGAGTCAAACGGTTAGCCAACATTTTTGTAAAAATCTTGGCATCAGCATATATATGCAAGATCGGCGATAAGAACCACACTCATCAGAGGGTTTGTCCTTTTTTTAAAAAAAAGACTATCTGTGTCATATTTCAAGATTCTGGTATCTTCCCACTTGAGCTGATATATTGTATAACCATACTAAATGGTAAAATCAAGATATTTTAAAGACCTTCTGGAATTCAAAAGGTATGGGATCTTACCCAGCCACTTTCCCAAAGGGCAAGGTAGATATTGTTGTGCTTATTTCCTCATTCGAGATGTTGCCCTTTAATAAAAACCAATTCTTCTTCCCTCACAGTCGGGAGATTACTTCTCTGAAGGTACTGCTGTATGTCTCCCTCTTCTGATGTTATAGTTTATGTATAGAGCTTTTGTTAATACACGGAGAACTGTTCTAAGATTAATTGTGGATGTGTATGCAGGGTTCCATTTGTCCCTTTTATGGTTTTTATCTGGGTTTTAGCCCTTTCATCTCCCAAAAGTCTTAAAATTGGGATTTTCTACTAAACTGAGAAAAATCCCAATGTTAAGACTTTTGGTATTTACGGAAGGCATTTAGGAGTACTAAAGTTAGGAGTCCTAACTTTACTACTAGAAAAATCCTAATTGTAGCAATTTTTGTATTCACAGAAGGCATTTAGGAGTCCTAAAGTTAGGAGTCCTAACTTTACTACTACTAAACTGAGAAAAATCCTAATTTTAATACTTTCGGTATTCACAGAAGGCATTTAGGAGTCCTAAAGTTAGGACTCCTAACTTCTGTGAATACCGAAATGAATAAGTGCTTTCTGTGAATACCAAAATGAGTAAGTGCCTTCTGTGAATACCAAAAGTTTTGCAGACAGCCCGGTGGCAGTGGGCTCGTTTGCTGACACTGAGCGAGTTGTGAGTGAGAGAGAGCTTCTCTCTGTGTTTTTAGCCTTCGCCCCGCCGATTGCGAGCGGTGGCGTTTTCATGCTGCGCACTGTCTTTTAAATTGTATGCTTAACCTCACCTTTTGTTGTGCAGGGCACTAATTACTTTTTTCCGCTTTTCAGAGGCGAGTGGCTGGCTGGGGGCTGTTTGTTACCTCGGGCTCCCAGTGACAGCGGGCGCCATGTTTGATTGGGCTTCAATCGGCATGAAGCTCCCCTGAGACTCAACCCTCGTCCTGCCCCTATTTAGTAGCGCGCTTCACTCCCTGTCGGTGTTTTGCAGACAGCCCGGTGGCAGTGGGCTCGTTTGCTGACACTGAGCGAGTTGTGAGTGAGAGAGAGCTTCTCTCTGTGTTTTTAGCCTTCGCCCCGCCGATTGCGAGCGGTGGCGTTTTCATGCTGCGCACTGTCTTTTAAATTGTATGCTTAACCTCACCTTTTGTTGTGCAGGGCACTAATTACTTTTTTCCGCTTTTCAGAGGCGAGTGGCGGGCTGGGGGCTGTTTGTTACCTCGGGCTCCCAGTGACAGCGGGCGCCATCTTTGATAGGGCTTCAATCGGCATGAAGCTCCCCTGAGACTCCACCCTCGTCCTGCCCCTATTTAGTAGCGCGCTTCACTCCCTGTCGGTGTTTTGCAGACAGCCCGGTGGCAGTGGGCTCGTTTGCTGACACTGAGCGAGTTGTGAGTGAGAGAGAGCTTCTCTCTGTGTTTTTAGCCTTCGCCCCGCCGATTGCGAGCGGTGGCGTTTTCATGCTGCGCACTGTCTTTTAAATTGTATGCTTAACCTCACCTTTTGTTGTGCAGGGCACTAATTACTTTTTTCCGCTTTTCAGAGGCGAGTGGCTGGCTGGGGGCTGTTTGTTACCTCGGGCTCCCAGTGACAGCGGGCGCCATCTTTGATTGGGCTTCAATCGGCATGAAGCTCCCCTGAGACTCCACCCTCGTCCTGCCCCTATTTAGTAGCGCGCTTCACTCCCTGTCGGTGTTTTGCAGACAGCCCGGTGGCAGTGGGCTTGTTTGCTGACACTGAGCGAGTTGTGAGTGAGAGAGAGCTTCTCTCTGTGTTTTTAGCCTTCGCCCCGCCGATTGCGAGCGGTGGCGTTTTCATGCTGCGCACTGTCTTTTAAATTGTATGCTTAACCTCACCTTTTGTTGTGCAGGGCACTAATTACTTTTTTCCGCTTTTCAGAGGCGAGTGGCTGGCTGGGGGCTGTTTGTTACCTCGGGCTCCCAGTGACAGCGGGCGCCATCTTTGATTGGGCTTCAATCGGCATGAAGCTCCCCTGATACTCCACCCTTGTCCTGCCCCTATTTAGTAGCGCGCTTCACTCCCTGTCGGTGTTTTGCAGACAGCCCGGTGGCAGTGGGCTCGTTTGCTGACACTGAGCGAGTTGTGAGTGAGAGAGAGCTTCTCTCTGTGTTTTTAGCCTTCGCCCCGCCGATTGCGAGCGGTGGCGTTTTCATGCTGCGCACTGTCTTTTAAATTGTATGCTTAACCTCACCTTTTGTTGTGCAGAGCACTAATTACTTTTTTCCGCTTTTCAGAGGCGAGTGGCTGGCTGGGGGCTGTTTGTTACCTCGGGCTCCCAGTGACAGCGGGCGCCATCTTTGATTGGGCTTCAATCGGCATGAAGCTCCCCTGAGACTCCACCCTCGTCCTGCCCCTATTTAGTAGCGCGCTTCACTCCCTGTCGGTGTTTTGCAGACAGCCCGGTGGCAGTGGGCTCGTTTGCTGACACTGAGCGAGTTGTGAGTGAGAGAGAGCTTCTCTCTGTGTTTTTAGCCTTCGCCCCGCCGATTGCGAGCGGTGGCGTTTTCATGCTGCGCACTGTCTTTTAAATTGTATGCTTAACCTCACCTTTTGTTGTGCAGGGCACTAATTACTTTTTTCCGCTTTTCAGAGGCGAGTGGCTGGCTGGGGGCTGTTTGTTACCTCGGGCTCCCAGTGACAGCGGGCGCCATCTTTGATTGGGCTTCAATCGGCATGAAGCTCCCCTGAGACTCCACCCTCGTCCTGCCCCTATTTAAACGGCCACTATGTGTCAGCGCAGCGGACGAGCGCAGCGGGCGCGACGGAGGCGCGCCGGAGTTGCGCCTGAGTTAAGCCTGTCTGCGCCCGTCCGCGGCAGGCCGGGGCACGGGGCATGTCGCTCTGCTCCCCTCTTTGCCTATCCCCGTTCCGCACTTATCTCTCTTCACAAACCCTCCTTCCCTCCCCCTGAGGCCTCAGTCAAGCACGCCGTATGCGGCTTGCCCACCCCTAGGACTCACTTTCCTGAGATCATATTTTCTTCCCTCACTCATAGTCCCCCGGTCCTAGCTGACAAATCTCGTCCATCCACCTCGGGACTTGCCCTCAATTCCCCTCTATCTGTGATGTACCTGAACACTCGGTCTCTGGTCAGTCATAAAACTGACATCTTCTACCTCTTAGGATCGGAACAGCCTGACATCTTGTTCCTGTCCGAGACCTGGCTCACAGATGACTCTTCCCCTGATATCCTGGCGGCCATTCCTCCAGGATACTATATACTACAAGCCAATCGTCCCTCTGGCAGAGCGGGCGGCGGGGTTGCAGCTATTATTCGTCACTCAATCAGGCTTTCCCCTGTGCCTACCCCTAGCATTCCTATGACTGATTGTCTCGCTCTCAGGCTAGAGCAACCGGGGTCCTCTCTTGTATGTGTTTTAGTTTACCGCCCCCCCCCAACCCATGCCTAACTTCTCTGTACAGTTTGGGGAGCTCATCTCCCAGCTAACTATCAACAACTCCAATGTTTTAGTCCTCGGTGACTTCAATTACTGGCCCTCAGACCCCCACGAAACCCCTGATTCCCTCGCCTTCTCTGATCTTATGCTGGGTCTCAATTGTACCCAACATATACACACACCCACGCACATAAAAGGCCATATTTTGGACCAGGTATGGACTTCTTCTCTAGTTATCTCCCCTCCCCTTGTCCTTCCCTGCTCTTGGTCAGACCATCTACTCATTACCTTTTCCCTTGCTAAACCTCCCCCGGCCAACATTATCCGAGAATCAAACTTTCTGGCACGTAATTGGAATAAGGCTGACCTTATTAAATTCACCTCCCTCCTGAGCTCATCAGCCCCTTCCATCACAGAACCCACCACTTCCATTGACTCTCAATCGGACCACCTCACCCAATGGCTCATTTCTGCCGCTGACTCGGTGGCACCATTAAAACCTGTGAAAACGCGGCGCAGTCATGACGCCCATAGGTGGTTCACCGAGGAACTTAAGGCAATGAAACTTAGTCTCCGTCAGGCCGAAAGACGCTGGCGCCGAGGATACACCCCTGAGTCAAAGGCTGTTTTTTCTTCTCAGATGAGGGAATACAAATATGCTATAGCTCGGGCTAAATCTAACTATTTCTCCAATAAGATCTTGAATTCCACCAATAAATCTAAGGATATCTTTTCTATTGTTGAGGAACTGTCCAATCCGGCTAGAGTTACTATTGCCCCGCTCCCTACCCAGCCCCTTTGCGATGCCTTGAATCAGTTTTTTGTGGATAAAATCGCTAAAATTAAAACCAGCATTTCCGCTCATGTTTCACCTGTCTCTCCTCCTGCCAGCACTTCCTCTCATCACATTACCCACACCCTTTCCCAGTTTCCCCTCATCTCAACTGAGACTTTTCTCCCCCTCTTGCTTAAAGTCTCTTCTGGCTCCCCTAGCGATTGTTGCCCCCCCTCTGCCCTGCGAGAAGCTTTCACCTCTTGTCCGGACCCCCCTTTGGCCCGCTTAAACAACTCTTTAACCTTAGGGGTGGTTCCGGCCTCCTTCAAACGGGCAGAGGTGGTCGCCATTCTGAAAAAACCCACGGCTGATCCCTCCACCATGAGCAACTATCGCCCTATCTCCCTCCTTCCCTTCCTCAGCAAAGTCCTGGAGTCCCACGTCACTCAGACCCTTACTTCTTTTATAGAGGACTCAGGTGTTTTGGATCCCCAGCAGGCTGGGTTCAGACCTGCGCATTCCACAGAAGCAGTCATCCTCTCTGTGATGGACGAACTACGCAGGGGCGCCGACGCTAACACCTGCCAGGCCCTGGTTCTTCTGGACTTGTCGGCCGCCTTTGACACGGTCGACCATGACATTTTGGTCGACCGTGTCGGAGAGGCTGGCATCCAGGGCACTGCTTTGGATTGGGTGCGCTCTTTCCTGACCCACCGCCATCAAGCTGTCAGGTTGTCCCAGTTCTCCGCCCCTCAAGTCGAACTGACCTGTGGGGTCCCGCAGGGTTCCTCCTTATCCCCTCTCCTTTTTAATTTGTACCTGGCCCCGTTAATTTGTTCCCTCCGTCGATTCAATGTCTCCGCATTCAACTACGCGGATGACATCCAACTGGTTTTCACCATTGACTCCAGTGACCAATCCATCTCCACTTTTCAAAACACCCTCTGCTTCATCAGTGATTGGATGGGCACAAACCATCTGAAACTCAACCCCGACAAGACTGAGCTGGTCCTTGTCGGGGGGCCCTCCAATCCCTGGCACTCTTCCTTTTGGCCTGCCAGTCTTGGCAACCCCCCCTGCCCTGTCAACTCAGCTAAAAGTCTGGGAGTTGTCATAAGCAACGATCTATCTATGACACCCCAGATCAGCGCTGTAGTTTCCTCTAGCCATTTCCAGCTCAGGAAAATACGTAAAATCTCCCACCTACTGACCACTGATGCTCTTATTCTGGCCCTGCTTGCGTTAGTCATGTCTAGGCTTGACTACGCAAATGCACTATACGTAGGCATTCCTGCATACCAACTCAGGAGACTCCAGCTGATCCAAAATCAAGCTGCTCGCTTGATTTACCATCAACCCAGGGATCAGCATGTTCAACCTCTCCTTAAGAGTCTCCATTGGCTCCCGGTCTCTGCCCGCTGTAAATTTAAGCTTGGTTGCACCATTTTCAAATCACTCACTGGTCATGGCCCCTCCTTCATTTCTTCTTTGCTCCATCTCTATGTCCCTTCTCGTACCCTTCGGTCATCCCAACTGGCTTTACTTTCCATCCCCAGATTCAAACGGAAAAAACACGGTGGCCTTAGGTTTTCTTTTTTAGCCCCTTCTTTTTGGAACTCCCTTCCTCTCCCTCTTAGGTTACCCTCCCCCTACCCCACGTTCAGATCTGCCCTCAAAACGTACCTGTTTACTGTAGCTTATCACTAGTTGTTCTTTCTCAGTCTGGTTTTCTTTCTGTCTCTCCTCCCTGCTCCCTCTGTATAGCGCCAAGAAACCTAATGGTGTTAGCGCGCTCAATAAATAGATTTAACATAACATAACATAACATAACAAAATGGTAGTAAGTTTAGGACTTTGTCTTAAGTTAGTTCTGTGAATCGTGCCCTGCCTATTTAATGCTTGGTTTAATCGCTTAGTGCCTCAGCTGGGATGTAATCATTTAATTGCTCTCTTAGACTTTAAAGACATTTTTACATTGAACAAATTGGTAAATTCTCCCCTGTGGAAACGGTCCTTGAGCATTCTGCATCCCCCTGTCTGTCATCTCCTCACCCTGTCTGCCATCTCCTCACATCCTCTCCATTTTGCCCAATAGCAAAGTTTGGGTTGGGGCAGATACAGGCATATAGAGATTTGAAAGAGGTCAGAACATGTCTTTATGTATCCTAATCCCATATTTTCAATGTAAGGCTCAACATTTCTGAGAGGTAATGGGCTGGGTGTCTGGAAGTCTTCGGCATCCACAGTAATTTCCAAGGAGTCTGAAATATCACTGACATGCCCATGCATATCCGGAGCCTTTCTTGCACCCAGAACATTCAAATAGTAATGGGAGGTTTGATACCAACATTATTACATCTGGTATCAACAAGTGTCCTGACATTGCATTTGCCTTCAGCACTTTTTGGAGGTGCAGTCCCACTTTACTTCCTACATGAACCTTTATCTCCTTGCAGAGTATGCATGCCCATCTTAGGAAGGTAAACCGGTGGCTTGAAAGAGAAACAATAATGTGGGCAGGGCATTGAGTTTCCACAAAAATGGGAGAGATGCCCTGTTGATCAGAAAGGAACAGGGTCTCAAAGTGAATTCACTAATAGTTACAAGCTCCCTTTCATTGAAACACAGTCCCTGACTCATGTCATTCAATCAAACTGCCTAAGAAAATCTTTCGCAGCAATTGGATCATTCAAAACATTTAAAACACTGATACCTGAATTATGCAAAAAGTTAATTTTATTACACAATGATCCTTATTACAAATTATAACAGCATATACACAATACAAGATTCCACTTGATTCAGAAGAAAGGAAAAACTTTAGTCCTTTTTTATATTAAAAAATCACTAGTGGATATCTAAACATTTATTAAAACAACCATTTCATATCAGTCTAAATAACTTTTGCCTAAACTTTGGTCCATGAGACAATCACTTTAAACCAATGTTACAAAACAAATATTTAAATAACAAAAGCTCCTCTAACTTTTCACTGAAAATGTCGATGCAGTGTTTTGATGGTCTTATTTTTTTCTTTCCACCGACTTCAGGACAAGTAATAACAATAAAAACATGGACTCATCTAAAAGGTAAGTAAATAAAAACATGATTTAAATACATTAATCCGATATTTTAAATAAGACAAATTTGCATTGTTGTGTAGATCCTATAAACCTATATAGAATCTGCACTTTTAGACAACATAGACTGTGGAATTGGTGTCCAGACTGATTCCAGACACCCACACCAGATATGTTTGCCTGTATACCATCTAGTCGACAGTGCAACTAGAAACCCCTCTTACCAAGCAGAGAATAGTTCTTGGCATCTATCGAACATGACAACTCTGTCCCAGGGAAATTCTCTTGTCCTGTAACCAGTACCGTAACTAGGTAAAAGGTCAGTCCCAAGAACTGTTATGTCGTGTAATGGTAGGAGGAGAATGTAGGTGAAAGGTTAGGTGACTTATTGAGCTTATATTGTAGTACCTATATGTAACATAACAGCATAAGTGAGGTTCAGTGTTTTTCTAAAAAATATTCTATATTGCATCCAAAATGTACATATGCTACAAATATTTTTACTCATAATTATACTACTAACGGTTACATCTATAATATCCATTTTCGGGGCATTATTTTATGATGCCACACATTCAACAACCATACACCCAGAAAAAATAAACACAAGTGTATTCAAACATGAGCATGAAGCAGGGTGAAAGGATTTATTTCTTAATTGTGATAGAGCTCTTTCAGGATTATATGAGGGAGAACTTTATTCAGCCTCTCACCAACATTTTACCCACCTTCATATTCTATGAAGAAGAGAGCTTTCTCCTTTTATGTCTTTCATAGGTTGTTTCTCATGTCAATATCAATTATCCTTATTTAACACCTCTAAAGAGAGTAACAATTTTATTTAGTTTCACAACATCAAAGTAAAATACTTATATCTATCTGACGTATTATTCACCATTTCCTATTCCAATAGCCAATTTTATTAAAAATAGATAGTTTCGTCTGTAATGTCTAGTCCGTACTGATTTTGCCCTCCTGTATTGGAGGTCAAGAAAAAAGGATTTTCCTGTTAAACTTCTATCAGCTTCTGTAATACCACGTTGTTTAAAAAAACTTTCTATTGTTCAATATGTTATTAACTGTCTTATCTCAATGTTCTTACCTCAATTATTAATATTATGGTGGCAATGTATTCATTGTTGCTCCACCAGGCTGTCAAAATACGATGAGCCTTTCTCGATTGGCTCAAAGTGTTATGGGTATGGAATTCAGTATCCTCCCATTGGGTCTATATGGAGTGTTGAAGGAAGTGGCCCTCAGGAGCCACCTGGGTTACTTACAACCACCTGCTATGTCTTCCCAAGAATGAAGAGTCTGTCAGACAGTAGAGAATACAAGCAAACTTTTATTAGCAATACTCTGAAGAGGAGTGCAATCTGACCTGCACCCTAAGATGTCTGCCGAGTGACTGGCACCCCAACAGTCTGCAACACGTAATGATTCTTCCCTAGAGCCTCCAAACACACCCATAGTGGAAATTTACCAGCATGGGCCGGATATAAACAATGGAGGCACAGAAGGATGAGCTACCACGCTGAGTCTCAACGTCTCCTAGCGTGGGAGCAGAACTACACACTCAGTTAGCAGAATGGCCTATTTATTAGTAAGTCAAGAAGAAGCCTTGAACAGAAGTGAAAATAATAACGAAATACAAGGTTCTGCTGAGGCAGGCAATACAAATAATGAGGCCTAGTTCAGGCACAGCCTAAGCAGCCTAATAAGGGTTATGAAATAAAAAATGGAGTTACACTCGCTAACTGAAGCCTGCACATTAGGGGGTTAACTCATTGGGTTGCATAACGTGAATACAAATGGTGTCTATTTAGCCACACACTGCTAACCTAATATAGTATGAAACAAGTGCATTGCAGGAATGGGATTTTCAAACCTAACAGTGTTAGACACAAAACAAATATTCTTGTTTATTTCCCCTATATTCATTGTAGTATTTTTAAATACCTTCCACATTTCTACGGGTATTTTGACATCTGAGAAAATCTACAATAAAAAATTTAAATCAAGGGTACTAAGATGCTATGTAAGTAAAAGCCTGTATGTTTCATAAGTTTAGTACGGGTACTGTTTATACTTGAAGATGTTTGAGAAAAAACATATTTTACGAATATCGAAGAATATTAAAAAAAATACACTAATAGAGCTGCGGTTTAATGCATCCTTTTGGTCCCACTCATGGGTATCCAAAAACCCCTAATATTTTGACTAGGTCGATACTATTGATATTCAACCATAGTTTGCACATAACTTAATATCAGACGCCATGTCACTTATAATTAATTATTAAACCATTCTATAAGCCCTGGCCTTTATACAAATTTTATCTGGTAAAAATAATTATGTCTAACTAAGCAGAGTTAGTATTGGAAGTACATCATTGCCAGGTTCTCACCTTCAGAATCCTTGAACCGTGCCTATTCTGGGTATCACAATCTTTAATGTCAGCATTCTGCTGGTCCTTCTTATAAATGGCTTTCTGACAATGTGTACGAGGTCGTGTAGCGTATTGGGTGGCGGCCAATTTAGCTACAGGTATCAGTATTTTCTAAAGTATCGTCCAGACATCAACACATTCTGAAATGAATTTCATCTTCTATATTTTTTCTATATGCGGTCACAATAATTAATTGGCTCAGCAGCTCTGTTAATTATTCCTCACTCTATGCTGCTAATACCATAAGGAATTATTTTCACCTCTACATTTTACCTTCTCAAGTAATAACTTGGTGTCTTTGGTGGCAACCATATTTACTTCAGGCTTCGACTAATTCACAACCTAAACCCAAACGATAGGCTGTAGTCCTGCATAAATATTCATATCTTAACTACAATGAATAATTTTTACATTGTACTATTAAAATCTTCAGGTTAGGACTTTAATATGTCGCCATTCCCCATATTCTACAAGATATAAGGTTATTTACCCCACTCAAACATTTGATTAAATAAGCATACTGCAATGTTAAACTGAAAAACATATATACAGATAGAAATATCTTTTTTTAACTGGGCTGATGGGTTTATGCCTTTTGTTATATATGGTGTGAACCTCAATTAAAACAGTTCACAGAATGTTATTAATTCTTGGTTATATGACAAAAACAAAATGTGTTTAACCGCTATTGTAGGACCTAATACAAATTTGAACCCGGGGAATGTTATGGTAATCAAAATGTTGCCATTTATTACTAGGCAAAATAGAGGCAATCCCACCCTTATATCAACAATGATAGTTGTCAATGTTATTATTCGGGAATCACTTGAGGTATACCAACAGCGATGTTTCCCCCAATTTTCATTGTTTACCAAAACAGATGTTCCCATTCCTCTCTGTTGTTCAAACCACTTTTATATGTGGCGAACTTACTCGTATAGAAATGCTTTCTTTTTTCCTTTTTTATTTATATCTACACCTCTCAGATTGTTTTTAATGCCCTCTAGAAAGCACCATTTTAAATTCCTTTCAATATGATTACTCTCATTTCAATGTTGTACTAAGGGAGCATTTAATTTCCCTGTTCTTATGGCTGATCTATGTTCATTCAGTCTGCTGTGAACTTCTCTTTTGGTCTCACCCACATATCCTTTATTGCAGTGACAATTAATCATGTACATAACATTCTTGTTTTTGCAATTCATCATAGTATTTATGCAGTGTTCCATCCCGTTTAGTTCTATGCAATTTACAGAAATCAAGGTGCTACAATTCCCACAATGTCCATATGGAGAGTTACCCATTATTTTACTGACATTCATGATACTTATTTGTTGAAGCCCTTTTTGGTTCTCTATATGTATCTATAAGGCATTTTCTAATAGTTCTATTACGTCTATATGCAAATAGTTATTTCTCTCTTTTATCTTTACCTGTCTCATTTAATAAAGTCCAGTTTCTGTTAATCACATTTTTGAATTTATTGCTAATACTTGAAAAATTGGTGACACACTATCTGATTTTGATTTTCTTGTTGATTTCTATTTACATCAAAGAGAATATTTCAATTATAATATTTTGGTCTTTTGTAAGCTTGTTTCATTATTCTCTTCGGATAACCTCTATTTAGGATTTTATTCTGTAAGACTGAGGCAAAATCCACTTTATTTGTACAATTTCTTTTTAGACATAAAAAGTGCCCAAAACGTATATTATTCTTCTGGCAATTAGGATCGTTACTCCCACAATGTAAAATTGTTTTCTTATCCGCTGGTTTAGGGCAGAGTTCTACTTCTAATGTATTATTAGTCACTTTTATTTTGACATCTAGAGAGTCACAATAAGTTTGGCTATTAACAGATGTAAACTTGAGATTGGAGTCACCATAGTTTAACCATTCAATGAAAGTATTCAAGACCTCCTTACTACCACAACAGAAAAAAGCATTGTAAATAAAACACACCCAATATGATATATTTTCAAAAAATGGTGCCATTTAATTAAATATATGTTTTTCTTTAAAATCACCCACGCAGAGACACGCTAAACTAGTGGTCCATGTTGCACTCATGCTTATCTTATAGAACTATGTACTAAAAAGTAGTATAAGCATGCTTAGTTTTTACCTTAAAGTTGCAGTAACTTAGGGAATGCTAAATCACTCTGACGTGTACTGAGCTCCTCAGGGATTCCTTCAGATTGCCACTGCCGTGCTCTACTCTGAATCGAAAAATCAATAGTGCAGCCAGTTAAAAGTTATACTCATGCTTAATGGTATAATGTGCCACTGCACGTTATATCTCCGGGGTCCATGCTCACCTGTCTAGCAGTTGTACAACGCTTCCAATCGTGTTGCTCACATAGACCTGCTCTGAAATACGCAGTAAAAGTATCTGTGGTGCTGGCTCTCTTTCTAATTATGCTGAGTACGGAAGCGCATGAACGCAAATCTGCATAAAAACGGGACTGGCTCGGTCGAAACCCGAGCGCCATCTTGTAATGTGCTTCAATGCTGAGTAGTGATAGCGATGTTGCAAGAGCCCGGAAACTGAGGATTTATTGAAGATAACTGATGGGAAATAAGTGTGTTTATGTTGTGTGCGCAGAAATGTAAATAGAATCACCCTGACTATAAAGAAGAAAGAAAGAAGATGAAAGGTTGACCACTAGAGTCTCCCCTCCCAAATGTTTTTTGCGATGTTACAAGATAATAAACCATGCTTGTGTGCCCCAACCTTATGAAATTGTGGACATATTACTTGCAGAACATGTGCACTTACAGTCTGATTAACAACATGCAGAACAAAGAAACAACGGTGTACAATAATGTGCGTACATGAATAAAATCTCATAAACTGTATCATAGATTAAATGAAACAAGCCATTTCTATGCAATCATTCAATCCTCCTGGCATCATTGTCTGTAGAAATGTTGTCCACCACACCTCTCTCTGTGCCAATGCTCTATTATTATCACACCCAGGTTTAGGTGTTAGAACTCATATATAGCACATTGAACTAAGTCATTTTGTTATAGGGTTATGGGATCTTAACATGTACACTTAAGTTATACACCTTAGATACATAAATGGCTGGACTTTTACTACCTTCCCTGAAAATCTGGCACTTAGAAACATTTTGGCTCCAAAGACCTACGGAGGACTGTGATAAATCTGACTGGTCGATCAAACTAAAGTGCTTTGATGCTGTTCTGAAGATTCACATTTTCTCCCCTCGGAGCTTTTCCAAAGCAGGAAATCTGATTCAGCCGGACTGATGGAGAAAGTATACGGCCTCATGGAGCTCTCTTGGCTACACCCTGCAGCTGTGTCCAGCTGAAGAAATCTGAGCTCCAAAAAAAGTGACTTAGTGAAAATGAAGAAATCTTTACCTGGCGAAGGTAGAAAAAGTATCTAGCCAGTGAGGGGCCTTCTTTGAGTGTAAACAAATTATCTGAAAGAGTTCTAAAGGTTCCAATGCAAGCAGCCTTCTTCCTTTGTTCACTGTCTTTTTCCCACTGCTATTACTCTTCCTTATATCATGCCTGCTGTCAAACTGTCTCACTTTTGATCCTTCTGTCTCTCACTTTTTTATATAGTAACTTGAAAATGTAACATAGCATGTCAAGAACCAGGTTTACTTTCTGTTTCTAGCACAGACCCTGCTAAAACATTGACCAGGGTCACAGAATAAGTGGCAGGGTAGCGAAGTGTATGTCAGGTGTTGCAGTTTTGAGCTCTGGTGAAGCCAGTATTATGTCCATGTATAGAAGAAAACTCTTTCTGGGGAGTATTTAGAGATAGTCCCTGCAACCGCATTGCTCATTTGAAGCTGTTTTTGGGATAGTGGGTGTGGCTTTGAAGCTTTTGCATTGCTAATAAAGTTCACAGACTGTTCAAAGGAGAATATATTAGGTCAAAGATGTCTAGGTACAGGTGGTTGGTTAAAAACAATGGTTCTCGCCTAACTATAGGTTGCACTTACGTTATGCTCAAGCAAAAACCTGAAGGCATATAGCAAAATCCATTTACAAGCAGACTAAATTAAGGCAGTCACATCTTGCATGTTTTGTTAATTTAAAAAAAGTGCATATTACTCTTGTGCAAGGCAAAATACTGCCTAGAGTTAATTTTGCACAGTAAAGCAATGCTATTTCATGGAATATGATTACCAGTGACCTCCGAGGATAAATGGAATAGGCTTTGTTTTAGATAATTTAGGATGATTTCTGCCTGTGTCTTGCATTGTGCAAGTCTTATTTACAGAGGGAGTGAAGATTAAGAAGGGTTGCTGTTAGACCTGGCACACTTGGCGTGGTTTTTCCCTTAATTTTTGCCTTCGGACCTCCTGTTTTTGCTGACTTCATTTTTGTTGGCCTTAGGACTCAGTGCTCTTTACCACTTGTAACCAGTGCTAAAGTGCTTGTGCGCTTTCCCTGAAACATGGTAATTGTCTGGTACCCAATTGGCATATTTAATTTACTTATAAGCCCTTAGTAAAGTGACACTACAGGTGCCTAGGGCCTGTAAATTAACTTCTACTAGTGTGTCTGTAACACTGATTGTGCAACCCACTTAAGTATCCCTTTAAACATATATCAGGCCTACAGTTGCGTCTGTGTTTGCACAGTTTTAAACTGCCTTGTCGACCTGGCAAAGTATACCCTTTGCCAGTCTCAAACTTCCTTTTAAATACAAATAAGTCACCCTTAAGGTGGGCCTGGGCAGCTCAGAGAGCAGGATGCAATGTTTTTAAAAAGTAGTACTTGTACTTATGAGTTTTCCATGTCCTGGTAGTGGAAAACTCTTAAATGTGTTTTTCACTATTTCAAAGACTACCTCTTGCATGGGAAAAAGCGGAGTTACCTTATTACATTTTATAGGTGTCATTTCTAAATGAGAATAAGCAACTGTTCATTTTTACTGTCTCTAAGTATGATGAATTCAAATTTTAAATTACAATTCTGACAATGCCACCTTTAGAAAGTTGGAATTATCTTCCCGTAGCCACTTGGTGCCTACAGTCTGTCTATGGGCCACATGACTGGGTGTAGCTAACAGTTGTGTTTTGTGTATTCCTCGTAGATAGCCACAAACAATGGGGAGCTTAAAAGTGACTGGATGGACCATCACTGGCAGGATGGGTTGGAGTAGGTGGGCCCAGCCCCATTTACAATTGAATAGGCTGTGTCCCATCTCCACAAAAAGGGTTTCATGCCTCCTATAGTTAGTCTGGAACAAGGGCCAAGAAGGCAGGGCATATCAGCACTTCAAAAGCATGTCTCTAGAAACTTCTGCAAATTTCGAATGCATAACTGTGCATAACTACTGGACCCCAAACACCAACTCTACAGTATACCTGTGGACTTGTGGATACCAGGAAGAAGGAATGCTGTGCTGCTACACAGAATGCCACTCTTCTAGACTGCTGCTCCTATGAAACTGCTGCCCTGCTGTGCTGACCTGTTGCCTGAGGAAGGAGAACAGCACCTGTAACTTTATTTTGATCCCAGGACCTCAAACTGACTCCAAGAGTTAGTCTGATGGCCTCCTGATCTGACCCTCGGGGACTTAAAAGGCTCTTCAATATCTGGCACCTGATTCTGGATACAGCTCCAGTGAGTTCCTGATCCCCAAGTGGTACCTCAGGTTCTGGACCCTTGCTATGGCGCAAGGGTGCTGAAATAAAGCTTTTGGGCTCTTCGCAACCAAGAACAGGCACGTTTACACCAAGGTCTCGCCGCCCGCATTGCAATTTAGTGTAAAGCTCCGTCACTGAGACTCTTCACACTGTAACATCCATCACTTGCAGGGATCACCAACGCGAAGCTCCAGCAACGCAGGCATGCAATGCCGGCTGGATCTTCGAACTTCACTGCCAGCCTCCCACGACGCTCTCCATGCTCCTCACTGCCCTCTTCAATGTGAACGGGACCCTTGGTATGAATGTGAGAAGGTAAAACTTCAGTAGGCCTAATCTGGTGACTGTACCAAGCCTGTAGTCAATTGCAGTCGGCCTCAAAAGGTGACTTTTACCTAGTCCAGCGCAACAAGACATCCCAAGTTGGCAATTTGCACTTTTTGGTAATAGTTTCTCTAAATTCTTCAACCTAAACACTTGTATAGCGCGCTACTCACCCGGAAGGGTCTCAAGGCACTTGGGGGAAGGGGGGCCGCTACTGCTCGAACAGCCAGGTCTTGAGTTGTCTCCTGAAGGCGAGGTGGTCCTGGGTCAGCCGAAGGTGGATGGGGAGGGAGTTCCATGTCTTGGCCGCCAGGTAGGAGAAGGATCTGCCTCCGGCGGTGGCTCTTCGGATGCGTGGTACGGCGGCGAGGGCGAGGCTAGCGGACCGTAGCTGGCGGGTGAGCGTGTGGAAGGTCAGGTGGTCGTTGAGGTACTTGGGGCCAAGGTTGTGGAGAGACTTGTGTGCGTCGGTGAGGAGCCTGAACGTGATCCTCTTGTTGACGGGGAGCCAGTGCAGGTCCCTCAGCTGGCCGGAGATGTGGCTGTGTCGGGTGATGTCCAGGATGAGTCGGGCGGAGGCGTTCTGGATGCGTTGGAGTTATTTCTGTAGCTTGGCTGTGGTTCCGGCGTAGAGGGTGTTTCTGTAGTCCAGACGGCTGGTGACGAGGGCCTGGGTGACCGTCTTCCTGGTTTCGATCGGGATCCATCGGAAGATCTTGCGGAGCATGCGGAGGGTGTGAAAGCATGAAGAGGAGACAGCGTTGACTTGTCTGGTCATCGAGAGGGAGGAGTCCAGGATGAAACCCAGGTTGCGTGCGTTGGCTTGGGGGCGGTGCCCAGGGCTGGGGACCACCAGGAGTCGTCCCAGGCGGAGGGTGATGGTCCCAGGATGAGGACTTCCGTCTTGTCTGAGTTCAGTTTCAGGCGGCTGTTCTTCATCCACTCGTCGACGTCTTTCATCCCTTCGTGGAGGCTGGTTCTGGCGGTGTCGGGGTCTCTGGTGAGGGAGAGGATCAGCTGGGTGTCGTCGGCGTAGGAGATGATGTTGAGGTTGTGTTGTCGTGCGATGGCTGCGAGAGGTCTCATGTAGACGTTGAAGAGGGTGGGGCTGAGTGATGATCCTTGCGGGACGCCGCAGATGACTTCGGTGCCCTCGGAACGAAACAGGGGGAGGCGGACTCTCTGTGTTCTTCCAGCGAGGAACGAGATGATCCACTTTAGTGCCTTCTCTTGGATGCCGGTGTTGCTGAGGCGTTGGACTAGGGTGCGGTGGCAGACAGTGTCGAACGCGGTGGAAAGGTCCAGGAGGATGAGTGCCGCTGTTTCCCCGTTGTCGAGAAGGGCTCGGATGTTGTCTGTGGCTGCGATGAGGGCGGTCTTGGTGCTGTGGTTGGCTCTGAAACTGGACTGTGAGGGGTCGAGGGATCCATTCGTCTCAAGGAAGGCGGCAAGCTGTCTGTTGGCGATCTTCTCGATGACTTTGGCAGGAAAAGGGAGGAGCGAGATGGGGCGGATGTTTTTGAGGTCGGTGGGGTCCGCTGTTGGTTTCTTCAGTAGGGCGGTGAGCTCGGCATGCTTCCAGCTCTCCGGGAAGGTGGCGGTGTCGAAGGAGGTGGTGATGACATCTCGGAGTTCGGGTGCGATGGTGGAGTCGGCCTTGTTGAAGACGTGGTGGGGGCAGCGGGCAGTCGGAGGTCCGGAGTGGATGGTGTTCATCGTGCGGGCTGTGTCTTCGGTGGTCACTGCGGTCAAGGTGCAGAGGGTGGCGATGGGGTGCTTTGGTTCGACGGTTGGGTGCGAGGATGGTCAGCCACTGCGTGAAGTTGCGGGCTGCTTCGTTGGGGTCCGGTGTGCTGGCAGGTGGGTTCTGGCTGAGGGAGGTGGTGAGCTGGTCGGCGGTGATCTTGCTCCAGCTTCTGTGAGGAACCTGTTGCGGGTGGTGGTGGGTAGTGGTTTTTCTGAAGCTGAAGTGGACGCAACTGTGGTCTGTCCAGTGAAGTCCGGTGGAGTGGCTGAAGGCGATGTGCTTGCTGGATGAGAAGACGGGATCAAGCGTGTGGCCGGCGTAATGGGTGGGGGTGTTGACGAGTTGCTTGAGTCCGAGGTTGGCGAGGTTGTCCAGCAGGGTGACGGTGTTGCGGTCCTTGTTGTTCTCCAGGTGGAAGTTGAGGTCCCCTAGGAGGAGGTAGTCAGCGGAGGGGAGGGCATGTGGGCTGATGAAGTCCGTAATATCTTCTCTGAATTGTGTGCATGGTCCCGGGGGTCTGTAGATGAGGGTGCATCTGAGGGTCGTCTTTGGGTCGGTGTGCATATGGAAGTGGAGGTGTTCGGCGGCGGTGTAGGTGTCGTCGGCGTCGGTCGTGATGCGGATGGTGTTCTTGTGGACGATGGCGATGCCTCCTCCAGTCTGGTTGACGCGGTCCCTCCTGATGATCTTGTATCCACCCGGGATGGCGATGTCGGGGGCTGAGGAGGCGTTCATCCATGTTTCAGTGAGGAACGCGACTTCTGGTGATGTTGTGCCGAGCAGGTTCCAGAGTTCTACGGCGTGTCTGTGGACGGAGCGGGTGTTGAGCAGGATGCACTTGAGGTCGCTGCTGGGATTTGGCTTGGCGGGCGGGGTGCATGTTCGGAGGCAGGTGACCTTGCAGGTTGTACAGGTGAAGGGTCCGTGGAATCGTTTCAGGGCAGCCCGGCAGCAGGTGGGGGTCCGGCCGGTATTGAGTGCGTTGAGGGCCGCGTCGTTGTAGGTTTGTCGGGTCGTCTTACGTTGGTGGGGGCCAGGGGTCCTGGCACTTGGCGCGGTCCAGGCGCGGACGGGCGCGGACGGGCGCAGACGGGCTTGCCTTTGGCGCCCCTTAGGAGCACAATCGGCGCTCCCGCTGCGCGTGACCGCAGTGGAAGGGAGGAGCAGCTGGGAGGCAGGAGCGGGGAGGACACAAAACGAAAAGGTCTTATTCATTACTTAAATTTTCTCTAGCTTTCTAACTTGGTGTGGGATACTTTTTGTGTGGACTTTTCAGTTTTTTACTGTTTAAAGTGTTGTTCAGATATTTTACACATTGCCTCCAAGTTAAGTCTGACTGCTTTGTGCCAAGGTACCAAGGGGTTGAGCACAGGTTAATTTGGGATGTGCATGTGCCCTAACCTGGTAAGGATTGTGGTTGCTGCATGACCAGGGCACACATTCCCAGTCAACCAGTAACCCAATCTCTCACAGTTGCCAGAAAATGTGCACCTTAATCCAATGTCTTCAACTCATTTTAAAGATCCTCAAGCATATTGGTCTTGTCCAAAAATATTCAGCTAAAAATGCTAAGGAACTGATGTAATTATGTTTGAAAGCGGAGTTGGGGAGCATCTGATCCTAGAGGTCTGCCAGGAGACTACGGGCCACTATTGGTAAGAAGACACTTGGATGGAAGGGTCTAAAGACTAGGGCAGGCAACTGTTAGTCAACATTTTAGGGAGCTGTCATATGCTGGTTGATGGCAGGCAGATGGTTTTTCTTCCGACACTCCCATCCTAATATTAAAGTTATAGGCAGGATTTTGTGGGAAGAGGAATTTGACAGGTGTGCAGGGGAAATAAAGTCTAAGTCTAAGTTCAAGTTTGTGGGAAAGGCAGATTGAAAGGGTCTTGGGAGAGTGCTGTAAAGTTGGCATTTACCTCATTGACAGGAAGTTCCAGTTTGCAGTTTCAGGAGTTTAATTTAATGTCTGATGGTAGGTAATGGTGAGGTGAAGAACAACATGTTTATGAGACTTGTTGAGATGGGTATTTAGGAGTAGGGTAATTCAATGTTTAGTGACACATGCTTTAGTATGTAAGCTTAGAGCCAAGGGTGATTTTCTCAGATGTGCACATGCTTCTTAAAGCGGCTTATCCACATACGTAGTAGTATCTGACTGCACCGTTACTCCCAAAATATTACCGATTATTTACCCATATTTATTTAATAGAAATTAGCCAAGGAATGTCAAATGAAACTGAGAAGGCCAAAAAAAAAAAGAAAAGAGCAGAAGCACTGAAGAATAATGGGATCATGATATCCACAGATCCAATGCGATGACATCAAAAATCTAGATCCCATTTTCAACAGCAGTGGTGCTGATACACATTTCAGAGTTAGGGTGGTAGCCATTGGCACCACCACACTAAAATCGCAATCAGTGCAATCAAAATTGATGTTAGCAAAAAGCAAATGTAAAAATACCTAAACTGATTCTGCAGAAGACTGTGGACCTTCTTGTTCCCTCCCCTTGACATTTCTGAAAGAAGTGGCAGAGTGTGCCTTTTGAAATTTATTTTCTTCAACATATGGAAACCACATAGTTTATTCTGCTTCTTGACAGAAAGCACGTTCCCGATCTGAAATGTCCCTTACTGCTGTTAATGTGGTAGAAACAACAAATGTGAATTCAGATTAGTCTTACAGAGTTAATAATCAAATTCCAATTTAATTTTCAAAATGTACAGATTGATGGTCACTTTTGAAAATGAATATAGCTGTGCCTAATTAAAAATACAATCTTTTGTTAGCAACCATTGTTCTGGTTTATTTTCAACTAACAAATGGCTTCAGATGATGCGTGTTGAAATGAAGAGGCTTCGAAACAAAGACAGCATTATCTTTAATCCTCCTGCTTCTTTCTTCTATAAAATGAGGGATACAAGCTGAAGGAGCGCCAATGTGAATATTGAAAAATACGAAGTCAGTATGAATAACGATACATTCATGCATAAAAACAAAGTTGCATCTCTATTATGAATTCAGTGTTGTGTACTCCCCGTCAACCCTGACTCAGAAACACGTGTTTAGGCAGGCCTTGAGACCCAAGCACGAGGTCACTGATTGACAGATCACCAGTGGGGTGGCACATAGCCAGCAGACAAACGTATGAACAGGAAATTACAGATCGATCCCACAGATAGGTGCAGCAACACCACAATGGTCAAGGGAAACTAGCCCCAATAATGCACACATGGCCAGAGGGGTGCACACATTCCAAAAACACAATATATTCAGATGCCGCATGAAATTAGGAACACTAAACCAATCAAGATACGGCACATACAGTACACGCATTGATCACATCTCCTCATGCCGGACATCTGGACACATTACCCACTGGCTAACTGGCTATATTGTGTCCGCGCAATGTCATGGCCCACCTGGATTACTCATCCAATACCTTAGTTTATGGCCCCAAAAACAGAGGCACATATTCCTTACCAAAAAATAATTGCCAAAAATATGTTATTACATTTAATGAACTGTATATAAATGTCTATGTTAGACCAATTGTAAACTACAACAGTCCTCAGACCCTATGCTTGTGACTGTGCTCCTGGCCACATTGTTTAATTAAACAAAGTTTTCCTGTTTTGCCAAATGCCTCTTATTTTTTCAAGGTATTTCATGCTCAAGCAACACCATGACATGAAAGTGATTAAGGAATCCAGCAGCCTTCAGTGAAAAAAGTGTTTAAAAACACTTTTCTTTGGATCTAAGTCATAGAGAAACAAATGCAGTGGTCTCCAGCGCCCCTCTGGAGGTCAACACCATAGGCATGGGCCCAGCTCGCCATGCCAGAGGCCAGCCCATCCCTGCACCTCTAGTTCCAGTGCCACTGATTTAGAGTGGCCTCAAAGAACACAAGGTATATTTACAAGCAGATAGTGACATCCTGGTGGCACTATGCCCCTCTCCATATTTTCAAAGCGACATTAAGCCACTTTTTGTGGCTTAGCTCTGTCTTGTAAATGTGGCCCATTTACACACATCGCTTTGCGTGAACTGGGCGTGTAATGGGTGTTACTATGGGCGTTCTACAGCAACACCTATTGCTTTTTGATTCTGCCCCAGATTTACAAGGATATGTAAAAACTGAGGTAGTGCCAAAAACCAAGGCCAGTAAAGAACAGGTGTTAGAATCGTGCACAAGGAGAAATACTTTTATTTCTCCTCGTTTTTGCTTTCTCTATCTGTGTTGCTTTCTGCAGCACTCATAGAAAGAGCAAAACACTATTGATAATTGTTTATGTGCAGGAAGGTGTCTGTTCCTACATATAAACAATTATTAAACAATGACAATTTGCTACTTCTATGTGTGCTTCGGAATGTAACAAGTCTGCATTATTGATTGACACCTTCCTGCACATTAACAATCATTCCCTTCAACAGTGGCCCCCTTGCACTACGGTAAATGATACCTGCATTGGTGCTAGGCAGCTAATGTTTCCAACAGTGCTTGGGAAAACAGAGGGGTGTGCCATGTTGTTGTAAATATGGCGCATCCCTGTGTTTTGGAAATTTTGGAGCATGGCGCGGCCAACTTTGGTGCAGCTTGGCTCTCCGACATTTCCTTGTAAATATGCTACATTGTGTTTTTGCTGGACAGACAAGCAGACTATGCAACAATGAAAGGCAAACCCATAAAAATGGCTGAAAAGCAATACAGTATGCTTAAGCCTACTAAGTCATATTTAACACTTCAAGAGACACATTCCCTGGGATGGCACAGGATCACACCCACATTGCATGGGGTGGCACAGGCTTTCACAAGCACTGCATAGGGTGACACAAGTTCTCACACACAGTGCGGGGGCGGTAGTATAGGTGCTCCCCAATGTATAATGCACATCAACATTATCCAATAGCTTTACAGTTGCAAAAGAAACTAAGTTGGCTGTGTGAGAATCAGGATTTTGCTTGACTTTGACCACCATTTTTTTCCAGCCTGATATTTGTTGTAATCGCGGAGAAGCCAGGTGTGTGGCTGGAGTGGGCTCGTCTATTTCCAATTATGCTTTCGCTGACATGTATAGGGAACTTGTTCTTTTAAAGGCACAATCCTCCATCGCAGAGACTGCGAATGTCTCCCAAAGAAAGCTCTATCCCAAAGTACCTTGACGGAAGAGGTAACTACAGTGGTGCGGCAACTAACTCATCGTGCAATATCACATTTTAGAACTGTGTCAACAGTGATGTAACCATCTGACGATATTTTATTAATTGGTTACTACATTTTTTATTACTTTGTGACTGTGTATGTAGCTTAGCGACTTGGGCAATCAAGATTGTCAATAACATGTTTTAGTTTCTGTAATAAATGCCGTCTGTTTGCTCTTATCTTGTAGAATGTACTGCTATTTGTATGAGTTAATCCATAAAGAACTCCTACTGTGGTAGACATTTTGAATTGGGGAGTATATTGTGTATAGCACTGTGGTTCACAGCACCCTTTTATGTAAACAATGCATATGGATATTTCACATGCTTTTAAATTGAAGATTGGCTGTTTACTTTAGGTGTCCACTTCATGCGTGATGGGCCACATTGATGTCTCCCCATTGTAGGGGCAATGCTATCAATAGTGCAGCAGGTGCCGTGGCACTGGGGCCCAGAGATGTTAGGGGCACACTTTAATCAAATTAATGACTTTTTTTTAATACCAACCCAGATGAGGCAGTACCGAAAATTCTTGCTTACATGAGAGTAGAGACAGCCTTTGGGACACCTCTGCCCCTCTGCCTGCATTACATGACATGCTTTGCAGACCAAATGTGCAGCTGTGATCCTTTACAGTGGCAACACTTCTCACCATTTTAAAAATGTACACATCTGCAAATTATCATGAGGGGAATGAAAACACTTATTTTGATTAATGGCTGTAGAGAGCTCACTCAACCAGCAAATCGTTGTACAGTGATGATGAACCAAATGAAGTCGTGTATATTTACTTAAACGTACATTTAGCTTATTTTAGAATTAACAGGGGGTCGTGGCTGTGTTCTGCACCTGTCAATCAATCAATCAGCAGCCTTTTAGAGCCTTCTTGACACATGTCAGACCTGTAAAAATGTACATCGAGACGTCTATGGTTAATGGTTATTCTAGGTCAAGGCAGATTTTCAAGTTTGCAAATTAATTTGCAATTATATTGTCTCAAATAAATAAACACTTTTTTCTGAATGTGCCCTCTCAAAACTCTTTAAATTGTCAGATGTGCATCGTCATGCCATATAACATATCATTTGCTTTTAGAAATATCATAAGAAAGAACTTAATATGAAGAAAGAAAAATGAAATGCCCGCAAGAGGAATGTTTTTCTTGTGTTCCTTATGAGGATGGTTTTAAACATTCCATGCTCGTTTGTGCCTTGGAACTTGTACACTCTAGTTCAGGGCATCACAATGTTACTCAATTGATGGTGCTGAGTAGTAACAGTTATGGTTCTTTGAGTGCTGGGGCTTTGACAAATGACACACCTTGTAATTCATCGTGACACAACAGCATGTCCAACCAAAGAATGATAAGCTGTTTGCTGCAACTCTAATCCCTGTCAAATAGACATGACAGATGCTTCCAGGTAGTAGAAATGTGAACTGAAAAACATCTCGATGAACGTGGAAAATGTGACAATCCCTTCTATCTTGCATTATGTGCTATTTTTTACTGAATTTAACGTGCACCATTGATATAAAAAAGAAACACTATAAGATTGCTATACTAATTAACACACGCATTATAAGGTCAGAATGCCCTACAGGGTGATCAGGCAGTACTTAGAGGGCTGGTCTAACAGACTAGGTTATGGGTTGTACTTCTGGGCTCTGTGTTGAACTTTGTTAGTATCTGATAGACTTTTTATAATGTTTCTTTCCCTGATATCAAATATGCATGCACTCTCACATACCTGGCAAAAAATCCAATCTTTATAGGTTCAAACGTGAACCGATTTGATATATGGGGGACATTTTAAGGTATCAGACTCCCTAAAGTTTAATTTATTTTGGTGCTCGGACATTTTCTTTCGCAGTCTGACCCGACATATATTTGTGTGTGTGTGTGTAGTTAGGACCTATTATCCATAAAATATCCGCAATATTCTATTCCCAATAACTTTGGCGCCGATTGATGAATCTTCGCAAAATCTTCAAAACTTTTGGCCAACTTCGGTCCGCCCCTATCCTGTCTCGGGATGATTCGTCAAGCGGGGGCAGAGAAAAAATGGGGGTCCAAAACACATTTACCCCATGCAATGTCACTTAGGACCTTTAGCCGCAGCCACAGCCCGAACTGCTGAACGGAATTACACCAAATTTGGGAAAGAGTTAGTCCTTGGTTCAGACTCGTGCCTTTTGATTATTTGGTGTAAATCTGTTCAGTAGTTCCTGATAAAATGAAAGTTAAACGCATTTATATATCTCTGGGGTCAGAGAGTCCCCGTACCCTAAGCGCAGCCTAAGCGCACCCTGCCGTGCACGAGCTGTATTTGAATTGGCTGTCAACACTCCAAATCAGGAAGTGTTGGCAGCCATCTTGTGCCTAGGTAGAAACAAGCGGTACAAAAGGGGGTGGTGATGGACGGAGCATCTCAACCAATCAAACACTCACACCCAGTCAACAGATCTGGGTTTAATCCGTCACAGTTCTTTAGCCCACTCTGCCACCCCAGTTCAGACATGGCCATATGCAAATCAGTCTGACCCTGTGCCTCATGGGAATAGTCCAGCCCGAACTGCCAAGCCATGCCTTCCCTGGACTGGAAACAAGCTTCCGAGGACCGGTTTCTGGCATTTCAGCCGTCTTCAGCTGGGTTTGCTTGAATCCAGTGGCAAAGTGAGCAAGGAACTCACTTCTGAGCATACCCTGCCACACTTATGGCGGTCAAAAGCAGTACAAAAGGGGGTGGTGATGAACAGAACATCTGAACCAATCAAACAGTCACACCCAGTCAACAGATCTGGGTTTGATCCATCACCGTTCTTTAGCCTACTCTGCCACCCCAGTTCGGACATGGCAATATGCAAATCAGTCTGACCCTGTGCCACACGGGAACAGTCCAGCCCGAACTACCAAGCAATGCCTTCCCTGGACTGGAAACAAGCTTCCGAGGACCGTTTTCTGCCATTTCAACCATCTTCAGCCCGGCTTGCTTGAATCCAGTGGCAAAGTGAGCAAGGAACTCACGTCTGAGCATACCCTGCCAACTTATTGCGAACAAAGCGGTACAAAAGGGGGTGGTGATGGACGGAGCATCTGAACCAATCAAACACTCACACCCAGTCACAAGAAACCGCAAAAAAATGCCACAAAACGCAAAAAGGGTGCAGGGTAGACACACCCTCACCACCTAGGCCTGCTTTTTAAATAAAATCGCGGGATGTGCGTAGGACCTGCGCATCCCCCTGCTGAAAACACAAATGTGCTTTAAAGGTTATTAGCCCCTGGAGGGACAAAATCCCGGGGGCATTTAAAAAAAATAGTGTGGGGGGTCCCAATCCCCCCACAATGCCACGGGAATCACCACCCCCCCCCCGGGGCTCTTACTTAATATAGGTGGGGGACTTCTGAAAAATGTGGGAGGGGGGCCACTAACCCCCCTCCTGGAGCCTTGTCTAGGCCCTGGGGACCGCCACCCCCCAGGGCTGGCTCCTGCAGTGTCCCGGGTGCCCACCCAGGGAAACCTTCTGTCGCTTCAATGAAGCAAAGCAGCAGATTGCTTTTCCTTATGGGGAGCAGCTTGTTAGCTGCTCCCCATGTGGAAAAGCAATGTCAGCTCCTGCAGGAGGCAGGGAGCCGGCGGGTCGGTGGGTGGATTGGGGACCCCCCCTCGATCCTCAATGGTGAGGGCAAGCCCCAGGGGATGGGGTCCCCGGGGCTACCACGTGGACCCCCTCCCCATTAACAATGTTTTTTTTTAAACAATGGCCAGCCCCGGGGTAGGGGTCCCCGGGGCCTTGGAGTGGCCTGAGGAGGGGGCCCTCCATAAAAATATTAAATTAATTGGCCATGCCCCGGGGAATGGGGTCCCCGGGTCCCGGCATTGGTAATGGGAGGGGGACCACGTGGCCTCCTTCCCATAAAAAAATAGTTACAATTTATATTTGGGGATTAGGCCCTTGGAGATGGGGTCCCCAGGGCCTAAAAAAAGTAAAAGGAAGGGGGGCCACACAGCTCCTCTTTCAATTTTTCCCCTCAATACTGAGGGTCCCTGGAGGCCAACTAGCCCACCAGGTACCTCTAGTAAGCGCCATGGAGCTGCGTTGCCGAGTGTTGTAAAAAGGGGTGTGGCCTCTGAACACCTCTATGCAACGCAGCTTCCTGGCTCATACAGGAGGAACCTGTTGGGCTAGTTGGCCCCCAGGGACCCACAGGATTGAGGAGGAATTAACCATCTAAGTGATGTCTTCAGTGATGTCACTGACCATGTCATGAATGATGTAATATGTGACATCATCAGAAGTAGATTGCGGGCGCGCAAGTTATACTGAGCAGAACTAACTATAACGGAGGAATTTCAATGGTTTTGTATGAGTGAAATGTCCAGCTAACTATAACAGCCCTGAAACCTATGGCTTTTTCCGTGAATTTCTAAGGTTTTTTAAATATTAATTCCTAACTATAACATGTTTTTTTCAGTGAAAAAAAAAATACATATATATATATATTGTATCCAAAGTGCCTTAGCGCTGCGAGAGGGCACACGACAAACGTCCCACCATCTGGCATTAAACTGCAGGCTGCCTTTCATATCCTTTTATTATTTTGATGCCAACGCGTTTCAAGACACACCGTCTCTTCTTCCAGGGCTGATTATAAAGCACACATCACCACGAGCATTGATGCAAATGAGTTCTTTTTATTACCATTCGGTCCCGCCCTCAACTGGCGTATGTTTGATTTAGGCATTTGTGGGAGATGTAGTTTTCATTCAATGCACGCAGTAAGTTCCATGTGTGTTTTATCCATTTCAATCATTTTTTACCTTAGTAGGTTGCGGACAGGCAAGCAACCTTAATGTGCACGGGACGCTGTGCTACCGGTCCTAGCAGTGTGAGACCTCGGCCTCCCTAACCGGCAATTGAGGTCCTCGCCGGTTGACGATGGAGCTCCTCTCCGCGGCCAGACCGCCGCGTTTAAGTTATTTTGTATCCAAAGTGCCTTAGCGCTGCGAGAGGGCACACGACAAACGTCCCACCATCTGGCATTAAACTGCAGGCTGCCTTTCATATCCTTTTATTATTTTGATGCCAACGCGTTTCAAGACACACCGTCTCTTCTTCCAGGGCTGATTATAAAGCACACATCACCACGAGCATTGATGCAAATGAGTTCTTTTTATTACCATTCGGTCCCGCCCTCAACTGCCGTATGTTTGATTTAGGCATTTGTGGGAGATGTAGTTTTCATTCAATGCACGCAGTAAGTTCCATGTGTGTTTTATCCATTTCAATCATTTTTTACCTTAGTAGGTTGCGGACAGGCAGGCAACCTTAATGTGCATATATATATATATATATATATATATATATACACACACACACACATACAAAGATATGTGTCCCCTCCAAAAGAACCACACACAGGAGGAAGGATTATGCGCTTCATTCGCAACAAGCAGCATCAGGAAAACAGGTACTTCTCCCAAAGTCATTTAGCCCCAAGCCCGACGCGTTTCATGCTACACACACTTAATCATGGGCTGGCTTCAAGAAACAATCACTGCACCTGACACAGCACTAAATACCATGCGGACTCACCCCAGTGGGCGTCAACAGTACTGATGCATGTCGGTCCCCCTAGTGCTGGGTTGCTTATAAAGAACTGTTGGCACTGATAACCCCCCCCCGAGAGTGCTATTTTCTTGTTCTTATGGAACATGGAGAAATTTGGGACCACTCATTTTACGGTGGGTACACCCCTGCCTTGAAGAGCACCCGCTCGAGTGTGCAGTAGGCTGGTGGTTTCTGGAGCAGTAATTTCACTCTTACAAAACCATTGAAATTCCCCCATTTTAGTTAGTTCAGCTAACTATAACTTGCGCGCCCGCTATTCACTGCTGATGACATCACATATTACATCACTCATGACATTGTCAGTGACATCACTCATGACATCACTGATGACATCTCAAATGACATCACTGATGATATTATCCAGTGAATGTGTGATTTTTCTGAAAATTAAATATGTTTTATATATGTATATCTCAAGGTCAAGGGAAGAATAAATGGGTATATAAGTATCTGAATGGAATATTTTTTGGTAAAATTGATTGTATAACTGACTTATTAAGTGTAAATTAGTGAATACATGGGTTAGTAAGTAATGCTTAAATAAATAAATATCTGTATCAGTCTCTCACTTTGTGTATAAGTGACTGCATGGGTTGGTGAATAGCTACATGAGTGTCTATATGGGTTATTACATAGTTTTTCGAGTATCAGTATGAGTGTCTGCGTGTCTGTATGGTTCGTTGGGGGGTCTTATGTAGTGCAAAGATGCATGAATGAGTGATTCACTGCTTGTATGTTTTGAAGACAGCATGTGAGCAGGACTGTATGGGTGGATGAGTGTGTGTATGGGTGTGTTAGTGAATGAATGACTGTCTCAATAGTGTCTTTATGAGAAACTACATATGTTTTAAACTAGTATATGTGAGTATTGGTGTATATACGTGAGTATATGTGAGAGTGAGAGAGTGGAAACGTTCCTGTATAAATTTGTAGGTGTTTCTATAAGTCATTGCTTAAGAGAGTAAGTTTGTTTATGTTTCTGTAGCAGTAAGTGTGGTGGTGTGTGTATAATTGTATATGCACTTTAATGGATGTTTGATTCTTTGTTTGCATGTGTGTGATAACTCTAAGGATGAGTGTCATTGTGTAGCAGGTGCTCAAGTTATAGTTAGCTGAACTAACTACAACGGGGGAATATCAATGGTTTTGTATGAGTGAAATGACCAGCTAAGTATAACATGTGTGAAACCTATGGTTTTTTCAGTGAATTTCTAAGGTTTTTTAAATGCTAATTCCTAACTATAACATGTGTGAAACCTATGTTTTTTTCAGTGAAAAAAAAAAAATATTTATATATATATATTACCTACTGGCGGTCGCCAGTAGGTATATATAGTTAGGATTTTTTTCCTATGGGATTTCTGAAAATTCTATGTCAATTTACTTTGGCATTTGTGGACGGAATTGGCTGAAATTTTCAGGAAAATGGCATATTTTGTTTCCGAGCAGCCCCTCAAAGTTTTGGGGTGTTTCGTGAAGGGAGGGCCGAGAAAAAAGGGGGGTCCCAAAATGCGTTTTTCCCATTCATTTTTCCATAGGGCGGTTGGAATCACTTTTAGCTCGAACGGCTGAATGGATTTACACGAAACTTGGCAAAATTGTAGATATAGTTTGCCCGGCGTGCCTTTGCTATGTCTCAATATATGTGGTCCAGTGGATTTTGAGAAATTAACGTTTTAAAAAACAGATATATCTGTAACAGCGCTCCGGTTAGCGCTCCGGTTCGCGTACCTGACGCATAACGGAACTTCACGAAGCGAAGCTGATTGGCTCTCCGGTGTCTGTCAACATTCTAAACAGTCCGGAACGGCCGCATCCTGTCTCTCGGTGGGATCGAGAGACAAGAGGTGGAGAAAAACGAAGGGGGAATTTAATGAAAGGGGGCAAGGTAGACCCCTCCTGACCCCCTAGGATTGATGAGGGGGATATTAAAGTGCCCCGTGGGGCAAAAAATAAAAAAATAACATTTTTGTGATTTTTCGCCATAGAGGCGCGTCCCGGTACGCGAACCAGGTAGCTTACCGGTAGCGTAACGGGAGTTCGCCATTTTGTGTTTTGGACACATTTTATCACAAGATGGAGGAATAACAATGTGGGAAATGGGTGTAAGGGGGCATGGGAGACGTATCTTGACCCCGTATGTTTTCTGAGGGTAGCTGAGGAGGCTCTTATATGTCGGGAAAAAAAATTTGGATTTTTTTCACGCGGTTAGCTGCCGGTGTGCGAACCGGGTAGCGAACCGGGACGCAAACATAAGTGAAAACTAGTGAAAAAAGGTACATTTGAAATTTTAAAAAAGTAATTATAGTTAAGGTAGCTCTGAAAAGAGCTTTTGGGTTCTGTGTAAGTTCTTGGTACTTATAAGTAGGTACCAATACACAGTCTTAAATTTTGTATGAAAACTCTGTTTTCCTCATCTGAGAAGTGCACACCATCTCCTCTGTAGATATCTTGCATGTAATAACGCAAGTTATTGTTGTAGATGGCGCCCATTCCATGGTCTCTCATATAAGCTGAAACAGACTTATTTACATGCTTCCTCACTTTCTCAATTTGTGGACAAATTTGATTGGACCACCTCCATTTCTGTCTTTGGCATATATTGGAATATACCAAGGCAGTTTGAGGGAAAAGTGCCATTAATTGCTCAAAGGTGTCCATTAGGAGCATTTCCAGACCTACCCCAGTCAAAGTGCCCAAATCATTTCCTCCACAGTGCACTATTATGAGGTCAGGGTTTGGCAAATGTAAAAAGGTTTTCACCAATGGTATCAATTGGCGACATCTCAATCCATTTTGGCCAATCCATTTGATTTCCACATTTTGTAAATTGAGGTTGTGTAAATTTCTGTTTTCAGCATACCTGTGAGCCCAGTGAATGTAACTATGTCCAGCAATCCAGACAGAAAACATGGTGAGAGGAGGTTCTGCTGCAGTCAGAAGAAGTGTGGGAATGAAATGGCAGTTGAAACAGTAGGAGTTTGTAAAGAAGAAAAACTGTGGAGTTTTAGTGCTAATGATTCAGTAGCAGTGATTGGTGGATTTCCATTGCTGAAAACAGAAAGTTAGGGTGCATGGATGTGTTCTTTGAAACATGTAATTTGAATGGTTAAGAAAACATGATTTTAAGAAACATTGCAGTGGATTAGCAGGTGTACTGAGAGTTCAGAGTTCATTTGAAACATTGTTGTGTGAACTTGTAAACATGAGAGGTCTGGCAGGAGGTAGTTGCTATGGAAAAAGGCCAGAAAGGGCAGAGGGGGGAAGGGTGTTGATTTGAAAAAAGTGAGGGAAGAGTTTTGATTGGGTCACATGAGAGATATGTGTGATGAATTTCAGCATTTCAGTGCCCTTGTTGGTTGCAGCCTCTGGAGTGCATACCTTTTGCTCTGAAAAATTGGTGTGTTTCTGAGACTGTTTTGAAATTCAAAAAACATTTGCTAAGGTAAGAAAAAAATCATTTAATTTATATAGAGAGTAGTATAGTTTATTGAGAAAAATAGGAAGTTAGCTGTACATTTAAAATTTTGTTTTGTGTCAAGTGTTTTCAATATTTTTTCCCAAAAGATTTTGCTTCTTTGACAAATTATAATTATAGATAATGTGAAGTATTAGTCCTGACAGGGTGTGCTTGTACATAGGAGGTGTGCTGTGTTTTCAGATTATGACCAGAAAATCGTTTTTTAAGAAAAAGACATGCTTTTTACATTTATGAGAAGGATAACATGGGGTGTGCTTTTTTAAATAAATATTTCCCTTCCCAACATGAATATGGGAGAATAATTTGCTTGTTTGTTGGTTTAAAAACTCGTTTCTTGAAGTCATTTAGGTTTCACAATATGTTTTGCAAGAGTTACATAGTCAACATGGGGGCATATTTACAAGGCTTATGAGATACATTCACGTCATTTTCCCCATTTTAAAAGTGACTTTAAAGGTGGTGCAAGGTTCTTGTAAATACACCCTCATGAGTGCTTTGCAAATTTAAGTCATTTTCCCCTGGTGCATGTGCCTTGTATATACGCCCCTAAGTGTGCTAGACAATTTTAAGGTACTTCTCCCAGGAATCTGGCAGAATAATTTCTTTACATGATGTGTTTAAAAATCGTGCTAAGGTGAGAAAAGATTCCTTTAATTTAGAAGGAGATTAGTATGCTTATTGGAGAAAATAAGGAAGCCAGCTAGGGTGTACTTGTACATAGGAGCTGTGCTGTGTTTTGAAATTATGACCAGAAAATCGTTTTTTTAAAAAAAGAAATACTTTTCACATTTATGAAAAGGACAACAAGGGGTTTGCTTTTTTAAATAAATATTTTATTTCTCAACATGAATATGGGAGAATAATTTGCTTGTTTGATGGTTTAAAAACTCGTTTCTTGAAGTCATTCAGGTTTCACAATATGTACTGGTAGAGTTTCATAGTCACTATGATAATTATGATATACATTTAGGACTGTTTAGGGGGCATGGATATGCTGAGGCTTCTGTAATTGTCATTGGAGGAGAATTATGTACATTGCACTGCTGCATACAGTCCTCACCTTCTGCGTACTCTTGGATATGCTAGACTATATCTGCTCAATGAGATACCTAAGCTGAGGAAGCACAGGTGATGTGATTGTGAAATGAGCAAAAATATTTGCACGTTTTTCAATTACATCACCTGTGTTTCCTAACATTACTAACCACATTGTTCTGATGAGGTTTAGGCCTGTCCAGGGTGACAGAGGAGGTCTGGTCTTTGTTGAAGTGTGCAGTGGACATGACTCACTTCATCTGTTGGCCTGCACATGTATTATGTCCTCTGTACTCTTCAATAAGCCAAAATTTCATCTGTAACGCTGAGTAGGCCTCACCTCAAACAAACTTTTGTGACTGCTGAACATGAATATGGGAGAATAATTTGCTTGTTTGATTGTTTAAAAACTCGTTTCTTGAAGTCATTTAGGTTTCACAATATGTACTGGTAGAGTTTCATAGTCACTATGATAATTATGATATACATTTAGGACTGTTTAGGAGGCATGGATATGCTGAGGCTTCTGTAATTGTCAGTGGAGGAGAATTATATTCATTGCACTGCTGCATACAGTCCTCATCTTCTGCGTACTCTTGGATATGCTAGACTATATCTGCTCAATGAGATACCTAAGCTGAGGAAACACAGGTGATGTGATTGTGAAATGAGCAAAAATATTTGCACGTTTTTCAATTACATCACCTGTGTTTCCTAACATTACTAATCACATTGTGCTGATGAGGTTTAGGCCTGTCCAGGGAGACAGAGGAGGTCTGGTCTTTGTTGAAGTGTGCAGTGGACATGACTCACTTCATCTGTTGGCCTGCACATGTATTATGTCCTCTGTACTCTTCAATAAGCCAAAATTTTATCTGCAACGCTGAGTAGGCCTCACCTCAAACAAACTTTTGTGACTGCCAGACCTGCCTTTTTGCTCCTAGATATTTCTTGGTTTTACCATGGCAGACAGACAATTCAGCATACTTCTGCATAGGCCACACCTTATGGTGGTGCAAGGGCCTTGTAAATACACCCTTATGTGTGCTTGGTAATTTTAAGTCACTTCCCCCTGATGCAAGGGTCTTGTAAATACACCCCCATGTGTGCTTGGCCATTTCAAGTCACTTCCTCCTGGTGCAAGGGCCTTGTAAATGCGCCCTCATGTGTGCTTGGCAATTTTAACTCACTTCCCCCTGGTGCATGGGTGTGGTTAATACGCCCTCATGTCTGCTTGGCAATTTTAAGTCACTTCTCCCTGGTGCATGGGTGTGGTAAATACGCCGTCATGTCTGCTTGGCAATTTTAAGTCACTTCCTGCTGGTGCAAGAGCCTTTTAAATACGCCCTCATTTGTGCTTGGCAATTTTAACTCACTTCCCCCTGGTGCATGGGTGTGGTAAATATGCCCTCATGTCTGCTTTGTAATTTTAAGTCACTTCCCCCTGGTGCAAGGGCCTTGTAAAGACACTCTCATGTGTGCTTGGCCATTTCAAGTCACTTCTTTCTTGTGCAATGGACTTGTAAATACGCTCTCATGTGTGCTTGGCAATTTTAATTAACTTCCCTCTGGTGCATGGGTGTGGTAAATACGCCCTCATGTCTGCTTGGCAATTTTAAGTCACTTTCCCCTGGTGCAAGGTCCTTGTAAATACAACCCTATGTGTTCTTGGAATTTTAACTCATTTCCCCCATGGTGCAAGTGCCTTGTAAATATGCCCCATTTGTCTATGTTGTTAAATTACTGTAGATGGAATTGACATATAGTGTATTAATTGTTTGCCTACTGTTATTGGTTTACTGTTTGGTAATAGTGGTTAATATCAATTTTTTAAATATTTTTCCACAGATTTAATTGAAGATCTTTAGAAAACTTTAAAAATGCCCTCAAGGCAGCAAAAACTAAAAGAAGCAAAGTGACTTACACTCTATGTTGGTAAAGATTTAGAACAGTCCTGTAATATGAAATCGTATCAAGTTGCCAAAAAAGTACCGGGTAAGAAAATAAAATCATTTTTAAAAACAATTTGCAGACAAAAAAATACCAGTATTGAACATGTTTTAGTGCATAAGAAGAGAGACAATTTAAAGGAAAAGGAAAGGCCTGTAAAAAAAAGTTTCTGCCAGAGCAGGAGATGAGTCTGTGCATGGCAGTAGAAGGGAAAATCAATTTAGTGACATTCGTAGGCGAATGTTCCGCAACAGGATAATTGTCAATTTGTTAAAAAAATTTAAGAAAGGCCAACAGAAAGGGACATTTTATAAGAAAAAGAAAAATGTAGAGAAAATTATTGATCAGGCTTTCGAAATTAAGCGAAAGTTATTTATTTTGGTAATCAATAGAATTAGGAAACTAAACAAGGTAATTTCTGATTTCAAATCAAATAGTAGATGGAAGAGTAGTTAATCGAAGTAATTTTTGTGAAGTATTCTCAGGAGAATGGATGCATAGTTCAAGTTGTGAGGCATTTTTCAATGAGGAGAGTTACTTTCAGGACAATGATTTGGTGCATGCAGTTGACACCAGTGGTCGAGCATATGAGGTAAAAGATGGTTGTCCGGTTGAAAAAGAAAAACTTGTGTCTGCAGATGCAGAAGATGTGTTAGGTGATGAGATTTTAGGAAGACGTCCTAAGGGACCAGTCTACACCTGGAAATGTAGTAGCATTTGTAGTGTGCAACAGGATTCCATCAATTTGTTTTGTGATTTTGTACGTACATTTAATAAGAAAAGTTTAAAACAGAAAATTAAGTTGTTGCAAGTATTAGATCCTTGCAGAGTGAGAGAAGTAACAGGTTTGCATGGGCATTCCCTGGCTTGTCTTTCCAGAAGAGTATGCCAGAGTGTTTTCATCATTTCAGGATGCTAGCAGTGCATCATAATAAAGTGAGGAAATTAGTGAGAATGTTGTATTATGCTAGGAGTCCAGCAATTATGCTTAAACAATTGAGCAGTGCTCTTTTGCATGGTTCAGAACAACATGTGAAAAATATTTGTGAAGAAATTGAGTTCTGTTACTTTGCTAGTAAAGAGAACAATGTTGAAATTGACCCAGTAGAAGAAGGTAATGTGGAAGACAGTGTACAGATTTCTAATATAGATAAGTTTCACAAAGAAATTTCCATCTTCCAGGTGAAATCAAGTGAGAGGCCTAATTTCACTTGTGTGTGTTGTCGACGGACTTATTATAAGAATCAGACTAAGTTAGTGGATTTATATGCAAAAAGTGAAATGGAAAACATTAGTGAATGGAAGGATTTTGCTACATACTTGATGGTAGAAAATTGTTTTGATTTGGGATCGGATCAACGTATGTGTACTTATTGTTTTAACGAATTAAACCAAAACCGGATGCCTGCTAGAGCGGTTCATAATAATCTGGAATTGGTTGACATTCCTTCTGAATTTAAGGATTTAAATACTTATGATTCTATTTTGATTCAAAGTGTGCATCCCTTTCAGGCTATTGTACGAATGGAGCCAAAGACAGGGAAATTGCCTCCATCAGATTTACAGAGTGGATTAAAGGGAAGAGTTGTTTATTTGCCTTTAGATTTGAAGAAAAACATTAATACAATTGGAGTAGAGAAAGTGGAAGAGGAACCTCTGGTTATCCTAGTTAATGGGGTTCCGACAAAGAGTAAGAAAATCTGGCAAGATTTAGTGGATGTTAGGAAAGTCAAAAAGGCAACATTGTATTTGATAAAAAATAATGAGTACTACAAGAATGTATGTGTTGCAGAAGAGGAAGTAAGTGAAGAAGAAGACAGCGAATTGTGTGCTGGACAAATTGAGAAAGTAGAAGCCTCTAAAAATGAAGAAATATATGAACATTATAGTGTTCATCCTTTGCGTTCAAAGGAAGTCATGGGGAATGCTATTGAGTTGTTTCAAATGAAACAAGCCAAAGGGAGTCCCATTAATGTTTGGGAGGAAAGTTTGGAAGCTCGGTGTGTTCCACAGTTATTTCCCACAGGTCGAGGAGGTCGATATGATGAGCGACCTGATCAAATTCCTGCTTCTGAATACCGGGCTTTACGATTGTATGCAGAAGATCCTAGGTTTCGTCAATGCATTCCCTATTTGTTTCATCTACTGTTTGAAAGTGATCTGTCTGGACTGTCTTATGCAGTGACTCACATCCTGAAAAGTGGTTTACAACTGCGAAATATCTCAGCAAGGGACTTTATGGATAAAGTCAATGTGCAAGACAGTATTTTGAATTCTCACCGGATTAACCTGATGGCATGTCAGCGTGGTACTAATGAGTATTGGTACCGTCGTCATGGTGACTTAAAATGTATGCTGAGGAACTTAGGAACTCCCACATGGTTCCTCACTCTCAGCTGTGCTGAGTATGGCTGGGAAGACTTACTTGAATTTCTACGAGAGGCAAATGGAAACATTGAAAATATTGAATTCAAGACACCCGGAGAACTGTGCTCTTTGGATCCAGTGAATGTATGCAGGTACTTCAATCATAGATTTGAAGCTATGATGTCTTTCATCACGAACAAGAAAAGTCCACCTCTTGGAGAGGTGTTGGATTTCTTCTGGAGAAAGGAGTATCAAGCATGAGGTGCTCCTCATATACATATGCTGCTATGGATCAAAGATGCACCCTAATTTGGAACAGATCCGGATGACTTAGTGATGAATTTCATAGAACAGTATTCTACATGTGCTGTTCCAAACACAAAGGAAGACAAAAGTCTAAGAGAACAAGTTTTACGGTTTCAAAGCCATCGTTGTGGAAAGTACTGTCGTCGAAAATTCAGAAACAAGAACAAGTACTATACAAAATGTCATTTTGGATTTCCACGATTGGTGATATCTAAAGGAAGAGTGAGCAATTTGATGTCTTCGCTCCGACATAATGTGACAAGGAAATCACCCAAAAATACATACAATTTGAAGAGAAACGAAGAGTTCAAGAACAACAATGACTACAACCCAGTGATTTTGTCCATGTGGAATGCTAACATGGATATACAGTTTGTGGCTGACAACTGTATGGCTGTGGCTCGGTATGTGACGTCTTACATCACAAAAAAAGAAAAGACAGAACTCAAGGATATGTGGGAGGACATTTCCCATGAAAAGAGCCTCAGTAAGAAGTTGTACAGTTTCAGTCTGAAGATGTTGTCGCATCGAGAAATCGGAGCTTGCGAATGTTCTGACCGGTTATCTTCAACAAGTCTCTATGCCAAATCTAGGAGTATCATTTGGGCAAGTCTTGGTCTTGCTGCAACGCGTAATCGAGTTCTGAAACCTGTACGGGAAATTGAGTATTTGGCGGAGATGGAGCCAAGCAGTACAGATATTTTGAAGACCAACTTGTTGGATACATATTATCCAAATAGAAGCAGTCACTTGGAGAATATTTGTCTGTATGAGGTTCTATAAAATTACATTTTCAAGAGGAACATCACAGAAGATATTGATAAAGGAGTGTATGCTGTAATTGGAAGTGAGGGATGTCTGGTCAAGCAAAAAAAATGTCTATTGGTAAATCATCGAAAATTGGATTGCGAATCTCCAGAAAGAAAAGAGTTTTTCTATTTAGCTCTTATGCAAATTTTCAAGCCTTGGCGTACAGAAGAGGAACTGCTTGGAGATTTCCTCTGTTACGAAGTCTCTTTCAATGCAGCCAAGGAGTCAATAGAATGTCCTGTTTTCCCAAAATATCTAGAAATGTTGAATGCAGAAATCGAGCAGGAAGCAACAATAGCAGCCGAGATTGCTAGAGACAGTTCTCAGGACAGTCAGAGTTCTGTTTCATTGAGTCAGGACCAGTTATCGAAAATGAAGCAGCCACTGCCATGATTGAAGTGGAAAGAGCAATGGCACATGCTCAGGAGGATGTGGTTAACTTAGAAGATTTAGAAAGACAACTTAATGTTGAGCAGAGGAAAATATATGACAAAGTTACCAACCAAATTGATCATGGATTAAGTCATGAGAAGAAACAGTGCTCATGTACGTCGTTGAAGCCTATCCGACTGTACGTGAGTGGAGAAGCAGGAACTGGAAAAAGTTTCCTCATTAAAGCAATTTCATGTTATTTGCAGAAAAGGACTGAGTCATCACTGTCTTGTGTTGTCACTGCTCCAACTGGTCTGGCAGCACATAACATTAAAGGTATTACTTTGCATCATCTGCTGATGCTGCCAGTGGAGAATGATAACAAATTACAATACCACATGTTATCGGGAGATGCTTGTTGTGAAGTATCTAGAGTCCTGAAGAAGATGAAACTTCTTATCATTGATGAAGTAAGCATGGTTTCCAATGTCATGCTTGCCTTTGTGCATTTGAGAATGCAGGAAGTTCTTAAAACAGAGTATGATGTGTTATTTGGTGGCAAACACATCATTGTTTTCGGTGATCTTCTGCAGCTGACACCAGTGAAAGGACAACCAGTGTTTAAACTGCTTACGCATGAAGATACCAGGAAGTGCCTAGGGAGCATTGGCAACGTTAACATATGGTTAAACTTCAGTTATGCTGAGCTGCGTGAAAATATGCGTCAGGCGAAGGATGAAGATTACAAAAATATTCTACAAGATGTTAGAATCGGGAAAGTGACTGAGCGTGCGAAAGAAGCTTTACATGCCCGATTACTGTCAAATTTGTTTCCAGAAGAAGACGTTCTGCCAGAGAATATTTTTCATAAACTTACTGAGTAGAAATTGGGAATATGTTTGATGCCAACTCTTGCAGAATGTTCCATTTTCAACAACAAAATGTTGAATTTAGAGAACCAAGAGATTGTGAAACTGGAAGCTATTGACAGAATAGAGCATATGGGTGCAACAATTGTTTTGTCTGTGAATTTGAAATCTAAATTGGATTAATTAGAGAAGACTATATCTAAAACTGCTGGTTTTGAAAAGATTCTGAATGTGTGCTTAAATTGCCGTATCATTTTGAGAAGGAATTTACATGTTGAAAGAGGTCTGGTAAATGGATCAATAGGTAATGTTGTTGATTTTGAGAAATACAGAAATATTGATGGAATTGAATTTTTAAAAATTAAATTTGATGGCATTGAGGAAGTACAACTAATTGGTCGTTGCACAGCTACGTTTTTGCTTGTAAAAGAATTATATGTTCGCCGTAAGCAATTTCCGGTTTGCTTGGCATATGCGGTGACAATCCATAAATCACAAGGTTTAAGTGTAGACAGTGCTTTGGTGAATATTGGCAGTTCTGTGTTCAAGGAGGGTATGGCTTATGTAGCATTGGCACGAGTCAGAACTTTATCGGGTTTGTACTTGATTGAGTGTGATGTCACAAACATTTGTGCGGATCTAGATTGTGTTAAGGAATACAATAGGTTAAGAAGAGAGTATGCGCCACATTTGCCTCAATATCCTTTGTTTGAGAAACGTGTGGTAGGCCGGAAACGAAGAAATATCACTAATAGTAGGGAGGTTGTAGCAAAAAGACCAAAAGTTGATGAACCCAAAATTGTAAGCAGAAAGAAAATGAATTCTGTTGAAGATGTTGTTGGTTTTCAATTTGAAAATAGTTCTGGTGTCAACTGATATGCTAATGTAGTGGTTAATGTTGTATTTTCTCTAGAAACTTTAAAAGAACAGATTGTGATCAATTCGGATCAAAGTTTTTGCTGTTTGTTGAATTCTGTGTTAGAGAAATGTAGCACTGATAGAACAAGAGTAGAAAGTGTGTCTGAAATTCGAAATCTGTTAGACAAATGTTCAGGTCAAACACAGTTCTCTCAAAATATTCAGCAAGATTGTCAGGAGTTTTTAATGTATATGCTTAATGTATTGCAAGAGGAAGGTGTAAATGTAGATCATCTGTTTGGCCTTTCTTATCAATGGCAGCATGACTGCGAGAATTGTACGTTATCAAGTATTACTAGTGTAGACTCAGAAAGATTTATATATTTAACTTTGCCAGACACTAAATCAGTATCCTTTAATAAGCTAGTAAAAGCAGCTGATCAAAACATGGAGTGTAGCCAATGTAAGTCTGCAATGCTGTCCACATTATTTACACAAAGTTATGGCCAGTATGTCATTTTAATGTTCCAACGATGTAGGCCTGATGGAACAAAATTGACAACTTTAATTAAAAAATTTGTGGCTTCTCAGTTGTCAATATCAGGAAGGACTTTTCTAACTGCAGCAATTATATATCATGAGGGTCCTTCAAAAACATCAGGACATTACACAACTTATTTGAAGTCTGGAACGGCTGGTCATTCTGCCATGATTCTGTTTTAACTTTCATAAAGAGATTGCCTTTTCACCTTCAAAATTCTTACCTGGTGTTCTTACAACCAAAATTTTAGGAAAGGAATCTCGGGATTTGTTCTGAGGAATTTCAAGAGGTTGTAATTGCTCCTACACTATATAGCCTTGTGGATAAGTGTAGCACAGAGCGAAAATTGTTTTTTTTAATAAGCTAATTCAAGCAGCAGATCAAAAGAAGGAGTATAGGTGATGTAAGTCTGTAATGCTGTCTACATTATTTTTATAGAAACTTATCGGTGAAATGTCATTTTACAATTCCAACTATATAAACCGGATGTAAATAAGTTGTCAAGTCTAAATAAAAATGTTTTGGCTGCACAGTTGTCGATTTCAGGAAGAACATTTGTAACTGCAGCTATTATATGACATGATGGTCCTTTAACAACTTCAAGATATTACACAGCTTATTCGAAATGTAAAAAAGGCTGGTCTTTCAGCAATGATTAGAATTTGTCTATGAAGCAATTTTGCCTTTTGACTTGTTTTCAGAAGTGAGAATTTAGGGTAGGTAACTGGATTATAATGATTCTAGGTGTTGCTGTAATTTAGTGTGTTGTTTTAAATTGCATTGTATGTCTCATTTTTCTTAAAACGATGGAGCTTATCTTTCAGAAAGTGGCGGGCAGAAAATAATAACAGCACAACAGAGTATAAGCTGTTCATAGGACATCCTTTGACGTCATGGAAAGTAAGTTATTTTTGAGGAGTTGTGATTTCTGATTGATTATATTATATGGGTTTTTAAACACAATCATTTTGATTGTGTTTTTTTTTCCCCGCTGTTATATGATGAATACCTTCAACTCACTGTTTTCAGTGAAATTTGATATATTCTGAGAACAGCAAAAATAAACCATTTAATATGTATAAGTAATTCTGTACTTTGAATTGGGATTTTTTTATATGTACTCATCTTGTCTCATGCTCACTTATCTTTTACTACTTTCTATCAATTTTGAAATTTTTGTTCTCTCATTCACAGATTGAAAGTATAAAAATAACATGTGACAAAGTTAACGATAATTATAAGGTAAGTGTTTAGTACTCATTCTGTTACATCTCTTTTACATTTGACTTTTATTAGTTCTACTGCTTCATTTCTTTAACCCTCAGTTTCCTGCCTTTGCTACTTCCCTCATTCCTTTTGCTGTTACTTTTTTACTCTACTCTTTCCACTCCTGTTCTCAGTCCCTCTTTAAACAGTATCTCTGTGTTACTCCCTCTAACTGTCTTTCTTTTAACATTACTATCTGTTTACTGACTCTTCTTTTTTTAAAACATTTTTTTTTTAAGTTCGCTTCCGGTTCGCGTACCGGCGCGCGAACCAGGAAGCGAACCAAAAGAAATAGAGGTTGTCAGAGTGCTAAACATTCTAGAAATTTCTTATAAAGGGGAGGTAGTTCTGAAAAGAACTTTTTTTTAAATTATGTTTGTTGTTTTATATTTTTTATATTATTTTTCTGAACATTTTTTTTTTTTTGAACGGTTTTATATTTTTTTAGTTTTTTTGATGGGGGAGAAATGAAAATGATTCATTATGAAGGACTCAACAGGAGCAACAAAAAAAAAGATAATTTATTTTCTGGGGCGTTTTGGACATTTGTGATTGTCAATTGCTTTATTGATTAAATGTATGCTACTTTCTCTGAAGCAAATCAGTTGGCCACAAAAAATGCATACGTGCTTCATATTGCCAAATTTCATTTGCATATTTGGGACCATCTCCCTCGCCTTCTGGTCCCGTCAGTCCTTCTTCATTGGATGTACTGGCCACAGGTGGGGGGTTATCCTGCAGATCACGTACTTGCGCAGCACTGTAATTTATAGGGTGCCACCTGTCCATGTGCCGATGCATGGTATAATTGCCATAACTGTATTTCTTTTCTGTTCCTCTGGACAATTCTTTTTTAAAGATCAGACAGGTAACGTACCGGGCATTTACCTTTTTTTGTCCCTGGGGAAATGTAAAAAATTGCCATATATAATTTTCTTTGACATGGGACCTCCTCGGCTGTTCAGGTAAAAACTTCCTCGTCCCTTGCTCCTCTTCCTCTTCTTCCTCTTCTTCCTCCTCTTGTTGTAGGATAACCTGAGGAGGTGGTCCTCTCTTCCTAGGAGGTGGTGGTGGTGGTAGGGGTCCACCAGCTGCAGATATTAATGAAGCCATTTCTAAGGTATTCAAAGTAGGTCTTTCTCTCATAAAAATGAAAGTCAGAGTGAGGAAAAAAGGTGGGGCTTTCATCATTTGGGAAAAAAAATGTTCTAAACCAATGAAAAGTGTTATTTTTCGGTCATATGACCAAGCCTTACATCATTAGGAAACTAAAAGTAAAATGAACCAATGAAAAGTTTTATGAGCAAGTCACATGACCTGTTATGCTTACGTTACGTGTCCCGCTACGCACCCGGAGCGCTTCCGGGGTGCTGCGCTTCGTGCCTCGGTTCGCGTTCCGGAGCGCTTTCGGGTGCGCTAACGCTAACAGTGATGTCATTTGAGATGTCACCAGTGATGTCATCAGTGATGTCACTGACCATGTCATGAATGATGTAATATGTGACATCATTAGCAGTGGATTGCGGGTGCGCGATATATAGTTAGTGCAACTAACTATATATGCGAATTTCAATGGTTTTGTGCGAGTAAAATAAGGTTTTGTAAATGCTAATCCCTAACTATATATGGTCTATAACCTATGGTTTTTTCAGTGAATATATATATATATATATATATATATATATATATATATATATATATATATATATATATATATATATATATATATATAATTTTCTTATTTGTTTAATTACCTATATTAATATTTTTCTATTTAATATTCTCCTAATATTTAAATAGTGAACCACTTATCGATACAATTGTAATTATCATATTTACACATTGTGATATATATACAATGAAATGAAGACCCAGAATCATATAATTAAATAACTGATATGTAAACTATGCAGTGACCTATATAAAAGTTAAACATAAAATTAAATATATAGATATAAACATTTGTTCAGAAGACCTGTAAGAATGTCTATATATTTTTAAGCCATAAGTAGTATGTATATATTTGTACAATGAATTGCACACATTTAACTACATTCCTATAATCAATTAACTGATATGTAAACTATGCAGTGACCTATATAAAAGTTAAACTTAAAATTATATGTGTATATATATATATATATCGCGAAAATCCACAAAGACAGCAAATGCAATTCCACTCCTCTCGCAGCCACGTAGACACGGACCTAGGAATCGTGCAAGGTATTCTTTATTTCCTGCTTGTTACCGCCATAACGTTTCACCTCTTACGAGGCTTGTTCACATGACAATGTATTACAGGTACGTGGCAGTTTTTAAAGTGACAGTGCTGTTTGAAAAGTGCATCATGTGATAAGGTTGCTAATAGGCATAGATAAAATACTAATTACTACATATAGTTCGTAAATATATTGGTAGCCCACACATCTAGTTGAGACATGTCCTATTATGTAAATGCCCAAACAATTATTTCATAGACATTGTTCACACTCAATACAAAAATTAAATTTTTAAATACATAAATAAATATTTACATGTATATATTTAAAAAGATGTTCATAAAATGCTTAATTGTGTTATATTATTATATACAACATGTAGCTTGAAACCGGTTTAGCTGCGATTGGAAGCATTTATGTGCAAAATGTGCTGTACTGCAAATTGAGCATGTTTTCTAAACATGGAAGGTGCCAGATTGCTGTCTTTCCCTGTGTGTTGCCCCCTAATCTATGAGTGGGGCTTTGTTGTGAACAACGTCTTATTGATGCGTCGGAATAGGTCGATGGTTAGTCTGGGCTACAAGGTGTATACGGTGGATGAGGAGCCCTTGGTGACTATGTTGTGATTTCCCTCCAATACAAAAGAAATTAACTGTGCTTCATGAGTGGCGTATTCCAGCCGGATGCGTCCACTATCGTGTGCTTGTACCTACTTGGTCATACTGGGTGTTTGTGATATACATGGATCCCCAATGATACTGGAGACACCTCTGTTAAATTTAAAGAGAATACAGCTATAAAAATAACTGGATAAATCCCTAAATGAGGTTGTCCGCATCATATTGTGTTACAGATTCATGTGTATGTCTAATATTCGTGACAGGCAGACTGGAGCATAGGTTATAGTCACACATAGGGTCTACTACCACCTCGTCTATGTACTGTGCAAACAAGTGCTGGTGTGGTGCAAAGTGATCAAAAAACTATTTAAAAACTGAGAATCAACCAACATCCGTTGTATATATGTGTTTACCATTTCATGAATATGTCACATACTTGTTGTATCATGTAAAGTATTGTGACTACATCTTGTATCAAAGACAGGCTGGTATACTCATTGACCCCATGATGTACATTAAGACATGTAACAGATTGGCAATTCTAAAAAGTAAAGCAAACAGGGAGAGGAATCATGCCTACAGGGATAGGGCTTGGTAGTTATGTGTATGGAGATGCCTTATTCTATCCATAGTACCGGGAATGGTCATGGCATAGTAATGACCCCAGATTTAATAATGGTATCCTATGGTGTGATTAGGAAAGACATGTGTGCAAATCTTTAGTAATGTTAAGGCCTCCAGGATTTTTGGAATTGAGTTGGAGAATATAACGAGTTTCTAGCTTACGCAACTTCAGTTCCCTGTCTCCGCCCCTCCTACTGGCAATGACTGCATCTATGACAAGGAATTTAAGACCTGAGTTGTCGCTGTTATGTTTGTCCTTAAAATGCCTAGCTACCGGGTAGGGGTTATCGTAGTTAGCTATGGCCTGCAGGTGTTGCAAAATGCGCTTGTGGACAGCAAGCTTGGTACTGCTCACGTGTTTGAGTCCACAGGGACAAATAAGGACGTACACGGCGAATTCGGTCTTGCATGTCAATAGTTTGTTAATGTGGTGCTCTTTGGGACTAAAAGCATCTTCATATACTTTAGTGTTGATGCAATGGATGCTTGATTTACATGTCTTGCATCTATAAATCCCACTGTTAGTCTGTAACCAGGAAGTTTTTTCTATGACATCTGGGCTAGTGTTGACCAGACGCTGTCTCATGCATGGTGCTCTTCTGTACGTCAAAGATGCAGTACGGGGAAGGGTAGGACCAATGACGGGGTCATTCAGGATAATGGACCAGTTACGGTTAATGATTCTGTAAATGTCTACGTGTTGTTTGTTGTAACTGGTGATAAACCTGAAAGGGTCAGGTTGTTTTTTCACTGGGTTTGTTGTATTTTCCCTAGTGTTTTTGTCCTGTGGGTCCTCCTGACTGTATCTACTGAGGAGAGTTAATCTGTCCGATGACATTGATTTAGTGATGGCCTTGTTAATAATTTTTTCAGTGTAACCTCTCTCTAGGTATATGGTTTTGCTTTCACATTGTGCTTTTTTCAAATCACTGATGTTGCTGCACACTCGCCTCAGTCTCAGCGTCTCTCCGAAGGGGATGCTGGATATTAAATGTGTGCACTAGTAGCGTGGAGAATGGTAATTCCCGCAGTGCTTTTGCGATACAGTCTGGTCTCTATTGTCCCATTGTTGATGAATACCTCTGTGTCTAGGAAGGGGACTGATTACTGACTCATATAGTCAGTAAATTGCAGGTTAAATGTATTGATATTGATCTCCTGTGTCAGCTTGTTCCCTTGTCCCTCTCCATAACACAAACAGGTCGCCAATGTATCGCAACCATTTCACAATGTTTAAATCCCAAATTATTTTGTACTTGACTCTGAGGACCAGCTCTTCCCAGTTGCCCATATGAAGACAGGCATAACTTGGTGAAAAGCTGGCCCCCATCACCACGCCCTGAAGCTGGCGATACAGTAGATTGTTATACATAAGGAAATTGCTGGTTAAACAATGTTCCAACATTTGAACAAGAGTCTCATTGTGTTCTCTGTCTGCTTCTGGTCTTTGTGAGAGGTAATATCTGACAGCCTTTAAACCGTCCTCTTGTTTGATACTAGTATAGAGTGCTGAGACGTCTAAAGTTAACATCCAAAGCCCATCTTCCCAAGTTGTTTGTTGTATTTTCCAATGGAAGTCTCCAGTGTCTTGTACATAGGAATCCAGTGCCTTAACATAAGGTTGTAAGAAATAGTCAATGTATATGGATGTCTTTTCTAGCATCCCCCCTCTGGCTGATATATTAGGTTTTCCAAAAGGTGTGTCTTTACTTTTACGAACTTTGGAAATTAAATACATTTTGGGCGTAATCGGATTCTCATTCTTTAGGTATTTGAATTCATTCTCTGTGATGATTTTTCTTGTACGCCAATTGGACAGTTTAGAGTTGTATTCTCTGTGTACCCGTTTCATGATTGTAGCTGTCGTCCGCTCATAACACTGTCTGTCATTGAGTTGTAAGAATGCCTCCTTGTCATAGTTTGCTTGAGTGAGCAGCACGGTGTTGCCTCCTTTGTCACTCGCCCTGATCACTAGGTCTTTGTTTTTTATTTAATTTTATAATGAGGGCCTCATATTACTGTGATTGTCTATTGTATTTGCGTTTTTGGTTTGAGATTTTTTTTGCAATTGTTTGAGTTGATGCGTTACATTTTCATGGAAAACATCCACTGTATCTCCAGGCATGATTGGATTGATGTTGATGCCGGTTTAAATGGAGTAATGTCTGGAAATTGAATAGTGTTGCATTGACCAGTTGTTGTTTTTCATTTGTAGGCAACACTGCATATCCTACACCATCTGTTTCCCAAAGTTCCAAAAGTTTGCTGGCATCGGATGACTCAGACGATATTGTCTCTGTTTCAACAAGAACTGTGTTCAGCATTTTATTCCTGTTGTTCAGCATGAAATACTTACGTAGCTTCAACTTACGGATTCCCTTGTAATGCCTAGCTACCGGGTAGGTGTTATCGTGGTTAGCTATCGCCCGCAGGTGTTGCAAAATGCGCTTGTGGACAACACGCTTGGTACTGCCCACGTATTTGAGTCCACATGGACAAATAAGGATGTACGTGGCGAATTCGGTCTTACATGTCAATAGTTTGTTAATGCGGTGGTCTTTGTGACTAAAAGCATCTTCCTATACTTTAGTGTTGATGCCATGGATTCATGATTCACATGTCGTGCATCTATAAAACCCACTGTTAGTCTGTACCAGGAAGTTTTTTCGATGACATCTGGGCTAGTGTTGACCAGACGCTGCCTCATGCATGGTGCTCTACTGTACGTCAAAGATGCAGTACGGAGAAGGGTAGGACCAATGACGGGGTTATTCAGGACAATGGACCAGTTACGGTTAATGATTCTGTAAATGTCTGCGTGTTGTTTGTTGTACCTGGTGATAAACCTGAAAGGTTCAGGTTGTTTTTTCAAATGGTTTGTTGTATTTTCCCTAGTGTTTTTGTCCTGTGGGTCCTCCTGACTGTATCTACTGAGGAGAGTTAATCTGTCCAATGACATTGATTTAGTGATGGCTGTGTTAATTATTTTTTCAGTGTAACCTCTCTCTAGGAAAGTGGAAGTTTTTTGGATGACATCTGGGCTGGTGTTGACCAGACGCTGTCTCATGCATGGTGCTCTACTGTATGTCAAAGATGCAGTACAGGTAAGGGTATATATATATAAAAAAAATTGTTCAGCAGACCTGTAAGAACGCCTATATATTTTTAAACCATAAGTAGTATGTATATATTTGTATAATGAAATGCACATATCTAACTACATACATATATTCAAAATATCCGTTATATACACAGGCATATGCTGTACATTTGTGTTTTGAGTATGGTGATCATGTGGGAAAGAGCCCTCTCAGTACTCTTCTGAAGATAACAGTTATATGTAGATCTCCGGCAGATTTAAAATACCTTGCACATTCCTGCATATCAGCAGGGATGCGCCAGTTATTGTGCATCACGGCTGCGCCACCATGGATGCACTACATTTACAATGCGGCGCACCATGGGGCAAAAATGGACAGATGTGTTACGCATCTGCTGCCGTAAAGGTAGCGCATTGCTGGAGTTGTGTCGCATGCGCAACACAGCTCCAGCAAGGCTCAGGGGGGCCCTATCCTTAAAATGCTGCGTCAATCCTTACGCCTGCTTCAAGCAGGCGCAGGATTTTGATGCAGCATGGCCTTAGAAGTGTCTGAGTGAAATCTTGTAGATTTCACTCCACCACTTTTAGAAGGCGTTCCTGCACCGGAACGCCTTCCCATGTGTTGGAATGCCTACTTGTGGCACAGCGCTTTACAACATGACGCATTTCCCAGATGCGTCACATTGTAAATACCCCACTGCAAGGCGCTGGCTTTGCGCCGCCGCTGCGTCACAAAAGTGACACAACGGCAGTGCAAAAACAACACAAGATGCTTGTAAATCTGCCCCCTCCTGTTTAGGGCTAGTGAATTTCATAGTATGGCTGCTTGAACAAAGAAAGATGTACTGAGGTTTTGAGGTGAGGTGCAAATCTGGAGAGGAGGCTACCTTGTTGTATGTCTTTGGTGATTTTATCATTGATGAAAAGAGGTCCTGTTCCATGTATTGCTTTGTGAGTGATATAAAGCAGCTTGAAGGAGGATTGTCTGGCACACATAACCAATGTAGGGCCCTCAAGGCACGGGAGATATGTGTTTGCAACTTTACATGTAGAAGTAGTCTGTTCGCAGAGTTCTAAGGGGCAGATTTACAAGCCCCTTGCGCTACTTTCGCGTCATTTTTAACATGGGAAAAATGACACAAAAGTGGCACAAGGGGCTTGTAAATCTGCCCCTAAATCCTTAGCAGTCTTTTTATAGGATGACCCGTTGTAGAGGCCATTGGCGTTCTCAAGTTTAGATAGTACAAGAGAGATAGTCAGTCCAAAATCTTTATTTCGGCAATAGGGCCATAAAAGCACATAAAAATGGATGTAACATCAAAAAACATAAAATCATAAGTCTAGGACACTGACAATCAATATTTGTAGACTCCGCCATTCATAAAAAAGTAAATTACAATCCATAAATGTAAGAGTTTTAAAATCAAAGCACAAAAACTCATTTCATACAGCTAACTACTTTAAAAATGTATAGCAGTTATTCAAGAGTAGCACATCATTACGTAGATTATAGTCGAGAAACAATTGAAACAATCAATGGCTATGTCACCACAAACATCTGATGGGGGCAAGACTCACTTTTTGCCTTGTTCTCCACGTTCCCAACAGGTACCGGGTCAGTGCAAAAATTAACAATTTATTGGTGTCTGATATCAGCAACCTAGGGGCCTTTTTAAATTTCCTAACTCCGCGGTTCCTGCAAAGCAGAATTATCCAGAGCCTACTAAAGTTCCTATAATCTGGGCAGAAGCACAATACATGCTTAATTGTTTCACTGGCACTGCCTGTCTGATTGCCTCGAGACACGTAATCAGTAAAGGGGCTGATAGAGTGTCATGTTATTCTGAAAATTTGTAGGGGTGCATCATAATCACCGATAGTCAGCACCTGCATATTGAAAGAAATGTATTAACATGTAGTCATTAGGAATGTAGTACTAAAAATAGTATATATTAATGTGAATATAAATGTAATTGTGTAATTCATGCAGATCAATGTGGTGTTTAATCGAAAATGTGTTTTAGATGATGCATAATGAATTAGTTCACTTGTAAAGTGATGCATTAAATTTAAACGTGCACCTTATTAAAGTATGCACATGTAGGTTGCTTAATATGTATGCAGAAGTACTGGAATCATTGGTCATAAAGTGATTTAGAAATGTATGCGTAAACTTGTGAAGGCCTAGATGATTACCTACGCTTTGTAATGAGAATGCTTGTTTTTAATCTCTTATGTTAGCTGAATATTTTAGGCCTGAAACGTATTTTGATTGGTAAAGGGTTCTAATATCAAAGTTAGTTTGTTGATCTTTGGTGCATGCAAGGTTGCTACGTTCACATGCTTCTTGTTGCAGGTGCAAGGACATGCATCTCGTTAGGCAGAATAACCCTTTGTTTTAGGAGTTAGGATGGTTGGAGAAACCGCCATGGGAGTGTACAGGAATGCAGATATAATACTTTCGACGGAGAAGGTGCCTGGGACCCAAGGACATCCGAACAGTCGTTGGACGAAGTCAGAGTTTTGATGGAAAAATACGTAAAGAAGACCCTCCGAAGGGGTGAGAACAGGGCGTGTTCTACTGTTTGTAATTTTGTATTAGAGATAGTGCCCCGAGGGAGGAGAGGCAGAACAGAGGAGGGGGACTGAGAGAAGAGGCAGGACAGGGGTAGGATCATATTAGAATGATTCTGTAGTTTTGGCTACTTACCTGTGCAAGTGAGTGAACTTCTAAGGAAGTCCTCAATACTGACACCTTTTTCTCTCGTGCCTGGGAAAATGCAAAGTAGGGATGTCACTTTAGCGATAGTGTAGGGACAGATTAATCACTTTTTCTTTTCGGTTAATGAGTACGAGATTACAGATTAAAGTTGTGATTGTGTGCCTAATGCTTTTGGAGCTAACCATTCTTTTGATTTTGAGTTGGATGAGACTCTTGTGTAGGATTATGTTTGTATTAGTACCCATTTATTTTCCTAACCTCACACTGAGGTGCTTGTATGTTCAGTTATTTTTGGCTTTGTAATAACTTCCCAAAATCTAATTCGTAGTCAGTGGTCCTTTGAATTGAATCGCATTGGACATTTAGAAATTTTACAAATGCAAAGGTATTTCCCTATTACACTTCTTAGCAGATAAAAAGGTCCAAATAGATACAATAAGGTTCAGGCTTTATCAGGGCTTAGAGTCAGAGTTCTATAGCAAAACTGCACATAGAGTCGCCTATCTGTGGGGGCTCAATATTGTCCAGACAATCCTTCTTCATATAGATATAATTGACCGAGAGGAAGGCATCGATCAAGGTACCATGGATCCCCTTCAAATGAAGGAGGGAGTGCCTGTACTCCCTATGAGCTGTTTTAATATGGCCTTGAAAACAGCCCCTACCTCTCTCCAAGTGCACACTCCGAGCTGGTTATTCCAATATCCCACAAGGTAGACTTATAAAACTTGATCAATGGGATACTGCTGGAGTCACCATAGGAGAGGCTTTCCCCAGTCCTAACCGGTATGACGTAATATATAAAGTAAAGAGTGTAGGGGCAAGTAACACTCCTGTCTGACTCCTATACCACCCGGAAAGGGTTCTGTAAGCTCGCCATCATTGCCACCCTTTACCTGAGAAAAACTCTTATTCTTATTTTGGAACCTCACTATAATGTCAATCAGGTAACTAGGCACCCCCAATTCAGCTAGCACCCTGCAGAGTGTATTTTTTGGACGTAGAACAACATAAAGCGAACCCCCACTCAAGGTAACTGTTTTTCAGTAGACCATCTGTTAACAGAACACTTGATCCACTGTACTACTGTACTACTGTACTAGTACACTCTCTAAATCCCACCTGGAAAGGGGTCAAGACGTCCTTAGCTGAAATCTAGTCCTGAAGTCTATCCAAGATTACTTTACAGAGCAGCTTTTGTGAGCTCTCAATCAAACTTATTGGACTATAGTTTGCAGGTGAGTCGGGCAATATCTTTTATAAAGATGGGGCCGATTTTGGCCTGGTGACAACTCTTTTGCGTGTATTGGTTGGTGAATTGTTTTACCAAATCGCTGGCTGCAATATTATTCTCAGTTGAAGAAATCCTGCTCTGCTACCTGAAGGCACTAGGTTTCAAAAAGAGCTATGGTCCTTTGCTCTGGCAGTATCTAACAGACCCTCCCACCATCCTTTCTCCCATTCTCTTTTGGCTTCAGATAACACTTTTCGTAGGGCTGCCTTGCAGTCTGCAATGGGGGCCTGTCTTGCCTCTCTATTGCTAAAACTAGCTTAGTCTTAGCGTCTCTGCATGTCTTTTTAAACTAGGATTAAAAATGCTTCCTCATCACGACTCGCTTAAACTCTATGAAAACAAGGTTCCTCAGATTTTTGAGTATCTGGTTGTGCACTTCCAGGATTTCGCCTAGAGTCTTCCCTACATTCCTTGGTGAATCCAGGGAGACAGGCCCTTCCATACCATCAACAATCAGCCTTTTAATCTGGCAAATTGACTTTTGGGAGTACTTCATACTAGACCAGTGTTTCCCAAACTGTGGTCCGCGGACCCCTAGGGGTCCGTGACACATTCCCAGGGGGTCCTCAGGCAGCAGTTTTAAAAGCACTGCAAAGTTCCGAGTATAATTAGTTTTCGGGCAACAATAAAAGTGTCAAGATAACACCAGTGATTAATGTTCCTGCTGGATAGAGATGAGTTTTGTTCAGTGGCAGCTTGACTTATTTAATGTAGCAGAGAGGGTTAATATGCCTCTTGCATGGAAAGTGTGCCTGCATTTTTTTTTAAACTGTGTTTGATCTGCATAGGTCAGTGGGTTACTGCTTTTGTCACAGATTCTTTAGTTACTGTGCAGTTTATAAGTGACAATCGTGATCTAAAACAGAGACATATAAACTGGCATCAAAAAGATGTTTGCAAACCGCATGGTACAAGATAGTAACTTACGTTTTTCCCAGTCTTTCATTAACCTGATGCTGCTAAAAAGGATTATTTGAATGGAAATAAAGTTTCATTGTTAAAGTCAATGCTAAGCACTGTGTTATGCCTACCAGTATGAATGACATGTGAATCCTACAACTTGTAGTTGCCTTTGCCTTATGTAAATACATGTATGATTCATTGTCTCTATAGGGCAGATTTACAAGGAAAGTGACTCAGTGAGTGCTGCAAGCCATTTGGCTGCACAGCACCTAGTCACTTTCAAAGCACATGGATGCAACATATTTACCATAGTATGTTGCATCACAAACTGCTGCCATGCGCTGGCACAGGCACCCTTGTACCACGGTGCAAGGATGCCTGTGTTGTTGGGAGATTGTTTATGTTCAGGTAGGATTCCCTTTCTGCACATAAACAATCACTAGAGAGGATTTCATCTTCCTAAATAACTAGGAGAAATGAATACATTTCTTCCTTTTGCACCTCCCTATGCCTCCCTTGGAGAGGTGTAGCAATCAGACGCATTTCCAGATTTACGATTTCTCGTAAACTGGAAATGTGTCTGGTTTCATGATTGTTGCTTGGGAACACTCGCACCAAAACCCATGGAACGTACCTTCCACACAAAGTGCTGTGTGCAAAGGGGCCATATTTAAAAGAACAGGAAAAGTCACGCAGAGTGGCTTATCCTGTCCTTATAAATATGGTGCACTAAAATGCACAGCTGGAGCGTCACTTTTTGTGACGCACTGGTTCCGCAAGGGACTTTTAAATCTGCCCTATATGTGTGTGTGTGTTGTACAGTGCTCTGACATCCTACAATGGTATGAGAGATGCTATAAAACAAATGAAATACAGGTGACAGAGGGACTAAGGAAAGAAGAGAGGCACTATTGGAGTGTGATAAAAAGGGAATCATTGAAGAACCCAAACAAAGATTCTCATATCCTGGTGCATAGGAAGGTCATCATTTACTATTCTTTCAAAGCTAATACAATTCAATATTTAATGATAAATGTGTTTTAGAATGCACTATTGTTTCCTAAATTGTCTGGGGGGGGGGGGAGCCTCCCAAAGTCCCCTTTGTAGTGGTTCAACTCACTTGGTGTGCACCCTGTCGGGACTTGTCTGAAAACATTTGCCAGAGCTGCTTTGGGTGTCCAGTCTGGTCCTGGCAGGAGCCTTGTACTGTGAAATAAAACCAACCATTTAAAAGTTAGTCATGGAGACGCAGCACCAACCTTCCCAATAAAGTTTTTAGTTTTTTGCCGATTCTTTCAATATAAAATACTAAAATCCTTAGTAATTCCACTATTTGTTTTTCTAATTACTGTTTTAATGTTTGAAATTTAAATCATACAGATTGCTTTGGGGTGCCTGGCTTCCAGTGCTGGCTCAATGGGGGTCCTCAGGAGCCAAAACTTTGGGAACCACTGTACTAGACCATTTAACTCTGTGCCTGTTGCTTGTTAGCCTTAACCTTATGGCAAAAGGTTTGCCCTAGGTACAGGAAGCTTCTTTAGTAGGTACATTCAACTTAAGATTCAGGGCATTTTGATCACTATCAGAGTGAGGTAGCCCCATCATGTCAATTAAAAGTGGCAATCATTTGACCTCCAACGATATATAATCTATTAGGCTCGTATGATTTGGCCTGTTGTACGTGTGCTTACCTATTTCAACAGGATTTGCCATTACAGGCACGTAGTCCCTGGTTCAAAGTAAGAGCATTAATCTGGATGGCTTTGGAAGTCCATTTCTTAATAGGAGAGAGTTTGAGTTCTGGAATTGCCCAAACAACATCCTCTTTGACCATAAGTGTCTATGCCCAATAGTTCAAAAATGACAGGTAAGGTTGACCCCATCATTTTCTTTGCGTTGGCTGGGATTGCGGCTACATGCTTTCTCAGGCAATCAATGACATTGGATACCATCTTGTTGCAAATAGGTTTACTCTACATTATATATATACTAGATAATATCAGTGGAAATAGCCATACTGAGGCTAAGAATATCAGGAGAGTTCATCTTCACCTGTCTGATATGGTCCGACAAGATAGTTTTAATCCAAATCCTAAGGCTTCCGGAGGGCCTGTTTGCCCCAGAAGATACTTACAATCCTTTCATGCCACCTTAGCATCACTTTTCCTGACACTCTGATGGCATTGCCCTCGACCCCATATTCACAGGGTGGCATTAAGCCACTTAAAGTAGCTTCACACCAGCTTGTAAATATGCCCCTTACTGCAGCAGGACTCTGAGGCAAAGGGGCAGGCAATGGGTGTTGCTCTGGGCGTTCCACCACAACACCCATTGCTTTTTGACACTGTCCCATATTTACAAGGATGTGGCAGTGCCAAAAATTAAGGCCAGGTAAAACCTAGTCATAGGATGGCAATATGAGGAGAAATTATTATTTGGATCTTTCTATGTATGCTGCATTCTACAGCACACATAGAAACAACAAATCACCTTTAAAGATTGTTCATATTCAGGAAGGCGTCCCTTTCAGCACATAAACAATCAAATCTGCAATGCAGGTACCCTCGCATTATGGTGCAAGAGTGCATGTGCTTGTAAAATACTGTGCATCCCTTCCTTTAAAAAATGGCAGAGTGTGGATTTATACATTTTGCGGTAACACCACGCTCCAACATTTTATTATAAATATCCCCCCAAGTCTCTTGAAGGAGGAAAAGATCAAATTGGTCAACAAAGTCACCCCACTCCAGATTAATCAATTTAGACCCCAGGCCTCCTACATTCCAGGAGATGAGGTTAAGTTGGATGTATTTGAACATAAACTTTCCTGCTCAGGTTCCATAGTACATATGCCAGCTGGGATATTTGATACTCTTACTCCATCCCCCCTTTGACAGCAGAGACCACTTGCTAACCCAGTTTCACCCCAAACACGATTACCAACATAAGTCTGTGGAGCACATCACTGGTCATCTTGATTCCCTACACCAACAACCTGTGGTAGTAAATGGGGCATACACCCCTCTCCCTCCTGCTGTGATTTGTCCAAGCAACAACCAGGGGGCATAATATAACAGTTGTGTACCCTGCTTTTCATGAGTCAATCCATCCCTTTAAGCATGAAAAACTGATGGCAAACCGAAACATTAAAACCCACAGGGGTGTAACAATGACCGTTGTAAGTTGAAAGAGATGGGAAAGAGAAAAACTCTGCATCTGGTGAAAATATTGGGTTTGTAGAGGTAACCAAAGAGCATGAAAGACATTCCCAAACCACCACCATGCTTGTTCGTAGAACCAAAAAGAAACATGCATACAACATGTAGACTTCTAAAATTGGCAATAACACAATCCCCTTGACAACCGGGTGGTCTGGCCCAATCAAACCCACCCCAAAGTTTCGCAGTCCTCCATTATGTGGTGCTATCCCCATTGGTAAACAGATTGTCAGAATTATGTGTTTCTCATGAGGTGTACTATCAGGGAATACTGTCTCTATTTGAGTAATTTTCTGAGCTAACCAGAACGGAATGTGTTCCCTCTTTGCAGGTAATTTACCAATGACTGATTGTATAGTCTGTGGTGTGATTTTATTTGTGTTCCCCTGGTGAGGGGTGTGCTGTGGAATCCTTACAGTAGGTTGCACTGTTAAGGTCCGCATGACATATTGAACCAATTGTCTATGTATTTTAATTAACTGTTTCAGCTGGGTTAACAGTTCTAGACTTGTCATATCTTCTATGTCAGGATGTGGTGTGTAGCTGGCTAGTACCGGCCATGTAGCTCCTGGTCTACCTAGTGGACCGAGCCTGGTAATGTGATTTTGATGTTTAGGGCTCCTCTAAACCAGAAATGATGCTCTTGGTAAGTTAATGGAATTTCAATGTCCTCGTAAGGAACATATTCCTCTGGAGGTTCCTCTACTTTGTAGTAGTGGAACTCGTGTGTTACTGCATCTGCTGCAGGGAACTGAATCCATGAATAGAATACCTCTTTTTGTCGGTATTCATGTGCCTCTATAACAAAGATTACTTTACCACCTCTCGATGATAACCCATTGTTTATGAGTTTTAAGTTATAGTTTTTCTTATATTTACCGGAATGGTTATAGCACCCGGTCATTATCCGTCCTTTTTCTGTCATCTAAAGCCGCTTGAGCTGTAGCTAATTCTTCGTCACACATTATTATTTTTCTGACTGAAGAGTGTTTTGCAGAATAGTTTCAAGGGAACAAAGATTAGGTGCACAATATTTTGGAACACTGTATCCGCCAAAGTTGAACAAACCAAAAACTAATAGATAGGATTCTCGTCCTACTCCGTTTTGACGGATTTTAACCTTTTACCCACTCCAGACGTCTATTGGAGTATTTTACGGAAAAAAGGGGTCTGTGTGAAAAGCAAGACTGAGTTACTCTAGTAACTAGCGTTAAATTTTCACCTTACCAAACGTTGAGCACCTTGTAGAGTAGTTCCTATATTCCCAATAGGCTCGGCGCATTGGAATAATATATACTGTAGTTTAGACATAGGACTGAGGTGGGCTAGGTCTCTACTGAATATATTAAACTTAATAGTGAGTGCCATCTATCTCAGAGGTAACTAGAAACTTTCTCAAATTCACAAGAAGGGATTAGTTTCTGACAACCGCATAAACATGACAACTTTGTTTCCCAAGAATAAGAAATCAAATCTCTAGAGTCACAGAAATAATAGATAACTATATTACTCAGTCAATCGTGCATGCTTCATTTCACCAGAGGTGCTGAGAAAATAGAGAGACGGTGTTTTCAATAAAAGTATTTATTGAACAGTCTTCTTTCTCAAGCATAAGAAATGTACTTCTACAATCGTAATACTTGTTATAAAGTACAGGGCATATAATACGAACAGTATTATAAAGTAGTACTGTAAAAGATTGATATGGTTTCTAAGCCATAAATTGCCTTAAAACATATAAAATACATACGGTAATAAAATAATGACTAAAAGTACTCAACTGGTGCTTCTAAAATACGCCTACCCTGGTGTACCTAACCTAAGTCTAGTACAAGGGAAGAAGCAATTGAACAGTAGCTTAAGTTTAGTAGTTCTCTGCCGGGAATCTATTCCAAGAATTCTCTAAGAGGTCTAATCAGCTCCGTACCTTGATTTTATAATGAAGGAGGTCTTGTATTTCTCTCTCAGGACTCGATTTCCCAGATACCCGCAAGGGTAGCCCGGAAACACTGGAGGTGGATTTCTCGGCAGGAGAAAAGACACAGTCTCTCAGTGCGTCAGCTGGAGGGTCCGCTTCCTTGGCACTTGCTGCTGCAGGGCGTCGGGCAAGTACATAGTCGATCTGCTCCAAACCACCGTGTGTTTGTCTGGGCAAACCTAGGCATATTTATACTTTGAAGCTGCTGAGTTTGACGCATGATTGGACTTAATAACGTCACTCAAAGGCTCGATTCTTTGAAAACTCCAGGATTTCTAGGAGAACTCAATATTCAAGCAGGGGGAAGTCCCTAGCTGCTGAAGGCGGGTTTTTCCAAGAAATCGTTGTTGATTCTCGGAACTTAGTGGAAGTAGCCATGCCGTATTTGGGCTGTAATGCAAACAAAACAGGTGATGGACCGAATGTGGATCAATGTCACACATTCAACCCAGTCAAAAGATCTGGGTCCAAATCCATTGTTTTTTGCAGTCCACACCACCCTGGGTTAGACAATGGCGATATGCAAATCAGCTCTGACCCTGTGCCCCATGGGAACAGTCCAGTCCGAACTTGGGCTGTAAGGCTTAGGCCAAATATGGTAGTGATTTCTATGCATATATTTGGATTGGATAATGTATACCTATATAAGGGCATGAACCGGGAAAATTTACACCAGGGTCATAGATTCATTTACAACAACTTCTTAAACTGGAAAGCCCCAAAGACACTAGAAATGTAAAGTTTTTGGTTGCCTCAAAGTCATTGATCAATCAATGACATGGAGCCATCTCAAACTGAATTCATCCAAAACCGAAATACTCACATGTTGCAATTGGAAAAATTATGACCTACTCATGTCGTGTCTGGCCCTGATGATCTGGGAGTACCTCCTAAAGTATCTAAGGAAGTAAGAAACTGTGGAATTATCATGGACTCCAAGCTATTTATACATTTCCAAGTGGATAAGTTAGCAAGAACAAGCTTCACAAGCATGAAAACTCTGTGACACATCATACCCCACCTAGAATTTGCACCCAAGGTCCATGCTACTATCTCTACTGTGCCGGTGGTCTTGGGGCACAGCATTTAGCCTAACCCTGAGTGTACTTGGGGACTGCAAATCCCATCCCCACAAGCACCAGGAGGTGCAGCTGCATTCAGTGGTCCAAGGAGGAGGGGCCTTACTCGATGCATTAAAAGAGCTCTGACGGTCCAGCTTCGTGGGACACTTGTAAAGGCGGTTTTCGAACACTACACCTAACCTGACCCCGAGTGTGTCTGGGGACAGCAAATCAAATTCTCAGAAATGTCAAAGGGCGCGCTGCAGTCTGTGGTCCCAGGAGGCGGGCCTAATTCAACACGCTAAAAGCGCTCCTCAGCGAAGCCCTGGCCAAGGGTGGTCCTGTCTGCGTCTATCTGCAGACAGAAAACGCTGGGCTGGGCCACTTTCCTAACATCTGTCCTCATACTGGGGTGAGTGATTACTATTTACTGCTTGTGTTTCTGTGTTGTCAACCATTTGCTATCTCTGTTTACTTGCCAGCACATCCAAGCAATGATTGTTTGAGCTGTATTGAGACAGTGTTTACAGGGAATCTCTCTGCAGTACTTACTGTGACCAACTAGTGATCCACTCTACTGTTGACTTGTAGCAGCAGGCTCCTTCAGTAGTTTGTTGCCAAGTGCCCAGAGGTTTCTGATACCTGGTGAGAGAGTAATGGGCAAAAGAAAAGGGGTAGGATATTTCTCTGTCACCTCACCTCCCCACATCACACATCTACATCAATTGATCCTATGCTGCAGAGGGCAATAGGGGTAAGCTTCACATTGATTACATTATCAGAGAGGGGGCTATCCCTGGGCTCAGGATCTGACTTCCACTCATTGACATCGCCTAATTTAAATGATGCAAGCTACCCCACTGCCACAGTAACTGTAGCCTTATCTGACACAGTCAATCGATGTTCATCCACACAAGGATACACAAAGAGTGCTGTAAAACAACAGTAACTATTAAGAGAACTAAAAGTGGGGCTCGGAATAAAGTTAATAAGGCCGGCATTCAAGTTGACTTCACCCTGATCGCTCCTCACAATGAGCAGCTTTTTGGCCCACAACAGTGCCACGTGCTAATCCACAACTCTTTTGCTTGACACAGAGTGTGTCAGAACATTTTGTTAATATTAAGGACATTCTCAGTATAGAACTTGCACCCATTAAGGCGCGGCCTTCAGCAATGGAGAAGAGACTTGATGATATGTGTGAACTGCAATCCTCTAGTCAGCTGGTTGCACGGTCTGTTACTTTGGGTGGAGTTTGGGGATTACTAGAACGGCCAGCACTTCATCTGCTATTAACCATTCATTTTCTACTACTAGTGACACCCAATGCAACAGCAAAGGCCCCACTAGTTCTTGTTTCCCACATACTGGACCCTCCATGTTGAAATGCCAATCTGCTGTCAAACACTGAGAGTGGGGATTGTTACGTGTGGAGGGAAGCCACAGGCATAAACGTTTTTGTAGCCAAATGCAAAAAATGAAACTTCCCGTAGTGAATCTATCACCTTCCTGGTGTCCTAATGTCGTAATACTAACTGAAGTGCCACTGTTGCATGAGGTCCAGACAGAGACACAGGAAGATTTTGCTAATAAATCCTTAGAGTGGTTTGCAAAGAATAGAGACTTTCCAATCCTCGGCAGCTAGAAGAATGTCATAGCCCACATGGCGAAGAGATAATTAGGAATAGGGATAATTTGAAAAAACCTGACAGATATCAAGATAATGATTCACGTCCCTTTCAATCTTTTCAGACTTTCTCGGAAAGAAGAGGACGGTCAGACCAGAAAGAGGAACACTTCAAGTCCAAAGACAAAGAACCCGTTCGCGAAAGCAAAAAAGCTCAATTCACCAAAAAAAAGGTAGCAAGCATAAAGATCAGACATGCTGAGGATCTTGAGGACACAACTCAAGAATGGGGAGTGGGCTCTGACAATGCTAGACAGCACAGCAGAAGTCACCGTAGTTCGCAGGATCCTGAAGGGTCATCTGGAGACAGTGGACTTGAATGAATCCATTCAAGTTGAAACTGCAGACACCAGGAATAGTGTGCCCAACAAGTTATATGAAGTAACACTCCGGATGGAGGGGGACGTAACTAGAAAAATAAGAGCACTCTTTTGGGAGAAGCTCTCTAAGGGCTATGACATTCTTCTAGCTGAACAAGACTGGCCGCCTGAATTTGTCAGGGAGTGCCCACATGGCGAAGAGAAAATTATGCCAGCCTTCTCAAATCACATTCCAATTCATAAAAGATACACAAATGCCGGAAAATGGGCTGTGGCCCAGGCTCCATTATTATCTAAAAATCACGTAGGATGGGATGAGGACTCTCCTCACCATAAAATCCAGTTAACCCCTTCCATACTCATGACGAGCTCAGCTCGTCATGCAGTACACTGCTTGTGTGCTCATGGCGAGCTGAGCTCGTCATGAACCATGTAGGAAAGAGCCCTCTCAGTACTCTTCTGAAGATAACAGTTATATGGAGATCTCCGGCAGATTTAAAATAACTTGCGCATTCCTGCATATCAGCAGGGATGCGCCAGTTATTGTGCATCACGGCTGCACCTTCATGGATGCACTACATTTACAATGCGGCGCACCATGGGGCAAAAATGGACAGATGTGTTATGCATCTGCTGCCGTAAAGGTGGCGCATTGCTCGAGTTGCGTCGCATGCGCGACACAGCTCCAGCAAGGCTCAGGGGTGCCCTATCCTTAAAATGCTGCGTCAATCCTTACGCCTGCACCAAGCAGGCGCAGAATTTTGATGCAGCATGGCCTTAGAAGTGTCTGATTGAAATCTTGTAGATTTCACTCCGCCACTTTTAGGAGGCGTTCCTGCGCCGAAACGCCTTCCCATGTGCTGGAATGCCTACATGTGGCACAGCGCTTTACAACATGACGCATCTCCCAGATCCGTCACGATGTAAATACCCCACTGCATGGCGCTGGCTTTGCGCCGCCGCTGCGACACAAAAGTGACACAACGGCGGTGCAAAAACAACACAAGGTGCTTGTAAATCTGCCCCCTCCTGTTTAGGGCTAGTGAATTTCATAGCATGGCTGCTTGAACAAAGAAAGATGTACTGAGGTTTTGAGGTGAGGTGCAAATCTGGAGAGGAGGTTACCTTGTTGTATGTCTTTGGTGATTTTATCATTGATGAAAAGAGGTCCTGTTCCATGTATTGCTTTGTGAGTGATATAAAGCAGCTTGAAGGAGGATTGTCTGGCACACATAACCAATGTAGGGCCCTCAAGGCACGGGAGATATGTGTTTGCACCTTTACATGTAGAAGTAGTCTGTCCGCAGAGTTCTATGGGGCAGATTTACAAGCCCCTTGCACTACTTTTGGGTAATTTTTAACATGGGAAAAATGACGCAAAAGGGGCACAAGGGGCTTGTAAATCTTCCCCTAAATCCTTAGCAGTCTTTTTATAGAATGATCCGTTGTAGAGGCCATTGGCGTTCTCAAGCTTAGACAGTACAAGAGAGATAGTCGGTCCAAAATCTTTATTTCGGCACTAGGGCCACAAAAGCACATAAAAATGGATATAACATCAAAAAACCTAAAATCATCAGTCTAGGACACTTACAATCAATATTTGTAGACTCCGCCATTCATAAAAAAGTAAATTACAATCCATAAATGTAAGTGTTTTAAAATCAAAGCACAAAAACTCATTTCATACAGCTAACTACTTTAAAAATGTATAGCAGTTATTCAAGAGTAGCACTCATTACGTAGATGATAGTCGAGAAACAATTGAAACAAACGATGGCTATGTCACTACATACATCTGATGGAGTCAAGACACACTTTTTGCCTTGTTCTCCACGTTCCCAACAGGTACCGGGTCAGTGCAAAAACTAACAATTTATTGGTGTCTGATATCAGCAACCTAGGGGCCTCTTTTAATTTTCTAACTCCGTGGTTCCTGCAAAGCAGAATTATCCAGAGCCTACTAAAGTTCCTATAATCTGGGCAGAAGCACAATACGTGCTGGATTGTTTCAATGGCACTGCTTGTCTGATTGCCTCGAGACACGTAATCAGTAAAGGGGCTGATAGAGCGTCATGTTATTCTGAAAATTTCTAGGGGTGCATCATAATCACCGATAGTCAGCACCTGCATATTGAAAGAAATGTATTAACATGTAGTCATTAGGAATGCAGTACTAAAAATAGTATATATTAATGTGAATAGAAATGTAATTGTGTAATTCATGCAGATCAATGTGGTGTTTAATCGAAAATGTGTTTTAGATGATGCATAATGAATTAGTTCACTTGTAAAGTGGTGCATTAAATTTAAACGTGCACCTTATTAAAGTATGCACATGTAGGTTGCTTATTATGTATGCAGAAGTAATGGAATCAATGGTCATGAAGTGATTTAGAAATGTATGTGTAAACTTGTGAAGGCCTAGATGATTCCCTACGCTTTGTAATGAGAAGGCCTGTTTGTAATCTCTTACGTTAGCTGAATATTTTAGGCCTGAAACGTATTTTGCTTGGTAAAGGTTTCTAATATCAAAGTTAGTTTGTAGATCTTTTGTGCATGCAAGGTTGCTACGTTCACATGCTTCTTGTTGCAGGTGCAAGGACATACATCTCGTTAGGCAGAATAACCCTTTGTTTTAGGAGATAGAATGGTTGGAGAAGCCGCCATGGGAGTGTACAGGAATGCAGATATAATACTCTCGACGGAGAAGGTGCCTGGGACCCAAGGACATCCAAACAGTCGTTGGACGAAGTCAGAGTTTTGATGGAAAAATACGCAAAGAAGACCCTCCGAAGGGGTGAGAACAGGGCGTGTTCTACTGTTTGTAATTTTGTATTAGAGATAGTGCCCCAAGGGAGAAGAGGCAGAACAGAGGAGGGGGGCTGAGAGAAGAGGCAGGACAGGGGTAGGATCATATTAGAACGAGCTCTGTAGTTTTGGCTACTTACCTATGCAAGTGAGTGAACTTCTAAGGAAGTCCTCAATACTGACACCTTTTTCTCTCTTGCCTGGGAAAATGCAAAGTAGGGATGTCACTTTAGCGATAGTGTAGGGACAGATTATTCACTTTTTCTTTTCGGTTAATGAGTACGAGATTACAGATTAAAGTTGTGATTGTGTGCCTAATGCTTTTGGAGCTAACCATTCTTTTGATTCTGAGTTGGACGAGACTCTTGTGTAGGATTATGTTTGTATTAGTACCCATTTATTTTCATAACCACACACTGAGGTGCTTGTATGTTCAGTTATTTTTGGCTTTGTAATAACTTCCCAAAATCTAATTTGTAGTCAGTGGTCCTTTGAATTGAATCGTATTGGACATTTAGAAATTTTACGAATGCAAAGGTATTTCCCCTTTACACTTCTTAGCAGATAAAAAGGTCCAAATAGATAAAATAAGATTCAGGCTTTATCAGGGCTTAGAGTCAGAGTTCTACAGCAAAACTGCACATAGAGTCGCCTATCTGTGGGGGCTCAATATTGTCCAGACAATCCTCCTTCATATAGATATAAATGACCGAGAGGAAGGCATCGGTTAAGGTACCATGGATCCCCTTCAAATGGAGGAGGGAGTGCCTGTACTCCCTAAGAGCTGTTTTAATATGGCCTTGAAAACAGTCCCCAGGTGCTCACTCCGAGCTGGCTATTCCAATATCCCACAAGGTGAACTTCTAAAACTTGATCCATGGGATACTGCTGGAGTCACCATAGGAGAGGCTTTCCCCAGTCCTAACCGGTATGACGTAATATATAAAGTAAAGAGTGTAGGGGCAAGTAACACTCCTGTCTGACTCCTATACCACCCGGAAAGGGTTCTGTAAGCTCGCCATCATTGCCACCCTTTACCTGAGAAAAACTCTTATTCTTATTTTGGAACCTCACTATTATGTCAATCAGGTAACTAGGCACCCCCAATTCAGCTAGCACCCTGCAGAGTGTATTTTTTGGACGTAGAACAACATAAAGCGAACCCCCACTCAAGGTAACTGTTTTTCAGTAGACCATCTGTTAACAGAACACTTGATCCACTGTACTACTGTACTAGTACACTCTCTAAATCCCACCTGGAAAGGGGTCAAGACGTCCTTAGCTGAAATCCAGTCCTGAAGTCTATCCAAGATTACTTTACAGAGCAGCTTTTGTGAGCTCTCATTCAAACTTATTGGACTATAGTTTGCAGGTGAGTCGGGCAATATCTTTTATAAAGATGGGGCCGATTTTGGCCTGGTGACAACTCTTTTGCGTGTATTGGTTGGTGAATTGTTTTACCAAATCGCTGGCTGCAATATCATTCTCAGTTGAAGAAATCCTGCTCTGCTACCTGAAGGCACTAGGTTTCAAAAAGAGCTATGGTCCTTTGCTTTGGCAGTATCTAACAGACCCTCCCACCATCCTTTCTCCCATTCTCTTTTGGCTTCAGATAACACTTTTCGTAGGGCTGCCTTGCAGTCTGCAATGGGGGCCTATCTTGCCTCTCTATTGCTAAAACTAGCTTAGTCTTAGCGTCTCTGCATGTCTTTTTAAACTAGGATTAAAAATGCTTCCTCATCACGTCTCGCTTAAACTCTATGAAAACAAGGTTCCTCAGATTTTTGAGTATCTGGTTGTGCACTTCCAGGATTTCGCCTAGAGTCTTCCCTACATTCCTTGGTGAATCCAGGGAGACAGGTCCTTCCATACCATCAACAATCAGCCTTTTAATCTGGCAAATTGACTTTTAGGAGTACTTCATACTAGACCAGTGTTTCCCAAACTGTGGTCCGCGGACCCCTAGGGGTCCGTGACACATTCCCAGGGGGTCCTCAGGCAGCAGTTTTAAAAGCACTGCAAAGTTCCGAGTATAATTAGTTTTCGGGCAACAATAAAAGTGTCAAGATAACACCAGTGATTAATGTTCCTGCTGGATAGAGATGAGTTTTGTTCAGTGGCAGCTTGACTTATTTAATGTAGCAGAGAGGGTTAATATGCCTCTTGCATAGAAAGTGTGCCTGCATTTTTTTTAAAATGTGTTTGATCTGCATAGGTCAGTGGGTTACTGCTTTTGTCACAGATTCTTTAGTTACTGTGCAGTTTATAAGTGACAATCGTGATCTAAAACAGAGACATGTAAACTGGCATCAAAAAGATGTTTGCAAACCGCATGGTACAAGATAGTAACTTACGTTTTTCCCAGTCTTTCATTAACCTGATGCTGCTAAAAAGGATTATTTGAATGGAAATAAAGTTTCATTGGCAAAGTCAATGCTAAGCACTGTGTTATGCCTACCAGTATGAATGACATGTGAATCCTACAACTTGTAGTTGCCTTTGCCTTATGTAAATACATGTATGATTCATTGTCTCTATGGGGCAGATTTACAAGGAAAGTGACTCAGTGAGTGCTGCAAGCCATTTGGCTGCACAGCACCTAGTCACTTTCAAAGCACATGGATGCAACATATTTACCATAGTATGTTGCATCACAAACTGCTGCCATGCGCTGGCACAGGCACCCTTGTACCACGGTGCAAGGATGCCTGTGTTGTTGGGAGATTGTTTATGTTCAGGTAGGATTCCCTTTCTGCACATAAACAATCACTAGAGAGGATTTCATCTTCCTAAATAACTAGGAGAAATGAATACATTTCTTCCTTTTGCACCTCCCTATGCCTCCCTTGGAGAGGTGTAGCAATCAGACGCATTTCCAGATTTACGATTTCTCGTAAACTGGAAATGTGTCTGGTTTCATGATTGTTGCTTGGGAACACTCACACCAAAACCCATGGAACGTACCTTCCACACAAAGTGCTGTGTGCAAAGGGGCCATATTTAAAAGAACAGGAAAAGTCACGCAGAGTGGCTTATCCTGTCCTTATAAATATGGTGCACTAAAATGCACAGCTGGAGCGTCACTTTTTGTGACGCACTGGTTCCGCAAGGGACTTTTAAATCTGCCCTATATGTGTGTGTGTGTTGTACAGTGCTCTGACATCCTACAATGGTATGAGAGATGCTATAAAACAAATGAAATACAGGTGACAGAGGGACTAAGGAAAGAAGAGAGGCACTGTTGGAGTGTGATAAAAAGGGAATCATTGAAGAACCCAAACAAAGATTCTCATATCCTGGTGCATAGGAAGGTCATCATTTACTATTCTTTCAAAGCTAATACAATTCAATATTTAATGATAAATGTGTTTTAGAATGCACTATTGTTTCCTAAATTGTCTTGGGGGGGGGAGGGGAGAGCCTCCCAAAGTCCCCTTTGTAGTGGTTCAACTCACTCACTGCACTTGGTGTGCACCCTGTCGGGACTTGTCTGAAAACATTTGCCAGAGCTGCTTTGGGTGTCCAGTCTGGTCCTGGCAGGAGCCTTGTACTGTGAAATAAAACCAACCATTTAAAAGTTAGTCATGGAGACGCAGCACCAACCTTCCCAATAAAGTTTTTAGTTTTTTGCCGATTCTTTCAATATAAAATACTAAAATCCTTAGTAATTCCACTATTTGTTTTTCTAATTACTGTTTTAATGTTTGAAATTTAAATCATACAGATTGCTTTGGGGTGCCTGGCTTCCAGTGCTGGCTCAATGGGGGTCCTCAGGAGCCAAAACTTTGGGAACCACTGTACTAGACCATTTAACTCTGTGCCTGTTGCTTGTTAGCCTTAACCTTATGGCAAAAGGTTTGCCCTAGGTACAGGAAGCTTCTTTAGTAGGTACATTCAACTTAAGATTCAGGGCATTTTGATCACTATCAGAGTGAGGTAGCCCCATCATGTCAATTAAAAGTGGCAATCATTTGACCTCCAACGATATATAATCTTTTAGGCTCGTATGATTTGGCCTGTTGTACGTGTGCTTACCTATTTCAACAGGATTTGCCATTACAGGCACGTAGTCCCTGGTTCAAAGTAAGAGCATTAATCTGGATGGCTTTGAAAGTCCATTTCTTAATAGGAGAGAGTTTGAGTTCTGGAATTGCCCAAACAACATCCTCTTTGGCCATAAGTGTCTATGCCCAATAGTTCAAAAATGACAGGTAAGGTTGACCCCATCATTTTCTTTGCGTTGGCTGGGATTGCGGCTACATGCTTGCTCAGGCAATCTATGACATTGGATACCATCTTGTTGCAAATAGGTTTACTCTACATTATATATATACTAGATAATATCAGTGGAAATAGCCATACTGAGGCTAAGAATATCAGGAGAGTTCATCTTCACCTGTCTGATATGGTCTGACAAGATAGTTTTAATCCAAATCCTAAGGCTTCCGGAGGGCCTGTTTGCCCCAGAAGATACTTACAATCCTTTCATTCCACCTTAGCATCACTTTTCCTGACACTCTGATGGCATTGCCCTCGACCCCATATTCACAGGGTGGCATTAAGCCACTTAAAGTAGCTTCACACCAGCTTGTAAATATGCCCCTTACTGCAGCAGGCCTCTGAGGCAAAGGGGCAGGCAATGGGTGTTGCTCTGGGCCTTCCACCACAACACCCATTGCTTTTTGACACTGTCCCATATTTACAAGGATGGGGCAGTGCCAAAAAATTAATGCCAGGTAAAACCTAGTCATAGGATGGCAATATGAGGAGAAATTATTATTTGGATCTTTCTATGTGTGCTGCATTCTACAGCACACATAGAAACAACAAATCACCTTTCAAGATTGTTCATATTCAGGAAGGCGTCCCTTTCAGCACATAAACAATCAAATCTGCAATGCAGGTACCCTCGCATTATGGTGCAAGAGTGCCTGTGCTTGTAAAATACTGTGCATCCCTTCCTTTAAAAAATGGCAGAGTGTGGATTTATACATTTTGCGGTAACACTGCGCTCCAACATTTTATTATAAATATCCCCCCAAGTCTCTTGAAAGAGGAAAAGATCAAATTGGTCAACAAAGTCACCCCACTCCAGATTAATCAATTTAGACCCCAGGCCTCCTACATTCCAGGAGATGAGGTTAAGTTGGATGTATTTGAACATAAACTTTCCTGCTCAGGTTCCATAGTACATATGCCAGCTGGGATATTTGATACTCTTACTCCATCCCCCCTTTGACAGCAGAGACCACTTGCTAACCCAGTTTCACCCCAAACACGATTACCAACATAAGTCTGTGGAGCACATCACTGGTCATCTTGATTCCCTACACCAACAACCTGTGGTAGTAAATGGGGCATACACCCCTCTCCCTCCTGCTGTGATTTGTCCAAGCAACAACCAGGGGGCATAATATAACAGTTGTGTACCCTGCTTTTCATGAGTCAATCCATCCCTTTAAGCATGAAAAACCGATGGCAAACCGAAACATTAAAACCCACAGGGGTGTAACAATGACCGTTGTAAGTTGAAAGAGATGGGAAAGAGAAAAACTCTGCATCTGGTGAAAATATTGGGTTTGTAGAGGTAACCAAAGAGCATGAAAGACATTCCCAAACCACCACCATGCTTGTTCGTAGAACCAAAAAGAAACATGCATACAACATGTAGACTTCTAAAATTGGCAATAACACAATCCCCTTGACAACCGGGTGGTCTGGCCCAATCAAACCCACCCCAAAGTTTCGCAGTCCTCCATTATGTGGTGCTATCCCCATTGGTAAACAGATTGTCAGAATTATGTGTTTCTCATGAGGTGTACTATCAGGGAATACTGTCTCTATTTGAGGAATTTTCTGAGCTAACCAGAACGGAATGTGTTCCCTCTTTGCAGGTAATTTACCAATGACTGATTGTATAGTCTGTGGTGTGATTTTATTTGTGTTCCCCTGGTGAGGGGTGTGCTGTGGAATCCTTACAGTAGGTTGCACTGTTAAGGTCCGCATGACATATTGAACCAATTGTCTATGTATTTTAATTAACTGTTTCAGCTGGGTTAACAGTTCTAGACTTGTCATATCTTCTATGTCAGGATGTGGTGTGTAGCTGGCTAGTACCGGCCATGTAGCTCCTGGTCTACCTAGTGGACCGAGCCTGGTAATGTGATTTTGATGTTTAGGGCTCCTCTAAACCAGAAATGATGCTCTTGGTAAGTTAATGGAATTTCAATGTCCTCGTAAGGAACATATTCCTCTGGAGGTTCCTCTACTTTGTAGTAGTGGAACTCGTGTGTTACTGCATCTGCTGCAGGGAACTGAATCCATGAATAGAATACCTCTTTTTGTCGGTATTCATGTGCCTCTATAACAAAGATTACTTTACCACCTCTCGATGATAACCCATTGTTTATGAGTTTTAAGTTATAGTTTTTCTTATATTTACCGGAATGGTTATAGCACCCGGTCATTATCCGTCCTTTTTCTGTCATCTAAAGCCGCTTGAGCTGTAGCTAATTCTTCGTCACACATTATTATTTTTCTGACTGAAGAGTGTTTTGCAGAATAGTTTCAAGGGAACAAAGATTAGGTGCACAATATTTTGGAACACTGTATCCGCCAAAGTTGAACAAACCAAAAACTAATACATAGGATTCTCGTCCTACTCCGTTTTGACGGATTTTAACCTTTTACCCACTCCAGACGTCTATTGGAGTATTTTACGGAAAAAAGGGGTCTGTGTGAAAAGCAAGACTGAGTTACTCTAGTAACTAGCGTTAAATTTTCACCTTACCAAACGTTGAGCACCTTGTAGAGTAGTTCCTATATTCCCAATAGGCTCGGCGCATTGGAATAATATATACTGTAGTTTAGACATAGGACTGAGGTGGGCTAGGTCTCTACTGAATATATTAAACTTAATAGTGAGTGCCATCTATCTCAGAGGTAACTAGAAACTTTCTCAAATTCACAAGAAGGGATTAGTTTCTGACAACCGCATAAACATGACAACTTTGTTTCCCAAGAATAAGAAATCAAATCTCTAGAGTCACAGAAATAATAGATAACTATATTACTCAGTCAATCGTGCATGCTTCATTTCACCAGAGGTGCTGAGAAAATAGAGAGACAGTGTTTTCAATAAAAGTATTTATTGAACAGTCTTCTTTCTCAAGCATAAGAAATGTACTTCTACAATCGTAATACTTGTTATAAAGTACAGGGCATATAATACGAACAGTATTATAAAGTAGTACTGTAAAAGATTGATATGGTTTCTAAGCCATAAATTGCCTTAAAACATATAAAATACATACGGTAATAAAATAATGACTAAAAGTACTCAACTGGTGCTTCTAAAATACGCCTACCCTGGTGTACCTAACCTAAGTCTAGTACAAGGGAAGAAGCAATTGAACAGTAGCTTAAGTTTAGTAGTTCTCTGCCGGGAATCTATTCCAAGAATTCTCTAAGAGGTCTAATCAGCTCCGTACCTTGATTTTAGAATGAAGGAGGTCTTGTATTTCTCTCTCAGGACTCGATTTCCCAGATACCCGCAAGGGTAGCCCGGAAACACTGGAGGTGGATTTCTCGGCAGGAGAAAAGACACAGTCTCTCAGTGCGTCAGCTGGAGGGTCCGCTTCCTTGGCACTTGCTGCTGCAGGGCGTCGGGCAAGTACATAGTCGATCTGCTCCAAACCACCGTGTGTTTGTCTGGGCAAACCTAGGCATATTTATACTTTGAAGCTGCTGAGTTTGACGCATGATTGGACTTAATAACGTCACTCAAAGGCTCGATTCTTTGAAAACTCCAGGATTTCTAGGAGAACTCAATATTCAAGCAGGGGGAAGTCCCTAGCTGCTGAAGGCGGGTTTTTCCAAGAAATCGTTGTTGATTCTCGGAACTTAGTGGAAGTAGCCATGCCGTATTTGGGCTGTAATGCAAACAAAACAGGTGATGGACCGAATGTGGATCAATGTCACACATTCAACCCAGTCAAAAGATCTGGGTCCAAATCCATTGTTTTTTGCAGTCCACACCACCCTGGGTTAGACAATGGCGATATGCAAATCAGCTCTGACCCTGTGCCCCATGGGAACAGTCCAGTCCGAACTTGGGCTGTAAGGCTTAGGCCAAATATGGTAGTGATTTCTATGCATATATTTGGATTGGATAATGTATACCTATATAAGGGCATGAACCGGGAAAATTTACACCAGGGTCATAGATTCATTTACAACAACTTCTTAAACTGGAAAGCCCCAAAGACACTAGAAATGTAAAGTTTTTGGTTGCCTCAAAGTCATTGATCAATCAATGACATGGAGCCATCTCAAACTGAATTCATCCAAAACCGAAATACTCACATGTTGCAATTGGAAAAATTATGACCTACTCATGTCGTGTCTGGCCCTGATGATCTGGGAGTACCTCCTAAAGTATATAAGGAAGTAAGAAACTGTGGAATTATCATGGACTCCAAGCTATTTATACATTTCCAAGTGGATAAGTTAGCAAGAACAAGCTTCACAAGCATGAAAACTCTGTGACACATCATACCCCACCTAGAATTTGCACCCAAGGTCCATGCTACTATCTCTACTGTGCCGGTGGTCTTGGGGCACAGCATTTAGCCTAACCCTGAGTGTACTTGGGGACTGCAAATCCCATCCCCACAAGCACCAGGAGGTGCAGCTGCATTCAGTGGTCCAAGGAGGAGGGGCCTTACTCGATGCATTAAAAGAGCTCTGACGGTCCAGCTTCGTGGGACACTTGTAAAGGCGGTTTTCGAACACTACACCTAACCTGACCCCGAGTGTGTCTGGGGACAGCAAATCAAATTCTCAGAAATGTCAAAGGGCGCGCTGCAGTCTGTGGTCCCAGGAGGCGGGCCTAATTCAACACGCTAAAAGCGCTCCTCAGCGAAGCCCTGGCCAAGGGTGGTCCTGTCTGCGTCCATCTGCAGACAGAAAACGCTGGGCTGGGCCACTTTCCTAACATCTGTCCTCATACTGGGGTGAGTGATTACTATTTACTGCTTGTGTTTCTGTGTTGTCAACCATTTGCTATCTCTGTTTACTTGCCGGCACATCCAAGCAATGATTGTTTGAGCTGTATTGAGACAGTGTTTACAGGGAATCTCTCTGCAGTACTTACTGTGACCAACTAGTGATCCACTCTACTGTTGACTTGTAGCAGCAGGCTCCTTCAGTAGTTTGTTGCCAAGTGCCCAGAGGTTTCTGATACCTGGTGAGAGAGTAATGGGCAAAAGAAAAGGGGTAGGATATTTCTCTGTCACCTCACCTCCCCACATCACACATCTACATCAATTGATCCTATGCTGCAGAGGGCAATAGGGGTAAGCTTCACATTGATTACATTATCAGAGAGGGGGCTATCCCTGGGCTCAGGATCTGACTTCCACTCATTGACATCGCCTAATTTAAATGATGCAAGCTACCCCACTGCCACAGTAACTGTAGCCTTATCTGACACAGTCAATCGATGTTCATCCACACAAGGATACACAAAGAGTGCTGTAAAACAACAGTAACTATTAAGAGAACTAAAAGTGGGGCTCGGAATAAAGTTAATAAGGCCGGCATTCAAGTTGACTTCACCCTGATCGCTCCTCACAATGAGCAGCTTTTTGGCCCACAACAGTGCCACGTGCTAATCCACAACTCTTTTGCTTGACACAGAGTGTGTCAGAACATTTTGTTAATATTAAGGACATTCTCAGTATAGAACTTGCACCCATTAAGGCGCGGCCTTCAGCAATGGAGAAGAGACTTGATGATATGTGTGAACTGCAATCCTCTAGTCAGCTGGTTGCACGGTCTGTTACTTTGGGTGGAGTTTGGGGATTACTAGAACGGCCAGCACTTCATCTGCTATTAACCATTCATTTTCTACTACTAGTGACACCCAATGCAACAGCAAAGGCCCCACTAGTTCTTGTTTCCCACATACTGGACCCTCCATGTTGAAATGCCAATCTGCTGTCAAACACTGAGAGTGGGGATTGTTACGTGTGGAGGGAAGCCACAGGCATAAACGTTTTTGTAGCCAAATGCAAAAAATGAAACTTCCCGTAGTGAATCTATCACCTTCCTGGTGTCCTAATGTCGTAATACTAACTGAAGTGCCACTGTTGCATGAGGTCCAGACAGAGACACAGGAAGATTTTGCTAATAAATCCTTAGAGTGGTTTGCAAAGAATAGAGACTTTCCAATCCTCGGCAGCTAGAAGAATGTCATAGCCCACATGGCGAAGAGATAATTAGGAATAGGGATAATTTGAAAAAACCTGACAGATATCAAGATAATGATTCACGTCCCTTTCAATCTTTTCAGACTTTCTCGGAAAGAAGAGGACGGTCAGACCAGAAAGAGGAACACTTCAAGTCCAAAGACAAAGAACCCGTTCGCGAAAGCAAAAAAGCTCAATTCACCAAAAAAAAGGTAGCAAGCATAAAGATCAGACATGCTGAGGATCTTGAGGACACAACTCAAGAATGGGGAGTGGGCTCTGACAATGCTAGACAGCACAGCAGAAGTCACCGTAGTTCGCAGGATCCTGAAGGGTCATCTGGAGACAGTGGACTTGAATGAATCCATTCAAGTTGAAACTGCAGACACCAGGAATAGTGTGCCCAACAAGTTATATGAAGTAACACTCCGGATGGAGGGGGACGTAACTAGAAAAATAAGAGCACTCTTTTGGGAGAAGCTCTCTAAGGGCTATGACATTCTTCTAGCTGAACAAGACTGGCCGCCTGAATTTGTCAGGGAGTGCCCACATGGCGAAGAGAAAATTATGCCAGCCTTCTCAAATCACATTCCAATTCATAAAAGATACACAAATGCCGGAAAATGGGCTGTGGCCCAGGCTCCATTATTATCTAAAAATCACGTAGGATGGGATGAGGACTCTCCTCACCATAAAATCCAGTTAACCCCTTCCATACTCATGACGAGCTCAGCTCGTCATGCAGTACACTGCTTGTGTGCTCATGGCGAGCTGAGCTCGTCATGAACCATGGGATTCAAAGACTGTCAGCACATAGGGAGAATTGCTGTAGCATTGATGTGGTTAAAAAATCAACCTACTGCACAGAGGCAGTATCCAGTCCAGCAAGAAGCTAGGAAACAAGTCAGGGAGAATTTAAATCAACTTGAATACCAAGGGGTGATTGAAACATGCACCTCGTCAATGAACAATCCTTTGTTTCCAGTCTCCAAACCAGACAATTCATATCGTCTAGTTTTGGATTACAGACATTTAAACTCCTGTTGCAAAACATTTGCAGTACAAAATGCACACAGTGCAGCACTGATGAATAACTTAGGGCCAGATGTAGGTAAAATAGATTTACAGATTTTTAATTACCGAATTTTATTGATTCGGTAATTAAAAATCGGTAAATCTAAGGGGTGGATATGTAGGTATTCCAGATGTGCTGGAATACCGAATCGGAAGAATTCGGTATTTACCGATTCGGTAAATACCAAATCGGTAATGCCCATTCATTCCTATGGGCTTTGAAGCCCATAGGAATGAATGGGCATTACCGATTCGGTATTTACCGAATCGGTAAATACCGATTTTCACAAGGGTGCAGGGGGTGTCACTTTGACACCCTCTGGCACCCCAAAAACAGGCTCGGGTGCCATGTGGCAGGCATACATGCCCTAAGGGCAGGTCTGCCTGTCACATGGCATAGGTGTGCATGCACACATGTGCATGCACACCGGAATCAGTATTTTACCATCAAATTGGATTTGATGGTAAAATACCGATTCGGTAAGGCCTCTGGGACTCTGAAGAGTCCACCCTACATCTGGGTGCCTCAGAATCGGTAAAATTACCGAATTTTTATTTTACCGAATCAGTAAAATTACCGAATCTTTAATTTTACCAAATCGGTAAAATAATGCCCCCTACATACCTGTCACCCATTTACCGATTTGTAATGGCCAAAATCGGCCGTTACCGCTCGATAAATGGCCTCAAACGGCCACCTACATCTGGCCCCTAGTGCGCAAAAAATATAAAACAACGTTAGACATTTCAAATGGTTTCTTCTGTCAAAACATTGCACCAGAAAGCAGGCATTTGAACGCTTTCTCAATTATGGGGATTATGCCGTCCACGGAAGGCATGGCTTGGCAGTTCGGGCTGGACTGTTCCCATGAGGCACAGGGTCAGACTGATTTGCATATGGCCATGTCTGAACTGGGGTGGCATAGTGGGCTAAAGAACAGTGATGGATTAAACCCAGTTCTGTTGACTGGGTGTGAGTGTTTGATTGGTTCTGATGCTTCGTCCATCACCACCCCCATTTGTACCACTTTGTTCGACATAAGTTGGCAGGGTATGCTCAGACGTGAGTCCCTTGCTCACTTTGCCACTGGATTCAAGTAAGCCGGGCTGAAGACGGCTGAAATGCCAGAAACCAGTCCTCGGAGGCTTGTTTACGGTCCAGCGAAGGCATGGCTTGGCAGTTCGGGCTGGACTGTTCCCATGAGGCACAGGTTCAGACTGATTTGCAAAGGGCCATGTCTGAACTGGGGTGGCAGAGTGGGCTAAAGAACAATGATGGATTAAACCCAGATATGTTGACTGGGTGTGAGTGTTTGATTGGTTCAGATGCTCTGTCCATCACCACCCTCTTTTGTACCACTTTGTTCGCCATAAGTTGGCAGGGTTTGCTCAGACGTGAGTCCCTTGCTCACTTTGCCACTGGATTCAAGCAAGCCGGGTTGAAGACGGCTGAAATGCCAGAAACCGGTCCTCATAGGCTTGTTTCCGGTCCACGGAAGGCATGGCTTGTCAGTTCGGGCTGGACTGTTCGCATGAGGCACTGGGTCAGACTGATTTGCATATGGCCATGTCTGAACTGGGGTGGCAGAGTGGGCTAAAGAACGGTGATGGATTAAACCCAGATCTGTTGACTGGGTGTGAGTGTTTGATTGGTTCAGATGCTCCGTCCATCACCACCCCCTTTTGTACCACTTTGTTCGCCATAAGTTTGCAGGGCATGCACAGACGTGAGTCCCTTGCTCACTTTGCCACTAGATTCAAGCAAGCCGGTCTGAAGACGGCTGAAATGCCAGAAACCGGTCTGGTCCTCGGAGGCTTGTTTACGGTTCAGGGAAGGCATGGCTTGGCAGTTCGGGCTGGACTGTTTCCATAAGGCACAAGGTCAGACTGATTTGCATATGGCCATGTCTGAACTGGGGTTGCAGAGTGGGCTAAAGAACAGTGATGGATTAAACCCAGATCTGTTGACTTGGTGTGAGTGTTTGATTGGTTCAGATGCTCCATCCATCACCACCCCCTTTTGTACCAAAGACAGTGGTAAGACACTCCTGAAAGGCTTTTCAGTAAAGTACTCATATATAACTTATGCAAATAATGTTCCTTTTGCTTGAATCCCTGGAGTGGGGGAGAGAGCAATTCCAAACATGGAACATAGGTTAGGACTAATTTTAGCAGCACATGAAGGGCTCGCCTCTGCACACGCACGAGTTTCAGCCACAGTATCATTATTAAAACAGAGATATTGGTGACCACGCCTGAGGAAACAAACTAGAAACTATGTTCTATAATGTGAAATATGCCAATGAAAGTTTCTACAGTAAAGCGACCTGCACAGACGCCCCTTCTGATTTCAGATAAACCACTAGCGTGTGTTTACCTGGACCACTGTGGTCTCTTAACAATGGATGGCAACTATAAATATATCATGGTCGCAGTGGATTTCTGCACAAGATTTATTTGAATGTGGCCCCAGCGCTCGGCTGATGCCAGAACTGTGTTTAAGGATTTGCGAGTCCTTATCGGCACATACGCAATCGGCACACTACATTCTGACAAGGGTCCTGCTTTTAGCTCTCGAGCTTACAAGGAGGCCATGGCGAGTTTGGACGTTGCATTGCGGTATTCTAGTCTCTCCCATCCTGACGGTAATACGGTAGTGGAAAGAAAAAACTGTGACATAAAGCAATCCATAACAGCTAAGGTATTAGGTTCGGGTGATGGGTGGGTCAAACATCTAATAAGTGTCCAACGTAGTCTTAATAATCTGCCAAGAAAGTCTCTGGGGGGAATCCCTCCATACGAATTACTATTTGGTACTAGAATGTTAATCGAAGACCTCGATTGTCAAACTTCAGTGGTTGAACAAAAACCCTTTGATGTCAAATATCGCTTGGCTGTTTTAGAGGACTTAAATGAAACAAGAAGAAGTCTGAGTAATACGATACAAAAGCCGACAGCCACTGAAGAAAAACCACCTGTCCCAGCAAGACCTGTCTGGATTCCAAAGATTAGGGATCTAGAAGAGGGAAAGATAGCGGTGAAGAAGGAATTTGGGCCTTCTTATAGAAAAACAGTATCTGTCTTGGCAATCCAAGGAACAAGATCAGTAGTACTACCGCCCCTTGCTGGTAAAAGGGAGTACAGAGTTGTGTCCATCGACCTGGTCAAACCACAATCATGTGGCCAATAATAAGTAGTAGGCCCAGTGGACTCCCAAGATGAAGCAGAAGACCAAATCTTGCTACTATCCTAGAGTTTCAAACTGAAAGACTTATCACGTTTGATAAACCTGCAGTAAGAAAAGAAGGACTATGCAACAAAGCCATGGAACTCGTGCCTCTTGAGACCCAAATAACAGTTTGTCAAGAAACACCTGTCTACAATGATGTAGCCTCTGAATACACAAATATGACAAAGGGAGATGTAACTCCAAAGATTAATAACAATCCTGATGCAATTCCAACAATTGGTAGAACTGCCTCTGGCTATTTCATCAACTTTAATACATTTTCTGAGGATCCCAGTGAACCCAAAGAAACGCCATCAAATAAAACTCTCAAAGAAAAAACAACAGACCTCTTTCATCAACTTGAGACAATATATCTGGTTTCACCATGGATTGAATTTTGGATTGGTTTAGGTGTAATTTTTCTGCCTCTGGCTGATTTTAGTTTTGAGCTTGGGACAAATGATAGAGGGAAAATACAATAAAATGAACACAGCAAGTCAGAAAATTAACTTGGTCCTAAAACCTCACAAATCATCCCATTGTGAAAAGGGAGAACTGTCATCAGTAAACATCACAGCCGTTCCTATACCTGGTGGTATAGCATGGGATAGAACTGATTATGATATCTATGGCCCGGTGGAGCTGCTGAAGATTCCACACCAGTTCAAGGTTTCTTTAAGTGACTGTATCACCCAGCACATTTTCTGATGATTGGGACTTTGAGACTATTAATAATATGATGTCAGATTTAGAAATGTCTTCAAAATTTACATAACATGAATACTTAGAAGGTTCATCAGATTATGAACAAATGTATTGTTTTAATCACTATGGTCACCATTATTTGCATAGATGTGCAAGCCCTAGGAATGTTTTTACTTATAATCAATGGGAACATTGTCCCACGCCACCAAAAGGCAACTCAAAAACATTTCATGAAAAATGTTTGTACTTCTCAGGGTTTAATGTTACAAATCCAGAAACGTTTTATTTCAAAAATATAAATAAGACAGGAATGAAAACAATGTTGACCAATACTAAACAAATTTATTCTGTAAACTTTTATGCTCAGCTGTCTACATTAGGTTTCGACTTTTGGAACGATAACATTGAGACAAAAACTGTCTGGGGCACGAAAGACTGACAGGAACAAGGTTTAGAAGCCTTGTTCAGAGCCTGCATTATATCAGAACAAATAATGTTTTTAAATGAAACTGTTCAACAGACTTCTTGTCTTGGCCTGGCTAAGTTAAAATATTTAAATAAACCGTCTATACCTAAAGCCACTTCTGAGAGTGATGCTACTACAGAAAAGAAGGTAGACGTGATGGAGCAAGGATTCGCACGTTAGCGACTTGCTTGTATCAAGAACCTCAAATAATGTTAATAGACTAAATCAACCTGTTTGTCTTACTAATTTTTCAAATTTTTACACTACACGGTATGTCCCAGTGAAGCTTGCCTATGTGTTTACTAATTCTAATATGCTTGCCATTAGAATGGTTGCTGCTACGCGGGAATTTAGTCTGCACATGCATCGGTCATACCCATGTGACGTGACGTACTCGCAGTTCTGGTGGGAATTTGTTGCTCATGCGCAATGCAATTAAAATGGCTCCTTTGTGTTCCCACATGATATGAGCTTGCATTGCCACTTTCGAAAAAGCTGTTTGTTCTGAATTTACTCATAACGCGATAGTTATTATAAAGTAAGGGATGTAGTATAGCCATTCATGGTATACAGTGTAATCTTTTATTCTGTGTTTCTAAATTTTTTTCACTTGCTTTTCATGTATCGTATACTTTGGGCCTGGGACGTGCTTACTACCCCATTTTGGAAGCCCGTATGGTACCAGTCACGTGATGGGGGAAAAGAAAACCATGCAGCAGTGGAACCCAGCCAGCTGGCAGCCACGGCCAAGATGCTCCTGGGAACCTGAACTCCAACCTAGCCGAAGAAGCTGAACTGTACTAGAATTTGTTAAATTTGTAATAACTGCTGTATACCCCATTGTTCACTGTAAAACATGTCATGGGAAACTAGAATTTAAGGGGTGCATACGAAAACTGAATATTAAGCCTGAGAAAGTCTAAAATTCAGGTGGTGTGATGACTTAACCTCCTCCTTTGTTCAATCAAAATTGGGGATCCCTACACTTAACACATTTGGGGGTGGTACACTGACCCGAAAAACAGTATAACTAGCCTAGGTTTAGCTTGAGAAATTGTCCGACTTGCCTGAATACCTGACCTGTCACCGACCCAACGCACTCTATAGGTGACTGAACTCAGAGAGCTGCGAAGCACTCTGTTGGGAGGTTCGAGAAACCCATTCGGGGTTTATGCAGACTTAAAGTGCTGGCGAAGCACTTTGCTGGGAAGTTCGAGAACCCAATCGGGGTTATTGGCAGATTCCTTGGAGAGAGGGAGTAGCGCAGGCGTTGCAACCGAAGCTGTGGGGTTTGGTCCTACCCTTTGGTGAACCCGGTCCTGATCCAAATTCTGGGGTTATCCTGTCCTGACTGTCCATGAGCTGTACCTGCTCGCCTACTGGCACCTTAGTCCTTGAGGGTCCTTTCCTGTCTTTTCCAAACTGACCCGTGGCCAGGGTGAGTCTTCACTCTATCCTAGGTAAATATAAAGTCTGTGTGGGTGATTGTTTATCTAAACTTGCTTTCCTAAACGTCTCAAATAATTTCAAAGCATAATTGCATATGTTCCTTTTTCTCCCCTGTCCCTTTATAAATGAGATTTTCATGCATTAATTGTCTATTAGCATGTTCCACTTTTCTACCTACCTTTAGTCAAACGCTAAATCGTTTTCTTATATAGTTTATGTTCCATTCTTACCCTCCCTATAGAGAATAAGCACATCTGGATAAATCAAATTGCATACGTTTCATTTCCTTTGAACCATTAGTGAATTTCGAAAGTCTACTTTGATTAGCATGTTCCCTTTCTTTACCAGCCTTTAGTGAAGTTGTGAAAGTCTGTTGATCTAAAATAGCGTGTTCCTTATTTTTCTCCTTCCCTTTAATTTTGAATTTCTAAATGATTCTCTGCCTTATTCATAGCTATACGATATTTCTAATTCCAGTTATAGATAGTTTGGTCTGTGTAAATCTTCTTCTCATGGCATATGATGATGATGATGATTAGATAAAGGTTTTCAAAACTTCCTGAGTCTGTGGTCATTTTAATGAGTATAAACATTATTAAATTGATGTTGTATTGGGTTGTCTACTTATTTTGCAGCTAGCTCCTTGATCCATTGTGATCTTAGGTACATGTGACGAGGATTGGTAAATCAGGTACATTGGGAATAAATAGAAAGGAACGGGGTTACTGGTAGTAGAGTGTAGGTTACCCGATTAAATAAAAGTGTATTAAAATATATTATGGGCCCAAGTGTGCATATTTGCAAATAAAATTAGTCGGGTGACCTGCGTGCTCTATCAGTAATTTTCTGGTAGCAGAGCCATGGTTAAGGACTAGTTAAGATAGGTAGATAGATTACTTGCTGATAACTGTGTAAAAATATAATTGCTGCTAAAATTTTAGTGCTGCTAAAAGTATCAATCGATCGAATGTAAAATTGCTTTGAAATGTTATGAAATGTTTTTGAAATATTTTGTGATGAAATGCTGCTATATTGATTCATAAACACAACTCGTTAGTGACTGTATATGTTTGTCTGGAATCCCCGGGGGCAGAATAGCGGGTGGTGAGTAGAATCCACCTCGCAGTGAGGTCAGTGGCTCGAGCTAAATTAGTGCATGGTTAGGCAGAACTGGAAGCGCTAATTAGGGTTTTCTGTATGAATAATTGAGTGAATGATAGCAACAAGTTCGCTAGCAAAACTTCTATTGTGATATAACCTAGTAAGGGTCACACGGAAGGAGTAGTAGGTTTGTCGGAGCTTGAGTGGTAGCAAAAGGGTTCGCTAGTGAAACTTTAGACTTAGTATATATCCCGAAAAGAAGTGGATGAGTCAAAGAAGTAGCAGGTTCTCTAATGCTTGTGTGAAGGATAGGCATAAGGGATCTATCCGCAGTATATGAAAAGTAGACAGAAGAGGTTTACTTGCAATGGAACAAATCTTTCCTTTCTAGACACTCGAGTACAGTGGCGAATGTTTTACGTTGTAAATTAAATAATGCACTTGCACTTTAAGAAAAGAAATAGAGTGCCTGTTACCTTGTGAAGGAGGGAGTCAGTCGCGGAGCTATGCTGACGTCACTCTGTGCCGCGCTGGTATTGGTCGAAACAGTGGGTGTGTAACGGAGCTGGTATTGTAAAGGAGGGGTGAGCGCAGGAGCGTGAGAACGCGTCTCAAGGAAGGGCTGCGCTCCCATTGGTTCAAACTATCGGTAACCACAGTATTGATTGGTTGACGAAAATTGAAAGACGTTCTAGCATTGGAAAAATATTGTAAACAGAAGTACGTATTTTTACACGATTTAAGTCTTTGCGAAATATATGTGGTATCCGACTCATCCTGAGACTCGACCTGATCCAAGATATCAAGGGTTTGTGAGAGATCAGTGGAAAGGTCGTAGACTACACGAAATGTACGGAAGCAAGAGAAAAATGACTCTGGTAAACAAAGTAAAGAATTATTTTAAGAAAGACAAAACAATTAAGACTCGAGAAGGAGTTATCATTCCACCACCAAACACTCCCGCTTCATTTATGATGTTTGACAGAGGGTATCATGCTTGTGTATGGTTGGAAAATTGGGTGGAATACACTAAAGATGACGGAATTTTAGCATTTACCCTAGAAGGTACCTTTAATGGTAGGATTTTGTTTAATTTGAGGACTCGAATGAATGATTTGCATCCCAGACCCAAACTAACGCAATATGAAGCCCTAGAGGAATGGGAAATAGAGGCATTTGAGAGAGACAGACTCAGAATGGATAAAGGGTTAGCAAAATTTTACCCAAAAGCAAAGAAAGAGACCAGAGAGAAAAGAATGAAAGAATGGAGACAGAACATGATGGTAGAAGGACTGTTCCCAGTATTAACTGTAGACAAACCAGTGGGAGGTAAAAGGACAGAGAAAACTAGACACTTAATGACTGCTGGTGATTCTGAGGATGAATACCTGGAGGATTTATTAATGAAAAATCCACCACCATATAATGAGGAACCTAGGTCCCTAAATACGAAAAATCCATTCTTTAGGCCTCCCTGTAATGAGGAGTCGAGCACGTCTGATCTGAATGTTCCATATTATAGGCCTTCCTGTAATGAGGGACCAAGTATGGCAAATCCAAGTGCACCGAATCTTTACCCTCCTTTGATCCCACAGTTAGTACATGAAACCACCATGGAAAAGATATTACAGGATCGAGAGAGAGAGGCTTTAAATAAACAGAGAGCAGAGTTTGCTGGACATAAGACGTCAATTAAAGATGTCACTAGGAAGTGATAGTTATCAGTTGCTCATTAGAGTTCCATTACTAATCAAAACATAGCAAGCGGGGATTTCCAGGTTTGCTAAGTTTTTATCTTGTTGAAGAACTCGGAGTGTTATCTAGGAATATCAGATAGGGACTGCTGCACTGTCATTGCACTAATTGGTCGCAAAGGAAGTAGCAGAGAGAACTATGCTGGAATGTGGCTCTGTTCGTGTGAGGCCAGAGATGACTTTTCAGAAAATCGCACTTGAACGGTTATGCCAATATAGGGAATAAATGGATTTATAGCCGAATAGGGGCATAAGGTCACAGTATCGATCAGGAACCTAGATAAACACGCAACACCCACTCCACGGGTTAATGTCCATCAAAATTACTAAAACTAAAGCAATTAGATGCATGTGTAACATTGCCCACCCCAAAATACATAAATGCATTCGAAATAGGCGTACTTGAAATACATGAATTTAGGTACTGTACGTTTTTTTAAAGCATAGAAATCATTCAAAAAATTACTGCATATGAAATCAATGAACGATTATGCAAAAGGAATTACACATGAAGTATCTCTGACAGAAGAAAAGCGAGATAAATCATCACATAAAAATGCATTGTAATAACATGTGTGCTAGAGGCTGGTGTAATGTTGTTATGTCTCTAGATGTGTTTAGAAATAGAAGTGTGAAGCTTCTGTTCTCTAAGAATAGTTTTTACGTTAAGCAAAGAATTGTTCGTGCCAAAAATGGTCAATATTAGAAAAATTTTCCAATTCAAAGAAAATAGATTTCCAAAGCTCTTGGCAGTTTTTGTTTATCAAAACTGAAGGCCGAATTCAGAGTTCATGGGAACACTGTGTGTCGGAAAGCTTCTAAAAGTTATTGTTTCTGTACGGGTGAGAACATCGTATCAGACAGGCTCTCAAAGAATTGGTCTACAAATTCAGGTGATAGTTCAACCAAATTAGATAGCGCTGTAACTTGGCAGGTGTGAGAATGATTGCTGTCATCGAAGGCAGGACCAGCAATGCTCACAGAACGTTGTACCTGGATGATGTTGCTTTTGTCACTCGCTCCACTGTTACCACTTGGCTGTAGCACAGGAGTCTCCACAAATGCCGTCATCAGGATTGGTAGCCGCTGGGGACAACACAATGCGTGAGCCGTTATTGGACTGAGCAAAGTATCGACGTCCATTGGTACTGCTGATGGAAGTGAAAGACAGAGGTCCAACACGCATTCATCGCCGCAAAGCATACACCGTAGCACAGGTAAAATGCAATTTTGCCATATCGGTCTGAATGAAAGGAACCAGGTCATGTTTAGATCTCTCAGCCTGGCCAATCCAAGGACGTTAGTTATCCTGTCCCTGTAGCGCATTGCTAGGATTGTCTCTTCCATTCCCATGGGAGCTATGTCTGAGCCGAGGCTTGCCATAACGTAGCAGGAGGGTCAAAAATAGAATCCCTGCGACGAGTCCCAAAAATAATGGTATGCCGCCAAAAATGGAGTGCACAAAATTAGGAAAGATTCCCAAAATTGCCTGGAAGGGTGTTAGCAGTCCCGTAAAGACTGTCTTAAATATGCGTGGGATGCTTGTTGCACTAGACATGTTAAGGAGTTGGCTGAACATTTCTACGAAATGCATGGGGCAATTTGTTGATAAAAGGTCATGAACCTCAGTAGCCGACCTTGCGACTAGAAGATCATACGTCTCTTTAGATGACGTTATAGGCACTGTTGTCTGTAAAAGTACAGATTTCATTTTGCTTAATGTATCAATTCGTATAGAATAGAGATTCAGACGAGGCCAGAGGGGAGTCACTATGTCTGGAGGCCCGCTCGGGAACAATGCTTGCATACAGCATTTGACCATGGATGTTACTTCTACTAGATAACTTTTCCCTGGCACGAGGCCACAACATCTGTGATCCGTTCTAAGAATGTAACTCCCGTTTGCGAGTTGCATAAAGAAGGGCTCTATCTGAGTTGCAGGTGTGACTAGCTGGTGGCATGAAAGGTTATTTGAATTTCCATCACATGCTCCATGTAAATTAATACCCTGACACAAAAGTATACCGCTTAGTGAATGTTTACAGTTCTCACCACTAAGAAATACATTTTTGTCACTGTCACTATAGCAAGAATGAGTGTATGGTAATTTCCATTCGGATTTTACATATCCCTTACCCAATTGTTCATATTGGCCAGCAGGTATGTACTCAAGGCACTTTTTAAATCGGAAAGTTGTTATCGGAATTGTGATAATTCCGTGTATTATCCATTCAATGACAGGACTCTCTGACATTGTCAATGGTAATCTCTCGAGTTTTTCGATGCTCAGGATTGTATAGTCTGCTCCTTTCTGTGCCAAACTGATCTGTTTATCAGTAAGGTTAAAACTGGAAAATAATGACGTTGTGTTGATTAAACGCCAAGGCACATAGCCTGAACGAAGATTTTGCAGCGTCCAGCCTAATTCTATAATAGAGCGTAATTGAGACTGGCCATGTTGTAACATTAGCAAATCTCTGTCTATCACATCAAAGGCAGAGGATACAATATTGTCCAAAGAATATATTCTGGAAGACAGAGTCGTTAACCCATTGTCTACTACAGAAAGTGATTTCTCCAAATTAATACGATCAATTTCTCGTATTTTTTCAGCAGTTTCAATTTGCTTTACTTTCCAAGCCTCGTTGTAAGCAGCATAGATACTGGTCGCTATGAAACGCTTTTGACGCTGTTTGCGTGGTCCAAGAATGAAATCGCGCAAATCAGCACCATCTTTTAATAAAGACAAGTGTTGCTTAATTTCAGCCAGTGTGGATGTAGTTAGCCATTCTAGGCAGAGTTTCCCTACACTGTATGTTGTTATAATCCCTGGATGCTGTCTCTGGGAGTATCTAGGGTCTAATCTGGTCATTTTTAACCCCTGTGTTTTATTCAGGAACCTATCTTGACAGCTATTTGTGTCTGTAGGCCAGATTAACCACTTTTTCCAATCAGGATGTGTTCTGTTGAAATGTAAAATTTGTGACACGTCTAACTCAATATCAGCGGTTGCATTTTCTGGTATTGGCTTTGGTATAGACGGTGTTTTAAGGTCTTTGATCTTAGCTAGGCCAAGACAAGATGTTTGGTGTATTTTGTTCAGGTATCATGCAGGTTCTAAATAGTGCTTCAATGCCTTGCACCTGCCAATCTTTTGTACCCCAAATTGTTTTCGTTTCAATATTATTTTTCCAATAATCAAAACCAAATGTCATCATTTTGTCATAAAATGCTTCTGAATATATCAATTTAGAATTTGTCAGCATTGTTTTCATTCCTGTTTTATCTAACAGTTTGTAATAAAACGTTTCTGCATCACTGGTGTTAAACCCTGAGAAGTATTTGAATTTCTCAAAAAATGCTTTAGAACTGCTTTTAGGTGGTGTAGAACAATGTTCCCATTGATTATACATAAAAACATTTCTAGGCTGTGCAGATTTATGCAAGTAATGATCCCCATAATGGGTGTAACAGAATAACTGCTCATAACTAGATGAACCTTGTAAATAATCATGATCTGTGAATCTAGCTGACATTACTAAATCAGACATCATGTCATTAATACTGTTAAAGTCCCAATCATCAGAGAATGTACTAGGCGTTACAAAGTCACTTAAGGAAACCTTTAGTTGATGAGGATACTTCAGGATTTCGACCGGACCATAGATCTCATAGTCTGTTTTCTCCCATACTACCCCACCAGGTATTGGAATTGCTGTGACATTTACTGTTGACAGTTCTCTTTTCTTCACGTGGGATGATCTGTGTGGTTTCAGGACTAGGTTGATGTTCTGACTTGCTGTGTCCATTGTAATATATTTTCCTTCAATGAATTTTCCCAAACATAGTACCATGATGAGCCAAAGCAGTAGGAAAAATACACCTAGACCGAACCAGAACTCTAGCCAAGGGGAAATTAGGTAGATTTCCTTCAGTTGATGAAAGAGTTCTGTTGCTTTTTCTTTAAAAGTCTTTTTTGTTTCTGGCATCACTTCGGGGTCGTTTAAATCTTCAGAGAAGTTGTCGAAGTTGATGAAATAACCAGAGGCAGTTCTGTCAATTGATGGGATTGTTCTTTCAATCTGTCTCTCGGTAGCACTTTCTGATGCCACATCATTGTAGACTGGTGTTGTTTCTTGACGAACTGTTTCAATCTGTGTTTCAAGAGGCACGAGTTCCATGGCATTATTGCATAGTCCTTCATTGTGCACTGCAGGCTGATCGAATGTGATTAGTCTTTCAGTTTGAACCTCTTGGATTGTTGCAAGCTTGGGTATTCTGTTGTTTCTTGGGAGTCCACTGGGCCTACTGTTGATTATAGGCCACATGCTTGTGGTTTTACCAGATCGATAGACACGACTCTGTTCTCCTTTTTACCAGCAAGGGGCGGTAGCACAACTGATCTTGTTCCGGTGACTGCTAAGACAGGTACTGCTTTTCTGTAAGAAGGCCCAAATTCCTTCTTAACCGCGATCTTTTCTCTGACTAGATCCCCAATCTTTGGAATCCAGACAGGCCTTGCTGGGGCTGTTGCGGGTGGTGCCTCGTCAGTGGTACTTGGCTGTTGCTTTAACTTTATGTTGCTTAATTATTTTCTTGTTTCATTCAGTTCCTGTAAAACAGCCAAACGGTCTTTTACATCAAAGTGCGTTGTTTCTTCTTGCACCACTGACATCTGACTATCGAGGTCCTGAACGCGCATTCTAATTCCGAACAATAGTTCGTATGGGCTGAAACCTTTTAGAGAATTTCTTGGCATGTTGTTAAGACTAGTCTGGACACTTATTAAATGTTTGACCCACCCAGCGCCTGAACCTAATACCTTCGCTGTTATAAATTGCTTTATGTCACGTTTTTTTCTTTCTACCACACTATTCCCTTCGGGGTGCGACGGACAAGAATACCGCAACCCAATTCCCATGCTAGCCATGGCCTCCTTATAGGCTCGAGAGCTGAAAGCAGGACCCTGGTCAGAATGGAACGTGGTAATTGCGTATGTGCCGATATTGACTCGCAAATCTTTTATAACCGTTCTAGCGTCAGCCGAGCGCTGGAGGCCTCATTTTTTAAGTGCTTTTCGTCTTAACTGTTAATAGGACGCAGGATGGGGTGTAGGCAGCGTTACTCTCTTTCTGACTGGTAGCCGGTAGCATGGTTCCTTACTGCGATCCCTATTACAGTTTTCACAGTTGTTTGCATATATTTGGTGTTCTACACTCATTCCCGGCCACCAGAATACTGATTGTAATTCAGTCAGTGATTCCTTGATCTCTCTGTGCCTAAGACCCAAACCCATGTGTGCGTCTGCTATTAAAAATATTCTCCTGTTCATGTTTGGAATTACTCTGTCCCCCACTCCAGGGATTCGAGCAAAAGGAACGGAGTTTGCATCGATTATGTATGCATAATTGAGTGGATAGTTTACGGGTAGTGCTGCACAGTCGCCTTTTACGGTCGTTTTTACTGCTAGCATGGTTTCCCCGTCTATGTACTTATCTGTACGCTTTTTTGTGGCTACGGAAGCCGGTTTAGCTGCTTCCGCGGTGGCTGTATTAGCCAATGAATTCCCTGCAACGTGAACGCCATCACGTTGAAGGCTCTGTGCGTGAATCACGTGAGTCTTTTGTAGTTCTTTGTGTAAAAGAGCTACCTCGTTCCAGAGCAATTTATGCTTTATTGTGGCACCTGTGTCATCTTTGTAGTCGTTTTCGATCCAACTCTGCAGTTTGTTATTGTAAGAGTTGACGCAAAAATGAGAATCGCACACTATAAGTGTCGGGAATTCACGTTCTGCATTTTCGAGCGCCATCTTTAAAGATCTGATTTCAGTTCTTTGAACCGAACAGTACTTTACTGATTCAGTTTTTGTTACTTTCGGTGTAATTTTACCGCACAGCCAACGACATTTAGTAATCGCACATGCTGTATCGTAGGATTTTCTCTCTACGTTGAAATGCTGTACAGAGCTATCTGTATAGATTATACAGGCATATAGTGGGAGAGGCAGAATTTCGATTGGCAGAGGATATTCTTCTTCATATTCTAAATCATTCAGTTCTTCAAATTGCGGGGCGAAATAGTATTTCACGTCTTCCGCTCCTCGAGAATCTATGCACTGTATCCACTTCGGATCCAGTGACACTGTAGGTAGGTTTACTGGGCTGAATAGCGCCTCGAAGGCGGATTCCGCTGTAAGGATATTAATCCGTTTGCCGTGTGCTAGTTCTCTTTCATTTGCTAATGCGATTTGCACTGCGTTCACAGTTCTTTCTGTGCGACTGAATGCTTTTTCTGCTTGTGTGTACAAGTGAGATTTAATTGAAATTGGTACCTTTTCTCCCTCATTAGAGGTTAGGTACGTGAATCCGCATCTTCCTGGGATGACTCGGATTACAAGATCGATCGTGTTGTCACGTGTATCTAATTTAGTTTTTGCTAACATGTCTGTTTGCAGTGATCTCAAAATTTCTGTGTGTTTTTGAGTCCAATTGATTTGTTTTAAATCAGGTTTTATTAGTTCGTAGAGAGGTTTAACCCTCTCTGCGTAATTTAGAATGTAAGTTCTTCCGAAATTCAGAAAACCTAGAATGGATTGTAAATTCTTCAGCGTTTTTGGAGCTTGGAGTACAGCGCACTTCTCTAAGAAGTTGTCCGCTATGCTTTTCCCTTCACTTGATAATTCGTACCCTAAAAACAGTACTGTCAGATGGGCAATTCGGGACTTTTTAAAGTTGAATTTGTAACCCTCTGCTGCGAACCCAAGTATAATGGTGTTCACTCTTTTCAAGTGAGTATCCAAGTCGTCGTCTGTGAGATAAATATCATCTACGTAAGACAATGCTTCATCATCATAGATTTGTAGTAACTCTGTTACCCTAGCTGAGAATAGTCCTGGGCTGTTCTTGAACCCCTGTGGGAGTCGACAGAATTTTTTCTGTGACCCAAATGCGGAGAAAGCGGTCAAATATCTGCTTTCTGGTGCAATGTTTTGACAAAAGAAACCATTAGAAATGTCTAATGTCGTTTTATATTTTTTCCTAACTATGTTATTCATTAGGGCTGCACTATGCGAGTTTTGTACTGCAAAAGTTTTGCAGCATGTATTAAGGTGTCTGTAGTCCAAAACTAGACGATATGAATTGTCTGGCTTGGAGACAGGAAACAAAGGATTGTTCATTTGAGAGGTGCATGTTTCAATCACCCCCTGGTACTCAAGTTGATCTAAGATCTCCCTGACTTGTTTTTTAGCTTCTTGCTTTATGGGATACTGCCGTTGGGCAGTTGGTTCACTTTTTAATTGGATTTTGTGAGGAGGTGAAACCTCATCCCATCCTACATGATTTTTATATAATGCAGGTGCCTGGGCTACTGCCCATTTCCTTGCATATGTGTATTTTTTGTGAATCGGAATGTGATTCGAGAAGGCAGGCATAATCACTTCTTCGCCACGAGGGCACTCCCTGACAAACTCTGGGGGCCAATCTTTTTCAGCTAACAGAATATCATAGCCTTTTGAGAGCTTATCCCAAAATAGACCCTTAATTTTCCTAGTCTTATCACCCTCTATACGCAATGTTATTTCGTATATTTTATGGGGCTCGGTAAGCCTGGCGTCGGCAGTTTCAACTTGAATGTATTCATTCGTGTCCACTGTCTCCAGATGACTCATCAAGATCTTGCGCGCTATACTGATTTCTGCTGCACTGTCCAACATTGTCAATGCCCACTCCCCGTTTTTCAACTGTGTCCTCAGTATTCTCGGCATGGTTGATTACTCTAATACTGGCTACCTTCTTTTTCTGAAATTGAGATTTCTTTTTTTGAGCAGGTTCCTTGTCTTTGGACTTGGTGTGCTCTCCTGGGTCTGACCGTCCTCTTCTTTCCGAATTCTGTGGAAAAGATCGAGAGGGACGTGTAACAATACTTTGATATCTATCAGGTTTTTTCAGATTATCCCTATTTCTAAGGTTATATCTTTTCTCAGAGGGCTCCCGTTGGGGAGACTGGCGTTCTCGAGTCGGAGTTCTTTCCCTCCGTCGAGGAGACCTTCCTCTGGACTGGAAAACTTTTTCCTTGGGAGTGGATTGTTTATTTCCATCCCAGCTCTTTTTAGGAGTATTTGAATTATTTTTAATAAATAATTTTTCAGGATTTTCGAGCAGTTGGGGTTTTACCGGTTTCCCACCCAAGCTGTCTCTACCTAATTCTTCATAGCATTTTTCTATGATTTTTGCAAGCTCAACAGGATCTTTTATATCTGTTTCCTTCAACTTCTGGCGGATCGCCACAGATGCTGCTTCTCCTTTAATGTTGGCTAATAATATAGCCGTGACCTGCTTGAAGTCTTTCAGTAATTTCATACCTAGATTTAAAGCGGGCTCTGGACCGAATTCATTTTGAATCTGTTTTAGCACTTCTGGTATTACCGCCATAGACGGAACACCGTGTGTTTTTGTGTAAATGGAAGCAAAGACTGTACCCCAAGTGTCACAGTCCTCCATGTGTGGTGCGATTCCCATAGGAAGGCAGATGGTCAAGATTCTGTGTTTCTCAATAGGGGTAGTATCAGGAAATACTGCCTCTATTTGAGTGATTTTCTGGGCTAACCAGAAAGGAATTTGTTCCCGTTTTACGGGTGTTTTACCAAGACATGACTGTATGTTCTGTTGTGTAATTTTATGAGGGGTGTATTAACAGCTGGCTGGACTGTTGCAGTCCGCATTACATATTGGACTAATTGCCTATGTATTTTTATTAATGTGTTTAGCTGTACTAACAGCTCTTCCTTAGACATTTTTGCAATGTCAGGATGTGGTGTGTAGCTGGCTAGAACCGGCCACGTTGCTCCTGGTCTACCTAGTGGACCGAGCCTAGTTATGTGATCATTGTGTTTTAGGGCGCCATTAAACCAGAGCAGGTGCTCTTGAAATTTAAGTGGGATTTCAATCTCCTCGAAAGGAGCGTACTCTCCCGGAGGTTCCTCTATTTTGTAATAGTGAAACTCTTTTGTTATAGCGTTTACCGCTGGAAAGTTTATCCATGAATAGAATACCTCTGTCTGCCGATACTCGTGAGCCTCTATCACGAAAATTACTGTACCACCCTGAGGTGTCAGTCCGTTTACTATAAGTTTTGAAGTTATAGATTTTCTTAATTGGACCGGGATGATTATTGCATCCGGGTCTGTGTATTCGGGACCTTGCTGAGTCGCATCTACTGCGGCCCCAGTGGTTCCGTTTTCTCCTGGCATTGTAAAAATGCGAGGTTTGCAGAGTAGGTCTCCAAGGAGACAAAGATTAGATGCACAATATTTTGGAACACTGTATCCTTCAACGTTGAATAAACCAGAGCTTTACATAGGAATCTCTTCCTACTAAGGTCGGGCGGATTTTAACCTTTCACCCACTCCAGACGTCTATTGGAGTATTTACGGGAGAAAGGGGTGTGAAATATGCACGACTGAGTTACTCTACAAGTCTTGCGTTAGTTTATCGCCTTACCAAATGTTTGGGCGCCATGTAGTGTAGTTCCTAGTTTCCCACTAGGCCCTGCGCATTGGAATAACATAAACAGTAGTATCGACGTGGAACTGCGGATATTCCAGGCCTCCACTGACTATGCTAAACTTAATTGGGTTGTGTTACCAACTAGCTCAGAGGTCACTGGAAACTTTCTTCTCTGCATAGGAAGTGATCAGCTTCCTTGGCACAGACAAGAAGGGATTCAGTTTTCCAACAACCGTGCAACATGACAACTTTGCTCCTCAGATCAAGAGTCAATCTCTAGGGTTGTGTGAAACAATAGACATAGATTTCACTCAGTCAGTCTAGTGCAGTTTATTTTCACGAGATGTAGAGAATAGAGAGACGGGCGTTTGTCAATAAAGGGTTAACATTTATTGAACAGTCTTTCTTCTCGTACAAGAGAAATGTATTGCCACAATTGCAATAATTGTTATTATAAAAAGTACGTACAGTAAGATAAGTATTGCGAAATAGAACTGTAAAAGCATTGATATGGTTTCTTAGCCATACAATGGTTTAAAAGTAATGAAACATATATACAGTCATATATACATTAGGCTAACATACTCAACTGGTGCTTCTAACTAAGCCTACCCCAGTGTGCCTGACCTAAGCCTAACACGTGAAAGGGGGAGTAAGTAAGTAGCTTTAAGTTAAGTTGGTTTTGCCAAGGTTTGTTTCAAGAATTCTCGTCTGAGGGTTTAGTCAACACCATACCTCTGAATAGAATGATGGAGGATTGGTATCTCCTTCAGGGGTCTCTCTCGATATCCCAGTCACCCGCGAGGGTAAACCGGAAGCGCCGGGACTGGATTTCTCTGCACGAGAAAGGCAGCGGCTTCTCTTCAGCGCGTCGAGGAAGGAGGGGGGACAGCGTCCGCGGGCAGCTGGAATCTGCTGGATGTCTTCGCAGAGGACGGCTGTTCAGCTCCTTAAGCGTACTGCACCATAGTTCGCGCTGTAGCGGCGATAATGGTAATCAGCAGCTTCACCACCACAGGATAGCAGGCTGCAGCGACAGAGTGCTAGATTTACCAACACAGGGTCAGGCAGGCAGCTGGCATCAGCAACAGGCAACGAACATTGCTTAAGGCAACGTTGGTAATATTTATACCTGACAGGTGCCGGGTTTGACGCAAGTTTGCTGGACATAAGACGTCAATTAAAGATGTCACTAGGAAGTGATAGTTATCAGTTGCTCATTAGAGTTCCATTACTAATCAAAACATAGCAAGCGGGGATTTCCAGGTTTGCTAAGTTTTTATCTTGTTGAAGAACTCGGAGTGTTATCTAGGAATATCAGATAGGGACTGCTGCACTGTCATTGCACTAATTGGTCGCAAAGGAAGTAGCAGAGAGAACTATGCTGGAATGTGGCTCTGTTCGTGTGAGGCCAGAGATGACTTTTCAGAAAATCGCACTTGAACGGTTATGCCAATATAGGGAATAAATGGATTTATAGCCGAATAGGGGCATAAGGCCACAGTATCGATCAGGAACCTAGATAAACACGCAACAGTTCCTCTGTACGGGGATAAACAGGCTAGTCCAAAAACTCCAGTTGTAACTCCATCTGTAGTGCAGCCAAGAAAAGAGCCCTTAATAGTTGATGATCAGGCAAGTGAATGTGAATCTGTAATTTCCTTGATGGATTTACCCATAAGGGAACCAGACGGCAATTCACAGAGAAAGAACATTCATATTGGTGCAAGAGAAGTCCAGATTGAGTCCTCGTCTGGTACTAGAAGTGCCACAGTAGTGACTCCTGAAGAAATAGATCGATGGACCAGAGAACTAGAGAAAATAAATCCTCAGCCAAAACCATTAGATATTTACAAATTAAGAATAGAATTGGAAGAACTGATGGCTGGGAACGTGGGACTGGACAGGCTGAACACCCTTTGTGAGGAAGAATTACTATTAATTTGCAAGAGTATTACCCGAAACACCAGAGTGTTCCATGAGAAATTATTGGACACCGCAGCTAGTATGGGAATAGACGTTAGCAGATCCAAAGTATTGCAAAAGCCCTACAGAGCAGAATTTTCTGACAAAGATTTAGAAAACATGAACGTGTCAGGGAAAAAAGTGCAGATAGAGAATTGCTGAACCTGTTACAGAAATGGGGAGACTTAGAAAAATGGAAAGCCAGGTGGGCAAAGAAAAAGGAAGACAGTACATCAAGACAAATGACTTCTGAATATGTCCTGAAAGAAGCTGACAAGGCATAAAAATTATATCCTATGAGAGAAGTGCCAGGTGGAGGATAGGTACATGTTCCATGGTCGTGACAAGATATTGTGTCATTTACAAATGATTTCCCAAAATTACGAGAGAAACCTGTAGAGTGGTACAGACAAGTTGAGAGATTTGTTAAGGTTCAAAAATGCCTTCTGAAAGATCTAGATGGGTTCTTTGACATTGTAGTTCCTGTAGATTTATGGACATAATGTAAAATTTCTGTTGATTGACCAAGTGAAGAATACGCCAGAGACCCAAAGACAGGAGCCCCCTCAGGGGAGGTGATGAGTAAATATAACCAGGTAATGCTGTACCTGAAAGGAAAGGTGCCTGCAAAAGAAACTGATTGGACACGAATAGATAGAACTACCCAGAATTGAGATGAAACTGTGCATTCATACTATGAAAGACTGTTACAGGTGTCTAAGACATACAGCGGCCTGGACAATATTGAGTTGAAGGACATGACCCACTTCATTTATCGATTTGTGTTAGGATTAAGACCTGAAATTTCACAGTGGATTAAAGATAATAAAATCTGTTGGCAAGCCAAACCTATAGATGAAGTCCTTAAATATGCAAAATACAGCGAGGATGAGCTAGAAAATAAGAAAAAGGAATTGAAGGAAAAGGTCATGTGGGCACAAGTAAAATTAGCAGAGCACCAAGAACAGCAGTTAAGCAAAACGACAAATACTCAGAATCAGAACCCTGGGGGTGGAGGAAAACCAAGAGTAAAAATGAGTCGAGAAGAAGCCAGGAAGAAGTTCCCATGCCACGGGTGCGGAAAAATGGGGCACTGGAGGGACGAGTGTAAGGCTGTGCAGAATGATAATGTGCAAATTAATGATTTAAATCCACAGGCACAGAATGAGGGACCACGGAAGACACAGCAACAGGTAAAGCAGAATCAGTTGCCTCGTGCACCTAGGCAAAACTATAGGAGTAAAGCACAACAGGGTGAGGAAGCAGAGGTTTGGGAAGGAAGGGAGGATAGAAATGCAGCAACTTCGCAATTTCAGTTGAATGATACATTCCTCTGTGACGAGCCTTTCTGACGGTGCCTGAGGGGGGAGAACGAGGAGTGCGTGCTTGGCGCCTCCTTGCCGGTAGACCAGTCAGGGCCATACATTGAAGGAAAGGTTGAAGGAAATGACGTCACCTTTCTGTTGGACACTGGTGCTACCCATTTTACTTTGAGAACAGCAGACGTTCCAAACCTACCCCTCTCGGGAGAAGCGATCCAAGTAGTGGGCGTTTCTAATAAATTAATTAGTACCCCAGTTACAGAACCCATGGAAATTAAAATAGGGAATTTCAAAGAAATGAATAGATTTGTTGTTTGCGATTCAAGTCCTGTGAACTTACTAGGAAGATATTTGCTTTGCAAAATGAACTGCACCATCTTTTGCACACCACAAGGCGTTGAGATTCAGACCCCAGATGAAGACGGAATTTAAAAATTAATATTAATAAGACCTGTCTCAGATATTAAAAGACTGACAATACAAGACTTACCTGAAGAGCTACAACAGACAGTGAAACCAGAAGTGTGGGATTTCAAAGGGAAAGATGACAGACTAATGGCAAATGTTGACCCAATTAAAATTTCAATAAAAGAAGATGCAATTTACCCGAATACTAAACAGTATAAAATGAGTGCAGAAGTGAAAGCAGGGGTTGCCATTGAAATAAAAAGGTTGTTGGAAGCAGACATCATACAGGAGGTAATGAGCAGTCCTTGTAATTCACCCATAATTGGAATAAAGAAACAGAGTGGTAAGTACAGGGTAGTACAGGATCTGCGCAAGGTAAATAAAATTGTCGTTCCTTGCTGTCCTATTGTGCCAAACCCTGCAGTGATCTTGTACCAAGTACCATGGAATGCTGGTTGGTTTACTGTCATTGTACATGCATTCTTTTCAATTCCATTGCACCCAGACAGAAAATTTATTTTCTCATTTGAATTTGACAGTCATGTTTATGTCTGGAATCGTGTCCCTCAGGGGTACACAGAGAGTCCTCCGAATTTCGAACAAATTCAGAAAAAATGCCTTGAATCCTTGGTATTGCCTAGGGAATCAGTCCTGGTGCAATACATAGACGACCTCTTGGTGGCATCTAAAAGCAGGAAAGACTGTGTCGTTGACACCATTGCATTACTGAACCATCTAGGTAATGGGGGACATAAAGTGTCACCAGACAAACTACAGTTCTGTACCTCTTCTGTGAAATATCTGGGGCATCAGATAGAGAAGGGTATCAGGAAAGTTACCACAGAAAGAATTAGGATAATTAGGATAATTCGAAACATGCATCTGCCAAATACCCAGAAAGAAACCAGAATGTTTCTTGGAGTTGTAGGATACTGTAAGCAGTGGATTGTGGGATTTGCAGCCCTAACAAGACCATTGATAAAAATGACAAAGAAAGGAGCAAAAGACCCAGTGGAGTGGGATGATGAAAGCATGACAGCTTTTGTGAAATTACGAGAATGTCTGTGTACATTTCCGCTCGCGGACAGTGAGAGGATGGCTCCGGAGTTCCACGCCTCTGGATAGCCGTCACGACCCTTGGCCCCGCCCACCTCTGCAGCGCAGCAGTGGATCACGCAGCGAACTGCCGCGGTAATGACGTTTTTGTGTTTTCGGCGTTTCTGAAAGTGCGGAACAGCGAGAAGAACCAAGGCTCATTATCCTTCCGAGCTGGAGCTCCCTGGAATCCACAAGGAATTATTGGCAAGGAGAAGCGCCCCCCTCGCTCCCCTCACTTCACCCACCCACCGCCCCTGGTTGCTCCATGTGGAGACTGCCAGGAGACTTGCCAGATTTGCGATTGCATCCGTGCAGGATAAAAGATTTACTCCTACACTGCCGCTTAAAGGGAGGAAGGAAGGCTTTCCCCCACTGAAAGGAAGGGAAAGCAGTGAGGCAGCTGTTCTTCTTCTCCGTTCATCGTGACCTGCATCACGTTCTCCACACCTTCTGCAAGTTAAAGGTGAGGCGAGGGGTAGCTTAAAAAAAAAAAGAGAGACATCAGGGCTGCACATTAAGACTGAACTAAAAAACTGTTGGCTGTTCGCTGCTTGCTGTTTACCATCGCTATGCACAGTATCTGCCTTGATATAAAAAAAAAAAATTTAATTTGAAACCCCGCGGGGTGGCATGGGGAGTCTTCCCCTGGTGAGAAAATTATGAACATAGTGAAGGAGAAAATAGACTTTCCCTTGTTTGAAAAAAAAAAACGGGCGCACTCCCCAAACTTCAGCTGTCCCGCTTGAAAAAAATCTCGAAACGGGAATTTAAATTTTAGCCTCATCTTCAGCAACAGTGGTAGGGAATGACTCTCTTACACAACTGCCCGAGATAGTCCCACTAATGACATGTGTAGCTCCCTCACCGCCAAGATCAAGCGGCCCTGTGATGGCAGAAAAGCTTCAATCAAGCAGTATTGCAAATGAAACGGAAGCATGTCCGATCCTGATTAGTGAAGATCCTAATCTAGAGACTCTTTCCGAGCAGAATTCACCATCCGCTGCTGCCCTTCAATCTCCCTCTTGCTCATATGTCGGAGTCCATCAAGTAGAGAACCCAAAAGGTTTAACATCTGCAATCTCAACCACGGCGTCCCAGTCATTTCAAAAGGGGGAAATTGGCAGCCCCGAGAAGGAAGTGAGTTATCAAATGGACATCCGTGAGATGTTAAACCTAATTCTGGATGAAATCTGGGAGATAAAGTCAAATCAGCAAGTGGAGATAGCCGTTCTACATTCCAGATTGGAAAAATTTGAAGAATCAATGCAAGGACTCCTGACAAGATTGAACGAGGCGGAGGAAAGAATCTCAGCTCTTGAGGACCACATCAATCAAGCAAGAATAGAGGCCGAAAAGACTGCAACTAAAAAGAGCCTCATGGAAAGCAAACTTGAAACCAAGCTCGAGGAGCTTGAGAACCATTCTCGAAGATCCAATCTCAGGATAGTGGGGGTACCTGAAGGACTGGAAGGTTAAAATATGCTCCAGTGGGTCAACTTTTTTATCCATCAAAAAGTACTGCCAGAGTTTGAAGGTGATCTGTCCATCATGAGAGCAGATCGGGTCCCGGTCAGAGGTTCACCAATTCAACGTTTCCTAGAACTATCCTTATGAACTTCGCTGATTTTAGGATAAAGGAAGAGATTTTATCAAAAGCATTTCAACAAAGACAATTCTCCGTTACTGAGACAATTGAATGTAGAATTTTTTCGGACATGACTGCTGCAGCTGCACGCGGTAGGAAAGAATTTGTTAAAATCCTCCATTTGTTTAACCTCTTCCATGCTCATGACAAGGTCAACTCGTCATGGGCTTTACCTGCCCTGTGCTTATGACGAGTTGACCTTGTCATGATCCTATAGTATTCAATAAATGTCAGCGCAGGAGGGGGAAAAGCCTTAGCACCCAAGGTGTTAAAGTGAACTGCGCCCAAGCCTCAATCGCCCAGCAGTCAAAGTTAAAAGTTCTCGTAAAGGGAAAGTTTTATATGTTTTCCAATCTTGAAGAAGCTCAATCTCTACTAAAAGAGATAACTCCAGAAACAAATGTTTGAGTAATTAAAACCAGCCCACAGAGCCCACTGAGCAGTAATGGTAGAGCTTGAAGGAAAAATGTCTATTTGTCCCAAAAAAAAAATAATAACCTGTTTTTCTCGGTAGATAGAAATAGAATAGAATAGGATAAAAACTTTTTGGCTGTCGAGGGGGGGCACTGGGCTTAAAGGGTCAATAAGGGTGTAACAAGAAAATACCCAGTCCATACGAAGGGGGGGGGATGTGGTCAGCGTGGGGGGTATGGAAGGGGCCACTTCCCAGGGGAGGGAGGGGGTCCACTCGGGGAGGGAAAGAGAGGGTTGGGTTGAAAGCAGTAAAAAAGAGCAGAAATTGTAGGCAGGGTGTGTACCAAAAGTTGAATGAAGGATTTAATGATGCGAAAACTCTTCTATGGAAATGAACAAATGTAATATCCTATCAGTTAATGCCAATGGTGTTTAAAATAAACAAAAATATGGTGCTCTCATAAAATGGGCAGTCTCTCTGAGTCCTCATGTGAAATTTCTCCAAGAAACCCATTTAAAAACCAACACCCACAATTTATTTATCTCGAAATATTTCTCCCATGTGTTTTTCGCTTCAGCTGGCGTGGCACAGAGGGGCATTGCAATTTATTTTTCAAGGAAACTATCTGGAGAAATTTAAAAAATAAGAAGGGATCCCAAAGGGAGATGGTTAGGGGTAGCAACCAAAATCCAAGGGAAAGTAATGAATTTTGTAAACTATTATGGGCAAATATCCGATGAGGTGTCTAGTATTTTAGAAATCAACGACCTTCTTAGGGGAGTCCCTAGACAAATCATTATGGGAGGAGATTTCAATTACATACAAGATTTAAAAAAAGACACCTCTAATAAAAATAAGAAACAACTAAAGCCTAATACTAAAAAAGTTGTAGACGCCCTTATCTTAGAATATCAGCTTATAGATCCATGGCGTACAATAAACCCAGAAGGGGCATCCTTCACTTGCTATTCACACCGCTTCCAGACGGCGTCAAGAATCGACTACTTTTTGATATCAAGATCGATTCAGATTTTTACCTCATCTATTGGTTGTAATCTCTTGTCCGACCATGGGAAAATAGAGCTGGAAGTTAATTTAGTTGGCGGGGGCAGGGACCAGTCCAGGTGGCAGTTGGATCGGACCCTGCTCCAGAACCCCGACTGGGTGGCTGGTTTCGGAGAATGGATCTCAGAATACTTCACTATAAACAATAATTCAGCAGAACCATTCTCGGTCTGGGAGGGATTCAAGGCGGCAGCACGTGGACAGATATTATCTTTTACTTCCGCCCAGGTCAAAAAGAGGAGACAAAAGATATCTACGCTCCACAAGGCCATAGATAAAGAATATGCTTTACAGCTCCTCCGTTGCCCGAATCACTTGTAGCAAGCAAAGGCAGAACTAAGGGATTTCTTTGTTTTAGAAGAGATCAACAGTTCTAGAACCTTACAACAAAGGATATATGAGGATAGCCAATTGGCAGGAAAGCTCTTGGCGAACTCAGTGAGGAAAAAACAAGAATCTGCTGCGATAGTTAAACTCAGAAATCCATTAAATAACCAAGAGATAGTAGACAATAGTTCGATTCAAAGGGCTTTTCTGGAGAATTTTAATCACATTTACTCCACTGAATATCAAGTAGAGGAGGGTCAGATTCAGGATTACTTTATGAACCTAGATATCCCAAAGATCACGCCCAATCGGGCTTTACAACTAGGGTTAGAAATGAATACAGGGGAAATAGTTGATGCTATAAAGGCAACACCAGGGGCGAAAGCCTGTGGGCAAGACGGGTTCCCAATTGAATTCTATAAAATCTTCATAAAAGAACTAGTTACTCCCCTCATGAATCTATTTAATTACATCAAACTAGGAGGAATGGTACCCGCGTCCTTTAAAGAAGCAATAATAATATCTTTTGTAAAAAAAGACAAAAGTCCAGAAGATATCAATTCTTATAGGCCAATAAGCGTTCTGAATTCTGATATAAAATCCTTATGAAAATCTGGGCCCATCGTTTTATGTATGCGGCAAAAGAAGTCTTACATAACGATCAATCAGGATTCATAGCAGGTCGTGTTATGGCTTCTAACACTGAATTCTTAATTCAGGCATTAGACTATTTTAATGTTAATTCGCCCCCCCGCCTGTATCCTCATGGTCGACACGGAAAAAGCGTTCGACCTAGTTAACTGGGCAACCCTGTTCCATTCTCTTTCCAAATTCGGGTTCCCAGAACAAGTGATTAAGATGCTCCAGAACAGCTATCAAGGCGCCTCTGCACAGATTATAATAAACTCAGAAAAAGCTGGCTCAATCCAAGTCAACCGTGGGACCAGGCAGGGCTGCCCTTTATTCCTCCTCCTTTTTACTTTTTTTATTGAGCCCTTGGTTATTAAAATTAGAAACAATCCTGACATCCTCCCCCTATCATCGGGATGGCGAAGCTTAAGCTATTCGCCAATGATATTGTCCTTTACGCAAAGCCTTACAAGGAGAATATTGAAAGCATATTAAAAGAATTTAAAGCATATGAACAAATAGGAGGTTACAAAATCAATACAAAAAAAACTGAGGTTCTCCCCTTAAACACCAGTCTTAGCCATCTTCCATCTTGCCTGCGTGTCCAGGCCGTAAGTCGAGACCCTATTAGATAGTTAGGCATATACGTGACCTGTGATTACCATCAGCTTTATCTCCTTAACTATGTGAGAATGAAGAATAAAATTAAGAATCTTCTCTCTCAATGGCTTTTAATGCCTCTCTCCTTGATTGGTAGGATATCTCTGATCAAGATGTCGATTCTACCCTTATTAATATTTTTGTTTAGCAATATCCCTATAAAGTTGAATTCTATTTTTTTTAAAGATATCGAATGTATGATCAGAAGTTTAGTTTGGGGGGGAAAAACTCCTAGAGTAAAGCTATCCATGATTCAACTCCCAGTTGACCAGGGGGGACTTGCTCTTCCACACATAAAAACATATTATGAGGCAGCCTTTATGGACTTGGTGGCAGGTCTGATAGGTCTAAAAAACAAACGAGATAGCTTCTTCTTAGTAAAAATGTTACAATAGTCCGATTCTCAAACCCAGGTATTTTTAAAGACCACAAAACTCCCTAAAAGTACGAGATATAAGACCATAAAAGAACATCTCTCAAGGTTACAGTCCTTTTTCAAGAAAAATCTGAGCTCCTCAGCTTTGCAGTTTTTAAGCTTACGTGAGTGTTTCTGTTTGGGCCTTCAAATTAGTAGTAGCCGAATACTAAATTGGGAGAATTTGGGATTTCAGGAGTTAACACACTTCTTTGTCCAGAATAGAATTATTTTATGGCAAGAAGTACAGGCTAGAATAACCACTCCCATGCAAACAACTTTCTTTGAATATCTACAAATCGTTCACTTTTTGAGAAAAACTATTGGTGGACATCTCCCCACAATGGGTGAGCCGGTTACATTCCTTTATGAGGCCAAAATTACCGGCATAGGAAATTGGTACAAAAGGCTCCATTGTGGTGGTCATTTAGCACGGTGGATAGCCATCTTGAGAAAATACTTAGCCAAACCCAATGCAATTTAACACACAAGGAATGGGAAACTATAAGTTTGTTAGGCTATAAATCGCTACGTGCGGCTAACTTTAAAAGGATGGCCTTCTTGTCCCGCTGGCTAGCGTATTGGACTCCGGAAGCACTCGAGAAAAGGTTCCCAGAGGTTGAGAATAAATGCTTTAGATGCCTAGCCGCCGATCAGGAGGGTTGGCTCCATACCTTTTTTTCTTGTCCTCAATTGAAATCTTTCTGGGAGGCCATAGTCATAGACATTGAGGAGGCAATAGGGAAAACACTAACACCCTCAGCTGAACTGCCCCTCTTTGGTATATCCAAAGATAGAGGTTCCCTCAATGAGAACTAGGAAAATATTTTGTTCATCTCTTGTACAGTTGCTCGTTCCCTAATACTCCAAAATTGGAGATCTAAGGAACCTCCATCCCATCTAAAATTGTTTAACACAATGAGGAGGTCCCGGAATTTCGAAAAAGCATAAGCCTGTAGAGTGGGAGCAGTCCGAAGTTTTGAAAGAAAATGGAAGTATTTTGAGAATCTGGAGGCAATAAAAGGGGGGTTAAGTTAAAAAATTAGATTGAATACTAAATCAAAAATGATTTTAAAAGCAGTCGTGAAATGTTGCAAGACTAAATTAATAAGCAAACTTCCTTGCTCAAGCACTTTATTCCAGGTTGGATTGCACTATTTTGCACTTGCACTTTACACTCAAGTTTGCGGATGTTGCACATTGACTGTATTAAGGTTGGATTGTACTGTACTGCACTTGCACTTTATGATCAAAGTTTGCGGGTTGTTGCACATTGTTTGTTCTTGAAAATTAATTAATATGTTTTGAAATAAGGAGTACAACAATGCCTGCTTTCGAGTTTTATGTATTTTAAATTTCTCCCCTTTTTTTAACCTGCTCCTTAATCATGTTTTACTCTAGAGTGACTCTATTTGAAGAAGAAGCTTTTTTCTAATCTTGTTTCAATTCCCATTGCTCAAATTCCTCATTCATGAATTGTATTTTAACCTCTTTCTGCTCAATAAAAAATAAAAAAATAAAAAAGAGAATGTCTGTGTACAGCTCCTGCATTAGGAATGCCTGATTACTCAAAGGAGTTTGCACTGTTTTGTGACACACGAGACAATTGTGCACTTTCAGTCCTGACCCAAAGTCATGGTTTAACCAGACGACCTGTAGCGTATTTTTCCTCTACTTTGGATCCAGTGGCTGCTGGATTACCTGGATGTCTGAAAGCAGTAGCTGCAACTTGCATGAGTCTTGAACAAAGTGAGTCTATCATTATGGGACATCCTGTAACTGTGTATGTTCCACATGCAGTTGTAATTTTGTTGACCAGAACCAAAACTCAGTGCCTCACACCTAGTCGGCTGACTAAGTATGAGAGAATTCTTGTTGGTGCAGGAAACCATTGCCCGATGTAACATTTTGAATCCAGCCACTCTCCTACCAAACCCACTCACCAGGAGTGATGGGAGAAGTTGAGCATGACTGCCTAGACCTGACTGAGTTCAGCACAAAACCCCGCCCTGACATAAGAACAGATGAAGATTATGAGCTGTTGGTAGATGGCTCATGCATGAGACATGAGAGCGGAGGCTTAAGTGGTGCCTATGCGGTGTGCACTTTAGGAGGTCCAGTAGTAACATCCTATTTGTATGGAGTAAAGTCTGCACAAGTAGCCGAATTAGTTGCATTGGCAAAAACCTGTAAATTTGGAAAAAACATGAAAATAACTATATACACTGATAGCCAGTATGGTTATGGGGTTGTGCATGACTTTGTCCAATTGTGGCAGTTCCTGACTTCTTCAGGTACTCCTATCAGAAATGGAAATGTTGTGCAAGAATTACTGGAAGCATTCCAGTTGCCAAAAGCATTGGCAGTGGTCAAGTGTGCTACTCACAAATCTGGGGATGACAAAGTGACAGCAGGTAATCGATATGCTGACCAACTGGCCCAACATTGTGCTAAATACAAAATATCAATCAATACAAATTTGGGGGTAGGCGGAAACAGCTGCCAACTTATGGTATTTGAAGACATAAAAACATGGGAAGAACTGAGAGATTTGCAGGATGCAGCAGAACCAAAAGAAAAGGAAAGGTGGAGAAAATGTGGTTGTCGGAGGAATGAGGATGGTGTCATTGTTTACCTTGATGATATGCCTGTGTTGCCACACTGCATGCTTGCTCCTATGGCTAGATTGATACATGGAGATGCCTATTTAGGAAGAGATGCAATGATTCGTGTTTTTAGACAGACATGGTTCAATTCGAAATTCAGAAACATAGCAGAGGCACTCTGCCAGAGGTGCTTAATATGTCAGCAATTTAATCCCGGAAAGAAAACAGTAGTTTTACCAGGTACAATCGGAAAAGCAGAAGGTCCTTTCATAAGATTACAAATTGACTTTATTCAGTTACCCACCTGTCGAGGAATGAAGTATGTCCTCGTCATTGTCTGCCTATTTTCAAAATGGGTAGAAGCTTATCCTGCACGCAGAAATGATAGCATCACTGTAGCCAAATTGTTACTGAGGGAACTGATACCTAGGTACGGTTTTCCAGCCACAATTAAATCAGACAGTGGTGGGCATTTTCAAAGCGAAATAATAGCACAAATCTGTGAAGCATTCAAAATCACGCAAAAACTACACTGTGCATATCGCCCATAGGCTTCTGGAGTGGTAGAACAACTGAATGGCACAATTAAATCAAGATTGGGAAAAATGTGTGAATCGACTAAAATTGAGTGGCCATATGCTTTGCCCCTTGTCTTGATGGGACTTCGAAGTATTCCAGACCGCAAGACAGGCTTGAGTCCCCATGAGATATTGATTGGAAGAGCAATGCGGCAAGCATGGGTGCCAGGACACAAACTGATAAATATATCTGATGATTTGGTGCTAGAGTACTGCAAGCAACTGGGTGACCAAGTGCGTTCTATCTCTCACCAGATTGGAGAAGACGCCGTCGCCAGACCAGCAACTCCAGCCCATGACTTGAACCCTGGTGATTGGGTTGTAATTAAGAAACATACTCGGAAGAGTTGCCTTGCACCGAAGTGGGGAAAAAGAAGACAGGTGATTCTTGTTACCACAACAGCGGTGAAGTGTACTGGTGTGCCACGGTGGATCCATGCCAGCCATACGAAAAAAGTGTCAGAAGAAGAAGAGGAAACTGAGGCTGAAGGTTGTGCAGCTGAGGGGTCTACTGAAGTTGGTCCTGAAGTAGCTGAAGAAGAACAACCGAGCTCCAGTCAAGATGATTGGGTCCCAGTAATCGATCTGACACTAGATTCAATAAGAACCAGAAGACAAACCTACTTAGATAGAGAGTGGGAGAGTGAGGACGAGACAGTAATAGAAGGAAATAATCAGGTCATCGAAATCCATGTCAAATCTGATGATGAGGAAGGCCAGGTAGGGACAGAGCAGGTTATCGACACACCTCCAAAAACTCCAGAGCCTGAAAAGGGACAGATAGAAATTAGAGCAGAAGTTTAAGCGAAAGAAAATCAATAGTTCGAAGTGCTTGAACAGGATCAGATAAAAATAGATAAATGTGTTCAGGAAGAAGAAATTGAAACAAAACAAAGCCAAATCCAGTATATACCTGAAAAAGGCCAGCTTAGTGACCAGGCAGAAGAAATTGACATAAGACCTGGAACTAGTCAGACAGAGAGGGAAGAAGACACTGAAGCAGATGTGCCAAAACTGACTGAAAATAAAAGAGCACTTGAAGAAAGCCAATATACAGTGCCAGTTGAAAGATTCAAGAAAAGAGATAAAGTACCGAGATTTGTAAAAAGACTGAGACTAAAAACTATCCACGACGAACTTGAGCAAGAAAATCAAGACTCCAGTAAAGCTGACCAGTCTGGAACAAAGCCTAAGAGAAGAAGTACCTGAATAAAGAGACTAAACAACAAGTATCAGAGTCCTGAATGGACTTATCTGGTGTTGGAAGATTTTGAAAACCTTGAAATAAGTGACGAAAGTGATGAAGAATTGATTGCTGATCAGACTGACGAAGAAGTGCAACCAACCTGAAAGATTGACCTGTGTAAGCAACCTGTGTAAAGTTACAAAGAGGGGTTGAAACTTCTTTTAAGCCAAAATGTCTGATTTCACTGTGAATGGAAGGCCAAGACGAAATCGTTGTAAAACATGCTGCAAAGTATGTTTGTGTAGTATAGCATTAGTACTGATATTATGGATAGGACTAACCATAACTATTCCTTACATGATGAGCAAAGATACTAATTTGTATCCTACTAAACCAGTGACAGATGACACAGAAGAGCAACAAAGAAAAGACGCACCACAAAGAGTAGATACACTAGAGAAAGCAGTGAGCCTCAAACAAACTAGAATGATTTTAGATACACCAGATGAGTAAGGACTACATTATCATAGAATCAAGAACAAAACTCATTTAAATGTATTTGCAAACTTGTTAGTACACTACGTAGAAGCAATGGAGATAGAAGACTGTAACGTCTGTATGAAGCTACCTACTTCAGTAGCTGAGTGTGACCTACCATCACTTGCCACTAACTTTTGGAATTTCCTGTAGTATTTTAGCTAGTTTATTCTATAAAAGAGGACAGTTACAGTATTATTACTCAAACGTAGATGTGATATTTTCTGAACTTCCTGTGCGAAGAAATCTGAATCCTGTACATACTACTAGAGACGTAGCAAAATACATGGGAGAATATTTTCTGACTATAGGTAAAATAAATCTAGATGATGCACACAGAAATAACCTGACCTGTACATTACAAGAACAAGAGAAAATGTTTCTAAATATGGTAGAGAAAAGAAGAGAGAGTTCCCAAAAGAAAGCAAAGGACAAGAATCAGAAAATTCCCCAATGGGCTGAAAACATAGATAGCACCTCAAATGGTGGAGGGGTAATGCTGCATTGTTTTTTTTTCTTTTTTGTGTCTTCATATATGCCACCAGATATTGTATGCTCTAGATGGGACCCTCTAATGCCTTTCACACTGACATTCTTGGTATCGCCCCGGAGTCAATGTGCAGCAACCAGAGATCTCCCAGAGGTAGGCTGTTTCCTTATCCAACTCCTCTGTCCTTTGATAGAATACCTCAGACTAGGGGAGGACAGGACCGACACAAACCTCTGGCATAATCATCGGACCGTTACTTCTTTAACCAGGCCACCAGTTCCGACCATACATTCTCTGAGCTTTCTGCTCGACCCACCATGTCCATCTTACAAACTTCCATGATGTTTTTTAAACAATCTGCGAATCTGGGAGGGTCCGCTGACTTCCATTCTTTACAAATCTCCCTCCTAGCTATAACTACCACATAAAATATCAATTGTGAAGAAAAATTGTTAATATTATATTATACCCACATGGTAGACCAAAAAACACTAGCCTAGGAGAGCAGAGAATAGTAGTTGATAAAACCTTTCCCAGAAAGTCAACAATCGCCTTCCAATACTCCTGGATCTCAGGGCACTCTAGAAATATATGCATGTCATTTGCTGCTAGGAATTTACAGCGGGGGCAACAGTAGTTCTCCTGTGTAACCAATACACCCGATAGGCCCTAAACAGATGATTTCTCCTGGAATTAGCTGGTTCTATTAATCTCTGAGACAAGGAGAAAGAGTCTGTCCAGATCTTACTAATTTCTTCGGGACAATCGGCTATCACGTTAGCCCAGAGGCTTACCAACTCACAATCCAACATTCCTTTTGCCTCCGTAAGTAGCTTATACCAGTACGACACTTCGCGATTCCAACCTCCCCCCCTGCAGATAGAGTCGAGAATCCCAGTATCTTTTTCCCGCTGTAACGCCTGCCTTGACCACCATGCGGATAGTTGGTAAAATTTAAATCTTGTCAAGGACCCATTTGTGAGTGACACTAGAGAGTTCCGATCCATAAGACCGGAATCAACCCATAGATCCCCCCATTTCGGCACTCCATCTGTTTTTAGAGGCAGGGATAACTGATCCTGAAGACACTCTGGTGTGCCCCGAGAATCCCAAGCTGGGGTATAGGTATGGTAGTATGGAATTCCCAGAGCCTTCCGAATATACCCCCAGTTCCTAAGTGCAGTCTGCAAAATCTTAAGACGGACTTTCTTATACAATTTCTGGTCGCCAAATTTAAATAAAAAAAACTCTTGCCCATGTGGTAAATCATATAATAAAGCCTGAAATAAACGGCCCTGTGAAGATGAGTCTAATACGTTAGCCAATAACCTAAAGTTTTTAATATGAAAGGCATGGCAATATAAGAGTAGGTCTGGTAGGGCCAGACCCCCGATCTTTAAACCCCTCCTTAGTTTTTTCCAGTCTATCCTGGGAGATTTACAAGCCCAGATAAAAGAACCAATCTTGCCCTGAAGGTTCGCGATTTCTTTCAGAGTAAAAGATAAAGGGATGGAGTTATATAAAAAAGTCAACTTAGGGAGTATGGACATTTTAATGAGGTTAACTCGTCCGTATATGTTTAATGGCAGACTACCCCATCTTGTTAGTGTTTTAATGATATCTTTCACTACTATCTGCCAACTAATTTTTTGGGCGTTCTTTAATTCTTGAGTTAAATAGATTCCCAAGTATCTCATTTTATGTTTTGCACCCTGAATAGGAGTACTATTGTTCTACCCCATTATCTCTGTCTTTTCCCTCTTGATTTGATAACCAGATAGCCTTCCAAATTCCTCAGCTAAAAAAATAGCCTAGGTATAGCCTCCACGTGATTAGAAGTATATAGGAGAAGGTCATCTGCATATAAAGCAGCTTTAAGCTCCAGGTTTGCTATTCTAAAGGGCTGAATTGCATTGTCCTCCCTAATACAACAAACAAAAGGTTCCATATAAATGTCAAACAAAAGGGGGGACAAGGGACAGCCCTACCGTGTTCCGCGAGATATATTGAACCAGTCAGACAAGGCCCCATTAACCAAAACTTTTGCTCGAGGGTTTTGTTATAATGATTTGATGCCCTCTATAAAAACTGGGGGGAACCCGAACCCAACCATAGTGGCCCATAAATATTTCCAGTTTACCTGATCAAAAGCTTTGGCCGCATCTATTGCGACCAAAGTTAACGCAAGGCCTTTATCCTCAGCATAGTCTATGGCTCCAATCACCTGAAAAGTTAACTCATTCAGTTGCCTTCCCAGGATTAACCCCCTTTGGTCTGAATGAATTATAGATGTTATTATTTTAGCGAGTCTAGCGGCTAAAATCCCAGAGTATAGCTTCAGATCTGAATTCAGGAGGGAGATGGGCCTATATGATTCAATTTTCTTGGGGTCTTTATTGGGCTTTGCAATGAGAGTGATTGTGGCTTCAGTCCATGTAGGGGGAATACTATAACCATGAATCAGTAGACAGTTAAAAAGTGTAGTAAGGACCGGTACCAATTGCTCTGAATAATCTATATAAACCTCAATTGGTAACCCATCCAAACCAGCAGCTTTACCCCGCTTCATTTTCTTCAGTTGGTTTATTACTTCTCCCTCCGATATCTCACTCTCCAAATACCTCCTATCTATATCAGAAATTTGGGGCAGATTTCTCTGGGTCAACCAGGTCTGGACTTCCTCTAACTCCGAATTCTTGTCCTCCGTGTATAGGCCTTGCAAAAACCCCCTAGCTTCCTCCCTAATCCCTCCATCCTCCACAATTAAAACCCCTGTTTCCCTCAGAATTAGGACTTTAATGTTGTTCTAATATCTTTCTTATCTGGATTTCGAGGCTAGAAGAGCCCCGCATTTTTCTTCGTTTTCAAAATTCTTTAATTTGCTGGTCTCCCATTTTTCCTTAATGATTTTTTCATCACTGATTTTAGGTTGGAGCTGTAGATCGAATAGCTCCTCTCCAACACCGGGATCCTCTCTCTGTTTAAAACAATAGCTCCTTGTAACTCTGAGTCTTTTCGAGTTATTGCCTCCAAATCATCCCGCCTTTTGTTTTTCATAGTCTTCCTTTTATGGGCCATTAGAGAGCTCAGCACACCTCTTAAAAACGCCTTGTTAGATTCCCACACAATCTGAAGGGTAGAGGAGCCGATATTAATTGTAAAGAATTCATTGATCTTTTCTCTCACTTCTGTTTTAACCTGGTCATCTAGTAACAATGTCTTCTCCAGTGTCCATCTAGTGTTTAAGGGACTCGAGCTTAATACGAAAGCCAGTTCAACAACAGCATGATCGGATATCCCAACAGGTGTGTACGAGAGGAAACTAATGTCTGAAAGCAAATGTTGGTCCACTAATAAATGATCTATCCTCAAATAGTGTTTGCACTTTTTACTGTAGAATGTAAATCCCCTAGTAGAGCCATATTTAGTCCTCCACACATCTAACAAATTAAAGTATTTCATCATACAACCTAAAGCAGAAAGTGATTTGGTGGGGGCGTGATACTTGGCCCTCGAAGTCCTATCTAATATATGATCGAAAACCAGGTTAAAATCACCCCCCAGGATCACTGGACCCATGGTCCCAAGTAAACTTGCCGCTAACTTAGAGAGAGGACCAGGATTATCATCATTGGGGCCGTAGTAAACTGCGTAGGTATAGGGGATGTTGTAGATTGATAGGGCCGCCACCAACCATCTTCCTGTCTGATCGGTTTCAAATTTTTTCAAGCTTATCCCCCTGTTCGCCCTAACGATTATTACGACCCCCCTAGTTGCTCCCATCTGTCTAGGACATACAATTTCCGGCACCCACCTCAATTTTTAAAAAAGTGCACTACAGGCGTTTGCCTCAAGATGCGTTTCCTGAAGTAACATGAGATGTGCATCTGAGTTTCTTAAAAACTCACAAACCCGGGACTGCTTCCTTCTTTCCCCCATTTCATTCACATTCCAAGAAAGGGTTTTAATAATAATTAACCTACTCATAACCCAACTCTATCTTCCCGCCCATCCAGAACCCTGTACATAAGAACTTTTTCCACATATGAGGACTTTTTATCTTTTTTTTCACCCACCACCCAACTCCCCGCCCGAACCCCCCCCAGAGGAACCCCCCCAACATACCTGACGATGAAACCGCCTTTGGAACCCCAGGAGGAATACCTCTGGCTGAATGCAAACTTCAACTCACCTCATCAACGGGTTGTTTATCATAGCTCATTAGAGGATAACATTTAACTGCATATAACTCAGATTCTGATTATAAGAGAAAAAAAAACCGCTCCCCTTATTTCCCATTTTTTCCCTTTTTTTTCCTCTTTTCTCCCTTTTTTTCTGCTTTTTTTCTCTCTTTCCTCCATTTTTCTCTTCCTTCTTTTCTATTCTTTTCTATTCTGCTTACACCCTATGTGCCTCTAAAAATCCCAATATATCCCTGTATATCACTCTGTGTCTCAAACAACTTCTGTGTTATATGCCTTCCTTATTCCTTATTCCCAAACATCCCTTCGCCCCATCCTAATCCCCTTTTAGCCCAACTTCAGCCGCTCTGTCCTATCTCATTTCTCTCTCATCCAGGCTAAAAGGTCATCTACGTCCTCGGGCTGACTACAATTGTACATTTTGTTTCTCCACATGATCTTTAACAGGGCGGGGAACTTCATCTGTACTTGGGCTCCAAACGATCTTAATTCTGGCATTCTGGTGCCTAGCTCCCACTGCCGCTGCGCAGTTCTAGCTCCTAGGTCCGATCTAATAAGATAAGGGTTTGCCCGATAGTGGAGGTCTGACTAAGAAAGACATCTCCCCAGAATTAGCTCTTTAACACTGAAGGTCTGAAAGTTTACCAGTATCTTTCTTGGCGCTTTTGTGTCTGCATGCAACTTGAAGGGTCTCTGTGTACCCTTTGTATCTCAGCCTCCAAGTTAATATCGGGACGGTCTTTTAGGACCCCGTCCCTTAGAAGACTACAGACAAATCCTTTTATATCTTCCAATTCCTCGCCCTCCGGTATCTTTAGAATTCTCAAATTATTTCTTCGAGCTTGGATTTCCAGTCTCTCCACGTCTGTAGCCAAGAATTTATTCTGTGCTCTCAGAGTTTCAATGTCTTTTGAGTTCCCTCGAATTGATTTATTAGAGCTAAAACTTCAGTTTCCAGCTTCCCAGTGCGGCAAATAACATTATCTAACTTGGACTCCAATAGATCGAACCTATCATGTATCGCCTTTTGATTGCCTTCCGAAATCTCAAATTTAGTCATCAAGTCCCCCCTTAAGGACTGAAAAAGAAAGCCCAGCCTGTCTCCATCTAAATCCCCTGATTCACCCGACTCTCCCCTCACCTTATCCATACTCAAGCCCAAACTTAGAACCAAACTTAGACTCTGGCCCTGGCCCTGGCCCTGGGGTCTGGTAACTTGAGGGCCTAGTGCGCTTTCCTGGGCCTGAGCACTCTAAGAAGGGAGGAGAGAGGAGGAGGGTGTGCTGAAACTTATATGCTCTGGCTGGACCTGCCGTGGCTCCAAATCCTGACCTGGACTCAGGACCCCGATTACCCCTCCTCCTCACCCTCTGCCTCCACTTCTGCCTGCTCTGACTGTTTACCAACCCTTGCGTCAGGCAAACCTTCCAGAGGACCAAATCGATTCTCTAAGGGGAGCACAGTGCTAATAGGTTCTGGCTGTATAGCTGGGCCTGCTGCCTGCCCCATAATTTTAAAATAAGTTTTAAGGGAGGGAGTATTCTTTACTGGTAGCTGGACAGTTTTAAACCTTTTAGAACAAGCCAGGACTGATCCTGAGAGATGAGAGTACTGCAGGGGGCGGAGCTCGTGAGGAACATGGCGGCAGGCTGAGTGCCGGTCGCAGCAACCCCAGGAGACACCCGATGGCTGAAACTACAGAGGAATGCAGCGGGTTTGTAAGAAGCTGAACGTGGAGCATAGCGGCGGTAAGATACGGATGACTTGCGGCGTAACAGAAGCGGTCTTTAAAAATTAAATCAGCTCCTTTTTCCTTGTTTGCTCGAGGTAACCGGCCGTGCTGGTCTATTGTCGGCAGCGGCGGCGCTAGGACCCATGCATTGAGCAGCACGCATGACACGCAAAGAGGCGTCTGTACAGGGAAGCCCGGGGAACAATGGCGGAGCCTTTGGGCTAGGATACGCTCCGTTCTCGCACAGCAGCAGGAGATTCGAGCCGGAAATCAGGGCAGCCTAAAGCCAGATCTTCTTCCCCACTAGGGAGACGGAAGAACAGGTGTGCTAGACCTTGTGGAAAGGGAGCGACCCATGCCATTAACCCCTTGTAAGGGGAAGAAAAAGGCTGCCAACATAAAAAAGTCTAAAGGGTTTAAAACTGTCCAGCTACCAGTAAAGAATGCTGCATTGTTGCTGGATTTCGAAAAGAAAGGGAAACTTTGTCTTCACAGAGAAAAGACTAGTTAATATAATAACATATTCATTGGTTCCAGTGAATGCGAACACAATTACAAGGTAATTGGGGGTTGGGGTTTCAAAGATGGGTCAGAGCCTATGTTTCCTGGAATTTATTTGATATGTGGGAACAAGGCTTACTTCAAATTGCTGGACCATTGGTACGGAAGCTGTTATTTTGGTATTGTCTTTCCAAAGATATACTATATGGGGAATGTCACTGGAAGCACTGAAAACACTAATGGATTAATGCGTAGTAAAAGAGAAAGTGTAGGAGAAATAATAGGTGATATATTTAGTGCAATGATACCCACAGTGGGAGTGGCTCTGAATACACACAGAATTTGCAAATTGTCTACAGTAGTAGATCGGTTATCAACTGATACTGCTGGAGGTTTCCTGATGGTTAATACCGAAATGGTTGCGATCAGATCTATGGTTTTACAAAATAGACTTGCTCTTGACACTCTAATGGCAACAGAGGGCGGAGTCTGTAGAATGTTGAAAGCGCAACATTGTTGCACTTACATTCCAGATAAAAGTGTTGGAATTAAGAAATATGTGAGAAACTTTACTAATTTGGAAAGAGAGCTCAAACCACTGGAGGTTGACAGTGCCTGGAAGAGACTAACTGATGGTCTCTCCTCTGTAGGTAGTTGGTTTTCTAACCTAGGTAGAAGTCTTGTGAGTAAAATACTGATGTCAGTAGCGGGAATAAGCTTATTTGTGCTGCTCATAATAATTTGCTGTAAATGTCGAATACACCAAAAGAAGTATGCTGTCAATAGGAGAGGAGTGAAACGAAATGTTGAAGAACTCGAACTAGAAGAATTGAATAACAAGATTTATAAAAGGATGAACAATTCTCATCCTAATAAAGATGCAGAAAAGAAACTAAACAGAAAGTTTGAAGAGATTGAAATGGGTGAAATGTGAAAAGTTGGCATCTGGTTCCATTAATAGTGATGATAGTAAATATCATCAAAGAGGGGATTGATGGAGCTAGGATTCACACGTTAAGCGACTTGCTTCTATCAAGAACCTCAAATAATGTTAATAGACCAAATCAACCTGTTTTTCTTACTAATTTTGCACATTTTTACACTACACGGTATGTCCCAGTGAAGCTTGCCTATGTGTTTACTACTTCTAATATGCTTGCCATTAAAATGGTCGCTGCTACGCTGGAATTTAGTCTGCGCTTGCGTCGGTCATACCCATGTGACGTGACGTACTCGCAGTTCTGGTGGGAATTTGTTGCTCATGCGCAATGCAATTAAAATGGCTGCTTTGTGTTCTCACATGCTCTGAGCTTGCATTGCCGCTTTCACAAAGCTGTTTGTTCTGCATTTACTCCCAACGCTATAGGTATTATAAAGTAAGGGATGTAGTATAGCCATTCATGGTATACAGTGTAGTCTTTTATTCTGTGTTTCTAAATTGTTTTCCCTTGCTTCTCATGTATTGTATTTTTGGGCCTGGGAGGTGCTTACTACCCCATTTTGGAAGTCCGTATGGTACCAGTCACGTGAAGGGTGGAAAATAAAACCATGCAGCAGTGGAACCCAGCCAGCTGGCATCCACGGCCAAGATGCTCCTGGGAACCTGAACTCCAACCTAGCCGAAGATGCTGAACTGTACTAGAATTTGTTACATTTGTAATAATACCTGTATACCCCATTGTTCACTGTAAAACTTATGTCATGGGAAACTAGAAACTAGAAACTAGAATTTAAGGGGTGGGTACAAAAACTGAATATTAAGCCTGAGAGAGTTGAAATTTAGGTGGCGTGATGACTTAACCTCCTCCTTTGTTCAATCGAAATTGGGGATCCTTACACTTGCAACATTGGGGGGTGGTACACTGCCCGAAAAACAGTATAACTAGCCTAGGTTTAGCTAGAGAAATTGTCCGACTTGTCCGAATAGCTGACCTGTCACTGACCCAACGCACTCTATAGGTGACTGAAGGCAGAGAGCTGCGAAGCACTCTGTTGGGAGGTTCGAGAAACCCATTTGGGGTTTATGCAGACTTAAAGTGCTGGCGAAGCACTTTGCTGGGAAGTTCGAGAACCCAATCGGGGTTATTGGCAGATTCCTTGTAGAGAGGGAGTAGCGCAGGCGTTGCAACCGAAGCTGCAGGATTTGGTCGTACCCTTTGGTGAACCCGGTCCTGATCCAAATTCTGGGGTTATCCTGTCCTGACTGTCCATGAGCTGTACCTGCTCGCCTACTGGCACCTAAGTCCTTGAGGGTCCTTTCCCGTCTTTTCCAAACTGACCCGTGGCCAGGGTTAGTCTTCACTCTATCCTAGGTAAATATAAAGTCTGTGTGGGTGATTGTTCATCTAAACTTGCTTTCCTAAACATCTCGAATAATTTCAAAGCATAATTGCATATGTTCCTTTTTCTCCCCTGTCCCTTTATAAATGAGATTTTCATGCATTAATTGTCTATTAGCATGTTCCACTTTTCTACCTACCTTAAGTCAAATGCTAAATCGTTTTCTTATATAGTTTATGTTCCATTCTTACCCTCTCTATAGAGAATAAGCACATCTGGATAAATCAAATTGCGTAAGTTTCAGTTCCTTTGAACCGTTAGTGAATTTCGAAAGTCTACTTTGATTAGCATGTTCCCTTTCTTTACCCGCCTTTAGTGAAGTTGTGAAAGTCTGTTGATCTAAAATAGTGTGTTCCTTATTTTTCTCCTTCCCTTTAATTTTGAATTTCTAAATGATTCTCTGCCTTATTCATAGCTATACAATATTTCTAATTCTAGTTATAGATAGTTTTGTCTGTGTAAATCTTCTACTCATGGCATATGATGATGATTAGATAAAGGTTTTCAAAACTTCCTGAGTCTGTGGTCATTTTAATGAGTATAAACATTATTAAATTGATGTTGTATTGGGTTGTCTACTTATTTTGCAGCTAGCTCCTTGATCCATTGTGATCTTAGGTACCTGTGACGAGGATTGGTAAGTCAGGTACATTTGGAATAAATAGAAAGGAACGGGGTTACTGGTAGTAGAGTGTAGGTTACCCGATTAAATAAAAGTATATTAAAATATATTATGGGCCCAAGTGTGCATATTGGCAAATAAAATTAGTCTGGTGACCTGGGTGCTCTTTCAGACGTACCATATATTTTAACACAAAACAGAACTAATCCTGATTGGAAAAAATAGTTAATCTGGCCCACAGACACCAATAACTGTCATGATAGATTCCTGAACAAAACACAGGGGTTAAAACTAAACAGGCCAGATCCAAGATACGCCCAGAGACAACATCCAGGGATAGTAACAACATACAGTGTAGGAAAACTATGCCTTGAGTGGCTAAAGACATCCACACTTCCGGAAATCAAACAACACTTATCTTTACTTAAAGAAGGCAATGATTTGCGAGCTTTCTTAATGGGGCCTCGCAAACCACGGCAAAAACCTTTCATATACGCTGCGTACAACGAAGCTTGGAAAATAACGCAAATGGAAACTGGAGAAAGAATACGAGAAATTTATCATAATAATTTAGAAAAAACTCTCTCTGTAGTGGACAATGGGTTAACGACTCCGTCCTCCAGAATATATTCTTTGGACAGCATTGTATCCTCTACTATTGACATATTAGATCAGGACATGCTAATGTTACAACATGGCCAGTCTCAATTACGTTCTATAATGCAGTTAGGTTGGACGTTGCAAAATCTTCGTTCAGGCTACGTGCCATGGCGTATAATCAACACAACGTCATTGTTTGCTGTATTTAACCTTACAGATAAACAAATCTCCTTGGCACAAAGAGGAGCAGACTATACGGTGCTGAGCATTGAAAAACCGGAAAGATTACCATTGACAGTTTCTGGGAAACCTGTCATTGAATTGATAATACATGGCACCATCATGATACCAGTGACGATATTCCAATTTCAGTATTGTCTACAGCATGTACCAGCAGGCCTGTATGAAAGGTTAGTAAAAGAATACATTAAGTCAACATGGACTTTACCTTACACACAAATGTTGGAACAAGGGAAAAGAGGTATTCCTTAGTAGTAAAAATTGTAAGAACTCAGTAAGTGGTACACTTTTGTGCAAAGGTATTAATTTACATGGAGCCTGCGACGGTTCTGCAAATTACCTCTCTTGCTACCTGTACGGTACACCCTCTACAGTGATTGAACCCATTTTCCAATGGCAGTTACGTTATGTTGAATGATCACAGCTGCTGTGGCATGTTGCCAGGAAAACTTTTAGTGTGTTTTCCAGGGTCACTTGTTGTATGCAAGTATTGTATCCAACGCACAAGACAGACAGTGGGTCGGCATAATGGCCTTCAATGAATATCTCTTATGTACAAATTGATACTTTAAGCAGAATAAAAGCCATTCTTTTGCAGAAATCTGTGCCACTGACCTCGTCTAAAGAGACGTATGATCTGCAAGTTGCGAGGACATCTGCAGAGAGACATGCATTATTATCAACAAACTGCCCAGTACATTTTGCAGAAATGTTAAGTCAAATCTTAAATATGTCTGATACCAGTAGCATCTCATTTCGGGACTGTTAAAACCATTTGAAGCAGTCCTCTGCATTTTTCCAAATTTAGTGCACTCTGTGTTCGGCGGTCTGCCTCTCATGTTGGGACTCGTAGGAGGAATTCTATTTTTATTCCTTCTGCTCCGATATGGCAAGTCCGGTAACCGACAATACCCAGACCACCATGGAAGGGACCCTCCTTGCCATGAGGTATCGTGAGAGGATTACACAGATTCTTGGCTTGGCTCGTTTAAGAGATCTGAACACAACTTAGTTTCTTTTGTTCAGACCAATCTGGCAAGATTGCATCTTACCTGTTCTACGATGCCTGCTTTGCGGAGAGGAATGCATGTTGGACATTTGTCTTACACTTCCATCAGTCCTGCCATCGGATGTCGACGCCTAGCTAGGTCCAGTAACGACTCATTCTTCGTGTTGTCCCCAACAGCCACCAATCAAGATGACGGCATTCATTGAGGTCTCACCAGTAAATCCAACTGAGGGTGAGATACGAGGATCAACAGGCACACAGGTACCATCTGATATGAACACTGCTAATGCGGCACCTGGCGCTGACGGCAATGCTTCTCATCTGTGCACATTTGATCTGCTTGATCATTGATCAAGTAGTTCCACTTTCACCTACTGTGGTAGACGATTTATTTGCCAGCCTAGACTATCTGATGTTTTCTCCTGACACCGAGAATAACTTTTGATTCATGCACACAGCGTTCCCTGAATTCTGAAATTCGGCCTTCAATTTTTCAAAACAAAGACTTCTTACTTTGGAACTCTATTTTTTCAAAACCAGTTGAATTTTTCTCTCCAAAACATTTTTGAACTTTTGGCACAGACTAATCTGCCTAAAGTAGAACTATTCTTAGAGAACAAGAAATTCTTTTCCTTTTTGAACACTGCCTAGAGAAAATATTTGGCCTTGTCCTCATGTAACAATTGACATGATATGTTATGTTATGAAATGGTCTCGACCTTTTTTCTGTATTTAAGAGCCATTTTCATACATGTAATTATATGATTAATTCGGTTTGCATTTGATGAACAATGCTTTATGCTTAAAATTACATCACTTCCTTGAGTGCGTACTGTAGAAATGCTCATTTTCTCGTGTACAACCGGTTCAAGTACATTTTTATGTATTTTGGGGTGGGATTGTAAACACTAGCTTTAGATATATTCAGTGCTTATACGTTTAGCTTTATTGAACTTAAGATCGTGGAGTGAGTGTTGTAAATGAATCTAGGACCCTAGTGTAAATTTTCCCGATTCATGCCCTTAAATAGGTATACATTATCCAATCCTTATATAAGCATAAAAATCACTACCGTATTTGGCCTAGGCCTTACAGCCCAAATACGGCATGGCTACTTCCACTAAGTTCCGAGAATCAACAACGATTTCTTGGAAAAACCTGCCTTCAGCAGCTAGGGACTTTACCCTGCTTGAATATTGAGTTCTCCAAGAAACCCCAGAGTTTTCAAAGAATCTAGCCTTTGAGTGACGTTATTAAGTTCAATCATGCATCAAACTCGGCACCTTCAAAGTATAAATATGCCTAGGTTTGCCCAGACAAACACACAGTGGTTTGGAGCAGATCGACTATCTACTTGCTTCACGCCTTGCAGCAGCAAGTGCCGAAGGAAGCCAACCCTCCAGCTGACGCACTGAGAGACTCTGTCTTTTCTCCTGCCGAGAAATCCAGCTCCAGTGTTTCCGGGCTACCCTTGCGGGTATCTGGGAAATCGAGTCCTGAGAGAGAGATACAAGACCTCCTTCATTCTAAAAACAAGGTACGGAGCTGATTAGACCTCTTAGAGAATTCTTGGAATAGATTCCTGGCAGAGAACTACTAAACTTAAGCTACTCCTCAATTACTTCTTCCCTTGTACTAGACTTAGGTTAGGTACACCGGGGTAGGCGTATTTTAGAAGCACCAGTTGAGTACTTTTAGACATTATTTTATTACTGTATGTATTTTATATATTTTAAGGCAATTTATGGCTTAGAACCCATATCATGCTTTTACAGTACTACTTTATAATACTGTTTGTATTATATGCCCTGTACTTTATAACAAGTATTACGATTGTAGCAGTACATTTCATATGCTTCAGAAAGAAGATTGTTCAATAAATACTTTTATTGAAAACGCCCATCTCTTTATTTTTTCAGCACCTCTGGTGAAACGAAGCATGCACGATTGACTGAGTAAAATAGTTATCTATTGTTTCGGCAACTCTAGAGATTTGATTTCTTATTTTTGGGAAACAAAGTTGTCATGTTTATGCGGTTGTCAGAAACTAATCCCTACTTGTGAATTTGAGAAAATTTCTAGTGACCTCTGAGCTAGCTGGCACTCACTATTAACTTTAATATATTCAGTAGAGACCTAGTCGACCTCAGCCTTACGTCTAAACTACAGTAAATATTATTCCAATGCGCAAAGCCTATTGGGAATATAGGAACTACACTACAAAGTATTTGTATGTCATCTTTGTAGTTATAACATGTGAGCTAAAAATTTCACTGATCATTGCCGGTAATTACTTCATGTCGATTTTGAAAAGCATGGGTGAGATGATAAACCCTTGAGGGACCCCTGTTTTGTGAAGTATCGTTTGGGTGAGAAAATTTGCAGCACCTTTTTAAAACAGCACCAAGAGACCTTGTAATGCACCAAGGGTCATGCCCGGCCCGATCCTTGTACGAATTCTACCTAAATTCATCCCATAAACCTGCGGTGTAGGCAGTGGTACAAGGGTGATACACCCTCACTTTGCAGAACAGGTTAAGGGGGTCTTGGTCTCAACCAGAAACACACACTCCCTGTACACACGTCCCCTAGATCACAGGCGACTTGGGGGTTCCCAACAAAGAATGTGAGTTTTAAATACAGAAAGATGGATTGCTGAAGAGCCACAAACCAGCAGCATGCTTTGTGACCTGCATAGGGCCCACCTCCCCAACCACAATTAAATTCTTGCGAACTGAAAAGCAGGAAGCTTGTAAGTACACAAGTTCACTAACACTGGCAAATGTTTAACGGTTATGAGTTTAATTACTAATTAATTTTGCGGGTTCACTGAAAAGACATTTAATGACATCCACAAAAGTAAATATTATACGTAGTCGAGCACTGCCTTTGGTCAAATTACGATAAGATTTAAATAACATTTTACCGGTTATTAGGGGGACTCTTACTGTTACTGAGTGTCCAGGTAACAGCAGTGCCAGCTTAGGATGCCAGACCCAGCCTGCTCTTAGGCAGCACTCACTACACTTAAAACTTTTAGGCTGGCAAAGGTGCCCAATCTATTGGATGTGAATCAAAGGGTACATACAATGCATTGATCGCTCTGGTCAAGGCCAGTACCTGCTATCAGTAGTCTTAAAGAGGAATGGAACCTGCTCAAGGCTCTAACACATGAGCAGTTACTTTACCAGATCCACGGATTGGTTCCACTTTAGTTAGGAATGAGACTATCTCGGCAGACAGGCTGCTGATGGGACTGTTACACACTCACTGAGGGCCCCACCCATCCTGAGTGGGAATCAGCCTCTCCCATGAATGAACCTAAGTCTAATTACTGAAATAGGAGAAATGCAACCCGTCTTCTTACCCTTTGACAGAACCCCTCTTTATGGAACCACCCTCACAGCATGGCGCTGACTCTAAACCTTTGCTCTAAACCTTTGCTTTCTTCTCCACTCAAAGCAGTTGTCAAAGTTACCATCTCCAGCTCTCCCTACTTTGAAAGATATGTCCTCTGCTCCATCCGAAGACCAGATGGAGCTTAGACGACACCTTCAAACACACAAAAGGTGAAGGGGGTCATGCTTACAAACAGTCAAGTCACAGGCAATCACTTGAAGCAGCATCAAAATGTATCAATCTTTTGTCCACCAGGCCACCTCAGTTTAAGATACCATGGTGCACCTGCATACTGTCACATCAACTTATTTATTTAGGTTCTTGATATAGCTTGTCATGACCCTGGACACTGGGTGGCAGAATTATTTACAAACGGAAACATGGAATAACGGTGAGGCAAGCACAAATTGTCAAAGAAGAGGAAATCTAGGACTCCGCGCTGAACTAGTTGGTATAGCTTATGAAAGATTGTGTACAACATGATGTTCTACACTACTTTCCCCATTGAACTAATTTTTCGAAATGTATTTTATTAATTTTCTTAACTTTCAAATAGCATGGTACTGGTAAAAACAGGAGTAATAGTGCATGTATACAAATATTACCCCATTTCCTTTCGGAAAATTACAAGCAACAGAATGCCATTAAGTGAATTACATACCAGGCTAGCATGTTCAAAGTAGGGGTATTACGTATAAATCAGTTGCTAACATGCTCATTAAAACACCCACTGTAACACCCATGCCTACCCTTTTAATTCTAAGTGTAGTGTGAAAGGGGGACTTAATCTCAAGGCGGTGTGAATAAGGCGTAGCACTATCGCCATAGGAAATCTGAAAAAGTGATGTTCCTGTGGTGAAAGGGGCTTGTAAATATGCCCCAATAAACCTAAGGTAAAATTAAGTCATTTTTAGCTGCACCTTGGAGCTCAATCAATACTTTGTTCCACTCTTGCTACAGAATATATTTACCTAGACAATGGGTCTCATCAGTAGTGAGTGCCTTACTTTAAGCTACCCCTCCACCATGTCATTAGGGACTGTAAGGACTGAGTCCACTTAGCTATGTGTCGGGTAGAGCTAGCTTTCAAATCTTGTAAAGGCTCTTTTTGCAAACAAGACAAAGTCGAAAAAAATAGCAAAGAGTTTGTTTTTCTGTGTATGCTAGAATGTACCAACACACAGGCTTTCCATTTATTTACAGTTGTAGTCACCATAGACACTGGCTCCCGGGAAAAATCTGTTGATCTTGGGAAGGGAAAGTATGCCTCATGAAGGATGTTGTACTGATTTCAACCTAGCATCCTAGAAACCGAAAGGGTATACCAGTATACAATCTCATTCTCTACACCCTTCGCATTCCCACTTTTCAGAAAGTGTTAATAGAGATATTTCTGAGAGCTCACGCATTGCCTTGGGTAGCCAGCTATTGAAATGGCATCCATTGCCCGCAGTGTGTATAACTCACATGACAGCGGTTGATTGCAGGTCGGGGAACGCAATGGGGCATATTTTCAAGCCCTTGTTGCCACAGAGACGTTTCTTTTTTGGACATTACTGTGGCGACTCGGACATTGCCTTATTTACCAGGTGGTGTAAAGCCACCTAATGTGGCTTAATGCTGCCTTGTAAATAAGGCACCCTTTCATGCTATACTCAGTGTGAAGGGAGTGGCCAATGGGTGCTGTGGTGGGTATTCTGCAACAACACCCATTGCCAAAACACCCACATCCCCACTCCGAGCCCACAGAGATCAGTTGCTGTGTACCCCAAGGATCCTCACTCAGCCCCAAGCTCTTCAACATCCACATAGCACCTCTCACCACAATCGTCAGAAAACACGGACTCAGCATAGTATCATATGCAGACGACACCCAGCTCATCCTCTCCCTCACCAACGAACTCAACATCACCAGACACAGCTTCCAGGAAGGAATGGAAAATGTTGTTTCCTGGATAAGCAACAGCTGCCTAAAGCTCAACTCAGAGAATATGGAAGTCCATGTCCTCGGATCCATCCTCTCTGTATGAGATAACAAGAATGGCCCACTGCCCTCGGCAACCCCCTCATAATCACAGACCACACTCAAAACCATACCATCATACTCAACTCCTCCCTCACCATGAAGCAACAGATCAACGCTGTGTCTTCCTCATGTTTAAACACCCTGCACGTCCTCCACAAGACCTTCAAATTGATCCCACCGAATCCAGAAAGACTGTCACCCATGCACTCATAACCAACAGACTGGACTGCGGGAATGCCCTCTTTGCCAGAATAAACAAATCCCTACTCCTCAAACTCCAGACCATCCAGAACTCTGCAGCTAGACTCTTCCTTGGCATCCCACGACAAACCACAACACCCAACACCTACGATAACTCCACTGGCTCCCCATCGAAATGAGTGACCTTCAAACTTCTCACCCATGCCTACAAATCCCTCCACAACATCGGACCCCAATACCTCAATGAATTGATTGACTTTGATGCTGCCCCATATTTACATTGGTGGCATAAATATTGAGCGAGAGTTGATAGTGGGCAACCCAGTATACCCTTGAGGGTTTGGGCCAAAAGTATGATAGGGTGAAGATACATTCAAGGGATTTTAGTAGACACAAGAATTTTGAAGTCACTTAGAGAATGGAATCATGTGGGCTTAGTGATTTGAACCCACTAATGCTGGTTATGCAACAACAGAAATTACATGTATTCAAAACTGCCACTTATTAGTAATCAGTGGAGGGAGAGAGCAAAAAGGAGTTAAAAAACGGGTGTATATAGACAAAAAGTATTTAATCTTTTTTCAAATCAAGTTAAAAAGTTGGGTACAAGATGAACAGCAAAAATGCAGAAGGGTAAATACATTAATCTACACAGCCCTTACTACATCAATTGCTCAAGCTTTTCTACCTATCACAAAATTGATTAAGTATTCAATGGTAGATAAACCCACAGTCGACGTTTCGGTCTCTATTCTTTCGTGTAGGAGACCATCCTCAGGACATGGATTTCATATCTTGAGTACCCTGTCTAGTCGGTCGCTTCCAGAAGCCACGGGTTTAGGGAAGAGGTCCTCGTTAATTTTAAAGGATTCCCTTACACATTAAAAGGTATAACGACGCCTTCTTGCCAATGTTTCTCGGTGAAGTAGTCTGCTCTGAATTCAGTGAGTCAGAGTCCGTCCTCACGCAACGAATGCTTCAACAGTGGATGCAAAGAACTTTAAAATCCATGTCCTGAGGATGGTCTCCTACACGAAAGAATAGAGACCGAAACGTTGACTGTGGCTTTATCTACCATTGAATACTTAATCAATTTTGTGATAGGTAGAAAAGCTTGAGCAATTGATGTAGTAAGGGCTGTGTAGATTTAATATATTTACCCTTCTGCATTTTTGCTGTTCATCTTGTACCCAACTTTTTAACTTGATTTGAAAAAAGATTAAATACTTTTTGTCTATATACACCTGTTTTTTAACTCCTTTTTGCTCTCTCCCTCCACTGATTACTAATAAGTGACAGTTTTGAACACATGTAATTTCTGTTGTTGCATAACCAGCATTAGTGGGTTCAAATCACTAAGCCCACATGATTCCATTCTCTAAGTGATTTCAAAATTCTTGTGTCTACTAAAATCCCTTGAAGGTATCTTCACCCTATCATAAATATGGAGCAACACCAAAATTAAGACCAGGGAAAACCTGGTCTTAACATGGCAAAATGAAGAGAAATGCTCTAGGCCTCATTTATGAGGCCTTGCGTCAGTTTTGCGCTTCTGATGCGTCACTTTTTTTGACACATCAGCGGCGTAAAACATGTCTCCTGTTGCGCACTATTTACAAAGTGACGCATCTAAGGAGATGCGTCACTTTGTAAACCCCTGTGCTACATTATACCTGCGTCAGGTATAATGTTTGCAGGGGCGTTCCCCCGCAAAAAGCCTCATAGAAGTGACGCAGTGAAATCTAATCCGTCACTTTTGCACTTATAGATACGTCAGAAATACTGATGTATCTGTAACTCCTTGCGACATGATGCGTCATACATTAAATATGATGTATCAGGTATGTCGCAAGGAGTGCGCACTGAGAAGTGACGCATCGCTGCTTTCACGCAGCGATGCGTCATTTCTCATAAATGAGGCCCTCTAGTTCTTCTCGTTTTTGATGTTTCTAAGTGTGTTGCATTGCGCAGCACATAGAAACAGAACATTGCCATGTATGTTTGTTTATGTGCAGGAAGGTGGCCCTTCCTGCACATAAACAATCATTAGCAAAATTATGATTTGCAAATTGTATGTGTGCTGCACAATGCAGCACACATAGAAGTTACACATAGCCATTGGTGATTGTTTATGTTCAGCAATGGACACCTTGCTGTACATAACCAATACGTTCACTCAACACAGGCACCCTTGTACTATGGTGCTAAGGTGCCTGTGTTGGCACTAGGCAGCTAAATTTAGAGGCAGCAAAGGGAGAAACCAAGGGGTGCACGGTATTCTTGTGAATACTGCACATCCCTGCATTTCGAAGGTGACAGTGTGTGGTGTTATTGCACAGTGAATCTCTAGCAACTATATACCTAATGCTAGAATGTAATTGCGGTGTTCTTTTTTAAATTAGCTTTAAAATAACTTCAAGTGTATAAAAAGAAACCATGACATTAAAAGGGCTAACATGTACTCTGACTGAACTCCGCAAAAAGATGATTGGGAGTATATAATAATAATTATGATACTCCATATAGGTAAATGTCAAATTCATTATAGAAATAGCTTTAATTGTGCTATATAAAATCCGCCTAAGAATATAATTTTTCAACAATTAGCTGTTGTATAAATTATCCACGCATATTAAAAGGAAGTCATTCAAAGAGCTATACGCATGTCACATTGAAGCATTGCAGATAGAAACGAAAAGCACAAAAAGTTTTTTGAATGAGTGAAGAATGAAGGTGTTAAGTAGTTTACTACTACACATGTAATATTATATGGTGATAAATGTAGGGCTCCATACATGTTTGTGGCTTTGTCAATGCGACAAGATCACTGAAAATGAAGTACCATTTCAATTTCCACAATATGGTACTTTTGATTTAAAGACCTACACAATACGAGGTACATCCTTGGGAGAGAGTAGCTCATTCTAGATAGAAAGAAAGGTATCAGAATAGAGACAGATAAATGGTACAGAATTTCTCATATGCTTGATGGGATGAAGAGCAGTAAAGTTAGAGGAACTGTGTAATCAAGAGAGTTAGAATGTATCCAGCCATAACCACAGAAAAGACTCAATAGAATCTGAAACAGAGAAATGATGATGAGGAAGCTGCAAAGAAAACAGACCCTGATAGTGATTCAGGGGATGACATTTTAGAAACTTTGATGGCCTCATGTTCACTTCCAGGTGGGGCTCCTACAATGAATATGGGTTGTGTTACAATCACTAGTGCTACGGCTGGTACAGCCCCTGTAGATACAAGAATGTTCAGATTGAGAGACCACTTCCAGTACTTCCAATTGTTCCTACATCTATTGAGGCAGACCCTACTCTAATTACTGAGGGTGTTATTGCCTCAATTGTAACTGTTCCTGCCCCAGTATTGCATGTTGCGACAACACACACATTGGCAGTGCTATTGCTACTGCTCCAATAAATATTATTCCAAACACTGTTCTTTAAGGTGCTGTAGGAGGAAACGCTGGTTTATCCCGACATCACTGAATTCACAAATTGTTGCCTGGACACTACAATATAATGTTCAATCATTGAGAGAAAGAAGGAGAATTCTCTTCATGACACCAATTGCTCAAGGATAATCAGGATCATATGATGATGGAATTTTCATCCCATGGTTTAAGGAGCCTTCAGAGAATAAGAGAGTTGTAGAATCACAAAGACCATCTACTCGCCAGGAAAACAAAATACCTTTAGATGTTCCAAAATGAATTGGAGGAAATTATCAGAGGAAGCTTTTAGAAATTGGGTTTCTGGTTGGCAGAGTTATGTGCCCTGTCCATGTAGAAACCACAATCCTAGTTAGGGTAAATCAGTAACACACTTTAAATTAACCTGTGCTCACCCTCTGGTAGTTTGGCACAGAGCAGTCAGGCTTAACTTAAAAGCCAGTGTGTAAAGTATTTGAGCAACACCTCAAACAATAACACAGTGAAAACACCCCAAAAATACTCCACACCAGTTTAGAAATATAGCTTCTATTTCTACCAACAAAAGAAGACCAAAATTACAAACATCCAATAGGTAGAAGTCAAGATATGAATTTTTAAATAATAAACTGATTAGAGTAAATTTCAGCTATCAAGTCGTGCTTGACTGGCAAAAATCCAAAAGTTCAGGCTGACCGCAATGCAGCATGGGTCGGATGCAGGGACCAGACTTGTGCCGCTAAACAGTACCTTGTATGCGTCAATGTTGAAAGCGATGCATGGAGCAAAGGTGGGAACGTGTTGTAGTCAATCCCACACATGCAGGCAATGCGCTGGTTTCGAGCTGCGCATAGCCAAAGATGCGTTGAGAGTCAAGATGTGACGGACAATGGGGTGATGCATTATCGGCAAACCACTGGACTGTAGATGATGCGAGCATCACAAAGCGATGTGCTTGCACCTAGCGCACAAAGTCAGAAATGCATCAGAAACAGGAAACGATCATCACACAGTTGGTAATGTGGTGTACGCGATTTGCGCAGCAGTAGCGATGCATCATTCTCAAGGGAAATGCACCATTTCTGATCAGCGCAGCATTGTTAATACATGGATTTCTTTAGTTGCAGCACTTGGTACTCACTTCCAAGTGCCTAGGACTGGTTTGGCACCACTTGACACAGTTGCCAGCATATAATCCAAACAGTAAACATTGTTCTCAGTGATCCATGTACGTGAAGGTGAAATATTGCAAGTAAATCTGTGGTTTAGCACTCTTAGTCCAGCTGTTGTACAGACATCGAAGAAACTTTTTTCTAGTATGTCATAGTGCAGTATGACCAAGAGTGTCTAATCTGGGATTTTTCCAGGATTGCTCACCTCTTGTTGATGCCGCTCTTCATCTTGACTTTGGAACAGTTTGAGATTTAAGTCCCCGGTCACTATAATAACCTATCCTTAAGTTCTGTACGTATGCTCATTATGGTCTGTCTTAGTTGTTCAACTATTAACCTTATTACCTTCAAACAGGATTTAATGTTTAAGTATTAGATGTAGCTTATGGTCAGTGGCATGACCAATCCTTTGGTGTTTACTGCCTGTATCCTTGGTTCGTTATCAAAAGCTGAGGGTGGCTCAAATTTAAGCTGCAGCTTATATAGATGGAGAGGCTACCCCTTGGTTTTGGTTTTTAACCTTAATTGCTGGGCTCGTGAATTCTATGTAACCTATTAGCAGCACTGAGGTCTGCCCCATGTATCTTGCAACATAATTATGTGAAAGTGTTGCTTGTAACTTGCAAGATCAGAATCATTGGCTTTTTGATTTAACCCCCACCCAAAATCCAATTACAGATTTTTAAATCATTCACCATTGTGGTTAAACATCCAGTGTTCTGCGGCATGCAGTTGCTATTGAAAGGGCAGCGCCCATAAGTTCAGAACCTATTCTAGAATCATAATCTGATGGTTCTTTTTAGCAGCATGGAAGTGTAGAGCGGAGAAAATGTGTTATTAGTTCCAATCAATTAAACAAGAATTCCTTTGGACACATAGTAACCACATTCAACTACATAAGGTCAGTCAATTTATTACAAAGTTAAAAATAACTGAACATAAAGACACCTCAAGATGAGAGTGTAGAAGTGCATCGGAATCAGCATAAAGCCAAATCTGCGTAATCAATTTAGAAGATGTAACATAAAAAAAAAAATTAATTCAAGAAATAAGATGCAGAGGATCAAAAGGAATGAGTCCAAGTTTCCCTGCATCTAGGATTGAGGAGTATAAAGCATTAATCTATCTCTACTCTATCGCTAAGTTGACATCCCTACTTAAGCCTCTTTTGCAAATGGATGGAGAAGGTGTCATCATTTGGAGTTTTCCTAAGATGTCTCTTCACCATCGGTGAGTCAATAAGCATACATATGTTGAGAAAGAATTTGTTCTATGATGCTCTCTCTCGAAGGCAAAGGAAGAAGTGGGGACTTTCCTGACTACCAACATCGGATTATCTCAGGTATCTTACCCAAGAGTCTTTGCAAGTCACGCAATCTGCTCTGGGGGCAATCCTAAAGGTATTTTTCCATGTTATAACCGAGTTCTTCTTTTTCAACAGTTTGTCCTTGGTTCCCAGGCCTTCACCTGTGTGGAGCACAGAGGCCTTCCTTTATCGACTACAGTTTATGGTGTAACTTCTTCTCTCCTTGCCTGACTAATAAAACAAAGACATTATTCTAGCTAACGAGCGCTTCTTTACACCTGCAACACAAAAAGTGAGAAAGAACGAATTTCACAGGACACTTAAAATTCAGCTGTTAATTCAAAAGCTGAGAGTATCCAGGGAAATGCATTTCAGGGCTACAAGATTCTGCTAACATAAGAAACCAGTTTATGAGCTTTATGAATTTGCATAGGAAAAATAAGGAACATTCAAATAATGCATTAACCTACATTGAAAATGACATGATTAATAAACACATTTAGTACATGAATAATTGTCAGTTTCATAGCAATAGTTCTTCACGTTAATGTTTTCTGCTACTTACATTCACTTTCTATGTTAATTGCCTATGCTACTTTTCAATGGCTTAAGCACATCATGTTTTGAGTTAATATAATTCAAATTCTCACACTTCATGTTAATACGACATAAGATTATAAGCGGTTGAGCTTTACATATTTCAATATAATGTGCCCCTACAAATAAATTGTGATTTCCTCTACATCACTACCGAACTTCATAAAGAGGGCCACTTCAAGCCAGCTCCAGTCCATTGGGTGCTTACGAGGTTGCTGTGATTTATGCTGATTCGACTGGATGACTGACCTGGATGTTTATTTTGGACAAGGTTTGCTAGTGCTGAATGATGCTGATGTTGGCCCTACTACAGTTCCCGATATTAATGTCGGGTGGGTTAATCCCCAGAGAAAATGATTCAATATGGATAGTGGATGGGGTAGACATTTGCTTCATAATAAGTGTTTTCAGTATTCCAATTTCTTAACAAGGTTTTTCTTGAATAAACAAAATTTGCAAATCGTTGTGTTGAGAATGTAATCCCTTCAGGTTCAATTGTTTGAGTTCCAAACAGGAAGACAAACTTAATGTTTGTTATATCTTCTAATTTTATCTGGCCTAGATATGGAAGCTGTGCAATTAGCCTCAGTATATTACCACAATGTATCATCTCTTTTTTCCCCTAGATAGGTATTCCTGACACCCAAATAGCGTGTTTGATCCAAACTCAGAGATCATGTTGGTGTGGTCATTGATGGTTCTGCTCAGTTCTTTTTCCCCTCTGGTGGTGCTCAGTGGTTAGTTCAGGAGTTGAAGTTGGAATAGTGATTCATGTTCATGTACTTTCTGATTCAGGTGTAGAACGTGGCTTAAGTTCTACATGTGTGCTCACTACCTAATTCCCCTTAAGAGCTGGGTCTTTAAAAGTAGTTTGGCTCTCAGTTAACTGTGAGATATACATATGGTCTGGTGCTGCACTGAGTAGTTACCCGTTACAGTTTTGGTAGAGGCCTACATGGGTTTTGCTTGGTGTCTATCTGTGTTGGATGGTATAGATGCAAGTTTTCAGGGTGGGATAACCTCGGACTTTCTTTCAGTTGAACCCTCTCCCACGCTATTTGAGTTGCTAGGCAAATTGTTTCTGCCCAATAGTTCTTTTCCTCGCTACCTGTGACTGCACTTATTCATCCCATGGGACTTCCTACTTTGTAATGACTGTTTCTGTTTAAATTTAAATTCAGCTTTATTTGATTGTAAAATACTGCAATAATAAAAGCAATTCATACACAATATAATCATGATAAAAAAACTTACAAATAAGTAACAATTTTTCTTCATAAAAATATTTTGGCAATAGCTGTGATCATTATATCACACATAGGGCTCAATTCTGATGCGGGTTGGAAAGCATTCCCACCCAGGGCCTGATTCTGATGCTGTTAGAAAGGCTTCCTAATGGCATTTGCTCCTTCCAAATAGGATCGGGAGCAACCCAGTGCCCAATTATGATGCAGTTAGGAACATGTGCTCCCATTGAAGTCAATGGGAGTCCAACCAAATTGTATCTGGAAGCATCCGGATGCATCGTACTTGTTCGGTCGGACTGTCCCAATCCGAGTGGGTTGGAAACCATTTCCAACCTGATTCAGTCGGGAAGCATTTCCAACCCACACCAGAATCAGCCCCTTAGTAGTATTATTTATAAATTCATAACATTTCATTGATTTAAAAAACAAAATACTTAAAAAAATTCCACATAATATTATGCTCTTCCTGTAACTGACCACTTTTTATAAGAACATCGCAAGTTTCCAAATCATATTAGCATTTTCCATAGTTTGTAATGCGATATAAGCTTGTCTACATTTTCTTATCCTCATAGTTCTCAACATTGGCAGAATCCAGACTTTCCTAATAAAAGTATAAAATTCACAAAAGTAAATAACATAGATAGTGGATTGACTCAAGCAATTATCACAAGGACAGGGTATCATAGTTCAGCTCCAGTTATTCATATCGTGAACACTAATAAGTCTGTGGACCATTCCAAGCCTGAATCTTATTAGGAGAAATCTGTCATATCCTGCAGGTACTATCACTAAATATGGCTGAATTTTAAAAGCACTTAAAATTATTTGATTTTCCAGTACTGTAGGCTTTAGTACTTCAGTTGTCAGCCGTGACATTTCCAACATTGCAGTCCTTCTTTTTTTTTTTTATTTCCTACGTACGGCTTGCATAGAATCGGGATCAGTAAAATACTCCAGATATCCCAGATTCTTCAGGAGTTTTCGTACATAACTGACCCAGGGTATCATTAGGACTTTATCCATTTTAAAATATCCTTTAAAATATCCCTATTTAGCCTGGTTTCTTCTTTTGTCCATACTCGGTGCCATAAAAGAACCAGCTCCACTTTAATGAGATCGGACAGATACATTAAACCCAGTTCAGCACGGCACACATAGGGAGACGTTGATCTAGGAAATGACAATATATATCTCAGAAAGTTATTTTCCACAGACTGTAGTAATTGGGTATTTACAAAACCCCACACCCCTGAGCCATAGGTACAGTTACAATTTTGCCTGGTAGAGCTGTAAAAGCTCTACCGGGAGTCTTCTCCCTAACTTTTTTGAAACTTGGGTAAGTGCTGAATTAGTTCTAATAAAACTTAATTTTTTAGCTCTAACTGGCTGAACCAATAGGTCATCCTGGTGGAACTGTATTCCAAGATATGAAAAAAGTTTTGTTACCTCAATTTTTTGATCACCTATGAACATCTCCCAACATTTTTTACTGCCCCTACCACATCTCATGATCTATGTCATGGAAGTATTCACCTTAAGTCCTAATTCATTCATAAATTCATTAAAACCATTTAAAAACTTTTGTAGACCTACTGGAGTTCGTGACAATAAAACCGCATCATCAGAGTATAAAAGTACAGGAATGGAGCGACCATTTATCTTGGGGTAGTCAACCTGTTTCTTAAACAATGCTTCCTCTAAATCATTTATATACAGGTTAAAAAGGAATGAGGCAAGGACACATCCTTGTCTGACTCCCCTACATATTGGAATTGGAGTTGACATCCACCCTTAATGTCAAATCGAACTTTCGTCTGAACGTTACAATAAAAACGTCGTGAAAAATTAATAATTTGTTGTTCTACGCCAATCTTTTCTAAAACCTCTCAAAGTTTGGCATGTATTCCAGAGTCAAAAGCAGTGGTGAGGTCTACAAAAGCTAAAAACAAACTTCCTTTCTTTACACGTACATACTTTCACATCAGTAGAGCTAAATTTAAACTCTGTTCAATAGTGCCCACTCCTTCATGGTAGCCATTTTGAAGGTCGGAAAGGATGTTTTTATCCAGTGCTCAGTCCATGAGCCTTGCTAAAGTTGCATGGCCCACAACTTCGGTCATAGAATCTAGTAATGAAATGGGCCTGTAGCATCTAGGATGCTGGTGATTTCCCTTTTTAAAAATGGAGACAAAAATTGGCTCTTCCCAGGTTGACGGAAAAGGTGCGAAACAACTTACATTCACTACTTGTGACGAACCGAGATCGCCATTGTCACTTCCTCCAGGGTAAATTGGAGATCAATTCTTTCTGGGTTACTAATTTGTAACGGGTCACCTAAGTTATTATCTTGGTAACCTACCTCTTGAACACCTCTGTGAAGTGCTCGACCCATTGGACCTCAGTGATGGCAATCTGGATAGCGGGACCCCCGTCATGTTTCAAGTATGGTGCTTTAACCGCCTTCCAAAAGGCACTACTGTCCCTGCTTAAGGCAGCTAGATGAAGAGACTCCCAGGCTTCCTTTTTAAAGCTGGCTTTCCTGTCTTTAATGGCTAGGTTATAATATCTCCTAGCCTCCCTTATGGCATCCTGGTTTCTGGGGTTAGTATGAAGTGCTTTTTTAATTTCAGGTGTGCTTTAGTATAGATCGAGTCAAAAAACCCTGTTGATTTTATCTTGTCATATTTTTGTATAAAGAGGGCCTCTTTCACAGTGCTAGAGTTTAATACAAATGACTGAGGGATACTACCAGGGGTTGCTAAGTCGTTCAAACATGTTTCAAAAGCAGCTTTGCACTTATTAACCAAATATTTTATAACATCTTCAGGATCAATCATAGACCATTTCAAAGTAAAACCATTAATTCTATCAAGTGCAATTGATTCTAGAGCTGGCTTTGTGCATATTTAATTCACGAAACCTAAATCCAGAGTGCACAATATTTCATTATACAACTCCCCCAGTTTTGAGTGACAGAAGTGCGTACAACTGAACCCTTCATTATCATCATTGCCACACATATTAATGTCAGCGTTTGAACATAAAACACAGTTAAAATCCTCTCCTAGAAGTATTATCGTGTCTTTAGTATTTTTTTGCCATAGTGATTGTACGTCACTTACTAACTTTTTCATCACTGATTCTGCATCAGGCAGGGGGATATTATTATAAAGTTGATCAGGATGACAGATTGCTTCCTATCAATTTTGATGTTGTCTAGCTGATAATAGATGTCATCTAAAGAAAGTTCTACCTTATTAAAATTCATTGTACACAAAGACCGCCTTTGTGCCTACCTCCTTACTTTCAATTGCCCTTGTGTGCAGAGTTTTAAGCACATTGATGTGTAACGGTTCCCTTGCCCATGTCTCCTGCAAACGAAGAATATCATGACTTTGCATATATTCACACCAAATCGAGTTTGTCAACTTTTGACGTAAGCCTTCTATATTCCCGGACACCAATGTACAAAGAACTTCCTTAGGGTTACTAGTCAAACTATTATTGGAGAGTTTAGGTGGAATTAAATTGGTGAGAGGCTCCAATAACAGTAAACACGAATCTCCCTGGGTGTTAATTATCTGGCTGGCACAGGGCGTCTTTATCGCTTTATGGTCGGAGTCAGGGTCTGAAAGCTGGGAATTATCCTGGATTGATGTAACGTAATTTGTAATCAGGTGTTCTCTATTAATATTGAATGCATCCCCACAAAGTTTAGTTAAACCAAGCGCCCTAATTGTTAATTCATTTTCAGGACTAGTCAGAAACTTTACATGAGATATGGTTGATTCTCGATCGATAAGTCAATCGATATCTTCCTTTGAGCCAAACACTTCATAGCGATTGCTTGTTGCCACTGAATAAAGATGACGACTATTCTCTTTGAATGAGTCCCGCCACCAATCACACGGACCACCACTCAGTGGTTGATAGAAAAACCCGAATTGAAGAATATTGAAGTCAGTTACATTAATCTGCACACTTCCTGCTCTTTCCAAAATAAGCTGAATGAGATTTGGAGACCCAAAAGATAGAATTACACAGTCACCTGATAACAGTTTACTAGACTTTCCAACCCATGTATACCCTGCATACCATTTTAAATTCAGTAAAAAGAGCATTTTTTAACCCCGTCCTCCTACTCAGAAAATGGCAAGCTTTGTTACACAGTGTTGACCATTGTTCAAATTAATTGTGGGACATTTGCTAAGACCACCGAGTAAGGGTTTGCTTCTGGCGGAAGGTTTAAAATCACATTGGGAGATATGCCACTAGCATTCCTCTGATTAGAATCCAAACTTTGTGACTCATCTGGCTTCCTATCATGATCCCCTACCCTAACAGTTAGTGCGGCTTTTTTTCGGGCTAATGACTGTGTCAATGGCTTAAGCTGACTCTGATTAACCTGATTATGTGCATGGGGCAATGGTCCAGCATTTACGTGGGAGGACCTGGATTGATTTAAATCTTGATTAATTTCAGAGCAGGATTTAGAATTTAAAAATGTTGTCTTTGCATCGGTACCCTCTCCCTTGTCATCTCCTCTCCTTGGTGACATCACACCAGCGCCCCTGCTATTAGCTGCATTAATATTGTGTGACTGAATAAAATCACAACGCTATTCTAATACATTTAGCCTTGCTTCAATTTGATTAGATACCAATTGTTTTAATTGATTACATAAAACGTCCTCGCTTGGACATGCAAGGGAACTGTTTCCATTAATGGCCTGTAATGATGGTGGTATACATGTTTTATTGTTCACCGCCGGAGAGTTAAGTTAGCAAGCTGTATTACGAGTCACTCTTTGTTTTTGTTTCTGGGCCACCCCTTTTTACTTCTTTTTGATAGGGTCATGTCCTTTTTTTGAGCTTTTGTTGATGCTTGCTTGCTGCCCTCTAGTGCAAACACCAAGAGTTTTTGATCCTGGGACTGGTTCAGAAGAGGGACTCAATTTCAAATTGATAGAATTAGTGGAAGGACCATGTATATCTGTGGTATGGTCAACAGATGGATGAGGGGAGGAAATTTCTAGGCCATTGCTAGTCCCAACACCAGTACGACATGAGAGAAGAGGTTTAGGATCCAGGGACAACCGCCACTCGGTCAATTTAATTTCATGAATAAGTGCAGATTCCGCATGAACAAAAAAGGCATCTAGGGTTCCCACCACCCCAATGCCTACCTCTGACTTGTACCTACTTATAGTTACAAACTATTAGCAATATGCAATAGGCTTCAAGTTATCTTTATCAATCATGGCTTAGGAGTAGTCCAATATGTTGAATGACCATGCAAATTACTGCCAGTACGTAGATGTTCGAGTTGTGGCTCGGCCCAGCATCTTTCAGGCTCTGATGGGTGCAGACAGGCCCGCCCTTGTCCCAGGCTTCGCCTGGGCGCGGTCCGAGCATGCCAGCACGAGTCCTCGTGCTGTTTTATGCGCCTCCTGATGATGGGTAGGATGTGCGCCCCCGAGGCTCCTGGGAAATGAAGACTGCGTCTGCTCCACTCGCCGCAGTGATTGCAGTGGCAGCAGGGCAAAGCAGGGCAACGAAGAGCAACCAGCACCCAGCGGTAAGTTTTACTGAAGAGCAAGATTGAGTACTGTTAAATCCTCCTTTCGCTATGTATACTGGATCCAAGCCTCAGTCCTGCTACTTTTTTTTATATACCTGTGGGCCAGACAAGGAACAGATACGTTAGGTTATGTGCTTCATAGATTAATTTATTTGGGAGGTAGGACAAAGTTGCAAAGAAAGATTGAAACAAAGCAACAAAAGGGTAGTCACTTCCTTCAGTGGTTCTTCCTGGGAAGGAGTTCCTGCTCTGGGTCTTTGCAGCGCTCGTACAGGGACCGGTTAGGGGGGGGGGGGGGAAGAATACCTTCGTCAGTACATCTATCTGGAGTACAAGGAGAACTGGGAGGGTTAATGTGGGGGAATGAAAGAGTTCAACCACAGTCCGTCACTCGTGAGGGATAGTGCAAATTGTCTACTGCTGTTAATTGCATAATGTGCTCAGCCTCATTTCTTTTTATTACATTGCTTCCACTGGATAACTTTGTTTGTTCAACCATCATTCTAAGTATATTGCATTTCTCGTCGCCAATATGTATTGCTGATATATGCACCTTGAGTGGTGTGTTATTTTCTTATTTATTCACTGTGTCTTTGCAGTTATCAAAGATTTGAAATAATTGAAATAAGTCCAATTAAAGACTGGAAACAGGTTTTAATGTTTTTTATTAAGTTTAATGCATCAAGAATCTCATCCATCAACCAGCAGGTCAGATCTGGAATAACTGTCTTAGTTTACTTCCAAAGCTTCACATAGAATGTCCTGACTGCATTCACCAAACATTCAAACATGACATATTACAGTTCTATACTAAGCATAACAAGTAAGAAGAAGTCATTAACAGATTACCACACACCTCCCTGTTGTATCCTGTTTATTCTTTTATGTCATCCTACTTCCCCTGTATTTCCCCTGTGTGGTTCTGGTGCCTGGAATGTATGATGCGTGCTTGCATCGTGCATCCTGGGTTCCAGATTCCAGACCAACGGTATCTTTATGAATCTGTATCCTGAACTGATGTGCTGTGCTTCAACTTTTGTTAAAGAATTAAATTACACATTTAATTCATTCATCTGCCTCCTTGGATCTTTTCATTGGCGACGAGGTACATCTTGCGATTTCTGCCACTATCCTTGAAGCACAGGAGCAGAAATTCGAAGATTTTGATTTCGAACCTGGCGGAAAAAAGAAAACTTAAAACTATGGATTTTATTCACTTGTCCTTTAAAGATAATATTGCCTGATTCCTCTACGTCGTGTTTGGGAAAATTTACGACCAACCGATCTACTGTTACGAATTTCTACAACTTTCTTGTTTTCACCAACGGAAAAAAAAAGAGAAGTATCACGGAAAAGTCTTCGCTCCTACCTTCTCTTGTGGCGCATATTCAGGCGGTTCCAGTACACCTACTCCGACGGATAGGTAACGCTGTTTTGCGAACGTATTGAATTTTATGCTCTTTTTGAGTTTTGGCATTCATCGCGCATACAACGCACGAGACTGTGTGTCAGCCGAGGCGTCTGCTGACGTATACATCTCCACACGTCAATGCGCTGCTGACGTACGCCTCGCCACACGTCAATGCGCAAATTGCCAAGACGCACTCTGTTGTCATCGCGTCGTGCGTGTGAGCGCCATTTTGTGTATCCAAGGTAATGGTATACACGAAGTTACCGAAGACACCGAGGAGTTCGTGACGATTCTGGCTAAACTGGATTGTATTTCTACACGCCGGAGGGTAAAAAAAAAAAGACAATATTCATTTTGTGCTCTTTATTTATTAATACTTTAGACCTATTTTGGGAGTACAAATCGAACCATCTTTATATTAAAAAAAAAAAAAACTTTTTACACATAACTATTACTTGACTATTTTGAAGGACTGTTCTCTTTTAAAAATATATATATCTACCCAAAATGCAATTTGACTCACCTTCTAAATTTTTGCAAACCAAAGGAGATCCGCCCATTCCATGGACCAGATGGAAGGAAGAGTTCTTTACTTACCTCAAGGCTATGGATGGTGAAAGGATGTCAGCAGAAAGGAAGAAAAATATATTTCTACATTGCCTTGGGTCAGAAGGGCAACTTGTGTTTAGAACTTTACCTCCTGTGAGATCTGGGGGTGATACTAGTGTATATGATGAGGCGGTACAGAGAATAGAAGGAAGGTTTAAACCTGTAACCAGTGTAGTTTTAAATAGATTTAAGTTTTATACTAGAGTACAAGATGAAAATGAATGTTTCGACGAATTTTTAACAGCTTTACGAGCTCTTTCTTTGCATTGTAATTTCGGTTTGATGACTGACGAAATGATCAGAGATCAAATTGTTGTACATGTAAAGAGCAAGAAGGTTCAGGAACAATTGTGGCTTTTAGGGGATCCAAGTTTAGAAACTGCTATAAGTACAGCTAAGGCTTTAGAGCAATCCGATAAATGGATTAAATTCTTAGATAAAGTTTCTGTTCACACTACTCCTTCCACTTCCTCTGGTGAAGTTAGCACAGTGAATGCGCGAGAAACGAAAATTCAAGGTTCCAATAAGTATGATAGTAAAGGTAAACAATTTTATTGTTTTAGATGTGGAAGTCCAGATCATATAGCTTCCTTTCCACAATGTCCTGCTATAAATAGACAGTGTAATAAGTGTAGTCGTACAGGTCATTTTTCTAAATATTGTAAAACTTCCGTTAAATCATTTAATGATTACAAAAAATCTTCTTTCAATATTCCTAGACGTCCTAATGGGAATGTATCGTATGTTGCTGAAGTGGAGAATAATGTTTCTTCTATTAAAGAATCAGGTATTGTGGTGTCCATACAAACCCCATTTGACATGACTCTTGCAGATACCTTGCCATCTCCCAAAAGTCTAGTGAACATTTTAGGTAAGACTCTTGAACTCATGGTGGATTCATGTTCTCCATGGACTATAATTACTCGTGATTATTGTGTAGAGTCATTTGGAAACCTGGTTGATGTAGATTCCTTGTGCAAGCCTGACATTGTTGCTTATAACTTTGATACTTCCGAGATAAAGTTTATAGGTTTTAAAGAAGTTCTTATTGTTGTCAAAAATAATTCTGCAGTCATCAAGATGTATGTAGCATCTAAGGGTGTAAATGTCCTAGGGTGGAGGGATCAAGCAAAGTTGGGGATCTCTTTGAATCCTAGGTTGAAAGATCCTGTGTGTGTACTAGCTGTGTCTGACGGAGAGTATGATGTAACTTCTATGTCTAAAGAAATTTCTGATTCCTTTCCTAATGTATTTTCTGAAAAACTCGGAAAGTTGAATGGTTTTACACACAAAATTAAGGTCAAATCCAATACAGTCCCTCTTAAACAAAAGTTAAGGGGTGTTCCCATTAGTGTCAGGGAAGAGCTCAGAGTTATGCTTGATACCATGGTCAAAGATGATGTTATTGAGGAGGAAAAATCCTCCGAATGGGTTTCGCCTATTGTTTTGGCGATTAAACCTGACAAAACAATTAGGCTATGTGTGGACCTGAGAGCTCTGAACAAATGTTTGGTCATAGATTGTCACCCGTTACCGAACATAAATGAAATGTTGTGCATGTTGGACGGAGCATGTGTGTTTTCAACCTTGGATCTTAGATCCGCATATCATCAGATTAAGCTCACAGAAGACTCCAAGCATTTCACAGCCTTTATCACTCCTCATGGGTTGTTTCAATTTAAGAGGATGCCTTTTGGCCTAGCGTCGGCTGCTTCAGTCTTCCAAAGGGCAATGTATCATATATTTAAGGATCTAAGCATCTATGTCAAGTGCTTTCAGGATGATATCCTTATTTTTTCAAAGAACTTTTCAGAACATTACGTTCATCTTAAGGAGGTTTGTTCCAGGTTGGAGGAATTTGGTCTGACTATCAAAGCTAGTAAGTGCAAGTTTTTTTGTAAAACTGTGGATTATTTAGGTCATTCTCTTTCGGGTGACGGTGTTGTGCCAAAAAAGAACCTTGTTGATGCTATTGTTAAAGCTCCTTCCCCAGACAATAAGGAAAAACTACTTTCGTTTGCGGGGCTTTGCGAATACTATAGCAAGTTCATCCAAAATTTTGCTAGCAAAATGGAACCTCTTAGGGAACTTACAAGAAACTCAGCCAAATTCATTTGGACTGAAAGACAAGAACAGGCATTTAAGCAAATTAAGGAGGAAATTGTTAATGCACCTACTTTAAAGTCCTTCTGTGTTAACAAGAAATGCATTATCACAGTCGATGCTAGTCTTTATGGCATTGGTAGTGTGTTAAGTCAATCGGCGGGTAAGGATGAGTGGTGTGTTGCCTTTTCCTCTAGGACTTTGTCTTCTACAGAGAGAAGGTACTCTGTCATTGAAAAGGAACTGCTGGCCTGTATTTGGGCTGTCGAACAGTTTAGGAATTACGTGTGGGGTAATCGATTCGTACTACGGACGGATCATAAACCTTTGATTGGGATTTTGTCTCCTGGTGGTGGATGGAATTCCACAGCACGCATAGCTTGTTTGTCCTCACGTCTCCAGGAGTATGATTTCGAGATAGTGTATGTTCCCGGTAAGTGTAATGTTACTGCGGATTTTCTTTCAAGGTTTCCTTGTGAGGATGCTCCCATGGTGGATAAGGAAGTTGATGTCATTGCTTCTGTTGGGGATTGTGTCTCTAAGGAGTTTACTTCTTTATCCGAGGAAGAGTGGTTTGCTGAACTTGGTAAGGATGTGGTTTGTCAACAACTTCTTGATTTTGTAAGGAATGTTTGGCCAGCCTCTAAGGGTATTTCACCTGATGTAGCTCCTTTTTGTCAAGTTTCATCTGAGGTCGAAGAGTTTTCTGGTCTACTTTTCAAAGCTGGTAAGTTAATCCCGCCCCAATCCTTACAAACGAAGATTTTACTCCTCGCCCATCAGAGTCACATTGGCATGTCGTCAATGAAACGCCTTATTAGAGGAAGTTTTTGGTGGCCGGGATTTGATAAAATGGTGGATAGGCTAGTAAGGGATTGTTCACACTGTGTTAACAGTGATAAAATGCTTCATTTGACCTCAGCTCCCCTTAAGCCTGTACCTTGGCCCAACTTTCCTTGGCAGAAAGTGGGTTTTGACATTTCTGGCCCTTTTAAACAGTTGCCATACAATGCTCGTTATGCTTTGGTACTTGTGGACTACCACTCCAAGTGGCCCGAGGTAAAATTTGTTAGCACGGTGTCTTCCCACTCTGTTATTCTTTTCCTTAAAGAAGTGTTTGCCAGGGAAGGGTATCCTGAAACTTGTGTCACTGACAATGGTGCTCAGCTTATTTCGGCTGATTTTGAGAAGTTTCCTAATAGTTGTGGTATTAAGCATTACACCACTTCTTTGTATGAACCCAGGGAAAACGGTCAGGTCGAACGCTTTAATCGTGTCCTCAAGGATTGTTTAAATGGTGTGCAAGTTTCTGATGATGGGTGGTTGGATGTGGTGAGGAAAAGGTTATGGGCGTATCGCATCACACCCCATTCTGTTACTGGGGTTAGTCCCTTCAAAGTCCTTAAAGGAAGGGAACCTCCATCTGATATATGTCCCTGGTGTATTAAGAAACTTGACATAAACGATTCTGTTGTGGATCTTGCTGGTGTAGCTAAACGGGTTGAGGACAAACAACTGCACATGAAAACCTTGTTTGATTCCACAATGAAGGCCAGAGATAATGTTTTTGTGGTGGGGGAATGGGTGCGTGTTAGAAAACCTGGTTTTCTTGTTAAGGGTTTTTCTAAGTTTTTCCCTCCCATCAAAATTGTCAAAGTTTTTAATAATAGTGTAGTCACGCAGGATGGAAGAGTCTGGAATGTCCGTAGAGTGGCTAAGTATCACAATGTTGAAAATGTACATAATTCTTCTTCTCCTGATCTTGGTAATAACTTTAGAAGATCTGATGTTGATGTCGCTATGCCTTCTCCTAATGTTATTCATGATGATTCTTCTGTTGCTTCTAGAGTTAAAACCTGCAATCGACAAAAGAATGTTCCCTGCAGATATTTAGATTGATGTACTTGAAGTTTTACCCTGCTTATTTTTCTTAAGGGGTATGATGTGTTGTATCCTGTTTATTCTTTTATTTCATCCTACTTCCCCTGTATTTCCCCTGTGTGGTTCTGGTGCCTGGAATGTATGATGCGTGCTTGCATTGTGCATCCTGGGTTCCAGATTCCAGACCAACGGTATCTTTATGAATCTGTATCCTGAACTGATGTGCTGTGCTTCAACTTTTGTTAAAGAATTAAATTACACATTTAATTCATTCATCTGCCTCCTTGGATCTTTTCACTCCCCTCCTTAATAAACAAATTAACTAAAACAATTAAGTATATACTGATCTCATTTGTGCATATTAAGAAAGATAAGATGATCTTTTAATTGTAACCACACAAATATTGAAATCATTTAACATATTCAGAAATATATGATGGTCTTTCACTAACTCTTCTAGAAGCTCTCATTCCACCACTTGTATCCAATTCAGAATGAAGACCATCCACATTTTTATTAAAGTTGTTGTCTACTTTGCCCTTGATTACAACAACTCTATTCAAGTTCCAAATTCTATGGTCTTGAGTCTTAGCCGCATTTCTGAACACTTTTATAACCTTAAAAGGTTTCATGAACTTGGAAAGAGACTTTCCCATCAAACCATAACCTTGGTTGTTTTCACACTTTTCTTTACATCAAAATAACTCTTCCTCGCTTTAGTCTTCTCTTCATCCTTTTTCATAATTTCAACATCATCACATGTACTTTCTTTTCCTTTACCAAGTTCATATTTGTTTATCCATCCTGGTTCCACATCAGTGTTGGGAACTCTACCTCTAAACAACAAGAAAGGAGTATTCCCTGTTGTACAGTGAGGAGTCAGTCCATATTCTTCAATCTTTTTCATTACCTCAGATTTCCAATCAGGAAACAAAGACTTAGCAAGTGATATAGTATCCTTAATCACTCGATTAAATCTCTCAATCATACCGTTGGCCTCGGGATGATACAGGGAACAAGTCTTTTGGATGACCCCTTTAGAGTAAAGGAGTTTTTCATTTCTTCAGTAACCAGCTGCACACCATTATCTGTCAATAATGACATAGGAATCCCTTCTCTCGAAAACAACTCTTTAAAAGATTTAATGATATGTTTAGAGTCAATGCTCAATGAAAAGAAAACTTCTGGCCATCGAGAAAACATGTCTATGACCGCCAAAACAAAGGTTTTAGTTCCATTATTGGCGATAGGACCTAATATATCTAAGGCAATGTCTTGCCAAAGCCCAGAAGGTCGTCTTCTCAAGACCATTGGTTGAACCCGAGTGGTTTTAGACTTATCACTTAAGGAACATGCAACCCCTTCATGTATCACCCGCTCAACTTGCCTATCCATTCCCGGCCACCAATATGTCATGCGTAATCTTTCTTTACATTTAGCAAAACCACCATGTGAAGAATGCACCTGTCTATAAGTTCTTTCCTGAGAGAAATTGGAGGGGGGATTCTTGTGCCACAAAATAACAAAACTCTGTCAATGGATAGTTCATTTCCCAATGGCCAACATTTCTTACATTCATCTGATCCTTCCTTATTGCTCAGCCAACCTTTAATACTCAAACCCATAACTTCCTTCAAGGTCTCATCACGTTGTATTTCTTCTCACCACTGTTTTTTAGAAATCACGTCATGTTCAATTGCACAAACCCATTCTTCACTATCATCCACACATTCATCATGTGCTTTTGATGTAGGAGTTAATCGAGAGAGGACATCAGCAACCTTGTTTTACAATCCAGGAATATATCTCAATACAAAATTATATTCCTGTAGACCAATAATCCATCTAGTTATCCTGCTGGAAATTGCGTCCAAGCCTTTTTTACTAAATATCGCAATAAGTGGCTGGTGATCTGATCGTACCTCAAACTCCATACCCCACAGAAATTTCTTTAACTTTTTAATAGCCCAAAAGACCGCCAAGGACTCTCTCTCCACCACTGAATATCTAGTCTCAGGATATTTAAGAGACCGAATTAAGAACATAATTGTTTGCATACCATTAGGTCCCATTTGTTGCAAAACCGCACCCAATCCCTTTTCACTCTCATCAGTGATGAGAATTGGCTTTAATTTCGGGTTAAAACTACTGAGAGAAGGAGCAGATTTGAGTTTCTCCTTGATTTTCAAAAACTCATTCTCAGAAGCTTGTGACAACTCAAAATCAACACCCTTTCTCAACAAATATCTCATACTGGCAGAACAATCAGCAAAATTCCTCACAAACGTAGCATAATATTCCACGACACCCAAACATTTCATGAACTCGGATTTACACGAAGGAGAACTCATCTCTTGAATGGTACTAACCAAATCTGGCTTAGGTTTCACACCATCACTGGTGATGCTGTGACCTAAATAATTTATGGAATCTGTTTTAAACTTGCATTTCTCAGCCTTAATGGTCAAGTTGTGCACACACAATCTTTCCAAGGTCTGTTTAAGTCTAGCATCATGTTGTGATTCATCATCACCATGAACCAACATGTCGTCTTGATATACATAAATACCTTGAAGACCATGCAGAATTTTCTTCATGACTCTCTGAAAGACCGAAGAGGCCGAAACCAAACCGAAAGGCATGCATTTAAACCTATAAGTACCACAGAGTGTTATGAAAGACTTAAAGTTTTTACATGATTCTTCCAGTTCTATCTGGTGATAAGCCAAATTAAGGTCTATGGTGCTAAAGACCTTGGACCCACCTAACAATACTAATAGCTCATTTATATTGGGTAAAGGATACTCTTCTCTTTTCTCATGTCATCTCTTACCGCAATAGGAACATTCCTAACTTTGCAACAGACCGGTATAGAGTCTCTCTTAAGAATAATCTTATGTCTATACCCCTTAACACTTTCGATGCTGATGACGAGCTCAGCTCGTCATCACCCACGGGTGGCGTGTGCTGATGACGAGCTGAGCTCGTCATGTATCGCGGAAAAGGGAAAACAGCCGCACAGCGCAAAAATCGCCGCAGCATCGATGCGGTTAAGACAACCTAATTCACTTCTGAAAACTTTTGGATAACTTTTCTTGAGTCTATCAATAAAACTACTGTTAGGTTTCTCAACAGTCACAGCATTTACCAGTTCTCTCAATTGAATTGGAGGATTGGCATTCGGGTCCAGATAAACCCCTAGGTCACCTTGATGGATCCAGCTAATTATGCTGTCACCCTTCTTTGAAACATGAATTTTACCCGAAACCAGTATACCTCTAAACTCAATGAGACCAATAAAGTACCCATGTAACTTAATAGGTTCCCCACCATATGCCAATGGCTTAATATCTGGTTTCAAAAGGCCAACTTTCCCCTTCAGGTTTTCAAGATAAAATTTACCCGAAACAATGGTTATTTTAGCACCGGAGTAAAAAAAAACTCTTGTACTAGCCCCTTCAACTAAAATATTATCACAAGGACTGTTTCTTCTTTCAATCCTATTCACCATTTGCACGAAAATTTGTCCACACTCATATTCTTCATTAGTCGATTCCTTATATTCATCATCAAACACCTCAACTTCTTTAATTTTACGTAAGGATTACTTTTACACAAGGAAGTCAAATGAACTTTCCTCTTGCACCTTGCACATGTTTGGTTCAATGCAGTACATTTCTTGTCATTTGCGAAATGTCCTGTTTTTCCACATCTAAAGCACTTTATGTTGACCCATTTCTCATTGAACTTTTTCATTATGCATTGTTGCCCCTTTATGCTTCTCTCTAACTGCAAGATCAGATTTAACCTTGGTTTTCCTATCCTGAACCTTGCAAACTTTTTCTGACTCCTTCTTTAATACTGCAACACATTTTACTGAATGTTCAATTCTATTGGCAGCCCCCAGAACTTCATCTATGGTGGGCTCATCTCGTAACCACAGCTCCTCCCTGACCTTTTCCATACTACACACGAACATAAATTGGTCACAAATTCTTTCATCAGTAAGGTTATTGAATTTACAGAAAGATACAAGCTTCCTTAAATATGTGACATACCCTTCAACCGTTTCTTCACTCCCTTGCATTCTTTTTGCAAACTTATACCGTTGTAAGATTGTACTTACCTTTGGTAAATAATGGTCATCTAATTTTTTTATACATATCTCATAATCATTGAAATTGTTAGCTTCCTCTCTAGCCAAGTCTGGTAAATTATCGAAGACATCTTGGCCTTCTGACCCTAGACAATGCAACAGCAATGAGGATTTCCTTTCAGCACTGAGAGAAGGTCCGCAAACCCTAGCATACCTCTCAAATACGACCTTTCACTTCTTCTATGGAATTGGAGGGTCGCCTGGTTCGGAAAGAAAGAAAGGTGCAGCAGTGACATTCTGCATATTTGCTGCAACTCCTAAGTTTACACACACTACACCTCCTCAAGTTTAAGTAATGACTTACAAGTTGAATATCAATAATAAAATTGCAGAGATAATACTATACATGTGTATGATACAACACTATATATTTATGTTTTCCTTTTATCTCAAGTCAAGTCAATTGAGCTTTATTTCGATTTAGAATATAAATCATAAAAAGCGAACAACAATCATATGATAATACATTTCATTTACGATAAATTCAATATATACAAATAAAAACCATCATGGCAAGTCTTCCACGTACAGAGCTCAGTTAAAAAATGATGCAACTATACCATATTAAAAAACGAGACTATACGTGAGAGTTCTCGCTTTTAAGTTTTAAAACTTAATTGATACTTTTAAAAGTTCACCAGAAGTTCAATAGATAACTCGTTGTTAAAAATGAAAAATAGAAAACTGATAATTAGCTTAAGAACGCTCTATGTCTGACCGTGCATTTCAGAAAGTTCACAACAAGATAAGTAGTCCTTTCACCATCCAACTGCTGCAGAAATAAAAAAAAGCTAGGCGGCATTGTCTGAGTCCAGTCTGTTTTAGTAGTGGGATCAACCACGTTTTCCTGAAATCGTGGAAAAATTTGCAGAAGAGGATGGTGTGCATGGTCGATTGAGGGGAAATGTCGTCACATGGACACAACGGTAGGTCTTTGGCCCAATTATTTCTTGTGGGGAATGTGACCAATCGATGGAACAGGTTCAGCCTAAACCTTACCAGGAGATACCTCTCATAACCTGAAGTGTTTAGTGTAAGGTATGGCCGAATGGATGTGGTCGTTTGTATTTGTAGTGAACGTATTACTGAAGGTTTTGTTACCTCTTTTGTTAGTCTCAATTCCTCTAAATGGGATAAGCATTTCATTTTTAGTTCCTTTCTTGAGACTTCGGACATTGAAGAGGGATCGTAATAGTACCTTGCCCAACCTAGATCTTGCAAAAACTCTTTTATGTAGCACAGCCACCTGGAGTTGTGAGCCTTATCCAATGCTAGGCAGTCCATTAGAATGGACTGGGTAAGAGTTGCTTTCTCGTTCCTCCAGATTCTATGCCATAATAGTATTGGTTCAGCTTTTGCTAAATCAGTAACATGTGGCAGACCCAACTCTAGGTGGCACGCCATAGTGCCCGTGCTTCTCGGGACCGCCAAAAGATATCTCAGGAAGGAGTTTTCCACTTTCTGAATCTCGACTGTCTGTGCAAACCCCCAGAGGCCGGCACCGTAGAGAGCCACTGATAGACATTTGGCTTGGTAAATCTTTATAAGTTCACAAGGAGGTCTTTTCCCTAGCTTTCTGGAAAAGTTAGCTAGAGCTGCTGTAGTTCTTAGGAAAAGTAGTTTTCTGTTTCTACAGCTGTATTACAAGCTAGTGTGTTATCTATCGCTACGCCCAAATAGGAATAGATTTGTGTGGTCTCTAGTTTTTGCCCATATAGGTGAATGTCCCTCATTTTTCGTTTGTGTCCTGTGCCTGCCCTCATAACAAAAGTTTTACTTGTGTTAATTTTCATATCGATCCCTGCCATAAAAGCTGAGTATCTGTACACACTATTTTTCAGTTCCAGGGGGGTACGGGCTAAGATGACAGCGTCATCCGCATAGAGGAGCGCTGGTTTAGGTCGACCATTCACCATAGGAAGGTCGTGAGCTCCCCTACTCATTGCAACCTCCAGACCGTTGGTGTACAGAGTGAAGAGGAGGGGAGCCAAGACACATCCTTGCCTGACTCCCTTTTCCACGGAAAACTCCCTTGTTAGTTCCTTCTGCACCCCATAGCGCACTCTAGCTGTGGCGTTAGAGTAAAGGTCCCTTAGAATCTTAAGCAAGTTTTGTGGAATGCCCATGTCCCTCAGTAGAATCCAGAGTTTCGAGTGGGACATGCAGTCGAGTGCGGACGAAAGGTCCACATAGACCATGTACATGTCACCCCTTTTAACATGAACATATTTGTCTATTAATAGTGTCAAGTTCAGTGCCTGCTCTATGGTCCCCAGCCCCTGGCGAAAGCCATATTGTAGGTTCGAAATAATCCAGCCATCGTCCTCCTGTACCTGTAGTTGTTCGAGTATTAGTCGTCCCATCACCTTTCCCAATGAATCCATGAGTGAGATAGGATGATAGCAGGTTACCGACCCCCTATATCCCTTTTTGAAAATAGGGACTAATATTGATTTTGACCAAGAAGGCAGGAGGCCTACGGAGCATGTTGCATTGAGCACTCTGGTTAGAAGTGGGGTCCAGATGTCCATGTGTGATTTAAAAAGGTCAATTGGCACACCATCCGGACCCGGTGCTTTACCATTTTTACTTGTGCGCAGGGCCAATTCAACATCTTGCATTGAAAAATAAAGATCGATCGGGAACGGGTTTCCAGGTTTATCAGTGTGCGTAGTATCCTGAATAGGATAGTCATGATACTCAGAATCAATTAGATTGATCGTGAATATCTTTGAAAAGTGCTGGACCCACTCCTTTTCGTCTATTACCACATCTATTTTAGGGTGATCTATATTGTTTGCTAAGAAGGGGGACTTAATCACTTGCCAGAAGGCAGCTGAGTTTTTCATAGCACAGCTTTCGTGGAGTTGTTCCCAAAGGAGGGACTTTAGCTCTTTTTTCCTATTTTTTAGGGCTGTGTTATATTTATTCCTAAGGGCTCTAATTTCTAGTGGGTTTCTCACCTCTTTCCTTAGAGCATTTTGTAGGTCTTGATATGTTGTTGTACATTCGTGGTTGAACCAACCCTTTTTTGGCTTTGATTTGTGTTTGAGTTCTCTCCATAAAGCATAATTTATAGTTTTGATTATCCTTTCAAAATTAGAGATTATTTCCTCCCTCATCTGTGGTATCAAGGTCAAGGCATTTCAGTATATGGGGAGAGGCCCCTATGACCACTTTTGATGTTATCTCTGTGGGTCTACTTTCCTCCATTTCAGGGCATAGCCATTTAGTCTATTCAATGTTAGATTGTTTTGGTCTAGAATGGTACCAGGGTTAATTTTAGGATTACAAGATAACGGGTATAAGATACTTAGGGGATAGTGGTCACTAAGTGCGCTATCATGTCTTGTGAATAGAGTATCCCCTATCCATGCCCCGTTTGAGACCAGAATGTAATCTATTGTAGTGTTATGTCCCTGTCCGTGAAAAGTGGGGGCCAGTTTTGCCTTGTCAATATGGAGGTTGTTGGCGTGAACAAGGTTTAGCTCAAACATAGTTTTATTAAGTTGGCTACCAAGTGTACTATGCCTAAAGTGGGATATAGGATTTTCCCATTCGTCAAGGATGCCACATGTGTTGCCAGCTAGACATGGGCCCAGATTGAAGTCCCCCCCCCCCCAAATGATCACTATTTCTGTGTTGATCTTTTCTGTTAATGTACGAAGGGTAGAGCGGATCGAGGATACCAAATTTGTTGCCTCTTTCTCTGGACAGTTATTATAATAGTTCACTAAGAGGAACTTATCCACATTATTTAGGGTAAGGGCAAGGATCTGGAAACTACATTCAGATTTTATTATTTCTATATCTGTCGCCACCAGAAGGTTGGAGATATAGATGGTTAGACCTTCCTTTGCTCCTCCTGAAGGCGAGGGTATTGCTGTAGTAAAATAGGTCTTCAACCCCATAATATGTATGGGATCAAGTAACCAAGTTTCTTGTAGGGCGATGATATCGAAGTTGGAGACAAGTCGCGTCCAATCTTCGAATAGAATTTTAGTGCGTTGCCCTGCTATATTCCAGAATGAGGTAAGGAGGAAAGATCTAGATTCTCTCCCTTTAAGTATCCTCTTTTCTGAATTTAATTGAGTTGAGTTTATGTCCTGGGAAAGAGAAGTATTTGGGTCCAGAGGGACAGTATTTATATCAGACGGTTGATTAATGAAGGTAATGGTGTTCGCAAGGTCTTTAGTGCGAGCCATGGATTCTTTTTGTTTTGTCTGCCCCTCATGTGGGATTAGTTCGAACTTTGTCTCTGTGTTTTTGAGGGGAAGGATCATGGGAGTGATGTTGGTATGATGCAGTCAATCAACTCCTTCAAGACCGGAAAGACCCCCATAACGGTTTTGAAGGGGAATTGGGTGATTGTCCTGAAGATGTTTCATAGTTCTATAGTTAAGTGGTCTAAATTTGGGAGGAGAGACCATTAGGGACCTAGGATAAAAATAGGTCAGGTCACAAGGTGAAATGGACGTGTTCCGCTTTTGTGGCAACCAGTTTAAGATGTGACTTACTGTTCTATGATCTCTAAAGTTAATAACGACTATATCTCCCTTTTTATCCTTTTTTCTGGCACCAAGCCATGAGAGGCGTCGAACATGCAGAATCTCACCATTTAGGTTTGGAGGGAGGGGGCGATTCTGTCTAAGCCAGTATGTAGTTTTGTTTTTTAACTGGAACTGATTTTCCCTTTTTTCTTCTTCTAGAGGCGGGACTCCTGTTAAGACCACCACTAGTGGAACTGATTCCGGTGGCAGATCCACTTGGCGCCCCCTTGGCTTTATTAATTTATCTGGACTGTTTTTGTCGTGATTACTCAGTAACTTTCCCATGTTGCGAGTTGTCTTTGCCTTGTGTGCATCGCCGACTACATGTTGGTTAGTCTGATGTGTTGTCGTGCCAGTGTCTGGCCTAGGAGGTTTAGTTTTGTCAGACTCTATACTAACTGAGTTATTTTGAATGGTGCGATTTTTGGGCAATGCTATGGTTTGATTATCTATGACCTGCTTGGAAGTGAGATTAAGTAACCCTGCGCTTTTGACTAATTTTTCCTCTAAGGAACCTAGCCTAGCTTCTAGTCTTTTAAGTCTCTCTATTATTGGGAGTGTAGATGCTCTAATTAAGTGCTCTATTGTCCCTATTAGGTCCTTTGAGGGAGTTTCTAGTGTCAAGCGTGGAGGAGGAGTACCTAAGTCGTGTTTCGTCACAGTACTCGATGTGTGGGGTTTAGCCGCTTTATCGGAGTCTGTATGGCTAGTTTTTTTCTTGTGTGATTCGTTCCCTTGTTTCCTTCGTTTCCTTGGAGGTGAGCCATGTGCTCTGGAGAGTTGGTTTTTTTTCCTATTTTTCCGTGTAGCCTTTTGTACAGGTAAGGGCGTATCAGGGATAAGTTCAATCTCTAGTGATGGGCTAGAATGAATTGATGGAGCTGGACTATGTGGAGTATTTACTATATCAGGGGTGGGAGTGACATCTCGTAACAGAATAGGAATGCTATTAATGCTATTAGCAGTAGTGTCTGGGTCCTCAATTTCAGCTACATCACTGTTATTGGATAAGTTTACTCTCTGGGGCCTCACAGGCGAGAAGCGCTTATTTTTTATCAGTTCAATAGATCGCCGCTGCTCAGTGCAACGTTCTGCTAGCACGCTCTCCCTGTCGGCGTCCAAGGGAATCCTATACACAAAATTATCCAATGTTCCTTTATTGAGGGAACTGGAGTCTTTGGTGTTGTCTAAAGCCATATCAGGTGGTTACACTTGACCAGGGGAAAGTTAGACAAAACAATGGTGAGGTATAGCCCCAGAATACTAGGAGCTGAAAAAAGTATTAGCTCGAACAAATAAACAGGGAGCAGGGCATAACAAAGGAGGAGGGAGCAGAAGTCATAATACCTTAAGGGGGAGATGTCAATGGGTAGGCCCAGCCCGGCCTCCCTCAGCTCCTGAGGGCTACAGAGGGCCCGCCCTTTGCCCGGGCTTAGCCCAGCGCTGCCTGTGGCGCTCCCGCGAGGCGGGGAGTGGGGCTTGATTTTATGCGCCTCCGGGAGCGATTGTCCTGTGGGCGGCTTCCGGCCGCAAGGGCTACAGGGAAATGTAGTCCGCTATGGATGACGGCGTCCACTCCTCTCGGCGGCCGCGCCTCGCCAAACACAATGCACGGTCACTGGAGGGACGCTCTGGGCAGCCACAGCAGGGTCTCCAAAAGGACTTTGCAACAGATTGTGGACAGGTAAGAGAACTCCACGAAATGCCAGCAGGTCACCCCGCTCCACCGAGAGTGGGGCTTGATTTTATGCGCTTCCGGGCACGATTGTCCTGTGGGCGGCTTCTGGCCGCAAGGGCTACAGGGAAATGTAGTCTGCTATGGATGACGGCGTCCACTCCTCTCGGCGGCTGCGCCTCGCCAAACACAATGCACGGTCGCGGGAGGGATGCTCTGGGCAGCCACAGCAGGGTCTCCAAAAGGACTTTGCAACAGATGGTGGACAGGTAAGAGAACTCCACGAAACGCCAGCTGGTCACCCCACTTCACCGAGAGTGGGGCTTGATTTTATGCGCCTCCGGGCGCGATTTTCCTGTGGGCGGCTTCCGGCCGCAAGGGCTACAGGGAAATGTAGTCCGCTATGGATGACGGCGTCCACTCCTCTCGGCGGCCGCGCCTCGCCAAACACAATGCACGGTCGCGGGAGGGACGCTCTGGGCAGCCACAGCAGGGTCTCCAAAACGACTTTGCAACAGATGGTGGACAAGTAAGAGAACTCCACGAAACGCCAGCAGGTCACCCCGCTCCACCGAGAGTGAGGCTTGATTTTATGCGCCTCCGGGCGCGATTGTCCTGTGGGCGGCTTCCGGCCGCAAGGGCTACAGGGAAATATAGTCCGCTATGGATGACGGCGTCCACTCCTCTCGGCGGCCGTGCCTCGCCAAACACAATGCACGGTCGCGGGAGGGACGCTCTGGGCAGCCACAGCAGGGTCTCCAAAAGGACTTTGCAACAGATGGTGGAAAGGTAAGAGAACTCCACGAAACGCCAGCAGGTCACCCCTTTTATCTCAATAAATATTCAAAATGGTGTGCATTAGAAACTGAACTTACTAACATTCACCAAGTTGCACTGTGCACATCTGGATTAGCTAAGAACAATGACTTGCATGTAAATTTAGTGTGTAATTATCAAATTGAATCAGCAGTACAGTCAAATATTTAAATTGAGAGAATAAGGATATAAACTTATCAGCTGTGCACATCAGCGTATGATAGCAGATTAAAATGCTGTGTGCATCAGCGTGAGCCAATGCGCAACAAGTCTATAATGATTTCCAGAGTCAATACGCTGTGCGCATCAGCGTGAGCCAATGCGCAACAAAACACGAAGTACAGTAATCAAATCAAGCTGGTAATAAACCTTAGCAATGTGTTATCATCTTTCCTGTCTTCCGTGAAACTCAAACTCCTTCAGTGAATTAAGTCTTATCAATGAATGCCAGCCTTTCGAAAGTTAAAAAAATAATAAAATCAAAGATGTGTTACCATCTCTCCTCCGTGAAACACTGAGTCTCTGAAGGTTGCAGGAATAAAGATGGCGACTGTGGGAGGTCACGCTATGACTTTACGTGATGACAGAACGACGCTCTTGTTACATCACGCCTTCATGTTCAAATGCACACAGAATGCTGCTCCAGTACCTTCGTATCAAGAATGCCGCTTCTTCTTCATGCAACGAATGTCGCCGCTGCTTGAAAGATGCAGCCGGTGCGCGGTTGGCAACCGACAGACACAATTTGAAGATAGGAATCAACTTGAGACAACCTTTGGTGCCAAAAACTAAGTTTCCCAAAGCGTTGTTTTTGCTACTTACCTTCTGGTGAAAATAAAAACGCTCAAGAAAAAGTATCAGAAAACTATTTAAATTTATGAAACGCTGTTGTTGATTTGTAATTGCACCCACAGTTTCAAGGATTAACGAAGTAATGCTGAAAATCTGTAATTCCATGAGTTTCAAAAAATAAATGAAGTAACAGTGTTGCAAAATAGATAATATATCTCCAGGGAAAGAAAGAGCAGAATCCGTCGGTAAGGTAAAGCGGAGCTTTATTATACAAGTGCTCTCCAGGAACGTACAACTTAGAATACCGGTAAACCGTCAGTCTTCCCACTTAATACACACCGCTCTCATTCAAACCACAACACACACACGAGACACCAGATCTACAAACACACAGCACGCGAACCACAACACGCGACACTCACACATTTGAATCATAACCAGGCACGCATATTGTTTGTGGATGACGCGCGTGCATTCATGCGCGTCATTCCAAACAATAACATAATACCACACCCCTCCCTCCTTTTTTCTTTTTTTTTTAAGTAAGAATGAAGTCTCTGAACCATACTGGAGCCCTGCGACTTCTTGAACTTCTCAACAACTCTTGTGTATTAGAATCACAACTGACCGAAACAGCAGCTGATTCAGATAACCCTGAACTATCTGTAGTGACATCCAAAAACACATTAGATGAATCATCTTCATCCAAAAACACATTAGATGAATCATCTTCAGAAAAGTGCTTGCTATTATTAAACTTTGAAAAAATACTAAAATGCAAAACACTTCAATCTAGTACTCTTACAGCATTCTTAAATAGTTCAACTACTTCACTTGAATATGACCACTTTGCCAATCCCTTATGTACATAACTTCCTTTTTTTAATCTCACAAAATCTCCTACTTGAATAGGAACACAACTTCTTGTCTCCTTTTTTGACAAATCATTCTTCATTTTCTCCTTATAAGCATCAACTTTCTTGCGAATTTCTCCACAATCAACCTCTGCAAAATAAATGCGACCACTATCCTTGTTCTTTAACCACCAAGGAACAAGATTGGTACTGGGTTTCCGCCCTCTCAGCAACTCAAGAGGAGATAACAGGGTAACTGCATTAGGAGCAGTTCTGTAAGACAATAACATGGACTGTAACGCCTTATTCCAGCATAAACCACCTTTGACAGCTAATTGAATAGCCTCCCTGACTACTCTATTGAATCTCTCTATCTGGCCGTTGGCCTCTGGGTGGAATACCGCTATTCTTTTATGAGAAATACTACACCTACTAAAATAACTTTCCATTTGCTTATTAACAAACTGTGGACCGTTGTCCGTTACTACCTCTTGAGGAATACCCTCTCTACAAAAGATATCATCCATGAATTGTATAATGGCATCACTGGTAACCTCCTTGACCATCTTTATTTTGGCCATTTTGAAAAGTAATCTATCAGCACTATGCCAAAAGAATGCTGTTGTGGCAACACACTAAACGGTCCAATAATGTCAATACCAAGTTTATTCCAAGGTGATGCAGGTAACTCAACAGGTTGTGGTACACTGGGCAAAGCCTTAGCTGTTTTATCACTCTTAGCACATAATTCACATAATTTCACTTGTTGTTCTACAAAATAATCAATACCAGGCCACCAAAAATTGTTTTTCAATCGCCTCCTAGTAATTGATATACCAAAATGTCCTTCATGAGCTAAATCAAGAAACTTCTTTCTGAGACCAAAAGGTGGAATACATTTATCACCTCTTAATAAAATGCCATTTTCTATGGCCAGTTCATCTTTAATTTTATGATAGCTCATTAAACCTCCGGTAAAATTTCCTCCTTCAGGCCAACCCTTCAATATATATTCTTTCACCTCTTTAAGTTCTAAATCCTTGTTCATTTCTTCATTCCATGTCTCTTCTTGTACTACTGAATTCTCTCCAAATGCTAAATTGACATCACTGAAAACATGTGCAACTTCACACTCATCTTTATCAACCACATCAGATTCCTTGCACGCCAATGGAAGTCTTGACATGCAATCCGCATGAAAATTGGACTTCCCAGGAATGTATTCTAAAGAATACTGAAAATGTTGTAACCTAGAAGAAAGTCTTGCTAATCTAGAAGAAAGTGTACGTCCTCCACCCGGTGACTATATGTGCACCAAAGGTTTATGATCTGATTTAATGATGAATTTTGTTTCCCACAAAAAAGGTGGAAATGTTACGCTCCGCAAACACATGCCAAAAATTCTCTTTCAATTACAGAATAATGTTGTTCCGACTCCCTCAACGTCCTTGAAGCATATGCTACAATCCGTTCTTTACCCCATTCCTCTTGAATCAACACAGCACCCAATCCACAGTTACTTGCATCAACCATCACAATACATTTCTTCCCAATCACAAATGGTTTGAGACAAGGTGCTCTAATGATGATTGACTTTACAGCATTGAAAGTTGCCGTCATAGAATCTGTCCACTCAAATTTGGCATTTTTCTTCAAAAGCATCCTAAACGGTTCAATTACAGTTGCATAGTTTTGAATAAACTTAGCATAAAATTCCACAAGTCCCAAAAAGGCTACCAACTGTTCTTTGTTTTGAGGAATAGGTGCTTTGCTAATGTTTTCCAAATGTGAAGCTTTAGGTCTAATTCCATTTCCACTAATGCAATGTCCGAGATATTCCACTTCCTCTCTCCTGAACTTACACTTGGAAGCACGAAGTGTTAGACCTTTATCTGACAGGGCATTTAACACTTTAAATACATTTTTGTCATGTTCAACCCCATCTTTCCCAAAAACTAAGATGTCATCTTGAAATGCAATTGCCCCAGTTAAACCAACTAAAGTCTCTTTCATCACCCTTTGAAATACCGCAGCTGCGCTCGCTAGCCCAAAAGGCATCCTGCAAAATCTATATAAACCCTCCGGTGTAATAAAAACAGTTAAGTCTCTTGAGTCTTCATGTAGAACCACCTGAGATACGCGCTTGCTAAATCCAAACAGGAGAATACTTTAGCATTGTCCAAAGTGGAAACCATTTCATGTAGGTTAGGTAAAGGATGTGAATCCACACAAATAGCATTATTCAAACTGCGTAAGTCTATGCATACACGAAGATCTCCCCACGATTTAATCGAAATCACAATAGGTGAAACCCAAGGGGATGACTCAATAGGTTCTATTATTTTCTTCTCACACATATCATTGAGAATTTCCTCTAATTTTTGTCTATATGAAATAGGAACATTCCTGACTTTATGACGGACGGGCAAAGCATTTGCATGTACTTTTATCCGATGTTCAAATCCTTTATATCTTCCTAAATCATTGCAGAATAATTTAGGAAATTTTCCTTTAATTTCTGAAATCAGCATATCTTCTTTCCCTTAACTTAGAATGGAATTACTTGGCTCAGAATCAATAGAGTAAACAGGAGGATCAGCATTTGGATCGCGCTTCATTCCAAGTTGTTCCTGGTGTGGCCAACCTAAAAGTGAATCACCAGATTTTGTAATATATACTTTTCCATATGTAGAACGACTCTTGAATTTAAGTTCAGCTATGAAGTAACCAATGAGTTGCATTCTGTGGCCTGTATAGCCACTTGGTGTAATATCTGGTTGCATTAGATTAACATTAGGCCAATTGGATCTAAATAAGGTATCAGGTAGAATAGTGTACCATGAGCAAGAGTCTACAAAAACTTTAGTAGATATTCCATCAATGATGATATCACAAGAGGGAAATTGTTTGACCTTAGGTTCCTCAGTTATGCACATTATGACTGAATGACCAATGAAAACACGGTATAAACGAAATTCAGTAAATTCTTCGAAAATCCATATTAAACACACGTAGGAACGTGTTCCCAATCGTCGCCAGTGTTGCAAAATAGATAATATATCTCCAGGGAAAGAAAGAGCAGAATCCGTCGGTAAGGTAAAGCGGAGCTTTATTATACAAGTGCTCTCCAGGAACGTACAACTTAGAATAACGGTAAACCGTCAGTCTTCCCACTTAATACACACCGCTCTCATTCAAACCACAACACACACACGAGACACCAGATCTACATACACACAGCACGCGAACCACAACACGCGACACTCACACATTTGAATCACAACCAGGCACGCATATTGTTTGTGGATGACCCGCGTGCATTCACACGCGTCATTCCAAACAATAACATAATACCACACACAGACTGAAGGTATCGCTTTTATAAATATAAAGCACAAGCTGTGCTAGTCTTCAAAGATGGTAATCCTTTTTAAAGAATGAAGAGCATGTCTTGAAAATACAAGATAGGATGAGCCTGCATCGATAATTTACTAAGCTACCCACATATTATAAAAATGATGGAGTGCCAGGGTATTAATGTGGCGATGCTCCCAATCCTTTATCTTGTATGAATATAAAAATGAAACTTTTGTCCATAAATCATAAAATGCTCCTCACCAATCTTCTGTGTTGAGATTCCTTGGGCTGTCGACTACGCCAGTGAAATAAGTCCAAATAAAGACTGGAAACAGGTTGGTATGTTTCTTCTTAAGTTTAATGCATAAAGAATCTCATCCATCAACCAGCAGATCAGATCTGGAATAACTGTCTTAGTTTACTTCCAAAGCTTCAAATAGAATGTCCTGACTGCATTCACCAAACATTCTAACATGACATATGAAAGTCCTATACTAAGGATAACAAGTAAGAAGAAATCATTAACAGATTACCACACAAATGTCTGTTTGTGTTAGCCTGCTGTGATCAACAGGTCTCCTGTCTTTGGCAGTAGTAGTTTTTCTTGTGTCCTCGATTTCAATCTTTACATGTATTTTAGTGAACTGGCTTCCAGCCGGGCCTTCTTATTTGTTGGTTTTTCATGATCACTTGGAGCATTTACGTCATCCATCTCCCTGATCTGATGCACTTCATCTGTCACAGCCAGTTAGTTTGCGTGTTTTTTTAAAAAAGGTAAGCCTTCTCGATTTGCCAGAAAGTGACAGAAGTGGACACATGAGCTTTGTGTGTTTGCACCTGTTGTTTTTATATGGTGGCACAAACTCTTTAAAGACCTTAGCTTCACTTCGACCAATAAATTATTTATGATTTCTGGCAAATAACTTATTTTTCCTACTGTTAGAGAACATGCACAGTGAACCAATTCATAGGTGTCATCAAATTGAGCTTGTATAATAAGATTATTGAGTTGCATTAACTTAGTATATATGCCTGATATGAAAACTTGGAGATTGTTCAACAAGTTGACTTGTATGTCCATTTTGTCTGAATGATTGTTGGGTGCATTGACTGTCAGTTACATTGCATTTAAGAAGGACGGCCATCCTAAGTCTGTACGCGAGGGCTTCCGTTCTGTCCTGTTGTTTGCAAAAGTGGATAAGATAAAGAAGCCAAAGTATCTTTACCCGACTGAGTACCTGTGGTCGTTGGAATAGTTGTGATTTCTTTACCTACGATTTTGGAGTCTGTTATTTTGGAAATGTTCCCTCTACAATCTTAGATGTTATTGGTGTCAACAGTGTCTTAATAGCAAACTCCCCTTGAGTGTGGTTAAAAGTTGGGCTAAAATGATCCGCTTCCATCAGAAGAACTGGGCACCTGGGTGTTGATGACTTTGTTAAAATGTAAGGGCCACTTTAATGTCAGTACTGGTTGTTAATGCCTCTCTTTTAAATTCCTGATCTCGGCTGATTAACTTATTTGTCCTTTAAGTAGGAACCTGTCTCCAACTACGGGATTCTCCATCAAGTTCTGCATGTGATACTAACGCGGTTTGAGCTGGTGTTTGAGCAGTGCTGGCTTCATTGCCTGTGACCATGTTTTATGGAAACAAAGTTCTAAAAAAAAATTCCTGGGTAGTGTGCAGTGGTTGAAGTGGGGTAAACAAGGTAGGGGAACTGGAGGCAGGAAATCAGAGGGCGGGAATAACCTGAGGATTGTGTCAGTGGGCGTAGTCAATATCAATATCAATATATTCTTTATTCGGTTGCCATCATTTTTAGGAAATTATAAAAGTACATAAAAAACAATTCATCATATAAAACTTTAAAAGCATGGATAAAAAGATAGCGGGAACAATTATACATGCAATCATTGTTATAGTGCGGAGAGTTCAGAAAAACACAATTCTAATTAAAGTGCTAGTGCATCAGGAATCAATCGTAATTTAGGCGATATTTAACCCCTTGCGTGCGGCGGGAATTCCCCGCCCATGCTGACTCCGCCTTGCGCGGGCGGAGTCATGACGGAACGGTTCCGTCATCAGCACAGCTCACCCGTAGCTGATGATGGAACCGCTCCGTCATCAGCATGCAAGGGGTTAATACAGGCCTTCAAAAAACAAGCAATAGATTTAGCATAACGATCGGAATCAAAAAATTGTAGCGCAAGGAAGGCAGGGCGACAGCATCGCAGACCCAGCAATCGCAGTAAAGGGATGATCCATCTCCTACGTGGGAATTCATAGTATTTACAAAATAAAACTATATGCATTGAGGATTGTACTGAGATTCCATCACACGGACACACTGGAAGATTCTTCAACCAATCATTCTGCTTCGGGAAAGTTATTAAGCAGTGATAGATATTAAAACGGAAGCGGTCAATAAATATTTCTCATAGGTATTCAATTTGTACAGTAAATACGGTTGCACCCCGGAGACAATCTGAATGGCTAAAATATGCTGGATAGAGGTTTTACTGGTTTCTTGTGTTAGTCGTAACTCTCGTAGATGAGATAAGCATATAGTTTTTAGATTTTTCCTCGTTGTTTCTAAAATAGTTAGTGGATGGAAAAAGTAAGATGCAAAATTTAAATCTTTCAGAAAATTACTCACATAGACCAACCAAGTAATCTTGTTCCAGTTGTCCAGCCTAAGACAGTCAGTGATAAGGTAGCATGTCAGTTTGCAGTGTTCCGTTGTCCAAACACGGTGCCATAAGAGAATTGGCTGAATTCTAATACTATCTGTTACATAATCCAATCCTAGTTCTATGTGGCAACCATATGTCGGTGAAATCTGCGGGACTGCCAACAAGTATCTTATAAAGCCATTCTCTACCTTCTGTAGGGGATCTACAGCAACGAGGCCCCATACCCCAGCACCATATATTGCTACACTGAGGAATTTTGCCTGTAAATATAAATTGATACTTGTATAGCGCACTACTCACCCGCAAGGGTCTCAAGGCGCTTGTACGAATACTGCTGTGGAACCCATCCTGGCTTTCCCTGTGAGGCGTCCACTCCTGGGCACCCCTAAGGTGGAGGCCAGGCATCCTTAGCGTTGTGGGGGCCGTTGTGGAGATTAAGCAAGCTATTGCCCAGAGTTGCAGAGTAGGACTCCATGATTGGAATAGGCACCGAGGCGAGAAATATCAGGTCCGTGGAATTTTTGAGCCCAAGACCCGCTGAGGCGGGGAATTGAGCCCTGGACCCGGGCTAGACCTCTACATCAGGGTCTGCCACTCTAATCATTGAGCCACACTTCTCCACCTGCCTGGTATATTTTGATCATTTCTTGGGGAGGCCCCTTCCCTAGCTTTTGATCGAACGCTACCAGGGCAGTGGTAGCTCTAAGAAATAATCATTTTCTTGCACTAATAGCCTGTTGCCAGCGAGACTTATTATCAATTAAAATTCCCAAATATGGATAAGAATTAGTACATTCCAGTTTGGTATTATCAATAAAAATGACTTTTGACTTTTTTACACTATTGCCTGCATACATTACAAAGGTTTTCCTAATGTTAACTATGATATCTAGACTTGCCATAAAATTGAGATATCTATCTAGAAGATGCTGTAATTGAAGAGGAGTTTTAGCCATACTTACCGCATTGTCCGCATATAGTAATGCAGGAATTGGACGACGATCAACTGCAGGCAAGTCCTGACTCCCTTCCAACATTGCAAGTTCTAAACCATTAGCATAAAGATTAAAGAGGAAGGGAGCCAGGACACAGCCCTTTCTAACCCCCTTTGCCACAGAAAATGGCTCGGTGAGTTCCCCTCCATGGCCATATCTAACTCTGGCTGAAGCCTCAGAGTAGAGTTCCTGTAAAAAGGCAACCAGCGGGGAATCTACACCCATTTTTGATAGCATTGACTACAGTTTCGAATGAGAAACACAATCGAAAGCTGAGGTCAAATCCACATAGGCCAAATGTAGATGCCCACTCTTTGCCCCAACATATTTTCCCATTACCAGGGAGAGATTTAATGCTTGCTCTACAATTCCCAGTCCCTTTTGGAACCCGTAATGTAAATCAGATATTATGTGGTTTTCGTTTGCCTAGTCCTGTAGTCGTTCGAGAACTATTCGGCCAGCCACTTTACCAAGGAAATCTAAGAGGGATATGGGCCTGTAGCAAGCTGGGTTATTTTGGTCTCCCTTTTTAAATATGGGGAGCAAAGTTGAAGTAGACCACGATTTAACTAAGTCTATCCTGGTTGCGGCTTTGAGGACCCGGGTGAGAATTGGGGACCATAGATCCAGGTTATGCTTGAAAATGTCCACCGGAAACCCCGTCTGGGCCCGGAGCTTTCCCACCTTTAGAGGCTAACAGGGCGTTAATCACTTCATCATGGTCAAACACTAATTGGATCGGGTAGAATGGTTGATCAGGAAGGTCGCCCCTTACATCTTCATCTATAGGAATTGGGTTTACACCAGCACTTATGCCAAAAATGTTGGAAAAATGAATAACCCACGCATTTGCGTCCACCGCTACTTCTATCTTTGGGGCAGAGTTTGAATCTGCGAGAAAGAGAGCTTTAACTACACGCCAGAAAGCAGTACTATCGTTTGTGCAACAGCTCATATAGAGTTGTTCTCATAGGCCATTTTTTATTTCCATCTTACGATTCTTCATGGCCACGTTGTACTCCTTTCTTAATTTAATGATTTCATCTTTCTCTCTTATGGTTTTACGTAGTGCAATTTTTAATCTAGAATAGGCCTTCGTACATGCTGAGTTAAACCAGCCCTTTTTGGATTTATTATTATCTTTGTTTTTGAAATAGCTCTTCCCTTATGATATTAGTGATATACAAAAAGCTAGACAGTATCAACTCATGTGGAGAGTCTAAATTAAGGCATATTTACAACAGGGGGAGCGCTCGACTCACCACTTTGGTTGTGATTTTAACAGGATCTATTTTTGCCCACTTTCTAGAATACCTGTTTAGTCTATCCAAACTCAGTGCTTGTTGGTTCAGTAAGCTAGGCAGATTATACTTTTTGAAGGCAGTTGGTACTGACGGGGTAATGATATTTGGGAAGTGGTCACTACTGGCATTATCTATTGTGATAAAAATACACATATGATCTTTCATATTTTTAGATATAAGTATGAAATCAATTAAACTAAAAGAGCCCCTTCCATTAAAAGGTGGGGGAGAACTCGACGATGGGGACTACTAGTTCTTTAGCAAAACCCATCTCCAGGGTAAACAAGATCTCATTAAGGCGGTTCCCAGTGATGGTATGTGAGAAGTGAGTTAAGTTACTTCCACATTCATCCGGGATTCCGCATTTTTTTGTATTATTACCTTTACGGAGTGTTAAATTGAATCTCCACCCCAATTGGGCGTAGTCAGTGGTGTGGCCAGAAAGAGCAAAACATCCTAGTTTTTAGTATTTGTTTGGCATTTCACAGAACAGTTACAGCTTATTACGTTATTGAATACAACCTATGGATACACATGTTTATTTAGTATGAGATATGGACATTAAAATACATTCACAAAGTGGGATATGTTTCCAATCACAGAATGTCCCAAATATACTTAAAAGTTGAATCAAAAAACATTTGTACCCAAGCCACGCAGTTTCTGTCATCAGCACTTCTCCTCCCTTTTTCCACAAGAGCAGTTCAAACATGAATCACAAAATATCTCAGTTTGCAAATGGTTCAAAATAATTATGGCTCTGCCAAAAATTTGCCACATAATACACCATCTGCTGCATAATCTGACAATTTTAACAAAAAAATTGTTTGTAGCTCAAACGGATCAAAAGATACTAAAAATGTGACTAGTGTTGCTGGAAAGTGGAGGGCCCTTTGCAAAGGTTGACTGCTAACCTTTCTCACTGCTGCATTTGTATGTTACACTGCTACTAATGAGGCAAAATCTTTGCAGAGACTGTTAGTATGTGTAAAAATGGCAAAATAATAAAGTATCAGAAAATGTACTGCATTTAGCTGCAACCTTTTTTTGCTGAATAGTTTGCACTACTACTGCTGAAACAAAGTTTATGGAGGTACCAGTTGGTAAGGTTTTAGGAAACTATACCAAGATAATAAGTACCATGCCATCCATGTGGCAATTTGAAATATACATTTTGTCTAAAAATACAATATACTTCAGAAATCACAAGATCCAGGATATGAGAATTTGTCCCTCTGAATTCAAAAGTATGTTAACATTAGCTTTCCTCCAGAAACAATGGATCTATTAAACTCCAGTCAACATGTATACACAATTTTCCTTTGTGTTTACAATCTAAAACTAAGGCGGGTAAATGTTGCTTTTCTGATGTTCAATTTCTTCACTACTCCAATTGTGATTTTTAAGATCCTTATCGGTTTCAGTGTGAGATTTTAGGTATCTTCATCTATCCTCCACCAAATCCAAAAATGTATTTTCCACATCTGACACCAAGCCAGTCAAACATGCAAAATATTTGCCTGCAGTCTCTGCACCTTTAAAATAAGGATTCTTATTCAAATGGTTGATAAGAGGTGCTTGTGGAAGAACAACATCATAATTTGAAAATATTATCTAAAACTACCTTCTCCATAAAATATACTTATTGGGAGACTACAATAAATAACATATGTCAGAGGGAGATGGTGGTAGGAAATTCCCTCTGACTCACAATCAGGTAACTGAGTGCAAACATAGCAGCTTCTAGCATTCATTGTATCTATATATGCATGACGCAGTAAAAAATAAGCATTTGAGGTATAAGTCCCTCTTGATACATTTGAGTGTAATTTCTTATCCCCTACAACTGCATGTCACTATCAGAAGAATGTGATGTGGTAGAGGCAACAGTAGACCTAGATTCAACTTAGCTATCTGTAGCTGAATATAATCCTATAAGCACTACAAATAATGCTACAACTAATCACATTAGTGTGCATGCTATGATGTAGCTACACCTACTGGTATTAGGATCATCTTTCATTACTTCATTTGAATCTAGTCCTTGGGTAGAACATAGCAGCTGTGGAGACTTCTCTGTTGATTTCTACCTGTGCACACAGCAAAACCAAGTTTGAATAATTGTGCAACGAAAATATGTACAAAGTCTTTATAAATCTTCTATTTTCCCCACAAAGTTAAAGGAGTGTCTTTGATAATAAACGGTTCAAACTCGTTCACTTTTAGTCCCAATATGAAATGCTTCAGTTCATCAGCTAGCACAGGAAAACTGTTTAATCCAAAAAGTGTAATTGAACCACGTCTGAGGTAAGATGTCTCAACGCACTCATTCTTGTCAACAAAGGAAGTTCAAAGGTTAGATCAAACTGCTAATCAAGTTCCCAAGGTTTCAACTGAACTTTCACAGTGATCCCAATATCCTCAGTACTCATTCTCCCTGTCATTTGCAAAAATATATGACCATTCAGTGGATGATAGCACTCTTGCTTACTTCGACCTCCTGAGTGTTGTCTCCTCTCCTTCACTCAGGTCTGAATCCTCTATATCCTCTGGGATATATATGGGAGATCACTTTCAACTTGCAGGACGAGTCTCCCTCTCTCTTGCCTTCTCAGCTAACATTGTTCTACTGTGGTTCTCTAGCACTAAGCTCTTCATCAGGGTCCGAGTCTATCTCTGTTACCACCACGGGATTCACCAGTCTCATCATTCAACTCTTCAGAACCCTCCTTAGGCTGATCAAGTGCTATTTCAGTTTCTGACTGACCCCCTACAGCTTTACTATCCTGCCTCTGTGATTTCTTGACCACCACTAGCTCTTCGGGAAGAGGTGCTGTCCTTTCATCAAGGGGACATTGAACCCTGCCAGTATGGGCTGCATGGATCCAACTGGGGAGCCCTCCAGACTTAACAGCAGTTGTAGCTACTAGCACGACTTGGTAAGGCCCACCAACAAGGCTCCAGGTACTACTTCCATACACCTTTCTTCAGTCCCACCTACTCTCTTGGACTTAGGGCATGGCACTCCGCCTGGTGCTGGAGGGCTGTAGCAGCTTTAGCCTGATGAGACACAGTATGCATCACGCCAGTCAATCCTTTACAGGAATCTAATATCAGATCATCAGTAATGTTTACCAAAGCATTTGCAGGTACAGCTGGCAATCTCATTGCCCTTCACATAATGATCTCTTGGGTAGACAGCCTTGTCCTATGATTGGATGTGCTGCACAGACACATCAACACCAACAGCAAAGCATCTGCCCATTTCAGAGACGTGGAAGCACAGACTTTGTCAAGTATCGATATCAGCGTCCCATTGACTTGCTCCAATAGACCTGAAGCCTCAGGTCAGTAACTTCAATGCAGTCGCTGTTCAGCCTGACATTTCGTACAGAGCATCTTCAGCACTTAGCAATTGAAGTGCGTGCCTTGGTCCGATTCCAAAGAAGCCAGGAAGCTGAACCTTGGTATCAACAACAACTTTGTTACTGTTAAACTATCCTTCCTTCTTGTGGGATATGCATCAACCCATTGAGAAAAGATACACATAACAACCAACACATAACTCAGCCCATTGCACACAGGTATCTCAATAAAGTAAATCTGCATCCTATGGAAAGGACCACCTGACTTCCTATGTGGCTCAATGTCACTGCAGTTTTTTCCCTCTGTTATTCTGTTGGCATACAACACTTCTGTGTCATAACGCTTCGGCCATCAATCCGAACTTTGGCTTGTACCATGTTAGGCAAAACAATCTGACCATTGCATCTCTCCCTATGTGAGTTGGACCATGGTAATGTCTAGCCATTGGCAGCAACAAACTATTTGGCAACAAATATCTGCCATCTCCTGAAACCCATATGTCACCCTTATCTAATATTACACAACCTGCATTTATCCAGTTCTGCTGTTCTGCTTCTGACACCTCTTCCTGTAACCTCTTGTCTTCCTTCCATTTATCAGCTGCTGTGAGCAAAAAGGTTGTAATTGGTCACGTCTGTTCCTTCATTTGGATATTCTCCTTTAAATGTACAAGCATTGTAAGCACAGTACCTAGTAACTTCGTCAGCATATCTATTGATGACTGTCAAATAATCATCTCATTGCACTGTGCAGAACATTTTATGACTGCGATTTGTGCAGGCAATTTGAACGCATCTAACAATTTTCTCACCTGCTCTCCATTATGAATGGGGGATCCTGATGAAGTTATAAATCCCATCTAGGACTATAACTGTCAGAAGTCATGCAGCACCACAAAGCCATACTGACTATCTGTAAATATATTCACCCATAATCGATCTGAAACATGGCATGCTCGGGTAAGAGCAATGAATTTAGTCACTTATGCGGACACTACCCTTCAAGCCAAGCAGCTTCCACTACTCCTGAAATAGTACAAACTGCATAATCAGATCACAAATTTCCTTTTGATTTTGTAAAGATGAGCCATCCACAAAAAATATATAATCAGATTCAGGTAGTGGTTTATCTTGTATATCTGGTCTCGGCTTGGTGCATAGTTCAGTAACATCGAGACAGACATGCTCCACTTCACCATGTCCATCACCACCCCCTTTTGTACCGCTTTGTTTGCCATAAGTTGGCAGGGTATGCTCAGACGTGAGTCCCTTGCTCACTTTGCCACTGGATTCAAGCAAGCCGGGCTGAAGACGGCTGAAATGCCAGAAACCGTTCCATTGTAAGCTTCTTTCCTGGTCCAACGAAGGAATGGCTTGGCAGTTCGGGCTGGACTGTTCCCATGAGGCACAGGGTCAGACTGATTTGCATATGGCCATGTCTGAACTGGGGTGGCAGAGTGGGCTAAAGAACGGTGATGGATCAAACCCAGATCTGTTGACTGGATGTGAGTGTTTGATTGGTTCTGATGCTCCGTCCATCACCACCCCCTTTTGTACCACTTCACTATCATCACTGTCATTCTCAGGAAAGGGCAACAAAGAGGCAGGCTTAAAAAAAGAACACCTCTTCAGGGACACGTTCTGGGTTGGTAGTATGACTTGCTCATACCAAGTGTTTGTGAGGTGCTGTTCCCTTGTTCTCGTTAACAAAGATTTGACGGGATGAGGATCATACGCAGTCAAGGCATGACCCATTGCTATACTTTCACACCTTTCAATGTTGACACCTGTTACTGCCACTGCTTTAAGGCAGCCAGGCAGCATGACAGTCACTGGATATAATGTGGCTTAGAAGTAAGCAACTGGTCTTTGAGCTCCTCTGTGAATTTGTGTTAGCACTGAAAGAGCGCAGCCCTCTCTTTCACTGCAGAAAAGCTAACACACTTTCTTCTATTCAGGCATTCCTAGTGCTGGAGATCAGAAGAGACTTTCTTTCAACTCTAGGAGACCAACCAAGCAATCATTGTCCCAAAGCACTGGAAGTCTTGGCCACTAGGGAAAAGTTGGATATCCACTGTCAAAAGTAGCCCACTATTCCCAAAAACATCCTGACTTCTCTTTTTGTTTTTAGTGGATTAATTTGCATGATCAATGAGATTCTAGCTGGTGACGTCCTTCTTGCACCTTTCTCAATATGATGAGTGCAATGCAATAGTTTGACACAGATAGCAAGTTGTCAATATAATGGACCAGGATGGAGTTGCAGGGCTTAACCAAAGACTCCAAATTCTTCTTCAGGATCTGGTTAAATATGGACAGGCTCTCTGCATACCCTTGTGGGACTCAGCACCATGCCAAAACTGCAGTTCTCAAGCCTAAATGCAAAAATGAACTGACTATCCATTCAAGTGGATGGAAAGGAACACCTGACACAAATCAATAAAGGTAAACCACTCAGTTTCACATATGACAGAAGGATTCGGTACGCATGACAAACAGGGATCACAATATTATTGATCTTGTGAAGGTTCTGCACTATGTAGTACATACTGTTAGGCTACTACAGGTCCATAATGGGTGAGTTACACGGACATGCCCATGATTTCTTTCAGTATACCTTGCCCAATCATTGTCTTGGCCACTGGAGTTATTCCTGCAATTGTATCAGGGATCAAATTATACTGCAGTGTTTTGGGATATTCCACATTCAGTTTTATTTGGATACGGACATGCTCAACTCCATTAATGAGTCAAATGTCCTTTCCCAAAAATCCCAAACTTCTGATCTCTGAATTTATGAGATCGAAAGACAAACTTTCTATTATTTTCATAAAATACATTCCGATAATTGGATTCTAAATGCCAATTTAAAAACAATATCCTCATCATGAGTTTTTAGATCTATTCCTTTTGGGGTAAAATATATAGTGCAATTCAGTTTGCTCAATACATTGAGACCTAACAAACTCACAGGACTTGAATCACAAACCATGAATGGATGATTATCCTCAAAACTCCCTATCTTTACAATGTATACAGTATTCCTGAGTACCCCCAATTCAAAATGACCGGTAGTATTTTTTTTCTATGTCTACAGCACACTGTAGTCATTGTATTTCTTTTTTTCTTATCTTTATTCGATTCCAAGCAATTCTTCAATAAGAAATCTGTTCTTAGAAGTGGCCTTCACAAAAGATAAGTACACACAGATGTAGCCAACACATGTTTTGTTGACGTGGCAAGTTTGCCACCAACTTTCTCAGAGCTACAAATAAAAATAAACATTGTAATCACTATGGTATGAAAAGTAACCCATTATCCTACATCATAGGCACGAAACCGTGTGTGTAGCACCATAGTTGTGTTGCCAGTTTAAGCAATATACACAAGAAAGTGCACCCACCTTTTTCCATTCTGACAATATAAATGGGTGACTAATGCTGCACCAGAAAGAGTGAATGTGCACATCCATCAACCAAATTTCAAAGAAAAATCAAATCCACAGAAAACATGTGTGTGTCATTTAAGCCACATGCCTCATTTTATCCACAATTTCATTCATTCATTCATTCTATTACATATTAGTGTTCACCCATGATTCGTGCATGGTATTTCAAATCAATCATACACCTCGCAAATAACTCAAACCATTTGTTTTACCCTCACTCAACGTATTGTGAATCTAGTTTCTCTCCCAATTGAAAGTAAGAAGATACCGCAATATCAGGAACTATATTTTCCATATTACAAAATACTCCATAGCACAACCACTCTTTAGTGTCGACCGTATTACCATCCTCCCAGTATTCACTGCAAGTTTTCCTATCATCCATGGAGAGATTATATAAAATAAATTTAACCTGGGGAGATAAAAAATGTAAGCATACCTCCTATCAGAATTTGCAACAATTCCTGTATAAAAAACCATCTGCTACCAGTCATATTTCACGATATCAGTCAAGCTAATTTCTCTGTTACTATATATCTCCAATATTGAGTACACACCCTTAACCCCGTCCCATCTGGTCCCTGCGTACATCCAATACTAACAATACTCATCCAGGACTGACTTTGTACCACGGTTAAACTTTCACTAGGATGCCAATGTATTACCACAATCATCATAAGTAGTGCCCTAACTGTTTCAGTCACCTTATGGGGCAAAGGAGAGAACACCCATGCCAGCACCACCGGGCAATGTTATCAGCAGCATCTAAGTGCAGCGCCATATTGTCTCCATGTTATCTAAATAGAGCCTGCCATTCACAGGTCTATTCCAGACAGAAAGTAATACCACATGACACTTTCGTCATGTCGATACTCAGCCCAAACCTAAACCCATGGTGGCCATCTTAGCATGTTATTTGTAACAATAGTAGACATGTGCACCTAGTTGTTCATCCAACTTCAAGTCACTCATACATGTATGGTGTACCAATAGTCATATTTTAACCATATTTATATATTTAACTATACTCACATCATAATTTTCAACACATTCTCACAGAGAAAGTATATTTCTCACTATGCTGTACATCCAATCATCACCTCATATATAGGGCAACCCATACCCTAACCCATAGCTTAAACTAAACAATCTCATATCTCATCAACAGTATCTGAGTTAAAGACCATCTCTAGAGAGAGAGTCAATCACATGACCCCACCAGTCCTTTCAGGTCTAGGTCTCCAATTGTGTCCGCAGCAGCCATTTATAGAAGTATTTTCAGAGGAATAAGACAAATGTTATATCACATAGCTTGTTATGACCTCTCAGGCTGAGTTATAATATGTAAGTGAAAAACATGAATATTGTCCCACCACCATTGCAGCATAGGCACCCTTATCACTTCATTGAAGCTCAAGAACAGAAACAGAAAATGCGAGACCTATTGCATTTCTAATGCTTGTTTATCAGGAAATCCTGAGAACAATGTATATAGTATTCCTGAGTACCCCAATTCAAAATGTCCAGTAGTATGTATTTTCTATATCCACAGCACACTGTAGTTGTTGTATTTCTATTTTCTTATCTTTATTTGATTCCAAGCATTCCGCCAAAAAGAAATCTGTTCTTAGAAGTTGCCTTCACAAAAGATAAGTACACACAGATGTAGCCGGCACGTCTTTCGTCGACGTGACAAGTTTTCCACCGACTACCTCAGGGGCCAGGGCAGCAAATAAAGACAAATATTGTAATCACTATCGTATAAAAAAGCCATGTTAACCTGTTATCCTAAATACATTATGGGAACAAAACTGTGTGCGTACCACCATAGCTGTGTTGCCAGTCACTGCACACAAGAAAGTGCACCCATCTTTTTTGATTCTGACAATATAAACAGGTGGCTCATGCTGTACCAGACTGGGTAAATGTGAACTATCTTTACAGTAATGGGATTCTTCATTTGTTAATTAGTGACTCCAACGACTTGGATAGTTCTTCCTGAGAAGGATAGGTTTGGGACTTTCGCTGACCTCAAAGTAGAACGGGTAGCACCAGTATCAATAAAAAACAATACTTCATAGACATGTACCACAGCATCTATAAATGGGATATTCTGGTCCACCTCCAAGACTGCACCTACCATGCAATCTTCGTCCCCCATCAGGCACCATCAGGAGGACTGACCGATGCCAAGATTTTCACTTGTCACAAACATCCAAAATAGTTTATAAGGATTACTATTCTGGAAAGCGTTCTGATTCAAATTTGGAGCCTGGTTTGAAGGAAATGTGGGTACATTTGCATCTTGCTGTGGCATTGAAGGTTCAGGGAACCTACATCACTCGGGCTTGTGGCACATTACAATTCTGAGATCTAGGTCTGGGTACATTTTGTTGCTGCATGGAATACTGTTCTGAGGTGGTACAAACTGAGAATGTTGACCCTGATTTGTGGCATTAAGACAACATTCTTGCTTCCATTTCCCCAACCTCTTGCAATAATTGCATGGAATGGACTTCTTCAATGTTGCTACATCAATTCCAGTATTTGGATCAATTGGGTAGTGGTGGCTTGCACCACTAGAGAGTGGTGAGGTGGGCAAATGGGTGGGGACACACTGCTTTCATCTTCTAGTCCTCTCTTCTAACATGGGACCTGCAACAAAACTCTTAACCAATCCTGATGCTGCAGCATCAGGATTTGAGGAAGTGGCCTCTCTCGACACTCCCAAGGACACTGGAGACAGCTGGATTAGAGATTTCAAATTGTGCATGTCTGGCTGGCCATCACAAGACAGCTGCCCAAAGGGAAATGCACACTTTGAAAAGTGCACAGACATCCCATCCTCCTCCCCGCTGCTACCACAAAACAAGCCCCGCCCGTCATTACACTCAGTTTGGGATGGTGAGGATGAAATATAAAATGGCAATAATTTAACTTATTACCATTTAATTTTTATCTGGGGCTTTTCAGGGGCATTTTAGCTAGTGGGTCCATGCTTATTTGGTCAAATGGAGCCTCTACCTTGTGCCGGAAATCCACCTCCACCCTGCATCGCCAAAACTCCCTTTTCATACACTTGCTGCTTTGGAGTGGCATCCCCTACAAATGGTGGAATTGAATTTTTCTCTGAGCATACTTCATTTGTACCACCATTAACTTTCCTTTCACCTTTTATGCCTCAATTCAAACTAATTGTTGCAGTTTTTGACATATGGCAAAATCTCATCATCCGACTTATTCTGCCAACAAATCAGATGCTGTTGTGTTTTCCACTATACTGCTCAAATGCCTGCAACAATCTTTCATAATATGCATGAATCATCTAATTCAGTTCTTGGGTCGTTTGTTCAATCTTGACCCAATCAATACCTTGTGGTGGCACTTTAGACTTCAATCACATCATCACCTATTCATACTTTCTCATCACTGTAGTTGAAGGACTATAAGTGACAGGGTCTCTTATCGACTCTCACTCAGGCCATTTTATGGATATTTTACACTCAATCCACAAATCACTTGGGACCCCAATGTCAAACAAGGTCTTCAGATCAGTCCACAAAACCTATGACATTTTCACAAAGCGTTCAACTTGCTTGTACCACTCCACAGGCTTCTCTCTTATTTTAGGGTTTCCATCTGTAAATGAAGCAAGATCCACCCTACCCCGAGGTACATATATATAACATCCGCTAGGTACCTCCCATAACAGAAAGCTTGTAAATCCTGTTCCCCCCATGAGGAGGCAGCTCGCCTGTCATATTTTTGCGTGTCATTCGTTTTGACCATTTAACTTCCCACTTCTCTAATTCACTCCAAATTCGGATGCTGTGGATTAATTCCTGAATTTGCATCTTCATTTCTGGAATTCTCGTATGTTCTGTGTCCTGATCACTAAAAGCGAGTCAGTGGCACTTCTGTAAAGCCTTTGTCCGCTCTAAATCTATCCCATATTTCTGAGTCAAATCAGATAATTTGTCATGTTCATTGTCGTGTCTTGTTCTCCTAGTAATAGCTTAACTCATGGACAAAAGTGCACTCTGCTGATAAGTTTCTAATTGATCCAGTGCAAGTCAACCACTTATCATTTTATCCAATTCCAAGTTCAATTTTCCAACAACCACCAAGTCTCCTTTCTTTTTTTTTATTCTTTATTTGATTTCATACCAAGATAATATGCATAACAAACTCATGAACAGACATTTTCCCTTGAGATATCAAATTCATACAGTTCTTAAGTAAAGAAAAATGAAAACAGAAAGAAGAGAGATACCAAGTATCTTTCACTGGGGACAGCCTCACCATAGGCAACCCAACCTATATAAACTCGCCTAGGTATCCTTCCTAGGATCAGTATTGTTCTGTAGTTCCCAGGTTCTAAAAGGAAGCCAAGCTCTCAACATTTTTTCCCAAACCGTCATGTTCTTTTGGGAGTAGATAGCCCTTTAGCGGTGATAAATCGAAATTAGGCATGCAAACCATTGATGGAACACAGGGGGGCAAGCAGAAGTCAAATATATCTGATAAACAGCCATGGCTATAAACATGAAACGTTCAACATTGGATAAGACTAATTCATCATGGACCCCGAAAAGAATCCACCTAGGAGACTGAGTGACATTTATCCCTAATTTATTAACAAGAAAATCATTATTAACAAGAAAATCATAGATCCCAAATTTGAGACTATCTAACACCGGACATGTTGCCAACAAGTGGACAAGATCTGCACCATATTCCCCACATCTGGGGCAGTTCGTCCCGGAGTTGCCCCACATCTGACTATCTTCCTGGGTGTTATATAAAGGTTAAAATAAATCCTAAAATATTGTGCCTGTAGTCTGGCATCTGGGCACCCGTCAGTGACCTTGCCAGGTCACTCGGTTGGGCGTTGATCTTATCCACCCAGTCTGAGAATGTTTGGCAATATTGTTCTACATTGTGCTAGTTAAAAATGTATGCAGGGCCCCTTTTCGAATTTCATCGGCCAAAATCAATTCAACAATCTCTACCTTGTTGAAGCCCCCATCCCACCCTGTTTCTTCCATAAAAAAATCCCTGATTTGCAGATATTTTAAAAAGTCCCTGTGGAGAAGCTTAACATCTCAACACATAATTTCAAAAGACTTAAAGAATTAAATGGAAAACAATCTCTGAGAGTACAGGTTCTATGTAGGAAACCATTTTCTCATATAAAAATCATTAAATGTATCAGGTAACAGTGAGTTGTCCAGTATTGGGGTATAATGATCAAATCTCCAGAGACCAACTTTTTAATTAATTTTACCCCAAATATGAAAGTAAGAATTTTGAAGCAGACTTTTTTTTTTATAGTAACTGAAATAGGTCTCTCACCTGATCCCCTATAAGAAGCTCAAATATACAGGAAGTCGACTCATCTTGTCCAGGAGGAACACCCACTTTCCCTAGGAGGGCTACCAGCTGCTGCAATCCTACATTCCAATAATACAATTTGAGATTAGGGACTGCTAATCATCCATGATCTTTGGGTAAATTCATAAATCTAAGCGCACGCTGAGGATTCGCATATGGCCAGAGGAATCAAGTCAGCAGCCCATCAAGGATTTGTAACCAGTTATTGCCGATCTCAAGCGGGATGGCTCAAAAGAGATAAAGGATTTTGAGTAGAAAGATCATTTTGATTAGATTTCTCCTTTCAATCAGAGAAATCTTTAGATTGTTCCATTTTCAAAAATCCAGTTTGGCCCTCTGAATCAAAAGAGGGAAGTTGGCCTCCACAATAATTCCAACATCAGAGCTAATAATTACTCTGAGGTAGGTTGCCTCTTTAGTAACCCAATTATCCTAAAAGAGTTCCCCTTTGTTGATAATGACTTGGTTTTTATCCCTGTTTAATAGATACCCTGAGAACTGGCCGAAATCTCTTAGCCTCCTTTTTTATCTTTATGAGAGCCCCACTAGGTACAGATGTAGCGGTAGCCGAATCGTCGGCATATCCTAAGATCTTCATCTCCCCCTGGCAGCTTGATTTGCTGGATTGCACAATACGATGGACTTGACTGATCAATGGTCAATATAGAGCGCACATAGCAGGGTGGAGCAGGGACCACCTCATTGGACTTTCCTCCCATAAGAGAAATCCTGGCTCTAGGCAGATGGTAGAGGGCTTTCACCACATAAATAAACCCCTGGCTGATTCCCTTGTGGGACATTACTGTCCAAAGAAATGGCCAGGAGACCCTATCAAATGCCTTTTCGGCGTCCAACAGAATAAGAGCAGTGGGATCTTGAGACACAGCAGCAACATCTATGAGAGCAATTGTAGGAAGGTGGATACCTGACTATGGTTATCCCAGATTTTTTGCCTAGTGTTTAGCTGGTTTCCGACTTAGTTGGCCTGGGATCCTGGTAATCAGGGCCCCATGTTATCTGCTCTCTCTGTAAAATGTACTCCATGTACCTTAGGTACATCTCCAATTGGATATTGGGTCACCTTATGAGCCCCTGTACAGTGTACCATATCTTTTGCCACCCCTGGCTGGCCATCCAAACTGACCCAACTGGCTGATCACTCAGCTGGGGAAAGGTCGTGTAAACACCCCTTGCTTAGATATAGTATACCTATGTCTAATCCTATATCTGGACACATATGCACCTATAAGTCACTTCTATGGCAGGCCTTAATAATCCTGGAGGCAGAGTGCTTGGTTTTATGTGAGATGGTGCTGTAGCATGAGCTGAGCCTGTTTGCAGCTTTCGGAACCATGTCCTATAGCTGCTCTAGGATATTGCCATTCCTTATACTCTAAAGTGCATTATGAACCTTGCAGTTAAATGCTATCTTTGTTTTGGCTTTATCAAAACATTTCGTGTAAGGTGTCATACGCTTTGGAATACTACCCCCTCGCCATTCCTGGCGACAGGGTAGCATCCCACCCTTCTAGAGGGAGAAGACATGTTCCTTTCCTTAAACGCGGTTAAAATCAACCAGAGCCTCAGCATCACAAAATGGATGCTGCTGCCACAGACACAAGTCTGGCCTCCTGCTGCTGACCGAAACTCCGGCAGGGGAGGCATGGACGAAAGGTTTTCTGTCACAGGGAGGTGCTAGCACCACCCCAGACAGGAGATAGTGGATTGGGGCAGAGAGGGCTGAATGAAAGTAGGCACTGACTGGGGCACACAAGGTGTCCCATGCATGGTCCTGTTCAGACAGGGCTGGGGCACTCCAGCCCCAGCTGTGGCGCGAAACTGGACAAAGGGAAAGGGGTGTAACCATCCCCTTCCTGGGTCCCACCCATAGGAGGGACCTAGCAGGTGACCCAGCCCCTTGATTTGGAATAAAGGTAAGAGCTGTGTCCTTAGACTTTAGATCATCCTGACTGAAACTTTGAAACAGAACTCTGGACCCTTCAAAATCCTACTCGACGTAGAAGACTGAAGAATCTCCCTTGTGGTCAAGGAGTGACCACCCTGCCCAAGCAGGCACCATCAGCGCTCAAAGGTTTTCTTTGTCATTGCTCCCGCCGGAGCTCGAGCAACAGATACTGACAAGAACTGGACTCACAGACATCCAACAGCCCGATCCACTGCCACAGCAAAGCTGAGACCCGTGGAGGCGACGTGAGACATGGGACCAGCCATCTTGGAAAGCCAGCAAAGTGCTTCCTGTGCAGCTCCCGAGGCACCCTCAAAGCTGTGCATTGGGGATTGAGAAGCCCCAGCTCCGAGCAGCTTTTACACCAAAGATCACCTCTCCACACTCACTGAGTACTGCATGGGGCCCTTTTGCATTTTCCTGCTTGACGTGTCTGTCCAGTCACTTGCCCGTTGGCTAGTGGCCTCTGTGAGGACGAACCTACAAATTTTCACTGCTGGTCTGGTTGCTCTAGACTGGCCCTTGCTCCTCTGACAAGGAGCAGCCCATCAGACCTTGCTGGTCTGATCCAGAAGCAATCTTCGATTCCTGCGTGGGTTGCATTTGCCAAGGCCTGTTGACTCCGAATCAAGAACCAACACCGCCATCAGCGAGAACCTTTGTGGGACAGTCTGTGTCCACCTCCTGGTTGTCATCGATACTTCCTGGTCCACGTAGCAGCGGAGACAAACTTCATGACAGCACCTGATCCCAACCTGACATCACCTGGTTCCTTCCTGGTTCCTTCCTGGTCACTGGCTAGTGACCCAGACTCTGTCCCCTCTGCTTTCAGGTACTCTACATCTTCGATCCACCCTTGGATCGAACCGGACTCTTCTCTCCTGGTCGCCTGCAGCAACTTTATACCAAGGCTCCATAGAACTCCACGACGAAACCCGACGCACTTTGACACCTATGCACCCGCTTCTTGTGGGTGAGGTAACGAGGGTACTCCGGTGCTCCTGTAGAGATTTACATCCCTAGTGTCCTAGTTTTAAGTAGTTAAGTTCTAGTCCAGTCGGAAGACTTCCAAATCTGCAAATTTCTAACTTTTATGCACCATTGACTTCTATTGGTGCACGCGTGTGCCTATAGACACTGCACCCGCATCCTGTGGGCCTCCCTCGTCCTAACTTCTGTTAGTCCAGTGTAGCCCCAGCGATTCTCAAGGCCATAGGCTCTACCATTGTTCGTGACGTGGTTCTTATACCACTATTTTAGTATATGGTTTTAGGGGCCACCTGGGCCTATCCCTATTTGTGCAACTTTTGTATGTTATATGAAGTTCTTTGTTTAACGCTTGTGCTTCTGCCCTCAGAAAGAGTACAGAGGATTATTCTAGTAATAAATACATATATTTTATAATATATAACTTGTGTGTTGTCCTTTCATTTGATATTAAAGGGATTGCATATGGTAAAACAGCTGGATTCACATGCCCTCTTGAGTTTAGCCTAAGACTGTTTTTGTCCATGCTACAATTAGGATGGCTGGTCTATAAGGTTGACTAACAACCAATCACCATAAGGGTCATTTGGACTGGTGCAAGGTGCTCACTAGAATAGTGAACATCACATACCAGGCCAACTTCTCACAGCGATTACCCACAAGATGTGGTCGGCGGTACCCCTGCTGGGGATGAAACAATGCAGCACCGGAGACGTAAGCTGGTTGATAACTGTTGCTAAACGAGTGGCCAAGATATTAGCGTAGATCTTTGAATTAGGCCTGGGCGGCAAATTTCGTTCCGCTCACAGGATTTGCGGAATTTGGGTAATTTCGTGTTCCGCGGAGAACGCAAAATAGCCCAAAATTCTCCGTTCCGCAACTTCGCGAAATTTTGGCTTGCTCGCGTTCTCAAAATGTGTGTTCCTAGGATATTTACCGCCGAGCACGCAAACAGCAATTGCAAACAGGGAAAAAGCATTGCGAACAAGCAATTCCGCGTGTTCCCGGAATTTCGCCGTGTTCATGGAGATTTTTACCATTTCGCTGAGATTTGCGTGAGGCGATTACGCAAATTCCGCCCACCCCTACTTTGAATCACTGTTAATAAGTGGGATAGGACAGTATGAACCTAGCTCCGTAGTGAGTTTTTTTCTTTACAAACATCCCTATTTTAGCCAATGACAAGCTATCAGGTGGGGGAAGCACTTCCTGGATCTCCTGGAACAATTGGTCAAAAACCCTTTCAAAGCCCCTACAAATACCTTATAAAATTTAGCTGGAATAAAATCCAAGCCTGTAGCCTTCTCAGCTTTTAAGATATCAATAGCTGTACCAATCTCGTCAATGGAGATAGGTATATCTTGGGCCTCTCTATCTTCTGCTATGAGGGTTTCTTCCCCAAGTTCGGAGAGATAATCGCCCATGCCTGCAGAATCCTTGTTAACCTCCTTAGAGTAAAGATGTTGATAAAACTGCTGGAAGAAGCTTTGATCCCAGCCTGATCGGATCTAATTCCTGAGAGGGGATCCCTGGTCTCCATTATCTGGCCTCTGGACATGGACTGTCTAGTTCTAAATGCTAGCTGTTGCCCTATATTTTCGTTAAATTCATATGCCTTTTCCCGCCATATCAGGTACTTGTCTGCCACCTTCCTTGAGGAGAACTCAATGATCCTTGCCCTGGTTGTCACTACTTCCAGAAGAGCAATATCAGAGCTCTTCCCAAGGAAGATCACCTCAACTAATTTTAATTCAGCATTGGTAAGGCCTGCATATAGTTGTTCAGTAAATATTTTTTTGATTTTTTGGTGCTCTAAACTATACTTTTTTCTTTCCCCTCATAAACAAGCCTTAAACGTACCCCAAACTCTATTGATTGGGCCACTGCCAGGATTGTCAAGAATAAACTGAGGAATCCATGCCTGAATCCGGCTCACATACTGTGGATCTAGAAGCAGGGCATTTTCAAATGACTCAGAGTGATTTGTTTTTGGGGGTTGGGACATTTTTATTTCCACACAAGCGGATTGTGTTTAGACATAACCCTAGGAAATCTAGAGATACTAGAGTATGTTAACAAAACCTTGGAAACTAAAAAAATTATCTAATCGCACATGGACCTCATGAGGAATAGAGAAGAAAGTGAAACCTTGGTCTGTCTTCATAATTTCTTCCCAGACGTCAACCAATCCAAGGGTATATCGAAGGTCACCAAAAGCTCTAAACACTTAGGGTTTCCTCCCAGAGTATTTCCTACACAATTGTGTTGAGGCAGTACAAGGTAAATTGATATCAAAATCCCTGTAAATTATCAAGGGGAAGGGCTAGGAGACCAGTTTGCTATTTAGCCATAGGAACAAAGCTGGGTCATCCAGCATAGGGCCATATACTGTACAGACCAGAAAGCAGCGAGAGCTAGATCTAAACTTTGCAATGGACCAGTGCTTGAGATTTTTGGGACCGAGGAAAATCTCAGACTCCATTTCTGGCCAGAATGGCTACCCCCTTGGTGTGAGTTTCCTTCATTGTGCAACAAACCAGCTGATACCAAACGCCCTCAAGAACATGTTTACGAGAGCTCTCGATATGGGTCTCTTGTAAATATATATATATCAGATTTCACATTTTTTAAATTAATAGCCATTCTTTGCTGCTTCTGATATTCATTAAGCCCACAAATGTTCACAAAGGCAATGCAAACTTTAGTCATTTAGAAAAAGATGAGAAAAGGCAGAAAAAAGCAAACTTCAAATTAAAAGTTCAAACAAAATATGTTACTAGAGCATGGGATTTAGATCCTGCAATACATTTACAACAAAGTCTGTTTGCTTCCCCATTTCCCCACCTCCCCCCATCCCCTGTCATCCATTCCTCGACCAAGAACCCAGCCCCCACCCCAACCCTGAACACCCAATTGGAGCAACGGCTCACCAAGGACCCCAATGATGGCCAAAAAGGCCCAACTCACCCCGTTAGGCACCTGAGAAAAGAAACCAGACCTGTAGAGAGGGAGAGAAGAAAAAAAGTGAGGAAAAACACGGGCAATTACATTAACAATGAAAAAAGAAACTGAGAAAACAGAAACAGCAACAGTAATGGTAGCCCTCTCTTTTCAGCTCATTGTTTAACCAATGTGACCCCCTTTAGAGTCTCTTGGATAATCACGGCCTGCACGGATTTTGTCCAGAAATTCTTGTGCTTTTATTTCAGACATGAAGGAGCGTGTCTTGCCTTTAAAGATGAGCTTCAGTCTGGATGAGTTAAGGAGAAACACCTGACAACCAAGATTCTGCAATGGGGTAAACATCTGCTGGAGATGCCATGTCCTTCCGATAGTCGTGTGACAAAAGTCAAGCCTCATAAAAAAGTAATGACCCTCGAATGAGTGTCTTGAGTCAGGACAACCTTTTTAAAAAATTGCTTAACGCAGCAAAAAATGTCCCCCCAAACCAAATTAGCTCTTGGCTTATTCGATTGGCCCCTCTGTCCATTTCGTATGGTGGAGGGAATCTGTGTGCCCTTTGAATCTCAGTTTCCCAGTTCCAGTGGACCATATCGGGGTATGCACTTTTAAGTAACCTGATTATAAAGACCATGGCATCATTGCCCTCAACGTTTTCCTCTATGCCCAGGAAGCATAAGTTATTTTGCCGCTGGAGGTTCCCGAAGTCCTCCAACTTCCAAAGCACATTGACCAGATGTGAGTCCTGGCTCTCCACTTGAGTTTTAAGTGCACAAGTGGTCTCCTAGAAGGCCACTCTATGGTTCTCCAAAGCCACCAGCCTCTCTGTCAAATCTGAGCAGCATTTTATAATCTGGTCAATGTGCTTTGGAACCCTGAATTTTTTTAGCATCCAAGTGAGCCTCACAAGTCTGTGCACGAGCTTCACCCTGTAGCTGTTTTAATGTAGAGTAAATCAAGCTTATACTGATAGCTTCAGGAGATGCTGGAGCACCTTTGGCTCCTGTATCTTCATTAAACTGTTGGGTTGCCAAATCATCCCAAGTCATTTAAGAAGGAGCGGCCGTGGCAACAAAATTAGTATTAGTAAGTGATGGGCATTTGCTGGGAAGGCTTTTCCTGGTATTCCTCATTTTTAAGGTGTTTTTGGGCACTTGGGGGGGAAAAGCCATCTGGTGTGTTTCTGTTAGAACCCCCATAGTCAACCCTCATAGAGATCCTCTGTGATAGCCAAGCCATCCGAGTCATCCATGAGTGAGAAAAACATATCCCCCTGGTCTGGGGAGGGCAGCTCCCTCAATATAAGGCTTTCTTGTGGCAAGGACGATACCGAAGCAGATTTGTCTACTGAGTATACCACCTGCGCAAATGTGGTCTGGGGGTGGAGGTTGAAGTGATTTTTATAGTTAGTTGAGTCTTGACCAGCAGCCCCCCTTTAGCTCCTAGGGCCCCTTTTATCATATGCCCCCCAGCCTGTTTACAATTCCTGCCCACTGCAAAAGGGTTGGGAATAGCCCCCCCTCATGCCCAATAACACTTGAGATATCACTTGCCCCAGTACTCATAGACAGGCAGTCAGCAGCAATCTGATGACCTTCCCGTGCTCCTGCTCCTCAGCATAAGCAGGACAATGAGTAGAGGAACTAAAAATTGAGGGAATAACTGCCTGTTTCCGCTCGACCTGCATGAGTCTGACCTCGATGACTCAGAACTTTTTTGCTGCACTGGAGGACTCTTTTGAATTAGCATTGAGGGAGCCAGCTTTTGATTTCCCTCTGCCTTCTGTTTCGATCTAGTACACCTTCTTCATGGTTTCCATGGTGCGGCCAGCTGTGGATGGAGGAAGTGGGGGCCACACCTTTCGCTCCTTCACCTTAAGCTGCTTGGTGCGAGGAGACATTGTAGAGCTCCGAGATGCAGCTCTGTTTTGGGATGGGAGCCCTGTCAGCTGAGTAAGTAGAAATACGATTGCCCTTTGCGCTCCCGTCATGTGTACTAGGAGCCCCAGTAACAAGAGTAGTCTCCTCCAGGGGTACATGGCATATCTAGTCACTCCTCCCCGCCATCAATATAAAGAAACCATAGTGCCGGTGCCAGTCGCAGGTGAGTGTAGCTGCATTTTAGGCAGCCACCATCTTGCTCTGCCAGGACAACTGCACTAAGTTTACTTTCAAAGTAAAACGCTCAAAACGCTGATCTGCATCCAGGAGCTGTGGGAGAACCTTCGGAGGTTTCTTGCCTGCCCTTTCCTTCGGGACACCGCCGCTTACCGCAGCTGCTCGCTGCACCCGCTTCGCGGTCAGTAGCGAGGGGCGAAGGCTACTTGGGTGGTCTGAATCGCTGCGAGGAGGATTGGACCAGCTTCAGGGGGAAACCCACCAGGCACTGAAGAATAAAACCATGCACTGGCTAAAAGCCAACAAACCCCTACCCAGGGGTGTGGATGGGTTGATTCTTGGAGTGCGTAGGGCAGGATGGATTGGACAGGGGAAGAAACCATTCGAAGGCGACTGCGTGGTAGTCAACTTTCAAGACATGAGAGTTGCCCACGCAATCTGCAATTCTGAGCAGGCTGCGGGGGGACCAGGCATTGACGTGGTCGACTTAACATACTTCTACCCGCGGCCAGTTATGAAATGCCCTGGCCCTCCCCCTGTGGACACATACCAAAATATTATTGGTAGTCAATGGTATCCTGCAATACCTCTGTTCCAGCCGCATGCAGTATGGCCAAGGTCGAGCTGGGGTCCTAGGGGGTACTGACTTGCTGATTCCTTCGGGGAGGCTCAGGGGGATTCTACATCTGGTGGAGCTCTCATCTGTCCCTAACGCTGACTGGTCCATTTACCCCTCCAGGGAAGCAGTTAGCCCTGGTGGTTAGATGGGAATCAGGTGTGGGGCGGGAGACGAATGAGGATGATATTGACCCTCCTATTCCAGCCGGGGCAGGTTCGGTCGGCACTGTCGCGTCCAGTAGCGCTGCAGCTGTGACGGACCCACCTATTAGGGTTTTCAGCTGGAACGTGGCTGGACTAGACAGGAAGTTGGCTTTGCCTGACTGGGATGCCCTTGGGGAGGAGTATTCCATCTGTGTGTTCCAGGAGACATGGAGTAGGGAGCCCTCACACAAGGCGGGTTATTCATCCCACTATATACCTGCTGTCTACCCGTATTCAGGCAGGGGACATCCCTCGGGAGTCCTCCTCATTTGGGTAGCCTCTTCCCTTAACTGCAGGGTAGAGGAGCACCAAACTAACTGCCCGGATCTCCTCAACATTACTTAAAAAAATTCCAGGGACTGTGTCATTCCTAACATCTACAATGCTCGGGGCACAAAGGGAGGCAGACAATCACCCACTATAGCTCTTTTAGACAGATTGCTTAGGTCTTCCCCTTAAAAATTATGTACCCTGGTCGCGGGCGACTTTAACTGCACGTTCGAGCCTCTTGGCTGGGAAGTCACCCAAGACCAGGAGGAGGAAGATCAAAGGAGGGGGATACCAGCTCTAGAGCTAAGCCCAATCAAGAGATGGACGGAAGTGGCACTCCAGGTTAATTCTCTCACTATGGAGTTTGACCTGAGGGCCCTTAATGGTAGGACTAGATCGACAAAGCGGGAGCCCATACGTTTAATAGGCCAAACCACACGTCAAGAATTGACTACATTCTGCTTGACGTCCACCTATGGAGCGCGGTGAGAGATATGGAAATAATGTCTCGTCCGTCGAGAACGATCACAATCTGCTCTCCCTTGCCTTGTCTCCCTGGTGGTTAGAGGGCATAGGAGGCCTGCCTTTACGTACTACTGTTCCCGGTGATACAGTTGTCTCGAACTGTGGCAGACGGTTGAAGTGGGCTAAGCTCACGCTCTCGGTTGAGAAGGTGACCACCATAACGCAGCTCCTAGCCACAGCTCTAGACAATCTGGACTCTCTTGAGGGTGGGCCGGTGGAGGTGTTTGATCAGTTCTGCGATCTAACCCTGGCCATAAGGAACTTGCTTATTGTCCCAGCTAGACACAATGGGGCTAAGACACGCCCCGGGAAAAGACAGCGTTGGTTCAACCACAAGTGTAGGGAATCCAAGACTCTGCTTATTGAAGCAGTGAAAGCTAAGTCCCAAACTAGGACTAGGGAGGCCAGGTAGTTATATTCAGATAACTTTTGGCAGGATCTCCTGGCCGCTAGTCGAGGGAGAGACGCTAAGGGATTTTGGGACTTCGTGGGCAGTAGGAACCGTCCTGACGACACCCTGAGGACTTGTACGATCCCAGCCCAGATGTGGTTTAACCACTTCAAGGCCCTTTACTCAGCAGTAGAAGGGTCACTTGACGAGCCATTCTCCCTTCCCCCATTTTCACTTGATAGAGCCACCGACCCCTTCACCGCACGGGAGGTTACAAACATTATTAAATCCTTGGTGAAAGAAGCTGGTCCTGATGGGCTTCCAGGGGATCTACTATGAGCCTATGCGGGTGAATGGGGCACACTGGTTTCTGCTCTCCTGAACGCCATCTTAGAGGGAGGTCCTGTCCCTGAGTCTTGGAAAGGGGCAGAGGTTGTTCCAATATTTAAAAAAGGCTGTCGGGACCAACCGGGGAACTACAGGCCAATAAGCCTCATAGACTCAACCCAGAAGGTGGCGGGAAAGGCGATCCTGGGGAGGATTCTCCATTGGGTGGACGAAAACCACATATTGTCTGACTTACAGGCAGGCTTTCGTTCCGGTACAGGAACTATTGAGCAAGTGTTCAGACTGATGCTTCTACATTGGAAGGTGGTGGAACTGGGCAAAGGCAGTCTTTACTTGGCCTTCATAGATTTAAAGACTGCCTTTGACCTGGTTCCTAGGGAGGAACTTTGGAGGGTCCTGCAGGGTCTCAGGCTGCCTCCTTATATTCTGTTGCTCCTCATCAAATTACATAACGACAACAATGCACAGGTGCGATGGGGACAGAATGGGGAAAAGACCAATAGGATCCCGGTCAACAGGGGCGTCCGGCAGGGATGTGTATTAGCTCCCACACTATTTTCCCTGTATGTGAATGGTGTGGTAGAGCACCTGCTTGACGAACCAGCAGACGCACCCTCCCTGGGGGGGCTTGAGGATTCCAACCGAGTTGTTTGCCGACGACACCCTCCTCATCTCAAAGACTCCCCAGGGCCTTCAGAAGCTTCTGAACCGCTTCCAGGATTTTTGCTCAAAAAGAGGGCTGGTCATTAATGTGGACAAAACGAAATACCTGATCATGCACCCTCCACGTAAACTTGGTCGTCCACCAGTCCTGAATTCTGTTCCCCTTGAGAGAGTCTCCGAATTTGAATATTTGGGGATTCGCATGAGCGATGTCATGAGCTGGTCACCCCATATCAATAAAATGATCCTCAGCCACAAAAGGGTGGGGGGAGCATTGTTAAGGGAGTATTGTAACTCATCTAAGCAATGTGTAGCTCCTGTAATTGACATTTACAAAGCCAAAGCTGTCACGGCATCTCTATACGGGGCTGAGTTATGGGGCCTTGGTAACTCGGAGGCTCTATCCAAGCCAGAGAATACATTTCTTAACGACCTTCTGGCTATCCCGTTGAGCACCCCAACAGTCCCGGTGCTTCTGGATGCGGGTTGTAAATCAATTAAGGACCAGGCTCGCCTCCGGCCCCTCCTCTAATGGGCTCGCCTGTGGAGGGTCCCCGAATTGAAAACTTATGCGGATGGGCTGTCAGAGGTGATGGGAATGGGTGGCTGGCATAAGATCAAGTGGCTTAGGGACATCAAAAACCTCCTGGGAGACTTTGGTTTGGGGTCTTGTTGGACTACACAATCTGCCCCGCCGAAGGCGACCCTAAAAAAGCTATACTGGCAGTGGGTCTCTGCCCAGCTCATCAGCAACCCACATCACTGCAACTCCACCACAACTTATTTGAAAATCAAAGACGTTGTTGCCTTTGAGCCTTACCTGGACCTGATTACAATACCTCTTGACCGGGCACTATATATTAAATGTAGAGTGGGCACCTTACCCCTAGGAGACCTGCTCTCAAAATGGAATACGCCCGCGCAGGTATCACCTCATTGTGCCCTTTGTTCAACTAGGCCCGAAACTGTGGCACATTTCTTATTTGAGTGCCCCGATTACACCCGCCCAAGAAGACGCTGGCTCAAACCTCTCTGCAGACAATTGGGAACTCGCCAGTACATGGTGGCTTTACGGATTTTATTAACTGACACTTCCTCCCCCATAGTCTGTGGCGTTTCTAAATTTTTTAAATGGGCATGGTTGATCCGCTTAAAAAGACTGTCTATATCAATTTAATTCCTTTTTAATTAATTTATTTGTTGTACAAACAAAACTCTTTTATACCACCTGTTCTTAACTTGTAACAGTTTTTCTACGATGTGCTGTTTTATATATTTTTGTAATGCTTTTATGATATCTGCATATCGAAATATAGCTATCAACCAACCTTTCAAAGTAGAATTATCAGCTTTCAAAAAGTCCTCCAATTCCTGGACATTAAGACCAGGAAGTACCTTAGAAACTTTAGAAACTGCCTTTACTTCAGGTGTACTGCTATGCATATTTAAAGGTGGTTCCCAGGTAAGTGAAACCAGATATGGTAACCCCGGGAATGACTTTAAAGGTCCAAATCCAGTTTGATGCGCAGATGGCCCAGCACTTACAATGCAAGGAGAACTTGCATTAATCAGACTTACATGAACAAATTCCCCTACTCTGTGACTCAAAGGTGTAATATCTGATGCTTGTTGTTGAGCGGGAATAGCTGAGTTTTGAATCCCATTTCCACTGGAAGCAGGTTTATACATAGAAACCAAATGTCCAATGGTAACAGGAACTGGAAGTGCACCTGGGACTGTACACCCAGGAACGCAAATCCATGAATCTCCTTTTGATTCACTGTAATAGTCCCCAATCTCTGGCCCTTCACCACAGGAGAAATCTCTATCATACCAGGGCTTGTACCTACTGGTGCAATAGCCAATCCAGTATTCGCACCTCCAGCCTTGCTCAGACCTTCCTTCATTTGAAACTCATTAAGTGGAAGTGGTCACTCACACATTAATACATCTAAAAGACTATGGCCTACATGCATCAAAGGAAATTGCATTCGCAAACTGAAAAATTTGGCTGTTTGCGAATGCAATTTCCATTTTTGGGATGCATTATGCATTTTGTTGTTCTCGCAATTTAAGAGATCACAAAATTGCGATTTCTTGAATTGCGATTGCATTTAAGGAATCTCAAATTGAGATTCCTTAAATGCAATGCATCAAACTTTTTAAAATTTGCGAATTCGCAAATAGGAGGTGCAAATTACCATGAAGTTGACCTTCATGGTAACTTGCGAATACTTTGAAAATGCACAAAAGTTCCATTTCACACACACACATGCCCTTGGGGGGCATGTGAGTGTGCAAAATGTATTTCTAAGCTGATTTCAGGGGTGCAGCAGGGTGTCCTTTGGACACCCCTGCACCCTTGAAATTGCATTCTTAATTTGCAAATTTCTAATGGTGAGTCGCAAATTAAGAATGTCATTACCATTCATTCCTATGGGCCTCTAGGCCCATAGGAATGAATGGGGTGGCATTCCTTAATTGCGATTCTCAATTAGACAATCGCACTTAAGGAATTTGAGGGAATCACTATTTTTTGAGCGATTTTTTGATGCATTGTATTTTGCAATTCCTTAATTGCGATTCCTTATTTTTCGCAATTAAGGAATCGCAAAATGCAATATTGATGCATGTGCCCCTATCACTAGAGAGAAGGCTCACTGGCGTGTCCACATTGTAGTACATTTAATTTGAGAATTATTGAAATCTTGAGGAGAATTTTATGTGAGATGAAACAAAACCTAGACCTACACAATTTGAATTTCTTAAAGATTGGGAGCGTGCTGCTCATACAAGAGAAAAAGAAAGGTATCAGGAACGAAAGAAAAAGGCAGTGTGCACTTATGCAGATGTGAAGTGGAATGCAGAGCAGAAAAGGTGGATAACTGACATTATAGAGGGAGCGAAAATATATCCATTATTGCAAACCGGTTGAGTGGAAAGAGGTACTGAAAAGTGAAAGAAGGGTAAAACAAGAGAATCTGGAGAGAAACATATAAACAGTGATAGTGATTAATCTCAAAAACATAGTATAAAAGTATAAAATATTCAAAGGGAGACCAAAGCATCCTACAGTATTGTTCCTCAACAACAAAGAACATAGTATCTCAGTAGCTGCGGTAGAGAAAAAAAGGAAAATAATCTGATGACTTGTTGAAAGGTTTCGATCCTTCTCCACATACATGGAAAAGATTTGCAGCATCTACTAACCCCTACACTAATTTAATGATAGGGGAAACACTATTGAAGCAATGGAGCAAGAAAGGTGTCAGCATCAGAACCTCTGTAAAAGTTCTATAAGTGAAAAGTGATGTATAGCATGAAGCCACACAAATGTCACAAATGCATTTTACCGCTCCACCTTACAATTTAAACCTATGGAAGACTAACATCAGCAGTCCCGATGTTACTGGAATGGAAAACATTAGTATCCACACACACACATATATGCAAAATACACAATTGGTGCACTTCTATACCTTTGATGTAGAATATCTCTTTAGTATTATTGCATCACACAAGCACATAAGGCCAAGTGTAAATATATATTTATTTGGCCTAGCCAAATGTAAAAGCATGGAGCCAAACTTATGCTACTCCAGAAGTCTGATGCCCGACCCCTCTTTATTCTTGCATTTTTTAGTAGTGTACGCGCGATTGAAGGTCACATTTGCGCTAGCTTCTAAGTTCCGGCATATTTTTTAAAAGTAACTTGTGTTGTCATTTAATTTTAACTGCTCTTCAGGCACTGCCCTTACCTGCTTTGTGTTTCTGCTGCTGGCTTCCCAGTCCACCATGGGTTCTCCTGCTTGTTGTGGAGGGAGCAGTGGTCCCGCGATTTCCAGGTAGGAGGCGGTGAGGGGCGTCAGCAGGCTAGCTGATGCATAGGCTTTAAAACCAATGCCTCCCACTCTGCGCAGCGGACGCGGGCCGCGGGCTTGCCGGCGGCAGGCCCAAGGCATGCCAAGGCAAGCCCGTCTGCGCCCGTCCGCACCGACCAGGGCCAAGGGCCACAACCTCTGCCCCTTTTTCAAAGGATATAAGGAAATACTCTCCTAGTATCTTATATGGACTACGGAGGAGATTGCAAGAAGATTGCTTCTCTTTTAAATCTAGCAAACCCCGTATGCCTTGTCCCTGCTGTGGCTTTACTTGCACCTCCTCACTCAATAGACTACAGATGCCTAATACTGTTACCTCCACGAGCTCTATTAAACAACCGCCCACTGTGGGAAAGACTATAGAAGATTACACAAAAGAATTTACTTTTCTTAATTTAAATTGTATATCCCTTTCTAAGCATAAAGAGGATATTTATGACCGCATACAGAACTCACAACCAGAGGCAATTTTCACTATGGAAACTTGGTTACAGGAAAGTTCCGTGCCAGATGCCGCAGCGGCCCTACCTACTACGTAAACTATCTTTAGAAAGGACTGTGAAGATAAAACCAGTGCCGGCATTGCAATAATGTTAAAAAAGGCTTTTTTGTGTAAATTGGAGAATTAACCCTTTTAAGGTTATGAAGCCATTGTTTTTCAGGCTTCTCCTTACACCTCAATTCTCACTTTTAGGGATTTTGGTGTATCGGCCGCCCGGTCCAGCGGGGCTATGGGCGGCGAGATTTCCAGAAATCATTGCTTCTTTTTTGCTAGACGCTGCCAACATGACTTAAACATTCATTTTAATTAACGATCCTACTTGTAAGATTGGTTCTGCCTTGATAGCTGATCTAGAAGCCATGAATGTGTCACTCTGCAACTCAGGTCCCACCCATAGGGCCAGTCATCTGCTAGATCTTATCCTTTTGAACTTACCTAACATCTTATGCCAGACGGCCAAAGGGCACTTTCAGCCCCCCTGGGTCAGCAGTTTGGGAGTAATCCATCCCAATCTACCTACCTCAAGGAGGAAAAAAATGCCTGTGATTTGCCCTTAGGTGGGGGAGTCACAGGTTGATGGTAGGAGTAATAATCCCTTCCACCAATTCTTATTTTATAAATGTACTCTTTACCCACTGTCTTCTGGGAAGTCTCTTCCATAGCACCCAGTTTGAGCAGAAATGTGGTATAATCCAGTGCAATTGTTTGGCTTCCCAATGCAAGAACAAGCTGGCCCAACTCAATACCTAAGGCCTCATTCAAAAAGGTAAAAGTGTGGAGTTTCTGCACATAAGATTCTATCTTTTTATGTGCAGAGATTCCGAACTCATAAAGATTCTACTTATAAATGCTTTTTTGAATAGCAAACAATCGTAAACATACTCATAAGTGTAGGTTTAGCTTTGTGAATCAGGCCCTGGTGTTTCCATTCATTAAGGGTAATCTACTGGGCTTTCTGCTGCCCTGGGTAGAACATTAGGGAATACCAATAAATCTCCACATCAGAAAGACTGTTTAGGTCACAGGATTGTTTGAGAAGCCCAATGCTAGATTGGCCACAGCCACCCAATTCCTTTTCAAACCTTTTACATTTTCTAAAATATTTCTATGGTGTCTAGCATGCCTTCTGGTCCCCCCTCTCCCACCCACTTGAGCATGTAGATTCAGGGATAACACCTAAATCTGCCTAACCCAAGGGGCAAGAAACGCACTTGGCCCAGCTAGTTGGCGGAGCATAATCTTATGCCCAGGGTGACACTCTCCCATGATTATATTCCCTGAGGGTTAAGTGGAGTGGATTCCTTCTTAGGGATTGCCTTTTCTCCCATTTACAACAATACCTCACCCACTGAAAATGATTAAAGCTCTGGGTCTGAGCTGTGACCATGAGCATAGACCAGACACCGAATAGCTGGACCTTTTGATGCCGGCTGCTTCCAGTTTCCTGTTCAGTGATGTAAAAGAGCATGACATGCTGTTCATCACCAAAAGCAAATAGAAATACCCCTGCAATCTCTTCATTTGCAGCCTGAGATTGAAGCCTTAAAAGACAATGGGCCTCATTTATGAGGCCTTGCGTCACTTAGATGCCGCCGGTGCATCACTTTTTGTGACGCACAAGCAACATAAAAAATGTGCCTTGTTGCACCATATTTACAAAGTGACGCATCTAGGTAGATGCGTCACTTTGTAAACCCCTGAGCTACATTATACCTACACCAGGTATAATGTATGCAAGGGGGGCATTCTGACGCAACCTAGGGTCATAGAAGTGACGCAGTGAAATCTATAAGATTTCACTGCGCCACTTCTAGGACACAAATGCGTCAATTTCCTACGCCTGCCTCACAGCAGGCATAAGACTGATGCAGACCCTTTCACATGGGGCTTGCCCCATGTGAAAGGACGCTAGAGTTGCGTCACTTTTGTGACACTGTCCAGCAATGCGTCACTTTTGGGCCATACAGATACATCAGAAATACTGACGTATCTGTTACTCCTTGCACCATGATGTGTCATACTGTAAATATGACGCATCATTGGTCTCGCAAGGAGGGCGCAGTGAAAAGTGACGCATCGCTGTTTTCACGCAGTGATGCGTCACTTTTCATAAATGAGGCCCAATGTCTCTGGTGTGATTAACACAGGGATTCCCCACCCTTGGTGCAAAGACGTGGCCTCCGCATACTAGTCTGCACTAATAGGTAAGGAGGAAGACAAAGAGGTCATCCTCCCTGCTGATAGGGTTAAAACCCTCCTGCTGGGGAAGCAAAACACCATACATACAGTACCTTCATAACACCCCGCACAGACTAGTGTTCGGTACTAATAAAAGCACATTTACACATGTATTACTACAATATAAAAGTCAAACTTAAGTGCCATAGTTCAGCACAATTGACACTGGAAAAAAACGCGTTTTTGCTACCTCGCAAATTACATGTAGTAATAAAAGTATATTTCGGAAAGCTGATTTAATAAAACTTACAGTCAATAAAACAATCATTCATATACAGTTTTTCAGAATCATTATGGGGAGATAAAATCTCTTCAATCCTGTTCCATTACATCATAAAATTGCTTAAGTATAAAAACAATTCTGCTAACAGCAAGAAGTAGAAACATGTACGTGTGCAAAATAGCAGCCAGTGCATGCAATCAATTTGATTTCTCCTGCTCTAGATATTAAAAACATATGTTTTCATTATAAGCCCTACCAAAAATCGGAATTTGGCCACAGCAAAAACAGTGTAAATGGATGTGTCACCTTTCAAGATTCTCAATGCATTCAAATATCTCCGAATGCCATCATACTTCCACAGTGGACGTAACCTTTTCCCTCTAGGCTTTATATATGCATGACAGAAAAATAGCACATAAAGTATAGTTTAATTTGCTGACAGGGAGAACATAGTACATACAAACAAATTGATAGCGCTCCTGTCAGAGCTCTAAAATGCAGTGAATTACCCTAATTCTAGTGTATCAAAGCGAAATTTTCGGTATAAGAATTTTGCCAATTGTTGGACCGGTAAATCAAGAAAAGTTTCATAAGAGGGATGATCCTTAGTAAGCAAGAATTGGTTTGTCAGCCTACCAATGGTGGAACAACAAGTAAGACTGGTTTGAATATTCTTCCAATAGCAGATTTTGTGCTGTAGCTATGAAGTAGCGACCAACGGGGAAGGTTCTGACCAGAATGATCCAAGGTCCAGTTTTTCAGACCAATGGTGGACATGTTTGAACCACAGGGAGGTGAGGCCTTTGTCAAGGGCTAACAATTCCTGAACTGCCATCCGATACGGCCTCAACTCCTCAGTGGTCCAAAGCATCATCCATTATAGGAGGTGCCTTAATATAGCTACCTCTCCTACTATTTTTGGGTCAACATCACAGAACATCAGTATTAGAGGAGTGCTCATGAGGAGATGGAGTTATGAGCAAACTAATTTGTTTTTGCTGAAGGTATGAGAATCTATGTTGGCATATTCCCAAATTTCAGCCCCATACAAGGCAGCAGATTGGGCCTTTAGTCTGCATAATTTAAGTGCCAGGAATAAGGCAGTCGAACCTGTTCCCTGGAACCTCCTGAAGACTGATGATGCTTGATGTTGGATCACAACCCTTCAGTTCTCAAGTGTGGAGATCATGATAATCTGCTATCGAGCATTATGATCTGCTATTGAGCACTATGGAGTAGCAGTCACACACTAAGTACACCCCGAGTTATTTTTCTAATAAACAGTCACGCACTAGCGGAAGCATTACCGATAGGACTCTCACACCTTTCAAACACTAGTCATTGCACACCTCCAGAAACACTAGTACATCCCTAGTAGATTAGCATTTACTCTTCACCAACCAAACTCTTACATCTCTTAAAGACTAGCAGCAAATCCAGGAGTGTCCTCTAGTCACTTGAAAATGCCTCCACATTGATTAATACATTTGTGTGTGCTATTGTTGATAGATGAGTGGATGGATGTAAGAATGAGTCAGGGTGAGAATGAATAGAGTCATACGCGCAAGGATGACCGAATGGGTGAATGGATGTGAAATCATTGGCTACACATTAGCTTGATAATATTCATGAAGGTATGAAGGCAGTTTTCCAATTAAGGATGTGCTGAATTTTTCTTTTCAGTATCCGAGTTGGCACCATACATTTGAACACGTTTGAAAAGTTTGGAATGGGGGCAAGTGAGTACTATCTGATCTATCAGCCAGATTCATGAAGGTACCATTCTGCGATTAGCAAATTGCGAAAATTTGCGAATCGCAGTTTGAGAATCGCAGAATGGAATTCATGTACAAATGCGATAAAAAAATGCGAATCGCAATAGATCGCAATTGCCGATTGCGATCTTGCCGCAATCGCAAAATAATCGCAGAATCGGCAATTTCCTATGTTGAAATTGCAAAATCGCTAATTGCGATATCGCTATTTGCGATCTCGCTAACTGCGAGATCGCAAAAACGGGAAGTCTCATTTCGAGCCCACTGATGACATCACAACCAGGAAGTAGGCTCACCACACCCACAAACAGAACACAGAGCCAGGGAGTGGCAGCAGGATACTGAGGAGCACCAAAACCTACACTGTGCAGCACCCCAGCCAGAAAAAAAGTATCCCAAGATGTCCCAGGATGCAGCAGGGAGCAGTGGGCAGGAGAGAAAGAGGAAAATTAAGTTTTCTGAATTAGAACTGGAGCACCCGTTGAGGGGGTCTGCAAGGATCATGCCCGGCTCTTTGGAAAAGACTCCCGGAGGGTGCCAGAGGCAGAGAAGCGCAGGATCTGGCAGCGCATCCGCGCTAAGGTCAATTCTGTTGGTGTTACCCAGCGCTCAATTGACGACCTAAAAAAGCGCTGGTACGACCTGAGAGGTCGTTCTAAGGAGCAGATTGCTGAGAGGCTTGGGGAGCGACTGGCCACCGGTGGAGGGGAACCTGTAGCCACACCGAATACCCCATTGGAGGACCTGATTGAGGACACCATTGCGCCAGAAGCCTGCGTGGGGGTCCTTCAGCTGGACTCATCTCGACCCAGCCAACATCCTGAAGGTAAGTGCCATGCGACTGCGACCCAGTCTTCCAACAATGCCCTTAAGTCCTGAGCTAGCAACATGACATCCCCAACAATGCAGCCCATGCTCACCAAAAAAGCCCCATTGCATTGTGGAAGTTGTAGTGTAATCATGTACCCCCAGTAATCCCAACACTGCCAGAGCAGTCAATGCAAAGTAAATCCAAAAGCCAGTCAGGGAAAGCAAGGCTGCATGCATGTATCAACATTGCTTGCGCAAGATACATAACATTAATCATGCACCCTTTCACATTACAGGTGCAGGTGAGCAAGCCGGCACAGACAGCGAGGCCCTGCACATCGCCGAGACCCAGGAGGAAACTGAGGGTGAGGGCCAGTCCTCCCAATGACCCGGCCCATCACAGCCACCAGCAGTGCTCCCACCACCACCACCCTGTGCGGACAGGGCCACCCCTGCAGCCACAGCCGTGCAGCCAACACCCCAGCAAACAGCCACAGCAGTGGTACAGGTTCCACCACCAGCGCCTAGGAGGCAGACAAGGTGCACAGCTGGTGCAGGTCACACACCAGCGCACTGAGGCGCCAGCAGCGCCAGGGCCCAGCAGGCACCGGCAGGGCACTTGAAACACCAGATCCAGGCCTGGCCATCGAACGCTGCATGCTGGCGGTGCATCGCACACAGGCGCGTCACATGGCAGCAATGCTCACCCAGATGCAGGCGAACGGCCAACACATAGCCCAGATGACCGCTGCAGTCCGTGAGAACAACCAGCTGCTGGTAGCCCAGCAGATCATGACCCGCCGACACCACCGCCAACTGCTGGCCCGCCTATCGGCCTACACTAGGTCCAATCATGTAGTTGGTAATGCTACATCACAGCTGGCACGCAGGTCACTCGCCATGCAGGCCCAGATGGTGCAGTGTTGCCAGGATGTGGCCAGGTCATTAGACCTACTCACCGCAGCAGTGCTCGGCAGCCAGGCCACTGCCCATGGAGAAGCAGAGGGGGCTGACGACGCAAGTGAGGCTGTGTCAACCAACAGCAGTGCATCCTTGCCACCGATGCCTGCACGTCGCCGCAGCAGCAGGCCAACATCAGCAACTAGGGCCAACACCGTCCCTCAGGATGCGGAGAGACGACTTGAGGGCGTCTCGTCGTCACCGACCGTGAGGACTCAGACACTCTGAGGGAGGCCATGCAGTCAACCCCTGCAAACCCCCAACCCCAGCATGGGGAGGTATGGAGCAATACTCTCTCCATCAGACTGTGGAATAATTAAAGGCCAATTTATTGTGCATAAACAATAAAGAGTAATGGTCAAATTTGATTCACACTCATGTCATTATTACATTTGTCATGCATGGGTGCAGTGTTGTGATAGGGGAATGGGTGCACTAGAAACAGTTAATAGTGTTGTGGTTGCGGCGCCTGTGTCCTTCAGCAGGATCTTCTCCACGTGCATGACGTACATGTGGAGGCGGCCGGTTGTCACCTTCAGACTCACTGCCAGATATCTCCACTGGTATCCTGCTCTTGGTAGCAATGTTGTGGAGTATTGCACACACGGCCACGATGCGGCAGTAGACCTCAGGTGTGTTTTTGATGGCCCCACGAGTCTTGTGCAGTATGCGGAAACGGCTCTTCAATAGGCCAAATGTCCTCTCTATGCAATTTCATGTCCGTATCTGTGCAGCATTGTAAAGCCGTTGCTGTGGTGTGGCAGGGTTGAGGTATGGGGTGAGGAGGTACTCACGTAGACCGTAGGCGCTGTCACCTGCGGGTAATGAGCACAGGGTGAGTGCTTATTCTGCGCAGATACATGCTCAAAGTGTAGTATTTGGGGGCATGTGTACTTACCCAGTAGGTGTCCTTCGCCAAGGTCTCCCCTTGCCACTCGTGTGTGAATGCCGCTGTGCCGGAAGATGAAGGAGCCATGTGTGCTGTCCGGATATTGTGCCACTATGTCCGTGATGTAATTCTTTGCGTTGCACACCATCTGGATATTGAGGGAGTGGTAGGACTTGCGGTTGCGGTACATGTATTCCGTTTGTGCTGGTGGGCAGATGTGGATATGGGTACATCAATGCATCCAATAACATGCGGAAAATGTGCAATGTTGTAAAATGTCAGCTTGGTGTCATTTAGGTCCTGTTGGGTGGTGGGGAATGAAATGTAGTGGTGTAGCCGGGTCAGCATTGCATCCAGGAAACTCCTTAGGCAGCGGGACATGGTGGGCTGGGATATACCCCCAGCGACAGCAAATATCCCCTGGAAGCTTCCGGAGGCCAGTAGGTGCAGGCTGCACAATACCTGTACATGGGTGGGAACGGCATTGGTTCTCCTTCTTGGATGCTGCAGCAGGGGGTCTAGGTCCTGGATCAGCTTAATGATCATTGGGCCACTTAGGCGGTACTTGGCATAGATTTGCTCCCTGGTTTGGCCCAGAAGGGTGACCCGCTGCCGGAATATCCGCTCCTGGATCCTACGCCTGTTCTGTGCTGCTCGCTGCAGCCTACGCCACCTGACCACCATGTAGAGTCCTGGCATTGTGAGAGTCCTCAGTCTCCAGCTGCATGCCCTTTAGTGTGTTTGGTCAGGCCAGCACCTGTATGCAGTTAACTTTAATCAACTTTTTTTTTCTTTGCTGGTTACCACCTGGTTTGGGTTCTCCTTAAAGTGCGCATCGCTAATAGCGATTTTCGTGTTTTTCGCAATCTGCGATTTTTCATAAATGGCAATAGCGATTATTTAGCGATTTCACTAATGAATTCGCAGAATCCGTGGTTTCTCGCTATTTCTAATTTGCAAATGGGCAGGTATCCGGATTCTGCGAATTTATTTGCGAATTCGCTATTTTTATTTAGTGCTTCCGCACTTTTGTGACTTTCACTGTCATGAATTGCTTTTACTCAATTTGCGATCGCAATTGCTAATTCGCAGCAATTGCGATCGCAATTTAGCTTCATGAATCGGGCTGTATATAAATAATTCCTAATTCGAGCAGCCACGTGGCCAGGAATGATGGAAATCAGAGTTAGAATGCCCTTTCACTGACAAAGAGCGGACATACTTTTTTTATAGAACTCACTGCTCTGCATTTAACGAGGCAGGTAAAGAAGCACAATTAAAAGCTGCGCTATATTGGTACTACACCACAGATAGTATGACAAAGTGGAAGGCAGCTAACAGGTAAATGCTACCGAAATTTCGTAGGTTCTGGCACACCTGTGGAGATGTCCAAAAGTCGAGAGATAGTCAGAGGAAATGATCTCTGATAATTTTTGACACAGATATTTCTCTTTTTTTCAGCTACTCTCTCCTGCGACTCTTAAATGCTCAAATGTACCCCCTACTCTCTCATAGAGGTATCACCATCACTCTCGTACATGCAGCCTGGTTGCACAAGCTGTGGGCTTTATTTGGCATGGAGAAAATCACAGCAACATTAGAAAACAGACAAAGCCTTTTTGACAAGATACTGAGCCCCAGATTACATTTTTATCTCGAGAATAATGACCAAAATCACCTGACCAAACTATTTGCGAGTTTTGAGACGCAGACAACTCAAGCTACTATGCAGGCCTAGATTGTTCCCCTTCAATTATGACCAGAGGCCATTTTTAGGTCGAGCATTGGAGACTTTCTGTATATACTTTAGTATATAGTTATATGTGTATGTACTTTGTGGACTCTGGAGATTAGCTTTAGGACTTTTCTCCTCCCGCTTAGGGACTTTTTCTTCTGTTCAACTGCCTCTATTTAACTGTCTTGATAGAAAACGATCAGTAGAGGTCAGTAACATACCATAATTGCTTTCTGCTGCATATCTAAATACATATAAGGTCCCAAAGGCGAGACCGATTGCATTGCAAATGCTTGTTTCAATATAGGCCTAAAGGTGCGATCTGCCAAACTGTACTAAACGGGAGCACCCTCATATTGTTTGTATTTGACACACTGGTTTAAGGGAACTTTAGGTTTTCCCAGTTATTCCAGTATACCCCCTCCTCTCTCCCTCCTATCCTATCCCTTACCCCCTCCCCATAAATTCCTCTCTCCCACCCTCCTCTGGATGTATGTGGGCATTTGTGTTTACAAAACAAAATGCTCTTTCTTTTTCAATAAACAGACCTGAACCATAAAAATATTGGATTTTAGTTATCCAGCTGGCACAGGTCAGAGCACAGAGGCGACAACAATACCATAGAGGAGACAAGTGATTTTGGCTTTTTTCAGAAACACCAGTGTCCTTGCTCAAATATCCGCCTGTCGAGTCATGATAACAAGTGACAGAATAATGCTAAATAACGTTTACTGACTGCAGCCAGACGGGCCCAGACAGAAGCAAACGTGTTCCTTCAATAAGCAAAGAGGCTTAGCTTGCATAGCCCTGGAGAGGGTTAGAAACGTGATGGGCTAGCCACCAGGAGCAGGGGGCTGGCAGAGTGGCAAATAGCGCGGGATGAGGTTAAAATGTGAATTGATCGGTTCGCACCGAGTCAGCAGGTGATGTATATCACGCGGCAGCTGGTTGCATGGTACATAAATTGCCGACTTGCGGACAGTTTCCTTATCCCTGAATCACATTTGGAAGGAATATGCCACGGCAGACTGCAGAAAATAATTACAACTATCTTCGGGTTTCCATCCAAGCAGCAGATGACGCCGCAGATAAAACTAATGCTTCGGGTTTTTCTGTGATCGGGTCAGGATATGATGGAAAACACATTCTGAAATAGAAATGAAAAAGGAGGAACACATTTCGCTTCATAAATATGTTATGTCAACCAATTGCGGTGCAGATTGGGTTTTGTGCTCTCATCAGTGTATTATTCAAGGGTTCCTTGTTTACACAGACACACTGCGCATTTATCAATAATGGATTAAGGGACATTAGGTGAAGCCCTGCTGGCATTATTCTTTGCCATTGCTATCTGATTTCATCGTGTTTGTGTTATTGTGAACGGAAACATGTTGTAAATGAATTGCTTCTCTGAGATACTTTATTTAACAAGAGGTTACCATAGTTAAGAATGTGTGATTCACAGACAGAAGCTGGTATTTAAACTGGATACATTCAAATTTGCTTCACGTTTAAATCAGTCCTGGACATTTTTTAATCCTGGATTTTCAATCAAAATTCGAATCGAAAATTCTCTATTTTAAAATCAAGGCGACCTTGGGTTTGAATGTGCAAAGTCGCAGATTTGAATTAGCATGTGCCCCCATCTTCAAACCGAAATATTCCCAGTTTTAAATCAACTTGGACCCTAGTTTCAGTCACCAAGGTCTGAGATGTGAACAATCCTAGGCCCTGGTGTGAAACAGCATGTTCACATTGTAAACAACAGGTCCTAGATTAGAATTAGCACGTTCAACCCGTTTATTGAATGAGCACAAACTGGGCACTGAATCAAAATGTCCCCATTTTAAATCAGCTTAGTCCCTGGTTTCAGTCACCAAGGTTTTACATGTAAATCAGACATTCACTAGTTTGAATCAGCATGTCTGACATAAAAAAACAGGTCCTATATAAGAATCAATACATTCACCGCGTTTATCTATGAGCCCCATTTGAGTATTATGGAAAAAGTTTATTGAGCTGTGTAATCTTCTACATAATTGTTTCTGGGCACAGAAGAATTTGACTGTATTTAGGATAAGTAGGCTGCAAAGTAGCCCATCATCTAATGTACCTGTACAAAATTACAACTCCATCAGCAATCCCTGCTGCTTTTTCCTTTTTACTTGTGACAGATGACTCCACTTTAAATCTAACCTTTGTAGAAAATATCTTCTTAGTCCTCAAGAAAATACTCAGAAAGATACAGCAGTGCACTTTATTGCGTTTTTGAAAAAATACTTAGTATTTAAATAGTCTCTGTCAATTTAAGGGAACTGTTGCAGACTTTACTTGCATTACTCTAAATAGTCCCCTATTGATAACTGCCCATCAGGTTGCCTAACTGTAAAGTACTTAGCACTTCGTCCACCAGAATCCTAGGGAAATGACTCATTGCTTTATTTGAATTACACATTTACTATATCTATACCTTCCTCTAGCTTTTGTTTAAGAAATGCATACATCAGAAAGGAGCAGTTTTTGTCCCACATAGAAACAAATTGGCAAATTCACAACTTCTTGTCCAAATAAAAGTTAGGCTTACAAGCGTAGAAAAACAGTCCGAATGTTTCACTGCTTTCATTGGGAACAATACGTAAAGGCATAACTACCTTATACTGCACTTGCATATCTATTAATGGATAACAATTGTTTGACATGGAACCTAACTATTCCAAAGTCTGTTGTTGAAGGAGCTGTCACATCACTCCCTGCAAAAAAACATATTTGAAAACGTAGATATTGAGATTTGGTATAATTAATTTGTGACGAGGCATCCTACAACTTAAATAAAGCAATGTCATATTGTGTCAAAAAACAGTTAGGACAAGGAATAATGCAGTACAGTTCCATAAACAATTACAAAGATAGGGACAAATTTAAATAGCAAAATTGAATTAGGGAAACTGGAAATATTAATTTTGAAAATTCTAATACAAAAACAGGCTACAAAACAGAAAGAGACAAAAGTTACTGACTGGGACTCATGAATGATTTTAGGACATCCATGAAGGTGCGGGGGTTAGGTAAACCTAGTGGGTTGCAGTAGTCAAAAGATTTACCTTGGGGGAGTAATAGGATCTTATAAAAGCATTTTCCACTTTATGGTATAAATACTACCTTCATCAATCAGCTAGATTTTATGATAGATTTCAACAGTAAACTTTGAATTAACATTATGGCGTTTAGCCGACTGGTTTGTGAAAAGCTGACTTTTAGGCACAAGTAGACTCTTCCAATGAAAAGCCACAGTAGCCTATAGAGAAAAATATTACTTTGTAGCTGGCCAGACTAGGGCTACTCCATTCCTAATACATCACATTTTACAGTTTTATCCATTAAGCACACAGCCATAGAGCCACACTTACGGTATCATTTAGGTAAAGTATATATGTTGCGTTTTTTTACATGGCATATTGGTGTCCTTTGATGTGCTGCTTCAATCTTTCAAACTACAGCCAGGCTACCATTGTAACCCTGAAACCAGTTGACATTCACATTTGTTGATGGTATAAATTTGCATGTTTTGCCATCAGTCTCCCTGTGTTCGGGTGGTCAGGGAACATTTCTCTCAGGGCCATCCAGATCTGATTTCTATATTTGTTACACACTGCTGCATAATTTTGGGTATTGGTCAGGTTATTGCTTGTATGTGAGCTAGGGCAATCACAGCATTAGTCTGGTCACCAATCAGGCTACTTAGTAGGCTTTTAATGTCCCCAATAGAAAGTGTGAGGCCTGCTGTGTTCTTTTCAAAGCAGTTTATCCACTTCCCTGCCCCCTCAAGTAGCGACGGAAGCCTAGTCATAAGCCCTTACTTGTCCATCTAGGCCCAAGGGACATAAACAATCCCTGCGGCCCCCTTCTAAAACAAGGGAAATAGCCTTTCTGCTGAAAGGGTGGTGGGCTTGACATTGATGTATTTTTCCCGCAGTACAAGATATTGCTGCATATAGATGAAGTCCCAATCTGGGTTTGGACCCTCATGCCTAATGCAATCCTCTGTCATGGTCAAGTCTTCTGGCTCAAAAGACCCTTCTCGTGGTCAGGGCCTAGTGTGCCTGTGCCTGCTCTTTCTCTACAAAAAGGGTTCATGTAGAATTTGCCTTCATTGAATGCATTTATCTCCTTTAGGATGCAGTTGCTGTTCCTAAGTGCCTGTGCGATTGCTTGCTGTTTTTGGCGCATCGAGGTTAAATGAGAATCAGATGACCTTGCCTCCTCATCTGCCTTATGTCTCAGAGAATTGGACATAGGTGGGGTTCCGCTGCGTGGTGACCCTAGGCTTGCGAGTAGCCTCTAATCATCCAATTTGTGCTCTCTGCACCTGGCCTCACTTCTTTTTTCCTCTTCCAGGACACGTGTAGTTCTCCTCTCTTCCCTGACTCTCCTAGCTATTTGCCTGTGTTTGGATTAGCCTGCCTTGAAACTAGACCGACCACCTTGTGTTCCCCCCACTGGGTGTTTCTTCTTCTGTAACTCTTATGCCCCCTGTGGCTCTGCATTCGCTTTCTGACCCCAGGAAACTAGAGCTTTCTTCCTCGTCCAAGCATGCAGGATCTCTATCTAGGATGGCTAAGAATTGCCCCCATAGCTGCTCTTCCTTTTCTGACCCTGGAGGAGCTGATGTCCAGCTCCACTGTTGTGTGCTGTGAATTGGTTTCCTGTGAGGGGTAGCCTTTGACTGGGGCAGGCCTAGGTTATGTGGAGTAGTTAGGAGTGGGGGGTGATTGGGATCCCCTTTTGGTGGGTGGGTCCTCGGCTTCCACTATGGAGAGATTGCAGTACCATGAGGTTGTTGTTGCAGGGGTAACCACACACAGCTGGTGTATGAAGGAGGATGTGATGCAGCCTCGACAGTGGGCTGATCTGCAGGCTCTACTGTTCTTCCTTCGAACAGAGTCCAGAGGTGAAGGCTTGCCTCCCTCCTTTACCTCTTATATGCTTTATGTATGATAATTATGTGTGTTTTGGTATGCTCAATAATTTTTCGGCCAGATGGTCCCTCCTAGGGCCACTGGTGCATGTGTGCTCTGGTTTGCAATAGGGGTGGGTGGAGCTCACAGAGCTGCCCTGCACGGAATTCTGCGGAGTCCTTAAAAAATCGGTGAAATTCTACATAGTTCCGCTCTGCTGTACTTTTTAACATAAACTACAAAAACAGTATTTCGATACAGTTGCGCCTTTTCTACCTTGGAGTTTTTTTTGTTTGTCTTTCACCTTTTTAAATGCATCAATTTTTTAGGTCATTTATGGAGGTTTCTTCCATTTTGTTTCTTGTCCACTTACACCCCTCACAAAATGACGACCTTTGGAGAACAAAAAAAGGAGGGAGAAGGAGGTTAAACCAGACCAGGTCGGCCTCCAGTCTGTGTATGAAATACAGGAACCCTATGTCAAGGGTCCAGAGACCTGGTAGGTGTTGTATGGTCACTGCTTACTAAGTCAGTGTGTACCAAAAATATGTAAGAAAGAAAAATTTCTTTCTAGAGTCCCCTCACTCACCGGGGTTGCCCCACGGTGACATGCTTCATCATTGGGGCCATCCCAGTTCTCTACGAAAAGGGGCGTGCTGCGACAAGGCGACTACGCTGGAGCACTGGTTTTGTGAGATGACTATGTGTGGTGCAAGTGTGGTGATGGTGGAGTGGGTGTGGAATTAAAAATACCGTGCTAGTGGGCCTCAACAATTTATTTTGCTCCTAGTGTGGTATAAAAAATTAAAAAGGGGTAACACTGTATTCCAACTTTTACTGAGCTAGATCAGTGTCAAGGTCAACATGTTTCAAGCTCCCCCAAGCTTTTCTTCAGGACCATACAGGGTCCAGCCCTGTATTGCCACTCCTGTTTTCAAATGAAAAAGTGTTGCTAAAAACTACTTATTTACAATGAACGCTGTTGTTAATAAAACATGCGTGTTGTTGTACATACGTTTTGTATTTCACTTCGATTTCTGTAAAATAGAATAACAGTTGTTAAATGATGGACAACCCCTTCCAAGAAGGGGAACAACTCACATGCATCTCACTCCAACTAGGGCGTGAGTGTGCCCTTGGCATCATAATGATGCGTGCTGGTTTTCAAACCGGTGTAGAAAAATAAATCACTGTGAATAAAGTGGTTTAGTGGTTTCACACACAAAACATATAGACTTAATGTGACTATTGACAAGACACACAACACATACACACGAAATAATATGGCAGATGGTTATATTTACATAAAAGAGTGTTTGATTACACCCCATGGTCTTAGGCAAGGGCAGGAACGCCTCGTGGAAACATTGCTGAAAAAGGATTATCAAGGTTTAGAGTTAGAAGGCTCCTTTCCTGTTTGCCCATTTAAAATTGCCGGTTTCTTTGCAATCTAGCGTAGTTCATACACTCACTTCCTATCGGCAAACCCGCTCGGTACTACCTGGTGCTTCCTCACACGACCGCATACTGATGTGAACCGGGGCTCGCGGTGTATTTAGAACGCGCGAGCTTCCGGGTTGCCGGGAAACCTCTGTTAAGCTAGAGCGCTCACTTGGGGCGGCCATCTTGGTGGGATGTGATCGCGCTCAGCGCGAGTGCTAGCAAAAAGTAGGGATTACTACCGAATTTTGCCGGGTTTAGGGATAAAAAATATTTTAGAGTGATACTGTGAACTGGGGCATTTTAATACACTAATTTAGAACACAAGTTTTTTTCTCGGATGGGTGAAGTTTTTTTAAAAAGACTAGGCTTATTCTTGAAAAAACGGGTATTTTAGCATTTGATAGATAGGAGGGCTAGTACCTATCTTTGCTGGGAAGGCTGTGCTGGGTCTTATGATATTGTGGAAAAAGGTATTCATGGTGATAGGGTTTGTTTTTTGGGGGCAGTATTACCATAATGTTTATTCAGTTGTGGTTCATACCATCCCAAGTCAATTCATTAAAACTGTTGGTCTATGGGCGAAAGGCTCCCCATGGGATTTCATCATTAAGTCCTTGGGTGTCCGTATGTAGACGAAACACCCATCTTTGTTCTTTTTCATGGAGGATTCGTTCCTGATTGTCTTTGTTTTTCACTGTTTCTATGACCACCCAGGTTAAATCATTAGGTGTATGGTTCTGTTCAATGAAGTGGGTGGTCATTCTTGTTGTGGCTCGTTTGCACCTGATTTTACTTCTGTGCTCTACTATGCGAGTACTGACCTTTCTAGTGGTCATTCCTACATAGTGAAGGTTGCACGTGCAGGTTATCAAGTACACAACCCCACTGGTATTGCAATTGGAAAATCCCTTTAGCTCCCATCTCGTAGTGTTGTTGAAGATTACGTTTTTGGTTGGGGAAGTCAAATGACAAACACTACAATTGTTGCATGGAAAATGACCATCAGGTAGCGGTTGGGATCTTACTGTCTGGGTTATTGGTGTGGGACGGGTATGTACCAAATAATCCTTCAAATTTTTACCCCGCCTATGACTGAACATGGGAGTAGGTATGTGAAGGCCGCCGCTGTTAAGTATTGGCCAATGTTTTTTGATTATTTTGGACACACTGTCAGAGACTTGATTGTACGTGGTGATACAGATCGGTTTTTTGTCCTCAGGTTGTGTTCTTTCTTTGGGTTCTAAAAGTGCTTCCCTATTGTTGTTAGCCGCCCGTTTTTTAGCCTCTTTGATCAGTTTATTTGGGTATTTTCTGTATCTCAGCTTGTTGCTTAAGTCTTCCGCTTGGGTTAGGTAGTCGGATTTTTTGCTACAATTCCTGCGCAAACGGAGGAATTGCCCAAATGGCAGGTTTTGTTTGAGATGGCGAGGGTGGAAACTGTCAAAGGTCAAGAGGCAGTTTCTTGCTGTCTCTTTAAAATGGGTTGTTGTCACCAGTCTGCCTGACTCAGCATGAATGTTTAGATCAAGGAAAACTAGATCGGTCTTGCTCATTGAGCAGGTGAATTTGAGGAAGGGATCCTGTGTGTTGAGCCAGGTGAGAAAAGTCTGTGCTTCTTCTTCTGTGCCTTGCCATATCAACAAAATATCGTCGATATAGCGTTTCCAATGTAGGATTTGATGTCTGTGTGGATTCCTCTCATTCAGTATTTTGTTTTTCTCCAGTTGATGGACGTACAATCCGGCTATGCTCGGCGCAAATGTACTGCCCATACTGGTCCCATGTTGTTGTTTATATAGGGTAGATTCAAAACGGAAGAAGTTTTCACACAGTGCTAATTGGCAGCATTCGAGTACTACATGGCGAGGAGTATGGAATTCCCACTCGTTCTCGTACAGTACTTCCTCTAGAATCTGTAAAGTCTCTCTGTGTGGCAAGCTGGTATATAGACTTTCGACATCCAGACTTATCAGAAGACTGGATGTCGCGTCAAAGGTTAGGTCTTGTAACAGGCACAGTACGTCCTTGGTGTCCCTCAGATAGGTGTCTGTTTTTTGCACAAGGGGTCTGAGAAAGGCATCTGCGAATTGTGAAAGAGGCTCTAGAATTGAGCCTATCCCCGAGACTATGGGCCTCCCTGGTGGGTTCTCCAGTCTCTTGTGTATTTTGGGGATAGTATAGAAGTATGGTATTGTTGGTTTTTTGTTTGTTAGGAACTCAATTTCTTTTTTACTAAGCCAATCGTTGGCTTGACATTCCTCTGTTAGGTATGCAATTAAGATTCTTAGACGTTCTGTCGGATCTTCATCCAGTTTGGCGTAGTTTCTTGTGTCCCCTAGTAAACGGAGACATTCATTCCTGTAATCCGTGGTGTTTTGTAATACAATCGCCCCGCCTTTGTCGGCTGGTTTTATGGTAATTTGGTTGTTTTTTGACAGTTCCTGTAACGCGGATTGTTCAGCTTTGCTAGTGTTATGAAATACTTTGATAGTTCGTGGGTCTAACTCCTGAACCTCTCTCATGACCGCTTTTTCAAAAGTTAATACTTCCACAGGTAGGCTGTGTGATGGAGGGACAAAGTTTGATTTTTTATGTAGTCCTGTGTCACTCTTTGTTCGTTCTGTGGGGTCTTTGTCTTGAAAGAATACCTGCAATTTGATTTTTCTCAGGAATGTCTCCGTTTACTAGGGGACACAAGAAACTACGCCAAACTGGATGAAGATCCGACAGAACGTCTAAGAATCTTAATTGCATACCTAACAGAGGAATGTCAAGCCAACGATTGGCTTAGTAAAAAAGAAATTGAGTTCCTAACAAACAAAAAACCAACAATACCATACTTCTATACTATCCCCAAAATACACAAGAGACTGGAGAACCCACCAGGGAGGCCCATAGTCTCGGGGATAGGCTCAATTCTAGAGCCTCTTTCACAATTCGCAGATGCCTTTCTCAGACCCCTTGTGCAAAAAACAGACACCTATCTGAGGGACACCAAGGACGTACTGTGCCTGTTACAAGACCTAACCTTTGACGCGACATCCAGTCTTCTGATAAGTCTGGATGTCGAAAGTCTATATACCAGCTTGCCACACAGAGAGACTTTACAGATTCTAGAGGAAGTACTGTACGAGAACGAGTGGGAATTCCATACTCCTCGCCATGTAGTACTCGAATGCTGCCAATTAGCACTGTGTGAAAACTTCTTCCGTTTTGAATCTACCCTATATAAACAACAACATGGGACCAGTATGGGCAGTACATTTGCGCCGAGCATAGCCGGATTGTACGTCCATCAACTGGAGAAAAACAAAATACTGAATGAGAGGAATCCACACAGACATCAAATCCTACATTGGAAACGCTATATCGACGATATTTTGTTGGTATGGCAAGGCACAGAAGAAGAAGCACAGACTTTTCTCACCTGGCTCAACACACAGGATCCCTTCCTCAAATTCACCTGCTCAATGAGCAAGACCGATCTAGTTTTCCTTGATCTAAACATTCATGCTGAGTCAGGCAGACTGGTGACAACAACCCATTTTAAAGAGACAGCAAGAAACTGCCTCTTGACCTTTGACAGTTTCCACCCTCGCCATCTCAAACAAACCTGCCATTTGGGCAATTCCTCCGTTTGCGCAGGAATTGTAGCAAAAAATCCGACTACCTAACCCAAGCGGAAGACTTAAGCAACAAGCTGAGATACAGAAAATACCCAAATAAACTGATCAAAGAGGTTAAAAAACGGGCGGCTAACAACAATAGGGAAGCACTTTTAGAACCCAAAGAAAGAACACAACCTGAGGACAAAAAACCGATCTGTATCACCACGTACAATCAAGTCTCTGACAGTGTGTCCAAAATAATCAAAAAACATTGGCCAATACTTAACAGCGGCGGCCTTCACATACCTACTCCCATGTTCAGTCATAGGCGGGGTAAAAATTTGAAGGATTATTTGGTACATACCCGTCCCACACCAATAACCCAGACAGTAAGATCCCAACCGCTACCTGATGGTCATTTTCCATGCAACAATTGTAGTGTTTGTCATTTGACTTCCCCAACCAAAAACGTAATCTTCAACAACACTACGAGATGGGAGCTAAAGGGATTTTCCAATTGCAATACCAGTGGGGTTGTGTACTTGATAACCTGCACGTGCAACCTTCACTATGTAGGAATGACCACTAGAAAGGTCAGTACTCGCATAGTAGAGCACAGAAGTAACATCAGGTGCAAACGAGCCACAACAAGAATGACCACCCACTTCATTGAACAGAACCATACAGCTAATGATTTAACCTGGGTGGTCATAGAAACAGTGAAAAACAAAGACAATCAGGAACGAATCCTCCATGAAAAAGAACAAAGATGGGTGTTTCGTCTACATACGGACACCCAAGGACTTAATGATGAAATCCCATGGCGAGCCTTTCGCCCATAGACCAACAGTTTTAATGAATTGACTTGGGATGGTATGAACCACAACTGAATAAACATTATGGTAATACTGCCCCCAAAAAACAAACCCTATCACCATGAATACCTTTTTCCACAGTATCATAAGACCCAGCACAGCCTTCCCAGCAAAGATAGGTACTAGCCCTCCTATCTATCAAATGCTAAAATACCCGTTTTTTCAAGAATAAGCCTAGTCTTTTTAAAAAACTTCACCCATCCGAGAAAAAAACTTGTGTTCTAAATTAGTGTATTAAAATGCCCCAGTTCACAGTATCACTCTAAAATATTTTTTATCCCTAAACCCGGCAAAATTCGGTAGTAATCCCTACTTTTTGCTAGCACTCGCGCCGAGCGCGATCACATCCCACCAAGATGGCCGCCCCAAGTGAGCGCTCTAGCTTAACAGAGGCTTCCCGGCAACCCGGAAGCTCGCGCGTTCTAAATACACCGCGAGCCCCGGTTTACATCAGTATGCGGTCGGGTGAGGAAGCACCAGGTAGTACCGAGCGGGTTTGCCGATAGGAAGTGAGTGTATGAACTACGCTAGATTGCAAAGAAACCGGCAATTTTAAATGGGCAAACAGGAAAGGAGCCTTCTAACTCTAAATCTTGATAATCCTTTTTCAGCAATGTTTCCACGAGGCGTTCCTGCCCTTGCCTAAGACCATGGGGTGTAATCAAACACTCTTTTATGTAAATATAACCATCTGCCATATTATTTCGTGTGTATGTGTTGTGTGTCTTGTCAATAGTCACATTAAGTCTATATGTTTTGTGTGTGAAACGACTAAACCACTTTATTCACAGTGATTTATTTTTCTACACCGGTTTGAAAACCAGCACGCATCATTATGATGCCAAGGGCACACTCACGCCCTAGTTGGAGTGAGATGCATGTGCGTTGTTCCCCTTCTTGGAAGGGGTTGTCCATCATTTAACAACTGTTATTCTATTTTACAGAAATCGAAGTGAAATACAAAACGTATGTACAACAACACGCATGTTTTATTAACAACAGCGTTCATTGTAAATAAGTAGTTTTTAGCAACACTTTTTCATTTGAAAACAGGAGTGGCAATACAGGGCTGGACCCTGTATGGTCCTGAAGAAAAGCTTGGGGGAGCTTGAAACATGTTGACCTTGACACTGATCTAGCTCAGTAAAAGTTGGAATACAGTGTTACCCCTTTTTAATTTTTTATACCACACTAGGAGCAAAATAAATTGTTGAGGCCCACTAGCACGGTATTTTTAATTCCACACCCACTCCACCATCACCACACTTGCACCACACATAGTCATCTCACAAAACCAGTGCTCCAGCGTAGTCGCCTTGTCGCAGCACACCCCTTTTCGTAGAGAACTGGGATGGCCCCAATGATGAAGCATGTCACCGTGGGGCAACCCCGGTGAGTGAGGGGACTCTAGAAAGAAATTTTTCTTTCTTACATATTTTTGGTACACACTGACTTAGTAAGCAGTGACCATACAACACCTACCAGGTCTCTGGACCCTTGACATAGGACCTTTGGAGAACTACATGACTCAAGCTTCCTCCCTTAACAACACAAAGGTGTATACTCTCCATAGAAATTCAAACTGCTTCGAAATGGCCGCCAGTGATGGAGCAAGGATTTGCCCGTAAAGCGCCTTGCTCGTATGCAAAACCCTTGTCTAAACTGCATAATAATATTAACCTTATTATTCGTCATTTATAAAGTGTTTTCCCAACACGCGGGTGTCCCCAGGATGCTTGTTTGTTTGTTTTTCCGTACTAAAACGAAGCTTGCACTTAAAATGACTGCTTCGCTGAAATTCAGTCTGCGCATGCGTCGGTCATACCCATGTGATGTGACGCACTTGCATTCTGGAGGGATTCTGTGCTCATGCGCACTTATGCAAAATATGGCCGCTTGTCTCTCACCACGCTCTCTGCTTGCTACTGCTGCTTCAGCCTATCTGTCCTTTCGCACTAATCCATAATGCTATAGTCATTATAAAGTAAGGGTTGGTTAGATTTTATCATGGTATACAGTGCGATCATTTTTATGTATGATTTTAATTTGTTTTCGCTTACTTTTCATGTACCGCGTCTTTGTGGGCTGGGGCAAACATGAGCGACGCCATGCTGAGGCTCCTCTGAACCCTGTCAGCTGACCAGGGAGAGTCCTAACTGCGCAGAAGCTAAAACTAGCCAGCTGGCTCCTGGAGCCCGATGCGCCTGGGAACCCATCCCGAAGATGCAGATTACACCTTGAGTTGTCATACACTGTTGCTATATGCTGGACTCTTGCATTGTCTTCTGTATTCCTATGCCTGGGAACGTGAACCAGGGGGGCGGGTGTGCAAAATTGAATAATTATGATGGGAACGTTGAATTCTAGGAGGTGGTAATGACCGCACCACCTCTCCTGACCAATCACAATGTGGGAAACTGTCACTTGCAACATTAGTGGGTGGTCTAAGGGTCCCCAAAATCGTATAATTGCCCTAGTTTAGCTTAGGAAAATTGTCCGACTTGTCCGAGTAGCAGACCTGTCACTGACCCTACGATCTCAATAGGTGCTGTTTCTGAAAGTGCTGCGGAGCACTTTGTCCATACTTTCCACAATCCCCTAAGGGGTGGAAAATCCTAAGTGCTGGCGAAGCACCTTGCTGGGGAATTAGAAAATCCAATCGGGGTTTTCTGGCGGATTACTTGCAGAAGGGAGTAACGCAGGCGTTGCTGTCCGAAGCTGTGGGTGTTGGTCGTTCCCTGGGAGGCCCAGTCTTTGACCTGAACCTGAGGGGTATCCTGTCCTTACTGTCCGTGAGCTGTACCTGCTCGCATTCTGGCATTCCTTTTCTGAGGGTCCCTGTCCCCGTCTTCCCAACTGACCCGTGGCCAGGGTTGGTCTTCAATCTGAACTAGGTAATTATTGATTGTGGGTTTGCGTATCTCTCTCTCTCTTTCTCTCTCTTATCTGATCCGTTAAAGCATTTTACCTGTGTTATTGCTCTATTTCCATTGCAATTATATGTGTCTGAATTTTAGTTGGTTCCTTCTCTTCCCCTCTCCTTTAGAAATTCATTGATTTTATAAAACCATAGCATGTTCCCGTTTTTCCCTTTCCTTTAGTGGATTGCAGTGAATCTAGCAAGAGTAGCTTAAACTTAGGTTAAGTACATGTTCTAGGTCTCATCCCATTCCTATGTTCTAGTATTAAATTGCAGTGACTAGTTTTGTTCTAAAAACTTCTACCTTTAGTTTCCCATATATCCTAATGGTCTTATTTTTGATGCAAAGTTACCTATTGGTGTTGATTTTAATGTTTGATATATTATTCTGTGTATCGCTTATCATCTTGGCATCTTCTTTTTGAATTCTTTATATAAAGTTTCAAACTTCATCAGGTGTCTGTGGTCATTTTACAGAATTGTGGAAAGTATTTTTGCCGATTATAAAGTATATTTGATGTTAGGCCTGTCTACTATTTTCCCTAATAGCTCCAGGTCCGTCAAGAATTGTGCCTGTGGTAAGTCAGGTACATGGTAAGCAGAGGTAAATCCAAACTTGATTACTCTTAGCAGCGTGCAGGAGGAGAAATCCTCACCCAGTTCACCCAAACAAAATTAGTGTGATAATAAAGGTTTTTTCGCACGCCAAGGGCCCAGTGCGTGTAAAAGAATTGGTAACTCGGGTGACCCGGGGGAAACTGCGCGCTCTAGCAGTAATTTCTGGCAGCCAGAGGATGGTTTGGACTAGTTAGATTAGGTAGACAGGATAGGTCATAAACAAACCTTGAATATAAAACGTGCTGCTGATTCTCTACTGTATTTTTCCAAAGTTTTGAAATGTTTTAAATTTTTATATATGTAAATGTGCATGATTTTGCATTGCTGCTATAAATATTGCATGTTGAATTAACCCAGAATTGTTTGTAATTGTTCAGTGTAGTCTGAATCCCCGGGGAAGTATTTTAGCTAACGGTGAGTAGAATCCGGTTAGCTGTTGAAGTCACTAGGGTTTGAATCATTAGTGCAGGGTTAAAGGAGTAACTGGAAGCACTAATTAGGACCTTTGTTTCTGGAGTGAATGATAGCTACGAGTCCGTTATAAAACTTTCATTGCGATATCACCTAGTAAGGGTCGCATACGGAAGGAGTAGTAGGGTCTCCGAGGCTTGTCTGGTAAGTAAAATAGTTCGCTGGTGAAATCCTGGCTCAGTACATATCCCCGACTAAGGTGGATGAGCCAGAAGAATAACGGGTTCTATGTTACTGGTGTGAAGGGACAGGCAAAGAAGTCTATCCAGAGTGCATGAAAAGTAGACAGAAGTGGTTTACTAGTAGCGAAAGAAAAGTCTTTTCTCTCTTTAGAACACTCAGACATAGTGGCAAACGTTGTGTGTTATTAACTAAAACTTGCACTCGCACTTTAGAGAAAGTAAAAAGTTTCCGTTACCTTGTGAAGGAGGGAGTCAGTCGGAGAGCTGCTCTGACGTCACTCCGTGCCGCGCTGGTATTGGTCAAAACAGCGGGTGGGTAGTGGAGCTGAATTTGTAAAGGAGGGGTGAGTGCCGAAGCGTGAGACTCTGTCTTGCGAAAAGGCCGCGCACCCATTGGTTAACAGTATTTGTATTTTCTGACCTGATTGGGTGGTGCGAAATAAAAGTCGCGCTAGCATTGGAAGCACAAAGGTAAACAAAATTAATCCAGCCGAGATAGAAGCGAGTCTGGAGAGTTGTATGTGGTATCCAGACTTCATACCAAATCCCAAGTACCTAGGATTTTATAAGGAGCAGATTGTACGAGGTAGACCGCACATGATGTATGGAATAAAGAGAAAGCTGTCATTCTCCGATAAAGTAAAGAATTTTTTCAAAACTGACAAGCCCATTAGAACGAGGGAAGGCGTACTCATTCCCCCGCCAAATACCCCTGCCTCTTTCATGTTGTTTGATAAAGGGTATCACACTTGTGTCTGGCTAGATAATTGGGCAAAGTATACTGTAGATGACGGAGTCCTAGCATTCCCTGTTGAAGGTACATTTAATGGTCGGATCCTGTTTAACTTAAGGACCCGCATGAATGAATTACACCCTAGACCTAGGTTGACCCAGTACGAAGCTTTGGAGGAATGGGAGATTGAGGCTGCAGAGCGAGATAAACCCCGAATGGATAAGGGAGTGAGTAAGTGGTATCCCAGACTTCCAACGCCAACCAAAGAGCAGAAAATGAAACAGTGGAGGCAGTCTATGTTAACTGAAGGGCTGTTCCCTATGATGGGGGTATTAGAAGAGAAGAGAGGAAAGTGTAAAGAAAAGACCCATCACCTAGCACCTATGGGGGACATAGAAGATGAACACTTGGAAGATTTGTTAATGAAGAATCCACCTCCCTATGTTGCAGAATCAGAACCGGTGCAGTCTCAAAATCCCTTTACAAATTACCCCCGAAGTAGGAGGGAAAGTGATACAGACGGAACAGCTACAGGCAGTAAAACTAGGGAAAGGGATGAGTTTTGCAGACCTAAGTCCACAGTCCCGAATTATCAGCCATTCGGGGAAAGTCCCCCTCGATTGGTTGCTCCGACTGCCCCGAGTATTTATCCGTCCTTAGTACCTCAGGTATTGCATGGCAATTCTGCTGAAAGGGGGTTGCAGGAAAAAGAGAAAGAAGCCCTGACTAAACAGCGAGAGGAATTAGTCAGAACCATTGCCCAGATGCATCCCCATCCTGATTCCTTGACCATTCCGGTAACTATTGGTCCTGCTATTCCAATGTACAGAAATGACCTGACTAGTCCCCATCCTCCTGTTATCACCCCAATACTGCCTACTCCTAGCATCCAGACCCCGAGGAAGGAAATATTCATAGATGAGGATCAGGAAAGTGAGTGTGAATCTGGAAGTTTGATGGATCTGCCCATAAGGGAGTCAAGGGCCAGTATAGCAGGGACAAGAAGTCAGCCCAGGCAAAAGGAGGTGGTGATTGAAAGTGCAACTGGAGTTAGGAGTGCCACTTTAGTTTCCCCTGAAGAATTGGACAGATGGACAAAGGAGCTAGAGAAGGAGGCCACTCCCCAACCTAGAGCATTGGAAATATATAAATTAAGAATAGAAATAGAAGAAATGATGGCTGGGAACGTGGGAGTTGAGCGCCTGAGCTCGTATAATGAAGAAGAGTTACTATTCATCAGTAAAAATCTTACCCGGAGTGCTAGGGTGCTCCATGAAAAGATAATGGATGCCGCCACAGACATGGGAGTTGATGTTAGTCGCTCCAAAATTCTTCAGAAACCCTACAGAGTAGACTTCTCAGACAAGGATTTAGAAAGCCTGAATGTGATGGGAAAACAGATCCAAGTAAGAGAATTGTTGAAACTCCTGCAGAAATGGGGCGAAGTGGGGAAATGGAGAACCAGGTGGGCAAAGAAAAAGGAAGGCAGCAGGGCTGGGTCAGTAATTTCAGAATTCGTATTAAAGGAAGTAACCCCAACAGAAAAATTGTGCCCCATGAGAGAAGTCCCGGGAGGAAAATATGTCCATGTCCCTTGGTCCAGACAAGACATTGTGTCGTTTACAAACGACTTCCCGAAATTACGTGAGAAACCAGTTGACTGGTACAGACAGGTAGAACGTTTCATAAAAGTTCAGAAATGTTTGCTGAAAGACCTGGATGGGTTTTTCGACATTGTGGTCCCTGTAGATTTGTGGACCGACTGTAAAATTGAGATTGATTGGCCCAGTGAGGAATTTCCCAGAGATGTGATAACGGGAGCTCCCGCACCTGAAGTAATGAGGAAATATGAGCAAGTCATACAATACCTCAAGAAAAAGGTACCAGCAAAGGAAACAGATTGGACCCGTATAGATAGAACGACCCAAGAACGTGATGAAACGGTGCATTCATTTTATGAAAGGTTACTGCAGGTATTCAAAACTTACAGTGGTATCGATAATGTAGACATGAAAGACATGACCCATTTCAGTTATAGGTTTGTGCTAGGATTAAGGCCTGAAATCTCACAATGGATTCGAGATAACAAAATCAGTTGGCAGGGAAAACCCATAGATGATGTCCTGAAATATGCAAAATACTGCGAAGATGAAATCGAAAATAAAAAGAAGGCCCTCAAGGAGAAGGTCATGTGGGCACAGGTGAAATTAGCTGAACAGCAAGAAAAACAGTTAAGTAAAATGACTTCTGATAATAATGTTCAGAATACCAATACTGGGAGGGGAGGGAAGCCCAGACCTAAAATGAGTCGTGAAGAGGCCATGAAAAAGTTTCCGTGCCATGGGTGCGGCCAGATGGGGCATTGGAGAGACGAGTGTCCACACCTACAGGCCGGTAATGCCCCTGTAAATGGTTTAAATCCACAGGTGCCGAAAGAGGGGACAAGAAAAACCCAGCAACAGGTAAAATTACCTCCAGTACCCCGCGCTCCTAGACAGAATTTTAAGAGTCAGGGTCAGCAGAATGAGAGGGCGGAAGTATGGGAGGTTGAGAGTGAAAGAAACGCAGTCATTCCACAGTACTTGCTAAATGACACCTTCCTTTGTGAGGATCAAGATTGACGGGGCCTGAGAGGGGAGGATGAGGAGTGCGTACTTGGCGCCTCCTTACCGGTAGACCAGACTGGACCATACATTGAAGGAAAGGTTGAGGGAAAAGACGTCACCTTTCTGTTGGACACTGGTGCTACCAGATCTACTGTAAGAACAGTGGATGTTCCTAACCTACCCCTCTCGGGAGAAGCAATCCAAGTAGTGGGCGTCTCAAATCAGATAATAAGTACTCCTGTAACTGAACCAATGGAAATTTCTATAGGAAATTTCAAGGAAATGCACAGATTTGTGGTCTGTGATTCCAGTCCTGTAAACCTGCTAGGACGTGATTTGTTGTGCAAGATGCGTTGTACCATTTTCTGCACACCAAATGGCGTCGAAATTCAGACCCCCGATGAAGATGGCCTGTACAAACTGATGTTAGTGAGACAAGATGCTGATATCAAGCCTTTGACAATTGAGGATTTACCTGAAGAACTCCAGCTAAGAGTAGTACCAGAAGTGTGGGATTTCACAGGAAAAGATGTAGGCCTGATGGCAAATGTGGACCCAGTTAAAATAGCAATAAAAACAAATGCTGTATACCCCAAAACCAGACAGTACAAAATGAGTGCAGAAGTAAAGGCAGGAGTAGCGACTGAAATTACGAGGCTGCTCGAAGCAGAAATAATAGAAGAAGTGTTGAGCAGCCCCTGTAATTCGCCTATCATTGGGATCAAAAAGCCTAGTGGAAAGTACCGGGTGGTGCAAGATTTGCGCAAGGTAAACCAAATTGTTGTGCCTTGCTGTCCTATTGTGCCCAACCCTGCAGTGATACTATACCAGATTCCCTGGAATGCAGAATGGTTCACTGTCATCGATCTGTGCCACGCATTCTTTTCCATCCCCTTGCATCCAGAAAGCAAATTTCTTTTCAGTTTTGAATTTGACAGCCATATCTATGTCTGGAATCGTGTCCCCCAGGGGTACACCGAAAGTCCATCGATTTTCAACCAGATACTGAAAAAGTGCCTTGAATCCCTAGTGCTGCCAAGAGAGTCTGTTTTGGTACAGTACATAGATGACCTGTTAGTGGCATCTAAAACCCAGACGGACTGTGTCACTGACACCATTGCCTTGTTGAATCACCTAGGAAAAGGAGGACATAAAGTGTCGCCTGACAAATTACAATTCTGTAAAAACTCAGTAAAATATCTGGGGCACCAGATAGAAAAAGGAATCAGGAAGGTCACTACCGAAAGGATCAAAATAATCAAAGCAATGGAACTGCCCAGAACACAGAAAGAGGTGAGAATGTTCTTGGGAGTCGTGGGTTACTGCAGACAATGGATTGTAGGATTTGCGGCTCTAGCCCGACCCCTGATAAATATGACAAAGAAAGGAGTAGAAGACCCCGTCCACTGGGACAGTGAAAGCATGAATGCTTGGGTAACTCTGAGAAACTGTCTATGTACCGCACCTGCATTGGGTATGCCTGAGTACACTAAGCCCTTTGAGCTGTTCTGTGACACGAGAGAGAATTGTGCTCTTTCAGTCCTGACCCAGGAGCACGGATTAGTCAGAAGACCAGTAGCCTACTTTTCGGCCACCCTAGATCCAGTGGCTGCTGGACTGCCTGGATGCTTAAAAGCCGTTGCTGCTACTTGCGTCAGTCTGGAACAGAGTGAGAACATTGTCATGGGACATCCCGTCACTGTCTATGTTCCTCATTCTGTTGTCATCCTACTGACTAGAACTAAGACCCAGTACCTCACACCTAGTCGGCTGACTAAGTATGAGAGAATTTTGATAGGTGCTGAAAATGTAACTATTTCCAGGTGCAATGTCCTAAACCCTGCGACACTATTACCTATCCCTCTGGATGTAGAATCTGATGAGGGTGGGGAACATAATTGCATCGATCTGACTGAATATAGCACAAAACCCCGTCCAGACATCCGTGAAATAGCGCTACTTGATGGAGATAAAACAATGTTCGTGGATGGCTCGTGTTTGAGACATGAGAGTGGAAGTCTAAGTGCTGCCTATGCTGTGGTTACACTGACAGGAACCATCAAAGCATCTTACATGCGCGAGGTGAAATCTGCACAAGTGGCAGAGCTCATCGCGTTAACTCGAGCATGTAAGAGGGGAAAAAACAAAAGAATTACTGTTTACACAGACAGTCAGTACTGTTTCGGGGTTGTTCATGACTTCGGCCAATTATGGCTACAAAGAGAATTCATGACTTCCTCAGGCACACCTATCAGAAATGGGAAGGTGGTGCATGACTTACTGGAAGCTATCCAATTGCCCAAAGAATTGGCTGTGGTCAAGTGTGCGGCTCACAGATCTGGAAATGATGATGTGACTGCCGGTAATAGGTACGCTGACCAAATTGCACAGTTTTGTGCTCGACACCATATGTCCCTACAAATTGCACTGTGGGATGGAACCAGCTGCCAACTTATGTTGTTTGAGAATGTGTCAACGTGGGAAGAACTAAAGGGGATACAACAAGCCACAGACAGGCAAGAGAAGGGCAGGTGGGCCGCAAATGGATGTGAATTGAGAGAAGATGGTGTGGTGGTAAATCCGACTGGGGTGCCTGTACTGCCTGATAGTTTGATCGACCCCATGGTCAGAATGATACATGAGCCAACACATATGGGAAGAGACGCGGTGTGTCGGGTGTTTGAACAGGTGTTCTGTAATTCAAAGTTCAAGAACCAGGCGGAAAGGTTTTGCCAGAGGTGCCTAGTGTGTCAGCAATTCAATGCAGGAAAGAAGACTGTAGTGAAGCAGAGCACTATTGGAAAGGCAGTAGGTCCCTTCGTTAGAATGCAGGCAGACTTCATAACAATGCCCAGATGCAAAGGATATAGATATATCTTGGTCATAGTTTGTCTATTCTCCAGGTGGGTGGAAGCATATCCAGCTAAGAAAAATGACGCTGTCACCACAGCCAAATTATTGCTCAGGGAGTTGATACCTAGGTATGGGATCCCAGAGACGATCGAAACGGACCAAGGTGGGCATTTTGCCAACGATGTCCTATTGGAACTCTGCAAAGCATTCAAAATGAAGCAAAGATTGCACTGCGCCTACCGTCCAGAGGCTTCTGGGGTAGTGGAACAAATAAATGGCACCCTGAAGTCCAGATTGGGAAAAATGTGTGATTCCACAAAAATGAACTGGATAGAGGCTTTACCCCTGGTGCTGATGAGTTTGAGAAGTATCCCGAACCGAAAGACTGGCCTAAGTCCCCATGAAGTGTTGATGGGAAGAGTGATGCGCCAGGCATGGGTACCCGGAAACAAACTGCTAAGCATTTCTGATGATATGGTGCTAGAATACTGCAAGCAGCTGGGTGACCAAGTGCGTTCTCTCTCTCAGCAGATTGGAGAGACAGAAGACGAGTGGCCAAAGAATCCAGCACACAATCTGCAACCAGGAGACTGGGTGGTGTTAAAGAAACACACCCGGAGCAGTTGCCTGAAGCCAAGGTGGGGAAAGCCACGACAAGTGATCCTCGTCACTACCACTGCTGTGAAGTGTGCTGGTGTACCGAAGTGGATCCACGCCAGCCACACAAAGCGGGTATCTGGAGAAAACGCGACTGGAGCTGAAGGCAGCACAGCTGAAGAGGCTTCCGAGGAAGAGAGTCCGGAGCTAGCTGACATCGAACTGCCGAGCACAAGTCGAGACGTTGAATGGTATCCCGCCGACGAACCAGTTCATGATCCAATACGAACCAGGAAATATTCCTACTTAGACAGTGAGTGGGATAGTCCAGGTGAGTCAGAGATAGAAGGAGAAGGTCAGGTCAACGAAAGCCACAACACACCTGATCAGGACATAGGCCAAGTAGGGTCAGATCAAGAACTCGAGACTCCTTCTGAAACTCCGGAGCCGAGAAAGGGACAGTTAGAAATTAGAGCTGACGTTCATGCAGAAGAAAGCGAAGAGATCGAAGAGCATGAACAGGAACAGATAGAACTAGATCAAAGTGCTCAGACAACGGAAACAACAGTAACCAGAAATAAGAAGAAAGTGCGTTTTGAATCTGAGCAGGGTCAGAATAGGGACCAGGCAGAAAAAATAGACGAAAGACCTGGAACAAGTCAGACAGGCAGGGAAACAGAGGTGCCACCCCAAAAAGTGAAAAGAGTGCACGAGGAAGGCGAAGTATCCTCAACAACTGGGAGGCACGGGGGAAGAAGTGCACCCCGATACGTCAAGAGACTAAGGCTCAGACTAAAGACAGTCGAAGAAAACGATAAAGACCGAAAAAGGGCTCAAAGTGAAAGGAATGCAGCCCAAGGCAAATCGCTGAGAAAGAGCGACAGAATAAAGAAACAGAACCGACTGTATCGGAGCCCTGAGTGGACGTACTTTGTGTTGGAGGAAATTGACGAGCCACACCACAGTGGCAACAGTGACAACGAGTCCATTGCTGATCGGAGTTCGGACGAAGACCCTCCTTGAGAGAGCCCCGAAGTGAGCCTTTGGTGCAAAGAAACGAAGAGGGGTAGCAAAAGCCACCTGTAAGCTAAATATGTCTGATCCGAATGTCTCTGGGAGATCCCGGTGTGGGTGTCTCAAAACCTGTTGTAAGATATGCTTGTGTAGTGTAGCTATGCTAATAATAATGTGGATAGGACTAACAGTTTTTCTACCCTTTATGATAAGTAGAGATCCAAACTTGTCCCCTACTGAACCCGAAGCAGTAGATGTAGGGGTTGTACAGACTGCAGAAACACCACGAAGCCTAGTAAGACATGACAAAAGAGTAGGACTGACACAAACCCGACCTAATTTAGAAGCACCAGATGAGGATGGACTACATTTTCACAAAATGAGAAACAGGACGCATCTAAATGTTTTTGCTAACTTGTTAGTGCATTATGTAGAAGCTATGGAAATAGAGGACTGTTATGTCTGCATGAAGCTACCCACCTCAGTGGCTGAAGGCGTGACATACCACCATCTACCTTTGACCTATGGAATCTCCTGTAGTATATTAGCTAGCCTGTTCTATAGAAGCACCTTGCAGTACTATTATTCAAATGATGACGTAGTATTTTCTGAACTTCCTGTTAGAGGACACTTGAACCGTGTACATACTACAAGTGACGTGACCCGCTATATGGGAGAGTATTTCCTGACAATAGGTAACATAGATCTAGATCAAGCAAGAGAAGACAATCTGACCTGTTCACTGCAAGAGCAGGAAAAGATGTTTATAAAAATGGCAGACAGAAGGAGAGAAAAGTTTCAGAAGAAGGCAAATGACGAGAAGGATAGAGTCCCTAGGTGGGCTGAGCACATGGATAACACCTCGGAAGGCGAAGCCAGTCCTGCCTTGTTGCTGGATTTTGAAAGAAAAGGGAAACTCTGTATCCACAGGGAAAAGACAGAGTACTATAACAATGTATTCATCGGTTCCAGCGAGTGTGAACATAATTACAAGGTAATTGGGGGTTGGGGTTTCAAAAATGGGTCAGAACCTGTGTTTCCCGGAATATATTATATATGTGGGAACAAGGCTTATTTCAAATTGCCGGATCACTGGTATGGAAGCTGCTACTTTGGCATTGTTTTCCCGAAAATATACCATGTGAATAATGCAGCTGGAAGCGATGATGAAACTAATGGCTTAGTGCGTAGTAGACGCGAAAGTGTAGGTGAAATTGTAGGTGATATTTTTAGTGCACTGATACCTGGAATGGGGGTAGTTCTGAACACCCATAGAATCTGCAAACTGTCTACAGTAGTGGACCGGTTATCAACGGACACTGCTGCTGGTTTCCTGCTGGTCAATACTGAAATGGTTGCGATCAGATCAATGGTGTTACAAAACCGTCTTGCCCTTGACACCCTATTAGCAAAAGAGGGCCGAGTCTGTAGAATGCTGAAAGCGCAACATTGTTGCACCTACATTCCTGATAAAAGTATCGAATTAAAACAATATGTGAAGAACATAACTAATTTGGAAAGGGAACTCAAACCATTGGAGGTTGACAGTGCCTGGACGAGACTGACTGGAGGTCTCTCCTCTATAGGTAATTGGTTTACTAACTTAGGTAGGAATATTTTGTGGAAAATACTGATGCCAATAGTTATAATAGGTGTGATTGTATTGATCATTTTTATCTGCTGCAAATGCAAAAGTGCAAAAAGAAATATACAGTAAATCAGAGGGGGGTGAAAAGAAACATTGATGACCTGGAACTAGAAGAGTTAAAGAGTGCAATTTACAAAAAAGCGAAAAATCACCACTCTCATAGAGAAGCTGAAAGAAAACTAAACAATAAGTTTATTGAAATTGAAATGGACGATGTGAATGAATGAGAAAAGTTGGCATCTGTTTCCTTCATGTAGTGATGATAGTAAATATCATCAAAGAGGGGATTGATGGAGCAAGGATTTGCCCGTAAAGCGCCTTGCTCGTATGCAAAACCCTTGTCTAAACTGCATAATAATATTAACCTTATTATTCGTCATTTATAAAGTGTTTTCCCAACACGCGGGTGTCCCCAGGATGCTTGTTTGTTTGTTTTTCCGTACTAAAACGAAGCTTGCACTTAAAATGACTGCTTCGCTGAAATTCAGTCTGCGCATGCGTCGGTCATACCCATGTGATGTGACGCACTTGCATTCTGGAGGGATTCTGTGCTCATGCGCACTGATGCAAAATATGGCCGCTTGTCTCTCACCACGCTCTCTGCTTGCTACTGCTGCTTCAGCCTATCTGTCCTTTCGCACTAATCCATAATGCTATAGTCATTATAAAGTAAGGGTTGGTTAGATTTTATCATGGTATACAGTGCGATCATTTTTATGTATGATTTTAATTTTGTTTTCGCTTACTTTTCATGTACCGCGTCTTTGTGGGCTGGGGCAAACATGAGCGACGCCATGCTGAGGCTCCTCTGAACCCTGTCAGCTGACCAGGGAGAGTCCTAACTGCGCAGAAGCTAAAACTAGCCAGCTGGCTCCTGGAGCCCGATGCGCCTGGGAACCCATCCCGAAGATGCAGATTACACCTTGAGTTGTCATACACTGTTGCTATATGCTGGACTCTTGCATTGTCTTCTGTATTCCTATGCCTGGGAACGTGAACCAGGGGGGCGGGTGTGCAAAATTGAATAATTATGATGGGAACGTTGAATTCTAGGAGGTGGTAATGACCGCACCACCTCTCCTGACCAATCACAATGTGGGAAACTGTCACTTGCAACATTAGTGGGTGGTCTAAGGGTCCCCAAAATCGTATAATTGCCCTAGTTTAGCTTAGGAAAATTGTCCGACTTGTCCGAGTAGCAGACCTGTCACTGACCCTACGATCTCAATAGGTGCTCATTCTGAAAGTGCTGCGGAGCACTTTGTCCATACTTTCCACAATCCCCTAAGGGGTGGAAAATCCTAAGTGCTGGCGAAGCACCTTGCTGGGGAATTAGAAAATCCAATCGGGGTTTTCTGGCGGATTACTTGCAGAAGGGAGTAACGCAGGCGTTGCTGTCCGAAGCTGTGGGTGTTGGTCGTTCCCTGGGAGGCCCAGTCTTTGACCTGAACCTGAGGGGTATCCTGTCCTTACTGTCCGTGAGCTGTACCTGCTCGCATTCTGGCATTCCTTTTCTGAGGGTCCCTGTCCCCGTCTTCCCAACTGACCCGTGGCCAGGGTTGGTCTTCAATCTGAACTAGGTAATTATTGATTGTGGGTTTGCGTATCTCTCTCTCTCTTTCTCTCTCTTATCTGATCCGTTAAAGCATTTTACCTGTGTTATTGCTCTATTTCCATTGCAATTATATGTGTCTGAATTTTAGTTGGTTCCTTCTCTTCCCCTCTCCTTTAGAAATTCATTGATTTTATAAAACCATAGCATGTTCCCGTTTTTCCCTTTCCTTTAGTGGATTGCAGTGAATCTAGCAAGAGTAGCTTAAACTTAGGTTAAGTACATGTTCTAGGTCTCATCCCATTCCTATGTTCTAGTATTAAATTGCAGTGACTAGTTTTGTTCTAAAAACTTCTACCTTTAGTTTCCCATATATCCTAATGGTCTTATTTTTGATGCAAAGTTACCTATTGGTGTTGATTTTAATGTTTGATATATTATTCTGTGTATCGCTTATCATCTTGGCATCTTCTTTTTGAATTCTTTATATAAAGTTTCAAACTTCATCAGGTGTCTGTGGTCATTTTACAGAATTGTGGAAAGTATTTTTGCCGATTATAAAGTATATTTGATGTTAGGCCTGTCTACTATTTTCCCTAATAGCTCCAGGTCCGTCAAGAATTGTGCCTGTGGTAAGTCAGGTACATGGTAAGCAGAGGTAAATCCAAACTTGATTACTCTTAGCAGCGTGCAGGAGGAGAAATCCTCACCCAGTTCACCCAAACAAAATTAGTGTGATAATAAAGGTTTTTTCGCACGCCAAGGGCCCAGTGCGTGTAAAAGAATTGGTAACTCGGGTGACCCGGGGGAAACTGCGCGCTCTAGCACCAGCAGCGCCTCTTTATTACAGTGGATTCCCTTTTGGCACCGAGGGGGGAAGCGATATGTGATTGTAACTGTTGCTATGCCATGTGGTGAACCTCAGAATAAAGACTGGAGGTCATCCGCTGCCCTCTAACCACGAGTAAGCGGCCTGTCAGACCCCCACAGGCCTCAGTGAGGTACACAGGCTATTATGATATCATAGCAGCCTGAAAAATTAGCCAGTGAAGCCTCAACTCCCCAAAACATATTTGACGATATTGCCCAAAACACCCCAAAACATGGTCTCGCACATCCAGCCCCTCTCCCAATGCACAGAGAGCATGCAGTGCACCCCAAAACATCGACTAAGAGAGAAGAGATTTCGACCCCTCCTGTAAGCACCAATGGAGCATTAGACCCCACAGACCACTGACAATGACCCCCCTCCACAATGGAAGGGAGGCTGGCTGGATGCAGAATTAAAAGAGCTTTGGGGTGAATGTAGCAGACATAAACATATTCTTGTAATGGGTGCCCTTGATAGGATGCTGCACAGGCCCCTAGGGATGTATCCAGCATCTAGGGTCACTGTTTACCAGTCCAAAAGCTAGCTTTCTTTCTTACCTTGTTGCTGCCACAACTAACGAGTCCTGCGGCCCCTGAGGACATAGGCTATCCCAGTCAGCCAAGCAGCCAGAACAAGGCAAAGCAGAGTAGGGACGGGTGACGGCTGGCATTTTTCCTTCACGGTGTGAACTAAGGAGTGACTCTGCTACCCCGGTGCTGCCTTTTCCAGGCTGCACCCGCTATGAGGAGCAGGAAGTGAGTGAGGCATAGGGAAAAGTACGAAGAAAGCCAACAGCACTTGGCATCCCGGAGGCATAACCATTGCCTCCATGGTGACCATTTGTCAGCCAACTCTTCTGTCTCCCACAAAGGGATGCAGTACCCTGTCATTCCTGTGAGGGCATGCCGGTAAACCATGTTCCACTGATGGTGGGCAGACTTTTGCTGAACTCTGTGCTCCAAGTTGAAACTCAGCGAATTCCACTGGGGGAACCAAGGTCACCACCCACCCCTAGGTTGCAAGTGCCACTCTTGGCAATGTTTACAAATGTTTCCAATTTCATTGAGGAGGGCTCCCTTTATGTGCTCCAAAGGAGTGCATATTTTTGTGGCTTGAGGGGCCATGAGAGGGGCATGGGTTTGACCCCGGTTGGTGATGGTGTGGGCATTCAGCAGTGCCCTGGTGGTATGAATGGGCAGGGCTTGGAGTGGGCAGGTCTCTTGGGCATGTTTTGTCGGAAGCTAGTGGCTAAAATCTTGTGTGGAAAAAGGCAGTTCACTTATCAACCTGAGGCAATACAATGGCAATCAAGAGCACTTTTCACATGCATAAAATGATAAACATTTCAGAGACAATAAAAACCAATTTTTTGATTTACCTTAGTAATAACAGTGGGCAGAGGCTGATGACAGGACAGTAAGGTTTGGGATATGGGAGAGAGAAAATGAGAGAGGTATAATTCAGAGGTGCAGGATTCAGTAACACAGATAAAACCTTAGTTACAAAAAGGGAGAAAAAGTTGTGCATGCACAAGGGAGAGCATGTATGTGCAGTGCTGAAGACAATTTTTTAAGAGGGTTGTCTGCACACAAGAGAAGGTGCACAAGAGGACAGAGAGTTTGCATATTATCAGGACATGTGAAGCAACCCTCACGGAATTACGTGCACACAAGATAATGCACGTCTTGGAAGAAAGGGGCGCATGTGATGAAAATTTTATTCAGAACATGAAGCCAATATGCACACTAGACCAACGAGTACGTGTAGGACCTGAATTCACACATGGAGCAACCCATAGAAAATAGCATTCACATAAAAAAATGTCGGTTTTGAGAATTGTGTGAGCAATGTAACAGCAACCAAATGATGAGCATGTCGTCAATACGCAAAAGAGAGCATAGAGTGTGTGTATTGACCAGAATTCACATAAAAGTAAAGAACTTTTTCATATTGTCGAAAGAATGTTCATCTCCGGCAGCTATTTGAAGCCTGTTTGCACCCACGAGTGAATGGACTAACATGATGGTCTCTTTCTTCCATGATAAAATTAAGACAATACAAGACTCTTGAATTACAGCCTCTGGTGTTAGCAACAGATCAAGTTCTCCCTAGTGTCGATGTAAGCTCAGATTCCTCCCTTAAGCAGTTCCCGACAATCCCAATGGACCTATCATAAAGGCTTATGAAGTCCTTAAAGTCGGGCTCTCCAGCCGACCCCTGTCCTGCCAAGGTATTATCGGTAATTGCTGAGGTGATCAGTCCCGCTGTGAATCGGATCCTTAACAACTCCCTGTAGGAGGGACATATGTCTCTTTGTTGGAAACATGCCACAATTCTTCCTTTGCTAAAAAAAACCTTCCACTGACCCTGAGGTTGCTGGTAATTATAGACCCATATCTTTTCTTCCTTTTTTCTCCAAGGTTTTGGAGAAATATGTAAATTTCATTATCACCAAATACATCCAGACCAACCACCTTTTACACCCTAGTCAGTCAGGTTTTAGGGCGAACTTCAGCACTGAATCAGCCCTATCAGAAGTGGCTGAAACTATAAATGCCACACTATACAGAGGAGGCAATGCTACCTTGGTTCTGTTGGACCTCTCCGCGGCTTTTGACACCGTTCCCCACAATGGACTGGTGAAATGACTGGCTGAGGGCGGTGTCGGTGGCACGGCTCTGAGATGGATTAGGTAATTTCTCAGTAACCATCTCCAGACTATATGGTCCCCCCCATTTTCTGCTGATATTCCTCAGATGAATGTCGTGGTCCTGCAGGACTCTATTCTGAGCCCAGCCTATTTAATTTATATTTGGCCCCTATCGCACATTTGGGTGAACAACACGGGGCTAAGATTATATCGTATGCAGACGATACCCAGCTGTTGTTCAGGTGTGAGAAAGGGGCCGAGTTCGATGGTAATGCAATTAACGCATGTCTCTCAGAGGTTTTATTGTGGCTGAAAGACAATCAAATGAAATGTAACCCTGATTAGTCTGAGATAATCTTCAGCTCCTGCCCCTGCGAGAAATGGAACAAATGGTGGCCGCAGAATCTGTCCAACCCCCAGCTCTTCCGTGACTACGGTCAAGAATCTCGGAGTTAGACTAGATGCGACACTTTCTATGAAATCCCAGATTCAATCTGTAGCTGGGACTTGTTTTGGGATTTTAAGAATGGCACATAACTTTTTACCTCTGCTATCTGTCCCCCACAGAAAAACCTTTGTCCAAGCCTTGGTAATCTCGCATCTGGACTATGCCAATTCTCTGTACCTGGGACTTCTCAGCTACTTAATTGCTTGCCTGCAAGTGATTCAAAATGCGGAGGCTGGGCTATCTTTTTGGCTGCCCCCAGAACTCATGTATCCCCCTTCTGTCATCCCTGCATTGGCTTCCTGTTCAGTAGAGAATTCAATTTAAAGCTTTGATTCTGGTTTTTAAAGCTTTTAATCAGATTGGAGCTCCTTACCTTAGACTAAGATTTCCCCGCTACCTTCCCCAATGTACTCTGAGGTCCTCCACTCAACTTTTGATCCATGTCCTTAAAGTTTTATTTGCTAGGATCGGAGGTCGCTCCTTTCAGGTTATTGCCTCCTGTCTATGGAACGACCTCCCCTTGAACCTCAAAGAAATTCAGGATCTCCTCTGCTTTAGGAAAACATAACATAACATAACGCAAACCTAAGGAATAATGCATGTACAAGAGAACATTCTTTTTGAGAGTGGGGTGAATAGTGAGACAACATTCGAATTATGAGCAAGTAGTCAATGCACACAAGAGAGCAGAAGGTTTGCGTATTAACCAGAATTCACATATGAAGCACTCCCCTAAGAATAAGACATGCAGAGGAAAATGCACGCTTTGAGAGAGGGGTGAGCAGTGTAATCATTTGTAGAGTGTTTGCTATGTCAGCTGAGAGGCGTCCTTTAAGACTGCATGCAAGGGCTTGGTGAGAAGATTGCACATAAGAAAAGCAGTCTATAGTCATTTTAATTGTCATTGATTCATTTCTCCCTTCATGAAATATGATACGGTATACTCTTGGTATCATGAGTCTGGGCAGCCTCCAGCAGATTTTTTCATACCTCATTTCCCCACTGTGTTTTAGATAGTTCTAAAGTTTGTTTATAATCAGCCTTGGCTTAAGTTCATCTAAACTTACTGTAAACCTTTATTGCATTAATTAAGGAGTTCATGGCTTTTCTATATATAATGACATACCACCTGTTGGTTTTATTTAATTTAAGAAACTTAAATCCCTGAAATTACTGGAATCTCATGGGAATTCAGAATCCAAGGAGTAGAGCCTTGGATGGAAGCAAAGAATTCTAGATATAAAATCAAGGCATCATAAATATCAGATATAATATTTGGCTGTGATGCAATATAATCCCATTTAATGTCATTTGAGATGTCATCAGTGATGTCACTGACAATGTCATGAATGATCTAATATGTGACATCATCAGCAGTGCATTGCAGGTGCGCGAAATATAGTTAGTCCAACTAACTATATAGGAGCAATTTCAATGGTTTTGTATGAGTGAAATGTCCAGCAAACTATAACACCCCTAAAACTTTTTTTGAGTGAATTTCAAAGTTTTTTTTAAAGCTAATTCCTAACTATATAAGGCCTGAAACCTATGTTTTTTTCAGTGAATATATATATATATATATATATATATATATATATATATATATATATATATATATATATATATATATATATATATATTACCTACTGGCGGTCACCAGTAGCTAGTTATTGTTAGGACCTAGTTACCATAGGAAATACGCAACATTTTATTTGGAATAACTTTGGCGTCGGTTATCGAATCTTCGCAAATTTCTCCAAGAAAATGGCCTGCTCCGCTCCGCTCCTTCCCTGAAACTTTGGTGGTGATTCGTGAAGCGGGGGCTGAGAAAAAAGGGGGGTCCCAAAACGTGTTTTCCCCATGCAATTTCCGTAGTGAGGTAATATGAATTTTCATGGTCAATTGTGTCCCCTATCGTAGACCCCACCGGCTACATGTACGTGCTTTAAGTACATGTATGTTCCCTCCACTTCCAGCTATGAAGACGCAAATACATTTGCGTCCAACGTTAACATGTCCTCTTTCAGATCCACCATGAATGGGTCGGATATTCGGTTCTTAAGTGTGCCTTGCCAACGTCTTTACATGGTGCACTTTCATGTTTTACTAGCTCTGGCGAGTTAGGCCCTGATTCCTGCCATCGAGCCCTTTCTGCCTTCTGTTTCTGAAACCTACAGTCTGCTGCTTCCTGACCTCTGCCTTACTCCCTGTGTGGCGAGCGGTGCCTGGCTCGGCCTGCTTGCCTGCCAAGACTGTATTCAGCCTTCAAGTTATCTGCTCCGCTCCTCGAAAATACATTCCTGTCTAGTAGTTTAGGAAAACATCCTTCCCAGCTGCAGAGCAAAGGGCCCGGCCTCACTGTCTCCATGCAAGTAATTCATAGCTCCCGTTACCATGGTAGGCCCATGGCCCCTCGCATCTCATGTAGACACGTAGTCGCATATGCACGCACTAGCAGTCAGTATAGAATAGCCTCTGCCCAAGAGACCTTTCCTTCTAGATAATACAGTTCCTCAAACACAAGATATTAGATATGATTTGGGATTAGGTTGTTCTGACACCCCAGACTTCTGTCTCCTTATGTAGGGCTAAATGTCAAGTCCCCTTCACCCTCCAGTTCCACGTCAATTACACGTCATGCTGCTGCGCGCGCATCTCTGCCATGTATTTCTGCTGACACTGCAGGATTCTCCTATGGATCCACCCACCTGTGATACGTTTCATATGACGTTGTCTAGCACACACCTCCGTGTACGCCCTCATGCACGCCTTCTGTTACGTACATGTGTTCTTATCTCGTTTCTCTCAGCTGTTACGCCTTCTGCATCTATCTCTACTGTAATGCATTGACTATATATATGATGTTCTGTTAATAAAACATTGTACATGTCCATGTCCATTCCCTTCCTGAACCCTTGTGGTGATGGAACATGATACCTGGTTCGAACCAATTCCTTTTTAAGGAATAAAACCCTTTCAAAACTCAAATGCCCCGGATTCTGCCTCTTATTTTTGACTGAGTTATTCTTATTGAACTTTACCGCATAAATTAAGTATAGGTAATTTAAGTTTACCACATAATTGGCGCCCGAATAGGGACCCCTCCCCCACCTTACGCGCCGGCGGAGCGTTGCAGGCCCGGTCCCCTGCCACAGCCGGACGGACAACTACGCGTACCCGCAGGATTTCCTGTATCTCCCTCAGGCCAACGGTGACTGAGGCTGCGATCGACACCCAGACGAGGCGGTGAGGAGGGCGGAGGATCCCGACCAGAGCCTAGCTGAGAGAGCAAAGTCCGAGGTATTCAGAGGCCCACCAGTTCCGAAGTTCCGAAGTACCTACGTCACGAGTCGAGTCGAGTCCAGTCCGGTCCAGTCCAGTATCGAGTTTCCGAGGCCTTCCGTTTCCGTGCTTCCCGGTGAGTACCGTTGCTGGGGACGCATCTAGACGGGTGCATTAATTTGTGCCCGGTCAAGACGGGTTTGGGTACACAGACCCGGTCTGCACTGTTTAGCGGTGTATCTGTACTGTTTAGCAGTATATCGAGTATGCAGGTAGCTAGTTTTATTCTGGTTATTGTTGTTCGTTTTCAAAATGTTTTAATGTGTTTTAATGTCGTGGTATGAGTGATTGTTCGATCTACATTATTGTGTATATTGTATTAATTGTGTCCAAGTCCAAGTAAGTATCAAGTACCAAGTAGTACGGCTGAAACATGCCGCTGTTTTCCAAACTAAGACAGATAGGAACTAGAAAAGGGATACTAGAGGAAGCTGTTCCCATTCCACCTAGGGACACTCCAGGGTACTTTATGTACCACAAACACGGCCTAGATGCTGTATTATATCTCGATTTATGGGTGGATTACACCAAAGATTTAGCAGAGAATCAGAGATGGCCCGCTGCTGGGACATGGGATGCCGATTGCATCATGAGAGTAGAAGAAGCATTATGGAAAAAGAAAGCCAGACAGTCACAGAAAGATGCCATTGAATTATGGCGTAAAGAATCACACAGACGGACAGAGAAAGCACTCAGAAAAGCAGAGAAAAGTAGAGAGGATTCAGATAAAGCCCGAGAAAACGTATTAGTTGAGGAGGGGATACGAGTAAAAGCAGAACAAGTAGACCGACAACGAAACACTCTTATGAATGGTATGTATCCTCTTCTGGCCGAGGGTTTACCTAAGGCCACTCCGGAAATACCAAAGGATCTGCCCCCTCCATTGCTCCCGACTAAAGTACATCATAAGACCACAAAAGACGTTTTTCTTTCCTCCTATCTAGACGATGTAGCCCCCTCATATACTTCTGCACCTGCTCATGTACCCGTACCACCTGCTCCTGCTGACATCTCCCTACCCCTACAGCAGCAGCTCCCAGGTCCGCAACTGCAGATTCCTCCAGGCCCGCTGCCCGCACCTGCTCCCGTTGTTCCCCCCGGTATTCAACAACTGCATCCATCAAATCCTTTTGGGACTGGCGTGGCCCAGGACCCAACCCAGCTACTGCAAGCACAGTCAGGTTATGCTCAAGCCTCCGGTTCAGGAGGTGCTACGGGAGGTTATCAAACACCCCCACAGATACACCGAATTACGATGAGAGATTTAGCAAAGGCACGGACACCGAAAGGCGTTCTGGCCGAACTACTTAGAAGAGAGCTTACAGACTGCAGATATGACCCAGTGCCTGGTACGTCAGGCCCCATGTTACTAGCGTCCCTACGTTTGAGACGCGTTACAGACTATTTAATGTTACTACCAGGAATGCCAGAACATCTAGACAAATTGTACGATTTTATTAGAACAGGAGAAGGGCCGGAGTCTGTTGCTGAAGCCATGTTACGTCAGAAAGTTGAGACTAAGGGTTTGTTAATGCGATTTTTGGTTAATTGCTTAATAAGAGAACACGATCAGGCAGGTTTTCTGCAAAGTGAGATGGATAGACTGATTAGATGGAGCCTGAATATGTCGGAGGGTAAACATGATAAGGAAAAGCAAGTACATCATATGGTTAGAAAAGTCCGTAAAGAAATAATAGACATACATGCCGAACGAGCACCTGACGAAGATCTTGAATTAGACGATCCAACTTCCTCGCAAGAGGAGGAGGAAACAGAGGACCTAGCGGAAACTTTGCAACAGTCAGACAAAGGGAAAATATCATATGTAGGTAAGGGAAGATACCTTAAGAAAAGAATACGTCCAGAAAGTAAGAGACTTTTTCACACTGCTATGTCAAATCCGAAGACTCCTGAACACCTGTTTCAGGCTACCGATAAAATACTTCAAGAACGAATGGGGTACCATGTACTCGATTCCATGGATGAACAAGAATTGGCCAGGTCAGCAGTACAATGGGCTGACAATTCTGATAAATATAGTGATGACGGCTTAGCGCAGACCTTTTTGAACCTTTCCCCTGATGAACAGAAATTAGCTGGAATATACATGATTCAGCATCTCATTACGTTGTTTAAAGGCCAACATTCTGATCCAGGTCCCCTACCTGATATTTTAATAAAGCTACTCTCGAATAGATGGAGAGGTCTAGGTACCGATTTAATTAAAGTAATTCTAGAACATCGACACAGGTATAATGCTTTTCTGAATACACAGTTTGCTCCAGCCCCACCCGTAAAAGAAAAATGTATTATTTAGACAGACAGAATCCCTTGCGAGAAGTGCATCCAGTTAGGAATGATGATAATACCTTTAGACGTGTGTTTGTGTACACGCCCATAACAAAAATGGAACTATTAGAAATGAAGAAATTAGTGCCCAGTCACGACAAAGACCCAGCAGGTTTTCACCGTGAAATAAAAGACATGTTACTCATGGGTGATTATACCTATCCTGACATCATGAAAATATTGAAAGTATTACTGCCTACCGGTATTTACGAGAAACTCAAAGTAAAAGAATGGGAGGTGGGAGAGCAAAAGATTGAGTGGGCTGCATTAGAAAACGAAGAAAATACCCGAACCCCAGGCCTAGGGCTTGGGGACAAAACTGAAGCATTGCCAGGATTGTTAGTACAAGTATTGCCACGTTTGTTAGCAACGAAAAAGGAGGACTGGGATGCAATCTCAACCTGCAAACAGAAACCCGATAAAGACACTAGTGATTTTTATTCCCGATTTGAGAAATGTTTTGTTATTAATAGTGGCCTGAAACCAAGTAGCGAGTCATATCCACACCTTTTTGTATCCAAATTGGTCGAAAATTCCTTGCCCCAGGTTAAGAATCGTGTACTGAAAGTCGAGAGCACATGGCAAGCTAATACCCCTTCACAAATGTTACAAATGTTACAGTACCACCAGAACAGAATTAGAGAAGAACATGATCACGAACAAAGACGTATGAAAGACACGAAAATGAAAATGTTAGTTGCTCAGTCAGTTCCAGCTGACGGTCAGAAAAAGGGTATGACACAGTCCAGTAATTCAGCAGCTCCTGTTAAAGGGATATGCAACTATTGTAAACAGCCAGGTCACTATATAAACGATTGTGCAGTTTTGTAACACAATATAGCTACAGGTAAAACTAAAGAAAGACTGCGTCCTCCTAGACAGGACCAGGTCCAACAACAAGTACCTCAGAATATCCAGCCTATGCAAGCTTCACAACAGACAGTACAGACCGTAGCGGTACCACAGCCACAGCCCATTGCCGCTACACAACATGCAACGCAACAGATGTACCAGTATGCACAAACAGATTATCCCAATTATCAGCGATACACATGAAACAGCCTAGAGAGGGAAGTTGGCTTGCCCCTTATTGAGGTTCCTGTAGATCAAGAGGGTCCTTACGTACATAGCCAAGTGTTAGGAAAAGATAGAAAGTTTTTGATTGATACAGGGGCAAGCAGAACAACGATAAGTCATGATGAGGTTCCAGGGGCACCCCTCTCAGGCTCCCAGTATGTTTCCCTTGGATTTTCAGGCAAACCTATTGTAAATGAAGTATAAAAACCAGTACCTCTTTTAGTTGGTTTGTTGTCTCGCACTACAGATTTGTTATTAACGAAATCATGTCCAGAAAACTTGTTAGGTATCAAGACACTGAAAGCTCTAGGAGCTGTTATTTGCTGTTCTCCGGAAGGAGTAAGATTGTTCTTACGTGACTTTAAGGGTCACTATGTGTTGAGAGATATTGATCCCAGATTACAGAATGTTCCTGCACATTTACGGGCACAAGGCCCCACTGATGTAGGTTGTATGCACATTACACCATATCGAGTCACACTCAGGCCAGGAGTGGTCTTACCACGAATCCGACAATACAAGTTACCTCCAGATGCTGTAGCGGCTTTACTGAAAATCATTGACGAGCTCATTGCACAAGGAGTGGTTGTAGAAACCGACTCGAATCTATGTAATTACCCTATCATTCCAATTCTTAAACGTACTGATCCAAATGCACCCCCAGTATATCGATTAGTTATCGATTTGCGCGAATTGAATAAATGCATCGTACCACAGTACCCCGTGGTCCCAGATATCTCGTCTCTATTGACTGCCTGTAATGGCTGCCCTTTTTGGCTCCTTTAAGGGGAATAATGATGGAGAGTGACTCCAGCCTATCACCCCCATAGCATAGGGATTAGGACTATAGACAGGGCCCCTGCCTTCCATATATTAGAGCATTTTCGTGTCACTTTCCTTAGTGTAGGGCTTATGAATTTAAGTTAGGGGTTAGATATATAAGTATTAGTCATGATTTGCCCATTTGCTAACATGTTAGGATATTTTCCATGGAGTTACGCATATTGTGGGCCCTGTAGGCCTTAAACGAGACAGACTCCATTTTGCTTTCTGCCCGGTAGCTCGAGAAGGCTTTCTAGGTGAAGTGTAATGTTTTAGTTTCAAGCTGTTGTTCGCTTGGAGAGAACCGGCTCAGGCTGGCCCTTATCGAAGGAATGTATTTTTCTCCACACCGAAGACACAACTTCAGGCCGGCCGGCTGGGAACGTGTCCTTGGTACGGGGAGGTACAAGAATTTGGTGGGCGGCAGGTTACTGGCCGTAGCTTTCCATGAAGGAACGGGCTTTGATATTAGCGAAGGTGTTAGTCAGTTTGTCAGTTAGTCCGTAGGCGGCATCTAGCTGATAGCATCTCTGCCATTAACTATATCATGGCGGACAGTCGCCATCTTTGAAGTCCGAGAAAGATTTAAGACCGAAACTCTCTGAGAAAGACTGAAGGAGAATTAGCGCGGAGCGCACTGATACAGAGAGAGAGAGAGACGGTAGCTTATAACCAGCAAGGTTCCGGTGCCCTGGAGGGAAGCAGACGAGGTTGAGCCTAGCGGTGCAGACGTGTACTTGTGACGGCTGGGGTGTGACTGCAAGGCGAGCCAGGACACAGAGACGAGAAGGGAACCTAGATGACTGCCGAGTCCAGACTTCATATTAACCAGGTGACCTCCGTCCTTTTCCCAATTAGCACGCGTTCTAATCTTTACCTTTTCTTTGCAGAAATTATGTTGCATAGTAATGTGATTTGCATTTATTGTCAATAAATATCCTAATTCTTATAGAATTACAGTGTGCCTCGTGTTCCTGTTCAATCTCGGTAAATGCATCTCCTAGTTGAGAGTTGTTTATGTGAACGGATGTGAAATCCCGATCAGGTAAATGGTGATCGAACAAAGAGGGAGTGAGTGGACCTTTGATGCCAAGAATAGGAGGTACATCATATAATTTGGGAACCGTATTAAAAGTCATTATTATAGTTTTATCCCGAGTAGATAACTGAGACATTGTCCTGATGGCTGTTCATAGGAATGTGGTCGTCGTTGATATGCGGCGTTAGTGAGAACGCTGGGTGGGAGACCAGCGTGTATACCCACAAGATTGTGGCTTGAATAAGTGAGAGCGTCAGGGGGGAGACTGGCGTGGAGGTTTGCCGGATTGCGAACCGTTTGGAAAAGGGAGCATTGGGTTCTGCAGGCCCATGTGTAGACGCACCGGATTGTGTGTCAGATCTGCCCTAGGGTAGACCGGTCTGGGTCGGGGTGGCCGCGAGACCAACTGATGTGAATAAGATATTGTAGAAAATCTATGCATGTGTATTGTTATTCCCCATCCTTAGGTGCGACCTGTATATATATCTGTATATCTATCCATTGTGAGTATATTCTAAGGAGGGAAGGTGAGTACGTTTTGGCTGGGTCATAGGGGCCCCTGGGGGCTGATCCCATCTAAGCGGAAAAATCCAGCCATTACATCTGGCGTCACGAACTGTTTACGAAGCCTGTGTGCATTGTGTTGTTTTGATCTTGTTGGTTTGCGCTCAGCTTGTACGTATAAAATTTTGTTTATAGTTGTGTATATAAATTTTTTTTTTTGTGTCAATATGTTTGCGAAAAAATCATCGTCGGTTTTCAAGTTACCGATTCAGATTCCCGGCTGGGAATGTACCCCTTACGAGGCTTTGGCCCGCGAGTGGGCTGATTCTACTGGTTTGAGTGAAAATTGGTCTTCATGCTTGGAGCAGGCGGAGCCTGCCGATGTGGTATCGTGCTTACAGAAAGCGCCAGTAGTGAAGGGTGATGAGCTTCCTATTTTAGGACGCAGAGGTTGGATTGTTCTTAATGCATACAGAATACTGCATGAGAGGTTTGTTCAGCTACAAAAGCAGTTCAAGGACATGGAAGGACAGTGTGTTGAGTTGCAAAATGCGCATACTCTTTTGCGTTGTCAAAATAAATTGCTTGCCGACAAACTTGAAACATATCAGACCATTGCCGAAAGAGCTGCGGTCCGTATTGCACGATATAAGTATAAACATCGTCGTGGTCGTGTATCTACACGCAAAGTGCGTATGGTTGTAGCAAAAGCCGGAATGGATTGGAACCCCGATGAGTGGGACAGTAATATCTGGGATTCTCATACTTCTGACTCCTCGGCGGAGGAGGGTGACAAGCGCGAGTCTTCTCGCTCCGGACGTGATTGTAAATCTGCTTCATGTACTGATATAGGTCCTCACAGCGACCGTGCTCGTTCTTCCCGTTCGGATGACGTAGCTTGCCCTGATTGCTCTACTAAATCTAAGATGCGGGCTTCCTCGGAAGCTCTTCCTGAAGTTTCTGCTCACCCTGTTTTTCGACGTAAACTACAACAAGCCCCTGGTAACCCGGCTGGTATAGCTTTAGACTGTATTGAAGATTTTACTCAGCAGGAGGTTAGTGACATTTTACAACGATTTCGACAACGGCCTGGTGAGGCCTTGCTTACCTGGATGGTGCGTCTTTCAGCCTGATTCATGTAGCCAATAGCGCTCGCAAAAGGGCCAGATTCTGAGAATCTGGCCCTTTGCGAGTGCGATTTTTGCATTTGGTATTCACAATCCCAAATGCAAAAATCGCTATTTAAGAATTCGCATATTTGCGAGGAATGGCATTTAAGGAATCTCTAATAGAGATTCCTCAAATGCTATTCAAGACACATCAAGAAATTGTGATTTTGAACTTTTGGGGCCGCTATTTACCGAGAGGTCAGACCTGTCGGTAAATAGCAAAAACTCAGAAAAATGCTTTTAAAAGCATTTTTCTAAGTTGCATGTTGCACACACAGATGTCCTTTGGACATGTGTGTGCGCAACACCTGTTCAAATGTGCATTTTAGGGGTGCTACAGGGCGTCCTTTGGACACCCCTGGCACCCTTAAAATCGCTATCTTATTTGCGAGTAGCAAATTGCTACTCGCAAATAAGGGATACTCCCCATTCATTCCTATGGGCCTCTTGGCCCATAGGAATGAATGAGGAGTTTTTGCGAGTAGCAATTTGCTACTCGCAAATAAAGAACATGTAGGAATCGCTATTTTATTAGCAATTCCTACATGAATGCCGTTTTGCGTGTCCTCAATAGCGAGTCGCTATGATTCGCTATTAGGGCCACGCAAAACGGCATGTACATGAATCAGGCTGCTAATGAACTTGGCGCTGCCGGTATTATGCTCGATGCGGTTGATTGCTTACGATTTTGCTCTTTAAGTTCTGATTCTACGATTCAGGATCATTTTCGAAACTATAATGGTGCTGGTCAAACTACTTTGCTCCAGCTTGCGTCTGACGGCTGTAATCATAAATATCCAACTGAATCTGATTGGCCCACTGATGAGAAACCATGGTACACTTTGCGCGATGCGTCGCAACGTTTAAAGGAGGAAGTCATGAAAACGGCTATCTTTCTTAGTACTGCTGATAGGTTATTGGATGGTCTTTTAACATCTTCTGTGCGCAATCGCATTATCCGTTCTTCTCCTGTTGCTTACAAGCAGGTCATGATGACATTATTGATTAACCAAACTGGCAATCCTTTGTCTGCTGTGCTTGAGTCTGTTTGTCAGCTTGGTGAGCTGGGTGAGTGGTTTAAACCTGAAAGACAATCTCGACCTGAGGGTCGTACTGGTGGGGACTATAAGTTCTCTAGACGTGACATGTTTCTTGCTCTCATTGCTGATGGTGTTAAAAGGGAGGACATTGACGGTGAGCCTAATAATCGCTTATGGGACATGTTTCGCAAGCGTGGTTTGGATCGAAAGGAGGGTGCTCGTCGTGTGCGAAAGAATGAGTATGACCGTGGTTCGGATGACAGTGGTGATGAGAGGCGACGTGTGAATTCGGATCGCCGTGATGATCGGCGTTATGAACGTGATGGATCCCCTCATCGTAATGACAGGAGGGGGAGAGAGGATGATCGTGAGAGGGGGAGAGATGATCGTGTTTCCAACAGACGAAAAGATGAAAGATGTTATTCCCCTGATATGAGAAAAAGAGAGGATCGTAACAGACTTTCTGACCGTAATTCACAACTTTTTGAACATGACACTAATCCGTTTCGTACTGGAGACGGATATGAACAAGATATTTTGATACCAAAGAAAACTGAGAGCATTTACCCTGATTTGTCTTGGTTGACGGAACGCAGGAAAAATGACTAGGAAATAGGTCAAGCTCCGGTACACAAGTGGGCTCACAGAGACAACAGACCCTATGTAGATATTGAGATTTTTTGGAAACATCGTAATATCCAAAGGGCCCGAGCATTAGTTGATACTGGGGCGGAGGCCACTTTAATTCATGGTAAGTCGAAGAAATTTCATGGACAGTCTTTCACGATTACTGGTTTGGGTGGTAAAGAAACACCCGCAGTTCAAACTGCACTCGAAATTAAAATTGGTAGGATTCCTCGTAGAGAATACTCTGTGTTGGTTGTACCACTTTTGGAATTTATAATTGGAATTGACATTTTGAAAGGAATGACTTTGCATTTGGATGATGGTTGTTATCAATTTGGAACTAGACAGTACATTTCGACCAGACCCGTACGGGTTGGCCGTTTACGAATGCCACCTATTAAAATCCCTTTGGCCACGAAGGTGATTTCTCAGAAGCAATATCGTATCCCAGGTGGTCATGAAGAGATTACTGCTACGATTCAGGATTTGGTTGACGCTGGAGTCATAACTCCGGTCACGTCTGCTTGGAATAATCCCGTTTGGCCCGTGCGCAAAAGTGACAATTCTTGGCGCATGACTGTTGATTATCGAGAATTGAATAAAAACACACCTAAATTGACTGTTGCAGTGCCTGACATTGTCACGCTAATTCAGAGAATTCAAAAGCATCCAGGTACGTGGTATGCTTCTATTGATATTGCTAATGCTTTCTTTTCAATACCGATTGCCCCCGAATGTCAGGAACAGTTCAGTTTTACATGGAATGGACGTCAGATGACGTTCCGAAGTCTTCCTCAAGGCTATGTACACAGTCCTACGATCTGTCACCGGCTGGTGGCAGAGCATTTGTCTGAAGTGCCCACGAATCCACGAGTTCAGGTCTGTCATTATATTGACGACATTTTGATTCAAGGTGAAACACAAGACCAGGTACAATCCCATTTAGATCAGATCCTTGACTGTTTGCGAGCGAAAGGTTGGGAAATTAATCCTGACAAATTACAAACTCCATCCCAGAATGTGAAATTTTTAGGAATTAATTGGCATGAAGGTCACAGAGAAGTGATCCCACAGGTAAAACGAAAAATACTTGATTTCGCAGTTCCCAGGAACAGGAAAGAGGCCCAATGCTTCATTGGTTTGTTTGGATTTTGGCGTCAGCATATTCCCCATCTAAGTCAGATTTTGGCTCCATTGTATCGAGTCACTCGTAAAAAGAATGCGTTTGAATGGGGTGAGTCTCAACAGACTGCTTTTAATTTGGCTAAAGAAGCTATTCAGTATGCCTTGGATTTGTGGCCCGTGAGTGAAGGTGATGTGGATCTGAATGTGTCCGTGGAAGGCCTGTATGCCAATTGGAGCCTGTGGCAAAAGCAGGGCAGACAAAAAGTGCCATTAGGTTTTTGGACTAAAAAGTTGCCTGAGGCTGGTGAGCGTTACTCACCCTTTGAGAAACAGTTACTTGCTTGTTATTGGGCTCTGGTGGATACCGAGCAATTGACCCTAGACCATGCTGTGATTTTAAGGCCCGAAATTCCCATTATGCAGTGGGTTTTGAGTTCACCGAAGTCCCATCGAATTGGACATGCTCAGGAGGCTAGTGTGATTAAATGGAAATGGTACATTCAGGACAGGGCACGTGTGGGTCCGAAAGGTGTGGCGGTTTTACATGAGCGAGTGGCGCAGGCGCCCTCCCATGAGACTGACAGTGAGTGTTCGGTTCCCGTGGTGCAAGAGTCTCCCGTTAAGTGGGGTAAATCATTTGATGATCTGTCCGTGGAGGACAGAAAACATGTGTGGTTTACGGATGGTTCAGCGAAGTTCATTGGTGACAAAAGGCATTGGAAAGCTGTTTCGTATAACCCGATCACGCAGAAATTATTGAGTACAACTGGAGATGGTAAGAGTAGTCAGTATGCTGAACTCTATGCAGTTTGCCAAGTTTTGAAACAGGAACTACCTGGCACATGTCATATTTTCACTGATTCCTGGTCCACTGCGAATGGACTGGCGGTATGGTTACCAACATGGCATTCTCATAATTGGGAATTGCATTCAAAAGAATTGTGGGGAAAGGAATTGTGGCAAGAAATTTGGGAGCTGCTCCCGCAGAGTACTGTAACAATCTTTCACGTGGATGCTCACACTCCAATTGACTCCCTTGATAAATTTTTCCATAACATTGCAGATGAAAAATCTAAAATTGCTGAGGCAGTGGTGGACATGCAAGATTCTGATTTGGCGGGATTGGCGAAGTGGGCCCACCAGAAAGCAGGACATTTTGGAGAGAAAGCCACTAGCAGGTGGGCTGCCGATAGAGGAATTCATATTCCTTTTTCTTTAATCAAGGATGTCATTCTACATTGTCCCATTTGTCAGCATTCTAGGAAAAAGGAGGTGCCTCAGATTGTTCGAGGCCACTTGCATCGAGGTAAATTGCCCGCTCAAATTTGGCAGATTGACTATATCGGTCCGCTCCCTATGAGCAGAAATTGTCAATATATTTGTACAGTTGTTGACACTTATAGTGGCCTTTTGGTCGCTTTCCCTTGCAAGAACGCTACCCAAGTGAATACCATTAAAACCCTGGAGCTACTCATTCTATACTATGGTGTCCCATTCCAAATTCAATCAGATAACGCATCCCACTTTCGTGGAAGATTGGTGCAGGAATTCTGTGCGGAAAATAATATTGATTGGGTGTTTCACATTCCATATTACCCTCAAGCTTCAGGTCTGATTGAGAGAATGAATGGTTTGTTGAAAGAACAGTTGCGCAAATTGACTGATGACCGATACAGCCAGTGGAGGGATGTCTTATTTCAAGCTTTATTGATCCTGAATAATCGCCCTTTGTTACATGCTGAATCCCCTTTAATGCGTTTGTTTCCTCCAAATGTTGATGTGAAGCCTAATTCTTTATCAAACACTGTCATGTATTGGGAAATTACCCCCGGTGCTCTGGCTCCATGTAGAGCGACCCCAGGTTCCGCAGGCCTCGACCTGCATGCTTTAAATGATGCGAAATTTCCAGGAAAAGATCGAATCATTGTTGAAACTGGCATTGGTGTCTGTATACCTGCCGGTAGTTTTGGACTAATTGCCCCTAGATCTGGCCTGGCCCTGAAAGGTGTACAAGTGCTCGGAGGAGTAATTGACAGTGATTATCAGGGAGAGATTAAGGTTCTCCTGCTTAATAGCAGTGAGACTGATTTGTTCATTAAAAAGTCTGACCGTGTTGCTCAGTTACTGATTATGCCTGTCTTCAGTGGTGAGATCAAAAAAGGCTCTGCCCCAACGTTGCTAACTGTGCGAGGACAAAAAGGCTTCGGATCATCTGATCTTCCTGGAGCTAAGATATGGGTGCAATCGCCTAAAAATCCTCCTGAACAGGCTGATATTATTGCGACCGGTCATGACAACATCGTTTTGGTGATGAAGCCAGGGAAAGATGGCTGGGAAGCTGTCCCAGCTGATAAATGTTACTTACGAGAATGATTAAGGCCTGTGTTTGTATTCTTTCAGATCATTCTCTGGACTGCTGCTGCAGGATGTGTCGGCGCTGGACTCCTTTTGGCCTGCTACGCCGGGAGAGGAGAGGATCCACCGACGCCGGTTGATGGGATAATCCGAGCTCCGCGGTCCGCGTGGACTTCCTCTTCCAACTTCTGGATTACACTCGCAAAGCGGGTGACGAACTCTCCGCATTTCTGTCTTACCCCAATGAAATCTGTCACTGACATTTTAGCGACCTGTTTGGTTGCCGTCCCTGCATCTACCGAGACTTTGCGACATATTTTTAATATCTCGAATGCCCGACCCAATGTTTTTCTGGGCGACTTTGCGGCCCATGAGTTTTGTCCCTCATGTACTGTTCTTCCAGACCTTGATATCACTATTAATTCCCGAATTACTACTTTTAATATTACTCCTGGAGACCTATGTTTTATAATGACATGTGACCCTAAGGCTATCACCGAATGCTTAAGATTAAAGATACAGGCTGCTACTTCTTTTTCAGCTCATCAACGATTGCTGTGTTTAAAGAGACTTCCGAATTCGTGTCTTTCTGTAAAAAACAATATGACTTGTCAACGTTTATTAGTAGCCCCTAGTTATTATCGTTCAATGTTATTGCCAGCTGGATGGCTGTTCTCCTGCGGGAATTCATCTTGGCCCTATATTCCTGCGAATATTTCTGGTGGCCCATGTGCCATCACTAGATTGAGCCTATTAATGTTTTCCTCACATCCTAATTCACATTCCCGTATTGTACGTGATTCAATGTCATTGCATGAGGATTGTGATTCCTCTGTTCACCTCTATTCTAAATCGGAATACCTTGGTTTAGCTTTTTCTATTATTGGAGTGCCTGCTTTGGCCGTTTATAATGCCAAAACAATCGGCAAAATGGCCTGTTGGATGGTTAAGTCCATCAACCAAACCTCTACTGTTTTATCTGATCTTTTATTAGATGCCCAAGGCGAACGTAGAGCTATTTTACAGAATCGCGCTGCTATTGACTACCTTTTGTTAAAACATGGACATGAATGTTCTGATTTTGAAGGTCTATGCTGTTTTAATTTGTCTGACCATTCTAAATCAATCCAATCCCATATTGACAAACTCCACGACTTGACTGCAGAAATTAGACAACACATAGATCAGGGTTTCTTTGACTGGCTTTTTAATTGGCTGCCTGACTTACATTCTTTACGACAGATTTTAGGGGGAGTTATTGTTGCTATTTGTGTCCTGATAGCTATTTGTTGCTTTATTCAGTGCATTCCTTCCCTGCTCCAATTTTTTAGACTTGGTAAGAGACATAGATCAGTTAATTTTGTTTCCTATTATTCCTCTACTGATGTTAGTTCTATTTAATTTGTGGTTAATAGACTGGAGTCAAGGGGTGTAATGTAATGGCTGCCCTTTTTGGCTCCTTTAAGGGGAAGAATGATGGAGAGTGACTCCAGCCTATCACCCCCATAGCATAGGGATTAGGACTATAGATAGGGCCCCTGCCTTCCATATATTAGAGCATTTTCGTGTCACTTTCCTTAGTGTAGGGCTTATGAATTTAAGTTAGGGGTTAGATATATAAGTATTAGTCATGATTTGCCCATTTGCTAACATGTTAGGATATTTTCCATGGAGTTACGCATATTGTGGGCCCTGTAGGCCTTAAACGAGACAGACTCCATTTTGCTTTCTGCCCGGTAGCTCGAGAAGGCTTTCTAGGTGAAGTGTAATGTTTTAGTTTCAAGCTGTTGTTCGCTTGGAGAGAACCGGCTCAGGCTGGCCCTTATCGAAGGAATGTATTTTTCTCCACACCGAAGACACAACTTCAGGCCGGCCGGCTGGGAACGTGTCCTTGGTACGGGGAGGTACAAGAATTTGGTGGGCGGCAGGTTACTGGCCGTAGCTTTCCATGAAGGAACGGGCTTTGATATTAGCGAAGGTGTTAGTCAGTTTGTCAGTTAGTCCGTAGGCGGCATCTAGCCGATAGCATCTCTGCCATTAACTATCTCATGGCGGACAGTCGCCATCTTTGAAGTCCGAGAAAGATTTAAGACCGAAACTCTCTGAGAAAGACTGAAGAAGAATTAGCGCGGAGCGCACTGATACAGAGAGAGAGAGAGAGACGGTAGCTTATAACCAGCAAGGTTCCGGTGCCCTGGAGGGAAGCAGACGAGGTTGAGCCTAGCGGTGCAGACGTGTACTTGTGACGGCTGGGGTGTGACTGCAAGGCGAGCCAGGACACAGAGACGAGAAGGGAACCTAGATGACTGCCGAGTCCAGACTTCATATTAACCAGGTGACCTCCGTCCTTTTCCCAATTAGCACACGTTCTAATCTTTACCTTTTCTTTGCAGAAATTATGTTGCATAGTAATGTGATTTGCATTTATTGTCAATAAATATCCTAATTCTTATAGAATTACAGTGTGCCTCGTGTTCCTGTTCAATCTCGGTAAATGCATCTCCTAGTTGAGAGTTGTTTATGTGAACGGATGTGAAATCCCGATCAGGTAAATGGTGATCGAACAAAGAGGGAGTGAGTGGACCTTTGATGCCAAGAATAGGAGGTACATCATATAATTTGGGAACCGTATTAAAAGTCATTATTATAGTTTTATCCCGAGTAGATAACTTAGACATTGTCCTGATGGCTGTTCATAGGAATGTGGTCGTCGTTGATATGCGGCGTTAGTGAGAACGCTGGGTGGGAGACCAGCGTGTATACCCACAAGATTGTGGCTTGAATAAGTGAGAGCGTCAGGGGGGAGACTGGCGTGGAGGTTTGCCGGATTGCGAACCGTTTGGAAAAGGGAGCATTGGGTTCTGCAGGCCCATGTGTAGACGCACCGGATTGTGTGTCAGATCTGCCCTAGGGTAGACCGGTCTGGGTCGGGGTGGCCGCGAGACCAACTGATGTGAATAAGATATTGTAGAAAATCTATGCATGTGTATTGTTATTCCCCATCCTTAGGTGCGACCTGTATATATATCTGTATATCTATCCATTGTGAGTATATTCTAAGGAGGGAAGGTGAGTACGTTTTGGCTGGGTCATAGGGGCCCCTGGGGGCTGATCCCATCTAAGCGGAAAAATCCAGCCATTACACTGCCATTGATTCCGAAGCCACGTTCTTTACTGTAATTGATCTGAAGAACCCCTTCTTTAGTGTCCCAATTGATTCGGAAAGCCAATACCTTTTCGGATTCTGTTTAAATGGTCGAAGCTTCAAATTTGCACGCGCACCTCAAGGATTCCCAGAAAGCCCCAGCATCTATAGCCAAGCACTGAAAAGACAACTAGACAGTATACACATGCCTGACAACACTGCCCTGTTACAGTATGTCGATGATCTACTGATCACCGCCCGCAGCGAACCTGAATGTGAGCAAGCGTCACTGACGGTTTTACATTTCCTGGCTGACAAGGGACACAAGGTATCCCCTTCGAAGCTGCAATTCTGTGTTCAGCAAGTTGTTTACCTTGGGCACTTGCTGTCCAAAGGGGGGAGACAGCTAACACCTGACCGCATTCAGTTAATTGTAAACATGTCACAGCCCAAGACACAAAAGGAGGCACGAGCCTTTATAGGCCTCACTTCTTACTGTAGACAATGGATTCCTCAGTATGCATTTCTAGCGAAACCACTCATACAGTTGACAACCCAGGAGGCAGCGACATCGACTGCCCTTCCTTGGACTCAGGAACACACACAAGCTTTTGATGACTTAAAGAAAGCCTTATGTCAAGCACCAGTTTTAGCGACACCATGTTACAGCAAGCCTTTTACTCTTTTTGTCACAGAACGTGAAGGTACCGCGTTGTCAGTACTCACTCAGGATCAAGCAGGTTCACACAAACCGTGTGCTTACTTTTTTAGTACATTGGATCCAGTAGCCCAGGCTCTGCCTGCGTGCTTGAAATCAGTAGCAGCAACAGCTCTAGCAATCAGACAAAGTGATTCCATAGTGTTAGGACACCAATTGACAGTACAAGTTCCACACTCCGTGGAAGTTCTTTTAAACCGAACACAGACCCAGCACTTGACCACAGCGCGACTGACAGGTTATGAATTGACATTGTTTCAGCCACACATAGAAATCAGACGTTGCAACACATTGAACCCTGCTACACTTTTGCCATTAAGTGAGACAGACCCATTGGCACATGATTGTATTGAAGTCATTACCATTACGACGAAACCCAGACAAGACTTGACAGACACCGCATTACTAGATCCAGACCTGACACTTTATGTGGATGGTTCATGCATGAGAACAAGTACAGGAGAATTAGTGGCCGCTTACGCAGTCACGACAGAAACTGAAGTCATAGAAACGAATTGTATTGACACCCTGTCGGCTCAAGCAGGAGAGCTCATCGCTCTGACTCAAGCCTGTATTCAAGCAAAGAACAAGAGAGTTAACATATACACAGATTCACGGTATGCATTCGGAGTCGTACACGACTTCGGTGTACTATGGCGAGAGAGAGGTTTCTTGACCTCTCACGGAGCTAAAATTCAGCACGGTCCCCTCATTCAAACTCTGTTAGATGCAATACATCTGCCTACAGCGATATCCATTATGAAGTGCAAAGCACATACAAAGGTCACAGATATAATTTCCCAGGGTAACGACCTGGCAGACCGAACAGCCAAGCATACAGCTCAGACTCAGACTCACGCGACTGATCTGACAAAGACAATAGTCCAGACACCAACACATTGTATGACAGTTAAGGATCCCGCCCTAGATGTAATTGATATACAGACACATGCTACACCAGACGAAATCAAGAAATGGATTGAACTAGGAGGGGTCCAGACAGAACAGGGATGGATGACGAAGGGAAAATCTACCTGGTTTCTTCCTGACTCTATGGTCCAAGTAATCATTAACACAGTACACAGTCCTGCACATTTAGAAGAAAAAGCCATGTTAGACAGTATTCAACACCTCTGGTTCAATAAACATTTACGAGCAGCAGCCAAACAGAAAGTACGTACTTGCATGATTTGTTGCCAGTTCAACCCAGGTAAAAGCATTCCCGTAGAGCAAGGTGGATTTTATCCTCCCGATCACCCTTTTGAAGTCCTCCAGATGGATTATATCCAGATGGAACATTGCCGAGGATTCAAATATGTCCTCGTAGTTGTATGTGCACTCTCCCGTTGGACAGAAGCATATCCAGTCCCAGATTACACTGCTCCGACCACTGCCAAGCAGCTGGTTCGTGAATTTTTCCCCAGATATGATTTGCCCCGCATCGTATACTCCGATAACGGTCAGCCATTCTCGTCCGAGCTAATGAAGCAGGTATCTCTCCTGCTCGGCTACCAATGGAAGTTCCACTGTGTCCGACATCCCGAGGCAGCAGGCCTCGTGGAACGTCACAATCAGACCCTGAAAATTCGCCTTGCCAAGATCTGTAGAGAGAAAGGTGTCGACTGGATAGTAGCTTTGCCAGTCGCACTCTTTTATATGAGAATGGTCGCACACTCCAGAACAGGGCTATCCCCGTACGAGGTGGTCTTTGGTAGGCCACCGAATATGTGGGGGACGCCTCTGCCTCGCAAAATCACTGATGTTGACTGTAATATGCTGACAGATTACCTTGCTTCTTTGATGTCTGCACTACAATCATGTCGTTCACAGGTTGCTGCAGCCTTTCCCGACAACACCGAGGTGAAGCCGCATGAAGTGGTTCCGGGAGACCTCGTCTATAAGGAACTTCGACAGGAGAAGTCCGCTGGAGCCCCGCTGGCAAGCACCGAGACTAGTACTTTTGACCACAAGGACAGCGATAAAAGTCGAGGGCCGCAAGGGCTGGCTTCATTCGAGTCATATAAAAAAATGCCATGGACTACAGCCAGATCTAGCCTCCCAGCCCGGCCCTCCTCCACAGACTGACTCAAAACTCCCCCTGGTCGAGAAAACTTCTTCCCAAGAATATAAATTAAAACTGAGGTCTAGCAAGTCAGACAGTTTAATTGTTTAAGTCCTCCCCTAGGTGAATCGGTTAGACGAGATTCTGACATGTATCCCCTAGACCCCAACAGAGAGAGAGATAGACAGAAACAGCTCAAGAAACGTGAATATTGTAAATCACTTCGCAGTCACTGCATTGTGACACTTTTGATTATGTTTTTTCTAAGTCTTTTGATTATTGCTGCAAGTGTACTGTTGCATATATATTACCCTATTTTCAAGCGTGCACATTCTCCCTTCAATGTCACTGCCGAGCACTCTTTCAGTGAACTGCCCCCGCATGAATTATCTTACCGACTTGCGCTGCGCAACAACACATTCATTAGTATGTTACACCATTCCCATCAGACCAGCAATGCTACCAATTGTTGGATATGTGGCCGACTCCCTCCCTATCAGAAATACAAGGGAGTTCTGCCCCTCTTCCCGTACCCGTTCACACACAATGGTTCCTGTGGTGCATGGTTTAGTTTAATGAACTCTCTAGATTCCAATTCCGTAGTTTACCAGGGCAACTGGGTATGGGGAAATTTGAACACAGTTCTGCATAAAGTATGTTTCCCTGACAAGGAGGGTCTTCCAAAAAGGACAGGGACTGATCTAGAAAATGAAGTATATGGATTAGGTAACTTTACACTTAACCTCATGATTCTGAATGTTGAATCCGAAACCGAACCAGTCTTGCCCGCTATGTCCGTACTACCAGTCAAAGGTGAATTATGTGTCAGAAAGTATGGTTCAGTACACCTGGGTCATAGTAAATGTACTACTGTGATCGAATTCAGTGATAAGGGCAAGTCTACGTTTAAAGCTTCTCGTCATTCCTACTTCATTTGTGGTCATACCGCATATATACGCTTACCTTTAGATTGGGATGGCACCTGTTACATTGCATTCCTTCTGCCACCTGTTTTCCTAGCCCCTCCTGATTATCATAGGGACACCCATCTAGTACACAATAGACCACAGATAGATCTCCCGATTGTCGACTACACTGAAACGGCATGGGAACAATATACGGACTTCAATAAAGGTTTCTTTCCCTACTTAGGTGCTGTCTTTAATAGTAAACTGATTCGAAAATTAACCAGAACCCTCGAAGCAGTAGTGAATGAAACTACTTCCGCCCTAGGTAACTTAACAGAGGAGCAGTCAGCTATGCGGATTGTTGTTCTTCAAAATCGTCTCGTCCTTGACGTTATCCTGGCCGATAGGGGCGGAGCTTGTAGAGTCATCGGATCGAGCTGCTGTGTTTTCATTCCAGAAAACGCGCCATCAGTATACAGAGCCATAACCCGTCTTCACAAGATTGCAAGTCAGATACACCAGAATCCAGGCACCTGGACTTGGTCCGGTTGGTTCTGGAGCGTGTTGTCAGCCTGGGGATGGAAGGTCCTATCCTTCCTAGGTATTGCCCTCCTCATAGTATTCAGTTGCTGCCTATGTCTGCAATGTGGGCCAGCGATTTGCGGCTTGTGCGCCACATCATGTATTCCTCATTCGAATCCTCATTCAAAACACCGTAAGAAGAAAGAAGAGCAAATGATGTTACATGAACAGATTGATAGATTAATGAGGATTGATATATCATGAAGGGTCCGTAGGGGACAAGGAGGGAATGAGGTAATATGAATTTTCATGGTCAATTGTGTCCCCTATCGTAGACCCCATCGGCTCCATGTACGTGCTTTAAGTACATGTATGTTCCCTCCACTTCCAGCTATGAAGATGCAAATACATTTGCGTCCAACGTTAACATGTCCTCTTTCAGATCCACCATGAATGGGTCGGATATTCTGTTCTTAAGTGTGCCTTGCCAACGTCTTTACATGGTGCACTTTCATGTTTTACTAGCTCTGGCGAGTTAGGCCCTGATTCCTGCCATCGAGCCCTTTCTGCCTTCTGTTTCTGAAACCTACAGTCTGCTGCTTCCTGACCTCTGCCTTACTCCCTGTGTGGCGAGCGGTGCCTTGTTCGGCCTGCTTGCCTGCCAAGACTGTATTCAGCCTTCAAGTTATCTGCTCCGCTCCTCGAAAATACATTCCTGTCTAGTAGTTTAGGAAAACATCCTTCCCAGCTGCAGAGCAAAGGGCCCGGCCTCACTGTCTCCATGCAAGTAATTTATAGCTCCCGTTACCATGGTAGGCCCATGGCCCCTCGCATCTCATGTAGACACGTAGTCGCATATGCACGCACTAGCAGTCAGTATAGAATAGCCTCTGCCCGAGAGACCTTTCCTTCTAGATAATACAGTTCCTCAAACACAAGATATTAGATATGATTTGGGATTAGGTTGTTCTGACACCCCAGACTTCTGTCTCCTCATGTAGGGCTAAATGTCAAGTCCCCTTCACCCTCCAGTTCCACGTCAATTACACGTCATGCTGCTGCGCACGCATCTCTGCCATGTATTTCTGCTGACACTGCAGGATTCTCCTATGGATCCACCCACCTGTGATACGTTTCATATGACGTTGTCTACCACACACCTCCGTGTACGCCCTCATGCACGCCTTCTGTTACGTACATGTGTTCTTATCTCGTTTCTCTCAGCTGTTACGTCTTCTGCATCTATCTCTACCGTAATGCATTGACTATATATATGATGTTCTGTTAATAAAACATTGTACATGTCCATGTCCATTCCCTTCCTGAACCCTTGTGGTGATGGAACATGATACCTGGTTCGAACCAATTCCTTTTTAAGGAATAGAAACCCTTTCAAAACTCAAATGCCCCGGATTCTGCCTCTTATTTTTGACTGAGTTATTCTTATTGAACTTTACCGCATAAATTAAGTATAGGTAATTTAAATTTACCACAGTAGGACCTTTAGCCAGGGCTACAGCCCGAACGGCTGAACTGAATTACAACAAATTTGGCAGAGAGGTAGAGTTCGGTTCGCAGATCACATCATCAGCAGTGCATTGCAGGCGCAAGAGTTATAGTTAGCTTAACTAACTATAACGGGGGAATTTCAATGGCTTTGTATGAGTGAAATGTCCAGCTAACTGTAACTATAACATGTGTGAAACCTATGGGGCATATTATCAAGGGGGTTTATCTCCGCTTTTTCGGCTTTAAAAGCCAAGAAAGCGGAGATAAAATTATCTCCCTATTACCAAGCTGTCGCTAACACCAGTTAGTGACAGCTAATAGGAGATAGCGACCATCTTGGGCCCCGCTTTGCATGTCAGTGATATTTATCACTAATGACATGCAAAGTGGGCGTGCCAAGATGTTAGCGACTGGAAACAGTCCCTAACATCGCTATCTCCTATTACCAACTTTTGGAGATATTCGCGCTAAGCGTGAATATCTCCAAAAGCTAACACCTGCCCTGAGCAGTTCTTAGCCATGTTATCCAATGGGAGGTGGATAACATGGCTAAGAGCATTTGCTCGATAATGCATGAATATCGCTGACTTTTCAGCGATATTCATGCATTGCGGCCGTTTTTTATCGCATTTGCGATAAACCTTGCTAATAGCAAGGTTTATCTGCGATAAAAATCGCCGATGTGCGGCGATAATTTTTGTCTCTAAACAAGTTAGAGACAAAAATTATCGCTAGTTGTTGGTAATATGCCCCTATGTTTTTTTTGTGAATTTCTAAGATTTTTTTAAATGCTAATTACTAACTATAGCGTGTGTGAAACCTATGGTTTTTTCAGTGAATATATATATATATTATATCTTTATTGAGTGCTTGCCAGCCAGCATCTTGCACAGGATTACATGTCGCTTAATCTTGCCAGTGCAGGGTGGTGTGCGCTTCAGCTCCTATTGAGTATCATAAAGCGGGGCTGGCCCCTGTTCAGGACTTTACACGAGCGCCAATGTTTTTTTGAAAAGTGACAGCGCAGTTACCAGCGCACTACAATACCCAGAAGGCCAGCAAGCCACGCCCACTGCGGCAGGTATTTGAATGGATTGTGCGTGGCTGCGCTTTGTCATCTCTAATATGCCACTGAAGAAAGGCTAACCCCTGAAACGCGTCTGGCAAGATTAAGCGACATGTAATCCATCACCTCCGCCACGACGAGAGTGAAGAGGCCAACCAAGAGGACAGGTATTAACAGCTTTTATTCCGCAGGCAGCAAGGCAGAAAAGTTTTGAACACCCGCTATGAGACGAATGCATTTCGGCTTGTAAACAGCCTTCTTCAGCGCCACGGGTGTGGTTGCTTCAGATGGTGGCAATTTTTCTGATGTAGTATCACACCCCACCTGATTTGTCTGGCGCTGCCCCGCCCCTTCTGGCACAAATACCAATTGCAAAATTCCCTGGCCAGTCACATGGTGTGCCGCGACTACCAGCCCCAGAATGCATCTTATTTGCACCTCCTGGTCGATGTTTTGCATGGGGTGTGGGAAGCGCTGTACTGTTGGCAAATTTTCCGCCCTCTGCTGCCTTGGAACACGCTGTCGCCTCCAGTCCCCTATCATCTCACCTCCCATTGTCTGGTGTCCTTTAAGCGGGGACAGGGGTCGAATACACCCTGCCCAGCGTGAAGCCGATTGACTTCCACACCGCCGTAATTTCTCCCAGATCGGGGGGGGTTTCTGATTCCTGGTACCGCGGACATCTCCAAACGCCACCAAAGCAGCACCCAGTGAGCAGAAACCAACTTCATGAGATGGGAGCCTCTTGTGTGCGGCACTGGAAACCGCGCTGAATATAACGATCCATCACCTCCGCCACGATGAGAGTGAAGAGGCCAACCAAGGGGACAGGTATTAACAGCTTTTATTCCGCAGGCGGCAAGGCAGAAAAGTTTTGAACACCCGCTATGAGGCGAATGCATTTCGGCTTGTAAACAGCCTTCTTCAGCGCCACGGGTGTGGTTGCTTCAGATGGTGGCAATTTTTCTGATGTAGTATCACACCCCACCTGATTTGTCTGGCGCTGCCCCGCCCCTTCTGGCACAAATACCAATTGCAAAAGTCCCTGGTCAGTCACATGGTGTGCCGCGACTACCAGCCCCAGAATGCATCTTATTTGCACCTCCTGGTCGATGTTTTGCATGGGGTGTGGGAAGCGCTGTACTGTTGGCAAATTTTCCGCCCTCTGCTGCCTTGGAACACGCTGTCGCCTCCAGTCCCCTATCATCTCACCTCCCATTGTCTGGTGTCCTTTAAGCGGGGACAGGGGTCGAATACACCCTGCCCAGCGTGAAGCCGATTGACTTCCACACCGCCGTAATTTCTCCCAGATCGGGGGGGGGGGTTTCTGATTCCCGGTACCCCGGACATCTCCAAACGCCACCAAAGCAGCACCCAGTGAGCAGAAACCAACTTCATGAGATGGGAGCCTCTTGTGTGCGGCACTGGAAACCGCACTGAATATAACGATCCATCACCTCCGCCACGACGAGAGTGAAGAGGCCAACCAAGGGGACAGGTATTAACAGCTTTTATTCCGCAGTAGGTATATATAGTTAGGATTTTTTCTCTATTGGACTTTTGAAAATTCTATGTCTAATAACTTTGGCGTTTGTGGACGGAATCGGCTGAAATTTTCAGGAAAATGGCACATTTCATTTCTGAGCAGCCCCTAAAAATTTGGGTGGTTTTAGTCAAGGGGAGGCCGAGAAAAAAGGGGGGTCCCAAAACGCGTTTTTCCCATTCATTTTTCCATAGGGCGTTTGGCCTCACTTTTAGCTCGAATGGCTGAATGGATTTGCACGAAACTTGGCAAAATTGTAGGGACTGTTAGCCCGATGTGCCTTTGCTAGGTCTCAATATATGTGCTCCAGTGGATTTTGAGAAATTAACGTTTTAAAAAACAGATACATCTGTGACAGCGTCCCGGTTAGCGCTCCGGTTCGCGTACTTTTCGCATTACGGAACTTTGCGAAACGAAGCTGATTGGCTCTCCGGTGTCTGTCAACATTCTAAACAGTCCGGAACGGCCACCATCTTGTCTCTCGGTAGGATCGAGAGACAAGAGGAGGAGAAAAACGAAGGGGCAATTTAATGAAATGGGGCAAGGTAGACCCTTCTTGACCCCCTAGGAATGATGTTGTGGTTATTAAAGGGTCCCGTGGGGCAAATAAAAAAAAATTGATTTTTCGCGGTAGAAGCGCTTTCCGGTTCGCAAACCGGGTAGTGAACCGGGTCGCGAAACAGGAATTCGCCATTTTGTGTTTCGTTTTAATTAAATTACAAGTTGGAGGAAAAACAATGTGAGAAATGGGTATGAGGGGGTACGGGAGACGTATCCTGACCCCCTATGTTTTCTGAGGGTGGATGAGGATGCTGATATATATGTTGATACATGTCTTCCAGCGGCTGCGCGTGAGCGTTTTTTTTTTTTTTGCTGCGTGACGTCTGTTAACGTTCGATTCGAAGGAAATCAGGAAGTGTTGACCGCCATTTTGACACTGCGAGTAAATATATTGTTAAAAATAATTGTTATAAATTAATCCGTATTGATAAACATTGTCTGCGCCATCTTGCCTTTTTTCCAATGCCACACTTTTGTCGTGCACGGCAGCCATTTTAGATGCCTTGACCAGACCCACTCTCTGCACGCCGCCGATCCTCAGCATGGCTCCCCACCCTTGCAAGCATCTCCCCCACGCACTGCTCACCCCCGCTCTCTCTCTCATGCATGGGCCATAAACCTCGCCCCATCTGCGCTGCTCTTCCCTGAGAATCACACCCTGTGCCGCCCGACATCTCCCTTTCACCCTATTCACTACCGCACCCTCTGACACTCCTCTTCCTCTGTGTCTGATTGTCCAGGCCGGTCCCAGGCTATCACCTAGCCCTGTGGATGTAGTTTATGGCCCCAACTGTAAAGAATCACCCCTCTTCAAAGGAGTTACAGTAGATCAAGGCCCCCACCCCATGAGATCCGTCACACCACACGCGTTCCTACTATCTGATAACGATCCTGTATTGTGATTGGGGAGGGGATTCTCACTGTGAGGGTGTGTGGGACCGAGCCTGAAGCGGAAGATTCCAGGGATGCCTTTTTGTACATCAAAGTCTTCACAATTATGTGTCACATTAAAAATATATAGCACTCCAACAAAGTAGCAGGATTATAACACTTTAATAACTTATAAATATATACAACGCTCCAACAAAGTGAACACGTTAAAAACATTTTTTTTAAACAAAGCAACATTGGGCTGCATTGGTCTGTCTTTTAGTCGGCAAAATCCGTCTGCCTGTGAGGTGGCGTCAGTAGCGGTCCGTTGTGCGAATAGGCCGAAGGCAGCACAACGCGCCGAGATCCGCACGGCACCCAGGTGATGTCCAGTAGGTTGCCGCACTGGTCTTGGCACGAACGGGCCTCCCCCGCCTCCCCAGGTGGAGGCTCCTCTGCTGCAGTGGGGCGCCCCTTTAGCGTTTCAGTCATCATTCAGCTGTTTACTGCCCGCTTTTGCTGCACTGTTTCTCATCCGCCATTCAGCTGAGTTGCGCCCACTCTTGCGGCTACAGCGTCTCGCCCACCATCCAGTTGAATTGCGCCCGTTCTTGCAGCTACAGCGTCTCGCCCACCATCCAGTTGAATTGCGCCCACTCTTGCGGTGCAGCAATAGGCGGCTGCCACAGGACTCTTAAAATGGCGGCCGGCTCTTCGGATTTGGGCCTGGTCCACTAAAATGGCCCTGGGACACATTTGAACTCGGACATTTGCCTGCTAGGGCTTGGGCCCCATTCTCGAAAGGGTCCCCTCAGCCTTGAAGATTCTACAAAAGTCATCGGGGCCCCCGACTCCCGCAGGCTTCCGGTGGGGAGCAGCTGCCATGATTGCTTGCGGAATGGCCACGACGGAGCTACGAGATGGTGGTGCTCTCATGCTGATGCCAGCTTCAGTCTGAAACATCCAGAAACACTGTAGACTATCAATTCGATGACTTCCGGTGGAGCCCCAACGTGACCCGGTAGGGAAGAACTTGCCCTCCCCTCTTTTGACTGATGGTTCTTGTTGCCTGTCCCCTCTGTTGTCATCTAACGGAACCTTTTTGGATTGCTGAGTGAGAAAAAAAAAGGTGGGGCTTTCATCATTTGGGAAAAAAAAATGTTTCAATCCAATGAAAAGTGTTATTTTTAGGTCATATGATCAAGCATTTCATCATTAGGAAACCAAAAGTAAAATGAACCAATGAAAAGTTTTATAAACAAGTCACATGACCTGTTATGCGGCTTTGGGCTATAAAAAACGTACAAAATCCGTTGGCCTGTGAGGCGGCGTCAGTAGCGGACAGATGTGCGAATAGGCCAAAGGCAGCACAACGCGCCGAGATCCGGATGGCAACAAGGTGGTGTCCAGCAAGTTGCCGCACTGGTGTGGCCATCCTACAATGCTGCGCCGAAAGACGGCGTGGGGTGCCCGAGGGGGGGGGGGAGGCGGTGCGAACTGGCCTCTCCCGCCTCCCCAGGTGGAGGCACCTCATCTGCAGTGAGGCGCCTCTTACCGTTTCACTCGCCGTCCAGCAGAGTTGCGCCCGCACTTGCTGCTTCAGTAGGCCGAAGGTAGCACAACGCGCCGAGATTCGGATGGCACCGAGGTGGTGTCCAGCAAGTTTCACTGGTGTGGCCATCCTACAATGCTGCGCCGAAAGACGGCGTGGGGTGCCCAGGGGGGGGGGAGGCGGCGCAAACGAGCCTCTCCCGCCTCCCCAGGTGGAGGCACCTCATCTGCAGTGCGGCGCCCTTTACCGTTTCACTCGCCGTCCAGCTGAGTTGCGCCCGCACTTGCTGCTACAGTAGGCCGAAGGCAGCACAACGCGCCGAGATCCGGATGGCACCAAGGTGGTGTCCAGCAAGTTGCCGCACTGGTGTGGCCATCCTACATTGCTGCGCCGAAAGACGGCGTGGGGTGCCCAGGGGGGGGGAGGCGGCGCAAACGGGCCTCTCCCTCCTCCCCAGGTGGAGGCACCTCATCTGCAGTGGGGCGCCTCTTAGGGTTTCATCGCCTTCCAGCTGAGTTCCGCCCGCTCTTGCGGCACAGTGCCTCACCTGCCATCCAGCTGAGTTGCGCCCGCTCCTGTGGCTACAGCGTCTCGCCCACCATCCAGCTGAATTGCGGCCACTCTTGCGGTGCAGCGATAGGCGGCTGCAACAGGACTCTCAAAATGGCGGCCGGCTCCTTGGATTTGGGCCTGGTCCACTAAAATGGCCCTGGGACACCTTGGAACTCGGACGCTTGCCTGCTAGGGCATGAGCCCCATTCACAAAAGCGTCCCCTCTTTTGACTGATTGTTCTTTTTGCCTATCTCTTCTGTTGTCATTTAACGGAACCTTTTTGGACTGCCAAAAGGGGTTCTGGTCTGACCGCTGGTTGGTGGAGACATTTTGACTATATCCTGGACCTGCCCGGCCTCGCCCAAAATGGCGCCGGTATAAATGGGACTCGTAACTCCTTGTTGTGTACTGGTTGTCCAACCTTGATATCACGAGATACGTATGCAGTTTTGAAGCACATGGCGGGCGGGGACGAGTACTGATTGAACATTTGGACATCCCTATTGATATTAAGTTCTGATGTGTTATTGATTACTGTGCTATTGAAAGTTCGAATTAACGTCACCTATGGTACTTGCCCGCAAATGTATATCTAGATAATTTTATTGTTACTGGCCCTGCCGTACTTTAATTATAAAATGTACGTCCCCCGATTCCGCAACTGTTAGACACCTTAGTTCTTGCAACCTAATGGCCCGCCCGTTACGTTCTTCTACAGTGTAAATGTTCCCTCATCATATACGATTCCAGTGTGCTCCGTGGCCGGCCCACGTGGTTATAGGCCCGTATTTGTATACTGACATTTTCACAATAAAGGTTTTTAAAATAAAACATGGTAGTAGTACCTAGATTGGTAAAGTTTTGAATAATAGCCACTGTTTTCGAATCAGTAAAAGGCAAGTGAAATAAAGCAGCCCGATTACATGACGGTTAAAAGGTATAATACGCAGGAACGCAGTAAAGATAAATGGTCAAGGGCTGTTGTGTTTTCTACTCCTGCAACATAAAGTGATCGATAAGAATCCGATATTCATGCCTATCAGCGACTAAGACAGCAGGCCGAGCCTCTTTTGTTCAACGGCTCCCTCATGGGACGAAGAAACGCCCTTTTTCTCGAAATAGGAATATTTTACTTGCAGGACAGTTGTAAATTTCCCGGGAAAATACATTAGCCTGGAACATTGTTAGTGATAAACTGTAAATGCATCTGGGTCCTTTGCTTTACAAGTCAGAGTGAGAAAAAAAAGGTGGGGCTTTCATCAATTGGGAAAAAAAAATGTTCGAAAGCAATGAAAAGTGTTATTTTTAGGTCATATGACCAAGCCTTCCATCATTAGAATAACAAAAGTAAAATGAACCAATGAAAAGTTTTATTAACAAGTCACATGACCTGTTATGCTTACGTTACGTGCTGCTCGCCGCGCTCTGGATCGCTTCTGGGAAGCTGCGCCTCGCGCACCAGAGCACTTCCGGGTGCGCTAACGCGGCGCGTCATATGACGCATTACGCGACAACGCAGGTCCAGAATATAGTCAAAATGTCTCCACCAACCAGCGGTTGGAACACAACCCCTTTCAGTAGTCAAAAAAGTTCTGTTAAATGACAACAGAAGGGACAGGCAACAAGAACCATCAGTCAAAGAGGGGAGGGCAATTTCTTCTCTACCGGGTCGAATTGGTAGTCTACAGTGTTTCTGGATGTTTCAGACTGACGCTGGCGTCAGCATGAGAGCACCACCATCTCGTGGCTACGTCGTGGCCATTCCGCGAGCAATCATGGCAGTCACTCCCCACCGGAAGTCTACGGGAGTCGGGGGTCCCGGTGACTGTTGTAGAATCTTCAAGGCTGAGGGGACTCTTTTGGGAATGGGGCCCATGCCCTAGCAGTCAAGCGTCCGAGTTCCACGGTTGCCCAGAGCCATCTTTGCAGGCCAGGCCCAAGTCTGTGGAGCCGACCGCCATTTCGTGAGCTCCGTAGCAGCCGCCTGTCGCTGTACCGCAAGATTGGGTGCAATTCCGTTGGATGGCGGGTGAGACGTTGTAATAGCAAGAGCAGGCGCAATTCAGCTGGCCGAGCGAGGCACTGTGTCGCAAGAGCGGGCGCAAGTCAGCTGGTCGAGTGAAGTGCTGGGGTGTAGCTGAGAAACCTCCACCTGGGGAGGTGGGGGAGGCTCGTTCGCGCCGCCTCTCCCTTCTAGTGCACCCCACGCCGTCTCCTGGCGCAGGTATATGTGATGGTTGGACCAGGGCACTGCAGGACGTGTCTTCAGGTCAAACGGATTGAGGGACAATGTGTGGAGCAGGCGCAATTATCTCAGGGGCCTCCGTCAAGCGGTTTAGAGAGGCACCGCATCACATTGTTTTCCAATGCAGTCAGGTCCACAAACAGCCCCCACTTACTTTGAGAATAGTAAAGCTGCAGCAGGTGCAAATAAGCTTCAGACAATGTTACAAGCGCTGCTCGGAACCCTCAACTATGGCACCCAACATACAGGACTTATGCCATTTGTGCAAGGCAGTGACATCGAAGCATCTCAGGGACCAAGCAACATACTATATCCAGAGTCCTTACCACAACCTCTGCCTTCCTTCTTACCTAGTTATTGTTCTTTCACTCCCACTCCAGGCTTTTAGTCTGTGGATGGAAAACCATGAACCTACACTCACCTATGAAAATCTTACTATCGATGGTTGATTTTGAGCTCCAAATACAAAGGCTTGTTTGGATCGATGTTGCAGCAGGCTGCCATGTAAATAGATATTTAATAAAACGTTTTACCCTGTTACTTGTTGATTTTGAGTCCCAAATACAAAGGCTTGTTTGGATCGATGTTGCAGCAGGCTGCCATGTAAATAGTTATTTAATAAAACGTTTTACCCTGTTACTTTGCTGGTGTGTTGTATATATTTATAATATTTGCATAGGGTTTGTCGTTATTTTGGGTGGGGTGGGCGGCGGAGCCGAGCTGTCTTGCAGCCATCATGGTGTCGAGCTCAGTTCCTCTCACTAGTTTCGTATTTCTCATGAGGGGTTGTTCATAATGTTTCTATTTTAGCGAGGTCAAAAAGAGATCCCATTAGTGGCCTATTGATTTTGCTTGATTCCTTTTGTTTTTTTAACGATTTTTCACTATCTGCAAAGACTAAACAGAGTATTGCGACTCTGTGCTTGTTTGTAAATAGAGAATGAACCAAAGAGAACCAATTCCAAAACAATAAATGCTAGGATAACGATCAATCAAATGGAGAGGGAAGCAGGCACGACGGATTACAACGGGGGCAAAGGCCTGTGTTACCTACCCTTCACTATCTGCAAAGAGAGAATACTCCTAAAAGAAAAGAGGGGGGGGCAGCGTTCAAAGCATATCAGCGTGCATAAACTCGAAAATGTTTTTACCTACCACGTACTTGACATTTTACAGCTTTTGATATTTGCTATTAAAAAACCATTGAAATTCACTGAAAAAACCATAGGTTATAGACCATATATAGTTAGGAATTAGCATTTACAAAACCTTGAAAATTCACTGAAAAAACCATGGGTTATAGACCATATATACTTAGGAATTAGCATTTACAAAACCTTATTTTACTCACACAAAACCATTGAAATGTAATATATAGTTAGTTGCACTAACTATATATCGCGCACCCGCAATCCACTGCTGATCATGTCACATATTACATCATTCATGACATGATCAGTGACATCACTGATGACATCACTGATGACATCACTGATGACATCACTGATGACATCTCAAATGATATCACTGATGACATCACTTATGACATATCATTTGACATTACTGATCACATCACTGATGACATCATTAATGTGATAATACGGTGAACCTCTTCAGACTCTAATATAATCTTAGATACACTCAGAAAAAAATAGACACTCACAGATTGTCACTCATCCATGGAGTTACTCACACACCTAGTCAGTCATGCAAAGAATCAATCACACTTCCATTTCCTCAACTATATAGTTATACACACCTTACTTATTCAAACATATACTAACACATATTTACTCTCTTATACAATCCCTGATACAAGTTCACAATGATCCATACAGCCACTCACAAATTCACTGGCTCTTATGCACAGTTATTTATATATGTCAACTCTCACATGTACTGTGTTTTACATATGTACTTACTTTGACATGTAGCACTGAGATATCCATTCACTTACCAATACACTCATGCACACAGTCAACCGCCCATACAGCTGTTTCCACATGCACTTTTGAACCCATACATCTAGTGAATCAACTGCTCACACATCTATGCACAGAGTCATACACCTCCCAGCCACCCACACACACACTCAGTCTCCCATGCAAATACTTGGGCAACCAATCAATAACCCATATACTTAATCATAAAGCTACTGATCAACACATGCAGCAGTTTACAGTACAACAGACATAATGATGCACAAATTAGGACAGTTTAGTCACTAACCCATGCACTCAGTGAGACACATTTAATCACTCACTCATACAGTCAGTCATGCACCTACTAAATCCTTCATCCAGACACTTATACATCCACTCATTCTTCAATATGTCAGACATATTTTGACTTTACAGAAACACACAGTCACTGGATGTTGTCATCAGTGATGTCATTTGAGATGTCATCAGTGATGTCATCAGTGATGTCATCAGTGATGTCACTGACCATGTCATGAATGATGTATTATGTGACATCATCAGCAGTGGATTGCGGGTGCACGATATATAGTTAGTGCAACTAACTATATATGCAAATTTCAATGGTTTCGTGTGAGTAAAATAAGGTTTTTAAAATGCTAATCCCTAACTATATATGGTCTATAACCTATGGTTTTTTCAGTGAATTTTCAAGGTTTTGTAAATGCTAATTCCTAACTATATATGGTCTATAAACTATGGTTTTTTCATTGAATTTCAATGGTTTTTTATTAGCAAATATCAAAAGCTGTAAAATGTATTCTCCTTTTAATCGAAAAATATATTTTATATGTTTTTAATATAATATTAATTATTTTTTTTGTTTCGCTACCGGTCCTCGTACCGGGTAGCTTCCCGTTAGCTCAATTTGTTGCCGCGACCCGGTTCGCGTACTGGTAAACGTTCCGTTAGCGCAACTGCCGTGTTAGAAAACAACATCGTGACGCGTCGTGTTAGCGCAACGTATCGCTTTGCCGCGTAATGCGTCTTATGACGCGCCGCGTTAGCGCACCCGGAAGCGTTCCGTAACGCGAACCGAGGCGCGAAGCGCAGCACCCCGGAAGCGCTCCGGGTGCGTAGCGGGACGCGTAACTTAAGCGTAACAGGTCATGTGATTTGAAAATAACACTTTTTATTGGTTCATTTCACTTTTGGTTTCCTAATGATGTAAGGCTAGGTCATGTGACCTAAAAATAACACTTTTCATTGGTTTAGAAAATGTTTTTTTCCCAAATGATGAAAGCCCCCACCTTTTTTTCTCACTCTGACTTTCAACTTTGTGAGAGGAAGACCTATTTTGATTATTGAAAGATGGCTTCAATAGTAGCTGCAGCTGGAGGACCCCCACCACCACCACCACCACCTCCTAGGAAGGAAGGACCACCTCCCCAGTTCATTCCCAACCCTGAGGAAGAGGAGGAAGAAGAGGAACAGGATGTACATGAGAGAGTATTCTTGCCAGAACAGCCCCGGAAATCCCACCACAAGGACAATTTCATTTGGCAGTTTTTTACATTTCCTGAAGGCCGAAAAAGGTCAATGCCCGTCATGTAACATGCCTGATCTGTAAAGAAGTTCTGTCCCGAGGCACAGATAAAAAGTATAGCTTCGGGAACTATACTATGCATCGCCACATGCAAAGGTGGCATCCATTAAATTACAGTGTGGCTGAGGTTCGTAACCTCCGTGAAAACCCACCAACTCCTGTGGCCACCACCTCAACACAGGAAAGTCTTTCGGGACCAGAGGCCAGGGAGACGGTCCCCAGTATTCAGACAAATTTTGCACACATCAAGCTAGTGTGTATATATTGTGGGGGATTACTTTGTTATGGCGAAATGAGTATAAACTTAATGAACAGAGCATATGAAAATCACAAGTGCTCAAAACGCCCCAAAAAGTGATTATTTTTTTTTGCTCCTGTTGAGCCATTTCTAATGCCTGTTTTTCGTTCTTCCCCCTCAAAAAAAACCCCCAAAATTTTAAATTGTTCAAAAAATAAAAAAAATTAAAAATGTTCAGAAAAATAATAAAAAAAATATAAAACAACAAAAACAAAAACAATTCTTTTCAGAACTACCTCCCATTTATAAAAAATTGCTAAAATGTTTAGCACTCTTGCATTCTCTTTTTTTTTGATTTGCTTCCTGGTTCGCGCCCTGGTACGCGAACCGGAAGCGAACCAACAAAAAAATGGAAAAAAAAATAGTGTATATAAGGGAAGGAGACAGAGAGAATAATGCTAAAAGAAAGACAGCTAGAGGGAGAAACACAGAGATACTGTATAATAGATAATTATACAAAGAAAAGTTGTAAGAGGGAAAAATTGAGAAAAAGAAAATAGAAAAAGAAGTGAAAGAAAAAAGAGTGTAGAAGAATAATAAACAAGAGTTACTTGGAGAATGTGAATGAATCTTTACATTAAAAAGAAAGAGAGTAAAAGATGTGGAATAAGAAGTAGGGATAGAACCGGACTAAAACAACAACCCTGAGGAAAGGTGTTAAAAAAAGAGAGTGAAAGTAAATAGGATTAAAACAAGGTGTATCATAGTGAATAAGATTAAAACATGTGGAATGACAGAGAGAAAAAACAGAAAGAAGAAAAGAAGAAGTGATAGAAAAAGAATAATTGAAGCAGCAAATAAATGAAAATAAGATAGTGTGCATGAACTACAGAGAGAAAGCATAAAGAACAACTTGTAAAAGAGTGAAGAGACAGTGACAGTTTGTGTTACAGAAACGGACTGAGTGAAAAGGAGTGAGGAACTGTGAGAACAGAGGGACTGACAAAAGGAGTGGAAGGAGCAGAGTAAGAAAGTAATTGAAAAGGAATGAGGGAAAAAGCAAAGGAAGGAAACTGAGGGTTAAGGAAATAAAGCAGTGGAAGTAATAGAAGTTGAATGTGATAGAGATGTAAGGGAAAAAGTACTAAATACTTACTTTATAGTTGTTGTTAACTCCATCACTTATAATTTTTTTACTTTTAATCTGTGAAAGAAAGAACAAAAATTTGAAAAATATTAAATATTAAATAAGGTAGTAAAAGATAAGTGAGCATGAGACAAGATGAGTACAAATTTAAAATCACAATACAAAATATAGACTTAATTATACATGTTAAATGGTTTATTTTTGCTGTTCTCAGAATATATCAAATTTCACTAAAAACAGTGAGTTGAAGGTATTCATCATATAACAGCAGGGAAAAAAACCACAATCAAAATGATTGTTTTTAAAAAACCCATATAATATAACAAATCAGAAATCAGAACTCATCAAAAGTACACTTACTTTCCATGACGTCGAATGATATGCGATGAACAGCTTATACTCTGTTGTGCTCTAAAAAATCCGTGCCCGCCACTTTCTGAAAGAAAAGCTCTTTCTTTCTGAGTAATATGTTAGAAACAATAAATGACTTTTTGCTCTCCACCACACTTCTCCTCAAGGCCAAATCGTGTTAGAGCCAATTTAATCTCTTCGAATTCCTCAAAGAAAATACCGTCATTTTCTTTTTCCCCGACTTTAAAAAAAAACGTCCAAAATCACTTTCATAATCTTGTACTAATAATATCTCCCCTTCTAGTTTACTCATGTTTCACATTTCCTATAACATTGATACCACTTACTATGAGGCACACTTACACTACCTCTATGACTTTTCCAATTTTTTCATTCTCTTGATCTCAGTTACTAACAAAGCAATTTTAAACAACAGAGTAAATCATATCAACTCTTTGAATCATTATAGACCAGTTATATATCTCTATGACTACTTTACATTTTTATTTATTATGATCACTCTAATTCACAAAGCAATTTAAAATAGCAGACTAAAATTTATCAACTGCTCAAATCTTCGTAGGCCACTTTCCTTCCCTAAAATTTTGGTTTTAAAAACACTAGGTAAGAATTTTTTAAGTCAAACGGTAAGCGTTTTTTGAAAGTTAAAACAGAATCATTGCAGAATGACCAGCCATTTCCAGATTTTAAATAAGCTGTGTAATGTCCTGAAGTTGTTGAAGGACCATCATGATATATAATTGCTGCAGTTACAAAAGTCCTTCCTGATATTGACAACTGCGAAGCCACAACATTTTTAATTAAAGTTGTCAATTTAGTTCCATCAGACCTACATCGTTGGAACATTAAAATGACATACTGGCCATAACTTCGTATAAATAATGTAGACAGCATTGCAGACTTACATTGGCTACACTCCATGTTTTGATCGGCTGCTTTTACTAGCTTATTAAAGGATACTGATTTACTGTCAGGCAAAGTTAAATATATAAATCTTTCTGAGTCTACACTAGTAGTACTTGATAGCCTACAGTTCTCGCAGTCATGCTGCCATTGATAAGAAAGGCCAAACAGATAATCTACATCTACACCTTCATCTTGCAAAACATCAAGCATATACATTAAAAACTCCTGACAATCCTGTTGAATATTTTGAGAGAATTGCGTTTGACCTGAACATTTGTCTAAGAGATTTTGAATTTCAGATACACTTTCTATTTTTCTTCTATCAGTGCTACATTTCTCTAACACAGAATTTAACAAATAGCAAAATCTTTGATCTGAATTGACCACAATCTGTTCTTTTAATGTTTCTAGAGAAAATACAACATTAACCACTACATTAGCATAGCAGTTGAAACCAGAACTATTTTCCAATTGAAAACCAACAACATCTTGAACAGCATCCATTTTCTTTTTGCTTACAATTTCGGGTTCATCGACTTTTCGTGTTTTTGCTAGAACCTCCCTACTATTGGTCACATTAGTTCGTTTCCGGCCTACCACACGTTTTTCAAACAAAGGATATTGAGGCAAATGTGGCACATACTCTCTTCTTAACCTATTGTATTTCTTAACACAATCTAGATCTGCACAAATATTTGTCTCATCACACTCAATCAAGTACAATCCAGATAAAGTTCTGACTCCTGATAATGCCACATAAGCCATACCCTCCTTGAACACAGAACTACCAATATTCACCAAAGCACTGTCTACACTTAAACCTTGTGATTTATGGATTGTCACCGCATATGCCAAGCAAACAGGAAACTGCTTACGGCGAACATATAAGTCTTTAACAAGCAAAAACCTAGCAGAGCAACGACCAATTTGCTGTACATCCTCAATGCCATCAAATTTAATTTTTATAAATTCAATTCCATCTTTATTTCTGTATTTCTCAAAATCAACAACATTACCCATTGATCCATTTACCAGACCTCTTTCAACATTTAAATTCTTTCTCAAAATGATACGGCAATTTAAGCACACATTCAGAGTCTTTTCAAAACCCGCAGTTTTAGATATAGTCTTCAAATTTTCAGACAAAATAATTGTTGCTCCCATATGCTCAATTCTGTCAATAGCTTCCAGTTTCACTATGTCTTGGTTTTCTAAATACAACATTTTGTTGTTGAAGATGGAACATTCTTGCAGAGTTGGCATCAAACATATCCCAGATTTCTTCTCAGTAATTTTCTGAAAAATATTCTCTGGCAGAACGTCTTCATCTGGATACAAATTTGACAATAATCGTGCATGTAAAGCTTCCTTCCCCTGCTCAGTCACTTTTCCAATTCTAACATCTTGTAGAATATTCTTATAATCTTCATCCTTCGCCTGACGCATATTTTCACGCAGTTCAGCATAATTGAAGTTTAACCATATATTGACGTTGCCAATGCTCCCAGGCACTTCCTGGTATCTTCATGTGTAAGTAGTTTAAACACTGGTTGTCCTTTCACTGATGTCAGCTGCAGAAGATCACTGAAAAGAATGATGTGTTTGCCACCAAATAACACATCATACTCTGTTTTAAGAACTTCTTGCATTCTCAAATGCACAAAGGCAAGCATGACATTGGAAACCATGCTTACTTCATCAATGATAAGAAGTTTAATCTTCTTTAGGACTCTTGAAACTTCACAACAAGCATCTCCAGATAACTTGTGGTATTGTAATTTGTTATCATGCTCCACTGGCAGCATCAGTAGATGATGCAAAGTAATACCTTTAATGTTATGTGCTGCCAGACCAGTTGGAGCGGTGACAACACAAGACAGCGATGACTCAGTCCTTTTCTGCAAATAACATGAAATTGCTTTAATGAGGAAACTTTTTCCAGTTCCTGCTTCTCCACTCACGTACAGTCGGACAGGCTTCAACGACGTACATGAGCACTCTTTCTTCTCATGACTTAATCCATGATCAATTTGGTTGGTAACTTTGTCATATATTTTCCTCTGCTCAACGTTGAGTTGTCTTTCCAAATCTTCTAAGTTAACCGCATCTTCCTGAGCATGTGCCATGGCTCTTCCACTTCAGTCATGGCAGTGGCTGCTTCATTTTAGATAATGGGTCCTCCTAGTGGATCCTGACTCAATGAAGTGGAACTCTGACTGTCCTGAGAACTGTCTCTAGCAATCTCGGCTGCAATTGTTGCTTCCTGCTCGATTTCTGCATTCAACATTTCTAGATATTTTGGAAAAACAGGACATTCTATGGACTCCTTGGCTGCATTGAAAGAATCTTCATAACAGAGGAAATCTCCAAGCAGTTCCTCTTCTGCACGCCAAGGCTTGAAAAGTTGCAAAAGAGCTAAATAGAAAAACTCTTTTCTTTCAGGAGATTCGCAATTCAATTTTCGATGATTAACCAATTGGCATTTTCTTTGCTTGACCAGACATCCCTCACTTCCAATTACAGCATACACTCCTTTATCAATATCTTCTTTGATGTTCCTCTTGAATATGTAATTTTGTAGAACCTAATACAGACAAACATTCTCGAGATGACTGCTTCTATTTGGATAATATGTATCCAACATGTTGGTCTTCAAAATATCTGTGCTATTTGGTTCCTTCTCCGCCAAATACTCAATTTCCTGTACAGGTTTCAGAACTCGATTACGTGTTGCAGCAAGACCAAGACTCACCCAAATTATACTCCTAGATTTGGCATAGAGTCTTGCTGAAGATAACGGATCAGAACATTCATATGCTCCGATTTCTCGATGTGACAACATCTTTAGACTGAAACTGTACAACTTCTTACTGAGGCTCTTTTCATGCGAAATGTCATCCCACATATCCTTCAGTTCTGCCTTTTCTTTTTTTGTGATATAAGACGTCACATACCGAGCCACAGCCATACAGTTGTCAGCCACAAACTGTATATCCATGTTAGCATTCCACATGGACAAAATCACTGGGTTGTAGTCGTTGATGTACTTGGACTCTACGTTTCTTTTTAAATTGTATGTATTTTTGGGTGATTTCCTCGTCACATTATGTTGCAGCAAAGACATCAAATTGTTCACTCTTCCTTCAGATATCACTGATCGTGGAAACCCAAAACAACATTTTGTATAGAACTTGTTCTTGTTTCTGGATTTATGACGACAGTACTTTGCACAGCGATGGTTTTGAAAGCGTAAAACTTGTTCTCTTAAACTTTTGTCTTCCTTTGTCTTTGGAACAGCACATGTAGAATACTGTTCTATGAAACTCATCACTAAGTCATCCGGATCTGTTCCAAATTTCGGTGCATCTTTGATCCATAGCAGCATATGTATATGAGGAGCACCTCTTGCTTGATACTCCTTTCTCCAGAAGAAATCCAACACCTCTCCAAGAGGTGAATTTTTCTTGTTCGTAATGAAAGACATCATAGCTTCAAATCTATGATTGAAGTACCTGCATACATTGACTGGATCCAAAGAGCACAGTTCTTCGGGTGTCTTGAATTCGATATTTTCAATGTTTCCATTTGCCTCTCGTAGAAATTCAAGTAAGTCTTCCCAGCCATACTCGGCACAGCTGAGAGTGAGGAACCATGTGGGAGTTCCTAAGTTCCTCAGCATACATTTTAAGTCACCATGACGACGGTACCAATACTCATTAGTACCACGCTGACATGCCATCAGATTAATCAGGTGAGAATCCAAAATACTGTCTTGCACATTGACTTTATCCATAAACTCCCTTGCCGAGATATTTTGCAGCTGTACACCACTTATCAGGATGTGGTTCACTGCATAAGACAGTCCAGACAGATCACTTTCATACAGTAGATGAAACAAATTGGGAATGCATTGACGAAACCTAGGATCTTCTGCATACAATCGCAAAGTCCGGTATTCAGAAGCAGGAATTTGATCAGGTCGCTCATCATATCTTCCTCCTCGACCTGTTGGAAATAACTGTGGGAAACACCGCGCTTCCAAACTTTCCTCCCAAACACTAATGGGACTCCCTTTCGTTTGTTTCATTTGAAACAACTCAATAGCATTCCCAATGACTTCTTTAGAATGCAAAGGATGAACACTATAATGTTCATATATTTCTTCATTTTTAGAGGCATCTACTTTCTCTATTTGTCCAGTACACAAATCGCTGTCCTCTTCTTCACTTAGTTCGTCTTCTGCAACACATACATTCTTGTAGTACTCATTGTTTTTCATCAAATACAACGTTGCCTTTTTGACTTTCCTAACATCCACTAAATCTTGCCAGATTTTCTTACTCTTTGTCGGAACCCCATTACCTAGGATAACCAGAGGTTCCTCTTCCACTTTGTCTACACCAATTGTATCAATAGTTTTCTTCAAATCCAGAGGCAAATAAACCACTCTTCCCTTTAATCCTCTCTGTAAATCTGAAGGAGGCAATTTCCCTGCCTTAGGCTCCATTCGAACAATAGCCTGAAAAGGATGGACACTTTGAATCAAAATAGATTCATAAGTATTTAAATCCTTCAGTTCAGAAGGAATGTCAACCAATTCCATATTATTATGAACCGCTCTAGCAGGCATTCGGTTTTGATTTAATTTGTTAAAACAATAAGTACACATATTGTAGAGGACTGCTGCAAACGTTTACCAAGGTGGGGTGTAAGTCGCTTTGCTTCTTTCCTTGTTCTTTGCCTTGAGGGCATGTTTGAATTTTTCAGAAGATCTTGAGTTGAATCTGTGGTAAATTTATTAAAAAAATGTTATTAAATACTATTACCAAACAGTAAATCAATAACAGTAAGCAAACAATTAACACACTAGATGTCAATTCTACCTATGGTAATTTAGCAGCATAGACAGAATATGTACTGCTAGAGTTTCATAGCCAGTATGGGACATATTTACAAAGCCTTTGAGCCATTTTAAGACAAAAAACACATTTTAAAAACACATCAAGTGAGTAAATGTTTTTCCCTGATTCATGGGGAAGTGACTTAAAATGCCCTAACACACATGAGGGCGTATTTACAAGGCCCTTGCACCACTTTTGCGTCACTTGTAACATGGGGAAAATGACGTGAAAGTGGCTCAAAGTCCTTATAAATATGCCCCATGCTGACTATAAAACTCTAGCAGTACATATCAAGAAACCTAAATAACTTCAAGAAACGTTTTTAAACACATCAAGTAAGTAAATTATTCACCCAGATTCATGGGGAAGTGACTTAAAATGCCCTTACACACATGAGGGCGTATTTACAAGGCACTTGCACCACTTTTACGTCACTTTTAACATGGGGAAAATGTTGTGAAAGTGGCTCAAAGTCCTTGTAAATATGCCCCATGCTGGCTATGAAACTCTAGCAATACATATCAAGAAACTTAATTGACTTGAAGAAACGTTTTTAAACACATCAAGTAAGCAAATTAATCTCCCAGATTCATGGGGAAGTGACTTAAAATGCCCTAACACACATGAGGACATATTTACAAGGCCCTTGCACCACTTTTGCGACACTATTAACATGAGGAAAATAATGTGAAAGTGACTCAAAGTCCTTCTAAATATGCCCCATGCTGGCTATGGAACTCTAGCAGTACATATCAAGAAACCTAAATGACTTTAAGAAACATTTCCAAACACATCAAGTAAGCAAATTATTCTCCCTGATTCATGGACAAGTGACTTAAAATGCCCTAACACACATGAGGGCGTATTTACGAGACCCTTGCACTACTTTTGCGTCACATTTAACATGGGGAAAATGACGTGAAAGTGGCTCAAAGTCCTTCTAAATATGCCCCATGCTGGCTATGAAACTCTAGCAGTACATATCAAGAAACATAAATGACTTCAAGAAACGTTTTTAAATACATCAGGTAAACAAATTATTCTCCCTCATTCATGGGGCAAGTGACTTAAACTGGCCTAACACACATGGGGCGTATTTACAAGGCCCTTGCACCACTTTTGCGACACTATTAACATGGGGAAAATAACGTGAAAGTGGCTCAAAGTCCTTCTAAATATGCCCCATGCTGGCTATAAAACTCTAACAGTACATAACAAGAAACCTAAATGACTTTAAGAAACATTTCCAAACACATCAAGTAATCAAATTATTCTCCCTGATTCATGGAGAAGTGACTTAAAATGCCCTAACACACATGAGGGCGTATTTACAAGGCCCTTGCACCACTTGTGCGTCACTTTTAACATGGGGAAAATAACATGCAAGTGGCTCAAAGTCCTTCTAACTATGCCCCATGCTGGCTATAAAACTCTAACAGTACATAACAAGAAACCTAAATGACTTTAAGAAACATTTCCAAATACATCAAGTAAGCAAATTATTCTCCCTGATTCATGGAGAAGTGACTTAAAATGCCCTAACACACATGAGGGCGTATTTACAAGGCCCTTGCACCACTTGTGCGTCACTTTTAACATGGGGAAAATAATGTGAAAGTGGCTCAAAGTCCTTATAAATATGCCCCATGCTGACTATGAAACTCTAGCAGTACATATCAAGAAACATAAATGACTTGAAGAAACGTTTTTAAACACATCAAGTAAGCAAATTATTCTCCCCCATTCATGGGGAAGTGACTTAAAATGCCCTAACACACATAAGGGCATATTTACAAGGCATACTAGTCTCTATCTTAATTAAATTAATGTTTTCTCTCCTTAGCAAATGCTTTTTGAATTTCAAAACGGTCTCAGACACACACCAATTTTTCTTTAGCAGAGCAAAGGGTATACACTCCAGAGGCTGCAACCAGATTATTCTCCCAGATTCATGGAGAAGTGACTTAAAATGCCCTAACACACATGAGGGCGTATTTACAAGGCCCTTGCACCACTTGTGCGTCACTTTTAACATGTGGAAAATAACGTGAAAGTGGCTCAAAGTCCTTATAAATATGCCCCATGCTGACTATGAAACTCTAGCAGTACATATCAAGAAACATAAATGACTTCAAGAAACGTTTTTATACACATCAAGTAAGGAAATTATTCTCCCTGAATCATGGGGCAAGTGAAATATTTGTTTAAAGAAGCAGACACCATTTTTTCCTTCTCTTAAATTTAAAAAGCATTGCTTTTCCTTAAAAACGATTTTCAAGTCATAATTTGAAAACACAGCACAGCTCCTATGTACAAGCACACGCTGTCAGTACTAATACTTCACATTATCTCCAATTACAATTTCTCAAAAAAGCAAAATCTTTTTGTAAAACACTTGACACAAAGCAACATTTTAAATACACAACTTTCTTCCTAATGTTCTCCCTACAGCATACTAGTCTCTATCTAAATTAAATGAATTTTTTCTCACCTTAGCAAATGCTTTTTGAATTTCAAAACAGTCTCAGCCACACACCAATTTTCCTTTAACAGAGCAAAGGGTATGCACTCCAGAGGCTGCAACCAACAATGGCACAGAAGTGCTGTAATTCATCACACATATCTCTTATATCACCCAATCAAAACTCTTCCCTCACTTTTTTCAAATCAACACCCTTCCCCCCTCTGCCCTTTCTGCCTTTTTTCCATAGCAACTACTTCCTGAAAGACCTCTCATGTTTACAAGTTCACACAACAATGTTTCAAATGAACTCTGAACTCTCAGTACACCTGCTTATCCAGTGCAGTTTCTTAAAATGATTTTTTCTTAACCATTCGAATTACATCTTTCAAAGAATACATCCATGCACCCTAACTTTCTGTTTTCAGCAATCAAAATCCACCAATCACTGCTAGTGAATCATTAGCACTGAAACTCCATAGTTTTTTTCATTACAAACTCCTACTGTTTCAACTGCCATTTCATTACCACACTTCATCTGACTGCAGCAGAACCTCCTCTCACCATGTTTTCTGTCTGGATTCTTGGACATAGCTACATCCACTGGGCTCACAGGTATGCTGATAACAGAAATGTACACAACCTCAATTTACAAAATGTGGAAATCAAATGGATTGGCCAGAGGATTGAAATGTCACCAATTGATACCATTGGTGAAAACCTTTTTGCATTTGCCAAACCCTGACCTCATAATAGTGCACTGTGGAGGAAATGATTTGGGCACTTTGACTGGAGTAGGTCTGGAAATGCTTTTAAAGGACACCTTTGAGCAATTGATGGCACTTTTTCCTCAAACTGCCTTGGTATATTCCAATATATGCCAAAGACAGAAATGGAGGTGGTCCAATCAATTTTGTCCACAAATTTAGAAAGCGAGGAAGCATGTAAATAAGTCTGTTTCAGCTTACATGAGAGACCGTGGAATGGGCTCCATCTACAACAATAACTTGCGTTCTACATGCAAGATATCTACAGAGGAGATGATGTGCACTTCTCAGATGAGGGGAACAGAGTTTTCATCCAGAATTTAAGACTGTGTATTGGTACATACATATAAGTACCTACATCTTCCACAGACCCAAAAGCTCTTTTCAGAGCTACCCTAACTATGATCACTCTAAATATATTTAAAATGTAACTTCTTTTCACTAATTTTCACGATTTACGCTTTCCGGAGCGCTACCCGGTTCGCGCACCGGGCGCTAACCGCGCGAACATTTGAATTTTTTTTTTCTTTTTTGGGCAGATATGGGCCTCCTCATCCACCCTCACAAAACCTCGGGGTCAGGATATGTCTCCCTTGCCCCCTTTTACACAATCCCAGCATTGTTTATCATCCATCTTGTGTCCAAATTAGACCTTAATGCAAGATGGCGGACTCCCGTTACGCTAACGGTAAGCTACCCGGTTCGCGTACCGGGTAGCGCTTCAGCGGCGAAAAATTGAAATGTATTTATTTAATTTATTTTGCCCGCGGGGCCCTTAAAAAGCCCCCACATCAATCCTAGGGGGTCAGGAGGGGTCTACCTTGCCCCCTTTCATTCTTCTCTCCCTTCGTTTATTTCCACCTCTTGTCTCTCGATCCTACCGAGAGACAAGATGGCGGCCGCTCCGAATTTTTTTTTATTATTATTTATTTATTTAGAAGTTTTCTATAGCGCTAACAAGACCCGAAGGTATCAGAGCGCTTTACAATAGAGGGAATGAAAAGAGAACAACATGACACAAATCCAATAAAGCGATCAGCGAGCAACAATTTGGAATGCGGAAAAGTTCGGACAGCAGGACTTCATTGGTAGCAGGATTCAATGTTACTGCATGGGTTCAGGGGACGCTTGCTGATCCAGGTTACCCGCAACCAAGGGAGCGGATCAGGCACAAGGATTTGAGTTGGCTCTTGAATTCTGAATAGGACGGTATAGTTCTGATGTGCGGGGGGATGGCGTTCCATATTTTGGGAGCATTTCCTGAGAACGAGCAGTCCGCAGTTCTCTTCTTTCTGGTTTTTGGTAGGATGAGCAGCAGGGAGTTGGAGCTTCTCAAGCTTCTGGCTTGGCCTGCTTTTTTGAGCTTGTTTGCCAAGTATTCCGGTTTGCCGGTGTGGAGGGCCTTGTGGGTGAGGCAGGCCGTTCTGAAGGTGCTCCGCATTTCCGCAGGGAGACATTCGAGTTCTTTGAGTGCCGGGGAGATGTGGTCAGATTTTTTGCAGCCTGTGATCATTCTCGCTGCCGCATGAAGTGTTGTTTTTAGAGGGGCCAGGTGCGATTTGGGGATGCCTGTTAGGATTGAGTTCCCATAGTCCAGTCTTGATAGAACTAGAGATTGCGTGGCTAGTTTGAGGTCCTTGTTGGGAATGTAAGGTTTGATTTTGTTCAGAAGTCTGAGGTTGAGAAATGCGCTTTTCGCCGAGTTCTTAATGTGGTTTGTCAGGGTTAGTTTGGGGTCTAGGGTGAAGCCCAGGGATTTGACGGAGTCGGCTAGCGTGAGGTTACCTTTGAGAGCATCGATCGATTTTAGCCACTCGGTGATTTGAGGGTTGTCTTCTTTGTTTGAGATGAGGAGTGTTTCTGTCTTGTCGGGGTTGAGTTTCAGGTGATTCTTTGTCAGCCAGACTTGAACTTCATTTAGGACATCGTTAAGTCTGTGGATGTCTTTAGGAGAATTGTTTAGAATGTTCACAGAGACCGGGTAGCCAATCCGCTTCTCCACGCAAAGTTCCGTTACGCGTCTGGTACGCGAACCGGGGCGCTAACCGGGACGCTGTCACAGATATATATATTTTTTTGAACATTAATTTCTCAAAATCCACTGGAGCACATTTCTTGAGACTTAGCAAAGGCACATCGGGCTACCAGTCCCTACAATTTTGCCAAGTTTCATAGAAATCCATTCAGCCGTTCGAGCTAAAAGTGAGTAAAACCGCCCTATGGAAATTTACATAGGAAAAACACTCATTGGGACCCCCCTTTTTTCTCGGCCCCCGCTTGACGACCCCCACCAAACTTTCAGGGGACGCTCAGAAACAAAATGTGCCATTTTCCTGAAAATTTCAGCCAATTCCGTCCATCAACGCCAAAGTTATTCAACATAGAATTTTCAGAAATCTCTATTCAAAAAAATCCTAACTATATATACCCACTGGCGACCGCCAGTAGGTAATATATATACATGTGTTAGCTGACACAATGTCTTTGAAGTGCAAGTGGGGCTGTGCACAGCTCTCCCCATCCTTTTTGAGTAAGACTTATTTTTTATGTATTACATTGCCAAATTACGTACTACAGCGTGCACAATGTGCCCACTCTGCAACATAACAGGATAACATGCAGGATACCATTATTTTCCCTCCCCCTTTATTTAAAACCATAAGCAGTCAGCTTTACACTTCCAGCTCTTACAGAATGATACAACACAAATATGCTAGTTACCCATAAGCAGTTATGACATGTTCAGGTGCTCCATCAAGTACGTAGACAATGAGGACCAAAAGTCATTTGGTCTGGAGGACACTGGTAGCTCCTCAGCATAATCATCAATTTGTTCTTTACAGTACACAAGGTCCCTGATCCATTTTACCAGTGTTGGGACAGGTCTATTCCCCAATTCATTGTGACAGCACGTTTTGAAAACTGAGTATTGGAGGCCAAGCCCCCTCTACCCCAGGAATCACTTTTTTACTTTGCTGTCCTCGGTCAAAAGTGGGTCGCCCAGGGATCCTTAACCACTAGATTTCCTGAAACGGGTAGTACCGATAATCGCCCTCACCATCACAGACCTTTTAAACACCTCACTTCCACAGGAATAGTCCCCACCATTATGAAAGAAACCCTAATCTGGATCCTGCAGACTTAGCAACTATCGCCCTATCTCCCTTCTTTCAGGACAGGAATTGGCAAGATCTCAGAGAAATACGTAAATCACACCCTCTCTTGCTTTCTTGAATCTCATAACCTGCTTCACCCTTCTCAAACAGGATTCAGTTCACAACAGAGCACTGAAACTGCTCTGTTAGCCGTGGTGGAAGAAGGCAGAAAGATCGTAGATTCAGGAGGATCCTCAGTCATACTCCTCGACCTGAGCGCAGCATTTTACACGGTGAACGATCACATCCTGGTTCATTGTCTCAGGAGCATAGGAGTAACTGATACTGCTCTTCAATGGCTTCACTTCATTCTGGAGGGAATATTTTTCCTGGTATTCGAGGATGACACCGGCTCAAAACCTTCCCCTTTGCTTTGTGAAGTTCCTCAGGGTTCATCACTTAGCCCAACTCTTTTAATGTTTATATGGCCCCATGGACGGCTATCGTAGCCCCCTCCGAGATCCACATGGTGACCTACGCCGATGATACTCAATTGGTGGTAGCACTAAACCGAGCAGATCAGAGGTCTAAAGGCCTCTATTCATGTCTCGAGGAAGTATCTAACAGGATGGGTGCGTCTCACCTTAAGCTTAACGGTGGAAAAACGGAGCTCATGATCCTGAGCAATCCCTTAAACTTTAAATCCAGCACCATGTGGCCACCTATTATTGGGCCAATACCGGTCTCTAAGACCGAGATAAAGAGCCTGGGCATTTGGTTAGATCAGGACTTGACCTTCAGGGTGCAGGCCAGGAAGACGGTGGCCACTTGCTATGGTCTGCTCAGAATGGCCTGCAAAGCGTCTCTCTATTCCTTTCCAAGCCAAAAAAATATGAATCCAATCACTGATACTGTTCAGAATAGACTATGGAAATGCCTTAAATCTGGGTGCCCCAATTGCAGTAGTCACAAAACTCCAGATCGTACAAAACTGTGCAGCCAGACGGTTGATGGGAGTTTCTAATCGCCATTCTGCAAAACCTGGACTTCACTCCCTTCATTGGCTACCAGTGCAGTAAAGAATAAGCTTCAAGGCTCCTATGTTTTCCATACAGCCTTGCAAGGAATCGTTCCTCCCATAAACTCTGCCATAATCCGCCCCTACAAGGCCAATAGGAAATTACACTCAGATGAGCTTCATTTGGCTGAGGTCCCCAGGATTAAGAAGGCCAGATGTGGTGGATGATAACGCTGCCAAACTATGGAACTCCCTGCCGCTGTGTCTTCACAGGGAACCTAGCCATCTTGTCTTTCGAAAACAACTGAAGACTATTGTTCCCCTAAGTTCCTGCTGCCTCTCTCTCGCACCGCCCAGCGCTGGGATGCTCCCGGGTAGCAAGCGCTATATAAATGTTTTATCATTTAATTTAATTTCAGTAGAAATAGAGAGTATATGTGTGGTACATGGCTTAATCTTCTTCATCTGACCCAGCAGACAGAGCTCCGGCGTGCACTCAACCGGTTCCAGCGTCATGTCAGTTAAGACCTGCACGACGCACTGCCAGAAGTTTTGCATAGCAGCAAACCCCCAGGCCAAATGCGTTAGCCCCATCCTCCCCGCATCTTACACATCTAGCGTCCTCCAGTAATACAAATATCCTCAGTTGTGAGGGGATGTAATACTGCTGATGTAAGTATTTAAAATGTATGATTCAGAGATTGCAGTTGGCAGTTAAGCACCCAGTCAGAGCACAGCATATCTCCTAGTCCTCCCAGGACATAGGGACAACCAGCTCAGCATCCACTTATCAAGAGATGAAGATTTAGACATGACATTTTCCTGCTGGGAAGCACAGTATAGGCTAGTAATCAACCCCTTGCTCTCCCCCACTGTTAATACCACTTGTAACACTTTCAGCATCTGTGGCTCCTGAGGAAACTTGGGATAAAGTACTCTCACAGCCAAGCGCAGTCTAGCATATATAAACCCATGCATTGACTTAAATGCTTGCCCAGCCAGAAAGTCACCCAGGGACAGGAACAGGCCATCATGTCCCTGAGTCTAGTGACTTCTACATTTTGCAATACGCTCATTGCCCTACGTTGCTGCACTGCAGAGATACCCGGGTGCGCAGCAATTGGCATGGCTGGCGCATAAAAATACTCCCCCCCTGCTCGAGCACCTAGAGCTCTCCATGCCCTGACAGTGCTTTTGACCATGTTGATCTCTTACTGGTAGCATCATTGCTGTTATGTAGTACCATAGCGGCTAGCGTGCTTGGAAAAGCAGTGTCTTCCTTCACAGCTAAGTGTGGGCGACAGCGCTGAGGGAAAGGACAGTAATGTGCAAATTGCGCCTGTGCACACAGATAATACAGATGCATATCGGGCACCACAAACCCTCCCGGTTCAGATGGCAGTGACAGAGTGCCCCAGCAAAATCTCAGCTGTTTACCAGCCCAATCAGGGCCAATAAACATATTCAGGGATATCAGGGTGTTTACATACAAGTAGAGGAGTTTGGGAAAAATAGTCATCTTCATCACCTATTTTATCTGCCAATGAATATGGGAGACTCATCCATCGGGCAACTTGTTAGGAAATTTTGGTTATCACGCGCCCATAATTCATACTGAGCACTGCATCAGGGTCTATGTGCACCCAGACCCCAAAATATTTAAAAAGCTCCATGGACTGGGCAAGAAGGTATTACAGGATAGTTTCTTGAGTGCATTCAGTTAGTGGAAAGACCAAGGAATGTGGCCAATTTATTCCCAACCCTGAGTGCCTCTCGAATAGGACGTACTCACATAGCATGGATGTCAGATGTGTTGCTGCTTCCAGACATATAGCAACATGTCGTCTGTATACAGTGAGATGGCAAGCAGACGCCGCTGAAAGCCCAGAACGGCATTAGCAAGTCCATGTCTGATTTTACACGCCAACGGCTCGAGCCCCAATGAGAAGAGGAGAGGGAACAACCCAGGCCTGTGTACAGTAAACGCACCCACTTCAGGAAAAACTGCAGTATTCCCATTCTTTGCAAGACCATGAACAGGTACCCCCATTGAAGCGAGTCGAAAGCTTTCGCCGCATCCAGGAGCACCGCTATGGCCGGGAGTTTGGGATCTAACTGATACAGCGCTGTAAAAATTGTACTTTGGTTATGCATGGTTGATCACTTCGATACAAATCCTGATTGGTCCGGGAGGATCAGATTGGGTACCTGGGGCTGAAGCCTATTAGCAATACTTTTCACCAATATCTTGGTGTCAATATTTATTAAGGACAATGGTCTATATGACTCGCCCCTGTTAGATTCTTTCGTCCGGCTTCAATAATGTTACAATAAGCGCTTCCCTCAGGGTAGGGGGCAGAGCACCAGTCCAGCTACTTTGCTGCACGCAGTGCCATTATTGCTTCTCTGGCATCCTCTACTGTAAAAGGATGTGCCAAATATTCCAGCTGACCATGGGACAATCACCCTAATGCTATATCATCCAGATAGCCCGAGATCTTGCTATCACTCGCTGATGGCCCATTTCCATATAGATCTGAGAAAAAGTCAAGAAACACCTTGCTAATCTCGGGAGTGGTGTAGTGAGAAATGGAATCACTATCTAACATCTCCACAATATGCTCCTACCCCTTTGGATGAGCCAATTTATGCGCCAAAGAACGACTGGGCCTGCCACCCTCTCCTTAAGTGCGTGCCTTACACCTCTTGGACCAATGCAGTATCTCCTGTTCCGTAACCTGATTATGTTCTGATACCAAATCTCTAATTTGAGCTAACAGTGTTGACAATGGGCTCTGTTCATACCTAAGCTCCAGCACACTTATCTCCTCAACTAGGCCCTGTAGCCTATTTCAGAGGGCTTTTAACACACCTGCCTGCACCCCAATGCATTCTCCCCTAATGGTGGCCTAAAAACCCCCCTAAGTGTGCCTGCCCCATCAACCGGACCATCATTTTCAGGAAAACAAATTATAATAACGTCGCCAATCGTGGCCTGGAGCACAGGGTCTAGTAGGGACGACGGGTGCAGCTGCCAATGAAACAGTGGCCTGGCAAGAGCAGGCACGGCCAGCTCTGGGAGGACAGGAGCATGGTCGGACAGCATTTTAGCCAGGTGTCTAACTGTCACTGTCCATGGGCACACCTCCTTGGAGACCAACCAGTAATCCAACCAGGACCACGATCCAGGCACCATGGATACGAAAGTTCCCTCTCTCCCAGCAGGGTTTCGGCACTGCCAGATATCAATGAGACCCTCAACCTCCATCAGTTCGGAAGGCACAAGTGCGGCCTGTTTCCCATGCTGTATTGTGACAGCAGACCGAGGATCTAGATACACATTAACCCGTTGCGTGCTCATGACGAGCTCAGCTCGTCATGAGGCACGGTTGAGCTGCACTTATGATGAGCTGACTTCGTCATGGCCATTGGAACGTTCGCACGCGGGGATAATTTCCCCGCTGTGCTGAACGTTCCAAAACGGGTGTGGTCGTGATGAGCTCAGCTCGTCATGAGTGCAGCTCCACTGTGCCATGTGATGAGCTGAGTTAAGTCAAGTCAAGTCAAAAAGGCTTTATTTCGACATATAACAATATCTTAAAAAGCATACATACAATTAAAATTCGTTTCAGTGCATTTTTTAAAAAAAACCGCAAGTTTTTACTATAAATGAATTTTTTAGTTTCCTAAAATAATCATAGATTTAAAACAGACCATAGTAAAAAATGTAATTAAACAATTTGTCTAAGTCTTTTTGACCGAATTCGCCATGCCCACCCAAGGTACTTCGAGGTGGCACATGCGTAAAAGGTACGGGTGTCCGAAAGAAGAATCCTTAAGGCCACGTTACAATGCCTAGTACCCAATGTGCGACACATGGGTTTTAGCCATTTTGACCGTGGGGCTTTATATGCAGGACACTCAAATAAAAGGTGGGGGACAGATTCTTGGCGCTGTGGGCAGAAGGGACACCACGGAGCAGTCTGGTGTGGAATTTTCCAATGACTAGTAAATTCCATTACGGGGAGAAGACCAATTCTAAATTTAAAATACAGGGACCTTTCCCAAGGGGCTGAGATAATGTCCAAATACAGTTCTCTAAAGGGGGTATCTTTGGACTCCATGAAATTTCTGGACGACTTGCATATCGAAGAGGAAGAAATCCTTTTATTTGTCACCCAGTTCCAGTAAAGCTGTTTTATTGTTGACTTGGGCGGGGCTGACTGATGGTACCATGCTTCTTCCAGCCCCAGATTGGTAAGTAAAGCTTTGATATCCGTTAGCCACTTTATTTTTGCCCACCCTGTCGATCTTAATATCTCCCGTAGACCATCCGCATAACTTGAGAGCTCAGGGACTCTCCAGATGCGGGCCCACAGAAGCAAAGGGCGTAACTTCGCTAGATCTTCAATAGCCCGACAGCCCATGTCCAATTGCAGCGGCAAGATGGGGACAGAAGGGCCAAGGGACATCAGGCTTCTCAAAAAGGTATTCTCAGCTCGAGTAAGGTCTTTCAAGTTCGACATTCCCCATAGTTCCGCCCCGTACAAAGCGGCGCTTACTCCTCTAGCCGAGTAGATGTCCAAAACTGCAGCTATGGGTTTGGTTGAGGCTGCTCTCTGCTCTTTTAGCAGGGTCCCGGTTACTCTTTTTAGGTTTAACAACATTTTGAACAGATGCTGGTCCCATTTCATGGAATCCACCAACCTGATGCCCAAATAATCGAAGGTTTTAGTCCTGTCCAATGCCACGGAGCCCAATGTTGGCGGAGGGCCAAGTTTTTGCGGAGGATTCAAAATGAGGTACTTTGTTTTATCTGTATTTATACAGAGTCCTCTTTGTTTACAAAAATCGTCAAAGCCTGAAAGAAGCTGTTGTAGGCCCATTGGCGATTTTGACAGGAGCAAAGTATCATCCGCAAAAAGCAGGGTGGGAATAGAACTGCCTGCCAGGCGAGGGGCATCTGCTGGAATCCTTGACAAATGGTCCACCACCCCATTAACGTAGAGCGAAAAGAGTGTTGGGGCAAGAACACACCCTTGCCGCACTCCTCTGTTCACATCTATTCTTCGGGTCTTTTGACCATTGGGACCCCAGCGGATTTGGGCATAGTTGTTTTCATGAAACTTCATGACCAAGTGGAGCAGGTAAGGTGGCAGGCCAAGATCACTGAGAACCTTCCATAAGTTATTTCTGGGGACCAAATCGAAGGCCGTCCGGAGGTCGATGAAAGCAAGATATAATGTGCCCTTCCCAATCGTAACGACCTTCCAGTAAATCATAAGTAGCCTTAACGATTGTTCAATTGTTCCAGTGCCAGTTCGAAACCCTGCCTGGAGATCCGAAAGGATCCTGTTCTCATCTGCCCATTGCTGTATTCTAGTTAGGAGAACCTTGCCTGCTACTTTTTGTGAGCAGTCTATCAGGCTGATTGGCCTGTAATTCCCTGGATCTTCTCTTGAACCTTTTTTGTGCAGGGGGACCACTTCGGCGGCCATCCAGGAGGCAGGCAGCGGTGCACCCGCCATGGCAGCGTTCAAAACAGATGAAATCAGCGTGCTCCAGTCGTCTAGGTCAACACGAAGCAGGTCACCCGGAAGACCATCAGGGCCAGCCGCCTTGCGCGGGACAAGAGATTTTATTGCACCTTCCGCTTCTATCTTAGTAAACAGACTTTCCTCAGGACTCTCCACCACTCGAGAGGGCTGTGGTAATACGAAATCCAACGCTTCAACTGCGGTTGCCGTATACAATTTCGAGAAATGTGTGAACCATAGGTCCTCGGTTATGTTACAGGTGATGACTGTATCAAGGGGTCTGTTTTTCTTGTGTACTAAGTCCCAAAAACCTTTTGCGTTTTTTCCGACGCTGGCAGTTCGGAGATCCTGCCAAAACTTGTCCTCCCAGTCTCTCTTTGCTGTTTTAAGCTCTGTTTTATAACCCTTCCGTTTGGTGGCTATTAGGGTGGCATCTCCACTTTTCACAGCCAGTATCAGAGCTCTCTTCATGGCACGACACTCCTTCGAGTACCATCCTGGCTTACCCTGCCGATTAACACGATTAGGGTTTCCCTTTTTTACTTTGGCCTTGAAGAGGTCCCCAATTGACAGCGAAACCTCACAGAACAATGCTGTAATCAGATTTGGACAAATAGGCTGACTTTTTAAAATGGCACAGGCTGTAGAGGTAACAGCTCTGATGCATGCCATCTTCTCCTCATCTATTTCCACTTTGTCCCATTTCAGACGTCTTAAACAGTTTGATGGAACCACCCCTCCCAATGACCCTGTCGCTAGTGCATCATGATTTCCACTTCCTGGGATCTTCTCTTTCCACCAAATTGATAGGGTCAAAGAAAGAGCATTGTGGTCACTATCCAGGGAGGGTAGGACTATCATATCCTTCATGTGTACCCACAAAGAAAAGTTTAAAAGGATGTAATCAATCCGGGATGAATGACCGACCCTATTATATGTGTGGGCCCCCGCTAAATCTGATGGTGTCCTCCCATTGGCTGCCCTTAAGCCGTGCTCTAGAGTGAGGGAATTTAGCTGGATGATTCTGGGGGTCCAACTGTTTATGATGGGAAGATCAAGTGACGGGACACCTCTCCTAGAATCTTCATCATATAAATCCAGGGATTCATCGGGCAACAAAGGCTCGAATGTACAATTGAAGTCCCCCATGACCAAAATTAAGGAATCACTACTACACTCACCCAGGGCTGCCTCCAGGTCCAAGAGCGTTGGTGACAAGGCTCTCCCGGAGGCCCCTCGTGTATAGATGTTGATAATTTCCAGATTTTCCGCTCTCCTCGGACAAGTTACAGTGAGGCGCATCAAATCTGGAGATTTTTGGGGGTGATGGTGTACCCTCCATCCCAAAGAGATGTTTACCCAAACCAAGAGACCTCCATAGGGGCGACCTCTTCCCGAAGCTGGGATTTCTGCCGGGACAAAAAAGGTGGCATAACCCACTCGGTGCCTTGGTTCTACGCACCACGTCTCTTGGAATGCACAAACTGAGTGGGGTTCAACGAGCGCCACCCAGTCTGGGACATCTAGCTTGCTGCTTAAGCCTGCCACATTCCAATTAATGATTTTCAAGGGTGCATGGTGCTGGGGCTCATTGCAACCACCATTCCCACCCTGTGGACCTGGAGTTTGAAGTCCAGCCTCTAATTCAAGTTTATCTGACCCATCGCCTAAAAGAATGGGTAGAATTGGGGTAGGCGGGGGATGGGGCACAACATTATTGGACAAGGGTACCTCCCCTACTATACAAATTGTGTTGACCCTAGGGGGGGAGGCATTGATTGCCACTGAGTTATTGAGTCACCAGCCCCAACCCTGTGGAGTGGCTGGTTGGGTAGGAGTCCATACCCTTGCTCTGGGATCCAGGGTTGGGTAATGAGGGAACCATGCTCCTCTACCCCCATCTTGGAGAGATTTATTAAGCCCCATTAAAGGGGGGGGTGATAAAAATACCCCAAATCCCTGGTTTGTATGTCGCAAAAGTTGTGATGCGACTGTTGGCTACAAATCATGCCAGCTGCTCTGGGATCATTGAAGTTGATCAACACACAGTCCCCGGTAATAGCCTTACGTCTGTTGCCGATCCAACCCACGCGTCGGACGAAGGCTATTCTACCATCAATGTGCCCTGGGAGGGGTCTATTAGCTTTTAGCCAGGAGAGCGTCTTGTGTTTGAGATCCGAGTAGGACTCACAAGAGCCCTCTTCAAGCTCGGGTACCCCTGTTAGAATAACCACATAAGGCTTACAGCCAGGGGGAAGGCTAGCATTTGGCGTGCGCCGTTTTACCCTGTCTTTAACCGGAGATTTTACTGTGGTTTTTGCTGGAGATTTGGGTACAGCCTGTGTAACAGGAGTAGGAGGAGATGGGGTTGTGACACCCTTACTTGCGGTCACTGTATTTCCAGTTGCCTTAGTGATAGGGGCTATAGGCTTGGGATTTGCGGCAAATTTGACCTTAAGTGCCTTGGGAACCTGGGTACTAGATTTATTCATTGGACGAGCCAAACTAGACTCAAGAGTAGAAATAGGTGGGGGGGGTATGGTTCCAGTGTTGGATTGTTGGGTTTGGGGAACCTTAGCCAGGGCGAGCGTTTTTTGACAAGATGTGGGCTCAGGGAGGGCTGTAGCAAGAGAGGGAGCTAATGGAGCAGCACCACTCCTTAGTCCACCATTTTCTTCAACCTGGGATTTAGCGTGAAATTTAACTAACGATTTCACTGCATAAAAGTTGTCCAGCATTGACTGCTCAAGTGAGGCTAGTTTGCGTGTGAGGCCATCAATCTTATCTACGAGAGGCATCACCACAGACTTAATGATGCTCTCGACTTGAGGGAAAATGCTAGCATCTATAGGGGCCATTTGACCAGGAATACCCTCAAGGGCAGAATCTCCGGTATGGGGCGCTTGGGGTTTTAAATGAAGAACCTGATTCGAGGTGGTGCCCCCTTTTGACATAATGTTCCTACTAACTTTACTGTGGGGTTTTAGAGAGCCTCCCCTGCGGGGACTAGCGGGACGCTTTCTCTTTTTTTGTGGGTTCCCCACAGGTGCAGTTTGGGGGGCTACTACTCTAGGAGTGTTAATATCAGAATGACCTGCAGTGGATGGGGAATTCACAGCTTCACCAACAAGCACAGGGGGGCTCGAAGCGTCAAGAATTTCGGGATTACAAACTAGGATCTGGCCACCTGGTGATGGGATACTAGGAAGGGAGGAAATGGAGTGTGTCGGGTCAAGCACAATACTTGGTGCTGTGGTGGTTACCCTTTCTAGGCTAGCCCTAATCCGACTCACTCTCTCGTCAATAGTAGGGGAATCGATTATTAACAAAGGAGTTAGGGGAATATGACCAGGGCTATCAGCTAGGGCAATGGCGCCCAAAGAAGAGCGCTTATTAGACATACTCAGAGAATCCCGGGATAACCTTCGCTCTGCCAAGATTATCTCCTTCTCAACTATGGAAACTACACGGGTTATGAACTGGTCCATAGTACCTAAAACAACATCTCCAGCAGATTTCTTTGTCTTGCAGGATCGAGTACCTGAAGCCATTGTCCTGGTGGCTGGATGTCCGTTTTACGGAGCTAAGGGATGTGGCCCTGCCCGGCCTCCTCCGGCCCCGGACGGCCACAGACGGTCCCGCCCTTGTCCCGGGCTTCTCCCGGCGCGCTCCCGCACGCTCCCGCGTAGCGGGGGCACGTCCCTCCTTTTAAATCTACAACTGTTAGTACGTGATGTGATAGGCGGTGGGCGTGGCCAGCGGGGAGAGCAGCCCAGGTGTTTCAGGTTGGGCGCGCAGGGGCTCCTGGATGCTGGAGTCCCTGCCTCGCAGCCCCGCTAGTCGACTCGCCTTTCTCCGCGCTCCTCCTCAGCAACCAGCAGTCACCAGCAGCAGATGGCGCGCTGCGGGACCGCGAAGCGGGTCCGGCGAGGTGTCGGTTCGGGAGGTAATGAGGGTCCGTTTCCCGCAAAGGGAGCAGAGAGTCCGCACTCCGTCGATATCCAGGTGAGAGTTGCACAAAGGAACAGCTACCAAGGGTCCCACAGGGGCGAGAGTGAAGCCCGGTTTTCACTCTGTTGGCGGGGGGCGTGGCCAGCGGGGAGAGCAGCCCAGGTGTTTCAGGTTGGGCGCGCAGGGGCTCCTGGATGCTGGAGTCCCTGCCTCGCAGCCCCGCTGGTCGACTCGCCTTTCTCCGCGCTCCTCCTCAGCAACCAGCAGTCACCAGCAGCAGATGGCGCGCTGCGGGACCCGCGAAGCGGGTCCGGCGAGGTGTCGGTTCGGGAGGTAATGAGGGTCCGTTTCCCGCAAAGGGAGCAGAGAGTCCGCACTCCGTCGATATCCAGGTGAGAGTTGCACAAAGGAACAGCTACCAAGGGTCCCACAGGGGCGAGAGTGAAGCCCGGTTTTCACTCTGTTGGCGGGGGGCGTGGCCAGCGGGGAGAGCAGCCCAGGTGTTTCAGGTTGGGCGCGCAGGGGCTCCTGGATGCTGGAGTCCCTGCCTCGCAGCCCCGCTGGTCGACTCGCCTTTCTCCGCGCTCCTCCTCAGCAACCAGCAGTCACCAGCAGCAGATGGCGCGCTGCGGGACCCGCGAAGCGGGTCCGGCGAGGTGTCGGTTCGGGAGGTAATGAGGGTCCGTTTCCCGCAAAGGGAGCAGAGAGTCCGCACTCCGTCGATATCCAGGTGAGAGTTGCACAAAGGAACAGCTACCAAGGGTCCCACAGGGGCGAGAGTGAAGCCCGGTTTTCACTCTGTTGGCGGGGGGCGTGGCCAGCGGGGAGAGCAGCCCAGGTGTTTCAGGTTGGGCGCGCAGGGGCTCCTGGATGCTGGAGTCCCTGCCTCGCAGCCCCGCTGGTCGACTCGCCTTTCTCCGCGCTCCTCCTCAGCAACCAGCAGTCACCAGCAGCAGATGGCGCGCTGCGGGACCCGCGAAGCGGGTCCGGCGAGGTGTCGGTTCGGGAGGTAATGAGGGTCCGTTTCCCGCAAAGGGAGCAGAGAGTCCGCACTCCGTCGATATCCAGGTGAGAGTTGCACAAAGGAACAGCTACCAAGGGTGAGCTGAGTTTGTCACAAGCACGGCGGTGCCGCACGTGCCTCCCCTCCCCCGCACAGCAGGTGAAAATGCCCTGCAGCCAAGGGGTTAAGGTCCCCGCCCCATATCACTACAGAGGGGGGGAGGATGCAATATGCCTCCAGACATCGTTGTACAAGGCAGGGTCATCTATATTGCCATCCAGTTTGTCTTGCACAAGGAGCACCCATCCCTGATCATCCGCTTTCAACAAAAGCAGAGTAAACTGGGTACCCCTCTTGACCAACATTAATACACCTCTGGAATACGAGGAATACAATGCTGCAACTCGCACCCTAGCCCAGCCAGCCGCCAAATTTTGTTCTAAGTGCATGGTAAGATGCGTCTCCTGCAGAAATGCCACCTGGATATCATGCCTATCGAGAAAAGCTAACACAGTACGGATCTTTATGGGGTTGTTGAGACCCCGTACATTCCATATTGTTAATTTAAGAGTACCACCCAGACATGCATTTCTTAATCAAAACTTGCAAGACCCCACATTGTAAAGCTCCCAGAAAAAGGCCAATTGTGTTTGATACTGCATTTATATTGTACTACACTTGAAAGGAATCACCCCCAACTTGCTAAAGACAACCCAAGGAATAACAGACATATCTCCCCAATAAATATCTCTCTGAAAAAGAAGTAAGGTACACCAGTTGGGAATTGCTAGAGTACAGTCAACCTCCCCCTGGACAGGGCGGTGGCCAAACATGTCCTTTGTATCAACGTAACAGTCCAACTAGAGTACAATGCCCATGAGGCATCACACACCCATTGCCCCTGCAACACTCAAGCAGCCACCAGATTGTATGTCCCAAGAGTTGGAACACCATGATAAGATACTTTCGTGCTATTGACCCCGTTCTGGCAGCATCCCCCATGAGCCCTGACCTTCTCAATGTTCAGATGGCAGAACAAAAACCACAACAACCTAGCAGAGCTATGCAGTCACAGACAATTACTCTCTGCTACTTGTCATCAGGCTCATCAGGCTCGCTGGCAGTGTCACAACGCCATTTCTTTCATGGATTTAGCATGCTCCATGGCAGCCTTAGGGTTATTGTAGTTCTTGGCAGACCCACCCGACCCAATTCTCAGGTGGGCCGGGTAAAGCATAGCATACAGGATGTTTTCTGCCATCAGCAGCTTCTTAACTGGCACACATTCCCTCCTTGCTGCCTGGACAGCTGCAGTGAAGTCTGGGCTGATGGCAAGCTCGTTTCCCTGATAGTTAATACAACCTTTTTCACATGCCTCTCTCTAACTTAGCAATCGTGCGATGATCGAGCATAGCGGGCCCCAGGAACCGGACTAGCCACATGGTGGACAGATTTTTCAGGCCCAAAGATTGCTTTAGGCATCACCTCGACATAGAAATCCAACTTCCCAGTGTTGGTCGACTCCGGCAGGCCCCTTATTCTCAGATTGATCCGCCTCGATCCGGCCTCCAAATCCTCATTCTTCACTTGGATGACTGCCAAGACTTTTTCCATGTTCAGGGCTTTATTAGACACACTTTGAAGGTCGTCCTCAGTTGTGGAGAAACACTTCTCAAACTCGTCTAGCCTGGCGCCCTTTTTGTCCAGCTTCACAGACGCATGGTCCATGCCCAGATTTAGTGCGGCAATCCTGCCATCGATTGACTATAAGCTTTGCTGCATTGCCAGTAACTTTGTCTCCAGCATAGGATGGCTTCAGTCTGGCATCTACTTCGGAGGCGGACCTCCTTTGTTGCAACCTCCCGGGTTTACGAATTTCAAACGTTAGGTGAGGTTGAGTCTTATCCATTTTGCCCATGGAGTCAGTACCATTATTACACCAGCTATGCCCACTCAGAGTCACAAGGGAGACAAATAGTCACACCACAAGGAGAGAGTCCCAGACCGATGCTGTATTAGGCAAGTCCAGGATCCACCCAATGCACTAGATCTGGGCCTCAGCAGTGCGATGCAGCAGCCACAAGTAACAACAGCTGCGGGTGTCAACAGAGCAACTATTTAGCTGGGGAACATCACATCCAGAGCAGCGGACACAGATGCATGAACGCTGCTTATGTGCTGTCTCTACAAGCCCAAATGTCTACACCAGGACTTCTAGGCTGCAGCCGCAATCCCCCCAATCAGAGGCCAGGATCCCGGCACGAGTCAGCCGGTCAACCGCACAAGGCTAGGGGACCTGCCCATCCATATGTCCTGGGATGGGCCACTAAAACAGGCTGCTGTGTTCTGCCTCTCGCAGGCCAAGGTGATCAATATTCTTTTTCGCCCGCTGTGCCTCACCCCAAGGAAACAGTGTGAGTAGACAAGGGAGGAATGCTCCTTAGTGCAGCTACTTTGTGGTGGGTTCGACTCACCATAACAGGCCTCACCTCGGCATCCTGTCAACTCTGCTCTTGCTGTCCTCTCTGTAGCACCTGGTCAGCAGGGCCCCAGCAGCTCCACTCTCAGTGCCCCACAGATTCCCGCGCCAGGCAAAGCAGGCCCTGCAGCACCACAGCAGGCACCGGCGCCTCATCCGCAAGGCAGGAGCAGCACAGCCCAGGCCGACCTCCAGATGGCAGTCAGGACTCTGCAGCAGCGTAGGCTCCTGCAACCGTCACACTTGCTGTTGGCTCAAATGCGCAGGGCTCCGCAGCATATTCGAGCCCAACACGGCCTGACCACAGCCAGAGATCCAATAGCTGCAGTTATGGAAGTGCGTAATCTTCAGCCATGCGCGGTAGCTGCCATGTCGCCTGTGCTACCACGCCGCACCAGACCGAAATCACTTTACTGCCTCAGCCTTCCGGCATCAAGCCGCTCCAGTCATCACATGGGCACATTAGCAGTGCTGTGCCACAGTATATGGTGCTGGCGACCAGGTTAATAATCAGGGTGATGGGCGTATTGAAGGTTCGGCCGACAGAGCTGCACTAAGGCGCAGACATCTAGTGCCCCCTGAGTAAGACTTATTTGCTGCTTGTTACATTTATCATCACAGTATTAACAGAATTATTTCAATTTATCCTGTATCTAAAGCTAGGCTCCATCAGAATCTGCACACACAATGGAATAAATATCTATTAGATTAGACATATTCTCCCAGTAGGAATGGATATACTATGGATATATTTATCCTCTCTGATAATAGTAGGAATCTCCAGCAATTGATTTTGCATTGCCCTCTCACTAGAGTCATGGTGTATAGAAGGCTGACAAGATTATCTTGGGGCTATAATGTCATCAGTTTTTGGGATTCTTAATAATGCAATCAAAAAATGTATTCACTACTTGTCTGAGGTTGGCTATCTCCTTATGTCATGTCTGGATTAAGCCATGAATATCTCTATTGACTTCGATGATACGTCAACAGGAGCTCTTTCCGTCAACTGGAACTCTTCCTGTGCGTAATTTACGTATGCACGCAGTTCCGAGGTCACTAGCAATGCCTGTGGCTTTGGCTATATATGCATAAGAGGCTCAAATTTATTGGAGTAAATTACTGTTGGCTCAAAGGGAGCACAATAATTTGAATCTCTAGACCCTTTTTCTGCAGGCAATGGAATGGAATCTGTCTTGGCATCACCTCTCAGGTCATAAATAGGAACCGGGGGAATGTTCTTTGGGGCTTTAGAGTGTATTTCAAGTAGTTTAGCCATCTTTTTCTCTTAGGTATATAACTCTTTGTCCGATTTTTGTTGTTTAATGATAATTTAACCAGTTCAATGTGATCATCATTTGCTTCAGTTGTGCAGTTTCTGATTGAACTTTTGCTTGATTTCTAGCTCTAATGCTCTGCCCACATCCTTTGTTTTTCCCATGGCTGTAATGAGGATTTACAAATAGTATTAAAAAGAAGGACATTTAAAATGGAGCTAAAATAACAGATAGAGGTTATTGAGAACTAGCTCAAAGATTGGAGGATAAGAAAACAATAACAGCTCATAGGCAGATCCTAAGGTTTTAGCAATACACAAGTGCATGAGCAAGGGGGGAAGGGAACATATCAAATGCCAGGGAAAGTCTTTTAAATTCAACAACACTTATAAAGCTAAAAACAATACTTAATGTGGGCCACACGTTAAGAGAGTCACAGGAGGTAAAATAGATAACCAAAGGAGAAGGGTCCTTCCTTTGTCTGGCTTTAAATGGCATTGATGGACTTGTCTTTGGCCCTCAATTTTCCAGGGGGTGGCCTGCGTGCTGCAGGCGAGGTCACAGCACTTAATAGTGCTAGTTGGAAAAGGGCTTGTACCCTCCCGTCCCTCCTCGTTACACAGCAAAGGATACTGGGACTTGGACTCCACAGCTAGAGTCTTTATCTCCACACAGCAGGGCAGGTTATGGTGCTTTACAGCACAGGTTGATGGAGGGACCGCATCCTACTCTCCTTCACTCAGCCAAAGATCCTAGACTTGGAGTCCCCTGCACATGTCTTTATACACTGTCCTGCGGCAGATGATTGCACTTTATAGTGCTAATTGGTAGAGGATCTGCCTGCATCTTCTCCTTTTTATTACTCACCAGAAGCTTCTGGGGAGCCCTCTGCAAGTGTATTTTTATTTGAGTATGGTCTGCCATGCCAAAGAAATTGCATTTTCAATGGCTTAAAGTTAAAGAAAGCTGTAGCTGTAATGGTTGCATAGAGGCCAATGGATAATCCTCTATGACTGACCCATCTAACAAGACAAGATGAGCTTAAGTCTGAGTGAGCATTTTGCTTGTTTTTTTTCAATCATTTGGATAACTGATTGTATTTCCAGACTTGTGTGATGCTCATAGATATTTGCTCCAATAACACAGAAAACAGATTGAGAGACCGGAGCCTGAGCACATGTTCTAGAGCTGTTATGCATTGCCTCTTACATTTATCCTCTTAACACCTCTCCTGTATATCTGAACTGAATCATTCCAACCCAGGGAAACTCCCCTGTAGATGTAGGGATTGTCTGTTTGCTTTTTAGGGAAAGATGTACATGCATTGTTGGTGAGCTGTATAAGTGAGTATTCACTTATTTTATGTTGGATCTAGTAAGATAGTCACAGGCTAGGGCTGGAAATATCTGTATTAGGCCTTTGTAAATGCCATCCAGCTTGGGGATGGTGGTGAGACTGGGGTAAAAGTTTATAAAGTTGTGAAGTTGGTGTGACAGTATTAGGATGCAAACCTGTCTGAATATACGTCTCCCTGGAGTTTATGGGCTTTCATTCATGGCTTCGAAGAGCACCAGTTGAATGATGCCATGTTCTGATTTATTTGGAATAAGATTTGCTTCAGGATAGTAAGTAATTTTCATGAGTATAGAGCACTGCCTTTACTTTCGCTCTCTGCGTGTTTATACTTCCTTTTTTTTTCAAATGCTGTATAATCACCATTAGAGGTTCAAATGCCAATAGGACTACAATTTAGGATAAGGGAATCCTCTCATCTAACTATGAGGATCTCAAATGTGTAAAAAAGATAACCCCCCAATTTGCCTGTGTGGGCGACGTGCTTAAGCCATGTAATCTGCCCTCAATCCTCTCCTTTCTAGTATTTAACAGTGCATCCCCACTCTTCACCATGAAACGTCTTTCCAGCATCTAATAAGTTGGCATAGAAAGCCACTGAAAAATTTCTTATGTGCTAAAGTAGATAGGGTATGCTCATAACTGAGTTTGAAACAATCTCTGAGGATCAAAACCAACTTGTGGCGTGTGAGAAGGCAATGTGCTACTAAATGAGTCTACTGTCAAGGATCCGTACCAGGATATTCCTGTCAAAGTTAAGAATCAGGGTTGCAGTAGCTAGTGCAATGGAGAAAGTCCTTCCCATGCCTTGGCAGATCCATTATCAGAGCATCCATGTTGGCCAGGACATCTGCAGCCCTCAATGGGTTTTCTAAAAAACTGGGGGGTAGGCCATTTGCAGCTGTTAGTAAAATATACAAGGCTAAATGCATCTCAGTTGCATCATATGGTGGCTCATTATGGGGATATAGGGGAGTGGAACCCATACAGACAATGGAAAACAAATTTTTTAGATCTGTTCTGGGCGTCCCTCAGTCCACCCCGTCCTACACCGTCCATATGGAATTGGGGGAAGGCTACATCTCAGACCTGATTAGAACAGCACCTTTAGTTGCCTGGCTGAGGATGTGGCTTAATACAGAAATTCCTCTAAATCATATCATAATGAGGGACTGTTTGACCCTAGATAATGTATACAGGATTAGGTGGTTGATGTATATTAGGGAAACATTTTTGAGGTTGGGGAGGCCTGAACTTTACACTGTTATTGACTCTATAACATCTGAAGATATTGTTTACACCAAAGTTGCAATGAAGGAGTTCCTATCCCTGGAGAGGGAAGAAATCGAGCTGAAGAAACCCTGTGTCAGGGCCAGTTTATTGTTGGCTATACCTAATGGTCCTGACAGTTACCTTAACGTGGTGACCCATCCCTACCACAGGTTTATTTTAACCCGTTTTCGATTTAATTTGATACATTTTAACTTGGGCTTTTATCCGGTTTGGAGTACCCCTGAAAAGGCACCACCCTGTTCTTGCGATCATTTCTCTGAGCAAAGTACTATGCATTTTATAATGTTTTGTAGCCATTACAATGAAGCTCGGAGATTGTTTCTTGTACCTATACTCAAGGAAGCAGGATTCATCCTAGTTAGACCTGCTCTTATTTAATTACAATTGTTACAAACTCCCAGGATTATGTTTCACGTGGCTAGCTTCCTGGTGAGAGCTATAAGAAGCAGGAACATCAGACTTAAAAACGTGTCTTCAACCCTTTGTAGTATAGACCAGCATCCTGGTTAGTTTGTTTGCTGGTGACCTTTTGAGTCAATATTTTTAGAAAGCACTGTAACAGGGTCTGTAGTTGGCAGTTCTGAACATTTTGTTGGGGACCCTCTTAGCATCTTTTTAAGCCTTTTTAAGTCTTCTTTGCACTTTAGCACTTTGCACTTTAGCACTTTGCACTTTGTATTATTCATGCTGATATAAAAATGTACTATGTTGTATGTTGGTTTTTAACTTGTTAATCTCAAATGCTTTTTAATTGATCTTAATGTATGTGTTGCTTGTATCAATGTATTATATATCTGCCATTGTCTTTGTATGATATTAAGTTATCGCAATAAAGTATTTTGACTGACTGACTGACATTATCAGTGTGTTATTGGATGAAAATGATATGGAGCCAGTTGACTTGTTTTTTTTAATGCTGTGTCCTAGGGCATGTTTGAAAAGTTCCTTGATCATCAAAGATCACTGGCATTACAGTGTGTGATTCTTTTTGTTTGAACTGTAATGCCAATAGTGTTTTTGCTTTCTCACGGTTTTTGTAATGTTACCATCTTACTTCAAATAAGGTTGATGGAGCAAGGTTTGGCACGTAAAGTGACTTGATTGCATTCAACCTTCTCGAAAATAATATTAATGTACTAACTAACATGTTTTGTCATATTAATATTGCAATACACAACATTTTAGGTATCTAGGGGAAGCTCGACGATGTGCTTTTACTAACTATAATCTGCTTGCATTAAAATGGCTGCTGCTACGCAGGATTTTCTACTGCGCATGTGTCTGTTACACTCATGTGACATGCTTGGTGGGAAAACTTTTGCTTCTGCGCACTAGAACTAAGATGGCTGCACTGTGTCGTAACGTGCAAGAAGCTTGTATCACTGCTTTGCTAAGCTGTTTGTTTTATCTAACATTTAATGCAATAGTTAAAATAAAAAAAATAGGAATAGAGTAGAAAGAAGTGTTATACACGGCATTCATTTTATTCTGTGCATCTAAAACTGTTTCTTTTCTATTCTTGCATGTATCGTATTTGGGCCTAAATGTACCACTGAACTTCATCTTTGGAGAAATTGCACCTGTGCGAAAGAAACCTTGAGCCACTGAAGCTGTGGCATTGAAACCATGCCAATCTGACATGGATGGCAAGAACTATGAGAAGAGTAAACTCCTCACCCTTCCAGAGGAAGCTGAATTGAACAAATTGTTAAATTGTCTTATTGTTACATTCACCACCGGGTGGAGTAAAAAAGTACATGGGAAGATAAAGTTATGGGAGGAAACATTTAAATACATGATTGACAAGTTACCTCATCTCAATATGGTGTGATGACTACTCCTCGTCCTTTGTCCAATAAAATTATGGGATTCACACATTTGCAACATTTGTGGGTGGTACACTGACCTGGAAAATAGAATAACTAGGGTAGGCTTAGCTAGTTTGATTGCCTGACTTGTTTGAATAGCTGACCTGTCACTGACCCAACGCACTCAATAGGTGATCAAGAGCAGAGTTGCTGGCGGAGCACTCAGTCAGAAGATTCGATAACCCAATCGGGGTTTAGCTGTTAGCTGCAGAGAGGGGTATGACGCCGGCGTTGCACTTTATCTGTGGGTGCCGGTCTTAGCCTGCAGTGGTTCTGTCCTGATCCAATTTGGTCCGTAACCTGTCCTGATTCTGGTCTGCACCTGTTCTTTCCTGCTGGCACGTGCATCTTTGGATTCTTATCTTTTGACTCAGCTCGTTGCCACGGTTGGTCATCACACCATTCTAGGTAACTATAAAGTGTCGGTTTGTCATTGTACTGTTTTGACTTTCTCTACCCACCCTTTGTCTAAATGCTTAATAATAATTCTTTTCAAATTATTGCATATTTTGTTTTAATTTTCATCATTCTAAATAGAACAAGTAATTATTGGTTTCATGGTTTCAAACCTATAATATTTACTTAGATAAAAGAACTTAAACCTTTCCCGAGTTTGTTGTTATTTATGAAACGCTAAATGTTATTTTACTACCTATTTTCTTGCTAACTCTCTTGATCCTCTAGGACTTTAGGTATCGATGACTTGGATTGGTAAGACAAATGGTATTGAATCTGAATGGTGTATTTCAACATTGATTGAGTGTAGGTTTACCTGTTTAAATATACACATAGTTTATTGGCCCAGGTGAGTATGTTGAGCAGGTAAGCCCGCGCTCTAGCAGTTATTTTGGTAGCAGAGGTAAGGTTAGGGATTAGTTAAATAGGTAGTTAGTTATGTATTGATTGATTATTGATTGTATTGATTTTATGTATTAACCAAAACTGTTCGTACCTGTTTTATGTTTTGTCTGAAAACCCGGGGGCAGAATAACAGGTGGTAAATGGAAGCCACTCTGTAGTGAGGTCACTTGTCCGAGGAAGCAAGTGCATGGTTAGGTAAAACCGGAAACACTGTTTCAGGGATTTTTTTCTGTATAAATGTGTGAATAATTGATAGCAAAGAGTTCGCTAGTAAAACTTTGGTGTGATAGCACCTAGAAAGGGTCACACTGAAGGAGTAGCAGGTTCTTCTGAGCTTGATTGACAGCAAAGGGTTCGCTGGTGAAACTTTGGCCTTATATACCCTAGAAAGGGTAAGCCCAAGGGAGTAACAGGTTCTCTGATGCTTGCGTGAAAGGTAGACAGAAGGGATCTACTTGTAGTGTATGAAGAGTAAACAGAAGGGAGTTACTCGCAGTGAATATAAACTATTCTTTTCTTTGAATTAGTTACTCAGGCGCAGTGGTGAATGTTTTTACGTTGTAAAATAATGAAAATGAACATTTAAAAGTAAATAGAAGTAAACTCTCGTATTACCTTGTAAAGGAGGGAGTCAGTTGCGGAACTGCGCTGACGTCACTCAGAGCCGCGCTGGTATTGGTTGAGACAGCGGGTGTGTAGCTGAGGTAATATTGCAAAGGAGGGGTGAGTACAGGAGCGTGAGAACTCGTCTCATGAGAGATGCCGCGCAATTATTGGCTGGATTTATTTAAATTGTAATTGGTGATTTGTCATTGAAAATAAGAAACGCATTGGTATTGGAGGTTTTTCGTAAACAAACAGTGTCATCAAGAGGTAAAGCGGCATAAAATATATGTGGCATATAGATCCAGGATTCATTGGAAATAGATTAAATAGAAAATGTCTAGGTTTTGCTAAAGAACAGATGATTAGAGGGAGACCTTATATCATGTACGGAAATAAAAGAAAAATTTCATTTGTCAAGAAAGTTAAACATTTCTTTAAAAAGGATAAACTGATTAAAACCAGAGAAGGGATTAATATTCCACCACCGAATACGCCTGCATCATACATGATGGTTGAAAGGGGCTATCAAACTTGCATATGGTTAGAAAACTGGATAGAATATACAAAAGATGATGGAATTTTGGCATTTCGGGAAAATTGTACCTTTAATGGTGGAGTTTTGTACAATTTAAGAGCACACATGAATAAATTAGATCCAAGACCTAGATTAACCCAATACGAGGCATTAGAAGAATGGGAAACAGAGGCTTTTGAGCGAGACAGATCTAGAAGTGATAAAAGTATAAATAAATCTTATCCTAAGTTTCCAAAAGAGACAAGAGATAAACAGATGAAACAATGGAGGCAGTCCATGTTAGTGGAAGGATTATATCCTGTCTGAACTTTAGAAGAACTAACAGGGAGTAAAAGTACAGAGAAAAATAAAAATGTAATGACAAGTGCTGATCCAAAAAGTGATTACTTGGAGAATTCACTAATGAAAAATCTGCCACCTTATAATGAGGAGCAACATCCAGCAAATCCTAGTGCTCCATTCTTAAAGCCACCTTTAGTTCTGCAAGTGTTACATGAGGCATCCTTACAGAAAGTGTTACAGGAAAAGGAACGAGAAGCAATAAATAAACAAAGAAATTAGTTAATTCAGAAAAATACACCGTTAAATGTAAGTCCTGAAGCCTTGACGATTCCAGTAACTATAGGTCCTGTTGTTCCTTTAAATGGAGATATACAAACCAGTCCTAGACCTCCTGTTCTAATTACAGCTGCAGTGCAGCCAAGAAAAGAAACATTAGTAGTGGGTGATCAAGCAAGTGAATGTGAGTCAGAAATTTCTTTGATGGATTTACCTATAACAGAACTAGTAAGTAGCTCAGCTAGAAAAACTACACCTGTTAATTCAAGAGAGGTACAAATAGAAACTTCCTCAAGTACGAGAAGTGCTACTGTATTTACCCCAGAAGAAATTGAAAGATGGTCTCGAGAAATAGAAAAACCAAAATCACAGCCAAAGACATTGGATATTTTTAAATTAAGAGTTGAATTAGAAGAAATGATTGCTTGGAATGTGGGGTTAGATCGATTGAATGCATTAAATGAAGATGAATTGTTGTTTATATGTCGAAGTATCACTCGAAATACAAAAAAATGTAATGAAAAGTTAACGAGTTTGGCAAATTGAATGGGAATTGACATTGGTAGATCAAAAGTGTTACAGAAACCATATCGAGCTGAATTTTCTGACAAAGATTTAGAAAATATGAAAGTGTCAGGACGAAAACTGCAGATCAAAGAATTGTTATCATTGTTGAAAAAATGGGGAGATTTGGGTAGATGGAAAGCTAGATGAATAAAGAAAAGGGAAGAAGCTCAAGTGAAAAGCACTGTATCAGAATACATGCTGAAAGAAACAGAGAAAGTGGAAATGTTGTGTCCAATGAGAGAAGTGCCAGGTGGAGGTTATGTACATGCCCCATGGTCCCTACAGGATATTTTATCATTTACGAATGATTTTCCAAAATTTATAGAGAAACCTGTAGAATGGTAAAGGCAGATCGAGACATTTGTAAAAGTCTCAAAAGTATTACTAAAAGATTTAGATGGGTTATTCGACACTGTTGTTCCTGTTGATTTATGGACAGAATGTAAAATTGCAGTAGACTGGCCAAGTGATGAGTATCCTAGAGACCCAAAAACAGGAGCACCATCAGATGAAGTCATGAAGAAATATAATCAAGTAATACTGTACTTGAAAGGAAAGGTACCTCCAAAGGAGACTGATTGGACTAGGATAGACAGAACTACACAGAATAAAGCTGATTCTGTGCATGCACATTATGAACGCCTTTTACAAGTTTTTAAACAGTATGGTGGTTTAGAAAACATTGACACTAAAGACATGACGCATTTTATCTATTGGATTGTGTCTGGGCTAAAACCAAAAATTTTGCAATTGATTAAAGATCATAAGATCTGCTGGCAGGCCAAATCTATTGATGAAATTCTCAGTTATGCAAAATATTGTGAAGATGAATTGGACAAGAAGAGAAAGATTTTAGAAGAAAAACTAATGTGGGCACAGGTAAAATTAGCAGAGCAACAAGAACTTCAAATGAAAAATATTCAGACCCATGGAGACGAAATGGTAGTAAACCTAGGGGAAAATATAACCGAGATGAAGCTAAAAAGAAATTTCCTTGTCATGGGTGCGGCAAGTTGAGGCATTGGAAGAACAAGTGTAAGGCTGTACTAAATAATAATGTGCAAAGTAATCATTGGAATTCACAGACGCAGAATGAGGTATTGAAAAAACAGCAACAACAGGTAATATAAAACCAGTTACCATTGGCTCCTATACCAAACCCTGGGAATCAGCACACATACAGTGTGGATACCACAAATTGGGAAGGAAGTGGTAAAAGGGGCACAGTGACACCCCAATTTCTTTTGAGTGATTCATACTTTGATGAAGACAGTTTCTGACGGAGCCTTAGGGGGGAGTGCATACTTGCCACATCCTTGCAGGGAGATCAGTCAGGTCCATACATTGAGGGAAAGGTTGAAGGAAATGATGTTACTTTTCTGTTGGATACTGGCGCTACCCGTTCCACTGTAAGAACAGCAGACGTTCCAAACCTACCCCTCTCGGGAGAAGCGATACAAGTAGTGTGCGTTTCTAATAAACAAAATAGTACCGCAGTTACAGAACCAATGGAAATCAAAATAGGCAATTTTAAAGAAATGCACAAATTTGTTGTATGTGACTCCTGTCTAGTAAACTTGTTAGGTAGGTATTTACTGTGGAAAATGAACTCTATCAAATGGTGTTGAAATTCAAACCCCAGATGAAGATGGAATTATGTTAGCAAAACAAGGAACTGAAAATAAAAAGTTTACTTTAGAAGATTGCCAAAAGAATTACAACATACGGTAGATCCTAAAGTGGGGGATTTCATTGTAAAAGATGTAGGATTAATGGTGGATGTTGACCTAGTAAGAGTGACAGTAAAAGAAGGTGCAGTTTACCCAAATATTCGACACTACAAAATGAACCAAGAAATAAAAGCAGAATTTGCACTTGAAATAAAATATCTAGTTGAAGCAGGAATTTTGCAGGAGATAATGAGCAGTCCATATAATTCACCCATAATTGGCATTAAGAAACCGAGCAGAAAGTACAGGATCGTACAAGACCTTTGTAAAATTAATAACATTTTTGTCCCATGTTGTCCAGTTGTGCCAAACCCTGCTGTGATTTTGTATCAAATACCGTGGGCAGCAGGTTGGTTTACTGTAATAGATCCATGCCATGCATTTTTCTCTATACCATTATATCCAGAAAGCAAGTATCTTTTCTCGTTCAAATTCGACGAACATATCTACGTTTGGAATCACGTCCCTCAGGGGAACACGGAAAGTCCATCGATTTTTAATCAGATTTTGAAAAATTGCATTGAATCCCTAATATTGCCCGGACAATCAGTCTTAGTGCAGTATATAGATGACCTATTGGTGGCATCTAAGAATCGAAAAGACTGTGTTACTGATACTATCGCTGTACTGAATAATTTAGGTAAAGGGGACACAAACTATCACCCTAAAAAACTGCAATATTGTACCACATCAGTGAAATATCTGGGGCACCAGATAGAGAGAGATGTCAGAAGGGTTACTTCTGAAAGAATCAGAAAAATTCAAAGCATGAATCTACCTCAAACGCAGAAAGAAATCAGAATGTTTCTTGGAGTTCTAGGTTACAGCAGGCAATGGATTGTGGGATTTGCAGTCCTAGCAAAATTATTTATACAAATGACAAAGAAAAGAGTAAAAGACCCAGTAGACTGGGATGATGAAAGCATGTCATCTTTTCTAAAATTAAGAGATTGCCTGTGTTCAGCTCCAGCATTAGGGATGCCTGACTATTCAAAAGATTTTGCATTGTTTTGCGATATACAAGACAATTGTGCACTCTCAGTTTTGACTCAGACCCATGGTCTGATGAGACGTCCTGTTGCATATTTTTCTTTTACACTGGATACAGTAACAGCAGCATTGCCAGGATGTCTGAAAGCAGTAGCAGCAACTTGCATGAGCCTTGAGCAAAGTGAGTGCATTATCATGGGACATCCAGTAACCGTATATGTCCCACATGTAGTTGTGATTTTGTTGACCAGGACTAAAACTCAGTACCTAACACCTAGTCGGCTGACTAAGTATGAACAAATTATTGTAGGTGCAGAAAATGTGACAATTGCTAGGTGTGATATTCTGACCTCAGCAACTCTGTTGCCTGAATCGCACTTTGCAGAAGTTAAAAATGAAGTTGAACACAATTGCATTGATCTTACAGAATACTGTGCTAAACCTCGCCCAGATATAAGAGAAGAGCCACTAATAAATTCCGAACATGAGCTTTTCGTAGATGGTTTATGCATACGACATGAGGAAGGAGGTTTGAGTGCTGCTTTTGCTGTTTGTACTCTACGGGGTCCAGTTGAAGCATCATATTTACCTGGAGCCAAATCTGCACAGGTAACTGAACTAACTGCATTGACAAAGGCTTGTAAATTTGGAATTTTTTTAAAGTGACTATTTATACTGATAGCCAATATGGCTATGGAGTTGTGCATGATTTTGGCCAACTCTGAATGCAGAGGGAGTTTCTGACTTCATCAGGCACTCCTATTAAAAATGGAAATGTTGTGAAAGATTTGCTAAAAGCAATCCAATTACCAGAAACAGTAGCTGTGGTCAAGTGTGCTGCTCACCAATCTGGCAACGACAGAGTGACAGCAGGTAACCAATATGCTGACCAATTAGCTCAATATTGTGCCAAAAATAAAATGGCAATAAATAAAAATAAATAAAGAAATGGAAACAGCTGCCAACTTATGTTGCTTGAGAGAGTGAAAACGTGGGAAGAAGTGAGAGATTTGTAAAATGATGCAGAACAGAAAGAAAGGGAAGGATGGGCAAAAATAGGGTGTCAGAGAAGGACTGGAGATGGTGTCATTGTTTACCTTGATGGAAGGCCTGTGTTGTCAAATGGTATGCTTGCTCCTATGGCTATGATGTATCATGGTGATTCTCATTTAGGGCGGGACGCCGTGACTAGATTATTCAGACAAACTTGGTTCAATGCTGTAACAAGACATAATATCGAAGTAACAATATACAATGGACATAATATCGAATTAAAAATGTAGAATGGACAAAATATTGAATGGACACAATATAGTGGTTAAAAATATCGAATTGAAGGTAAGGAATATTGATTGTCAAAATATCGAAGTCAAAATATCAAAGTATATAATATAGGCATTAAAATATATCGAATTTTTAATAATATCAAATTGTTTTAAGTGTTTTGTATGTTAGTGTATGTGTGAAAAGTGTATATTATTTTTGTAATGTATGTTTAATTTTTTTTAATAATGAATTTTATGTTATTTAATTTCAGCGTAATTTAATTCTGTAGTGGGTTGTGGGTTTATAGGGGAATAGGGTGGGAAGCAATTAAATTATATTAAATTAAATATTATTTTTTAGCAATTATTAACTATTTTTAATTTAATTTTGCTTTTTAGTTCTGTAGCGGGTTGTGGGCTTATAGGGTAATAGGGTGGTAAGTAATATAATTGTAATTAATTAAATATTTTTATTTATTTATTGGTATTCATTTTTAATTGGTAATTAATTTTTATTATTTGGTAATTAATTTTTATTGATTAATTAATTGATAATTATGTTAATTTTATTGATTTATTTTCGGTAGCAGGTTGTGGATTCACAGGGGAATAGGGTGGGAAGTAATTTAATTGTAATTAAGTAAATATTTTTTATTTATTTATTGGTATTGATTTTTAATTTATTGTGAATACATTTGTTAATTGGTAATTCATGTTTATTCATTGGTAATTCATTTGTATTATTTAATTATTTATAAATATGATAATTGTATTAATTTATTTTCCGTAGCAGGTTGTGGGTTTATAGGGGAATAGGCTGGGAAGTAATGTAATTGTAATTAATTACATATTAAAAATACTGTTTGTGTATTGATAATTAATTTACTGTCAATTAAGTTTTTAATTGGTATTAATTTTTATTAATACTTTGTTTTTGTTATTGAAAAATAATTAGTTGTTAATTAATAATGAATAGGTAATTAATTTTAATAACTAATATTTATTTGTATTTCTAATTAACTAATTATTACATAATATTAAATTGGTAATTAATTTTAATTAATGTTTTATTGGTATTGATATTTAATTTATTTTTAATAATATATTAAATCATTACTTTCCCTACTGTTAAACTCACTGGAGTGGGAATAATCATGTTTACTTCTACTCTGTCCAACACTTTCCCTATGGGTACACTCTCTGGAGTGGGAATAGTAATTTTTACTCCTACGCTATCCAACGCTTTCCCTACTGTTGCACTCTCTGGAGTGGGAATAGTAATGTTTACCCCTATGATGATGATAACAATTTATAATGCGCAAAACAATAACCCGCAGGTATCAAGGCGCCTAACAATAAAATCAGAAAGTAGAACCATTCATCCATTACACATAGGCTTGCCGGAAGAGGCAGGTTTTAAGAGCAATACGAAATGTCTGTAGCGAGGGTAAGGACCTGAGATCCAGAGGGAGATCATTCCACCATTTGGGAGCTAGGGTGGAGAAAGCCCTGCCACCCCATTTAGCTTTTCGTATGCGAGGGGCTGATAGAAGCAATTTCCCGGAGGAACGCAAGTTCCTTCCCGGAGTGTAGTGGGAAATGATGGAGCCCACTCCAGAGTCACTGTTTTTTGAGATGGCTCTGTATGTCATACACAGGACGTTAAACTTTACTCGGTATTCTACCGGAAGCCAATGCAATGTTTTCCGGGCCAATGTGGCGGAGGTGCGTCTGGGGATATCCAGAACAAATCTTGCTGTGGCATTCTGAACCACTTGTAAGCGCTGCAGGAGGCTCCTGTTTAGCCCCGCGTACAGCGCATTACAGTAATCTAGGCGTGAGCCAATGAGTGCAACAGCTATCTGTTTTCCCTACTGTTGCACTCACTGGAGTGGGAATAGTAATTTTTACCCCTACGCTATCCAAAGCTTTCCCTACTGTTGCACTCTCTGGAGTGGGAATATAATAATATTTACCCTCCCGCAATCCAACGCACCCTACTGTTGCACTCACTGGAGAGGGAAGAGTAATTTTTACCCCTACGCTATCCAACGCTTTCCCTATTGTTGTACCCCTTGCAGTGGGAATAGTAATTCTTACCCTCCCCTTATCCAACGTGTTTTCTACTGTTGCACTAACTGGAGTGTGAATATTATTTTTTACCCCTACGCTATCCAATGCTTTCCCTACTGTTGCACTCACTGGAGTGGGAATAGTAATTTTTACCCCACCCTATCCAATGCTTTCCCCACTGTTGCACTCTCTCGAGTGGGAATAGTATTTTTTACCCTCCTGCTATCCAATGCTTTCCCTGCAGTGGCACTCACTGGAGTTTGAATAGTAATGTTTACCGCTACGCTATCCAACGCTTTCCCTACTGTTGCACTCCTTGGAGTGATAATAGTAATTCTTACCCTCCCCCTATCCAGCGCTTTCCCTACTGTTGTACTCACTGGAATGGGAATAGTAATGATTACCCTGCCACTATCCAACGCTTTCCCTACTGTTTCACTCTCTGGAGTGGGAATAGTAATTTTGAACTCTATGCTATCCAACGCTTTCTCTACTGTTGCACTTTTTGGAGGGGGAATAGTAAATCTTACCCACCCCCTATCCAAGGCTTTCCCTACTGTTGCACTCACGGGAGTAGGAATAGTAATTTTTACCCTCCCGCTATCCAACACTTTCCCTACTGTTGCACTCTCTGGAGTGGAAATAGTATTTTTTACCCCTACACTATCCAACACTTTCACTACTGTTGCACTCTCGGGAGTGGGAATAGTAAATTTTACCCCTAGGCTATCCAACGCTTTCTCTACTGCACTCTCTGGAGTGGGAATAGTAATGTTTACCCCTACGCTATCCAACGCTTTCCCTACTGTTGCACTTTCTGGAGTGGGAATAGTAATTTTTACCCCTACGCTATCCAACGCTTTCTCTACTGTTGCACTCACTGGAGTGGTAATTGTAAATTTTACCCTCCCGCTATCCTACGGTAAAAATATTGTATATTTTTTATTCATATTACGTTCATATATATTTGTATTTGTATTTGTATTTGTATTTATTATTTGTAATGCGCAACTGTCACCCTACGGGTATCCTGGCGCCCAACAGGAAGTAGTCAGATGGTAATCAGATGGTATACAATACACTAGCTGTCATGACATATAAACCAGCCGCCAAAGCTATTAAATAGAGTCAGGGGGGTTATACTTTGGCGAACATATATATATGTATTAAAACATCTAATTGTATGTTTTTTTTAACGTACAATAATTATTTATTAATTTTAAGGTTATTTAAGTATTTTAAATATGTTTAAGTTAATTATATTTATTATTCCCTTAATTTTCAATTACTTTTAAGACATTAAAAAAATCGATATTTTCACTAACTATATTTTTTACAACGATATTTTTGATCCAATATTTTTGTACTTACCTGTTTAGAGATAGTAATTTGATATTTTTGCATTCTATATTTTTTTCTCAATATTTAGGTAAATCTATATTTGTGTAATCGATATTATGTCAGTGATCCGTTCAATGCAAAGTTCAGGAATGTTGCAGAGAGTCTTTGCCATAGGTGCTTAGTTTGCCAACACTTATTTAGACGAACAGAGTGATAGTGAGGATGAGTCAGGAATAGAAGAACGTACTCAGATTACAGAAATCAAAGCCAATAGTAATTCTGAGGAGGAACAGATAAGGAGAGATCAATATACTCAGACATTCCAGATATCTGTCACAGTTCCAGAGTCTGAAGAGGGACAGATAGGTAATAGGGCGAAGGCTCAGGAAGAAGAAAAACAAAAGTTTGAGATACCTGAGCAGGATCAGATAGATGTAGAAAAACGTGTTCAGGAAGAAGAAAGTGAATCACAGCAAAGTCAATTACAGCACATTCCTGAACAAGGCCAGATTAGCATCCAGGCAGAAGAAACAGAAGCAAGACCTGGACCAAGTCAGATAGAGAGGAATAGAGATGACCAAAATGTACAAATTGTGCCACAACTGAACGAGAATAAAAGAGCATTTGAAAAAAAAACAAAGCATAGTGCCAGCTAAAAACTCAGAAAGGGAGATAAGTGGCCAGGTTTTGTCAAAAGACTGAAAATTCGTCTTAAATCAATAAATGAAGAACCAGAGCAAGTAAACGAAATATCAAGTCAAACTGGGCTTTCCACAGAACAGCCAAAAAGGAGAAGTCTACGATTGAAAAGACTGAATAATAAGTTCAGAGGCCCTGAATGGACCTATGTCATCCTTGAAGATTTGGAAAATCTAGAACTGAGTGATGAAAATGATGATGAATTAATTTATGATCCAGCAGACGAAGAAGTAAGACCAACTTGAAAATTTCACATGTTAAAATTCTGTGATCGAAAGTGTTACAGAAACCATATCGAGCTGAATTTTCTGACAAAGATTTAGAAAATATGAAAGTGTCAGGACGAAAACTGCAGATCAAAGAATTGTTATCATTGTTGAAAAAATGGGGAGATTTAGGTAGATGGAAAGCTAGATGGATAAAGAAAAGGGAAGAAGCTCAAGTGAAAAGCACTGTATCAGAATACATGCTGAAAGAAACAGAGAAAGTGGAAATGTTGTGTCCAATGAGAGAAGTGCCAGGTGGAGGTTATGTACATGCCCCATGGTCCCTACAGGATATTTTATTATTTACGAATGATTTTCCAAAATTTATAGAGAAACCTGTAGAATGGTACAGGCAGATCGAGACATTTGTAAAAGTCTCAAAAGTATTACTAAAAGATTTAGATGGGTTATCCGACACTGTTGTTCCTGTTGATTTATGGACAGAATGTAAAATTGCAGTAGACTGGCCAAGTGATGAGTATCCTAGAGACCCAAAAACAGGAGCACCATCAGATGAAGTCATGAAGAAATATAATCAAGTAATACTGTACTTGAAAGGAAAGGTACCTCCAAAGGAGACTGATTGGACTAGGATAGACAGAACTACACAGAATAAAGCTGATTCTGTGCATGCACATTATGAACGCCTTTTACAAGTTTTTAAACAGTATAGTGGTTTAGAAAACATTGACACTAAAGACATGACGCATTTTATCTATCGGATTGTGTCTGGGCTAAAACCAAAAATTTTGCAATTGATTAAAGATCATAAGATCTGCTGGCAGGCCAAACCTATTGATGAAATTCTCAGTTATGCAAAATATTGTGAAGATGAATTGGACAAGAAGAGAAAGATTTTAGAAGAAAAACTAATGTGGTCACAGGTAAAATTAGCAGAGCAACAAGAACTTCAAATGAAAAATATTCAGACCCATGGAGATGAAATGGTAGTAAACCTATGGGAAAATATAACCGAGATGAAGCTAAAAAGAAATTTCCTTGTCATGGGTGCGGCAAGTTGGGGCATTGGAAGAACAAGTGTAAGGCTGTACTAAATAATAATGTGCAAACTAATCATTGGAATTCACAGACGCAGAATGAGGTATCGAAAAAACAGCAACAACAGGTAATATAAAACCAGTTACCATTGGCTCCTATACCAAACCCTGGGAATCAGCACACATACAGTGTGGATACCACAAATAGGGAAGGAAGTGGTAAAAGGGGCCCAGTGACACCCCAATTTCTTTTGAGTGATTCATACTTTGATGAAGACAGTTTCTGACGGAGCCTTAGGGGGGAGTGCATACTTTCCGCATCCTTGCAGGTAGATCAGTCAGGTCCATACATTGAGGGAAAGGTTGAAGGAAATGATGTTACTTTTCTGTTGGATACTGGCGCTACTGGTTCCACTGTAAGAACAGCAGACGTTCCAAACCTACCCCTCTCGGGAGAAGCGTTACAAGTAGTGTGCGTTTCTAACAAACAAAATAGTACCCCAGTTACAGAACCAATGGAAATCAAAATAGGCAATTTTAAAGAAATGCACAAATTTGTTGTATGTGACTCCTGTCCAGTAAACCTGTTAGGTAGGTATTTACTGTGGAAAATGAACTGTATCAAATGGTGTTAAAATTCAAACCCCAGATGAAGATGGAATTTATAACATTATAATATCTATAATATCAAATTGTTTTAAGTGTTTTGTATGTTAGTGTATGTGTGAAAAGTGTATATTATTTTTGTAATGTATGTTTAATTTTTTTTAATAATGAATTTTATGTTATTTAATTTTAGCGTAATTTAATTCTGTAGTGGGTCGTGGGTTTAAAGGGGAATAGGGTGGGAAGTAATTACATTATATTAAATTAAATATTATTTTTTAGCAATTATTAACTATTTTTAATTTAATGTTGCTTTTTAGTTCTGTAGCAGGTTGTGGGTTTATAGGGTAATAGGGTGGTAAGTAATATAATTGTAATTAATTAAATATTTTTATTTATTTATTGGTATTCATTTTTAATTGGTAATTAATTTTTATTATTTGGTAATTAATTTTTATTGATTGATTAATTGATAATTATGTTAATTTTATTGATTTATTTTCGGTAGCAGGTTGTGGATTTACAGGGGAATAGGGTGGGAAGTAATGTAATTGTAATTAAGTAAATATTATTTATTTATTTATTGGTATTGATTTTTAATTTATTGTGAATACATTTGGTAATTGGTAATTCATGTTTATTCATTGGTAATTCATTTGTATTAATTAATTATTTTATAAATATGATAATTTTATTAATTTATTTTCCGTAGCAGGTTGTGGGTTTATAGGGGAATAGGCTGGGAAGTAATGTAATTGTAATTGATTACATGTTAAAAATACTGTTTGTGTATTGATAATTAATGTACTGTCAATTAAGTTTTTAATTGGTATTAATTTTTATTAATACTTTGTTTTTGTTATTGAAAAATAATTCATTGCTAATTAATATTGAATAGGTAATTATTTTTAATAACTAATATTTATTTGTATTTCTAATTAACTAATTATTACATGATATTAAATTGGTAATTAATTTTAATTGATGTTTTATTGGTATTGATATTTAATTTATTTTTAATAATATATTAAATCATTACTTTCCCTACTGTTAAACTCACTGGAGTGGGAATAATCATTTTTACTTCTACTTTGTCCAACACTTTCCCTATAGGTACAATCTCTGGAGTGGGAATAGTGATTTTTACTCCTACGCTATCCAACGCTTTCCCTACTGTTGCACTCTCTGGAGTGGGAATAGTAATGTTTACCTCTACGCTATCCAACTCTTTCCCTACTGTTGCACTCACTGGAGTGGGAATACTAATTTTTACCCCTACGCTATCCAAAGCTTTCCCTACTGTTGCACTCTCTGGAGTGGGAATATAATAATATTTACCCTCCCGCTATCCAACGCACCCTACTGTTGCACTCACTGGAGAGGGAATAGTAATTTTTACCCCTACGCTATCCAATGCTTTCCCTACTGTTGTACCCCTTGCAGTGGGAATAGTAATTCTTACCCTCCCCCTATCCAACGTGTTTTCTACTGTTGCACTCACTGGAGTGTGAATATTATTTTTTACCCCTACGCTATCCAATGCTTTCCCTACTGTTGCACTCACTGGAGTGGGAATAGTAATTTTTACCCCACCCTATCCAATGCTTTCCCCACTGTTGCACTCTCTGGAGTGGGAATAGTATTTTTTACCCTCCTGCTATCCAACGCTTTCCCTGCAGTGGCACTCACTGGAGTTTGAATAGTAATGTTTACCGCTACGCTATCCAACGCTTTCCCTACTGTTGCACTCCTTGGAGTGATAATAGTACTTCTTACCCTCCCCCTAACCAACGCTTTCCCTACTGTTGCACTCACTGGAATGGGAATAGTAATTATTACCCTGCCACTATCCAACGCTTTCCCTACTGTTTCACTCTCTGGAGTGGGAATAGTAATTATTAACTCTATGCTATCCAACGCTTTCTCTACTGTTGCACTTCTTGGAGGGGGAATAGTAATTCTTACCCACCCCCTATCCAAGGCTTTCCCTACTGTTGCACTCACAGGAGTAGGAATAGTAATTTTTACCCTCCCGCTATCCAACACTTTCCCTACTGTTGCACTCTCTGGAGTGGAAATAGTATTTTTTACCCCTACACTATCCAACACTTTCACTACTGTTGCACTCTCTGGAGTGGGAATAGTAAATTTTACCCCTACGCTATCCAACGCTTTCTCTACTGCACTCTCTGGAGTGGGAATAGTAATGTTTACCCCTACGCTATCCAACGCTTTCCCTACTGTTGCACTTTCTGGAGTGGGAATAGTAATTTTTACCCTCCCGCTATCCAACACTTTCACTACTGTTGCACTCACTGGAGTTGGAATAGTAATTGTTACCCCTACGCTATCCAACGCTTTATCTACTGTTGCACTCACTGGAGTGGTAATTGTAAATTTTACCCTCCCGCTATCCTACGGTAAAAATATTGTATATTTTTTATTCATATTATGTTCATATATATATATATATGCGCAAATGCAGCTCTCTCCCCAAACCAGCGCAGCAGCCGCCACAGCAGTGATAGGAAAGAAAGCCACGCCACTCCAACGTCCGTTATGGGCTAAAACGATTTATTGTGCGTTCAAGGCCACCAGATCTTACGCGTTTCGGGCATCCGCCCTTGTTCACAGATCATTAGTCAGTAAGTTCTACATGGCTTAAATACAAAAAGTTTTTCCCGGGCATTTTTTTCACAACCACGTGATAAAGTGACATAAAAGACACACTACATAGCTTAGGCTCAGGCAGTCTTTATTCTAAATCAGTGCCTAGATAAATGAATCAATAAATAGAATAACAGCATAAATGCGCTATTAGAATCACCATCAAAGTACAATTCATTTTATGATTAAAAAAATAAATATTTGTAATCTATAAAAATATATATACATTTTTATAAAAAACATGTAAGTTGAGACTTTGTGCAAACATCGCAATTTTCCGTGGTGCTCACAATTGATCGCTGATGATTAGATGGCATCTTGTATACAAAAAGAAAATAATGATAAATCATTAAACTCTAATGCCAATAATCTACACCAATGTAGTCCCAAAGTAGTCAGACAATATGTCTGTTTGATATGATATCAGCATGAATGCTTGTTGTGTTGATTGTGATTACTCATTTATATCATGGCCAACAGATTTACATCGTAAAATACGAAGAGAATAAATGACTACCTATAATCACGCCCCATAAGTCTGTGTCCAAAGTTGGAGGTGTTGGAAAAAGGGTTTGGGAATGTGTGTGCCCCCCAAAAAGAAGGGAAAAATAAAAGGGAAAAAATATATATATAATATTATATTTTTTTGTAGTGATGATTTTGTTAGTTTTTTTCATTAAGTCTACTTAAATATCCATCCGTGTATAGGAGTAAAAACCCCTAATCACTATTCAACATGGAAGCCATGATGAAAGGAAATTGATTCAGTGAGTATAAGAATACATACAGAAACTGAGAAGGAAACAGAAAAGTCAGGCACTGGCATACTAGCTGAAAAATCACTATACAATGACCAACAAAAGGACGTCACAGGAACACATGCAGGTCTTCCTGTGACGTGTTAAGACCATTCGGAAAGCGACTATCCAGTTCCAGAATGAACTGTGATTCCAATCTCCTTAGCATGAGGTCCCTATCTCCCCCCCTAATAGGTTTGGGTACTGAGGCTATGACAAAATATGTCAAGCAGTCAAGATTATTCTGGTGGATGGCCTTAAAATGGCGGGCAACAGGATATGAGCTGTCGTTGTTCACGATTGCTCGCAGATGTTGGAGAATTCTGACATGCACCTGCTTGCCTGTACTGCCTACATATCTGAGGCCACAGGTGCATGTCAGAACATATACTGCAAAATCTGTTTTGCAGTTGTGTTTCCCTTTGATCTCTATAGGATCAGGTCTAAAGGGTGTAGAGTATTTGGTGGTGTTAATTCCAAATTTACAAGCTCTACAACTGGAACAACGCGTGAAACCAGGCCTGGCCAGCCAGTTGTCTTGTTTAATTAATTCAGGAAAGTCTCGACTCAGTTGGGTTCTCATGCTAGGGCCTTTCCTATAGGTGATGTTTGGTCTATCCGTTATTCTGGGGGCCAGTATCAAATCGGTTTTTAATGCCGGCCATCTCTGGTTAATGATAGACCTTATTTTGCGTTCCTGTCTATTGAAAGTCAGAATCAATCTGGGTGGATCATTGGTTGATTCTGTGCTAGTTACAGAACTAGATTCTGAGCTGGATAGAAGGGATTCCCTGGGTCTGCAATTAGCTTTTGCAATGGATTGCTTAAGTACTGATTCTTTATATCCCCTTTCCCTGAATCTGTCAAGAGCTTCAGTAGCACAAAGTTGATAATCCTCGTCACTACTGCAAATTCGTTTAAGCCTTAACAGTTCTCCAAAGGGGATGTTATCGATCACGTGGCGGGGGTGGGAGCTGGTGGCGTGGAGAATGCTGTTTCCAGCAGTGCTCTTGCGATGCAGTTTAGTACACAGCTTCGAGTTTCTCACAAAGACCTTCACATCAAGGAATTCCGCCTCCAATTCATCAATGTGTGATGTGAAATGTAAATTCTCGTTGTTGTTGTTAATCGATTGTATGAAGTTTTCTGCATCGATTCGATCCCCCCTCCAAATTATAAAAACATCATCGATAAAATGCAACCAATGCATTACATGATTGGACATGATGTCTCTGAAAGCGACATTGAGTACCTGCTCCTCCCACCAGCCAACGTGTAAGCACGCATAGCTGGGGGAGAAGCAGGCGCCCATAGCCACTCCTCTCTGTTGTAAAAATATGTCTTTGCCAAACATAAAGAAATTGTGGTGCAAACACCAATCTGTTAATTCTATTAACATTTTGTTATGGTTATAACAATTAATAGATCTGGTTCCTAAAAAATGTTCAAGGGCTCTCAGTCCAGCCTGATGGTTAATGCTGGTATAGAGTGACTCTATGTCAAGGGTGATTAGTAGTAAGTCATCACTCCAAGGAACATTTTTGATTTTATTCAGGAAGTGACCAGTGTCTTTGATGTATGATGGTAATGCTTGCACCAAATCTTGGAGAAAATAGTCAATGTATTCACCAATATGTTCAGCTACACTGGAGATTGCAGAAATGATCGGCCTCCCAGGGACCGGGCTCACCATCTTGTGCACTTTAGGCAATAGGTACAGTTTTGGCAGTACAGGGTTGTCAACATTAAGAAAAATAAATTCCTCTTTCGATAGCATATTTTCCCTCCTCCATTTGAATAACAATTTTTTGAGGCTTTCTTTTGATTCAATATATGATTTCATGTTGGACATTTTATAACAGGTTCCATTATTTAATTGTCGCTGAGCTTCAGCAAGGTAGTCTTTCTGTGGCCAAATGACCACGTTGCCGCCTTTATCTGCCATGGTCACTATAATGCTTTGATCTTTACTAAGCTTATTGATTAGTGTGGCAAATGCTTGCTCTTGGTTGCTTCTGTATCTTTTCTTATGTTTTACGTTGTGATACAGTTCTTTAAGATCCTCAATGACCATATCATGAAATGTGTCTATTGAATCACGAGGCATAATTGGAACGAAGGTAGACTTGGATTTGAATGGACTTAAATTCATTCCTACCTGAGATATTCGTGCTGCTTGAAGTTCCTCTTGAGTTGACGTTACTTCAGCAGCCGGTGCGTCATTCCTAGCCAGTTGATGCAATGTAAGAAAGGCTCTTGTTTCTTCAGCTGGAACATTGAGAGAATTTGTTGCAGGTCCAGGCTGTTTGGAAGGGTTATTTTTATTGCCATCCTTAATGTCAAAGAATTTCATGAGTTTTAACTTCCGAATGTAAAGAAAAATATCCACACGTGTTTTAGTATAGCTGAAGTCTGACACCGGACAATAACTAAGTCCCAAACTCAAGAGCTGGTTTTCAGCCTCAGTCAATACAACGCTGGATAAGTTGATAATTGTATTCTTTACTGTTTGTTTTTTCGCCAGTACTGCTTCTTTTGTTTTTTTGGAGATTTTTTGTTTTTGTTTTTTGCGGCGTTCTCTGCGGCGTTTGTTACGTCTTGTTTTGTTGCCTTGTTCTGGGGCTGCTGTTTCCGATTCCTGGGCCTTAGTGTTTGTATTCGGTCCGAGCATAAAAAATCAACCTCTTCTCCCAGATTCAAAATAGCCATTTCCGTTGTGTCCGACTGCTCACTTCTGTTCTCCCAAGATGAGCCGCTGGTGAGAGATTCATTGTCGCTGCTTTCCAGCGTTGTGCCCGTGCCTGCTGAAGTGGAAGCTGCCGCAGGAGTTTCTGCAGAGGATACAGATTTCTTGGATGCTTGTTGTGCCAATCTCGTCTTCTTGGCGTTTTCATACTTCTTTGCGAATGTAAATATTCGCCCCTGAGCGTAGTCCTCCTTATCACGGGCAAACTTGTAGATTTTACGGTTTTTAATTTTCTCCTCTTGCTGCTTTAGACGCTCATCAATTTCTTTGCGCAATTTTTCGATTAAATCATTGGGTTCAAAAGTGGCAAGAAATTCATTGATGGATTCGATTTCTTTCATGATGGCATCTCTGTCAATTACGGCATATTTGACAAGTAACTGTATTAACTTGCTAGAAGAATCAAGGTTGATTTGTCCCCACTCCTTTAACATCTCCGGATTGGGATTTTCGTAACTCGGAGCCAAGAGAATACGAAGGCCACGGGGCACCCGCCCCTCCTCCAGATATTTGGAAAGTGATTTGTGTTCCCACCATTTAGTGAGTTCTTGCCACATACATTTCTCCAAACGTTTCATGGCCGCCCTGATTTTATCTTCGTCAGTGTTTTCAATATTAGTCGTCATGGGTTTGTTGGCTCCCTTTTGTTTGTTAGTAATTGCAGGGAGATTAGAATACAGCATGTCTGCCGCCGCTTCACTGTCCATCAGAGTTTCCGCTGACATTGTAACGGTGCCTTGAAATAACGCAGAACACAGTTGATGCAGTTCAGTGTCGAACGTAGTTGGTTACCGAACACTGACTGCCAAAGCCCAAGAACTCCTCCCCTCCGTCCGCTCGCTCGTAAACACTCACCGCCGAGGTCCGTTAGTCATGCGTTGAACGACAACCATGTAGGTCCGTTACCGCAGACGTTGGCGAAGTGAACTTCAGAGCCGGATCGGGGGCTGCAGCTTGAAAATTTCCTTGGAAGAAAGCAGCACGTTGAGGTTGAACAGCTGCAGCCAATCTTGCGGGAAGTGAAGCGGCTTCGGAAGCAACCTCCTTCCGATGTAGAATGCGCAAATGCAGCTCTCTCCCCAAACCAGCGCAGCAGCCGCCACATCAGTGATAGGAAAGAAAGCCACGCCACTCCAACGTCCGTTATGGGCTAAAACGATTTATTGTGCGTTCAAGGCCACCAGATCTTACGCGTTTCGGGCATCCGCCCTTGTTCACAGATCATTAGTCAGTAAGTTCTACATGGCTTAAATACAAAAAGTTTTTCCCGGGCATTTTTTTCACAACCACGTGATAAAGTGACATAAAAGACACACTGCATAGCTTAGGCTCAGGCAGTCTTTCTTCTAAATCAGTGCCTAGATAAATGAATCAATAAATAGAATAACAGCATAAATGCGCTATTAGAATCACCATCAAAGTACAATTCATTTTATGATTAAAAAAATAAATATTTGTAATCTATAAAAATATATATACATTTTTATAAAAAACATGTAAGTTGAGACTTTGTGCAAACATTGCAATTTTCCGTGGTGCTCACAATTGATCGCTGATGATTAGATGGCATCTTGTATACAAAAAGAAAATAATGATAAATCATTAAACTCTAATGCCAATAATCTACACCAATGTAGTCCCAAAGTAGTCAGACAATATGTCTGTTTGATATGATATCAGCATGAATGCTTGTTGTGTTGATTGTGATTACTCATTTATATCATGGCCAACAGATTTACATCGTAAAATACGAAGAGAATAAATGACTACCTATAATCACGCCCCATAAGTCTGTGTCCAAAGTTGGAGGTGTTGGAAAAAGGGTTTGGGAATGTGTGTGCCCCCCAAAAAGAAGGGAAAAATAAAAGGGAAAAAATATATATATAATATTATATTTTTTTGTAGTGATGATTTTGTTAGTTTTTTTCATTAAGTCTACTTAAATATCCATCCGTGTATAGGAGTAAAAACCCCTAATCACTATTCAACATGCAAGCCATGATGAAAGGAAATTGATTCAGTGAGTATAAGAATACATACAGAAACTGAGAAGGAAACAGAAAAGTCAGGCACTGGCATACTAGCTGAAAAATCACTATACAATGACCAACAAAAGGACGTCACAGGAACACATGCAGGTCTTCCGTGGTGTTAAGACCATTCGGAAAGCGACTATCCAGTTCCAGAATGAACTGTGATTCCAATCTCCTTAGCATGAGGTCCCTATCTCCCCCCCTAATAGGTTTGGGTACTGAGGCTATGACAAAATATGTCAAGCAGTCAAGATTATTCTGGTGGATGGCCTTAAAATGGCGGGCAACAGGATATGAGCTGTCGTTGTTCACGATTGCTCGCAGATGTTGGAGAATTCTGACATGCACCTGCTTGCCTGTACTGCCTACATATCTGAGGCCACAGGTGCATGTCAGAACATATACTGCAAAATCTGTTTTGCAGTTGTGTTTCCCTTTGATCTCTATAGGATCAGGTCTAAAGGGTGTAGAGTATTTGGTGGTGTTAATTCCAAATTTACAAGCTCTACAACTGGAACAACGCGTGAAACCAGGCCTGGCCAGCCAGTTGTCTTGTTTAATTAATTCAGGAAAGTCTCGACTCAGTTGGGTTCTCATGCTAGGGCCTTTCCTATAGGTGATGTTTGGTCTATCCGTTATTCTGGGGGCCAGTATCAAATCGGTTTTTAATGCCGGCCATCTCTGGTTAATGATAGACCTTATTTTGCGTTCCTGTCTATTGAAAGTCAGAATCAATCTGGGTGGATCATTGGTTGATTCTGTGCTAGTTACAGAACTAGATTCTGAGCTGGATAGAAGGGATTCCCTGGGTCTGCAATTAGCTTTTGCAATGGATTGCTTAAGTACTGATTCTTTATATCCCCTTTCCCTGAATCTGTCAAGAGCTTCAGTAGCACAAAGTTGATAATCCTCGTCACTACTGCAAATTCGTTTAAGCCTTAACAGTTCTCCAAAGGGGATGTTATCGATCACGTGGCGGGGGTGGGAGTTGGTGGCGTGGAGAATGCTGTTTCCAGCAGTGCTCTTGCGATGCAGTTTAGTACACAGCTTCGAGTTTCTCACAAAGACCTTCACATCAAGGAATTCCGCCTCCAATTCATCAATGTGTGATGTGAAATGTAAATTCTCGTTGTTGTTGTTAATCGATTGTATGAAGTTTTCTGCATCGATTCGATCCCCCCTCCAAATTATTTCGTTTGTATAAGCTTTATTCGAGACAAGTCTCATAAAAGCACATAAAATCAGAACAGTTACACAAAATACATAATACAGGGTAAAAAATCATTAAACACAGTGCAGCTCATACAACATTACAGATAAAACAGTGTATACCAATACATAAAAATTTATTAATTTATTAAAAGGAATCCCTAAATTACCTGCAATCCCCTAAGGACCGTCGTCTTATCGCCCAAGCCCAACCCATGTATTTGGCGACACCCATGACTATTGAATCCTGATATGTTGTACATAGGATTCTTAGGGCCACCGAACTATCACGTGTCCCCAAATTTTTGCATACCGGCGTGAGCCATTTCCTCCTTGGATTCACATAAGCTTCACATGAAAAGAGAAAATGGCCTAGGCTCTCCTCGGCATTTTCACAGGCAGGACATAGGCTATTAGTGGGTCTGTGCCAACCAGATGTCAATTTTTTAAGAGGGATAGATCCTGACCTTAACTGGAAAATAAGTTTCCTGTCCATTGGTACCGTGATGTTATCCCAATAATTTTCTAGGACAGGTAAAATTTTAGTCTCCAGGAAACGACCAGACATTGAATCTGCCCTGGTGTCATTCAACATCTTGCCACCCACCCAATCCCAGTATTGCTCTTTGAGGGCTTCTTTGCTTGGGAAGGTTTCCCCCTCAGGGTTATTCCAAAGATTTGAAAACCCTAGATTTTCCAACATGGTCTTCAGATGTTTTAGCCACTTTATCTTATGGAAGATATCTTCCTTAATTATCCACAAAAAGCCCTCCGCGTACTGTCTTATTTCTGGAGTCGTCCAGAGGCGTCTCCAGTAAAGAACTGGTCGCAATCGAGCTCTATCGATGATCGTTCGTCTACCAAGCTCCATAAACAATGGGATCAGGGGGGTACTCTGCGGAAGTCCGGTAATCCCGCGCATAAACTTGTTCTCGGAGGTCTGAAGAGCCATCAGACTATTCCAAGCCCACAGTTCAGCGCCATATAAGGTGGCACCCAAAACCTTCGCATCGTACACTATCAGTGCGGGTTTTATAGGTTTTGTTTTTGATTTACGGTGTTCCCCCCTTAAGGCACCTGATAGCTGCTGGTGCTTTAGGACTACTTTGTTCACATGATGCGTCCAGCCAGTCCCCCCCGCAATCTGCACTCCCAAATATGTAAATTCATTGACTAGTTCAAGCCTGCTGTTATTTAAGGTTATCTTAGGATGGCTTCTACTTCCAGCAGAGAAGGCCATTAGTTTGGTTTTTCCTACGTTTACCTCTAGCCCGTGCTCCATGCAAAAAGCATCAAAAATGCTTAATGCACGCTGCAGCCCCATGGGAGTCTTGGACAAAACAAGAGTGTCGTCAGCGAACATCAGGATCGGAACCCTGGTGTCCGCCAACGAAGGGGCATCGACACTAGCCCTTAGCATTCTCTCGACTATCCCGTTAATAAATAACGAGAAAAGTAGAGGAGCCATAGAGCAACCTTGCCTAACACCTCTTTCCACAGGGAAGTCCACTGTTGTCTCGCTACTTCCTCCCCATTGAACTCTGGCAAAGTTGGATTCGTGCAGTCGCATAATTAATGTTAGCAGTTCTGCAGGAATCCCCAGCTTTTGGAGCACTGACCATAGCTTGTACCTGGGGACTAGATCGAACGCAGCCCGCAGATCGACAAACGCGACATACAGGCTGCCCCTTCCCAGCTCAACGGTCTTCCACCTCAGTATTGTGAAGCGAAAGACCTGGTCAATGGTACTAGTGGCTCGCCTAAATCCCGCTTGATATGGGGAGAGGGCGCTGTTGTCTTCTACCCAGTCCATTAGCTGGTTTGTTACCATTTTTCCAACTATTTTCTGCACCGTGGCTATTAAGCTTATGGGCCTATAATTTGCAGGCAATGAGCGATCGCCCTTCTTGTGGATGGGGATAATGGTAGCACCTTTCCAAATATCTGGAACCACTGCTCCCTTTGCTAGGGCATTTGCTACAAGCAGGATATATCTCGCCCATCTAGCCACATCGTGTTTAAAAATGTCAGGGGGGATGCCATCTGGGCCAGGCGCCCTCCCAGATTTCGCAGAACTAATGGCAATTTCTGTTTCATTAAGGGAGAATAGATCTTCGATTGCATAGACCGGGATTATATCTTCAGCTATCACGGATGTATTACTTTCCGCGTACTGAGGCCCAAAATAATCGACCCAGGATTCTACTGGTACGTTATTGTCAGGGTTTGCTGGACCCGCACCACTACCCCACTTAATGATTTTCCAAAATAACATTGAGTCTTTATTATCGGAGGCTTCTTTTAATTGGGCCCAATGGTCTTCGTCCCATTTCTTTTTTGCACGATAGATGGCTGCATTGTACAATTTCCTATGTTTAATCACTGCAGCTCGATCCCTGTTCCTTATTGCCTGCCCCAGATCTAGACGTGCAGCTCTGCAATGATTATTGAACCACCTACCCACTTCTTTAGTTTTCTTCCCTTTTCTTTCCTTTATAAAAAAACATGATCTTAAAGAGGAGAATAACTTATTGTGGATTTCAGTGATAACGTTGTCCCCGGGAGCCACTGGGACAGCAGCTTCAATCTCGGAGATTGCACCATCAACCTTATTAACGATATACGTCATAGTAACTTCGTTTGCTAACACCTTGGGCCATTTTAGCCTTCGCTCATCGTTACTTAAAAGAGGGGTTTCGTCGTGTGTCTCAGTAGGATTTCCTAAACCTGCATTCCACCACTTATGTGACACACATAAGGGGTTGTGATCACTTTCAACCCGGGGCCTAACGACCATGTCAACAACCCCATTCCACAGCTGGAGACTACAGAATATGTAGTCAATTCTGCTCCTGTTAATACCATTGTCGAAAGTAAAACTGCCCTCCCTATCACCAGGTGTCCTACCATTGAGGGCTCTTATGCCACATTCCAAACACATTCCATTTAACTGTAAAATCTCTTTGGTCCATCGCTTCACAGGTTGTAAATTTAGAGATGGTACTCCCCAGAGATTATCCTCTTCACACTCATTGGGGTCATTTATACAGTTCAAGGGTTCAAATGTCCTGTTTAAGTCCCCTGCAATTATCTTTGCATTTCCCTGGGAATTGGCCTCCATAACATCAGACAACAGCTCTATGGTCGATAGATTTGTTACTTTATCACCCCTCACGTAGATATTATATAAATCTATTGGTTGACCGTTTGCAACAGAGATTCTAAGGGCTTGTAAATCACTATTTCCCAGGTCAAGAATTTTTGTATCAATATGCAAACCCTGTCTGACCCACACTGTTAGGCCGCCCTTCGGCCGCCCTCTTACCCCTTTGATGGCTGGTATATAATAATTCACATAACCTAAGCAAAAAAGTGGATCGCAAGCCCAGGTTTCTTGAAAACAACAAATGTCAAAGCTGCTTATGAAATCTACCCAAAGCTGGGAATCCAACTTGCTGGCCAACCCGGCGATATTCCAAGACAGAAGGGTGCCAATATCTGCATTTGTTCCGTCCCGAGCTTTGGCAAGCGAAGATTCGTGGGATGACATAGAAATTCCCATTATACTAGCCAGCCTGTCTGAGTCATCCATTAAACCCACATGTAAGTCGTCCATTACAGGATAAATGGCATTTGAATTTGATGTTCCTTGTCTAAAGCCACCCACTTCAGCCACACACCCAGCCTCTGCGTTGTTCTCCTTTATATTTGCCGCAATAATATTACCACAGACATCACCCAACGCCTCTACTTCTATTGAAAATCCGCCCATGATGTTAGTACCAGTGTGTCAATATCCCCAGCCTGGATCCTGCCATCCTACGTGGGGATTAGTATGTGTTTGTGGAGCATAATTAAAACTAGCATGGGGAGGTGGTAAAGAAACAACTGGCCATTGCGCCATGGGGGGAATTATAGGTTCATTTAGAAGGCTTGTAGCTACACTTGTTGGTCTGGGGTAAAAAAAGGTGAGGTCCACAATACCTATACCGCCCTTATTTGTTCCCCATCCCTGCCTTGTTATCCATCCCACCACCCTAGGATCTTGAAAATTAACCACTATACATTCCCCCCCCAGGGTTTTTGGTGTATAGCCCATCCAGTCAATTCTCCTAGCCCCTATTATTAGCCCATCTATACCACCCGGCAGAGGACGATTTTCCTTTAACCAGTGCATGGTCTTGTTTTTGAGCATCTGGAAGTTCTCTCTCTGTCCTGGGGGTAAAGGTGGTACATTGATGAGAACTGCCACATAGGGGAAGGAGTCAGGAGTTAGATTGATTGGGGGTTTTCTATGAGGTGGCTTTGGCAAGGACGTTGGTATTGATTTAGGAACTTGGGGAACAGGTTGAAGGGCGGGTTTCTGCACCTGATTGCTGTTAACTGGGGGCACTGTTGGGGCTTTAACAGCCGACTGGTAAACATTAGCCCCATTTCCTACCTCCTTGATGTTTGGAGGTATACATGTATTAGCAGTAGCACTTGCAGATGTTGGTGCATTACCCACTTGTTGACGCAAGTTAGCTACAACGTTTACGTTGGCTGGTTGTTTTTGTGGCTGGGGTAATGAGGGCTGTATGGGATGTATCGGATTCGACTGTGAAGGTTCAGAACCCGAAGCCACTTTATCGGCCCTAGCTATGGGTTTTGCAGTGACTTTTGCTGGGGGTTTATTTTGTTTAGAAGGTAGAGGGGAGCTATTTCTAGGATTTCTACCCTTGTCCTGAATATCGGGGGTATTCACGACCTGAGGGTTTGAGTTTGTTTCCACCCTGCTTGCTTTAATCAGGGATTTTGTAGAATAGAAATTGTCTAAAGTTTTTTGCTCAAAGTGGTTTAACCTATCAATGAGTTTAGCAATTCTATCCTCTATGGGAGTGAGTACCAGTCTAAACATTTTTTCCAATGCAGGAAGCACATTTACAAATAATACATCATTGTCTTTACTTAGAACTTTTGGAACAGAACAAGAATCGTCCACTTTGTCTCCATTATCTTGAGAAGTGGGAGTGGTTGGTGTTACACGTCCTGTTCTTTGTACTGGCTCATTAACAGAGTTCCCAATGTTCACAGATGTATGTAACTTCCTACTTTTTGGTGGTGGTCGGGCCATTTTTTTGCAGTTTTTTACAGCAGCTGGACGTTTCCTTTTAGCCCCAATTTTAAGATTGACAGGTGTAACTTGATGGCCCAAATCAGAGAGCAATAATGGGTGAGATGTGCTACCACAAGTATTGTTAGAATCCGTCGCGGCAGTCTTAATTGTGTCTTCACGCAGGGCCTCAGTGCCTTCGTTTGTAACTGGAAGACTCACTGAAGAAAGAGGAGTTACCAAAGTGGGGTAGACAACATTTGGAGACTTGTCCATGGAGTTCTTAAGTATTTCAATGGATAGCCTGCGCTCAGCGCGCTTCTCTGCCAAAGTTAATTCTTTGTCTATTGCCAGTGAGCGATTGAAAAAGAATTTATCTAGGGGACCAATGGCCAAAGGGCCACACTCCGTTGGAAGAGACATCAATTGGCTGGTTACAGGACTTGTGTTGGTAACAGTCGCCATAATGAAAGCGAAGTAGTACAAAGAAATCTGTGTCACTTACTAAGATATATGATGTGTCACACGATCAAGGGGGGTGGCCCAGCCCGGCCTCCGGCGGCCCCGGACGGCCACAGACGGTCCCGCCCTTGTCCCGGGCTTCTCCCGGCGCCCTCCCGCGCGCTCCCGCGCAGCGGGGATAATACTCCTCTTTTATTGTTAGCTGATTGGACTCAGGGGGCGGAGCCGGCAGGGAGAGCAGCCCAGATGACCACGGGCGCGCGGGGGCTCCTGGAACTTGGAGTCCCCCGCCTCTAGCTCGCAGCCCTGCCGGTCGGTGAACAGGCAGACAGCAAACCCTTACAGCCTTGGGCACACTCCTGGCCGCGAAGCGGGACCCGCGAAGCGGGTCCGGCGAGGGGCAGCGGCGGGAGCAGGCAACAGGCGAGGCAGACAGCAGCAAGCACCCTCGGCTCCCTCCTCACTCTCCAAACAGCAGGTCCGTCGTTATCCTCAGGGTTGAGGGATTCCACAGAGAGCGTCGAAACACGCCGCTTTGACCGTCCAGGAGGGGGCGGAGCCGGCAGGGAGAGCAGCCCAGATGACCACGGGCGCGCGGGGGCTCCTGGAACTTGGAGTCCCCCGCCTCTAGCTCGCAGCCCTGCCGGTCGGTGAACAGGCAGACAGCAAACCCTTACAGCCTTGGGCACACTCCTGGCCGCGAAGCGGGACCCGCGAAGCGGGTCCGGCGAGGGGCAGCGGCGGGAGCAGGCAACAGGCGAGGCAGACAGCAGCAAGCACCCTCGGCTCCCTCCTCACTCTCCAAACAGCAGGTCCGTCGTTATCCTCAGGGTTGAGGGATTCCACAGAGAGCGTCGAAACACGCCGCTTTGACCGTCCAGGAGGGGGCGGAGCCGGCAGGGAGAGCAGCCCAGATGACCACGGGCGCGCGGGGGCTCCTGGAACTTGGAGTCCCCCGCCTCTAGCTCGCAGCCCTGCCGGTCGGTGAACAGGCAGACAGCAAACCCTTACAGCCTTGGGCACACTCCTGGCCGCGAAGCGGGACCCGCGAAGCGGGTCCGGCGAGGGGCAGCGGCGGGAGCAGGCAACAGGCGAGGCAGACAGCAGCAAGCACCCTCGGCTCCCTCCTCACTCTCCAAACAGCAGGTCCGTCGTTATCCTCAGGGTTGAGGGATTCCACAGAGAGCGTCGAAACACGCCGCTTTGACCGTCCAGGAGGGGGCGGAGCCGGCAGGGAGAGCAGCCCAGATGACCACGGGCGCGCGGGGGCTCCTGGAACTTGGAGTCCCCCGCCTCTAGCTCGCAGCCCTGCCGGTCGGTGAACAGGCAGACAGCAAACCCTTACAGCCTTGGGCACACTCCTGGCCGCGAAGCGGGACCCGCGAAGCGGGACCCGCGAAGCGGGTCCGGCGAGGGGCAGCGGCGGGAGCAGGCAACAGGCGAGGCAGACAGCAGCAAGCACCCTCGGCTCCCTCCTCACTCTCCAAACAGCAGGTCCGTCGTTATCCTCAGGGTTGAGGGATTCCACAGAGAGCGTCGAAACACGCCGCTTTGACCGTCCAGGAGGGGGCGGAGCCGGCAGGGAGAGCAGCCCAGATGACCACGGGCGCGCGGGGGCTCCTGGAACTTGGAGTCCCCCGCCTCTAGCTCGCAGCCCTGCCGGTCGGTGAACAGGCAGACAGCAAACCCTTACAGCCTTGGGCACACTCCTGGCCGCGAAGCGGGACCCGCGAAGCGGGTCCGGCGAGGGGCAGCGGCGGGAGCAGGCAACAGGCGAGGCAGACAGCAGCAAGCACCCTCGGCTCCCTCCTCACTCTCCAAACAGCAGGTCCGTCGTTATCCTCAGGGCCAGTATCAAATCAGTTTTTAATGCCGGCCATCTCTGGTTAATGATAGACCTTATTTTGCGTTCCTGTCTATTGAAAGTCAGAATCAATCTGGGTGGATCATTGGTTGATTCTGTGCTAGTTACAGAACTAGATTCTGAGCTGGATAGAAGGGATTCCCTGGGTCTGCAATTAGCTTTTGCAATGGATTGCTTAAGTACTGATTCTTTATATCCCCTTTCCCTGAATCTGTCAAGAGCTTCAGTAGCACAAAGTTGATAATCCTCGTCACTACTGCAAATTCGTTTAAGCCTTAACAGTTCTCCAAAGGGGATGTTATCGATCACGTGGCGGGGGTGGGAGTTGGTGGCGTGGAGAATGCTGTTTCCAGCAGTGCTCTTGCGATGCAGTTTAGTACACAGCTTCGAGTTTCTCACAAAGACCTTCACATCAAGGAATTCCGCCTCCAATTCATCAATGTGTGATGTGAAATGTAAATTCTCGTTGTTGTTGTTAATCGATTGTATGAAGTTTTCTGCATCGATTCGATCCCCCCTCCAAATTATAAAAACATCATCGATAAAACGCAACCAATGCATTACATGATTGGACATGATGTCTCTGAAAGCGACATTGAGTACCTGCTCCTCCCACCAGCCAACGTGTAAGCACGCATAGCTGGGGGAGAAGCAGGCGCCCATAGCCACTCCTCTCTGTTGTAAAAATATGTCTTTGCCAAACATAAAGAAATTGTGGTGCAAACACCAATCTGTTAATTCTATTAACATTTTGTTATGGTTATAACAATTAATAGATCTGGTTCCTAAAAAATGTTCAAGGGCTCTCAGTCCAGCCTGATGGTTAATGCTGGTATAGAGTGACTCTATGTCAAGGGTGATTAGTAGTAAGTCATCACTCCAAGGAACATTTTTGATTTTATTCAGGAAGTGACCAGTGTCTTTGATGTATGATGGTAATGCTTGCACCAAATCTTGGAGAAAATAGTCAATGTATTCACCAATATATTCAGCTACACTGGAGATTGCAGAAATGATCGGCCTCCCAGGGACCGGGCTCACCATCTTGTGCACTTTAGGCAATAGGTACAGTTTTGGCAGTACAGGGTTGTCAACATTAAGAAAAATAAATTCCTCTTTCGATAGCATATTTTCCCTCCTCCATTTGAATAACAATTTTTTGAGGCTTTCTTTTGATTCAATATATGATTTCATGTTGGACATTTTATAACAGGTTCCATTATTTAATTGTCGCTGAGCTTCAGCAAGGTAGTCTTTCTGTGGCCAAATGACCACGTTGCCGCCAATATTTTTGTACTTACCTGTTTAGAGATAGTAATTTGATATTTTTGCATTCTATATTTTTTTCTCAATATTTAGGTAAATCTATATTTGTGTAATCGATATTATGTCAGTGATCCGTTCAATGCAAAGTTCAGGAATGTTGCAGAGAGTCTTTGCCATAGGTGCTTAGTTTGCCAACACTTATTTAGACAGACAGAGTGATAGTGAGGATGAGTCAGGAATAGAAGAACGTACTCAGATTACAGAAATCAAAGCCAATAGTAATTCTGAGGAGGAACAGATAAGGAGAGATCAATATACTCAGACATTCCAGATACCTGTCACAGTTCCAGAGTCTGAAGAGGGACAGATAGGTAATAGGGCGAAGGCTCAGGAAGAAGAAAAACAAAAGTTCGAGATACCTGAGCAGGATCAGATAGATGTAGAAAAACGTGTTCAGGAAGAAGAAAGTGAATCACAGCAAAGTCAATTACAGCACATTCCTGAACAAGGCCAGATTAGCATCCAGGCAGAAGAAACAGAAGCAAGACCTGGACCAAGTCAGATAGAGAGGAATAGAGATGACCAAAATGTACTAATTGTGCCACAACTGAACGAGAATAAAAGAGCAATTGAAGAAAAACAAAGCATAGTGCCAGCTAAAAACTCAGAAAGGGAGATAAGTGGCCAGGTTTTGTCAAAAGACTGAAAATTCGTCTTAAATCAATGAATGAAGAACCAGAGCAAGTAAACGAAATATCAAGTCAAACTGGGCTTTCCACAGAACAGCCAAAAAGGAGAAGTCTACGATTGAAAAGACTGAATAATAAGTTCAGAGGCCCTGAATGGACCTATGTCATCCTTGAAGATTTTGAAAATCTAAAACTGAGTGATGAAAATGATGATGAATTAATTGATGATCCAGCAGACGAAGAAGTAAGACCAACTTGAAAATTTCACATGTAAAAATTCTGTGAAAAATCTCAAAGAGTGGCTGAGTCTCCTTAAACAGAAAAATGGCTGATTGTACTGTTAATGGTAAACCGAAAAGAAATTGCTTAAAAACATGCTGCAGAATATGCACATGTAGTGTTGCGATAGTACTCATAGTATGGTTAGGACTGACAGTAGCTATTCCTTACTTAATGAATAAAAGCGAAAGGAATAACACTAGTATTCACGTGAAAGTAGATGTACCTGAAAAATTAAATATACATGGAAGAATAGATAGTTTTAGACATCAAAAAGTAGAATTAGAAGCATCAGATGAGGAAGGATTGCATTACGATAAAGTTAGAAATAGAACACACTTGAACGTATTCTTAAATCTGTTAGTACATTATGTAGAGGCAATGGAAATAAGTGATTGCTATGTTTGTATGAAGCTACCATTGTCTGTAGCAGAAGGCCTCACTTACCATCATTTGCCCCTGACTTATGGTATTTCATGTAGTATTTTAGCTAGTTTATTTTACAAGAAAGTACCCTTACAATATTATTATTATAATTTAGACGTGATTTTCTCTGAACTTCCTATTCATAGTCATTTGAATCCTGTACATACTAAAAGTAGCATAGCTCGTTATATGGGTAAATATTTTCTAACAATAGGTAAAATAGATATAGCTGAAGCACACAAGAATAATTTAACATGCATTTTACATGATGAAGAAAATATATTTTTGAATTTAGTTGAGAAAAGGATAGAGGATTTTCAGAGAAAAGCTACAGAACAGAAACGATAAATTCCTAAATGGGCAGAAAATAAAGAATACACCTTGAAAGACAAAACTCATGCTGCTATGTTGCTGGACTTTGAAAAGAAAGGGAAACTCTGTCTCCATAGGGAGAGAACAGGTTATTACACCAATATATTCAATGGTTCTAGTGAATGTGAACACAATTATAAAGTAATTGGGGGTTGGGGTTTCAAAGATAGAACTGAGCCTGTATTTCCTAGAATGTATTAAATCTGTGGGAACAAAGCATATTACATCTGTGTTTTATTGTTTATTGTTTTTAGTTATTAAAAACCATCACAATACAAAATACAATTTAAATAAAACAATTCTTTAAAAGGATGTCCCTCCATCTCATTAAAAAACGTTATATATATTAATACATCAAATAACAGTTATATTCCAATTTTATAAAATATCATCAGAGCGAGGTTATAAGTACTTTACAGTATTTCAACAAGTTTGTATAGGGGGTACATAGGAGATATTACAAGCATAATTCTGCTGTTCATGATGGCGTTAATTACCATAACTTTAGCTACCTTAACAATAACATACAGTTAGAGCCTGCCTTTATGGATGCTTCCTACTGTCTCTTTTACTGCTTTGTCGTGAATTTCCAAATATTTCAGCAAGTTACAATTTAGACGAGGATCAGTAGAATCCAAGCTTCTCATGATTGCTGTTCTACATGTACGAATCCCTCGCTCATTAAATAAATACTTTAAAAGTAATCGGCGTGCATTCATCATTTCGGGGCATATACAAACCAAATGTACAAAATCTTCTTCCGCAGCATCACATATTCTACATGTTTTTAATCCATTATATCACCAAGAAGGTTTTTCAGATAAAGACGGCAGGTCCCGCAAAGCATATTACAAATTGCCTGATCATTGGTATGGAAGTTGCTATTTTGGAATAGTATTCCTAAAGGTATATCACGTAAACAAAATCACTGGAAGCAATGAAGAAACTAATAGACTAATGCGTAGTAAAAGAGCTAGTTTTTCTGAAATTGTAGGTGATATATTTAGTGCATGGACACCTTCAGTGGGAGTGGTTATAAATACTCAAAGAATTTGCAAATTGTCAACAGTAGTGGAATGTTTATCGACTGACACTGCTGGAGGTTTCTTAATGATTAATACTAAACTAGTTTCGGTAAGATCAATGGTTTTACAAAACCGACTTGCTCTTGATACTTTGTTGGCAAAAGAGGACGAAGTCTGTAGAATGCTGAAAGCGCAACATTGTTGCACTTATGTACCTCACAAAAGTGTCGAACTTAAGGGATATGTAGGGAATATTACACATTTAGAAAAATAACTCAAACCACTGGAGGTTGATAGTGCATGGAAGAGACTAACAGATGGTCTCTCTTCTATAGGTAGTTGGTTTTCTAACGTAGGGGAAAGTTTTGTAGGTAGAATACTGAAGCCAATGGTGGGAATAGCCCTAATGATTTTAGGGATAATAACTTGTTGCAAATGTATCAAGCATAAAAAGACATATACAATGAATAAGAGAGGAAAGAAAAGAAGTATTAACGAAATCAAATTAGAAGAGCATAATGGACATTTGTACAAGAAAGTGAAAGACCTTCACATGAAAAATTAAAAGAATTTTAACAGAAAGTTTGAAGAAATTGAGTTGGGTGAAATATGAAAGTTGGCATCTATTTCCTTAATTAGTGATGATACAAAATATCATCAAAGAGGGGATTGATGGAGCAAGGTTTTGCACGCAAAGTGACTTGCTTGTATTCAACCTTCTCGAAAATAATATTAATGTACTAACTAACATGTTTTGTCATATTAATATTGCATTACACAACATGTTAGGTATCTGGGGAAGCTCGAGAATGTGCTTTTACTAACTATAATCTGCATGCATTAACAAGTTCTACTGGCTTCAAGAACAAGAGCTGTCTATAGGATCTAAAGGAAGACATATTAGTGTAAATGGTTGGTGCACCTGAGACCTAAAATGTGCACTCATTGGGCCAGGTGTCTGTAATGTGCAGAGATTATGGAGGGCAGCCTCGCCTATAGGTGGAGTGCAGGTAGCGTATCCCTGTCATATATCACAATGTTAGTAGTGCCGGGCCTCTTCTTTTACAGACGATGAGCATGTCTCCCCCAATTCGTCAGAAAAGAAGATTCAGATAACGAACAGTCCTCTGTTGTGTAACTCCTCCTCTTCTTCAGAGATCAGAATAGCTGCGTTATTGCGCTATAATTGCACAGCATTGTGGGGCAGATTTACACGCCTCTTGCTCCACTTTTGCGTCGTTTTTCCCATGTTAAAAATGACAGAAAAGTGGTGCAAGGGGCTTGTAAATCTGCCCCTGTGTCTTTAGTTCTATTGCACCTATACTGTAGAATACATTTGTACCAATAAGCAACAAAAGAACATTGGGGCATATTAACAAGATGTGCTTTATAATACGCACATCGCACATTTCCATATCACCGGCTATCGCAAGATTTTTTCGCCGTGATAGCACGTAATTATCAACGCGCATCACGTAGGCGAAATGAAATCCGGCGATAGTCGGCGATATGGAACATTAGCGCATGAAAACAAGCGATGTTTTCACATGCTAATGTGTGCCTTGATAATATATGGGGTGGATTCAGCTTTATGATCCACACCCCCATGTTATCTATGCCTAACACCTGATCAAAGCAGGCGTTGGGAGACCTGCGATAAACTTGTTTATCGCAAGTCTCCTTCTCACAACGCCTGCCTTGATAATAGGGTGTTAACATCTCCAACCACATTTTACATGTGGTTGGATGTGGGAACGCCCACCCCGCATCCCATTAGCGTTATCTATCGCCCCCAGCATGGGGCGATAGATAACGTCAAGAATACGTCTCTAACTCAGGTTAGAGACGTATTGGTAATAGTGCGATGTGTGTAAAAAATGCGTTGGCGACTTTAAAAAGTCGCTAACGCATTTCTCGCGGGCTTGGTAATATGCCCCATTATTTTCTGGCGTGCTCTGTATGGGGGCAAAAGTTACTAAGCCTTTTTGCCCTTGTCGTCTTGCATGGCCCCATGCCACAAGAAGGAAGGCCTGTTAGATCACTATTGTTCTATGACACTATTCTCTGGCCTGGTCTGTGAGGCGAAGGGTGCTTGGACTCTAGGGTCTGATTCACACACTTTGGTCTTTTAAGAGCCTACTGAAGTCCTCGCAGTGCCTGGTGTGCACTCGTGGGAAGGTCACTTGCAATAGCATTGTAGCAAGATGGCTGTATCATTAAGTCAGGGGGAGGGTTATATCAACAGACCTTAATGGGTGTCGCCATTACACCCATGGTGAACTGTTTAGCCTAGTTCTAAATAGTGGCCACATTTTTGTCTCTTTTAATACCAATCCCAGCTCGGGTCTCAGCAGTCCCCCGCTTCTGTCCCAAGGACCCCAATGCTGTGCATGTCTGGTGATGGGGGATGAATATCTTGATTATCGTTATGCCACTCTTCTTCCCAGCTGCTATGACATTGCTGCCATCTCTGATACTTTCAAACCACTCTTATGCTTTCTGCACAGCCCTGGATGTCGAATGAGCCTGCTCTCAATGCCCGAAAGGCTGTGTATCCCCCTACTGAGAGGCAGAGGGGGAGGGTAGTTACGCTCTTAACTCCTCGCTGCTTCTTTTATAATGGCTGCCGGAGTACCCTGGACAACTCTGGTCACCATCTGGGCTTCCCAAAACGCTGGCCCCCAGTTATATCAAGCAGGAGGGAGTCCTCACCATCAATGGAGCAGCATGGACCTCTAATAGCAAGTGTTCAACTTGGTCGAGCCCTAGATCTGCCTTTTATCTTTCTTGTTGTAGTCTTAAATAGATACATGATACCATCATTTCATGAATTACACTTTAGTTCTTTAAAAAGGGAAAACACTGAGTCCTATGGGCCTCATTTATGAGGCTGTTCAACACTTTTACGCCGCCGGTGCGTCACTTTTTGTGACGCACCATCAGCGTAAAAAATGTGCCTTGTTGCACCATATTTACAAAGTGACGCATCTGGGTAGCTACGTCACTTTGTAAACCCCTGCGCTACATTATACCTCCGCCAGGTATAATGTATGCAGGGGGGAATTCTGACTCAAGAAAAGGTCATAGAAGTGATTTCACTGCTCCACTTCTAGGACGCAAATGCATCAATTTCTTAAGCCTTGCGCAATGATGCGTCATACTGTAAATATGTGCATCATTGGTGTCGCTAGGAGGGTGCAATAAAAAGTGACGCATCGCTGTTTTCATGCAGCAATGTGTCACTTTTCATAAATGAGGCCCTATATCTTTAGGCAAATCTCAAAGCAAGTGAATATGATTAGAGGATTCAATTTCTCTACCCTTCATGCTACATAATCTGTATAGTCAGATATACCTAACCATCTTCCATGGTTCTCTACAAGAGTCAATTGTCTTTTTCCAAGATAGACTCAGGGGCATATATACTAGAAAATGTTGGAGCGGGGGGCTGCACCAAATCTGGCAGCGTCACGCTCCGACATTTTCAAAATGTTGGGATGCGCCGTATTTACTACAATATGGTGCACTCCTGTGTTTTTTTTAGTGATGGTGCTAAAATTAGCTGCCTGGCGCCAATGCAGGCACCTTTGCACCATAGTGCAAGGGTGCCTGCGTTGCAGGCAAATGATTTTTTATGTGCTGGAAGGTGTCCCTTCCTGCACATAAACAATACGTAATGGCTAATTGTTACTTCTATGTGTGCTGCATTCTGCAGCACAGGTAGGAGTGGCAAATCAGCAATATTTAATGATTGTTTTTGTGCAGGAAAGGACACCTTCCTGGACATAAACAATCATGCAATTTTGCTCTTTCTATGCGTGCTGCAGAATGCATCACACACAGAAAAAGCAAAAACGAGGAAAAATAAAAGCATTTCTTATTGTGCGCCAAGGCCAACATCTGCTCTTGCATGGCATTAGTTTTTGGCACTTCCACAGATTTACACCTCCTTGTAAATCAGAAGCAACTTCAAAAAGCAATCGGTGTTGCAGTAGAACTCCCAGGGCAACACCCATTGAACACCCCTTTGCTGCAGAGGACTGCGGCAGAAAGAGGCATATTTAAAGGTAGCGTTAAGCCAAGCTAAGTGGCTTAGCGCTACCTTGTAAACATTGAAAATGGCGCTACGCCACCGGAGTGCCAAAAAAAGAGACACTGCGGTGGCGATGGTGGCTTGTAAATATGACCCTAAATTGATGGTGCAGCATAAGAGACTTTTTACTGCTAATTATTATGCTACCAATAGATGTATTTTCACTCAATATCTTAAACATCAAATTAAGTCTGAGCTATGGAATGTTACAACCTATTTAAGATGATCCTGAAGCTTGGAGGAAGAGAAAATTATTGTTGGGATCGTTTTGTACCAAATTAAATCATGAACTAGTGTAATAAATCTGCAAAAAGTATTTGCCATCACGAGTACAACAAAAACACCTTTTTGCTGCCATTTCATTAGGTTAGACAGTGCTCTAATTGAAATGAATGTGATGCTCGGCGAGCACCTGGCATTGGACTAACCCTGCCAATAGCACATCGATGACACGCGACCACTGTGATCCATTTCCATGCTTCCATTTCCCTATGGATGCAGAAGCTGTCCTAGTTTTACAGGGATTTTTTTAGTTGCGCTTTTTCCTGCCTTTTTTTTAATCACCTCCAAAGTCCTTGACGCGTGCGTCGCGTCTGCATTCTGATGTTTTTATCTATGCTCTAATCTAATGTACAGTGCAACGTTGTTTTACGTTGACAATTCGTGACCGCCCTTCTTTAAAGCACTTCCTGCATGATACCGAGTACTCGACACTTAGATGCCGTAATTGACTGAAAATCCACCCTCTTGAAACCTCTTGATTCACAGCTTTTGCGATAAAATGCACAACCGCATGCTGGTTCCTTACATTATTTGTTAAACCGATCTCCATCAATTTGAACATTTTCCAGGGCTCCTAAAGCACAGTTTTTTGTGCTGTTCAATGACGCTATTCACACTAATTGTGTGCCCTTCTCCGTATCATGGCAGGCTCCGAACAGAGGGTACCAACGACGTAGTTAAGCTGTCAAAATGCACCACTTACAGCAATCACAGCGGTCCCATCCAGCGCCACATAGGTCATCAAATTGTTTCAATGGAAACGACGAATAAATGTAAGTAGTTAATCAAGACATCTTTATATTCTTTCCTTGCCCTCAAGGGAGCATTAGGTGAGAGTAAACTTGCAACCTAATATGCTACCTGCCATTTTCTCACATGCATTCTGAATGAGAACCATTTATTTCCGTCATCATGTTGTTGAATCATTTTTTCCACACGTTTCCTGCAGCCTTTTGAACTTAGTCCTTGTAACAGCCTTAGGGACAACAGGCTCGAAATATTCTTACTAAGTAAGGTGTACGCAGCTACTCAAGTAATGTAGAAAAAAACAGAGCAGGGCAGGAAAATGGAAACACGAGGGCGGGAAAATGGAAACCACGGTGCCAGCGTTACCAAATAGAGTGTACTAGAATATCTTGGCGAGGATATGTCCCTCCTAGTCTGGACTACACTTTGAAACTAAGGGGATTATTTACAAGCCATTTTAACTGCTGATACTTCACTTTTTCCCCATATCAAAATTGAGGCACCAGCAGCGCAAGGGGCTCGTATATAAACCCCTAAGTCTTACCCGAAAGCTCCATTGGGAAGCCAGTCTGTGCTTTGGCTAGTTGTTGGCAGACCAATGTGACTGGGAAGGGAAATCCAGCTGTTTTCCCTCAGTAATTCATGCCAACCAATATTATCCTCATTCCTTCTAGGCAGTGGCGGCTCCTCATGCAGTGGCGGAGGAGCGTCGCCCCACAAGAAAAGTAAAATGATAATAACTGCAGGTTATTATAATTTTTTCCCCCTTGCAGATCTCCAGGTGTGGGGCAGTGTGGGCTTGGGCTGGGCTGCCCAAAGAGCAGGGGAGGAGTGGTGGCACTCCCCTAGGGCACATGACTGCTTGGTCTTGGGTCAGTCAAACAGTTCTGCGCACTGTGCATGTTCCCCACCAGGCTGTAATACACAGCCTGGTGAGGAACATAAGTAGCCTCCCATTCTCCATCTGAGCGCTGAGCCATGGTGCGCAGACCAATCACGACGCTGCTATGAGCAGTGTTGTGATTTGTTAGAGGAGTCTGGAAGCCTGGGTGCTTCCTATACCTGCATCGGCAAGACGGACGGAGGAGAGGCGGCTGCCGGTACGGTACCTTTTTAAAAAAAAAAAAATTCTGTTACTCTTTTTTTATCAACCTCTGACCCGCCTCTCCACTGATGCCCGGTAGTAGCCGCCACTGCTTCCAGGTAGCCACCAATAGGCTTTGACAAGACCACAGATAGCCCTTGTCTGATAGGTGCAGTAAGGTTGAACTGGTTTGAAGTAGCTTATGTGTACTCAGTGGTTACTTTCACAATGATCGACCCCCAAGACAAATGAGGGCCTGATTCACAGAACTAACTTAAGACAAAATCCTAAACTTACTACCATTTTGGTATTCACAGAAGGCACTTACTCATTTCGGTATTCACAGAAGGTAGGAGTCCTAACTTTAGGACTCCTAAATGCCTTCTGTGAATACCGAAAGTCCTAAAGTCATGATTTTTCTCAGTTTAGGTGAGTAAAGTTAGGACTTCTAACTTCAGTGAATATCGAAATGAGTAAGTGCCTTCTGTTAATACCAAAATTCGTAGGTGCCTTCTGTGAATACCAAAATGGTAGTAAGTTTAGAATTTTGTCTTAAGTTAGTTCTGTGAATCGGGCCCGTAGTCGCTGGGCCTTTTTAAACACCGGTAAAAAAGATGAGATTTTACAATGTGGTAGTTACAATCATCATCCCCAAATGCTCACAATACTTTTATCCATTCATCACTAAATCGAAGCTATTTGTGTTCATCCAATGGACTATGTTTGTTTAAAGGAAGAATACAATGTTTGATTGAGGCTGTCTTTTACTGAGATCTAGGTCTTGTGGAACTTGCAGAGAATACCACAATGAATAAAGAGGACACATTCCTCAATTACTTAGAAAACAAGAGAATTATTATATTTTGAAGTCCTTCTTAGTTTCTGATTTAGGAAAAAAGTTGTATACTCGGAGTGTAAGGGCAATCATACACCACTAAGAAACTAACTGCATTACTACTTGGTTAACAGTAATGAAAAAAAAACAGACCTCTAATTATAGCGCAATTAGAAGTAGATTAAAAACCATTCGTAAAACTGAACACTTGGCTTGGCTATGATGGAGAATACCTTTCAATCAATAGACTCTACTGGTATTTAGATTATGATAGCAACAAGAAGTTGAGTTAAGCGGCAGAAAAAACCCTGACATACAAATCTATGAAAGAACATATACTGACTCACTATTTACATTTAGATATGTAGTGCAAGCTAAGATTGTCCTACATTTAAGAGGGAAGAGAGCTCTTCACAGCATCCATCTACTTGTATCGTTACTAGAGTCATCAACCATGATATTTTGATAACCATTTCTTCAAGACCTAGAAGAATGGCTGAGAAATATGCTCATATTCTTATAGAACGAGCCAGGATTATCTACCTTGCATTATGCCTTCTCTTTGGGCTATACAGCATGTACTTCTACAAGGAGTGGCAGTCTAGAGTTCCAGATTTGAAGAATTTTGAGATGTTTGGCTTCTCAAAGATCTGAGGGTACTGGATCAAGGTATAGAAATGGCCTAGCTTTTGGAGATAAATTATACATATGTTGGACAAGCCTCTGAAAGTTACGAGAAGAGATTTAAACACAACTATTTAATAAATAAATATAAATAAGTAAGCTTTATTTCGATATATAAAAACATATCATATCTATTTAATAAATAGGAAGCTAGTGGGGAGCCTTGAGATTCGAAGAACTAGACTGATGTCGTGGAATGTTAAAAATGAGTTTAGCTGCTGCATTTTGAAAAGTCGCCAAAGCATGGGTAAGATATTTGGTTATCACTAAATTTGGGGAATTCACATAGTCAGTGTCTGGCTGTTATCAGGGCATATACCATAATGTTATGGCTAGAAGTAGGAAAGCCACTAAGATTGTTATAGGAGATTTCAGTAGGGGAAATAAGTTGCAGAGACAGTGTCAACGGAAGACATGAAGATATACTCTTGACTACATTTTATTTCGAGTCCTAGAAAGGGAATGTGCTGACTGAGGTTAACAGTCCACCAGGGAGATAAACAAATAGAACTGGGTTTACAATGGTTCTGTGTTTACTGAGTTCAATTTAAGCAAGCTGTTTATCATCCATGACGTCACTGACGAAATAAGGCCTTGATCTTCTCTTATGTAGAGGTAGAATTCTCTTCGATGAAGACTAATCAACCCAGTTTTGTTTGTATAAGATATGATCTTGAGGCTGTAGGATTGGGTAGACAGTCAAAATATCGAGTTGGAAATATCGACCTACCATAATATCGAGTCTGAAATATCGAAGGAGCATATTATCGAAGGCAAGAATATCGTAGGACAGAATATCGACCCAAGGTAAGTAATATCGAAATACTTAATATCGATGTAAGTAATATCGAAGTTAGTAATATCGATAGCATATATATCGATGTTAATAATTTCGATGACACTAATATCGATATTTGTATTATTTTATAGTTTTTTATTATGTATGTGTTATATGTTTAATTTAAGTATTTAAAATAATTACTATTATATGTGTATACATTTTCTATAATAATATATACATTTATAAGAAAATTTGATGTTTTAGTACCGGAGCGGGTTGTGGGTTTATAGGGGAATAGGGTGGGAAGTAATTTAATTATGGTAAGTTAATTAATAATTAGTAGGATTAAATAATTAATTATAATTATTTTCTAATTAATATTGATTAATTGGGAAATAATTAATTGATTAATTGATATATATTTTCTGTAGCGGGATGTGGGTTTATAGGGGAATAGGGTGGGGAGTAATTTAATAATAATTAATTAATTAATATATGTTTTTAAATATTTATAACTAATTAATTGGCAAATAATTAATATTAATTAGTTAATTAATTAATATAATTTTGTACATATTTTAAATTAGTAATTAATTGGTAATTAAATAATATTAATTAGTTAATTACATTAATTAGAGTAATTTATTTATATATATAATTTTTAGTTACTGTTAATTAATTAATTGGGGGAAAATGATATTAATTATTAAATTATATTAATTACAGCTTATGTGCTAATATATTTACTTTATTGTTATTGTTAATTAATTATTAATTGCTAATTAAATAATATTATTTAACTTTGGGTTAAGGAGTATTTTTAGGGTTCAGGGTCATTTTTGAGTTTTTGGGTAAAGGGGTATTTCTAGTGTACAGGGTCAGTTTTGGGTTTTTGGGTAAAGGGTTTTTTTTAGGGTTCAGGGTCAGTTTTCAGTTCTTGGGTAAAGGGGTATTTTGAGTGTTTAGGGTCAGTTTTCAGTTTTGGGGTAAAGGGGTATTTTTAGGGTTCAGGGTCAGTTTTTAGTTTTTGGGTAAAGGGGTATTTTTAGGGTTCAGGGTCAGTTTTCAGTTCATGGGTAAAGGGGTATTTTTAGGGTTCAGGGTCAGTTTTCAGTTCATGGGTAAAGGGGTATTTTTAGGGTTCAGGGTCAGTTTTCAGTTCATGGGTAAAGGGGTATTTTTAGGGTTCAGGGTCAGTTTTCAGTTTTTGGGTAAAGGGGTATTTTTAGGGTTCAGGGTCAGTTTTCAGTTTTTGGGTAAAGGGGTATTTTTAGGGTTCAGGGTCAGTTTTCAGTTCATGGGTAAAGGTGTATTTTTTGGGTTCAGGGTCAGTTTTCAGTTCATGGGTAAAGGGGTATTTTTGGGGTTCAGGGTCAGTTTTCAGTTCATGGGTAAAGGGGTATTTTTAGGGTTCAGGGTCAGTTTTCAGTTCTTGGGTAAAGGGGTATTTTTAGGGTTCAGGGTCAGTTTTCAGTTTTTGGGTAAAGGGGTATTTTTAGGGTTCAGGGTCAGTTTTCAGTTCGTGGGTAAAGGGGTGTTTTTTGGGTTCAGGGTCAGTTTTCTCGACTGTTGCACTCTCTGGAGTGGGAATAGTAATTTTATCCCTACGCTATCAAACGCTTTCCCTACTGTTCCACTCTCTGGAGTAGGAATAGTAATTTTTACCCTTACGCTATCCAACGTTTTATATAATTAATTGTTAAAATATCACATGTTTATTTTATTTTTTATATTACTTACATTTTATTTATGTTATTGTTTTATGTTTGTAAATGTATTAGTAAAGTAGAATATATTTCTTTAATTTATAAATTAGTAAATTAATTATTAATACTTATTGTTCAGTACATATATATTATATCTTTACTGTATATATTTAATTAATGTATTATTAATATATATGTATTATTTATTAATTTTAAACATTATTAGATACTTTTTAATATGTATATTTTATTTATTAGTGTTATATACTTACTTTTACATTTATATATATAAAAAAAATCGATATTTTTAACATCGATATTTTTTACATCGATATTATTTTTTCGATATTTTTGTACTTACCATGTTGTAGATAGGATGTCGATATTTTTGCCCTCGATATTGTTGCCTCGATATTCTTGTAGTTCGATATTTCTGAGGTCGAAATTCTGTCAGTGATCCGTAGGATTGCACCAGTTTAGCTATTGGGGTCATATGGACATTGACTGGTGTGTGGCTCAAAGAGGGGCCTTGTGGCACATCATACTTGATTTAGGTGTCTGATGATTTGTAGGGCGAGAGAAAAGCAATCTGGGAATGGTCTTTGAAGAAGGAACAAGCTACCTAAGGGTTAGGCTACATATACCAACCCCAAAGAGATGTTCAAGTAACACAAGGGGTGAGATATCAAAAAACACAAATACATTAAGTAAAATCAATTCAGTGTGGCCTCCAACCGCTCAAAGTGAGAACTTTGCTTTGAAGTGCCTTAGCTATTCCTTGGTATTCTAATGCATTAAGATAGGTTAAATGCAGAGGGGTCAATGAAGAGTGCTGGAGCACACATAGAGGATCAACTGTGATCCAGAAGCCAAATTCACATATACCTCTGCATCAAAAACTGCCACAAACTCATAAAGAAATCATGTGCTGCCTTCCATGCCAATAAGCTAGCCTCGACCACTAGCTATGCAGCTGCAAATTTTACTTTTAATTCACAGTGGTTCACAAGAGTACTCATTAAAGGCTGCAGCAGTCTCAGTTTATCATGGGTATACCAGGAAACGTTTTGTGAATTCCAAAATGCATTTTGCACGTACCAGGTGTACAATTGCAGATGGGTAATGCTTTTGTAATGGTGAAATTCATTTTTGTCTTCACTGGAACATATTTTTCCATAATGAAAACTTTCTGCTAAACACCAACAGATTTCCTTACGTTATTTTGTTGTTTTAGTCTGAACTTAATTTATTTCCATTACGATTATTCCCTGTTTGTTACAGGTCCATCCATTCCAGCATGATGGTCCTTTAAGTCAGAATCTCGCTACATGGCTGAGTGCTTGCCGTGCAATGCTTTCCTCCCTCTGGTCAAATTTTGTTTATGTAGTGGTCCTTTGCTCCATGCATATATTTCAAGCCCCACCTTCTGCTCTCACTCTGTCTGATCTCTTTTGACTGTTCCAGTACAGTGCCTCATTGTTGGAAATGGCTCTTTTTGCAGGGTTATACCCAGACTTTTTACTTCTTCCTCCCTTGTTTTTCCTGACCTGTGGTTGTTGGCAATAGGACTCTGGGCACGTTACCAGTGCTGATCAGTGCTAAAGTGCATATGCTCTCTGTATAAATTGTAATTCACTCTGGCTGGTCTCTTTTGACTGTTCCAGTACAATGCCCGATATTATTCCCTTCTCCTTGCAGTTATGTGGTACCACAGGTGCCACCTGGTCCCAGAGCATCTACACCACATGCTTCACCCTCTGGACCCACACCAAATACAGAAGCACTGTGCCTTCTGTGCTGCTCAATCATTCATTTGGTACCAAGATCTCTGCAGTTGCCCTGTGCTCATCCCTTAACTGAATGCCCTCTCCACCTCTGCTCATTTGTCTTCTTTCAGTCCTAATCTGCCCACTTGAGAGTACTGATCCGTCCAACAAGATGGCCCAATGTTCAGACAGCTTCTCAATTGTGCCTTTTCTAACCAGTCGGCAACAGTGTTCTCGCTGGCCCAAACGTTCTAGTAGCATTCATGTACTTTTCATAATTCACATTCCTCCAGTGACATCTTAAGGTTTTGGGGGTCCCGGGGATGGAAATATTTTGAGCATCCCTGTTCAGAACATCTTTAGATTTTATGACCCATTTTCTGCTAATTCAAGCCCATGATGACAAAGTGTTTTGAAGTATATATGGCAAAGGAGCGATCGCTAAATGATTCAAAAATAGAAAATCCAAAACCCTTTCACAGCTCGCTCTTGCAAGGTGGAGGCCCTGGGCAATTTCCCACATTGATCATGCCTTGAAATGTCTCACCACTCCTCCTTCTCCTTATTTCCATATATCATCAGCGCTCCTGAGCCCCCCATGCTGTCCATCGTACCTCATTTCACACCGATCATGATTTGGACTGGCTGAATGTCAAAACTAATGTCCTACAAAAATATCATAGCCAGAGTAACAATTACCTCAATATCATAAGTGTAAGTATAGATTTACTATATTTGACTCCATATTAATGTACCTGGAAGGCCTGTATATCATTAAGATATATTTCTGTGGAGTAAATCAATAGTTACCAGTAAACACTTAATCATATTGCAGAGGTTAATGTTGTGGGTGGGCCGAAGACGTGAAGTTTAACTCTGTGGATTTCTGCGGAGTTACATAAAAACTCTGTGAGATTCCATGGAATTCTGTGAGCGGGTGGAATTGGCATGTTGCACTGATTTTTAACATCAGTATTGTTTCACGCTGCATAATCAGTGGGAATTGCACCATGCTGTACACCAGAGGGTGCTACTTCTTTGCTGCTACTCAAGTAGATTTTCAACTCAAGTGGCAGTTTTCTCACTATGAGCAGCAGGTTTCTCACAGACTGCCTGAGGCTTCTTGCATTGAAAGAATCTCACCCCTGTGCCATTCTAGTGCCTGAAAATACACTAATGGACACCAATCCTTCCTTGAACTCGCTAACTTAGCGAGCAGTGCACAGAATTTTGTTGGAATTCTGCATTACAAGTCCAACATGGAGTGAAAAAAACTCCACAAACTACGCCCTGCAAAGCAAAATTATTTCCCAAACCTAGTCAATCCTCTGTCTGCTATATTGTACATGTTATTTCAAACACCATAATATGTTAGGATACCCTTTGGACCTGTGACCCAGATGCTCTCACATTTCCACCCTTCATTTACCAGTCTTCTTGTTCAATGTGAATTCTGTTATTTAGGACAGAACTTCCATTCTTTCTCTTTCTCGACCCCCATAGTTCACCATATACCAACTGTAGTAAATCCACCTTATCTGCATGGTCACCTCAGATTTTCACCTTTTTCTGGATCCAAAACATGGTTTTCCTGATTGACATATTTCCCTTGCCTAGAAGTCTCTACTATATAGTGATTGCAATAAATGCACAGATTAGAAGTTGATCCCAGCTGTGGTCTGCAGCACTTATAGTGCCACACACAAAGTGGGCCCATAAACACCGTTTCAGACCTAGCATGTGTAACTTGACTGCAACAGCCGAAACCATCCTGGCCCGATTCACAAAAGTAATCTGAGACAAAGTCCAAACTTTACGACTTTCGGTATTCACCCCTAGCATTTAGGAGTAGTAAAGTTAGGGTTTTGTCTCAGTTAAACTTAAGTTTTGGTCTTGAGTTAAACTTAAGACCAAAACTTAAACTTAAGATGAAAACTTTGTCTCAGTTAAACTGAAGTTTTGGTCTTAAGTTAAACTTAAGACCAAAACTTAAACTTAAGACTAAAACTTAAGTTTAACTGAGACAAAATCATAACCTTACTACTCCTAAATGCACTTTATGAATACCAAAAGTCGTAAAGTTAGGATTTTGTATCAGATTACTTTTGTGAATCGTGCCCCTGATGTCAAACCTGTCAAAGTATCCATTTTTGACGGGTAGGACACACTGCTTTTAAATATTATTAAATCACCGTAAGTGCACCTATTTGCCCACAAGGTGGGGTGCCTGGTATTTAAAAGCGGAACATGTGCAAAATTAAAGGTGGCATGGTCCTCCAGCGACTAACCCCTAATAGCTATATTCACTGCCCTGGTTGTAGCTGGATCTGGAAAATGTTAAAAAAAGGTTATACACTTTTCTCTGATCTATTTGTCAGGAAATAGGTAGAATAGCCATTCAAAGTCCATTTTCATATTTATTAAAATTCAACCCATTGGTAAAGTTAGATTTTTAGTAAATATTACAAAAAGTCATTTTTTAAAAGTTACCTTTTCCCTCCCTGACTCTCCTGGAGGCTAATTTGCATTAGCCTACAAGAAGCCGTCCAGCCAGTGATTGACTTTTATGAGGTATTGTTATGTTATGTTAATTGGGCTCTTCTATAGCGCAACGGCTACTCCAGTCGGAGTGTCCCGGCGCTTTGGCGAAGAAGTCCTTTAATGGAAAGGAACATAACTGCAAAAAAAGAACAGCAAAATTAACTAGTAAAAAGCCAGGTTTTTAATGCCTTTCTAAAAGACAACAGACTGGGGGCCTGTCTAAGAACAATAGGAAGTTCATTCCAAGCGCGCGGAGCCAGGTAGTGGAAGGAACGCCCTCCTTGTCTGGTTCGCTTGATGGATGGAACGACCATTTTAGACAAGGAGGCAGATCGCAGAGCTCTGCTCGGCTTGTAAAAAGCAAGGCGCTTTCTAATATACCTAGGGCCTGAGTCATGAAGAGCCTTATAGGTTAACGTCAGGCTTTTGAAGAGAACCCTCTTGGCTATAGGGAGCCAGTGCAGTTCCTTCAACAAGTTAGAGGCACTAGTTCGTCTGGGGAGTCCATAAATGGCTCTAGCGGCTGAATTTTGGACTACCTGTAGTCTCCTTATCAAATATTTTGGGAGTCCCAGATAGAGGGCATTTGCATAGTCCAAACGTGACCCGACAAGTGCTTGGACTATGACCCTTCGATGGTTCACCGAAATCAAGGGGAGAAATTTCCTGAGCATCCGCAGGATTCCAAAGCATTTCCCCGAAAGACACGCAATTTGAGGCCCAAAGGTTAACTCATTGTCAACAATGATACCCAGGTTTTTAGCCTTGGTACTAGCATTGGCAGGAGGAAACAGATCTTGTGGCCACCAACTTTTCCAGTTTGGTTCAGAGACACATCCGAAGAACAGCAGCTCCGATTTATCGGAGTTGCATTTCAAACCGTGTCTTTTGAACCAATCAAAGACTGCCTCTAAGCAGCCTCTGATACGGATCCCATCAAACACCTCGTTCTTGTTATAAGTAAACAAGAGCTGGGTGTCGTCAGCGTAAGACACGATCTGAGCACCAAACGACTCCGCAACCTCTGCAAGGGGGGCCATAAAGATGTTAAAAAGCAGGGGGCTAAGAATAGACCCCTGAGGGACCCCCACTTCCAGGGCTGCCATAGCTGCGGAGTGAGGTGGCGCCCAGATCGTTTGTCGACGGCTGGCTAGAAATGATGTAAGCCAGTTCCACACCGTCACCCTGAGGCCACAATTCCAGAGTCGAGTTAGGAGGGTATCATGGGGAACGGTGTCGAACGCCGCCGACAGGCCTAACATTACCAACATGGCTTTTCCTCCAGTATCTAAAACCTCTCTAATGGCGGTGGTGACTTCAAGTAATGCGGTCTCTGTGCTGTAATTCGCACGAAACCCAGATTGAGTAGTGTGCAACAAGTTGTTATTCTGTTAGACTTGGCACCTTTGGCGTGAGTCTCCCTTCTACTTTTTGCTGTTGCCTCATCTGTTTTTGCTGGTTTAGATGCACTTTGCCAAAGTGCAAGTGCTCCTTACTGTAATTTGGTGTTATGGATTAGTGATTCCATGATTGGTTATTTCATTTACTTGTCGGTCCCTAGTACAGTGCACCATGTGCGCCCAGGGCCCGTAAATAAAATGCTGCTGGTGGGCTTGCAGCACTGATTGTGCCACCCACAGAAGCAGAATGTAAAATGTGCCTCAGGCCTGACATTGCAGAGCCTGTGTACATTCTGGGATTGCCATGTCGACTCGGCAAGTGCACACACTTGCCAGTCCCTAAACTTTCCCTTTTCTACATGTTAGTCACCACTAAGGTAGGCCAAAGATACCCATGTTGGCAGGGTGCAGTGTATGTGAAAGGTAGGACCTGCCCTGATGTGTGTGGTTTGTCCCAATAGTAAAATACTACCAATTTCATTTTTCACTATTGCAAGGCTATCTGTTCCCATAGGCCAGAATGGACAGTTTGCTTATAACATCTTATAAACATAACTGACCATGGGAACAAGATGGGAAAATTAAGTTTACTATGTATGAACTCAGAATGTTGAAGTGCATCTTTTAGTGTTGGTGATTTTATCATTCTGTGTTTGAAAATACCACTTTTAGAAAGTAGGTATTTTCTTGCCTACCCATCCAGTGTGCCTCTTCTAGGTTTGTGCATTGCATGTCTGGCTTGTGAGCGACAGGAGCTGGGAGAGGGCAGCGGCTCTGGCGGTCTGATGAGTCAGGGCTAGGCTGAATGGGACCTGGGTTGAATTTAGAGTAGAAGGAGATTTCCTTTCACCTGCCTGGGGCAGGTTTGCTTTCGACAATGCTGTCTCCACCTCCTGCCAGGAAGCTGCACCAGAGAGGACAGAACTGGTTTTGGCTGGGTACAGACACTTTCTTCCTTCAGCGACAAAGGATTTTGTGTGTATAAAAAGGGGGACCCAGACAACAGAACTTTAGATCACTTCTGGGAAATCAAGAGGAACCTTTGCCAAGGAGAAGAACTGGAGCAGCTGAATGAAGATTACTGACCCTGTGCTGTTTGCTGTTGGGGATTGGCCAGCAGTGGTTTCTTGTTGCCAAGGAAAGAAGAAAAAGGACTTTGTTGTTTGCTTTTATCACTAGCGTGACGAAAAGATCTCCAAGGGCATAAAACTGAGCTTGCCTCCTGTCTGAAGTCTCAGAGACACAAATACTTCACCACCAGCTCCCCTGAATTTCCTTGCTGGGAATTCCAATCTCCAAAAGAGGTGCCAGCTGCTGTTTAGGACCTCTACAGGCTGTTTGTTGTTGGGACCTGGAAGATCGACGTAACGAGGAAAAATCATGTCGCATCCGCACCGATTTTCAATGCATCGCCGAGTCACAGAGAAGAAGGGTGCCCCATCCACACTGAGCTGACGCATCGCTGAGAAGACCGTCAAAGCACCTGCCATGCGGCTGCAAATGTTCACACATTGACCAGATTGTCGCATCGCATAAAGCCGCCATTTTGTCGCATCCCACCAGTTTGTTGCCATGTATCGAAAGGCGCCATTTTGTTGCATCGTAACCGGAACACAGTAAGGAACGGAAGCATCGCCTCCCTTGCGCTGCTGTAATGAACAGGTGCGCCCCCTCCTCCGAAGCAAGGAACTGATGCTTCGCCTTCCCTGCAACCCTTTTGTTTGTTTTTGCGTGATGCATCTAAGGTACTCTGTTGGAAAAGTGTCGCATTTACAACTTGCATTGAACTGGACTATTTGTACCATTGAATAGCCTATTTTTGATACTGTATTGTGGATTTTTGCTGTTTGGCCTTGTTTAGATAAAGAATACTTATTTTTCTAAACTGGTGTGGTGTCCATTTGAAGTGTTTACACTGTGTTACTGTATGTGTTCACAAATGCTCTACACACTGCCTCTGAGATAGGCCTATCTGTGCATGTCAAGCTACCAAGTGGGTGAGCAGGAGTTATTTTAGAAGAGTATTCCCATTACCCTGACTAGAAGCAAGGGTCCCTATTTGGACAAAGGTACTTACCTCTGCCAACTAGAGACCCCCATTTCTAACAGGTGGTGACATTTCTAAATAGCGGTGGAAACTTTATTCCACCCATCATCTTAAAGTGCCATGGGGAAGAGAGCAAGATAATTCTCTATCAGTAGATTTATCACCACCATGCAGTGAGCTGAGTATGAGAAATACTTTTTTTGGTTTAAATAGTCTATATTTATGATATTGTGAAGTGATTTTTGCATTAACGTGAATACACAACAAGCCTGCCGATGGCAAAATCACTGGAATTAGGCAACAGGAGTGTACCAAATTATGTTGCAGTGTGGACTAATATGTCAAAAAAAGAATTGAGGCATAATGAGCCATATTTTGTGACAGTACTTCATTATTTTGTCATAGTTGCACATCTTAACCGTGTCTGGGCAAAGGTTTCACCCGTTAGTACACATTTAATACCAATAACCAGCAGTAAACAACTGAATGTTAACCAGACAACCTTTACAAAGGGCCATCCACTGAGTGGCAACAGGTGTTACTAAATTTTTAGCAAAAGTTTATCAATCTGAGCTGAAAGCGAACATTTTTTGTGTTGAAATATGCAAATTATGCCACTAATGATGGATTATATAGCATTGCAGCTGTTAAAAATTGGGTTGTTGATTGACTGGGGTGTGAGTCGCAGCCAAGCAACTGTGACAGTCCCTTGCAGGGTGAACCAAAATAAGTCACAAAATTAACCTGTGCTTAACCCTGGGTAGCTTTGTACAAAAAGTAGTCAGGCTTAACTTAGAAGCAATGTGTAAAGTAGATATGTAGCACACAAAAAGTTATAAACAGAAAACAGAATACAAGAAAAATCCCACGCCAGTTTAGAAAAATAGAATACATTTTAATAAATTATTTGACACCAAAACAGCTAAAATTCAGTGAGTAGAACTGGAGTTAAATATTTTAGTGAAAATAGCGCTAAAAAGCACAAAGCGTTAACTTGGAATATATGGTTGTGATGGACCAGGTAAAAGTCCCACTTTTAGGCCGAACGCAATGGAGCTACAGTCACCAGTTGAGACCCGCTGAGGTTTACATTCTTAAATCCATGCTGAGGGTCCCGTTCGTGATGGAGGGGGCCACAAGGAGCAGAGAGAGCATTCATCATAGTGCCAAGAGCAGGCCACAACTCATGGGCAGGCTTTGCTGGAGCTTCACGCTGGCTGCCCAAGCTATGCATTGAATCACACTGCATACCACAAAGTCTCTCTGCAAACAAGCCCATTTGCAGTCGTGAAAAGCACCAAAAACTTAAATCCAGCTACCTGAGCCTCACCAAAGGTCCAAGACCTGAGGGGCACTACCTGGCTGTCACAAACTCACTGTAGCTGGGTCCAGAAATGGTGCAGGATATTGGGCAGCTTTCATGTTCTTGAGGCGCAGATCAGGAGGCCTTAGCAAAACCAAAGGGGATGATGGACGGAGTGTTGAACATTGCAAACACTCACCGCCAGTTAACTGATGTGGGTTTAATCCATCATCATTCTTTAGCTCACTCCGCCACCCCAGTTCAGGCATGCCATATGCAGATCAGCCTGACCCTTTGCCTCATGGGAACAGTCCAGCCCGAACTACCAAGCCATGTCTTCCCTGGGCTGGAAACAAGCATCCTGGTACTGGTTTCAGGTTCATAACCCTCATCAGCCAGGCTATCTTGAATCCAGTGGCAAAGTGAGCAAGGAACCCACGTCTGGGAATACCCTTCCAACTTAGGGCGAACTTAACAAAACCAAAGGGGATGATGGACGGAGTGTTGAACATTGCAAGCTCTCACCCCCGGTCAACTGATCTGGGTTTAGTCTATCATCATTTTTTAGCTCACTCCACCACCTCAGTCCAGACATGGCCATATGCAAATCAGCCCTGACCCTGTTCCTCATGGTAACAGTCCAGCCCGAACTGCCAAGCCATGTCTTCCTTGGACCGGAAACAAGCATCCTGGGACCGGTTTCTGGTTCAGAACCCTCATCAGTAAGGCTATCTTGAATCCAGTGGCAAATTGAGCAAGGGCCCCACGTCTGGGCATACCCTGCCAACTTAGGGTGAACTTAGCAAAACCAAAGGGGATGATGGACGGAGTGTTGAACATTGCAAGCACTCACCGCCAGTCAACTGATCTGGGTTTAATCCATCATCATGCTTTAGCTCACTCCGCCACCCGAGTTCAGGCATGGCCATATGCAGATCAGCCTGACCCTTTGCCTCATGGGAACAGTCCAGCCCGAACTGGGACCGGTTTCAGGTTCATAACCCTCATCAGCCAGGCTATCTTTAATCCAGTGGCAAAGTGAGCAAGGAACCCACGTCTGGAAATACCCTTCCAACTTAGGGCGAACTTAACAAAACCAAAGGGGATGATGGACGGAGTGTTGAACATTGCAAGCACTCACCCCCGGTCAACTGATCTGGGTTTAATCTATCATCATTCTTTAGCTCACTCCACCACCTCAGTCCAGACATGGCCATATGCAAATCAGCCTGGCCCTGTTCCTCATGGTAACAGTCCAGCCCGAACTGCCAAGCCATGTCTTCCTTAGACCGGAAACAAGCATCCTGGGACTGTTTCGGTTTCATAACCCTCATCAGCCGAGCTATCTTGAATCCAGTGGCAAAGTAAGCAAGGGACCCACGTCTGGGAATACCCTGCCAACTTAGGGCAAACTTAGCAAAACCAAAGGTGATTATGGACAGAGTGTAGAACATTGCAAGCCCTCACCCCCAGTCAACTGATCTGGGTTTAATCCATCAACATTCTTCACCTCACTCCGCCAACCCAGTTCAGACATGGCCATATGCAAATCAGCCTGACCCTGTGCCTCATGGGAACAGTCCAGCCCGAACTGCCAAGCCATGTCTTCCTTGGACCGGAAAAAAGCATCCTGGGACCAGTTTTGGGTTCATAACCCTCATCAACCAGGCTGTCTTGAATCCAGTGTTTCTTATATACAAGGGGACCCCATATAGTAGAACCTGGGGTAGAATGATAATTATATGGAACAATGGTTCGGGGTAGGCCTTATGCGGTCCTTTAACGAAAACAGTGGGTGTTAGCGAGTATTTAATAAGTCGCTAGGGAGCATTGGAAGTAGGAAAAATTTGGAGTTTTTTTATTTTTACTCTTTTCTCTTAACAATATATAAAAATATATATACACTGTATTCCAGGTGCTCAGGTGAATAGTACGGTGCAGGACGTGACATAGGTGATCTAAGTGAACGAACTGTCACACACAACAAGGATAAAAACACACAACAATTATATACAATGGTACACGTGAAATTCCTTGGGTAGGTCGACGGCGTTTCGATCTATATTGTTTTAGATCTTCATCAGGACAGTTGAGCCTCCTGAAACTTGCCAGTTGAGAGGGCAAGGATGGTTATTCGTGTAATACTGCTGGGCAGATGTCGCAGCTTTTCAAGGAATCTTGCCAGTGGGGAGGGCAAGGGTGGTTATTCGTGCAGTTCAGCTGGGCAGGTGACGCAGCTTTTCAGGGAATATAAAATCAGTTAGATTCCAGGCTATTAGTGGGGATTCCAAGTGGCAATAGTTCACTTCTATGTAGGCGAAATTCTACTTGGACTAAAGCATTAAGTCAAAACATAATCACTGCCAAAAGCGCAAACGTCGCTATGGTAGGAAACGTGCCTGAAAGTAATTAGTGTTGGTTCACACGGCGCATTCGTCGCTATGGGCGCCTGAAATTAATTATTGCAGGACGGTGCGGCAGGCAGGGGGTCCGAGTGACTCTGTTCATAGCCTGGAATCTAACTGATTTTATATTCCCTGAAAAGCTGCGTCACCTGCCCAGCTGAACTGCACGAATAACCACCCTTGCCCTCCCCACTGGCAAGATTCCTTGAAAAGCTGCGACATCTGCCCAGCAGTATTACACGAATAACCATCCTTGCCCTCTCAACTGGCAAGTTTCAGGAGGCTCAACTGTCCTGATGAAGATCTAAAACAATATAGATCGAAACGCCGTCGACCTACCCAAGGAATTTCACGTGTACCATAGTATATAATTGTTGTGTGTTTTTATCCTTGTTGTGTGTGACAGTTCGTTCACTTAGATCACCTATGTCACGTCCTGCACCGTACTATTCACCTGAGCACCTGGAATACAGTGTATATATATTTTTATATATTGTTAAGAGTAAAAATAAAAAAACTCCAATTTTTTCCTACTTCCAATGCTCCCTAGCGACTTATTAAATACTCGCTAACACCCACTGTTTTCGTTAAAGGACCGCATAAGGCCTACCCCGAACCATTGTTCCATATAATTGTCTTGAATCCAGTGGCCAACTGAGCAAGGGACTCACGTCTGGGCATACCCTGCCAACTTACGGCAAACTTAGCAAAACCAAAGGGGATGATGGACGGAGAGTTGATCATTGCAAGCACTCACCCCCAGTCAACTCATCTGGGTTTAATCCATCATCATTCTTACGCTCACTCTGCCACCCCAGTTCAGACAAGCCATATACAAATCAGTCTGACCCTGTGCCTTATGGGAACAGTCCAGCACGGACTGCCAAGCCATGCCTTCGCTAGACCGGAAACAATCATCATGGGACCGGTTTCGAGTTCATAACCCTCATCAGCCAGGCTATCTTGAATCCAGTGGCAAAGTGAGCAAGGAACCCACGTCTGGGCATACCCTGCCAATTTTGGACGAAATTAGCAAAACCAAAGGGTATGATGGATGGAGTGTTGTACATTGCAAGCACTCATCCCTAGTCAACTGATCTGGGTCTAATCCATCATCATTCTTTAGCTCACTCCACATTGCTCCTGTGGTGTTGCTGGGTTGAGGTAGGGGGTGAGGATATATTCCAGCAAAGGAGTATGTGCTGTCACCTACAGGGAGGGAAGCAAAGGCTTAGCGGCAGTAATGCAATTACATATGTGATACTAATGTAATAAATAGGTATGAGTATGTATCAAGTAGGTGTCCCGCTCCGAATTCACCATTGAGCAGACGCTTGTGGATGCCACTGTGTATGAATATATATGATTTGTGTGTGCTCTCTGGAAATTTAGCCACTATGTCCGTAATTCTGTGCTTGGCATTGCACTCGATCTGCATGTTGATCGAGTGATAGGACTTCCTGTTATGGAAGATGTACTCATTGGCTGAGGGGGACAGATGGGAACATGCGTGCAGTCAATGCACCCTATGACATGGAGGAATTTGGCCACCTGGTAGTCCTGTTTGGTCTGGTTCAACTGTTGTGGGATTGTGGGGAAGGTGATGTGGGTATGTATCCTTGTCAGCATGGCATCAATGAATTTACGGTAGAAGCGCGAAAGTGTGCTTTGTGAGACGCCTCCTCCTTCCTCTATGACCCCCTGGAATCTTCCAGATGCCAGTAGGTGCAGACTGCATAGGACCTGGACGTGCACAGGAATGGCATTGTTCCTACGGGTATGATGGTTCAGTAGTGGTTCCAGGTCAGCAATTAGGCGCATTATCACAGCACGATTCAGACGGTACTTGTCATATACCTCATCCTCATTTTGCCCACACTCTGAATACCCTTTCCTGGATCCTCCTCCTGCGCTGTGTTGGTACATTTATTCTCATCCTCCTTGCAAGCACGTAGAGGGCAGTCATTTTGGAGAAAATAAACGGGGTCTCCAGTGCCATTTTTGAAGGGTTTCTGATTCATTACACCTGTGAAAACCGTTTTTTTGTGTGTGTTCCAGCAACTTTACCTCCTCGTTGAGATTCTCCTTATTCTGCTCATGCTGAATAGTGATTTTGGTGATTTACGCTATTAGCGATTTTGATGCATTCATTTGCAATTCTTTGTTTGCTAATCGCTACTAGCAAACACAATTGTTGTTTTCTGTATTTCCGATTCTTTATTTTGCGATTCGGTAATTTACTGTTTTTTTTTTGTGATTCTTTAGTGTTTTCGCTATTGGGGTTGATGCATTGGAATCTGCTGTTTGGGGCTCGCTAACGGCCTATTTTACCAATTTGCTAATTTAGATAGGACAATTTTGCTTGATGCATGGGCCAGATTATGATTGTTATACCACCAAGTTACAAAGCACACTGAATCACACACAACATCTTGACTGGATCATTGGCTTAATTTCACTGCTATATGCACTTGAGATCGTCATAACCTTCACTAACAAAACCTTTAGTTTTGAGAGGATGTACCCTTACGGCTAGAGTGGTTGACCTCAAAGCTGGCGACCCGGGTTTGAGTCTCGGCAACAACACTCAACATCCTGTTATTCTGGACAAATCACTTAATCTCCCCGTGACTACCAAACTTTGAATGTGTTCATATGTAACGAAACTGGTGCTCATGTACAGCGCTCTGATACCTGATATCTTCAGGTCTAGTTAGCGCTATATAAAGCTCTGAAAACATTTTTGGTTTTTTTATTAGTTGATCAAAATTCTCAATATTGCCTTTAGGCACAGGTACCCATAACAGGCAAACTGCCCCAGAATTTCACCCATTATGAATTTAATTCACACTCAAGTTATACTACTTCAGTTTTGAAATCATTCTAAGGGAATTTGCTTTGGGCAGTGCTAATAGTTTTATTGACTAACATACACAGTAGAGGCTTATGTTATGTCACAATTGGAAAATGCTTGTCCATTAAAAATTACATTACTGATTCAAAAGCCCAAAACAAGCCAAAGTTATTTTTTAATTGTGAAATAGTTATATTCAAATTTCGCCTGTGTCTAAGAAGAAAAGTGTTAGACCTGACAGCCTTAGGGAGGTGTCCTTCCAAACCTTTTGACTAGAACAGTACACTACATGCACCTAGGTCCACCCAATTATTTAGCCCTTTAAAACATGTCTCAGGCCTGCCACTGCAGGGCCTGTGTGTTTAGTTTAATCTGCCCTGTTGACTTGACATATAAAACTCTTTGCCAAGCCTTAAACTCCCCTTTTGCTACAGATCAGTCACCCCTAAGGTAGGCCCTAGGGTGCTGTGTAATTAAAAGGTAGTCAAAAAAAGAGTGTCTATAGGACAAGCTAAGCCGTTCTCGGGAGCACAAACACAACCACTCATCGTCGGGGTCCGGTTCGAGGGCGACGTAGGCATACTGAGGGTGCTAAGCGTCAACGGCGGTGTGCCAAATACGCTTCCACCCCCCTCCTGAGACCCATGGTGTTCATTTCCAACACCTATAAAGTGCAGAAACAATAAGTAGAAGCCTCCTAAACCAGGAGTAATTAGGAATAGTTCAATCATTCCTAATTTTTTTGCACTTTTTTCACATTTATTTAATTTTCACTTTCACGCCCCTAGGTAAGGGTGGGCCTTAGCGTGCCCGTACCGCCAGGGTTTACCACACACAGTCCTGATGAATTGCCGGGTAAATTAACACCCTTTCGATGGCAAGAAACATGTTGACTAACTTATAGGAACCCACCACTCAATTAAAGTGGACTGTTTCCTCACATATTTTAATTTTTCAGTCTTTAGTGATCATTTAATAAACTTATTACCTCAGATACACTACTGACTATTTTAATACCCCCACCACTCACTAGTCCAAATTGCACTCAACACGCCCTGAACTCACTATCCCGCTCCGCAGTAATCCTGACGTTGCAGCACACCAAAGAGACACTAGGTCTCTTTGGTGGGGCCCGATGATGAAGCATGTCATCACTAGGTGGTGAGTGAGGGCTTTTTTCAACATCCCAGTGTGGTTGTGTTTGTGCTCCCAAGAACGGCTTAGCTTGTCCTATAGACACTCTTTTTTTGATTATTGATTACTGACCGGGGAACAAGAGTGTCAATCTACTCTCCCTACCTCTCTCCTTGTTACACATAATTAAAAGGTAGGACATATACTTTGAAGCTTTACAAGTCTTGGTAGTGAAAAACTCCCAAATGTGTTTTTTTATTAGTGTGAGGCCTACCCTCTCATAGGTTAACTTTGGTGATTCCTTATTTAATCTAATAATCTGGAATTCCCAATTGTAAGGAGGTAGAGCTGACATATTCAGTACCTATGGAATTGTATTGATAAATCCTCCTCAATGGTAAAGTCAAATTTATCATTACAATTTTTTAAACGCCCCCTCTAGCAAGATGGCATTTTTCTGCTCTTAGCCCTGAGTGCTTGCAGTCTATCTCTGATACATGTTTGGGGGTGGTGACAGCTGGAATTTGGACATTCCCTCTAGACACCCACACACAATGTGAGCTTTGGTGTGAATTGATGGGCCATCCACATACTGATGGACCATCCTGGGCAGGATGGGAGGGAGTAGCTGAGCAGAGCCCCACACTTACATCTGAATAGGCTGTGTTCTGTTCCCTACAAAATACTTCTTAACCCTCCTGTAGTAAGTTTCGAGACAGACAGGAAGGGAGGACCTCAGTTCACTTCAAAGCCATTCTCTGAAGTCTACCCCACTTCAAAAGCACCACTGGGTATAGGAACTGGACTTTTGACGGCCCCTCTGCTGAACAGCTGCTAGAGAAGAACTGCTTTCTTATTGCGCTGACCTGCTGCCCTCCTTGCCTGGGTGAGAAGGACTAAAATTAAGTAATCTGCACCTACACACTTTGGTCCTGAGGAAAGCCAGTTTCAATCATAAAGGTCTGGCTGAAACTTGTAGACCACATCTGGATGTAGGAGACCCTAATTAACACTCCTATAACATCCATCTGCCTTTTTTAATGTTAACAGTGACGCAGTTATTAAAATATAATGTACCCTCGGGTACTGGGATCTCTGTATAGCTTTTAAACTTTCACTTTCACGTCACTAAACTGCACACTCAGAAACATACCTGCTCCGCTGTATTCACGCGACGAAGCACACCCGGGATCCACTTGGTGTCACTGGGTGGGCCCGATGATGAAGCATGCCACCAACCAGGTTGGTGGGTGAGGGCTTCATGGACAAGCAAAAGGGTTTGTACCCTGTCTTACAGTCTTGAGTCTATGCAAATTCACAAATAGGCTAGTCCTTATTGATTTCACATATAAACCCTGGGGATACGGACTATCTAACTAGTCCTCTCTCTCTCCTTGATAGTGATATGATCATTATTAAAAAAAAACACAAAAAAAATGTGTCAACTTGGACTCTTAAAATTATTTCATATTTTGCAGAATCTCGGCCATGACACTCGGCATCCTGTGATTCTGGGCAATTAAATCATTTAATGTACCCGTGCCTAACTAAAATGAATGTGTCTGTAACGAAACTGGTGCGCATGTAAAGCCTCTGTAACCTGTTATCCTCGTGTCGTGTTCGCGCTATATAACCCCCCGCCAAAAAACCCCACACATAGGATGAACGATCAATCTTTGATTTTCTCAAGAATTGCATCCTTGGCTTACTTTTGAGCTAGTAGGTTAGATTGTTTTTTGCAATACAGTCTATCTTACTTGGCTGGGAATAGGTGCAAGACAGTTTGAAAGGGCTGTGAGAAGAAATATATTTAAGAAGTGGATGTTTGGTATAACAAAGGTTAATATTAAAGGGTTATGTGATTCTGTCTTTGATATCTTTAGGTGTTTGTCTCAAAAATGGTAGCAGAGAAAAAATTAGCTGCATGCAGAAGTTCTAATGTACAAATCGATAAGAAGAATGAAGGTTCAGAAAAGAAAACATTGCACATTATGAGGTCGATGCATGCTAACAGGCCTTGAGAAATTAAAGTGGGATAACCCAGACATTGATGAAGTGGAAAACCGTTGGCTGAAGTGCCAAATTTGACAGATTTCACTGAACTTGGGAAGTCATTAGCAATAGGAAAAAATGTTGGATGGTGTAACCAGATAAAAAATTACACTCATGCCGATGACACAGTGGGTCGTATTTAGTTTAATTAAGTGGTAACCAGACAGCCATAAATCGAGAAGAATTATATTTTAACACACACTGATTAGGCCACACTCTATTCGTGACACTTTTAATAATTTGTATAATTTGCATTCATATCCGAAGGAGGTTACGTTAAATTCCTTTCAGTGCACCCCCAAACATCCATCACAATTAAAACACTTTTTTCTGATGTGGGTCTTTATTTCCTTTTTCTTTCTTCTTGCTTATTGACACCTTAGCAAGAGATTACATTTTTTTACTAAACACACTGGTATGTTTAAGATTTTAGCTCAATGTGAGGAAAGATTGACGCCTCAAAATATAATAGAGAATCAACTTCAAATTAGTGGATTAAGCAGTAAATAAAGCCAAGATATAATGACAGGGTTTTCGGTGCTCTAGGCAAAATAGATTTTTTTACAGGTGGAGTAGTCAACAGTATAGTCTTTTTGGCTCAACCACTAGGTTGAACATATGGCTGGAGGTTTCCCTCACTTTATGTAGACTGACTAGCCCTCATATGATTTAGTGAAGGATTATAAAAACATATTTATTTACTAAAGCTTAATTAGCCTCTCCATGTACCTCCTCATGAGAACTGTCCCAGCCATACTCTGATCCAGACTGTCAACATGGCACCTCTTCCACGTGATCACACTGTTGAAATTTGTGTACAGGACGCACCATATTTCCAAGGATACATAAACTGAAAACTGACATAGCTCTGAATTTAGAGCTTGAAGGTCATATAAGTGGGTTAGAGCATTAGAACCTTTAATATTCAATCAATACTTCTAGTAAAACATGGATTTTCCTCGGAGTGAAATTTTCCTGAGCCACAGGTGCACTGTGGAACTTGTAACTGCAACTGAAACAATAACAGGAGTCACTGGCCCCATTCTAATTAAGGGCCAACTCATAATGAGCGCCTATCTGTGATGGAGCTTTGCTACTTCAAGTACATGATGACACCTCATGGGCTACTACCACTAGCAAAAAGTATTTGCAGTGCAAAAGGTCTCGCATTTGCGAGAATTGAAGCTATTAGTATTGTAATTAGGGCTCCCGGTTTTATGGTATTTATTTTTGTAACATATCTGTCTGCATTTATCCATATTTATTTTTGGGCCATTTTATCTGTATTTATCCGTATTTATTTTGTGTCTTGCATATAAATTAAGTTGAAAAACGGTACATTTCCATATTTATTTAACTGAAAGACGCACACTCATACTTTGATGTCGGTCATATTTCCGCTATTTAAACTGTCAAATATTTCATAACAATACATCAACTGGTAAATACTAGCAATATACCATAAATGTATGTTGACATATGCCGTGTTTTAAAGAAATTTCATCCTGTATTTTAATTTCCCATGATGTCCATTTGCTCAGCAGCTGCCCTATATTTCATGAAAGACAGCACTGAGAGTCAATTAAAAGAAGGACAATGTTCTGTATTTATCCACTTTTAATAATAAATGCAGACAGAAAACACATTGTTTTCTGTCTGTCTTTATCTGTAAAAATCCATAAAAACTGAAAACAGGGAGCCTTAATTGTAATTGACAATGCCTTCTATTTATTTATTTATTTATTTATTTATTTTGTAATTTTTAAAGCGCAAACAAATACCCATACGGGTGTCTCGGCGCTGAAAGCTCAGAACTCACTACTGAAGACGGGAGGGTTAGGAGGTAGAGAAAAGCCATGTTTTAAGGCTTTTTCGAAATTTAAGAAGCGTGGGAGCAGATTTGATATGGAGTGGGAGAGTGTTCCACAGTTTAGCTGTAGCTGTGGTGAAACATCTATCTCCCCAGGTGGCCTTTCTTGTACGAGGTACATTCAGCAAGAGGGCTGCAGAAGATCGTAGCATCCTGCGTTGCTCCACTGGACGAAGAGTTATGTTTTAACACCCAAAACATAAATTAAAGGCATTGGCATTTACAATTCTAATAGCTTAAACTAAAGTGAATGCAAGACCTATTGCACTGCAAATGATTGGTCTGTAGACGTTTGTAGGCCTGTTTTATGGCTAGGTGAGCTTTTTTTTATTGTTGATTTCTCTGATATTACCACAAACATTGCCTGCAGCAAACACAAATGAATGCCAGATCCCATACTTTGCAAAGTACCCATACAGGATGCCTTTACAATTTAAAAGTTTACCTGATTTGCAAATGTGGGACACATTTTTAGCTATCTAGTTCGCTAATGATTGTCACTTTTATTCTGGTGCCCTGGCCTATTTTATGTCCCAGTCTGCCCCTGTGGTGGATCCCCTCCCCCGCCCTCCGTGGATGCCAGAACTGCTGGTGGGGCCTGGTCGTGCCTGGGATGAGCACCAGGAAACAAGAGGTTCTCAACTGACGCGACTGAGCCCTGGGCAGGGGTAAGACCTCAGGCCCCATAAGCAAAAAAATCCAATCAGTGAGAGAGGACATTGGTAATACCCTCCAATTCGTCCTGTGGGGAAGTATAGGCACTCTCTAGTCGGTAAGTGCCTGAGACAGTAGAGGTGGGGGGGTGCAACCCAATTACTGCTCCCTGTGACAGGAAGCAAGCCATATCTAAAACGGCGTAGATCCCAATGGAATGCCTGAAGCCCTCTTTCCCTGATGAATGAATAAGATATTTATAGAGCGCACGGTGGCCAAGCGGCTTCCTGGCGCTGAGCTCTACTGGACAGAACAAACAGGGCCGAGGAAGTTAAGCGGGGTAGGCCTGGGCAAACAAGAATGTTTTGAGCGCTTTACGGAAGTGTGAAAAGATGGGGATAGAACGCAGGGAGAGAAGGAGGGAATTCCAGAAACGGGGGGCAAGAACGGAGAATCTGGTTCCACCAGTGCAGGATTTGCGGAAACGGGGAACAGCGAGGAGGGCCAGAGAAGAAGAGCGGAGGGTGCGAACAGGGGTGTGAGAGGAAATCAAGGAAGTGATGAACGCCGGGGCAGAGCGATCAACAGCCCGGAAGACTAGGCAACCTAGTTTAAACAAAGAGCGTTGCAAAACGGGGAGCCAGTGAAGGTATCTGAGAACAGGGGTGATATGGTGAGTTTTGGGAAGGTGAAAGATGAGTCGAGCAGCCTGATTTTGGATTGCTTGAAGGCGACGGGTTTCGTAGGCAGGGATACCCAAGAACAAGCTGTTTCCATAATCAAGGCGGGAAGTGATGAGGGCCGAAATAATAATTTTAAGGGAAAAGAAACGGGAAATTTTCCGAATGAGACGGAGGGAAAGAAAACAAGAGGACACAACAGAGCTGACCTGGCCATGCATTGACAGGTCATGGCTGACCTTAATGCCCAGCGTTTTGACAGAGGGAACAGGGGTGGGAGGGGGACCAAAGATAGGGGGCCAAAAAGCAGAGGACCAAGGGCTGGACGAGCCGCCGGTCAAGACAAGCTCAGTCTTGTCTGGATTGAGCTTGAGGTGATTGGCGCCCATCCACCCCGAGATGAAGACCAGAGTAGAACGAAAAAAAGATAGAGAATGAGAGGAAGAGGAGAGATCGAAAACGAGCTGGAGGTCATCTGCGTAGTTGTACACAGAGACCCCCAGATCGAGAAGAGAAACAATAAGAGGACGAATGTAAAGATTAAAAAGAAGAGGGGAAAGGGAGGAACCTTGGGGAACCCCACAGGACACTGGAAGGGGGGGGGGCAGAAAAACCAGGGAGGTGAACAGCTTGTGAGCGTCCTGTGAGAAAGGACGTGATCCAAGAGAGAGCGGGCCCCCGAATGCCCGCTGCGCTGACACGGTCAAGAAGGATGGTATGATCGACCGTGTCAAACGCAGCGGACAAGTCGAGGAGGACCAAAGCCTGAGGAGAGTTGGTGTCAGCCTTGGCCCTCAACTCATCGAGAACCGCAAGCACCACTGACTCGGTTGAATGGCCCGAGCGGAAGCCTGCCTGATGGGAAGCAAGGAGGTGGTTCTGCTCAATGTAGGAGGAAAGACAGGAGGTGACATAACTTTCAAGAATTTTAGCAAGATAGGGGAGAAGAGAAATAGGTCGGAAATTGGACGGGAGGGAAGAGTCAAGACCAGGTTTTTTAAGGATAGGAAAAACGATTGCAGATTTAAATGAAAAAGGGACCAAGCCAGTTGAAAGAGAGGCATTAAGAAGGGAGAGAGGAGTGGTGGGGCAAGAGGTAAAAAGGGTTCTCAGAACGCGAGCAGGGGCACAATCAGAGGGGGAACCGGACTTGACTTTGATAAGCAGAGCCAAGAAGGAGTCCAAGGAGATAGGTGGGAAAGAGGAGAAGGAGGAATTGGACACAGAAGGGGCAGGGAAAGGGGAAGAGAAGGGAGTGATAGGAATATTAGATTTAATTTTAACGATCTTCTCAATAAAGAAGTCGTCAAGAGAAGAGCAGAGGGCCTGGGAGGGAATAAGCTTGGGGCAGGCACGATCAGAGGTAGCCAGATTAGAGACCAAGGAAAAGATCTCTTTGGATTTGTTGGCAGATAATGCTACCTGCTCCGAGAAGTACTTCGTCTTGGACACAAGAATAGCTTTTTTGTAGTCGTTAAGGAGACGTTTGTATTTGGCCTTAAGATCGGGACAATGATTACGGCGCCAAAGACGGTCAGAGCGCCTGAGTTCCAATTTGAAAGCCCTGAGTTCAGAATTGAACCATCTATGGGCCTCATGTGGACGGATAGACTTAACTATTTTCACAGGGACAACTTGATCACATCCAGAAGCTAGCCAATTACTGACTGCAGTGTCCTGGAGATCAAGAGGGAGACCATTAAGATCGGGAGGGGAAGATGCAAGGGCAAAGGAGAGGGAAGGGAGATCCACGCGGTTCCAGCTGCGGACGGAAACGTTCTTGGGGCGGGAGGGCTTGTGAAGGGAACCGAGATTAAGAGTGAAGGTGATAAGAGAGTGATCGGACCAGGTACAGGGGAGGATGTTAGGGGGAGAAACAATATCTTGAGATGACCATACTTGGTCCAGGGTATGGCCAAGAATATGGGTGGGAGCAGAAACATGGGACTGAAAATTAAGGCACAGGAGGGTGGCCGTAAAGTCCTTGGACGCCAAGTCCTCCCTGAGATCGCCGGGCCAATAATTAAAATCTCCCAGCAGCAGGACCGAGGAGTTGTTAACTACCAAAGTAGCAAGAAGCTCCTGCAGGGAGGCCACAAACAGAGGCATGTTCATGGGGGGGCGATACACAAGGACCACAGTCAGAGGAGAGGGAAGGTTAGTAGAACGGGCAACCAAAAAATCCACTCCAGCTATGGAGGGTTGAGAGAGAAGCTGGAATTGGAGGCTGGACCGAACAATCATGGCTACACCCCCTCCGGTCCTGCCGTCAGGGCGGTCAGCCCGGAGGGCATAGAAGGAGTCGGGGAGGATGGCCAGGATATCAGGGAGTGAAGCCTCAGAGAACCAGGTTTCTGTTAAAAACAGAAAATCAGGGGAATCTGAGGTAAGGAGATGGAATAATTGCAGTTGGTCTTGCCTGCAGAGCGAGTATTAAGAAGGCAGGCAGAGGCGATGTGAGAAGGAGGTGGTGTAATGATAGGGTGTGTAGAATCCAGGGAGGACAGGGAGAGGGTAGGCCTCGATGAAGAGGGCCGGCTAGGATGGGAAGAGTAAATACCTAAGGAAGTGAGGTGCAGCATGAGGGAGTGGTCTAGGGGCACATCAGCGGAGCAAGAAAGTAATTGCGCTGATGTGTATACAAGTGGGGGGGCAGGGTCTGTGGCCCCAGGTCCCGGCCAGTCGCGGACGGGCGCAGACGGGCTTAACTTAGGCGCAACTTCGGCGCGCCCGCTGCGCTCGTCCGCTGCGCGGCCGGGATTGAACTGCCATAAAGTAGGCCACCGGATATTGTAGGGGCCCCCGACCTCATCCGCTGTACAGTATTTGGTGCTCAGTGTCACATGTGCAGCGGCAGTATAGTGCGCTGCCACCCCTGGGTCACCGCAGCAATGATCATGGCAAAGGATAAAGTCCAAAAGAGTGGGGCAGCACGGACTCAAGTAGACAAATGTACCCATCCACTGCAACAGCCAGACTCCCAGGCGTACAAGAGCCAGGATGTGACGGCTTCTGCACTGTTGCATGTACAGAACGCAGGATCTCACTAGAGCATAAAGTCGACTTGATAGAGATAGACTTGAACTTGATGAGGTTGGACCTATGCAAAGTCACTGATCGGGTGACAAAAATGGAACACCAGATACCTGAAGTGATTACAGAGCTGGGCAACATGATTAGGTTGACAGCGGAGCTGTTGTGCAGAATGAAACAACAGGAATACCAAAGACACAAAAGAGAGGTCCTGCAGGAATCACATGTGCCTAGTGGGACTGCCGAAATTTGGGGAGGGCAAGAGTTTGGAATTCTACCCAGAGAAATGGATCCTGGAACGCTGGCAGCCTAAAGTCCATTCTCACTAGTTTTCATTTGAAAGAGCCCACAGAATACTGTCTGACACCCCTCCCCCACCAACAGGAGCTCTGCCGAGAACTGTCATTTTTCGACTACTCAATTACAGAGTCTGAGATGTGTTACTTGAGGAGGAGTGACACAACAGGGACCTCCACAGTGGGGAGCAGTGGATCATGCTGTTTCTAGACTATATACAACAGGTTCAAAAACTGTAAATATCGGGGGCACAGCTGACTACCAACAAAGATGGTGGTTTGCTAGAGTGGCTCCTGCATTCCACTCACCCAATCCCCTGACATCCGACTATGGATTGTTGTGTCTCTCTGAGGTGTTGAGCCGAGTTATTGTAATAACATCAATTTCCAAGCGCTTAGGGACCTGCAGGTGATTGGGCGCTTTACAAATCCAAATTAACAATAACAATAACAATAACAATTGTTCTCCCACAGCCCCAGCATGACTGATTTCAATGATGGAGGCTGCAGGGATACCAAAGTGATTTTTCCTGGTGTCCTGCTGAAGAGACAACCAATATTGTGGAGGGTGGCCTGAATTACAATTCAAGACCGTCGCCCCAGGTGCCAAGATAACCCAGAGGGTGCGGCGTGGTAGAGGCAACTGGAGCTTATGACTCAGCCTGCTGGCACAATACTGCAGTTATGTTCCGTGTGAGGGCAGAATCAGAGGAAGACACTACTGTGGAGGACAAGGGACCACTGCTGCTGTACCAACAGGGTTGTTGTTGGGCGCTGGAAGGACCTCATCCCACCAGTGCTCTACCTCAGCAGCGGCCCAGTTGGGGAGCAGTAAGGGGGCCAGCATCGGTATGAGTGTTGGGTAGCCCACATCAAAGACAGCACCAGGGCGAGTCCTGGCACGGCAGCGAGCACTCCGGCCTTGCCTCAAGAGAGTTCCCGATAGGAGCACAGACCAGCGGGGGTGGGTCACGCTCACACGCTGCTGCCATTTGGCAGCCATACTGTGCAGCAGCCTGAGTCTCCCACAACAGTCCGACGGGTAGCCCAGAACAGTGGGCTCCTCGTTGAGGGACAGAGGGCCCCAATGCAATGCTGGGAGGAATCTCTGCTGGCTTGCCCATGCCTCATGTTGCGACCTCACATGTTTGGGGGCAGCCAGCTTTTCTTTATTATTCGGCGGGCCCTGGTGGAATTGAGGAGAGCATTGATGCCTTGAAGTTGACACTGTGGGTTACCCTGTAGTAGGGCCTCATTCCACACACTTAGTACTCACGGCGAAGAGCCCGGACGAGTTTCCTGGCCTCAGCAGTGGCCCTTCTGTTGGTAGGAAGCAATCCTCCCCCTCCCAACCTCTCCCCACTATTGAGATTACAGTACAACACACTGGTTGCAATAAGGGAGAGAATGAGAAAAACACCTACACTGTTGTCCCAGCTGGTCATGTCATCCTGCCTGCAGTAGGAAAAAAGAAAATAGTTCATACAAACGAATAAACACGTACCATGTAACAACAGACGTAAAGAGGCCAGTAGCCATGGGAGGTTACAAATAAAGAAAAGATGGTACTAAGGAGGGACTAACAAAGTGATTACTGAATCAGAAGCCTGCATTTACAAAGGACAAAGACAGAAGCCGATGACAAACACGGCAGAGAGTGGGAAGGCCTTCTCTTCCATACTCCATTACAGCTGATCACCAGAGCAGAGCATGCACACTGACTTAGGCGCGACCAAAGAAGCTGATTTAATTTGTACAGTAATATGTGTGAAAGCTTTCAGTAGCAGTGGTACTGGGTATTAGCCCTCATTTTGCACATAACTCAAAATTAAAAGATAAAGGAAAGTATTAATGATTTGTATTGCACTTGCCGGTTTCATTCCTTGCCAACTTACAAATAAATTTCACCATGTAAGGAGGGGCAGGGCCTCTAGCATAGAGATATCTAAGAGGCATTATACTCCTCACCAAGCACCACAGCCCCTCCCAAATAAAAGAAAACAAAGGGTCTCTAGGGCTATTGTCATTGTACTGGGGTGTTTTCACGCCTCCTAATGAACATTGGTTGTTACAGCTGCCAAAGACAAGCTGAAAAATCACACTGCGCAGTGATTTTGAGCTTTTCTTCTCTGACCCCATGTGATTTTGGCTCCTCAATGGGTGACCGTGTGAAGTGAGCCAAAATCGTGTGACCCATGGTGGCACTGTGTGAGTTGGTAGGTCGGCAGTATTGTGCTGTTACCTAAATAGGCGCAGTAATATCTGTGAGTTGCTAGCATTTCTTAGAAGACTATGCATCTGCTCAAAGTAAACTATAACAATATATTAATTTTCTTCCCCGTAATTTATTTCCAGTTTTTGATCTAAAATATTGCCAACTCTTCTTTTTGTGTTAATATATTTTATTAGGTTTTTGCATCTTTAAAGACAATATATTGAGCAGATATATTTATCTAAATATAAGTATTGCAGCTAGTTTACAGCCATACTTTCAAGACCAAAAGATGTGGATTAGATCACCCCCAGTTTGTATTTATCGCCAGCAGTTTTAATTATGAGTACATTGGTATTGATGGAAGTTGTAGAGGGATCAGTGCAGTATTTTAAAAACAGGTAAACTTTAGACACACTTCCCTCAGGCTCCTGACATGATCTCATAGTATATTGGACTAATCTTAATCCTCAAAGTCCTTTTTACTCTTCTAAGACCAGAAGATTTGGATACCATTCCTCACTGATTTGGAGTAGAGTTCTACAATAATTACATTGTACTAACCAGATAGTAATTTTTTGTATGAGTCCCACTTTACTTAGGTATCATGTTGAATGGCGGAGGGGGATGGTCTGGCTTGTCTTGCTATTTTCTTGGTAATGGAGCTTTTTAATTATGGATATTTCCTGAGTTGGACATTAGTTAGGCCGAAATCTGCTTGGAGTTCAGGAAATCCAGTCATATGGTGAGCCTTTAAGAGATGTTGGGCCAACAATATATTCTTAGAGGCCAATGGCTCCCAGCAGAATGGGAATGTATCAATCAGAGTGTCTGTACTGTACCTGATTGGTACTTCTGATTGAAAAAAGTGATTTAAAATCTATGTGCTTTGTTTACCAGACCAGTATCAAATTTTGTGATAATGCATTCCTAGAATCTTTGGAGCCATTGGCTTCTTTATAGAGGACTTGTGGGCCTCTTATATACTTTTGTGGATCTCTTCCTATAATGACCCTATCCGGGGTCTCCAGATACTGATAGGAGTGGTACATCAGGTGTGATAGCTGATGTACAGTATTATGTTCTATTTTAGGAAGACTTTAGCCTCCGGAAGCAGTATTTGTATACAATTTAGACATGACCAATCTGGGTTTAGCTGCGTCCCATATGTCAGTTTTGATTTTGTTATATATGAACTTCAGGAGTTTGTGAGGACTATCTAGCAGGAGCATGCCAAACATAGTTAAATCGAGGGGCTACTGTCATTTTAACTGTCTGGATTTTGCCTCATAGGGAAAGGTAAAGACCCTTCCATTTATTACATTCTCCTTGCAGTTGAGCTATCAGCATTGAGATATTATCATGGCCCATACCTCTGCTATCACTTCTAGCTAGCATTCCTTCGTATTTAAACTTGTGCAATATCCATTTAAATGGGAGTCGAAATAATGCACTCACTGCTTTACGTCCAATTGATATTATATGTGATAATATTGGAAACTTCCTAATGGTGGACACTAGTGAAAGTCTGAACATTGCTGGCGACACAAATGTCAGCAAAATATTGTCTGCCTGAACCATAATCTTTAAGACGAGTGCTGGTCACTTCACTCCTTTTATCACAGGATCTTTTCAGATTGTAACACCAAGGATTTCATACCTGTCAGAAACAGGATAAGGGATAAAAGGCATTCCTGCCTAGTTGTCCTTCAAAGGTGTATTGTTTCAGAGAGGAAGCAATTGCAGTTGATACATTTCATACCAAACCCATTTGAGTCATGACCTGAAACATGCATCTCCACTCAACTGAATGCTTTCTCTGCATCAAAAGAGAGGGCCATTCTTTTATCATTGTCATTTAATGTCTGCCAGAGAAGATGCAGAAATCTTCTGTAGTTGTTTCAGAAAATACATTAACACAAGGAGAGGAGAGACCCAGTTATTTGTGACAGTGTCTGTCTTGCATGTATCAAAGACAAGGGAGCCTAATGAACCCAGGGAATTCGGTGCCTGCTTCACAATTCTTCAGAAAGTAAACCTTCTCTGAGATGGGGTGAAAAATTAAACTATATATATATATGGCATGCTTCATCATTGGACCCTCACCCACACACTGAAAGTGAATGGGTGGCCTTGACACGTTTGTAAGTGGAGTTCTTGGAGTGGTAGCAGTCAGTGAACGAAGGGTGGACAGAGTGTGTAAAATAGCCTTTTAATCCTTTGTACGAAATGTATTTTTCTGGGATCTAGGGCTAGGTTAAAATAGATCAGCGTGATGCTTTTAGGAATTAATTTTCCCAGGCATCTGATAGGTCGACATGTTTTAGCCTTTATATAGCCTGCGAAGGGTCAGAAGGCTTTCATCAGTACCTCATTTTACCTTGCTTTTTGTGATTGCTAATTTTCTGTGCAATTAAATAGTAATGAACATGCACTTTACCATACAGACCTTATTTATAGGACCTCTCCTTGCATGGTTGTAAATGACTTGTTTTTTCAACAGACATCATAGGGGTACCAGGGGAGGATGGACTCTGTAGTCACGCAGTCATGAACATGCAGGGACACAGGAAGATGCTACGAGTGCGAGCAGATGCGTACTTCTGATGAATGTGTGACTCAGAGTCATGATTATGAATAACAATATCTTCTGGTTGTTGTTTGAAAGTCAAACGTTTTTATATTTATTTTTCAAACATATTAAACATACAGTGCATTTACAGATAAGATAAATAACAAATGAGAAAATAACAAAATTCCTAATGTTTCAAGATTTTCCAATAATATGTCTAACGCAAGATGGGGTTGTCTAAAGTGAAAAATAGGATAGTATGTTCATCCCCTTATGACACTGCTTATTCTGACAAAAAGGGTAGGCGCGTTGCACAGCACAATTAGACTTAATGTAAATTTAGTTTGTTGATTTGCAGTTTCAATTGTTAATGGGTGCTCCAATAGGTGGCGTAACCAATATTTACGCCAACTTAAATGATCCTTGTGTGCGAACATGTCCATATGGACGCATTCCTATATTTGGGCACTCTCGTTTGGTACGTCAAAAAAGACAGACTCCACTGTTTAGTGATATTCTTTTCTTGATATTTTTATTGTCCACTTGAATATAATTCTTGCATATTCAATTAAGTTGATCAAATTATCATTTATCTTGCCTCATATTCATTAGCATAATGAACTGCTCCGATGCATTTCGGGCAGGTGTGCCCTTTTTCAAGGAGCTCTGAAATGGTTAAACAAGAAACACAAATTTGTAAACATAGCCCATCATAATCAATTCCAAATAAACAGTAAAGTTCCAAATAAACAGTAAAGTTCTTGTTATGTTTTCCATGCAATGGTGATGGGTAAGTGTAACCCTAAGTATATATCCCAATACGGAAACCCTGTGTGTGAGGCAATGGTGTAAAGAACCATAAAAAACGGGTAAAAAAAAAATGGTGAACAAAATGCTTATATGTCCGACGAGGTCCGGACATTGGAGGGTTGATGACTGGGGGTGAAAATATGACAACGTTAAAGGTCTATTGAGCTAAGAAAGCACAATGCGCGGGTTGACAGCGAGACACGTCTCGACTTACTTAAATTCGTAGATTGTTGCGGTTCCCACGGAGCCGGTTTTTCTACATCTGAAGATGCGCGACTGGGGGTGGATCCTAGTGCTTCCTAGAAGTACTGTGTAAACAGACCCTCGGAGGGGAACCGGATATGACGAAAACGTCACGAGTACAAAAATAAAAAACGGACTGGTGTGAGATAGATTGTGAAAAGTGTGTCGGCCATATTGGGTATACAAAAAAGTTGATACATAACAAAAAGCGTTCTACTTATTTATATACAAACAGCGGCACAATAGGTGCGTATGTCAATAGAGCCACGAATTGTTGTCAAAGGAAACAACTTAATTCGATTCGCTCATTCAGTCCAAATGGTTTCTGTGACTGCATGCGATAGATCCATGTAGTTTCACGCTGTAAGAGGGTTTTGTTGTTATCCCTACCCTCTTTTTTTCAACAATTTCCAAAACCATAAATTTTAGTTGTGCCACATTATGTTTCTGTTCTGCGAAATGTGTCGCTATACTCGATTTCTCATTTTTTGTTCGGATGTTAGATTTATGTTCGTTAAGACAAACTTTTATTTTCCTTTCTGTCTTCCCTATATAGATTTTCCCACAGGGACATTTGAGTAGGTAAATCAGATTGCTGGAGTCACAGGTGGCGTTGACATTCAATTTAATGTTGTTACCCTTCATTGGATGATTTATTACATTAACATTACATACAGTGTGGGGGGTCAAGGGGAATGTTTTACGACCTGTCTGCTCAACTCCACTTCCGCTTGGTCTTTCAATCGGGGCACCGACGGATAGAGCGGGGCCTCATACTCCCGAGCGGTTGCCGGGTGAGGTGAGGTCATCACCCACACAAAGCTGGGAAGAAGATATGCTTCTCTCCTTCCAGTGGGCATAACTAAGCGCTCAAGGTTCCTGGTAGATATGTAACTTTTCTGAGTACATCTTTTTCATTTTGTCACTTAATATATCATGTGTATTTGCAGTAGCTATTCAAAGTTTATAGGTCCTGAAGAAAGCCGGGGCAATGCCCCTATAGGCTGAAACATGTTGACCATTCTGCATAGCGCCATAGGGTAGTCGTACTACTCAGCGTGTTTTTAACCTTTGACACACAGATTTCTGCCTCAATGTTTGAGAATCGATGTAGTCAATTTTAATTGTCACTATTATTAGAGCACTGTACTATATTTACACCGAGCCTAGGATGAACACCAGAGCTAGATTACTGACATCCATTCCTGCACCGGCACTACATGGTCGGTTACGGAGTGCAATGATCAGCAATTCCCACATGACGTAACTTCCACCATAAGGGTGGGCTGATGGGAATTGTCCTAGCTCTTTGTGCTTAAACAACATTGTGTTTTCAATCACTGATTGTTTCCAGCGACACTTCTCACACATGCATCCAACTGTATCACAGTCTGGCATAGTCACACACCATCTTCTGACCTGGTCTGCTCTGGTTGGTGATTTATTACATTGCCTTTGATTATATTGTTGCAACTTTTGCAGTTGAGACAAGGTCTTGTACCCTTATGTATGATTTGTTCAGCTGGTTCCTTAGATATAATTTGTCTGAGATTATTGGCTCGGGTGTAGGCAAATATAGGAGGGTGTTTGAATAAATCTTTGAAATCTGGTTCTGATGAGAGTATTCGCAAATGGTTTAGTATGTTTTTTTTGTATCTCCCACTGAGTGTTGAATGTTTCGAAACTACCACCATGCATGTATCTTCAGTTTTTTCAGCTCTGCTGAGTGCTTTTTTCCTTGTAATGTTAGAAGCTCTGTTAATTGCTTCAGTTATTGTGTCTTGTGGGTATCCTCTTTCCAAGAACCTTGTGCTCATTTCTTCTATACGTTTGGTACATGTCTCTGGATTCGAAGTGATGCATCTGATCCGTAGCATCTGACTGTAAGGTAAATGGTGTTTTAATGAATTTTGGTGGAAACTTGAGTGATGAAGTGTGTTGTTTCGGTTCGTTTCTTTTCTAAAAAGATCAGTTTCCAGTCCTGTGCTAGTGCGTTTTATGCATACATCCAAAAAAGTTATCATGTCATCACTTAGTTGCCATGTTAGTTGTATTCTGTTGTCTTTTTTATTTAGTTCATTCAAAGCCACAACAAGGCTTTCTTTCGTGTTGCTCCAAATGGAAAATAAATCGTCGATGTATCTTACATACATTTTCAAGTTATTCATCCAGTTTGAGTCGTCATAGATGTTGGTGGCCTCAAATTCTGCCATGTACATGTTGGCATATATTGGCGCTGCGCAATTGCCCATGGACATGACGGACAGTTGTTGGTACCATTGATTGTCATGCACAAAGTAACTGTGATATAGTGTAAATATCATCAGTTCCATGAGGAACACTTGCATTGGTTCAGAAATATCACTGTTCAAAATTGCCTTCTCAATGGCATCAATCCCTCCGCCATGTGGGATTGATGTGTACAAACTCTTGACATCAGCGGTGCATAAAATTAAATTCTCCCCTTCTGTGATGGTTACTTCTGATAATTTTATCAGAAATTCCGTGGTGTCTTTAACGTAACTCCTAAGTTTTTTGACGAGCGGCTGTAAATACTGGTCCAAGAATTTTCCAACGGGTTCATGAAGAGAACCTCTGGTTGAAACTATCGGCCGAAACGGAGGGTCCATTAAGTTCTTGTGAATCTTAGGTAGCATTGTTATAGTTGGACTTTTGGGGTATTCCACCACTAGATATTTTCTGGTCCGGTCTTCTATAGTTTCAAGATCAAAAGCTTTTGAGATGATATCTATTAGAGCTGTTTTGTATTCATTTGTGTTTTTTTTTCTAGTAACCTGTAGGTATTTGGGTCTAAAATGTGTTCAATTGTTTTGATTTGGTACATACTGGTGTTGACAATCACTAGTGCACCTCCCTTGTCTGCTTTAATACATTTTATCGCTTGGTTGGCTGCTATTTTCCTCAAAGTATCTTTGTCTTTTTGAGTGATATTGTTGGATTTGTTTTTCCGATAGTTGATTTTTTCCAGATCTTGCTTGACTAGAATCTCAAAAGTATTGATGCTCTTATGACTGCTAGGTGGCATCTAAGAACTGAACGGGCGAAGCCCAAGTAGTAGATCTTGTTTCTCCTCCGTCGTAGGTGGGAGTACGTTTTCAAAAAAGTGTTCTAAACGAAGTTTTCGGGTGAGTTTAAATGTGCTAGTTTCCAATTTCAAGAGATTTGCTGGTGTTGTAGGAACGAAGGATGTGCCCTTCTGTAGAAGTTTAATTTCATATGGGGATAACTGTGTGTCTGAAATGTTTATGACTAACGATTCACTTTCTTTTTGTTGTCCTTCTTTGTGCTTCTCGTCAATGGAACATCTTTTTCTTTTCCCTTTGCCCCTCCTGGGTCTTCTGTTGTACTTTGACCTTCCTCTAAAAAAGGATCTGATGTGGATGGGATATCCTCAGTTGGCAGATTCGATTTTTCTTTATCTCTGTTGTTTCCCATTGAGCTCAAATTGAATGTGGTTTTCCTTGGTGGACGGTTGGAGGACTCGCTACCTGAGGAAGAGGTATCCGTCTGTTGGCTGTACGGTTTATTGCGACGACGTTGGGCGTAGACTTCCGCCCACATTCAATTTGAGCACAATGGGAAACAACAGAGATAAAGAAAAATCGAATCTGCCAACTGAGGATCCTTTTTTAGAGGAAGGTCAAAGTACAACAGAAGACCCAGGAGGGGCAAAGGGAAAAGAAAAAGATGTTCCATCGACAAGAAGCACAAAGAAGGACAACAAAAAGAAAGTGAATTGTTAGTCATAAACATTTCAGACGCACGGTTATCCCCATATGAAATTAAACTTCTACAGAAGGGCACATCCTTCATTCCTACAACACCAACAAATCTCTTGGAATTGGAAACTAGCACATTTAAACTCACCCGAAAACTTCGTTTACGACACTTTTTTGAAAACGTACTCCCACCTACGACGGAGGAGAAACAGGATCTACTACTTGGGCTTCGCCCGTTCAATTCTTATTTGCCACCTAGCAGTCATAAGAGCATCGATACTTTTGAGATTCTAGTCAAGCAAGATCTGGAAAAAATCAACTATTGGAAAAACAAATCCAACAATATCACTCAAAAAGACAAAGATACTTTGAGGAAAATGGCAGCCAACCAAGCGATAAAATGTATTTAAGCAGACAAGGGAGGTGCACTGGTGATTGTCAACACCAGTATGGACCAAATCAAAACAATTGAACACATTTCAGACCCAAATACCTACAGGTTACATGAAAAAAAAACACACAAATGAATACAAAACAGCTCTAATAGATATCATCTCAAAAGCTTTTGATCTTGAAACTATAGATGACCGGACCAGAAAATATCTAGTGGTGGAATACCCCAAAAGTCCAACTATAACAATGTTACCTAAGATTCACAAGAACTTAATGGACCCTCCGTTTCGGCCTATAGTTTTAACCAGGGGTTCTCTTCATGAACCCGTGGGAAAATTCTTGGACCGGTATTTACAGACGCTCGTCAAAAAACTTAGGAGTTACGTTAAAGACACCACGGAATTTCTGATAAAATTATCAGAAGTAACCATCACCGAAGGGGAGAATTTAATTTTATGCACCGCTGATGTCAAGAGTTTGTACACATCAATCCCACATCGCGGAGGGATTGATGCCATTGAGAAGGCAATTTTGAACACGGATATTTCTGAACCAATGCAAGCGTTCCTCATGGAACTGATGATATTTACACTATATCACAGTTACTTTGTGCATGATAATCAATGGTACCAACAACTGTCCGGCATGTCCATGGGCAATTGCGCAGCGCCAACATATGCCAACATGTACATGGCAGAATTTGAGGCCACCAACATCTATGACGACTCAAACTGGATGAATAACTTGAAAATGTATGTAAGATACATCGACGATTTATTTTTCATTTGGAGCAACACGAAAGAAAGCCTGGTTGTGGCTTTGAATGAACTAAATAAAAAAGACAACAGAATACAACTCACATGGCAACTAAGTGATGACATGATAACTTTTTTGGATGTATGCATAAAACGCACTAGCACAGGACTGAAAACCGATCTTTTTAGAAAAGAAACGGACCGTAACAACACACTTCATCACTAAAGCTTCCACCAAAATTCATTAAAACGCCATTTACCTTACAGTCAGATGCTACGGATCAGACGCATCACTTCGAATCCAGAGACATGTACCAAACATATGGAAAAAATGAGCACAAGGTTCTTGGAAAGAGGATACCCACAAGACACAATAACTTTTGTTGTTATCCCTACCCTCCTTTTTTACAACAATTTCCAAAACCATACATTTTAGTTGTGCCACATTATGTTTCTGTTCTGCGAAATGTGTCGCTATACTGGATTTCTCATTTTGTGTTCGGATGTTAGATTTATGTTCGTTAAGACAAACTTTTATTTTCCTTTCTGTCTTCCCTATATAGATTTTCCCACAGGGACATTTGAGTAGGTACATCAGATTGCTGGAGTCACAGGTGGCGTTGACATTCACTTTAATGTTGTTACCCTTCATTGGATGATTTATTACATTGCCTTTGATTATATTGTTGCAACTGTTGCAGTTGAGACAAGGTCTTGTACCCTTATGTATGATTTGTTCAGCTGGTTCCTTAGATAGAATTTCTCTGAGATTATTGGCTCGGGTGTAGGCAAATATAGGAGGGCGTTTGAATAAATCTTTGAAATCTGGTTCTGATGACAGTATTCGCCAATGGTTTAGTATGATTTTCTTGTATCTCCCACTGAGTGTTGAATGTTTCGAAACTACCACCATGCGTGTATCTTCAGTTTTTTTAGCTCTGCTGAGTGCTTTTTCCCTTGAAATGTTAGAAGCTCTGAATGATCAAATCGAATGAAGTTGTTTCCTTTGACAACAATTTGTGGCTCTAATGACATACACACCTATTGTGCCGCTGTTTGTATTTAAATAAGTAGAACGCTTTTTGTTATGTATCAACTTTTTTGTATACCCAATATGGCCGACACACTTTTCACAATCTATCTCACACCAGTCCGTTTTTTATTTTTGTACTCCTGACGTTCTCCTCATATCCGGTTCCCCTCCGAGGGTCTGTTTACACGGTACTTCTAGGGAGCACTAGGATCCACCCCCAGTCGCGCATCTTCAGATGTAGAAAAACCGGCTCCGTGGGACCCGCAACAATCTATGAATTTAAGTAAGTCGAGACGTGTCTCGCTGTCAACCCGCGCATTTTGCTTTCTTAGCTCATTAGACCTTTAACGTTGTCATATTTTCACCCCCAGTCATCGACCCTCCAATGTCCGGACCTGGTCGGACATGTAAGCATTTTGTTCACCATTTTTTGTAACCCGGTTTTTATGGTTCTTTACACCATTTCCTCACACACACGGTTTCCGTATTGGGATATATACTTAGGGTTACACTTACCCATCACCATTGCATGGCAAACATAACGAGAACTTTACTGTTTATTTGGAACTTTACTGTTTATTTGGAATTGATTATGATGGGCTATGTTTGCAAATTTGTGTTTCTTGTTTAACCATTTCAGAGCTCCTTGAAAAAGGGCACACCTGCCCGAAATGCATCGGAGCAGATCATTATGCTAATGAATATGAGGCAAGATAAATGATGATTTGATCAACTTAATTGAATATGCAAGAATAATATTCAAGTGGACAATAAAAATATCAAGAAAAGAATATCACTAAACAGTGGAGTCTGTCTTTTTTGACGTACCAAACAAGAGTGCCCAAATATAGGGATGCGTCCCTATGGACATGTTCGCACACAAGGATCACTCCTTATTCTGACCCCTTCTTTTTCTAATGCCCACTCCTAACATATTATTGGTCTTCCAGATTCAACCCAGACCTCAGACTGGGGGCGAGTGTCTGAAAAGTTTCAGCACCCCGTCCTTCATCTCCTGTGTTTACTTCCAGCTTCAATGTCTGTTTCATTGTCAAAATCTACTCTGACCACATGGGGCCTCTTTCTTTAGTCATATAAGGGTCCTACAAAGGAGAATGTCAAAAATATTGTTCTGTATCAACATGAGTCCCCATCTCAGGCCATTGCTATCTGCTGAACACTTCAATGCCTGTGTCAGAGTCTGCCATGTAGAAGGGCATAATTTCAAGGCAATTCCACAACATGTGCTTCTAACTACCAAGAACAAATAAACGTTTGTCCTCAAAGGAATAATTTATACATTTCTTTCATTAATCGATATTGTCACCATGAGTGATCAATCATTCATCAAAGGCAAGGTAGATACAGTTGCTTACTGTTTTTTATTTCCAACAACTTAATCTGTTAGAATGTTTTTTTATCGAAGTTTAGACTTGGCAACAAAAAATACTACAACAATTGATGATTTTTCGTAGTACACAACACCTCATGCTAAACACATGGATCAAATCAAATACCATGTATGAGAGAATTTCTCATGATAATACATTCTTCCTTGACATAAAAAATTATATCAATATCAGCAAGACGGTGTTAAGCGTCGACGTTTCGGTCCTTCTTCGGTTAATTAATTCCATAGGACCATCCTCAGGACCAGTTGCACAATTAAATCTACAAATAAATATAAATATAAATACATATAAAAACACCTTGCATACCAGGTATCGTCTTCTCACCAAATGGAAAACCAAACGGAGACAGGCTACTGTAATGTAGCTTACCCTGTACAAAAGACATCACCAAGGTGCTCAAAAAACACACCAGATCCTTAAGAAACATGCTACCATAGTGTGACTTTAACATATGCTAACCAATCAGAAAAGTGCTCAAAACACTTCAAACGAAACATAAATAAAGTATTACCAAGCACCACCAGCCGGTGATTGCGATGTTTTAATGAGCAATATTCTTCCCACAACCTAGAAACCAGAGACCGACATGCTATTAGACTAAAGTGTCTGGCTACATCTAGTATGTTAAACTAATGGATTATGCAGGCACTATACTCACAAACTGTTCGGACAAGTCCTGCCAATAGGTCGGGAGATAACTGTAATAATACACAAACAGAGCCAATCCAATGTAATTTAAAAAGACAAGACTAATCATCCATCAACCCCCACCACACCAAGATGTGTAATGGAGATGATACTTACGACCGAGTTAAACGGTGTGCTATTATTCACCTACAGACGGAGAGAGGCACTTGTTACTATCATATCATGATTAAGGTCAAACAATTGTATGTAAACCATATCGACTTCTCAGATAAAGCGAACTCACTTAATGGTCGGGAGCTGCAAGATTCAACTTCCTCGCGCCTCGATAGTACGGGACCGCCAGCTACAACACTTCCGTGTATTTAGCCTATGCTCTGTATAACGTGTTGACGTATGACGTCCCTCGCGTTCCGTTTTTCAATGCGCTTCTGGATAATCGAAGCCCACAAAAATTAGATAAGCTATTATAATACTAGATCAATGGGTAGCTTTATTAAGACAAATGATTACCGCCAGAAAGCTGATATTCGTGGTTCAACCCAACCAATCAATGTACCACCGAATCATCGCCACCCATAAAAAAGGGGGAACTCTAATGAGTGGTAATAATGTCATACCAAAATGAACGTATGACTCGTCAAGACAGAGAGGGTCAGTAACTCTTCTCACAGATAAACATAGTTCAGCCTGACCGTAAGACCAAGTATAGCAAAGATAGCGGCCATCTTGGAATAGGTTTTTGAACATGACCAGTCCGCCAATTAAAATGGATCTATAGATAATCATACGGAAAAATACAGATCTACACAATCAGAATTACAATGTTGCAACCGTGTGCCATTCAACAACGGAATTTAGCCCATTCTCCACAGTATTACACGTCCAAATCCATTTGTTTTCCCTCAAGGTGAGCAGACGATTTACATTGTGGTATCTTTTAGTACATTTGATAACCTCAATGACAAACCACAACATTTCATTGGGCAGATGTAACTTCTGATGATAATGTTCAACGAGTGGAGCAGTCATAACCTTACACCTAATACGCGACTGATGTTGAAGTACACGTTTCTTAACTTCTTGTGTGGTCTTCCCTATATATAATAACAAACAAGGGCATTGAATACAAAAGATGACGTTTTTTGTATTACAATTTGAGCGCTGCAACATTTTAACTTCCTTACCATTTAGATTACAATTCTTCACTTCCTTTGTTGTTTCACATGCCAAACAATTTCCACACGGATAGTGTCCAGTGATGGGAGCTAGACCCCATTGTGATTGTAATGTGATAGGACGTGGTTCTATATATGCTTTTACCAAATAATCTCTTAGATTTTTGCCTCTTTTAAATGCAAAACGTGGTTGCATCAAATGAGGTTCTGTTTTCTTGATCAAATGCCAATTATTCTTTATAATCGATTTGATCTGGTTAGACTCAGAACCAAACGTCATCACACACGTCACAGGCTTAGTGTTGACATCATCTGTAGCTAAATTTACTTTTTTGTTAATAACGCCTCACGGTCATAATACCATGCGCGTTTCATGGCCTTCTTCGCCATTCTACGGGGGTATGAATGCATCACAAGTTTTGATAGTAAAACATTTGCTTCACGGAAACAATCCTCCCTCTTGGTGCAGTTGCGTCGAAGACGCAGGAACTGCCCAAAAGGGAGGTTATCCCGTAGGCTCCGAGGGTGGTGACTGTCATACTTTAAAAGAGTATTCCTTGATGTTGGTTTAGTATATAGACGCATTGATAGGGTATTGTGTTCATTATAAATTGAAAGATCTAAAAAGCTGATTGCGTTTCTATTCCTTTCAATTGAGAAGTGTAGATTTGTGTCTTGTAATTCATCATCTGTGCCTTTCCAAATAAGACAGACATCGTCGATGTACCTTAGATAGTGTTGTAAATGTAGACTGAAAGGTTCATTGTTATATACCACTTTGTCCTCGAAAGCGGCCACATAAAGATTTGCTATGTCTGGCGCGAAAATCGCGCCCATGGCCACTCCTTTCAACTGACCATAAAAATCTAATCCGAATATGAAATAATTTTCATTAAGAGCAATCCTAGCACATTGTACTATAAAGTCCGTAGGGACCTGATGTGGGCGTGTCCTTGTTTACAAGATATCACCAATTATTGCTAGGGCATTAGTCTGAGGAATACTAGTATAGAGACTACCAAGAGCACTTGAACATCTCGTGCCTAATGACGAAGATGACACAGCAAATTACTTCATCCTCTCTGGAATTAGGTACTTTCTGGACCTAGAAAAATAAAGAAAACTGATGATAGATGTATTTTTCTATTAGATGAATTGGGTTATTGGTCCATGAACTGACCTCTTTTCTAAGGTTAGGTTGTGGGATTCATGTTCCTTGCAATATGTCACTTAAAAGTATGAGCAATGGGGGTATTGACTCTTGCTAGACAGATTCATACACTTCTGATGGGAGCCTAAATGGTGCAATTGACTTTGCTGAGGCAAGCTCAACTTAAACAATCTCAATTTAATCTCTCTCCATAGGCCTGTTAGGCAGTGATTTCTGTTCTGGATACATTTTGCTTAGTGTTGCCGTTTGCAAAAAGCCACAAAATATCTCCTAATTGGATATAGTGTTTCTTACTTTCTACAGATCAAAATTTTAGGAACATCTTGGTAACTCCTTTTGGATCTTTATATATTACTCCTGTGTCGCTATCCTGAATCCTACTTAAATATCTACCTTATTGTTCACATTAAACACCCTTTGGAACATTGCAGATTCACTATTTTCCTTTGTACTTTAGTATTTTTTGCTTCTTCTTCAAAAGTCATCATATTCTCACTGTTGAGGTGCCAGGGTTACTAGATCTAGGGCCTGGCTAAGACAAGGTTATTTTACCAGTACATCCATGCTATTTCAGAACCCTCTTGTTGTAAATAGAGAAAAAGACTTAAAACCTTTCCATATCACAGTTATCTTAGTGGTGTTCAAATGATGCTTGGAACAATTTGGTTATTAGTTGACGGGAATAAGGGTTATGGGAAGCGGAGTGAGTAGAACCCAGTAGACTGAGCGGAAGCCAACCATAGCAAGAGAGCCAACACAGCAGAGTGGACTAGCAGGGAGGAGGTGGAAGAAGACCATGAAGAGCCGATGGGACTAAGGTCAGCTGACAAGAATCAGAAATTGGGAGCTAAGGCACATCACCTGCTAAGACTGTCGCCCACTGCAGAGAGAGGAGTCAGGGGTTGAGGAGGTATTGATAGCAGTCTGCTAGGCACTTGTGCCATTGCAAAGTGATGGTGCTAGAAAAGGCGGAAGGTCTGGGGAGCTGACCACACAGGTTACAGTTGCTCACATCCCCAACCAGAGCCAGTGGCTCACAGAGTGGCATTGGCAGCAGCTGTCTTGTTGTTGGCAATCAGTCGCTGCAGTGCTGCAGTTCTGCTGTAGGAGCAGCAGGCCGTAGGATCAACAACAGCTCTCTTGCGTAATTTTAGCAACTTACATTTTGCTCATGCAATTTTCCCTTGCGCTAACCTGCCTGACTTGCTGCACTGATTCACCCACATTTTTTCCTGACTGGGCCCACTCCCTCTTCAGTAACTCTTGATTTTTGGGCAGTGGGCATTGGCTGGATATATGTGTGTTGGCTTGCTGGCATTCCGGCAGCTTTGGTCCATTAAGGGGTTCAACCTGCATTTTTACCTTTGATTTCCATTTCAGCATTGGTTGCTGGCACTGAGGGTGAGCTGGGGTAGTTAGACACCGGCAGCAGAAAGTTGAGTACTGGCCTGGGTACGGAAGCATCAGGCTAGCTACCAGTGGAATTTTTGCTCGCAGTAATTCCTCCACCCTTATCAACATCGTAACATCTTTTTTCCCTAGTGCATCCTCCAGAGGGGGAGAGACCCACTATTCCATATCAAACCATAAATAACATGCAGAACCAGCCCCAGCACAGCTACATAGACTATCACTGCATTCTTTATCTTGCTGTATTTCCAGAGTGCAGGACAAAGACTGATCGCATGTTTGCATGCAGGAAGGAGCACAGCACAGAGATCCACACTCGGCTGAGGATGTTTAGAAGGTATCTGGAGGCACCCAGCTGCTCCCCAGGTGGGCAGAAGAGCACCTAAGGCCATTGGTGGCTGCAGAAAGTAAGGATGAAGATGGCTGCTGAAGTGGCTAAGTTCTCATGCTGCGGCAGAGCAATGTCCCCACTTCCACTCTGCCTCGTCATGCTGTTGTATGTCGTTTTAGATTCTGAATGAATTTTCCACATTCATGCCCTTATATAGGTACAATTCACATTGCCCTTATATAGGCATAGAAATACAGCCCTTATTTAGGCTTAGCCCATGCTACCCAAATACAGGCATGGCTACTTCCATCCGTTCATCTACGTCACAACGATTTCTTGGAAAACCAGACTCTGAAGCTGTTAGGGACTTCCCCTTGCCTGGATATTGATTTCTCCAAGAACTCATTTATTATGCATGAGAAACAATTCCATGACATTCATATGCCTGACTTTACGTCAAAGCAGGCATTCATAAACATCTTCAAGGTATAAATATACCTTTACTTCACTTTATCCTAGTTACTATGGACATCAATTCATTCGTTGTATACCATCATTAACCACAACCTGGGCATAAAATCTTGCCAACTTTTCCTTGACGACAGACCAATCCAATACCTGGAACACACAAATATGTTAATAGAGATAACAATATTTTTATGGGACTGCCATGGGCACTTGCTTTGCCCCAATTTTGCCAATCTTTGTTGGTAGGAACTTTTACTGCTCATGTGGAGCTAAGTTATCATCTGGCTCTGTCACATAGACAATCTTTTTCTGATTTGGAAAGGAAGTGAAATTAGTGCCAACAACTTTATTGATCACCTTACCACAAACACCTTAAATCTGAAAATAACACACATTATGAGCAAGGAATCACTAGAGTTTCTAGATGTGGTAGTGGTAGTAGAGGGAAACAAACTCAACACCAAACTGTATCGGAAAAGCGCTGAAGGGAACAGCTTGCTTTATGCTCTCTGCAGCCAAAGAGATGTGCTTAAAAGGAGCATTCCATTCAGAGAATTGCTGAGAGCAAAAATAAACTGCAGGTCAGTTAAAGCATATGAGGAAGAATGCAGGCTCATGAGAAACAGGTTTGAAGAACGAGGGTATACAAATTGGGTGATAAAAAGAGCAGTGAAGAAAGTCAAACAAGTCACCAGTGACCAAACACTTCAAGAGAACCCCAAAACAAAAGAAACTGAGAATGTCAGGAGAGTGATTCTTACATACAATATGGGATCTGACCAAATTGTGAAGATCGTGAACAACAACTGGAACATTTTGAACAGTGATCCTGTTATTGAACAAGAACTGCCCAATCGGGAGAGGAGCCTAGCCTACATCCATGATGGCCGCCTGATCCCTCGGCTCCGCCAATCCTTCCGTTTTCCTCCCGGACCGCGACTTTTCCTGCTACCAATCCTGTTTTTGAATCGAACCCTCGGGACGGGGAGGCGATTCTGACTCCAGCAGTTTGTTTCTCTGAGCGCTCCCTGCGATGGAAGTGCCGGGGCGCCCTCACCTCCTTTCCGGCGCTGGCTGAGGCTGATCGGGTCTTTGTTCTCAAGATGGCCGGCCATGTCTGCATTCTCATCGGACATTGAAGCGGGGCAGAGGCGACCGGCGGGGAACAGTTGCTACGCTGTGTTTACCGCTGCGGGGCTCTGCTCAGCTTTGCTCATCCTCGCGATTGGGAAGTATTGGGACTGACAGTGCAACATTGTGTCTACGCCCTGATTCACATACGGCACTGCTGGCTCGCTTGTCCCCCCCAGCGAAGCGGTGGAAGCCATACTGTTGGTTGTGCTCCCGGCTCCTGTGCTTACTCCGGGCTGCTGCCGGTGAGATGTCCGATTGCTTACATTGCACTGGCGCCGTGCATGGTGTCGGCATGGTTTGTGCTGCCCCTGTGCCCCCCGCCAGGTCATATCATGCGGAACCCCGACTGGGCAACCAACTATGTGGGAGGGATAACGGAGACCAGCCTCGAGGACTACAACACTTCCGCGAGCCCCATGTGCAGGGACCCACTGCCCCTTTCCCTCCTACGGCACCACTGAAGATTGGAGACATCCTGTGCGCTTTGAGCATTTTGAGATCTGCTCTACAGGATAATGCCCGGGACTTAGGGGACCGGCTGGACGCTACTTCCCCCTACGTGCCCCCGATGGGAAGAGTTGGCTCTCGATTGCAGGACACTGCGCCACACCCTGTCCCCGATTGCTGTGGAGTGCCTACCCGGGTGTGCTTAGAGGAATTGAGGGTGCGTGAGCCTGATGACACTTCGGTGCTGATTGAAAAGGTGGTGCAGTGGTCTGAGGACGGTGGGTTTGTGCAATGGCCGGAGGGTCGTCCATGGACGCCATGTTTGGCTATTCCTTTGTGTTCTATTGGCGACATTTACAACTTTCTCCTGAAGCGGATGCCACTGCTTTGGCAGGCTGATTTTGGTGGACTGTTACAGTGCGCTGTCCCCCTTTCTATCATTGTCGCACGCATGGCTTTGACGTGGAAAGACTTTGTTGGACAGCGTCCTACCCTGCTGGGATCACTCTGTTTGCTTCTCCCATATCTTAGGTACATCCCCCTCTGCATGGGACGACTCTTGGTGGCCAGAAGCCCTTGGAAAAGCACCCATCCCGACAGACCACGCACGGAACCTAGGCGTTATCCTGGATTCTTCACTCTCAATGAACAGACAAGTCAGTGCCATATCCTCATCCTGCTTCAACATTCTTCGCATGCTCAAAAAAACATTTCGCTGGATCCCCACCGAAACCAGAAAAACAGTCACCCATGCTCTGGTCACGAGCCGACTGGACTACGGAAACACCCTCTACGCAGGTACTACCGCTAAAATCCAGAAGAAACTCCAACGAATCCAAAACGCCTCAGCCAGGATCATACTAGACATTCCGCGTAACGAACACATCTCTGGCCACCTGAAAGACCTCCACTGGCTGCCCGTCGATAAGAGGATCACTTTCCGACTGCTGACCCACGCACACAAATCACTTTACGACATCGGACCAGAATGCCTCAACTCTCGACTGTCCTTCTACACCCCCTCCCGCCAACTGCGCTCTTCCAGCCAAGCCCTCGCCACTGTACCCCGCATCAACAAGACCACTATGGGAGGAAGATCCTTCTCATACCTGGCAGCTAAAACATGGAACTCACTCCCCACTTACCTTCGCCTTACCCAGAACCACCTAGCATTCAGAAAGCAACTTAAAACGTGGATATTCGCCAAGTAATCCTCCTCCCTTCCCTAAGCGCCTTGAGACTCTCTGGGTATGTAGTGCGCTATATAAATTCTTTGACTTGACTTGACTTGACTACCGTGCAGCTGGACCACGTCGATACCCCAGATCGCAGGGGCCAGGGTTGAGGATGTTCCCCCTATCATTGACTGCGGTAGCGTATACTGCTGGGGCTGCAGGGGATAGACGGTGGAGTTGAACATTGGTTTCCTATGGTTCGGGGATCCGGGGATGGGCGGCCGAGGATTCACAAGCTGATTGTTTTGAGTATATGTGTATGGCCCTCTTCCGATCTTATGTGATACCTTTTTTCTTCCCTTTTTTCTTTATCTGTATTTCGGGTACTCTTTTTTGGGCGACAGACACACTGCTAGGGGGGGTAGGCCGTAGCCTCTGCATGCGTGTAGGGTGGGGGTAGGGGGGTGGGGTTTTTATTTTGTCCGTTTCAGTTTCTATGGGCCTTCTTTTTCTCTTACTTTTGGTTTTCTTTTTCTTTCTTGTTTCTTTCTTGGGTCAGTAGGGTGGCTCGGTGCGAGGGGGCAGTGACTGGCATGCAACATATTTGTTCTCACTATCCTATCGTATTATTCTCATGCCGCTAGTCTGATTACGTTTTCTGTTGCTTGGATTTCTCCTGGTTGACGTTGCCCTCTTATGTCATTGGTGGATTGTTGGAACTCTGATCCTTCCTATTGATTATACCTTGGAACATACTAAAACTCTAAAAATTAACCTTGACTTCTCCTGTCTCTCGGTAGTGCGAAGATACCCAGTGTAACCTAGGCTGATTGCTATTTTGTGCTCAGATACTATCGAGTTACCGTATTGCTTGCTAACTTGCTTCAACATGTGTCGTGGCCGGCCGGATGGTTGTAGGCCCGTATTTGTTTTGCTGCTAATGTGCAATAAAGGTTTCAACAATTAAAAAAAAAAAAAGAACTGCCCAATCGCCCTAGGATTACATACAGAAAAGGGAGAAGTCTCTGTGACATTTTGGTCAGAGGTGATATTACTTAGAAACATAAAACACCTCAAACACAGCCTACAAGGATTTTTTCCTTGTGGGCACTATAAGGCTTGCAAATATATTTGTATGATCAAAACATATGACATACCCTATACCAGCAAGAAAATTTGCCAATTCTTGACAATTAGTACAACACATGTGGTCTATGTGCTAGTGTGCCCCTATAAGATAAGGTATGTTGGTAGCACGACATTTGCAGCAAATAAAATAATACTAGAGCTCCTCAGGGCAATTGACAACAAAGATCCCCACTACCCAGTAGTGACACTTTGAGGAATACCATCTATTCAATAGTTCCCTACTGAGGTACATTATCATTGAACAGGTCCAACAGAACAAGAGGGGCGGGGACAGAATCCTTCTCCTGAGAAAGAGAGAATCATGAGACATTATTGATTTACAGACAAAGGTTCCATGGGGCCATAATCAAGATGAGGAACTAAATATACACTTAACCGTAAACGGAGGTCTTAAAAACAATGCTACCTTATGTGCGTTATTTGTAAGTGAAATGTATTTTAATCCTGATTTTATATTTTCACTTTCACAGGAGGAAAGTGAGGGGCCTACTGACATTTGAAGGATTTGTTGTAGAGGTTGCCTACCTTTTTCGCCATCACCAGGAAGAAGTGGTTCAGAGCACGGTGAAAAGGAAGAGAGTATTCCACTTTTTGAGTAATTTTAATTTGGACACTGATTAGTAGATTATTTTATATTTAATACACAAAAGGGTGAGAGGGAACCTTAGGTTCCAGCATTTGTGACTGTTAATCTCCAGTCCGTAAACAGAACAACTAGACTGCGTAGCTGTGCCTAGTGTTAGAAGGATAGGTACAGGGGAGAGGAAGAGATATGTAGAGCCAGTGGGCCAATATTATTGAAATTATATTTATCTATCATGAGCTATAAGGTATCACATTTATTTAGAGTAAATGTGTATGACATACTTTATACTTGACTACACCAGTCCCATAAGAGTGGAAATGAGTTGTAAGCCAATAGGCATGTCAGTGACACAGCTTTTCTCTGTACCTGCAGAGGTTACTGCTTTGAAACAAGCGGCATGCACCATTTACCTGAAGCAACTGTGGCGTATCATAATGGACACTTAACAAACAGTATGCATGTAATGCCCTACGAACTTGATGATGATACGTGGAACTTTTCTGAAATAATCAGGATAACTTAGATGTTGCCGCATTAGGTGAAATGTGTAGAAATACAGAAACACTGAAAGCAAAGTAACGATACACTATTGACTTTAACTAAGTGTGTTTAGCCTGTTGATTTTCAGGCTACTCCTTTTCTTTTCTTTTCTTTTCTTTTCTTTACCTGTACTTACTTTTTCTTTCTGTTAACTGTTGGGCCGATAGCAATAATAACAGAAATAATGCATTTGTACTCTAATGTATATGAGTGCTCCTTTACAAAATGGATGCCATGTTGCCAGCGAAAGTAGTGTCAGTTGTCACAAAAATGGTGGTCCCTTGTCAATGTTGTGTAAAGCATACAAAGAAGGTGGTGTAACAGTTGAACCAGTATGTGAGCAAGGGCACTAGGATTTATATATATCACGTCCAGTACTCCACTCCGAATAAGAATTGGTCCAAAACTGCAAGGGTACGATACAAAGTAGTTCAAATAATTTTAAAAGCACAAATTCAGTGAGCTGTGAAACACCATGGCAGACCCGTTTCAGTGATTAGCTTAGTTAAATAGGGTGTTCATTACTCCCATTGGAGCACTTGGAGCACAGTTCTAGCCTCTACTCTGTGTTTAAAGATGTATTATCCCAACCACTGGCTGCACCGTTCGCCTTTCACCCAGCCACACTGCATTGGTTTGTTGTAGACTGCTGCAAAGGCCCATTAAGTAATGCTGCATCAGTGCACACAATGGTGCCCCTATCAGTGTTGGCCCGCGGACTGCACGACCTCCCCTGCAGCTGGCACACAGGTTTTGCTGTTTTTAAATCCACAAGTATAGTCTCCTTTCAGTGGTACAATACCACTCCTCTCTCCCCAATGCGGTGATGTTCCTGCCAAAGTGCTCTGTCCGCGAGTGGGAAATATGTTTGTATTTTATTACACTATCCACTTTTGCTGACTGACGAGTTGCTCCTGATCGAGACGGCATGTTGGGAGCCAGTGCCAGCAAGACTGGCCAAAGCATCACGTCCAGTACTCCACTCTGAATAAGCATGGGTCCAACACTGCATGGGTACGATTCAAAGTGGTTTAATTAATTTTAAAAGCACGCATTCAGTGAGCCATGAAACGTCATGGCAAAAACGGTTTAGCGATTAGCTTTCTTTAGTGCCGGTTTCACAATTCCAAATATATCCTTTGGCATGTAATTTGATTGTACAATTTTATGATCCAGTACAGTTTGGTTGCTGAAGATTCATAAATCCTAGTGTAGAGAGCCAACATGTGTTTTACCCCCTACTTTGACACACAAGCCTGGAGCTTTATCAAGGCTGACATTTCCGGAACTAAACAGTAAAATTACATATGTGTTTTTATAGTTACAATAAAGTGCCATAATCAAGAGTATCATACTATGCACATGTGAACTGCACACCGTGGATAACAATGCACATCTGATGAAATTTCCAACATAAATATATACCCCTTATTTTCTACACTTGTATGTGCTGTTCAGAGAAGGGTGAAAAATATTTTGGTTCTAGAGAATCCCATAGTTTTCTACTCAATTTATTCATAATAGAAATTATTAACATGCATCAGGATGATCCATGTATGTTTTATCGTTATTGTCAGTTTATCTTTTTTCACAACAATCACTTAGATCTCACATTCTATCAAAGGTTTTTAAGGTCCTAGAAAGTGAAAATTATCCATAGTTAAAAATTGTTTTATTAGTGATAGTGAAAGAATGGATATATACACTCATTATTACATTTTTGATCCAAAATAGTTTAAGCGCTTGGCTTGTTTGGCTTTGAAAAAATAAATCGGGACTGTGAATTCTGTGAAGTGTCTACTAGGTGCAAACTCCATGTAGAAGATAGTGACAGAGCGTGGGAAAACCTAAACATTTATGATCAACCAGATGGTCTTTCTAGCAGCTTGAGAGGTAAGAGGGAGAAAACCATCACAATTAAATCTCAATACAATGTAATCAATTTAGTCACACAATAATCCACTCGACAACTAAATCTGGGAGTAGTATGCTTTAATTATATATTTAGACATAGCAATACAGAACAAACAAAATAAGTCTCAATCTCCTGAAGAGAGTCACTCTATGTAACAAAAAACAGATAACTAATTCTATAATGACAAAGAAAGTAATCAAGAAAAGGATTTGAGTTTTAAACTGCATCAGATAATTCTCAAATGAGCACGCTATGTCTCGCTACACTGCCGTAAAGGGACAACCCTGAACTACGCAGCATTGAATAAAGGTGAAATTAGAAAAATGTCCGCTGTCAGAGTCTTCAGGAGAAGGCACTCCAACCATGGGTCACTTAGCATAAAGCCAAACAAACAGAAGCATAGGTCTGCTCCGTGTGAAGTCCTAAGATGTCTTTCTCTGACCCTCACTAAGCTACAGCATAAGTTTTTAGTTGTATTCAAGGTAGAAAACACCACATGACTTTCTCCAGTTCTTTTCCATGAATCAGGCACAAATTGGATACTTGCCCAACCTTTCCCACATTGATAAATTGCATCTTCATTCGTCCTCGGTCATTGTTCTCCTCCTCCATGATAGCTCGCCTTCTTGCTCGTTTACCATGTTTCTCCTAGCCTAACGTAATCTTTACCTACCTTGCTGTCTAATGAAAAAAAACATTTGGATACTAACTAATGAGGCTTTGTCGAGGGGGCGCTAGAGGGCGCACTGCAAGATGGCTGCTCTGTAGAGCAGCTCAGCCGGCCAAGCCCATAATCCGTGCATTATCCTCTACTATCTGGTTCTGATCACTGCCATACTAGCAGGCACAGCGCTGTGATGTGTTGTGGAACGCTTTTACCAACAACTGCACACCGGGGGGGGGGGGGGCGAGTGAAGCTCTGGGCCTGCAACGGCAGCATGGCAGGCTGGGACTAGCCTTGCAGCGTGAAACTGAGGCAGGATACGGGGAGTGTCGGCTGTGGGCTGCGGTCATTGCGGGGGGTGCTGCGCCACACAACCTGTACCCCGGGAGCTGCGTGGTGTGGGCTGGTGGGCTCCCTTCTGTGTGTTTTTAGCACCAGGGGAGTGTGTCGCCCTTGTGTCTCTGCCCTGCGGTTTGCCGGTGTGGGTGTGCAGGAGTCAGGTCTGCCCCCCTCCGATCATGGCCGGTGACGGGCCTCTGTAGGACTGCCGCGGTCTAGTGCCGGGAGGTGGGTTGTGGCCCTCGGGTCTTAGTGCCGCAGACCTAAATTCCTGCTGGGGGTTGCTGCAACCATTGCTGCATGGAGGGGCATCCTGCTGAGAGCCTGCATATGCCGTTTGTCACTGGTCCGGTGCATGTAAATTGTGCATTGCACTGCGCAATGTGGCGCCACCATTCTTGTGTGGAGGTTTTGCGGTGAACCTCTGGCCACACGACGGCAACGTACTTGCATTAAATACTGCCTCTGGAACTTATGCTCACTGAGGCGCTGAGACTCCTGTGGTGGTGCTGCTTGGTGATGCCACTGAAACAGATTGCCCCTGCAGTGGGGTGCATCGAAGTGCTGGTCTGATGTGGATCTGATTTGCTGCCCCCCTATCTCTGTGGAGGCAGTATTGTGCGGGATTGCAGGCCCTCACGTTCACTTATCCTGACATCATACACATTGCTGCCCTGCCTTGCCTCCATCTGCGTCCCACCAACCAACTGGGATTGATCAGATTAACATTACTGCCTCAACCCTACTGGACTCCTGTGATGTATTGCTCTCCCCCCGTGCGGCTGTGCCACTATACCAGGCATGTGTAGTGTAGTCACCTATCTCTGCTGGCCCGGTTTTGATCTGAGAAAGTCTGTCTGACCGGCACTTATCCTGAGCGCTTGCTGGGTTGGTGATATTAGCGGCAACTCGCAGGTACACTACAAACATCTGGGTGCTGCAGACTGCTCCGTGCCACCTACCTTTCTCCAACTCTTATTGACCCTGTGTTGTGCTGTCTGACAGAGGGACTTGATTCTTTTTTTGTTTTTCTGTCTGGGCCTAGCTCCGACCATCACAGACTGAGACACCATCATGGGTAAATCCGAGCGTTTCATGCCGCACCTCACATTTAAACCATGCAAGATCAGCTGGGCCTCACAACATGCTGCCTCCGATTCCGAGGCCGACACTACCGCTGACCATCTTACTAATATTTATAAAAACATTCTTGCTGTTCAGGGCAGTCTCCAATCCATAGATGGGAAGATTGATCATCTGAATTTACGCATGGATCATATGTCCGCAAAACTGGACAAGCATGCACAATGCCTTGGGGAAGTGGAGACACATATCTCAGATGCGTAGGATGGTCTGCAACAAGTTAAGGTAAAAACGACATCCATGGAAAAGGTGCTGGCAGTCATACAGGCCCATAATGAGGACTTGGAAGCCAGATCGCGTTGTAACAACGTGCACATTACGGGCCTGCCAGAGTCCACGGGCTGCCTGGAAACGTATGTGGAAAATGTTCCCGTGAGATATTTGGGGTGGAGCAATTGTCCCAGCTCCTGATTGTGGAACGGGCTCATCGTTCTCTGGCTGCCCGCCCACCTATGGGTGCACCTCCGCGCCCCATCATTGCCCGCCTTTTGAATTATAGAGACCGTGACACTGCTCAGGTTGGCTCATGAGAAGGGCTCCATCACACATGGTTCAGGAGGCTCGGAGAGAGTATCAGCCCGTGAAGAAATTCGACATTGAAGCAAAAATACCGTATGTTATGCTGTACCCTGCGCAATTGCGCATAGAAGAAAATGGAAAGCACAATATCTTCACCTGCCCAAAATAGGCGATGGACTTTGCCAAGAACATTACAAGACAAAGTCGATCCACAAAATCTGTAGCGGAGAGTGATGGCGGGGCCGCATTAGCAAAGTGACAGATGAGCGGTAATGTCTGTGGACCGCATGTGATAAATCTGGTCTATATTTTTGTGTTATTTTTATGGCCAGGACGACGTATTTCAGCCACATTGCTACAATGAACTCTGCTGCCAGTGCTGTTGATATTCGACATGTATTGTTATAATGATGGCAATTATGGGTTTTGCTATGTTTGCTCTGCGCTGATTGCTACTGGGGACAGCCTGGTGCGATTTTTTGTGATGCAACATTAACAAATGGCCAGAGAGTGTTATCACGATGGCTTGGCCCTCTCCTTTTTTACCGGGAGGGATACTGTGCTCAGGCGCCCCCCTTATGGATATTTCCCACAACTAGTTACTCCCTTGGTAGTGCACTTGGGAATTGTTCCTGGGGGTTTGGGCTGGTTTTGGCATGCTGGGGCCACTGAAGTGGGGGGTTGCTTGTGAGTGGGAGGGTGTTTTCAGGGTTGTTAATGTGACTGGTTCTTTTCTAAATCTTTTAGATGATGCATATATGCACTATAAAACAAACATATCATCAGACACTTATCTGGTGGGGATAGGCTGTCTTGAGACTTTGGACAATTTCTATATCAGGAATAGACTGCTGCAATTATACATAACAATGCAATGTCCTTCTCTGGTTTAACATGGAACGTAAGGGGGCTTGACACACCAAAAAAGATCCATCAGGTAATAGCGCACTTGGATCATCATGGGATTGTCATTGCCCTTATACAGTAAACACACCTGACGCAGACTACTGATAGACTGGTGGGGAGTCATTGGGCTGGTTACCGGCTTGCTTCTTCCTATCCTTCCTACAGCCGTGGGATTCTCACTCTTATCAAAAAAGGCCTCCCTTTCACTGCAATCCAGACTTATGTTGACACTGCGGGTCGCTATTTCGTTATACATGGGAAGTTGATGGGCACAATTGTTACTATTGTCAATACCTGTGGTCCCACCATAGATGACCCTGCACTTTATGAGCGTATCTTTGCCATTCTACGTGGGCTTCTGGACGCTGTCGTTCTCTGGGAGGGGACCTAAATACATACTTAGACCCAACCAAGGATAAATCCAGTGGCAGGGAGGGACCCTCTCCTGGGGCGGCTTGTACAATCAAAGATGGAATGTCTGACCTGGGACTGCTGGATATCTGGTGACATAGACATCCTGAGACATTAGAGGGCACACATATCTCCACAGTGCATTGCAGCTGGTCTCACCTTGACTACTGGCTAATGAGTAAGGGGACAGCGTGAGGAAATCAACACTCCTTCTCAGGGGTCTTGCTGATAACAAAAGTTGACACAGAAGCTGCAATATCAAAGAAACATTTATTAAACTCACATGAGTTGAGGCTGCGTCACACAGAAGCCGTGGCAACTGAATGTGGCAGTCTGCAGAATGCAGAAACCTGGGGCTTTTTATATGTTTTAGAATTACATACTAAGCATAAATGCAAGGGGCAGTCCTGGCTCATGCAAGCACACAAAAAATGCCTAATATGGACATACAAGTTCTGTTTGTTCAACCAAGTGGGAGGAGCTAACAGTTTTCAGAACGTAGTAAACACATTCCTATGTGAAACTAATCAGTAACAGCTGCAGACCCTACCAGGCATTTTTGAGCATGCGTTAAAGTGGAGGAGGCTAAATATATCCTGTTACTGGGCAGACTTCAGGGGCAGCTAACAGGAAAGTAGGACAAAGCACATGGTGAGCACATGGCAGCACATGGCAGACAAAATGGCTGCCAGAAAGACAAAATGGCTTCTGCTAACGTTAACGCATTGCTGCTAATTTACAATAAGCGGGCTGGGTAATGGATGTAAAGGGGTTGCCATGTACACTATCAGATAACTGTCCTGTCCGCCTCACCCTTTCTATCCTGCAAACTGTCTCCAGGTCCTTCACGTGTCGCTGTCGACCGAAAGCGCTGTTGGACCCTCTCTATATGGAGATGGTTCGTGAGGCCATTACACAATATTTTGCACACAACAAGGGGTCTGTGGATAGCGCTGGGGTGCTCTGGAAGGGATTTAAAACTACTATTCAGGGCACTTGCATAGGCACGTCAGCAGGTATTTAAAAAAATTGCGAGGACAGTTGGCTAAGGTGGAGGCAACTTGGAGCAGGATTACTAAGCAGTGCCCTGTGAGTCGGCCCCAGCTTCTATTAAGGACACCGTACTAGAACATGCGAAGTTGGCGGAGGAAGAGATGAGATAAGTCTCTAAATGCCATGTAGCTTGTTACTATGGGGAGGGTGGTAGGCCGGGACATCACTTAGCCACTAAGATAAAACACAGAATGGAGATGGAGATCATTATTAAGATCACGGATGACACGGGTCACGACCACTATAACATTTCAGACATTACAGACCAATTCCGGCAATTATATGTGAAATTGTACACCTCGCAAGATAATACTGACGTTGCTGACCCCGATGACTATCTCTCACAGATAGCCATCGCATGGCTGTCGGATGGTCAGGGGGAATACCTCAATCAGCCGATCATGGTGGAAGATATTCGAATGGCGATAAATGCCCTACCCAACAGGAAAGCACCAGGCCCTAACGGGTTTCCCTGCAAATTTTATAAAACCTATGCAGAGGAACTCACCCCTTATTTATTTGAAATGTATGCTGAAGCAAACAATCTAGGTATGTTTCCACCGTCTCTCCATGAGGCACTTATCATCACACTACTCAAAGAGGATAACTCCCCCACTAATTGTGAATCATACAGACAGCTTTCGCTTATTAATACGGATGTAAAAATTCTGGCCGAGATTCTGGCCACTCGTCTCCAGCCACTCATGCAAAAGTTGGTCCTGTCAGGTCAGTCTTGTGTTATTCCAGAGCCTTTTACCTCCCACAATTTGTGGACATTGTTTGCTATGCTACACACTCTTAATCCTGAACTGCCGGCGGAGGCAGTCATGCTTGATACCGCAAAAGCTTTTGATTCCAAAGAATGGGGTTATCTTTTCCATGTGTTACTGCAGATGGGATTTGCATCTCTCTTTATTAATCGGGTCCATCTCCTATATGCCGGTCCCACGGCGCGCGTCCGGGTAGAGGGCTACACTACCGACCCAATACAGATTGCTAGGGGCACCCGGCAGGGGTGCCCACTTTCACCGCTGTTATTTGCCCTGACGCTGGAACCGCTAGCTTGCCTTATTCGGCAATCCCACAAACACATGGCTCTCATTTTCTTCCATCAGCCAGTCATCATCTCTCTTTACGCGGATGATATGCTACTCTTTATACGTGAACCCCGCACTTACCTAGCACAAGTTCTGCGTGAGTATATCCGCTTTGCTCGTTTTTCTGGCCTACCCATTAATTGGTCCAAATCTGTAGTGATGTCGCTGACGGAGTGTACCCTTCCACATGAACCTGAATTTCCCCTTGGGTGGGCCACAGATTTGGTTAAATACCTGGGGGTGTGGGTTCAACGGAACTCAGAGGTCGTTATCCATGAGAATTATGGGACGGCCACCGCGATGCTGGAAAAACAAGTGGATAGTTGGGTGAAACTCCTGCTTTCTCTTGCAGACCACATTGCACTCATCAAAATTGTAGTGTTACCTACATGTTTATATGTTTTCAGTAACCAACCGCTACAAGTCATGCAACTTTTTTTTTAAACTATTTGCACCCTTCTGCTTTGCCTCGTCAGCGGTGGTCGACAGGCGCGGGTGAGCTGGAAGTCTCTCACATTGGATTACAAGTGCGGACGTTTCAGTGTACCCGATTTTTATCTATACTACCTTTGCACACACGCACAATAATCACACTTCTGGTTCACCTCCCATGCTTTTTGTCCTGCATGTGGCAGTGGAACATTGGAACGCACATCCCATCCCGTTTAGTTCTATGTTAACACATGACCACAGGCCTCCACGAGAAACACATTTAACACTATTAATTTAACGATTGCTGCCTGGCAGGCATTGGGCCGTGAGGCGGGAAACTGCCATTATACTTACCATTGGCTTACCACTCGAACAAATCAGTAAGACAGGACAGGGAGCTCTGCGTACCCTGATGCAGGTAGGCATTGACAAGCTTCAAGACCTATATCCTGGTGGCACCTTTCTGTCTACTACTGACACAGACTATATTCAGAACAAGACACCACTCTTCATTTTTTACGAACATAGACTCAAAAAAGCGATGCAGACCCACTAACCCACATTCCCACCAGAGCCACCAGAGACACTGGCACTGCACACAATGCTCCAGGCCCCCACCCGACATAAGCTGGTCACTAAACTCTACCATGCTGCTAGGGAAGACAGGACCCTCCCATGCGATAGGATCCTAAGCAAGTGGAATGAATATCTCGACTCACGCAGAAAGACTGGGAACTCTGCTGCCAACTCACTAGAGCCCTCACCTCTAATGGAAACTTGTGTATCATACATTTTAAATACCTCCAACAGGTTTACTATACTCCGCATTAACTTTTCAAATATGGGCTCTGGGACACTGATGTTTGTAAACGATGCAGGGCCTTGTGGGCAGACTTCTGTCACCTAGCTTGGACCTGCAGGCGAGTGTCAGAAATAATACAGGGCTGCTGTGATCCCTACATTGTCTAAGATTATTGGGATTCTTTTGCAGTGTTCCCCACAGATATGCTTACTGGGTTTTGTCCCCTTCCTAAAGGGTGTCACGGGCAGGCTGACGAGGGTGGCTCTGCTTATTGCCAATTGACAAGTGGCGATGGTGTGGGATAGTGCGCTGAGCCCTACAGCGGAACAGTGGCTAGAGACTTGGTATTTTGCAGAGAAAATCTAGTGTTGTATGGGTAGGAGCTAACATCATTCTCCAGGTCCAATGACATCTGGGAGCCCTTGATGTTATGCTTGCGTTCTGTTGCCCACCTAGATCCCCCTGATAATGAGTCACTGTGAATACATGTGCCACAAGCTATATGTAACAATGTCAGTATGTTTAACACTTATCCCATGCCAGCTTAATTTACAGTCACATGCTGTTTATGTTTATTTCTGCATATGGTGGTACCTAATGATGATTTTCTCTACACCTGCACACCGTATGAGACTTTATGAAAGTCAATAAAAATAAAAAAAATAATGAGACTATGTCCACTCCTACAGTGGAAACAAAAATACAAGCAAATATATTCTACATTGAAGGTTGAAGATGTAATTTCAAATGCAACAACATGGATATCATTGCTTGTTGCACATATAAATGTTTAACATTAGTCTACACATACACATCATATTTTATTAACTTCACAATAAGATACAGCTAAACGTTAATTCTCCTGGTACTATAATATGTAAATATTGTAAAGACCTTTATTAGTGGCATTTTTATGCACAGTTATTTTTTTACGTGAAGTACTTTAAATATGCAATACTTAATCACACAGAATATATTTTAGTGCAGACTACGCATTATTATGATGCATTCCTACATTATCTTATAATGGGATCAAAATACACTGCTCTAATAGCTAAACGGTCTTTAGAGTTCAGTTGAAAAAAAAATATGTGAATTAGAAACCCAGCATATTCGGGTGAGCAAATAAAGTCCGGCTCCACTAAAATGGGGACAGAGAACAGAGCACAAAAAAGTAAAACTTAATGTGTATTAGGAAGTTGCTTTTGGCATTCAGTTACTGCGATCCTCAAGTGCGTGCTACTGGCGTTCAAATCAGATGTCCTGTTTTATATCTGAGTCAGTGTCCTGCTTATGTGTATGTATTCTACGTCTTCCTTTGATGACAAGGTCTGCATAAGTCCTAAATGTTAACTAAAATAAATGGACGTCATCTTTTGATGTTAAAATTAGTGTTAACAGACCATTATACCTATCATATTGAGTGCTTTCTAAACTATTCGCCAAAAAAAAAAATGGTATTGAGAGTAAGGGAATTTTTTTTAAGTATAGATCCTGCATGTTCTTGAGTATTTTTATGAATATGCATTTGTTAATTTGTTAAACTTTCTTATGTACATCAGCAGTGTTTTTCAAACCATCAAATTTATAGACTCCAGCTTAAGTATATATTGTTTGATAATGGAATCACTATTAAGGTAAAAATTGGTGAGTAATGGAGGAAGTAGTAGCCAGGTATCTCCCAACCTGACCATCATGCACACAATTCTATATGCACCATTTTATTGTGGTGTTGTTGGTGATAATAAATATTGGATAACCAAAGTCAAGTAAATTTCTGAAAGTTGTCAAGAACAAGACACATGTATTAGATCATTGGGATTGTTTTGGCTTATTACTCTTATTTGATCCTTTAAATCATAATTATACATCTGGCAGCATGTTTTTGTATCATGTTTGTTTTAAAGTCACTCCTTCTGTATGTATTTCTTTTATTAATTATGTAGTTGAGTGATTGAGGACATCAGCAGTTTGTATGGAGATTGGAGTACATTAAAAAGTTGTGAACCTGTTAGGTTTGTGACCCTAATTTTACCAGTGAAAAATTAATACATCGAAGAATCATAGTCCTAACCATATAACACCTCCTAATTAACCCTGGGCGTAGTGTGCGTAGTGGGGCTAAGCGAAGCTACGCAAAGTGGGCGAGAAACTACGCCCACCTGCCCACTTCACGTAGCCCCACTACGCGCTGCATGCCCCCCTCCCCTACATAGCTAAATTTAATTAAATGGTCCCATATAAATAAATAAAATACACTTACCTTGTCCGCGGCGTCCCGGGACTCCCTCTGTTCATTCACGGCGCAACTTCTAACCAATGCGCATGCGCGGCCGGCCGCGCATGCGCATTTCTCACGAGAAATGCACATGAGCGGTCGCCCGCGCATGCGCATTGGTTAGAAGTTGGCGCCGTGAACGAGCAGAGGGAGCCCCGGGACGCCGCAGACAAGGTAAGTGTATTTAATTTATTTATATAGGCCCATTTAATTAAATTTAGCTATGTTCCGGAGGGCGGGAGGGAGGCAGGTGGCAGGCAACTTCGCTACACCCAAGGAATGGGCGTAGTGTTGCCTACTTCGCATACTTTGCAAAGGACGAAGTAGGCAACACTACGCCTACTTCGTGGGCGTAGCGAAGTTGCCCGCCCAGGGTTACTCCTAATATGAAACTGTACAATTTTGTGCAGACCCGCCTTCCTAGAAAAATTGCAAATCAACAGTAAAAAATCTATCCCTTAATATTAAAAACATGAGGAATATTAGAATTTTGACAACCATATCGCCACAGACTGTCATTAGGCAATTTGTTGGTACTACAGCGTAATATACACCACTTTAAATATTCGGTTATAATTCACACACTCAGGATTGGCCTGTTGAAGTCTGTTTATAATACTACATCCTGGGTTAAAATTGTTAGTTGAAGTAGCCATGTCGGTAATTTTGAATCTTTGTTCACGCCCAGTCTTACTATGTTAAATTTAAGTATTACTTCACTTACTCATTTTCTGAAAATCAGTTCTTGGTTGCCCTCTCACAAATGTTTTTTTCGTTTTTCAGTAGCATGAAACATGAAAGTTCATTAGTGCCTATAGTGTTTTACTAATGGGAAAGTTTTGTCTGTTTTTTTTAATGTTTCTGCAATGTTCTTGAATCCTGTATTTGAGTAGTCTGATGGTGCTCCCAATAAAGGTTTTGTTGCAAGGACTTGTGATTTTACATATGACAAATGCATTCCTGCAGTTAATCCAATCTTTGATTTGATGGGGGTTATCCATTAATTGTTGATGCTGTTGTTTTGTTTTGACCACGTTTACAACTTGAGCAACTTTTACATGTGTAAAAACCTTTAGGTTTGTCCAGGAATGCTCCTGTCTATTTGTATCATTTGAAAAAAAACAATTGACATAATCTTTGTCTTAGATTGCATGCTCTTTTGAAACTGATCTGAGGATGCTTTTTCATACCATTTTGGATTTGTGGATGGTTGGCCAGCAATAGCCAATGTATGCATAATATTTTCCTGATGTTTGATGCTTATTGTTATATTGAGTAATGAACTGAATCTGAGATGACAGTCAATAGAACATGAGACCTAACTGGTATTTCAAGGCTGGACCAGTTTTAGCACTGGTGGCCCCAGTGCGATAATCTTTTCTGGTGACCCCCACGGTCTCCTCCTCGGATTTCCTCACTACCACCCGGCAAAAGTGCCCCTTATCCTTCCATAGCCCCTCTCTCACATACATTTATTTGTTTAAAGCACTATTAAAGTCTGGCTTTAAAAATCCACTCAGCTATGCACATAAAATACTGATTTGTTCTTTGCATCAGGCATATTAACACTCTGCGCTACATTACGACGAGTCAAAAAAAGGCACTAGACAACACTCTGATCTCTCTCTCTAGCAGAAACATTATTCACAAGAGTTATCTTGACATTCTAATTGCTGCCTGTAAGCTGGACGCAGGAGGAACTCTGCAGCAGGTGCTTAAGATAAATCGTAAGTTATTGATAAACACAGCACCCCACCCTGAGGTCAGTGCCTGCCAGCCACGGTGCGTTACATTGGGGCGTAGGGGCGTTGCCCCACCAGCCACCATGGACCCGCATCGCGGCCGCCGGCCGTATCTCTAGATTCTAAATAAAATACATGGCACTGAATTGCGCAGGGGGGGTGGCCTGCTGCAGCTTAAGTGACAGTCCACACACTCAGGCTGCAGCAGACCGTAGTGCGCAGTCCCGCTGGGGAACTTACAATGCGCATGCTTGAGAAAGTTGGCAACTTTCTCAACATGCGCACTGTGTGTTCCCCAGTGGGACCCAGGGGTGCTTCACGTTGCTGTTCTCCTGCCACAGCCCAGGTTTCCTAAGGGGGACAGGGCAAGCAGCAAATGTGCCCCCCTAGCCAATCCTGGCGCTGCATGCAGCGCCAGGATTGGCTGGTCCACCGGCTCAGCATCCCATTGGATGCTGCGCGTGGGGGTGGCCCGGCATTGGTGGCGGTGCCCGATCGTGTAGCCTGCTTCTGTTCCTGTGTGTAGGCGCCAACGGACCCGAGGCGGCGCAGACCTGGTCAGGTAGGATCTGTTATTTTTTTCATTTTAAAGCTCCCCCCAACCCTGCGAGACACCCCCCCCACCCCCACGGGAATATTGCCAGTCTTCTTGATCCATAAGCGGCAGTCACGTTTTGCTGTGTTGTATTTGCCACCAATAGCTTTTCCAGCATTGTGCCGCTGACGTTGTTGAATTGTGCTGAAACAGTGCATATCCTGGTTTCCTGAAGAGATGCGGCCTGTGAGGTTGTAAGCAACGCACAACACTTTTGACGTTGAGGTTGTATGCAGCCTTGAGGTTCTGTGTGAACTGTCAGGATGGTGACCTTGGGGCTGTATGCAGCTTATCTGGATAGTGGGTTCGAAATTGATCTACGTGGAATGGTGTACTTGGGTGTGTTAGCTGTAGTGAAATGGAGCATGAGGGGATGTTAGCTCTCTGTACGCTAATTTGGCAGCTGTGCTCAGAGGTGTGGAATTCCTATCAAGACACTGTTTAAGGCCAATGACAATACAATTTCATGTTTACGTCGTCCAGTTTACAACTAGGTAACATCCCCAGCAACAGAAATCCTTTGGCTGACAGTTCACAGTACAACAGTATGGATTTCTAAAAGAGGAAGGTCCACATCTAAGACTAAAATACCCATATAAATAACTTGTTCAAACTTGTATATATGCTTGATTGATGCAAAACCTTTACTATTTGGGTAAGAGCTCTCATGAAATGCAGTAAGATGTACACTCAGTTTTTGTTACTGCCAGTGGTTCAGTGTTCATAATTTAGCAAAATACAACAATTTGGGCCTCATATAATCTTAACAGCTAAATTCAAAGAACAAGAGCAATCTGCCCACTATGATTTTCAGTTGTTTCTGTTTCTGGTTATTGTGAGCTTATTGCTGTTTTATGTGAATTGAGGACTCTTTTTGAGCCTTATTATAAATCATAAGGAGCAGATTGTTCTTATTCTTTGAATTTAGCTGTTATTTTCCCTGCTTGTCTGCCCTTCATCTGCTCTTCCAGGGGGCTCCTTTCTTATTTATTGGCCTACATATAATCTTCTCAGAATGGTCCCTGATTATAAGCAAATGCATGGAAAAACGTGAAAAGAAGATTTGAGATTGCTTGCTTTCAAGATAAAGTGTGCACAACAATTTTGCAGCTTGAAAAAATGTTTTGCTAAACCTTTGGACCAACTTTGTATACAATTTCTTTGAGGCATCATTTAGTCAAACATGTTTGACACATGCAAATAAGAAAAAAGGTGCTAATCGAGAATATTGAAGCCTTGTTTCAAGGTGCGGGTGAGCACTTACTGTGATGAGTCCTTATGTGTGGAAGGTGGTGGGGTTAGCAATGTATGAGGGCTAGAAATGTAGACATTTTCAAATTATGGTAGAAGTGTGTGTATTTGTTATCCGTGCCCATGTGGTTGTTTTTGTCCATCTGGTATTTGTGCTAAGGTGTTAGGAATGAGTCTCATTGCTATTTGTACTCTGGTGATTGGTATGGGTGGATTTGCTCTTTCGTTCTAGGGGGTCGGATTGTGGGCATTTCCTGTTTGCCCATGCAAGCTGCTCCTACTGTGGACACTTGTTATTTGTGATTTGATGTGATGATTTTGTGTGTTTTCTGTTTGCTGTTGGTTCTAGCAATGTGACCTGACCTGCCTGTCCCCCTGGCTGCTGGCTCTGCCAGCAGGCGTTGTGACATCACAACTCAACTGTAATAAGAGTGTCTACATCATTTCTTTGTAACAGGCAAATTGGTGTGTCACAAATAGCCTTTTATAAAGGAATTGGAGCCCAGTTTTCTTAAAGGGATTGCAAAATCCCACGTAATATATACAATTTAATATTACAAAAGTACAGACACCCCAATTCTACCACACGGGTAATAATAAACTTCTTTACCAGGCAGACACTGCCCCTGTACCTTGCACCCATCAATCAATTATTGTACCATTAACCGTGTCCAACCATACAACCATTGTGCCACCAGCTAACACCCAGTGTTTCAGGTGCATTCGCATTGTCAGGTACAGGCTCCTATTCTCCCTCTTACAAATATACACTGATACCAAGTTGTGTTTCTTCGGGCTTTTATGTGCCTATGTTCAATTAGCAGACAAGTAGCAAGCTTAATTGCATTCCAGTTGTAATTGCTTGTTCCTTATTTATTTGTTTTGAAGTATCAGAAATTGCGAGCAAACTCACAGACATCAGAGAGCTTGGCAAATCAATAAATGCTAACAAAAATGATTGCAGAATACTACTAATTTACTATTCATTATTTCTTTTTTTAAATGGTTCTCAAAATGGTGGCTAAAATCACTGATTCTCCCATGCGGAACTCACATCACACCACACCTGAAAGAGTTCCACTGGCTTCCCATTCACAAACTAGCACAACTTAAACTACTCATTCACACTTTCAAGGCACTACATAAAACTGACCCACCATACCTCAACAATCGAATCTGCTTTCACAAATCTTCATTCCTTGAGTGCCTCTGACTTTGTTCTGTTTCTTTACTTTTTGTGACTGTTGGTCCTGCGGGGAAACATTTTCAATTTATGGTGTCTTGTTTACTGGGAGCATTGCTTTTATTTTCTTTTAGTGTAATAGGCTGGCTGGTGAAGTGCCCTTCCCATAGTGTGCAGTCACTTCAATTTGCCTTTAGGTGACTACTTGGCTTGATGGTGGTTTTCTATTTGATTTCATGTAACTCCTTGTCTTGATGAGTGCATTGGTTTTAGTTTGTTTAAGGTAACTGCTTCACATGCTGGCTTTATCACACAGCTGACACCCACCCTTAGAAAGCCAGAGCTGCCCTGTTAGTGGTATCCACACCAGTGCGCTTAGGTTCCTTACAGCTCCTTCACTTGAAGTGGGTTACCACCTACCCGTTACTTTTTGTATCCTGCTCGTACCAAGTCAGATCCAGACCCAGACCAGTCCCCACAGTTACTCTGGATTAAGGGACATTGTCATGTCATCTCAGGCGCGATGTAAAGACTCCCAGTGAGCTGAGGACTCTTGGCTCAAGAACCAACTAGCTGGAGACCCTTGTGGTTGTTTAAATATTTAAGATCAGCCTGTAACTCAGTCTTGAGCTGGGTGGGTGACCTCGATTACAAAGTGGCTGTGCCAGATGTATGACCCCTTTAGCCTGTCTCCCCTTCGGACGCAGAGGACATAAAACTGGGGGGTGCTCAACCCTGCCAAAAAACTGAGTGGTAAGCCTAAGAGCACAGCTGCCATCCAATCAGGGGTGGGATGCTTTGGTGTGCTGGTCTGGTTTTCTGGGTGCATTGGCTCACGTTTTTCCCATGTAATTCATTGGGTGTCTTGGTAAGTTGCTTTTATGTGAATGTCTGACTTATGACTGCACATTCCTTTCAGTGTGCACTTGCTTCAGTTTACTTTTTGAGTCACTGTTTAGTTTTCTGGATGTATTGCTTTCATTTTTCTTTCATTAAACTGTTTGACTTGCTTGGTGCTTTTATGTTGGTGCCTGCATGCTGAAGTGTACTCTTCTTCAGTTTAAATGTATGTGACTGGCCTGTTGACTAGCACCCTGCTTTCAAAGTGAAGGTTCACAGGTTCACACTTGCTTTAGTTTACTTTTGTATGGTTGACTGCATGCACTGTTTTGCTGAATGCATTGCTTTAAGTTACTACTTGATGCATTGCTTTCAGTTTGCTTTCAAGTAATTGCCTCTCATTTTCCTAATGCTTTAAGAAGGCTGTTTCCCAACTGCTGTGCAACTTCTTCTACTCTTAGGGCCCGATGTAGGTAGGCCGTTACCGATCGGTAACGGCCGAAAATACCGATTTTGGGCCCTTACCGATCGGTACACTGCCATCGAGATGTAGGGCAAAGAAAAATGTCCAAATCGGTACAAATACCGATTCGGAATGACTACCGAATCAAAAATAATCCGATACGTACATACCCCGATTCGGAAATGTAACGAATCGGTAACATACCGAATCGGATAACAAGACCGAATTGGTCCATGTACCGAATCGGAAAATATCCGATTCGGACCATGTACCGAATCGGTAGTGACACCGAATCGGAAAATATCCGATTCGGACCATGTACCGATTCGGTAGTGACACCGAATCGGAATAATTCCGATTCGGTCCATGTATCGATTCGGTAGAGACAGCGAATCGGAAATAAGCCGATTCGGATAACCTACCGAATCGGTAGAATCACCGAATGGGAAAATCCCCGATTCGGACAGATAGGGAGATGTAGGGAAGCACAGAAATACCGATTTTGGCTCTAAATCGGTATTTTTCACTCAGTATTTACCATGGATTACAATCAGGTGGTAACCAACTCCAACCCATAAAAATAGACCCAAAATGCATTGCAACTTGCAGGATGGCAGCTTTTTATGTAGGAGGGGTGACCCAGAGCAGCCTGTCAAGGTTCTTCCACACATTCCTTGACGCCATGATACACAGGATGGACCAATACATCTCTTTCCCTGCAACCCACGCAGAACTGGTACAAACTAAAGCTGACTTCTACCAGATGGCACAATTTCCCCAAATCATTGGCTGCATAGATGGCACGCACATTCCGATTTGCCCCCCAGCTGACACAGAATACATATACCGCAATCGGAAGTCTACGCACACTATCAACGTTCAGGTGATCTGCAATGCAAAGTGCACCATCACAGACCTGGTAGCAAAATTCCCAGGGAGTACCCACGACTCCTACATTTTTCAACAGAGCGACATCTATGCACGGCTGATGGCTGGCGAATTTGGTGAAGGATACCTCCTAGGTGAGACACATCATCAGACCCCCTTAACACAAAGTAGCTAAGTGTAATACATGTATGCATGTGAGTAATGTTACCCCTTTTCCTTCTAGACGACAGTGCATATGCCCTCCGCTCATTTAAACTCACCCCCTACCTCAACCCCTCCACACCCAGCCAAAGGAGGTATAACCGGGCCCACAAAAGCACAAGGAATGTAGTTGAACGGACCTTTGGCATCTGGAAAAGTAGATTCAGATGCCTGCACAAGAGTGGAGGTGCAAGGCAGTATACCCCCATCACCTGCTGCAAGATCATAGCTGTCTGTGCAATGTTGCACAACCTTGCGGTGAAGAAGGGCACAGAGGTGGAGTTGTCTGACTACGAGGACCATGACGACGACGCTGCTGTGCCACAAACACAACCTGCTGGGGTGTCTAAGCCAAGTGATGGCAGATACAGACGTGAGGAGATTACAGAAAACTATTTCTGAGTGAGTACAGAAGCACAGACAGGTAAATGTTTGTGAGGAAAAGCAAATTTTAATAATGTTGCAACACCGTTACTGCACTGATGTGCAACAAAAGAAAATGTCAATGTAAAGAAAATAAATGTCAAAGGTCCGGGTTGCCTCACCCGCCCTGGCAAGCCTACTTTTTGCTGCGCTTAGCAGCCCCACTGGGGTGTGCCTCACCCCCTTCTGCATGTCCAGCGGCTTCTGCAGAGCGCCTGGTGCTCCGGCGCGGCTCCGACACAGCGCTGGCCGGGCTGCTGCGGCTGCTGCTGTCCCCAGCCTCCCCCAGGTCCAGGGCTGGATTGGCCGCAGTGTTGGAAATGATCATTGCCTCCATGGCTGTTGTTATGCGGGCCATTCCCCTGGTGACCTCAGCGGTGTTCTGTGTCAAGCTTGCCTCCATATTAGCCCCACATTGACACAGTTGCGCGGTAGCAGCAGCAAGGCGGCTAATAGATCGGTTGTGCATGCGGGCATCCCGCCTGCGCGAGTGCTCGTGCTCGTCAAGTCTGCCGCATAGCTGTGTGATGGCTGTGGTCAGCCTGCCAAGACCTGCAGCAACCTCCTTATTTGTGTCAACAAAAGCCTTAAACCCTTGCACCATCTCGCCCATCTGCAGGTTGTGCTGGCAAAGCTGGCGCTGGCAGGCCATGATGGACTTTGCCTGCATGCGCTGGATCTTGACCATGCTGCCTTCAAGCCCCTGGAAGACGCTGCCCTCCCGTGCCGGAGGTGCAGTGCTGGAAATGGCACGCCTCCGGGAACTGCTGCTGCCGCCCTGCTGTGTGGGCTGGGGTGCCACTGGTGTTGTTGTGGTGGTGGCTGGGGCCTGACCCGCTGCTCCCTGGATAGGGTTGAGTTGAGCCACAACCATACTCCTGGCAGGAGATGTGGTAGGTGCAGGGTGGGCCGTTGTTGGAGAGTTCTCAGGGAAGAACAGCAATGGGGGTGTGCCAGACATTTGTGGGGAGTGAAGGAATACGTAGTCAAGTACCATGTCTCCCTCATTTCCCTGGCCAATGGTGTTGTCCTCCTCCTCCTCCTCCTCCAGGGCAGCCTGACTTGTGCTAGGCCCTGCCACCGCACTGGAAGTTGGTGCTGGTGCTGGTGCCTCAGTAGCTTGTGCTCCTCCGCCTGATGGTGCCCCTAGGTATAAAGAAGCATTTGTGAATTGAGTGCCGATGTATTACAGTCACTACAATTAAAGCATTGCACATGTCCTTGCATATCCTTTGAATGTGTTCCACTGTTTTCTATATTGTGGTTCTGCACTGCCATATTTTGCCAACTTCTGCTGACTACATTTACCATGATGCTTTTCTCTTGTATGTTGCTTACAGTACTGGGCTGGGGTTTGGCTGTGCATTGTGTCTAAAGGGGAGGTGTCTGGTAGGGTGTGTCATGATGCGCATGCTTCTTACCTGTAGCTGTAGCTCTGGCTGAGCTATCCAGGGTCCCGATTCCAGTCAAACTCTCCCTCTCGATGGTGCTGGACACCAGTTCCTCCAGCTCAGTGAGGGGTGGCGCCGGGTTCCTGCCTCCACCAGTCAGTGCAGCTTGCCTCTGCAGCTCAGCCATTTTGCGTTTCGTCAGGCTGCAGATGTCATAAAATCATTTTTTTAGGTCATCAAGGGTCCTGGGGGTGACACCAACTGAGTTGACCTTCTCACCAATCTCGCTCCAGAGCCTCCTCTTCGTGCTGTCTGGCACAGTGAGGGACAGCCTCCCAAAGAGCTGCCTGTGCACCCTCACCACCTCCTCCACCAACACCTGCAGCTCCATGGTACTAAACTTGGGCTTTCTCTTGGGGCCAGCCTTCTGGCTCTCACTGCTGCTTGCCATCTTTCTATCACAGTGCTCTGGCTCCTGCTTCCACTGCTGCTCACTGTGAATGTTCAGCTCTGGCGGCCTCTCCAGAAAGTTCTTAATGAGCTGCACCTGCCTGGGTAGCCACTCCCTGCTTGGGTGGGGGAGGGGGGATCCACCTCATTGGCTGTTTCGGATTTTACCGAATCGGAATCTACCGAATCGGATTTTGCCAATTCGGATTGTTCAATGCATTCCTATGGGCATTTTGGCCATGGGGGTGTATTGCGACCTCCGAATCGGTAATTGCCGAATCGGTATTTGCCAATTCGGCAATTTCCGAATTGGTGGTAGCCGATTCGGTACATTCCGAATCGGTCCGTGCCGATTCGGTACGTATCGAATCATAATACCGATGATGAACGAATCAGTATTTTTTCGTTTTTTTTTTCCTACATCTCGTTTTCCGATTTCAGAATACCGATTCGGTGCGCCTCGGTATTTTGAAATCGGAAAAAGCGATTTACCTACATCGGGCCCTTAGAGCTGAGATTTTCATGAAAGTCTTATAGTCTGAATTCAGCACCTGAGCGTAATAGGACGAAATGTATGAAGCTCTGTGGTTATACTGAATAAGCAGCTACCTATGTTATGCCATCTATTAATGTAATAACTGCACATTCACAATTGATTTATTAACCTTCCTGCTTTCTCAAATTTGCTTGAAAATGCACGATTTTTCTTCTTTTTTTTCAAAATGTTCTGGGGGGGTACCCCTCATCCCCCCTTTTGGGGTTCGGGCTTGGTCGCTGCGGACGCTCGCTACGGTGCTGTATGCAAATCACTTTGCACCCCACCACTTTGAAATGTCACCCACCGCCCCTGGTGCCCGCACCCCCCACCTGGACATTGCTCAGTGCAGTTGCACCAGTCACACTGCTCTAAAGCTGGTCCTGTGCAAGGTGTAAAAATAAGGTAAAACCATAAGGTAAACTGACAATAAAATTGGAAGATACGTAGATCATGCTGGTGCATGTTAATACTTTTTATTATGAATAATTCAAGTGGAAAATTACGAGATGCTCTAGAACCAACAGATAAAAAAAAATTCAACCTATTTTTTTATCCTTCCCTAAATATCACATACATATTTAGGAAATTAGGGATATAAACCTGTTGTTGATGTCATCATTTGTGTAGTGTTATCACAGGTGAGCAGTTAACTTTGAAGAACATGTTACGCTTGATCTTGGCACTTTAATGTAAATATAAACAACATGAGTAATTTTACTGTGTAATTCCTGACATTTCAGACTTGATGAAGCCCCAGGTTTGCGTGCCAAAGTAGGTGGTGAAACTTGTTGGCTGGCTACACTAGAATTTATAAATCTTGAGCAAGCAACTTGCAGTGGATCACAAAATTATACAAATGAATGATGTGCCAACTGATTGATGTGTATATATATATATATATATATATATATATATATATATATATATATATATATATATATATATATATATATATATATATATATATATATATATATATATATATATATATTATCCCACTTCCAGGTAGCACAAAATTCGAGAGATGCCCCAGAAGCTGTAGTAAGGTTCCTTTTAATTTTTCACATCTTAATAGCAGTCACGAAAGTCAGGTATCAGCTTTAAAACATGTAGGCCAAACGCGTTTCAGGAATAAGACTCCCTTCGTCAGTGGCGCATCCAGGAATGAAAAAGCGCTGATTACATCGTAGTTTTAAACACCCACCCGCCCTTGTGGGCGCGGCTCCCTCACAGCCTTCTGGTGCGTGTAGTTCATATTACTCCAGTGGGCGCGCAGTTTCATACCAGCTTCGGCGTATTTCTTAGCAGCGCTCTTTTATTGTGCAGCTCCTGCTGTTATTTAAAGCCCCGTTTTTGTATTTTGGTTAATATGTGTTTTAATGTTATCCCCTGTTTTTAGAGTGCTGGCCACGCCTACCTGCACTGCTGTCCTGCTAACTTGCACCATAATTTTGGATAATTCACCGCATTTCGCGGGTCCCTCGCCCTTGTATCGTTGGAGGCCATCTTAGGTGAGGGGTGATCCATACCGCGGTCTAGTCCTCATTTAGAAGGCTCGACCAGCATAAATTCCAGGTAAAATCAAGGCGAGCTCTCATACCAGGCTCGGCGCATTTCTTAGCAGCGCTCTTTCATTGTGCAGCTCCTGCTGTTTTTTTAAAGCCCCGTTTTTGTATTTTGGTTAATTTGTGTTTTAATATTATCCCCTGTTTTTAGAGTGCTGGCCACGCTTACCTGCACTGCTGTCCCGCTAACTTGCACCATAATTTTGGATAATTCATCGCATTTCGCGGGTCCTTCGCCCTTGTCTCGTTGGCGGCCATCTTAGGTGAGGGATGATCCATACCGCGGTCTAGTCCTCATTTAGGAGGCTCGACCAGCATAAATATCAGTCATGCCTACGCGCAGCGTCATTGCGAAGCGGGATCGCCGGACTTCTACCGGAGTTACGCCTGAGTTCAGCCCATCTGCGCCCGTCCGCGCTGAGGACGGGCTGCAGGATGGGCTGGTCTCGGCTGGTACTCCCCCTCTACTGTCTGAGGTACCTAGGCAATACTCCATGTCAGAACTATTGGCTTTTAGACCACTCACGCAGCCTTGTTCTCATCGCTTTTACCCTGAAGGGCTTTTGCATTGCTATTTATGCATGACATGTAAAGTCTCTTTTCGCTTCTCTGAACCTGGTCCTATTACATCTCATTCGTCCCCTGGAAGTAATCCTTCTATTCCGCCTAGAACTGGTTTCCTATTAAATGCGCGATCGCTTATCAAACATAATGTTGCCTTCCACGATTTTGTGGAAGAGAGACAGCCGGATTGGGTATTTATTACGGATACTTGGACTTCGGATTCCTCTGGTCACAATCTACTTTTGGCCATTCCTGATGAATATTCTCTCCATAGGCAGGACAGACTATTGCGTAGAGGAGGAGGAATTGCTATCCTCTTTAAATCCTCCCTTTCCTGCTCTATCAAACCTCTATCTATACCTCAAGGTCACTTTGAGGCATTTTATTTCTGCATTCTGTGTGCTCCATCTGTCTCCTTCACTGGGATACTTGTATATAGACCACCTGGCACTAGGACCAGCTTTTCTGCGGATCTACTTAGAATCCTCGAGGCTCGAACCCTATTTTGGAAAACCCCATCTTTCCATCCTGGGTGACTTCAATTTCCATCTTGATGAAGTCAACTCAAAGGATACCCTGACATTAATTGAGACACTTGCAGCCTGTGATCTAGTTCAGTTGGTGAGCAGCCCAACACACAAGGCTGGCCACATCCTGGATGGGGTATTCTCTAATGATTTAAGACTATCTACTGGCCCCCCTTTGCCGCTGGTCTGGACAGACCATTTTGCAGTACCTCTGGAACTTGCTCTCCCTGCCTTGCCCTCAGTGAACCAGGTTGCCACTACATTTGCTCTTAGGAGAAACTTTAGAAACATCACAGATGAGGCCCTTGCTTCCCATGTTCGGGCCTCGGAGTCTTTCTCCTCGAAGGAGGCAGATAAGGCAGCTCAAGAACTTATGGATTCTATCATCAATGTAGTTGAAAAGCTTGCCCCCGCCTCCCTTCGCTATGTAGCTAGGCAGAAGCCTACTGCACCCTGGTTCTCCGAACATCTGAGACTTTTAAGGCAGGGGTGTAGGAGTAGTGAGAGAAGCTGCAGGAAATCATGGGATCGAAAGGATGGGGAGATCCACAAGTGTGCTCTGCGGGAGTACAAACAGAGAGTGGTAATGGAAAAGCAGGAGTATTTCTCCAATCTTACAAGCTCCCTAACTTCATCTAGGGAACTTTTTAAAATTGCTGATTCATTATGCTCTCTCCAACACCCTGATCCAGTGATTAGTTCTCAGGATCTCTGCAATGATATCTCGGACTTTTTTCATAGCAAAATCTCGGACATTCATATCTCCCTAGAAGCCCAATGTCACTCTTTGGATAGTGATGTCCCTCCTGCCATAGCCAGTCTGGATACTCGCGGTGAAGGTCCTCCCGAACTACTCACGCAGTTTCCATTACTGTCTTTGGAAGGACTGAACCTCCTACTTGACAGGACCAAATCCTCCTCCCCTATGGATCTCCTACCGCTTAAGAAACTTAAAGAGTGTAGACAAAGCATTCTTCCGCCTATGCTGGAAATCATGAATAGGGCCATTGTCCAGGGTTCCTTTCCACCAGTGTGGAAGAAGGCTATTGTAAAGCCTCTTCTTAAAAAGCCGTCTTTGGATCCTGGCCTTCTTAAACATTTTAGGCCTATTTCATTGCTCCCTGCCCCAGCAAAAATACTAGAAGCACACCTCAACACTCATCTTTCCACCTTTCTTGAGACCAGTGAGTACCTTGATAACAGGCAGCACGGTTTCAGAAAACATCATAGTACTGAATCTGCTCTCACTGTTGTGGTAGATAATATTTGCCGCAAAGTGGATTCTGGCCAAACTACAGTTCTGGTCTTATTGGACCTCACGGCCGCTTTTGATACCCTGTCTCCCGCCATCCTAACATCTCAGCTTAGGGAGGCAGGGGTCACTGGGCCAGCCCTGAGTCTCCTTAACTCCTTTCTCCATGGTAGAAAACAGAGAGTAATGCTTGGAAATTTCCTCTCCCCTGCTAAGTCATTGCAATGTGGGGTGCCACAGGGGTCGGCCTTGAGTCTGACCCTGTTTAATATCTATGTGGCCCCCCTTGCTAGACTAGTAAGATTGCAGGGGATGGAGGTAGTGTCTTACGCGGATGACACCCAGATTATGGTATCGCTGGCTCACTCCTCTGTCCGTACATCCGCCTTTAGCTTTAGGTCATGCATGCAGCATGTGGCAGATTGGATGATCATCAACTCCCTAAAGCTAAATGGCGATAAGACAGAGGTCTTGGTCTTTGGTAAAGACCAAGATGCGTGGTTGAGCGAGTGGTGGCCTTCATCTCTTGGCACCTGCCCCACTCCCTCCCAATCAGCCAGAAATCTTGGTGTTGTCTTTGACACCTCACTTTCTATGACGCTCCAAGTGAACAGGACTGTGGCCACGTGCTGGGGTGTCATTAGGATCCTAAACAGAATTCGTAATTATCTCTCCCTTCAGGCGCGCAAACAGATCGCAGTCGCTCTTGTTGGCTCCAGGATCGACTATTGCAACTCTTTGTATGTGGAGCTCAACAAGGGCCTCATTCATGGATTGCAAATCGTGCAGAATGCTGCAGCGCGCTTTCTTCTGGCCCTTCCTATGGCATCATCGGCCACGATTGCTAGGAGAGACCTTCACTGGCTTCCTGTCCAGTATAGAATCTCTTTTAAGATCCTATGTCTGACATACAGAGCACTTATGGCTGGCCCCGATGACGCACTTGGTAGCTTGCTTACCCGCTATGTTCCAACAAGATGTCTTTGATCGGCCGGCCTATTTCAACTTGTAGTGCCCCGTACTAGGCTGACCAGATGGGGAGCGAGAGCTTTTTCTGTAGCCGCTCCTCAGCTCTGGAACTCTCTTCCAATTGAGATCAAAACCTTACCCTCAACTGATTTGTTTAAAAAGGCTCTTAAAACTTGGTTCTTCAACAGAGCCTACCAATTAGAGAATGCTGTCCGATTCGGCGAGCTGTATTATTTGAAGTAGGCGCCTTGACGCCCATTGGGCTAAGTTTGCGCAGGACAAGATACATTTCATTCATTCATTCATTTATTCCAAAGTTTCTGCAAATTGAAACCCCAGTGGGTGAATGCTTGACCTTTTGCCACATGGCTGCCCTGCTTTGCCGATGTGAAAAGAGCGCACTCGTTGCAGTCCTGAATTGCTGCTTTGTGCTTGCTTCTTCCATGTGTCTGGCTCTGACTCCATACCCAGATCGGAACAGCTATCCACTGTGGGCTTCTCTCAACGACTGCGCCCAGCCGTTACAACATAATCCCACTTCCAGGTAGCACAAAATTCGAAAGATGCCCCAGAAGCTGTAGTAAGGTTCCTTTTAATTTTTCACATCTTAATAGCAGTCACAAACATCAGGTATCAGCTTTAAAACATGTAGGCCAAACGCGTTTCAGGAATAAGACTCCCTTCGTCAGTGGCGCATGCAGGAATGAAAAAGCGCTGATTACATCGTAGTTTTAAACACCCACCCGCCCTTGTGGGCGCGGCTCCCTCACAGCTTTCTGGTGCGTGTAGTTCATATTACCCCAGTGGGCGCGCAGTTTCCATTCCAAAGTTTCTGCAAATTGAAACCCCAGTGGGTGAATGCTTGACCTTTTGCCACGTGGCTGCCCTGCTTTGCCGATGTGAAAAGAGCGCACTCGTTGCAGTCCTGAATTGCTGCTTTGTGCTTGCTTCTTCCATGTGTCTGGCTCTGACTCCATACCCAGATCGGAACAGCTATCCACTGTGGGCTTCTCTCAACGACTGCGCCCAGCCGTTACAACATAATCCCACTTCCAGGTAGCACAAAATTCGAAAGATGCCCCAGAAGCTGTAGTAAGGTTCCTTTTAATTTTTCACATCTTAATAGCAGTCACAAACATCAGGTATCAGCTTTAAAACATGTAGGCCAAACGCGTTTCAGGAATAAGACTCCCTTCGTCAGTGGCGCATCCAGGAATGAAAAAGCGCTGATTACATCGTAGTTTTAAACACCCACCTGCCCTTGTGGGCGCAGCTCCCTCACAGCCTTCTGGTGCTTGTAGTTCATATTACCCCAGTGGGCGCGCAGTTTCCATTCCAAAGTTTCTGCAAATTGAAACCCCAGTGGGTGAATGCTTGACCTTTTGCCACGTGGCTGCCCTGCTTTGCTGATGTGAAAAGAACGCACTTGTTGCAGTCCTGAATTGCAGCTTTGTGCTTGCTTCTTCCATGTGTCTGGCTCTGACTTCATACCCAGATCGGAACAGCTATCCGCTGTGGGCTTCTCTCAACGACTGCGCCCAGCCGTTACAACATAATCCCACTTCCAGGTAGCACAAAATTAGAGAGATGCCCCAGAAGCTGTAGTAAGGTTCCTTTCAATTTTTCACATCTTAATAGCAGTCACGAACATCAGGTATCAGCTTTAAAACATGTAGGCCAAACGCGTTTCAGGAATAAGACTCCCTACGTCAGTGCCGCATGCAGGAATGAAAAAGCGCTGATTACATCGTAGTTTTAAACACCCACCCGCCCTTGTGGGCGCGGCTCCCTAACAGCCTTCTGGTGCGTGTAGTTCATATTACCCCAGTGGGCGCGCAGTTTCCATTCCAAAGTTTCTGCAAATTGAAACCCCAATGGGTGAATGCTTGACCTTTTGCCACGTGGCTGCCCTGCTTTGCCGATGTGAAAAGAACGCACTCGTTGCAGTCCTGAATTGCAGCTTTGTGCAGACCGAGGCACAAGAAAGCAGGAAAACAAACATGTAGAACACAAAAAGGGGGCAGGGTAGACACACCCTGACTCCTTAGGCCTGTCCCACAAGGACACCCAAGGCCCAAATTTTGTTTTTTTTAAACCTGGTCTGTTTTTTTTAAATTACCTCCCGAGGGAGACTAAATCATGGGGACATACCCATGATTACCCATGTGTAAAATTGATTGTATAACTGACTTATTAAGTGTATCTTAGTGAATGCATGTATTAGCAAGTAATGTTTAACTATGTAAATAACTGTATCAGTGTCTCACTTTGTATATAAGTGGCTGCATGGGTTGGTGAGTAGCTACATGAGTGTCTATGTGGGTTATTAGGTGGATTCTTGATTATCAGAATAAGTGTCTGTATGGTTTGGTGGGGGGTATTAGAGCACAGATGCATGAATGACTGACTCACTGTATGTGAGTTGAAGACAGCATGTGTGCAGGACTGTATGGGTGGATGAGTGTGTGTATGGGTGTGTTAGTGAGTGAATGACTGTCTCAATAGTATCTTTATGAGTAACTACATATGTTTTAAACTAGTATATGTGAGTATTGATGTATATAAATGAGTATATGTGAGAGTGAGAGATTGGAAGAGTTCCCGTATAAATAAGTTCGTGTTTCTGTAAGTGATTGTTTAAGAGAGTAAGTATGTGTACGTTTCAGTAAAAGTAAGTTTTGTGGTGTGTGTTTAGCTGTATATGCAAGTAAATGGATGTTTGATAGTTTATTTGCATGTGTGAGTATGTGTGTGACTAACTCTATGGATGAGTATCGGTGTGTAACAGGATGTATAGGTGTATGAGTACATATGATGAGTGAGTACATGTATGAGTGACTATATAGAACTGTTGGTGAATGAGTGAATGTGTGTGTAGATTTTGGAATTATTGAATAGGCTGTTGTAACTGGTATTGGTATCTCCATTTTTTTAAAAATTTTAGTTGTAATTTTGAATGTGTTTATCAAAGGTTATATTAGGGTGAGAAGAAGTCTGCCACTCTTTCACAAGGATGATGTCATCAGTGATGTCATTTGAGATGTCATCAGCAGTGCATTGCGGGCGCACAAGTTATAGTTAGCTAAATGAACTATAACGGGGGAATTTCAATGGTTTTGTATGAGTGAAATGTCCAGCTAACTATAACATGTGTGAAACCTATGGTTTTTTCAGTGAATTTTTAAGGTTTTTTAAATGCTAGTTCTTAACTATATAATCCAATATCCCGGCACTCAGTTGTAACAATTTTAGTTCCTTATGTATTACGAATTGAGGCTTGTTCCATGCATAGATCCTAAGTATTTCATCCACAAGTGACAATTTTGGTTCTTATCAGTAATAAGGTTTTATTAACACACATTGGTGAGCATAGTCAAAAAGATATATACATCAGACAAGAGATAATACAAGAATTGATCAGGAGAGGATAAAAAACAGAGTAAACAGGACAGTTGATGTTTTCTATGTCCTCCTTATCCTGATCCACAAAAGACAACAGCCGACACGTGTTTCGTCACGTCATGTGACTTCCTCAAGGCTGCAAAGATAATAATTTATTTAATTTATACTTATAAATACACATCATATAGAATTCTATTTCACAACTGGACACTTCTGTCCTTGATTGCAGGAAGAGAACTAATAAGCATGAAATGGAAGAGAAAGAGCTCTCAAGAAGGAATCAGAAATTATTACACCCTAAAGTGGCAAGAGCGTTAAGAGTACCTATCTGCATTTTAGTGCAAAAAATGTGCAGGTAACCGTCACCCAAAGTCAAGTTAGAAATGGGGCTAACCTTCTGAAAGTTTGTAAGACGAAGTTGGATATCTAAGTCTTTGGTCGTCCCAATGAGTTCCAAGATTTGACTTGATAATGAATGACCTATTTAGTGGATATATAGAAGACACATGGTTTTACTATTTTGTTCTACCATTACTATATTCTACTATGGTGTTATAAGATAATAGCACTCACTTTGTCTAAGAGTTTAACATGCTCCTATTTATTGTAGTTCGTATTTCCGGCCCATGCTCTGCGTATTGTTAGTTTCAGGGGCACGGATCCAGAGTGACTCACAGTGTTCTGTGATGCGAGAGAAAATTGATAATAGTGAGTATTAAATCGGGATAGACCTAATTAGGGAGGTATATTGCAACCTGGTATAAAGCACTTACATGTTGGTAATTAGTTATCAAAGTGCGTAAAAGGGACACTTGTACGGTGTATGACTTTTGTCTGATTTGGCAAGTAAAGTGTGTCCCTCTGAGTTTGTTTATCCTGGAAAAATAATAATGATGGAGACACATAGTATAGTCACACTAGAGTCTCATATCTATAGTGTGATCAGTATTGACAAGTTGTAAAAAGTAACTAAGCCTTACCCTTAAAAGACTCTCATATTAATATAATTTGGTTTCTCTTTTCTTTAATACATGGGATGACAACCTCAAAATCGTTTTTCAGTTGTGGACTTGTATATTCCTAAACTATTTATTTAAAAAGAAAATAGATAATAAAGTATACGTTGCTAGTGGTTAAATTTTCTCACAACCTGATCTGTTATATACAAGGTAAAAGAAGGGGCACCAAATACTCACATGTTAGGGATATTCTCAATCGTAAATCGCTAGTTCTTAACTATAACGTGGCTGAAACCTATGTTTTTTTCTGTGAATTTCAAAGGTTTTGTAAATGATAATTTTTAAATGGATTAATTGCTATATATTTTTATACTAATTTACTACATTGTTTTAAAGTATTTATGTTTAGATATTTTATTTTTTAAATTACATTACATATTTGTAATATAAATTGAAAAAAAATGTTTTTACAAATATTGAAATTGTAATTTTTATTTTTATTTAATATTTTTTTTAATTTATATATATTTTTATAGCAGTTTTATAGCAGGCAATGATATCCTATGGAAGGAAATTCAAGTTACTGGTAAGTACGGTTAAAATTACTTTTCAGGAATAGTAGTGAGCTGAAAGATGGAGCACTGAGGTCTCTCCTGATAACAAGTGAGTAAATCGGAATTCGTACCTCAGCTGATTTTAGAGGTATTTTTTAAAGTTCCAAAACTCCACACTTACAAGAATTTCCAAGTGAAACCAGTCAATGTTAGCCTATGGAAAGAAATTCAAGTTACTGTAAGTATGGTTAGAACTACTTTTCAGGATCAGTAGTGGGATGAAAGATGCAGCACTGAGGTCTCTCCTGATAACAGGTGAGTAAATCGGAATTCGTAGTTCGGCGGATTTTAGAGGAATATTTGTATGTTTCAAAATAGACACTTAGAAACTTTTCTGGTCAAAACCACACAGTAGATTCCTATGGAAGGAAATACAAGTTACTGGTAAGTACGCTTAGATTTACTTTTTAGGGTGCGTACTGGGCTCAAAGATGCAGCACTGACGTCTCTCGTGATAACAGGTTAGTTAATCGGAATTCGTAGTTAGGCTGATTTTAGAGGAATTTTTTAAAGTTCCAAAACTCCACACTTAGAAAAATTTCCAAGTCAAAACCAATCAATGTTAGTCTATAGAAGGAAATTCAAGTTACTGTAAGTATGGTTAGAATTACTTTTGAGGATCAGTAGTGGGCTGAAAGATGCAGCACTGAGGTCTCTCCTGATAACAGGTGAGTAAATCGGAATTCGTAGTTCGGTCTCCAGTATGGGCCAGAGGGCTGCATTGCAGAGAGGTGTAAAAAGGGGTGTGGCCTCAAAACACCTCTCTGTAACACAGCCCCCTGGTGCATACTGGAGGTTCCTGGTGGGCTAGTTGGCCCCCAGGGACCCCCAGTATGCCAGGGGACTTAATCCCCCAAATTAGAACGCGCTACAGGGTGCGCTTGCACAGTGGTGAAGGAAGGGGGCGGGGCCTCAGGTGACATGTGTGCAAACACGCCCTGTGGCGCCTTTAGGCTGGGGAATTCATTCCTCTTCACTCCTGAGGTCCCCTGTGACCCAACTAGCACATCAGGTACCACCAGTATGCGCCAGGGAGCTGCTTTGCAGAGAGGTGTTCAGAGGGCACGCCCTCTTTTTACAACACTCTGCAACGCAGTTCTGTGGTGCTTACTGGAGATACCTAATAGACTAGTTGGCCCCTCCCATCAGTTAAAAGCCCCAGGAGGTAGTGATCCCCTGGGCTGGGGGGGCCTGACACAGACCCCCCTATTCTGAATATTAGTGCCCCGGAAAGGTGGTGGTCCCTGGGGCGTGTGAGGGGTCTTGAGCAACCCCACACAGGTTTTTTTTTTAAAATAAGCCCCCGGGGGTGGCAGTCTCTGGGGCTTTGGGGGGCCATGAGCCCCCCTGCAAACACTTCATGGAAGACCCAGGGGGTGGCGGTCCCCATTATTACAAATGAAAGAATCCCCGGGGGTGGCGGTCCCCGGGGCTTGGGGGGCCTCAGAGCCCCCCTACCCTATTAAAATAAGCCCCGGGGGCAAAAAAAAAGAATGTGCACATTTTTTTTATCAGCAGGGTACGTGTTCCCTACGCGACCCCGTGATTTAAAAAAATAAATAATCATTTTTTGGGCTTTGGGGTCCTTGTGGGATCCCCTGAGCAGGCCTAGGGGGTCAGGGTGTTTCTACCCTGCCCCCTTTGCGCCTTTTACACACTTGTTTATCACTTTTCTTGTGCTTCGGTTCTACCGAGATACAAGATGGCCGCCAACACTTCCTGGTTTGGAGTGTTGACAGACAGTTGACAGCCTATTAGCATGCAGCTCGTGCTCGTAATGGTACGCATACTATCTGCGGACAGTACAGATACAGTACTTCGTCTATAGATATATCTATGATTTTACTTTTGATTTTCTCAGGAACTACTGAACGGATTTACACCATTCAACAAAAAGCACAATCTACGAACCAAACTCTACCTTTTTACCAAATTTGGTGTAATTCCGTTCAGCAGTTCGGGCTGTAGCCATGTCTAATGGTCCCTATGGAAAATTTCATTAGGAAAACATATTTTGGAACCCCCTTTTTTCTAAGCCCCGCTTGACGAATCACCCCCAATCTTTCAGGATAGGAGCAGAGTGCCCCATCTCCTTAAAAAATTTCGCGAAGATTCGTCGATCTGCACCAAAGTTATTCCAAATAGAATATTGCAGTTTTATTATGGAAATTAGGTCCTAACTATAACTACCTACTCATGACCATAATTGTGCTGACTTTTCTTCTTTACCGTGGAGTACTATGTTCTTTTATTAAATGTATAATTGTTCAAACCATCCTTGAAAGAAAAATGTTCATGTTTTCAAAATAATTTTATTGAGTCTTTTATATTCATCATATGGGTGAAATGCAAAATCTTTTTTTCATTCATTGGTATCATGTGTACTACCACTTTTTTATTGCATCATAAGCACTCAATCCTTATGTTTACATTATGTAAGTGTTGCCCCATAATCATTATTTTATTGTTAGGGCTTTTTTTACTTTCAAGTAAAGTAGAGTCAGAGTCAAAAATACTTTATTCGATTAATTTAAAATCATAAAAGTATATTACAAATACAAATATACACATATCGTCATTTCAATTCATTATAGAGCAATTGCTGGGAAGTAATTATTTAAAAACAAGTAAAAAACAGTTAAAAATTGTTAAAAAGCATCACTTTTACATAACATCTCATATTAAAAGAAGTTATCTATAAATTTCATTTTACAGGGTTACTTAATTCCTTATAATCCAGAATAGGCTACTCATGAAGAATACAATTATGCTAAACTTGTGTACATTCCATCATTGGGGTTCTCATCAGTCTATTCCGTCTAGCCTGTATAAATGTTACCAAAAAATTTGCAACCCCAAACATCACTATAGGGGACACCATAAATTGTAAGAACATCAAAGCAGGTTTCACCTGCTTAAATCCCCTGTCCCTCAAAAGTGGTATAATATATTTCTTTCTGCCCTCTGCAAAAAAAGGGCAAAAAAAACAAAATAAATAAATAAATAAATAAAGTAGAATAGAAGTGCTACGACAAACAGTCCCTCACTACTTCATCTACCTTTTTTTATGTACATTTCATGTCAATCAATCAATTCATAACTTTATTCGGTTAAAATCAAATACCCATAAAAGTACACCTAGAATTTCATCAACCAAATGTACAGAGAAAAAACAGAAAAGTACATTGCAAATAGAAGACCAACACAAATGTAATTAATAAATCTAAAATCCCTAGTTACAAATTGATTTACGCAATCTAAAAACATTTTTAAAAAATTCAGAGATAGATGCCATAATCAGAATAACATCTAATCTCTGCAGTATTAAAAATGTTGGGCGGCAGTGGTTAACTTCCATCTCCTTTAAAATGGGAACAACCAATCTTCTGTGGGGTAATACATAAAACTTCCAGAAAAATAAAATGTGAATATCCGATTGTTCAGAAAGATCATCACACGGGCATTTGATTAAATCACGTGACCAAGTATTGATGACGGGGAAACTTAAATCTCTAAAAAGGATATTTAACCAGAACGTGTTAAAATAAACCGCTAATGTTCACTCATGGAGAGGGTTAGATATGGTTGTATTTTATCCTGGGCCAGTATCAGTTGGTGAGCTACAACAGTCTTTTTCTTTATTTCCTCACTTGTTCTTATATCTTCCAGGTGTCTCATACATTGTTCTTTCAATGATTTCCTTGGAATATTGCACATTGAAAGTGGATCATCATAATAATTCTGGCAACCCATTTTCACAAGAAAATCTTTTACGTAAGCAAACCATCTTATCCTACTCACATGGTCTAAACTTATAGCATCCTTTATGATAGCGCGGTTCAGTACACACTCATCGTTGGTCCAGACTCTGTGCCATGTTAATATTGGCTGGAAGCCTAATTGTATCTTCAATATACGGTTGACCAAGTTCCATGTGGCAAATATAGCTTGAGACACTCTCAGGTACAGCTAAGATGTATCTCAAAAACATATTTTCTGCGAGCTGGATTGGTTTTACATTGGCATATCCCCATATGCCAGCACCGTAGACAGCAATTGAAATACACGTCACATTAAAAATTCTTAAAAGTTCAACAATTGTTTTTTTCCCCATTTTTTTAAAAAGGTTTTCTAGGGCCATGATTGATTTACAGAACAAAAGTCTTCTTACTTTTATAGCACTTGCCCATGTGCCGGCTTCATGAAACAAAATACCTAAATATGAAAAGGGGGGGTGAAGTCTAGGGGACTAGCATTAATATACATAGCCTACTTCTTTTTGTTAGGGCCAGAACCGCAATACATAGAAAATGTTTTAGTACAGTTAATATTCAGGTCTAAATTTGACATAAAGGTGTTAAAGGAAGTTATTAAGCCTGGTAATGCCATAGGCGTCCGAGCCATGATAACCGTATCAGCTGCGTAAAGAAGCGCAGGTATCGGTCTCTTGGCTACCATGGGCATATCCCTAGATTCTTTCAACAAGGCTTTCTCGAGACCATTTATATAAGCTAAGAATAAAAAAGGAGGCGAGAACGCACTTCTGACATACCCCGCGCCCTATGGCAATTGATCTGGTAGATTCTCCATTTTTTCCATATCGTACTCATGCGGTGGCACCTAAATATAGTTCTCTAAGAAAATAAATTAGTTTTTCTTCTACCCCCAAATTTCCCAAAATGGACCATAATTTGCTATGTGAGACGCAATCAAACGCTGACAGTAAATCATCGAAAGGGAAGTAGATGAGCTACCGCCTGGGCCTGATCTATTTGTGCTGCAAGATAAAGAGATTTAACCCTTGATCCACTGTACCTACCCCTTTTTGGAACCCATACTGGAGATCGCTGATAATGGCGTTATCTTCCGCCCAACATTGGAGTCGACTTAAAATTACTCTGCCCAGGATTTTTATAGAGGAATCCAATAGAGAGATTGGTCGGTAGCATGTAGGATTCTGTCTATCTCCCTTTTTCAAATATGGGCACAATAACAGAGATGAACCATGAGGGGTTCATTCCCGTCACAGAGGTGGCAATAAATAATTGCACTAAAAAAGGTCCCCACAGGTCAACATTATTTTTAAACAGATCAGGTGGTATTCCGTCTGGGCCCGGGGCTTTACCTCCACGGGTTGCTTTAAGGCTCGCTATTATCTCTTCCAGGGTGACCTCCAGTTTCACATCCTTAGCTCTCGCTTCCCCTAGGGTTTGAGATGGGGTTTGTTGCCCCCCTTCTGGGGTACTATACAATTGGGAGTAATGGTTTACCCATTCGTCCTCAGAAATAGCAATTTCAATATGTGCTTTAGTGTTTTCACCAAAGAATGGGGCATTCACTGCTTTCCAAAAGGCAGATACATCCCTGCTCTGTGAGGCCTCGCATAGAGACGCCCATGCCTCCCTTTTAATGGCCATTTTCCTTTTTTTCAATACCTGGCAATAATTTTTCTGAGACTCCTTAACCAAAGCGGGGTCACAGGGGGCATGTTTAAGTTTCGTATGAGCCTTTCTGCAAGCAGAGTCAAACCAGCTTCTAGTCTTTTCTTTACGGTTTTTTGAGTCCACCCATAACTATCCTTAATTTGGGAATCAATAATGTCAAACTGTTTGATAATGACCTGGCTGTCAGAATTTTCGTGCAGGACGGTCAGGAAACTAGGTAGGCATTTAAACATTAGATTGGCCAAAAAATCATCAGGGACCACCTTACTTCATTTAAGAGAGTAACCATTTTGTCTTCCCATGCTTACATCGGGGATATTCTGCCTACATAACTGACCACCACCTAATTCCCGGAATGGGTTTAAAATCTCCAAGGTTAGAGGATAATGGTCACTTAATGCACTGTTCAGGGTCTGACAGATTTTAATCTGGCGTCCATGGCAAACAGAGACTAAAATAAAGTCAATTGAGGAGGACGTGCCCCTGCCAACAAATGTTGGCATTAAATGAGACTCAATCTGGCCAATTTCGTTTGTGTACCCTAGATCTCCAGAAAAAAACGATATCATTAAGCAAATCCCCACACATAGAATGCTCAAAGTGTGTTAAATTGGTGTCCTGATCGAGCATAATACCACAAACTCCTTGTCGTCCCTTTTTACAAATTTTACAATTAAAATCACCTCCCAAGATAACCAATACTTCTTTCAAGTTTGTGTCAGTTTCTTTATTCAAGCCATTGCCCAATTTTTTTTAGCGTTGCTTCAATATCAAATGGGGGGATATTATTATAAAAATTAATAGTTATGGCGCACGCCACCTTATTTATGTGTATCCTCACTAGCTGGTAGTAGATATTAATAGAAAGTAATTGAACTTTCTGATATTGAAGCTGGTTCGATAAATATATGCAGAGGCCCCCTTTTGCCCTGCCATGTGCAATGTCCACTGCCGGTGTGAACAGAGTTTTATAACCAGAAAGATGGAGTGGCACTGTTGTCCATGTCTCCTGGAGACATAAGATATCAAACTCATTTTTAGTATTTAGCCAAATTGGATTAGCTATTTTAGCACTAAGGCCTGCCACATTCCAAACCATTATACGGCATACATCCCCATTGTCCACTGGGGTGGTGGGACTACCTGGATCCTTTCTTACCGGTATCTCCGCCAATAAATCTCCCCAAATATGCAGATTCCCGGAAGTGCCACTTTTCCCAATAGTACTACCTTCCTGTGTATTTTCACTGTGTCCACATCTGACCATTGAACCTCTTTCTAGGGGAACTTGGTCAACGTACCGCTTCCCCTCCATCACCTCACTGGACACTCTCCCTGCCATCTGGTCACTATTAGATAGACTTTCAGATGTCATTTGATTTACACCAAAACGAGGCATTTCTTTGGTGAGTCAATCAACAGATTCTAAACCTGATAGCAAAGCAAAATGATTTGATGTTGGGATATGAAAACCATTATAATAAGGGTCAACTGATCTAGCTGCATAGTGGACTCCTGGGTGGTACATTGCCACTGGAATGGAATTTCATGTCATTATTACATTTAACAATCATTTTTAAAAATTTAAAGCATTAACATTAACCTTAACATTTGAAGACACAAATATATATTTTTTTTGAAAAACAAGTGCTTGCGAAGATAATCCTCCAGTTCTTCACAAGTGAAAATTGGTAAAAGCACTACTCAATATACATACTTTTAGCCCATTTTCACTCAAGAAGATAAAGAGTATTCTCCTTTATTCCAAAGTATTTCCTTTTTTCGTTGATAGTTTATTTATACTATATTTTTCAATCATTAAGAAATACTTGCATACTAAAAAAACATTATTTATTATTGTTTCAAATTCTCTGTTGAAAGTCATCCAACTTCACTTGAAGGATCATAAAGTTGAATGTAAATTAAAACATACATTAACTATATGATTCCTCTGTGGAAATGAAAGATAATCTCAAGATGATGGCATTGCTCCTAATCATTACTTTGCATGTAGTAATTCCTTAATTAACCTATAATTCTTGTAATGGTTCTTTCATCAACTCGTTATTATATTCCATTTAAACTTAATCATACCACATTCTATAATCATTTAAAGGTTTTTGCTTTCTTTTTTAAAAATACAAACATATACCTATTCATAATAATTTACCTCTCTTCGATATTCTTTCCTTCCTCCGTCAAAATTCATCCAACTCCTCTGGAGGGGACAGATTGTTTCCTTGACTTTTAATATTAAATTAAAAAATTCTGATGGCTCAATTGTTCTTCTAACATGATGTGTAACTGTGGGTCAAATAACTTGGTGGATCTCTCTCCTCTTGAATACTTCCCTCTCTTTTTAGCTCATTAGAATGTTTGCTAGTATCACTCACTTGAAATGAGGCGGATCATCTGCATCCCTCAGTGTAATTTTCTGAAAATTAACCAGCGTCATTATCAGAGGGTGAAAGCTAACTCTCTGTAAAACTTGCATATTTGTTAAATTAGGAGTTTCCACTGACTTAGTTACAGTCTTAATGTCTTAAATGCAAATCTCCATCAAAGGTGGGTAAGCCCATCAGGGTGTGTAGTAACGAGAACATAGGTGGGTTAAATGCAGACTGGCCATCAATTGCAGTCATCTTGATCTACATCTGTTCTTATCTCATTTAACTCTTTTGCATTTTTGTTGCCTGGTGCTTCGTATAGACATCCATGAAGCCAGGGTATTTGTAGACATTTATTTTTGCTCTGCACAACAACTCTGTAGTATCCTGCATATTATATTGTAAGGTGATTTGCCAGCCCTGCTCTGCCAGTGCCTGTGCTCTGACTCATTAGAATGTTGGAGTCTGATGATGCCTCGGAATGTTGGGACTGAGGGAGGCAGAGGGACAGTTGGTCATGGGCTAAGCAGCTGACAGGCAACTCCTGGTGGGGCTCTGATCTACAACATAACTACATGATGTCTTGTACTTTACTACTTGTTGTCTTCATGAATAAGTTATCCAGAAATACTGCCTTCCTGAGTGGACCTTTTTTCACTACAAACTCCTCTATTCCCAGAAAGGATCTTACCACCTCCTTACTGGCTTTGACCGAAAGTTCCACAACAGCACTCACCAATGAAGGTTTAGGTCTGACTCCCTCCTCAATGATTACATGCCATAAATAAGTCACACTCCTTTCGTCAAACTTGCACTTCCTCAGCTCCACTGTTAATCCTACGCCCTCTAATAAACTCAAACCTCTCCGCAATCTCTCATCATGCTTCTTCCGATCCAAACCAAAAACCTGTATATTGTCCTGGAAAAACATCACTTTACTTTCCTTCCTAAACTGTTTTTGAATTACTCACTGGAAAACAGCAGCTGCATATGCTAAGCCAAAAGGCATACACTTGAATTGGTAGCATTCAAATGGTGTGATGAATGAGATTAATTGATTCTGGCGGGAGGGAGATCTGATAGTATGCAGCCTATAGTGGAAAACCATGCAACCGCTTTTGAGGACGAAACCATCTCTGTGATTCTGGGGAGCAGGATTTCATCAATGACAATATTGCGGTTCAAATAGCACAAGTCCATACACAAACTAATTTTTCCATTGTTTTTGCGTGCCACGACCACTGGCTAAATCCAATCTGAACTTTTAATCGGTTCATTAACATGCATGTCAACCAACTTCTCCAACTCTTTAGGCACTTCATCTTGTATCATTATAGGAACCAAACTTACTTTTTGTAATTTCTGAGCGGCGTTGCTCTTGAGCACAATATCTTGTTCAAACCCCTTTAACACCTCTAAATTCTTGCTGAACACTTTGGGATTTTTTTTTGCCATGGCCTTACTAATCATGCTTCATTTGTTCACCAACAAGACTTTCTCCAAACTGTTAGGATCTTGAATGATGTATAGGTTGCCTTGATTAATCCCCCGATGACTGATGGTCCCTCTTTAGCCTCATAGATCTTCCCTCTTGTGTGCCTCTCCTTGAAGACCAAGTGTCTAAACCCTAACACATCAATCTTTTCCCCCATGAAACTCACTAGACTAATATCCAATGGTGAAAATTGTGATCCTATTGTTCTGAATATTTTTCCTACACTTCCGCACTCACAAAAGTGAATGGCGATCCTGAGTCTGCATATATGTTAATGGGGACACCACCTATTAACATGTCACACATTGGTTTGTTTTTAGAGGTGACCTCGCCCACATTAAGCACAAATGTCAGGTTCCAAATATTCCTCCTCCTCTTTCTCACTGGTAGTAAGATTGTACCTTCCCTTATAGACTTGACTGTCTTCTTTTTCTTTCAGCACATCTTCCCAAAGTGGCCTAGAAAACTGCAATTGCTGCACGTTTGATTTACCACTGGGCTGCTCTTGCTATATGTGAGATGATCCCTACTACCACAACAAAAGCACCTTCTCTCATCTCCCACTCATTTGTGCTGGGCTTTACCCTTCTATTCCTTCCCAAGTGCCTTACTCTTTGCACCCTGCACCCTGTAAATTACATCAGTGACTTGTCTGATTCAGATTGTTTGAGCTCTGTAGTACACCCCCCCTGAAATCTCTGCTTTGTGAACGATAACCAGCACCTCTTCTATTGGTGAATCCCCATTTATCCACTACCGCTCCTGGATAGTCAAATTACTAGCATGTATGACTAACTGGTTCTGTCTTAAGTCATCATGCAGATTGCATCAAATAAACAAATTCCGTTTTCTACTTGATACGGAAACAGAACATAGGTTCTATAAAAATATTAAAAGTAAGGCCCATATACATAGTCAGTATTCACAACACATATTTCGTAGCTTGTATTTCCACAAATGATATTAGCCTCTTTATTCCAAGAGTTATCTAAGCCTTTTATATCCCTACAATGCATGTATACCACATGATCAACAAAATCACTCACTGATGTCTGAAAATAGGAGTGAAACAGGAAACATACCTAAGGTTGTTATTTTTTCAGATATAACTTTTAAACAACAAGTTTCTTTAATAAAAAACGTTTTTTATAATCAATACTACATAGTTGGACATATTTCCTTTTCTATAAAAAAGGCATTGCTTTTTTTGTTTATTGTTATGCAGCAAACATAAATGTATATATTTTGTCTCCTACTCCAATGAGACATTTTGTATCTAATGTTCCCAAGAGACCTGGATTTCCTTTTTCAAGGTACCTATAACATATTGATCTGCTGAGACTCCAACATTCTAGAACCTATGTTCGGTTTCCGTATCAAGTAGAAAAGGTAATTTGTTTATTTGATGCTTTGCATCCCTGTCCCTTTTCTTACAGATTAGGGTATCTCCCTCATAGTTGCGCATCATGTAGATTGCCACACTTACAATCAAAGGCTAGGGGCTAGATGTAGGAGCCCTAATACCGGTCCGAAACGGCCGATTTTGGCCGTTTCTGACCGGTATTAGGGTTTTCAGATGTAGGGCATGCATTTACAGAATCGGTATTTTGCTGAATCTGTATTTACCGATTCGGTAAAATTACCGAATCGGTAAATACAGACTCAGTAAAATACCGATTCTGTAAATGCAGATGTAGCTGGCACATGTCAGAGTGCCACAGGGCTTTAGGAATCAGTATTTTACCACCCAATCTAATTGGGTGGTAAAATACCGATTCCAGGTGTGCATGCACATCTGTGCATGCACACCTGTGCCATGTGACACACAGACATGCCCATGGGGCATGTATGTGTGCCACATGGCACACAAGCCTGTAATTGGGGTGCCAGAGGGTGTCAAAGTGACACCCCCTGCACCCTTGCAAAAATAGGTAATTACCGAATCGGTTAATACCGATTCGGTATTCCATATTGATTCCTATGGGCTTCAAGGCCCATAGGAATCAATGGGGGATACCGATTCGGTATTTACAGAATCGGTAAATACCAAATCTTACAGATTCGGTATTTCCCGAATCAGAATTACCTACATTTCCCCCCCTCTAATTTACCACTTCTTAAATACCGAATCGGTATGATTCGGTGTTTTAGAAGTGGTAAATTAGATTTACCTACATCGGGCCCTAACTTCTTTAGTTCCACCGCAAGGTCATCCATTGATTCACACTTGTTTTGTTTACATTGAAAGAACTTACAAAAAACAATGCCCATACACACCTTAGGTGTGAAGCAATTGTCAAGATCTTCCAAAGTTGTCATAAAAAAGTTAATGTCCCGCCTAACCACTACTTTTGAGAGGCAGTTGTACATTTTCAATCCAACTGGCCCTATAGAATGCAGGAGGATTATTTTCTTTAGTTCCACCAACATAATAATTTCCTCATCATTGGGACTGATGTAATTAACAAAGTAATACTTCCACTCTTCCCACTTTATGGGAGGTTGCGCTCCAGATTCTCAGAACGCATGCAGTGGACTTATTGAAATATTCATCTGTGCCATGTTATTGCCTAAATCTCACCAATGCCACTGGGTTCCCACATCCCTACAGTAACGGGCGTGTGCTTCCCAAAATGTATGACAGTACTAATTGTAACCGGGTTGACCAGGGTATAAAACAACCGTCACCTGTTTCCTGTATGAATGTTGTGCAGATGCTATATCTGTAGCCTTACTCAAATTTGCTTAACTGTTTCTCTCAATCTCTTTGAGCTTGCTGACAATGTTCCATGCTCTGTCCCCAGATGTGACCACCGTACTGTATATTGGCAATTGCACTAAAAATGGCCTCCACGTAAGGTCAGGTAGCATCGTGAAGCTTGGGGTCGCAAGTGCGTAGCAGAGCACTTACACACAGCTACTGCTTTTGTGGAGATACGTGCCAAGAATACCGCAGAGACAGTAGCTGCTTTTGTGGAGACGAGTGCAGAAAATGCCGCTCATAAACTGAGGCAGAGGTAAGCGGTTTCTCCTCAACGTTCTGAGTCTACCAGACACATCCAATTTCCTAAAACACAGAGGGGCTTATTTACAGGGATCTTGCATTACTTTTGCTTCATTTTTAACCTGTGAAAAGTGAAGCAAAAGTGGTGCAAGGGGCTTGTAAATCTGCCCTAAAGTCAATAGCACACATCGCAAGGTCTACCGCTGCACTGTCTTGTTCAGGTGCACGCTCCAACTTAGTCGGCTTCATCAGTACCACAGGCCTGCTTTACACAATTTAAAGTCACTCTGGATCTTTGAAAACACCCCTCACCTGCTCGTCCCCAATTTTCTGCAAAGTGCTTCTTTTAGACACGTGAAGCCAGGGTATATATACATGTTTATTTATGCTCTGCACAACAGGAAACATGTCTGCTTAGTTCCACCGCACCAGACAATCTGGCACAGAAGGCTGAACAGTAGAACCTTGCAATGTCATGCCAACATCAGGCATTCCATGTTGCCTGCAAAAGGTACAAGCTACTGCAACACTTTTGTTCAGTCCTTTATTTATCCTTTACCATACATGAATCTGAATTTTTAAACAGTCTTGGCAGTTTGCAGGAAGATTCTTCTACCTCTCATACACTTTACCCCTAATCCATTTGCATCACCATATAGTATTTCCCGTAAGCAGGGGCGAATTTTGCAATCTCGCGTTCGCGAATTTTGCGGATTTGCGAACTCGCAATCCGCAAAATCCGCGAATTCTCGCAAATTTGCGGATTTTTTTTTTTTTGTGTTTGCGCGGGTTTCTGCCAGTTCGCGAGGGTTTTGTACACTTTCGCAAATTGCGAACTTACCTGTCGGGTCGCAAGTTTCGCGAACTTGTTGTTTCTACGTGTCCAGCCTGTTTGGGACACTCTTCTTCATCACTGCCACTCTCTGTCACCACTGCCACTCTCTGACTACTCATGCCACCCTCTGGCCCACCCATGCCACCCTCTGTTTCATCACAGCACCCTCTGGTTGTCCAGTCAGTGTACATTATTGTGGCAACGCAAGCACACCTTCCCTGCCTCAAGTGACCTGAATTAATTTGGGGCTGATTAATGTGTCACAGAATATTTTTTTAGCTGGCACCTGCTTCCTTAGTGCTTCCTGATTAGTGATCTTTTGCACTTGCTAAGTGCTTTCATTGTTGCTAAATTAGTTACAACACCTGCCCTGCCCCAACTGACAATAATGAATTAGGGGCTGATTAATGGATTTAAACTTCCAGCCTGGCTCCTGCTTGTCTCCCTTAGCTGTAATTCAGGACCTTTGTGGCATATGTGTAACTATTCTGAGGTTCAGAGCAGGGTCACATAATAGTTGCAACTGGCAACTGAACTCTGGAGGGGCCCCTCAGGAAGCACTACAGGAAATGGCTACTAATGATGAGCCTGAACTTTTGAACCTGGTAAGTAGTTTCAGTTTTGCTAAGATCGTATTTCTGCAATTTTGCACTTATTCGCGGGGCGCGAAGTTGTACTGGGAAGCCGCGAACTCACGCGAACAGTGCGAGCAGTGCGAGCAAAATCCGCTGCTCGCGGATTTGCGGATTTTGCGGGAGATTCGCGAATCTCGCGGATTGCGAATTTACCGAAAATCCGCAAAATCCGCGAGCGAAACAGATTTTCCGCCCATGTTTAATTTCCAGCCAGTACTAGGGAACTGCATTCCTCCTCAGAGTTTAAGATCACAAAAAATAATTGTACAATAGTATTGGTGTCCTCCATATATACCATATATATATATCTATATATATCTATCTATATATATATATCTATATATATATATATATATATATATGTATATATATATATATATATCTATATATATATATATATATATATATATATATATATATAGATATATATTACGAGCAAATGTCCCAAAATGAGAGGAGCATCAAAAGCTGGTGCCGGCGGCAAGGTTCAGGACACCCTCGCAACAATACTTTCAGCAAAGACGTTTCTGTCTAGAATATATATATTACCTACTGGCGGTCGCCAGTAGGTAGTTATAGTTAGGATTTTTTTCAATGTTAAATCTCAAAATTCTATTTGGAATAACTTTGGCACCGGTTGACGAATCTGCCTGAAAATTTCCTGAAAATGGCCTCGTCGAGCTCCGGTCCTTCCTTGAAAGTTTGGGGGGGATACGTCAAGCGGGGGCCGAGATAAAAGGGGGGTCCCAAAACGCGTTTTCCCCATGTTAATTTCCATAGGGCGGTCGATTTCACTTTTAGCCCGAACGGCTGAATGGATTTCCAGCAAACTTGGCAAAATTGAGGGGACTGGTAGCCCGATGTGCCTTTGCTATGTCTCAAGATATGTGCTGCAGTGGATTTTGAGTAATTTAGGTTCAAAAAAATATATATATCTATAGGAGCTCTCCGGTGCGCGCACCGGAGTGCGCTCCAGGCGCGACACGCGACTTGCGCGCAGGAAGCTGATTGGCTCTTGGGTGTCTGTAAACATTCTAAACAGTCTGGAGCGGCCGCCATCTTGTGTCTCGGTAAAATCGAGACACAAGGGGTTTGAAAAAAAAAGGGGCAAATGACCATAAGGGGGAAGAGTAGACCCCCTCTGACCCCCTAGGTTTGATGTGGATGCTAAAATAGAGTCCTGCGGGGCATTACATTTTTTATTTTTTTTTTCGTTTTGCGCGGGGGAAGCGCATGTTACGCGCACCGGCGAAGCACGGGGAAAATCCAGGACCATATTTATGAAGGCCTTGCGCTGCCAGTTTTGCGCCGCCTGTGCGTCAATTTTTGTGACGCACCAGCGGTGTAAAAAAATGCGCATTGTTACGCAATATTTAAAAAGTGACGCATCTATCTAGATGCGTCACTTTTTAAATATAGTGCAACGAGGCACATTTTTTTACACTGCTGGTGCGATGCGTCACTTTTCTGTGCGCACTCCTTTTGACATTCCAGATGTGTCATATTTAATGTATGACGAATCATGTTGCAAGGAGTTACAGATACATCAGTATTTCTGACATATCTGTAAACATAAAAGTGACGCGAGGCAGGCTCAAGATTTTGACGCAACAGCATCCTAAAAGTGACGCAGAGAAATCTCATAGATTTCAGTACGTCGTTATTACCAAGCTTTTTGCGGGGGAATGCCCCCTCTGCATACATTATACCTGACGCAGATATAATGTGGCGCAGAGTTTTAAAAAGTGACCCATGTACCTAGATGCGTCACTTTTTAAAAATAGCGTCAGGTATAATGCATGCAGAGGGGGTGTTCTCCCGCAAAAAGCTTTGTAATAGCGACGCAGTGAAATCTTTGAGATTTCACTGCGTCACTTTTAGGATGCTGTTGCGTCAAAATCTTGCGCCTGCTTTACAGCAGGTGTTAGACTGACGCAAGACCTTTCACATGGTGCTTTTTCCATGTGAAAGGACACATTACTGGAGTTGCATCACAGAAAAGTGACGCATCGCACCAGTGGTGTAAAAAAATGCGCCTCGTTGCGTTATATTTAAAAAGTGACGTATCTAGGTAGATGGGTCACTTTTTAAAATCAAGCGCCACATTATATCTGCGTCAGGTATAATGCATGCAGAAGGGAGGTCTGTCACTCTGTCACAAGGATGATGTCATCAGTGATGTCATGAGTGATGTCACTGACCATGTCATGAGTGATGTAATATGTGACGTCATCAGCAGTGCATTGCACGCGCAAGTTATAGTGAGTCCATCTAACTATAACGTGGGAATTTCAATGGTTTTATATCAGTAAAATTTCCAGCTAACTATAACTGGTGTTAAACCTATGGTTTTTTCAGTGAATTTGATAGGTTTTTTAAATGCTAATTCCTAACTATAACTGGTGTGAAACCTATGGTTTTTTCAGTGAATATATATATATATATATATATATATATATATATATATTCTAACTTTTGTGACTAGGTAGTCCTCTTCACTGCCTGCTTCATCCTTTTTCATCAGCATACTACATCTTTTTTTCAGAACTTGTACTATTGTGCCTTTTTGGTACTGGGGCCACATTCCTTTTTGTTAGCTTTATTTAGCAGCCTATTGTCCAGAGGTGAGCATCTTAAGACTTTGAAAGGTGGGTGGCCTAATACCTACCATGAGTAGACCTTCTGTCCGTACCACAAAAGGATCTAATAGTTCATATTAAATACTAGTCACTCCAGGGGTTCTTACAACTGACTTGGGGTTCTTATACTGGTCACATAATCATGGGATTTACATATCCTTATGGTAGTTCCTCGTTCATAAAGAAAAGAGAAAATATTTTCCAAATAGGAGCTCCATCAGCCTCGTTTACTGGCCTCAGTCTCAAGCAGAAAGGGGAATTATCACATCAAGGAGCATATTGTCTTCTCTCTCCTTGAAGTGTTTATTCCTCTTGTCTGTGTTATTGGTTTGTTAGTGCTCTAATGAATCTTCAGGTACAGTTTCAACAGTAAAATAGCTGTGCAACTGACCGGTCTCAACCCAGTGTCCCAGCTTTCCGCTGTTGACTCATGGTGTGGGGTCTCAGTCAAACACCTGCCTACTACTGCACCATAGCAGAGATGGGTCTTCAGAAGTGATGAATGCAGGGGCTGTGGGCCAGGTGCGCAAGCACTGTTGCTTTCACTGAAGCTTCCACAATCCAGTCCCAAATATTGGAGTGTGGACCTTGAACCCAGGCCTAGGATGTTCCCAGTGCTGGAGCAGCAGCAGGTTGTTTGCATGTACTAAACACGGAAAAGATGTACTCCCTCTCATCTCCTGGGCTTATTATTGGCACTGAGCACATATAAATGCTCTCGAACAGGTACGGAGGTAGGCCAGTTCAATATCTGTGCTGAATACATGTTTTCTCTCCATGCCATCTATTGTTTTTATTATTATTATTTTGTAATTATTTTTTGTTTTGTCTATTGGCACCAAACTTTTCACACATACCAGGCACTTGAGGATACAATGGTCACCATACCAAATCTCCCTGAGCACCCGCCCCACCTATCATTGTGTATGACAGAACATAAAGAGGACTCAGGTGCCTCCTCAATCACAGTTCTCAGTCTCTCCCAAGTTAGAAGGAGGTGTCAGAATCAGCTTAACCGCATATGCTGTCCGATAGTCTATTGTAGACTCTCCATTACCCCCAGGGCATATAAAACCTTTTGGGGCAACCTCTACTCTCAAATGCTACCCTCTCTGGGTCCATGCACTTGTTCATGCCCTCTTGTCACATGCTCTTTGTAGGATGTTGCTCCCACCCCCACAGCCATGCCATATCTCGTTTCGCAATGACAATGCCCAGCATGCAAAACAACAATTGTTTCCTGGGGATATCCACATAAATGGGAACATGCAGTATGACCAGGTGATGTGTCCTAAGAACGCCACTTCCACTATAGCTTCTAGTTCGCCAATGATTTCTCCCCCAGTGTAAACTGATCTTGGGACAACCCCTCTAAGTATGCAAGAACAATCCCTCCTCTGTGTCGTACCAAAGACAACAAGGTTTTCAACTCTCCCCATTTTTAATAGCATGGATCTATTATAGTATGTCCTATGAAGGATGCTATTTTGAATCAATCTCAGCCTGGCCTTAACAGGGACTTCTCTGGGGTGCTTTAAATCTGCATCCCAGTTGATATCCTCCATGTCCCCGAGATCAATCTCCCTCCTATCACTGAGGTTCATGAAGTTGTCAGGCTTGCTAATGGTGGCACAATAGAGCAGGGATACAGACGTGTGGGTTACTGTGCCCCAGAGCACCCAGTTTTCTCACAGGCCATGGTCTGAATGGGCTCCACCTTAAGGGTGTGTGTCAATTGTAAGTGTTTAAATCGCTGGTTAAGTGCCAACATATACACCGGCTGTAGTGCCTCGGAGGATTCAACCTCCCCCATCCACTACAGCACCTAGTGTTTTATGCCAATCTGCCCCAGTGGTGAGAGCTGGTGAATTCCCCATCGTCTTTCAGTATTGTTCCCTTCCAAAAGGGTCTGGCCCTAAGGAGTCTTCCTTTTCAGCCCATGGTTTTTCTTGCATCATCCCAGGCTTTCCTGTCTTTCTTCCCACATGTAACGTATATGATTTGCTTTCATCATTATAGCACTCAGTCCTAGACGCCTGCTCATTATGTAGCGTGTATCCCTATTCTATGTTGACTTGTAGTTGCATGACCATGTGGTATGCTCTGATGTCTGGGAGCATCAGGCCCTCATTGTCAATCAACCTATATATTGTACATAGGCTATTCTCGTAGTACCACCATCCCAGAGCAGTGTTCGCATCGCTGTGTCTGTCCTATTGACGTATGTGTCAGGTATTAGGATGGGGGTGTTTTGCAGCACATAGAGCAGTTTAGGAAGGGAAATCGTCTTAAAGAAGACGGCCCTTCCCATGAGCGTTAGTGGGGATTTGCATCATCTCTTTACATCCTCGTGGATGTTAACTAGGACCCAACCAAGGTTCTGCTCCAGAAACAATTCTCTGTCAGTCGTTATCTCAATTCAAAGATACTTAAATCCCACTCTTGTTACTTTAAGGTCACCTTGCAAGCTGTGCAAGCCGTTCCAGTTACCCATCTGGAAGAGAACAGATTTCTCCCAGGTGAATATGGTAACCTGAGTAGGTTTCAAAGCTATGAAACATGAACAGCACAGCTGGGATCGACATGTTTGGGTCTGTAAGGTATATCAATGCATCATCTGCATACAGCAATAGCTTTCCTGGGAAATATGTGTTCTCCAGGATGCATACTATATGAGCTCTGCAGCATATCCTGCATGCCAAGTGTTCCAGGCACAGTTCAAATAAAAGGTGTGCCAATCATCACCCTTGTCTCGTGCTTCTCCAGAAGTAAATGTCTCAGAGGTGTCTCCATTAAACCATCTACAAAAGACTTATAATCTCAGAAAAAAGTCGCTATTATACTGCACAAATTAACCAGGCGAAAAACTCGGTAGGAGAATTATTTCAGGTGGTCACACATCTGTCCAATCCCCCCGCCCCGCGCCTAGACGGCTCACTGTCTCTATCGGACGCTCTGGCCAGCTTCTTTGAGGATAAGGTTAGCTCCATTTTCCTGACCTTCTCTCATTCCTCTTCTCCCCCCACCCCCGTGGCACTTCCCATCAGCAACCCTCCCATCTTTTCATCCTTCAATACGACCAACCAGGAACATATTCAACACCTGGTAGCCAGCACCAAATCTGGATCCCCCCTAGACCCATGCCCCCCTACTATCTTGAATACCATCCCATACCATACCAATATGACAGTTTTTGTGACCCCTTCTTAAACCTGGATGAAACTTGCCATCCATGCATTATGTTTAATGTACGATGTTGTTGATAAATTATAAGGTGATCAATCAAATAGTCTCTGTTATTAACAAATTATATATTTTTGTAGCCCTCTAAACTTTTCCCTAGCAACCGATCTGCCAGAGTTTGTGCAGAATCATGAGATGGCACCAAAAATATTAATAAACTCCTTTCTGACTTATACTCCATTTTAACTTGGCCCTCCTTTGACAGATCTGCATGGAACTCCATATATCAGAAACTGTTGTCAACATTTGCAATGATCTTTCAAACACCACCAACTTTATTAGAAAAATCAAATACTTTTTGACCCGATCCTTTAACTATGCCCACACCCCAAATGTCATCTGCATGAAACCTGACGTTCTTGCATTGGACTTGATTTGTTAACTGGCTATCAAATTTCATGCAGATTCCTCAAACAGTGGCAAAGCTGACAGTGAATGAAACTTTCATTTCACCCCATGTATCTTTGACATCTTTTTGACAGATCTACTAAGAGAATGTTATACCAACAAAAAACCAAGTCTGCTTAACATCTGCCAAATTTAATGACGATTCATCCGGTAGATCCACTGTTATTAGAAAATTAACACTTATTTGACCCAACTTCGAATGTGCCCCTCCATACTTCCCAGCCAGTCATTTCACTTGATGCACCTAGCTATATTGAGAAAACTAAAATCAAGCTAAACATAAGTCTAATTTTCCTGCAGACATTTCAGATTGTTCAGAAGTTATTAGAAAATAAAAAGTATTTTCATTAGGGCTGGGCGTAAGTTAAATTACGAAAACAAAATTTGCTTAATTAGGGGAAATTTGCATCATGCTAGTTATGCAAAATTCCCCAACTTATGCCTTCTCACTACAGGTTTAAGGATTTTTTAGGAAGAGTACACTTTGATACCAGCCAGGGTTCCAACAACTTGGAGACAGCACTTGGGGTCAAGACTCACTCCAGAAGAGGCCACAAGCAGAGTCCAGGGCAGGCCCGCTTGGAACTGTTCCGCTGGAAAGCTCTTGGAGCTTGTTGTGTCCCAGTAGCACTTATTTGTCCTGGAAACAAGAGAGCGAACAGGTCTTGTCTTCTATGCTTTTCTTGGGCACAACTTCTGCCACCCCTATAAGTCCCTAGTATATAGTACCATTGGTACCCAGGACATTGGGACTGAAGAGGGTCCTCTAGGGATGCAGCACAAATTGTGCCACCCTAGGGACCCCTCAACAAGATCATGCAAATTGCCGTTGTGTGCTGCGAGTCTTGGTACCTAGGGAACTGGAGTCAACATGGCATACATCCCTATGTGTCATGCCCAAACACAACACTTGAGGTACAGGTAAGTCACCTCCTTTGCAGGCCTTACTGCCCTAAGCACCATATCATACATTTGGTCATATCTGCCTGAGCAAATATGACCCTACAATATCTAAGTTCATTTGTGGTTATTGTAAGTGCGCAGGGAAGCTTTAAAGAATACATAGGCTGGACACCTGTCATTACGGGTTCCCCAGCAACATGATGGCTACACTATACCCAGGGACGTTTGGTACCAAACATCTCATCTTAATAAAGTCACACTGGTGTCAGTGTTGGATTTATTAATAAATGCACACAAAGGACACAATATAGGGTCTCCTGAAAACCTACTTAGCACTGGTGTGGTCTCTGTCTAGTCTTAGCCAGCCTGCGACCACCAGACAAGTTTCTGACCTCATGGGATGAGACATGTGCTCATAGAGGCACTGACAAGGCCTGTTATGGGCGGAGATGATTCCCACCTCCTCCAGGCTAGGATGGCATTCCATGGCCACCTTTGAAATGCAACCCTTGCATCTCCAGGCAACGGAGGATACCAACTCCTGGTCCTGCTCCCCTTTTGGAGGGAAGACAGGTGGGAACATTTGTTAGATTTGGAGGTGGGCCCACATTCAGCCAACACCACCCCTAAGGTGAGGCAGGTGATGTGGACCTCACTTTTCAGTTTCCTCCATCTTGTTTTGGAGGGAATTAGCCAATTAGGGTCCGGGATTTGCCCACTCCCCAAAGGAAGTGGTCATATAGAGGCTGTAGACACAGTAAAGGTAGGTGACCCACTGGCTACTCGCTGTCACTCCCTGTACTGCCCCTAAATTTAGATTTAGGTGGCACCCCTTGACCCTGAACTTCAGATTCGACGGACCCGAGAACAGACTTGCTGAAGAGTTTTGACACAAAACCCTTCCTGCTGCCTCAAGGACTTAACCATCACGGTATGCTATCTCGTCCTGCTGCTGTGAGGCCTCCAAGAACCCAAAACACCGCTAGCCATTCACCAATCACCACAGAACTCCCTTAGAGTAGAGGAGCAGTCTTCAGGCACAGAACATGCAGAGTCCTACTTACCGACTTGCAACTCCCTGGAAATGTTGATGCAGCAACCAAACCAGAAGCAGTACACCAGCTCGGGGGTCATATCTGTCCCCCCACCAAGTGAGAAGATACCAGGACCTACCAATGCCGTGCCATAGCAATACTCAAGGTACACCCACAACTAATACCAAGACGAAGAGTCCAATCCTGACTCCATCTGCGCAGGAAGCAAGCACCCATTGAGGGACATCAAAACTAACCCTGGGCATAAAACTACTCTCTGCTCACGGAGGTTTCAGACATTTGGCAACTCCGTGTTCCGCATAGAATGCGAGTTGCTGAAGAAACTCTGCACTCCGCAACGGATCCGAGTTTTTTTTGTTTGTGCACCCGAGATGCATTTTTGCACGCACAGGAGTGACTTACTCGGTGCCTGTTATCGGTGACAAAATTTCCCGAGCCGTTTGTGAGCACCAGGAGATTTGCTAGGTGGACGCATTGTCCTGCGAGAGTTTGCGATCGCAAACATGTAATTCAGGCACCCCATCGGTTTTGTGAAGAACGCAATCCCAAACAGGCAGAATCTACTGCAACATCATTCTCTCCACAAACACCATCAAAACCTTCTTGAAAAGTTGATTTGTATTAAAAAAAACTCCTCAAATTGGCATTTGGCTGTACTTTTTTGTGCAGGGAGTCCTTTTTCTTTTTTTACTTTTTTTTAAGAAGAAGGAACTGCCCAAGAGACTCCAACTTCCAGTTCCTGTTCAGCACCCTCTTCCCAGTGCTTTGTCTATCTCCTGGTCACTTTTCATTTGGATTTGGAGTCGAAAGGAACAATCTATGTGTATGCTGCATCATTGGATTTGAGGACTTTCGAATTTGAGATTTCACAAGTTAGTTTTAAAATTGGTCTACGTTTGATAGGGGCCATGTATCGAGATGTATTTGTACTTTTCATTGTTTAAAAAAAAGATATTGTGGTGGGTGGCCTGCAGCTTCAGTAGGGGTCTAGTTGTTTCTTTTAAGTCATTTCTCTTATTTTATAACGGAAACGTGTTGCACAGCTCACTACATTTTCTCCAACTTTTGAAATAAATCTGCAATATGTATTTAATTCAATAGGTAGCCCAGTAGTCTGCCAATAGGCCTTTCAGCCAGTAGCCCCAGAGCTTCTCATGGGTGCATGAAACAACTATTTCTGTGGTGTCTGTTGAATTTAAACATTGTTTAGGGCATGGATGGCATTGGATTGAAATACAAAATGTGTTATTGGGGGGTATTTCACTTTTCCATGTGTGTTAAATGCCTTTTTATGGATATTTTTGGTTGTAACTGCAAAACTTTTTTTAGCCCTGTGGATTTTTATTTTTGGCATTGTTGCATTAAAGATGTGTTGTTTAGCATGCCTCCTTTGTCTGGGCACTGTGTGAGTGTGTTTTCTAATAGTGGACCATCACTTGCCTTGACTGAGCCCCAAACATGTGGCCAGGGGCCATTTTGTAAAGTTTGTGTCAATATAGGCCTGCTTGAGTTCATTCTTTTCCAGGCCTCTTGCTTCTTGTTGTTATGTTGTAACCATGTTGCTGGCGGCCATTTTGTGGAGGCAGTTAGTGTGCTTTTGCCATAGGCCTGCATTTCTTTCCGTTGTTCCTTTTGGCTTATTGCTTCCTGTTGTGGTAGCCTGGCCATGTGGCTGGTGGCCATTTTGTAAAGGCAGCCATGTGCTTTTGCCATAGACCTGCATTGTCTTCCCATTGTAGGTTTATTATTGCTTGTTGTTGTAGCCTGGCCATGTGGCTGTTGGCCATTATGTAAAGGCAGCCAATGTCCTTCTGCCATAGGCCTGCATAACTTCTTTGTGGTGGCCATGTCTTCTTGCTGGTTGTTGTTTTGCATGCAATTGTTTCTTCTTTTATTCAGCAAACAATGTAGCACAATTCGCCACATTTTCTCCATGTTTTTAATACATTTGCAATATTCATTTGAATTGATTCATTATGTGGTCCAGTCTGCCAATGGGGTTTCTAACCAATAAGCCCAGAGCTGCTCATGGGTGCATGAAACAACTGTTTCTGTATTATCTGTTGAAATTAAACGTGATTTTAGCCATGGATTAAAAATACAATTTTTTTTGTGGTATTTCACCAAATGTTATTTATGTGTGTTAAATGCCTTTGTTAGCTGTGTGTGGTTGTAACTTGCAAACCTTTTTAGCCCTGTGGATTTTCATTTTTGACATTGTTGCATTAAAGATATGCATGCCTGCTTGTGTGGCCAGTGTGTGACTGTGTTTGTAATAGTGAGCCATCTTTTGCCTTGGCTGAGACTCCCCATGTGTCCAGGGGCAATTTTGTAAAGTCTGTGTCCATAGTACATACTCCATATTGGCCTGCTGAGTTGATTATTTTCCAGGCCTCCTGCTTGTTGTTGTTGTGTGACCATGTGGCTTGAGGTCATTTTGTGGAAGCAGTTAGTGTGCTTTTGCCATAAAGGCCAGCAGGTCTGTTTTCCCTTTGTTCCCCTCGACTTATTGCTTCCATTGTCATTTGTCAGCTGCAGCTCCATAAGTACTGCATCCCACAAGATGGACAATGCCAAACTGTTACATTTGTATTTTTGTTGTTGTTCTTCTTTCCTATCCTTCCTGAGTGTAGTGTACACCGTACACCATGAAAGCTCTTGTTGTTTTCAAAGTCTCGTCAACAACAACAAAGCCTTGTCTAAAGGACATGAACTGTGTCAGTTAATATTATAATTTTATAAATGTATAATTTTATAACAGCTCGATCTGTAGTTACTGCTAACTGTTATACTACCCTCTATACTCTTGTTCTGGTAAGGGGATATTTCACTGCACTCCGTCCTAAGTTCATTAAAAATAGCGAATAGGCCAACAATTCTTTGACAATTGCACAGAACAGACCAACAAACTGTCTCCCAACTTGACTCAGTATCAAGTGTCCACCAAATCAGATTAGACCAATTACTAATTAGAAAAATGTGACAGAACAGAATGACCCCTCACAGAAACACCACCAACGGGGTAACTGGTATGAAATCTCCAGACAGGGCCCCTGTCTCATCATCGGTTGTCATCCGGATCAAAAAGTAGTGACAATCAAAAAGTGCATAAAAAACAGCCAACACTCCTCTCCATAACTTTATTAGTAGAGATAATTGTGTGTACTGTTGAATTAAAAAGGCTGGTAGCTATTCATGCACACCATTACCTATTGCCAACATGTTTCACTGCCACAACAACTTTGGCAGATTCATCAGGGCCGCACAATTTGCCGCCTTCCCACTATCAGACACTTGTTCTATGTCAACTGTCAAAGAAAGAGGCACATACAGGAAGTTAAAAACAACATGTCACCCTTAAGAGCTGAATATATAGGAATAGTGCTGTGTGAATGTTAGTTACCCATATGCAGCCTGTTTACTCGTACCAGCTGCCAGGGATTCCTCGGGGGTAAAAAGAGTACTCCTAAAGTGAGTCTCCACGTTCACATCGATTGTGTACATCAATCTAAGAACACAGAACACACCCAAAAATGCTGTCAGCGTTATCCGGGTATCGAGTGCAGTATTCATCTTCACATTGCACCAGTCACATTTACACCTATATAAAGTGAGGGCGCCCCTGTTTCTACGCTAAGATTCTCTTGTTCACGTAGGGTTTTCATGCAATCGGACAATCGAATGAGGAGCGTCCCATTCTAAACTCACAGTTTCCCCAGGACATATTGCAAAGTGGTTTCGGGGGTGTCCTTCAACAGCCACTCTTGTGACTTAGTGCCTAGTGCAGCATTCTCCAGGCATTGCTTCACCAAACATACCAGTTGCATTTGTCACTCATGTGACTTAGTGCCCAGTGCATCATTCTTCCGGAATTGGATGAACTAAACATACAAAATGCACCTGCACAGTGCGAGAAGCAGAATCTTGCACGCATATCGCCAGACAGTCACTCAAATTGATCACACCGCATAGGTTGGTAACTCTACACCTCACCAATTTGTATCCTGACGAGCGCTTTGTCTCATACATTCAACTCCGCGTTCTTCTGCCACATTGAAAAACAAACGCGGGACATGTGACCTTTACCGGGAACCTGTCATGTGATGCGGTGCCTCAAACGTGGCGGCCATCGTAAACGAGTCAAATATGGTTCTATTCCAACCGACTCCAGGCACTAAAATCGTCTATTTCACGGTTGACACCAAAGTCACTCATACATGACATATAATCTTGTGTGTGTATATCAACGTCCACTTGATTGGGATCCGTTAAATAAACATTACCCCTTTGATCAAGCGGATCACGTGATCCGATGCCATGAATAAGGACGCCAACCAAGACTGGTCATGGAGGTAAAGAGTAAGGCCCCATTCTAGCTAGACTGTGGGCCTGTAGGTGGACTCGCCCTACACTGTGACCCAACTCCACGCACCGTAAGTGGCCCAGAATCATAAACGGAAAAAACGCACAAACAATGCATGTAAGACCCACAGTGTTTATGATACATTATAGTGCCAATAGGTATCAAACGGTTATCATAGTTAAATGAACATTGGTAACATGCGGCTGTACCTATCCCTATGCGTTATGCTATAGTGTCAAGCTCATGGGGTTAGGCATGACATATAGATAGATGTGCTGGGAAACCAAGTCACAAACAAAAAACCGAAGACACCAAAGAGCAAAGGAAAAAATAGGACCCCTAATTAGAGTCTTACATTATTCCATTCAATAATTTCATTGAGCCCCACTTGGTTTGTCTTCTCTCTATAAATCCATCGTGCTTCTTTAGAAAGTAGGATATTATCAATGTTTTGTGGGGTCCCCTTCAGCTTTTCAAGGACAGTCCAGGTAAAAGTATGTTTCTCATTAAAACAGTGTTGGACCAGTTTTGTTGTTAATTTACCTGCCCTTATAGTGCTTAGATGTTCTTGCACCCTGACCTTGATTTTGCGTGACGTGAGTCCTATATAGTGTAGACCATATTGACATGTTAGTCTATACACCACATGGGTTGTGTGGCAATTGCTGAATTGGTTAAGAAACCATTCTTTACCCGATGTTAACATCACACTGGTGCTCTTTTTGGTGAGAGGACACACAGAACAGGTGCCACATGGGTAGTGAACATTAGGGACAGTAGTCACAGAAGATGTTCTCTCTACAGGTTCCCTGGTGTGTACAAGTTTGTCCTTAAGATTACACGCTCTCTTGAACGCAAATCTCGGAGGTGGCATTTGGAATTTATTATTAGATAGAAGGGACCAATGTTTTCGGATCGATTGTCTTATCTTGGTTGCCATAGTCTATCATAGTCTAGGTGATCATATGTCATCACAACTGGAACACAGTCCTTTTTTTAGCTTGTTTTACCACTTTTTGTGGATAATTCAGATTCATTAGTTTTCTGGTGAGTTCTTGTGATTGGTCCACAAAAGTATTAGTAGAAGAACAGTTCCGCCTGTACAAAGTCTCACAAATGATTACACTGTATTGTTAATTGTTTTATTAACTGAGGTAATAACGTGAACAAGTGTGACCACACACACTAAATTATATTATATTTGTTTGTACTAGTAATTGAACCACAACAATGCCATGTTTTACTGATGCTCTTCTTGCTTCTTTGCGTTTCGGTGCACAAAAGAAGAGGAGACATCGTCACCCATTGTAGTGCCAGACAGAAGGCGTGTGTCCTGCGAATGATGTCCACAGTCTGACATCTCTTCAACTTATGCGACTGCATGCAGTGCTGTCTTACATCTTCAAGATGGCCCCAAAGAAAGGTAACAGGTAAATTACCAAGAAAGTTGCCAGTGAGAAGAAGGCACTGCCACTTACAACCAGTGGTATGACACCCAAGACCTTTTTTAGAAAACCCAAAATTGCACCTGCGGCAGCGGTGTCCGGGGAGCAAGCTGGGAGCAGCACCCCCACACCAGTGGACCAAACCCACCAACCTTAGCCCAAGCCCACGTCTACCGCAGAGGCAGCCAGTCTAATCACGACAATGCAGATGAGCAGTGATGTTGAAATTGACTTATCGTTATTGCAAAATAGTACCCAATCAATGCAGGAAACTCAGATAAGTGGGCAACAACAGTCGCAACCTCCACCAATAGTAGTTGTTTCTCCTAAAGTAGGGGCAGCTTAGGAGATCAAGCTACATGTTGAGGAAGAAGAAGAGCAAACCACTCTTTCAGAAGATCCATTGTCTTCCAGACCCCCAGCAAGCAAAAGGAAGGTCAGTCCAACAACTTCTTCTGAAAGCCCCCTTCTGATGGTCTAGAGGCCACTTGGAACCCACCTCAGTCTGAGATTGAGACAAGCCACAAGACAAGGCTAGGGATAAGGAAGGTTCCAGAAAGCCTTAGAGGTATGGAGGTAAATGTAGAAGGATGGTGACAAGACAGTCATCATGGATATTAACTCCACCCCAGTGGAGACCGACATAACCCCATCCCAAATTGCTGTGCCGTATGTGGCACAAATACCACCAACACAGAATACACAAACATCACCTCCGGCTGCCATATTTACGACGTCCCAGCAGCGACCTACATACACCACAGCCACCTCAGTAGAAGTAAGTACTGCAGAGAGTTAAACGTCATGCCCACCTACCAGTTTGGCACCAGCAATGTCAGAAATATGACCTCCCCAGTTTAGGACTTCTTTTTGGTAAACAGGAATGAGGTGAACATTGCTATATGCTCCATGTGTGGAGTAGGTGTTTGTAGGGGTAAGCTTGGTACAAACTATGGTACCGGAAGCCAAACAACCCATCTTAGAAAAGACTACTTGATGCAGTGGAAGGCACACCTCAGCAGCCAAAAACTGCAAGTGTTGTTGGTGGAGCATATGAAGAAGATCCGATCATGGTGGAAGGTGAACAAGAGGGAGACATTTGTTGTAGTACACAAAGCAGCCCTCCTCTCTTCCCCTCCCTCTGCTGCCTCCTCCTCTACTCGTCAGCATGAGGCACGCTTGTCTTTTAGGATCCATTTCACAGGGAAGCAACTAAATGAAAGAAGGAAAGAAAGAGAGGCAGTGTGTGTTCTTCTGGTATCTGGTTAGGTACCCAGTGTTCAAAGCAAAATGTTCTGCTGCATTCACAGTTTTCAGAGGGCTTGCCACGAAGTTCTTCCACTTGTTTTGTTTTGTGTTTATTGCTTGTGGAGAGGTGATTTGCAAGCTTGTTGTCTTTAAGTATGGGCGAATTTTGCGGATTCGCGGTCCGCGAATTAACGCAAAATGGCAAAAAAATCCCAGAGTTCACGTTTATTTACGCAAATTCGCAGATTCTTTTGCCATTTTGCACAAATGTCACCACGTGTGTCTGTAACTTTGCCACCACGCCGAATGGCGCAGAGGTCCCTCGAGTGAGCTGTCCATCATAGTGAGGAAAGGGTGGGAAAATGTTGCATACTCTAGTGTGTATGTGGCGGGGCTTCTATGCGAGTTTACATGCCTCTTGTTTATAAAGGGTGAGATAGACCGATCGAAGCACCAGAATTGGAGAAAGCAGCCTCCTGTTCACAGGAAGTTATGTTATGTTATGTTATGTTACGTGACTTTTATATAGCGCACGGCTACTCCAAAGGAGTGTCCCGGCGCTTTCCACCTGCAACTCAAGTAAAAATAACACAACACAGCGGAAATGAGAAAGAAACAGAAAAGAAAACAGCAAAAACAGTAACCAGTAAAAACAGACTAGAGATTAAAAAGCCAGGTCTTCAGGCTCTTCCTGAACTGGAGCAAGTTAACAGTGCTACGAAGCGAAAGGGGAAGCGAATTCCACAGCTGGGGGGCTCTGCAGCTGAAAGAACGCCCACCCACGCGAGCCTTCCTCACCCGCGGGACCACCGCTTTATAGAAGGATTCCGAACGCAAAGAGCGGGCTGGTCGATAGAAAGCCAGTCTCCGCCGCAGATATCCAGCCCCTGATCCAAACAGGGCTTTGTGCATCAGAGTAAGGGATTTGAACTGAATACGCTTCCGAATGGGCAGCCAGCGTAACGCCTGTAGCAGGCCGGAGGCTCGGGCTCGTCTGCGCAGGCCAAAAATGGCCCGGGCAGCAGAGTTATGTACCACCTGTAGGCGCTGAACCAGGTAGTCAGGGAGGCCAATAAAGAGGGCATTGGCATAATCTAACCTTGAGCCTACAAGAGCCTGCACAGTAGTTCGCCTGTGCTCCTCAGACAGCAAGGGCAGAAATTTACGGAGCATTTTCAAAATTCCGTAACAAGCGCCAGCCAGACCAAGAATATGTGTTCTCAGGGACAGCTGGTTGTCAAGCTTGACACCCAGATTTTTGGCCACCACGGAGGACTGTGCATGAGGGCTCATGTCGGACGGCCACCATTGCTGCCACTCCGGATCGACAACGCAACCAAAGAATAGAACCTCAGATTTGCTTGAATTGGCATTCAAACTGTTCTTCTGGAACCAGTTGAAGACCAATGCAAGACAGTCCCGAATTCTCTCTCAGTAGAAGTACACGGGAATTGCGCTCGAGAAACTCGTGGATGCAAAAACCTTCATAAACGATTACATGTAATAGTAGGCGGTAGATATGGGGAGGAAGCACACCTGCCTAGCCTAGACCGTGCTGACTGGGCGCCGCGGTCCCTCGAGTGAGCTGTCCATCATAGTGAGGAAAGGGCGGGAAAACGTTGCAAACTAGTGTGTGTGTGGCGGGGCTTTAATGGAGTTCACATGCCCCCCCCCCCCCCAAGCGCCTTGAAACCCACCGGGTTGTAGTGTAGTTCCTAGTTTCCCACTAGGCCCTGCGCATTGGAATAACATAAACAGTAGTATCTACGTAGAAGTGCGGATCTTCCAGGCCTCTACTGACTATGCTAAACCTAATTGGGTTTGTTACCAGCAAGCTCAGAGGTCACTGGAAACTTTCTTCTCTGTATAGGAAGTGATCAGCTTCCCTGGCACAGACAAGAAGGGATTCGGCTTTCCAACAACCGTGCAACATGACAACTTTGCTCCTCAGATCAAGAGTCAATCTCTAGGGTCGTGTGAAACAATAGACAGGTATTTCACTCAGTCAGGTTAGTGCAGATTACTTTCACGATATGTAGGGAATAGAGAGACGGGCGTTTGTCAATAAAGGGTTAACATTTATTGAACAGTCTTTCTTCTCGTACAAGAGAAATGTATTGCCACAATTGCAAGACTTGTTATGATAAAAAGTACGTACAGTAAGATAAGTATTGCAAGTTAATACTGTAAAAGCATTGATATGGTTTCTTAGCCATACAATGGTTTAAAAGTAATAAAACATATATACATTCATATATACATTAGGCTAAAATACTCAACTGGTGCTTCTAACTACGCCTACCCCAGTGTGCCTGACCTAAGCCTAACACGTGGAAGGGGAGTAAGTAAGTAGCTTTAAGTTAAGTTGGTTTTGCCAAGGTTTGCTTCAAGAATTCTCTTCTAAGGGTTTAGTCAACACCATACCTCTGAATAGAATGATGGAGGTCTGGTATCTCCTTCAGGGGGAACTCGGTATCCCAGTCACCCGCGAGGGCAGACTAGAAACGCTGGAGCTGGATTTCTCTACAGGAGAAAGGCAGCGTCTCTCTTCAGCGCGTCGAGGAGGAGGAGGGGGACAGCGTCCGCGGGCAGCTTGGCATCTGCTGGGCTCTTCGCAGAGGGACGGCTGTTCAGCTCCTAAGCTCACCACACCATCGTTCGCGCTTTAGCAGCGATAATGGTATCAGTAGCTTCACCAACAGCAGCGGGGCAGCAGCAGCATCAGCGTACTGCATACAGCATACAACAGCAATGGGACACCAGCAATTGCTTGAGGCAGCGTTGGTAGTATTTATACCTGAAAGCTGCCTTGTTTGACGCAAGTTTGCTGGACATAAGACGTCAATTAAAGATGTCACTAGGAAGTGATAGCTATCAGTTGCTCATTAGAGTTCCATTACTAATCAAAACACAGCAAGCGGGGATTTCCAGGTTTGCTGAGTTTTTATCTTGTTGAAGAACTCGGAGTGTTAATCTAGGAATATCAGATAGTGACTTCTGCTCTGTCATTGCACTAATTGGTTGCAAAGGAAGTGGCAGAGAACTATTCTGGAATGTGGCTCTGTTCGTGTGAGGCCAGAGATGACTTTCTGAATATCGCACTTGAACGGTTATGCCAATATAGGGAATAAATGGATTTATAGCCGAATAGGGGCATAAGGTCACAGTATGGATCAGGAACCTAGATAAACACGCAACACCCACTCCACGGTTTCATGTCCATCAAATTACTAAAACTAGAGCAATAGGATGCATGTGTAACATTGCCCACCCCAAAATACATAAATGCATTCGAAATAGACGTATATTGTAATACGTGAAATTTAGGTACTGTACGTTTTTGAAGCATAGAAATCATTCAAAAATTATTGCATATGAAATCAATGAACGATTATGCAAAAAGAATTACACATGAAATATCTCTGAAACAGAAGAAGGGCGAGATAAATCATCACATATAAATGCATTGCAATAACATGTGCTAGAGGCTGATGCAAGTTTGTTATGTCTCTAGATGTGTTTAGAAATCGAAGTTTGAAGCTTCTGTTCTCTAAGAATAGTTTTTACCTTAAGCAAAGAATTGTTTGTGCCAAAAAAAAAAGGTCAATATTAAAAAATGTTCAATTCAAAATAATTAATGCTTGAACGGGGAAATAGAGTTCCAACGCTTTAGCAGTTTTTGTTGATCAAAACTGAAGGCCGAATTCAGAGTTCATGGGAACGCTGTGTGTCGGAAAGCTTCTCTAAAGTTATTGTTTCTGTACGGGTGAGAACATCGTATCAGACAGTCTCTCAAAGAATTGGTCTACAAAATCAGGTGACAGTTCAACCAAATTCGATAGTGCTGTAACTTGGCAAGTGTGAGAATGATTGCTGTCATCATAGTCGGGAGCAGCAATGCTCACAGAAGGTCGTACCTGGGTGATGTTGCTTTTGTCACTCGCTCCACTGTTACCACCTAGTCGTAGCACAGGAGTCTCAACGAATGCCGTCATCAGGATTGGTAGCCGCTGGGGACAACACAATGCGTGAGCCGTTATTGGACTGAGCAAAGTATCGACGTCCATTGGTACTGCTGATGGAAGTGAAAGACAGATGTCCAACACGCACTCATCTCCGCATAGCATACATCGAAGTACCGGTAAGATACAGTTCTGCCATATAGGTTTGAATGAAAGGAACCAGGTCATGTTTAGATCTCTCAGCCTGGCCAATCCAAGGACGTTAGTTATCCTGTCCCGGTAGCGCATTGCTAGGATTGTCTCTTCCATTCCCATGGGAGCTATGTCTGAGTTTCTGCTTGCCATAACGAAGCAGGACGGTCAAAAATAAAATCCCTGCTACAAGTCCCAAAAATAAGTGTATGCCGCCAAAAACAGAGTGTACAAAATTAGGAACGATTCCCAAAATTGCTTGAAAAGGTGTTAGCAGTCCCGTAAAAATCGTCTTAAATATGCCTGGGATGCCTGTGGCACTAGACATGTTAAGGAGTTGGCTAAAAATTTCTACGAAATGCATGGGGCAATTTGTTGATAAAAGTTCATGAACTTCAGTAGCTGTCCTTGCAACTAGAAGATCATACGTCTCTTTTGATGACGTTATGGGCACTGTTGTCTGTAAAAGCACAGACTTCATTTTGCTTAAAGTATCAATTCGTATAGAATAGAGATTCAGACGAGGCCAGATGGGAGTCACTGTGTCTGCAGGCCCACTCGGGAACAATGCCTGCATACAGCATTTGACCATGGATGTTACGCTTACTAGATAACTTTTCCCTGGCACAAGGCCACAACATCTGTGATCCGTTCTAAGAATGTAACTCCCGTTTGCAAGTTGCATAAAGAAGGGCTCTATCTGAGTTGCAGGTGTGACTAGCTGGTGGCATGAAAGGTTGTTTGAATTTCCATCACATGCTCCGTGTAAATTAATACCCTGACACAAAAGTGTACCGCTCAGTGAATGTTTACAGTTGTCACCACTAAGAAATAAATTTTTGTCGCTGTCACTATAGCAAGAATGTGTGTATGGTAATTTCCATTCAGATTTTACATATCCTTTACCCAATTGTTCATACTGGCCAGTAGGTATGTACTCAAGGCACTTTTAAATCGGAAAGTTGTTATCGGAATAGTGATAATTTCGTGTATTATCCATTCAATGACAGGACTCTCTGACATTGTCAATGGTAACCTCTCAAGTTTTTCGATGCTCAGGATTGTATAGTCTGCTCCTTTCTGTGCCAAACTGATCTGTTTATCAGTAAGGTTAAAAATGGAAAATAATGACGTGTTGATTAAACGCCAAGGCACATAGCCTGAACGAAGATTTTGCAGCGTCCAGCCTAATTGTATAATAGAACGTAATTGAGATTGGCCATGTTGTAACATTAGCAAGTCTCTGTCTATCACATCAAAGGCAGAGGATACAATATTGTCCAACGAATATATTCTGGAAGACAGAGTCATTAACCCATTGTCTACTACAGAAAGTGATTTTTCCAAATTAATACGATCAATTTCTCGTATTTTTTCAGCTGTTTCAATTTGTGTGACTTTCCAAGCCTCGTTGTAAGCAGCATAGATACTGGTCGCTATGAAACGCTTTTGACGCTGTTTGCGTGGTCCAAGAATGAAATCGCGCAAATCAGCACCATCTTTTAGTAAAGACAAGTGTTGCTTAATTTCAGCCAGTGTGGATGATGTTAGCCATTCAAGGCAGAGTTTCCCTAGACTGTATGTCGTTATTATCCCTGGATGTTGTCTCTGGGAGTATCTAGGGTCTAGTCTGGTCATTTTTAACCCCTGTGTTTTATTCAGGAATCTATCTTGACAGCTGTTTGTGTCAGTAGGCCAGATTAACCCCTTTTTCCAATCAGGATGTGTTCTGTTAAAATGTAAAATTTGTGAGACGTCTAACTCAATATCTGCAGTTGTATTCTCAGGTATTGGCTTTGGAATAGACGGTGTTTTAAGGTCTATGATCTTAGCTAGGCCAAGACAGGATGTTTGGTGTATTGTGTCATTTAAAAACATCATTTGTTCTGGTATCATGCAGGTTCTGAATAGTGCTTCAAGGCCTTGTACCTGCCAATCTTTTGTACCCCAAATTGTTTTTGTTTCAATATTATTTTTCCAATAATCAAAACCAAATGTCATCATTTTTTCATAAAATGCTTCTGAATATATCAATTTAGAATTTGTCAGCATTGTTTTCATTCCTGTTTTATCTAACAGTTTGTAATAAAACGTTTCTGCATCACTAGTGTTAAACCCTGAGAAGTATTTGAATTTCTCAAAAAATGCTTTAGAACTGCTTTTAGGTGGTGGGGGCGTGGTTTGGACGCTGATCGGGATGGCGGCGTGAGCTTGCAGCTCCGCGCAGGGTCCCGCAATTTATCTTGAAAACCGCGCCTGGGGCGACCCCTGGTCGGCGCTACTTGTCTGCAAAGTGTTGGGGAACAACTGGTGAACGAAGGAGCCCTCTTCGGGGTCCGTTAGCCCCACGGAGACCGAGACAGACGACGTTCGAGGTGTTGCCCGGAGTGTGAAGAAAATGGTGGCGGCGAGGGTCGATGGTCTCTGAACCGAAACTGAGCGGATTTGGTATCGGCTAACGGGGTGGCCCGCCTGTGCGAGATCGGAGTTGCAGGATCTGCTGGCACGGACCTGTGGAGTGGGGGAGATTGGTGGTCACTGTTGGATTGGATCACTGGAGACCGCGCTCATCTCTACTTTTCCCCCCTCCACCCCGGATCTGGCGAAAGTGGGAAGGACGGAGCTAGAACTTTTGATTCCTGGCGCGACGGGCATTGCAGAGGCTCCCTGTCACGTTCGCTGCTGAGGAGCACGTCCCCTGGATAGAGATTATCGGGACCTGGTGAGGTCCGGCCTGCCCGTGTAGCTGCGACAGAGACACCTAAGATGGCGGCTAAGAGTGGAGCGGCCATCACGGGGCAGAGCCGGGAGGATTCGGCCGCGCTATCCCAGGTTGGCGAGGCCTCCCCGCCGATGATGGATCAGGAGCAGAGACTGAATCGGCGGCTGGATGCTATTCTGGAAGCCATCACCTCGACCAAGGAGGCATTGCAACAGGACATTGCGCAGGTCGCCACGGGGCTGGGGCTCCTGAGAGCGGATCATGCTAAATTGGTGGACAAGGTTAAGGACCATGAACAGCTGTTGTTGGAACTGAAACCGGCGGTGGTGACCGCGGAACATAAGATAATGGATATTTTGGCCCGGCTGGACTCGTTGGAGCGGAGAGTGGAAGATGCTGAAAGGCGCAACAGGCGGAACAACGTACGGGTCGTCGGCCTGCCGGAAAGATTTGAGGGGGAGGATGCGGTGGCCTACATGGAGGACTGGTTCAGGACAGTGGTGGCACCGGAGGGTCTTACTCCCTTCTTTACGTTGGAACGGGTGCACAGGGTGCCTGCTCGCCCGCCAGCGCTTGGCCGCCCCCCCAGATCGATGGTGGTGAAGCTCCTTCATTACAAAGATCGGGACCTCCTCATCCAGAAAGCTCGGGCCTCGGGCCCATATGAGGTGGAGAACAGCCAGGTCACGATCTTCCCGGACTATACTCAGGCGGTCCAGAAGAATAGGGCATCCTTCCTGGTGGTGAAAAAGGAGCTGCGGGAGGAAGGCATCCAATATTCCTTGCTCTTCCCGGCCAAGCTGCGGATAATCCTGGATGGGACCACTCATTTTTTCCAAACTCCGGATGAAGTGTGGCTATGGCTGGAATCATACCGAGCTGGTACGGACAGGAATAGCAAGAATCAACGTGCGAAGCCTAACCCGCCCAAGGTCCGGAAATCTCAGAGGATTCGCTCCTGCACCAAGCTTCAACGAGAGAAACGAGAGGCCCAAATGGCTGCGGACAAGAGAGGGGCGCTGGCAGCGACGGCGGCCCTTACGAGGTCACAGCGGGAGAGTGACTTGGCGGCAACGGATTCTGGAGAAGACAGTGGCAGGACTGGAGAGGACTTCTCAGAGGCGGAGAGCTTAAAGGGGCCGGTGGTCACCCCACAAACGTCTGATGAGATTTTTCATGGCTGATTCTTCTATGGGACTTGGGACACTGTGTCTGGTAGGGTGGCCTCCTGTTGGCGCTGGGAGGGTCGCCTGGTAGGGTGCAGCATCAGTTGGCGGGATGGAATGCGCGGGGTGCGGGCTCTGCCTGGCCGGGGTCGGCGGTAACTCACCCCCTCAGGGCCCTTAAGGCCTTCTGTGGTGGCGACCACAGGCTAGTCGGATGTGTGTGTTGTTTGAGGTTTGGATCGGGGCTCACACTGGTTTTGTAGGCTCCGTCCTGAGGAGTGGGGTTTGGGGTGTTTTTCTTTTGACTTGTTTGGGGGGGGGCAACCACTGTGATGTGGGCATGGAACGGCTATACCTGAACTGTATTGCTCGATGCTGGTATGGGGACGTTACCTAACTTGAAATGCCTAACGTGGAATGTCCGAGGACTGCAAACTATGGTCAAACGCCGCAAAGTGCATGCTTATTTGGTGAGGCGGGGGGTTCAGGTTGCCATTTTGCAGGAGACTCTTCTCACGAAACAGGAATGCATGGCACTACAGAAGAGGTGGCGGGGTCAGGTCTTTGGCACTACTTACTCCACGTTTGCTAGAGGGGTACTGATATGGGTGCGGGCGGGGATACAGTTCCAGGCGCTGAATCAATTGGTGGATCCTGAGGGCAGATATGTGGCAGTGGAGGGGAGGTTGTATGGCCGGGATGTGGTATTCAGCTGCATTTACGCTCCCAATGTTGATCAGGCCCGCTTCTTTGATGGTCTGTCTGGCTCCTTGGCCTCTTTCTTAGCGGGGCCTCTGATACTGGGGGGGGGACTTTAATTCGATCACAGATGTGGCCTTAGATAGATCCCACCCACCACTCGTTGATTCCCCTGTATGTAAGTTAGCCGCACACAGGAAGGATTGGCAGGAAAGATGGGGATTATTGGATGTGTGGCGGGAACAGCACCGGGATAGTAGGGACTATTCCTTTTTTTCAGCCCTCCACGCCTTGCATGTGAGGATTGATTCGGTACTGTGCAGCGGATCCTTAGCCCCATTGGTCTCCCATACGGAGTATCTGGCCAGGACCGTATCGGATCATAATCCTTTGCTGATGCATATCCAATGGCAGAGAGCGTGCTCCGCGATTCCAACATGGCGGCTCCTGCCCGACACCCTGGAGGACTCGGTGTTCAGTGACGCAGTCCAGCGGGGCATAGATCAGTATTTTGACGAGAATGAGGGGACAGCTTCTTGTAGGTCCACTGAATGGGACGCTATGAAAGTGGTGGTGAGAGGTGTATGCTTGGGGAGGTTCTCGAATGCTCGAACGCCGGTGTTGAGTGCGCTTGCCAGTGCGGAAGAGAAATTGAGGGACTTGGAGCGGCGTAGGCCGAACCGGCCGGATCTACAGACCCGGCTGCTAGAAGCTAAAGAGGTGGTGGCCACCGAAACAGAACGGTTGCGGAACTATGACTATAGACAATATGCCATAAGAGCTCATGATGAGAGGGATAAGGTGGGCATGTTACTGGCTAGACTCGCTAATCCTGAACTCAGAGGCTGCCCGGTCTTGAGCATCAAAAATGATCTGGGGGAGACGGTCTACTCCCAAACAGCGGTACTGGAGTGCTTTAGGGCCTACTATGCTGAGTTGTACGAGAGTCAATTAGGAGTGGGGGCATGCGAAATAGCGGAATATATTGAGTCAGTGCAGCTTCCGGGGCTTGATGACGACGATGCGAAGGACCTGGGAGGTCCTGTCACGCTGGCCGAGATTCGGGCAGCCATTAAACACATGGCAAGGAATAAGACACCAGGGGTGGATGGTCTGCCCATAGAATTTTACCAGAAGTATGCTGATAGCCTGGCGCCCAGACTACTGGTGGTATATGAGGAGGCTCACAAGTTAGGGAAACTGCCCGGATCGCTGAGGGAGGCATTGATAGTGCCGTTGCTAAAGCCCGGCAAGGAAGCGACTGACGTGAGGTCTTATAGGCCCCTGTCCATGCTGACGGTGGACTATAAGATACTAAGCCGGATCTTGGCCACCAGGTTGGCCCCACACATGACCAGCCTGGTGCACAGGGACCAAGCGGGTTTATCCCCACGAGGAATACGGCATTGAATATTCGCCGTCTGATAAGGATACTGGACGGCACGGTGGACACGGACTATACCCAGGCGGTGCTGTCTGTGGACATTGAGAAGGCCTTTGATAGTTTGGAATGGGTTTATTTGGATGAAGTCCTAGTGAGGTTCGGCATAGGTGAAGGGTTCCGCAAATGGACGAAGGTGTTATATTCCTCGGCGACGGCGCGAGTACGACTGGGCAATCTGGTGTCAGCGGCTTATCCTGTTGGTAGAGGGACGAGAAAGGGGTGCTCCCTTCCCCCCCTTCTGTTTGCACTGGCGATGGAGCCACTAGTGGTACGAGCCAGGTCGGGAGACATGTACGCAGGGATTGAGAGAGGTGGCCAGTTGCACTACATATCATCGTACGCGGACGATTTACTACTGTATATGGAGGATACGGACCGGGCTCTGAAAGGAGCGGTGGAGATGCTGTCTGAGTTTGGCCGGCTATCGGGCCTTAGGGTCAATTGGACGAAGACGTGTGTATTCCCGCTTAGAGCGGCCATGCCCTGCCCCGCCCGTGATATAGGGGTGGTTTGGGAGCCATCTTGCTTTACTTATCTGGGAGTCCGTATATACCACGAGGTCGCGGACTTATTAGAGGGCAATATTGGGCGGTGCGTAAGGGCCCTGAGGGGTTGCATGACTTTCTGGGCGTCCCTCCCCCTATCAGTGTTGGGTAGGGTGGCTCTGCTGAAGATGGTGGCGCTTCCGCGGCTCTTGTACTATTTTCGCACGTTGCCCGTTTGGATTCCCCAGAGGGTCTTCAGGGATCTGCGGACGATGGTCATTGACTTCCTTTGGGGGCGCGGCCGCCACAGAGTGGCACTTAATACGTTGCTCCGTCCTAAGCTTGAGGGGGGGATGGCCATCCCGGACTTTGAGTTGTATTATTTGGCAGCGCAGCTCCAGGTTCTCACACAGCATGTGGCTAGGGTGTATAGGGGACCGGAACGTGACCGAGAGCAGGGGATACAGCGCCATGTCTTGGCCTATATCATTATGCAGCAGAAACTGGACTTGCGAGGTCTTACTATGGAGGAGCGGACGCTCAGGTTGTGCTGGCAGAGGAGTCTGAGGAGGGCGAAGGCGGCCCGGCCGTATGCCCCGGAGATACCGATAGGCATGCTGACTGCGCTACCGCATGGGGGCGACTGGTCTCCATTGTCGGAATGGGAGGAGCTGGGACTGCAGGTGGTGGGGGACTTGTACGTTGATGGTACATTGGTACCCTTCCGCACGCTACAAGAACAGTTTGGGCTGCCGGAGGGGAGCTTCCTCTTGCATGCGGCTGTGGTGGCGGCCATGCAAAAGCATTGGAGAGAGGGGCTCATTGAACCGGGTACGACTATGGCTTGCCAGTATGTAGTGATGGCCGCCGGCACCTTTAAAGCTGTGACCTGTCTCCATAATAGAATGTTGCATGAGGGGTTGGAACCGCTCCTAGGCCTGAAAGCGAAATGGGAGGTGAGCATAGGCAGGCCCATTCCGGACACGGTGTGGGGTCATATCCTTAAGCGCACGTGGAAGGGCACGAGGAATGCGCGCTTTCAGCAGGTGCACTTTAATGTTTTGCATATGGCCTATTTGACGCCAGAGAAAATCAAACGATACTTTCAGGTACAGGAAGCGCGGTGTCCGAGGTGCATGGCGTTGGAGGCGGATTTGGATCACCTGGTATGGGGCTGCCCGAAACTGGAGGACTACTGGGAGGAGGTTGGGGGACTCCTCATTGCAGTGACCGACAGGGAGGTGGAGTTTGATATGGCGGCGTGCTTGTTGCTCTGGTTCCCACATACAAAAAACACTAAGGTGACAAGCAAATTTATTGACCTGGGGCTGATATTAGCGCAAAGGGAGATCACCTGGCACTGGAAGTCCAGGGAGGGGCCATCGGTGAGGAGGTGGACGAACAAATTGCTGAGGTGGTCTGAATGCGAGAGTGTGCTCCGTATGAGACAAGCAGTTAAGCTTGACAACGAAAAGAGCCTGGAATCAGCACGGGCGTGGGAATGGATAGTGCAAGCTCTGCGTGACTCCCTGGTGGACGATGAGGATTGAATGGTTGAGGCATGAGGACACTGCGAGGCTTACGAGTATGGAGGTATATATGTAGATCTGTAGCGGGACCCATACCGGAGCTAGGGGCACGGCACACATCATTAGCGGTTGCTGGGGGGGAGGGCGCGGGTGTTGTTCTAGGGCTGTTGGGAGGAGGGTTAGACACCGGGACCCAGGTTGGGAACGGAGGCACTTCTGGGCCGTGACCGCCTCTAAGGTCGTGGAGCGGGGACAGATAGCGGCGCAGGGGTGGAGGCACATGGCTCTGTCGCGACAGGACCCCGCAGGGTCTGGGGGGCGGGATTGCAGTATCACCATGAGACTGGGCTGCTAGCTTGTGCTGGACGGTGTTGGGGGTTGAGTTCAGGGTTGGTGGGGTAAAATGCAGATACATGAAAGGTTTTCGACCATTGTCCCTCAGGGATGCGTACTGTGATGTCTTACTGGCAATCTAGAACATTATGCCGCACGGCCCCCGGGATACGGGCTGAATGGCTGTGTATACACTATTACTCGAACTATGCGGGGGGGCGCCATGAGTGAGCTGGTTGATTTATTGTATGCAATGGTTTCTAATTCTGCAATAAAAACAAATTTTAAAAAAAAGAACTGCTTTTAGGTGGTGTAGCACAATGTTCCCATTGATTATACATAAAAACATTTCTAGGCTGTGCAGATTTATGCAAATAATGATCACCATAATGTGTGTAGCAAAATTTCTGCTCATAACTAGATGAACCGTGTAAATAATCATGATCTGTGAATCTAGCTGACATTACTAAATCAGACATCATGTCATTAATACTGTTAAAGTCCCAATCATCAGAGAATGTACTAGGTTTTACAAAGTCACTTAAGGAAACCTTCAACTGATGCGGATACTTTCAGGATTTCGACCGGACCATAGATCCCATAGTCAGTTTTCTCCCATACTACCCCACCAGGTATTGGAATTGCTGTGACATTTACTGTTGACAGTTCTCTTTTCTTCACGTGGGATGATCTGTGTGGTTTGAGGACTAGGTTGATGTTCTGACTTGCTGTGTCCATTCAATTGTAATAAACTTTCCTAAAATTAAAACTAAAATTAGGCATACTAGGAGTATGAATACCCCTGAAATAATCCAATGCTCAATCAACGGTGAATCCAGATATAATTCTTTGATTTGTTGAAGGAGTCCTGTTGTATTTTCTTTAGAATACTTTTTTGTTTCTGGCATCACTTCGGGGTCATTTTGATCTTCAGAGAAGTTGTCGAAGTTGATGAAATAACCAGAGGCAGTTCTGTCAATTGTTGGGATTGTTCTTTCAATCTGTCTTTTGGTAGCATTTTATGATGCCACATTATTGTAGACTGGAGTTTCTTGATGAACTGTTTCAATCTGTGTCTCAAGAGGCACAAGTTCCATGGCATTATTGCATAGTCCTTCACTGTGCACTGCAGGCTGATCGAATGTGATGAGTCTTTCAGTTTGAACCGCTTGGATTGTTGCAAGTTTGGGTATTCTGTTGTTTTTCGGGAGTCCACTGGGCCTACTGTTGATTATAGGCCACATGCTTGTGGTTTTACCAGGTCGATAGACACGACTCTGTTCTCCTTTTTACCAGCAAGGGGCGGTAGTACAACTGATCTTGTTCCGGTGACTGCCAAGACAGGTACTGCTTTTCTGTAAGAAGGCCCAAATTCCTTCTTCACCGCGATCTTTTCCCTGACTAGATCCCCAATCTTTGGAATCCAGACAGGCCTTGCTGGGGCTGTTGCTTGTGGTGCCTCGTCAGTGGTAGATGGCTGTTGCTTTAACTTTGTGTTGCTTAAGGATTTTCTTGTTTCATTCAGTTCCTGTAAAACAGCCAAACGATCCTTTACATCAAAGTGCGTTGTTTTTTCTTGTACCACTGACATCTGACTATCGAGGTCCTGAATGTTCATTCTAATTCCGAACAATAGTTCGTATGGGCTGAAACCTTTTAGAGAATTTCTTGGCAAGTTATTAAGACTGGTCTGGACACTTATTAGATGTTTGACCCACCCAGCGCCTGAACCTAATACCTTCGCTGTTATAGATCGCTTTATGTCTCGGTTTTTTCTTTCTACCACACTATTCCCTTCGGGGTGCGACGGACAAGAATACCGCAACCCAATTCCCATGCTGGCCATGGCCTCCTTATAAGCTCGAGAGCTGAAAGCAGGACCCTGATAAGAATGGAATGTGGTAATTGCGTATGTGCCGATAAAGACTCGCAAATCTTTTATAACCGTTCTAGCGTCAGCCGAGCGCTGGAGGCCACATTTTTAAGTGTGTTTAGCCTTAACTGTGTACAATGGGACGCGCTTCTCTTCTTTGATTGCGCAGATAGACCGCCTTATGCTGTCTAGCAGGGATCCTGAAACTACACTGGCCTGTTCATTACTGCGATCTCTGTTGCAGTTTTCACAATTTTGAGCAAAACATTGAATATCTATGCTCATTTCTGGCCACCAGTACTCTGATTGTAATTCTTTCAGAGAATCTTTAATTGTTTGGTGTCTCAGACCCAACCCCATGTGTGCTTCCAGTAAGAGGAAGCCCCTCCTGCTCCTGTTTGGAATTACTCTGTCCCCCACTCCAAGGATTCGAGCAAAAGGAACGGAGTTTGCATCGATTATGTATGCATAATTGAGTGGATAGTTCACGGGTAGTGCTGCACAGTCGCCTTTTACGGTCGTTTTTACTGCCAGCATGGTTTCCCCGTCTATGTATTTTTCTGTACGCTTTTTTGTGGCTACGGAAGCCGGTTGTTCTTTCAATCTGTCTTTCGGTAGCATTTTCTGATGCCACATTATTGTAGACTGGAGTTTCTTGACGAACTGTTTCAATCTGTGTCTCAAGAGGCACGAGTTCCATGGCATTATTGCATAGTCCTTCACTGTGCACTGCAGGCTGATCGAATGTGATTAGTCTTTCAGTTTGAACCTCTTGGATTGTTGCAAGTTTGGGTATTCTGTTGTTTCTCGGGAGTCCACTGGGCCTACTGTTGATTATAGGCCACATGCTTGTGGTTTTACCAGGTCGATAGACACGACTCTGTTCTCCTTTTTACCAGCAAGGGGCGGTAGTACAACTGATCTTGTTCCGGTGACTGCCAAGACAGGTACTGCTTTTCTGTAAGAAGGCCCAAATTCGTTCTTCACCGCGATCTTTTCTCTGACTAGATCCCCAATCTTTGGAATCCAGACAGGCCTTGCCGGGGCTGTTGCTTGTGGTGCCTCGTCAGTGGTAGATGGCTGTTGCTTTAACTTTGTGTTGCTTAAGGATTTTCTTGTTTCATTCAGTTCCTGTAAAACAGCCAAACGATCCTTTACATCAAAGTGCGTTGTTTTTTCTTGTACCACTGACATCTGACTATCGAGGTCCTGAATGTTCATTCTAATTCCGAACAATAGTTCGTATGGGCTGAAACCTTTTAGAGAATTTCTTGGCAAGTTATTAAGACTGGTCTGGACACTTATTAGATGTTTGACCCACCCAGCGCCTGAACCTAATACCTTCGCTGTTATAGATCGCTTTATGTCTCGGTTTTTTCTTTCTACCACACTATTCCCTTCGGGTGTGATGGACAAGAATACCGCAACCCAATTCCCATGCTGGCCATGGCCTCATTATAAGCTCGAGAGCTGAAAGCAGGACACTGATCAGAATGGAACGTGGTAATTGCGTATGTGCCGATAAAGACTCGCAAATCTTTTATAACCGTTCTAGCGTCAGCCGAGCGCTGGAGGACACATTTTTAAGTGTGTTTAGCCTTAACTGTGTACAATGGGACGCGCTTCTCTTCTTTGATTGCGCAGATAGACCGCCTTATGCTGTCTAGCAGGGATCCTGAAACTACACTGGCCTGTTCATTACTGCGATCTCTGTTGCAGTTTTCACAATTTTGAGCAAAACATTGAATATCTATGCTCATTCCTGGCCACCAGTACTCTGATTGTAATTCTTTCAGAGAATCTTTAATTGTTTGGTGTCTCAGACCCAACCCCATGTGTGCTTCCAGTAAGAGGAAGCCCCTCCTGCTCCTGTTTGGAATTACTCTGTCCCCCACTCCAAGGATTCGAGCAAAAGGAACGGAGTTTGCATCGATTATGTATGCATAATTGAGTGGATAGTTCACGGATAGTGCTGCACAGTCGCCTTTTACGGTTGTTTTTACTGCCAGCATGGTTTCCCCGTCTATGTATTTTTCTGTACGCTTTTTTGTGGCTACGGAAGCCGGTTTAGTTGCTTCCGCTGTGGCTGTATTAGCCAATGAATTCCCTGCAACGTGAACGCCATCACGTCGAAGACTCTGTGCGTGAATCACGTGAGTCTTTTGTAGTTCTTTGTATAAAAGAGCTACCTGTTTCCAGAGCAATTTATGCTTTATTGTGGCACCTGTGTCATCTTTGTAGTCGTTTTCAATCCACCTCTGCAGCTTATTGTTGTAAGAGTTGACGCAAAAATGAGAATCGCACACGATAAGTGTCGGGAATTCACGTTCTGCATTTTCGAGCGCCATCTTTAAACATCTGATTTCAGTTCTCTGAACCGAACAGTTTCTTACAGATTCAGTTTTTGTTACTTTCGGTCTGAATTTACCGCACAGCCAACGACCTTTAATGATCGCACAGGCTGCATCGTAGGATTTGCTCTCTACGTTGAAATGCTGTACAAATCCATCTGTATAGATTATACATGCGTATTGTGGGAGAGGCAGAATTTCGATTGGCAGAGGATATTCTTCTTTATATTCTAAATCATTCAGTTCTTCGAATTGCGGGGCAAAATAGTATTTCACATCTTCCGCTCCTAGAGAATCTACACACTGTATCCATTTCGGATCCAGTGACACTGTAGGCAGGTTTACTGGGCTGAATAGCGCTTTGAAGGCGGATTCCGCTGTAAGGATATTAATCCGTTTGCCGTGTGCTAGTTCTCGTTCATTTGCGAATGCGATTTGCACTGCTTTCACAGTTCTTTCTGTGTGACTGAATGTTTTTTCAGCTTGTGTGTACAAGTGAGATTTAATTGAAATTGGTACCTTTTCTCCTTCATTTGAGGTTAGGTACGTGAATCCGCATCTTCCTGGGTTGACTCGGATTACAAGATCGATTGTGTTGTCACGTGTATCTAATTTTGTTTTTGCTAACATGTCTGTTTGCAGTGATCTCAAAATTTCTGTGTGTTTTTGAGTCCAATTGATTTGTTTAAAATCAGGTTTTATTAGTTCATAGAGAGGTTTAACCCTCTCTGCGTAATTTAGAATGTATGTTCTCCCGAAATTCAGAAAACCTAGAATGGATTGTAAATTCTTCAGCGTTTTTGGAGCTTGGAGTACAGCGCACTTCTCTAAGAAGTTGTCCGCTAGGCTTTTCCCTTCACTTGATAGTTCGTATCCTAAAAATAATACTGTCAGATGGGCAATTCGAGACTTTTTAAAGTTGAATTTGTAACCCTCTGCTGCGAACCCAAGTATAATGGTGTTCACTCTTTTCAAGTGAGTATCCAAGTCGTCGTCTGTGAGATAGATATCATCTACGTAAGATAATGCCTCATCATCATATATTTGTAGTAACTCTGTTACCCTAGCTGAGAATAGTCCTGGGCTGTTCTTGAACCCCTGTGGGAGTCGACAGAATTTTTTCTGCGACCCAAATGCAGAGAAAGCGGTCAAATATCTGCTTTCCGGTGCAATGTTTTGACAAAAGAAACCATTAGATATGTCTAATGTCGTTTTATATTTTTTCCTAACTATGTTATTCATTAGGGCTGCACTATGCGAGCTTTGTACTGCAAAAGTTTTGCAACATGTATTAAGGTGTCTGTAGTCCAAAACTAGACGATATGAATTGTCTGGCTTGGAGACAGGAAACAAAGGATTGTTCATTTGAGAGGTGCATGTTTTAATCACCCCCTGGTACTCAAGTTGATCTAAGATCTCCCTGACTTGTTTTTTTAGCTTCTTGCTTAATGGGATACTGCCATTGGGCAGTTGGTTCACTTTTTAACTGGATTTTGTGGGGAGGAGAGTCCTCATCCCATCCTACATGGTTTTTATATAATGCAGGTGCCTGGGCCACTGCCCATTTCCTTGCATATGTATATTTTTTGTGAATTGGAATGTGATTCGAGAAGGCAGGCATAATCACTTCTTCGCCACGAGGGCACTCCCTGACAAACTCTGGGGGCCAATCTTTTTCAGCTAACAGAATATCATAGCCTTTTGAGAGTTTATCCCAAAATAGACCCCTAATTTTCCAAGTCTTATCACCCTCTATACGCAATGTTATTTCGTATATTTTATGGGGCTCGCTAAGTCTGGTGTCGGCAGTTTCAACCTGAATGTATTCATTCGTGTCCACTGTCTCCAGATGACTCATCAAGATCTTGCGCGGTATACTGATTTCTGCTGCACAGTCCAACATTGTCAATGCCCACTCCCCGTTTTTCAACTGTGTCCTCAGTATTCTCGGCATGGTTGATTACTCTAATACTGGCTACCTTCTTTTTTGAAAATTGAGATTTTTTACTCTGAGCAGGTTCCTTGTCTTTGGACTTGGTGTGCTCTCCTGGGTCTGACCGTCCTCTTCTTTCCGAATTCTGTTGAAAAGATCGAGAGGGACGTGTATCAATACTTTGATATCTATCAGGTTTTTTCAGATTATCCCTATTTCTAAGGTTATATCTTTTCTCAGAGGGCTCCCTCTGGGGAGACTGGTGTTCTCGAGTCGGAGTTCTTTCCCTCCGTCGAGGAGACCTTCCTCTGGACTGGAAAACTTTTTCCTTGGGAGTGGATTTTTTATTTCCATCCCAGCTCTTTTTAGGAGTGTTTAAATTATTTTTAATAAATAATTTTTCAGGATTTTCGAGCAGTTGGGGCTTTACCGATTTCCCACCCAAGCTGTCTCTACCTAATTCTTCATAACATTTTTCTATGATTTTGGCAAGCTCAACTGGCTGATCTTTTAAATATGTTTCCTTCAACTTCTGGCGGATCGCCACAGATGCTGCTTCTCCCTTTATGTTGGCTAATAATATAGCCGAGACCTGCTTGAAGTCTTTCAGTAATTTCATACCTAGATTTAAAGCGGGCTCTGGACCGTATTCATTTTGAATCTGTTTTAGCGCTTCTGGTATTACCGCCATAGACGGAACACCGTGTGTTTTTGTGTAAATGGAAGCAAAGACTGCACCCCAAGTGTCGCAGTCCTCCACGTGTGGGGTGATTCCCGTAGGAAGGCAGATTGTCAAGATTCTGTGTTTCTCTATAGGGGTTTTATCAGGAAATACTGCCTCTATTTGAGTGATTTTCTGTGCTAACCAGAAAGGAATTTGTTCCCGTTTTACGGGTGTTTTACCAAAACATGACTGTATGTTCTGTGGTGTGATTTTATTAGTGTTCCCCTGATGAGGGGTCAGCTGTGGTACATTAACAGCTGGTTGGACTGTTGCAGTCCGCATTACATATTGGACTAATTGCCTATGTATTTTTATTAATGTTTTTAGCTGTACTAACAGCTCTTCTTTAGACATTCTTGCAATGTCAGGATGTGGTGTGTAGCCGGCTAGAACCGGCCACGTTGCTCCTGGTCTACCTAGTGGACCGAGCCTGGTAATGTGATCATTATGTTTTAGGGCGCCATTAAACCAGAGCAGGTGCTCTTGGAATTTAAGTGGAATTTCAATCTCCTCGAAAGGAGCGTACTCTTCCGGAGGTTCCTCTATTTTGTAATAGTGAAACTCTTTTGTTGTAGCGTTTGCCGCTGGAAAGTTTATCCATGAATAGAATACCTCTGTCTGCCGATATTCGTGAGCCTCTATCACGAAGATTACTGTACCACCTTGAGGTGTCAGTCCGTTTTCTATAAGTTTTAAAGTTATAGAGTTTCTTAAGTGGACCGGGATGATAATTGCATCCGGGTCTGTGTGTTCGGGACCCTGCTGAGTCGCATCTGCTGCGGCCCCAGTGGTTCCATTTTCTCCTGGCATTGTATAAATGCAGGTTTTGCAGAGTTGGTCTCCAAGGAGACAAAGATTAGGTGCACAATATTTTGGAACACTGTATCCTTCAACGTTGAATAAACCAGAGCTTTACATAGGAATCTCTTCCTACTAAGGTGGGGCGGATTTTAACCTTTCACCCACTCCAGACGTCTATTGGAGTATTTACGGGAGAAAGGGGTCTGTGTGAAATTTGCACGACTGAGTTACTCTAACATCTTGCGTTAGTTTATTGCCTTACCAAACGTTTGGGCGCCATGTAGTGTAGTTCCTAGTTTCCCACTAGGCCCTGCGCATTGGAATAACATAAACAGTAGTATCGACGTAGAAGTGCGAATCTTCCAGGCCTCTACTGACTATGCTAAACTTAATTGGGTTTGTTACCAACTAGCTCAGAGGTCACTGGAAACTTTCTTCTCTGTATAGGAAGTGATCAGCTTCCCTGGCACAGACAAGAAGGGATTCAGCTTTCCAACAACCGTGCAACATGACAACTTTGCTCCTCAGATCAAGAGTCAATCTCTAGGGTCGTGTGAAACAATAGACAGGTATTTCACTCAGTCAGGTTAGTGCAGATTACTTTCACGATATGTAGAGAATAGAGAGACGGGCGTTTGTCAATAAAGGGTTAACATTTATTGAACAGTCTTTCTTCTCGTACAAGAGAAATGTATTGCCACAATTGCAAGACTTGTTATGATAAAAAGTACGTACAGTAAGATAAGTATTGCAAGATAATACTGTAAAAGTATTGATATTGTTTCTTAGCCATACAATGGTTTAAAAGTAATAAAACATATATACATTCATATATACATTAGGCTAAAATACTCAACTGGTGCTTCTAACTACGCTTACCCCAGTGTGCCTGACCTAAGCCTAACACGTGGAAGGGGAGTAAGTAAGTAGCTTTAAGTTAAGTTGGTTTTGCCAAGGTTTGCTTCAAGAATTCTCTTCTAAGGGTTTAGTCAACACCATACCTCTGAATAGAATGATGGAGGTCTGGTATCTCCTTCAGGGGGAACTCGGTATCCCAGTCACCCGCGAGGGCAGACTAGAAACGCTGGAGCTGGATTTCTCTGCAGGAGAAAGGCAGCGTCTCTCTTCAGCGCGTCGAGGAGGAGGAGGGGGGACAGCGTCCGCGGGCAGCTTGGCATCTGCTGGGCTCTTCGCAGAGGGACGGCTGTTCAGCTCCTAAGCTCACCACACCATCGTTCGCGCTTTAGCAGGGATAATGGTATCAGTAGCTTCACCAACAGCAGCGGGGCAGCAGCAGCATCAGCGTACTGCATACAGCATACAACAGCAATGGGACACCAGCAATTGCTTAAGGCAACGTTGGTAGTATTTATACCTGAAAGGTGCCTTGTTTGACGGAAGTTTGCTGGACATAAGACGTCAATTAAAGATGTCACTAGGAAGTGATAGCTATCAGTTGCTCATTAGAGTTCCATTACTAATCAAAACACAGCAAGCGGGGATTTCCAGGTTTGCTGAGTTTTTATCTTGTTGAAGAACTCGGAGTGTTTATCTAGGAATATCAGATAGTGACTTCTGCTCTGTCATTGCACTAATTGGTTGCAAAGGAAGTGGCAGAGAACTATTCTGGAATGTGGCTCTGTTCGTGTGAGGCCAGAGATGACTTTCTGAATATCGCACTTGAACGGTTATGCCAATATAGGGAATAAATGGATTTATAGCCGAATAGGGGCATAAGGTCACAGTATCGATCAGGAACCGAGATAAACACGCAACAGGGTGAGTAGTGTGCTCTATAAATGCCTTGATTGATTGATTGATTGATTGCCTCTTGTTTATAAAGGGTCAGAGAGACTGATCAGAGCACCAGATGAGGCGAAAGCAGCCTCCTGTTCACAGGAAGTACACAGGGATTGCGCTCGAGAAACTTGTGGATGCAAAGAACTCCATCAAGGATTACATGTAATTGTAGGTGGTAGATATGGGGAAGAAGCACACCTGCCTAGCCTAGACCATGCTCACTATTTGTTTGGGCTGATTATTTGAGGATCAACTCGGGCATGTGCAAAGAAATCTGCCCGCGAGCGAATGTGCAAATTTTTGGGCAATTTCACGAGATTCGCGGATCGCAAAATTGCCAAGAATTCGCAAATTTCTTGAATTTGTGGCAGCCATCTGCTCAAAATAGAAGGTTCCCAGCCAGGCTGTTCCAGCACTACATCACGACGTTCTGGAATTGCTTGGACAAGCTTTGCAGCAGAGTGCTGTTCACACTATCCACCTGACAACAGACATGTGAACCAGTTACCAAGCCACTGTTACATGTGCATCACTGCACACTCGATCTCTTTTTTGGGGGTTAGAGAAAAGATATTTGCAGGTATAGACACTTCTGAGATTTTTAATGCCACTCGAAAGCATGCAACAATAGCATAATCACCATGGAGAAATTTCATACTGCTGCAAACATTTTGGAAGACTTTGACAACAAGGTCTTGGAATGGCTATGACCAAGAGGGCTTAACATTGGTTTTGTTGCCACAGATAATGGCAATATAATAGTTAAGACAATGGCCGATAGTGGGTATTTCATTGGCCTGTGTTTGGAACACTGCAAGATGGGGATGTTGCCAGCTACAAAACATGGATAGTTGTGCAAGCTAGAAAAAGAACGTCTGGAAATTAGAGGCCCGCTCCTCCAGGGCACAACAAGTACTGCAGGGCAGCCTACAAGTTCAACTTCAGAGCCTGAGGGCAGTGTGGTTGGCACACAGCAGCCAAAACCACCAACTACACCAAGAACAACAGCAACAAGAACAGGAACATTAGCCCTAAAATCGGCACAAGAGTGGTTTCTACACGCAGGGCTTAAGTCCAGTGCTGAGGCAAAGGCAAAAGAGACTGAGCAAAGCGGAGCACCCATGAAAATTTAGCTGATGGTCCAGGCCTATCTGGGTGACCCAACAGAGGTATACTTTGATCAAAACCCATTGCTGTATTGGTATGGGAAAAGGCTCTGATGGCCAGTGCTCAGCAGGCTGGCAATTACCTATTTGGCTTGTCCTGTAACAAATGTCTCTGCTGAATGTGTTTTCAGTGCTGCTGGTGCCATTCTGACAGTATCTTACCCCAAAACATAGTGAGGTTAAACATGATAAAATGAATCAGCACTTTATACAACCAGATTACGGCATACCTGAAGTAGCACAGCAGGAAGATGATGACAACACCTTAGGTCATGGAAGAAGTGTGCTAGGTAACCTACTTCTGGGTGAACCACCAGAGTGTGAGGACAACTTCCCTGATAACTACTAGGCTCTTTCATTTTTCAGTTACTTTCTTTTTTTGATGCCCCATAAAAAGATAGCTGAAAAACATTATTTACTTTATTATTTGAGTTTATCACTGTCTTTCTGGTTCACAACAAATCCACCCCCACTGTCTTACTCTTTTATTGCCAGATTAGAGTTGCAATTCAGTACAGTCAGTGAAGAAGTATGTCCACTCCTGACTCGCCCTAAAGCCATTCCCCTCAAGCCAGACATTGGATGGAGAATACAAATGTGAAATGTGTGTCGGCCTCCAAACCTCATTGCTGACTATATATCTATCCTTTCCGAGTATAGGGAGACTGCCCCAGAAGAACAGGTAAATGAAGGCATGCACTGCACGCTAAGTGATTGTTTTTTGTTGTGCATGATGTCTACTATTCTACGCACAAAAAAGTGACTCAAGTTAATCGTTCCCTTCTTGTTGTTCAATAACAAAATTGTACTACTGCAGGCCCATCCATTGCATTTTAAGTCGAGAGGAGCCAGGAGGATCAGAGATGATGGATGGAATAACTCAGGCGTGAAGTGGCCTAAAGGTAAATAACACCAGACCTACATGTCTGTGTAGTGGTGGTGCGGAGTGTAGGCCTGGGCGGTAAATTCTGTTCCGCTCACGGAATTTGCGGAATTTGGGTAATTCCGTGTTCATCGGAGAACGCGAAATTGCCCAAAAATCTGCGTTCCGCAACTTCGCCAAATTTTTTGCTTGTTTGCATTCTCAAAATGCGTGTTCGCAAGATATTTCCCCCCCAACAGGCAAACAGCCTTTGCATACAGGAAAAAAGCATCGCGAACAAGCAATTCCGCATGTTCCCGGAATTTCTGCTTGTTCGCAGAGATTTTTTACCATTTTGCTGGGATTTGCGGAACACAATTCGGCAAATTCTGCCCACCACTACTCGAATGTGGTGTGACTGACAGCGGTGCATTGATTTATTTTGCTTAATTTGGAAAATGTATGTTGCTGTGTGTGTGTTCAGTGCTATCTGGCTCAAATTCCAAGCTAAGAGGAGGTTGGGTGGGGGGGCCTGCCCGTTGTTGCAGGTAACTGCTGGAAACAGACATACTTTAGCCATGCCACCTCTGAAAGGCAGTCTGCATGCCTCCTTTATTATGCAGTTTAACTTTTCCCCTTGATTTTTCAGTATACTTTTTGTTTTTCCATCTACTGGCCCTATACCCTGCACCATACTGGGAAAAACAACTCACACTCACCTTACCAAACCATATCTGCAAGGCACCCAGGATTGACCGACGGACAGTCCAATAAAGGACTAAGAGGAATGCAGAGATGCAACTCCCAATTTGACAGTAATATACTAAAATTTCATTTGATTAATTTTTTCTCTTCAGTCATTACGACTGTGTGTGTTGTTTATTTTCGCTTATATTTGACTTCTACGGATTATTTTAATTTTATTTGCAATCTTTCAAAGAAGCCCCATATAACAGAACATAAAATGTATGTAACTTGGGTCTCTCTGGGAGCAGACAATTGCATAATTAATATACTGCCCTGTACTAGTCTAGTACTACTCATCAAGTCATCACCATGCATGCATTTCCTGTTTCTCCTTTAACAATGTATGATTGTCGGCTTGCCAATATGAATGTGTGTTGTCCATGTGTGGTGTTTTTCTTCGTCCAACTTTTCCCAATTCCCCCTTCTCAACCATTCATCAAACCCTAACCCTTTTCCCCAGGGCTGTGTAATTTACATTTGAGGTGTGACTAAACTAAATTTACACAAAAAATTGATCACACACTTGATCGGGCGGATGTGGTGAAAGTAACAATAACTCCCGGCAGGGCGAGGATCTTCTTCTGCACATATACTAATGCCCACACTGGCAATATATAGATTGGATTGCCCACCCATGCAAAGTATTTAATTTACAATTTTTTTCCAGATGAACATAATCCATCATATTTAATAGCCAGAATCAATTTATCGTCCTAGTTCCAACACTAAAGGTTATGCTTGTCCACTTCGTAGCTCAAGTCAACTTCAGATTGTATTGTAAATTGTACTAGGCTAGCCCACCATTCTTTTATTTTACTTTAGCATTGCTTGTCATCATGGTTTCTTGTTTGGTTTTCTTCTTGTATCAATCAGAGGTAAGAGAAGTAGTATGGGGAGACATACTGTATATATGATGGAAATTAATTCACACACCCGTACCCGTCTGATTCCATAGGGTTTTATTTGCAGACTGCATAGACTAGGAAGAGAGACTGACAGGAGTAGGACAAGTGAGGGTACCGCATCTATCTGTTGGTGTGTTACTCTATCGTCAGAAACCTTAGCACCGTAGCGGTTTTGTTTGCTGTGGGTCGTGGACTCTGCTTGGACCCTTCTCTCCCCGCTACCGGATTCACAACTTGCGGAACCCGCTTTGCGGGTCCCGCTGCGCATCAGCACGACAGGGGAGTCCTGCCGCATCAGTGCGTGAAGGTCCAGGGCTGCGAGCGTGCGGGGCAGGACTTCAAATCCCAGAAGCCCCTGCACACCGCGCCTCTCGTCACCTGGCCGCTCTCCCTGGACACACGCCCCGCCTGTAATCATACGGACTACCTATATAAGGAAAGGCGAGTTCCCGCTAAGCGGGAGCGTGCGGGAGCGTCCCGGGAGAAGCCCGGGACAAGGGCGGGCCGTCTGTGGCCGTCAGTGGACTGCAGTGGATGGGCGGGCCACCCCTGTAACAACCTTACTAAAGGTGAGCACTTACTACGGATACTAAAATGGGTGACAGCGAGAATTTTGATGTAGAAAACAAGATTGCTGACGCCTCTGTTTCCCTTATTACTTCCTTTGAGTCAATGATAGACTCTGCCTTCAACGAAATAGTGGAGACCGAGCGAAGGTTTTCTATGGTTTCTATTCCCATTAATAACAAAACAACTTCCACAAGTAGCTCCAGTGGTATCAATGGTAATGTACATATAAATCCAGAAATAACCGTGGTAAAACCATCATATCCCTCTGCTGATGTGCCCATAATTCAGGATGATGAAAATACTGTCATCTACACAGCACAAGTTTCTGCCTCGACAACACCAGTGGCAGCAACGCCAAAGCCAACACTGTCAATGACATCCCCGGTATCCCCTCAGACAGAGAGTGTTACTACAATTGTAACTGCCTCGCAGGATGATGTCATTAATTTGGACATCATCGATTCCAGTAGTAACAAGCCGGGCAGGGAGAAACGTAAAAGAGGCACATCTAAGCTAAGTGCGAATAAAAGAAAACAGCCTGTATTCCACAAAAACCAACCAACACCCCAAAGTCTGTGGAATAAAAACAAATCATCGGGGGTACAAACCGTCTTGACAGAGGATAAAGAGGATAAAGACTCCGCAGACCTGGATAGTATTTCTGATGTATCCATTACTAATCCTTGTGGGAACTCTAAAACTGTATGGACCCAAACTACAATAATGGGTGATAATTTTAATTTATCCAGACAGAATGGAAATATGATAGAAGCCATAGTTGATACTATTTTTAATCGGATTGAAAAACAAATGATCAGCCAGTTTAATAATGTTTTTAAAAGACTTGATAGATTGGATAACCTGGTTAAAACTGGTGAAACAAAAAGGAAAGGGTCAATCATCTTGGATCAAGTAAGAGCAGATCGCCTTTTGAAGGAATTGGAAAATGCAAACAATATATTGTCATAAAAAAAACAGGTTAACATCAGTACCTCGGGTGGGGCACTAAGCAATTCTGTTTCTGCCTCTCCTTTGACGGAACAATCATCAGTTAAACCCACAACCACTAAAAAGGGGCCAGCTATGAGTAAGGCTAATACATCCACGAAATCAATTCCTATACCTGCCCCTAGGACAGTTGTTATTCCATCGACTTCTAACACCTCTGTTCCAAGCAACAACAGTGGCCCAACCATTTTAAGCGCAGCTCCAAAACCGACAGCGGTTAATAACAACGTGGGCACTGGCTCCCAAGGGCCTACTAAATCTTTCAAACATCAAGGACCAGCATTACATCTGCCACCGGATGCCTGTCCTTTTGTTCTGGTTCTAGCAGGTGTCCCGCCATTGAGGGAGGACCAGGGGGAATCGTGGGTGCAATTGCGGAATAAGAGCATAGATTGGCTAACCAAACACAAAGGTGTTGGTTTCGACATCTCCAGAGAGATTATATCTGCGCGTAGGGTATCGTGGGTTGGCCCTTTACTCAAGGACAAGGAAGGTGACTGCGTAGTCCTCAACTTTAATAATCCTGGGACAGTAAGAAACCTCCTAAACAGAAATTGTAATTATTCAACCATCCCAACTGTTGCAACTATGTTACCCTTGAGTTATTTCTACAGACAACCGGCCACACAACCTCGCCCACCCCCTATGCAATTCACAGTGCCATTAACGCATCCACAACCAGCACCATTTATGCATTTTCAACCACCATCTGTGCATTTTCGCCCACCTCCTATGCAATTTCACCAACCTTATTTCCCATTACAAATGTACAATAGATATGCACCACTTTCGGACCTGGATATGCAAGACTGACCACCTTCGACTACCTTTGTCGATTCTTCTCCGGTATCCGAACTCCTGATTGCCCCGGAAAACTCGCCTCAAAGAACCCTGAGCAAACCACATCAGACCCTTGCTCATTTGCCTCTGGACTCAGTACTGTCTATTGTTAGCTGGAATATAGCAGGTCTAAATTCTAAATTGAAAATTTCAGAGTGGCTTAAGTGGGTTGATAATAATTGTGATATACTGTTGCTACAAGAAACATGGAGTACAACGTCACCAACAATTGAGGGCTTCTGCTGCCACAATCTTAAGGCTTTGCCGTCACCCATGGGTCGACCTAGTGGGGGACTATCTATTTGGTCCAAGATAAAATACGGGGTGCATACTAAATTGATCCCTACACCAGGTATCTGTTGTTTTATGGCTATCAAGTACATTAACAGATTGAAATTATGTATTATAAACTTTTATAATAATGATTTTGTTAGTCGCCCAAATGGCAATTTTATATCATTGTTTAATTTTATAGATGAAATCATGGGGGGGCAAAAGCATGGATCCTTCGATGGTATCTGCATCGGAGGGGATTTTAATGCACACTTGTATCGCCATAGCCCAATATGTAAGAATGGGGCAGAATTGAAAGATTTTATAGCTTCCCATGACTTAGTTAATGCTATGGAATTTGCAGGTACAAGTATAAATAATGTAACAACCCCCACTTTCATAGGTCAGGGCTGTGCTTCTACGATTGATTATATTTTCACATGCCCTGAGTTAAGTGAAATAACCTTAAAAGCTGAAGTCGTCTGTTCTGCATATAGTGATCACTATCCGCTTAAAATTAACATACACAATCCCCAGACCTCAAGGGCTGCAGTGAAACCAGATGTAGGTCCTTTAAACCTAGCTTTATCGACCGATAGATTGAGACTAGCATGGAAGGGAGCTGACAATAAAGGGATACTTTCCAGAGTAATTAAAAAACACCCTGAGACAGTTGAGACTTGCCTGTCGCATACAAGTCCTGGCAATGAGGTGGTTGGCGCTTTCGGTGATCTATGTAGGGCAATTAAAATTGAATCATCCAAACCTGTTAGGCAGAACATCTCGCAGGGACCCCGTTGGTTTGATACTTCCTGCTCTAGGGCCAACAGGGATTTGAGGGCTGTACTTAATACCAGCCCGAGGGACCCTCAACTTGTGAGAACACTAAGATCACAATATAAAAGGGTCTTATACATTAGATCTGAAGCCCTAGTAATTAAACATTGGGAATCACTTACGCGCACCGCCAAACTGAAGGACTCAATGGGCTTCTGGAAAGAAGTCAAGTCGTTAAGATCCTTTGGCTCTAACATCAGCCAAATTAACAGTAATATAACGGGCGAGGCATGGGTAGAGCATTTCTCCCAAATTTATGCCACATCAGCTACCCCTTCAGATACTGTCTATCTATCCCTTAGCGATGAACCCTTGACCTTTTCATTACTTGAGGTCGAGGACGCGATCACTGATAGTGCTAGCAATAAAGCTCCGGGTCCTGATGGTCTCTCCATCGACCAAATAAAATCAGAAATCAATTTTTGGGCTCCTCTTTTATGCAACCTATTTAATAACCTAAATGACAGCTCAATTCCCGAATCCTGGTCGAATAGTGTCATCGTGCCTATATTCAAGAAAGGCGATAGGTCGGATCCCGCCTGCTATCGCCCGATTTCACTAATCGACAACACGCTAAAAGTTTTGGGAAGAGTAATCTTCAGAAGGATAAGGGATTGGGCTGAAGATAACAATATTCTTCACTGTAGTCAATTGGGTTTTAGAAGTAAGGTGGGCACCACAGAACAATGCTTAAATCTAAACCTGATTATGGCTAAATATATTATTGTTAAAAAATCCCCTCTTAATTTAGGTTTTATGGACTTGAGTTCTGCGTTTGATTTTGTTAACCGTTCTAGGTTGTGGTCACTTTTGCTTGATTATGGTTTAGACGATTCACTGGTGTATTTCCTTTCTTATTTACATAGGGATCTAAAAGCACGAGTACGAATTAACAATGATGGTGATCTGTCTGACGATATCCATATTAGTAGAGGTGTTAGACAGGGCTGCGTACTCGCCCCACTGCTTTTTATTTTATATATCAATAGGTTAAGCAACACTTTGAGTGAGATTATTAAGGATGTCCCCATAATAAACGGCTCGCCCATCACTACTCTTCTTTATGCGGATGACGCTGTATTGATGGGGCGTACGCCAAATGCACTACGTACTTTAATATCCGGCTTTGTTGCCTTCATGTCTGACCTTGGTTTAAATACCAATTTAAAAAAATCTTTTATAATGAATTGTGGACCAAAGAAGTATAACATTGCATCCATTAAATCGGGTAATAATATTTTAAAATGCACCAGCACTTTTCCTTATTTAGGGTTGTTATTTTCCAATTCAGGCTCATGGCAGCAACATGTCGCTTTTGCAAGCAACAAAATTGGCAAGTCGATTAACTCGATCCTATCCCTTCGCCAACCGAAACTGGCTGATGTTGTTACCCCTCTTCTTTCCATCTACCGTACCCAATGTCGACCAACTGGGACTTACGGTGCAGAAGTATGGGGATATTGTAACAGCTCGGCCCTTCAGGTGGCAGAAAATAGATTCTGTAGGAGGGTGTTAGGGGGAGTCCCCTGTGCTCCCACTCTGATTTGTCATAATGAATTGAGGCTGCCATACATTGCTGATTTTATAAAGTCAAGGCCTGCCCTATTTTGGATTAAAATCTGGTTAAACCCAGCAGCAACATTGACTCGTAGTATTATATCTGACTGTTTGTCTAGTGACAGATCTCAACATATACCTTGGCTAAAAGCAGTCAAAACTAGTCTGCAACAGGTGGGACTAGGATCCTTATTTAGTTCTTCCGAGTTAATTGTACCCGCTCACAAAAACAGTATTAAACGGGCACTTTTGGAGGTATATACTGAGGAAAGGATGAGATCAGAATCTGGTAAACCTGTGGTCATGAAATATTTACGCATTTGTGACCCAGATGCTGATAACCCTAACACTCTTATTAGATATTTGACATTGCCAATAGGTAGATGGAACCGGAGTCTTTTATTTAGGTTCCGGGAGGGAAGCTTAGTTTATCTGCTTAGCTTCCCCATTGGCTACAATAAAAATTTAGAAGAATTGGATTGTCCCTGTTCCTTAGGTGGACGACAAAATCTATTGCATTATTTCTTCTTTTGTGGCCATTATAAATTGTATACATGTCAATACTTAAGACCAATCTTACGTAAATATAATCTACGGGAATCTATTCCCGCTCTACAATTTTTGCAAATGCTGCATATGGATGATGTTATTTACTCTGTTAGCTGTTTTATAAAAGCCTGTGTGAAATCTAGGGCAACCATGGAAATTGGATAATGGATAACAGAGTTATGTTGGTTTACGTACCTGAGTATCAGTTACTAATTAGTAATAATATTGAATGATTCTATGAGATACTTCTACATTGGGCAACTGTGGATATTGATGGATTAAAACTCCTTAGTATTAGGCATTATGCACTTTATAAATTTTATTATGCACTTTAAGTCATCTTGCTGCTTAACCAAATTCGATTATTGTCTTTTGTGTAAGAATTGTTTTTAATGCTTCTAATGTATTCTCATTCTGTATGTACTTTTATGGATGTATTAAATCCGAATAAAGATCATTTGAATTGAATTGAATTGAATTGACTGTGTGTGTTGTTTATTTTCGCTTATATTTGACTTCTACAGATTATTTTAATTTTATTTGCAATCTTTCAAAGAAGCCCCATATAACAGAACATAAAATATATGTAACTTGGGTCTCTCTGGGAGCAGACAATTGCATAATTAATATACTGCCCTGTACTAGTCTAGTGCTACTCATCAAGTCATCACCATGCATGCATTTCCTGTTTCTCCTTTAACAATGTATGATTGTCGGCTTGCCAATATGAATGTGTGTTGTCCATGTGTGGTGTTTTTCTTCGTCCAACTTTTCCCAATTCCCCCTTCTTAACCATTCATCAAACCCTAACCCTTTTCCCCAGGTCTGTGTAATTTACATTTGAGGTGTGACTAAACTAAATTTACACAAAAAATTGATCACACACTTGATCGGGCGGATGTGGTGAAAGTAACAATAACTCCCGGCAGGGCGAGGATCTTCTTCTGCACATATACTAATGCCCACACTGGCATTATATAAGTTTGGGTATTCTGTTGTTTCTCGGGAGTCCACTGGGCCTACTGTTGATTATAGGCCACATGCTTGTGGTTTTACCAGGTCGATAGACACAACTCTGTTCTCCTTTTTACCAGCAAGGGGCGGTAGTACAACTGATCTTGTTCCGGTGACTGCCAAGACAGGTACTGCTTTTCTGTATGAAGGCCCAAATTCCTTCTTCACCGCAATCTTTTCTCTGACTAGATCCCCAATCTTTGGAATCCAGACAGGCCTTGCCGGGGCTGTTGCTTGTGGTGCCTCGTCAGTGGTAGATGGCTGTTGCTTTAACTTTGTGTTGCTTAAGGATTTTCGTGTTTCATTCAGTTCCTGTAAAACAGCCAAACGATCCTTTACATCAAAGTGCGTTGTTTTTTCTTGTACCACTGACATCTGACTATCGAGGTCCTGAATGTTCATTCTAATTCTGAACAATAGTTCGTATGGGCTGAAACCTTTTAGAGAATTTCTTGGCAAGTTATTAAGACTGGTCTGGACACTTATTAGATGTTTGACCCACCCAGCGCCTGAACCTAATACCTTCGCTGTTATAGATCGCTTTATGTCTCGGTTTTTTCTTTCTACCACACTATTCCCTTCGGGGTGCGACGGACAAGAATACCGCAACCCAATTCCCATGCTGGCCATGGCCTCCTTATAAGCTCGAGAGCTGAAAGCAGGACCCTGATCAGAATGGAACGTGGTAATTGCGTATGTGCCGATAAAGACTCGCAAATCTTTTATAACCGTTCTAGCGTCAGCCGAGCGCTGGAGGCCACATTTTTAAGTGTGTTTAGCATTAACTGTGTACAATGGGACGCGCTTCTCTTCTTTGATTGCGCAGATAGACCGCCTTATGCTGTCTAGCAGGGATCCTGAAACTACACTGGCCTGTTCATTACTGCGATCTCTGTTGCAGTTTTCACAATTTTGAGCAAAACATTGAATATCTATGCTCATTCCTGGCCACCAGTACTCTGATTGTAATTCTTTCAGAGAATCTTTAATTGTTTGGTGTCTCAGCCCCAATCCCATGTGTGCTTCCAGTAAGAGGAAGCCCCTCCTGCTCCTGTTTGGAATTACTCTGTCCCCCACTCCAAGGATTCGAGCAAAAGGAACGGAGTTTGCATCGATTATGTATGCATAATTGAGTGGATAGTTCACGGGTAGTGCTGCACAGTCGCCTTTTACGGTCGTTTTTACTGCCAGCATGGTTTCCCCGTCTATGTATTTTTCTGTACGCTTTTTTGTGGCTACGGAAGCCGGTTTAGTTGCTTCCGCTGTGGCTGTATTAGCCAATGAATTCCCTGCAACGTGAACGCCATCACGTCGAAGACTCTGTGCGTGAATCACGTGAGTCTTTTGTAGTTCTTTGTATAAAAGAGCTACCTGTTTCCAGAGCAATTTATGCTTTATTGTGGCACCTGTGTCATCTTTTTAGTCGTTTTCAATCCACCTCTGCAGCTTATTGTTGTAAGAGTTGACGCAAAAATGAGACTCGCACACGATAAGTGTCGGGAATTCACGTTCTGCATTTTCGAGCGCCATCTTTTAACATCTGATTTCAGTTCTCTGAACCGAACAGTTTCTTACAGATTCAGTTTTTGTTACTTTCGGTCTGAATTTACCGCACAGCCAACGACCTTTAATGATCGCACAGGCTGCATCGTAGGATTTGCTCTCTACGTTGAAATGCTGTACAAATCCATCTGTATAGATTATACATGCGTATTGTGGGAGAGGCAGAATTTCGATTGGCAGAGGATATTCTTCTTCATATTCTAAATCATTCAGTTCTTCGAATTGCGGGGCAAAATAGTATTTCACATCTTCCACTCCTAGAGAATCTACACACTGTATCCATTTCGGATCCAGTGACACTGTAGGCAGGTTTACTGGGCTGAATAGCGCTTCGAAGGCGGATTCCGCTGTAAGGATATTAATCCGTTTGCCGTGTGCTAGTTCTCGTTCATTTGCTAATGTGATTTGCACTGCTTTCACAGTTCTTTCTGTGTGACTGAATGTTTTTTCTGCTTGTGTGTACAAGTGAGATTTAATTGAAATTGGTACCTTTTCTCCTTCATTTGAGGTTAGGTACGTGAATCCGCATCTTCCTGGGTTGACTCGGATTACAAGATCGATTGTGTTGTCACGTGTATCTAATTTTGTTTTTGCTAACATGTCTGTTTGCAGTGATCTCAAAATTTCTGTGTGTTTTTGAGTCCAATTGATTTGTTTAAAATCAGGTTTTATTAGTTCATAGAGAGGTTTAACCCTCTCTGCGTAATTTAGAATGTATGTTCTCCCGAAATTCAGAAAACCTAGAATGGATTGTAAATTCTTCAGCGTTTTTGGAGCTTGGAGTACAGCGCACTTCTCTAAGAAGTTGTCCGCTAGGCTTTTCCCTTCACTTGACAGTTCGTATCCTAAAAATAATACTGTCAGATGGGCAATTCGAGACTTTTTAAAGTTGAATTTGTAACCCTCTGCTGCGAACCCAAGTATAATGGTGTTCACTCTTTTCAAGTGAGTATCCAAGTCGTCGTCTGTGAGATAGATATCATCTACGTAAGATAATGCCTCATCATCATATATTTGTAGTAACTCTGTTACCCTAGCTGAGAATAGTCCTGGGCTGTTCTTGAACCCCTGTGGGAGTCGACAGAATTTTTTCTGCGACCCAAATGCAGAGAAAGCGGTCAAATATCTGCTTTCCGGTGCAATGTTTTGACAAAAGAAACCATTAGATATGTCTAATGTCGTTTTATATTTTTTCCTAACTATGTTATTCATTAGGGCTGCACTATGCGAGTTTTGTACTGCAAAAGTTTTGCAACATGTATTAAGGTGTCTGTAGTCCAAAACCAGACGATATGAATTGTCTGGCTTGGAGACAGGAAACAAAGGATTGTTCATTTGAGAGGTGCATGTTTCAATCACCCCCTGGTACTCAAGTTGATCTAAGATCTCCCTGACTTGTTTTTTAGCTTCTTGCTTAATGGGATACTGCCGTTGGGCAGTTGGTTCACTTTTTAACTGGATTTTGTGGGGAGGAGAGTCCTCATCCAATCCTACATGGTTTTTATATAATGCAGGTGCCTGGGCCACTGCCCATTTCCTTGCATATGTATATTTTTTGTGAATTGGAATGTGATTCGAGAAGGCAGGCATAATCACTTCTTCGCCACGAGGGCACTCCCTGACAAACTCTGGGGGCCAATCTTTTTCAGCTAACAGAATATCATAGCCTTTTGAGAGTTTATCCCAAAATAGACCCCTAATTTTCCTAGTCTTATCACCCTCAATACGCAATGTTATTTCGTATATTTTATGGGGCTCACTAAGTCTGGTGTTGGCAGTTTCAACCTGAATGTATTCATTGGTGTCCACTGTCTCCAGATGACTCATCAAGATCTTGCGCGCTATAGCTATACTGATTTCTGCTGCACTGTCCAACATTGTCAATGCCCACTCCCCGTTTTTCAACTGTGTCCTCAGTATTCTCGGCATGGTTGATTACTCTAATACTGGCTACCTTCTTTTTTGAAAATTGAGATTTTTTACTCTGAGCAGGTTCCTTGTCTTTGGACTTGGTGTGCTCTCCTGGGTCTGACTGTCCTCTTCTTTCCGAATTCTGTGGAAAAGATCGAGAGGGACGTGTATCAATACTTTGATATCTATCAGGTTTTTTCAGATTATCCCTATTTCTAAGGTTATATCTTTTCTCAGAGGGCTCCCTCTGGGGAGACTGGTGTTCTCGAGTCGGAGTTCTTTCCCTCCGTCGAGGAGACCTTCCTCTGGACTGGAAAACTTTTTCCTTGGGAGTGGATTGTTTATTTCCATCACAGCTCTTTTTAGGAGTGTTTAAATTATTTTTAATAAATAATTTTTCAGGATTTTCGAGCAGTTGGGGCTTTACCGGTTTCCCACCCAAGCTGTCTCTACCTAATTCTTAATAACATTTTTCTATGATTTTGGCAAGCTCAACTGGCTGATCTTTTAAATCTGTTTCCTTCAACTTCTGGCGGATCGCCACAGATGCTGCTTCTCCCTTTATGTTGGCTAATAATATAGCCGAGACCTGCTTGAAGTCTTTCAGTAATTTCATACCTAGATTTAAAGCGGGCTCTGGACCGTATTCATTTTGAATCTGTTTTAGCGCTTCTGGTATTACCGCCAAAGACGGAACACAGTGTGTTTTTGTGTAAATGGAAGCAAAGACTGTACCCCAAGTGTCGCAGTCCTCCACGTGTGGTGCGATTCCCGTAGGAAGGCAGATTGTCAAGATTCTGTGTTTCTCTATAGGGGTAGTATCAGGAAATACTGCCTCTATTTGAGTGATTTTCTGTGCTAACCAGAAAGGAATTTGTTCCCGTTTTACGGGTGTTTTACCAAGACATGACTGTATGTTCTGTGGTGTGATTTTATTAGTGTTCCCCTGATGAGGGGTCAGCGTTGGTACATTAACAGCTGGTTGGACTGTTGCAGTCCGCATTACATATTGGACTAATTGCCTATGTATTTTTATTAATGTTTTTAGCTGTACTAACAGCTCTTCTTTAGACATTCTTGCAATGTCAGGATGTGGTGTGTAGCCGGCTAGAACCGGCCACGTTGCTCCTGGTCTACCTAGTGGACCGAGCCTGGTAATGTGATCATTATGTTTTAGGGCGCCATTAAACCAGAGCAGGTGCTCTTGGAATTTAAGTGGAATTTCAATCTCCTCGAAAGGAGCGTACTCTTCCGGAGGTTCCTCTATTTTGTAATAGTGAAACTCTTTTGTTGTAGCGTTTGCCGCTGGAAAGTTTATCCATGAATAGAATACCTCTGTCTGCCGATATTTGTGAGCCTCTATCACGAAGATTACTGTACCACCTTGAGGTGTCAGTCCGTTTTCTATAAGTTTTAAAGTTATAGATTTTCTTAAGTGGACCGGGATGATAATTGCATCCGGGTCTGTGTGTTCGGGACCCTGCTGAGTCGCATCTGCTGCGGCCCCAGTGGTTCCATTTTCTCCTGGCATTGTATAAATGCAGGTTTTGCAGAGTTGGTCTCCAAGGAGAAAAAGATTAGGTGTACAATATTTTGGAACACTGTATCCTTCAACGTTGAATAAACCAGAGCTTTACATAGGAATCTCTTCCTACTAAGGTGGGGCGGATTTTAACCTTTCACCCACTCCAGACGTCTATTGGAGTATTTACGGGAGAAAGGGGTCTGTGTGAAATATGCACGACTGAGTTACTCTAACGTCTTGCGTTAGTTTATTGCCTTACCAAACGTTTGGGCGCCATGTAGTGTAGTTCCTAGTTTCCCACTAGGCCCTGCGCATTGGAATAACATAAACAGTAGTATCGACGTAGAAGTGCGGATCTTCCAGGCCTCTACTGACTATGCTAAACTTAATTGGGTTTTTTTACCAACTAGCTCAGAGGTCACTGGAAACTTTCTTCTCTGTATAGGAAGTGATCAGCTTCCCTGGCACAGACAAGAAGGGATTCAGCTTTCCAACAACCGTGCAACATGACAACTTTGCTCCTCAGATCAAGAGTCAATCTCTAGGGTCGTGTGAAACAATAGACAGGTATTTCACTCAGTCAGGTTAGTGCAGATTACTTTCACGATATGTAGAGAATAGAGAGACGGGCGTTTGTCAATAAAGGGTTAACATTTATTGAACAGTCTTTCTTCTCGTACAAGAGAAATGTATTGCCACAATTGCAAGACTTGTTATGATAAAAAGTACGTACAGTAAGATAAGTATTGCAAGATAATACTGTAAAAGCATTGATATGGTTTCTTAGCCATACAATGGTTTAAAAGTAATAAAACATATATACATTCATATATACATTAGGCTAAAATACTCAACTGGTGCTTCTAACTACGCTTACCCCAGTGTGTCTGACCTAAGCCTAACACGTGGAAGGGGAGTAAGTAAGTAGCTTTAAGTTAAGTTGGTTTTGCCAAGGTTTGCTTCAAGAATTCTCTTCTAAGGGTTTAGTCAACACCATACCTCTGAATAGAATGATGGAGGTCTGGTATCTCCTTCAGGGGGAACTCGGTATCCCAGTCACCCGCGAGGGCAGACTAGAAACGCTGGAGCTGGATTTCTCTGCAGGAGAAAGGCAGCGTCTCTCTTCAGCGCGTCGAGGAGGAGGAGGGGGGACAGCGTCCGCGGGCAGCTTGGCATCTGCTGGGCTCTTCGCAGAGGGACGGCTGTTCAGCTCCTAAGCTCACCACACCATCGTTCGCGCTTTAGCAGGGATAATGGTATCAGTAGCTTCACCAACAGCAGCGGGGCAGCAGCAGCATCAGCGTACTGCATACAGCATACAACAGCAATGGGACACCAGCAATTGCTTAAGGCAACGTTGGTAGTATTTATACCTGAAAGGTGCCTTGTTTGACGCAAGTTTGCTGGACATAAGACGTTAATTAAAGATGTCACTAGGAAGTGATAGCTATCAGTTGCTCATTAGAGTTCCATTACTAATCAAAACACAGCAAGCGGGGATTTCCAGGTTTGCTGAGTTTTAATCTTGTTGAAGAACTCGGAGTGTTAATCTAGGAATATCAGATAGTGACTTCTGCTCTGTCATTGCACTAATTGGTTGCAAAGAAAGTGGCAGAGAACTATTCTGGAATGTGGCTCTGTTCGTTTGAGGCCAGAGATGACTTTCTGAATATCGCACTTGAACGGTTATGCCAATATAGGGAATGAATGGATTTATAGCCGAACAGGGGCATAAGGTCACAGTATCGATCAGGAACCTAGATAAACACGCAACCGGGTGAGTAGTGCGCTCTATGAATGCCTTGATTAATTGATTGATTGATTGCCTCTTGTTTATAAAGGGTCAGAGAGACTGATCAGAGCACCAGATGAGGCGAAAGCAGCCTCCTGTTCACAGGAAGTACACAGGGATTGCGCTCGAGAAACTTGTGGATGCAAAGACCTCCATCAAGGATTACATGTAATTGTAGGTGGTAGATATGGGGAAGAAGCACACCTGCCCAGCCTAGACCATGCTCACTATTTGTTTGGGCTGATTATTTGAGGATCAACTCGGGCATGTGCAAAGAAATCTGCCCGCGAGCGAATGTGCAAATTTTTGGGCAATTTCACGAGATTCGCGGATCGCAAAATTGCCAAGAATTCGCAAATTTCTTAAATTTGTGGCAGCCATCTGCTCAAAATAGAAGGTTCCCAGCCAGGCTGTTCCAGCACTACATCATGACGTTCTGGAATTGCTTGGACAAGCTTTGCAGCAGAGTGCTGTTCACACTATCCACCTGACAACAGACATGTGAACCAGTTACCAAGCCACTGTTACATGTGCATCACTGCACACTCGATCTCTTTTTTGGGGGTTAGAGAAAAGATATTTGCAGGTATAGACACTTCTAAGATTTTTAATGCCACTCGAAAGCATGCAACAATAGCATATTCACCATGGAGAAATTTCATACTGCTGCAAACATTTTGGAAGACTTTGACAACAAGGTCTTGGAATGGCTATGACCAAGAGGGCTTAACATTGGTTTTGTTGCCACAGATAATGGCAATATAATAGTTAAGACAATGGCCGATAGTGGCTATTTCATGGTCCTGTGTTTGGAACACTGCAAGATGGGGATGTTGCCAGCTACAAAACATGGATAGTTGTGCAAGCCAGTAAGCTAGAAAAAGAACGGCTGGAAATTAGAGGCCCGCTCCTCCAGGGCACAACAAGTACTGCAGGGCAGCCTACAAGTTCAACTTCAGAGCCTGAGGGCAGTGTGGTTGGCACACAGCAGCCAAAACCACCAACTACACCAAGAACAACAGCAACAAGAACAGGAGCATCAGCTCTAAAATCGGCACAAGAGTGTTATCTACACGCAGGGCTTAAGTCCAGTGCTGAGGCAAAGGCAAAAGAGACTGAGCAAAGCGGAGCACCCATGAAAATTTAGCTGATGGTCCAGGCCTATCTGGGTGACCCAACAGAGGTATACTTTCATCAAAACCCATTGCTGTATTGGTATGGGAAAAGGCTCTGATGGCCAGTGCTCAGCAGGTTGGCAATTAACTATTTGGCTTGTCCTGTAACAAATGTCTCTGCTGAATGTGTTTTCAGTGCTGCTGGTGCCATTCTGACAGTATCTTACCCCAAAACATAGTGAGGTTAAACATGATAAAATGAATCAGCACTTTATACAACCAGATTACGCCATACCTGAAGTAGCACAGCAGGAAGATGATGACAACACCTTAGGTCATGGAAGAAGTGTGCTAGGTAACCTACTTCTGGGTGAACCACCAGAGTGTGAGGACAACTTCCCTGATAACTACTAGGCTCTTTCATTTTTCAGTTACTTTCTTTTTTTGATGCCCCATAAAAAGATAGCTGAAAAACATTATTTACTTTATTATTTGAGTTTATCACTGTCTTTCTGGTTCACAACAAATCCACCCCCACTGTCTTACTCTTTTATTGCCAGATTAGAGTTGCAATTCAGTACAGTCAGTGAAGAAGTATGTCCACTCCTGACTCGCCCTAAAGCCATTCCCCTCAAGCCAGACATTGGATGGAGAATACAAATGTGAAATGTGTGTCGGCCTCCAAACCTCATTGCTGACTATATATCTATCCTTTCCGAGCCTAGGGAGACTGCCCCAAAAGAACAGGTAAATGAAGGCATGCATTGCACGCTAAGTGATTGTTTTTTGTTGTGCATGATGTCTACTATTCTACGCACAAAAAAGTGACTCAAGTTAATCGTTCCCTTCTTGTTGTTCAATAACAAAATTGTACTACTGCAGGCCCATCCATTGCATTTTAAGTCGAGAGGAGCCAGGAGGATCAGAGATGATGGATGGAATAACTCGGGCGTGAAGTGGCCTAAAGGTAAATAACACCAGACCTACATGTCTGTGTAGTGGTGGTGCGGAGTGTAGGCCTGGGCGGTAAATTCTGTTCCGCTCATGGAATTTGCGCAATTTGGGTAATTCCGTGTTCATCGGAGAACGCAAAATTGCCCTAAAATCTGCGTTCCGCAACTTCGCCAAATTTTTTGCTTGTTTGCATTCTCAAAATGCGTGTTCGCAAGATATTTCCCCCCGAACAGGCAAACAGCCTTTGCATACAGGAAAAAAGCATCGCGAACAAGCAATTCCGCATGTTCCCGGAATTTCTGCTTGTTCGCAGAGATTTTTTACCATTTTGCTGGGATTGGCGGAACACAATTCGGCAAATTCTGCCCACCACTACCCGAATGTGGTGTGACTGACAGCGGTGCATTGATTTATTTTGCTTAATTTGGAAAATGTATGTTGCTGTGTGTGTGTTCAGTGCTATCTGGCTCAAATTCCAAGCTAAGAGGAGGTTGGGTGGGGGGGGCCTGCCCGTTGTTGCAGGTAACTGCTGGAAACAGACATACTTTAGCCATGCCACCTCTGAAAGGCAGTCTGCATGCCTCCTTTATTATGCAGTTTAACTTTTCCCCTTGATTTTTCAGTATACTTTTTGTTTTTCCATCTACTGGCCCTATACCCTGCACCATACTGGGAAAAACAATTCACACTCACCTTACCAAACCATATCTGCAAGGCACCCAGGATTGACTGATGGACGGTCCAATAAAGGACTAAGAGGAATGCAGAGATGCAACTCCCAATTTGACAGTAATATACTAAAATTTCATTTGATTAATTTTTTCTTTTCAGTCATTACGACTGTGTGTGTTGTTTATTTTCGCTTATATTTGACTTCTACGGATTATTTTAATTTTATTTGCAATCTTTCAAAGAAGCCCCATATAACAGAACATAAAATGTATGTAACTTGGGTCTCTCTGGGAGCAGACAATTGCATAATTAATATACTGCCCTGTACTAGTCTAGTACTACTCATCAAGTCATCACCATGCATGCATTTCCTGTTTCTCCTTTAACAATGTATGATTGTCGGCTTGCCAATATGAATGTGTGTTGTCCATGTGTGGTGTTTTTCTTCGTCCAACTTTTCCCAATTCCCCCTTCTCAACCATTCATCAAACCCTAACCCTTTTCCCCAGGGCTGTGTAATTTACATTTGAGGTGTGACTAAACTAAATTTACACAAAAAATTGATCACACACTTGATCGGGCGGATGTGGTGAAAGTAACAATAACTCCCGGCAGGGCGAGGATCTTCTTCTGCACATATACTAATGCCCACACTGGCAATATATAGATTGGATTGCCCACCCATGCAAAGTATTTAATTTACAATTTTTTTCCAGATGAACATAATCCATCATATTTAATAGCCAGAATCAATTTATCGTCCTAGTTCCAACACTAAAGGTTATGCTTGTCCACTTCGTAGCTCAAGTCAACTTCAGATTGTATTGTAAATTGTACTAGGCTAGCCCACCATTCTTTTATTTTACTTTAGCATTGCTTGTCATCATGGTTTCTTGTTTGGTTTTCTTCTTGTATCAATCAGAGGTAAGAGAAGTAGTATGGGGAGACATACTGTATATATGATGGAAATTAATTCACACACCCGTACCCGTCTGATTCCATAGGGTTTTATTTGCAGACTGCATAGACTAGGAAGAGAGACTGACAGGAGTAGGACAAGTGAGGGTACCGCATCTATCTGTTGGTGTGTTACTCTATCGTCAGATTTCAAAAACTGGCTGCGACCCTGCAGCAAAGGAAACAGTGTGAATTAAAAGAGTAACCCCCCAAAAAAGATTTACATTATATGTAAAAAACTATAAATAGTTTATTCTCCTAACAAATAAACTATAATCAAAGAAAGACACCCAGAAACCCTGATCCACCCCTTTACCTAACACCAACCAATGTCCAGTTAAAAGTTCAATTGTTCATAAATGTCAATGAAAAAAAGAACACCTAAGTTTTCCCTAACTCCCACATTACCACCCCTCCCCAACAGGTCCCACCCACCAAAAAAAGATTAAAAAAGGGGCAAGAGTCAAGAGTGAGGTCTAGCAGTGGCTTGCTGGATCTTGCGTTCTAGGGAGTGCAACCAATCCTCAATCCTGGCCTCTAGGCATGCAATCCGGAGGAGAAGGCGGCGCTGAAATTGTTTGGGGAACAACAGGGGGGGTCAGCATTATTTGAATTGGAGTGGGCGGCTTCCAGACCACAGTGCCGTACCATCAGAGGCACTGAGGGGCCCTGGCTGGGGCCCACGGCATTGGAGACTGCAACTGCTGCCTCCTCTTCTGCCAGAACAACACGCCGCCGATATTTGTCCCTGATGGCCTCCAGCTTCTGTTTCTGGCCCCTGGCTTCTGACTCCTGCCTGTTGGGTTGTGAAGGAGTAGCTATATCAAGATAACAAGAAGAAAAAAGACAATTGCAACTAATACTTTTAGTAAAACAGTAATACAAAATTATACACATAAAATTATAGTGGATCAGTAGCACTAGAAGTACATAATATTTGTGGTATCCTCACTTCCTCGGCCCTTAAGATTTAGATGTGATAAGAGTTTCAGGTATTAAGCACTATGAAGTAGACAAGTCTTCTTCTTCTGTCTCTTGTTTAGCTCAATAAACCATGTATGCAAAAACAACAGTTGATGGACAGAATGCAGAACAATGTCATACATTCACCCCAGTACAGAGATCTGGGCCTAAATCCATTGTTTTTATGCGCACCACACCACCCCAGTTCAGACATGGCCATATGCAAATCAGCTTTGACCCTGTGCCTCATGGGAACATCCCAGCCCGAACTGCCAAGCCATATCTTCCCTGGACTAGAATAAAGCATCCTACGACGGTTTCTGGCTATCAGCCTTCTTCAGTCAGGATAGCTTGACTCCAGTGGCGTGGAGAGCACAGGACTAACGTCTGAGCATATCCTTCCTACTTGGGGTGAGAAATGCAAAAAACAGTTGATGGACAGAATGCAGAACAATGTCATACATTCACCCCAGTACAGAGATCTGGGCCTAAATCCATTGTTTTTTTGCTCACCACACCACCCCAGTTCAGACAAGGCCATATGCAAATCAGCCTTGACCCTGTGCCTCATGGGAACAGTCCAGTCCGAACTGCCAAGCTATGTCTTCCCTGGACCGGAATCAAGCATCCTAGGACTGGTTTCTGGCTATCAGCCATCTTGGGTGAAAGGCAACTCCACGGAGAATGCCTTTCACCCATATAGTTTCACCTACCCAGGCAGGCATCCTTACTTTGATGCACAAGGAGCAATACAGAACAAACAAACTAAGGAAAATTCTAAGCTCTTGTTGGAATTTAGTCCTTTTCCTGTACCTACTTTTTTATAGGAATGTTAGATTTATTTCTTTTATAGTGTTCCCTTTTGTATATGTTTCCCTTTTTTAACAAAATATAGTGTATGCTAATAAACTGTACAGATCTACTTTTATTATAGTGTTTTCACTGTATTTTTTATTATATGTTATATTGCTTCCTTGTTATGGTTTGATATTGGTGAGTTTATATGTGTCTGTAACAATCTGTGTCTCTATGGTAATTCGCAGAAAGGGAATTATATTTTGACTTGTGTCAATTGTGGAACCCTATCCCTTTGGTCTTGGGGTCCCTCTCTCTTTTAATTAGAGATCCTTACTTTCACCTTTACCCATCCTTCAACCACCCATGCATCCTATCAGCCAACTATATGCATCAAGGGCCCCCTTCCTTCACCCACGCATCCCTCTTAGCCAGTCATATATTACATATCACCCATCCTTCCCCCTGCCATCCTTCTTTCCCTTTTCCATCAACCCATCAATGTTGTCTGACTGTTAGTCTTCTTCATAAAACTTTCTCTGCTGTGTTGAAGATAGAAGAGGCCATAAGTTACTCAACCTTCTCTAATGCTAATGTTAAGTAAAGGGTGTCTTCTTCAACTGTTCACAACAACTTAGTCTCAACAGGACAGTGTACACCCTTGCAGTGAGTGTATTGTCAATAAGTAAGTAAAAGGACGTACTACTGCCCACCACAGCTGCTGGCTCTGCCCCTGCAGCTACTGCATCATTTCCCTCCTGACTGTCATCGCCTTCACCTCCTGGCCCGGCACTGGTGGTCGGTATGCCTAGAAAAAACATTTCAAATTTTTTAGATGCCATATATGCCTCCTCTATTTATTTTTTCCCTAGCAAATTGAAAATGCAATACATACACCACACACATCACTACAATTTGGGTACTAGAGTAGACTGGACAGAATGTCCTATCAAAATTAATAACATATTCAGTTGGACATTTTGTTGGTGGCAATTTTTTAAAAGCCCCTCAAGAAGAGGACAACCCAAAGGACTGGACTCAGTTGCTAGAACTATTGGTGAATCTGAGTTTTTGGAAAAAAAAAGAGTGGCCAACTGGGTGGAATATTGGACATGAGGTCGCTCTTGTTTGGGAATTATATAATGGTGCCATGCTCCTCCTCCTCCTCATACTACTTTCCAGCCATGGCACACAGTAATCAGTTGTTCACCATCAACTGCTGCTAATAAAAGTAGTACTAGGCCTAGTTGAGAAAAAGTAAAATGCACCACTTTGGGGTGTCCAACGTGACCATCATTTTATTTACTGATAGAGCATGAGAAAGTTAAAGCAACATTTCTCATCTCAACAAATAGTAGTAGTACTGGTACTAGTAGTAGGGACCAATGGTTTCTCTGAGTCTTACAGTACCACCACTAGGCAGTCCACAAAATATATAAAGGGAGAGGGAAAGCTGACTGAAAAAACAGAAGAAAGCAAGCTACAGACGGACTGACTAATACAGAGTCAGAGGCAGTTTGATTTGATGTAAAAAAAAAAGCAGACACTAGGGATATAAATAACTAAGTTTGTAGGTAATGCAGGGATAACAAGAATTTTGAAACAGATAGATTGAAGAGGATTTGCTGAAATTTTTTAATTAGGAAACGGAAATAATAGTTCTAAATAAGGTGCAGTTAAAGGTAGGGAAATATATATTAAAATTAACAACAGGAGGACTTACTGGGGCCAGCTGAGTCATCTGCGGAGGAGCAATCCTGCTGGGAGGCACCTCCAGCTTCTACACCCACCTCGGGAGACCCTGTCTTCTTTTTGCCCCTGGAGGCTGATCATGTAAGACATAATTAAAGAGACAAAAGTAGATTGGTGTTAAATAAATATTAAAAAATCGCTTAAAAAGATTTTTTGACAGGAAACTTCCATGCAATAACATTGAACTATCTAATCAGATAGACTAGTATTGTGGTCGTGGACCGTTCTATCTTTATTATTCCACAGTTCGATTCCGATTCTTTAATCCAAAACCTACCTAGCCTGCCTATTATGGACTCCCTAGACGAGCTAGTGCTTCTGACTTGTTAAAGGAACTGCACTGGCTTCCTATAGCCAAGAGGGTTCTTTTCAAAAGCCTGACGCTGACCTACAAGGCCCTTCATGACTCAGGCCCTAGGTATATTAGGAAACGCCTTGCTCTTTACAAACCGAACAGAGCCTTGCGATCTGCCTCCTTCTCCAAAATGGTCGTTCCGTCCATTAAGCGAACCAGACAAGGGGGGCGCTCTTTTCATTACCTGGCCCCTGTGCGCCTGGAATGAGCTTCCCATTTCTCTCAGACAGGCCCCTAGTCTGATGTCTTTCAGAAAGGCTTTAAAAACCTGGCTTTTTACCAGTTAACTTCGCTGTTCCTTATGTTCTGCAGTTATGTCTCCTCTTCCTAAAGGACTTCTTCGCCAAAGCGCCGGGACACTCCTATTGGAGTAGCTGTTGCGCTATAGAAGAATCTGATAACATAACATAACATAACATAACATAACATTCCAAAGACTTTGTAATGAATTGCAAAAAAAATATGTTTCCTTCTAAGTTCCGATCTCATACGCAATCATCTCAACCCCCCTTTGGTGAGCCAATTCACTAAGTCTGCATTTGGTCTTCTTAAATGCATAGATGGACGCATGCATATTGCATACACCAAATTGGTTGGTTGCTTGCTATATTCACTCACTATACAAACTACAAAAGGTTCTCCTAAGAAGTCACTCAGCACGTGAGAGGAGGACCTGTCACACGGCCAACTAATACTAAGTAGCTAACTTACTAACTACCACTATCTAGTGACAGGACAAAGGAAAGGAGTCTCTCTTCTCTGCATTATCTAACTTAAGTTCTCTAACCTCTCTTACATAATCAGCCCAAGCGAGCGCAAAATTGCAAACAAGCAAGATTAGCAGCGCCGAGCACTTGATTGGATGAATGACAATCACATAATATAAGATTTTTAAACATAACACCTGCATGTAAGCAGCAGCAGCATTCTTTCTATTTGGGAAAAAAAATATTTGCAGTAACAAATAGCACACAGTAGTAATGAATAATTAGCTACTCACCAAGCCGCACGACCTCAACACCTAGCAGGCCCGGCAGGTCCTGTTGACGGTCCAGGTTGTCGGACCACTGGTGCGTCAGTTGGTTATGGGTGAGCCGGACCTCAGAGCCATGAAACACTGCCCGGCGCACCCTTGTTCACTGCTGGTGATGCTTCTAGATCCCTGTACCTGGACACAGGCCTGCCACCTGCTGCCAAGGTTAACGGGAGGTGGCACTGCTAAAAAACAACAGTGCAGCCACCGCCACCTCAGAAAATAAGGACTGGGCCTGCACCCCTTCCTTGCAGAAAGCGAATCCTGGTCGCACTCTACGTCATCTTCTTGTTCTTAGCCATGGTTAGGGGGGGTCGGGCAACAAAGAAAATTTAGAAGTAAAAAATAAAGTCAGGAGAAGAAGCAGGGGAGTAAAAAAAAAGCAAGTATTAGAATATTAGAAAACAGTACAAAAACACAGTAAAACTCACAAAAAGTACACTTAGGAAGAGAGAGGGATAGAACAAAGGATTGAAAAGAGTTTGGGAGGATTCAAAAAAGGCCCTGGAACCATAACAAAGAGTAGAAAAACAAGATGGCTGCACCCATCAATGACTGCGTGGTGAAGTTCGCACAATATTTCTCCCGAGCATGCAATCCGCTTTGCCGAACGTCAGAAACATCTTTCGAACGGGGGGACGAGCAACTCCGCCAACTTACCGAACTCCAAGTAGGCGTTGCAGAGTTTTTTTTTCACTTCACGGAGTTCAGCTCAGCACCGCTATGCAAACTCTACCCAGGCTTAGTCGAGACCCCTGAGACCCACTTCGTGAGTGGCCCAATCATCCAGAAATAGTTGCTGCAAACTGCCTGACTCTTACTGAAAATACCGCCTTGACACACAAAGTCCGGCTGATCTATCTACACTGCACCCAGCCAACCTGGCCTGGAAACCAATGAACCACTGTGCTCCTGTGGTCCTGAGGAACTTGCAACCCAATCCCTTGTTTGGGGTCTCCCAGACTTACCTGTAAGTCCTCCTGTGCAGCCTGTTTTTAGGAGGTCCCTATATTTATAGCACAACAGCTACCAATGACTCCAGCACCCTGCTCCCAGCCGACTATGGGATGCTTCCATGGTTCAGCTGGTGGGAGAATGAGCCTAGGTCTGCCACTACCTCAAATTCTGAAGGTGAAACCCTAGTACCGACTGTACAATTTTTCATGCATTTGTGTATTTTCTCCCATAGACTATCTTTGTCCATAATTGAGCACAATAGTGAGTTATTTTCTGAACGTTTGAAAAACCATAACTAAAAAAGTACTTACCTGTGAACTTAGTTCTTGGTCTGAAAATGTATATAAAACCAGTGTTGCTTTTGGAAATTGGTCTGGGATATGTTTGGATATTTTCTTGAGTGTGTATCTCATTGATTGCCTCTGTGAGCACAACAAATGCTTAGCACTACCCTTTTGATAAGCTTTCCCTCTGGAGGTTCACCACACACAAGTTCTTCATTTCCAACACAACCTGTTTCGAAGCTCGGACTTGCTCCAGAACGGTCGCTCCCTCCCCCACTCCCTGGTCCCACGCTTTGAGACTGCTACTGATCGCATTTGGGTATCGTTGTCAGCGCTGTGTGTGTTCTGTGTTAGCGCTGTGTTTCCATTACATTGTAGCTCGTTTTGTATAGCGCTGTGTGTGTTCTGTGAGAGCGCTGTGTTTCCATTACATTGTAGCTCGCTCTGAATAGCGCTGTGTGTGTTCTGTGAGAGCGCTGTGTTTCCATTACATTGTAGCTCGCTCTGAATAGCGCTGTGTGTGTTCTGTGAGAGTGCTGTGTTTCCATTACATTGTAGCTCGCTCTGTATAGCGCTGTGTGTGTTCTGTGATAGCGCTGTGTGTGCATTACATCCTAGCTCGTTTTTGTATAGCGCTGGGTGTGTCCTGTGATAGCGCTGTGTTTGCATCACATTGTAGCTCGTTTTGGAGAGCTTTAAACTGACCTGGATTAGCCTTTGGCGCTGCTCGCTCCGCTCCGCATTGCAGCGCGACATTTGCTGTGGCTCTCTGTGCTTGCTGGCGCTTTGGCTTACTGTAGGCGCTTTGATTCCATTTGCTGCCCCTGCCTCACTTTCACTTTGACCCTCCATTTTGTTTGTGTTGGTGCTCCCTGGGCCCCCCCTCCTCCCCGCTACCGCCTCCCAGCTGCTGCCCCTCCCACGCTCCGCCCACCCCACTTTCCATGTTAGACAGATGTCCCAACGCGCAGCGTCCACGCGCTGCGGCCGCGCCGAAGGTGCGCCAAAGGTAAGCCCGTCTACGCCCGTCCGCGCCTGGACCGCGCCCAGCGCCAGACCCCCTGGTCCACATACCACCCACCCCTCCCGCATTACATACGACGCCACCACCCTCTTAGCCCTAAACCCCGGCCGTCTCCCCATCTGCGTTCAAGCCGCTCCTGGACACACCCATGGACCCTTCTCTTGCAATTCCTGCAAGTTCGACGGCACCAAGAACAACTCCTCACCCACAAACACACAACAGATATCTGGCACCAACCACCTACAATGCATCCTGCTCAACACCCGTTCGGTCCACAGGCACGCCATCGACCTCTGGAATCTACTAGACACCATCTTTCCGGTCGTCGCCTTCCTAACAGAAACATGGATGAAGGCCTCATCAGCTCCAGACATCACCATTGCCATCCCGGACGGCTACAAGATCATCCGTAAGGACCGCACCGACCAAACCGGAGGAGGCATCGCTATCGTCCATAAGAATTCCATCCGCATCTCTACCAGCTCTGATGTCAACCTTGCCAGCGCCGAACACCTTCACTTCCAAATCCACACCGACCCCAAGACCACACTCAGAGGCACCTTCCTCTACCGGCCTCCAGGACCCCGTGCACAATTCAATGACGACATCACTGACTTTATCACCCCACACGCCCTCCCCTCCGAGGAATACATTCTATTAGGAGACCTCAATTTTCACCTGGATAAGAGCAATGACAGCAACGCCACCACCCTCCTGGATAATCTCGCCAACCTCGGACTCAAACAACTTGTCACTACCCCCACCCACATCGCAGGTCACATACTCGACCCTATCTTCACCTCCAGCAAACATGTCTCCTTCAGTCACACCACAACTCTACATTGGACGGACCACAGCTGCGTTCACTTTAGCTATAATAAAACCACAACTCACAACCATCCTCATCCTACTCTGCGAAGAAACTGGAACAAAATCACCATTGACCAGATCTCCTCATCGCTTCTCCAAAACCCCCCTGCCCACTCCTCAAACCCCGACCAAGCAGCCATTAACCTCACCCAATGGCTATCCAACAGCGCCGACATCCTAGCACCGTTGAAAAAACGCCAAACCAAACCAGGCAGCAAAAGCGCCTCCTGGTTCAACGATGATCTCAAGAAATCTAAGAAACTCTGTCGCTCCCTCGAGAAGGCCTGGAAAAAAGACCCAAACACCAGCACCAGAGACGCCTTCAAAAACGCCACCCGCATACACCACCAACTAATCCGATCTGCCAAGAAAGCTGCATTCAAAGACCGACTAGATAACAACGCCCACAACAGCAAGGAATTATTCAACATCGTCAAAGAATTTACAAACCCCTCAGCCAACTCCAACAACATCACCCCCTCTCAAGCCCTCTGCGACTCCCTAGCTTCGTTCTTCCACAACAAAATCGCAGACATCCACAACAGCTTCGATAACCGACCCGGACACTAACCCACCCAACCTTCTGCAGGACCTTCACCCCCCTTGAACATCCTTCATGACTGGAACCCAATCTCCACTGAGGATACCATCCGCCTGATGAACTCCATCCACTCAGGATCCCCCACAGACCCATGCCCTCACCACATTTTCAACAAAGCAGACTCCATCATAGCACCACACCTCCGAGACGTCATCAACTGCTCCCTTAACTCCGCCACCTTCCCGGAATGCTGGAAACATGCAGAACTCAGCGCCCTTCTGAAAAAACCCACAGCTGACCCCACCGAACTCAAAAACTACCGCCCCATCTCGCTCCTTCCATTCCCGGCCAAAGTCATCGAGAAAGCTGTCAACAACCAGCTCGCCGCCTTCCTCGAAACCAACAAATCCCTTCCAAGCCAAACACAGCACTGAGACCGCCCTCATCGCAGCAACAGACGACATTCGAACTCTACTGGACAATGGAGACACAGTCGCCCTCATCCTCCTCGACCTCTCCGCAGCCTTCTACACAGTCTGTCATAGCACCCTATTACAGTGCCTCAGAAACATCGGAATCCAAGGAAAAGCACTGGAATGGATCACCTCGTTCCTCACCGGAAGAACCAAGAGAGTCCGCCTCCCACCATTCAAATCTGAGGCCACTGAAGTCATCTGCGGTGTACCACAAGGATCCTCACTCAGCCCCACCCTCTTCAATGTATACATGATCCTCCTCGCGACCATCGCACGCCAACACAACCTCAACATCATCTCCTACGCTGATGACACTCAACTGATCCTATCACTCACCAAAGACCCCAAACCTGCCAAAACCAACCTACATGAAGGAATGAAAGAAGTAGCCAAGTGGATGAAGCACAGCTGTCTGAAACTGAACTCAGACAAAACAGAAGTCCTTATCTTAGGTACCTCCCCCTCCGCCTGGGATGACTCTTGGTGGCCAGAGGCCCTTGGAAAAGCACCCATCCCGACGGACCACGCACGGAACCTGGGCGTCATCCTGGACTCCTCACTCTCTATGAACAGACAAGTCAATGCCGTTTCATCATCCTGCTTCAACATTCTTTGCATGCTCAAAAAAACATTTCGCTGGATCCCCATCGAAACTAGAAAAACGGTCACCCACGCACTGGTCACGAGCCGCCTGGACTACGGAAACACCCTATACGCCGGTACCACCGCAAAACTCCAGAAAAAACTCCAACGCATCCAAAATGCCTCAGCCAGACTCATACTAGACATCCCGCGTAAAGACCACATCTCTGTTCACCTGAAAAACCTTCACTGGCTTCCCGTCAACAAGAGGATTACTTTCAGCCTCCTAACCCACGCACACAAAGCACTCTACGAACTTGGACCCGAATGTCTCAACACACGACTTTCTTTCTTCACCCCCTCCCGCAAGCTACGATCCTCCAACCAAGCCCTTGCTACTGTACCTCGCATCAACAAAACCACCATGGGAGGTAGGTCCTTCTCCTACCTGGCAGCTAAAACCTGGAAATCCCTTCCCACTCACCTTCGCCTCACTCAGAACCACCTAGCATTCAGAAAGCAACTTAAAACTTGGATATTCGACAAGTAATTCCCCACCCTTCATCAAGCGCCTTGAGACCCTCTGGGTATGTAGTGTGCTATATAAATCTCTGACTTGACTTGACTTGACTTGAAGCTCATGATCAGGAATGGTCACATAAGCAAGGAGATGTTATTTCAATTCAGGTATTGCTGAATCATTCTATTACATAATACCATTGTGTGTGGGTGCTGGAGAAATTTAGAGACAAAGATATTGCACCCAATTTCTGTGCTTCCCCACACAATCACAAGTAGAGCATTAGTATTATTTACATTTTCCTCTGTTTACAAATCTGGGACTCACTGGACTCTCAACACAGTGTACTTCGCTTCAGTACACTATATATCGAGAGCTACCTTCTAACAGCTCCTCTAGGCATAAATCCAAGATAGTGAAACCCCTCTCCTCTTGTGCGGAGCCTGTGTGCCCCCTACCCAGAGTCATAGCCAGGTAAATATGCAACCCTTCTTCTGTGGTCACCCAGTACTTACTCTAGTGGCTGCTCCTCTCCCACTGTGATTTGAGCTTCCTGGCTTAGTGGCACAAAAGAATGCCCTGCCAAAGTGTCAACTAATATATGTTCTTCAATTGAAAAGCTACTGTTTCAAAGTAAAATGCTGTTTGGTGAACAATTGAATTCCATAATTTCTAAGGCAGTTAGGGATCACAAACATGCGCTCACTTATAGAGGGCAATCTGCATCTAAGAAGTTTCAGAACAAGTTGGATTTGGCATCTCCACCGAACAACTGTAAGTCATCTACCTTCTGCAGATGAAAGTATCAGCCAAGGTCCTTTTCTGAAAAGAAAGCTGTGGGTAAGAAAGCCCTAACCAAGAACAGATCCTGTCTAGTACTGTCCATCCATGCTGTAGTAAGTGGATGAAAGAATTAACCACTTTTTGGAAAATTGAAGAAAGTATGTCTCAGAAGCATGGGTTCTAGAGATCGAAGACAAAAGTTATTGTAGGAAGCTGGCTCTGTATCTACTATTTCAAAGTGAGGTATAGTGTGCACAGGGTCCAGTGGATCCCCTAAGGCTTACAGAGGAAAACGTAGATACTATCTTACTCTCTATTTGTCTTAGTGTGGGTGAGCAGTAAGGTTATAAAAGAAGGTAATGTTAAGCTTCTATTTTAGGTATGTGTTGTGGGGAGTGGCCCCTTCCCACTAACAAGTGCGCACAGTAATCAATGAAACCTGCTAGATACTTCACTAGTTTCCATTCATTTTCTCCAAATTTATTTCATCATTTAGACAAATCAAAGCTTCATATATTTTCAATTTTCAGGATTCTTGTGAACAAAATTTTCATATTTGTCTCAATTTATCTCCAATGGTCAACAAATAACATCCACCCAATGCACTTCGGGTCAAATGAATCTGACCCTTCGTCACGGGTCTATAAAAAATGAAACAGGACCAATTAATTCACTATCCTACTATTATATATCACATTGCTGGTAATATACAATGACAGAAAGGAAAATGAACAAGTAAATATAAAGCTTCAAAGTGATGACTATTGCAATGAAGAGTTAACATAACATGAGTGACATTCTTGTACGTTGTAGGTGATGCTCAACATATTCAATGTCTTTATCTTATGTCGCTACAATATCATCAACTTGCAGTAACTCGCATTCATGATGTCCTACTTAATACATGCCTTACGCGCAAAATTGCTTTCTGGCACACATCGGTACTATCGGGTCTACTTACGAGAGAGCGGAGGGTCTGAGACAGCGAATATACAAACTTCTCTGTTTCCAATGGTGAGGTTACGCGCCAAATGTTACGGATTTAAAAGAACCAAATGTCCGGTCATGTGATCGGCAAAGGAGCCAATCAACAGCGACCTGGCAGTGCGGAAGTATGTGAAGGCTTCACGGAAGTGAAAATGCTCTAGTCCTTATTGAATGACAACAAATGTTACATGTTGCGAAAACTGGAATGTAAGCGCACATACATTAAAATCCTAAACATAATGAAAGAAACATGGATGCGCTGTAATACGTTTCATGGAGTAGCAGAAAACGAAAAGTTGTAATAAGAATACATGACATTATACTTACAACAAAGAGTATCCAGGAGTCACAACTTTGTTGTCATACTTTAGACTAACCACTACTTGACTAACAAACTAGATTGTGAGTTAAATGTAATTTGACCACTTGCTGAGTAGATATTATGTTAAATCTACTTGTTTTTTCACTATTCACTTGTTTTTAAGCTTAGGGGTCTGAGAGAAATCATTAAAATATCTATTCTACTCAGTTCCACCTAATTTTACCCACTTCACTTATTTTCACTTTGCACTGCTTTCTCTTCAGTTGTAAACACCAACACCATACTGACACCACCCAGTAACAACACTATTACCAACACCTCCTGACTCATATAGCCCTCACCTTTTAATTAGGGTGACTGACTTCATACTAACTCCTGGGTAAGGAGTATCCAAATGATGTAATAGTGGTGGCCCAGGACGACAACTGATGGAAAAATTTCCTACTAGGGTTGTATGTCATAGATATGAGTGTCGAGATGGTGTTTACATATCTAATTACATTTAACTCACAATCTAGTTTGTTAGTGACGTAAATAATTAATTTACTCTCTTAATTTCTATGCAGGTAAGTACTTAATCAATAATAACTCAGATCGGATGAAAAAAGACAGAGTCCGTGGTGTTAGAGTTTCTAAGGGTTTTATTCCTCATAAAGGAATGGTCGTGACCAGGATATCGGATTCTGAACACCACAGGGGTGTCAGAAGGGATAGATGAGCGCGCTACAGTTTATTAACAATACATAGCTTATATACTTAATTCACATCATAAGTAATAGTGCAGGAGGCGTAACAGTTGAGAGAAGACAAGATAACAGTATACACGTGGTACTAGTACGTAATCAAGAGGCGTGAACTAGGCGTGTGCTAGAAACGTCACTGATAGGTGACGCAAGTGGGTGGCACCAAGGGGTGGTGCTAACAGAATTGTTGCAATGTCAGCAGAAATCGGAAGCTTGGATGCGCGCGCAGCTGCATGACGTGTGATTGACGGGGTGCAGGGGACTTGACATTTACACTGACGGAAAGAGACAGAAGTCTGGCATGTCAGATCAACTTGTACTTCTATCATATCTGGTATCTGATGTTTAGGAACCATATTATCTGGACGGAAAGGTCTCTAGGGAAGAAGCTATTCTATGCTAACTGCGGATGCGTGTATAAGCGCCTAAGTGTCTACATGAGAAGCGTGGGGCACGGGGCCTTCTATGGGAGCATGGTAACAGAGGCTATGAATTACTTGCACTGGGACAGGTCGGCCCTTTGGCTCTGCAGCTGGGGAGGATGTTTACTGAAGCTAGTAGGCAGGAATGCATTCTCGAGGAGCGGAACAGATAACTCGAAGGTTATAGTCAGTCTTGGCAGAAAGCAGGCTGAGCTGAGCGCGAGGGGCCGCGCTGGAAGTAAGTCAGAGTTCACGGGTACAGAGGTAGCCTGGGCAGAGGCTGTCAGAGTCAGAAGCCAGAAAAGAGGCTCGATGGCAGAAATTCGGGGCCTACTCTGCCAGAGCAGAAAAACATGTAAAGTACACTACAAAAAGACGGTGGCATAGCATACTTAGGAACGGACTATATAATCCATTCAGGGTGGATCTGAAAGAGGACAAGTTAACGTTGGACGCAAATATATTTGCGTCTTCATAGCTGGCACAGGAGGGAAGTTACATGCACTTTAAGCTGGTACATGGAGTCGGTGGGGTACGCGCTAGGGAACATAACATGACCAAAAAATGTATATTTCCTCATTCCCTCCTTTTTCCCTACGGACCCTTCATGATATATCGATCCTCATAAATCGATCAGTTTGTTCTTGTAACATCATTTGTTCTTCTTTCTTTCGTTTACGTTTTGAGAGAAAACTGGAATGTTCAATACAAGAGGTGGCACACAGTCCACAAATCGCTGGCCCGCACTGCAGGCACAGGCAGCAACTGAATACTAGGACTAGGCCAATGCCTAGGAAGGATAGGATCTTCCATCCCCAAGCTGTTAACGTTGTCCAGAACCAACCGGACCAAGTCCAGGTGCCTGGATTCTGATGTATCTGATTTGCAATTTTATGGAGACGGGTGATAGCTTGATATACAGATGGTGCGTTTTGTGGTATGAAAACACAACAACTTGACCCGATGACCTTACAGGCTCCACCTCTATCTGCCAAGATGACGTCAATAACAAGACGGTTCTGAAGGACAACAACCCGCATGGCGGACTGCTCTTCTGTTAAGTTACCTAAGGCGGAGGCAGTTTCATTTACTACTGCTTCAAGTGTTCTAGTTAATCTACGTATTAATTTACTATTCTGAACAGGTCCTAAAAAGAAAAAGAATCCTTTATTAAAATCGGTGTACTGTTCCCATGCCGTTTCTGTGTAGTCGACAAGTGGGATATCTCTTCTGGGTCTATTCTTCACTAGATTGGTATTTCTATGGTAAAAATGTATATTTCCTCATTCCCTCCTTTTTCCCTACGGACCCTTCATGATATATCGATCCTCATAAATCGATCAGTTTGTTCTTGTAACATCATTTGTTCTTCTTTCTTTCGTTTACGTTTTGAGAGAAAACTGGAATGTTCAATACAAGAGGTGGCACACAGTCCACAAATCGCTGGCCCGCACTGCAGGCACAGGCAGCAACTGAATACTAGGACTAGGCCAATGCCTAGGAAGGATAGGATCTTCCATCCCCAAGCTGTTAACGTTGTCCAGAACCAACCGGACCAAGTCCAGGTGCCTGGATTCTGATGTATCTGATTTGCAATTTTATGGAGACGGGTGATAGCTTGATATACAGATGGTGCGTTTTGTGGTATGAAAACACAACAACTTGACCCGATGACCTTACAGGCTCCACCTCTATCTGCCAAGATGACGTCAATAACAAGACGGTTCTGAAGGACAACAACCCGCATGGCGGACTGCTCTTCTGTTAAGTTACCTAAGGCGGAGGCAGTTTCATTTACTACTGCTTCAAGTGTTCTAGTTAATCTACGTATTAATTTACTATTCTGAACAGGTCCTAAAAAGAAAAAGAATCCTTTATTAAAATCGGTGTACTGTTCCCATGCCGTTTCTGTGTAGTCGACAAGTGGGATATCTCTTCTGGGTCTATTCTTCACTAGATTGGTATTTCTATGGTAATCAGGGGGAGCTAGGAAAACAGGTGGCAGAAGGAATGCAATGTAACAGGTACCATCCCAATCTGGAGGTAAGCGTATGTATGCGGTATGACCACAAACAAAGTAAGAATGACTAATAGCTTTAAAGGACGATTTTCCATGATCACTGAATTCGACCACAGTAGGGCATTTACTATGACCTAAGTGTACTGAACCTTTCTTCTTGATACACAATTCACCAGTAACTGGCAATACTGACATAATGGGTAGAATTGGCGTGTCTTCGGATTCAACAGTAAGAATCATAAGGCTAATTGTGTAATTACCTAATCCATATACTTCATTTTCTAGATCAGTTCCTGTTCTAGTGGGGAGTCCCTCCTTATCAGGGTAACAGACGTCGAGCAGGACTAAGTTCAGGTTTCCCCAAACCCAGCCCCCATCGAAAACAGCAATATCAGGATCTAAGGAATTAATTATTTTAAACCATGCTCCGCAAGAGCCATTGTGAGTGAATGGGTACGGAAAGAGGGGCAGAGCTCCCTTGTAGTTCTGGTAGGGAGGGAGTCGGCCACATATCCAGCAATTTGTAGCATTGTTAGTTTGATGAGAATGGTGTAACATACTAATGAATGTGTTGTTACGCAGCGCAAGTCTGTAGGAAAGCTCGTGTGGAGGTAACTCACTAAAAGTGTGTTCAGCAGATACATTATAGACAGATTGTTCACGCTTGAAAATAGGGTAGTAGATAGGTAAAACGATGCTAACAACAATAAAAATACTCAGAAAAAACATGATTAATAGTGTCACTATACAGTGACTACGAAGTGATTTACAGTATGTACGTTTCTTTGCTTCTCTCTCTCTCTCTCTATCTCGATCTAGGGGATACATGTCAGAAACTATTTAACCGATTCACCTAGGGGAGGACTTAAACAATTAAACTGTCTGACTTGCTAGATCGGAGTTTCATGCGATACTCTTCTTGAGGAGTTTTTTCTCGTTCAGATTCTGTAAAGTCTTTTGGCTCGACACAGTCTTTGGTGGGGGTGGACGAGTCTCGATCAGGTTTCAGTCCAAAAAATTTCTTCACATGACTCGTGTGAACCCACCCCTTTCTTCCTTCGATTTTCACGGCCGTCCTCGTGGTGAGAAGAACGGTCTTCGGGGACTTCCAGCGGGGCTCCAACGGACTCTTTCTATCAAAATTGCGCACTAGTACAATGTCCCCAGGACGGACGTCGTGTGGCTTTACATCAGTGTTGTCAGGGAAGGCTGCGGCAACCTGTGAACGACATGATTGGAGTGCAGACATCAAGGAGGCAAGGTAATCTGTCAACATATTACAATCAACATCAGTAATCTTTTTCGGAATGGGCGTCCCCCACATGTTCGGTGGTCTGCCAAAGACCACCTCGTACGGAGATAGCCCTGATCTCGAATGGGCGACCATTCTCATGTAGAATAGTGCCACTGGCAGGGCGACTATCCAGTCGACCCCTTTCTCCTGACATATTTTGGCAAGGCGGATCTTTAGTGTCTGGTTATGTCTTTCTACAAGGCCTGCGGCTTCGGGATGTCGGACACAATGGAACTTCCACTGGTATCCCAGTAATAGAGAAACTTCTTTCATTAATGCAGATGAGAATGGCTGACCGTTATCTGAGTACACGACACGAGGCAAGCCGTATCGTGGGAAGAATTCACGAACCAGCTGCTTGGCAGTGGTCGGAGCAGTGTAATCTGGGACTGGGTATGCTTCGGTCCAGCGGGACAGAGCACAGACAACTACGAGAACATATTTAAATCCTCGACAACGGTCCATCTGGATATAATCCATCTGGAGGACTTCAAAAGGGTGATCGGGAGGATGAAATCCACCTTGCTCTACAGGGACGCTTTTACCTGGATTGAACTGACAACAGATCATGCAAGTACGCACTTTCTGTTTCGCTGCTGCTCGTAAGTGTTTATTGTTCCAAAGATTTTGTAAACTGTCTAGCATCGCTTTCTCTCCTAGGTGTGCTGGGCTATGTGCTGTATTTATCATGACTTGAACCATAGAGTCAGGGAGAAACCATGTAGATTTTCCCTTCGTCACCCAACCTTGATCCGTTTGGATCCCTCCTTGTTCAATCCATTTCTTTATTTCTTCTGGAGTAGCATGTGTCTGAATGTCGATAACATCTAGTGTGGGATCCCTGACTGTCATACAGTTTGTCGGTTCTGTTGTTTTTGTTGTATCAGTTGTCTGAGTGTGAGTCAATGCTGTATGTTTTGCTGTCTGGTCTGCCAGGTCGTTACCCTGGGAAACAGAATCTGTGACTTTAGTATGTGCTTTACACTTCATGACGGATATTCCTGAAGGCAGATGTATTGCTTCTAACAGTGCTTGAATGAGGGGACCATGTTGGATCTTGGCACCATGAGAGGTCAGGAAACCTCGTTCTTGCCATAACATGCCGAAGTCGTGTACAACTCCGAACGCATAACGGGAATCAGTGTATATGTTGACATTTCTGTTCTTGGCTAGAATACAGGCTCGGGTCAGAGCGATGAGCTCTGCCGCTTGAGCAGACAGTGTATCAATACGATGTGTTTCTTTAACTTCGGTTTCAGTGGTCACTGCATACGCGGCCACTAATTCTCCTGTACTTGTTCTCATACATGAACCATCCACATAAAGTGTCAGGTCTGGATTTGTCAATGGAACATCTGTTAAGTCTCGTCGGGGCTTTGTTACTGCATTAATGATCTCTATGCAATCATGCGGAGCTGGATCTGTCATAATGGTAGGTAATAGTGTTGCTGGGTTCAAGATACTGCAGCGTCTGATTTCTATGTGTGGCTGGAATAGTGTCAATTCGTAACCTGTCAGTCGTGCTATAGTCAAGTGTTGAGTCTGGGTTCTGTTTAAAAGAACCTCTACAGAGTGTGGAACTTGTACTGTTAACTGATGGCCTAAAACAATTGAATCGCTCTGTCTTATTGCTAACGCTGTTGCTGCTACTGACTTTAAACACGCAGGGAGTGCCTGGGCTACTGAATCCAATGTACTTGAAAAATAAGCACAAGGCTTATGTGAACCTGCCTGATCTTGAGTGAGGACAGACAATGCTGTGCCGTCACGTTCTGTAACAAAAAGTGTAAACGGTTTGCTGTAACATGGTGTCGCTAAAACTGGTGCTTGGCATAATGCTTTCTTTAATTCCTCAAAGGCTTGTGTGTGTTCCTGAGTCCAAGGGAGGGCAATCGAAGTTGCTGCCTCCTGCGTCGTTAACTGAATGAGTGGTTTAGCTAGAAATGCATATTGAGGAATCCATTGTCTGCAATACGAGGTGAGGCCTATAAAGGCCCGCACTTCCTTTTGTGTCTGTGGTCGTGGCATATTTACAATTAACTGAATGCGATCGGGAGTGAGCTGTCTCCCCACTTTGGACAGCAAGTGACCCAAGTATACAACTTGCTGAACACAGAATTGTAGCTTTGAAGGAGACACCTTGTGTCCCTTGTCGGCCAGGAAATGTAAAACTGTCAATGATGCTTGTTCACATTCGGGCTCACTTCGTGCGGTGATCAGTAGATCATCGACGTATTGCAGTAAAGCGGTGTTAACTGGCATTTGAATACAATCTAGTTGTCTTTTCAGTGCTTGACTATAGATGCTGGGGCTTTCTGTGAATCCTTGAGGTGCGCGGGAAAATTTGAAACTTCGTCCATTTAAACTGAATCCGAAGAGATATTGGCTCTCCGGATCAATAGGTACACTGAAGAAAGCGTTCTTGAGATCAATTACAGTAAAGAACGTTGCTTCTGAATCAATGGCAGTCAATAGGGAAGAGATATCGGGGACCACAGGGTACTGTGGTACAATACATTTGTTCAGTTCTCGAAGATCAATCACCAGCCGATATACTGGCGGTGCATTGGGGTCTGTACGTTTAAGAATTGGAATGATGGGTGAATTACAGATATTAGAGTCGGTCTCTACGACCACTCCCTGGGCAATGAGCTCTTCAATGATTTTCAGTAAAGCCACTACAGCATCGGGTGGTAACTTGTATTGTCTGATTCTGGGTAGAACAACTCCTGTCTTGAGTGTAACACGGTATGGAGTGATATGCATACAACCTACGTCAGCTGGGCCTTTTGCCCATAGGTGATCTGGTACATTTTTCAATCTGACATCAAAATCTCGCAAAACATAATGACCCTTGAAATCCCGTAGAAAGAGTCTAACTCCCTCCGGGGAACAGCATATTATAGCTCCTAGAGCCTTCAGTGTTTTAATTCCTAACAGATTTTCTGGGCATGAGTTCGTAAGTAACAAATCTGTAACTCGTGATAATGGACCCACAGCCAGGGGTACTGGTTCCGATACTTCATTTACAATAGGCTGTCCTGAAAAACCAAGGGAAACATTCTGTGAGCCTGAGAGGGGTGCCCCTGGGACTTCATTATGACTGATGGTAGTGCGACTTGCCCCTGTGTCAATTAAAAACTTTCTGTCTTTTCCCAATACGTGACTGTGTACATAAGGACCTTCTTGATCTACAGGAATTTCAATAAGAGGCAAACCACCTTCCCTCTCTAGGCTGCTTCATGTATATCGGGGGTAATCTGGATATGCAGACTGGGCATACTGGTACATCTGTTGCGAAACTTGTTGAGTCGCGGCAATGGGCTGTGGCTGTGGTACTGCTACTGTCTGTGCTGTGTGGGATGGAGCATGCATAGGCTGTGTATTCTGCATTGGCTGTACATTTTGTGAGGTCTGTTGCTGGGCCTGATCTTGTCTAGACGGATGCGGTCTTTCTTTAGTTTTACCTGTTGAGATGTTATGTTTCAGGACTGGGCATTCATGTACGTAATGACCTGGTTGTTTACAGTAATTGCATGTCCCTTTAACGGGAGCTGTAGTGTGACTTGTCTGGGTCCCACCTTTTCTCTGACCGTCGGCTGGGACCGTCTGAGCTACTAACATTTTCATCTTAGTGTCTTTCATACGTTTCTGTTCCTGATCTTGTTCTTCTCTAATTCTGTTCTGATGATATTGTAACATTTGTAACATCTGGGATGGCGTATTTGCCTGCCAGGTACTTTCAACTTTGTACACTCTATTTTTAACTAATGGTAGGGAATTCTCGACTAGTTTTGATACGAAAAGGTGTGGATATGACTCGCTACTTGGTTGTAGGCCACTATTTATAATGAAACATTTCTCGAATCTTGAATAGAAGTCACTAGTATCTTCATCATGTTTCTGTTTACAGGACGAGATGGCGTCCCAATCTTCCTTTCTAGTTGTCAATAATCTTGGCAGGACCTGTACTATTAAACCGGGTAATGCTTTAGTCTTGTCCCCAAGGCCTAACCCTGGGACCCGTTTGCTTTCTTCGTCTTCTATTTCTGCCCATGCAATCTTTGTGTCCCCCACCTCCCATTCTTTTTCCTTTAATTTCTCGTAAATGCCCGTGGGCAACAGTACCTTCAACATTTTCATGATATCATCATACGTGTAATCCCCCATTAACAACATGTCTTTAAGCTCTCTGTGAAAACCTGCAGGGTCTTTATCATGACACGGAACTAATTTCTTCATTTCTAACAGTTCTAACTTAGTCAGTGGCGTGTGCACATATACACGTTTCAAGGCATGATCCTCACCCATAACTGGGTGCACTTCTCGTAAGGGGTTCTGACTTTCAATGCCACTCAGGCATTGCATGTGATACGTTTTCCTTTCTGGAGGTGGGGCCGGAACATATTCAGAGCTTATGAAGGTGTTATATTTATGTCGTTGTTCTAGAATTATTTGTATCAACTTGGTACTGAAACCTCTCCATCTATCCATAAGTAGTGCTTCTAATGTTTCGTGTAAGGGACCTGGATCGGAATGATGGTTCCTGTACTTGATGAGGAGGTGCTGAATCATGTATACACCTGCTAATTTCTGCTCGTCTGGGGAGAGGTTCAAGAATGTCTGCGCTAACGTATCATCATTATATATGTCTGGATTCTCGGCCCATAACACGGCTGACCGAGCTAGTTCCTGTTCATCCATAGAATTCAGTACATGGTACCCCATTCGGTCTCGAAGCCTTTTATCAGTTTCCTGGAACTGATGTTCAGAAGAATTCGGGTTTGTTAAAGCAGAGAGAAAAACTCTCTTGTTTTCCGGACGGATGCCTTTCCTAAGGTAGTTTCCCTTACCTACATACGCTATAGTATCTGTAGTCCTTCCTGGTTCTTCAGGTTCTTCTTCCTCCTCGGAGGAAGCTTTGTCATTCCCTTTCTGGTGTACCGTTATCACTGCTTTTCTAATTTTCTTGTACATACTGGCTATGCAAGCCCCCCTGTCATGTTTTCCATCGGCTATATTTTGACCCCACTTGTTCAGTGCATCTAATTCACTCTGATCTGTTTCAGGCCTGTCTCGTTCTCTTATTAGACAATTTATGAAAAATCGTAGTACTTGTGCTTGAATGTCAACTTTCTGTTTCTCCATGGCATCCTTGATACTGTCAGGGTCTTTCCCTGTCTGAACAAACTCATATATCCTATCTAGACGGTCCTTCATTCCTACATAGCATAGCAAGATATCAGTAGCAGATCTTAACCGTAGTGATGCCAATATCATTAGATCGTTTTTTCCGGGTACTGGATCATATCTGCAAACTGACATGTTTTCCTTTAATGCGTCAAGGCGGGGAGACTGGAACGTGAGAGGACTCTGCGTGTCCCTGAAATTGAATCTGCGTGTTAATGGCGGGGTCCGAAGACCCGCAGTCGCACCTCCTGACGCGGATGCTTGGGCATTATCTCCCTGCGGAGTCTGGATCTGAACTTGAATTTGTCGTTTAGTAAGATCAGGTCAGAGTGGTTTCAGCAGGTCAGTTTTTAGGGCGGGAAGTGGCGGAGCTGGCGGAACGGGGGAGGTCTGTCGCGGTACTGGCCGAACATGATCTGGGGGCGTAGTGCCACCCCCGTCCCTGTCAGTAGGCAGGGCACAAACAGGCAAATTGGTGTAAGCTGGTGCTACATCCTCTAGATAAGAATTTAGGAATATGTCTTTAGTAGTCTTATGCATTACTTTAGTTGGAACTAATGGTGGCGGTAAGTTTTTCGGTATTTCTGATAGGGCCTCAGATGTGCCCTCGGCTGCAAGATACATACCGTTTACAAGATTGTTTCGGGCACGGTCTATTTGTTCTGTTTTTACTCGGATCCCTTCAATAACTAATTCGTTTTCTTGGGCCTTTTCTGATTCTTTAAGTCTGTCTTCTCTACGGAGTGCTTTCTCAGCACGCTTATGTGATTCCTTACGCCAAAATTCTATGGCGTCTTTCTGAGATTGTCTAGCTTTCTTTTTCCATAATACTTCTTCTACCTTCATGATGCACTCGGCATCCCATGTTCCGGTAACAGGCCACCTGTGTCTTTCGTCTAGGTGCTTGGTGTAATCGGCCCATAAGTCCAGATACAATATGGCATCTATGCCATGTTTATAAGTCAAAGTGAAAAAGGCTTTATTTCGACATATAACAATATCTTAAAAAGCATACATACAATAAAAAATACTTTTCAGTGCATTTAAAATAAACCGTAACTTTCTGCTATCAGAAAATGGATCTATAGGTTCTAAAATAAGCATTTAGTTTAAAACAGACCATGGTAAAAAGTGTAATTAAACAATTTGCCTAAGTCTTTTTGACCGGATTCGCCATGCCCACCCAAGGTACTTCGAGGTGGCACATGCGTAAAAAGTACGAGTGTCCGAATAGAGAATCCTTAAAGCCACGTTGCAATGCCTAGTGCCCAGAGTACGACACATGGGCTTGAGCCATTTTGACCGTGGAACTATATATGCAGGACACTCAAATAAAAAGTGGGGGACAGATTCTCTGCGCTGTGGGCAGAAGGGACACCACGGAGCAGTCTGGTATGGGATTTTCCAGTGACAAGTAAATTCCATTACAGGGAGAAGACCAGTTCTGAATTTAAAGTACAGGGACCTTTCCCAAGGGGCTGAGATGGTGTCCAGATACAGTTCTCTGAAGGGGGTATCTTTGGACTCCATGAAGTTTCTAGTCGACTTGCATATCGAGGTGGAAGAATTCCTTCTGTTTGTTACCCAATTCCAATAAAGTTGTTTTATTGTGGATTTGGGGGGGGCTGACTGTTGGTGCCATGCTTCTTCCAGCCCCAGATTGGTAAGTAAGGCTTTAATATCCGTTAGCCACTTTATTTTCGCCCACCCTGTCGATCTTAGTATCTCCCGTAGACCGTCCGCATAACTTGAGAGTTCAGGAACTCTCCAGATGCGAGCCCACAGAAGCAAAGGGCGTAACTTCGCTAGGTCTTCTATAGCCCGACAGCCCATGTCCAATTGCAGAGGCAAGATGGGGACAGACGGGCCAAGGGACATCAGGCTTCTCAAGAAGGAATTCTCAGCTCGAGTAAGGTCTTTCAAGTTCGACATTCCCCATAATTCCGCCCCATACAAGGCAGCACTTACTCCTCTGGCCGCGTAGATGTCCAATACTGCAGCTATGGGTTTAGTTGAGGCTGCTCTCTGCTCTTTTAGCAGGGTCCCGGTTATTCTTTTTAGGTTTAACAACATCTTGAGCAGATGCTGGTCCCATTTCATGGAATCCACCAACCTGATGCCCAGATAATCGAAGGTTTTAGTCCTGTCCAATGCCACGGAGCCCAATGTTGGCGGAGGGCCCAGTTTTTGCGGAGGGTTCAAAATAAGGTACTTTGTTTTGTCTGTATTTATACAGAGTCCTCTTTGTTTACAAAAATCGTCAAAGCCTGAGAGAAGCTGTTGTAGGCCCATTGGCGATTTTGACAGGAGCAAAGTATCGTCCGCAAAAAGCAGAGTGGGGATGGAGCGACCTGCCAGACGAGGGGCATCTGCTGGAATCCTTAACAAGTGGTCCACCACCCCATTAACATAGAGCGAAAAGAGTGTTGGGGCAAGAACACACCCTTGCCGCACTCCTCTGTTCACATCTATTCTTCGGGTTTTTTGGCCATTGGGACCCCAGCGAATTTGGGCGTAGTTGTTTTCATGAAACTTCATGACCAGGTGGAGCAGGTAAGGTGGCAGGCCAAGATCATTAAGAACCTTCCATAGATTATTTCTGGGGACCAAATCGAAGGCCGTCCGGAGGTCGATGAAGGCCAGATATAATGTACCCTTCCCAATTGTGACGACCTTCCAGTGGATCATAAGAAGCCTTAGCGATTGTTCAATTGTTCCAGTGCCAGCACGGAACCCTGCCTGAAAATCCGAAAGGATCCTGTTCTCATCTGCCCATTGCTGTATTCTTGTTAAAAGAACCTTGCCTGCGACTTTTTGTGAGCAGTCGATCAGGCTGATTGGCCTGTAGTTCCCAGGGTCTTCTCTCGAACCTTTTTTGTGAAGGGGAACCACTTCAGCGGCCATCCAAGAGGCAGGCAGAGGTGCGCCTTCCAAAGCAGCATTCAAAACCGAGGAGATCAGTGTGCTCCAGTCATCTATGTCAGCTCGGAGCAAGTCGCCCGGAAGACCGTCGGGGCCAGCCGCCTTGCGTGGAACCAGAGATTTTATTGCGCTTTCCGCTTCTATCTTAGTAAACAGACTTTCCTCGGATCTTTCCATCACTCTTAGGGGCTGTGGTAAAACGAAATCCAACGCTTCAACTGCAGTTGCCGTATACAATTTCGAAAAATGTGTGTACCATAAGTCCTCGGTTATATTACAGGTGATAACTGTATCAAGGGGTCTGTTCTTCTTGTGAACTAAGTCCCAGAAAGCTTTTGCGTTTTTTCCGCCGCTGGCAGTTCGGAGATCCTGCCAGAACTTGTCTTCCCAGTCTCTCTTTGCTGTTTTAAGCTCCGATTTATAGCCCTTCCGTTCAGTGGATATTAGGGTGGCATTTCCACTTTTCACCGCCAGTATCAGGGCTCTCTTCTTGGCACGACACTCCTTCGTGTACCATCCTGACTTGCCTTGTTGGTTATTGCGATTAGGGTTCCCATTTTTTACTTTGGCCTTGAAAAGGTCCCCAATTGAGAGTGAGACCTCACGGAACAATGCTGTAATCTGATTAGGGCAAATAGGCTGACTTTTTAAAATGGCACAGGCTGTGGAAGTAACAGTTCTGATACATGCCATTTTCTCCTCATCTATTGCCACTTTGTCCCATTTCAAGCGTCTTAAGCAGTTTGTTGGGACCACTCCTCCCAGTGGCCCTGTTGCAAGAGCATCGTGGTTTCCACTTCCAGGGAAGTTCTCTTTCCACCAGGTTGATAGGGTCAAAGAAAGGGCGTTATGGTCACTGTCCAGGGAGGGTAGAACTACCATATCCTTCATATGAGCCCACAAAGAAAAGTTTAGAAGGATATAATCGATCCGGGAAGAATGACCGACCCTGTTATATGTATGAGCCCCCACTAGGTCTGATGGTGTCCTCCCATTGGCTGCCCTTAGGCCATGCTCTAAAGTGAGGGAATTTAGTTGGATGATTCTGGGGGTCCAACTATTTATGATGGGCAAGTCAAGTGACGGGACACCTCTCCTAGAATCTTCATCATTTAGGTCCAGGGATTCATCGGGTAACAGAGGCTCGAATGTGCAATTAAAGTCCCCCATGACCAGAATTAGGGAATCGCTACAGCACTCACCCAGGGCTGCCTCCAGGTCCAAGAGCGTTGGTGACAAAGCTCTCCCGGAGGCCCCTCGTGTATAGATGTTAATAATCTCCAGTTTTTCTGCTCTCCTCGGGCAAGTTACAGTGAGGTGCATCAAATCTGGAGTTTTTTGGGGGTGATGGTGTACCCTCCATCCCAAAGTAATGTCTATCCAAACCAAAAGACCTCCGAAGGGGCGACCTCTTCCCGAAGCTGGAATTTCTGCCGGGACAAAAAAGGTGGCATTACCTACTCGGTGCCTAGGTTCTACGCACCATGTCTCTTGAAATGCGCAAACTGAGTGGGGTTCAACGAGCGCCACCCAGTCTGGGACATCTAGCTTACTGCTTAAGCCTGCCACATTCCAACTAATGATTTTCAAAGGGGCATGATGCTGGGACTCATTATAGCCACTATTCCCACCCTGAGGACCCGAAATTTGAGGTCCAGCCACTAGTTCAAGTTTATCTGTCCCATCACCTGAAGGAATGGGTAGGATTGGGGTAGGCGAGGGATGGGGCACAACAATATTGGTCAGCGGTACCTCCCCTACCAGAGAAGTTGTGTTAGCCCTTTGGGGGGAGACAATTGTTACCTCTTAGGTATTAAGTCACCAGCCCCAACCCTGTGGAGTGGTTGGTTGGGAGGGGGTCCATACCCTTGCTCTAGGATCCAAGGTTGGGTAATGAGGGAACCATACACCTCTACCCCCTTCTTGAAAGAAATTATTATTATTATTGAGCCCCATTAAGGGGGGGGGGTGATAAAAATACCCCAAATCCCTAGTTTGTATGTCGCAAAAGTTGTGCTGCGACTGTTGGCTACAAATCATGCCAGCAGCTCTGGGATCATTGAAATTAATCAACACACAGTCCCCGGTAATAGCCTTGCGTCTGTTACCGATCCAACCCACCCGTCGGACGAAGGCTATTCTGCCATCAATGTGCCCTGGGAGGGGTCTATTAGCTTTTAGCCAGGAGAGCGTCTTGTGTTTGAGTTCAGAATAGGACTCACAAGAACCCTCTTCAAGCTCGGGTACCCCTGTTAGGATAACCACATAAGGCTTACAGCCAGGCGGAAGGCTAGCATTTGGCGTACGCCGTTTTATCCTGTCTTTGGCTGGGGATTTTGTTGTGGTTTTTGCTGGGGATTTGGGCGCTGCATGCAAAGCAGAAATAGGAGGGGATGTGATTATGATTGCGGCGCCCTTGCTTACGGTCACTGTATCTCCAGTTGCCTTAGTTTTGGAAGTGGTAGGCTTGGGATTTGCAGCAAATTTGACCTTAGGTGCCTTTGATGCATGGGTGCTGGATTTGTTCATTGGGCGTGCCAAACTAGACTCAGGGGAAGGGGTCGATGGGAGGGGTATGGTTCCAGTAATAGGTTTGGGAGCCTTAGCCAAGGCAGGCGTTTTTAAACTAGGTGAGGGATCAGGGAGGGCTGTCGGAATAGACGGAGCTGTTGGAGCGGCACCACTCCTTAGCCCACCGTTTTCTTCAGCCTGGGTTTTAGCGTGAAATTTAACTAACGATTTCACTGCATAAAAGTTGTCCAGCATTGACTGCTCAAGTGAGGCTAGTTTGCGTGTGAGGCCATCGATCTTATCTACAAGTGGCATCACCACAGACTTAATAATGCTCTCGACTTGGGGGAAAATGCTAGCATCTATAGGAGCCAATTGCCCAGGAGTGCCCTCAACAGCAGAGTTTCCAATATGGGACGCTTGGGGTTTTGAGTGAGGAACCTGATTCGAGGTAATACCCCCTTTTGGTGTGATGTTCCTACTAACCTTACTGTGAGGTTTTAGAGAGCCTCCCCTACGGGGACTAGTGGGACGCTTTCTCTTCTTTTGAGGGACGGTGCCTAGGGTTAGATTCCCTACAGGTACAGTTTCAGGGACTACCACTCTAGAAGTGTTAGTATCAGGATGGCCTGCAGTGGATGGGGAATTCACAGCTATATTAACAAGCACATGGGGGCTCGAATCATCAGGGGTATTGGGAGTGCGATCTGGAATCTGCCTCTCTGGTGATGGAATACTAAAAAGAGAGGAAGTGGAGTGTGTCGGGTCGAGCACAATACTTGGAGCTGTGGTGGTTACCCTTTCTAGGCTAGCCCTAATCCGACTCACTCTCTCGTCAATGGTGGGGGAATCAACTATTAATAAAGGAGTTGATGGGATGTGACCAGGGCTATCAGCTAGGGCAATGGCGCCCAAAGAAGAGCGCTTATTAGACGTACTAAAGGAGTCCCGAGACAACCTTCGCTCAGCCAAGATTATCTCCTTCTCAACTATGGAGACAGCACGGGTTATGAACTGGTCCATAGTACCTAGAACAACGTCTCCAGCAGATTTCTTTGTCTTACAAGACCGGGTTCCTGAAGCCATAATCCTGGTGGCTGGATATCCGCTTTATAGAGCCAAGGGATGTGGCCCAGCCCGGCCTCCTCCGGCCCCGGACGGCCACACACGGTCCCGCCCTTGTCCCGGGCTTCTCCCGGCGCGCTCCCGCTCGCTCCCGCGTAGCGGTGGGGCAAGCGTTTGTATATAGATGGTGTGATTGGAGAAGGGGCAGGGCTTGCAGGGAGAGCGGCCCAGGTGATTGCAGGCGGGCTATCAGGGACTCCTGGGATATGGAGTCCCTGACCACGCTGCTCGCAGCCCTGCAAGGCTTACCGGCACCCTTGGCGTCTGCACGCACTCCCGAAGTTCCTCTGCTCCCAAACACGAAGCGGGACCCGCGGAGCGGGTCCGGCGAGGAGTAGCCTGGGTCCACAAGAAGGAAGCTGTTCCAACAGCAAACGGGCAGCAGGTACGCACAAAGAGAGTCCCAAAGAGGTAGTGGGAGCGGTGGCTTTTAGCTCCGTAGGTGAAGGGGCGGGGCTTGCAGGGAGAGCGGCCCAGGTGATTGCAGGCGGGCTATCAGGGACTCCTGGGATATGGAGTCCCTGACCACGCTGCTCGCAGCCCTGCAAGGCTTACCGGCACCCTTGGCGTCTGCACGCACTCCCGAAGTTCCTCTGCTCCCAAACACGAAGCGGGACCCGCGGAGCGGGTCCGGCGAGGAGTAGCCTGGGTCCACAAGAAGGAAGCTGTTCCAACAGCAAACGGGCAGCAGGTACGCACAAAGAGAGTCCCACATAAAGTTACCTGGAGTGTCCCTAGGGGGGATAGGAATTTCTTCCTCCAGTATCCCTTTCCTAGTTCCTATCTGCTTTAACTTGTTGAAAAACGGCATTTTGCTTATTTATTACTGAATACTCAATCCTTACTACTTAATACTGGTTACAGCTACTTTATACAAGAAACACAAAAATGCACATTAAACGGTCACATTCATACCACGACATTAATCACATAAGAAAACATTTAGAGACATAGATGACTACCCCCTATACTAGATGTACTGCTCAACAGTACAGATACACTGGTGTAACAGTGCAGAAATTCGGAATACTAGATATACTGCTAAACAGTACAGATACACTGCCTAAAAACAGTGCAGACCGGACTTGTGTACCCAAACCCGTCTAGATACGTCCCAGCAATGGTACTCACCGGGAAGCACGGAAACAGAAGGCCTCGGAAAACTTGACTGGACTCGACTCGGTACTTCGGAAAACTTCGGAAAACTTCGGAAAACTTCGGAAACCTGGTGGGCCTCTTGACACCTCGGACCTTGCTTCTTTCGGCTAGGCTCTGGTCGGGATCCTCCGCACTCCTCACCGCCTCGTCTGGGCACTGATCGCAGTCTTCGTCACCTCCGTGGGCCAGAGGGAGATGCAGGAAATCCTGCCAGTACGCGTAGGTTCCGTCTAACTGATGGCAGGGGACAGAGCTTGCAACGCACCAACCGGCGCGTGAGGTGGGGGAGGGGTCCCTATTCGGGCGCCAAAATGACGTAAATAATTAATTTACTCTCTTAATTTCTATGCAGGTAAGTACTTAATCAATAATAACTCAGATCGGATGAAAAAAGACAGAGTCCGTGGTGTTAGAGTTTCTAAGGGTTTTATTCCTCATAAAGGAATGGTCGTGACCAGGATATCGGATTCTGAACACCACAGGGGTGTCAGAAGGAATAGATGAGCGCGCTACAGTTTATTAACAATACATAGCTTATATACTTAATTCACATCATAAGTAATAGTGCAGGAGGCGTAACAGTTGAGAGAAGACAAGATAACAGTATACACGTGGTACTAGTACGTAATCAAGAGGCGTGAACTAGGCGTGTGCTAGAAACGTCACTGATAGGTGACGCAAGTGGGTGGCACCAAGGGGTGGTGCTAACAGAATTGTTGCAATGTCAGCAGAAATCGGAAGCTTGGATGCGCGCGCAGCTGCATGACGTGTGATTGACGGGGTGCAGGGGACTTGACATTTACACTGACGGAAAGAGACAGAAGTCTGGCATGTCAGATCAACTTGTACTTCTATCATATCTGGTATCTGATGTTTAGGAACCATATTATCTGGACGGAAAGGTCTCTAGGGCAGAAGCTATTCTATGCTAACTGCGGATGCGTGTATAAGCGCCTAAGTGTCTACATGAGAAGCGTGGGGCACGGGGCCTTCTATGGGAGCATGGTAACAGAGGCTATAAATTACTTGCACTGGGACAGGTCGGCCCTTTGGCTCTGCAGCTGGGGAGGATGTTTACTGAAGCTAGTAGGCAGGAATGCATTCTCGAGGAGCGGAACAGATAACTCGAAGGTTATAGTCAGTCTTGGCAGAAAGCAGGCTGAGCTGAGCGCGAGGGGCCGCGCTGGAAGTAAGTCAGAGTTCACGGGTACAGAGGTAGCCTGGGCAGAGGCTGTCAGAGTCAGAAGCCAGAAAAGAGGCTCGATGGCAGAAATTCGGGGCCTACTCTGCCAGAGCAGAAAAACATGTAAAGTACACTACAAAAAGACGGTGGCATAGCATACTTAGGAACGGACTATATAATCCATTCAGGGTGGATCTGAAAGAGGACAAGTTAACGTTGGACGCAAATATATTTGCGTCTTCATAGCTGGCACAGGAGGGAAGTTACATGCACTTTAAGCTGGTACATGGAGTCGGTGGGGTACGCGCTAGGGAACATAACATGACCAAAAAATTTATATTTCCTCAAGTCAAGTAGTGGTTAGTCTAAAGTATGACAACAGAGTTGTGAGTCCTGGATACTCTATGTTGTAAGTAGTTCTATTGGGGGCACGTGTCCAGTTTGGAGTCATTAAAGTAGCCCTTGGACCCTCTTTTAGATAGTATGTGTTTGTACATGACATTATAACCATTACTTAATCAGGCCCAGAATGTGTTTAAGGACAATGCTGGAAAAACTTTCATTCTATAAAAAACATGAATATTCTATGCGATCATTAAGCCCAATAGGATGGGCAGAGTTCAGCCTTTGGATCAAAAAGTATTCTGATCTCAGTCTTTGTTTAATTGGATCCTGGTCTCGGCGTTGTGTGATCTTCTCTAATACCATGAAACGTAGTTGAGCAATTTGATGTCTGGCTTCCATCCAATGACATGCTATGGTGGATTTAGTGTTCATTAATCGTATATTGCTTTTATGTTCAGTTATACATGTTTTAACCTTCCTTTCTGTCTGTCCCACGTATACTTTGCCACACAGGCATTTGATGGCATAAACACAATTCATGGTGTCGCAAGTACTGTTATGATTGAGTTCAATTTGGTGTCCTTTAGTGGGATGGGTGAATTGGTTTCCAACAATAACGTTCCCGCAATGGATGCAGTTTTGGCATTTTTGCATGCCTCGATAAGTTGTGCTGATTCCCTTTGGAATGTTCAGTAGTTCTTTTTTGTTTTTCGATCATTGAAAGGCAAATGTGATCTTGTCATTATATAAATCTTTTAGATCAGGTTCTAACTGAATTAATCTCCAATGTTTGTTAATGATCTTTTTGATCTTGGATGAGTCAGTAGAATATTTCAGTACACATACCGTTTTAGTTTCTTGAGATTTTATCTTCTCTTTCAACAAAATGTCTCGAGATTGTGTGGCCACTTTTTTAACGACGTTTCCAGGACATCATCTGGATAGCCTCTTAAGCGATATTTGATCGTTTGTTCTTGTAAAGTAGTTGTCTAGTCTGCCTCATTGGAGGTGATATGTTTCATTCTGATATATTGCGATGTTGGTGTTTTTTGAGTGATTCAGGATGGAAACTCTGAAATAGTAATGAGGAATTTTTGTCTGTCTTTTTGATGTGGACATTGGTGATGATGGTATTCTGTTGAATTCTCAGTTTCACATCAAGAAATGCAATGGACTGTTCATCAATAGTATGGGTAAATTTGATACAGTCATTGTGTGAATTCAGCATCATGATGTTGTTTTCAAGCTTTTGACAACATCCTCTCCATATTATGAATAGGTAATCTATGTACCTTTTGTATGTGACCAAATGTTCCGTCCATGCTGGATTTTCCAAAATGAAATCAGTTTCGAATTTGTTCATGAAGATATTGGCGTACGAGGGAGCCCCCCCCCCCAAACCCCATAGAAGTTCCACTGCTTTGGTTGAATTATTTTCCTTCCCACTCAACATAACTGCAATACAATGAGAATTGCATCAATTCCATGATTAACAATTTTTTGACTCCTCTAAGTCACTGTTGACTAGGCTCCATTCTAGTGCTTCAATTCCTTCATTGTGGGGAATGGAAGTATAAAGGGCCGTGACGTCAATGGTACATAATAAATATGACTCATTTCTCTCAAGTTCAATGGTCTTCAATAGATTAAAAAACGAAGTAGTGTCCTTTATATATGTTGTGCTCTTTTGTACAATAGGTTGTAGAAACTTATCTATAAATTTCTCAATGGGTTTAGTGATCGACCCACACGCCGAGACGCTGGGTCTGAATGGAGGATTAATGGGATCTTTATGTATTTTTGGCATCATATATAATTTTGGCCGTCTGGGATATTTCATGTCAAAGAATTGTTTGGTTTTTTCATTAATCCATTTCATGTTGTATGCGTGATCGATGATTTTTTGAAGAATGAGTTGGTATTCGCTTGTGGGATCTGATTCTAGAGGAAGATATGTGTCCAAATTGTTGACATGGTCGTTCACATTCTTGATATAAAAATCAGTGTCCATGACTACTAAGGCACCCCCTTTATCTGCCTTCTGAAATGTTAACTGTTTGTAATTGCTGAGATTTTTCAAAGTGTTCCATTCTCTGGGGGATAAGTTACTCTTTTTCGGTTTAGCAAAAGTTACTTGTTGAACGTCTGTGAGGACCGACCGTTCAAAAGCTTCAAGGGTCTTATGTGTGAAAGGAGCACAAAAAGAACTTTTGGGTCTCAAATCTCTTTCCCAAGCATTATCTGGCTGAATATCTTTGCTATCTTTAAAGAAATAATTTTATTTTAAAGATCTGAAAAATTTGAATAGAGCAATATCAGTTTCTGCTGGATTGGAGCGATATGTGGGTACAACTGTGATCCCTTTGTTCAGAAGCTTGATTTCTGCTGTGGTAAGTTTTTTAGATGAAATTGTTCATGATCAGTTGACTTTCGACTTCTGGCTCCTTGTCCTTTCTGCTATGCTTTTCTCTGTTTCTGCGTCCCCTTCTTGTGGTTCTGTTGTTATCGGTGGAGCATTTGCAGCTGGGCTGATGTCTAAAAAACCCACTTGAGAGATCAAACGACTGGTTGATGGTTTACCTATTGGTGCGTTGGATTTGTCTGCTAGTATATTAGGTTTGGTTATAGGTCTTCTCGATGGGACTATGTCTGAATCTGACTCAATGCTCTCTTGGGATGAAGTTGTTTTAGTCTTTTTTGATTGTTGTTGTTGTTTTGGTTGCAATTTCCTCTGGTTGTAAATGTCGGCCCAAGTATAAACTTCTTCAAGTTTATAATCCAAAGTGTCTCTTTGATACATACAGACTTTTCGATCATTAACTACCTTGGCATATTTTTCAAGTTTACTGTTTACGTCTTCTAGCGTTTTTTGCAGATCTGGAACTTTATTAATTTCAGTATGTAAAATCTTGATTTCTTCTTCCAATTCTATCAACACTTTGGAAAGTTCCTCTATAATTAACAGAATCAGGTCAAAGGAACATTTGTTCAAGATTTGGTACTAACGTTCTATGAATTTTTTGCTATTTTTGCACAGCATTGGCTTAAGAGCTATCCTGAGGCCTCTAGGTATTCTTTTGTTCTTATGGTAGTGGATTAACGTGGTGGTGTGCATCCTCTTGTTAATCTCTGTTTTGCTCATGTATTCAAATTGTCTTATTAATTGCGCAGTTGTGTTTTTTTGTGGAGTGAGTTGTATGGACTCCTGGATCAAATCATATATTTCAAGTGCTGCTTCTGGAGTGAAGCCTAAAGTTTCAGCTTTGTTGGTCTTAATAGTGCAATGTCGTCTAGTTGCATGGTTCTGCTGTGGTGCAAACGGGTATGGGCGGGACTGAAGGTAGAACAACAACAAAAGTGTTATCCCTGTGCACTCTATTTTTTCAAGATTATCCTAATGTTTTAAACTTTTTTGTTGGCGCAACTGGTGTCACAAGGTGTCCACCCTTGCCTTATGAATAGGTATGTGTTGTGGGGAGTGGCCCCTTCCCACTAACAAGTGCGCATAGTAATCAATGAAACATGCTAGTTTCTTCACTAATTTCCATTCATTTTCTCCAAATTTATTTCATCATGTAGACAAATCAAAACTTCATATATTTTCAATTTCCGTGTATCTTGTGGACAACATTTTCATATTTGTCTCAATTTATCTCCAATGGTCAACAAATAACAAATAACATCCACCCAATGCATTTCGGGTCAAATGAAACTGACCCTTCGTCAGGTATCTATAAAAAATGAAACAGGACCAATTAATTCACTGTCCTACTATTCAATATCACAGTGCTGGTAATATACAATGACTAAAAGGAAAAGAAACCAGTAAAAATAAAGCTTCAAAGTGATGACTATTGCAATGAAGCGTTAACATAGCATGAGTGACATTCTTGTACGTTGTAGGTGATGCCCAACATATTCAATGTCTTTATCTTGTGTTGCTACAATATCATCAAATTGCAGTAACTCGCATTCATGATGTCCTACTTAATACATGCCTTACACGCAAAATTGCTATCTGGCACACATCGGTACTATCGGGTCTACTTATGAGAGACCGGAGGGTCTGAGACAGCGGACATACAAACTTCTCTGTTTCCAATGGTGAGGTTACGCACCAAATGTTACGGATTTACAAGAACCAAATGTCCGGTCATGTGATCGGCAAAGGAGCCAATCAACAGCGACCTGGCAGTGACACAGATCACGTGGTGAGGTATGTGAAGGCTTCACGGAAGTGAAAACGCTCTAGTCCTTATTGAATGACAACAAATGTTACATGTTGCGAAAACTGGAATGTAAGCGCACATAAATTAAAATCCTAAATATAACGAAAGAAACTTGGATGCGCTGTAATACGTTTCATGGAGTAGCAGAAAACGAAAAGTTTGTAATAAGAATACATGACATTAAAACCATTACTTAATCAGGCCCAGAATGTGTTTAAGGACAATGCTGGAAAAACTTTCATTCTATAAAAAACATGAATTTTCTATGCGATCATTAAGCCCAATAGGATGGGCAGAGTTCAGCCTTTGGAGCCAAAAGTATTCTGATCTCAGTCTTTGATTAATTGGATCCTGGTCTCGGCGTTGTGTGATCTTCTCTAATACCATGAAACGTAGTTGAGCAATTTGATGTCTGGCTTCCATCCAATGACATGCTATGGTGGATTTAGTGTTCAATAATCTTATATTGCTTTTATGTTCAGTTATACGTGTTTTAACCTTCCTTTCTGTCTGTCCCACGTATACTTTGCCACACAGGCATTTGATGGCATAAACACAATTCATGGTGTCGAAAGTACTGTTATGATTGAGTTCAATTTGGTGTCCTTTAGTGGGATGGGTGAATTGGTTTCCAACAATAACGTTCCCGCAATGGATGCAGTTTTGGCATTTTTGCATGCCTCGATAAGTTGTGCTGATTCCCTTTGGAATGTTCAGTAGTTCTTTTTTGTTTTTCGCTCGTTGAAAGGCAAATGTGATCTTGTCATTATATAAATCTTTTAGATCAGGTTCTGACTGAATTAATCTCCAATGTTTGTTAATGATCTTTTTGATCTTGGATGAGTCAGTAGAATATTTCAGTACACATACCGTTTTAGTTTCTTGAGATTTTATCTTCTCTTTCAACAAAATGTCTCGAGATTGTGTGGCCACTTTTTTTAACGACGTTGCCAGGACATCATCTGGATAGCCTCTTAAGCGATATTTGATCGTTTGTTCTTGTAAAGTAGTTGTCAAGTCTGCCTCATTGGAGGTGATACGTTTCATTCTGATATATTGCGATGTTGGTAAGTGTTTTTTGAGTGATTCAGGATGGAAAATCTGAAATAGTAATGAGGAATTTTTGTCTGTCTTTTTGATGTGGACATTGGTGATGATGGTATTCTGTTGAATTCTCAGTTTCACATCAAGAAATGCAATGGACTGTTCATCAATAGTATGGGTAAATTTGATACAGTCATTGTGTGAATTCAGCATCATGATGTTGTTTTCAAGCTTTTGACGAAATCCTCTCCATATTATGAATAGGTCATCTATGTACCTTTTGTATGTGACCAAATGTTCCGTCCATGCTGGATTTTCCAAAATGAAATCCGTTTCGAATTTGTTCATGAAGATATTGGCGTACGAGGGAGCCCCCCCCCGAACCCCATAGAAGTTCCACTGCTTTGGTTGTAGAATTTTCCTTCCCACTCAAATTAACTGCAATACAATGAGAATTGCATCAATTCCATGATTAACAATTTTTGTGACTCCTCTAAGTCACTGTTGACTTGGCTCCATTCTAGTGCTTCAATCCCTTCATTGTGGGGAATGGAAGTATAAAGGGCCGTGACGTCAATGGTACATAATAAATATGACTCATTTCTCTCAAGTTCAATGGTCTTCAATAGATTAAAAAACGAAGTAGTGTCCTTTATATATGTTGTGCTCTTTTGTACAATAGGTTGTAGAAACTTATCTATAAATTTCTCAATGGGTTTAGTGATCGACCCACACGCCGAGACGATGGGTCTGAATGGAGGATTAATGGGATCTTTATGTATTTTTGGCATCATATATAATTTTGGCCGTCTGGGATATTTCATGTCAAAGAATTGTTTGGTTTTTTCATTAATCCATTTCATGTTGTATGCGTGATCGATGATTTTTTGAAGAATGAGTTGGTATTCGCTTGTGGGATCTGATTCTAGAGGAAGATATGTGTCCAAATTGTTGACATGGTCGTTCACATTCTTGATATAAAAATCAGTGTCCATGACTACTAAGGCACCCCCTTTATCTGCCTTCTGAAATGTTAACTGTTTGTAATTGCTGAGATTTTTCAAAGTGTTCCATTCTCTGGGGGATAAGTTACTCTTTTTCGGTTTAGCAAAAGTTACTTGTTGAACGTCTGTGAGGACCGACCGTTCAAAAGCTTCAAGTGTCTTATGTGTGAAAGGCGCACAAAAAGAACTTTTTGGTCTGAAATCTCTTTCCCAAGCATTATCTGGCTGAATATCTTTGATATCTTTAAAGATATATTTTTATTTTAAAGATCTGAAAAATTTGAATAGAGCAATATCAGTTTCTGCTGGATTGGAGCGATATGTGGGTACAAATGTGATCCTTTTGTTCAGAAGCTTGATTTCTGCTGTGGTAAGTTTTTTAGATGAAATGTTCATGATCAGTTGACTTTCGACTTCTGGCTCCTTGTCCTTTCTGCTATGCTTTTCTCTGTTTCTGCGTCCCTTCTTGTGGTTCTGTTGTTATCGGTGGAGCGTTTGCAGCTGGGCTGATGTCTAAAAAACCCACTTGAGAGATCAAACTACTGGTTGATGGTTTACCTATTGGTGCGTTGGATTTGTCTGCTAGTATATTAGGTTTGGTTATAGGTCTTCTCGATGGGACTATGTCTGAATCTGACTCAATGCTCTCTTGGGATGAAGTTGTTGTAGTCTTTTTTGATTGTTGTTGTTGTTTTGGTTGCAATTTCCTCTGGTTGTAAATGTTGGCCCAAGTATAAACTTCTTCAAGTTTATAATCCAAAGTGTCTCTGTGATACTTACAGACTTTTCAATCATTAACTTCCTTGGCATATTTTTCAAGTTTACTGTTTACGTCTTCTAGCGTTTTTTGCAGATCTGGAACTTTATTAATTTCAGTATGTAAAATCTTGATTTCTTCTTCCAATTCTATCAACACTTTGGAAAGTTCCTCTATAATTAACAGAATCAGGTCAAAGGAACATTTGTTCAAGATTTGGTACTAACGTTCTATGAATTTTTTGCTATTTTTGCACAGCATTGGCTTAAGAGCTATCCTGAGGCCTCTAGGTATTCTTTTGTTTTTATGGTAGTGGATTAACGTGTTGGTGTGCATCCTCTGGTTAATCTCTTCTTTGCTCATGTATTCAAATTGTCTTATTAATTGCGCAGTTGTGTTTTTTTGTGGAGTAGTTGTATGGACTCCTGGATCAAATCATATATTTCAAGTGCTGCTTCTGGAGTGAAGCCTAAAGTTTCAGCTTTGTTGGTCTTAATAGTGCAATGTCGTCTAGTTGCATGGTTCTGCTGTGGTGCAAACGGGTATGGGCGGGACTGAAGGTAGAACAACAACAAAAGTGTTATCCCTGTGCACTCTATTTTTTCAAGATTATCCAAATGTTTTAAACTTTTTTGTTGGCGCAACTGGTGTCACAAGGTGTCCACCCTTGTCTTATGAATAGGTATGTGTTGTGGGGAGTGGCCCCTTCCCACTAACAAGTGCGCACAGTAATCAATGAAACATGCTACTTTCTTCACTAGTTTCCATTCATTTTCTCCAAATTTATTTCATCATGTAGACAAATCAAAACTTCATATATTTTCAATTTCCGTGTTTCTTGTGAACAACATTTTCATATTTGTCTCAATTTATCTCCAATGGTCAACAAATAACAAATAACATCCACCCAATGCATTTCGGGTCAAATGGAACTGACCCTTCGTCAGGGATCTATAAAAAATGAATAGGACCAATTAATTTACTGTCCTACTATTCAATATCACAGTGCTGGTAATATACAATGACTAAAAGGAAAATAAACCAGTAAAAATAAAGCTTCAAAGTGATGACTATTGCAATGAAGAGTTAGCATAGCATGAGTGACATTCTTGTACGTTGTAGGTGATGCCCAACATATTCAATGTCTTTATCTTGTGTTGCTACATTATCATCAAATTGCAGTAACTCGCATTCATGATGTCCTACTTAATACATGCCTTACACGCAAAATTGCTATCTGGCACACATCGGTACTATCGGGTCTACTTATGAGAGACCGGAGGGTCTGAGACAGCGGACATACAAACTTCTCTGTTTCCAATGGTGAGGTTACGCACCAAATGTTACGGATTTACAAGAACCAAATGTCCGGTCATGTGATCGGCAAAGGAGCCAATCAACAGCGACCTGGCAGTGACACAGATCACGTGGTGAGGTATGTGAAGGCTTCACGGAAGTGAAAACGCTCTAGTCCTTATTGAATGACAACAAATGTTAAATGTTGCGAAAACTGGAATGTAAGCGCACATAAATTAAAATCCTAAATATAACGAAAGAAACCTGGATGCGCTGTAATACGTTTCATGGAGTAGCAGAAAACGAAAAGTTTGTAATAAGAATACATGACATTATAACCATTACTTAATCAGGCCCAGAATGTGTTTAAGGACAATGCTGGAAAAACTTTCATTCTATAAAAAACATGAATTTTCTATGCGATCATTAAGCCCAATAGGATGAGCAGAGTTCAGCCTTTGGAGCCAAAAGTATTCTGATCTCAGTCTTTGATTAATTGGATCCTGGTCTCGGCGTTGTGTGATCTTCTCTAATACCATGAAACGTAGTTGAGCAATTTGATGTCTGGCTTCCATCCAATGACATGCTATGGTGGATTTAGTGTTCATTAATCTTACATTGCTTTTATGTTCAGTTATACGTGTTTTAACCTTCCTTTCTGTCTGTCCCACGTATACTTTGCCACACAGGCATTTGATGGCATAAACACAATTCATGGTGTCGCAAGTACTGTTATGATTGAGTTCAATTTGGTGTCCTTTAGTGGGATGGGTGAATTGGTTTCCAACAATAACGTTCCCGCAATGGATGCAGTTTTGGCATTTTTGCATGCCTCGATAAGTTGTGCTGATTCCCTTTGGAATGTTCAGTAGTTCTTTTTTGTTTTTCGATCGTTGAAAGGCAAATGTGATCTTGTCATTATATAAATCTTTTAGATCAGGTTCTAACTGAATTAATCTCCAATGTTTGTTAATGATCTTTTTGATCTTGGATGAGTCAGTAGAATATTTCAGTACACATACCGTTTTAGTTTCTTGAGATTTTATCTTCTCTTTCAACAAAATGTCTCGAGATTGTGTGGCCACTTTTTTTAACGACGTTTCCAGGACATCATCTGGATAGCCTCTTAAGCGATATTTGATCGTTTGTTCTTGTACAGTAGTTGTCAAGTCTGCCTCATTGGAGGTGATACGTTTCATTCTGATATATTGCGATGTTGGTAAGTGTTTTTTGAGTGATTCAGGATGAAAACTCTGAAATAGTAATGAGGAATTTTTGTCTGTCTTTTTGATGTGGACATTGGTGATGATGGTATTCTGTTGAATTCTCAGTTTCACATCAAGAAATGCAATGGACTGTTCATCAATAGTATGGGTAAATTTGATACAGTCATTGTGTGAATTCAGCATCATGATGTTGTTTTCAAGCTTTTGACGAAATCCTCTCCATATTATGAATAGGTCATCTATGTACCTTTTGTATGTGACCAAATGTTCCGTCCATGCTGGATTTTCCAAAATGAAATCCGTTTCGAATTTGTTCATGAAGATATTGGCGTACGAGGGAGCCCCCCCCGAACCCCATAGAAGTTCCACTGCTTTGGTTGTAGAATTTTCCTTCCCACTCAAAATAACTGCAATACAATGAGAATTGCATCAATTCCATGATTAACAATTTTTGTGACTCCTCTAAGTCACTGTTGACTAGGCTCCATTCTAGTGCTTCAATCCCTTCATTGTGGGGAATGGAAGTATAAAGGGCCGTGACGTCAATGGTACATAATAAATATGACTCATTTCTCTCAAGTTCAATGGTCTTCAATAGATTAAAAAACGAAGTAGTGTCCTTTATATATGTTGTGCTCTTTTGTACAATAGGTTGTAGAAACTTATCTATAAATTTCCCAATGGGTTCAGAGATCGACCCACACGCCGAGACGATGGGTCTGAATGGAGGATTAATGGGATATTTATGTATTTTTGGCATCATATATAATTTTGGCCTTCTGGGATATTTCATGTCAAAGAATTTTTTGTTTTTTCATTAATCCATTTGATGTCGTATGCGTGCTCGATGATTTTTTGAAGAATGAGTTGGTATTTGCTTGTGGGATCTGATTCTAGAGGAAGATATGTGTCCAAATTGTTGACATGGTCGTTCACATTCTTGATATAAAAATCAGTGTCCATGACTACTAAGGCACCCCCTTTATCTGCCTTCTGAAATGTTAACTGTTTGTCATTGCTGAGATTTTTTAAAGTGTTCCATTCTCTGGGGGATAAGTTACTCTTTTTCGGTTTAGCAAAAGTTATTTGTTGAACGTCTGTGAGGACCGACCGTTCAAAAGCTTCAAGGGTCTTATGTGTGAAAGGCGCACAAAAAGAACTTTTTGGTCTGAAATCTCTTTCCCAAGCATTATCTGGCTGAATATCTTTGCTATCTTTAAAGAAATATTTTTATTTTAAAGATCTGAAAAATTTGAATAGAGCAATATCAGTTTCTGCTGGATTGGAGCGATATGTAGGTACAAATGTGATCCCTTTGTTCAGAAGCTTGATTTCTGCTGTGGTAAGTTTTTTAGATGAAATGTTCACGATCAGTTGACTTTCGACTTCTGGCTCCTTGTCCTTTCTGCTATGCTTTTCTCTGTTTCTGCGTCCCCTTCTTGTGGTTCTGTTGTTATCGGTGGAGCGTTTGCAGCTGGGCTGATGTCTAAAAAACCCACTTGAGAGATCAAACTACTGGTTGATGGTTTATCTCTTGGTGCGTTGGATTTGTCTGCTGGTATATTAGGTTTGGTTATAGGTCCTCTCGATGGGACTATGTCTGAATCTGACACAATGCTTTCTTGGGATGAAGTTGTTGTAGTCTTTTTTGATTGTTGTTGTTTTTATGGTTGCAATTTCCTCTGGTTGTAAATGTCGGCCCAAGTATAAACTTCTTCAAGTTTATATTCCAAAGTGTCTCTGCGATACTTACGTACTTTTCGATCATTAACTTCCTTGGCATATTTTTCAAGTTTACTGTTTACGTCTTCTAGCGTTTTTTTTAGATCTGGAACTTTATTAATTTCAGTATGTAAAATCTTGATTTCTTTTTCCAATTCTATCAACACTTTGGAAAGTTCCTCTATAATTAACAGAATCAGGTCTAAGGAACATTTGTTCAAGGTTTGGTACTAACGTTCTACGAATTTTCTGCTATTTTTGCACAGCATTGGCTTAAGGGCTATCCTGAGGCCTCTAGGTATTCTTTTGTTCTTATGGTAGTGGATTAACTTGGTGGCGTGCATCCTCTGGTTAATCTCTTTTTTGCTCATGTATTCAAATTGTCTTATTAATTGTGCAGTTGTGGTTTTTTGTGGAGTGAATTGTATGGACTCCTGGATCAAATCATATATTTCAAGTGCTGCTTCTGGAGTGAAGCCTAAAGTTTCAGCTTTGTTGGTCGTTAATAGTGCAATGTCGTCTAGTTGCTTTGTTCTGATGTGGTGCAGACGGGGATGGGCGGGACTGAAGATAGAACAACAACAAAAGTGTTATCCTGTGCACTCTATTTTTTCAAGATTATCCAAATGTTTTAAACTTTTTTGTTGGCGCAACTGGTGTCACAAGGCATCCACCCTTGTCTTATGAATAGGTATGTGTTGTGGGGTGTGGCCCCTTCCCACTAACAAGTGCGCACAGTAATCAATGAAACATGCTACTTTCTTCACTAGTTTCCATTCATTTTCTCCAAATTTATTTCATCATGTAGACAAATCAAAACTTCCTATATTTTCAATTTCCGTGATTCTTGTGAACAACATTTTCATATTTGTCTCAATTTATCTCCAATGGTCAACAAATAACAAATAACATCCACCCAATGCATTTCGGGTCAAATGAAACTGACCCTTCGACAGGGATCTATAAAAAATGAAACAGGACCAATTAATTCACTGTCCTACTATTCAATATCACAGTGCTGGTAATATACAATGACTAAAAGGAAAATAAACCAGTAAAAATAAAGCTTCAAAGTGATGACTAATGCAATGAAGAGTTAACATAACATGAGTGACATTCTTGTACGTTGTAGGTGATGCCCAACATATTCAATGTCTTATCTTGTGTTACTACAATATCATCAAATTGCAGTAACTCGCTTTCATGATGTCCTACTTAATACATGCCTTACGTGCTAAATTGCTATCTGGCACACATCGGTACTATCGGGTCTACTTACGAGAGACCGGGTGGTCTGAGACAGCGTATATACAAACTTCTCTGTTTCCAATGGTTAGGTTACGCGCCAAATGTTACGGATTTACAAGAACCAAATGTCCGGTCACGTGATCGGCAAAGGAGCCAATCAACAGCGACCTGGCAGTGACACAGATCACGTGGTGAGGTATGTGAAGGCTTCACGGAAGTGAAAACGCTCTAGTCCTTATTGAATGACAACAAATGTTACATGTTGCAAAAACTGGAATGTAAGCGCACATAAATTAAAATCCTAAATATAACGAAAGAAACTTGGATGCGCTGTAATACGTTTCATGGAGTAGCAGAAAACGAAAAGTTTGTAATAAGAATACATGACATTATAACCATTACTTAATCAGGCCCAGAATGTGTTTAAGGACAATGCTGGAAAAACTTTCATTCTATAAAAAACATGAATATTCTATGCGATCATTAAGCCCAATAGGATGGGCAGAGTTCAGCCTTTGGAGCCAAAAGTATTCTGATCTCAGTCTTTGTTTAATTGGATCCTGGTCTCGGCGTTGTGTGATCTTCTCTAATACCATGAAACGTAGTTGAGCAATTTGATGTCTGGCTTCCATCCAATGACATGCTATGGTGGATTTAGTGTTCATTAATCTTATATTGCTTTTATGTTCAGTTATACGTGTTTTAACCTTCCTTTCTGTCTGTTCCACGTATACTTTGCCACACGGGCATTTGATGGCATAAACACAATTCTTGGTGTCGCAAGTACTGTTATGATTGAGTTCAATTTGGTGTCCTTTAGTGGGATGGGTGAATTGGTTTCCAACAATAACGTTCCCGCAATGGATGCAGTTTTGGCATTTTTGCATGCCTCGATAAGTTGTGCTGATTCCCTTTGGAATGTTCAGTAGTTCTTTTTTGTTTTTCGATCGTTGAAAGGCAAATGTGATCTTGTCATTATATAAATCTTTTAGATCAGGTTCTAACTGAATTAATCTCCAATGTTTGTTAATGATCTTTTTGATCTTGGATGAGTCAGTAGAATATTTCAGTACACATACCGTCTTAGTTTCTTGAGATTTTATCTTCTCTTTCAACAAAATGTCTCGAGATTGTGTGGCCACTTTTTTTAACGACGTTTCCAGGACATCATCTGGATAGCCTCTTAAGCGATATTTGATCGTTTGTTCTTGTAAAGTAGTTGTCAAGTCTGCCTCATTGGAGGTGATACGTTTCATTCTGATATATTGCGATGTTGGTAAGTGTTTTTTGAGTGATTCAGGATGGAAACTCTGAAATAGTAATGAGGAATTTTTGTCTGTCTTTTTGATGTGGACATTGGTGATGATGGTATTCTGTTGAATTCTCAGTTTCACATCAAGAAATGCAATGGACTGTTCATCAATAGTATGGGTAAATTTGATACAGTCATTGTGTGAATTCAGCATCATGATGTTGTTTTCAAGCTTTTGACGAAATCCTCTCCATATTATGAATAGGTCATCTATGTACCTTTTGTATGTGACCAAATGTTCCGTCCATGCTGGATTTTCCAAAAGGAAATCCGTTTCGAATTTGTTCATGAAGATATTGGCGTACGAGGGAGCCCCCCCCGAACCCCATAGAAGTTTCACTGCTTTGGTTGTAGAATTTTCCTTCCCACTCAAAATAACTGCAATACAATGAGAATTGCATCAATTCCATGATTAACGATTTTTGTGACTCCTCTAAGTCACTGTTGACTAGGCTCCATTCTAGTGCTTCAATCCCTTCATTGTGGGGAATGGAGGTATAAAGGGCCGTGACGTCAATGGTACATAATAAATATGACTCATTTCTCTCAAGTTCAATGGTCTTCAATAGACTAAAAAACGAAGTAGTGTCCTTTATGTATGTTGTGCTCTTTTGTACAATAGGTTGTAGAAACGTATCTATACATTTCTCAATGGGTTCAGAGAACGACCCACACGCCGAGACGATGGGTCTGACTGGAGGATTAATGGGATCTTTATGTATTTTTGGCATCATATATAATTTTGGCCTTCTGGGATATTTCATGTCAAAGAATTTTTTTTTAATTATTAATCCATTTGATGTCGTATGCATGCTCGATGATTTTTTGAAGAATGAGTTGGTATTCGCTTGTGGGATCTGATTCTAGAGGAAGATATGTGTCCAAATTGTTGACATGGTCGTTCACATTCTTGATATAAAAATCAGTGTCCATGACTACTAAGGCACCCCCTTTATCTGCCTTCTGAAATGTTAACTGTTTGTCATTGCTGAGATTTTTCAAAGTGTTCCTTTCTCTGGGAGATAAGTTACTCTTTTTCGGTTCAGTAAAAGTTATTTGTTGAACGTCTGTGAGGACCGACCGTTCAAAAGCTTCAAGGGTCTTATGTGTGAAAGGCGCACAAAAAGAACTTTTTGGTCTGAAATCTCTTTCCCAAGCATTATCTGGCTGAATATCTTTGCTATCTTTAAAGAAATATTTTTATTTTAAAGATCTGAAAAATTTGAATAGAGCAATATCAGTTTCTGCTGGATTAGAGCGATATGTGGGTACAAATGTGATCCCTTTGTTCAGAAGCTTGATTTCTGCTGTGGTAAGTTTTTTAGATGAAATGTTCACGATCAGTTGACTTTCGACTTCTGGCTCCTTGTCCTTTCTGCTATGCTTTTCTCTGTTTCTGCGTCCCCTTCTTGTGGTTCTGTTGTTATCGGTGGAGCGTTTGCAGCTGGGCTGATGTCTAAAAAACCCACTTGAGAGATCAAACTACTGGTTGATGGTTTATCTCTTGATGCGTTGGATTTGTCTGCTGGTATATTAGGTTTGGTTATAGGTCCTCTCGATGGGACTATGTCTGAATCTGACACAATGCTTTCTTGGGATGAAGTTGTTGTAGTCTTTTTTGATTGTTGTTGTTGTTGTGGTTGCAATTTCCTCTGGTTGTAAATGTCGGCCCAAGTATAAACTTCTTCAAGTTTATAATCCAAAGTGTCTCTGCGATACTTACGTACTTTTCGATCATTAACTTCCTTGGCATATTTTTCAAGTTTACTGTTTACGTCTTCTAGCGTTTTTTGTAGATCTGGAACTTTATTAATTTCAGTATGTAAAATCTTGATTTCTTCTTCCAATTCTATCAACACTTTGGAAAGTTCCTCTATAATTAACAGAATCAGGTCTAAGGAACATTTGTTCAAGGTTTGGTACTAACGTTCTACGAATTGTCTGCTATTTTTGCACAGCATTGGCTTAAGAGCTATCCTGAGGCCTCTAGGTATTCTTTTGTTCTTATGGTAGTGGATTAACTTGGTGGCGTGCATCCTCTGGTTAATCTCTTTTTTGCTCATGTATTCAAATTGTCTTATTAATTGTGCAGTTGTGGTTTTTTGTGGAGTGAATTGTATGGACTCCTGGATCAAATCATATATTTCAAGTGCTGCTTCTGGAGTGAAGCCTAAAGTTTCAACTTTGTTGGTCGTTAATAGTGCAATGTCGTCTAGTTGCTTGGTTCTGATGTGGTGCTGACGGGGATGGGCGGGACTGAAGATAGAACAACAACGAAAGTGTTATCCCGTGCACTCTATTTTTTTAAGATTATCCAAATGTTTTAAACTTTTTTGTTGGCGCAACTGGTGTCACAAGGAATCCACCCTTGTCTTATGAATAGGTATGTGTTGTGGGGAGTGGCCCCTTCCCACTAACAAGTGCGCACAGTAATCAATGAAACATGCTACTTTCTTCACTAGTTTCCATTCATTTTCTCCAAATTTATTTCATCATGTAGACAAATCAAAACTTCATATATTTTCAATTTCCGTGATTCTTGTGAACAAAATTCTCATATTTGTCTCAATTTATCTCCAATGGTCAACAAATAACAAATAACATCCACCCAATGCATTTCGGGTCAAATGAAACTGACCCTTCGTCAGGGATCCATAAAAAATGAAACAGGACCAATTAATTCACTGTCTTACTATTCAATATCACAGTGCTGGTAATTTACAATGACTAAAAGGAAAATAAACCAGTAAAAATAAAGCTTCAAAGTGATGACTATTGCAATGAAGAGTTAACATAACATGAGTGACATTCTTGTATGTTGTAGGTGATGCCCAACATATTCAATGTCTTTATCTTGTGTTGCTACAATATCATCAAATTGCAGTAACTCGCTTTCATGATGTCCTACTTAATACAGCCTTACGCGCAAAATTGCTATCTGGCACACATCGGTACTATCGGGTCTACTTACGAGAGACCGGGTGGTCTGAGACAGCGTATATACAAACTTCTCTGTTTCCAATGGTTAGGTTACGCGCCAAATGTTACGGATTTACAAGAACCAAATGTCCGGTCACGTGATCGGCAAAGGAGCCAATCAACAGGTACCTGGCAGTGACCACAGATCACGTGGTGAGGTAAGTGAAGGCTTCACGGAAGTGAAAACGCTCTAGTCCTTATTGAATGACAACAAATGTTACATGTTTAGAAAACTGGAATGTAAGCGTACATAAATTAAAATCCTAAATATAACGAAATAAACATGGATGCGCTGTAATACGTTTCATGAAGTAGCAGAAAACGAAAAGTATGTAATAAGAATACATGACATTATAACCATTACTTAATCAGACCCAGAATGTGTTTAAGGACAATGCTGGAAAAACTTTCATTCTATAAAAACATGAATATTCTATGCGATCATTAAGCCCAATAGGATGGGCAGAGTTCAGCCTTTTGATCCAAAAGTATTCTGATCTCAGTCTTTGTTTAATTGGATCCTGGTCTCGGCGTTGTGTGATCTTCTCTAATCCCATGAAACGTAGTTGAGCAGTTTGATCTCTGGCTTCCATCCGATGACATGCTATGGTGGATTTAGTGTTCATTAATCTGATATTGCTTTTATGTTCAGTTATACGAGTTTTAACCTTCCTTTCTGTCTGCATTTGCTCTTCTTAAATGCATAGATGGACGCATGCATATTGCATACACCAAATTGGTTGGTTGCTTGCTATATTCACTCACTATACAAACTACAAACGGTTCTCCTAAGAAGTCAATCAGCACGTGAGAGGAGGACGTGCCACACGGCCAACTAATACTTTGTAGCTAACTTACTAACTACCACTATCTAGTGACAGGACAAAGGAAAGGAGTCTCTCTTCTCTGCATTATCTAACTTAAGTTCTCTAACCTCTCTTACATAATCAGCCCAAGCGAGCGCAAAATTGCAAACAAGCAAGATTAGCAGTGCCGAGCACTTGACTGGAAGAATGACAATCACATAATATAAGATTTTTAAACATAACACCTGCATGTAAGCAGCAGCAGCATTCTTTCTATTTGAGAAAAAATATTCGCAGTAACAAATAACACACAATAGTAATGAATAATTAGCTACTCACCAAGCCGCACAACCTCAACACCTAGCAGGCCCTGCAGGTCCTGTTGACGGTCCAGGATGTCGGCCCACTGGTGCGTCAGTTGGTTATGGGTGCGCCGGACCTCAGAGCCGTGAAACACTGCCCGGCGCACCCTTGTTCACTGCTGGTGATGCTTCTAGATCCCTGTACCTGGACACAGGCCTGCCACCTGCTACCAAGGTTAACGGGAGGTGGCACTGCTAAAAAACAACAGTGCAGCCACCGCCACCTCAGAAAATAAGGACTGGGCCTGCACCCCTTCCTTGCAGAACACGACTCCTGGTCGCACTCTACGTCATCTTCTTGTTCTTAGCCATGGTTAGGGGGGTCGGGCAGCAAAGAAAATTTAGAAGTAAAAAATAAAGTCAGGAGAAGAAGTAGGGGAGTAAAAAAAAAAAGCAAGTATTAGAAAACAGTACAAAAACACAGTAAAACTCACAAAAAGTACACTTAGGAAGACAGAGGGATAGATTATAAATAAAAAAGGTTAGAACAAAGGATTGAAAAGAGTTTGGGAGGATTCAAAAATGGCCCTGGAACCGTAACAAAGAGTAGAAAAACAAGATGGCTGCACCCATCGATGACTGCGTGGTGAAGTTCGCGCAATATTTCCCCCGAGCATACAATCCGCTTTGCCGAACGTCAGAAACATCTCGCGAATGGGGGGACAAGCAACTCCGCCCACTTACCGAACTCCAAGTAGCGTTGCAGAGTTTTTTTTTAACTTCACGGAGTTCCGCTCAGCACCGCTATGCAAACTCCACCCAGGCTTAGTCGAGACCCCTGAGACCCACTTCGTGAGTGGCCCAATCATCCAGAAATAGTTGCTGCAAACTGCCTGACTCTTACTGAAAATACCGCCTTGACACACAAAGTCCGGCTGACCTATCTACACTGCACCCAGCCAACCTGGCCTGGGTACCAATGAACCACTGTGCTCCTGTGGTCCTGAGGAACTTGCAACCCAATCCCTAGTTTGGGGTCCCCCAGACTTACCTGTAAGTCCTCCTGTGCTGCCTGTTTTTAGGAGGTCCCTATATTTATAGCTCAACAGCTACCAATGACTCCAGCACCCTGCTCCTAGCGGACTCTGGGATGCTTCCAACGATCAGCTGGTGGAAGAATGAGCCTAGGTCTGCTACTATCTCAAATTCTGAAGGTGAAACCCTAGTACCGACTGTACAATTTTTCATGCATTTGTTCATTTTCTCCCATAGACTATCTTTGTCCATAATTGAGCACAATAGTGAGTTATTTTCTGAACGTTTGAAAAACCATAACTAAAAAAGTACTTACCTGTGAACTTAGTTCTTGGTCTGAAAATGTATATAAAATCTGTGTTGCTTTTGGAAATTGGTCTGGGATATGTTTGGATATGTTCTTGAGTGTGTATCTCATTTATTGCCTCTGTGAGCACAACAAATGATTAGCACTACCCTTTGATAAGCTTTCCCTCTGGAGGTTCACCACACTCAAGTTCTTCATTTCCAACACAACCTGTTTTGAAGCTCATGATCAGGAATGGTCACATAAGCAAGGAGATGTTATTTCTATTCAGGTATTGCTGAATCATTCCACTACATAATACCATTGTGTGTGGGTGCTGGAGACATTTAGAGACAAAGATATTGCACCCAATTTCTGTGCTCCCCCACTTAATCACAAGTAGAGCATTAGTATTATTTATATTTTCCTCTGTTTACAAATCTGGGACCCACTGGACTCTCAGCACAGTGTACTTTGTTTCAGTACACTATATATCGAGAGCTAGCTTCTAACAGCTCCGCTAGGCATAAATCCAAGATAGTGAAACCCCTCTCCTCTTGTGAGGAGCCTGTGTGCCCCCTACCCAGAGTCATAGCCAGGTAAATATGCAACCCTTCTTCTGTGGTCACCCAGTACTTATTCTAGTGGCTGCTCCTCTCCCACTGTGATTTGAGCTTCCTGGCTTAGTGGCACAAAAGAATGCACTGCCAAAGTGTCAACTAATATATGTTCTTCAATTGAAAAGCTACTGTTTCAAAGTAAAATGCTGTTTGGTGAACAATTGAATTCCATAATTTCTAAGGCAGTTAGGGATCACAAACATGCCCTCCCTTATAGAGGGCAATCTGCATCTAAGAAGTTTCAGAACAAGTTGGATTTGGCATCTCCACCAAACAACTGTAAGTCATCTACCTTCTGCAGATGAAAGTATCAGCCAAGGTCCTTTTCTGAAAAGAAAGCTGTGGGTAAGAAAGCCCTAACCAAGAAGAGATCCTGTCTAGTGCTGTCCATCCATGCTGTAGTAAGTGGATGAAAGAATTCACCACTTTTTGGAAAATTGAAGAAAGTATGTCTCAGAAGCATGGGTTCTAGAGATCGAAGACAAAAGTTATTGTAGGAAGCTGGCTCTGTATCTACTATTTCAAAGTGAGGTATAGTGTGAACAGGGTCCAGTGGATCCCCTAAGGCTTACAGAGGCAAACGTAGATACTATCTTACTCTCTATTTGTCTTAGTGTGGGTGAGCAGTAAGGTTTTAAAAGAAGGTAATGTTAAGCTTCTATTTTACACACTCAGGCAAGAAATTATGTCACACACTTAAAGACCAAACTCAGACCAATTGTTTGTATCAATAATATTTCTTTGTTGTATTTTATTTTTAGAATCAAACAAGACATGGTATAGGTAAGTGGAATTGCACTTTTTTAAGACAGATTGATCAACAAGCAAGCTTGATGAATAATGACTTTTGGTAAAGGGTTGTAAAATATTTGAATACCGTTGAAATTACTTTTGGATTACTTTTTGGAGTACTTTTTGGATGACTTTTTCTACTCAATGTGATATGAATACATATCACACTGGGACGTTTCGTAGATAAAATGTAGCTAAAACAGTTTTAATCAAAGCACAGTTTGTTATGTTTCCATAGAAACACTCTCAACATAGAGATGTTTTTCAGAGGAAAACAGTCAATGCAATCCTGCAGAGAAAATTTTGGTTTTCAGTTTGCAGGTAAGTAAACGGTCTTGAGGGTTGAGATTCTGGGTTTAGAACAAGAGCTCACCCACTGTCTAGAATGCACTCAAAAAACACCTTCAGCGGCACTAGAGTGGCTGGTTGCAGAGTGCTTATGCCCAATGTTAGCCTATGGGGCTAGGGCACCATAAGTTGGTGGCTGCTCTAGAGCAAGCCACAAGGTTGAGGGACCAAAGCTCTTAGGGTTAAGCTCAGGGCAAATGGGGGAACCGAGTTAGTACACAAGGTGCACCCACAGGGGGGGGGGGGGCAGGTGCAGAGTGCTGATTTGGCATTGGGTGCCCTGTTGTTTTCAATTGGAGTTGCCAATTTTGGATTTTGGGTGCAGGCTTGGTCCAGGAAGTTTTCCATGGAGGAACCAACATTTGGATTCTATAGAACTGGGATCCAGGCTATCATAATCTCCCTCTAAGGATCTGTCTATCCCAGGGAATCAAGGATGAGCTAGCATAGAGGTTGACCACTTCAAATCTGGATGTTGGGGTTCCTCTGGATCCTGCAATTAAACTGATATTCAGGAAAGGTGCCAGCCTATCAGGATGGGGACATGGTTGGACTCTCATAATGTGCACAGCTTCTGGTCAATAGTGGAGTCCAAGAGATCGTTGAACTGGAGGGAGCTAGAGGCAGACCTTGGAGCTCTCCTGTCTTTCAAGTCCCAGATCAAAAGGACAGCTGTGTTGATCTGGACAAACAGTGTTAGCAAAGGCTTATATATACCACTAGGGAGGTACTAAATCAAGGGCAATCAACATCACAACTCACAGGATGTTCTCTTGGGAGCAGAACTTCTCATTTCCCTCACAGCAATTCATATTCAGGAAACATCCAATCTGACAGTTGATGTTCTCAGCAAGGAACATCTATAGTCTCTCAATTTTACTCTCCTTCCTCAGGTGTTCAATCAGTTGTTGTAACTTTGGGGATCCGAATGCTAGATCTGTTTGGATCAGCAACCAATGTCAAAGTACACAGGTTTTGTTCAAGGAAAAAGGGCCGCATGGCCCCAGGCAATAGATGCCAAGGGGCCTATTGTATGCCTTCCCTCTGTGTCCTCCTATTAAATCATTTCTAATGAGGGTGAGTAGAGAGCAGGCTCATTTAGTGTTTATTGCTCCTCAATGGCCCAGAGTCAATAGAGTTCCTCTATCGCTTGCTAAGAGAATGTGCCAGGAGTGGACCCTGCTTCTTCTTTCTTCTCCTCTCGAGTTTTCAGTCCTCTGACAGGAAACCTTGTGGAAGCTTCACCTGATGGCTGGGCGTTTGAGAGGAGGTAGTTGAGGGGTCAAGGAGTCCCATGGAGTTTAGTGGATACCCTCTAGACCTCAAAACGGCTGTCCATGTTTCATTCCTGTAATATTCATTTGAATTCCTATTCTCAGTGCTGTGAGAGGAGGGATTTGGATCATATCTCTGTTAGTTTAATGATGTTTATGAAATTCTGCAGGAGAGGTCTAGGCTAGGATTGACTGTTGCTACACGGAGAGTCCAATAGGAAGCATGCTGTGTTTTTATGGATTCTTGGCAAAATCTGCCAGGTGATTCAGGTCTAGTTTCCAGACATTTAAAAAGCTTACCAAATACAAATACCAGTTTGATATGCTCATTCCCTTCCTAGGACTTGAGCCTAGTGTTGGGGGTACTCACTAAGGTGCCTTTTGAGCTTTTAGATCTTGCTGATCTTCAGTCCTTGATTCTTAAAACATTGTTTCAGGTTGCAATAACATTCGCAAGAAGGTTGCAGGAGTTAAGAGCTTTATCTTGCAAGTTCACCTTCTGTAGAATATTTCAGGACAGGGTGTTTTTGAATCCTGTTCCTTTTAATTCAAAGGTCAATTTCCCATTTTGCAAGCTGTAGGAGCTTATTTAAGTAGAATCCTTTATTTCTCGCTCCTTAGATAGGGAAAGGAGATTGCATACTTTAGATCTTAGGTGGGGTCTCCTCATCTATCTGAAGATGGTTCAGCCTTTTTGAAAAACTGAAGCTTTTTTGCGAATTTTGTGCCTGTAATGAATGGTGAGAAGTCTACAGGTTCGACTTTGAGCAGATGGATCACTTATCTGATAGTTAACACATGTGAAGTTAAAGGGGAGGTCCCAACAGAAGAGATCCAGGGCAGGTCTATGCGCACTATGTCTCCCACAGTGGCTGAATTACAATTGGCTTCATTTGCTGAAATTTGTAGGGCAGCCACGTGGGGCCGTCAATATCAAAAAACGAGTTTTGCGATTCTCAAATTGCGATTTTTAGCGAATCGCAATTAGAGAATTGCAAAATGCAATGTATGTAGTATTTGCTAAACATTTTGTGAATCCCACATATTCCTTATTTGCAAATCACAAATTGAGATTAGCAATTAAGGAATACCTTTCCATTCATTCCTATGGGCTAGGAGGCCCATAGGATTGAATGGGAAGGCATTCTCAATTTGCGATTACCAATTAGAGAATCGCAATTGAGAATGCAATTTCAAGGTTGCAATGGTGCCAAAAGGACACCCTGTTGCACCCCTGAAATATGCGTGTGTGCACATTTTGCGCAGATACATGCCCTTGGTCTAGGAGGCCCATAGAAATGAATAGGAAGATGTTCTCAATTTGCGATTACCTATTAGAGAATCGCAATTGAGAATGCAATTTCAAGGTTGCAATGGTGCCAAAAGGACACCCTGTTGCACCCCTGAAATATGCGTGTGTGCACATTTTGCACAGATACATGCCCTTGGTCTAGGAGGCCCATAGAAATGAATGGGAAGATATTCTCAATTTGCGATTACCTATTAGAGAATCGCAATTGAGAATGCAATTTCAAGGTTGCAACGGTGCCAAAAGGAAACCCTGTTGCACCCCTGAAATATGCGTGTGTGCACATTTTGCGCAGATACATGCCCTAAGGGCATGTATGTGCAACATATGGCACTTTTAAAAAATCCAAAAAGTGCTTTTTTAAAGAAAATCGCACATTACCACCAACTTGAAGGTGGTGGTAATTTGCAATTCTTTACGGCTGAATGGCAAGTTTCTGGTGCTTCCAGAATTGCTTTTCCGGAATCGCAACTTGCAATTCCTTGATTGCATTAGCAAAATAGAGAATGGCAAATTTTGCAATTCTCTATTTTGCGATGGCATTTTGGGATGATACATCCCAAAAGGCTTTTTCCAATTCGCAAACGGGGTGATTCTGAGAATCTGCCCCTTTGTAAACGGGAAAAAGCCTTGATACATATGGCCTGTGGTCTTCTATTTTTGCAAAGCATTATAGACTTTCAGAAATTTCTTGCATAAATGATGTGTTTGGTTACTGAGTGCTCTTCTCTATGATTTAATGGGGTTGAATTGTGTTCTGTTTAATAAAATCATGGTTCTTTTTCTTTGCCCCTGTCAGGTGGCTGTGTGATTTACTTGTTACCTTTCAACTGTTATGAATTCAAGTGAGGGAGGGACTTAAGGGTAATGCTTCTATTACTCAGTCCTAGTCCCTTCTTTTAATTCATACTCCTTACAGCCTTCCGATTATAAAACAATTGACGATTGGTTTGTTGCGAGCTTGTTTACTAAACAGGAGGTAGGACAGGGGGAGTGACGTTTCATTGGCAGGTTCTTCGTGGGATTGGTGCCTGGGGGAGTCACGGAGGTCCCAACTTTTGTAAATAAAAGTGAGGGAGTAGGACTCTGAGTAATGCACTTACTGGATGTAATAGAAGCATTCTGCTTGTGTAAATCTGCAGGGCTGGTGAGGCAGTTTAGATAGGAAATACTTTTTGAAAAATGAATGTAGCAGTTCCTCGATTCTTTTAAGCTCCAGGGGGCATATTACCAAGCAATAGCGATAATTATCGCTATTGCTTGGTTAGCGTGAAAAAATTATCGCCGAGCTGCGGCGATTTTTATCGCAGATAAACCTTGGTATTACCAAGGTTTATCCCAAATGTGATAAAAATCGGCCGCAATGCATGAATATCACTGAAAAGTCCGCGATATTCATGCATTAGCGAGCTAATGCTGTTAATCATGTTATCCACCTCCCATTGGATAACATGGCTAAGAACTGCTCAGGGCAGGTGTTAGCTTTTGGAGATATTCGCGCTTAGCGCGGATATCTCCAAAAGTTGGTAATAGGAGATAGCGATGTTAGCGACTGTTTCCAGTCGCTAACATCTTGGCACGCCCACTTTGTATGTCATTAGTGATAAATATCACTGACATGCAAAGCGGGGCCCAAGATGGTCGCTATCTCCTACTAGCTGTCGCTAACTGGTTTTAGCGACAGCTAGGTAATAGGGAGATCATTTTATCTCCGCTTTCTTGGCCTTTAAAGCCAAAAAAGCGAAGATAACCCCCCTTGATAATATGCCTCCTAATTTTTACTTTGCACTTTTTAAAATTCCTATAAATGCATGCAGCAAACAAGAACCTGATGGAAGGAATGCGTTAATTAATCATAGGAACTGGTGATTGCATGTCCTGACTCAAAATGTATCATTTGTCACTCTGAAATCGGTTTGGACTTGCTCATATTCCCATGTGGAAGCGTAGTTTGGTATTTCAGACTGGTCTGTCCTTATTGGGCTATGTCCAATGCTGATTTTGCCATATAGATCTTCGTCTAAAGAGCCACATTGACCATAAAGGAATTAACTGGAATGTGGGCTGGGCGATCATATGAACTGAGATTATATCCAACATTTCTTCCATCACTTTCTTGGTTGTATCAGTATGTCTGTATTTTATTGCAGCTGTTGCTTCATGTTCTGGTTTGCACAAACCAACAAGAAACTAATAATAATAAAAAAAAGCAGTGCTCGTGTGAAGAAAACATTTTAGAAATCAACGACCAAGGTTATTCTCAATGCTTTTTGGAAAGACCTATAAGCATTCTGCTCTCGCCTACATTCACAAAACCTGTACATATGTAATTGTATCATTTTTGGATAATCGGAAGCTAGATGCTTTAAATGAAGTGCATACACAATGGTGTATGTCCTTGAAATTGTTACTATGGTGAATGTACTTTAATACTAATAGCAATTTTGCCATCATGTAAACTTTTCATAGAAAATGTCTTTTTTGAAACGTAAGGCATGACACGTTCCATAGTTCAAGCCATAGAGTGCTCATTGTTATACTTTTACCATTTGGCAGAATATAATGGCAAATATTGTAGAGAATTCTGAATCTCACCTTTAAGATGAGGCACACAATTGAAAGTCCTTATACTAACTGTGAAAACGTGCAATTGCTAGTCATAGAGAGTGAAATTAATTGAACTCAGCAGTTATTGAATATATTTGTCCGTGTACTTGATTAGGTACATTTTCAAGGTAACTTTAAGCAAACATCGAACATAGAAAACGTGTGTGGTAGTTAAGTTATTAGAATTTTCCTTTCTCGAATTTCATATAACATTATACATATAAAGTGCGATGCTACAGAGAAGGCTAATACAGTTATTATGATTGGGAAGCTAGCTTAGAATAGCTGTTATGGCGCTTTGGACCATTAATTGTGTGCTTTGTGTACTGAATTTTACTGTGACCGCTCTGTAATTAGTAAACATGATGCACACAGCAGAGCAGCTATGCAGTGGCGGCTCCTCTGCTAAGGCAGAGGATTGTCGCCCCACCACTCAAGAGTGAGCAATTAAAAATGGATAAATAAAATGTTAATGTTAATGTTCTCGCTACTTATAAAGTGCACTGTGAACCAACCGATATCCTGGTGCTGAGAGACATGTGACCTGCAAACATAAATACAGAAATAGAAAGCCATTGTACACCAGGAGCAGAACAAAGACAGAAATAATACTCTTGGGTAGAGCCAGGTCTTTATTTTCTTTCTAAACAGCAACAGGTCTTCCATCTGTCGCAGGTCCATGGGAAGACTATTTAAAAGCCGTACTGCCGCAATGCTAAAAGCTCGTCCCCCCGTTTTGCGCTTCTAGTCCTAGGTATTTTCACCCAATTGGCCGAGGGCGAACAGAGATTGAACCGAGAGACCGAACTTGTTCTGCAGCTGTTTTGGCCCCATACCGAGCAGAGCCTTAAACACAATACATAGCGATTTAAATTGTGTCCTGTGCAATATTTGTTAGCCAGTGGAGCTCCGCAAGGGCCTGAGATGCAGATGCCTGTAGTGGTCTCATCAGAGCAATATTGGCCGCCACAGTCTGAGTTCTCTTTAGTCACCCAATCAGATACTTGGGGGACTCCAGCAACAGGGCATTACAGTAGTCCAGCCTGCTCAAAATGACACTCCTTACCACCAATGCACATGCCTGTATTGGTAGAATCAGAAGAATCTTCCGGAGTACTCTAATAAGGGAGAAACTGCTCCCAACAATCTTATTGACTTGAGTTTCTAGGCTCATCTTGTTGTTGAAACAGATTCCCAGATTGCGAACCATCTCAGAGAGTAACAGTGGTGTGTCTGAAGGAATAGTCCGAAAATCAATTGGGAGAGGACATGGCACTTCCCAGCAGCACAGCATAGGATATCTGTTTTGTCAGCATTAAATTGCAGGGAGTTATTTTTCAGCCAATGTACTGTGTCCTGCATACAGGCATGGAATTTACCTAATGTGGTTGACTTATCCCCCTCCAGCGACAGGATAAGCTGTGTATCATCAGAATAATTCACCTGCCGTTATCATGGGACTTAATAACGGCATTCAGAGGACGCATGTACGTGTTGAATAATATAGGGCTGAGCGCAGATCCCTGAGAGACCCAATGCCGAATATCAACAAACTTTGATTGATAGGGGGGCAGAGCTACTGCCTGACGTCTATCTAATAGGTAGGATTGGAGCCATTTCAATGCCACGCCTACCACCCAAGCCCCCTCCAGCCTCACCAAAAGGACCTTGTGGTTGACTGTGTCGAATGCGGCAGACAGGCCCAGCAAGATCAATATAGCTGATTGACCCCTGTCCGCTCGCATTCGAAGATCGTCCAACACAGTCACCAAAGCAGTCTCTGTCCCATGGCATGGGCGGAAGCAGAATTGCACATCCTCCAGCTTATTGTTAGCCTCTAGAATTTGGGAGAGCGCTTTGCTTACCAAACGCTCTATGATCTTCACTGGGTAAGGTAGGAGAGAGATGGGCCTATCATTTTAAGGCAGGCTGGATCGAGAGTAGGTTTTTTCAGACCTTAACATTATTATCATTTTATTTAAACATACTGGCTTATTTGTTGTGGGGCAGGGTGTGGCTGGGCTTTTTAGGGGCTGTGATGGGAGTGGTAGGCACATCTGCGCACTGTGAATGTTCTCCACTCAGGCTGCATTAAAGCCTGAATGGAGAACATGCCCAGAGTCTTATTCCCTGCCTGAGCTTGAACCATTGCTCTCAGACCAATCACAACACTGTATTGTAGCGTTGTGATTGGCTTAGGGGAGCCTGGGTGCTTCCTGCTTCCATAGAAGCCAGGAAGAGGACGGCGAAGATGGAGGAAATCGGGCGACCGCCCGCATCCAGGTAAGTATTTTATTTTTACTTATTTATTTTTAATTCCCTCCCCCCTAAGCAATGTCAGTTTAGTAGCAACAACTTCTGAATTATAGCACTAGCTGAAAACAGTGTTTACACTGACTGGACGTTTCTTAGTATCAAAGTGCTTTATAAGCCTATAATCGCACATGCGTACAGTGAGTGGTTACATACATAAACAGTAATGTCAGACAGGAGCCGCAAATCTAAACAAATGCTTCAAAATCTGTCTGCTTTGTGACACTTCGCAGCTTGCTCAGTCTCCAGATTTCCCTGTAATTGGCCTCTAGGGCCCTCGCAATGATATAAGTGGTCAATTAATACTGGAAGCCCAACAGAGGTGCATACCAGCCTCATCAGCAATACGAGACTAGTGGGAACTTTGTGGATCTGTTTACTTTCACACACAGATGTCAGCTACTTAAATAAGGCAAAAGTTCCAGGTTAAATTCCAGGGAAGGAGTTTGAATTGCAAGCAGAATAATATCGGAACTACTCATTCCTTTTGTAATTGATATGGGGAACATTAAGGTTCCAGCTCATTACCTATACCGTCCGAGTTGCCGGTACCCCCTGAGGAGACCCCATGAGGGTGAAAAAACAAGCCCAGATCAGGCACTTCATAAGGAGTTATTATGAACTGTCATTGGCAGTAGCATAACTCATGTGTTATGGGCTAATCTGCAAAGAAGGAAAACCGGCCTGACCTTCCTTGATAGGTAGCAAAGATAGTTGTAATTGGGAGCACCCATGGGCCTTAATGCCAGCGCATTCGTTTCACAAGTGATCCAGCACTTTCTGGACCCACTTGTTTACCATTTGGTCCTTTGCCAGACCTTTCTTCCTGACTGAGAGTTTATGGGAGTTAGCATTAACATCAGCCAAAGGCAATTAATAGTGCAACACATTTGGTTACACAATGAGGACCAGGAATTAGTAGCTTGGGTTATGAAGATGTATTACAAATTAATAATATAAATTCAAATACACTGCTCGCAGCATCATGTTGTAAAGCTACAGAACAATAACTGGGATTCCCAAGACGCCTGAAGAAATGTAGACATACTAGAATCAAGCAAAGAAGTAATTCGAAAAAGCCTAGCAAATCATGAAATTGCTATCAAAAAAATCAAGCCAGGATAAAAAATCAACAATTAAGAAATATCTAAGCATCTCAGAAGCTCAGTCAAGACTCTTCTCTGGGTCATCAAGTGTTAGCCTAACCCACACTTAGGAAGAGATCAGCTAGGCGTTGAGGTCTAAACCTCGTCAAGTTTAGGGTCTGCAGAAGGATCTGAAAGCTTCTAAAATAGGTGAAGGGACCGACTCCTAACAGGGCTGAAGAAATCATCATCACCTTCTGAATTTCTAAGACAGCAAACATAACAATATAATGCATGGGTTCACAAAGTAACACCCCCTTTGTGTGATCAGCAGGGTTGCATTGTTTCAGTTCGGTTTTCAGGTAGCAAACGGTTACAGTGGAAGATAATAGGGAGGGTGAGGAACCCAATATACCCTTGCGGGCTTGGGCAAATAGTAAGTTCAAAAAAATGGGCCAGCAAGGGGTTTTGTTTGAAATTCTCAGTGTCAGCAGATTGGGGACTCTAGTTGATTAAGAACCCACACTACTACCAGTTAGTGGCTGAATATAATTTTCTCTAATACAAGTCAATGATGTTACCACACTAACAAAATGAAATGATAATGAACAATTATACATATACACACAATGATACATACATCAAAACATAAATAAACACCTAATGATGTTACCAATACCCTAAAGTCTGTTTGGTGTCTGCCTATTTATTTAAGGCAGTCCACTGAAGGTAGCCCAAAGATTTGTGCTCAGAGGTAACACAACTCTATTTCCACTCTCTAGTGTCACACAATATACTATAATGAAAAACTCTTTTTAATTTATAGGAATGACTCCTCCATAGAAGTATTGTCTGATCCATGATCCCTGGCCGGCTTAAATGGGTCTGAGGCCCGCAATATGCTGATGGTGCCACTGCGTATTAATATATGCTAAGTACATTACAAGTTTCCTCACCACCACTGAAAAGTGTGGCAGTAAGGAAACAAAGGGGCCCCACAGGACCCCCTGTTGCCTCAGGGCCAGGGGAAGCATGCAGTTGAGCACATGTTGTGCCCCCCAGTCTGCATGCACCCCTATTCCTGCGTGACATGGACTTCATAGTCCAAAACATGCAGGAAGGTGCTTTGGTGGTCCCAAGGCAATGGATTGCTAAGGCTCACATATGAGCCTTAACACAGCACCCCCATGGAACCGCCAAAGCAGGACCACCTAACCTGGGTTCCAGTTGATCCGGAGGGCAGCCCCAGTACAGGTTTGGTGCTGTGGTAGCGGGGCGCTGGTGTTGTGGCCCCCTGCCACACCACCAAACTTGTAATCAGGCCCCTACGCCATGATTGAAGTTTCAGTATTGAAAATTACCTTTCCCATAGAATAAATTCAACAATAGGCTACAGGTACTTCCATATGTCAAGGGGAGGTGACAGTACATTATCCCCTCAGCAACTAATGTAGGCAACTGCATACAAACATAGCAATCCCTTGCATCCATAGTGTTAACATATTCATCTAGAAGTATCTATTCAGTAAATCTTTCTCATCTATTCCAGATAAACTATTGTCAGTGGGAAATGGTGTTTGAGGAGCCCATGTAACTTTAGGCTGTCCTATCTGTAAATGATGGGGTAAATTCAAAATAATAAATAAAGCAACTAATATTATTGTTGCAACAGCAAATACTGCTACACAAATGCATTTGCGTCTAATAGTGTTTGTGTTCATGAGTTCCATGGTGACAGACTGTTAGCTAGAAGATTGCAGCACAGTTCTTTCAGTTAGTTTTAAAAGCAAAATTCAAATGTCTCCTCCAGGAATAATCTGTATAATGATCTCCATGAGACTTCCTTAGCCCTACTCTGTGTTCTTCTAAGGTAAAACCATATTATCCTCACCAACTTAGGCCTTGGTACTTATAGTTTGGGCAAATCTATAATCTTCTTTCTCTGGTAAATGTTCAGTTCAAACTCACAAAATATCACTACCAGAATAAATGTACTCAGTATGTTTAGTGGCAATGCAATTTCAAAACTCAATTCAAACGCTAAGTTCCATTCAAGGAGTATCAATTGGATGCAGATTGTTATAGCATAAGGCTAAAAAAAGCTCTCTTCCAGTCATTAATGTGGTGTTACATTGATGGTGTTGAAGTTGTTAAAAGCTGTTGTTGGTTATCAGGTCCAACGAGACCTAAGATCCTGGGATATGTAATATGGTGCTGAATATGGTGCTGAAGACACTGTGTTGTAATTGTCTGCTAATGTTTGGTGGGGTTTGTCATGAAATGTTGTCCAATTGAGATAGGGAACTTTCGTATGCAAGAGAGAGCTAAAATTAGTTTGGTCAACTTTAGCGTAGAAGGAAAACCATACTGATTTAAGTGATACCCACCTGTTCGAAGTTTCATTCGTGATTATGTGTGTTCTTCGAGTGAGTGATTCTAGCGATTCTTTAAAAGGGGCAATCAATTTTTAGTTAAAAGATTTAGTAGTGAGGTGTGGCCAAGATGGCGACCGTGGCGGACGTCGGTGTGTGAAGCTCCCGGCCGGTCACCCATTCCGACCCTTCATGAGCCCCTAGTATCCCCGCCACGAGAGGGACCCGTGCCCAGCACAACAGGTGGCACCCACTGTCAACACTTCGGGCCAGCGAAGAGTCCATGGAGCGGCCCTGCGAGACGCCCCTTCCCCCACAGTGCCGGAGCCCGCCGTCTGCTGCAGTGAAATGGCGGCCGGGGCTCTGGCGTGATCTGTGTCTCCTGCTCGCTGCGGTAGCCCATCGGACAGCGGCTGGCCCACGGGGGTCAACGGAGGCAGAGGTAGGGAACCCGGTCGCCTGGGGGGCTGACCCAGCGGTGAGAAGGGGCGGCCGTGGGCAAACACAGAGCCCCGCTGGACAGCACCAAAATCGAGCCCCCGGCTTTGAGGCCTGACGCCAGGGCTCGGGTGAGAGAGGCAGCCAACACCCCCAGCAACACGACGAGGGCAGGGTGATGGCAGCGGCTGGTACGTTGTCCTGAGGGGCAGCTCGGATTGGGGCTGATGGAGGAAACGGTGCGGGATATGGTGGATATTTTCACCTCGCGACTGGAGACAGCGTCAACCAGTATTGCCAAAGACATTATTGACACTATGAATATCTGTGTAGCAGGCATCCTGGAAAAATGTAAGCGTTTGAATTCTATCATAGCTTTGCCTAATAGTGTTCCGGGTTTGAAACATGTCCCTCAGCTGGCAAATCCCAAAAAATGCACGGATATTCTTGTTAAGGAGGGAAACGGGAGTCTGCCTCCAGACTCTCCAATGGAAATGAATCCTGCACCTGGGCCCACTAGACTAAAAGGTTACCATGAGTATAATGGGGAAGGGAAGCTACAGAGGATCTCTGATAGAAATTGTAGGGTGTCACTTGAACTCTAGGGAACTACAGAATGAAAGAAAGACACTCACTCAACCCATTATTAACCTCCCTCCCGAGGCGGCCCCGCTGGTCGTGATACTTGTAAGGGTCCCCCCAGTGATGCTAGGAGAGCTAGAATCTACAGAAACCCTGATAGCAGTCACAAAAAAATGGTGTGATACTAACTGCTCCGGAGATAAGGAAATCTCCTCTAGTATTATCATGGCCAGACGGGTCGGATGGTTAGGTAACTCACAAAATGATCTAAAAGGGGATTGCGTTATCGTTAATTTTAACAAATTTGAAATTGCTGACCGTCTGTTCTGGGACGCCTCAGATATAAAGAGTGGGGAAGGAGACATCAGGGCCCTACCGTTGTTTTTTTTATCCACCCTTTAGAAACCTTAATACAGATATAAGAGCCCCTCCAGCACAGACCGCTAGGAGATTAACTCAGACCCCCTATGGCCCCTCCAACTCTAACGTCATAGATTACCAGCGTGGTTGGGTTACCCTTAGAGGCGGGGCAGAAGTTAAAGTATCTAGTACCCAGGCAACTGAGAGAAAGGAGACATTAGCGTTGTCCAACAGGTTTTCTCCCCTGTCACATTTGGAGGAGATTGATTGACTGGAGCCCCTCACTAGCCTGCCCCGAAATGTTGACCCGAAAGCCCTAAATGTCCCTGTTGGGAGGACAGGGAAAGCTAGGCAATTAAGTTGGAACATTGCAGGGCTCCGTACAAAAAGGGATGACCAGATATGGCTAAAATTTATAAAAGAATATGAGATTATTGCCCTCCAAGAGACATGGGATAGGGAGTGTAATTTCTGGGTTGATGGGTATAAATCGTATTTTATGCCCGCCCGTATCTCATTGGCAGGCAGAGACAGAGGAGGGCTTATGTTCCTTTTTTCAGTAAGAATTAAAGGGTCAGTACAGCTGTTAGAGTCACCCTCTTCTAACTGTTTAATAGCAGAACTTACTACCCCGAATAACCCTAAAATATTGATAATCAATTTTTATAATTCTAGGGAAAGGGAGAATAGTAATGAGCACCTCTGTATTTTGATGCAATTTTTAGAATTATATAAGGAGCAGCAAACCACTTATGTTTATACTGTTTTGATGGGTGATTTTAATATACATCTGTGTAAAACAAACTGTCGTATTAATGAAATCATGGTCCCGCCTATTCGTCTCTCCCGCATTTTGAACACACCCATAAGGGGGAAGCGTTGGAAGAGCTTCTTTTAAATGCTGACCTTTATGAGCCTGTTTTTTTCGACAATAGAGACAGGGTTGCCACGTTTAAGGCAAGGGATAGTGAGACAGAGATTGATTATGTTTTTATATCCCCAGCACTTTTAGGCCATGTGCTTTTTTATAATGCTTTATGTTCAATTTTTAGTGATCATAACCCGGTTGTGTTAGAGCTGGATAAAGGTTTCTCCCTCTTAGATGCCTCAGACATTAGAGAAGGGCTTATTGATGTGAAAGCCAAAGAGCAAGGAAGGAGGTTAAAATGGGCTAAAGTCATCCCTGAATACTTCTTTGAAAATCTAAGTATGGAGGTTGGCAAAGAAATTGAAAAATGCGCTGATCCCTCTACCCCGGTGGGCCCAATAATTATAGCCCATGAAGCTATTTGCACACAGGTGGCTATCGATTGTACAACTACATTTAGGCCTAAACCAAAAGAAGGGAAAAGATGGTTTAACTCTAAATGTTCCAGAGCTCACCAAGACCTATTAAAGGCCCTAATAAGTAAACCTACGGATAAAGCCCTTATAGTTAGGCTTAGAAAAGAATATAAGTCAGTGGTTCAAACCCGTAACAATTAAATCAAAACAGAGGCTTGGGAAGCATTAATGGCCAAGGAAGTCTTAAGGGACAGTTCAAAGTTCTGGTCTATTGTTCATAGCCCGCTGTTCTCGGGGGAAGAGAACTGCACATTAGAAGCCAATATTCCAAAAGACGAATGGGTGACCCATTTTGAAAAAAGTTACAGGAGTAATGAGGTATCTGAACCCTTTATGGTCCCTTATATCAGTCCTCCCCTATCCCCCTTGGTATTTATTGAGGAGGATGTGGAGAAGGCAATAACTGATACCGCCAGTAATAAGGCAGCAGCCCCTGACGGAGTCCCTGCTGACTTATACAAGTGTTATCCAAAATTTTGGGCAAAAAGTTTAACAAATGTTTTTAATTCTACAGCGGTCCAGGGGTTTCCGGTCTCCTGGTCTCACTCTATTATTATTCCTGTGTTTAAAAAAGGGCAAAGAGGGGATCCTAGGTGTTATAGGCCCAAATCATTAATAGACTCCTCTGTCAAAATCTTAGGTAAAGTAATCCTAGCCAAGATTTCAGATTGGGTTACAGATAAAGAGATCCTGTCCAATGCTCAATACGGATTTAGATCAGGCAGATGTACCGAGGACCAGTGTCTTAATTTACATTTATTAATAAACAAATACACTGCAGCATCTAAAGGGTCAATTTATCTAGGTTTCATAGATTTATCCACAGCCTTTGATCTGGTGAACAGATCAAGGCTATGGATTATCCTGCTTGATCTGGGTATTGATCCTTGCCTGGTATATTTTCTGGCTGATTTACACAGGGACCTGTTTGCATCCATTAGGATGACGCAGGAGGGTAATTGTGCAAGAAGGTTTAAACCTGGTAGAGGGGTCCGCCAAGGGTGTGTCCCGGCCCCTCTGCTTTTCACCCTATATATAAACTCAATAGACAAAACCCTGGTTAAAGCCACTCCGGACATCCCGCGTATAGGAAATATTTCCATTCCGGTACTCCTATACGCGGATGATGCGGTATTACTGGCGCGCACCCCGTTAGGACTTTAAAGACTACTCGTTAGACCTGGTTGTAAACATCGATAAATCGCATGTCATGTCTTTGGGCTCACGCAAGAATAATATTGGATCCCTTTACTGTAATGGGGTAGAGGTCACAAGGGTGAAGGTCTTTACATACCTGGGGGTCTTGTTTGATGATAAACGTTCTTGGACTCCCCAACTCACGGCTAAAGTAAATGCCGTAAGAAGATCTTCCTCAGCCATACTTAATTTTGCTCAGCGTCTAGGTGGTAAACCCTGTGAGGCTAGCCTGGCAATTGCGACATATGGTGCCCCCAATTTAAGGCTATAAACAAATGGAATGTATCCAGAAGGTGGAAAATAAATTTCTACGCTCACTTCTATCCCTCCCCCAGTCGACTGCAACTTTTGCTACCCATCAGGAGTTAGGGATGGGATATATTTCTGATTTAACGAGTATGGCCCCTCTAATCTGCTGGATCAAAACATGGCTGAATCCGGAGCTTTCATTAAACCATAAGATTCTAAAGGATTGTGTCAGCCTAGAGAGATCTAATGAGATACAGTGGCTCTCCTTTATCAAAGCAATGTTTACGAAACTGGGGCGACCTGAGATTTTATTTGCCCCTGAGGGAATAGTAAAAGCCGATGTAAAGTAGGTTAAAACTAATTTCCTGAATTTTAGAGAACAGGAACGTGAGGCAGTGGAGTTAAGAAAACCTCTGGTTAGGGCTCATTATTTATTAATAACATCTTTAACTATCAAGCCCTATTTAAAAATTGTTACCAAACCGTTCCATTGCTGGTTACTAACCAGATTTCATTTTAACCAGATTCACCTTTTTCGGGGTGGTGTAAACCAGAGGATGCGGCCCTCTGTAACTGTGATTGTTATTCAATACAAGACACTGCACACTTTACATTTTCTGTACTTTTTACACAGATATTAGAAAAAATTACATAATTCCACTTTTAAAAGATAAAGGTTTCATACAGGTTAAACCAGCTTTACTGTATCTACAACTGTTGGATAACCCACGGAATATCTTTTATATTGCAAACTTTTTTGTGTCTGCTGTTTGGATTAGGAAATTACGATACACAGGAATGATAGATTCATAAATTTTATCGGACCTTTTTAAATTATAATGAAATTGTTTTTATTGAATTTTTGTATTTTATAGATGTCTTATGAATTTGTATTCATGGATGTATTGTAAAGTATACTTTTAGGATTTTTATTAATCGAATACTTTACTTTACTTAAACCACTTTATTCGATTATTTAAAATCATAAAAGTATGCTATTCAATTACATTTTTAAAATCACATTTACAAGATAAAATAGTTATATTTACATATTATACAATTCATATACACAACTCACAGAGTTCATCAAGTGCAAAAATTTCCTGAATATCGTACCAAGTATGCACACGATCTACAAATCAGCATTTAATAGACAGGGGTTCATAATCAGTTGTCTATTCAATTAAAGCATTAAAATCTCTTCCGTCATTGAGAATTACTTTTACTTTTACTCACAATTTGTTTCCTCTAACTGTCTAGCTTTTTTGTTACGGATAGATGTTACAATGAAATTTGCTACCCCGAACATAACAGCAGAGGATTCCATCAACTGTAGATATATTAAGGCAGGTTTTACTTGTATGAAACCCCTATTTTTCAACAGTGGTATAATAAACCTTTTCCTTCCCTCCGTATAAAAAGAACAGAAGAACACAAAATGCATTGAGTCCTGGTATGAATGATGGTCACATTTACAGGGGGCGGCATCCTCCGGTTTACTCCACTCCCTGTAATTTCCCAGTAACACATGCAATTAGTTAAAGCGGAATTTGGTTAACAGCCATCGATGGAAAGGTTTAGTAACGATTGTCAGATAAGGTTGAATAGACATTGTCAGTATCAATAAATATTGAGCCCTCACTGTCGGTTTGCAGAGTTCCTTGGCTTTGCGATCCAATTCCCTAGTTTTTATGAAATTGGTTTTTACCCAGTTAATGTCAGCTTTAATTAAACTTTCTGCGTTGGAAAAAAAATTTGGTGCCCAAGATAGTTAGATATGGCTTTGATATAAAACAACCATTTTATTTCTGCCACTTTATCTAGAGCCAAACAGTCCTTAATAATCTTATGGTTCAGAGTCAGGGCGGGATTTATCCATATTTTAATCCATTGCAGGATAGGGGCCATGTTCAGATAGTCTGAGATATATCCCATCCCTAGCTCATGATGTACAGCAAAACTTGGAGTTGATTGAGGGAGGCCCAGAAGAGTCCGCAGAAATTTATTTTCCTCCCTCTGTATGGGGATTGTATCCTTGTAACCCCATATTGGGTCCCCATACCTAGCTATGGCCACAGATTTTGCTTTGTAAATAGACAAAATTGCTTCCCCGGTTTGCCTCCCAGTCTCTTAACAAAACCAAGAATAGCAGATGTTGATCTTTTTACGGCAGCTGCTTTATTTAGTAGTTGGGGGACCCAGGAGCCTTTATCATCAAACACCACTCCTAGATAAGTGAAGACTCTAACCTTGGGTATTATACTGTCATTGCACGAAACTGTTTTAAAATGTTTTCTACTTTTCCCTAGAGACATAATGTGGGATTTGTCTGTATTGACCACCAAGTCTAACTTGTCCATAAACTCTCCAAATGAGTCAAGCAATCTTTGTAGGGCGTTAGGTGTTCTTGCCAATAGTACTGTGTTGTCCGCGTATAGGAGTACAGGGATGTACGTTCCTCCCATTCGTGGAATATCTGATGTTACAGTTGCCAGGACCTTTTCCAGAGAGTTGATGTAAAGTGTAAACAACATTGGGGCCATTATACAGCCTTGACGCACCCCTCTGCCAGATTTAAATTTAGCAGTGCATTTTCCCTCTTGCGTCATTCTGATTGATCCCGACAGGTCCCTATGTAGCTCGGCAAGAAAGTTTACCAGAGCCTGGTCTAAAACCAGCTCCAGGAGCATTTTCCACAGCTTTGATCTATTAACTAAATCAAAAGCTGTGGATAGGTCCATAAATGCCAGGAAGATTGAGCCTTTTGATGCTATTGTGTATTTGTTAACTATTAGCTGTAAGTTTAGGCATTGATCTTCCGTGCCTCTTCCTGCTCTAAACCCGTATTGGGCATCACATAAAATGTCTTTATCCGTTACCCAGGCATTTATCATAGCCAAAATTACTTTTTCTAGTATCTTGATTGATGTGTCAATCAAGGAAATAGGACGATAACATCTTGGGTCCCCTCTTTGGCCCTTCCTAAATATTGGTATTATAATAGAACGGGACCAGGTCTTGGGGAAGGTAGCCGGGCTAGAATTTGCTGCTAGGTTAAAAACATTAGTAAGTATTATAGAACAGAGCTCAGGGTTGGCTATGTACAAGTCAGACGGTACCCCATCTGGTCCCGGAGCTTTCTGGGCAGATATTTCAGCTATTGCTAACTGTACCTCTTTGATAGTAATTCTCTGTACGGGAACTACTATTTCTTTAGGAAGCGTCTCATAACTGTCAAGTTCCAAATTGCTCCCATATACATTCTCAAAATGGGTTAGCCATTCCTGTTCTGTAATATTTACTTCTAGCGGTGCATTATGCAACCCATTAAAAAAAGGGACAATTGACTATAGTCCAGAATTTGGAACTATTCCTTAGAGTATCTTTGTCAAATAGTGAATCCCAAGCGTCTTGTTTTAGTTCATTTTTACGGATTTGTAGTGTATTTTTGTTAATTTCCTTAAGGAGGAGACCTTACTCTTATCTCTAGGCTTCTTATTTAGGGGTTGCAGGAGCTCGCCATGTATTTTAGTACAGTTATGGTCAAACCATCTATGCACCTTGTTTGATTTATGTGATTTCTTCACCGTGAGTTCTAATGTGACCTGTTGACAGATCGTTTCAAAGGAGGTTATTACATCACCCCCAAATCTGAGTGGTTCTCTGCAAGTGTTAATTTCATTCCCCACCTTAGATTTAATTGTAGATAAGAACTCCTCAGGTATAATTTTGTTCCATTGTAATCTCCTCCCCTGATCCTTGGCCCGAACTCTAGTGATAACTTTAGAAGTCTTAATTTTGTTAAAAGAAAGTGTAGTGTTGACCAGTTCCATAACCACTGGGTTATGGTCACTAAACGTGGATTGAATAGCATTATAAAATAAAACAGAACTTAATAATGCAGGAGATAGAAACATGTAGTCTATGATGGTTTCACTTTCCCTTGCATTATATGTAGGTACGCGATCCTTTATGTCAGCAAACCCGGGTTCGAACAAGTCTACCTCTGTGAGTAGTTCCTCCAGGGCAGATCCCTTTACTGAGTGTTTGAAATGCTGGTAACTTGAGTGGGCCAGGTAGTCAGCGTCTAAATACTGACAGTTTAAGTCACATAAGTGAACGTTAAAATCACCCATTAGGATGATAGGAAAAAAAGTGGTTTGAGCTTCTTTGTATGTAGATAAACATTTTGTTAATGCATAAATGTGCTCATTAGGGCAGTCTCCCTGTGGTGCATTATAGAAATTAATATGTAGCACTTTATTATTATTTGGCATTAGAACTTCTATAGCTAAAATGTTAAGGGAAGTGGTATTAAGCTCTTTCACTGTACCTAGTATATTGACCGCAATTAGAAATATCAATCCTCCTTTATCCCTTCCTGATTTGGATGTACATGAGGGTACAAAGTAAGAGGTGAACCCGTCCACCCAACAATTGCACTCCCTGTCCCATGTTTCTTGCAACGCAACTATATCATATTGCCTCAAGAATTCAATCCATGTCTTAATATCCCTCTTGGCGCGTAGTCCTGCAATATTCCAAATCATAAGCTTAACAGGGGGCTCCCTTTTTTCCTGAAGTACTATGGGGCATGTGAGTGAGTTAGATGGACATTCTTTTGTTAGTCAATCAATATCCCCCATTTGGGATAAGGGTGTAAATCTATTTGACGTGACAATTCCCTCATTTGTTACGGTACTGTTATAGTAACCTACTTTTGGGTGCAATCCAGATGTTTTAGTTGCCCAGCGATTTAAGGGTGGTGGTACAATTTCTGGGTTTCTTACTAGTGCTGTTCGCACAGTCTCTTGTGAGCTCCTCCTAAATGATTGTGGTCGAGGATAAAAGAACCCAAGTGGTAATGCTCTTATCTCTCCCTCTTGTATGAGCGTGTCTGTTGCATCCCAAAATAACCGGGATGCTACATGTGGTCTATTAAAATTCACAATGAGACAGTCTCCCTTAAGGTTTTTTTTGGTGTTTCCCACCCAACTCACCCGTCTCAGCATTTCTCCTGCGGCACAGCCGGGAGCGTGATTATATTGTATTTCTAAAAACAGAATTGTTGATACTGTGTTTTTACCTAACCCTCGACCCCTGGGCACATCTAGACGTGTTCTCCACTCCCCTGGGCATCCCCGCGCAGCCGATCTTGGCGCTGCAGCAGGAAACACCCTAACGCTAAACCGCCATCACCTGGGACCCTGAAGGCCACGCCCACCACAGCTAATCCACGCCCCCCGCTGGAGCACTTAAGGCGAGCTGAATGCGAGCGCGAGCCAGAAGACAGCATTTCTCTTGAGGCACAGCCGGGAGCGTGATTATATTGTATTTTTAAAAACAGAATTGTTGATACTGTGTTTTTACCTAACCCTCGACCCCTGGGCACTTCTAGACGTGTTCTCCACTCCCCTGGGCATCCCCGCGCAGCTGATCTTGGCGCTGCAGCGGGAAACACCCTAACGCTAAACCGCCATCACCTGGGACCCCGGAGGCCACGCCCACCACAGCTAGGCCACGCCCCCCGCTGGAGCACTTAAGGCGCGCTGAATGCGAGCGCGAGCCAGAAGACAGCATTTCTCCTGAAGCACAGCCGGGAGCGTGATTATATTGTATTTTTGAAACAGAATTGTTGATACTGTGTTTTTACCTAACCCTCGACCCCTGGGCACTTCTAGACGTGTTCTCCACTCCCCTGGGCATCCCCGCGCAGCCGATCTTGGCGCTGCAGCGGGAAACACCCTAGTGCTAAACTGCCATCACCTGGGACCCCGGAGGCCACACCCACCACAGCTAGGCCACGTCCCCCCCCCCAGCACGTCCCCCTCCCCTCCTATATATCATGTGTCTCTTCCGGACGCGCAGCGGACAAGCACAGCGGGCACGACGAATGCGCACCGAAGTCGCGCCAAAGTCAAGCCCATCTGCGCCCGTCCGCGACCGGACGGGGCCTGGGGCCAAGATCTCTGTGCAGACTGGGCAAACCCGCAATCAGTATGATAAACAGGAACTGCTAAAACTACGACCACCAAAAGAGGAGCCTTGCTGGCACTCTATGGAAGCTACTACTTTACGCAACTGTGCACAATGTTCCTTTAGTGGTAAAAGAGAATCGCCGGGCGGGACAAGTAACAGATTCGTTCAGGGAGCCCTGCTAAACTGTAGGTCGCTAAGTAAGCACAGCAATCAGATCTGGGATTTCCTTCTGGATGGAAAACTGGACTTTCTCTTCTTAACGGAGACCTGGTTAGGGGAACACTCTGATCCAGAGATCATAGACGCAATCTCACCCTCCTACTCACTGGTCAGATTAGACAGGAGTGAAGGAAGAGGTGGGGGAATTGCCATTGTTATTAAATCGCCGATGGAATGTACCCTAGAAGCAATAAGTATAGACAATTGTGAGGCAGGTTGCTTCTTGCCAATTCTCTGTATCGGGGATTCTTGTTTATAGACCCCCAGGTGGATTAAAGAACTTTAAATCTAGTTTGTTGGAGGGCATTGCTCACCTGGCAACTAGAAAGAGCAGACTTCTGATGTTAGGAGACCTCAACATCCATCTTGATGATGAACAGGATAAGGAAGCCACTAATCTGATATTAGACCTACAAGCACTACAAATGGATCTAAAAAATCACACTCACAAACATGGCCACCTATTAGATCCGGTTTTTGGTAGCTGGGACGGAGTAATGACTGATATGCCCCTTCCGATCCCGTGGTCAGACCACTACTTGGTCCCATTTAAAATTCTTACTTCAACCCCTGACTCTCATTTAGTGGAGAATAAAAGATACCCCCGCCGCAAATGGAAACAATTTTCCCAAGAGGTGTTCAATGAACTGTTGCTAGAAGGGGGTCCACCGGGAGGCGACGACTGTGAACTCGCTCTCAAAAGGCTATAACAGCGCATTCTCGAAGCCCTTGATAAGACAGCCCCGATATATCTCGCCAGAACAGGGTGCAGAAATGGGAAATCAGCACCATGGTTTACTCCTGAGCTACAAGAGGCTAAATCGGCATGTAAAAAAATGGAACAGAGATGGCGAATAGACTTCTGCCCTCTAACTAAGTTAAAATACAAAGAGGTGCAGAAAAAATATCAAACAATGGTACGTGGAGCAAAAGCCACCCATTATAAGATTTATAAGATTTGTATTGGGGAAGCAGAAAACTCATCAAAAGAACTTTTTAAAATTTTCAAGGAGATCTCGATGATACGTGCCCCAACCACCCAGGACACTGACTCAATAGCAGAATCTAACAAAATTGCCAAATACTTTGCAGGAAAGGTGAGGAAAATATATGCTACCTTTTCCAACAAACCTGTAGCCGGTACGAAATTTGTAGTAACTAGGACAGTAGATAACACAGAAGGGGGACTGACATCCTTCTCAGTTCCTCCTCCAGAGATGCTCTGTAGCCTCTGTCAAGGAATTACATCGGGTTCCCCTCGCGATCCGGCCCCTCCTAGGGTAATGAGAGAAAGCCTGAGAGAGAGGCAAACCTCGAGCGACTCGCGGCTCGAGGTTTGCCGCTGCTGGGACTGCGGGAGGACCGGAGGACACTTAGCCCACTGTCAAGGCGCTTGGATTCACCTTCTTTTCTTGTGGGGAATCGGCGGGTGCGGCGGCCAGGGACTGCGAGTACCAGCATTCCCTCCTACTACCTGCAGCTGGTACTCTTCCCCGGCCGGCCCCGCCTCCTGTTTGCTGCCTCCCGTTTGCTGTTTGCTGCCTGTTAAAACCTCTCGCCGCCCCCGCTTCGCGGGAGCGACTCGCGGCTCGAGGTTTGCCGCTGCTGGGACTGCGGGAGGACCGGAGGACACTTAGCCCACTGTCAAGGCGCTTGGATTCACCTTCTTTTCTTGTGGGGAATCGGCGGGTGCGGCGGCCAGGGACTGCGAGTACCAGCATTCCCTCCTACTACCTGCAGCTGGTACTCTTCCCCGGCCGGCCCCGCCTCCTGTTTGCTGCCTCCCGTTTGCTGTTTGCTGCCTGTTAAAACCTCTCGCCGCCCCCGCTTCGCGGGAGCGACTCGCGGCTCGAGGTTTGCCGCTGCTGGGACTGCGGGAGGACCGGAGGACACTTAGCCCACTGTCAAGGCGCTTGGATTCACCTTCTTTTCTTGTGGGGAATCGGCGGGTGCGGCGGCCAGGGACTGCGAGTACCAGCATTCCCTCCTACTACCTGCAGCTGGTACTCTTCCCCGGCCGGCCCCGCCTCCTGTTTGCTGCCTCCCGTTTGCTGTTTGCTGCCTGTTAAAACCTCTCGCCGCCCCCGCTTCGCGGGAGCGACTCGCGGCTCGAGGTTTGCCGCTGCTGGGACTGCGGGAGGACCGGAGGACACTTAGCCCACTGTCAAGGCGCTTGGATTCACCTTCTTTTCTTGTGGGGAATCGGCGGGTGCGGCGGCCAGGGACTGCGAGTACCAGCATTCCCTCCTACTACCTGCAGCTGGTACTCTTCCCCGGCCGGCCCCGCCTCTTTGTCCAATTTACCCAGAACTTTATCCCGTCCCGCGGGACGCGCGCGGGCCGAAGCGCGGGGCTAAGCCCGGGCAAAGGGCGGGCCCTCTGTGGCCCTCAGAGGCACAAAGAGGCCGGGACGGGCCACCACCCTTATCATCCTGTCACAGCAAAAAGGTACTGTGCTTCCCCTTATCATCTCTAGACAGCCCACTGTTTGCTATTTAGCTGTACACCATGTCTATCTGGGACGAGCTTAATGCCATGTGTGGAACTCAATATACACCCGACCTTTTATCCCCTATAAGCACAGACAACAACCCACATCTCGCTTACGACACCCTGCAGATGTCACCTCTGTCTGTTAATAAACTTCAATCTCCACTTATAGCACTACCGGGTGGGCAGAACACCAATAGAAAGACAGATGATGCCATCAACAACGGAAACCCACCCAAAACTCCTAAACTAGGCGCCAGTCGCTCTCAGCACCACTTAAATGTTACCTCTGTGTCGGGGGATATGGAGCCTGGAAATAAGGAAAATTCCCCATCACCTCCCCAACCAACTTTATTGGCCCAGCTCGAGCATCTATTAATCTCCCTAATCTCTCCATTGGTGGAAAAAATCAACGATCTGGGGGATAGGATATCTAACATTGAACTGATAGTCAAAACACATATCCCACCAGGAACTAAATCAGCATCATCAAACCCTCCGATCCCCCTCCTTGTCCAGGAAAAACCAAATCTGAACCCCCGCAGGAATGCGCATTCTCAAACTTTATCGCTGGCCCAAACAAACCACATTGAGGTGAAAAATGAACCTATCAGAATGCCACGAATAAATCTACCTCCCGAAGCCGCCCCCTATGTGACTGTTGTTTCCGGGATTCCACCTCTAACCCACGGAAAAGTTGAAACACACCAAGACTTACTACACAAGGCCATGCATTGGTTACAGACTAATAGACCTCTGCCACCTGACCTAGATGGGGGGATCTTAAGCGTTAGGAGGGTGGGGTGGTTGGGCTCTCTGCCAAAAGACATTCCAGGGGACTTGGTCCTAATTAGGTTCAAGCAAAGGAAAACAACCCCTTACTTACGTTCCTGCAAGTACAAACAGGGGGATGGCCAAATTCGCATCTGGGATTTACATGACTTTTATCCGAGCTTTCCACCCACCCAGACATCAAGAACACAAAGGTCTTGGGACCGATATGGGACATAACAATTATTGCTGTTTTTAATTTGTTGTTTTTAAATGTCCTCTCTAAATAGTTCCCTTATCAGTGATTTTTTAAACCGCCTTCTGAGTATTGGATAACTTCTTTTAACTGAAATCGTTTCATGTTTGTCATTATAATGCTTTTTTAAATTTTCTATAATAATGTATGCTTATGCTTATATGATATTTTTTCCAAATATCGAATAAAGCTTATTTTTGAGAGAAAGCCTCACGACATTGGAGCCGTATATTAGGCACATACTCCAGGTCTCTTTTTCCACGGAACACCTCCCAGAAGTTTGGAAAAAAGCGATTGTGCTCCCCATAAAGAAAAAACCCAACATTACCCAAGATATACTGGAAAATTTAGGACCTATTTCTCTGCTCCCCTATCTAGCAAAAGTTGCGGAGAAAGTGGCAAATGGTCAACTAATGACACATTTAGAAAAAACGAATTCCCTGCACCCCTCGCAATCTGGATTCCGGGCGGGCTTCTCCACGGAGACAGCTCTCCTGAGAGTTCCTTAGACAGGGGGCGGATGCCGGCAACACCATGGCCTTGGTGATGCTTGACCTCAGTGCGGCTTTCGACACTGTAGCCCATTCCATCTTACTACAGTGTCTAGTCAAAGCGGGTGTCATCAGCTCCGCACTGGGGTGGCTAAAATCCTTCCTCACAGGCAGAAGCTTTATGGTGCAACGAGGCTCTTGTAGATCAGCAGAGATGGCCTTGGAACAGGGGGTTCCTCAGGGCTCTGCCCTGAGTCCAACTCTTTTCAATCTTTATATGACCCCCTTGGCCGAAGTGGTGCAGGCGTACGGAGTAGAGTTGGTATCCTACGCTGACGACACCCAACTGTTGATCTTGCTCTCTCAAGCGCCAGCAATGGCAGCATCTAATTTTAAGGCTTGCATGCAAGCACTAGCTGAATGGATGGACGCTCATTGCCTAAAACTGAATGGATCTAAAACAGAGGTAATGGTGGTGGGAGGAAACAACTTGAGTTGGTCTCCAGATTGGTGGCCAATGTGTCTGGGTCCCACACCTGTTCCCTGTAAAGAAGCCAAAAACCTGGGTATATGGATGGGCCACACTCTATCCTATGAAGGCCACATTCGTCGCCTCGTAGGAAAATGTTTTGGAGTCTTGAAAACATTAAATCGCACCCTGGACTTACTCCCGCTGGAGGCCAGACGCACTATGATCCAGGCGTTGGTGACCTCCCGTATGGACTACGGGAATGTTTTGTTCCTGGGTGCTACAGAACACAGTTTAAAGCGCCTACAGGTCCTCCAAAATACAGCAGCTCATCTTGTATTACGACTCCCCAGAAGAGCAGCATCTAAACCAGCATTAGCGGCTCTACACTGGCTATCGATCAAGAAGAGAGTGATGTTCAAAGCCCTCTTAATGTGCCATTGGATACTCCAACGGAAAGCCCCTCCCTATTTGCTTGATCTAGTACATCGGTATGAGCCAACCAGAGCCCTCTGATCAGAGGGGATGGGTTTGTTGACGATCCCCTGTGTAAAAAGAGCAAAACTAGGTGGTCGCTCTTTTAGATATGTAGTAGCAAAAAACTGGAATGCTCTCCCCACATCCCTAAGACTGGAAGAATCTGAAACAAAATTTAGAACAATGCTAAAAACGCACTTATATAAATGATAAGCAGTGGGATAGGGGGTGGGTGTTTGGAAGGTCTGTATGTCTCTGATAACTTGCTTTCTTCAGCACGGGGACACGCCGGGATGGCGTCACCAGGCGCTTTATAAACTACCTTATTATTATTATTATTATTATATTATTTATACTGGCAGAGAGATTTTTACCCCCCGTACAGTTTTCATCACACCACACCTTGATGTTTCTTAACAGGGTTTCATGTGTCTTTACCTCTCCAGTTTTAAGAGGGGGTACATTTACTAAAATAGCCACATAAGGTGTGGCCTCTGGGGGTAGGTGCACGGTACGTTTAAATTCCACATCCCTGTTCTTGATGTGCTCTCTCTCAGTCACAGGGTTCTCTTGGTGAGGTTGTGAACTACCGTGAAGACTAGACTGCCTCCTCTCGTCAGGACCCTTGGTCTGGCCTGTTAATGTTATTCCACTATGTAGCATAGGGGAAAGTGGTGGGTTCGGGACTGTCGATGGAATACAGACATTTAAAGACCCCTTTGTTACAGTAGACTGGGTTCGTGATTTTTTAGTCAGCTCGGTGTTGTCAGTAATCGAAGAATATTCCTTTGAGGCCAGGAATGTGTTTATACGTTCACATTTTTTCAAGATTTCTAGTACACACTCTCTTAATGTTTCAGTAATATCACTGCAAATTTGAGACAATATTGTTTCCAATTTTTCAGTGAGTATATCCTCAACCAAGTCTCTCATCGAGGTTTCAAAATGTCTAGATACAAATTGTCCTTGTTTCATTTTAGAAGGTGTAGGCTTTGTGGATTTTTTAGTCTGCCTCTTTACGTGTCTCGTACCTGCACTTATAGCCTCTTCAGTAGGGATGTTATCAGTTGGGATGTTTACGACCTCTTCATATTCTAGAATAGCTATGCTGGTCGAAGGTATTATGTCGGTCATGTTCCTAATAGCGATCGTAGGCTCCAGAGGGATAGGCTGTTTTTCAATTAAGGGGGTTGAAGAAAGCTCATTTATGGAGGTTTCGAGTCCCAATTCTCGTTCAATAGTTGCAATTTCCTTGTTTAGTTTGCCCACAGCAGAGGTGAGGTATGACAGTATGTTGGAAGGGTTATTGGAATTTCGTGGGACTTTAGATTTCACACCACCCGCATTATCGGAAGTTTGTAGCTTACGCTTACCCATTTTAATCGATGTTTCTCAGGGGGGTGGCCCCTTCCCATCCCTTGTCGTCCCATGACGGCCACAGACGGCCCGCCCTTTGCCCCGGCTTCGCCCGGTGCTGCCCACATGCTCCCACGTCGCGGGGAGACGCGCTGGGATTTATGCGCCTCCTGGCGTGCTGTTGTGCTGCGCGGCTTCCTGCCGCTAAGGGTGCTGGGTGATGTAGTTCTGCGCTCCACTCGGCGGCCGCTCTCGGGATAGCAGAGAGAGCGGCGGCGGGAGGCAGGCTGGTACACTGACCCTGAGGACCCCCGAATCCGCTACAAGAACTGCGGCTACTCCTGTGTCTCTGGTGTCATTAGCAAAGAGCCCCCGCTCTGCCGGGAGACGCGCTGGGATTTATGTGCCTCCTGGCGCGCTGTTGTGCTGTGCGGCTTCCTGCCGCTAAGGGTGCGGGTGATGTAGTTCTGCGCTCCGCTCGGCGGCCTCTCTCGGAATAGCAGAGAGAGCGGCGGCGGGAGGCAGGCTGGTACACTGACCCTGGGGACCCCCGAATCCGCTACAAGGGCTGCGGCTACTCCTGTGTCTCTGGTGTCATTAGCAAAGAGCCCCCGCTCTGCCGGAAGACACGCTGGGATTTATGCACCTCCTGGCACGCAGTTGTGCTGCGCGGCTTCCTGCCGCTAAGGGTGCTGTGTGATGTAGTTCTGCGCTCCACTCGGCGGCCGCTCTCGGGATAGCAGAGAGAGCGGCGGCGGGAGGCAGGCTAGTACACTGACCCTGAGGACTCCCGAATCCGCTACAAGGGCTGCGGCTACTCCTGTGTCTCTGGTGTCATCAGCAAAGAGCCCCCGAATCGAATAAAGTGGTTTTGACTGACTGACTGACTACTAATATTTGGCTTTTGGCTGGCACAAGGTCACAGAGAAAGAAGGTGCATTGATTTTTCCATGCTATGGTATTTTCAACTTGAGAATAATTGATCATTTGAGGGGAATATTATTTGCAATGAAACTCTTCCCTAGATCTACACAGTTTAAAGTGCTTAACAGATGGAAAGGTGCAGCACATGTAAAGTAAAGGGACAGAGATTATGGGAGTATGACGAAAGCAGGGAGGGCATGTGCAGATGCAAGATGGGATGAAGAACAGAAAAGGTGGAGAGTAGGCATTATTGAGGGAGCGAGAGTATACCCTGCCATTACAAGTGAGGGAAATGACCCTGAGAGGAAGGGGAAGAAAGAAAAATAAGAAAGGGAAACATGTAGAGAGTGACAGTGATGCATGTGACAGTCTTTTAGATGGACTGCTAGCTGAACTATCTCCACCAAATTATTAGACATCTACGCGGAGTGGAGGAAGTCTGAGTCATGCAGATCATTCTGGAAATGCTTCGGCACGGTTTGCTTTTACTCCATTTGTGGTAGGGGGTTATATCAAAGGGCATGAGACAGACTATAAATATGGAAATATGGGCGCATATGTCTCATGTACTTTGAGAAATGATAATACTAATTTGTTTTCATATTGCTCTTACAATACAAATCACTCTTACAGTGCCAATCACTCTTACAGTACCAATCACTGTTGGACCTATATTGGACCAATAGACCCTATGTATGACCCTAGTTTTGCTCGGACGGAGAATCAGAGACCACCTGCTCATGTCTTTCCCTGGACTGACAGACATGAATTCTGCTGCATAGGAGACTCTTCCAAATTTATATAACAGTACGCCCCAAGGGAGCACTGCACACACAAGGACGTCTGGGAGTCAAAATCTATTTGATGTTTAGGATTTAGAGCAATGGTTGCAGGAAAACAATAATAAGGAATCAAACGGAGTGCAGAAAGGAGTCAGAGTTCAAAAAATTGCTATGAAGGTTGATGTGATAGATGTGTTTAAATTGAAAACTGAATTGGATGAAATGATAACTGGGAGTATGGAGCTAAATAGGATAGATACTTATCAACAGGGTGAATAGCTGTTCTCAAGTAAAGACTTTTCTAGGAGAGCGAGACAAGCCCTTGAGAAATTATCTGAATTGGCCCAGAGATATGATGTTGATATAAAAAGCCAGCTGGTTCACTGAAGACCTCCGGGCCTCCAAGCAAACCTGCCGAAAGCTGGAGAAGTTCTGGCTCCGTGAACGAACACCGGACAGCAACGCCGCCCACAAAATGCCACCCGCAGACACTATCACCTCATCGCCCACATCGCCCATCGGCACGACCTCAACATCCTCTCCTACGCTGATGACACCCAGCTGATACTCTCCCTCACCAAGGACCCCCACACTGCCAAAACCAACCTTCACGAAGGAATGAAGGCCGTTGCTGAATGGATGAGGAACAGCCGACTGAAGTTGAACTCGGACAAGACGGAGGTCCTCATCCTCGGATCCAACCCTTCCGCCTGGGACGACTCCAGGTGGCCAACCGCATTGGGAACTGCTCCAACACCCACGCAACCTAGGGGTCATCCTCGACTCCACCCTCTCCATGACTAAACAGGTCAACGCCATCTCCTCCTCCTGCTTCAACACCCTCTGCATGCTCCGTAGGATCTACAAGTGGAACCCCACTGAAATGAGAAGAACAGTCCCGCAGGCCCTTGTCAGCAGTAGGTTGGACTATAGAAATGCCCTCTACGCAGGAGCCTTGGCCAAACTCATGAGACGGCTCCAACGCATCCAGAACGCCTCTACACGCCCTCGCCCCAGCCACATCATACCCCACCTGAGAGACCTGCACTGGCTCCCTGACAACAAGAGGATAACCTTCAAGCTCCTCACCCATGCACACAAGGCACTCCACAACACCGGACCAGCGTACCTCAACAGTCGACTCAGCTTCTACACCCCCACCTGCCAGCTCCGCTCCGCTGGCATCACCCTCGCTACACTCCCCCGCTTCTGAAGAGCGACCTCAGGCGGCAGATCGTTCTCCCACCTCGCCGCAAAGACCTGAACACCCTCCCCATCCACCTACGGCAGACCCAAGACCTGCTGACCTTCCGAAAATTCCTCAAGACCTGGATTTTTGAGCAATAGCAGCATTCCCCACCCCACCGCCTTGAGACCCTCACGGGTGAGTAGTGCGCTTTACAAATGATATGATTAATTGATTGATTGATTGATTGATATAGAAAAGACAAAGGCACTACAGAAGAATCACAGACTTGCATTTAGTGATCAGGACGTCGAGAATTTGAGATTGCCAGGACCGAAGACCCAAATTTGGTAATTAATTTTTAATATTCAGATTTGGAGCACTCTAGAAAAGTGGGGAAAATGATGGGCAAAATGAAAGGTTTCTAAAAACCCAACAGGAAAGTGTCCTCTATTGGGGGAAACAGGATTGGAAGTCAAAGCTTTCCCTGTATGAGAAGGGCCGAGTCGGGGTAATACCTTGGAGTAGAGGTGATCTTGTGTCTTTTACTAATGACTTCCCAAGATTGAAAGAGAAATCTGTGGATTGGTACAAGCAGGTCGATCGGTTTGTTAAACGTTGGAAAGTATTGTGGGTTGACTTCTATACATTGTTTGAAAGTGTGGTTCCCAGTCATTTATGGTCAGCATGTAAAAAAGCTATAGAATGGCCTGAAGGTGAGACTGACAGAGATCCTGTGACCTATGGTCTGTCACTTATAGTGATGAAAAAGTACAAGCAGGTGATATCTTGATTGAAAGCAAAGATGTCACTGCAGGACATTGATTGGGTAAAGATTGACGGAACGACACAAGAACCTAAATAGTAATTAATTATTTTCATGAAGGGTTGTTCCAGGCTTTCAAACAGTATAGCAGGATGGACACCCTAGAGCCCAAGGATATGGGGCAGTTTGTATCATGGTTTGTGACAGGATTGAGACCCGAGATTAGCATGATGATACAGCAGCATTTAATTTGTTGGCAGAATAAATCTGTAGAGGAAATTCTGTGTTGCGCAAAATATTGAGGTGACAAAATTGAAATGAAGCACAAAAGGTTGTAGAAGAAATTGATGGTGGGGCAAATGAAAGCTGCTCAGAGAGGTCAGGGTCAGCTTTATGGAGGAAATACCATCCCAATGCATGGAGTTTACCAGTCTGGGACTCTGATGCAACAGAATGGAGTATTTCAGGTACAAGGAAAGGGAAAAGTTGTCACTATAGATCCCAAATGCAATAAAACAATTGATGAACAGAATGCAGAACAATGTCATACATTCACCCCAGTACAGAGATCTGGGCTAAACCCATCGTTTTTTTGTTCGCCTTGCTGTTCCAGTTTGAACCCTGCAATATGCAAATCAGTCTTGACCCTGCGCTCAATGGGAACAGTCCAGGCCGACCGGCAGGCCAGGTCCTCCCTGGACTGGTAACAAGCATCCTAGGACCAGTTTCAGGGTTTCTCCCCTCATCAGCCAGGATAGCTTGACTCCAGTGTCATGGAGAGCACAGGACCCAAGTCTGGGCACACCCGTTCCACTCGGAGTAACATTTGCAAAAAGAACAGTTGATGAACAGAATTTGGAACAATGTCATACATTCACCCCAGTACAGAGATCTTTGTCTAAATCTGTTGTTTTTTTGCTCACTGTGCCATTCCAGTTTGAACCCATCAATATGCAAATCAGTCTTGACCCTGTGCCCAATGGGAACAGTCCAGCCCGAACTGCTAGGCCAGGTCCTGCTTGGACTGGAAACAAGCATCATAGGACCAGTTTTGGGGTTTCACCTCATGTCCATCATCTCCTCGTGTTTTCTTTGTTTGCCCTAAGTTGTAAGGGGATGCGCAGATGTGGATCCCTTGCTCACTTTGACACTGGATTCAAGCTAGCCTGGTTGATCATAAACAACAACTATCATTTTTAGACCTTCTTATAACTGCTACTCCAACAGGTCTGAATTATACAAAAAACCAATGGCACGTGACTCTCTCTTATGTTACGGTAGATGCCACCCTAAGGCTCTCAAAGGCAACTTACTGTATGGACAGTTTTTACGGATACAGCGTATATGTTCGACACAAGAGTCATTTTATGAACATGCAGGGGCTCTAGAGAAACAATTGCGCTCGAGGAAATATCCCAAACAATTAGTACGCCAGTCTCTAAAGAGAGCGGCTAACAATAATCGAGAGGCTCTTCTGGAACCTTCTTCTCCAAAAGAAAAGAACCAGAGAATTACGTGCGTAAACACCTACAGCACTCAATCAAACGAAATACAAAAAATAATAAAGAAGCATTGGACCATCCTCAACACCGGATCTGACGGTCTTCCACCTCCACTCTTTGCATTCAAAAGAGGACCCAACCTAAAAGACAAACTCGTACACACGAGACCGAAAACGAAAATAGCTCCGTCAGTTGGGACTCTCTGGGATATGCCAGCCATTGAGGGGCATCCCCCTAGTGGCAATTGTGCAGCCTGCCCTCACACATCTAAATCAACGAGCATTGACATTGGAAGTAACCGTCCATGGCAACAAAGGCGGTTTACTAACTGTAATAGCCAGAATTTAATTTATCTTATCACCTGCCCGTGTCATCTCAAGTATGTAGGTATGACCACCAGAAAGATAAAGGTTAGGATTTCAGAACATAAAAGCACCATCAGGTGCAAAAACAAGCTACCCGAATCACCAACCATTTCTTGGCGGCGGGTCATGCCTACACAGACTTTACCTGGACAGTTATAGAACAGCCAATGATTCAAGAACACACTTCAGATATCAGCAAATACCTCTTGAAGAAAGAACAGAAATGGGTATACAAACTGAATACAAATAAAGAAGGTCTTAATGAGGATATACTTTGGATGTCGCTGTAGTGAGTGACTTTTGTTCTTTGTGCAATTAGTGACCAGTAAAACACTAATCTTACAAAGTCAATAGCCATACTCCATTAATAAGCACTAGTAGCGGAAGATGGGCGGAGTCTGAGAGGAACATGGCGGCGGGCTGAGAGCCAGTCGCGGCAACCCCAGGAGACACCCGATGGCTGTTATTACCGAACATTCCAGCAGGCTTGCGAGAGGCTGAACGCGCTGCATAGTGGGGGTAAGATACAGATGAATGCAGCGTAGTTGAAGCGCTTTCAAGAAAATTAAAACGCTTCCCTTCTTTTTTTTTCTTTTTTCGCTTTGCTCGAGACAACCGGCATCCTAGTTAGTGTTGACGGCGGCGGCGGCGGCGCTAGGACCTGCGCTTCAAGCGACCCGCATGACACGTGAGGAGGCGTATGCACAGGGAAACCCGGGAAACCCGGGAGAACGCGGGCTTAGCCTCTGGGTCAGGACACGCTTCGCTCTTGCACAGCAGCGGTTTAGAGGGCCAGTCTGCGAGGGAACCTGCTGTACCCTATCAAAAGAGCAGGATGAGCAAATACAAGCGGTAAGGTGTGGTGCAGAGGGGCTAACACCAAGGCCAATTCTAAAGCTAATATAAAAGCGGGGGTTTATGGAGCTAGCACTGGTAGGTGCCCAGGTTAAAGTTTTTAGTGAGGGGGGAGCTTCAAAAGCTGAGGAAAATCTCATAAAGTGCACCACAAAACAAAGGCAGACTGAGCTCTCTCAGCTATCGGCGGAACTTGCCCCAGGTGGTTCAAGCTTGAAAACAGGATTCCCTAAAGCCAGACTTTCTCCCCCACTAGGGAGACGAAATAATTGAGATCAGCTGAGATCTCGGCAGGAGTTGAGAGCAGGAGGAGCTCTAGACTTTGAAGAAAGGGAGCGACCCATGCCATTAACCCCCTGTAAGGGGAAGAAAAAGGCGACCAGCATAAAAAGCCTAAGGGGCCTAATACTGTCCAGCTGGCAGTAAAGAATACTCCTTCCCTTAAAACTTATTTTAAAAGTATGGAGCAGTCAGCAAGCCCAGCTATAAAGTCAGAAGATAGCGGTACTATGTTCCCCTTAAAAAATCGATTTGGTCCCCTGGAGAGTCTGTCTAATGCTGAGGGTGGTAAACAGTCAAAACAGCCAGACGCGATGACAGGAGATGAAGAGTATGGGGTAACAGTGGCCCTGAATTTGAGACAGGATTTGGAGCCACAGCAGGTCCAGTCAAAGCATATAAAGCAAATAGGCTCCAGCACACCCTCCTCCTCCTCTCCCCCCCCTCTCCCCAATCTTCTCACAGTACCCAGGCCCATGAAAGTGCACCAGGCCCACAAGATACCAGACCCAAGATGTCCTTAGCGCTAGTTGAGCCTCCCTCAAATAGCTTGATGGCTACTCAAGAAGAGAACGCAATCCAGGGCCAGCTCCAGGATCAGGGCCAGGGCCAAGACCAGAGTCTTACCGTGGTTTCAAGATCAGGACTAGGATCAGAAGAGTTGGGTGAGTTGGATGGAGACAGGTTGGGGTATCTTTTTCAGTCCTTAAGGGGAGACTTAATGACCAAATTTGAGATCTCAGAAGGCAATCAAAAGGCGATACATGATAGATTTGACCTATTGGAGTCTAAGTTAGATGATGTCATCTGCCGCACTGGTAAGCTGGAAAGGGAAGTTGTAGCTTTAAATAAATCCATACGAGGAAACTCAAAGGACATTCAAATTCTGAGAGCACAGAATAGATCCCTGGTTACGGACATGGAGAGACTGGAAACCCAGGCTCAAAGAAACAACTTGAGAACTCTAAAGATACCAGAGGGCGAGGAACTGGAGGATATTAAAGGATTTGTCTGCAGGCTTCAATGGGAGGGGGTCCTAAAAGACCGTCCAGATATAGACCTGGAGGCGGAGATACAAAGGGTACACAGAGACCCTTTCAAGTTGCATGCAGATAGGAAAGCGCCAAGAAAGATATTGGTAAACTTTCAGACCTTCAGTGTCAAAGAGCTGATCCTGGGGAGATGTCTATCTAAGTCAGACCTCCACTATCGGGCAAATCCTTACCTTATCAGATCGTACCTAGGAGCAAGAACAGCACAGCGACAGTGGGAGCTAGGCACCAGAATGCCAGAATTGAGATCATTTGGAGCCGAAGTACAGATGAGATTCCCCGCCCTGCTAAAGATCATGTGGAGAAATAAAATGTACAGTTTTGCTCAGCCCGAAGATGTGGATAGCCTTTTAGGTTTGATGAGAGAGAATTAAGAGAAGTTAGAGCTACTGAGGTTGGGCTAACATTAAAAAAAAAAAAAAAAAAAGGGAATAAGGAGAGCACCTAATATAGAAGTTGTTTGAAGCACAGAGTTTTATACAGCGTTATTTAGAGACACAAAGGGCGCAAGCAGAAATAGAAAGTAGAAGCTAGAGGGGAAAAAAAAACGAGAGAAAAAAAAATCAGAACTTGAGTTATATGCAGTAATAAGTTACCCTTAAGCGAGTTATGAGAAACAACCCGCTGATAAGGTCAGTTGAAATTTGCATTCAGTCAGAGGTATTTCTCCTGGGGTTCCAAAGGCGGTTTCATCGTCAGGTATGTTGGGAGGGTTCCTCTGGGGGGAGGGGGGTTGGGGCACTGGGTGGAGGGTGTAGGGGGAAAAAAAGATAAAAAATCCTCATATATGGAAAAAGTTGTTTTACACAAGGTTCTGGATGGGCGGGGAATAAGAGCCGGGTCATGAGTAGGTTAAATAACATTAAAACCCTCTCATGGAATGTGAATGGAATGGGGGAAAGAAGGAAGCAGTCCCGGGTCTGTGACTTCTTAAGAAATTCAGAAGCACACCTTATGCTACTCCAGGAAACGTATCTTGAGGCAAACCCCTGTTGTGTACTTTTTGGAAAATTGAGGTGGGTGCATGAAATTGTATGCTCCAGACAGATGGGAACAACTAGGGGGTCACAATAATTATTCGGGCGAATAGAGGGATAAGCTTGAAAAAATGGGAAACCGATCAGACAGGAAGATGGTTGGTGGCAGCTTTATCTATTTATAACATCCCTTATACTTATGCAGTCTACTATGGTCCCAATGATGATAATCCTGGTCCTCTATTTAAGTTAGCGGCAGCTCTACTTGGGACCATGGGCCCAGTGATATTGGGGGGTGATTTTAACCTGGTTTTCGATCATATTTTAGATAGAACCTCAAAAGCCGAGTATCATGCTCCCACCAAGTCACTCTCTGCTTTAGGTTGTATGATGAAAGACTTTAACTTGTTAGATGTATGGAGGAATAAATATGGTTCTACTAGGGGATTTACATTCTACAGTAAAAAGTTAAACATTATTCGAGGATAGACCATTTTTTAGTGGATCAACACCTGCTTTCAGACATCAGCTCCGTCTCATTTACACCTGTTGGGATATCAGACCACGCTGTTGTGGAATTAATCTTCCTATTAAGTTCGAGTCCCTTAAACACCAGATGGACATTGGAGAGGACATTGTTACTTGACGACCAGGTTAAAAGAGATGTGAGAGAAAAGACCAATGAATTTTTTATAATCAATATCGGTTCCTCTACCCCTCAGGGTGTCTGGGAAACCTACAAGGCGTTTTTAAGAGGAGTGCTGAGTTTTCTAATGGCTTATAAAAGGATGACTATAAAAAACAAATGCGGGAAGAATTAGAGGCAATAATCAGAAAAGACTCTAAGTTACAAAGAGCTATTGTTTCAAATAGAGAGAGGATACCGGTGTTAGAGAAGGAGCTGTCGGATCTACAGCTTCAACTTAAAATCAGTGATGAAAAAATCATTAAAGGAAAATGGGAGACCAGCAAATTAAAGAATTTTGAATACGGAGAAAAATGCAGGGCTCTTCTAGCTTGGAAATCCAGAGAAGAAAGAAATAGGAACAACATTAAAGTCCTAATTCAGAGAGAGACAGGTGTCTTAATCGTGGAAGATGGAGGGATTAGAGAGGAAGCCAGGAGGTTAATGCAAAGCCTTTACACGGAGGATAATAATCCGGAGTTAGAGGAGGTCCAGACTTGGTTGAGCCAGAGAAATCTGCCCCAAATTTCTGACATAGACAGGAGGTATTTAGAAAGTGAGATTATGGAGGGGGAAATAATAAATCAATTGAAGAAAATGAAGCGGGGTAAAGCTGCCAGTTCGGACGGGCTACCGATCGAGGTTTACTTAGATTACACAGAACTACTGGTGCCGGTCCTCACCACACTTTTTAACTGTCTATTGATCCATGTTTATAGTATCCCCCTTACATGGGCTGAAGCCACAATAACTCTTATTGCAAAGCCCAACAAAGACCGTAAGAAAATTGAATCATACAGGCCAATTTCCCTTCTGAACTCAGATATGAAGCTATATTCTGGGATTTTAGCCACAAGACTCGCCAACATAATAAAATCCATAATTCATTCAGATCAAAGGGGTTTTATCCCGGGAAGGCAATTGAACGAGTTAACCTTTCAGGTGATTGGAGCCATAGACTACGCTGAGGATAAAGGCCTTCCGTTAGCCTTGGTCGCGATAGACGCGGCCAAGGCTTTCGATTAGGTAAACTGGAAATTTCTATGGGCCACTATGGTTGGGTTTGGGTTCCCTCCAGTTTTTATAGAGGCTATTAAATCATTATATCAAAACCCACGAGCGAAAGTCTTGGTCAACGGGGATCTATCTGATTGGTTCAACATATCCCGTGGAACTCGGCAGGGTTGCCCCCTGTCCCCCCTTTTGTTTGACATTTATATGGAACCTTGTGTTTGTGGTATTGGAGAGGACAATGTAATTCAACCCTTTAGAATAGCAAACATGGAGCTTAAAACTGCCTTATACGCAGACGACCTTCTTTTATACACCTCCAATCACGTAGAGGCTATACCTAGGCTATTCTTTTTAGCTGAGGAATTCGGAAGGTTATCTGGCTATCAGATCAATAGGGAGAAGACAGAGATAATGGGGTGGAATAATAATATTCCTATTCGGGGTGCAAAACAAAAAATGAGATACTTGGGAATCTATTTAACTCAACAATTAAAGAATATCCCGAAAATTAGTTGGCAGACTGTAGTGAAAGATATCATTAAAACACTAACAAGATGAGGCAGGACGAGTTAACCTTATTAAAATGTCCATACTCCCTAAGTTGACTTTTCTATATAATTCCATCCCTTTATCCTTTCCGTTGAAAGAAATTGCGAACCTTCACGGCAAGATTGGTTCTTTTATTTGGGCCTGTAGATCTCCCGGGATAGCCTGGAAAAAAACTAAGGAGGGGTTTAAAGATCGGGGGTCTGGCCCAACCAGACCTATTCTTGTACTGCCATGCCTTCCCTTTTAAAAACTTCAGGCTACTTGCTAACGTATTAGACTCATCTTCACAGGGCCGTTTATTTCAGGCTTTATTATATGATTTACCACACGGCCAAGAGTTTTTTTTATTTAAGTTTAGTGACCAGAAATTTTTTAAGAAAGTCCATCTTAAGATTCTGCGGACCGCACTCAGGAATCGGGGGTTTATTCGGAAGGCCCTGGGAATTCCATATTACCATACTTATACTCTAATCTGGGATTCTCCGGGCACACCAGTGTGTCTTCGGGACCAGTTATCCCTGCCTCTGAAAACAGCAGGAGTCCAGAAAGGGGGAGATCTATGGGTGGATTCCGGTCTTATGGATTGGAATTCTCTAGTGTCACTCACAAAGGGGTCATTGACAAGATTTAAATTCTATCAACTATCCGCAAGGTGGTCAAGCCAGGCATTACAGCGGGAAAAAGACACTGGAATCCTTGATTCAATTTGCAGGGGGGGGAGGTTGGAACCAAGAAGTATCGCTTTGGTACAAGCTACTCACAGAGGCAAAAGGAATGCTGGGGCCAACTTAAGGAAGAATCATTTGTTTACGGCCTATCGGGTGTATTGGACCCGGCCAAATTGTATAAGATAACACAGGAGAACTATTGCTGTCCGCGCTGCAAGCTCCTAGCAGCAAACGACATGCATATATTCCTACAGTGCCCTGAGATCCAGGAGTATTGGAAGGCGATTGTTGGCTTTCTGGGCGAGGTTTTATCAATTACTATCTCCTGCTCTCCTAGGCTAGTATTTTTTGTCTACCATGTGGGTATAATATTAACAATTTCTCCTCACAATTCATATTTTATATGGTAGTCATAGCTAGGAGGGAGATATGTAAAGAGTGGAAGTCAGTGGCTCATCCCAGATTCGCAGACTGTTTAAAAAACATTATGGAAGTTTGTAAGATGGACATGGTTGGTCGAGCAGAAAGCTCAGAGAACGTATGGTCTAAACTAGAGGCCTGGTCAAAAAAGTAACAGTCTGATGATTATGCCAGCGGTTTGTGTCGGTCCTGTCCTCCCCTAGTCTGAGGTATTATTATTATTATTTAATTATTATTATTTAAAATCTTATATAGCGCGCAGCTACCCTTGGGCATCCCGGCACTTCCAGACAACATCAGATGGTAGAGGGGACAGCATAGAGGCGTTATGCCGGAAACAGAAAGGTTTTAAGACCTTTGCGGAAACGCAGTGTGCAGGGCTCAGCTCGAAGTTTTAGGGGGAGCGAGTTCCAGAGCTTTGCCGTGTTAAATGAGAATCTTCTCCCACCAGTGCGGGCCTTTTTGACTCTAGGCACCATCAAGAGATGTTTCGTGTCTGATCGCAGCGTTCTGCCAGCTTTGTAAGGAGTCACTAGATTTTTTAAAATAAGGGGACCTTTACCTGCGAGAATTTTATGAGCGGTACAAAGTGCCTTAAAGGTCACTCTCTCCCGCACGGGGAGCCAATGCAATGCCTTCAATGCCGGTTTCGCTGATTGCGTCCTCGGAATGTCCATGAGCAGCCTTGCCGCTGCATTTTGGACCTGTTGAAGGGTCTTAAAGGTTGATTCAGGGGCGCCCAAAAAGATGGCGTTACTATAATCGAGTCTAGATGTTATAAGACCCTGAATCAGCAGCTTCCTCGATGTTACCGGTAGTAGAGGGAAGATTTTCCGAGCCGACCTGAGCAGGGCATAACATACTCCTGCTGTTTTCTTGGCTTGGGTGCGGAAAGACAAGTCTGGTTCTAGCCAGACTCCAAGGCTTTTGATCGCATCTTTGGGGGCCGGGGGATCGCCCATACATCCCGGCCAACTGAGCGGCGGGAGAAGGGTAGTTTTACTCCCCAGCAGCAGTATTTCCGTCTTTGAGCCGTTTAACTTAAGGGAGGCATCTCCCATCCAAGTGTGAACATCTGCCAGGCAGGAGTTCAAGATGTCAGGATTGTCGGCCAGATGTGATAAGGAAACCACTAGCTGCGTCTCGTCAGCGTAGCTGACGATTTTGATGTCATATGGGGATACTACGTCCTCCAGGGGGGCCATATATACATTAAATAATGTGGGGCTCAATGACGAGCCCTGTGGCACTCCACACTGGAGGGGAATGGATTTGGATCTCTCAGGGCCATCCCACACCTGGTAGGAACGATTCGAGAGAAAAGATCTCAGCCACTGCAGGGCCGCCCCGGAGACCCCTACCTCAGCCAGCCGTCGGATCAACACCTGATGGTTCACGGTGTCAAACGCCGCGCTGAGGTCCAGGAGGATCACCGCCACTGACCCTCCTGAATCCAGGATGCATCTTGCCTCCTCGACAACTGCCAAGAGGGCCGTGTCTGTGCTCTGACCTGGGCGGAATCCAGTTTGTGATGGTCGAAGGAGTCCATTCGACTCCAAAAAGGCTGACAGTTGCCTGTTGACCAACCGTTCAGCAACTTTGCCGAGGCCTGGCAAGAGCGAGATAGGTCTAAAGTTCGCCAGATCATTAGGGTCCAAATTGGTCTTTTTTAAAAGAGCCTTAACAACAGCCATTTTCCAAGTGGGTGGCACCACACCCTGAACAAAAGAGGCGTTCATAAGGTCTGTTACGGGAGCTGCAATGGACGCTATTACCTGCTTGAGAAACTTCATGGGGACCGGGTCCATGGGAGAACCACTTTTAATCGACGATAGAGTTTTGGCGACGTCGCTCACTGATACTGGGCCAAAGGTGTCAATGTGGAAAACGTTCTCTCTGGCCCGAAGTCCCACGACCTGCTTGCCAATGTCCTGAGATAGGTTCGGCTGGGGCAGAGAGATTAAGATCTTCTCAATTTTTGTGTGGAAGAACTCAGCCAGTTGTGTGCTTTTTTGTTTGTCATGCACCACATCCGGTATTCCATCAAGAGGCAGGGGAGTTGGATAAGGAAACAACCTACCTCTGGGAGATCTCTGGTCGCTGTATATTGACCCCGGGGCGGCATCAAGAATGTCAGTATAAAAGGCATCAGAGGGACCCATCTAGAGCATATAACATCTGGTGTCATATATGAGGACAAAAAAAAAAAAAAAAGTAGCAGAGTCAGGATATTTGTGAACCTTTATTAAATCTCTAAGCACTTTGTAAACTATGACTGAGTTACAACGTTGTATGACATATTAAGAGCCCAGTTAAAAGAGGACTCTGTGAGTTACGCACCATCATGAAGGACTACTCTATCTGCTCCGTATTTGTTTATCAGACTATGCAACGAGGGTAACATACCACTGAAACTTCTAGAGGGTTCACACTAATATCATGTGCCCCTACATAATGAAAATGAAATAACGTATGTATAAGAAGGTCTGCTTTATGAGCAGTAATGAGGCAGCATACCAGTGTTACAAGATACATTGACTCTGTTAGGAAGGAACTAAGAGGGCTGATGTAAGCTACATATGGCTTTTTACGATTAAAACAAACTTGATTCCCGGATAATGCATATCGTTTTTCATCAAATTAAACAAGATCCTTACACAACGAGGAACGTGGGAGTATGCCCTGAGTCAGGATGCTAAGTTATATTGAATATAAAAAGAAAAGAGGTATATTACAAGTGCTTGAAATAACTAAAAACCAGCGTTTCACTGTATAGTATCTAAGTGAGCTGCTTACCTAGACACAGGAATGCGCTATTTACTGTAAGATTCAAAAGTACAATGCTTTATTAATTGACATGAATGCGATGTTAACATAGATGATTGAGTCTCTAGATGGCATACCACATGATAGACCCATGAGTAATGAAGGGTTTGGGAAGACCTTATACTATGTGCAATCTTCGATGCAACATGCACGTTTTATAGACCTTCGTTTAATGTAACCGTTATAATGAACGGTGAAGCAGAGGCTGCAAACTACATTTCCCGGCATGCTAAGGACAACACGTGACAGTCTGACGTCACACCTGACCCAAAACACGGAAGTGTTTTAACCGCCCGTATCGACCCGTTCGGCACCTCCCCGAGAGGGCCCAGAGGGACACCCGGATTACCAACGGGCAGGTAAGGACAGGACTGGATACTCCAGTTTGGTTATTTTGAAACAATCTCTTGACATTTATCAGAGCCCTATGTAACGTCTAGTCAAGCGAGGGCGTTAACTTGCATGCGTTTACACTATGCGCCTCGCTGCGATCACAGCTGAGGTTTAAACCTCTTGTGTGTATGCTGAGCGCAAGTGAGGCTCTCTTATACTGAACAAAATTTGCAAGAAATGTGTTACACACAGCTGGATGGCTGAAGAGGGCGCCAGAATGATTTTCCAATAGTGAAAGGGCGCGTTCTTACACAAGGAGTTGGGAGCGCTAAATAATGCTGGATTCATCAATAAACGGCATGCTTAAACCCATGTGAGCACAGTAATATAGAGATCCGCAAGTATGACAACTCTGTGCTTAGCGGCAATTTTGAACCATTTTTGTAACAATTATGACTTTTCCCCTCTGAAGGACTTGTTTTAAATTATGGGTGGTTAATTCCCAAACTATGACATTGTATTGCGTTGAACTACTCGTAATACAAACAGTTATATGAGCTGAGATTAGTATCCATTACTCATTATAGAACTATGAGAATGGGTCTATTTTGTTACCATGAAGTCACATGGTGTCTAATCACTATCAGAGACCCACAGGGTACGTATACTCGTTCTACAAATGGTGCTTAGAACCCATAAGATTCCAACTTAAAATGCACTCCCTCTTTAAACAATGTAGACCAAGTGGCAATAATACAAATGATGTGCCTAAGACTTACTTTTGTTTATTTTTACTAGAGCGGTGCTCTACCTACCTGTGCCGCAGCCAGGTGAGGTGCAGCACCTACGTCCTACCAATAAGGTGAGTAGACAATAGCCTTGATGTGGGGCTTAGTACACCATTTGGGGGTACTGGAGGTAGAAGAATTTGTTTTTCATACCTAACATTGAATGTGGTGTTATCTTACAAATGCCAATGTGTCTTTGTCTTCTTTAATTGTTGTTGTGTTTGTCTGACACGCTGACCTATTCCACTTGGACGTCACCTTTTTCAGAATCCTGGAGGACTGTTGCAGATCCAAGTCGTCCAGGTGACACTTATGGATTTTACACACACTGGTGATCTTTGTTTTTTTCACAATAAAGCAGTAGCGAAGTTTTGGTCCTTAGGAAGCAGTGGACACCAGGTCCTCATACTGCTGAAACATGTCAACCTTTATAACTAAATAGTAGTTATTTGATGAGAACTACTATGTTCCTGCACTGTTTTTGTAGTCTTGGAAGTATGAGAGGTATCTAATAAATTGCTCTCCCTCTCCACTCTCCAACTTTATATCATTCACACTTTTTGCACACACTGCTTTTCAGTTATCACTGTAAGGTTATTCTACCACACCCTTAGTTACCCTGGGGCATCCTTTTATCAACCTATGTTGGATGCAGTAATATACTCCTTGGTGTAAGGAGTCCCAAGTGATGACAAGGCGGCACCGAACGATAACTGATGGGTACTTTTACACCCTAGAAGCATCACTTATCATTTGTAATCATGATTTAGTTGGGATTAGGTTGGTGGTCAGACCCTCTCAATTATTTACCTATTTAGACCCACAGCTAATTTGTGTTTTTCATGTTCTGGATTTAGGGGACTGTAACTGTGCTTGGTCTCTAAACTCCCCTGGGACCCTCACTTTAACTGTTGTTCTTACCATCTATTGTGCACCAAATGGCATCGAGCTTCAGAGAAGCGATGAAGACATGGCCTTTAAACTCGCAAATCAAAACTTATGTGCCACATTTGTCCCCATGTTGACAGTGGAAGACTTACCATTAGACCCCATAGCTAATGTAAAAGATCTAGTTTGGGATATCAGACTCATCTGAGGAGTTGAGCCAGTCTGTATACAGAGTAAGTCGTACAGTACAGTATAATTTGATGACTGAGACAACTGCTGGAATTACGTCTGTAATTGAGACTTTGTTTGAGCAAGGCATTTTGAGGGAGATCCTGTAGAGTCCCTGTAACTCACCTATTAGGAGCTTGCAGAAGCCAAGCGGCAAATACCTCACCATACAAGATCTTTGAAAAATAAACAACATAGTGGTTCCTTGTTGTCTCATGGTGCTAAATCAATCTGTAATTCTGTTTCAGATTCCATGTGAGGCTGAATGGTTAATTGGTATTTATCTGTTAGGCATTCTTCGCTGTTCTCCTCCAAGAGGAGAGCCCCTTTTTATTAACTTTCCAGTTAGAGAATAATGTTTTAACATGGTGCTGTGTCCCACAAGGGTATATGGAGAGTCCTTCCATATTCAGCCAAATGTTGAAAAAGAATGTGGACTCCTTGGTCATTCCCTGATATTCTGTCCTGGTACAGTATAGCGATGACCTGCTATTTGTGTCAAATATTTGAGAGGCCTTTAAAACTGATACAATTGGCTTACTGAACCATCTGATGAGAATGGTCATAAAGTCGCCCCAAGCAGGTTAAAGTGCTGTATGACAGAAGTTCTGTGTTTAAGGCATCCCATTGTGAAGGGTGTGAGAAAGGTGTCACAAGAAAGAATCTCAGTGATCATACAAATGAATCCACCTCGTACAGAGAAAGAAGTTAGGATGTTTCTGGGAATGGCTGGCTACTGTCGTCATTGGATATCTAACTTTTTCGTAATGATCAGGCCTTTACAGAGGCTGACACACAAGGATGTACCTGATCTGGTGCCCTGAGACGAAGATTGCTTGAACACCTTCCTAGAGCTGAGAGAAATCCTTTGTTGTGCTCCTGTCTTAGGAATGCTTGATGACAACAAAGCATTTTTGCCATTTTGTAGTAAACATGAAAGTTGGCGCTCTCAGTGCTGACACAGACTCATGAAGTGCCCGTAGACGAGTCACCTATTTTTCTGCTATTTTAGATCCAGTGCAGCAGCATTGCCAGGATGTCTCAGATCTGCTGTTCCAACAGGTGTCAGCATAGAAAGATGCGAAAGCACCGTGATAGTCACCCCTTGACTGTATATGTTTCTCATTCAATGAATATTTTGCTAACCAGAACTTGTACTCAACATCTGACTAGTAGCAGGCTCACAAAATATGAGCAAGTGATTTTAGCTGCAGAGAACTCAACCCTGAAAAGAATCACAATCTTGAACCCTGCTACATTTCTTCCTTTACCTGATTGGGATGCAGACAAGATTGAAGTAGACCAAGATTGCCTCAGTGTCACAGACCTATGGACAAAAACCTGCACTGATATTTTGGATGAACCCTTGACTGAATCTAATTGCATTCTATTTATGGATGGGTCTTGTCTTGGAGACAACGGGGGAATTCTGAGGCCTGCCTATGCTGTCTGTAATATTATGGGAGTGGTAGCAGCTACCTGGATTCAAGGAGTATTCTCCGAGCAGGTAGCAGAATTGATTACCCTTACTAGAGCATGCTGTGTTTCAGACTACCTAAAGCTGACAATAATCACATGGAGCCAGTATGGGTCGGGGACCATGACTTTGGACAGATATGGTCTCAATTGGGATTTATGACCTCATCAGGGACCCTGATCCGCAATGGAGAAAACATGAGAAAACTGTAAGAAGCCCTTCTAATGCTGGCACAAGTTGCCATTGTGAAATGTTCTGCTCATTGCAAAGGAAATGATTTTGTAAGAGGGGCAAGATGGCGGCCGCTTAGGAGGTCGTTAGCAGTGCTAGCAGGCATCGGTCCGATTGCTTCTATGAGACCCATTTAAGAGAGGATTCAACTTCGCTAAGTTATGATCCCCCCCCCTGACTCAGATGCAGTTCTTCTGCTAGTGCTTGCGATCCCAACACCTCGGAAAGGTGCCTTTGCTGGTCAGACGTTGCGTGGAGAATCACCTGCGGTGTCTGGTGTATCGGTTTGCAGGTGAAGATCGCGGAATGGCCCCGAAGGTTGGGATGGGCTGCCTCCAAGGCAGCTGTAGCATCAGCCGCCCGAAAGGCACGTGGTGAGGCCGTGTCTGCACCTGCGGCAGACTCTGCCCCTGTGGGAAGCTCCCCCGGATGCCCGAAACAGCCGCGTCTGCTCGACCTGCCAAGGAGAGGAAGAGGCAGAGTTGCTGCTGGAGGAGCCGCAAAGAATTTCCCGGCGTGCCCCTCTGTTGTTGAGCTGCTGCAGCGAGTAAGGGAGCCGGCTGCGAATGGAATTACAGACACTGTGGTCGAAGATTGTGAGATTTGTGAGAATCGTGCCGATAGAGGGAGCTGAGACAAGGAGGTGAGTCTGGCATCTTCTGGAGCAGCGTTCCAAGTGGTTCAAGAGGGAGTAAATCCGATGGGCGTTGGTCTGACTTATGCTGCTGGAGAAAATGAGGGGTGCGTGGCAGTGCCTGAAAAAATTGATGCAACTGACTTAGCTGTGAATATTGTACCCACGGTTACCCCCGTTGAGGATTCTGGCAATAAAAACAGCAAGGGGAACGGGGCAAGGAAGATGGGATACTCAATAAGCAAGTGCTCGGCTCATTGAGGCCCCCGGTAGTGGAAGATGCTGAGAACCAGACTAGACAGTATATGGCCGCTGTAACAGAAAGCAATAATTCTATTGCTGTGGGAGATAAAAATAAGTCGAAAGCTGAGCAGGAGCCTAGCGGCTGTTTTTTCTCTGTTTCAGAGAGGGCGAGTGGTCGAATGACATTTTAAGCACTTCACAGGGGGCTAGCAGTCTGGAGTCAGACCTCGAAGATAGTGAGGAAGATCACCTCTTAACAGCTAAAAAGTCTACTGGGCAAAATGGCATGAAAAATAGAGGAAGGAAAGATCTTTCTTGGGACTATTCGTCAGATACTCCACTCTCAGGATCATCTGCAAAAAAAACTCCGGAGCTAATGGATGGTACTCCCCCTAAGCTCGATACTATACGTCAGGCTATCCTGGCTCATAGAGAGGAAATCCGTCAAGATAGTCGGAAAACTCAGGCAGGGATGAGGAAAATGCAGGGAGTGGTGAGGAAGCTATAAAAGGCATTTTCTAATATGGGAGAAAGAGTGGCGAATTTGGAAGAAAGAGTGATGGCTTCAGAAGCGGACGCGGCTAATGCTGTAACTCTGATGGAGGCCTACGATGCCCAGACCAAAGACATACAATGGAAGCCGGAAGAGTCTGAAAACAGACAAAGAACACTCTCAGAGTTCTGGGGGTTTAGGAGGGCCTAGAAGGGTCCGACACTAGGAGCTACATAATCAACCTTTTTAAGGCAGCTTTCCCGGAAATTTCCGAGTGGAACTGGGCATCAGAAATCCAAAGAGCGCATCGTATCCCATTCAAACTGCAAGCACCAGCGAAGGAGGGTGATAGACCTCGGGCTACACTGGTGTTCTTCGGAAACTTCCTCCTGCGGCAGTCTATTTCTGATAAAGCTAGGCCAGATGCTAGAAGATAAAATGGTGGGGTCTCATTTTTTGTAAGGCCCGAATTCTGTCATATATAACGGTAGAAAGGCACTGGAGGTTAAGGCAGCTTTAGAAACCTTTTCAGGACAAAAAGATCCAGGCGTATTTAATTAATCCGGTGCACCTAAAGATCATCAACCAGGGTACCACACATTATTTCTCTTCAGAGATAAAGGCAAAGGAGTATTTGGACTCCCTGGGAAAATAATCTGCTTGGTGCTTGTCACTGTGGGGGGGGGGGTGAGGTGAGGGGGTGGTTTTGCTGGTCATTGGTCATTATGAAGAAGGAAGGTTCTGGGATAGGAAGGGGGGAAAGAAAGTTTCAGCTTTCCAGAAGGTTGCGTTGTTTTGAGAAATTGTTTCTTTTTTTCTAGGTCTAAGGGTCTATTGTAATTTAGGTTTGGATGTGTTTATAGGATCCAGTGTCTACTAGCACTGCGCACATCACATGCACAGACCAAGGTCTGAGCGTCCTGATGGGGGGCGTAGACCGATCTAAGTTAGGGAGGGGTGGGGTGGAGGGGGTTCACAAATGAGGGAGGTTGGTGGGAAAGAGAGGGGTGGGGATTGGGATTTCACAGCCTGTATGGGATAAAAGGAGGGGGGGGAGAAAATTAGATTGTACCTGGTGCATTGTTGTTTTTGGTTGGGTTCATGCATTGTTTGTAATTAACTGGTTTCAACTGAGGTATTGGCCAGGGGTTCTCTGTCAAAGGAATAATGAGGAAACTTAAGATATGTTTGCTAAATATAGGGGGCTTGAATGATTGGAACAAGAGGCAAAAATGGGGGCTTTTTGGATGTGATCTGTATACAGGAGACTCACCTACCCTGGGCTAAAAACATCTGCTAAATATTAAGAGGTTTGAGTTACTGGTGTGTTCCACGCAGACGTCCACTGTTAGAGGGGTCGCAATTTTGGCCAAAACTAGTTTGGGTGGCTCTAGACGCTTCCTGGCAGATACCTTGGGCAGGTGGGAAATTGGGGAACTTGAGTTGGGTTAACATTGTATACAATGTATGGCTCCAACCAGGATGAACCTGATGTATTCGATAAACTGGAGGTAGAGGTACTGAACTGGCCATGTCCCTCATAGTTTGCGGTACTTTCAATATATCTGCAGATCTTACAGGAGGTAATAATAATGTAATTGAGGCCGGCCGGAAACTCAAGGTTTTTAGAGCCCTGTCCGCTTTAATTAGTTCACATAGCCTGGTGGATGTGTGGGGGTATAAAGAAACCCTTAATCCAGGCTTTACCTATTTTTTCTGCCCCTTTAAGAAATACACTAAATTGGATTATTTTCTTATATAATCCTCAGAGGCGGGGGGAAGTAGGAATTACCAAATTGCCAAAAGTAATCTCCGACCACAGTCCATTAATTTTAGCTTTTGAAAGTTATAAGGTCACTCGTCCTCATTATAGGTGGACTTTTGAGAGTAGACTTCTAGTTGACCCCAAATTTGTGGAACACCTAAAGAGCTGGGCTCTAAACTATTTTGATGTAAATAGGTATAGTGCTTCCCGAAATTGCGTATGGGATTCTTTTAAGGGGGCATTAAGAGGGGAGACGGTCAGCTTCTCTGCTAGCCGGAGAAAAGAAGCTCGATAGAAGCATGAGAAACTGATGGTTCAACTGGTATAGGCAGAGGTGCAACATATGAGGGATATCACAGGTGGGAAAGAGGCCAATGATAGCCTGCATCAGATATTGGCCCTTAACGCAGAAGTATATAAGTGTGTAGCACAGAGAAGCACTGATGATTATCAGATACATAGGGGAAGGATGTATGAGACGGGAGAGCAGGCGGGTAAGCTCCTAGCATTAAGGATTAGACAGGGTTTTAGTAGAAATACAATAGTGAAAATTCATGAGGACAACCAGGAGTATACGGAGCCAGAAGATATTAGAAAGGTCTTTAAGAACTTCTATCAAAATTTATATCAAGAAGGGAACAGGGCAGAATTTGCCAGTTTAGCATTTGAAGACTTTGGTCATATTCTGGCCGTCCAGTAAAAAGTCGTATTAGATAATGATTTGGAACTGAATGAAGTGGTAAATGCACTGTAGGATTTAGCGGCAGGCAAGGCCACAGGGCCAGATAGTATTCCACTTGAAGTATACAAATGCCTACAGGCAGTGATAGCCCCCCTTTTGTTGGATTTATTTAGTGGCATATTCTACTCAGGTGAAATTCCAGACTCCTGGAAAGAAACAAATATTATTGTCTTCCAAAAGAAGAGCAAACCTAAGGAGGATCCCAGGTCATACCGTCCAATATCCCTCATAAATTACGACACTAAAATCTACGCGAAGATTTTGGCTAATAGGCTGGGAAGGGTCATTGGCAGTTTGATTTCCCCGTGGCAGCATGTGTTCATCCCGGGTCGATGGAAAACGGACCATATAAGAAGGGCCATCACATTGTTTGATGTGCAGGCTGTCACGGGGGCCGGATCACCATGATCCTTCTGGATGCTGAAAAACCCTTTGCTCGCGTCACATGGAATTATTTATGGGGGATGTTGGAACGGAGGGGCTTTGGCCCTAAAATAATGATGGCTATTAAAGCAATGTACATTGATCCCATTGCCAGAATTCAGCTATTGGGTGGTGGCTCGGATTTCCCGGGGGACCCGACAAGGGTGCCCCTGTTCACCAAATTTATTCGCCCTTTATATTGATCCTTTGGTACGAAAGATATTAGGGTGTGAGGGTATTAAGCCAGTAGTGTGTAATGGATTTGAAACCAAGCTACTGGCATATGCCAATGACCTGGCTATATCAACCGGTGTGCGATTTGCCAGCAAACGAATGTGGGAAAATGAACTGCTGTGACACTAAGACACATAGGAAGATCTGGAGTTCCTTTTGACAAGATGCAGCTGGACTTTATTGAGATGCCAGTATGGAATGGATTGAGGTACATTTAAGTGGTGGAATGCATCTTTTTACGTTGGGTGGGAGCCTACCCAACCTCACTGTAGAAAAGCTGTTATTGAGGGAACTCATTCCGAGATTTGGATCTCCAAGCTCTTTAGAGTCAGACTGAGGAATTCATTTTAATAAGGAGGTTTTCAGAATGCTGTGTGCAGTGTTACAAGTGGAGCAGAGATTACATTGCAGTTATCGTCCAGAAGCTTCAGGTATCGTGGAGCAGTTCAACAGCACTTTGAAATCTAGGCTTGCTAAAATATGCGCTTTGATAACCCTGAAATGGCCTGATGCTTTGCCCCTTGTACTGATGAGTCTTTGCAGACTCCTGGTTTGAAGAACAGGATTGTTCCCTAATGAGATAATCATGGAGAGAGCTACGCGATTGCCTGCTGTGCCTGCAAATGTGCTTGTTAGCATCACAAACAATTTAGTTCTTAAGGTTTGCAAACAATTGGCTGGCATGGTTCTTTCTGTGTCTCACTAGGTTGAGCAGCAACTGCACTTCCACCTCAGGAGCAGTGCCATGACCTTAATCTGGGCCATGGAGAAGAAGCATATGCTGGAGAACTGTCTAGAGCCTTCTTGGCATGGTTCATGCCAGGTGATCTTGGTGATGACATCTGCTGTGAAATGGGGTGGTCTTTCAAATTGGGTGCATGTGCCTCACACTCATAGAGGACCAAGCATCCGAAATTCTAGGAGATCAAGAGTTCCTTGTCTGGGATATTCTTCTCCTGATTGGACCTATCTGGTTACAAATGATGACAAAAGACATGCCCCGTAGTTCTGATCTAATAGTAGAGGTTTGACTGAAATGTCTGGAGACTGCCTTGAACACACTTCTTGCATTTGCCCTTCCTTACTCAACAAAGTTGAGCAGTTTGAGGAAATTAATATTGAATGAAATCAAATTTCCTCATTTTAATTCGGAGGAGTATCCTGAGCAAGTTGCTGAACTGAGAGAAATGTTACTGGAAATGCTAATTGACGCACTTGGTGATCATATTATAAAGTATAATGCATAGGGGATAAAGATTTAGAAGAACACAGAGTAGACCTAGGGAAGCTTCATGAAGATTGTATATACAGTGACCTGGTCACTCTACGGAGACTGTGATCCTGGCCGTCCTGGATACCTTGAGAGACGGAGCTGACAAGGGTACCCCCAGGCCTTGGTATTATTAGATCTGTCGGCCGCCTTCGACACGGTGGACCATAACATCCTTCTCCACCGTGTCGAACAGGCCGGCATCCAGGGCCTGGCGCTGGCATGGGTCAAATCCTTCCTTACTGGGAGATCTCAGACCCTCAGCCTAGGCACATTCAGGGCTCCCAGGGAGCACCTGCCTTGTGGGGTCCCCCAGGGCTCCTCCTTATCCCCCCTCCTCTTTAATCTCTATCTTCGTCCTCTTCTCTTTACTCTGAGGCAGTGGGACGTCACCGTCTTTAATTACGCGGACGACCTGCAACTCATCTTTTCTTTAAACTCTCCCTCTGCTATTCCCAATTTCCAGGCAGTCATGTCCCATATCCTTCAGTGGATGTGTCAGAACCAGCTTAAACTGAACCCAGGAAAGACGGAGCTCCTCCTTCCTGGTAGGAGCGCTGTCCACTGGGGTCCACATTTCTGGCCGGCAGAACTTGGCCCCCCTCCTATCCCGGTGGCCTCGGTGAAAAGCCTCGGGGTCACCATTGATGCCGGGCTATCTCTCGGGCCCCAGGTGGGGACGGTGGTCTCCTCCTGCATGTTCCAGCTGCGCAGGATTAGGAAGGTGGCTTACCTCCTCACCGCCGATGCTCTGTTGCAAGTGATCATGGCCCTTGTCCTCTCCCGCCTGGATTTTTCGAATTCCATCTACCACGGTTTGCCCAAATGTTCCATCTATAGGCTGCAAATCATTCAAAACCAGGCGGCGAGACTGGCCCTCGGGATACCGAAATGGCAGTCCGCCAAACCCCTTCTCATCAAATTGCACTGGCTCCCTGTTAGCCTAAGGGCAGCCTTCAAGCTTGGCTGCCTTATTTTCAAGTCTCTTTCTGGTTCTTGCCCCGCTTTCCTGAAATCCCTCATCCGGCCCTATTGTCCTTCACGTAACCTCAGATCATCACACTTACACCTCTTGGTTGTCCCCTCCATTAAACTCTGCAGATCTGGTGGTCGGAGATTTGCCTACCTTGGTCCCAAACTTTGGAACTCCCTCCCCCAGTCAGGATTTCTAACACTCTCATCCAATTCCGTAAATCACTCAAAACCTGGCTTTTTCCACAATCTAGCTAAAGTCCCTCTGTCTCTTTCAGCATCCAATCAGCGCCAGGAAACTCATGGTGACAGTGCGCTTTATAAGCACCCCCTTAACATAACATAACATAACATAGTAAATAAAGTCAAAAACACACATAGAAATTGTTGCTGTTTTGCACAGGTGAAGATTACAGAAAAGGACTCTGTTGCTGCTATTTCTTCACCTATTTGGTCTGAGTCCAAACAGTATGGAAATGAATAACACTTGTCGTAGACGTAGGCACATAATAAGTGCAGTAGTGATAATTGTAGTGTTAGGCTTAAAAGTGCTAATTGTAGGGCTAAGTCTAGGTTTGACTAACGCCCGTTAATGCCACAGGAAGCACCTGCACTTTGCCCTGAACAGGGGACTGTATCCCTGACATCCATTGCGCCAGGAGGCGCCCACGTGAATCCTTTAGGTGCTGGAGGTGCATAAAATCAGTCTCAGGCTTCCGCGGCACAAGAGCTTGTTAACGCCACAGGTAGCACCAGCACTTTGCCCTGCAAAGGTGACTGCATCCCCCGACAGCCATTGGCCAGGAGGAACCCACGTGATTCCTTCCAGCTCCGGAGGCGCTTAAAAGTAGTCTTTCGTTAATGCCACAGAAGCACCAGCACTTTGCCTTGCACAGAGGACTGCATCCCCCGACAGCCATCGTGCCAGGAGGGCCCATGTGATTCCTTTCCTCTCCGGAGGCTCTTAAAAGCAGTCTTGGGCTCCTGCGGTGTCAGCGCCCGTCCGTGGCAGGACAAGGCTGGGCTGAGCCAACTCTCATGTTTTTTTAAATCTATTTCATCAGAATCCAGTTCTATAAAATGGCATGAAGGTAAAACACTTTTAGTTTTGCTTCTACCTCTTTATTGTTGTGTAATCTTAAGGTAATTTGTACCATGGGCAAACGAAAACCCATGGTCTTCAAAAGGCAGTAGGGGCGATAACAAAAGAAATAGAAATTGCACAGCAAAGGCTTTCATTTGCTCCCTGCCCTATCATACCTGTCCCAATGTATCCCCAAGTAACTACTCCAGAATCTGTTTCTGTACAGAGACTACTACCTTCTTTATCCCCTACTGTAATTATTTCAAGTCAGGATGTTACACACACCCTAATGAAGGAGCTGATTCTACAATTTGTCCAGCAACAAAAACTACTGTGCCGCTATCTGCTCCAGGAGAGAAATGGAAATTAACAGACCTGGCAGGGGTGATAGTAAAGTAAAAGAACACTCACTGAGGGTCAACAGAACCAAGCAAACTCTCCTAGTCAGAAATACATCTAGGATTCGGTTAGGTGAAGGGAGAAGCAGCGCAACAAATCAAATAGATAACACTGTTGACAAATTGAGTAGAATTGTATATAAGGCCCTGACACCCATTCTTTCTAGACTAGCCTGTATCGAAGACCCTCTTACTCAAGTGTTGTTGGGACTAGGTAATAAGACAGCAACTAATAAACAGCTTGATGATGTTTTCTGTTCAATTACTTACATTTTAAACAACATGAGGCAATCCCTAGTGTCCTGACGAACCGCCTGACCCCTTTAAGCATATCATCAACCGTACATGGCCAGGCCCCTAGCACGTAGCTTCCCTCATAGTGCCAGTATTAACCCTTTGGCCTCTACAGCACAGGACTCCACTTTGACTGGGAACCCCCACAGGAACATTGAAAATCCGGTTCAGGGGGTTACAAATAAACGAAGACCAACTACGAAAGACAGGGGTAGACGTTTACATGGGATTTCAAATGCAATTGGCCCAGGGCATGATCTAAAAAAAGGGATGTGTGCACAAGAAGTTTTAAACTTACTCCCGGAATGCACACCATATACAGTGGTTTTTAAGGGAGTCCCCTGTCTGTCCCTTGGCCAGCAAAAAACTGGCAAAAGCCTTATTAATAAATTGGCTCACTGGTGCTCTGAGAAAATGTCGCCAAAGTTAAATTGGTCAGAAAAAAGGCGAGTGAGCTTGCTGGGTCATACAATCAAACATGGGGAAGGGGATTGTGTTGTGCTTAATTTTAATAATGCATGGTGCGCTCGTTTTGCCATAACGCATTTTGGAGATTTGCCTGGTGATTCAATGGAGATCCATCCATCGGGCTTTTTTTATACCCCATATCATGAATTTACGGCAAGAAAACAGACTGTATGGACAGAGTCAAATTCACATACCTTTATACAGCCTCCCTCATTCATTCACCCTAAATGGTTTTATGGCCTTTCAGGGTTGTCTAATATTGACTGACAAACTGGGTGTTCGAACCAATCAGTTGCAGTGTTTGGATTGGGTTTGCACTGAAATGCTCAAGGGAGGGGAACTTATATAGACTAACACAGTAACAGGGGCTCTGTGGAATCATTCGAACCCCCCTCCTCTAGACTAAATACTAGTAAGGATAGCCGAGATAAACCTGTGGTCTACTCACCACACAATAACTTGACACCAAATGTCACCACTACTAGCCAAGAGCAGCACCTGTCTCCTACCATAGTTGAGCAATCTATGGATGACAAACCTGTGGGAGTGGTAAACCAGGGTCACATAAAGGCTCCAAATGTGACTACTACTAGTCAGGAACTGAACCCGTTTCCTAACGTAGATGGTCACACTGTGGATGACGAACTTGTGGGATTGGTAAACCAGTGTTACTTAAAGGCTCCAAATGTGACTACTACTAGTCAGGAACTGAACCCATTTCCTACCGTAGATGGACAAACTCTGGATGATGAACTTGTGGGATTGGTAAACCAGTGTTACTTAAAGGCTCCAAATGTCACTGCTACTAGTCAGGAGCCACACCTGTTTCCCACTGTAGTTGAACAAAGTACAGACGATGAATCTGTGGGATTGGTAAACCAGGGTCACATAAAGGCTGCAATAAAATGTATTTCATGGAACATATCAGGAATTCGGTCCAAACTGACTGATGAGGTGTGGCTAAATTATATTAGAGGCCTTGATGTTATCTGCCTACAGGAGACGTGGTATAAGGATGATATTGTGCTGAATGGTTATTGTTCTTACACGGTCAATGCAACACCTTCCGCAGCAGGGAGAGCAAAAGGAGAGTTTGTTCTTTTGATTTCAGTTAAACACGAGGTCATAAAAATCACCACTGTTGTTATATCTCCTTGGCTCCAATTGGTTCCGATTGTTAATATGTTACAGGTCAAGCTGTTAATTGTGAACTGGTACTACAATATTGTTAACCAAAACAACTATCAGGTTATTGAAGCTCTGCAGGCAGAAATCAATAAAACCTCTGAGAAGTGGCAACCATTATGCATTCTTTGGGTAGGTGATTTTAATTGTTCTTTCTGCCCACATAGGTTTAACTATGCTTGTGGGTTGCTAAACACAGAGGGTCAGCCCTCCCACTCTTTGTTCATACTCCCCAGGGTGACAGGGTGACACTTGAACAGGTATTTGTATGCTCAAATTTCTTAAACTGTAAGTAGACACTTTAGAACCAATTAACACACCGGACACAGCTTATGAACATAGAAATAAGTTGATGTGTTTTCTAACATTGAAAATGCATTTCTTGAGTAGGTAGAAGATAGATATAGAGTAGAGAATGCAAAAAGAGCTATACAAGTTAAGGTTATCAGTTGGTCACAAGAAGAAGTGAAACACCAGACAGAAGGAAACACTGGTACACTGACATTAGATTAGCAATACCAAGGGAAACTGCATACACAGTAACACAAATGAATACAGTACTATTTTGGTGGGCAAAAGTGAATGTGATCATACTTTTTAAGTTAGCGGAAGTTGGAAGTTACTTATGGATGGAGCTGATCTTGTGATTCTTAGAGTTTATTTTGTTTGTGGAAAGAATGCTTTCTTTAAGTTGATGAATTAATGGTATGGTACTTGTTGTTAAGGAGCAGTGATTCTAAAGATGTTATCATGTGGATTATTTTAACCATCCTGTTGGGTAGAAGACATCTAGGTCAAAACGGGGTGCTAGTGCTGGAGAAATAGTGGGAGATATTTTTGATGCAATAATTCCAATTGTACTCCTGATTATGAATGACATCAAAATTAGAAAGCTGTCTACTGTAGTTGATAAGTTGTCAGCTCATACAGCTGGATCTTTGTTTCTTGTAAATAGAGAAATGGTTGCTATTAGACCTATGGTTTTGCAGAATCGACTTGGGTTAGCAATTTTGCTCATGAAGTAAGGCAGAGTCTGTTAAATGTTAAAGGTCCAAAATTGTTGTACTTATATCCCAGATAAGAGTAAGGACTTGCAGAAGTTTATAAAGAATATGACTGAGCTGCACACTGAAGTGAGAGGATTGGCAGAAGAAGGTTCTTGGGACACAGTTGATCATGGATTTAGCGCTGTAGGAAGATGGTTCACTGATTTAGGAAATGGAATAGTGGGTTCTGTCTTAAGACTTGTAGATTATCGCATTTTGGGGAAAAATGTTGGTTGTGGAAGTGAAGGTATACGTGAAATACAAAGAGCAGAAAGGGATTTCAGGAGATTAGGAGAATTGAACTTAAAAAAGGAAACAGAATGAATATTAATATGAGATCAAATGCTTGGAAGAGTTAAAGAGAAATCAATTGCTACAACAAAGGTTTATTTTGGGCACATCTGATGAGATCAAAGATAAGTTAAGAATTTTTGTAATAGCTCAATTTGCCATCAGAGGGGGATTGAGGAAGTGTAATCTTGATCCCATCTAAGGTGATGTGGAGTGCGTTATAATCATGTGTAGTGAGCAGTCATATATATTCAACGTAATTAATAATGGTACTAATGGGAGTGGGATATTGCAGATTTAAGGGGTCCCACAATGAAACATTTGTGTGTAGAATGTGACTAGCAAAGGTTTCATGGCAATTTACATATTGATGTGACAGGGAGAATTTACATGAAATGTTTCATTGTAAGATTATTAACTAGGTTGTGTGCAATTAGTAATTGGAATTCATACATATAACTAGAATTATGCTGTTATACCTATTGTTGGAGTACTTCTACTGAAGACTCTAACTGCTGACACCTTTCTCCTATTATTATTCTCTACCAGATGTATTTAGAATAAGGATGCCACTTTAGAATAGTGTAGGGAAAGATAGGCTGCTCATGTTTCTAGAGGGGAGGTGTCTGATGACATCCAATGGACAATTGTTTTTCCTAATTGTTTGCATCATAACTTTAGAGTTAGTCATTTGTTTTGTGCTATATAGGGTACATCTCTTCAGAAGATGTGGACTAGTTCTAGCATTTCTGTATTTCTTTATGATTATATTAAGATTGATTTACATTGACCTCTGTCTAAATGTATAATTAATCCTTACTAAACTTAAAGTAAGTTATCCAATGGATTCCTGTATGGCCACATTGACTGTAATAGTATTTTAAACAGGGATAGTTTTACTCCTCTGCCTCTCATGCTTCCACAAAGGTTGTCGCTCTTGAAGTAACTGATGGTTCGGAGCCAAGCTCCAACAAAAGTGGTCAAATGGGTAGCTGGTTTCTGAGAGGGAAAGTTTACTATTGCTTCATCATCAATTAATTTTCTTTAAATCGGTTTGCCTTCAGCATATTACTAAATGGGAACAGGATTGGGTAAGCCTCATGGATAGTGGGATGTTGTTCCAGTTCCATATCCTGGAAAACTTTAAACCTTCCTGACAGTGGACGTGAAATATAGTTTCAACATATCTGATCATGTATTATTTGGGCGAATGTCAGCAAGGAGAGGCTTTAAAATGACACTGTTAATGTCTTGCCATCAGCAACCTTCTCACAAATTATTGAACTTCACTAGTGCAGCGGTAAAATGAAGTTCATATACATATGACTAATAAAACACTTAGGGCCTGATTTTGATCTCAGCAAACAGGTTACTCTGTCACAACGGTGACGGGTATCCCATCCACTAAAATATAAATCCCTCAGGATATAATAGGATATATATTTCAGCAGATGTGTTACCCGTCACCATTATGACAGAGCAATACATCCGCCAAGATCTAAATCAGGCCCTAAGTGTTTAAATACAAAAGAACATGATGTTGTGTCTATCTCTGGATGATCTGATTGCTACTGCTTTCTTCAGCAAACTATAACACTTCCGGCAGGTGTTGGTGACACATAGAGCAGACAAATTAGACCAGTGTGCAGTGAGGTGCTTTTGCAACTTTCTAATAATGACTTGCCAACACTAGGCCTTCTGCAAGAATAGGGATATTGGGATAAATCATCTAAGTGTTGGTGAAATGACATGCATGTAAATGTAACAAATATAGTAGTTTTAGTACAAACACACAAGTGGACTTTGCTACATAACTCTCTTAATGATTTACTAGCACCTCCTTCCTCCACAAACATTTCTCAAATGTGTTGATCAAATTTAGTGTTAACAATTGTGATCCTATCTCGCTTGAAAAGTAAATTAACAGGTTCAAGATCAAAAACTGGCTGTGACAGCCAGCAGAATAGCACTAAAAGAAAGCTTGAAATAGCATCGGTAAAGGTGTTTATATTTGTGCTTGGATCTAGAGAGTTGTCTTAAAAAAAGTATTATTTTTATGTGGGAGTTTGTGACTAACCAACCTGATATTCACATTCTAAGAAGGACATGCTGTGGGTAAATGGGAGTCTATTTAGTCACCCAGCGCATATTAAACTAAGTATGCACGCACCATTTGAATTTGCCGCTTTAATTACCTGGTATTCATGAGTGAAAATTAACCCTCTTCATAACTGGTATCCATGCTGCAACGCGAAAAATCAAAGCACTTCTCTGTGGAGTTATGCCACTGCATCGGTTACAACCTGGTAATTCTTTTCTTAGTTCTCTTTCTCTTTTTCATCTCTTTCTTGCTTTGGACAGTGAACTCAGGCTCTGCTAAGCACAGGAAATGGGCGAGGAAGGAGGCAGGAGTGGAACAAGGGTAAAAATAATTGAAGACCGAGAGGGGTAAAGTGGATCAAGAAGGAAGGTAGAGATAGAGGTGTGGTAGTAAGATAGGTGAAGTAGAGACAAATTGAACATAGAGAAAGAAGAGGTAGTCAGTTAGACAAAAACAGCCAGGTAAAATAAATGCAGGTTTATAAAGAGAGGTATGGAAAATAAAGCATTAGAGTGAAAACACTTTGAGCCTATTTACAATTTTGGCGGTGCAGAAGAAGGACCACCATGCCGCAGCCCCGCTTCTGTACCGTCAAACCTGTGTGTGCCATGTTATTACTTTTTAAGTCACTGGCAGGTGGTTATTCAGTGTTCTCATCGACGGTGCCAATAAAATGGGAACATCATAGGAAGTACCTGCATGGCATGGACTGGTACAGTCCAAGCTGTGCAAGTACTGGTGTGCATGTACACAGGGGGGCACAAAATGTGCCCTCCTGCATGCACCCCATGGCCTAGGGGCTCTGTTTTTCCCTCTCCGGCATGGATTTAATGGAGGAGGAACTGCCATGAAAACCATGGTGGAGAAGAATCTTGTAATATTCTTGGCGTGTCTCACCAATCATATTGCAGTTTCAAGCCCACCACGCCCACCAGGGATCTAAGATTTCTGGCAGTTGCAGCAGACCAATGGCGGTCCGACTGCCGAACTTTTAATTGGGCAGGTGGACTGCCAGTTTGTGAGTGGCTGGACTACCAATGCTGTGCCACCATGAGTCTGGTGGTCTGTGGACCGCCAGACTCATATTCAGGCCGTTAGTCGAACTGTACGCAGAGGTAAGATAGAAACAGGTGATTTAGAGAAATGTAGAAACCTAGATAGAGGGGTATATGTGGGGAAATGAGTTGATGAAAATACAGGCCTGGCAATTAAGCAATGAGGTAGTGAATAAGGTAAAGAGGGAGGGATGAATGTGAGAAAGAGATGCAGTATTGAGAGAAAATAGGCCAAATACAGAAATTACTATGAGGTACAGAAAAAGAGATGAAGTTGATAAAGTGGTAGAGAGAATGGAATAGGGCAGCAGGGCTGAGCGTTGTGCCCCTGCTCTTCTTCCAAAAAGTGGTGGTGAAATGTAACTGGCACAGAAATGAGCATTACAGGGGTATATGGATAAATCGTGATGCATGGCTACAGTGACAGAATGGATGTCTTGTAACTTTATAAAACTGAACGGGGAAAAGACGGACGTTATGACTTTTGATTCAGGGGCACCTAGCTGGAACAACACCTGCTGGCCACATTCTTTAGGAACTTGTCTGAATCTGAGGAAAAAGGCCAACAGGCACATGCATCATTGTTGGCTTTTGCGATTTCTTAATTGCGTTTTTCAAGGAATCGCAATTAAGAAATCGCAAAATCCTATGCATGAAGAAATCTCTGAAAAATGAGCGATTTCTTAAAATTCCTTAATTGCGACTCGCAAATTCGGAATCGCAATTAAGGAATACCTCCCTATTCATTACTATGGGCCTAGAGGCCCATAGTAATGAATGGAAAGACATTCTCAATTTTCGATTAACAATTATCGAATCACAAATTGAGAATGCGATTTCAAGGGTGCAGGGGTGTCCAAAGGACACCCTGTTGCACCCCTGAAATCAATCTGTGCACATATGTTGTGCACAGACATGCCCTAAGGGCATGTGTGTGCACAACATGAAACTTTGAAAAATGCACAAAAGTGCATCTTTCAAAGGTTTCGCAAATTACCATGAGGTTCAACCTCATGGTAATTTGCTCCCTCTAAGTGCGAAGTCGCTATTTTTTAAATTTTCATGCTTTGCATTTAAGAAATCGCAAAATGCGATTCCTTAAATGCAATCGCAATTTGAGAATTCGCAAATATTTGAGAATTGTCAAATTGCGAAGGCCTTCACCCTTCATGCATACCAAAAGCTGATTTTGCGATCGCAAACAGACGATATTTGCAATTCGCACCGTTTGCGATTCCAAAAAGCTTTGATGCATGTGCCCCTAAGAACCTTGGAGTGCTGATTGATACTGAACCTAACTTGAATGCCCAGGTGAATCGTACAATATCAACCTGTACCTGGATTATAAGGATGCTTAAGAAAATCTTTCCACATATTCAGCATTCTAAGCAGGTTGTTCTTGCCTTGGTCATGTCCAGAATGGACTACTGCAACTCATTGTACCTGGACTAAAACCCTAAAAAAAGAACACACAGCACAGACTCCAAGTGGTACAAAATGCACTGGTCAGACTTATTCTAGATATCCCCAGGTGTCAGTCTGCTGCCATGGGATTGGAGACCCTTCATTGGCTTCCGATTAGAAAGTGCATTATGTTCAAATCTCTTTCCATTGTGCATAAGGCTCTTCATCTCCCATATGCAGCAAGATTAAAAGCCATGTTTAGTTGGTACACCCCAGGCTTATGGTGTCAAGAACTAAAAGAAAGAAATGGGGTGACAGAGCATTCTCATCACCTTGTGCAAAATATTAGGGCAATCACCAGTTCTTGCCCTTTAAGAAGGCTCTAAAGACCTGGCTTTACCCTCTGTAGACCTTTTGTGCATCTAGAGGTCTAGTGGGCATTCCCCGGATGGTTGTCTATAGTGCTTTGATGCCTTTAGGTAATTGTTGCGCTCTACAAATTCTAAAGCAAATCAAAATCAAATCAAATAAAACCACAAGCATGTGGTGTTAAGTTGCTCCCTTAATAACTGTGTATCGTCCTTGAATTAATGTGCTGGCTCATAGTAGTGGTGAAATATAAGGTAAGCAAAATGTGATTACTACAATGTTTGGTAGAAAAAAACATAGACACTGTCAGACTATATCATTTTTCTAGTAATCTGTCTAATGCAAGTGTCATCCACAAACTCCAAGACATCCCAAAAAGTTGTAATGCAATAAAGTATGTACAAAATGGGACCATTACTACATGTGTAGCATGGACACCAAACATATGAGCTGAAAGTCTCTAGCAATCCTTGTGTGAGTGGCATAGGAGGATGCAGCTTAATGCCTTGCTTCTCAGCTCTGAAATGCTGCAGTGATTCTACATGTCCACTCAGAGTCTCTTGATATTTTCTTCAGAGATTATACCAGATTCTCCCGTTACCTTGTTGAAATTGACTTTCAGCTTTTTTGCAGGGATAAGAAAGAGGATTTCAAGACTCTGGCATTTTCGTCTGAAAAGCATTACCTCGTCTGATTAATAAGGATAGTCATACTTTTAGATAATGATAACTGGATCGAGCTCTAAGGTGACATAGTGTCTGCAATACATATTATACGAAATAGAGCAGACGATCAGACAAATCAAGGAAACATATTACTCTTAAAATCAAAAACATAATCCTTGGCCATGTATGTGGATAATGTGGGGAAAGGATAGAGGATGCTGAGTCTCAAATGCCCTATCAAATACACAAACCTACCTGCATTTCTCATTTCCCATGAGCCTGCTAATGTTCTTGCACATTTTATTAGCATTTTACGGAAACTAATCATTGTCATCTTTGTACCTGGTGTCATGTACAAAATATCTCCACGGAGGACGGGACAGCAAATGAAAATGTTCAAAGCAAATAATATGATACGTTAGACGCAGCAGTCTATGTACCCTAGAGACCCTGCTAGTTTTTAAAAACTACTTACTTACTCTTTGCTGAAATCCCCCTCCTATAGCTGCCCTCTCCCCTCCCTTGCCCCGGTCCGACACGGCCTGGTCAAATTGATCGGAGGGCGTCTGGGAGTCCATCAGTGAATCTTTCGCTTCCGCCTATGCGAGGGTTAGGGCTTCAGTCTTCAGCGCCAACAAGTGTATTTCAGGCACCTAGAGCGTGCACGGGCAGCGGACGCTGCAGTCTTTGTACCCTATAAATGCTGCTAGCCGCCTGTGTGCATCAGAAAGGTTTTAACATTTATTGTGTCATTGCTTGTTTTCAAAAACAACAAACTTACTCTTTGCTGAAATCACCCTCCTATTGCTGCACACTCCTCTCACTTGCCCCGGTCCGACACGGCCTGTGCCGATTGATCGGAGGGCGTCTGGGAGTCCGTCAGTGAATCTTTCGCTTCCGCCTATGTGGGGGTTAGCGCTCCAGTTTTCAGTGCCAACGAGTGTATTTCAGGCACCTAGAGCGCGCACACGCAGCGGACGCGGCAGTCTTTGTACCCTATAGACGCTGCTAGCTGCCCGTGTGCATCAGAAAGGTTTTAACGTTTATTATGTCATTGCTTGTTTTTAAAAACTACTTACTTACTCTTTGCTGCAATCAACCTCCTATTGCTGCACTCTCCCCTCCCTTGCCCCGGTCCGACACGGCCTGTTCCAATTGATTGGAGGGCGTCTGGGAGTCCATCAGTGAATCTTTCACTTCCGTCTATGTGGGGGTTAGCGCTTCAGTCTTCAGCGCCAACAAGTGTATTTCAGACACCTAGAGCGTGCATGCGCAGCGAACGCAGCAGTCTACCCTATAGACGCTGCTAGCTGAACGTGTGCATCTGAAAGGTTTTAACCTTTACTGTGTCATTGCTTGTTTTTAAAAACTACTTACTTACTCTTTGCTGAAATCATCCTCCTATTGCTGCACATTCCCCTCCCTTGCCCCAGTCTGACAAGGCCTGTGCCGATTGATCGGAGGGCGTCTGGGAGTCCGTCAGTGAATATTTCGCTACCGCCTATGCGGGGTTTAGCGCTTCAGTTTTCAGCGCCAACAAGTGTATCTCACGCACCTAGAGCACGCACACGCAGCGGACGCGGCAGTCTTTGTACCCTATAAATGCTGCTAGCCGCCTGTGTGCATCAGAAAGGTTTTAACATTTATTATGCCATTGCTTGTTTTCAAAAACTACTTACTTACTCTTTGCGGAAATCACCCTCCTATTGCTGCACTCTCCCCTCCCTTGCCCTGGTCTGACACGGCCTGTGCGAATTGATAGGAGGGCGTCTGGGAGTCCGTTAGTGAATCTTTCGCTTCCGCCTATGCGAGGGTTAGCGCTCCATTCTTCAGCGCCAACAAGTGTATTTCAGGCACCTAGAGCGCACACGCGCAGCGGACACAGCAGTCTTTGTAGCCTATAAACGCTGCTAGTCGCCTGTGTGCACCAGAAAGGTTTTAACGTTCATTATGCCATTGCTTGTTTTCAAAAACTACTTACTTACTCTTTGCTGAAATCACCCTCCTATTGCTGCACACTCCTCTCACTTGCCCCGGTCCGACACGGCCTGTGCCGATTGATCGGAGGGCGTCTGGGAGTTCGTCAGTGAATCTTTCGCTTCCACCTATGCGGGGGTTATCACTGCAGTCTTCAGTGCCAACAAGTGTATTTCAGGCTCCTAGAGTATGCACGCGTAGCGGACGCGGCAGTCTTTGTACCCTATAGACGCTGCTAGCTGCCCATGTGCATCAGAAAGGTTTTAATGTTTATTGTGTCATTGCTTATTTTTAAAAGCTACTTACTTACTCCTTTATGAAATCACCCTCCTGTAGCTGCACTCTCCCCTCCCTTGCCCCGGTTCGACACGGCCTGTTCCAATTGATTGGAGGGCGTCTGGGAGTCCATCAGTGAATCTTCCGCTTCCGCCTATGCGGGGGTTAGCGCTTCAGTCTTCAGCGTCAACAAGTGTATTTCAGGCACCTAGAGCGTGCATGCGCAGCGAACGCAGCAGTCTACCCTATAGACGCTGCTAGCTGAACGTGTGCATCTGAAAGGTTTTAACCTTTACTGTGTCATTGCTTGTTTTCAAAAACTACTTACTTACTCTTTGCTGAAATCACCCTCCTATTGCTGCACTCTTCCCTCCCTTGCCCCGGTCCGACATGGCCTGTGCTGATTGATTGGAGGGTGTCTGGAAGTCCGTCAGTGAATATTTCGCTTCCGCCTATGCAGGGGTTAGCGCTCCAGTCTCCAGCGCAAACAAGTGTATTTCAGGCACCTAGAGCATGCACGCATAGCGGACGTGGCAGTCTTTGTACCCTATAAATGCTGCTACCTGCCTGTGTGCATTAGAAAGGTTTTAAAGTTTATTGTGTCATTGCTTGTTTTAAAAAACTACTTACTTACTCTTTGCTGAAATCACCCTCCTATTGCTGCACTCTCCCCTCCCTTGCCCCAGTCCAACAAGGCCTGTGCCGATTGATCGGAGGGCGTCTGGGAGTCCGTCAGTGAATATTTTGCTTCCGTCTATGCGGGGTTTAGCGCTTCAGTTTTCATCGTCAACAAGTGTATCTCACGCACCTAGAGCGCGCACGCGCAGCCGACTCGGCAGTCTTTGTACCCTATAAATGCTGCTAGCCACCTGTGTGCATCAGAAAGGTTTTAACGTTTATTGTGTCATTGCTTGTTTTCAAAAACTACTTACTTACTCTTTGCTGAAATCACCCTCCTATTGCTGCACTCTTCCCTCCCTTGCCCCGGTCCGACATGGCCTGTGCTGATTGATTGGAGGGTGTCTGGAAGTCCGTCAGTGAATATTTCGCTTCCGCCTATGCAGGGGTTAGCGCTCCAGTCTCCAGCGCAAACAAGTGTATTTCAGGCACCTAGAGCATGCACGCATAGCGGACGTGGCAGTCTTTGTACCCTATAAATGCTGCTACCTGCCTGTGTGCATTAGAAAGGTTTTAAAGTTTATTGTGTCATTGCTTGTTTTAAAAAACTACTTACTTACTCTTTGCTGAAATCACCCTCCTATTGCTGCACTCTCCCCTCCCTTGCCCCGGTCCGACATGGCCTGTGCTAATTGATCGGAGCATGTCTGGGAGTCCGTCAGTGAAACTTTTGCTTCCGCCTATGTGGGGGTTAGCGCTCCAGTCTTCACCGCCAATGAGTGTATTTCAGGCACCTAGAGAGCGCATGCACAGCGGACGCGGCAGTCTTTGTACCCTATAAACGCTGCTAGCCGCCCGTATGCATCAGAAAGGTTTTAACATTTATTGTGTCATTGCTTGTTTTTAAAAACTACTTACTTACGCTTTGCTGAAATCACCCTCCTATTGCTGCACTCTCCCCTCCCTTGCCCCGGTCCAATACGGCCTGTGCCGATTGATCGGAGGGCATCTGGGAGTCCGTCAGTGAATCTTTCTCTTCCGCCTATGCGGGGGTTAGCGCTCCAGTCTTCAGCGCCAACAAGTGTATTTCAGGCACCTAGAGCACACAAGCGCAGCGGACGCAGCAGTCTACCCTATAGACGCTGCTAGCTACCTGTGTGCATCAGAAAGGTTTTAACGTTTATTGTGTCATTGCTTGTTTTCAAAAACTACTTACTTACTCTTTGCTGAAATCACCCTCCTATTGCTGCACTCTCCCCTCCCTTGCCCCGGTCCGACACGACCTGTGCTGAATGATGGGAGGGCGTCTGGGAGTCCGTCAGTGAATCGTTTGCTTCCACCTATGCGGGGGTTATCGCTCCAGTCTTCATCGCCAACAAGTGTATTTCAGGCCCCTAGAGCACGCACGTGCAGGGGACGCGGCAGTCTTTGTACCCTATAAATGCTGCTAGCCGCCTGTGTGCATCAGAAAGTTTTTAACGTTTATTATGTCATTGCTTGTTTTTAAAAACGACTTACTTACGCTTTGCTGAAATCACCCTCCTATTGCTGCACTCTCCCCTCCCTTGCCCCGGTGCGACATAGCCTGTGCCAATTGATCGGAGGGCGTCCGGGAGTCGGTGAGTTAATCTTTCACTTCCACCTATGCGGGGGTTATCGGTCCAGTCTTCAGCGCCAACAAGTGTATTTTAGGCAGCTAAAGCACGCATGTGCAGCGGACGCGGCAGTCTTTGTACCCTATAGACGCTGTAGCTTCCCGTGTGCATCAGAAAGGTTTTAAAGTTTATTATGTCATTGCTTGTTAATTAAAAACTACTTACTTACTCTTTGCTGAAATCACCCTCCTATTGCTGCACTCTGCCCTCACTTGCCCCGGTCCGACACGGCCTGTGCCGATTGATCGGAAGGCGTCTGGCAGTGAATCTCTTGCTTTCGCCTATGCTGGGGTTAGCGCTCCAGTCTTCACCGCCAACTAGTGTATTTCATGCACCTAAAACGCGCACGCGCAGCGGATGCATGCAGTGGGCTCGCCGGCGGCGCGCTGAAGGCGCGCCAAAGGTAAGCCGTCTGCACCCATCCGCGACTTGCCGGGGCCAGGGGCCAGTTATTATGCCCATTTTATCTCCTACACAGCATTTGAGCTTTACAATCTACAGGGCAACTGGCCCATTAGCACTAGCGTCAAGATGTCTGCTAGGAAAGTAGGGATCTTGTCCCTCAGAGACTTGACCCCTGTACACTTCACCCAGTCTACCAGGCAGGGCCCTCTCCTAACCAACAAGGACCCTCTGGAACTTACTAATTCTAACCCCCCGGCAGAGGGACCCCTTGTCATCACCTACCTAAATACGCGCTCTATGGTGAAGCACCAACTCAAAATTTTCCAACTGATTGGTTCCAACAAACCTGTTATTCTTATCCAGTCGGAAACCTGGCTCAAGGCCGACTCTACCCCCGATATCCTCGTAGCAGTACCTACTGGCTACTACATACTCCAAGCCAACAGGATGTTGGATAAGCTGGTTGGCGGGGTGGCAGCTATCATACTGCAGAAACACAAATGTACTGCCCTTGAGATCAGCAGTATACCTCTGGCTGATAATCTCTTCTTAAAATTCGAATCTCCCAAGTCCTCCTTTATCTGTGCCCTTTTTTACCGACCTCCTGACCATATACCTTTATTCCCCCAATTACTAGGCAAATTAATCTCCCAGCTAGTCATCAACCATTCCAGGATTATTATCCTCTGAGACTTCAACTACTAGCCCTCTGATATACACGAGAGTGCCAGCTCAGCTGAGTTAACAGACCTTCTTCTAGGAATGAACTGTACCCAACATGTGCACAAGGCTACCCACGCCAAAGGGCACATCTAGGATCAAGTCTGGACCTCTAATATGGAAATTACACCTCCCTCAGTTTCTCCATGCACTTGGTCTGACCACCATTTTATTACATTCAGCAAAGTTTACATTCGTCCCACTAAGCGGCCCCTGGCGGGCAATTTCCTGAACAGAAACTGGAAGCGGGACAATATGGACGATTTCTGCGCACTTTTAACAGCCACCTCTTCCAACGAACAGGACTCAAGCTGTCTTCAGGCTTCTAACCTTGATCACTGGCTAGAATCAGCCAGTAATAAGGTTGCCCCCTTTAAAAGAACCAATCTCAAATGCCCCCACGACACCCAACGCTGGTTCTCCGACGACCTAAAAAGAAAAAAACTGCCACTTAGACAAGCAGAGCACTGATGGTGGCGAGCTAATGCACCCGAGGAGAGATTGGTGTATGTAGTCTTGCTAAAAAAATTACAAAGATTCCATCCTCCAGACTAAAACCGCCTACTTCTCTTCGAAAATTACTAACTTATCTATGAAAACCAAAGACATTTTCGCAATAGTTGATGAGCTTGCGCAACCCGACAGGGTGATTGCTAAATCTGCCCCTTCCAAATATTATGTGATTCACTGAATTTGTTCTTTATCGACAAAATTACCTCTATCTAGAACAACATCCCCATCCCACTTCCCCTACCACTCAACCTATCCCATGCAAAACACCCTCACGCTCGACCAAATTCCCCTGATCTCCAGAGTAGAGTTTCTGGCTCTTCTTTAAAAAGGTGGGATTGTCTCCCCTAATGACAGTTGCCCCCACCCCACATTTGGCAAGAGGCCTTCCTTACCTGCCCTGATCCGCCACTTTCACTTCTCTACAACTCCCTCAAACTAGACAGCGTTCCGGATACCTTTAAAAGCGCCGTAATTGTCCTGATGTTGAAAAAACCTAATGGTGCTGAGCAACTTCCGTCCAATCTCCCTGCTCCCCTACCTTAGCAAGATACTAGAGGCCCACGTCACGAACTGCTTCAGCTCATTCATTGAGCATTCTCAGTTTCTCGACCCCCGGCAGGCGGACTTCAGACAAGCTCAATCCACGGAGTCAGTCATCCTGGCAGTCATGGACCAGCTTAGGAGAGGAGCTGATAAAAACACCACCCAGGCCATGGTGCTGCTGGATCTGTCAGCTGCTTTTGACACAGTCGATTATGATCTCCTGATCGACCTTGTCAGTAATGCCGGCATCCAGGGTCTAGCCCTGAAATGGATCTCCTCTTTTCTACATAAGCGTTTCCAGGAAGTCCGTTAGGCCAAATTCTAGACTGACCTGTGGGGTCCCCCAGGGCTCTTCTCTATTGCCCCTCTTGTTCAATCTATATATGCAACCCTTGATTGTGTCTTTACGCAACAGCTCAGCCATAACCTTCAACTATGCCGACGATCTCCAGTTGGTTATTATTGACTCTTCCAACACATCAGTTACCAATTTTCAATCCACTATGATCTCCATCAGTGAATGGATGTACACCAACCAATTAAAACTTAATCCTGACAAAATGGAGCTCATACTAAGTGGAGGTGCCACCAACCCCTGGAACTCCAGCTTTGGCCTTCAACCCTGGGCAGTCCCCCCCGCCCAGTGCATACTGTGGAAAGCCTTGGGGTCATTATCTGTAGCGACTTGTCCCTCAAGTCACAAATCAATGCAGTAGTATCCTCCTGTTTCTTCCACCTTCGCAGATTTCAGATAGTCTGCAGGTTTTTGACCACCGAGGCCCTCACTCTTGTCACCCTGGCCCTGGTCACCTCTTGCATTGATTATGCGAATTCACTTTATGTTGGCATTCCAGCATACCAGCTTCATCGCTTACAGCTTGTACAAAACCAAGCAGCTAGGCTAATTTTCCGTCAACCCAATTATCAGCACGTTAGCCCCCTGATGAAGAGCCTTCATTGGCTCCCGGTAGCTAAACGCTGTGTATTTAAATTGGGCTGCACCATCTTCAAAGCCCTCGCTGGTCAGGGCCCTGTTTTTATCTCCTCCAGCTACCTTCCCTCACACGAACCCCGCTCTTCCCACCTCAACTTGCTTACTATCCCCAACTTCAAATGCAATAACATGGTGGTCTCAGATTTTCCTTTCTGGCCACCCATTTTTGGAACTCCCTCCCGACCGAGCTGAGATCTGTAACCTGTTACACCCATTTCAGAACCCTTCTTAAAACTCTCCTGTTTTCACAAGTTTATGAATAATGCTCCTGTAATCCTTCTACTGCCGTCCTCCCTCTCCTAGCACCATGAAACCGCTTGGTGTAAGTGCGCTCTATAAATAATTTTAACATAACATAACATAACATATCCAAGAAAAACTGAAAACAAATTAGATTGCCACAAAATCATGATTACAGTATAAGTCCCCATCACTAGCATTTTATTGAAATATGTCTGCACCATTTTTCTGAGAGGACAAGATACCTCACTGATTAGAAACTGCACAAACACAAAACTAGGCTCAAGCATGAAGCTAAAATTTCAGAATGGATTTTTGTATGTCTGTTAGTAAGGGCTATCAGCCTGTATGACCCTGGCTCCTGCAATGAAGTACCCTTTTTTGGAAACACAATAATGTTTGAGAAGATCATGAGTCTGAAGCTGGCTGCTCCCTTTTGCATCTGCAAGAATTTAAATAGCAGGTCCGATTTTAATTGTTAAAAAAACTTTGCAAAACTCTAATGGGGTCTTATTCACTCCTACTACTTTCCCAGAAGGATGGTTCATTATAGCAGTTTGCACTTCTTCCAGCAAGGAAGGGGCTACAAGTAAGTCCTGACCCTCCAAACTACGTCTCCCAAAGGGAACTGAGTCAAGGAAGCGCATTATATCCCCTTTCAAGTTATTGTCTTCCTTTTCTACTTACATACCTCTTGTGGAGTCCCTCATATACCTCCCGAATTCTATCAGGGTCAGATACTGTACTTCCATGAGGGCCCCTTATCTCCCTTTTTAAGATTGAGTGTGCTTTTTGCCTGGTACGGACCGCAAACAGGTGCCCCGCCCACTCGCTATGTTTATAACACTCCCTTTTCAAGGTCATGTATTTATTAGCAGCTTTCCTTCTCGAGATATCGCTACCCTAGCCAGTGCTACCTTGTTTTTAGCCTCCTCAATATTACACCCCCTTCCGAGGCCACTAAAATTAACTAGGAGGATTTGGCTAGCTGAAGAGCTCTGTATTGCTTTATGAACAGCTGCTTTTTGATCTGTTGGAGATTTTAAGCCAAAGCTCAGAGTTTCCCCCGTACTCCAGGCTTGAAGGTATCCCACACTGCCCCACTGATGCGTTCCCTTAATGAATCTGAAAAAAGACTGCGATCCAGCCCGTCATATGCTGTATATAGTTTTGATCTCAGTAGCGCTCAAAGGTCTAGTTCCGTACCATAGACTGCAGGCCGGTCCCAGCTAACTCTACAACCAGTAGGTTATGGTCGGACATGAGGCTAGGGCCTTTTTCAGTCTGAGGTCTGTGTAAAAGAGTGTGGGAGACAAACATATAATCCAAATGGGCATGAGTCTTCCCTCTTCTTCACCCCCGGGCCAAGGGCTCTCAACCCAAGCCCCTCACCACAGACACCCAACCCTTACTCTTTCCTCCCTACCACCACTTAGAGGCAGTCAGGCCCCCCAAGGCCTGAGAGATGACTATTGAACTACCCATCTCATACCCCCCAATTCGTATGTACCATACTATGAGCGAATAGCAACATTTCAAAATGAAAATACTACAAGAGGCCAACATTCCCTGCTTAAAAGAGAATACTACCCATCCTCCCTCCTATTCTAAAATCTCAGCTTCCTTATCTTCACACTTGAGCCTAGTTATAGATAGTCTCGCCAAAACAGCACAGGTTTATACCCAGGATGGGATCAACACCTACCATGTAATTACACTTTTTGATGCTTTAACTGCGTGTGCAAACCGTATGGCCTTGATACTGTTAGATGCGGAAAAGACATTTAATAGGGTTTCATGGAAATAACTGTGGACAGTTCTGGCCCAGTTTGGAATAGGACCCAGGTATTTGAAGGCAGTGAGAGCAGAGTATCAAGACTGAATGTCAGACTGCAGCTAATGGGTGGGTAGTCAAGGGAAATTCAAAGAGGCACCAGACATGGATCTCCCTGTTCTCCTTTACTCTTTGTTCTCTTTAACAACCCTTTAATATGGAAATTAGATCTGAACCCCTTGACTGAACCTACACAATATCAGGGCTGTGATAGTTAGACCCTCACATATGTGGATAATGCAGCAATAGTCACCACTAAGCCCCTGGTGGCCTTAAAGCAAATTGAGGAAGAGGATCAGGTGCCTAGGCACTTTTCAGACTTCCTGCGGATTCAAAGCAAAACCCAAGTAGTACTAAACAGATATTCACACCTAGTTACAACATTGTAGTTGAGGGGGCTGTGTGCTTTGAAGATAACATTACTGCTGAGCTGGGTTGTCTGGCTGAATTCAATCTATCCTCCATTATCAGGAAGGCAAACATGGATCTGCACAGAATAGATAAATTTCATCTGTCTATAGTGGGCTGCAGCGAAGTTATTACGATGATCTACTTGCCAAATGTGTTGTATCTTTTTATGGCCATTACTCTTGAATTTAACAATCATTGGTTAAGGCCATGAACACTATGATCACATGCTTTATTTGGGCGTATTCCAAAACTAGAATGTCGCTCAAATGTTTAACCCTCCCAGGAATAGAGGTGGTTGGGCAGCACTGGACTTTTACAAGGCAGCGGCTCTCCATTGCATGAGTTTACGCTCAGGGATCAAGGAATAGATGGACGGATGGGTGTAAATCCTCCTCTATATGAGCTATTGCTCTTGATAAATGCTAGTGCATGTTCCCCGCAACAAGTTGAACCCAGCTACTTCAACAAATTTTGGCTCACAGGCTTTGGATCTCACTCAGTAAAAAGATGGGGCTAGGGTGTCTTCATCATTATACCTATCTACAAAGAGAACTCCCAGATATTCTCCGGGGTTCTCCACTATTGAACTGGGATGCTGAGGATTATAGATATTAGGTTATTTCTTCACACAGGATGGAAACATTTCATTTGAAGAACAATGGGATAGGTTTGAGGTGTCCCAGAACGATTGTTTTAAATATCTACACATTCTAGATGTTTTAACTCAAAATGGGGGGTCCAGGGTTTCCAGAAAGTAGAGCTGTTGGAATGGTTGGTTGGGGTGATTTTTGTACTATTTGCCAACGTTATAAAGATCTGAATGCCCACACACAAGATGATTTTGAAATACAATCCAAAAAATGTCAGAGTAAACTTGGGACAGCAGATTGTTCTTTTTCCAATCAATGGTGTAGCCTGCCAATTTACAAGCACAACACAACAAGACTGTATGATCTGAATTATATGCCCCAGGAAATTTGCTAGAAGGGGAGGTACAGTAGGTATTACATGCCCAGGATGTCAGCTGCCTGAGGCTGACTTAATACATATGTTTTGTAGCTGACCCTGCCTGGAAACACTTTGGAATGAGATCACTAACTTTTTTGACTCTTGTTTTGGTATCAAGATTGTGTTAACCCCTCAACTCATCTTGCTGGTGGTACATGATGAATTGGTTCCTGGCATTGCCCAGCATTTTATATTTATTTAAATGGCAGTGATCCGCCTGTGCATCTCTTTGTCCTAACTAGATAATATCCTGCTGACCTTTCAATGGTGGTTTGCCTGGTTGTTTGAAAATATTTAATCTGAAAATTGCTCTTTATTTAAAAAGAGGTAAAAAAGTAACCTGAAGGGGAAGCAGATCTGGGCACCTTTTTTTTGACTGGCCTAGCAGTATTTTCTTGGGTAAAATCCCCCACTAAAGACCACAAATTGAATGGGCAGGATATTACTGGGGTGAGTGGTCCTGATTGACATCAGCTCTCAAAATACAGCCCTCACCGGCCTTTTAAACTCAAGCATCTGGAGGTCTTTGTTTGCACATTAGATCAGTTAGAATCTTCCTGTACACTATGGACTTTAAGATTTTGAATTTATTTCTCGTGAAGGGGTTAAATAGGCAACTTATGCATTGATTTTCATCTCCTGAATTTTATAATTATGTATGTGACAAAATTAGATTTCTCTGTATGTTATGAATATTTATATCTCTCTCTTGCTGGTTTCTTTTTTTAGCTTTTTCAGGCTAAACAAATCAAATCAACTTTTTTGATTTGATTCAGACCCCATCTGAGGTCAACAAATACATAATTAAAAATGTGTATTTATACTTTTGAAATTTCTTTAAAAATGCATTGTAGACTGGGTAATGTAAATTTAACGAGTACAAATACATAATCCGTGGTTATTAAAATTGTAGCTTTTATTTTACAACTTTAAAAAACTCTTTAAGAACTTGTACAAGTTATAGCAAATAAGTTCATTTAGAGGAGACTTGCACAATTATATAAAATCTTGAGATAAAATAGTGTTATATCTAAGGTGAATAGGTTTTATGAAACCTTGCTGGGCTTCTTCCATGGTTGAATTTGGTCAAATTAAAAGTGCATGGCAATGGTCTTGCACTCCAGCATTACACAAGTCACAAATAGATGATGAACATTCAGAGGAATTCCATCTGGAAGAGTAAACTTTTAATGGAGGAATTCCTAGACGCAGGAGAAGGATACAACGTTTCGTATACTATAGTGTCCGCAAATTTTTTGTAATGTTTTAATTGAGTACAACATTCCTTTTCTGAGTCAAAACTCATATGTTTTAAAACAAGCTTCCAATGTGCTGGGGACCAAACCTGCAAAAGTGCTATAGTATTCCTATTGAAAGTATGTCATGTTGATTCTTCTCTAAAAGTTTTAGAGAGCCGGGAGCCACATGTAAAACATTAAAAGCCCACCTTATGATATTAGAGATGGCTCAAGCATATGTCCCTAATAAAGAGAGCTCAAGGCGTTGTCATGACATGGATATAGGTTAACACTAACCCGGTGAGCCGGATACAGCGGGAGCGATGAACAATGCTATGTTTACTTTTCCCCTTATATGTAACCACCTGGGAGTACTAGAAAATTCAGCAGACTATACCACAACAGGGGAAGGGGAAAAAAGGGACAAACAAAACAATAAAGATGCAGCAGCTTGGATACTCAATGAAGCGCTGGCGTGGAGTTGTGTAGACCTCACTCCAATGGTAGCCCTGTGTTTCCTGTATCAGAGACAAAACATATCACACATAAATTCAAACACTGATTCTGGTTTTCTATTAATGTAATTATGTGAAGCCTACACATACATTTTAAGTTGCCGCACGCATTCCCCTCAAAAAGTCACAAAATGTAAAAATAAAGAAAAGAAAATAAGCACTGTGTTTATCACTTATCTTCAGTGATAAAGTATCCTCTGGAGCACAGAGAAAGTTAGATTCATAGCAATCAGATAATACCAAGTACTTATCTGCAACCAGGTAGTCCACTGGTTAGCGGTGACTGTGTCTTTAAATAACCAAAACGAAGAATTTCTTGTGTTCCGGATAACAGCTTGCAGAAATTAACCACAAATAGTATTGCCACACCATAGAACTCAGAGCCTCTCAACAGCTCTAATTTACCTGTGAACCCATTCCGATGTATTTCTCCATAAAGTTACACAGGTCGCTCTCCAAGCGCGAAGGATTCTGATTACAAAATAGGGCTACCATGCACTTTCAACAAATATGAGGCTCATTATGTAAAGGCAGTTAGAAGCACTCCGGTGCGCTTACCTTGGCTGATGTAGCGCTCCAAGCGCGAAGGGTGTTAAGAAAAGTGAAAACGCTTCCGCACACGTACTCGATTTTCTAAGGCGCGTCTTAGCGCAAGGGATGAGCCCGTTCCAGTGCGGCAATGCGCTATCAGGAATGGCGTCTCTAGTCTTTACTAGAACACCGTAGGCAGGAAACGATCCTTCCTCGAGGGCGGGATACAAGCGTCCCGGTGTGTCAAACAAGCAACAGGAAATGTTGCCGGGCAGTTCAGGGATCCAAGAACAGGAACTTCGACATCAGGTGACAAGCACCTGAGGGCAATTCAGGAGGAGTTTATGTAGAGCCAAAAAAGGCGGTGAGAGAAGACAACTGTTTCCTCAGCATTCTGGGAGATGTAGTCCAGAACATTCATTCCCCATTAACGCTTTCATGTTCATGTGCCTATCATGCCCAGGGTGCAATGTGACATGCGTAGGGCTTGTGCGAGAACAGATTCAGAAATTTCCAATACTTTCCTTAGGATAATTCCTTCTTTCACTGTTACTGGTTGCCAGGTTTTAATCTGTTTATATTCCAGAGCATAAAATAAAATAGGTGGGATTTTCACACTATAAACTTCTAGCAGGAATTTAAAGTGTCTCTTCCCAGTCGAGGAATAAAATCTCTTTAAGGCCCCAACATGGGAGTCGGCTTTTTGGACTAATTTGTAATACCTCTCAAAGATACTCTCCTCGTGCATTAATATTTTTTTTAAACTGCAATAAAAATATATAAAAAATCGAAACTGCACAAATACTAAACATTTGTCAATATGTGTTATCAATCTTGTTGGGGAGAATTCAGACCAACTTCAGCCAAAGTGTAAAGTTCAATCCATGTTGTCTTTACTTTGCTAATAACAATGTATGTTGTTTCAACGATATTTAGGTATAATTCTAATTTTGTATTGCTTTGATTTTTTTGTAAATATCCCGCTTTCTAGGAGGGCACAGATATTATTTAGGTTACACTTTTTTGTAATGGTTGTGCACAGCACATATACGATTTCTTCCAGGACTCTTAAGGATAAATAGTAAGTTTAAAGCATTTGCCTAGTATTCTGTCTGGAATCAAAATAAAGTGACTGTGGACAACTATTAATTACACAGGTTGAAAGTCAGTGCCAAGGTCAAAGAAACAGGACAGCGCAAATGAGTTTGAGTGTTGCCACAATATTCAACCTATCAGACTGTTTAATAGGAGGAGGAATTTAGGATCTTGTTTCTTGGTCTCTCGTACTGTATTCGTACAAAGTTCATCTATGGACAAACACAGTTTAGCTTCTTTAAATTTGGGAGAAAGATTAAGTGGAGTAAAAGGATTGGAACAAACAACCCAAGATGTTCCAGTCTCGAATTTGGTGATGGGCGATTTGAATCTATTACACGACTTGAAACAATTGGAGAGGGGTAATGAAGGAACAAGAATCCTTATCACTTAGAGACACAGCCAACTTTTTGGACATAAATAAATATGACAGCACCAAATGCCTTTTTATACCCAAGTCAACTTTTGTTCCTAACCTACCCAGGGACTCAATTGATATTTTCTCTGGCCTTGTAATCACTGATTTAAAGATCTTTCTGTGATGTCTAGTGAGAACTTTTGTAAAGGAAATTTAAAACAGGACAAAGGGTATCTAAAAGTTGTGAATAAGATAAAATTAAGGAAAGGCATTGAGTCCGTCGTTCAGACAAGCGAGGGAACATTGAGTCGTGGCCATTAACTATGTATAACAGTGAGGTCAGAAAACAGCTGCGCATAGCCATACTCCAGTTAGATTTCATGCCTCTGTTTGATACGGATCTAATATTAAATAGGTCTTCGCTTCTCAAATGTCTTTTGGAAATTGAAAGTTTGAAACTTATTCAAAGTAGTGATATAAGTTTAATCTCCATCTTCAAAACAGAAGTTGGCTATAAAAGGAGGGTAGGGTTTAATTCCAAAATTATCGCAAATCTTATATTACAATGGTCAGAAGGCCTACAAAGTAGGGGGATTGATGTCATCCCTTTTTTAGAGAAACCCCGAAATAGAGTCCTTGATAACAAGCCTTTGTTATCTCATGTAGATTCAGGCAGTAGAGATCGCCCATATGAGCCAGAGGAATTAAAAATCTGTATTACAAAAAATGGTAGACAAGTGAAATTTAAAGACACTATCCCTCTTTCCTCTCAATGGAACTCCAAAGAGGAGAGCCTACAATGGAACTGGCCACCTGGTGTCCTGTCGAGCATATCCAATAATAATCTTCCCCAGCAACCATTCTTTTAGCAATGAATTGAAAATAATATTGTGGAATGCTGCAGGAATAAAGAATAGTAGGGAGAAGTTACAATATTTATATACATTAGATGCAAACGTGATTTGTCTTCAAGAGACTTGGTGTACAGAGGAATTAATATGTAAGGATTATTTCACTCTAGATGGTATAGCAATACCATCCAGGAGAGGACATGCAAGGGGAGGGGTGGCATGCCTGTTGTCAAATAAGATACATGGAATTATGATTATTACATAGATCCTAGCTACCTTTTCCTGGCAATATCATTTTACAATCCTGATAACATTGCAAAATGTAAACCATTGATCTTGATAAATTCTAATATTCCACCGGACGCCTGTCACAATGTACTCCGGTCTTTTTATACATTAAGAAAGCCAATTAAGTAGAACCCTCCCCTCACATAGTTTTGTTAGGGGATCTTAACTGTAAAATCTCCAATCTTAATATGGACATATTCAGAAATAAGGAAAAAGAAGAATGTTTGCAGATTCCACAAGCACTCTTTCCACGAAATATTAGGACGAATAAGAGAGGGAAATTGTTCCTTGATGAATTAATAAAAGTTGATGGCATCATAGCAAATGGAAGATTGCCCTCAGATACACCGGCAAACTTTACCTGTAAATCGAACAGCAGTGAATCCAATCTAGACTATATGATAGTGGGAAGTACCTCCTTCTTTCTTTTGAAAGATCTTAAGGTCTCCAATACTCTCCACAGTGACCATAAAATACTAACTCTCACTGTAAATTTAAATCCAATACTGAGCGATCCATGGTCACTAAACAGTGAATCTGTTGGTTTTGGTAAGAAATCAGGGAGATGCTATTGGGAAACCAGGGCAATCCAGGGTTTGGAAAGTATTTTAGAGGCCGCTGTGGAGAATTTGTCTAACTGGAATGGATCAGAACTCGAGGGTGAAGGTTAAGTTGAGAAAAGAGAGGGAAGATAGCATTTGGATCAAACTGAGAGAAGCAGTGTTGAAAGATCAAGACCACTTCCAGTTGCCATTGAGGGTCATAAATGGGTTGGCTATATTCAGAACCTATATGCAAGTAATGGAACTGTAATTGATTGTAGTGGACTAAATGAAGACCTCTCATCGTATGGATCGCCATCCGAAAAAGATATTGAATTGGCCATCAAGGGGATGCGATCCTCCTGGGCGATGGGCTCGGGTGAGCTCCCAATTACAGTTTTGAAACAAAATAGTACAATGTGGAGTAAAATCCTTTACCCGGTGTTTAGTTACTGCTATGTAAATAAAACGGTTCTCCCGTCTTGGAAGAGGAGTATATTAGTCCCCTTTTCAAGAAGGGAGACCGAGATGTTCCACATAACTACCGACAATTTGCACTTTTAGATGCTGTGGGTAAAGTGTTTGCCAAATGCCTCTTGATGCAAATTAATGACTGGGTGGACACGGGTAAAATCTTACCTTTTGTACAAACCGGATTTATGTCAAAGTATGGAATTATGGATAATTTAACAGCATTACAGGAAATAAATGAAAAATATATTAAAGTTAGAGGAGGAAAAGTGTACACAGCATTTATAGACTTCTCCACAGCATTCGATAAAGTAGATTGTCTCTTGCTGTGGAGAAAACTGTCGGACCTCGGCATGCCGGCCATCCTCCTGGAGTTAGTCCGTGCTCTCCATACTGATACTTGGTGTAGAGTCTTGATGGGAGGGGAAAGAGGTCTCTCCCAAGCTATCCCTACAATAAACGGCTTAAAGCAAGGATGTTTATTGGCCCCTCTATTGTTCTCCTTATATATATCTGACCTACCTTATGCTCTGTCTTTAAGTGAAGGTATCGCCCCATTACTGGGGGGAAAATCGATCGTCTGTTTACTTTATGCTGACGACATATTAATATTGGATCTGACACCGAGGGGATAAAATAGTCGTCTGCAGGTATTACATGAATATGCAGAGGCCCATTACCTAAGGATAAATGTATCTAAAAGTAAAGTAATGTGTATGCATGGAAGGAAAAAGTTGAAGTATGGGAATTTTTTTTGGTCTGTAGGTGGACAAAAATTGGAATTGGTAAAATCCTATGCCTTCCTGGGAAAAACAGTGTGCGGAAATTTAAGTGATAAAGCTCATACAGAAAACAGTATCCGTAAAGCAATTACACAGGGGAAAAGTCTAGCTTCCCTCTATAGATCCACAGGAAGAAGACACTTTGCACTCATATTAGAGGTATTTTGTGCTAAAATTCCCGCATCCCTGTTGTATGGTATTGAACTACTTGACTCAGGAACATGGGGCTTTCTAAATATAACAGAAGGTAACATTTTATGGAACCTAGCCTCAGTTAACTTTGCTTGTCCTGTAGCCGTACTCCGGTTGGAATTTGGTTTGCGAAATAGTTGGGTACAGGGTCTTGCAGGGATATTGTGATGGGTTACAAGCCTTTTAAAGGGTGATCCTGGTACATTAAGATCTTTTATTCGGAAAGAATTATTAGGAACCTTAAATGAGCAATCATTAATTGTTAAAAATGTTAGAATTGCGGTTGACTTGCTTTAATTGGACGAATCTGTACTTTTTATTTTATCACCATATCAATTAAAGGCCATTTTGAAACCGGCCACCTGAAAATTAAGTTTCACTATGGACAGGGAAGCCCGTATTCTAAAGAGAGGCATTCATCCAGCTATTGACTCTTGTGTGATAAATAAAGTACAATCTTATATTACTTGGAGCCTCCCCCATGGAGTGCGCCGTTTTTGGCAATTATTGAGGCAGGTTTCTCTTCCACTAAATAATGTATTATCTAAATGGTACGGTTCCTCCCCAGTCTGTAATTTGTGTAATAATTCCATCCAGGATGTTACCCATGTGCTCTTTATCTTCCCGCTCTACTATTATATCGACGTAAATGGATGAGGCCAATCTGTCTACACTTATCCATTTTTTCTGCCTCTGCATTAATTGACGTCATCTATAAACCACCAAATGAAATGTTTTGTCATAGGATTTTTTACTTTTTTAAGTGTTTTTAGATATGTATTAAAACTTTATATGGATGTCATGATTAATAATATTTATTTTATCTGATGTTTTATAATATTTAGTGCATTTGTAAATCATATTTTACTGTTTGAGAATGTATGCTTCATCTTTTTTTTCTTTCTTTTTCTTTTTATGTGGATCTCTTTTGAGTTCCAAAATCATAAAAATAAAATAAATAAAATAAAAACACAGCTGTGGGACATCAAGTGTTATCAAAAAGTATCACAAACTAATTTGGTAGAGGTAAAAATGGATTTCACAAAGATTTAGTTAGGTGAATTTCTCAGAGTGAATACCTGTATTTGAAGTAGATTTTCCCACCACACCCATACTGTATCTAATCCCCAAGATACACAAAAATCCGGACACTCCACCTAGGAGACCTATTATCTCAGCCATTAGAGGCTTATTTCAGGCCACCTCCCAAGTACATAGAACACTTTTTGCAAGAATTTGTTAATATTCTCTCTTTTGTTATTCGGGATACCGAGGATTTTCTGAGGAGTGATTATGATATTCCATGGGAGGAGTCTTTTGTTCTGATAATACTCACTGTAACTTCACTATATACCAGCATCTCTCATGCGGATGGACACAGGGCCATGAGACACTTTCTAAATTTAACACCAATTGGCTTACATCAACATTCAGAGATGTTAATTGAAATTGCTTGATGGTGCTTGGAAAATAATTTTTTCATGTTCGGCAAACAGACATTCTGACAAATGAGGGGCATGGGTATGGGCACCTGCTTATGCCAACCTACATATGGGTTGGAGGGAGGAGCAGGTGCTCAAATTTAAACATGCCAAAAGACTGGTCAGAGAATGTCATTCTCTGGACAATATTCTGAATCAGAATTGATGGCAATTGGGTTGGGAGAATCTTTAATGATCCAACAGCATGCAGGAAGATTTCAAAACAGAAACTAATTGAGATTTTTATGTGGCAGGCTCATTATCTTCGCAGGGAAGGGAAATATGGAAAAAACACAGCCCTCACATTTGGTTTGATCCCCCCCAAGGCTAGAGGAAGGACATTGCTATCTAGCACATACCACAATAGCACAGCCTAGATACATATTACTGAGATTTCACCTGAACCTCCTCCCCTTTATGTTAGGTTATCCATAGAAAAGATTCAAACACTCAGATCTTATGCTGTGCCCCTGCGACAACCTTTCCCACCAATCTGACCTGCAACTAGTCTTGTTTTGTGGGTTTTATAAGACAGAATGTTTCCAATTTTAGGGCGCCACAATTTTAAACAATGCCGGGTGGCACTTTACTATTTAAAATCTCTACTTGATCACTTTGTCTGTTTATCAGTAGGCTCCTTCTTGTGGGCCGATATGAAAAGGAGAAAGGCTTGAGGCGGACAGAACATTTAATGGTTTCAAATATCTAGAAATTAGTAATTGGATGTAAACCAACTGGATTCGGTCTATCAGGCACACAATGCACTTTATGTTCCAAAATGTCCTGTAAAAATGATTTTATGTATTTTTTAGGTAATTCTACTTGCTGTAGGATTTTTACTTGTTATGAACTGGGGCTCATTGTTGATCACTGATTCTAATTGTGCTTTTATGATCTTTATTTAAGAGATTAAATAAAGATTTTATTGATTAAGTGATTGACTTGGCTATAACTTTGGCATAGTTTGACCAATCTTCATGATTTTTTTTTTAAAAGTGTTGATGTAGGTTCTGGTTGTCATGAAATGTTTAGGGGTGATCTGTACAGTGGGCACCGAGAATATAGGGCACAAAATAAAGTTGTGTTTGTAATGTTAATTCCCATAGGAACATTTAGCCACACCTAAAGCCCGAACCGCTGATCGGACTTACACAAAAGTTGGCAGGGAGGTTGATGTCGGTACAAGGAAGTGCCTTTTGCCTATTAAGTGTAAATACGTTCAGTAGTTTTTGAGAAATGTAAGCCAAAATGTAAAAGTGATATCTCTGGCTGTGGATAATTTGCAAAGGTTTCACGATGAATCACGAACGCACATGCCAACGGAAATGCTCTGATTGGCTGAATGGAACCTGAACAGAAAGTTGCAGCCTTCATTTTATTTATCGAGAATGGTCCCTGAGGCTGAAAGTTTGTGTGAAATCCCACATAAGGGGTCAGGAAGGAGAAACTATGACTCCCATGGTTGAGAAATGAAGGTTTAGTGACACAAGTTATGAGTCAAAAACTGATTTTTTTGATGGCATGCAATATTTGCGATGACTTCGTGTTGGCCAGCGCGGCCCTCTGTGTATCACATATTGAGATTTTGGTCAAGGTTTTATAGAGTTGTTTATATAGTGAGCTATCTACTGTGATGGTTAGAATTAATTATATAGTTCTAAGTTTTGGAAGTGTTGGTGGCCATTGAATGACTGCTTTTGTTTACCGTTTCCGTGGCCGCGGGGATCGCGATTACCAACATCATTGCAGTCTCTGGACTCACAGCAAAAATATGAAATAGATTTTAGAGATGGGTTTTATGGAAACTTTCTAGAAAAACATGACTTTAGAGAATACTGCAAAAAATCTAGAGTATGTAAAATATATATGTGTGGATATCTGTGTTTTAGACTTGATGGAAAAGGCGCGATCGTTGCGGTAAACAACATCATCACGATCTCCTGAATAACTGTAAAAACAGAAAAAGGTCTGAAAGATCGCTTTAAATAAACTTAGTACAAAAATACGAGTTTAAACATGCTTTGAAAGAAGTATGCATACAGTAATATGTGTATTGCAATGTTCCGAATGGAATATTTTACATATTATTTTTGGATGTGTTGGTGGTCATTCAATCAATCAATCAATCAAAGACATTTGTAGAGCGCACTACTTACCCGGAGGGTCTCAAGGCACTTGGGGGGTGGGGGGGTGCTGCTACTGCTCGAACAGCCAGGTCTTGAGCTTCTTACTGAAGGAGAGGTGGTCTTGGGTCAGGCGCAGGTCGGTCGGCCAGGTAGGAGAAGGACCTTCCTCCTGTTGTCGCTCTTCGGATGCGGGGGACGGCGGCGAGGGCGTGGTTGGTCGATCGGAGGTGGCGTTTGGGAGCGTAGAAGTTGAGGCGGTTGTTGAGGTAGCTCAGGCCTTGGTCGTGTAGGGCTTTGTGTGTGTGGGTGAGGAGACGGAAGGTGATTCTCTTGTTGACGGGGAGCCAGTGCAGGTCTCAGATGTCCGGAGATGTGGCTGCGTCGGGGGATGTCGAGGATGAGTCTGGCTGAGGCGTTCTGGATCCCCTGGAGTCTCTTCTGGAGCTTGGCGGTGGTTCCGGCGTAGAGGGCGTTGCCGTAGTCCAGACGGCTGGTGACGAGGGCCTGGGTGACCGTCTTCCTGGTCTCGGTGGGGATCCACCAGAAGATCTTCCGTAGCATGAGCAGGATGTTAAAACAGGACGCGGAGACGGCGTTGACTTGTCTGGTCATGGAGAGGGAGGAGTCCAGGATGAAGCCCAGGTTGTGTGCGTGGTCTGTCGGCTTGGGCGCGGTGCCCAGGGCGGGGGGCCACCAGGAGTTGTCCCAGGCGGAGGGCGAGGAGCCCAGGATGAGGACTTCCGTCTTGTCTGAGTTCAGTTTCAGGCGGCTGGTCGTCATCCACTCGGCTACATCTTTCATGAAGGTTGGCTCTGGCGGCGGCGGGGTCGTTGGTCAGGGAGAGGATCAGCTGGGTGTCGTCAGCGTAGGAGATGATGTTGAGGTTGTGTTGGCGTGCGATGGCCGCAAGGGGGCTCATGTAGACGTTGAAGAGGGTGGGGCTCAGCGAGGATCCTTGAGGGATGCAGCAGATGACTTCTTTGGCCTCTGACTTGTACGGTGGTAGACGGACTCTCTGTGTTCTTCCGTCGAGGAAGAAGATGATCCATTCCAGTGCCTTCTCCTGGATTCCGACGTTGCTGAGGCGCTGCACTAGGGTGCGGTGGCAGACAGTGTTGAATGCCGCGGAGAGGTCTAGGAGGATGAGGGCCGCTGTTTCTCCGTTGTCCATCAGGGCTCGGATGTCATCGGTGGCAGCGATGAGGGCGGTCTCGGTGCTGTGGTTGGCTCGGAAGCCAGACTGTGAGGGGTCGAGGGATCCATTGGTCTCGAGGAAGGCGGCCAGCTGTTTGTTGACAGTCTTCTCGATGACTTTGGCTGGAAACGGGAGGAGCGAGATGGGGCGGTAATTCTTGAGTTCGGTGGGGTCCGCTGTAGGTTTCTTGAGTAGGGCGCTGAGTTCGGCGTGTTTCCTGCTCTCCGGGAAGGTGGCGGTGTCGAAGGATGTGTTGATGATGTCCCGCAGGTAGGGTGCGATGACAGCGTCGGCTTTGTTGAAGACGTGGTGAGGGCAGGGGTCGGTTGGAGATCCGGAGTGGATGGAGTTCATCATGCGGACGGTGTCTTCGGTGCTGATCGGAGTCCAGGCGCGGAGGGTGGTGGTGGGGGGCGGTGGTTCGGTCGTGGCGTGCGTTGGTTGAGTGCTGAAGCTGTTGTGTATGTCTGCGATCTTGTTGTGGAAGTAGGAGGCGAGGGAGTTGCAGAGGTCTTGCGATGGGGTGATGTCGTTGTTTCCGGCGTTGGGGTTGGAGAGCTCTTTCACGATGTTGAAGAGTTCCTTGCAGTTGTGTGCGTTGTTGTCCAGCCGGTCCTTGAATCTAGTTTTCTTGGTGGCGCGGATCAGTTGGTGGTGCTTCCGGGTGGCAAGCTTGAGGGTGGTCATGTTGTCCGGAGTTGGTTCCCTTCTCCAGGCTTTCTCGAGGGCTCGGCAGTTCTTCTTGGAGCTCTTAAGTTCGTCGGTGAACCATGGGGCCTTCTTGCTGCCGGGTCTGCTGGGCGGGGTCCTCAGTGGGGCGAGTTCGTCCGCGCAGTTGCTGATCCACTTCGTGAGGTTGTCAGCGGCCTGGCTGGGGTTCGCTGAGCTGGCAGGAGGGTGCTGGCTCAGGGAAGCGGCGAGCTGGTCGGCTGTGATCTTGTTCCAGCTTCTTCGAGCAACCTGTTGTTGGTGGTGGTGGATCGTCGTTCTTTTGAAGGTGAAGTGGACGCAGCTGTGGTCCGTCCAGTGGAGTCCGGTGGCGTGGCTGAAGGCGATGTCTTTGCTGGATGAGAAGACGGCGTCGAGTGTGTGTCCGGCGAGGTGGGTGGGGGTGGACATTAGCTGCTTGAGACTGAGGTTGGCGAGGTTGTCGAGCAGGGTGATGATGTTGCGGTCGTTGTTGTTCTCCAGGTGGAAGTTGATGTCTCCCAGGAGGATGTAGTCAGCGGAGGGGAGGGCATGCAGGCTGATGAAGTCGGCGATGTCCTCGCTGAATTGAGTGCGTGGTCCCGGGGGTCGGTAGATCAGGGTGCCTCTGAGGGTGGTTTTGGGGTCCGTGTGGATCTGGAAGTGCAGGTGTTTGGCGGTTGTCAGGGTGTCGTCGGTGTTGGTCGTGATGCGGATGGTGTCCCTGTAGATGATGGCGATGCCTCCTCCTGTGTTGTTGACGCGGTCCCTTTGGGTGATCTTGTAGCCCTCCGGGATGGCGATGGCGATGCCCGGCGCTGAGGAGTCGTTCATCCAGGTTTCCGTGAGGAAGGCGACGTCAGGGGCTGTGGTGTCGAGGAGGTTCCAGAGTTCGATGGCGTGTCTGTGGACGGAGCGGGTGTTGAGGAGGATGCACTTCAGGTGGTTGCTGCTGGTGCTCGGCTTGGCGGGTGTTGGTGCGGGACAGGTCCGGATGCAGGTGAACTTGCAGGAGTGGCAGCTGAAGGGTCCGTGGGTTTGTCTCGGGGTGGCTCAGTAGCATCCCGGGATTTGGCCGGTGTTGAGTGCGTTGAGGGTGGTGGCGTCATAGGTCCGGCGGGTGGGCTGGTGTCTGAGGGGGCCAGGGGTCCTGGCACTGGGCCCGGTCCAGGCGCGGACGGGCGCAGACGGGCTTACCTTTGGCGCACCTTCGGCGCTCTATCGGTGCTCCCGCTGCGGGAATGTCTGAGTTTCTTTTCTGTTTTCACGAAGAGTCTGCGAAGATTGCAACATCGTTGTCAATATAAAAAAAGGAATGAAAAATAAGCATATTAATCCACTGAAGAAAATTCAAACTTATAAATGTATAACTTATAGAGCCATTTTAGATAGAAAATAAACATAAAAAACCTTACAAATGTAATTAAAAAATCATAGGTTACATGGGCATTATAGTTGTTAAATAGAATTTAAAAGCCTTAAGTTAACGTCCCTGTAAACTTTGTATTTTTTAAGAGAATTATGAGGATCCCTTCACCACTCACCTGCAGGCAAGCACCGACCTATTTTTGTTACTCACTTCCCCACGCCACCAGCTCAATCTTGCCAATACAGTGCTTTCTGGGACATGAAGTTCAATGTATTCACACAAACTTTCACAGGTGTGCCAATAGCATTAGGGGTAGGAGATTAGGGTGCAAGCACGTATTCAAAACAGGATGGAGATAATTGGAGAAGGACTCGCTACAGTGCAGGGCACTGAGGAAGGCAGTTTTGCCGAAATGCATTCGCCGCCACTGGGACAATTCGAATAAAGCGTGTTACCTGCCCTGATATCCCCTCTGGCCTCTGATTTCTTCTTTTGTGGTATTTTTTGTCATATTTACTGCGCTTGCCAGGAGCCCAGCACAGAGGGCCCTGCTACACTAAATGACCCAGATTTATACTGACACCACGCTGTTCTCAGTGCCATCGGGATCGAGGAATCGATATATTCGGAGTCCACCAGGAACAACAGACCAGCATGGGTGAATCGAGGTATTTCATCTCTATTGGGCAAGGAGTGTCTGTTTGACAGCCTCTGCCCAGTCACGGACCAATGAGGACTGGCTGTAGCAGTACTAGGGGTCTCAAGGCAGCAGCCGTGGACTTCTTCTTGCCCTGAGAATCCCTTCACCACTCACCTGCAGGCAAGCACCGACCTATTGTTGTTACTCACTCCCCCGTGCCACCAGCTCAGTCTTGCCGATACAGTGCTTTCTGGGACATGAAGTTCAACGTATTCACACAAACTTTCACAGGTGTGCCGATAGCATTAGGGGGAGGAGATTAGGGTATGAGCACTTATTCAAAACAGGATAGAGTTAATTGGAGAAGGACTCGCTACAGTGCAGGGTGCTGAGGAAGGCAGTTTTGCCGAAATGCCTTCGCCGCCACTGGGACAATTTGAATAAAGCGTGTTACCTGCCCTGATATCCCCTCTACCTCTGATTTCTTCTTTTGAGGGATTTTTCGTCATATTTACTGCGCTTGCCAGGAGCCCAGCACAGAGGGCCCTGCTACACTAAATGACCCGGATTTATACTGGCACCACGCTGTTCTCAGCGCCATCAGGATCGAGGAATCGATATATTCAGAGTCGGCTAGGAACTACAGGCCGGCATTGGTGAATCGAGGTATTTCATCTCTATTGGGCACGGAGTCTCTATTTGACAGCCCCTGCCCAATCGCGGACCTGTGAGGACTGGCTGTAGCAGTACGAGGGGACTCAAGGCAGCAGCCATGGACTTCTTCTTGCCCTGAGGATCCCTTCACCACTCACCTGCAGGCAAGCACCGACCTATTGTTGTTACTCACTCCACCACGCCACCAGCTCAGTCTTGCCGATACAGTGCTTTCTGGGACATGAAGTTCAACGTATTCACACAAACTTTCACAGGTGTACCGATAGCATTAGGGGGAGACAATTTGAATAAAGCGCCTTACCTGCCCTGATATCCCCTCTGGCCTCTGATTTGTTCTTTTGAGGGATTTTTCGTCATATATATATATATATATTCTCCTCCAGCACTGAAGATGACAACATTACATCCAACACCTAGGACCAGCTTCGCGCCATCAGCGTCACACAGAGGGGAGCTGGGGAAAGTCCCTTTAAAGTAAAAAGTACATTTGTCCCAGTCATGCCTAAGGATGCTGTGGACATATTCCACGAGTGTGTGGTAAAAGATTTAAAAACTCTCAATAAACAAATACAGAGACAGAAACGGACCAACAAAAGTAATTTTCAATCTATCCAGTAAAACAAATTGATGGAAAAATTGAGTAAAAATCAGGACATAGTGATCAACTCCTCGGATAAAGGAGGCAACATTGTGCTTTGGCAGAAAAAAGAATATACAGCAGAAGCATTGAGACAATTGAGGGACAATAATTGTTACGTTGCAAGCAATGGCATGGAGTACAAACGAGCCCGTGAAACATTAAAACGCAATTTATTGTCATACAAACGGGAACATCTAATTTCATTGGAAGAGTACACTTTTTTACATGTGGAAAATCCGGTAATGCCGCATTTGTACTTAATTCCAAAAGTACATAAAATGCGCCAACCCACTCCAGGCAGACCAATCATCTCTGCAATCCAAAGTATGGGTGAGAATGTTTCTTGCTATATTGATTATTTTTTGCAGAGCCATGTTCGAGGTCTTGCTAGTTACATAAAAGACACTGGTGATTTTTTGTCCAAACTCAGTACGATTGAATGGCAAGCCTCTTGGTGTATGATTACATTGGACATCGAATCGCTATACACCTGCATTGAACATTGCATTTTAACCCCTTCCATGCTGGTGACGAACCCCAGCCGTCATGCACTACAGTGCTCGTGTGCTGATGACGGCTGGGGTTCGTCATGGCCCGCCCGTGTTCTGCCGGCGGCCGCACACGGGGAAAATCGCGGCCGCACGGAAGGGGTTAAAAGAAATGTTTTACTGTATCTATGTAATTGTTCTTTTATGGTATTCATGCCGAAATAAAGATTGAAATGAAATGAAATGAACATTGCAAGGGTATTGAAGCCATTAAACATTATCTTGGACATAGATCTTGTGAGTATTATGGTCACAATCTAATGTTGTGTGACCTGATAAATTGGTGTCTCAACAACAACTTCTTTATGTATGGCAAAAAGACATTTGGAAACAGATCAGAGGTGTGGCCATGGGATCCTGCTTCTCCCCCAGCTACGCGTGTTTACACGTGGGCTGGTGGGAGGAGGGGGATCTCATGGCAACTCCAGGATATGACAATGTCCTTTACTGGATGAGATTTATTGATGATGTTTTTTGTATTTATCAGGGTGATATGACAAGTGCACAAGAGTTTGTCCAATCTCTTAATAACAATAACAGTAATCTATTTTTCACCTCTAGTGTAAGCAGACAATCGGCCCAATTCTTAGATGTTTAAATTGACATAATTGAGAACAAAATCATAAACTCTTTATACCGTAAACCCACTGCTGGCAACAGTATTCTTCACAGCAGCAGTGGACACCCCCGACACGTAATTGAGAGCATACCGTTGGGGGAACTCTTGAGGTTAAAACGTATCTGCAATAACGATGAAAAATGTAATGAGGGGGCCAAAGCTATGATGGAACGACTGAGGGCCAGGAGTTATAGTGAAACCATTCTGTCCAGGGCCTTTGCAAAAGCTCAGGATAGATCAAGGTCATCACTTTAGAAAACACAAACTCCTGAATTGTCAAATTCTGTTCAGTCACCTAGACTAATTATTTCCTATAGCCGTCAAAAAAGAAAAATCAGGTCCATCATTAACAGGCATTGGCCCATCATAAAAACAGATGGTGTACTCAATTCAAGAGTGGCAGACAAACCCACTATCACCTTTAAGAAGGCCTACAGCATGCATAGCAAGTTAGTAAAGTCCAGTCCGGAGCTAGTCAGTGGCAGTGATTGGCTCGTCAGGAAAGGTTTTTTTCAAATGCACCTCATGCCGTGCATGCAAGTTTGGGCTAAATACTACACACTATGTTGATCGTTTCTCTGGTATCAAAAAAGCAATAAGAGGCAATTTCAATTGCCGCACGGAGTTTGCTGTGTATGTCCTGGCCTGCACCTGCGGCTTGAACTATGTGGGTAGTACCAGGTCGCAGGTGCACGTGAGGATATTGCAGCATCTCCGTGCCATTGTGAATCACGACACAACGTACCCCGTAGCACGGCATTTCGATGCAGTACATGCCAGGGATCTGTCGTGTTTGAGTTATTTCGTTATCGATGCCGTGCCCCCACTGCAACGGGGAGGGGACAGGGACAAAATCCTTAGGAAATTGGAAACCCAATACATTGTGTCATTAAACAGTAAACAGCCATATGGGCTCAATGCCACAGAGGATTTACACAAATTTTTATAACATCTCCTCCTGTTTCTCGCTGGGACCAGTGAAGCTGTACAGGGTGTTGGAATTTTCATGTCTTGATTATTTTAGTTTGATTTTGTTTATTTGATACTAGCATCATTTATGGCATTTATAAACCCACTGAGTTACCTATTCCATTGCGCACAAACAAGAAATAAGAGCGGTTACAACTCTGGGAGATACTCAGACTACAGGTGTGCGCATGGAATCTGCTGCTTTTCGCTTTTATCAACAACATTGTACATAGTGTTTCATTTCCCAATTTTTCACCGTTTTTTTGTTTTATTCACAATTTTTCTCACTTATAAATAGGAGCACAAATCATTGGTGGTTATTTTACACTATATGGTTTTGTATATATGAGCACTTAAAGTCTTAATATTTATGAAATATGTAAATTCATTAAATATGAGTTTTAATAAATATTTTAGATTTCAGCTCATGGGTATCACAATGTGAGTGGCTAGCAATATGTGTACATTATATGACCAGGGCAATCTAGACTCCATTAATACAGATCACTCTGGTGACCGGCTAATATGAATTTGCAATAGGTATTTATTATCCTTTTTGATATCTGCATTCACGCAGTAAAACATAGGCACCAGTCACTTTAATAACCAGGCTATCGGGCAATCTGCATTCAAGCAGTCATGATATGTATCAGAGCCATGATTTTAAAATGTGTACAATGCCTCAGGGTAGGAAATGAAAATTTCAAAAATTTGTATTTATTCATTTTTTTCAATGACAAGGGACGCAATATAATTTTAAAATAACAAATTTACAATGTTATTTATATTGCATAGACTATGGGGATGTTATTTACATTTCTGTGAACCAAAAAATGTCGCCTGTTTACAAAATACAATGTACCCTTTCTATGTCCATACATCTGGTCATGTGATGTACAACAGGAGGTGTGGCCCTTGGGAAGGGTCAGGGAAAAGCTTATAAAAAACAGGCTGACCATTTTACCGGTGTGTGAACAAGAGTACATCGTACTTGAAACGCGTCATTGAAAGGTTGCAATAAAATATAACATCTTGCCTGAAACGTGGGGTTCTGCTTCTTCTTTCGCCACGCCGTCGGCTTGGAGGTTCGAGGATTTGCTGGCATATATATATATATATTCACTGAAAAAACCATAGGTTATAGACCATATATAGTTAGGAATTAGCATTTATAAAACCATATTTTACTCACACAAAACCATTGACATTTCATATATAGTTAGTTGCCCTAACTATATATCGCGCACCCGCAATCCACTGCTGATGATGTCACATATTACATCATTCATGACATGGTCAGTGACATCACTGATGACATCACTGATTACATCTCAAATGACATCACTGATGACATCACTGATGATATCATCCAGTGACTGTATGTTGCAGTAAAGTAAAAATATGTCTTACATATTGAATAATGAGTGGATGTTTAAGTGTCTGGATGAACGATTTAGTAGGTGCATGACTGACTGTATGAGTGAGTGATTAAATGTGTCTCACTGAGTGCATGGGTTAGTGACTAAACTGTCTTAATTTGTGCATCATTATGTCTGTTGTTCTGTAACCTGCTGCATGTGTTGATCAGTAGCTATATGAGTAACTATATGGGTTATTGATTGGTTGCCCAAGTATTTGTATGGGAGACTGAGTGTGTGTGTGAGTGGCTGGGAGGTGTATGACTCTGTGCATAGATGTGTGAGCAATTGATTCACTAGATGTGTGGGTTCAAAATTGCATGTGGAATCAGCTGTATGGGCGGTTGACTGTGTGCATGAGTGTATTGGTGAGTGAATGGATATCTCAGTGCTACATGTGAAAGTAAGTACATATGTAAAACACAGTACATGTGAGAGTTGACATATATAAATAACTGTGCATTAGAGCCAGTGAATGTGTGAGTGGCTGTATGGATCATTGTGAACTTTTATTAGGGATTATATAAGAGAGTAAATATGTGTTAGTATATGTTTGAATAAGTAAGGTGTGTATAACTGTATAGTTGAGGAAATGGAGGTGTGATTGATTCATTGCATGACTGACTAGGTGTGTGAATAACTCCATGGATGAGTGACAGTCTGTGAGTGTCTGTTTACACTGAGTGTATCTAAGGTTATATTAGTGTCTGAAGAGGTTCATCGTATTATCACATGAATGATGTCATCAGTGATGTCATCAGTGATGTCATTTGAGATGTCATCAGTGATGTCATCAGTGATGTCACTGACCATGTCATGAATGATGTAATATGTGACATCATCAGCAGTGGATTGCGGGTGCGCGATATATAGTTAGGGCAACTAACTATATATGAAATTTCAATGGTTTTGTGTGAGTAAAATATGGTTTTATAAATGCTAATTCCTAACTATATATGGTCTATAACCTATGGTTTTTTCAGTGAATTTTCAAGGTTTTGCAAATGCTAATTCCTAACTATATATGGTCTATAACCTATGGTTTTTTCAGTGAATTTCAATGGTTTTTTAAAAGCTAATATCTGTAGCTGTAAAATGTATTTTTATTATAATTCAAAAATATATTTAACATTTTTGTAATTTAATGTTTTTAATTATATATTTTTTTTATTTTTATTTTTTTGTTTCGCTGCCGGTTCGCGAACCGGTAAGCTTTCCGTTAGCTCAATTTGATGCCGCGACCCGGTCGGCTAACCGGTAAACGTTCCGTTTGCGCAACTGCCGCATCAGAAATCAACATCGTGACGCGTCGCAGAAACGCCAAATATCACGTTGTCGCGTAATGCGTCTTATGACGCGCCGCGGTTAGCGCTCCCGGAAGTGCTCCGGGCCGCGAACTGGAAGCGATCTGGGGCGCGGCGCGCAGCGCGTAACGTAAGCGGAACAGGTCATGTGACTTGTTTATAACACTTTTCATTGGTTCATTTCACTTTTGGTTTCCTAATGATGTAAGACTAGGTCATGTGATCTAAAATTAACACTTTTCATTGGTTTAGAACTATTGTTTTTCCCAAATGATGAAAACCCCTCCTTCTTTCCTCACTCTGTCTTTCATCTTTGTGAGAGAAAGACCCTTTGTTATTAGTGAGCAATGGCTTCATTAGTAGCTTCAGCTGGTTCTTCCCCACCACCTCCACCACATCCAAGGAAGAGAGGACCAACTGCTGAAGTTATAATTCAGCAAGAAGAGGAAGAAGAAGAAGAGGAGGAAGAGCAGGAAGAAAGGCAGTTTTTGACTGAGGAGCCCAGGAGGTCTCATCGGAAAGAAAACTATATTTGGCAATTTTTTAAATTTCCCCGGGGCCAAAAGAAAGTCAATGCACGATACGTAACTTGCCTTATATGCAAAGATAGACTGTCCAGAGGGACCGACAAAAAGTACAGTTACGGCAACTACACAATGCATAGGCACATGAGTAGGTGGCATCCTATCAACTACAGTGCTGCGCAGTTACGTGACGAGCAAGATAATCCCCCTTCGATGGCCAGAAGATCAGTAGTGCAGGAAGTGACGGGACCAGAGGCGAGGGAGATGGTCCCTAATATACAAATGAGGTTTGGGGAAATCAAACAAGTGTGCGTGCGTTGCAATCAGTTGATTTGCTACAGAGAAAGTAGCATCACTCTAATCAACAGAGCTATTGACAATCATGAGTGCCCGAAACGCCCCAAAGAATAAATTCTTTTTTTTTTGTTGCTCCTGTTGAGCCCTTTGCAATGAATCGTTTTCGTTCCCCCCCCCAAAAAAACAAAAAAAATATAAAAACGTTCATAAAATACAAAAAAACTAAAAAAAGTTCAGAAAAATAATAAAAAAAATATAAAACAACAAAAACAATAAAAAAAGTTCTTTTAAGAACTACCTCCCCGTTATAAAAAAATTGGTAGAATATTTGGAACTCTGCCAAACTCTATTTCTTTTAGTTCGCTTCCGGGTTCGCTGTCCGGTACGCGAACCGGGAGCGAACCAAAAATTATTTTTTTTTAAAAAAAGAACAGTAAGTATAAGGGAAGGAAACAGACAGTTATGTTAAAAAAAAGACACCTATAAGGAGTGAACTAGAGATACTGTTACCCGCAATCCACTGATGATGATGTCACTTTTTTGTCATTTTCACAAATTTGATTGAAATTTCATTTAGCCATTTAGCCTGTAGACCTCTCTAAATACCGTGAGGTAAATTACTTCACAAAACACATCTGAAGTGTTGGAATTGACAACCAATGAAAATGTTACTTTCATTTTCTACTTTTATTACCTGACATTTGATTGGTTATATACCTGAATATATATAAAGGAAGAGAAGGAAACACAGCCATTTTGACTACTACTTCTTGTTGTACATTTCAATTGGATTTTCATTAATCACTTCAACTTCTTTGTAAAGGTAAGTTGTTATTTTTAAAACTGAAGTATATTGTGCACTATAAGTTAATATGGTAAACTTTTTCTGATAGTTATATACTATCCCTCTGTAGTAGTTATAGATTTAGATAGACTTCTCTGTTATAGTTATGGATGGAGTTAGGCTTCTCTTGTATAATTATGAATTTACTTACGTTAAATCACATACACTTTTTTATATTCGTACTTCCACTCTGATACTATACACTGCCCAAAGATAAATTCACTGATAAAAACTGCCTATCTAAAATTAATCCCAACAGTGTCCTGTCTCTACTAATATATATTTTTTTTATCCAAATTTCAGGCAAAATGGAAGGCGAACACAAAGTTGAATTTCAAATTGTCCTGCAAGAGAGCAGTCAAGAAATAATTGATCCAAATTATATTGAATTTATGGATGAAACTTGGGACCAAGAACTACTGCAATGTGTGCAAGCAGTAGATGACCTCCTTTAAAATGAGGACATTTTACACCCTCAGAAATTACAAACTATGTTCAATGAAAATAATGACATTTCAGACAGTGAAATGTTAGAAAGTTTAATAAATTTTGAATCACAATAATAAATAATTACTAAAAAAAAAGAAATTAAAAAATAATCAACAAAACCAACAATCAATTAACATACAGTATTTGAAAAGTCTATCATTCTTTTTTCCTTTTAGTACGCTCCCCAGAACGCTTTCCGGATCGCGAACCGGACGCTCCCTACGCAAAAAAAAAATTTTTTTTTTTTTTTGCCCTGCTGGACCCTTTTAAAACCTCCACATAAAACCTAGGGGGTCAAGGAGGATCTACTATGCCCCCTTATGGTAATTTCCCCCTTTGTTTTGGCCTCCTCTTGTCTCTCGATCCTACCGAGAGACAAGATGGCGGCCGCTCCGGACTGTTTAGAATGTTGACAGACACCGAAGAGCCAATCAGCTTCGCTTCGCGAAGTTCCGTTACGCGTCAAGTACGCGAACCGGAGCGCATCCCAGAGCGCGCTTACAGATATATATCTTTTTTTGAACGTTAATTTCTCAAAATCCACTGGAGCACATATATTGAGACCTAGCAAAGGCACATCGGGCTAACAGTCCCTACAATTTTGCCAAGTTTCGTGCAAATCCATTCAGCCGTTCGGGCTAAAAGTGAGGCCAACCGCCCTATGGAAATTAACATTGGAAAAACGCGTTTTTGGGACCCCCCTTTTTTCTCAGCCCCCACTTGACGACCCCCCCCCCAAATTTTTAGGGGCTGCTCAGAAACAAAATGTGCCATTTTCCTGAAAATTTCAGCCGATTCCGTCCACAAACGCCAAAGTTATTAGACATAGAATTTTCAAAAATCCCATAGGGAAAAAATCCTTACTATATATACCTACTGGCGACCGCCAGTAGGTAATTATATATATATATATATATATATATATATATATATATATATATATATATATATATTACCTTCTGGCGGCTGCCAGTAGGTATATATAGTTAGGACCTAGTTATTCTATTGGGAATAACTTTGGCGCCGACTGAGGGATCTGCCTGTAATTTTCCTTAAATTGCCTTGCTGCGCTCCGCTCCTTCCCAGAAAGTTTCGGGGGGGGGGGGATTTATCAAGCGGAGCCGAGAAAAAAGTAATTACACCAGATTTGGCAAAATGGTAGGGACTGGTATGCGGCAGTGCCTTTTGTATGTTTGGTGAAAATCCCTTCAGTAATTGTTCAGAAAAGTGACTTTTTTCAAATTATATATCTATAAGTGGGACACGGAGCGCGCACAGGCGTGCACCGTCCTTGCACGTGCGCGGACCTTAGCGTGCGCGCGCGGAATCCTGATCGGCTGTTGGACGTCTGTCAACATTCCAGTCAGTCGAAATGAGGAAGTGTTGTCCGCCATCTTGTTTTTGTGGCAGATGCTAGTGGTTGTAAACAGAAGTGTAATAGTTGACAAGGAGGCAGGGAAGAGATTCCTGAGCCCCCCAGGTGTTGTTATGGGGTCTGTAAAGGACCCCGAAGGTTGACATTTTTTTTTTTTAAATCGCTGGGTCCGCGGACCGTGCGCGGACTGCGGCTCAAAAAGACAAAAAAGAAATACATTAAAATAACAAGTTTCAGTGTTTACATGTTGGTTGAGTGCAACATTGAGTGATGACTCTTTCACCTTTGGGTTTAGGTATGTGTTTTGTGGAGAGTTAGTATGGTAATTGAAGGAGAGCATTGGGGTATTTTCAACAGTTTTCTAGAAGGTGAGTTGTTAATTTGTAAGGAGTACTAAGGTAGATCTGGCTGTACTCAGATGAGGGCTGTAAATGAAATGGCATTTGTAATGCTTGCAGTTTAGATAAAAAAGAGGATGACATTCACTGCACTTGAAATTTAAGAAATGATTGGTGCTTTTTGAAAAAGCAGCACAGCATATTAGGGTGCATAGTTTTTGTTTTTTAAAAGAAGCAATTCTAATGGTTCAGAAAAGGTCATTGAAAGGAACATTGCACATGATTAGCTGTTATATTGAAAGGTTAAAGAATCTTGCTGAATTCAATTACAACATTGTATGATGAACTTTTTACCTGTGTCCTTCTGAGGTGGGAGTTACCATGGTAACAGGTTGAATGAGCACCAGGGGGATGGGTGAATATTGTGTGAGTTTTAAAGTGTGGGAATGTAGAACCAATTGAAATGTTAGTTTAGTTTTGAAATAGTGTGGGAAGACATTTCATTGGTTAAGACCGGAGATATGTGTGAAGAATGAGTGGGAACGTGTGCCATTTCTGGTTCCAGAGTCTGAGCTGCATTTCAGAGATTCTGCTCAAGAAAATCTGCTGTGTGTTTGACACTGTTCTATATTTTCAAAAGAGATTTTAAAGGTGAGTAATATAGAGAGAGTGCTGTTTGCAGTATAGGGAAGCATAACAAGCATATTGGGCTTCATTACTGTTGTATTTTGAAAATGAGTCAGGTTTCTGCATTGTAGTGTAGTGCTTATTTAAATGGGTTCGGCTCAGTCTGTAAAATGATTTACCATGCTAAATGTTTTTTGATAAAATGTGTGGCTTAAAGATTTTTGACAAGGATCACAGGGAGTGTCTGTGTGAATTAAGGAATTATATTTTCATCTTTTTCCATAATGTTAACTGAATGGTGCATATTAGAAATGACATTTTAAAATGAGTTAGGCTTCAGCAATGTAATGTATTGCATGTTGAAATGGGCTGTGTTCTGTGTCTAAATCGATTAGCCATGCTAAATGATTTTTTGCTGAAATGTGTGGCTATAATATTTTTCACAAGGGTCACACTGTGTGTGTATGTGAATTAAGGAATTTTGGGGCATATTATCAAGCCTGTGCGCTAAAATTATCGCCGCTTTATCGGCCGAAAACGGCCGATAAAGCGGCGATAATGGGCTTGATAATATGCTCTGTGGAATTCCAATCGAAGCCCATGTTAGATGTCTTCACATCTAACATGTGCTTCGATTGGAATTCCATAGAGCATATTATCAAGCCCATTATCGCCACTTTTTCAGCCGTTTTCGGCCGATAAAGCGGCAATAATTTTAGCGCACAGGCTTGATAATATGCCCCTATATTCTAATCTTTTTCCATAATGTTAGCTGTGTGTGCTTACAGTTTGTATTTTTTAGTTTATAGGGTAGACTTCTTTTTCAATTGTTTTTCATGCTTGGATTCAATACTGGTATAGAGATAGTGTAATGGTTTATTGGACTTGTAAATATGCTCCTTTTTGAGAAGCGCCTTGCGCAACCTTTAACATGGGTGCAAACAGTGAATGTATGGAAAGGGATAGGAATAGCGGATAGAAAACAATATGAAATGGTGTGGGAGATGCATAAAGGATTTCACTAATGGCATCAATTGCGATGGAATATAAGATAAAGAGGGGCATATTTACAAGCCCCTTGCACAATGTTTAACATGGGTACAAGCAGAAAATGCATGCAGAGTAATAAATGTGGCAAACAGACAAGAATATGAAATGGTGTGAGAGATGCGTAAAGGATTTTACTAATGGCATAAATTTAGCATAAATTTAGATAGAATATACAAAAAAGAGAGGCATATTTACAAGCCCCTTGCACAATGTTTAACATGGGTACAAGCAGTAAATGCATGCAGAGTGCTAAAATTGGCACACAGACAAGAATATGAAATGGTGTCGATCAATCAATCAATCATAGCATTTATATAGCGCACTACTCACCCGGAGGAACTCAAGGCACTTTGGGAGGGGGGGTCCGCTACTGCTCGAACAGCCAGGTCTTGAGCTGCTTCCTGAAGGCGAGGTGGTCTTGGGTCAGGCGTAGGTGAGTCGGGAGGGAGTTCCAGGTCTTGGCGGCCAGGTAGGAGAAGGACCTTCCTCCTGTGGTGGCTCTTCGGATGCGGGGGACGGCGGCGAGGTCGTGGCTGGTCGATCGGAGCTGGCGTATGGGAGCGTAGAAAGTGAGGCGGCTGTTGAGGTAACTCGGGCCTTGGTTGTGTAGGGCTTTGTGTGCGTGGGTGAGGAGCCGGAAGTTGATTCTCTTGTTGACCGGGAGCCAGTGCAGGTCTCTCAGGTGTCCGGAGATGTGGCTGTGATGGGGGATGTCAAGGATGAGTCTCGCTGAGGCGTTCTGGATTTGCTGGAGTCTCTTCTGGAGCTTGGCGGTGGTTCTGACGTAGAGAGCGTTGCCGTAGTCCAGTCGGCTAGTGACGAGGGCCTGGGTGACTGTCTTCCTGGTCTCGGTTGGGATCCACCGGAAGATCTTACGTAGCATGCGCAGGATATTGAAGCAGGACGAGGAGACGGCGTTGACTTGTCTGGTCATGGAGAGGGAGGGGTCCAGGATGAAGCCCAGGTTGCGAGAAGAATATGAAATGATGTGAGAGATGCGTAAAGGATTTTACTAATGGCATAAATTGAGATAGAATATACAAAAAAGAAAGGAATATTTACAAGCCCCTTGCGCAATGTTGTAAATGGGTACAAGCAGAAAATGCATGCAGAGTAATAAAATTGGCACACAGACAAGAATATGAAATGGTGCGAGAGATGCGTAAAGGATTTTACTAATGGCATACATTGCGATAGAATATACAAAAAAGAAAGGCATATTTACAAACCCCTTGCTCAATGTTGTAAATGGGTACAAGCAGAAAATGCATGCAGAGTAATAAAATTGGCACAGAGACAAGATTATGAAATGGTGTGAGAGATGTGTAAAGGATTTTACTAATAGCATAAATTGAGATACAATATACAAAAAAGAAAGGCATATTTACAAGCCCCTTGCGCAATGTTTCACATGGGTACAAGCAGTAAATGCATGCTGAGTGTTAAAATTGGCACACAGACAAGAATATGAAATAGTGTGAGAGATGCGTAAAGGATTTTACTAATGGGATAAGTTGAGAAAGAATATACAAAAAAGAAAGGCATATTTACAAGCCCCTTGCGCAATGTTTAACATGGGTACAAGCAGTAAATGCATGCAGAGTGATAAAATTTGTACACAGACAAGAATATGAAATGCCTTGAGAAATGTGTAAAGGATTTTACTAATGGCATACATTGAGATAGAATATACAAAAAAGAAAGGCATATTTACAAGACCTTTGCGCAATGTTTGACATGAGTACAAGCAGAAAATGCATGCAGAGTAATAAAATTGGCACACGGCAAGAATATGAAATGCTGTGAGAGATGTGTGAAGGATTTTACTAATGGCATATATTGAGATAGAATATACAAAAAAGAAAGGCATATTTACAAGCCCCTTGCGCAATGTTTAACATGGGTACAATCAGTTAATGCATGCAGAGTGTTAAAATTGGCACACAGACAAGAATATGAAATGCCTTGAGAAATGTGTAAAGGATTTTACTAATGGCATCATTTGAGATAGCATATACAAAAAAGAGAGGGGTAGTTACAAGCCCTTTGCGCAATGTTTGACATGAGTACAAGCAGAAAATGCATGTAGAGTAATAAAATTGGCACACAGACAAGAATGTGAAATGCCTTGAGAAATGTGTAAAGGATTTTACTAATGGCATAAATTGAGATAGAATATACAAAAAAGAAAGGCATATTAACAAGCCCCTTGCGCAATGTTTAACATGGGTACAAGCAGTAAATGCATGCAGAGTGTTAAAATTGGCACAGAGACAAGAATATGAAATGGTGTGAGAGATGCGTAAAGGTTTTTACTAATGGCATAAATTGAGATTGAATATACAAAAAAGAAAGGCATATTTACAAGCCCCTTGCGCAATGTTTAACATGGGTACAAGCAGTACATGCATGCAGAGTGTTAAAATTGGCACACAGACAAGAATATGAAATGCTGTGAGAGATGTGTAAAGGGTTTTACTAATGGTACCAATTGAGATGGAATAAAAAATAAAGAGGGGCATATTTACAAACTTCTTGCGTAATGTATATTCTTGTCTGTGTGCCAATTTTATTACTCTGCATGCATTTTCTGCGTGCATCCATGTTAAATATTGCGCAAGGGGTTTGTAAATATGCCCCTATGTTTTTTGTATATTGTATCTCAATTGATGCCCTTAGTAAAATCCTTTACGCATCTCTGACAGCATTTCATATTGTTTTCTATCTGCTATTCCTATCCCTCTCCATACAATTCAATGCTTGCATCTATGTTAAAGGTAGCGCAAAGCGCTTGTAAAAAAGGAGCATATTTACAAGCCCAATGAAACCATTAGTATTATCTCTATACCAGCATTGAATCCAAGCATGAAAAACAATTTAAAAAGAAGTCTACCCTATAAACTAAAAGATACAAACTGTAAGCACACACAGCTAACATTATGGAAAAAGATGAAAATATAATTCCTTAATTCATATACACACTCAGTGTGATGCTTGTCAAAAATCTTAAAGCCAGTCATTTCAGCAAAAAACATTTAGCATGGTAAATTGTTTTAGACACAGAGAGTGAGATAACACATACACACAAACAGACAGAGGGGCCGATTATGATGGCGGACGGACCTGAGTCCGTCCGCCACCATAGAGAAGGAGGGACCGTCCGCAGGGGCAGCGGCGGTCCCTCCATGCAGATTAGGATGTGACCGCCAGGGTGGCGGTCACATCCTCTATTTTTAACATTGCGGCGGGTGCAGCTTCAAGCTGCACCCGCCGCAATGTTAAAAATACATGTATTACATTTTACATTTACATGCACAAAGAGGCAGGCACCGCACGGTGCCTGCCGCTTTGTGCATGTAAATGTTGGGGGGTACCATAGGTACCCCCCATGTGCACCCCCACCCCCCGACACCCTAGGGGCCCGCAACAGGCCCCCAAAAGCAAAAGTCCACATGCTTTTCCACGGCGGAAAAGCCGCCGCCGAAAAGCATGTCTCCGTGCAAATCCTAATTTGGCTGACGGTGTCTTGCAGACACCGTCTCCAAATAGCCCTCCCCTCCCCGTGGATCAGTGGCGGACGGACCTGCAGTCCGCCGCTGGTCCATCCGCAATCCCACCGCCATCCTAATCTGGCGATGGGTGTTCTATGTGGCTGCAGCGGTGAATCCGCATACTCCGGGACGGCGGTGGCTTCCGCCGGCCCGGAGTATGCGGATTCACCGCAATCATAATGAGGCCCAGATGGTGTAGGCAGAGATTGAGATGACACACACATACAAACAGAGAGATGGTGGAAGGAGAGAGTGAGATGAGGCAAGCAAAGATGGAGATGGCGAAGGCAGAGTGTGATATGAGACACACAAAGAGAGATGTGAACTAGTGTTTATAATGTTTAGTTAATGTAATTGCTATGTGCTATGTTAGAAGTGGTCTATAATATGTCACATTTTTCTTGTCAACAGATTGTAAATATCTACAGAGTCATAATACATTATGCCTACAAAAGACCGCCAAAAAATACTTTATAAGAAAGTTTTATCGACCAAGAGGACTCAATTAGAAGATTCATGCAAAGGACAATCTTCAGAGAAAAGAAAAAATGCTCCTGGTAAGCAAACCAATAATTTTTTAAGGAAATTGTTAAAATGCAGAAAAAGTCAAGAAAGTGTTTCTATGAAAAAAAACAAAGTCTAAATATAGAGAAAAAGCAGAGGTCACTAAAAAATGGTATAACGGTACGAGGAGATCATAGTGTGTCTGGTATATTTTAGTAATCAATAGAGTTCGTACACTAGATACGGCAATCAATGATTTGAAATCAAAATGTAAGTAGAAAAGAGGAATTAATCTGACTAATTTTTGTGATGTTTTTTAGGGGAGAAGGGAAGCAAAGTTCAAGTTGTGAGCCATTTTTTAATGATGAGAGTTACTTTAAAGATAATGTTTTGGTGCATGCCGTTGACACCAATGGTCGAGCATATGAGGTGAAGGACGGTTGTCCAGTTGAAAAAGAAAAAATTGTGCCTAGAAATGCAGATGAGGTGTTAGCTGATGAAGTTTTAGGGAGATTTCCTAAGGCTCCAGTGTATACTTGGAATTGTAGTAGTATTTGTAGTTTGCAACAGGATTCTATTATTTTGCTTTGCAATTTCTTACGTACATATAGTAAGAAAAGTCTAAAACAAAAGTTTAAGATAGTGCAAGATTTAGATCCTTGCAGAGTGAGGGAAAAAACAGGTTTGCAAGGGCATTCACTGGCTTGTCTTTCTAGAAAATTATGTTAGAGTACTTTTCACCATTTTAGGAAATTAGGAGTGCATCAAACTAAAGTGAGGAAAATAGTGAGAAGGTTGTATTATGCAAAAAGTCCAGCACTTAAGCTAAAACAGTTAAATAGTGCTCTTTTGCATGGATATGAATTAGATATAAAGAAGATTTGTGAAGAAATAGAGTTTTGTTACTTTGGTGAAAAAGAGCACACTGTTGAAAATGATACAGTAATAGAAAGTAATGTGGAAGAGAATGTACAGATTGTAAGTACTCAAAATTTTGATCATGAAATTACAAAGTTTAAGGTCATTTCAAGTGAAAGGCCAAATTTGTCTTGTGTGTGTTGTCGACAAACTCATTATAAGAATCAGACTCGGTTAGTTGATTTATATGTTAAAAGTGAAATGGAAAAAAATAATGAATGGAAGGATTTTGCGACTTATTTGTTGGTTAAGAATTGTTTTGATTTGGGTTCTGATCTATGTATTTGTAAATATTGTTATAATAAATTAAATGAAAACAGAATGCCTGCTAGAGCTGTACATAATAATCTTGAGTTGGTAAAGATTCCGTCTGAATTGATGGGTTTAAATACCTGGGAGTGTATTCTGATTTAATGTGTGCATCCTTTTCAGGCTATTGTTCGCATGGAGCCTAAGACAGGGAAATTGCCTCCTTCAGATTTAAAGAGAGGATTAAAGGGAAGAATTGTTTATTTGCCTCTAGATTTAAAGAAAAATATTGACACCATTAGCGTAGAAAAAGTGGAAGAGGAACCTCTAGTTATTCTAGTTAATTGTGTTCCGACAAATAGTAAGAAAATCTGGCAAGAATTAGTGGATGTTTGGAAAGTCAAAAAGGCAACGTTGTATTTAGTAAAAAACAATCAGTGCTACAAAAATGTATATGTAGGAGAAGAGGAAACAACTGTAGAAGAGGACAGTGATTCATCAGCTGGACAGATTGAAAAAGTAGATGTGTCTAGAAGTGAACAGATTTATGAGCATTATAGTGTTCATCCTCTGCATTCCAACAAAGTAATGGGGAATGCTATTGAGTTGTTTCAAATGAAAGAAGCCAAAGGAAGTCTCATAAGTGTATGTGAAGAAAGCTTGGAAGCTCGTTGTTTTCCTCAATTGTTTCCAACAGGTCAAGGTGGAAGATATGATGACCGACCTGTTCAAATTCCTGCATTGGAATACCGGACTTTGAGATTATATGCAGAAGATCCAAGATTTCGTCAATGCATTCCATATTTGTTTCATCTTCTTTTTGAGAGTGACTTCTCTGGACTGTCTTATGCTGTGAACCATATACTGAAATCTGGAGTACATCTTCAAAAGGTTTCGGCAAGGGACTTTATGGATAAAGTCCAAGTGGAAGATAGTATTTTGGAATCTGAGCTAATCATTCTCATGGCATGTCAGCGCGGTACGAATGAGTATTGGTACCGTCGTCATGGGGAATTGAAATGCATGCTAAGAAACTTAGGAACTCCTACATGGTTCTTCACTCTTAGCTGTGCTAAGTATGCCTGGGAAGACTTACTTGAATTTCTTCGAGAGGCAAATGGAAACATTGAAAATATAGAATTCAAGACACCTGGAGAACTGTGCTCTTTGGATCCAGTTAATGTTTGTAGGTATTTTAATCATCGATTTGAAGCTATGATGTCTTTCATCACAAACAAAAAAATCTTCCACTTAGAGAGGTTTTGGATTTCTTTTGGAGAAAGAAGTATCAAGCAAGAGGTGCTCCTCACATACATATGCTGCCATGGATCAAAGATGCTCCCGAATTTGGAACAGATTCGGATGACACAGTGATGAGTTTCATTGAACAATATTCAACATGTGTTGTTCCAAAAAGTACAGGAGAAGACAATTTACGACATCAAGCCTTACGCTTTCAAACCCATCGCTGTGGAAAGTACTGTCGTCGAAAGTTCAAATCCAAGCAGAAGTTCTACACAAAATGTTGTTTTGGATTTCCACGACCAGTAATATCTAAAGGAAGAGTGAACAATTTTATGTCTTCACTGCGACATACTGTGACAAGAAAATCACCGAAAAATACGTACAACTTGAAAAGAAAGGAAGAGTCCAAATACATAAATGACTACAACCCAGTCATTTTGTCCATGTGGAATGCTAACATGGATATTCAATATGTTGCTGACAACTCTATTGCTGTGGCTCGATATGTAACGTCTTACATCACAAAATCAGAAAAGACAGAACTGAAGGAAATGTGGGAGGATATTTCGCATGAAAAGAGCCTAAGTAAGAAATCATACAGTTACAGTTTGAAGATGTTGTCGCATCGAGAATTTGGAGCATATGAATGTTCAGATCGGTTATCATCAGCAAGTCTGTATGCCAAATCGAGATCCATCATTTGGGTGAGTCTAGGTCTTGCTGCAACACGAAACTGAGTTTTGAAGTCTGCACAAGAAATTGAGTATTTGGCGGAGTTTCAACCAAACAGTACAGATATTTTTAAGACAAACATGTTGGATACATATTATCCAAATAGAAGTAGTCATCTTGAGAACGTTTGTCCCGATGAAGTAATGCAAAGCTACACTTTTAAGAGAAATATGACAGAAGATATCAATAAAGGAGTATATGCTGTAATTGGATCTGAAGGATGTCTGGTGAAACAAAGAAAAGGACATTTGATTAATCATCGTAAATTGAGTTGCGAATCACATGATAAAAGGGAATTTTACTATTTAGCACTTTTGCAACTCTTTAAGCCATGGCGTTCAGAAAAGGAACTACTTGGAGATTTTCTCAGTTTTGAAGATTCTTTCAATGCAACCAAGGATACCATAGAATGTCCTGTTTTTTCAAATTATCTGCAAATGTTGAACAATGAAATACAGCAAGAAGCTACCAATGCAGCAGAGATTGCTAGAGACAGTTCTCAAGATAGTCAAAGTTCTGTTTCGTTGAGTCAGGATCCACTAGGAGGACTAATTATCCAAAAGGAAGCTGCCACTGCTATGGAAGAGGTGGAAAAAGCCATGCCACAAGCTCAGGAGGATGTAGTTAATTTAGAAGATTTGGAAAATCAACTAAACGTGGAGCAGAAAAAAATATATAATGAAGTCACAGAACAGATTGAGCATGGTTTTCGTCATGATAAAAAAGAGTGCTCATGTACGTCATTTGAATCTGTCCGACTGTATGTGAGTGGAGAAGCCGGACAGGGAACATTTTTCTGATTAAATCAATTGCAACTTATCTGCAAAAAAGTACAGAGTCATCACTGTCTTGTACTGTTACTGCTCCAACTGGGTTAGCAGCACATAACAATAAAGGGATTACATTACATTGTTTATTGATGCTGCCATTAGAGCATGATAATAAATTACAATACCACAAGCTGTCTGGAGAAGCTTGTTGTGAAGTTGGTAGAGTCCTGAAGAAAATGAAACTTCTTATCATTGATGAGGTAAGCATGGTTTCAAATGTGATGCTTGCTTTTGTGCATTTAAGAATGCAACAAATTCTTAAAACAGAGTATGATGTTGTATTTGGAGGCAAACACATCATTGTCTTTGGAGATCTACTGCAGCTAACTCCAGTGAAAGGACAACCAGTGTTTAAGATGCTTATGCATGAAGATACAAGAAAGAGCTTAGGAAGCATTGGAAATGTGAATATCTGGTTATATTTTAAATATGCAGAACTGCTTCAAAACATGCGACAGGCAAAGGATGAAGATTCTAAAAATATTCTACAAGATGTAAGAATTGGAAAAGTAACTGAATATTGCAAAGAAGCTTTACAGTTACGATTAATTTCAAATGTGTTTCCAAAGGAAAATATTCTCCCAGAGATTATTTATCAGAAAATTGCTGAAAACAAAACTGTAATATGCTTGATGCCAACTCTTCGAGAATGTTCAGTCTTCAACAACAAAATGCTAAAGTTAGAAAATCAAGAGATTGTGAAACTGGAAGCTATTGATAAAATAGAGCACGAAGGAGTTACTATTGTTTTGTCAGAAAAGTTTAAATGAAAGTTGGTTTCTTTAGAGAAGACAATTTCTAAAACTGCTGGTTTTGAAAAGACACTATAAGTATGTTTAAATTGTTGTATAATTTTACGACGGAATTTAAATGTGGAAAGAGGTTTAGTAAATGGAGCAATGGGTCATGTTGTTGATTTTGTGAATTACGGAAGTAGAGATGGAATTTAATTTTTGAAAATTAAATTTGATGGAATTGAAGAAGTACAACAGTTTAGTTGTTGTTCTGTTCGATTTTTGCTTGTGAAAGATTTATATGTCTGCCGAAAACAGTTTCCTGTTTCTTTGTCATATTCAGTAACTATTCATAAATCTCAAGGTTTAAGTGTAGATAGTGCTTTGATGAATATTGGAAGTTCTGTCTTCAAGGAGGGTATGGCATATGTTGCTTTATCTCGAGTCAGAACTTTATCTGGATTGTACTTGATTGATTTTGATGAGACAAAGATTAGTGCAGATCTAAATTTCGTAAAGGAATATAATAGGTTAAGAAGAGAGTATGCTCCAAATTTACCTCAATATCCTCTATTTGAAAAGTGTGTGGTAGGCCTAAAAAGAAGAAATGAGAAAAATTGGAGCAAGGCTGTTGCAAAAAAAAGAAAAGAAGACGAACCAGTAATTGTAAGCAGAAACAAAGAGGATTCTGTTGAAGATATTGTTGGATTTCAGTTTGAGAACAGTTCTGGCGTCAACTGCTATGCTAATGTAGTGGTTAATGTTGGTTTTCTTTCTCCAAAGTTTGCAAGAACAGATTGTTTGAAGTTTTTGTTGTTTGTTGAATACTGTGTTTGAGAAATGCAGCAGTGATAGAACAAATATAGAAAGTGTTTCTGATATTCGAAATAATTTAGACACATGTTCTGGTATAACTCAATTTCTCAGGATATTCAGCAAGACTGTCAGGAATTTATAATGTACATGCTTATTGTATTGCAAGAGGAAGGTATAAATGTTGAAAATCTTTTTGGCCTTCCTTATAAATGGCAACATGTCTGCGATAATTGTTCCTTTTCATGTAGTACAACAGTAGGTACTGAAAGATTTATATATTTGACTTTACCAGACTGCAAATCAGTGACTTTTAATAATCTATTTAGAGCAGCTGATCAAAACATGGTTTGTACCCAATGTAACTCTGCAATGCTATCTACATTATTTATACAAAGTTTGGACAGTACGTAATTTTAATGTTACAACGATGTAGACCTGATGGAACTAAATTAACAACTTTAATTAAAATGTTTGTGGCTTCTCAATTATCACTTTCGGGAAGAACCTTTGTAACTGTAGCAATTATTTTCCATGATGGTCCTTCAACAACATCTGGACATTATACAGCTTATTTAAAATGTCAAAAAGGCTGGACTTTTTGTGATGATACTGTTTTGACTTTCCAAAAACGTTTGCCTTTTGACTTAAAAAATTCGTATCTAGTGTTTTTACAACCTAAATTTTCAGAAAAGTAATTAACCTGGAAAGATTGAAGGAATTAATAAAGGTTAGTCATCAGGATACTATATGACGTTAAGATTCTGATAGTTTACTCGTTGTTTAAGGTTTTATGAACATGATACACACCCTTGGGAGGAGATATAAATATTGTTAGGTGTTACGAAAGACGTTGGAGCTTTTCATGCAGAAGTTTGGGAATTGGAAGGTCAAGAGTATTATAAAGTATTTCCAAACCAAGGAATTTTTACGTACTATTTGCCCATGTGGGAAAATATATCAATGAAAAATGAGATTCTCGGGTAAATGTTGACAATATATGTTTTTTTTATTTTATTTCTTTTTTGTCCTCATATTGCGAAGCTTTATGTGCTCGGAGTTTCTGGTGTCTACCTCCAGTTTTTATTGTTCTGTTCCGTTTCTACCCCTTGGTCTCTCTTTTCTGGGGAGTGTAGAGGAGTACCCTTAATTTAAACTTCGGTTTCGAGACGTGGGGGAGCTAGCTATTATAGCTACTCAACAAGTACCATACTTGTTCACCAGAAGTTGTTTCGCATTAATCATAGGACTGATGTTTCTACTCTGTGCTAGGATTTAGATGTTTTTCAAAACTTTCCCAATACTTAAATCTCTTACAATTATTTCCTTTTCTATCTAATTTGTTTATTCTTACTGCCGAGTTCATTCATTCTCCATGTGTTGGTGGAGAGGCACCTACCCATTCAGTACAGATTTCCCTTCTTGCGAGTACAATTAATACAAAGAGTAAATTTTCTTGACTTTTGTTTAGACCCCCTCTATTAACTGTATCTTCGATCCCAAAAAGAGTAAGAGTGGTACTTACAGTTATTTCTCTATTCATGATTTTGCTCAGGGTCTTACCAACTCCATTCCAGAATTCCTTTGGTATGGGGCAGCTTCTGAACATGTGAATGTCATCTGCCTTTTCTTCCCCACATTTCGGGCATTTTTCTATTCCTGCATTTTTGAATTTGGAGAGTTTTTTTGGGGTCCAGTATGCTCGGTGAATGGTATATAAATGATTCCTTTTCAGTGCCGCAGATTTAAGTGTCGACCAGCATTTCCCCACTGATTTTTCCCAAATTAAATCCAAGTCTGCTGTGAATAAATCTTTCCCCCAAATTTGACCTTCAATGTTTATGTTTCTGTCTCCAGCTGTTATTAACGCCCAGTACCATTTTGCCACTTCTTTTGGTATCGGTGTGATCTTTACCATTTCTTTTAGTAGTTTTTCATTTTCTTTGCTTTATGTAGGTATTGTTTTAGACCAACTTAGAATTTGATAGTATTTAAATTTGGAAATTGAGTTATTAGTAATCTTTTGAAGTTCTGCCCATGTTCTCAAAGTTGAGCCATTCAATAACTGTCCCCAGTAGTTTACGTTTGCAAGTTTTAAAGGAGTTGCCAGTGTATCCTTTAGGCAATCTGGAGTCCCTGGTGAACACCAAATAGGGGCCTTTTCGCTATAATACGAGATGTTTAAGATTCCTCTTATTTGTGTTCAAACTTTTGCTGCCTCCCTTAAAATCTTCAGTTTTATCTTTTTGAAGTACTTGGGGTGTCCAAATTTGAATAAGAAGTGGTCAGCTGATTCTGTCATTACTTGTAAATGTAATGGGTAGTTTTCATGGCTTTTAAATAGCACTCAGATGTTTTTAAAGTAGAAAGCCCTATGATACTCCACTAGGTCTGGGCTAGCCAGTCCACTGTCTTGCTTTCTCCTTCGAAGTTTTTTTTAGTGAGATCCTTGTGCCTTTCGAGGCCCATATGAAACTTACAATTTCCCTTTGTGGCTTTTTCAACAATGATTTCACGAATTCCAAAGGGATTGAATTGAACAGAAATTTATATTTTGGTATAATTGACATCTTGATGATGTTGGATCTTCCTATCAAGCTAAGTGGTAAGGTGGACCATACCTTAAGCAGTTTTCTCACCTCTCCTGCCACTTTATTTATATTGCGTTGCATGATTTTATTTAGATCATGATTTACTAAGATTCCCAAATATCTTATTTCTTTCTTAATATTTAAACTTTTAAATTGGGTGTTCCAGGACATAATTTCCGTTTTTGTGTGGTTCACTAAGTAGCCCGAGACCTTCCCAAAAGCACTTCAATCGTGACTTTGGCTTTCGGATAAGTGTCCGTGAAAATCATTAGATCATCCGCATATAATGCAATCTTCTTCTCCCATGTTTGATATTTAAATGGAGTGATTCTTTTAGCTTTCCTTAAGTTGTTTGCAAGCGGTTCAATGTATAGGTTGAAGAACAGGGGCGAGAGGGGGCACCCCTGCCTTGTTCCTCTGCCTATCTTCACATCATCCGTGAGGCTACCGTTAATTAGAATTTTGGATCTTGGTGTCTTATATATTTGTTTTTCAACATGCATGAAGGGCTGCCCTATGTTGTTTTTAATCATAACTTTCTCTAGAAAGGCCCAGTTCACTCTGTCAAATGCTTTTGCGGCATCGACAGTTAGTATGGTGAGGGGTACATTCTTTTGCGAGGCTATGTCTATTGCAGTCAGAAGCTCTTGTGTAACTTCATGCAATTGTCTCCCCTTGACGAAACCGTTTTGATCCGTCTTTGTAAGTTTCGGCAAAAATGGTCCCAACCGTGCTGCCGTGATTTTAGTGAAGATTTTATAGTCTGTATTTAGCAGCGATATTGGACGATAGGATTCGCATCTGGCAGGGTCCTTTCCGGGTTTTAGGATTATGGTAATTACCGCATCGTTCCAGGAATCTGGTATACTACTTTCCTGTTTGAGAATCAAGTTTGCCAGGTCCGTGATGTGTGGGAGCAAAATATTTCTTAGTTCCATATAAAACTCGTTTGGTAAAGCATCAGGTTTTGCTGCCTTTCCTTTCTTCAAACTCATAATGGCCTCCTCTACTTCGCTTGTTAGAATCTCCTTGTTTAATTCTCTCTTTTCTTCTTCTGTTAATGCCAAGGATGGAACATCTTCAAGATAGGAGCTAATCAGCTTATCTTGCGGGTTTGTATCTTCGGTATATAGATTTTCAAAAAAATGTCTGAATTCTTGCTTGATTATCTCTTCATCCGTGCTTTGTACTGTTTGACCTTCCTGATGTATACTCCTTACTTTATTTTTGGCTAGGTCTGTTTTGAGTTTCCACGCCAGCCACTTTCCACATCCCTCCCCATATTCGTGCTTTTCTAATTTGCTTGGCTCCCATTTTTTTTGCACTCTCCCTTCCAGGATGTCTTCTAGTTTTTCTCTCTCGTGCTGTCTTTCTTCCTGTAATTCTTCTTTTCTGCTCGTTTCCTGTTCCCTTAATATTAAGGTATCAAGAGTGCTGATGTTAGTTTCCAGATCTGAGATTTCACGCTTTAGTTTCTTATTTTTATAGGCTCCTAGGCTCAGTAACTTTCCCCTTACCACGGCTTTATACATGTCCCAAATTATCTGTTTTGTGGTGCTAGTTTTGTTAAGTTCAAAGAAATTTAATGTTTCATTTTCTAGTTCCTTTATCATTTGTTCATCTTGTAATATTGCCCTTTCTACTGTAAATCTTTTTATTGTTCCTGTTTTTTTGATCTGTAAGGTTAGTAGCACAGCCGAGTGATCTGAAATATGAGCTGGTAGATGTACTACGCTTTCCACGCTTTTGGATAGTTCTCGATTGATAAGAAAATAGTCGATCCTCGACCTGTGTCCTAGTTTTTTATTGTGCAGAGTGAAGGGTTGTTTGGTTTCTCCTTTTTCTCTCCAGATATCAATCAGCTCAAGATCTTTTTTGTTAAAGGCTATCCACTCTCTCATTTTTGGCAGGTTTGCCTGTCTTCCTGGTGGTGACCTATCTAGTTTGGCATCCATTACTAAGTTAAAATCTCCTCCTAGAATTATAGATGAGGTGGCTAATAATAACTGTGAATATAGTTTTTGTAAGGGGTCTGCGTCATCTAAATTTGGGCCGTAATATCCTGCGATCGTAAGCAGTTTGTTTTCAATCTTTATTTTAGCTATCGCCCATCTCCCCTTGTTGTCCACTTCTACTGAGTCAATAACAGCTTTTAAAGACTTTTTTTATAATTATTATAATTCCTTTGATGTTGCATTGTTGTGTGGTACAAACATATGTATCTATCCAGCTTAGGGTCTTTGTTATTTGAGCCCATTCTTCTTTCAGGAGATATGTTTCTTGCAGTATTATTATTTCACATTCTGATGTTTTGATATATTCTAATATTTTGTTCCTCCTACTCTTCGTCCGTAACCCGTTTACATTCCAAGAGAGTATTTTGATGTCTTTAATTATGCTCCCCATTATTCCACTTCTGTGCGAAATTTACATCATTGTTTGAAAACTCCGTTTTGTTTCTCCTTCTGCTCCAGCGTATGAGGATTTTTATTTTTTTTCCCTATTTTGCGCCCCACCCTTTTTCTTTTCCGTGATATTTTTGTGTTTTCTTTTTTCTGTTTGTGTGTTACCCTCCCTGGGGAAGCCTCCTTCTTCTTTTTCTTCGGTTATCTTCATAACCCGTTGTGCTTTCCTGCCCCGTGATTTCTAACTTGTGTGTAATAAACATTTTATAACCTTACAACTCTGTATTTTTCACTTTTGATCAATATTGTATATTCAAGGGATTTCTCATTAGCTCAGTGGTTCTTCTGATCTTCTCTGATCTCTCATAAATTCAATGACTGTTCTAACTTCTTCCGGTTCTTTCATATTTCTCATTTTGTTCCGCCACATTATCCTAAGAGATGGTGGGAATTTCATTTGTACCGTGGCACCTAGCTGTTGCAGTTCAGACATTAGGTTTCCTAGTTCCCATTGTCTAGTTTGGGAAGCCTTCAACATGTCAGATCTTATTCTGAAGGTCCAGTTCTCTTTATTAAAGTTGCCTTTTTTCAAAGCTTCTCCCAAGATTTTATCTTTTAGCACATACGTTTTGAAGTTGACGAGTACCTTCCTCAGAGTTTTCCTCTCCTTGTTTTTTCCAAATGGATCTCTGTGTGCTCTCTGTATGTCTTCGTGTAGGAGTGCCTCGTCTGCCCAAGGAAAATATTCTGCCAGTAGTGCTACTACAAATTTCTTCATGTTCGATCCCTCTTGATTTTCCGGAACATTCAAAATCCTGATGTTGTTCTTTCTTGCTTGATTTTCCAATGACTCCATCTTTTCATTCATTATTTTACTTTCTTGTCTCAGAGAATTTATTTCTTTCCGATTTTTTTCCACCCTTTTGTCCAGGGCGGCCACTTCAGTTTCTACCAGCGTCACTCTCTTGCCCAAAGCGTTTAGTTTATTGTCCAGCTTTTCACAAGCTTCCTGAATTTTGTCTTGTTTAGCTTCAGAGATAGAGAATTTTTCTTTCATTTCTGTCCATATTTTTTCTAGGAACTCCTCTGTTTGGTTTTTCTGAGAATTCTGAGACTCTTTTTGCCCCCCTTGTGATCCCTCCACATGTTCTGTTGTATCCTGTGTTATTTCTACGCAGTTCTCCTTTTCTCCTCCCTCCGCCATGTGTGCTTCTTGGGGCTTAATTTCCTTTCCCAGCTTGGTTTCCTTGTCACTCCTCCAAAAATCCTCCAAACACTTTGGTTCAACCCCGCTTTTGTTCTTACTTCTGTTCTCCTTTTTTGTACTTTTTGGGGCTCCTTTTCCCGATTCCAACAATGTCTGTGGGGGTCTCAGCCAGAGTTAATGGTAATATTGTGTTGGGGGAGAAATTTTCTTCTTCCGTCCTCGTAAGTAATTGGTCGTGTGATAGAGGTTGAGCCTGCTTATAGTCCTGAGTACCTTGTTGCTGTTGTATTTTAAAATAGGATCTTAGAGAAGGTGTCACTTTTATTTTTGTGATAGAGGTTGAGCCTGCTTATAGTTCTGAGTACCTTGTTGCTGTTGTATTTTAAAATAGGATCTTAGAGAAGGTGTCACTTTTATTTTTGTTTGAAACGAGGATACTATTTTTCCTTAAGGGTGGTCAACCCACCTTCAGGAACTGCCTTGTTGTTCTCTCTGGTCTGTTTTCTGAGCTTTTTTTTAACTCTCTTGGGGATATTCCTTTAGGATACTGCTCTTGCTTCAGGAAATTTCTATTTCGCAGACTATAAGTGAATATGACTTGCTTCCCTTGTGTTTTTAAGAGCTGTCCTTCCTGGGCTTTTGCTTCTGCTGCTTCTGATTGAGGGGGGGACTTCTCCGATTTACTATAGTCTTTTTTGCCACACTCCTCTGCTGTGCTTAACAAGTCACTCATAGGCTGTTTGTCTGTGCTATATCTTAGTTTATTAATGTTTGAGGTTAGTGAGTTTTGAGGGAAGTTTGCAGCAGTTAAGCGTGTAGACACAACTAATAAGAACTTGTCTCTCTTTAAACTGTTAGCGATTAACCACTCTTTAGACCCCTCTGTAAGGGCTGGTGCTTCTATTCCACTGCAAAATTGTGTCTCCTTTCTGGACTGACTGTTTTGTCTTTGACTATGTTTACTGTTGTTACTTTTTAAAATCTTCTTCCCCTCCGTGTAATTTTATCTAGCTTTCAAACTCCCAAACTCTTGGTGCACGGTTTTACCTTCACTTTCCCCCTTGTGAACTGACGGGAGCTCGCCGCTTCCTCCGCTTGTTCTGCCGCTTATGCCCCAGAATTGGAAGTTCAGCCTTCCGCGGGCTCGGCAGGAGCGCGACCTAGCTCCCGCAGCCGCCCAGAGACTCAAGCAGTAACTCGGCTCCGCCTTCTCCTGCTCTCCGCAGCGCAAGCTTTCTTCCACCACGGACGCCAGATCCCAAAAATTTACCATTCCGTGGCCACCAAAAAGTAAGAAATCCCTTGTCATCTTTTTGTATATCCTCTTTACTTTCTTTTCATGCTTTCGTGGTGTTTATCAGGCTCTTCATCGTCTCCACATAGATCACTGAGTCAGGAGCACATCGGCTGAGCGTCCTACCCAGCCGCCATCTTCCCCTCCCACACAATATATGTTTTTACATAAGTTTGTAATTATACTCAATTGATTTTTAAACAACGTTTGCCTTGTGACTTAACAAATTCTTACATAGTGTTTTAGAACCAAAATTTTAGTGAAAGTAATTGGACAATGAAGATTGGAGCAGTTAATAAAAGTAAGTGTGTTGTTCAAAATTAGTTTGTGAGTGAAAGTGATCAAGATAATTAGTAAACTGGTAGTTGTCATAGAGGTAGTGTAAGTGTATCACATACTGAGTGATATCAGTATTATAGGAAATGTTAATTAAGAGTAAGTCAAAGGTGCAAATATAATTATTGTTAGATGATGACATAGATGTTAGACTTTCATTCAGAAAGTTGGGTAAATGAAAGTTTAAAACTACTATTAAGTAATTTCAAAAAACAGGACTTTCTGTATACCATTTGGCCTTGTGGAAAGGTATTCAAATGAAGAATACGTATTTCTGGTAAATGTGGTTAATATATGTTTCTATATCACTTTAGTTTGAGAGTATAATAATGAGATATTGTATCTTAGATATTGCTGTTTAGAAGAAAACATTTAAGATAAGTTTTTTTCTACGTTTTATGGGTTTTTTAAACACAATCATTTTGATTGTGTTTTTTTTTGTCCGCTGTGATATGATGAGTAGTATTGGACTCACTGTTTTTAGTGCAAATCAATATATTCTGAGAACAGCAAAAATAAACCATATAACGTGGTGTACAAGTTAATTTGTATTTTGTATTGTAAAATATATATTATAACTGATTTGTTTACTCTCTTCCACTGATATTACATTTATAAGGTACGTTTGACTAATAAAAAATACATTTTCATTACTTTTTTATTTCTGTTTCCCTCTTTCCTTCTCTTACTGCCTCTCTCTTAACTTCACTGCTTTCATCCCTTCAGTTTCTCACTCCCTTTCTCTTATGTTTACTCCCTTTAACTCATCCACATTTTGTCACTGACTTTTTTTTGCTCCTTCACTCAGTCCCCTTCTCTCACTCTTTGCTTCACTCCCTCTATTTCCTCACTCTTTTACTGTTCTTGTCTCATGCTCATTTGTCTTTAATCATCCTCTATCACCTCTGTTTTGTCAAACTTACTGTCATTCTTTTACCCTACGTCACCCCTGTCCCTTTATTGTGCTTCCTTTACTTATCCTCATTCCCTATAATTCACTCCCCTATTTCTTAGTCTTCTCACCCACTCATGTTAAATGGGTCCCTCTGTTTGATTCCCCTTGACCTCTCTTTCCTTCCTTTGCTCACTCACTAATTCCCTTTCTGTCACTCACCTTACTGCACTTCAAACACACCTTTAGAAAACTCCCTGTGTCCTCTATACTCTTCCATCACTCCCTCTCTCTTAGACTCACTGTTGTTAATGCACATGCACTAATTCCCCCTTCCCTCTCCTTCATTTCCCTTCCCTTCCCTAACTCCTCTTTCCTTTTTCTCTTGCTTTGTCTTTTGTAATATGAATAATGTATTATAACTGATTTGTCTTCTTGTTTCCACAGATATTTAATTTATAAGGTAAGTACGACTGACCCCAAAAACTTTTTTCTTTTTCTTTTTGTCCATCCTTCCATCGCTCCCTGTCTCTTAGCGTGATTCTCTCCGTCACCTCTTTCTGTCTCTTCTTTTCCCTCACCTATACTACCTCATTTTCCGTTCTTTGATATCTCACTGAGTCTCCTTCTATCACTCCTTCCTTCACTCCCTGTGTGTAGTCAATCACTCACTCCCATTGTCTCACGCTCACTCGACTATATCCACCCTCTATCATTTGTCTTTCTTCAACTTCACTGTCCTTCTCTCACTCATGTCACCCTTGTTTCGTTAGGCTGCTTCCCTCAGTACCCTTTATTCCTATCTTTCACTCCCCTTCTCCTTTCTTGTTTCCCTCACTTACCTTTTCTCAGTTCATCTGATTTACTCCCCCCCACCTCTCTTTCTTTCTTTTGCTCCCTTACTCTTAACCTTCCCTCATTCACCTTACTCCACTTCACTTACTCCTTCTGTCACTCCCTTTGAACTCTGACATCCTCACTTCTCTTTCTTCACTGTCTTTCTGTTAGCCTTACTACCTCTGCCCCTTCACTGTCTCACTGCAGATTTAACATAGGAGCTGGTATGAACAAAGAAATAGTTTGGAAAATGTCATGAAGATTCATCAAACAACGCCAAAGTTATAAGCGAAACAAAAAATGCTCTTCCTGTGGAAACTAGGTCCTAACTATAACTACCTACTGGCGACCGCCAGTAGGTAATATAGTCACTCCTTCACATTCAAGGTACGATCCACATTGTGTCGTATATTCTCCAAAGGTACGGGTCACAAATGCCTGACAACTAAATAGAGTGACCCGTGCAGTAAAAGTCACTCCTTCAGGAAGGAGTGACTTTTACTGCGCGGGTCAAGCTTTTCAATTATTTTTCGTCATTGGAGCTATATCACTACAGATTCTGGATGACAACCATTTTGGCTATACAGAGGTTCACCCAGGAGCAGCAGTGGAGAACGCACCACCGCATGGATGAACAGCGGGCCATGGAGCTTGAAATCTTGTCCGGTTCTCTACATGGGGAAGCAGTACCGAGCATGTAGACCTTGCACACTCCGGGGCCCATCTGGGAGATAGTGATTGGGGACCAACAGAACGCTGCATCTATCTGGGTAGAATCACCGCCCTACATGTCCCATAAGACCTTGGGCGATAGCTCATTGGAGCAGCTTACCGGCCTATCAGGAGGCTTGTAATTGAATAAAAGATGTGACAAGAAGCGTTGTGAACTGTGGTTACTAGCCCGGAATTTACTCCGAAACGCGTCAGCTACATCCTGCAGTGTGTGGAGGTCTGAGGGGAATCGCTGCAGTCTGAGTGCGTTCTCGTTTGAGGGGCAAACCTGGAGCTTGAATTTATACACGGCGGCCCGGCCCGGCCGTGGAGAACACACTCTGGGGCCCATCTGTGGGCTAGTGATTGGGGACCCACAGAATGATTTACCCATCAGGGTAGGATCATCACACTACATGTCCCATAAGACCTTGGGTGATTGCTCATTGGAGCAGCGCACCGGCCTATCAGGAGACTTGTAATTGAATAAAAGGTGTGGCAAGAAACGCTGTGAACTGTGGTTACTAGCCTGTGAAGAAGGAATTTCCTCTGAAACTTGTCAGTTATATCCTGCAGTGTGTAGAGGTCAGAGGGGAATCCTGCAGCCGTAGTGCATTCTCGTTTGTGAGGCAAACCTGGAGCTTGAATTTTTACACGGCAGCCCGGCCGTGGAGAACGCACCACCGCATGTATGAATAGCAGGCCATGGAGCTTGAAATCTTGTTAGGCTCTCTACATGGGGAAGCAGTAGCGAGCATGTAGACCTTGCACACTCCGGGGCCCATCTGTGGGCTAGTGATTGTGGACCCACAGAATGCTGCACCCTTCTGGGTAGAATCACTGCACTACATGTCCCATAAGACCTTGGGTGAAAGCTCATTGAAGCAGCTTACAGGCCTATCAGGAGGCTTGTAATTGAATAAAAGGTGTGGCAAGAAATGCTGGGAACTGTGGTTACCAGCCTGTGAAGAAGGAATTTAGTCCGGAATGCATCCGCTACATCCCGCAGTGTGTGGAGGTCTGAGGGGAATCGCTGCAGCCTGAGTGCATTCTTGTTTGTGCGGCAAACCTGGAGCTTGAATTTATACGCACCACGTCAGAGAGGCTGGCATCCTAGGTACCGCCCTGGACTGGGTTCGGTCTTTCTTGACTCAACGCCATCAAGCCGTCAGGCTGTCCCAGTTCTCCGCAACCCAGGTCGAGCTGACCTGTGGTGTCTCACAGGGCTCCTCCTTATCTCCCCTCCTTTTTAATTTGTACCTGGCTCCGTTAATACAGTCCCTCTGCAGGTTTAATGTCACCGCGTTTAATTACGCGGATGACATCCAACTGGTTTTTACTATTGATTCCTCTTTTGAATCAATCACCACTTTCAAAAATACGCTCTGCTTCATCAGTAATTGGATGAGGTCCAACCATCTGAAGCTCAACCCCGACAAGACCGAGCTGGTTCTTGTCGGGGGATCTTCCAACCCCTGGCACCCCTCTTTCTGGCCCGCAAGCTTGGGCAGTCCTCCCTGCCCTGTTAATTCAGCCAAAAGCCTGGGAGTCGTCATTAGTAGTGACCTCTCTATGATGCCCCAGATAAGCGCAGTAGTATCCTCTAGCCACTTCCAACTCAGGAAAATACGTAAAATCTCTCGCCTACTTACTACCGAGGCCCTTACTTTGACCTTGCTTGCGTTAGTCATGTCTAGGCTTGACTACGCAAATGCACTGTATGTAGGCATTCCTGCTTACCAACTCAGGAGACTTCAGTTGATCCAAAATCAGGCTGCTCGCTTGATTTATCACCAACCCAGAGATCAACATGTTCGCCCCCTTCTAAAAAGCCTCCATTGGCTCCCGGTATCTGCCCGCTGTAAATTCAAGCTTGGCTGCATTATTTCTAAATCTCTTGCAGGTCACAGCCCCCTTTTTATTTCCTCCCTTCTCCACCCGTATGTCCCTCCTCGCAATCTTCAGTCATCTCAGATGGCCCTGCTATCAGTACCCAGATTCAAGAGAAAGAAACATGGCGGCCTCAGGTTCTCATTCCTAGCCCCATCCTTTTGGAACTCCCTACCTCTTCCCCTCAGGCTGTCTTCTCCGAACTCCAGGTTCAGATCTCTTCTTAAAACCTTCCTTTTCACCGAGTCTTATAATTAGTTGTTATCTCACCTTTTTCTTTTTTCTTCTTCGCTCCCTCAGCAAAAGCGCCAAGAAACCTAATGGTGTTAGTCGCGCTTAATACATTTATTTAACATAACTTAACATAACATAACCGCATGTATGAACAGCGGGCCATGGAGCTTGAAATCTTGTCGGGCTCTCTACATGGGGAAAGAGTACCGAGCAGCATGTAGACCTTGCACACTCCGGGGCCCATCTGTGGGCTAGTGATTGGGGACCCACAGAACGCTGCACCCATCTGGGTAGAATCACCACACTACATGTCCCATAAGACCTTGGGCGATAGCTCATTGGAAGAGCTTAGCTTGTAATTGAATAAAAGGTGTGTTAAGAAACGCTGTGAACTGTGATTACCAGCCTATGAAGAAGGAATTTAGTCTGAAACGCGTCGGCTACATCCCGCAGTGTGTGGAGGTCTGAGGGGAATCGCTGCAGCCTGAGTGCGTTCTCGTTTGTGGGGCAAACGTGGAGCTTGAATTTATACACGACGGCCCGGCCGTGGAGAACGCACCACCACATGTATGAACAGCGGGCCATGGAGCTTGAAATCTTGTCGGGCTCTCTACATGGGGAAGCAGTACCGAGCATTTAGACCTTGCACACTCCAGTGCCCATCAGTGGGCTAGTGATTGGGGACCCACAGAATGCTGCACCCATCTTGGTAGAATTACCGCACTACATGTCCCATAAGACCTTGGGCTATAGCTCGCTTATCGGCCTATCAGGAGGCTTGTAATTGAATAAAAGGTGTGGTAAGAAACGCTGTGAACTGTGGTTACGAGCCTGTGAAGAAGGAATTTACTCCGCAACGCATCAGCTACATCCCGCAGTGTGTGGAGGTCTAAAGGGAATCACTGCAGCCTGAGTGCGTTCTCGTCTGTGGGGCAAACCTGAAGCTTGAATATATATATTACCTACTGGCGGTCGCCAGTAGGTATATATAGTTAGGATTTTTTCTCTATGGAACTTTTGAAAATTCTATGTCTAATAACTTTGGCGTTTGTGGACGGAATCGGCTGAAATTTTCAGGAAAATGGCACATTTTGTTTCTGGGCAGCCCCCGAAAATTTGGGGGGGTTCCGTTAAGGGGGGGCCGGGAAAAAAGGGGGTCCCAAAACGTGTTTTTCCCATTCATTTTTCCATAGGGCGTTTGGCCTCACTTTTAGCTCGAACGGCTAAATGGATTTGCACGAAACTTGGCAAAATTGTAGGGACTGTTAGCCCGATGTGCCTTTGCTGGGTCTCAATATATGTGCTTCAGTGGATTTTGAGAAATTAACGTTTAAAAAAACAGATATATCTGTGACAGCGTACCGGATAGCGCACCAGTTCGCGTACTTTTCGCGTAACGGAGCTTTGCGAAGCGAAGCTGATTGGCTCTCTGGTAATTGTCAACATTCTAAACAGTCCGTAGCGGCCGCCATCTTGTCTCTCGGTAGGATCGAGAGACAAGAGGAGGCCAGAACGAAGGGGCAAATGCCCTTAAGGGGGCATAGTAGATCCTCCTTGAACCCCTAGGTTTGATGTGGAGGCTTTAAAAGGGCCCCGCAGTGCAAAAAAAAAATGTTTTTTTCGTGGGGTGCGCCCGGTACGCGTACTCAAAAGCGGTCTGGGGAGCGTACTATAAGGAAACAAGAATGATTGACTTTTAACTTATTGTATGTTTATCAATTGCTCGTTTTTTTTTTTTTTTTTATTTACGTAGCTACATGTAGGTACCAATGCAGAGTCTATAAATTAATAAACGCCGTCTCCTTTGTAGATATCTTGCTTGTTGTTAAAGAAGTTATTGTGGTATATGGAATTCATACCATAGTCTGTCTGGAAAGCCGAAACAACATGGAGGCAGGAGATGATAAAGAGATGTTAAATACACATTGGGGATTATATAGTGGGAGAAAGGAAGTAACTATGAACAAAGTTAGTATGTAACACCAAAAAGTTGCACAGTATATTTAAAGTTTGACTTCACGTTATAATCAATTTGCTACTAGTTTTCAATATACATATAAAAATAAATAATGTGTCAAACAATTTTTGAATTAAGAAATATAAATTTATTTTTCAGATTGTTTTTCAAAATTTAAAAGAAAATCTAAAAAATCATGATCATTTTTTTCTTCATTTTTCAGTAGAAAATGTACTGCATCTACGCATTGCACAAGTTCATTGTTTATTGTATCGTCGTGGAAATCCTGGTCAACTTCTGTCTCCTTTTGTTTTTCTGTTTCAGTTTTCAAGTTGTTTTCTTGTCCTTCCATTTTGAATTCTGAAAAATGAATTTTTAAAAAATATATCAGTACAGATAGGGCACTGTTGGGTTTCAGTACAGACAGGCAGTTTGGTTATTTAAACAGTGTTTTTTTCTTTGGGCAGTGTATGGTATCAAATTGGAAGTAGAAATATGAAGAAAATTATCAAATAAACTCTTAGTCAATTCTGAATTATACTAGAGAAGTCTGACTCTATCCTTAATTCAGGGCCGGCGCTAGGCATGGGCAGCGTGGGCTGCCGTTCAGGACCTCGCACTTAGCCCACCAGCATGGTGCCACGCACTGGTGATGTGTCCTTTTGTTTTCCTGGAGATCTATCACAAAGAAAGGTGTCGCCTGCAATTAAGGTCTATTGCAGGGGGCCCCCTCCTTGGACCTCTCATGGATGGTGTCAGGAGGTATGGGGGAGGGAGAAGGAGATGCTCCCTCAATTGCAAGGAGACCATTCACAGACACTGTGGGGGGCCCATTGCCCAGCATTTTGGCGCACCCTCAGTTTTAACTTTTAGACCACAATCAATTCCCACACCTATGAAGGTGTGAGAAATGCGTGTGGATTAAAAGTTAAAACTGTGGGGGCGTTAAAATGCTGGACAATGGGGCCCCCACAGTGTCTGTGAATGTTCTCCTTGCAAGTGGCCACTTATGTAATTTGGAGGGGGCCTCGCGCACGTTCCCTTTCAGCCCAGGGCCTCGCAAATCCTTGGACTGGCCCTGCCATAACTAAAACAGAGAAGTCTATTTTATTCTATAAGTATTACAGAGTGATAGAATATAACTGTCTGAAAATGTTTTTCTAATTAGCTTTCAGTACAGAACATACTTCAGTTTTATAAAAAATATCTTACCTTTTAAATATAACTTGAAGTTGTCACTTGATTTTTAGTTGTTCTGCACTTCACGAAGTAGTAGTCAAAATGGCTGTGTTTCTCTCTCTTTGTTTATATATATTCAGGTACATAACCAATCAAATGTCATGATATAATAGTAGAAATTGAAAGTAATATTTTAAGTGGTTGTCATTTCCAACACTTCCGATATGTTTTGTGAAGTAATTTACCTCAGGGATTTTAGAGAGTTCTACATGCTAAATGGCTAAATGGTATTCCAACGAAATTTGTGAAAATGGTAGGGATTGGTATGTAGTATGAGCTACTGTGTTATTGGTGAAAGTGTCTCCAGTGGTTTTTCTGTAAATTACTTTCCCACCTTTTTTGAGCGAGTGCTTGTCAGTGCGTTTCCCGGTACGCAAACTTGCAGCGTTACGGGAGTCCTCCATTTTGTGTTTCGGTAGAATTGAGATATAAGATGGAGGGTAAATAATGTTCAGAATGGGTAGATTGGGGTACTTTAGACGTATCCTGTCTCCCTAAGTTTTCTGAGGGTGGCTGAGGAGGCTCATATAGGTCGAGAAAAAAAAATAGATTTTTTCGCGTGGTTAGCTGCCGGTACGCGAACTGGGTAGCGTACCGGGAAGCAAATTTAAGTGAAAATAAGAGAAAAAGGGTATATTCGAAATTTCAAAAGAGTTAACTAAGTTACGGTAGCTCTGAAAAGAGCTTTTTGGTTCTGTGTAAGTTCTAGAAACTTGTAAGTAGGAACCAATACACATTCTTAAATTTAGTATGAAAACTCTGTTCCCCTCATCTGAGAAATGCACGCCATCTCCTCTGTAGATATCTTGCATGTAGTAACGCAAGTTATTGTTGTAGATGCAGCCCATTCCATGGTCCCTCATGTAAGCTGAAACCGACTTATTTACATGCTTCCTCGATTTCTCAATTTGTGGACAAAATTGATTGGACCACCTCCATTTTTGTCTTTGGCATATATTGGAATATACCAAGGCAGTTTGAGGAAAAAGTGTCATCAATTGCTCAAAGGTGTCCTTTAAAAGCATTTCCAGACCTACCCCAGTCAAAGTGCCCAAATCGTTTCCTCCACAGTGCACTATTATGAGGTCAGGGGTTGGCATATGTAAAAAGGTTTTCACCAATGGTATCAATTGGTGACATTTCAATCCTCTTTGACCAATCCATTTGATTTCCACATTTTGTAAATTGAGGTTGTGTAAATTTCTGTTATCAGCATACCTGTGAGCCCAGTGGATGTAGCTATGTCCAAAAATCCAGACTGAAAACATAGCTAGAGGAGTTTTTGCTGCAGTCAGATGAAGTCTGGGAATGAAATGGCAGTTGAAATAGTGATGTTTGTAATGTAAAAAACTGTGGAGTTTAAGTGCAAATGATTCATTAGCAGTGATTGGTGTATTTCCATTGCTGAAAACAGAAAGTTAGGGTGCATGGATGTGTTCTTTGAAAGATGTATTTTGAATGGTTATTTAAAAATGTTGTTATGAAAGATTGCAGTGGATTAGCAGGTGTACTGAGAGTTCAGAGTTCATTTGAAACATTGTTGTGTGAACTTGTGACCATGACAGGTCTGGCAGGCGGTAGTTGCTATGGAAAAGAGGTAGAAAGGGCAGAGGGGGGAAGGGTGTTGATTTGAAAAAAGTGAGGGAAGAGTTTTTATTGGCTGACATGAGAGATATGTGTGATGAATATCAGTGTTTCGGTGCCTTTGTTGGTTCCAGCCTCTGGAGTGCATACCTTTAATTCTGCTAAAGAATAATTGGTGTGTTTCTGAGTCTGTTTTGAATTTAAAAAAGAATTTGTAAAGGTGAGTTATCGTTTATATATTTTACATAAAGAGTAGTATGCTTTTTTGTGTAAATAAGAATGTCAGCTGTGTATTTAAAATGATGTTTTGCGTCAAGTGTTTGCATTCTGCTTTCAAAGGGGATTTTGGATTCTTTTACCAATTGTAATTGTAGATAATGTAAAGTATTAGTACTGACAAGGTGTGATGGAATATAGGAGCTGTGCATGTTAAAAGTTATTGTAAAAAAGGTGCAAGTTCCTTTAAAAAACGTTTTCATTTGTATTAGGGCATTTTAAGTCTGTTCCCCATGAATGTAGGTGTATTATTGTTTTACATAAAAGGTTTAAAAACTTTTTTTGAAATCAAATGCATGCATTCTTAGGGCCCGATGTAGGTGGTCGTTTCAGGCCATTTACCGACCGGTTACGGCCGATTTCGGCCGTTTCCGACCGGTAAATGGCCAATCGGTATCTAGGGGCCTAAATCCAAGGCCACATATAGGTAAATGTACATTTACAGAATCGGAAAAATTATTGGTTCGGTAAAATACCGAATCGGTAATTTTACCGATTCTGTAAATTTGCTATGTAGGGGGGACTCTTCTGAGTCTCAAAGGCCTTAACGAATCAGTATTTTAGCATGAAATCAAACTGCATGGTAAAATACCAATTCCGATTCATGGCACCTGTGCCTGTTTTGAGGGTGCCAGAGGGTGTCAAAGTGATACCCCCTGCACCCTTGTGAATTCTTTAATTACCGATTCGGTAAATACCGAATCGGTAATGCCTAATCATTCCTATGGGCTGCAAAGCCCATAGGAATGATTGATTGTTTGAGTTACATAGCCATGTTAAAAGAAAATGATGCATAAGTGTTGCACGGGCATTTTAAATTCCCTCCTATGTGTGCTTAGCAATTTCAAGTCACTTCCCCCGGGTTCAAGGGCCTTGTAAATACATCCCCATGTGTGTCTGGTCATTTGAAGTCACTTTCCTCGTAGTGCAAGGCCCTTGTAAATACGCCCCTATGTGTGCCTGGAAAATTTTCATTTTGATTGTTTGAGTTACATAGCCATGTTGAAAGTTATTGAAAAAAAGGTGCAAGTTCCTTAAAAAAACGTTTTCATGTGTATTAGGGCATTTTAAGTCTGTTCCCCATGAATGTAGGTGTATTATTGTTTTACATAAAAGGTTTTAAAACTTTGTTTGAAATCAAATCCATGCACACTTAGGGATCGATGTAGGTGGTCGCTTCAGGCCATTTACCGACCGGTTACGGCCGATTTCGGTCGTTTCCGACCAGTAAATGGCCCCTAATCGATATGTAGGGGCCTAAATCCAAGGCCACATGTAGGTAAATCTACATTTACAGAATCAGTGAAATTGTTTTTGATGGTAAAATGATGTGACTCCTGCAATGCGTCACTTTTGCGGAACAAATATATGATGCATTTGTGTTGTTAATGTTACGGTGTATATGTAAAAAATGATGCATAAGTGTTGCACAGGCATTGTAGATACTCTCCTATGTGTGGTTAGCAATTTCAAGTCACTTCCCCTGGGATCAAGGGCCTTGTAAATACGTCCCCATGTGTGTCTGGTCATTTGAAGTCACTTTCCTCGTTGTGCAAGGCCCTTGTAAATACGCCCCCATGTGTGCCTGGTAAATTTTCTTTTTGATTGTTTGAGTTACATAGCCATGTTAAAAGTTATTGAAAAAAAGGTGCAAGTTCCTTTAAAAAACGTTTTCATTTGTATTAGGGCATTTTAAGTCTGTTCCCCATGAATGTAGGTGTATTATTGTTTTACATAAAAGGTTTAAAAACTTTTTTTGAAATCAAATGCATGCACTCTTAGGGCCCGATGTAGGTGGTCGTTTCATGCCATTTACCGACCGGTTACGGCCGATTTCGGCCGTTCCCGACCGGTAAATGGCCAATCGGTATGCAGGGGCCTAAATCCAAGGCCACATGTAGGTAAATGTACATTTACAGAATCGGAAAAATTATTGGTTCAGTAAAATACCGAATCGGTAATTTTACCTATTCTGTAAATTTGCTATGTAGGGGGTTCTCTTCTGAGTCCCAAAGGCCTTAACGAATCAGTATTTTAGCATGAAATCAAACTTCATGGTAAAATACCGATTCCGGTGTGCATGCACATGTGTGCATGCACACCTATGTCATGTGAAAGGCAGACCTGCCCTTAGGGCAGGTATGCCTGCCACATGGCACCTGTGCCTGTTTTGAGGGTGCCAGAGGGTGTCAAAGTGATACCCCCTGCACCCTTGTGAATTCTTTAATTACCGATTCGGTAAATACCGAATCGATAATGCCTAATCATTCCTATGGGCTTCAAAGTCCATAGGAATGATTATTTGTTTGAGTTACATAGCCATGTTAAAAGAGAATGATGCATAAGTGTTGCACGGGCATTGTAAATACCCTCCTATGTGTGCTTAGCAATGTCAAGTCACTTCCCCCGGGTTCAAGGGCCTTGTAAATACGTCCCCATGTGTGCCTGGCAAATTTTCATTTTGATTGTTTGAGTTACATAGCCATGTTAAAAGTTATTGAAAAAAAGGTGCAAGTTCCTTAAAAAACGTTTTCATGTGTATTAGGGCATTTTAAGTCTGTTCCCCATGAATGTAGGTGTATTATTGTTTTACATAAAAGGTTTAAAAACTTTTTTTGAAATCAAATGCCCGATGTAGGTGGTCGTTTCAGGACATTTACCGACCAGTTTCGGCCGATTTCGGCCGTTTCCGACCGGTAAATGGCCAATCGGTATGTAGGGGCCTAAATCCAAGGCCACATGTAGGTAAATCTACATTTACAGAATTGGAAAAATTATTGGTTCGGTAAAATACCGAATCGGTAATTTTACCGATTCTGTAAATTTGCTATGTAGGGGGGACTCTTCTGAGTCCCAAAGGCCTTAACGAATTGGTATTTTAGTATGAAATCAAACTTCATGGTAAAATACCGATTCCGGTGTGCATGCACATGTGTGCTTGCACACCTATGTCATGTGAAAGGCAGACCTGCCCTTAGGGCTGGTATGCCTGCCACATGGCACCTGTGCCTGTTTTGAGAGTGCCAGAGGGTGTCAAAGTGATCCCCCCTGCACCCTTGTGAATTCTTTTATTTTATTCATTTTTATAGCATTGTTGAATCAAATTCTTACTGTTATTGATTTACTGTTTGGTAATAGTGGTTAATAATTTTTTTTATTATATTTCACCACAGATTCTCCTGCAGATTATTTGGAAATTAGACAATGCCGTCTAAGGATAGAATTCGAAAGGCTACGAAACGTCAAAGACAGCAGTTGACTAACATTTTGCAGCAGTCCTCTACATTAGAATTACCTCAACGGACGAAGAGAACACCGGGTAAGAGAACGAAATCATTCCTTAGAAACATTTGTAGAAACAAAAGTATAACTACAGAACAAGTTTTAGTCCAGAAAAAGAGAGCCAATTTAAATGGAAAGGAAAGGCCCGTCAAAAAAGTTTGTGCTAGAGCAGGCGATAACTCTGTGCATGGCAGTAGAAGGGCAAATATATTCAGGGACATTTGTAAGCGAATGTTCCGCAACAGGGTAATTGTCAATTTGCTAAAACAATTAAAAAAATGTCAACAGAAAGTGTCATTTTATAAGAAAAAGAAAAATGTAGAGAAAATTATTGATCAGGCTTTCGAAATTAAGTGAAAGTTATTTATTTTGGTATTTAATAGAATTAGGAAACTAAACAAGGTAATCTATGTTTTCAAATCTAATAGTAGATGGAAGAGAGAAGTTAATCGAAGTAATTTTTGTGAAGTTTTCTTAGCAGAATGGATGCATAGTTCAAATATTGAGGCATTTTTTTATGAGGAGAGTTATTTTCAGGACAATGTTTTGGTGCATGCAGTTGACAGCAGTGGTCGAGCATATGAGGTAAAAGATGGTCATCCGGTTGAAAAAGAAATACTTGTGTCTGCAGATGCAGAAGAGGCGCTAAGTGATGAGGTTTTAGGGAGACGTCCTAAGGGACCAGGGTACACCTGGAAGTGTAGTTCTATTTGCAGTGTGCGACAGGATTCCATCAATTTGCTTTGTGATTTTATACGGACATTTCATAAGAAAAGTGTAAAGCAAAAAATAAAGTTGTTGCAAGAATTAGATCCTTGCAGAGTGAGACAAGTGACAGGTTTGCGTGGTCATTCACTGGCTTGTCTTTCTAGGAGAGTATGCCAGAGTGTATTTCATCATTTCAGGATGCTAGCAGTGCATCATAATAAAGTGAGGAAATTAGTTAGAATGTTGTATTATGCTAAGAGTCCAGGAATTATGCTTAAAAAATTAAGCAGAGCTCCTTTGCATGGTTCTGAAGTAGATATGAAGAATATTTGTCAAGAAATTGAGTTCTGTTACTTTGCTGGTAAAGAGAACAATGTTGATATTGAACCACTAGAAGAAGGTAATGTGGAAGTCAGTGTACAGATATTCAGTACAGATAAGTTTCACAAGGAATTTTCCACGTTTATGGTGAAATCAAGTGAGAGGCCTAATTTCACTTATGTGTATTGTCGATGGACTTATTATAAGAATCAGACTAAGTTAGTGGATATATATGCATAAAGTGATATGGAAAACAATAGTGAATGGAAGGATTTTGCCACATACTTGATGGTAGAAAATTGTTTTGATTTGGGAGCGGACCAATGTATGTGTACTTATTGCTATAACAAATTAAATCAAAACCAGATGCCTGCTAGAGCGGTTTATAATAATCTGGAATTAGATGACATTCCTTCTGAATTGAAAGATTTAAATACTTATGAATCTATTTTGATTCAAAGTGTCCATCCCTTCCAGGCTATTGTACGAATGGAGCCAATGACAGGGAAGTTGCCTTCATCAGATTTACAGAGAGGATTAAAGGGAAGGGTTGTTTATTTGCCTTTGGATTTGAAGAAAAACATTAATACAATTGGAGTAGAGAAAGTGGAAGAGGAACCTCTGGTTATCATAGTTAATGGTGTTCCGACAAAGAGTAAGAACATCTGGCAAGATTTAGTGGATGTTAGGAAAGTCAAAAAGGCAACATTGTATTTGATAAAAAATAATAAGTACTACAAGAATGTATGTGTTGCAGAAGAGGAAGTAAGTGAAGAAGAGGACAGCGATTTGTGTCCTGGACAAATTGAGAAAGTAGAAGCCTCTAAAAAGGAAGAAATATATGAACATTATAGTGTTCATCCTTTGCATTCCAAGGAAGTCATGGAGAATGCTATTGAGTTGTTTCAAATGAAACAAGCCAAAGGGAGTCCCATTAGTATTTGGGAGGAAAGTTTGGAAGCTCGATGTTTTCCACAGTTATTTCCCACAGGTCGATATGATGAGCGACCTGTTCAAATTCCTGCTTCAGAATACCGGACTTTACGATTGTATACAGAAGATCCTAGGTTTCGACAATGCATTCCTTATTTATTTCATCTACTGTTTGAAAGTGATCTCTCTGGATTGTCTTATGCAGTGAACCACATCTTGAAAAGTGGTGTACAACTGCGAAATATCTCAGCAAGGGACTTTATGGATAAAGTCAATGTGCAAGACAGTATTCTGGATTCTCACCTGATTAATCTCATGGCTTGTCAGCGTGGTACTAATGAGTATTGGTACCGCCGTCATGGTGACTTAAAATGTATCCTGAGGAACTTAGGAACTCCCACATGGTTCCTCACTCGCAGCTGTGCTGAGTATGGCTGGGAAGACTTACTTGAATTTCTACGAGAGGTAAATGGAAACATTGAAAATATTGAATTCAAGACACCCGGAGAACTGTGCTCTTTGGATCCAGTGAATGTATGCAGGTACTTTAATCATAGATTTGAAGCTATGATGTCTTTCATCACGAACAAGAAAAATCCACCTCTTGGAGAGGTGTTGGATTTCTTCTAGAGAAAGGAGTATCAAGCAAGAGGTGCTCCTCATATACATATGCTGCTATGGATCAAAGATGCACCCAAATTTGGAACAGATCCGGATGACTTAGTGATGAGTTTCAGAGAACAGTATGCTTCATGTGCTGTTCCAAAGACAAACGAAGACAAAAGTCTAAGAGAACAAGTTTTACGGTTTCAAAGCCATCGTTGTGGAAAGTACTGTCGTCGTAAATTCAGAAACAAGGACAAGTACTACACCAAATGTTGTTTTGCATTTCCACGGTCGGTGATATCAAAAGGAAGAGTTAACAATTTGATGTCATCGCTGCGACATAATGTGACGAGGAAATCACCCAAAAACACATACAATTTGAAAAGAAACGAAGAGTCCAAGTACATCAACGACTACAACCCAGTGATTTTGTCCATGTGGTATGCTAACATGGATATACAGTTTGTGGCTGACAACTGTATGGCTGTGGCTCGGTATGTGACATCTTACATCACCAAAAAAGAAAAGACAGAACTGAAGGATATGTGGGAGAATATTTCCCATGAAAAGAGCCTCAGTAAGAAGTTGTACAGTTTCAGTCTGAAGATGTTGTCGCATCGAGAAATCGGAGCTGACGAATGTTCTGACAGGTTATCTTTAGCAAGTCTCTATGCCAAATCTAGGAGTATCATTTGGGAGAGTCTTGGTCTTGCTGCAACGCGTAATCGAGTTCTGAAACCTGTACGGGAAATTGAGTATTTGGTGGAGAAGGAGCCAAACAGTACAGATATTTTGAAGAGCAACATGTTGGATACATATTATCCAAATAGAAGCAGTCACCTGGAGAATGCTTGTCTGTATGATGTTCTTCAAAATTACGCTTTCATGAGGAACATCAAAGAAGATATTGATAAAGGAGTGTATGCTGTAATTGGAAGTGAGGGATGTCTGGTCAAGCAAAAAAAATGTCAATTGATAAATCATCGAAAATTGGATTGCGAATCTCCCGAAAGAAAAGAGTTTTTCTATTTAGCTCTTTTGCAACTTTTCAAGCCTTGGCGTGCAGAAGAGGAACTGCTTGGGGATTGCCTCTGTTACAAAGACTCTTTCAATGCAGCCAAGGAGTCCATAGAATGTCCTGTTTTTCCAAAATATCTACAAATGTTGAATGCAGAAATTGAGCAGGAAGCAACAATTGCAGCCGAGATTGCTAGAGACAGTTCTCAGGACAGTCAGAGTTCTGTTTCATTGAGTCAGGATCCACTAGGAGAACCAGTTATTGAAAATGAAGCTGCCACTGCCATGATTGAAGTGGAAAGAGCCATGGCACATGCTCAGAAGGATGCGGTTAACTTAGAAGAATTGGAAAGACAACTTAACTTAACATTGAGCAGAGGAAAATATATGACGAAGTTACCAACCAAATTGAGCATGGATTAAGTCATGAGAAGGAAGAGTGCTCATGTAGGTCGTTGAAGCCTGTCCGACTGTACGTGAGTGGAGAAGCAGGAACTGGAAAAAGTTTCCTTATTAAAGCAATTTCATGTTATCTGCAGAAAAGGACTGAGTCATCGCTATCTTGTGTTGTGACCGCTCCAACTGGACTGGCAGCTCATAACATTAAAGGGATTACTTTGCATCGGTTACTGATGCTGCCAGTGGAGCATGATAACAAATTACAATACCACAAGTTATCTGGAGATGCTTGTGAAGTATCTAGAGTCCTGAAGAAGATGAAACTTCTTATCATTGACGAAGTAAGCATGGTTTCCAATGTCATGCTTGCTTTTGTGCATTTGAGAATGCAGGAAGTTCTTAAAACAGAGTATGATGTGTTATTCGGTGGCAAACACATCATTGTTTTTGGTGATCTTCTGCAGCTGACACCAGTGAAAGGACAACCAGTGTTTAAACTGCTTACACATGAAGATACCAAGAAGTGCCTAGGGAGCATTGGCAACGTTAACATATGGTTAAACTTCAGTTATGCTGAGCTGCGTGAAAATATGCGTCAGGCGAAGGACGAAGATTACAAGAATATTCTACAAGATATTGGAATCGGGAAAGTGACTGAGCGTGGTAAAGAAGCTTTACATTCACGCTTACTGTCAAATTTATATCCAGAAGAAGACGTTTTGCTAGAGGATGTTTTTCTGAAAATTACTTTGAAGAAATCTGAAATATGTTTGATGCCAACTCTTCAATTCAATTCAATTCAATATATTTATATAGCGCGCTACATACCCAGAGGGTCTCAAGGCGCTTGAGGGGAGGTGGGGAATTACTTCTCGAATATCCAAGTTTTAAGTTGTTTTCTGAATGCTAGGTGGTTTTGAGTGAGGCGAAGGTGCATGGGAAGTGAGTTCCAGGTTTTCGCCGCTAGGTAGGAGAATGATCTTCCTCCCATTGTGGTTTTGTTGACGCGGGGAATAGCAGCGAGGGCTTGGTTGGAAGAGCGCAGTTGGCGGGAGGGGGTGTAGAAGGAGAGACGTGTATTGAGGCATTCGGGTCCAAGTTCATAAAGAGCTTTGTGTGCGTGGGTGAGGAGGCGGAAAGTAATCCTCTTATTGACGGGAAGCCAGTGGAGGTTTTTCAAGTGACTAGAAATGTGTTCTTTATGCGGGATGTCTAATATGAGTCTGGCTGATGCGTTCTGGATGCGTTGGAGTTTTTTCTGAAGTTTTGCGGTGGTACCGGCGTAAAGGTGTTTCCGTAGTCCAGGCGGCTTGTAACCAATGCGTGGGTGACCGTTTTTCTAGTTTCGGTGGGGATCCAGCTAAATGTTTTTTTGAGCATGCAAAGAATGTTGAAGCAAGATGAAGAGACGGCGTTGACTTGTCTGGTCATCGAGAGTGAGGAGTCCAGGATGATGCCCAGGTTCCGTGCGTGATCCGTCGGGATGGGTGCTTTTCCAAGGGCTTCTGGCCACCAAGAGTCGTCCCAGGCGGAGGGGGAGGTACCTAAGATAAGGACTTCTGTTCTGTCTGAATTCAGTTTCAGACGGCTATGCTTCATCCATTCGGCTACCTCTTTCATTCCTTCATGTAGGTTCGTTTTGGCGATGCTAGGGTCTTTGGTGAGTGAGAGGATCAGTTGGGTGTCGTCAGCATAGGAGATGATGTTGAGGTTGTGTTGGTGTGCGATGGTCGCGAGGGGGCTCATGTATACGTTGAAGAGGGTGGGGCTGAGTGAAGATCCTTGTGGCACGCCGCAGATGACTTCAGTGTCCTCTGACTTGAATGGTGGGAGGCGTACTCTTTGAGTTCTTCCGGCAAGGAATGAGGTGATCCATTCCAGAGCTTTTCCTTGGATTCCGATGTTTCTGAGTCGTTGTAGCAGGGTGTCATGACAGACTGTGTCGAAGGCTGCGGAGAGGTCGAGGAGGATGAGGGCGACTGTGTCTCCATTGTCCAGTAGAGTTCGCATGTTGTCTGTTGCTGCGATGAGTGCGGTCTCTGTACTGTGTTTGGCTCGGAAGTCGGACTGTGAGGAGTCGAGGGATTTGTTGGCTTCAAGGAAGGCGGCGAGTTGGTTGTTGACTGCTTTCTCGATGACTTTGGTCGGGAATGGAAGGAGCGAGATGGGGCGGTAGTTTTTGAGTTCGGTGGGGTCAGCTGTGGGTTTTTTCAGAAGGGCGCTGAGTTCGGCGTGTTTCCAGCTTTCTGGAAAGGTGCCGGAGTTGAGGGAGCAGTTGATGACGTCTCGGAGGTGTGGTGCTATGATAGAGTCTGCTTTGTTGAAGATGTGGTGAGGGCATGGGTCTGTGGGGGATCCTGAGTGGATGGACTTCATCAGGCGGATGGTGTCATCAGTGGAGATTGGGTTCCAGTTATTGAGGGTGTTCAGGGGTGGTGAGGGATCAGTAGAACGTTGAGTGGGTTGGCTTCCGGGTTGGTTGTTGAAGCTGTTGTGGATGTCTTCGATTTTGTCGTGGAAAAATGAAGCTAAGGAGTCGCAGAGGGTTTGAGATGGAGTGATGTTGTTGGAGTTGGCAGTGGGGTTGGTAAACTCTTTGACGATGTTGAATAATTCCTTGCTGTTATGGGCGTTTTTGTCGAGTCGGTCTTTGAATGCGGTTTTCTTGGCAGTCCGGATCAATTGGTGGTGTATGCGGGTGGCGTTTTTGAAGGCGTCTCTGGTGTTGGTGTTTGGGTCTTTTTTCCAGGCCTTCTCAAGGGAGCGACAGAGTTTCTTGGATTTCTTAAGATCATCGTTGAACCAGGGTGCGATTTTGTTGCCTAGTTTGATTTGACTTTTTTTCAAAGGTGCTAGGTTGTCGGCAGTGTTGGTTAGCCATTGAGTGAGGTTAATGGCTGCTTGATCAGTGTTCGATGAGTAGGCAGCGGGGTTCTGAAGAAGCGATGTGGAGATCTGGTTGATGGTGATTTTGTTCCAGTTTCTTCGCAGGGTAGGTTGAGGATGGTTGTGGGTTGTGGCCTTATTGTAAACAAAGTGAACGCAGCTGTGGTCCGTCCATTGGAGAACTGTGGTGTGACTGAAGGAAATATGTTTGCTTGAGGTGAAGATAGGGTCGAGAGTGTGTCCTGCGTGGTGAGTGGGGGTATTAACAAGTTGTTTGAGTCCCAGGTTGGCGAGATTGTCCAAGAGGGTGTTGGTGTTGTTGTCGTTGCTCTTTTCCAGGTGAAAATTGAGGTCTCCCAATAGAATGTAGTCCTCGGAGGAAGGAGGAAAGGGCGTGTTGGGTGATAAAATCAGTGAAGTCTTCAGTGAATTGTGCACAGGGTCCTGGTGGCCTGTAGAGGAGAGTGCCTCTGAGTGTGGTCTTGGGGTCGGTGTGGATCTGGAAGTGAAGGTGTTCGGTACTAGTGAGGCTGTCGTCTGAGCTGGTTGAGACACGGATGGTGTTCTTGTGGACGATAGCGATGCCTCCTCCTGTTTGCTTGGTGCGGTCTTTTCGGATGATCTTGTAGCCTTCCGGGATGGCTATGGTGATGTCTGGGGCTGTGTGGAGAAGTGTGGCTCAGGGGTTAGAGGCGGCAGACCCGGAAGCTGAGATCGGCCCTGGACCAGGGTTCAATTCCCCGCCTCGGCGGGTCTTGGGCTAAAAAAATTCCATGGACTCGATAATTCTCGCTCCGGTGCCTTCTCAACTCACGGGTTCACACTCTGCGACTCTGGGCAATAGCTTGCTTAATCGCCACAACGGCCCCTCGCGGCGGGATGCCTGGCTTTCACCTTGTGGATACCCTGCCGGGGTTATCTCACAGGGGAATCCCAGGACGGGTTCCCTAAGCAAGCGCCGGGAAACCCTTTGTGGGTAGCTGTGCGCTATATAAGCTCAAATACATTTACATTTACATATGGGGCTGAAGAGGCGTTCATCCAAGTTTCTGTTAGGAAGGTGACGTCTGGGGAGATGGTGTCTAGTAGATTCCAAAGGTTGATGCCGTGGCTGTGGACCGATCGGGTGTTGAGTAGGATGCATTTTAGGTGGTTGGCGTCAGATCTATGTTTGGTGTTAGAGGAAGAGGAATTAGTTTTTGTGCCGTCAAACTTGCAGGAGTTGCATGTGAATGGTCCATGGGTGTGTCCAGGTGCGGCTTGGGCGCAGTTGGGGAGTTGCCCGGGGTTTAGCGCAAGGAGGGAGGAGGAATCATAAGTAATGCGGGTGGGATGGGAATTAAGAGAACCAGGGGGTCTGGCGCTGGGCGCGGTCCAGGCGCGGGCGGGCGTAGACGGGCTTACCTTTGGCGCACCTTCGGCGCGGCCGAAGCGCGTGGACGCTGCGCGTTGGGATATCCGTCTTAAATGGATAGTTGGGGGGGCGGAGCGTGGGAGCGTCAGCTGGGAGGGTAGGCGGGCCAAGGGAACACACAACAAACCAGACACCAAATGGAGAATGGAAAGTGAAAACAGAGCTCGGCTAAAACTAATTTCTATTTCCAAGTAATGTACCCAGTAAGGCAGCATTAGAAATTCACAGAGCAGATGGCAGCAGCAGCCACAATTACGTCAACTTTCTATGTAATGCAGTCAAGCGTTACCAATGTAAGATGTTACCAGTGAAAGCAGTCGGGCTCTAGGTATGAAACTTGCTTTTGAGACACGCGCTAAACTTTTCAAGCAATGCAGTCTGGCGCCAAATAGTCACAACAAGGCAATTAAGTGCTAGGTTTCCTTGCGCTACGTGAATGATTAAAATAAATTGAAATACAATTAAGCGCTCTTCAAAAAAGCTACACGCGCGCTATGCTGTGATAAAAATACGATTAGGCGCTATGTCAACAGATGAATTAACAGCGAAGATTCTAAGGGTAACGATACCAAGCAGTTCGGAAGACGCTTTAACAGCTGGGAAAGCGGGCTGATTTCGTGGTCAGAGAGCGAGAGGGGAGCGACCACTTAGATGGAATCTTCACCACTTAGATGTTCCATCTTCAACAACAAAATGTTGAATTTAGAAAAACAAGAGATTGTGAAACTGGTAGCTATTGACAAAATAGAGCATATGGGAGCAACAATTATTTTGTCTGAGAATTTGAAATCTAAATTGGATTCATTAGAGAAGACTATATCTAAAACTGCAGGTTTTGAAAAGACTTTGAATGTGTGCTGAAATTGCCGAATCATTTTGAGAAGGAATTTACATGTTGAAAGAGGTCTGGTAAATGGATCAATGGGTAATGTTGTTGATTTTGAGAAATACAGAAGTAGAGATGGAATTGAATTTTTAAAAATTAAATTTGATGGCATTGAGGAAGTACAGCTAATTGGTTGTTGCTCTGCTAGGTTTTTGCTTGTTAAAGACTTATATGTTCACCGTAAGCAGTTTCCTGTTTGCTTGGCATATGCGGTGACAATTCATAAATCGCAAGGTTTAAGTGTAGATACTGCTTTAGTGAATATTGGCAGTTCTGTATTCAAAGAGGGTATGGCTTATGTAGCATTGTCACGAGTCCGAACTTTATCGGGTTTGTACTTGATTGACTGTGATGTCACAAACATTTGTGCGGAACTAGATTGTGTTAAGGAATACAATAGATTAAGAAGAGAGTATGCGCCACATTTGCCTCAATATCCTTTGATTGAGAAACGTGTGGTAGGCTGGAAACGAAGAAATATCAGTAATAGTAGGGAGGTTGTAGCAAAAAGACCAAAAGTCGATGAACCCAAAATTGTAAGCAGGAATAAAATGAATTCTATTGAAAATGTTGTTGGTTTTAAATTTGAAAATAGTTCTGGTGTCAACTGCTATGCTAATGTAGTTGTTAATGTTCTCTTTTCACTAGAGACTTTCAAAGAACAGATTGTGATCAATTCGGAACAAAGTTTATGCTGTTTGTTGAATTCTGTGTTAGAGAAATGTAGTGCTGATAGAACCAGAGTAGAAAGTGTGTCTGAAATTCGTTTTCTGTTAGACGAATGTTCAGGTCAAACAGAATTCTCTGAAAATATTCAGCAGGTTTGTCAAGAGTTTTTAATGTATATGCTTGATGTATTGCAAGATAAGGGTGTAGATGTAGATTATCTATTTGGCCTTTCTTATCAATGGCAGCATGACTGCGAGAACTGTAGGCTATCAAGTACTACTAGTGTAGACTCAGAAAGATTTATATATTTAACTTTGCCTGACAGTAAATCAGTATCCTTCAATAAGCTAGTAAAGGCAGCCGATCAAAACATGGAGTGCAGCCAATATAAGTCTGGAATGCTGTCCACGTTAATTTTACGAAGTTATGGCCAGTATGTCATTTTAATGTTCCAACGATGTAGGCCTGATGGAACTAAATTGACAACTTTAATTAATAATTTTGTGGCTTCACAGTTGTCAATATCAGGAAGGACTTTTATAACTACTGCAATTATATATCAAAACGGTCCTTCAACTAATTCAGGACATTATACAGCTTATTTGAAATCTGGAAACGGTTGGTCATTCTGCAATGATTCTGTTTTAACTTTCAAAAAAAGATTGCCTTTCCACCTTCACAATTCTTACCTGGTGTTCTTACAACCAACATTTTAGGAAAGGAAGTTTGGGATTTGTTTAGAGAAATTTACAGAGGTTCTAATGGCTCCTACTCTATATGGCCTTGTGGATAATTGTAGTACAGAGCGAAAACTGTTTGTTTTTATAAGCTAAGTCAAGCAGCAGATCAAAATAAAGAGTAGAGGAAATGTAAGTCTGCAATGCTGTCCATATTTTTTATGGAAACTTATGGGTGAAATGTCATTTTACAATTTGAACTACATAAACTGGATGAAAAAAAACTTGTTAAGTCTAATTAAAAAAATTTGGGCAACACAGTCATCGATTTCAGGAAGAACATTTGCAACTGCAGCTATTATATAATATGCTGGTCCTTTGACAACATCTGGATATTACACAGCTTATTTGAAATTTTAAAAATGGCTAGTCTTTCAGAAAACATTACTAATTGAGTACGAAGCAATGTTTCCTTTTGACTTGATTTTTGAAGTCAGAATTTAGGGTAGGTAATTGGACTATAATGATTCTAGGTGTTGCTATAATGAAGTGTGCTGTTTTAAATTGCTTTGTATGTCTCAGTTTTCTTAAAACAATTGAGTTTATCTTTCAGAAAGTGGTGGGCAGAAAATAGTAACAGCACAACAGAGTATAAGCTGTTCATAGGATATCCTTTGACGTCATAGAAAGTATGTTACTTTGGAGAAGTTCCTATTTCTGCTTATTTATATTATTTGGGTTTTTTAAACACAATCATTTTGATTGTGTTTTTTTTTCCCCGCTGTTATATGATGAATACCTTCAACTCACTGTTTTCAGTGAAATTTGATATTTTCTGATAACAGCAAAAATAAACCATTAAATATGTTTAATTAATTTTCTACTTTGAATTGTGATTTCTAATATGTATATGGATTGGTGTGGCTCACTGGTTAGAGGCGGCAGACCTGGAAGCAGAGGTCGGCCCGTGACCAGGGTTCGATTCCTGACGTGGCAGGGTCTTGGGCCATGGTCAGCGGACTCGATAATTCTCGCCTCGGTGCCTACTCCAACCATGGACCCACTCAGCAACTCTGGGCAATAGCTTGCTTAATCTCTACTAACGGCCCCATCAGCGCCGGGGATGCCTGGCTTCACCTTGGGTATGCCCAGGAGGGACCATCTCACAGGGAAAGCCAGGATGGGTTCCCCAGCGGTATACAGTGCCGGGACGCCTCTTTGCTGGGGCAGCTGTGCGCTTTACAAGTATACCACATTTAACATTTAACATTCATTTTGTCTCATGCTCACACTTTTTTTACCACCTTGTATTAATTAAAAAAATTTGTTCTTTCTTACACAGATTAAAAGTATAAAAAAGATAATTTAGTACGGTAATGACAATTATAAGGTAAGTGTTTAGTACTCTTTACGTTACATGTCTATCAGATTTAACTTTTATTAGTTCCACTGCTTCTTTTCTTTAACCCTTAGTTTCCTGTCTTTGCTACTTTCTTCATTTCTTTTTATTTTACTTACTTATACTACTCTTTTCACTTCTTTTATCAGTCCCTCTTTCAACAGTAACTGTGTGTTACTCCCTCTATTTGTCTTTCTTTTCACATTACTCTCTGTTTATTTACTCGTCTTTTTAAAAAAAATAATTTTTTTAGTTCGCTCCCGGTTCGCGTACCCGAACGCTAACCGGGAAGCGAATCAAAAGAAATAGAGGATGCTAGAGTGCTAAACATTCTAGCAATTTTTTTTAAAAGGGAAGGTAGTTCTGAAAAGAACTTTTTTTTATTATTTTTGATGTTTTATTTTTTTTGTGTTTTTTTTTGAGGAAGGGGAAACAAAAATGATTCACTTCAAAGGGCTCAACAGGAGCAACAAAAAAAAAAATTACTTTCTTGGACGTTTTGGACATTGATGATTTTCAAATGATCTATTTATTAAAGTAATACTCATCTCTCCGCATGAAATTAATTTTCCACATGCTACACATGTCAATCTCATCTGCCCAAAGTTCTTTTGGAGATTTGGGACCCTTTCCCTTGCCTCTGACTCACTTATTGCTAAGTCATTCGTGGATATTTTAGCCGGTCGGGGGTTATCCACCAAATCTCGAAGTTGTGCTTTAGAATAATTAAGAGGGTGCCAACTCTCCATGTGCCGGTGCATGGTATGATTACTATAGCTATATTTTTTTTCGTTCCCTCTCGAGAGTTTTTTTTGGCAGATGAGGCAGGTAACGTACCTGGCATTCAATCAATCAATCAATCAAAGACATTTATAGAGCGCACTACTTACCCGTAGGGTCTCAAGGCGCTTGGGGGGGGGGCATTAACTTTCTTTTCATGAGAAGGAAAAGAAAAAAATTGCCAGATAAAATTCACTTTCACATGGGACGTTCTTGGCATTTCTTTCAGAAAGCCACTTGTCCCTTGCTCCTGTTCCTCGTCTTCCTCTTCTTCTTCTTCCTGGTCGAAGATGACCTGGCTAGTCGGTCCTCTCTTCTTTGGTGGTGGTGGAGGTGGTGGAGATCCACCAGCTGCAGCTAATACAAATGCCATGTCTTAGCAAACAAAAACAGGTCTTTCTTTCATAAAAATGAATGTCGGAGTGAGGAAAAAAGGTGGGACTTTCATCATTTGAGAAAAGAAAATGTTCTAAACCAATGAAAAGTGTTTATTTTACGTCATATGATCAAGCGTTCCATCATTAGGAAACTAAAAGTAAAATGAAAAGTTTTATGAACTAGTCACATGACCTGTTATGCTTACGTTCCGCGTTCCGCGCTGCACCTCGGATCGATTCCGGGGCTTTACGTTTCGCGCCTTGGTTCGCGTTCCAGAACGCTTCCGGGTGCGCTAACGCAGCACGTCATAAGGGGCATTACGTAGTAACGCGATATGTTGCGTTTACGGGACGCGTCACGATGTGCCTTTCTAACGCGGTATTTGCACTAACGGAACGTTTACCGGTTCGCGGACCGGCAGCGAAACAAGAATAAATAATTTAAACTATAATATAAATTGAATTAAAAAAATATAATACAAATATATATAAAATATATTTGTGAATTAGAATAAGAATATATGTTACAGCTATAGATATTAGCTTTTAAAAACCAATGAAATTCACTGAAAAAACCATAGGTTATAGACCATATATAGTTAGGGATTAGCATTTACAAAACCAAGAAAATTCACTGAAAAAACCATTGGTTATAGACCATATATAGTTAGGGATTAGCATTTACAAAACCATAATTTACTCGCACAAAACCATAGAAATTCGCATATATAGTTAGTTGCAATAACTATATATCGCGCACACGCAATCCACTGCTGATGATGTCACATATTACATTATTCATGACATGGTCAGTGACATCACTGATGACATCACTGATGACATCTCAAATGACATCACTGATGACATCTCAAATGACATCACTGATGACATCTCAAATGACATCACTGATGAAATCACTGATAACATCTCATTTGACATTACTGATCACATCACTGATGATATAATTCATGTGATAATACGATGAACCTCTTCAGACTATAATATAACTTTAGATACAATCAGTGTAAACAGACACTCACAGACTGTCACTCATCCATGGAGTTACTCACACACCTAGTCAGTCATGCAAAGAATCAATCACACCTCCATTTCCTCAACTATACAGTTATACACACCTTACTTAATCAAACATATACTAACACATATTTACTCTCTTATACAATCACTGATACAAGTTCACAATGATCCATACAGCCACTCACACATTCACTGGCTCTTATGCACAGTTATTTATATATGTCAACTCTTACATGTACTATGTTTTACATATGTACTTACTTTGACATGTAGCACTGAGAAATCCAATCACTCACCAATACACTCATGGAGACAGTCAACCGCCCATACAGCTGTTTCCACATGCACTTTTGAACCCATACATCTAGTGAATCAACTGATCACACATCTATGCACAGAGCCACACACCTCCCAGCCACCCCCACACACACACTCACTCTCCCATACAAATACTTGGGTAACCAATCAATAACCCATATAGTTACTCATATAGCTACTGATCAACACATGCAGCAGTTTACAGAACAACAGATATAATGATGCACAAATTAAGACAGTTTAGTCACTAACCCATGCACTCAGTGAGACACATTTAATCACTCACTCACTCATGCACCTACTAAATCCTTCTTCCAGACACTTATACATCCACTCATTCTTCAATATGTAAGACATATTTTAACTTTACAGAAACAGACAGTCACTGGGTGTTGTCATCAGTGATGTCATCAGTGATGCCATTTGAGATGTCATCAGTGATGTCATCAGTGATGTCACTGACCATGTCATGAATGATGTAATATGTGACATCATCAGCAGTGGATTGCGGGTGCGCGATATATAGTTATTGCAACTAACTATATATGCAAATTTCTATGGTTTTGTGAGAGTAAATTATGGTTTTGTAAATGCTAATCCCTAACTATATATGGTCTATAACCAATGGTTTTTTCAGTGAATTTTCTTCGTTTTGTAAATGCTAATCCCTAACTATATATGGTCTATAACCTATGGTTTTTTCAGTGAATATATATATATATAAATATATTACCTACTGCCGTTCGCCAGTAGGTAGTTATAGTTAGGACCTAGTTTCCATAGGAAATCCAAAACATTCTATTTGGAATAACTTTGGCGCTGGTGGTCGAACCTTCGTGAATTTCTCAAAGAAGATGGCCCGCTCCGCTCCTTCCCTGAAAGTTTTGGGGGGATTTGTCAAGCGGGACTGAGAAAAAAGGGGGTTCCTAAACCGTGTTTTCCCTATGTCATTTTCCACAGGACGATTAGACACGGCTACAGCCCGAATGGCTGAATGGAATTACAAGAAATTTGGCAAAATGGTAGAGTCTGATTCTCAGATCGCCCTTTTGTTTAAATGGTGTAATTCCCTCCAGTGGTTGTTGAGAAAATCGAATTTGAAAAAAAATTATATATCTATAAGCACGCACCGTGCGCGCACCGTGCGCGCACCGTGCGCGCATCGAGTGTGCGCGAGCGGAATTCTGATTTGCTGTTAGACGTCTGTGAACATTCTATTCGGTGGTAACCAGGAAATGTTGGCTGCCATTTTGTCAGTGTGAGGCTGAATAGAGGGCAAAATAAAAGTGAAGAACATGAGAAGGGGGCAGGTTAGAGAGTTCCTGACCCCCTAGGCTTACTCGGGGGGGTTACTGAAGGATCCCGAAGGCCAAAAGAATTATAATTTTTTTTTTTAAATTGCGAGGTGTGCGCACGGTGCATGCAACCTTGATGCTCAAGAGAGTGAAAAACAAAAGTGGAGAACGTGAAAAAGGGTTAAGGTAGAGACTCTCTGACCCCCTAGGCCTTCTCAGGGTGTCCTTGAAGGACCCCAAAGTGCCCCCAAACCCTTTTTAAAAAAAAACATTGCGAGGTTTGCGCACGGTGCTCGCACCCTTCAGCCGCCATTTCATGTTGTTCCAGAAGAGAGTGAAAAACAAAAGTGGAGAACATGAAAAGGGAGAAGGGTAGATTCTTTCTGACCCCCTAGGCCTTCTCAGGGGGTACCACAGTGCGCGCACTGTGGAAAAAAACAACAAAAAAAGACAGTTAAATAACAAGTTTGAGAGTTAGTCCCTCCCAGTCACTTGCTCTCCCTCTCTTTCTCTCTCCCTCTCTTTCTCTCTTCCTCTCCCTCACTTTTCCTGTCTTTCTCTTTCTGTTTCCTTCACTCCTACTTTATCCCTCAGTACCCTTTCCTCTCTCTTAATCTCCTTCCTTCTCTCTAAATTCCCTTCCCTCATCCTCATACACCTTTCCTAAGTGTCACTGCCCTTCACTCACCGTCACTACCCTTCCCCACTCCACTTTCTCCTGTCTGTATTTTTCACGTTTCAGTTCCCTTTTCCTCACTCCCCCTCACTCTCCTTCTCTCACTCCACTCTTTATTCCCCTTCTCTTACTCCCCTTTTCTAAGTTCCTGCATCCCCTCACTCCACTTCTCTCTCCCTCACTTCCCATCTCTCACTTTCCATTACCCCCTTCCCTCACCCTCACACCCTTCCCTCACCATCAGTCAACTTCTCTTACCTTCACTCCCTTCACTCTGCTCTACTTCTCCTTTTTCATCTCTTACTCCCCTTCTCTGTCTCTGTTCCATGCTCCTGTTTTCTCATTCCTCCTCTCTCACTTTTCTTTCCTTACTGCCCTTCCCTTACCCTTTCTCTCCACTTACCTCACTTTCCTACCCTTAGTCCCCTTGTTTCAGTCACTCTTTGACTCTCCTTTCCTCACTCACCATACTACCCTTTCCTCACTCATTCCATCAATCCTTTCCTCCTTTTTACTCAGTCATTTCAGTCATTCATTTATACACTACACATTCATTCAAAAAAAGTATGACACAGTATATAAAAGATATAGCTCTTCTTTGAGAAGTGAGGTTAGTTCTGAAAATAATTTTTTCTTTTTTTTTGTTTTTAAACAATTTTATATATTTTTTCTTTTTTGAAGTTTTATATTTTGTGTACAAAAAAAACAGTAAACAAAAAACTGCTCAACAGTAACAAAGTAAATCAAATAAAAAAAAATACTTTCTGTAGCATTGGTGCTGCCTAATCCTGTTTTCGATCAGATTGAGACTCTGCTCTCCATAACAAAGTATTTCATAGCACAAATTGCATCTCATATGGACTTTGCTCAAAAGAGGGTTGACATCTAATGCAGATGTTGAAGCAGAAGCTGGTGGTGCTCCGGATGAAGTACTGGGAAGAGCAGGTGGAACTTGCGTTGCAAGAGCTCTTGTTGCAGCCTGTGCATATTGGTGAGGTTGTTTATTTTTAACATAAAGCAACATAGTATTTATACTAAAAGAATATTTTTTTGTGGGTTTCCCCTTGATAGCTCAGTGTGACAGAGAGTACAAGTTAATTTGGGTGCATTCTTCACCTTTTTTTGCCCCTCAGGAAAGCTGAAGAACTTCCAAATAAATGGGTCCTGCTTCTTCTTGGAAGGTGGCTGTTGTTGAGCCATGTCCACATCAGATTCTGAAGAGGAGGAATCTAGACATGGGCGGAAAATCCGTTCCGCTCGCGGATTTTGCGGATTTTCGGGAAATCCGCAATCCGCGAGATTTGCGAATCTCCCGCAAAATCCGCAAATCCGCGAGCAGCGGATTTTGCTCGCACTGCTCGCACTGTTCGCGTGAGTTCGCGTGAGTTCGCGCCCCGCGAATAAGTGCAAAATTGCAGAAATACGATTTTAGCAAAACTGAAAGTAACTACTTACCAGGTTCAAAAGTTCAGGCTCATCATTAGTAGCCATTTCCTGTAGTGCTTCCTGAGGGGCCCCTCCAGAGTTCAGTTGCCAGTTGAAACTATTATGTGACCCTGCTCTGAACCTCAGAATAGTTACACATATGCCACAAAGGTCCTGAATTACAGCTAAGGGAGACAAGCAGGAGCCAGGCTGGAAGTTAAAATCCATTAATCAGCCCCTAATTCATTATTGTCAGTTGGGGCAGGGCAGGTGTTGTAACTAATTTTGCAACAATGAAAGCACTTAGCAAGTGCAAAAGATCACTAATCAGGGCGCACTAAGGAAGCAGGTGCCAGCTAAAAAAATATTCTGTGACACATTAATCAGCCCCAAATTAATTCAGGTCACTTGAGGCAGGGAAGGTGTGCTTTGCTTTGCCGAAAATAATGTACACTGGACAACCAGAGGGTGTGGTGATGAAACAGAGGGTGGCATGGGTGGGCCAGAGGGTGGCATGAGTAGTCAGAGAGTGGCAGTGGTGACAGAGAGTGGCAGTGATGAAGAAGAGTGTCCCAAACAGGCTGGACACGTAGAAACAACAAGTTCGCGAAACTTGCGACCCGACAGGTAAGTTCGCAATTTGCGAAAGTGTACAAAACCCTCGCGAACTGGCAGAAACACGGGCGAACACAAAAAAAAAAAATCCGCAAATTCGCGGGAATTCGCGGATTTTGCGGATTGCGAATCCGCAAATCCGCAAAATTCGCGAACGCGAGATCCGCAAAATTCGCTCATGCTTAGAGGAATCCAGCGCCCGCCATCTTTTCTGTAGAAATCTTTAAAGAAAACTCCAAAGCTGGAACAAACAACCAAAGCTCCTTCTCCAAAGGAAGTGAAAGAGATAGTGAGGGAAGTGGGTGTGTTTTTGAAGATTCTGGAACAGAAACTACTATAAACCAATCAAAAGTGTTGTTTTCAAGTCACATGACTTTAAGTGCGTGCACGGGTGCGCGACCGTTGCATAAAAATGGAGTTTTGCCCGATTTTCGTAACAGTTTAAAAACGTGAAAAGGAAGCAGGGAAGAGACTCCTTGAGCCCCTAGGCCATCTCAGGGGGTCCCTGAAGGACCCCAAGGGGCAACAAAATCCCAATAAAAAAAACACACGCGAGGTGCGCGAATGTTGCGCGCACTCTCGAGGCAGAAGTAACTCAAAAACAATAGTGGGGAACCTGAAAAGGGTGCAGGCTAGAGACTCCCTGACCCTCTAGGCCTTCTGATGGGGTCCCTGAAGGACCCCAAAGGCCCAAAAAAACATTTTTATATTTTTTTAATTTGCGGGTGCACGCACGTTGAAAAAAATAACAAAAAAAAAGAAAAGAATAAATTTGAGTGTTTATTGTTGATTAACCCCTTCGATGCTGATGACGAGCTCAGCTCGTCATCAGCTATAGCGCTCGTATGCTGATGACGAGCTGAGCTCGTCATGTTACTCGGAATTTTGGAAATCCCAGCACACAGCGGGAAAACCGCTAGCAGTCAAGGTGTTAAAGATGTAGACTATACTGTTCAACTATAACAAAATCTTAAAAATTAGCTGTGCCATTGCATAATACTAGACACAGTCAATCTATTATAATATACAAAGGCAGTTTGTGAAAAAAAATATATAAAAAATATAAAAATTGATACTGAAATTAGCATGTTAAAAACTTTGGAAATTCACTGAAAAAACCATATGTTTCAGACCTATTATAGTTAGAAATTAGTATTTAAAGAAAGCTTACAAATTCACTGAAAAAAACATAGGTTTAACATACGTTATAGTTACAAATGAGCATTTAAAAAACCTTGCAAATTCACTGCAAAAACCATAGGTTTGACACAAGTTATAGTTAGAAATTAGCATTTAAAAAACCTTAGAAATTTACTGAAAAAACCATAGGTTTCACACACGTTATAGTTATGAATTAGCATTTAAAAAACCTTTGAAATTCACTGAAAAAACCATAAGTTTCACACCAGTTATAGTTAGCTGGTCATTTTACTCATACAAAACCATTGAAATTCCCCCGTTATAGTTAGAAATGCCCCGCCGTGATTTCATCGGCTCCAGAGTCTTTGAAAACAAAGGCTCAACAGGACCAGGGGGGCCAGTACCAGAGTGCTTAGCGGCACACAGCACTGGCTGATTGGAAATCACGCTCAGAGGGGCAGGACCTTTTTCATTAAAGAAGGCAGATGTTCCAACAATCTGCTGCTGTTTGCTTTGCGGTCGCCAGTAGGTAGTTATAGTTAGGACCTAGCTACCATAGGAAATCTGCAACATTCTATTGGGAATAACTTTGGCGCCGGTGGAGGAATTTGCGTGTAATTTTCCAAAATTTAGGCCAGCTCCGCTCTGCTTCTTCCATGGAAGTTTCGGGGGGATTCATCAAGCGGGGGCTGAGGAAAAAGGGGGGTACCAAAACGTGTTTTCCCCATGTTAATTTCCATAGGACGAATAGACAAGGCTAAAGCCCAAACAGCTGAACAGAATTACAACAAACTTTGCAAAATTTTAGGGAGTGGTACGCAGAAGTGCCTTTTCTATATTTGGTGAAAATTGCTCCAGTGGTTTTTACAAAAATTAGGTTAAAAAACACATATATATCTATATGCGTGCTTCCAGCGCTTACCGGTATGCGTACCGGGGAGCGCACCCGGTGCGACACGGAAGTGCACAAGCGGAAAGCAAATTGGGTCTCGGGTGTCTGTGAACATCTAAACAGTCCGGAGAGTCCGTCATCTTGTGTCTCGGTAGAATCGAGACACAAGAGGTGAAAATAAAAAGGGGGAAATGATTAAAAGGGGGCAGGGTAGACACCCCCTGACCCCCAAGGTTTTCTGTGGGGGGCCTAGAAGGACCCTGAAGGGATAAAAAACTATTTTTTAATTTTCGCGGGATAAGCGCTGGGTGCGTTCCCATGTACGCTTCCCGGTACGCGCACACTAAGCGCACCAGGAGGAAACAGTGTAAAAAATTAGAGTTAAAACAAATTTAGAGTGTTTAGTGGTAGGGTAGCTCTGAAAAGAGCTGTTGTGTTATGTGGTTTTTTTTTGTACCTACAAGTAGGTACCAATGCAGAGTCTCAAATTCAAGAGAAAGACTCTATTCCCATCATCTGTAAAGTGTACACCATCTCTCCTATAGATGCCTTGCATGTTGTAATGCAAGTTGTTGTGGTATATGGAACCCATACCATAGTCTCTGAGAAAAGCAGAAACAGATTTATTCACATGTTTCCTTGCTTTCTCAATCTGAGGACAAAATTGGTTGGACCAGTTCCATTTTTGCCTTTGGCATATATTAGAAAATACCAAGGCAGTTTTTGGAAAAAGTGACATCAATTGCCCAAAGATGTCCTTTAACAGCATTTCCAGACCTACCCCACTCAAAGTGCCCAGGTCATTGCCACCACAGTGCACAATTATGAGGTCAGGGTATGGTAGATGCATAAAGGATTTTACCAATGGTATCAATTGGTGACTTCTCAATCCTCTCTGTCCAATCCACACAATGTCCACATTTGGTAAATCAAGGTTGCAAATACCTCTGATACTTGCAATTTTTCACTCCAGTGAACAAAGCTGTGACCCTCAAACCAGACTTTTGGCATCTTGAAGGCAGATGTGCTTGTATTCAGATGAGTTGTGGAATTGAAATGGCAGTTTGAAAGTAGGAGTTATGAAAAAAAAAGTGGTTGAGATTCAGTGCACTTGAAAAACAAGGAATGATTGGTGGTTTCTTAACATTCTCCACTGAAAATTAGGGTGTATGCATCTGTTTTTTTAAAGAAGTAATTCTAATGGTTGAGAAAAAGTAATTGAAAGAAACATTGCATATGATTAGCTACTACATTGAGAGGTCAAACAACCTTACTGGATTCTTTTGCAACATAGTCTGATGAACTTTTCAACTCTGTGCTAAGGTAGGTGGGAGTTACCATGGTAACAGGGTGAATGAGCACTGGGGGGATGGGTGAATATTACGTGAGTTTCATAGTGTTGAAATGTAGAACCGATTAAAATGTTAGTTTGGTTTTGAAATAGTGTGGGAAGAATTTTAATTGGTTAACTCCAGGAATATGTCCCAAGAATACCAGGGAATCAGAGGCATTTCTAGTTGCAGTGTCTTAGGTGCATTTCAGAGATTCTGCTTAAGATAATCTGGTGTCTGTGACTGACACTGTTCTAAATCTTCCAAAGCATTTTAAAAGGTGAGTAATGATTCTTTTAATAAAGATAGACTACTGTATGCACTATGGGAAAGATTAAGAAGCATATTGTGCTTCTTTATTCTTGCATTGTTTGTCATTTTTTTTGTAATGCTGTTAAAAAATGTAATGTTGCATATTGGAAATGTATTTTGGAAATGAGTTAGGTGTCTGACTTGTTTTGTAGTGGTCATTTAAATGGGCTGTGCTCTGTGTCAAAAACGATTTACTATTGAAAATGTTTTCTAGTAAAATTTCTGGCTTTTAAATTTTGGTCAAGGATTACACTGAGTGTCTGTGTGAAATAAGGAACTATATTTTCAGATCTTTCAATAATGTCACCTGTGTCTGCTGACAGTTTGCGTCTCTTAGCTTAAAGGGTACTCGGTGCCTGTGTTTCATGTCACTTGGCACATGCACAATCTTTCTTTTTTTGTGTGTCATTTCTCTTTTTGTCTGTGTGTCATGACATGTGTCTCATGTGCCTAAGATCACACCGTGTGTCAAGCTTGATTTTAAATGGATCTGGGTGAATAATTTGCTCAGTTGATGTGTTTAAAAGTATGGCAATACATGTATTCTTGAAGTCAGTTAGGCTTTAGGATATGTACTAGTAGGGAATCTTAGGCCTCCTACTTCACAAATAGGCTCTAAGCTGTGCAATCAAGATCCCGGGTGTGCCATGGAAATGAAAAAGGAATGTTATGTCTTGCTTATATATATGTGGTCTGTTTTTTGCCAGTAGAGACAGTGAGAAAGTATGAGCACTCATATTGCATGCCGAGACAGACATGGTAGATTACATGTAACATCCTGGTCATGTGCCTAAGATCACACTGTGAGTCAAGCTTGATTTTAAATGGATCTGGGTGAATAATTTGCTCAGTTGATGTGTTTAAAAGTATGGCAATACATGTATTCTTGAAGTAAGTTAGGCTTTAGGACATGTACTAGTAGGGAATCTTATGCAGCATGTCTGTGGGGCCTCTTACTTCACAAATAGGCTCTAAGCTGTGCAATCAAGATCCAGGGTGTGCTGTGGAAATGAAAAAGGAATGTTATGTCTTGCTTATGTGTATGTGGTCTGTTTTTTGCCAGTACAGACAGTGAGATACTATGAGCAGAGACACTTATATTGCATGCAGAGACAGACATGGTAGATTACATGTAACATCCTGGTCATGTGCCTAAGATCACACTGTGAGTCAAGCTTGATTTTAAATGGATCTGGGTAAATAATTTGCTCAGTTGATGTGTTTAAAATTATGGCAATACATGTATTCTTGAAGTCAGTTAGGCTTTAGGATATGTACTAGTAGGGAATCTTAGGCAGCATGTGTGTTAGGCCTCTTACTTCACAAATAGGCTCTAAGCTGTGCAATCAAGATCCAGGGTGTGCCGTCGAAATGAAAAAGGAATGTTATGTCTTGCTTATATATATGTGGTCTGTTTTCTGCCAGTAGAGACAGTGAGATAGTATGAGCAGAGACACTCATATTGCATGCAGAGACAGACATGGTAGATTACATGTAACATCCTGATCATGTGCCTAAGATCACACTGTGAGTCAAGCTTGATTTTAAATGGATCTGGGTGAATAATTTGCTCAGTTGATGTAATTAAAAGTATGGCAATACTTGTATTTTTTAGGTCAGTTAGGCTTTAGGATATGTACTAGTAGGGAATCTTAGGCAGCATGTCTGTTAGTCCTCTTACTTCACAAATAGGCTCTAAGCTGTGCAATCAAGTTCCAGGGTGTGCCGTGCAAATGAAAAAGGAATGTTATGTCTTGCTTATATATATGTGGTCTGTTTTTTGCCAGTAGAGAAGTGAAATAGTGTAAGCAGAGACACTCACATTGCATGCAGAGACAGACATGGTAGATTACATGTAAAATCCTAGTCATGTGCCTAAGATCACACTGTGAGTCAAGCTTGATTTTAAATGGATCTGGGTGAATAATTTGCTCAGTTGATGTGTTTAAAAGTATGGCAATACATGTATTCTTGAAGTCAGTTAGGTTTTAGGATATGTACTAGTAGGGAATCTTAGGCAGCATGTCTGTTAGGCCTCTTACTTCACAAATAGGCTCTAAGCTGTGCAATCAAGATCCAGGATGTGCCGTGGAAATAAAAAAGGAATGTTATGTCTTGCTTATATATATGTGGTCTCTTTTTTGCCAGTAGAGACAGTGAAATAGTATGAGCAGAGACACTCATATTGCATGCAGAGACAGACACGGTAGATTACATGTAATTAAGCATGGGCGGAAAATCTGTTCCGCTTGCAGATTTTCAGTAAATTCGCGATCCGCGAACACTCGCGAATTTACCAAAAATCCGCAAATTCGCACGCAGCGGATTTTTTTTTCTTGTTGATACATTTTTACGGCGTGCTGCGTAAGTTCGCAATTGTGAACATGTAGGTGCGGCGAGCAGCAACAATCTCGCACTCGCAAAATTACTAAATTTGCAATTCTGCACAAGAAATCCACTAGCAAGCAGCATAGACCTTCTGAAAATGATGATTTTTATCAGAATAACTTCTCAGGTTGACATTTGCCTGCCCTTTTTTGGATATGAGGCCTTTTGACTTTCTTTGGATCACTTTTGGATTAGAAATCAACTTTCACAAGTAAGTTTGTTTGGGGCATTACATTTGCTGTTCTGCAGAAAAACGAGTTTTGCTAAACTGAAAGCACTCAGCAGGTGCAAAAGTTCAAATTCATCATTAGAAACAATCCCCTGTAGTGCTTCCTGACTGGGGCCCCTCCAGAGTTCAGTTGCTAGTTGCAACAATTGTATGACCCTGGTCTGACCCTCACAGCCGGATCATAGAATAGCTACAAGTAGGCCACAAAGGTCCTGGAAAAAAAAATTGCACTGCAACAGAAAGCAAATGACAGATAAGGAAGCAGGTGCCAGACTGGAATTTTAAAACAGTGACACATTAATAAATCAACCCCAAATTAATTCAAGTCAGTTGAAGCAGGGCAGGTGTGCTTGCTTTTTCCCCCCATAATCTACAGTGATGATGATGAACCAGAGGGTGGCATTGATGTACCTGAGGGTGGCATGGGTGAAACAGAGGGTGGCAGTGTTGAAACAGAGGGTGCTGTGAGCCTGTGATGATAAACCAGACGTAGAAACAACATAGTCGCGACCATTGCGTGCCGACAAGTAAGTTCGCAATTGCGAACTGGTACAAAATCCTCGCGAACAGGCAGAAATCCTTGCGAACACAATAAAAACAAAAATATTCGCGAGAATTCGTGGATTTTGCGGATTGTGAGTTCGCAAATACACATATTCGCGAACGCCAGATTTGCAAAATTTGCCCATGCTTACATGTAACATCCTGGTCATGTGCCTAAGATCACACTGTGAGTCAAGCTTGATTTTAAATGGATCTGGGTGAATAATTTGCTCAGTTGATGTGTTTAAAAGTATGGCAATACATGTATTCTTCAAGTCAGTTAGGCTTTAGGATATGTACTAGCAGGGAATCTTAGGCAGCATGTCTGTTAGGCCTCTTACTTCACAAATAGGCTCTAAGCTGTGCAATCAAGATCCAGGATGTGCTGTGAAAATAAAAAAGGAATGTTATGTCTTGCTTATATATATGTGGTCTGTTTTTTGCCAGTAGAGACAGTGAAATAGTATGAGCAGAGACACTCATATTGCATGCAGAGACAGACATGGTAGATTACATGTAACATCCTGGTCATGCCCTAAGATCACACTGTGAGCCAAGCTTGATTTTAAATGGATCTGGGTGAATAATCTGCTCAGTTGATGTGTTTAAAAGTATGGCAATACATGTATTCTTGAAGTCAGTTAGGCTTTAGGATATGTACTAGTAGGGAATCTTATGCAGCATGTCTGTTAGGCCTCTTACTTTACAAATAGGCTCCAAGCTGTGCAATCAGGATCCAGGGTGTGCCATGCAAATGAAAATGGAATGTTATGTCTTGCTTATATATATGTGGTCTGTTTCTTGCCAGTAGAGACAGTGAGATAGTATGAGCAGAGACACAGATATTGCATGCAGATACAGACATGGTAGATTACATGAAATATCCTGATCATGTGCCTAAGATCACACTGTGAGTCAAGCTTGATTTTAGATGGATCTGGGTGAATAATTTGCTCAGTTGATGTGTTTAAAAGTATGGCAATACATGTATTCTTGAAGTCAGTTAGGCTTTAGGATATGTACTAGTAGGGAATCCTAGGCAGCATGTCTGTTAGGCCTCTTACTTTACAAATGGGCTCTAGGTTGTGCAATCAAGATCCAGGATGTGCCGTGGAAATGAAAAAGGAATGTTATGCCAGTAGAGACAGTGATATAGTATGAGCAGAGACACTCATATTGCATGCAGAGACAGACATTGTAGATTACATGTAACATCCTGGTCATGTGACATTATTGAAAAATGTGAAAATATAATTCCTTATTTCATACAGACACTCAGTGTGATCCTTGTCAAAAATGTTAAAGCCAAACTTTTTACCATGAAACATTTACCAGAGTGAGATGAGACAGAAGCAAACAGACAAATGACACACACAAAGAGAGAGAGATGAGGCAGGCACAGAGTGGGATGATACACAGGTTCAGAGTTAGGTGAGACAGAGGCTCAGAGTGAGATGAGACACAGCCACAGAGTGAGATGAGGCTCAGGCATAGAGTGAGATGAGACATGCAAAGAGAGAAATGACACACAGAAAGAGAGAGATGGGGCAGGCAGAGACTGAGATGAGACACAGGCACAGAGTGAGATGAGACACACGCACAGAGTGAGATGAGACACAGGCACAGAGTGACAAGACACAGGCACAGAGTGAGATGGTGCAGGCAGAGAGTAAGATTAATAATGAAACTGTACTGCACGGTTGCTGTGATACAGTTGTTGTGGTATAAACTAACTTATGTTGTAAACTAGTTTTATATTATTTACTTATTGTAATTGTTATGTAGTATGTTTGTAGTGGTCTATAATATGTTATTTTTTTCTTTACAACAGATTTTAATCATCTATAGAAAGATAAAAGAATATGCCGACTAAGGAAAGATGACAAAAAAATATAAACAAGATTTATGGTCCAAGAAAGCACAAATACAAGACTCATCCAAAACACAATCTTCAGTGAAAAAAATAATGCCCCTGTTTAGCAAACTAAGAGGTTTTTAAGAAAGTTAATAAAATGTCAAAATAAAAGATATTCTTTCAAAGAAAAATAACCCATCTGTAAATAGAAAGAAAAAACTGTGCCCCTCAAAAAATGTTAGACCTGTAGAAGGAGATTATATTTTCTATAGCAATATAAGGAGAAATCAATTTATTGACATTCGTAGACGAATGTTTTATAATAGAATAGTTTCAAATTTATTAAAAAATGTAAAGATGTATCAAAAGAAGACTGCTTCTTATAAGTTAAAAAAGCGAAGATTGTGGATCAGGCATTTAAAGTAAAAAATAAATGGTATGGTTTAGTAATCAATAGAATTTGTACACTAAATAAGGTAATCAATGTGTTCAAATCAAAATGCAAGTGGAAGAGAGTAATTAATCTGACTTATTTTTTTGATGTTTTTTTCTGGAGAATGGAAGCATAGTTCAAGTGTGAGCCAGTTTTTTAATGAAGAAAGTTACTTTCAGGATAATGATTTGGTGCATGCAGTTGACACTAGTGGTCGAGCATACGAGGTGAAGGACGGTTGTCCGGTTGAAAAAGAAATAATTGTGCTTAGAAATACAGAAGAGGTGTTAGCTGATGAAGTTTTAGGGAGATGTCCTGAGGCTCCAGTGTATACTTGGAATTGTAGTAGTATTTGTAGTGTGCGACAGGATTCAATAGATTTGTTTCTCCATTTCTTAAGGACATATACTAAGAAAAGTCTAAAACAAAAGATGAAGATTTTGCAAGAGTTATATCCTTAAAGAGTGAGAGAAAAAACAGGTTTCCATAGGCATTCATTGGCTTGTCTTTCAAGAAAAGTATGTCAGAGTGTCTTTCGCCATTTTAGGATGTTAGCAGTGCATCATAATAAAGTGAGGAAATTAGTGAGAAGGCTGTATTATGCAAAAAGTCCAGCACTTAAACTAAAACAGTTAAACATTGCTCTTTTGCATGGAACTGAATTAGATGCAAAGAACATTTGTGAGGAAATTGAGTTTTGTTACTTTGGTGAAAAAGAGGACAGTGTAGAAAAAGATACAGTAAAAGAAGGTAATGTGGAAGAGAATGTAGAGATTTCAAGTACAGAAAAATTTGAACATGAAATTACAAAGTTTAAGGTCAATTCAAGTGAAAGGCCGAATTTTTCTTGTGTGTGGTGTCGAAGAACTCATTATAAGAATCAGACTAGGTGAGTTGGTTTATATGTAAAAAGTGAAATGGAAAATAATAATGAGTGGAAGGATATTGCACCTTAATTGTTGGTAGAAAATTGTTTCGATTTGTGTTCTAATCAAAGTATTTGTAAATATTGTTATCATAAATTCAATGAAAACAGAATGCCTGCTAGAGCTGTTCATAATAATCTGGAGTTAATAGACATTCCTTCTGAATTGATGGATTTAAATACCTATGAGTCTATTTTGATTCAATGTGTGCATCCTTTTCAGGCTATTGTTCGCATGGAGCCTAAGACAGGGAAATTGCCTCCTTCAGATTTCCAGAGAGGATTAAAGGGAAGAGTTGTTTATTTGCATCTAGATTTAAAAAAAAATATTGATACAATTGGTGTAGAAAAAGTAGAAGAGGAACCTCTGGTTATTCTAGTTAATGGTGTTCCGACAAAGAGTAAAGAAATCTGGCAAGAATTAGTGGATGTTAGGAAAGTCAAAAAGGCAACATTGTATTTGGTAAAAAATAATCACTACTACAAAAATGTATATGTAGGAGAAGAAGAAAGAACTGTAGAAGAGGACAGTGATTTCTCATCTGGGCAAATTGAAAAAGTTGATGTCTTTAGAAGTGGAGAAATTTATGAACATTATAGTGTTCATCCATTTCATTCCAAAGAAGTAATGGGGATTGCTATTGACTTGTTTCAAATGAAAGAAGCAAAAGGAAGTCCGATTAGTGTATGGGAAAAAAAGTTTGGAAGCTCGTTGTTTTCCACAGTTATTTCTAACAGGTCAAGGTGGACAATATAACGACCGACCTGTTCAAATTTCTGAATCTGAATACCGGACTTTAAGATTATATGCAGAAGATCCAAGGCTTCGTCAATGCATTCTATATTTGTTCCATCTACTGTTTGAGAGTGACTTTTCTGGACTTTCTTATGCAGTGAACCATATACTGAAAAGTGGAGTACATCTACAAAATGTTCCAGCAAGGGACTTTATGGATAAAGTGAAACTGCAAGACAGTGTTTTGGAATCTCAGCTAATTAATCTCATGGCATGCCAGCGTGGTACTAACGAGTATTGGTATAGTCATCATGTGGAATTGAAATGTATGCTAAGAAACTTAGGAACTCCGACATGGTTCCTCACTCTTAGCTGTGCTGAGTATGCTTGGGAAGACTTAATTCAATTTCTACGAGAGGCAAATAGAAACATTGAAAATATTGAATACAAGACACCTGGAGAACTGTGCTCTTTGGATCCAGTTAATGTAAGCAGGTATTTCATTCATAGGTTTGAAGCTAAAATGTCTTTTATTACAAAAAAAATCCTCTGCTTGGAGAGGTTTTGGATTTCTTTTGGAGAAAGGAGTAACAAGCAAGAGGTGCTCCTCACATACATATGCTGCTATGGATTAAAGATGCACCCAAATGTGGAACAGATTCGGATGACACAGTGATGAGTTTCATTGAACAGTATTCTACATGTGCTGTTCCGAAAAGTACAGAAGAAAACAATTTAAGGCATCAAGTTTTACGCTTTCAAACCCATGTTTGTGGAAAATACTGTCGTCGAAAGTTCAAATCCATTTTCTGTGGGTGTGATTGGTTTTGCTTTTTTGGTGGGTGCGAGATGTTACGTTGACCCTTTACGTCAATCTGTGTATTTGTATCTAAGAGGGTAGCCGAGATTATTGTTAGTTGTGCTTCGAGGTTTCTGATACTTAATTGGATAGGCTTTAGATATTGATAAAGTAAGTCCTTGGTTGTGGTGAGAACTTGTGAGGTGATTCTGCAGGTCTTACACTGCTCCGGCCTATTATCGTTCGGAATTGCCTTGTGTGGGAGAGTTGAATCAGAAATGTGTAATATGCTGTTAGAAATTGAGGAGTTTGGATGGGTCGTTTTATGTTCCTGGCAGGGTGAGCTGTGTGTGCCTTCATTATTTGTTGATCGAGTTTTCGGTATTGCCCCTTCTCTCTCGCCTTGCTGGGACAAATTATCGGTGGATTGGATGTCTCCTTCAGTTTGGCAGCCAGCTAGGTCGGGAGTTGCTTCCAAGTCGTCCATTGTTATTGAGGGATCCGACTCGGAGTGCGTGACCGACAGGTCAACTACTGATGGTACGGTATTTAGGTCTAAAGCAGAAAGAATCACAGGAAGAGAACTGTTTTGGGTATTTAAGTTGATTGGGGAGGCGGCGTTTGCTATAGCGCCTAATGATGAGCGCTTCGCGTTTGCGCTCATAAGGTCCATTAAAACTCTCTTCTCCATTAAAGCTATACTTTGATTTATCGTCTCATTTACCCGTGATATAAATAGGTCAATAGGGCCTGTTACCTGTGCTACCTCCTGCGCGTGTTTAGATTTAGGTTTGGAGGCACTTCTTGTTTTGGGCGGCATGATTGTTTGTTGCTGGGTCATTGTTGAAAGAGAGATGGCCCGGTCCGGTCTCTATCGGGCACTAACGGGCAACAACGGGCCCGCCCTTGGCCCGGGCTTCGCCCCGGGCTGCGTCCCGCGCGCGTCCCGCGCAGCGGTTGCCGCGAGATTTTGTAGCGCTTCGCTGGGGGCGGGGCACTGGAAGGGGGCGCGGCTCTCACAGGAAGAGGACCAGCTGATGATGGTGAATGCTGGTCCTCGCAGTCCTGGGGCCGGCGCCTCGTCCTCCTCTGCGGCCTCGCGTTCTCAAACTCTCAGCAGCGCAGTTGACAGGCAGCTATGCTACTCCTGTAGCGGGAACAGCGGCAGATGAAGGGATTCAAAGCGGTGACTGGCAGTAAGTCTTTATCCACGAGTGGCACCCGCGCAGCGGTTGCCGCGAGATTTTGTAGCGCTTCACTGGGGGCGGGGCACTGGAAGGGGGCGCGGCTCTCACAGGAAGAGGACCAGCTGATGATGGTGAATGCTGGTCCTCGCAGTCCTGGGGCCGGCGCCTCGTCCTCCTCTGCGGCCTCGCGTTCTCAAACTCTCAGCAGCGCAGTTGACAGGCAGCTATGCTACTCCTGTAGCGGGAACAGCGGCAGATGAAGGGATTCAAAGCGGTGACTGGCAGTAAGTCTTTATCCACGAGTGGCACCCGCGCAGCGGGTGCCGCGAGATTTTGTAGCGCTTCGCTGGGGGCGGGGCACTGGAAGGGGGCGCGGCTCTCACAGGAAGAGGACCAGCTGATGATGGTGAATGCTGGTCCTCGCAGTCCTGGGGCCGGCGCCTCGTCCTCCTCTGCGGCCTCGCGTTCTCAAACTCTCAGCAGCGCAGTTGACAGGCAGCTATGCTACTCCTGTAGCGGGAACAGCGGCAGATGAAGGGATTCAAAGCGGTGACTGGCAGTAAGTCTTTATCCACGAGTGGCACCCGCGCAGCGGTTGCCGCGAGATTTTGTAGCGCTTCGCTGGGGGCGGGGCACTGGAAGGGGGCGCGGCTCTCACAGGAAGAGGACCAGCTGATGATGGTGAATGCTGGTCCTCGCAGTCCTGGGGCCGGCGCTTCGTCCTCCTCTGCGGCCTCGCGTTCTCAAACTCTCAGCAGCGCAGTTGACAGGCAGCTATGCTACTCCTGTAGCGGGAACAGCGGCAGATGAAGGGATTCAAAGCGGTGACTGGCAGTAAGTCTTTATCCACGAGTGGCACCCACGCAGTGGGTGCCGTGAGATTTTGTAGCATTTTGCTGGGGGCGGGGCACTGGAAGGGGGCGCGGCTCTCACAGGAAGAGGACCAGCTGATGATGGTGAATGCTGGTCCTCGCAGTCCGGGGGCCGGCGCCTCGTCCTCCTCTGCGGCCTCGCGTTCTCAAACTCTCAGCAGCGCAGTTGACAGGCAGCTATGCTACTCCTGTAGCGGGAACAGCGGCAGATGAAGGGATTCAAAGCGGTGACTGGCAGTAAGTCTTTATCCACGAGTGGCACCCGCGCAGCGGTTGCCGCGAGATTTTGTAGCGCTTCGCTGGGGGCGGGGCACTGGAAGGTGGCGCGGCTCTCACAGGAAGAGGACCAGCTGATGATGGTGAATGCTGGTCCTCGCAGTCCTGGGGCCGGCGCCTCGTCCTCCTCTGCGGCCTCGCGTTCTCAAACTCTCAGCAGCGCAGTTGACAGGCAGCTATGCTACTCCTGTAGCGGGAACAGCGGCAGATGAAGGGATTCAAAGCGGTGACTGGCAGTAAGTCTTTATCCACGAGTGGCACCCGCGCAGCGGGTGCCGCGAGATTTTGTAGCGCTTCGCTGGGGGCGGGGCACTGGAAGGGGGCGCGGCTGTTACAGGAAGAGGACCAGCTGATGATGGTGAATGCTGGTCCTCGCAGTCCTGGGGCTGGCGCCTCGTCCTCCTCTGCGGCCTCGCGTTCTCAAACTCTCAGCAGCGCAGTTGACAGGCAGCTATGCTACTCCTGTAGCGGGAACAGCGGCAGATGAAGGGATTCAAAGCGGTGACTGGCAGTAAGTCTTTATCACAAATACAATTCTATGTCCTCAGATTCTATTATCTGTAACTAAATAGCATTCTTCAATTTTCCTGTCAACAACTACCTTTAATCTACAGTTTGGACAAATGAGTTGACAACTTGCATTGACCGATCTTTCTCTTAACAACTACCTTCGATCTACACTGCAGACAGCAGAGTTCACAACTTCAATTGAGCTTTCCTTCTACATTAAAGACCACATTACATTCAACACTGTTTTCCTTATCACAAATACAATTCTATGTCCTCAGATTCTGTTATCTGTAACTAAATAGCAATCTTCAATATTTGTCTCAACAACTGCCTTCAATCTACACTGCACGTAGCAGAGTTCACAACTTCAATTGAAATTTCCTTCTATATTAAGGACCGCATTACATTCAACCTCAGCGCCAAAGATTTCTAACTCAGTGCACCACAAATCATCACCACATCACCATATTGAATGAGGTGACCTAATTAGTAAAAAATATCTCAAACTTTTCAGAGACATACTTCAACTTACTTCTGTAAATAAACAACCAATATTTATTCAAAAAATTGGGTTGAAACACTATGTTACCAGTGCGTACTCCTTCGACCACTCCTCATCGCAAACTCCACAAAACTTTTTTGCTTTAGATGCACACTTCCTGCCTTTCTTGCCTGGGATAGGCAATTATTCAATCTACACTACAGACAACTGGGTTCCCAACTTGCATTGGCCAATCTTTCTGTCACAACTGCCTTCGATCTACACTGTGGACAGCCAAGTTCACAACTTGAATTCAACTTTCCTTCTATAAAAAGGACCGCATGACATTCAACACTGTTTTCCTTCTCACAAATAGAATTCTGAGTCCTCAGATTCTGTTATCTATAACTAAATACAATTCTTCAATCTTTGTCTCAACAACTGCCTTCAGTCTACACTGCAGACAGCAGTGTTGACAACTTCCATTGAGCTTTCCTTCTACATGAAGGACCGCATTACATTCAACACTGTTTTCAATCTACACTGCGGACAACTGGCTTAACAACTTGCATTGACCGATTTTTCTGTCAACAACAACCTACGATCTACTTTGCACACAGCAGGGTTCACAACTTCAATTCACCTTTCCTTCAACATGAAGGACCGCATTACATTCAACACTTTTTCCTTATCAGAAAAAGAATTCTCTGTCCTCAGATTCCGTTATCTGTAACTAAATACCATTCTTCAATCTTTGTCTCAACAACTGCCTTTAACTTACACTGCAGACAGCAGGGTTGACAACTTCAATTGAGCTTTACTTCTACATGAAGGACCGCATTACATTCAACACTGTTTTCCTTATCACAAAGATAATTCTATGTCCTCAGATTCTGTTATCTGTAACTAAATACCATTCTTCAATCTTTGTCTCAACAACTGCCTTCAATCTACACTGCAGACAGCAGGGTTAACAACTTCAATTGAGCTTTCCTTCTACATGAAGGACCGTATTACATTAAATACTGCTTTCCTTATCACATATACAATTGTATGTCCTTAGATTCTGTTATCTTTAACTAAATACAATTCTTCAAACTTTGCCTCAACAACTGCCTTCAATCTACTCTGCAGACAGCAGGGTTGACAACTTTAAATCACTTTTGCTTGTAAATTTCTCTTATGTCTACCAAAAAGAGCTTTCAATAAATTCTGCACTCACTGGAGCTCACAACTAGATACCAATCCCACCAGTAGTACAGACAACATTCAATACAATCTTGATTTATTTAAAACAGACAATTTCAAAATGTAATCACATTTCCTTACAGTTTGCACATTACTAAATTCAGCCTTCATTTCTTAAAATTATAGATTTTTCTACTGTACGTCTTGAGATTTTGTATTAAAAAAGAGAGAAAGCATTCCTCCATTTCTCTGTCAATTACTGCCTTCGACCTACACTACGGACAAGAGGATTAACAACTTCAATTCACATTTCCAACTACACTACGGACAACATTGAATGTAGCTTTGCTTTATTTAAGACAGACAATTGTACTGTGTCTACAGATTCTGTTAACTGTGACAACATTGCATTCATAGATCCCTTTAATGAAAGCCAAAAGTAAATAGACAACAGAGAACTAACACATTTTTCAGACACTTTTCCTAGGAGCATGGAACTATAGATCAAGTTCTAAGCCTTTTTTAATGACAAGATATCTTCAGAGTAATGATTTGCAGATGACACTAGTATTCGTACCTATGAAGGTAGAAATGGTTGTTCCTTTGTGACAAACAAAATTGTTCCTACAAATGCAAAAGCAGCGTTACCTGAGGAACTTTTAGGGACACGTTTTAAAACTACAGTGAACACTTCCAATTGTAGTAGTATTTATACTGTAAGTTAAGAATCTATTAATTTTCTTATGCAAGTTTTTACACAACTATAATAACAAAAGGGTTAAACAAAAGATTAAGATGTGGCACGCACTAGACTCTTGCAGTGTGAGAGAAAATACTGCTTTCCAAAGTCATTCCCTGCCTTATCTTTCTAAAAAAGTATACCAAAGTGTTTTTCACCAATTCAGAATGTTATCAGTTAATCATACTCAAATCAGAAAATTAATCAGAACATTGTATTATGCAAAAATTCCAGCACTAATGTTGAAAAAAATTGAACAGTACTCTTTTCCATGCATCTGTATCAGATATAACAAATGTCTCTGAAGAAATTCAGCTTAGTTACTTTGGGCCTTAGGAAAACCGTGCAGAAACTGAAATTTTAATAGAAGAAAATGTGGAACGAATGTACAATGTTGTATTGTACATAATTGTGAGCAACATATTACAAAGTTAGGTGATTTAACTAACACCAAAACACCAAATTATTCTTCCATTTGTTTTCAACAAACTCGTTTTAAAATTCAAACCAGTACTGTTCATGTGTATTTAAAAAGGAAAATAATAATGACGAAACATTTTGCAACTTATTACTCACAGAATTGTTTTGAATTGCATTCTAATCAACATATTTCTAAATATTTTTATAACAAATTGGATAAGAACAAAATGCCTCCTAGTGCTGTGCATAATAATGTAGACTTTGTAATAATTCCTTCTGAACTGAAAAATTTAAATACCTATGAGTCTATTCTTATTAAATGTGTCCATCCATTTCAGGCTTTTATTCGTATGGAGCCTAAGACAGAAAAATGTCCTCCTTTTCATTTACAGAGAGAACCCACCTACTGCTGCACCAAGCTCAGCGATTGCTGCAGCAGCACATTCAGCAACCAATCAACAACCACAAATTATTCCTCATCTCGATGAAATTAACATTCTATGCATTTATGTTGATGAACTTTTGTCTTACGGGGAACAGTCTATCGACCTAATAAAATGCATGGATCAGGAGCATCACTATGCTCAACATTACTTTTTTGACATTATCTTCTAATTAGTATGAACTACCTCAGCCGAAAGCAGTGCTTAAACTGCACACTTTCTGCCTTTCTTGACTGGTATTATCAATTATTCTTCAATATCACATTCTGATTGAACGTCAAGGCCCTTCATCGAGCCTTTTTGTTGTAACTACTTCCCCGGCTAAAGGCACTGGGTAATTTGCACACTTGCAGCCATTTTAATAAATGCATTCTTATAACATCTCATAACTTAATAGACCTAAAATAATGTCATCATTTATTTCATATACCTCATTATCAATTTCAAAACTCATATAATCATACTAGATGTCATATAATTCTTCCAAAAAATCAACATCTAACCTTTCATCTAGGAAATCACAGCTAATATCTCCAGCATGTATATCTTGCTCTTCCCTCTCGCTACTTAAAGTATGTTCAGCTCTTCTGTGACACTGTTACTAATTTCGAAAATGTGTTCAAAATCTGTTGTTGATTTTCCATACTGAATTTCTTCTGTTGTAGCTACGTGTACATACTCACTTCTTTTTATCTATACTATATTATCAGCTCATGTGGTGATTCATACTAAATATTTATTTTTGAAATAAAACCATATTTTGTACATGAGTATATTCTATTTTCATAACATTGTACAATTAAATACAATAAATAGTGTCACTCTAATTGTGTCAAGTGCTTTATTTATCCTACCTACTGTGTTGCAAAGTTAAAACAGACACGACAGAAGTGCCCCCATTACGTTGTCAATTAGGGTGAAGGGAGGCAAACAAAAAACAACACTGCCACAGATGCTACCCTGTGGAACTCACTCTGAAAAGACGTAGAAACATACTGTAAATAAAACGGAATACAAGTAAAGAAAAAGAACAGTTAATATGCTTCTCTCGAAAGAAATGCAATCTAATTCCTACTTGAAAGACACTTGGCAGTTCGGGCTGGACTGCTCCCATGAGGCACAGGGTCAGACCGATTTGCATATAGCCATGTCTGAACTGGGGTGGCAGAGTGGGCTAAAGAACGTTGATGGATTAAACCCAGATCTTTTGACTGGGTGTGAGTGTTTGATTGATTCAGATGATCTGGCCATCACCACCCCCTTTTGTACTACTTGAAAGACACAGCAGCTTAACTTGCTCTCCCTTTCAAAAAGAAAACCGGTTCGCTGTGAAGAAGTGGGAGCCGCGACGCTCCCGCCCTACCATACCAAACAGCAGTGTCCCGGGGGTACACACCCCGCAACACTGCAGGACTCCCCAGGACAATCAAGAGCTCCAGGACGGAATCAACGCTACCCCCTTCTCACATTAAAAAGCCCCGAAAAGTGGTAACCCCCGGAGCTAGGAGATCCGTAACCTCACGGACACCCTACTTTAAAGATTACTGCCCCAGGAAAGTGGGGGACCCCGGGGCACGTACGCCCCCTCGACAACATGAAGTGTTGACAGCCAATCAACATGCAACTGATGATTGTACGTCCGTGCACGCCGCAATTTTTCCATTGTAAATCAAAAATATATAGAGCTTAAAAATCCATAAACTACCCCCTGAGCAACCCTACAGGATCACAATGTTTCTACCATGCCCCCTTCCATAAATCTCTCACATTTGACAGACAGTCGATAACCAATCAGCATACGCGTACTCTGCAATTTCTCTTTTCTAAATAAAATATAGAGCTTAAAAATCCATGAACGACCCACTGACCAAACATAAAAGATCAGGATGTTTCTACCATGCCCCCTTTCCTTATTTCTCATTTTTTTTAACTGTTTTCTGTTAACACTTCCTGGTTTGGAGTATCGACAACCAATCAGCATACAGCTTGTGCACGTAAATACGCGTACTCCGCAATTTTTCTACTCATAATAAAATAAAATAAAAATAGCCTAAAAATTCTAAACCTAACTCCTGATGAAGCCTACAGTGTCAGAATGGTTCTACCCTGCCCCCATTCCTTATTTCTCAAATTTGTTTACTGTTTTCTTGTGACTCGCTTCTAGCGATGAACAAGATGGCTGCCAACACTTCCTGGTATCGAGTGTTCAGACAGTTCACAACCAATCAGCATGCAGCTCTGCTCGTAATTCTAGGTATTTCCGTACGCGTACTCCGCGATTTTTCGCTTAAAAAAAAAAAGAAAAATAGAGCCTAAACATCCACGTACAACCCCCTAACAAGCCTAGAGGGTCAGAATGTTTCTAGCCTACCCCCTTCCCTTGTTTCTCAACTTTATGTTACTGTTTTCTTGTGACTCGGTTCTAGCGAGGCACAAGATGGCCACCAACACTTCCTGGTTTCGAATGTTGACAGACAGTACACAGCTAATCAGCATGCAGCTCGCGCTCGTAATTGAACACATTTCCGTACGCGTGCTGCACCCCGGCTCTAGATATCGCTATGAGTTTTACTTGCAATTTTCAAAGAAACTACTGAACGGATTTACACCATTTAACAAAAAGCACAATCTGAGAACCGAACTCTACCTCTCTGCCAAATTTGGTGTAATCCCAATCAGCCGTTCGGGCTGTAGCCCTGGCTAAAGGTCCCTATGGAAAATTGCATTGGAAAACACGTTTTGGAACTACCCTTTTTTCTCAGCCCCCACTTGACAAATCGCACCCAAACCTTCAGGGAAGGAGCGGAACCGAGCAGGCCATTTTCTTAGAGAAATTCACGAAGATTCGTCCACCGGCGCCAAAGTTATTCCAAATAGAATGTTGCGGATTTCCTATGAAAACTAGGTCCTAACTATAACTACCTACTGGCGACCACCAGTAGGATATATGTATATATGTATTCACTGAAAAAACCATAGGTTATAGACCATATATAGTTAGGGATTAGCATTTACAAAACCTTGAAAATTCACTGAAAAAACCATAGGTTATAGACCATATATAGTTAGGGATTAGCATTTACAAAACCTTAATTTACTCGCACAAAACCATTGAAATTCGCATATATAGTTAGTTGCACTAACTATATATCGCGCACCCGCAATCCACTGCTGATGATGTCACATATTACATCATTCATGACATGGTCAGTGACATCACTGATGACATCACTGATGACATCTCAAATGACATCACTGATGACATCACTGATGACAACATCCAGTGACTGTATGTTTCTGTAAAGTTAAAATATGTCTTACATATTGAAGAATAAGTGGATGTATAAGTGTCTGGATGAAGGATTTAGTAGGTGCATGACTGACTGTATGAGTGAGTGATTTAATGTGTCTCACTGAGTGCATGGGTTAGTGACTAAACTGTCTTAATTTGTGCATCATTATGTCTGTTGTTCTGTAAACTGCTGCATGTGTTGATCAGTAGCTATATGAGTAACTATATGGGTTATTATTTGGTTGCCAAAGTATTTTTATGGGAGACTGAGTGTGTGTGTGGGTGGCTGGGAGGTGTGTGACTCTGTGCATAGATGTGTGAGTAGTTGATTCACTATATTTATGGGTTCAAAAGTGCATGTGGAAACAGCTGTATGGGCGGTTGACCTGCATGAGTGTATTGGTGAGTGAATGGATTTCTCAGTGCTACATGTCAAAGTAAGTACATATGTAAAACACAGTACATGTGAGAGTTGACATATATAAATAACTGTGCATAAGAGCCAGTGAATGTGTGAGTGGCTGTATGGATCATTGTGAACTTGTATCAGTGATTGTATAAGAGAGTAAATATGTGTTAGTATATGCTTGATAAGTAAGGTGTGTATAACTGTATAGTTGAGGAAATGGAGGTGTGATTGATTCTTTGCATGACTGACTAGGTGTGTGAGTAACTCCATGGATGAGTGACAATCTGTGAGTGTCTGTTTACACTGAGTGTATCTAAGGTTATATTAGAGTCGGAAGAGGTTTATCGTATTATCACATGAATAATATCATCAGTGATGTGATCAGTAATGTCAAATGAGATGTCATCAGTGATGTCATCAGTGATGTCATCAGTGATGTCATGTGAGATGTCATCAGTGATGTCATCAGTTATGTCACTGACCATGTCATGAATGATGTAATATGTGACATCATCAGCAGTGGATTGCGGGTGCGCGATATATAGTTAGTGCAACTAACTATATATGCGAATTTCAATGGTTTTGTGCGAGTAAATTAAGGTTTTGTAAATGCTAATCCCTAACTATATATGGTCTATAACCTATGGTTTTTTCAGTGAATTTTCAAGGTTTTGTAAATGCTAATCCCTAACTATATATGGTCTATAACCTAGGGTTTTTTCAGTGAATTTCAATGGTTTTTTAATAGCAAATATCAAAAGCTGTCAAATGTATTCTTATTCTAATTCAAAAATATATTTTATATATTTTTGTATGATATTTTTTAAATTTAATTTATATTATAATTTAAATAATTTTTTATTGTTTCGCTGCCAGTCCGCGAACTGGTAAACGTTCCGTTAGTACCGCGTTAGAAAGCCACATCGTGACGCGTCGCGTAATCGCAACGTATCGCGTTACTGCGTAATGCGCCTTATGATGCGCCGCGTTAGCGCACCCGGAAGCGTTCTGGAACGGGAACCAAGGCGCGAAACGCAGAGCCCCGGAAACGATCCGAGGCGCGGCGCAGAGCGCGTAACGTAAGCATAACAGGTCATGTGACTAGTTCATAAAACTTTTCATTGGTTCATTTTACTTTTAGTTTCCTAATGATGGAACGCTTGATCATATGACGTAAAATAAACACTTTTCATTGGTTTAGAACATTTTTTTTTCCCAAAGTCCACCTTTTTTCCTCACTCCGACTTTCATTTTTATGAGAGAAAGACCTGTTTCTGCTTGTTTAGTCATGGCATCTGTAGTAGCTGAGGCTGGTGGATCCCCACCACCACCAAGGAAGAGAGGACCAACTCCACAGGTCATCTTCCAACAAGAGGAGGAAGAAGAGGAAGATGAGGAACAGGAGCAAGGGACAAGGGTGTTTTTGAAAGAAAAGCCAAGGACGTCCCATGGTAAAGAAAATTTTATTTGGCAATTTTTTTCATTTCCTCCACATGAAAAAAAAGTAAATGCCAGGTACGTTATCTGCCTCATCTGCCACGATGTACTCTCCAGAGGGACGGAAAAAAATATAGTTATGGTAATTATACCATGCATCGACACATGGAGAGGTGGCACCCGATTAATTATAGTGCTGCCCAAATTCGAGATTTGGTGGATAACCCCCGACCTGCCAGTACATCCACCAATGAACTAGCCATGACAGAATCAGAGGCAAGGGAAACGGTCCCAAATCTTCAGAAGAACTTTGGACAGATGAAAATGACATGTTTAGCTTGTGGCAAATTAATTTAATGTGGAGAGAGGAGTGTTACTCTAATAAATAGAGCATATGAACATCATCAATGTTCAAAACGTCCCAGAAACTAAATTTTCTTTTTTTTTTGTTGCTCCTGTTGAGCCCTTTGTAATGAATCATTTTTGTTTCCCCTCCCTCCAAAAAAACACAAAAAAATGTAAAACAACAAAAATAATAAAAAAAAGTTCTTTTCAGAACTACCTTCCCTTTTAAGAAAAATTGCTAGAATGTTTAGCACTCTAGCATCCTGTATTTCTTTTGATTCGCTTCCCGGTTTGCGCGCCGGTACGCGAACCGGAAGCGAACTAAAACTTTTTTTTTTTTTTTAAAAAGACGAGTAAATAAACAGAGAGTAATGTGAAAAAAAAGACAAATAGAGGGAGTAACACACAGTTACTGTTGAAAGAGGGACTAATAAAAGGAGTGAAAAGAGTAGTATAAATAAGTAATAGAAAAAGAAATGAAGGAAGTAGCAAAGGCAGGAAACTAAAGGTTAAAGAAATGAAGCAGTGGAACTAATAAAAGTTAAATGTGATAGACATGTAATGTAAAGAGTACTAAACACTTACCTTATAATTGTTATTAATGTAGTCAATTATCATTTTTATACTTTTAATCTGTGTAAGAAAGAACAAAAAAAATTTCATTAATACAAGGTAGTAAAAAAAGAGTGAGCATGAGACAAAATGAATACATATTATTAATCACAATTCAAAGTACAAAATTAATTATTCATATTTAATGGTTTATTTTTGCTGTTATCAGAAAAAATCAAATTTCACTGAAAACAGTGAGTTGAAGGTATTCATCATATAACAGCGGGGAAAAACAAACACAATCAAAATTATTGTGTTTAAAAAACCCAAATAATATAACTAATCAGAAATCAGAACTCCTCAAAAGTAACTTACGTTCTATGACGTCAAAGGATGTCCTATGAACAGCTTATACTCTGTTGTGCTGTTACTATTTTCTGCCCGCCACTTTCTGAAAGATAAACTCCATCGTTTTAAGAAAACTGAGACATACAAAGCAATTTAAAACAGCACACTAAATTACAGCAACACCTAGAATCATTATAGTCCAATTACCTACCCTAAATTCTCACTTCAGTAAACAAGTCAAAAGGCAACATTGCTTCGTACTCAATTGGTAATGTTTGCTGAAAGACTAGCCTTTTTTATATTTCAAATAAGCTGTGTAATATCCAGATGTTGTCAAAGGACCATCATAATATATAATAGCTGCAGTTGAAAATATTCTTCCTGAAATCGATGGACAGCATTGCAGACTTACATTTCCTCTACTCCTTATTTTGATCTGCTGCTTGACTTAGCTTATAAACACAAACAGTTTTCACTCTGTACTACAATTATCCACAAGGCCATATAGAGTAGGAGCCATTAGAACCTCTGGAAATTCCTCTAAACAAATCCCAAGATTCCTTTCCGAAAATTTTGGTTGTAAGAACACCAGGTAGGAATTTTGAAGGTGGAAAGGCAATCTTTTTTTGAAAGTTAAAACAGAATCATTGCAGAATGACCAGTCGTTTCCATATTTTAAATAAGCTGTATAATGTCCTGAATTAGTTGAAGGACCGTCATGATATATAATTGCAGTAGTTATAAAAGTCCTTCTAGATATTGACAACTGCGAAGCCACAAAATTATTATTTAAAGTTGTCAATTTAGTTCCATCAGGCCTACATCGTTGGAACATTAAAATGACATACTGGCCATAACTTCGTAAAATTAACGTGGACAGCATTGCAGACTTACATTGGCTACACTCTATGTTTTGATCGGCTGCCTTTACTAGCTTATTGAAGGATACTGATTTACTGTCAGGCAAAGTTAAATATATAAATCTTTCTGAGTCTACACTAGAAGTACTTGATAGCCTGCAGTTCTCGCAGTCATGCTGCCATAGATAAGAAAGGCCAAACAGATAATCTACATCTACACCCTCATCTTGCAATACATTAAGCATATACATTAAAAACTCCTGACAATCCTGCTGAAAATTTTCAGAGAATTCTGTTTGACCTGAACATTCGTCTAACAGAAAACGAATTTCAGACACACTTTCTACTCTTGTTCTATCAGCACTACATTTCTCTAACACAGAATTCAACAAACAGCATAAACTTTGTTCCGAATTGATCACAATCTGTTCTTTTAAAGTCTCTAGTGAAAAGAGAACATTAACAACTACATTAGCATAGCAGTTGACACCAGAAGTATTTTCAAATTGAAAACCAACAACATTTTTAACAGAATTCATTTTATTCCTGCTTACAATTTTTGGATCATCGACTTTTGGTCTTTTTGCTTCAACCTCCCTACTATTACTGATATTTCTTTGTTTCCGGCCTACCACACGTTTCTCAAACAAAGGATATTGAGGCAAATGTGGCGCATACTCTCTTCTTAACCTATTGTATTCCTTAACACAATCTAGATCCGCACAAATGTTTGTGACATCACAGTCAATCAAGTACAATCCCGATAAAGTTCTGACTCGTGACAATGCTACATAAGCCATACCCTCTTTGAACACAGAACTGCCAATATTCACTAAAGCAGTGTCTACACTTAAACCTTGCGATTTATGAATTGTCACCGCATATGCCAAGCAAAAAGGAAACTGCTTACGGTGAACATATAAGTGTTTTACAAGCAAAAACCTTGCTGTGCAACGACCAATTAGCTGTACTTCCTCAATACCATCAAATTTAATTTATAAAAATTCAATTCCATCTCTACTTCTGTATTTCTCAAAATCAACAACATTACCCATTGATCCATTTACCAGACCTCTTTCAACATGTAAATTCCTTCTCAAAATGATACGCCAATTTAAGCACACATTCAGAGTCTTTTCAAAACCCGCAGTTTTAGATATAGTCTTCTCTAATGAATCCAATTTAGATTTCAAATTCTCAGACAAAATAATTGTTGCTCTCATATGCTCTATTTTGTCAATAGCTTCCAGTTTCACAATCTCTTGTTTTTCTAAATTCAACATTTTGTTGTTGAAGATGGAACATTCTGCAAGAGTTGGCATCAAACATATTCCAGATTTCTTCACAGTAATTTTCTGAAAAATATCCTCTGGCAAAATGTCTTCTTCTGGATATAAATTTGACAGTAATCGTGCCTGTAAAGCTTCTTTCCCACGCTCAGTCACTTTCCCGATTCTAACATCTTGTAGAATATTCTTGTAATCTTCGTCCTTCGCCTGACGCATATTTTCACGCAGCTCAACATAACTGAAGTTTAACCATATGTTAACGTTGCCAATGCTCCCTAGGCACTTCTAGGTATCTTCATGTGTAAGCAGTTTAAACACTGGTTGTCCTTTCACTGGTGTCAGCTGCAGAAGATCACCAAAAACAAAGATGTGTTTGCCACCGAATAACACATCATACTCTGTTTTAAGAACTTCCTGCATTCTCAAATGCACAAAGGCAAGCATGACATTGGAAACCATGCTTACTTCGTCAATGATAAGAAGTTTCATCTTCTTCAACACTCTAGATACTTCACAACAAGCATCCCCAGATAACTTGTGGTATTGTAATTTGTTATCATGTTCCACTGGCAGCATCAGTAGCCGATGCAAAGTAATCCCTTTAATGTTATGAGCTGCCAGTCCAGTTGGAGCGGTCACAACACAAGACAGCGATGACTCAGTCCTTTTCTGCAGATAACATGAAATTGCTTTAATAAGGAAACTTTTTCCAGTTCCTGCTTCTCCACTCACGTATAGTCGGACAGGCTTCAATGACGTACATGAGCATTCTTTCTTCTCATGACTTAATCCATGCTCAATTTGGTTGGTAACTTCTTCATATATTTTCCTCTGCTCAACATTCAGTTGTCTTTCCAAATCTTCTATGTTAACCGCATCCTCCTGAGCATGTGCCATGGCTCTTTCCACTTCAATCATGGCAGTGGCAGCTTCATTTTCGATAACTGGTTCTCCTAGTGGATCCTGACTCAATGAAACAGAACTCTGACTGTCCTGAGAACTGTCTCTAGCAATCTCTGCTGCAATTGTTGCTTCCTGCTCGATTTCTGCATTCAACATTTCTAGATATTTTGGAAAAACAGGACATTCTATGGACTCCTTGGCTGCATTGAAAGAGTCTTCATAACAGAGGAAATCCCCAAGCAGTTCCTCTTCTGCACGCCAAGGCTTGAAAAGTTGCAAAAGAGATAAATAGAAAAACTCCTTTCTTTCTGGAGATTCGCAATCCAATTTTCGATGATTTATCAATTGACATTTTTTTTGCTTGACAAGACATCCCTCACTTCCAATTACAGCATACACTCCTTTATCAATATCTTCTTTGATGTTCCTCTTGAAAACGTAATTTTGAAGAACATCATACAGACAAACATTCTCCAGGTGACTGCTTCTATTTGGATAATACGTATCCAACATGTTGGTCTTCAAAATATCTGTACTGTTTGGCTCCTTCTCCGCCAAATACTCAATTTCCCGTACAGGTTTCAGAACTCGATTACGTGTTGCAGCAAGACCAAGACTCGCCCAAATGATACTCCTAGATTTGGCATAGAGACTTGCTGAAGATAACCGGTCAGAACATTCGTAAGCTCCGATTTCTCGATGCGACAACATCTTCAGACTGAAACTGTACAACTTCTTACTGAGGCTCTTTTCATGGGAAATATCCTCCCACATATCCTTCAGTTCTGTCTTTTCTTTTTTGGTGATGTAAGACGTCACATACCAAGCCACAGCCATACAGTTGTCAGCCACAAACTGTATATCCATGTTAGCATTCCACATGGACAAAATCACTGGGTTGTAGTCGTTAATGTACTTGGACTCTTCATTTCTTTTCAAATTGTATGTGTTTTTGGGTGATTTCCTCGTCACATTATGTCGCAGCGAAGACATCAAATTGTTAACTCTTCCTTTTGATATCACCGACCGTGGAAATGCAAAACGACATTTGGTGTGGTACTTGTCCTTGTTTCTGAATTTACGACGACAGTACTTTCCACAACGATGGCTTTGAAACCGTAAAACTTGTTCTCTTAGACTTTTGTCTTCGTTTGTCTTTGGAACAGCACATGTAGCATACTGTTCTATGAAACTCATCACTAAGTCATCCGGATCTGTTCCAAATTTGGGTGCATCTTTGATCCATAGCAGCATATGTATATGAGGAGCTCCTCTTGTTTGATACTCCTTTCTCCAGAAGAAATCCTACACCTCTCCAAGAGGTGGATTTTTCTTGTTCATGATGAAAGACATCATAGCTTCAAATCTATGATTGAAGTACCTGCATACATTCACTGGATCCAAAGAGCACAGTTCTCCGGGTGTCTTGAATTCAATATTTTCAATGTTTCCCTTTGCCTCTCGTAGAAATTCAAGTAAGTCTTCCCAGCCATACTCAGCACGGCTGAGAGTGAGGAACCATGTGGGAGTTACTAAGTTCCTCAGCATACATTTTAAATCACCATGACGACGGTACCAATACTCATTAGTACCACGCTGACATGCCATCAGATTAATCAGGTGAGAATCCAAAATACTGTCTTGCACATTGACTTTATCCATAAAGTCCCTTGCCGAGATATTTCACAGTTGTACACCACTTTTCAAGATGTGGTTCACTGCATAAGACAATCCAGAGAGATCACTTTCAAACAGTAGATGAAATAAATAGGGAATGCATTGACGAAACCTAGGATCTTCTGCATACAATCGTAAAGTCCGGTATTCTGAAGCAGGAATTTGAACAGGTCGCTCATCATATCGTCCTCCTCGACCTATGGGAAATAACTGTGGGAAACATCGAGCTTCCAAACTTTCCTCCCAAACACTAATGGGACTCCCTTTGGCTTGTTTCATTTGAAACAACTCAATAGCATTCCCCATGACTTCCTTGGAATGCAAAGGATGAACACTATAATGTTCATATATTTCTTCCTTTTTAGAGGCTTCTACTTTCTCAATTTGTCCAGGACACAAATCGCTGTCTTCTTCTTCATTTACTTCCTCTTCTGCAACACATACATTCTTGTAGTACTCATTATTTTTTATCAAATACAATGTTGCCTTTTTGACTTTCCTAACATCCACTAAATCTTGCCAGATTGTCTTACTCTTTGTCGGAACACCATTAACTATGATAACCAGAGGTTCCTCTTCCACTTTCTCTACTCCAATTGTATTAATGTTTTTCTTCAAATCCAAAGGCAAATAAACAACCCTTCCCTTTAATCCTCTCTGTAAATCTGATGGAGGCAACTTCCCTGTCTTTGGCTCCATTCGTACAATAGCCTGGAAGGGATGGACACTTTGAATCAAAATAGATTCATAAGTATTTAAATCCTTCAATTCAGAAGGAATGTCAACTAATTCCAGATTATTATAAACCGCTCTAGCAGGCATCTGGTTTGGGTTTAATTTGTTATAGCAATAAGTACACATACGTTGCTGTGCTCCCAAATCAAAACAATTTCTACCATCAAGTATGTGACAAAATCCTTCCATTCACTATTGTTTTCCATATCACTTTTTGCATATAAATCCACTAACTTAGTCTGATTCTTATAATAAGTCCGTCGACAACACACACAAGTGAAATTAGGCCTCTCACATGTTTTCACCATAAAGGTGGAAATTTCCTTGTGAAACTTATGTGTACTGAAAATCTGTACACTGTCTTCCACATTACCTTATTCTAGTGGTTCAATATCAACATTGTTCTCTTTACCAGCAAAGTAACAGAACTCAATTTCTTGACAAATATTCTTCACATCTACTTCAGAACCATGCAAAAGAGCTCTGCTTAATTTTTTAAGCATAATTGCTGGACTCTTAGCATAATACAACATTCTAACTAATTTCCTCACTTTATTATGATGCACTGCTAGCATCCTAAAATGATGAAAAACACTCTGGCATACTCTCCTAGAAAGACAAGCCAGTGAATGACCATGCAAACCTGTCACTTCTCTCACTCTGCAAGGATCTAATTCTTGCAACAACTTTATTTTTTGTTTTAAACTTTTCTTATTAAATGTCCGTATAAAATCACAAAGGAAATTGATGGAATCCTGTCGCACACTGCAAATAGAACTACACTTTCAGGTGTACACTGGTCCCTTAGGACGTCTCCCTAAAACCTCATCACTTAACACCTCTTCTGCATCTGCAGACACAAGTATTTCTTTTTCAACCGGACGACCATCTTTAACCTCATATGCTCGACCACTGCTGTCAACTGCATGCACCAAATCATTGTCCTGAAAATAACTCTCCTCATTAAAAAATGCCTCACTATTTGAACTATGCATCCATTCTCCTAAGAAAACTTCACAAAAATTATTTCGATTAACTTCTCTCTTCCATCTACTATTTGATTTGAAAACATAGATTACCTTGTTTAGTTTCCTAATTCTATTAATTACCAAAATAAATAACTTTCGCTTAATTTCGAAAGCCTGATCAATAATTTCCTCTACATTTTTCTTTTTCTTATAAAATGCCACTTTCTGTTGACCTTTCTTAAATTGTTTTAGCAAATTGACAATTACCCTGTTGCGGATCATTCGCCTACGAATGTCCCTGAATGTATTTTTCCTTCTACTGCCATGCACAGAGTTATCTCCTGCTCTAGCAGAAACTTTTTTGACGGGCCTTTCCTTTCCATTTAAATTGGCTCTCTTTTTCTGGACTAAAACTTGTTCTGTAGTTATACTTTTGTTTCTACAAATGTTTCTAAGGAATGATTTCGTTCTCTTACCTGGAGCTTTCTTCGTGCGTTGAGGTGATTTTAATGTAGAGGACTGCTGCAAGCATTTAGTAATCTGCTGTCTTTGACGTTTCATAGCCTTTCGGATTCTATCCTTAGACGGCATTGTCTAATTTCTAAATAATCTGCAGTTGAATCTGTGGTGAAATATAATAAAAAATATAATAAAAAAATGTTATTAACCACTATTACCAAACAGTAAATCAATAACAGTAAGAATTAGATTCAGCAATGCTATAAAAATGATTCAGTAAAATGTTTTTAATTTTACTGTGATAGTGATAGTATTACAGGGCTTTCATGCAAATGACTGCCCACCCTGCAACAAAAAGCCCACAGGAAACTTTACGCACATTAAATTGTGTACTTACCTGCAATAATCCATATGCCAGTGTTTAGGTCCCTCCACCCTGCCCCTCCCCCTCCCCGCCTGCCTGCCCCACCGTAACTCCCTCCACCACCCGTGGCTACTATCTTGCAACATGGTGCATCTTGTAAATCTCTCCTGCATTATAAAAGTGACGCAACAGCAGCACAAAAGAGGCGCACAACCATCATAAATCTGCCCCTAAGACTTTAAGGGCCAGATGTAGGTCGGTTGGTAACGGTCGAAAAACTGTATTTTCGGCCGTTACCGACCGGTTTACAAAATTTGGCATGTAGGGGGCAATATATTACCGAATCGGTAAAATTACCGAATCGGTAATTTTACCGATTCGGTAAAATAAAACATCGCTAAATATACCCATTTGAAGCCACCCATATGTAGGTGGGACTCTTTAGAGTCCCAGGAGCCTTAATGAATCGGTATTTTACCATCAAAACCAATTTGATGGTAAAATACCGATTCTGGTGTGCATGCAATTGATTTCACAATATATAATTGTAAAACAATTATATACCTACATTCATGGGGAACTGACTTAAAATGCCCTAATACACATGAAAACGTTTTTTTAAGGTACTTGCACCTTTTTTTCAATAACTTTTAACATGGCTATGTAACTCAAACAATCAAAATCAAAATTTTTCAAGCACACATGGGGGCGTATTTTCAAGGGCCTTGCACCACGGGGAAAGTGACTACAAATGACCAGAAACACATGGGGACGTATTTACAAGGCCCTTGAACCAGGGGGAAGTGACTTGAAATGGCTAAGCACACATAGGAGAGTATTTACAATGCCCGTGCAACACTTATGCATAATTTTTCACATATACACTGTAGAGCAGCATGGGGCAATAACAACACAGATGCATCATGCATCTGTTCCGCAAAAGCGACGCATTGCAGGAGTCACATCACAAGTAAATAAATTCTCATAATTTTTTAAAGCATGCCTTTTCCTTAAAAACGATTTTCTGATCATAATTTGAAATAATGTTTAATAGCATCTATGAGATTAAAGGTATGCACTCCAGAGGCTGGAACAAACAAAGGCACTGAAACACTGATATTCATCACACATATCTCTCATGTCAGCCAATCAAAACTCTTCCCTCACTATTTTCAAATCAACACCCTTCCCCCCTCTGCCCTTTCTGCCCTTTTTCCATAGCAACTACCGCCTGCCAGACCTCTCATGTTTACAAGTTCACACAACAATGTTTCAAATGAACTCTGAACTCTCAGTACACCTGCCAATCCACTGCAATGTTTCATAACAACATTTTTAAATAACCATTCAAATTACATCTTTCAAAGAACACATCCATGCACCCTAACTTTCTGTTTTCAGCAATGGAAATATACCAAACACTACTTATGAATCATTTGCACACAAACTCCACAGTTTTTTTTTCATTACAAACTTCACTATTTCAACTGCCATTTCATTCCCACACTTCATCTGACTGCAGCAAAAACTCCTCTCACCGGGTTTTCTGTCTGGATTCTTGGACATAGCTACATCCACTGGGCTCACAGGTATGCTGATAACAGAAATTTACACAACCTCAATTTACAAAATGTGGAAATCAAATGGATTGGCTGAAGAGGATTGAAATGTCACCAATTGATACCATTGGTGAAAACCTTTTTACATTTGCCAAACCCTGACCTCATAATAGTGCACTGTGGAGGAAATGATTTGGGCACTTTGACTGGGGTAGGTCTGGAAATGCTCCTAAAAGACACCTTTGAGCAATTGATGACACTTTTTCCTCAAACTGCCTTGGTATATTCCAATATATGCCAAAGACAAAAATGGAGGTGGTCCAATCAATTTTGTCCACAAATTGAGAAATCGAGGAAGCATGTAAATAAGTCTGTTTCAGCTTACATGAGAGACCATGGAATGGGTGCTATCTACAACAATAACTTGCGTTACTATATGCAAGATATCTACAGAGGAGATGGCGTGCATTTCTCAGATGAGGGGAACAGAGTTTTCATACTAAATTTAAGAATGTGTATTTGTTCCTACTTATAAGTACCTAAAACTTACACAGAACCCGAAAGCTCTTTTCAGAGCTACCTTAACTTTATTTACTCTTTTGAAATTTCGAATGTACCTTTTTTCACTAATTTTCACTTATGTTTGCTTCCCGGTTCGCTACCCAGTTCGCGTACCGGCAGCTCACCGCGCAAAAAATTCAATTTTTTTTCTCGACATCGACATATATGAGCCTCCTCAGCCACCCTCAGATAACCTAGGGGGTCAGGATACGTCTAAAGTACCCCCTTCTAACCATTCTGAACATTATTTACCCTCCATCTTGTATCTCAATTCTACCGAAACACAAAATGAAGGACTCCCGTAATGCTGCAGGTTCGCGTACCGGGACACGCACTGACAAGCACTCGCTCAAAAAAGGTGGGAAAGTAATTTACATAAAAACCACGGGAGACACTTTCACCAATTAAACATTAGCTCATACTACATACCAATCCCTACCATTTTCACAAATTTGGTTAAAATTCCATTTCGCCATTTAGCATGTAGAACTTTCTAAAATCCCTGAGGTAAATTACTTCACAAAACATATCGGAAGTGTTGGAATTGACAACCAATTAAAATATTACTATAAATTTCTACTATTATATCATGACATTTGATTGGTTATGTACCTGAATATATATAAACAAAGAGAGAGAAACACAGCCATTTTGACTACTACTTCTTGAAGTGCATATCAACTACATTTCAACTGATAACTTCAAGTTGTATTTAAAAGGTAAGATATTATTTTAAAAACTGAAGTATGTTCTGTACTGTAAGCTAATTAGGAAAACATTTTCTGATAGTTATATTCTATCACTCTGTAATTCCTATAGAATGAAATAGACTTCTCTGTTTTAGTTATGGATGGAGTTAGACTTGTCTTGTATAATTCAGAATTGACTAAGAGTTTATTTCATAATTTGTTTCATATTTCTACTTCCAGTTTGATACCATACACTGCCCAACGAAAAAATCACTGTTTAAAAAACCAAACTACCTGTATGTACTGAAACCCAACAGTGCCCTATCTGTACTGATATATTTTTTAAAAATTCATTTTTCAGCATACAAAATGGAAGGACAACAGAAAAATAACTTGGAAATTGAAGCAGGAACCAAAACAGATTCAGAAATTGACCATGAATTCAATGATGATTCACAGAACAATGAACTTCTGCAATGTGTGGAAGCAGTAGATTTCCTACTGGAAAATGAAAAAAAAATGATAATGAATTTTTAGAATTTCTTTTAAATTTTGAAAAAGAATCAGAAAAAGAAATTTTTATTTCATAATTCAAAAATTGTTTGACACATTATTCATTTTTATATGTATTTTGTAAACTAGTAGCAAATTGATTATAATGTAAAGTCAGACTTTAATTATACTGTTCAACTTTTTTGTGTTACATACTAAGTTTGCTCATAGTTACTTCCTTTCTTCCACTATATTATCTCCAATGTGTATTTAACATCTCCTTATCATCTCCTACCTCCATATTGTTTCGGCTTTCCAGACAGACTATGGTATGAATTCCATATACCACAAAAACTTCAGAAACAACTTGCAAGATATCTACAAAGGAGACGGCGTTTATTGATTTTAAGACTCTGCATTGGTACCTACATGTTGCTACGTAAATAAAAATAAACAAAAAAAACAACAAAACGAACAATCAATAAACATACAATAAGTTAAAAGTCAATCATTTTTGTTTCCTTATAGTACGCTCCCCGGACCGCATTCCGGTGCGCGTACCTTGCGCACCCTACGAAAAAAAATGATTTTTATTTTTATTATTTTTTGGCCCCGCGGGGCCCTTTTAAAGCCTCCACATCAAACATAAGGGGTCAGGGAGGATCTACTATGCCCCCTTATGGTCATTTGCCCCTTCGTTTTGGCCTCCTCTTGTCTCTCGATCCGAGTGGGAGACAAGATGGCGGCCGCTCCGGACTGTTTAGAATGTTGACAGACACCGGAGAGACAATCAGCTTCGCTTTGCAAAGCTCCGTTACACGATAAGTATATATATTACCTACTGGCGGTCGCCAGTAGGTATATATAGTTAGGATTTTTTCCCTATGGGATTTTTGAAAATTCTATGTCTAATAACTTTGGCGTTTGTGGACGGAATTGGCTGAAATTTTCAGGAAAATTGCACATTTTGTTTCTGAGCAGCCCCTAAAAATTTGGGGGGTGTTCATCAAGGGGGGGCCGAGAATAAAGGGGGGGTCCCAAAACGCGTTTTTAACATTGAGTTTTCCATAGGGCGGTTGGCCTCACTTTTAGCTCGAACGGCTGAATGGATTTACACGAAACTTGGTAGAATTGTAGGGACTGTTAGCCCGATGTGCCTTTGCTAGGTCTCAATATATGTGCTTCAGTGGATTTTGAGAAATTAACGTTCAAAAAAATATATATATCTGTGACAGCGCTCCGGGTAGCGCTCCGGTTCGCGTACTTTTCGCGTAACGGAATTTTGCGAAGCGAAGCTGATTGGCTCTCCGGTGTCTGTCAACATTCTAAACAGTCCGGAACGACCGCCATCTTGTCTCTCTGTAGGATCGAGAGACAAGAGGAGGCCAAAACGAAGGGGGAAATGACCATAAGGGGGCATAGTAGATCCTCCCTGACCCCCTAGGTTTGAAGAGGAGGTTTTAAAAGGGCCCCGCGGGGCAAAAAAAAAATTTTTTTTTTTTTTTTTTTTGCGTGGAAAGCTCCCGGTTCGCGCACCGGAAAGAGGTCCGGGGAGCGTACTATGAGGAAAAAAGAATGATTGACTTTTAACTTATTGTATGTTTATTGATTGTTCGTTTTTTTTTTATTTTTTATTAATTTTGGTTGTACTTCATGAATTAGATATAACAATTAATAATGTTTCAAACAATTTTTAAATATTAAATAAAAATGTATTGGTCAGAATTTTCATAGTTCAATAAAACTTCCAGCATTACTTCATCTGGAATCTCCTCAAACATGCATGTTTCTATGTCTTGTAAGCATTCAATAAATTGTTCATCAAAAGACTGATCCATAAAATCTTCATCTAAACATTCTTCATTTAAAATCTCTTCAGATGTAATGTCGAAGGAAACATTGATATTTTCGTGCTCCCATTCCATTTCTTTGCTGTAAATTGCATAAAAAATAATTATATTAGAAGAGTTAGGGCACTGTTGGGTTTAAGTTCAGACAGGTAGTTCTGTTTTTTTAACAGTGAAGTTAAGGTAAGTAAATTCATAATTATAGCAGAGAAGTGTAAGTCAATCAATAAATATAACAGAGGAGCCTATCTGTAGCTATAACTATAGCAGGGGGACAGTAAATAATTATTAAAAAAAGTTTTTTTCAAATTAATTTAAAGTGCCCCTTACAAATTATCAATTTACTTTACAGGGAGGTGAAAATGTTCTTGAAATGTAGTTCAGGAAGTAGTAGTGGAAATGGCTGTGTTTCCCTCTCTTTCTTTATATATATTCAGGTACATAACCAATCAAATGTCAGGTAAAAAAAATTGAAAATGAAAGTAACATTTTCATTGGTTGTCAATTCCAACACTTCAGATGTGTTTTGTGAAGTAATTTACCTCAGGGTATTGAGAGAGGTCTACAGGCTAAATGGCTAAATGTAATTCCAAACAAATTTATGAAAATTGTAGGGATTGGTATGTAGTATGAGCTAATCTATATTTGGTGAAAGTGTTTGTAGTCGTTTTTCTGTAAATTACTTTCTCACCTTTTTTATTGGACCGCTTCCCGGGAAGCGTCCCGGTTCGCGAACCAGCAGCGTTACGGGAGTCCACCATTTTGTGTTTCAGTCGAATTAAGATACAAGATGGAGGGAAAATAATGTTGAGAATGGGTAGAAGGGGGCATGGTAGACGTATCTTGACCCCCTAGGTTTTCTGAGGGTGGCTGAGAAGGCCCATATGTGCGAGAATTTTTTTTTTTTTTTTACAAATTTCGCACGGTTAGCTTCTGGTTCGCGTACCGGGTAGCGCTCCGGGGAGCGTAGTTTGTTGAAAATTAGTGAAAAAAGTTAGAGTAAAATAATAATTGTGAGTGATCAGATGTAGGGTAGCTCTGAGAAGAGCTTTTGGATTTGTGGTACATTTAGGTACTTATAAGTAGGTACCAATGCACAGTCTTAAATTCAAAATGAAAATTCTGTTGCCCTCATCTGAGAAGTGAACTCCATCTCCTCTGTAGATATCTTGCATGCAGTAACGCAAGGTATTAATGTACATGGAGCCCATTCCATGGTCTCTCATGTAAGCTGAAACAGATTTGTTTACATGCTTCCTCGACTTCTCAATTTGTGGACAAAATTGGTTCGACCACCTCCATTTCTGTCTTTGGCATATATTTGAATATACCAAGGCAGTTTGAGGAAAAAGTGCCATTAATTGCTCAAAGGTGTCCTTTAAAAGCATTTCCAGACCTACCCCAGTCAAAGTGCCCAAATCATTACCTCCACAGTGCACAATTAACAGGTCAGGTTTTGGCAAATGCATAAAGGTTTTCACCAATGGTATCAATTGGTGACATTTTAATCCTCTGTGGCAAAACCACTTAATTTCCACATCTTGTAAATTGAGGTTAGGTAAATTTCTGTTCTCAGCATACCTTTGAGCCCAGTAGATGTAACTATGTCCAACAATCCAGACAGTAAACATGGTGAGAGAAGTTTCTGCTGCAGTTAGATGAAGTGTGGTAATGAAATGGCAGATGAAACAGTAGGAGTTTGTAAAGAAAAAAAACTGTGGAGTTTCAGTGCTAATGATTCACTAGCAGTGATTGGTGGATTTCCATTTCTGAAAACAGAAAGTTAGGGTGCATGGATGTGTTCTTTGAAAGATGTAATTTGAATGGTCAAGGAAAAAACATTTAATGAAAGATTGCACTGGATACGCAGGTGCACTCAGAGTTCAATTGAAACATTGTTGTGTGAACTTGCAAACATCAGAGGTCTTTCAGGAGGTGGTTGCTATGCAAAAAAGGCAGAGAGGGCAGAGGGGGGAAGGGTTTTGATTTGAAAAAAGTGAGGGAAGAGTTTTGATTGGCTAACATGAGAGATATGTGTAATGAATATCTGCATTTCTGTGCTTTCTATAGCTGCAGCCTCTGGAGTGCATACTCTTTGTTCTGCTGAAGACAATTTGGTGTATTTCTGAGACTGTTTTGAAACTCATAAAGAATTTGCTAAGGTGAGAAAAGATTTATTTAATTTAGATAGACTATAGTATGCTTTAAGGACAAAATTATGAAGAAAGCTGTGTTTTTAAAATGTTGCTTTGTCTAAAGTGTTTTACAAATAGATTTTGTTTCTTTGAGAAATTGAAATTGAAAATAATGTGAAGTATTAGCACTGTCAGGGTGTTTTTGTACATAGGAGCTGTGCAGTGTTTTCAAATTATTACTTGAAAATCTTTTTGAGGAAAAGGAATGCTTTTAAAATGTATCACAAGGAAAAAATGGTGTCTGCTTCTTTATAAGGCATTTGAGTGTCTCTGATGTTATTTTTCCCATTTTAAGTGAAGAGCTTTCTCCGTGGGGCAAGTTCCTTGTAAATATGCTCCCACCTGTACTTGGCAAATTTAGATTTTGATTCTCTGAGTTACATAGCCATGTTAAAAGTGTCCCAAAAAATGGTGCAAGGGCAATCAAAAACCCCTTTCATGGGTCTTAAGGACATTTTAAGTCATTTCCTCTTGAATGTAGGTATACAATTGATTTATATGTTGTGTTTAAAAACGTTTTTTTTTAAATCAATTACATTTCTGGATATGTACTGCTAGAGCTTCATAGGTTGTTTGGGGCATATTTATAAGTCATTTAAGTGTCTCTGATGTTATTTTTCCCATTTTAATTTAAGACCTTTCCCTGTGGTGCACGTTCCTTGTAAATATGCTCCCACCTGTGCTTGGTAAATTTAGATTTTGATTATTTGATTTACATAGCCATGTTAAAAGTGATCCAAAAATGGTGCAAAGGCTTTAAAAAAACACTTTCATGTGTCTTGGGGCATTTTAAGTCACTGAGGAAACAAAGGTGATGTGATTGTGCAATGAGGAAAAGAAACTCCACATTTTTCAATTACATCACCTGTGTTTCCTAAGTTTATGAATAACATTGTGCAGATGAAGTTTAGGTCTGTCCACGGACACAAAAGAGGTCTGGCCTTTGTTCAAGAGTGAAGTGGACATGACTTACTTCATTGGTAGGCCTTCACATGTATTATCTCCTCTGTACTCTGCAGCGGTGGTGCAAAAGATTTGGTATGTGGCGACATATTTTCAACTTGATGCATCTAGACAGATGTCTCATGCTGTAAAGTCCTGTCCCACATGAAACTTGTGTCAGGTTTCATATAGGTGTTTTGTTGCAGGGTGGGCATTCATTTGCATAAAAGCACTGTAAAAGTAACACAGTGAAATTTAGAAGATTTCACTGAGTCAGCTTTATAGCATTCCTGAATCAAATCCTTATGGCTGTTTGAAACAGGCATAAGGAGTGAAGCACCATGCAATGTGTGGCTTCCTCCTGTGCATTGCAGTAGACATGTCGTGTTTACGACGTGACTTGTGCAATGTGTTGCTTTTGCGGCACCGATGCGTGACGCATCTGTGCTGTTTTTATTCAATGGTGTTCCACAATGTAAATGTGCCACACCATGAGTAGCAGAGCAGTGGTGCACATTAACTGGTGCATTCCTGGGGATGTGTCAGTTAATATAAATCTGCCCCTATACATTTAAGTATGTGTAGGGGACACAGATTCGGTGAGGCTTATCCTAGGTTAAGAAGAGATGAGTCCTGTTTTTTGAAGACTTAGACATAGGCCTCACCTCTTCAGCATCGCTGGACATGGCTAAATAATAGCTGCAATATGGTTCTCTTGTTAAACAATTTTACTATTCTAGCTTCTGAGATTTGTGTCTTAGTCTCCAACATCTCATTGTTGTTCTCTTTTTTTAAAGATAACAACAACATCAAGCATGAGTGATAATGAGCAATCAGTTGATCTCGATCTTATCGTTGAACTTGTCATTGAAACGTCAGTGGAAGTAGATCCTTTAGATCATTTAAATCCTGAGGATGATGAAGAATATGATGAGAATGCTGATTTGTCAGAATTGTATGATATAGGGTGGGAAGCAGATCTGCTTGAGCCTATGTAGTAAAAATGTAAACCATTTCATTTCAAATTAAACAATAGTTCAAAAATAGTATGTGTGTAGTGTCTTTATTAAAATAATCAAATATGCTCATAAAATTAGTTTACAATCACATATAAAACAGCACAGGTAAAACAATTAGCAATTGCTACTATTCGTGATTTCTAAATTTGCCAATGCACTAAAAATTATTCTATGTTAAAATAACAAGCAGGGTGTTAAGTTTTTGATGACTGTTATTGATTTACTGTTTGGTAATAGTGGTTAATAACATTTTTTATTATATTGTAGCACAGATTCAACTGCAGATTATTTCAAAATTTGAAAATGCCAACTAAGAATCGAATTAGAAAGGCTACAAGACATCAAAGACAGCAGGTCCATCAATTACTGCAGCAGTCCTCTACAAAAAAACCTTGTCAAGTCACCAAGAAAGCACCGGGTAAGACCACGAAAACATTCATAAGAAAAATTTGTAGTAAAAAAAGTATTTTTACAGAAAATGTTTCAGTCCAGAAAAAGAGAAGCAATTTAAACGGAAAGGAAGGGCCATTCAAAAATGTTACTGCTAGAGCAAGAGATATCTCTGTGCATGATAGCAGAAGGAAAGAACAGTTTAGGGACATTCGTAAACGAATGTTCCGCAACAGGATAATTGGCAATTTGTTAAAAAATATTAACAAAGGTCAACAGAAAGTGGTTTTTTATAAGAGAAAAAAAAGTTGAGAAAGTTATTGATCAAGCTTTTGCAATTAAACGAAAGTTATTTATTTTGATAGTCAACAGAATTAGGAATGTAAACAAGGTAATTTATGATTTCAAAACTAATAGTAGATGGAAGAGAATTATTAATCGTAGTAATTTTTGTGATGTTTTCTCAGGAGACTGGATGCATAGTTCAAGTTCTGAGGCATTTTTTAATGAGGAGAGTTATTTCCAGGATAATGATTTGGTGCATGCAGTTGACACCAGTGGCCGAGCTTATGAAGTGAAAGATGGATATCCAGTTGAAAAAGAAAAACTTGTAACAACAGAGACAGAAGAGGTGTTAGGTAATGAGGTTTTAGGAAGACGTCCTAAGGGTCCTGTGTACACCTGGAAGTGTAGTAGTATTTGCAGTGTGTGACAGGATTCAATCGATTTCCTTTGTTATTTTGTACGGACATTTAATAAGAAAAGTTTGAAGCAGAAAATGAAGTTGTTGCAAGAATTAGATCCTTGCAGAGTAAGAGAAGTGACAGGTTTGCATGGTCATTCACTGGCTTGTCTTTCCAGGAGAGTATGCCAGAGTGTTTTTCATCATTTTAGGATGCTAGCAGTCCATCATAATAAAGTGAGGAAATTAATTAGAATGTTGTATTATGCTAAGAGTCCAGCAATTATGCTTAAACGATTATGTGCTGCTCTTTTCCATGGTTCTGAAATAGATGTGAAGAATATTTGTGAAGAAATTGAGTTTTGTTACTTTGAAAGTAAAGAGGAGAATGTTCAAATTGACCCAGAAGAAGAGGGTAATGTTGAAGATAATGTACAGGTTTCCAGTACAGATAATTTTCAGAAAGAAATTGCCACGTTTCAGGTGAAATCAAGTGAGAGGCCTAATTTCACTTGTGTGTGTTGTCGACAGACTTATTATAAGAATCAGACTAAGTTAGTGGATTTATATGCAAAAACTGAAAGGGAAAATAATAGTGAATGGAAGGATTTCGCAACATACTTGATGGTAGAAAATTGTTTTGATTTGGGATCGGATCAACGTGTGTGTACTTATTGTTGTAACAAATTAAACCAAAACCAGATGCCAGCTAGGGCGGTTCATAATAATCTGGAATTGGTAGAGATTCCTTCTGAATTGAAGGATTTAAATACTTATGAATCTATTTTGATTCAAAGTGTGCATCCTTTTCAAGCTATTGTAAGAATGGAGCCAAAGACAGGGAAGTTGCCTCCATCAGATTTACAGAGAGGATTAAAGGGAAGAGTTGTTTATTTGCCTCTAGATTTGAACAAAAACATTAACACAATTGGAGTAGAGAAAGTGGAAGAGGAACCTCTAGTTATCATAGTTAATGGTGTTCCGACAAAGATTTAGAAAATATGGCAAGATTTAGTGGATGTTAGGAATGTCAAAAATGCAACATTGTATTTAAAAAAAAATAATAAGTACTATAAGAATGTATATGTTGCCGAAGAGGAAGTAAGTGAGGAAGAGGATAGCGATTTGTGTCCTGGTCAAATTGAAAAAGTAGAAGCCTCTATAAAGGAAGAAATTTATGAACATTATAGTGTTCATCCTTTGCATTCCAAGGAAGCTATGGGGAATGCTATTGAGTTGTTTCAAATGAAACAAGCCAAAGGGAGTCCCATTAGTGTTTGGGAGGAAAGTTTGGAAGCTCAGTGTTTCCCACAGCTATTTCCCACAGGCCGAGGAGGACGATATGATGAGCGACCTGTTCAAATTCCTGCTTCAGAATACCGGACTTTACGATTGTATGCAGAAGATGCTAGGTTTCGACAATGCATTCCCTATTTGTTTCATCTCCTGTTTGAAAGCGATCTGTCAGGACTGTCATATGCAGTGAACCACATCTTGAAAAGTGATATACAGATGCGAAACATCTCGGCAAGGGACTTTATGGATAAAGTCAATGTCCAAGACAGTATTTTGGATTCTCACCTAATTAATCTCATGGCGTGTCAGCGTGGTACTAATGAGTACTGGTACCGTCGTCATGGTGATTTAAAATGTATGCTGAGGAACTTAGGAACTCCGACATGGTTCCTCACTCTCAGCTGTGCCGAGTATAGCTGGGAAGACTTACTTGAATTTCTACGAGAGGCAAATGGAAACATTGAAAATATTGAATTCAAGACACCCGGAGAACTGTGCTCTTTGGATCCAGTGAATGTATGCAGGAACTTCAATCATAGATTTGAAGCTATGATGTCTTTCATCATGAATAAGAAGAATCCACCTCTTGGAGAGGTGTTGGATTTTTTCTGGAGAAAGGAGTACCAAGCAAGAGGTGCTCCTCATATACATATGCTGCTATGGATCAAGGATGCACCTAAATTTGGAACAGATCTGGATGACTTAGTGATGAGTTTCATAGAACAGTATTCTACGTGTGCTGTTCCAAACGCAAAGGAGAAGAAAAGCCTAAGAGAACAAGTTCTACGTTTCCAAAGCCATCGTTGTGGAAAGTACTGTCATCGTAAATTCAGAAACAATGACAAGTTCTACACCAAATGTCATTTCAACTTTCCACGACCTTTGATTTCTAAAGGAAGAGTAATCAGTTTGATGTCTTCACTGCGACATAATGTGACGAGGAAATCACCCAAAAACACATACAATTTGAAAAGAAACGAAGAGTCCAAGTACATCAACGACTACAACCCTGTGATTTTGTCCATGTGGAATGCTAACATGGATATACAGTTTGTGGCTGACAACTGTATGGCTGTGGCTCGGTATGTGACATCTTACATCACCAAAAAAGAAAAGACAGAATTAAAGGATATGTGGGAGGATATTTCCCATGAAAAGAGCCTCAGCAAGAAGTTGTACAGTTTCACTTTGAAGATGTTGTCGCATCGAGAAATCGGAGCTTACGAATGTTCTGACCGCTTGTCTTCAGCAAGTCTCTATGCCAAATCCAGGAGTATTGTTTGGGCGAGTCTTGGTCTTGCTGCAACGCGAAATCGAGTTCTAAAACCTGTCCGGGAAATTGAGTATTTGGCGGAAAAGGAGCTAAACAGTACCGACATTGTGAAGAGCAACATGTTGGATACATATTATCCAAATCGAAGCAGTCACCTCGAGAATGTTTGTCTATATGAGGTTCTACAAAATTACATATTCAAGAGGAATATCAAAGAAGATATTGAGAAAGGAGTGTATGCTGTAATTGGAAGTGAGGGATGTCTGGTCAAGCAAAGAAAATGCCACTTGGTAAACCATCGAAAATTGAGTGGCGAATCTCCAGAAAAAAAAGAGTTTTTCTATTTAGCACTCTTGCAACTTTTCAAGCCTTGGCGTGCAGAAGAAGAACTGCTTGGAGATTTTCTTTGTTACGAAGACTCTTTCAATGCCGCCAAGGAAACCATCGAATGTTCTGCTTTTCCCAAATATCTAGAAATGTTGACTTTGGAAATCGAGCAGGAAGCAACGATTGCAGCCGAGATTGCTAGAGACAGTTCTCAGGACAGTCAGAGTACTGTTTCATTGAGTCAGGATCCACTAGGAGAACCTGGTATCGAAATTGAAGCCGCCACTGCCATGAATGAAGTAGAAAGAGCCATGGCACATGCTCAGGAGGATGCGGCTAACTTAGAAGACTTGGAAAGACAACTCAACGTTGAGCAGAGGAAAATATATGACGAAGTTACCAAGGAAATTGAGCATGGATTAAATCATGAGAAGAAAGAGTGCTCATGTACGTCGTTGAAGCCTGTCCGATTGTACGTGAGTGGAGAAGCGGGAACTGGAAAAGGTTTCCTCATTAAAGCAATTTCTTGTTATCTGCAGAAAAGGACTGAGTCATCGCTGTCTTGTGTTGTCACTGCTCCAACTGGACTGGCAGCACATAACATTAAAGGTATTACTTTGCATCGTCTACTGATGTTGCCAGTGGAGCATGACAACAAATTACAATACCACAAGTTATCTGGAGATGCTTGTTGTGAAGTTTCAAGAGTCTTGAGGAAAATGAAACTTCTTATCATTGACGAAGTAAGCATGGTTTCAAATCTCATGCTTGCCTTTGTGCATTTGAGAATGCAAGAAGTTCTTAAAACAGAGTATGATGTGTTATTTGGTGGCAAACACATCATTGTTTTCGGAGATCTTCTGCAGCTAACACCAGTGAAAGGACAACCTGTGTTCAAAATACTCACGCATGAAGATACCAGGAAGTGCCTAGGGAGCATTGGCAATTATGCTGAACTGCATGAAAATATGCGTCAGGCGAAGGATGAAGATTACAAGAATATTTTACAAGATGTTAGAATTGGAAAAGTGGAAAAGTGACCGAGTATGCGAAAGAAGCTTTACATGCACGATTACTGTCAAATTTATATCCAGAACAAGGCATTGTGCCTGAGAATATTTTTAAGAAAATTACTGAGAAGAAATCTGGAATATGTTTGATGCTAACTCTTGCAGAATGTGCCATCTTCAACAACAAAATGTTGAATTTAGAAAAACAAGAGATTGTGAAACTTGAAGCTATTGACAAAATAGAGCATATGGGAGCAACAATTATTTTGTCTGAGAATTTGAAATCTAAATTGGATTCATTAGAGAAGACTATATCTAAAACTGCGGGTTTTGAAAAGACTGTGAATGTGTGCTTAAATTGCCGAATCATTTTGAGAAGGAATTTACATGTTGAAAGAGGTCTGGTAAATGGATCAATGGGTAATGTTGTTGATTTTGAAAAATACAGAAATAGAGATGGTATTGAATTTTTAAAAATTAAATTTGATGGCATTGAGGAAGTAAAGCTAATTTTTTTGATTTTTGCTTGTAAAAGACTTATATGTGCGCCGTAAGCAGTTTCCTGTTTGCTTGGCATATGCGGTGACAATCCATAAATCGCAAGGTTTAAGTATAGATAGTGCTTTAGTGAATATTGGCAGTTCTGTGTTCAAGGAGGGTATGGCATATGTGGCATTGTCACGAGTTAGAACTTTATCGGGATTGTACTTGATTGACTGTGATGTCACAAACATTTGTGCAGATCTAGATTGTGTTAAGGAATACAATAGGTTAAGAAGAGAGTATGCGCCACATTTGCCTCAATATCCTTTATTTGAGAAACGTGTGGTAGGCCGGAAACGAAGAAATGTGACCAATAGTAGGGAGGTTATAGCAAAAAGATGAAAAGTTGATGAACCTGAAATTATAAGCAGAAAGAAAATGGATTCTGTTGAAGATGTTATTGGTTTTAAATTTGAAAATAGTTCTGGTGTCAACTGCTATGCTAATGTAGTGGTTAATGTTCTCTTTTCACTAGAGACTTTCAAAGAACAGATTGTGATCAATTCGGAACAAAGTTTATGCTGTTTGTTGAATTCTGTGTTAGAGAAATGTAGTGCTGATAAAACGAGAGTAGAAAGTGTGTCTGAAATTCGTTTTCTGTTAGACGAATGTTCAGGTCAAACAGAATTCTCTGAAAATATTCAGCAGGATTGTCAGGAGTTTTTAATGTATATGCTTGATGTATTGCAAGATGAGGGTGTAGATATAGATTATCTATTTGGCCTTTCTTATCAATGGCAGCATGACTGCGAGAATTGTACTAGTGTAGATTCTGAAAGATTTATATATTTAACTTTGCCAGACTGTAAATCAGTGTCCTTTCATAAGCTAGTAAAAGCAGCTGATCACAACATGGAGTGTAGCCAATGCAAATCTGAAATGATGTCAACCTTATTTTTATGAAGATATGGCCTGTATGTCATTTTAATGTTCCAACGATGTAGGACTGATGGAACAAAATTGACAACTTTAATAAAAAATGTTGTTGCTTCGCAGTTGTCAATATCAGGAAGGATTTTTGTAACTGCAGCAATTATATTTCATGACGGTCCTACAACAACATCAGGACATTACACAACTTATTTAAAGTCCAGAAACGGCTGGTCATTCTGCAACGATTCTGCTTTAACTTTCAAAAAGAAATTGCCTTTTGACCTTAAAAATTCTTACCTGGTGTTTTTAAAACCAAAATTTTAGGGACAGAATCTCGGGATTTGTTCTGAGCAATTTCAAGAGGTTCATGGAGTAGAGGGAATGTAAGTCTGCAATGCTGTCTAGATTATTTATCCAAACTTTTTTATGTTTGTGTTTGTCACTGGCAGAGACTTCTGCTTTCCACTGTCTGTCACAATTTTTGTTGTTTGTTTTGGACACTTCTTTTCTTACTTCTTATTTTCTTTGAGAAGCAAGTGACTACCGATGATGAGACAGGGGCTTGTCTGGAAATTACATACTAGTTACCCCGTTGGTGGTGTTTCCGTGAGGCGTCACTTGCTTCTCACACATTTTTTCTATTAAGAATTCAGTCCTACACTATTGTGTGGACTCTTGCGACCAACTCTTCTGGATCACAATATTTGTTGTTCTGTGGTACTGTCGGGGAGAACAGGTGTGTCTTTTAACGTGGGCGGAGTACAGCGCATCACCTCCTTATAAAGTGTATAAGAGAGCGATTGGCAGCAGTATATTTTGACTGCCCCTTCTTTAGAGTCACTGATATGCCTTGACGCCTTTGGACTGGGTCTGTTGTTGTATTACAGGTTTTGAATGGAGGGCGACCCTTTCCTTATTCCCTCTTAGCTCCTATTAAGAGTTTGATATATATATATATATATATATATATATATATATATATATATATATATATATATATATATATATATGTTCACTGAAATTCATCAGTGATGTCATCAGTGATGTCACTGACCATGTCATGAATTATGTAATATGTGACATCATCAGCAGTGGATTGCGGGTGCGCAAAATATAGTTAGTGCAACTAACTATATATGTGCAATTTCAAAGGTTTTTTAAATGCTAATTCCTAACTATATATGACCTGAAACCTATGTTTTTTCAGTGATTTTGCACGTTTTTTAAATGCTAATACCTAACTATATATGACCTGAAACCTATTGTTTTTTCAGTGAATTTGCAAGGTTTTTTTAAATGCTAATTCCTAACTATGTAAGGCTTGAAACCTATGGTTTTTTCAGTGAATATATATATTAAATATAATATATATATAATTTTTATTTTCAATTTTTTATTGTATATGATTACAGGGTCCGCGCACCGTGAGTGCTCCGTAAGCACTCTGTAAACGCTCTGTGCTCTTACCCCGACATTTTTTTAAAAATATCTAAAACATAATATCTACGTTTTTAACATAGATTTTAAAAGTAGACAATATCTGCTTTAATGTAGAAAACGCTTTTTTTAAAATTTTAACAACAGTATATTACTTTTTGAAGTAGTACCAAATCTCGCGAGGGTACGTCGCACGTGCACGCAATGTAAGAGCTCCGTCCGCGCACCGTAAAAGTTTGGAGCTCTTACCCCCGAAAGTTTTATAAACTTTAAATCGTTATATCTACGTATTCATTGTACAATGTAAAGGTACACATTATCTGGGACAATAAAGAACATGTTTATTTTAAACTTTTAAGGACCATATGTAACTTTATTTAAGCAATTATAAATCTTGCGATGGTGCGTACCACGTAAGCGCATCTTAAGGTAACGTAAGCGCTCCGTAAATATAACATAAACTCAACGTAAGCTTACGTAAGGGCTCCGTAAACGCTCCGTAAGCTTACGTCCAACCATGTGACCTCATAACAGAAGATTTTATTGGTTTATAATACTTCCTACTCCAATTCTTGAAAGACCCCTCCCATCTTCATCATTCTTCTTTGGCTTTCGAGGAAGCACCACCTTTTTTCATCAGCACTTTGCTCTTGAAAAATCTACTGAAATGGCTGAACAGCAGGAACCTGAGCATTCTGAAGACCAAGAACCTAAGCATTCTGAACACCAGGAACTTGAGGATTCTTCTACTTCATCTTCAGAAGAGTTTGTTCCTGAAACCCCTAGATCACCAAAAGAGTCCATAGTTTGGAAATTTTTTAAATACCCAGAAGGACAGACAAAGGTAAATGCGCCTTTTGTCACATGTAAAATCTGTGGCACAGTACTTTCCAGAGGAGATCCACAGAAGAAGTACAGCTTTGGAACTCATAGCATGGAACGCCATGTCCGGAATATACACCCAAGCAAATGGAGTAAAGCTGTAATGAAAAGATCATCAGAGGAGCAGGGCTCTGCTCCCAGCACTTCTTCTCAAGCAACAGCACCACCAATGCAAGCATCAATGGTTGCAAATATCCAACCTGAACTTAAGAATTTGATGATGCAATGCATTCGTTGCCAGAAACTAATAGCCTTTGGACAAGAGTCCATTCAAGGTATCCTGCAAAAAAACAGGAAGCACAGATGCACCGCATAATTTCTTTCTTTATTTTTCATAGTTTGTTCTGGTTGAACAGTTATCTGCCTTAAAAAGTTTATTTTTTTACATTGTTTTTCCAGCAAAACAAAAACAAAAAACAAAAAAACTGTTCTTTTTCGAACTACCTCTACTTGTTAAAAAAAAAGTACTACATTTCTATGTTTGTATGTAAAAGTTTGTCATAGTGAATATCAAAGTGCAAAACTATAAGGATGTGGTACAGTATAAACCTATAAGGTGTTTACCTATAGTATACTGTAGTACTTCCAAAGCACTGAAATGTAACATATGTATATAAGAATGTTACAACTCAATGGGCCAGATGTACGTAGTCTCGATTTACCTACTCATAAATAACAAATCATACCACTTCAATATTTAAGAGTAGGTAAATGGGATGTAGGTAATTTATCTTTTGAAATTACTGAATCTGTATAATTCAGTAATTTTACTGAATCTGTATTTACCGATTTGGTAATTGCCATTGATTCCTATGGGTCTTGAGGCCAATAGGAATCAATGGCAATTACCGAATCAGTAAATACCGATTCGGTAAAATTACCAAATTGTCAAAGGGGACAGGTTGTCACTTTGACACCATGTTGCACCCCTGATTCAGATTTGTGTGCCATGTCACACACATACATTGTCTTAGGGCATGTATGTGTGCCATATGGCACAAATGTACATGCACAGATGTGCATGTACACAGGAATTCATTATTTACCACCGAATAGTGTTCAGTGGTAACTAACGAATATTTAAGGGCCTGTGGCACTGTTTTCAACACAAAGAAGTGTAAACAAAAGTGAACACAAAAGGGAAAAGGTGTGAGAAACAGAGAGAAGGAAGTGCACTGGAGGAAGTGGAGTGCCACTAAATGAAGGTTTTCTAACAGGTAAGAAACAGATAACAGAGTGAAGGAAGGATATTAAGATCAAACCTAAAAAAATAAAGAAAGAGGGAAACTGACTGAGGTAAAGAGGAGGAGTGGTAGAAAGAGAGAGCAAAGGAGATTAACTGTATGGGAGAGACATGTAGAGAGAGAGAGGGAGCAAGGGACTGAGAAAGAGTGAGGCAGTTATTCTGTCACAATAAAAGAGTGATAACAATCGTATTTTTGATTCTCATACTTACCTTATAAATAATGAAAACTTAGACACTGAAAATACATCCAGTGACTGTGTGTTTCTGTAAAGTTTAAAAATGTTTTACATATTGAAGAATGAGTGGATGTATAAGTGTCTGGATGAAAGATTTAGTGGGTACCTGACTGAATGTACGAGTGAGTGATCAAATGTGTCTTACTGAATGAATGGGTTAGAATATACAAAAAAGAGGTGCATATTTACAAGCCCCTTGCGCAGACAAGAATATGAAATGGTGTGAGAGATGCGTAAATGATTTTATATTCTATGTCAATTGATGCCATTTCATATTATTGTCTGTGTGGCAATTTTTTTCATTCTGCACGCATTTACTGCTTGCACCCATGTCAAACATTGCGCAAGGGGCTTGTAAATATGCTCCTCTTTTTTGTATATTCTATCTCAATTGATGTCATTAGTGAAATCCTTTAGGCATCTTTCACACCACTTCATATTCTTGTCTTTCTGCCATTTTTATCACTCTGCATGCATTTACTGCTTGCACCCATGTTAAACATTGCACAAGGGGCTTGTAAATATGCCTCTTTTTCTTTTATATTCTATCTCAATTGATGCCATTAGTAAAATCTTTTATGCATGTCTCACACCATTTGATATTCTTGTCTGTGTGCCAATTTTATCACTCTGCATGAATTTACTGCCTGCATCCATGTTAAACATTGCACAAGGGGCTTGTAAATATGCCTCTCTTTTTTATATTCTATCTCAATTGATGCCATTAGTAAAATCTTTTACGCATGTCTCACACCATTTGATATTCTTGTCTTTCTGCCATTTGTATCACTCTGCATGCATTTACTGCTTGCACCCATGTTAAACATTGCACAAGGGCTTGTAAATATGCCTCTCTTTTTTTTTTATATTCTATCTCAATTGATGCCATTAGTAAAATCTTTTACGCATGTCTCACACCATTTGATATTCTTGTCTGTGTGCCAATTTTATCACTCTGCATGAATTTACTGCCTGCACCCATGTTAAACATTGCACAAGAGGCTTGTAAATATGCCCCTCTTTATCTTATATTCCATCTCAATTAATGTCATTAGTGAAATCCTTTATGCATCTTTGTCTTTCCACTCAACACTGCTGACTCCGTGACAGAATTCCAGAATACGATGAAACATATACAGAGATGGATGAACCTCAACCACCTAAAACTTGACCCAGTCAAGACAGAGCTGATCTTGCCTGGGAAAAGTGAATTGAGTTGGGGCCCATGTTTGTGGCCATCTGACATGGGAGTCCCACCCATAAAATCCCTCTCTGTAAAAAGCCTGGGGGTCACGTTGAGGGCAGATCTTTCTCTGAAGGTACAAGTTGGAACAGTAGTCTCCGCTAGTTTTTTCCAACTTAAAAAAATAAAAAAATAGCCCAGTTTCTGACACAATCTGCTCTTATTCAGGTAGTCATCGCTCTTGTTCTTTCCCGACTGGATTTTTCCAACAGTCTTTATCTGGGACTCCCAGTTGGCCAGTTGAAAAGACTTCAGCTTGTTCAAAATCAAGCAGCTAGGCTGATTTGCAGACAATCTAAATGGCAGTCCATCAGACCCGGCCTGGAAAGATTACACTGGCTACCTGTAAAACAAAGAACTGAGTTCAAAACTGGATGTATTATTTTCAAAGCCTTGCAGGACATTGGTCTAAAATTTATTAGGAATCTTGTTTCTAGGTACAATCCATCTTTAAACCTTCGCTCTGCGCATAAAAGCTTTTTGGTTGTTCCTTCCTTTAAAAAAAAAAACAGCTAGGGGGTAACTGTTTTGATCATCTTGCAGCCATCTTTTGGAATTCCCTCCCCCTGCCTATAAGACAGAGCCCTGATCTTCTTACTTTTAGACGCTCTCTGAAGACTTTGCTTTTTAAACAGGCCTACTGTTAGAGTAATTGGCTTTTTAAACAGGCTTACTGTTAGAGTAATTACTAGTGTTACGTTTCTCTCCGATAGCGCCATGAAGCCTACGGGCGTATGTGCGCTTAATAAGTAAATTTTAACATAACATAACATAACATCTCACACACCATTTCATATTGTTTTCTATCTGCTATTCCTTAGCCTCTCCATACATTCACTGCTTGCACCCATGTTAAAGGTTGCACAAAGCGCTTGTAATAAAGGAGCATATTTACAAGTCCAATGAAACCATTACACTATCTCTATACCAGCATTGAATCCAAGCATGAAAAACACTTTAAAAAGAAGTCTACCCTATAAGCTAAAAGATACAAACTGTAAGCACACACAGCTAACATTATGGAAAAAGATGAAACTATCATTCCTTAATTCACATACACACACAGTGTGCCCCTTGTGAAAAATATTATAGCCATACATTTTACCACAAATCATTTAGCATGGTAAATCGTTTTAGACACAGAACACAGCCCATTTAAATATGCACTTTATTACATTGCAGTAAGGTAACTCATTTCAAAATGTCATTTCTAATATGCACCATTCATTTTTTCCCAGCATTACATACTAACATAAGACACATTCCAAATTGAAACAATACCGTATAAGCTAAGAGATGCAAACTGTCAGAAAATACAGGTAACATTATGGAAAAAGGTGAAAATATAATCCCTTAATTCACACAGACAATCACTGTGATCCTTGTCAAAAATCTTTAAGCCACACATGTTATCAAAACACATTTGGTAAATCATTTTACACACAGAGCACAGCCCATTTAAATGAGCACTACATTACAATGCAGAAACCTGACTCATTTTCAAAATACAACAGTAATGAAGCCCAATATGCTTGTTATGCTTCCCAATTCTGCAAACAGCACTCTCTCTATATTAAATGAACCATTACTCACCTTTAAAATCACTTTTGGAAATATAGAACAGTATCAAACACACAGCAGATTTTCTTAAGCAGAATCTCTGAAATGCAGCTCAGACACTGGAACCTGAAATGGCACAGTTTTCCATTCAGTCTTCACACATATATCTGGTCATAACCAATAAAATGTCTTCCCACACTATTTCAAAACTAAACTAACATTTCAATTGGTTCTACATTTCCACACTTTCAAACTCACATAATATTCACCCATCCCCCTACTGCTCATTCAACCTGTTACCATGGTAATTCCCTCCTAAGGAAGAACACAGGTTAAAAGGTCATCATGCAATGTTGGAAATGAATCCAGCAAGGGTGTTTGAGCTTTCAAAAAACAGCTAATCATGTGCAATGTTCCTTTCAATGACCTTTTCTGAACCATTAAAATTGCTTCTTTTAAAAAACAAAACTATGCACCCTAATATGCTGTGTTGCATTTTCAGAAACCACCAATCATTTCTTAAGTTTCAAGTGCAGTGAATGTCATCCTCTTTTCTTTCTAAACTGAAAGCTTTCCAACTGTCATTTCATTTACAGCCCTCATCTGAGTACAACCAGATCTGCCTTGAACATGCCTTCAGTATGGATTGTGGGACACAGCTTCATTTTCTGGTCTGAAAGGTACTCTACAAGGAATTCACAACCTTGATTTACCAAATGTGGATATTTTATGGATTGGTCAGAGAGGATTGAGATGTCACCAATAGATACCACTGGTGAAATCCTTCATGCATCTCCCACACCCTGACCTCATAATTGTGCACTGTGGTGAAAATGACTTATGCACTTTGACTGGGGTTGGTCTGGAAATGCTATTGAAAGACATCTTTGGACAATTGATGTCACTTTTTCCTCAAACTGCCTTTGTCTATTCCAATTTTGTCCACAGATTGAGAAAGCAAGGAAACATGGAAATAAATCTGTTTCTGCATACATGAGAGACTATGGAATGAGTTGTTTATATCACAACAACTTGCCTTACAACATGCAAGGCATCTATAGGAGAGATGGTGTACATTTCACTGATGAAGAGAACAGAGTCTTTCTCTGTAACATCAGACTCTGCATTGGTACTTACTTGTAGGTCCCAAAAAAAACACAATGAACACAGCAGCTCTTTTTAGAGCCAACTAACATGTAAACACTCAAATATGATTTTTTACTTTATTTTTCTTATTAATTTTTACTGAGGTCCGCGCACCGAGCACCTTCCGTGCACTCCCCGTGCACGGACCTTTTTTTTGTTGTTAGTTTTTTAAAGATAAACATTATTTTTAACCTTTGAAGTCCTTGAAGCACCCCCTGAGAAGGCCTAAAGGGTCAGGGACACTCTACCCTACCCCCTTTCAATGTTTTCAACGTATATTTTTTACTCTCTTCTGAAACCACAAAATGGCGGCGATAGCGTTCGCTCACCGTGCTTTTACCGAGCACTCACTGTGCATGCACCGAGCACTCACGGTGCGCGGACCTACGGGAATTTAAAAAAAAAAATAAAACTCAATCTTCAGAATTTTCAAAATTTAAAAGAACATCTAACATTACCTGATCCGGAAAATGGTATCACTTTGCTACTACCTCATAAATTACATTTAAATACGTATAGTTTTACAAACAATTTTTCTTTACTATACTAAATTAAAATTTATTTAGCAGAATTTTCAAATTCTAAAAGAACTTGTAGCATTTCTTCATCAGGAATTTCATCCGTCAAAGTGTCTGAAAAAGATTTGTCAAACTCAACAATGTCTACACATTCCATTAATTCCATATCTAGTGTTTCGTCGAAAAAATCTACCATGGTATCTTCTTCATGATTTGTTTCATCTATATGAACATTATAGACCACAGAATAAGTTGCTTCAATAAACGTTGCTGTTATTCCAACGAAGATGTTAGTAGGCTCCTCATTTTCATTCATCATTTTATGTTAGTGTACTATTAAAAGAAAGAAAAACAGCGCTTACTGCATGATTTCCTGCTCTGGTGACACACACTTGCTGTTCTTCAAACTTACTTATGTTGCAATCATGTGCATCAGAGACAGACAGTCAGATAAAGGATGCAGGATATGAAGAAGAGATGTCAAATACACATTTAAGAAAATTTGGGGGGAGAAGGGAAGTATTTATGAGTAATCCTACTATGTAACACAAAAAATGATCAGTTTGCTACTACCTCATAAATTACATTTAGTTAAGTATAAATTCTCATACAATATTTATTTACTAAATTTAAATTTATTGTTGTGAATTTACAAAATGTAAATGATCGTCCAAGATTGCATTATCAGCAATGTCAATATTGAAAATCTCCCAAAAAGAATCCTCAAACTCAATGAACTCCAAAGCTTCAATTAAATCTGAATCCAAGGATTCATCATAGAAATCGACCATGCCATCTCCTCCATCATAAAGCTCTCCTTCAGGATTACTCTCATCAACAGGAACATCCTCAATAACAGTCACAAAAATGTCTATAACAATGTCAAATGACTCTTTATTTTCAACCATTATTGATGTTAGTGTACTATTAAAAGAAAGAGAAAGACAGTGAGATGGTGCAGGGGAAGAGTGAGATAGGGCAGAGAAAAACTATTAAATTCTATAAGAAGAGTTACTACTGTGTAAATCTCACACCAGAAATTGAACACCAACATTTCCTCACAAAAGTACCTCAGACACTATAGTCACAAAATGGCCATGTTTCCCTGGACAGTGTATAGAATCAAGCAAGAATCAGAAATATAAAACACTGTATCTGATGTTGCCCTACTCAATTCATAAGTATAACAGAGAAACATTAAATAACTAACAGAAAACATTTTTCCTATAAACTTAAAGTGAACAACAGAGTTCTCCTTACAAATAAACAACTCATCTTCTAGAAAACTGTTGAACAGTAAATTCTGTGTCAATCTCACACCTCAGAAGTATACCTCAAACACTAAAATCTCAAAATGGCTGTGTTTCCCTCTCATTTCTCATACATATTCAGATACCTAGCCAATCAAATTTTATCACACACAAAATCAAAACCAAAGTAACATTTTAATTGGTTCACATTTTCAACACTTTCAAACTCACATAATCTTCAACATACCCCCAATGCTCTCTACCAATTACCATACTAACTCTCCACAAAACACCTACCTAAACCCAAAGGTGAAAGAGTCATCACTCAATGTTGCACTCAACCAACATCTAAACACTGAAACTTGTTATTTTAATGTATTTTTTTTTTGTCTTTTTGAGCCGAAGTCCGCGCACGGTGTGCGGACCCCGTGATTTTTTTAACAGTTTTTTTTCAACCTTCAGGGTCATTTAGAGACCCCATGACAAAACCTAGGGGGCTCAGGAATCTCTACCCTGCCTCCTTTTCAACTATTACACTTCTGTTTACAACTACTATCATCTGCCACAAAAACAAGATGGCGGAAAACACTTCCTCATTTCGACTGACTGGAATGTTGACAGACATCCAACAGCCAATCAGAATTCTGCGCGCGCACGCTAAGGCCTGCGGACGGGTGCGCGGACGTGCCCGCACGGTGTCCCGCCCATAGATATATAATTTGCTCATATTCGATTTTCTCAACAACTACTTGAGGGATTTTCACCAAATATACAAAAGGCACTTCTGCATACCAGGCTCTACCATTTTGTCAAGATTGGAGTAATTCCATTCAGCCGTTCCTTCTGTAGCTGTGTCTAAAGGTCCTATGAAAAATTGCATTGGACTCAATTTCAAATTCGATTTTCTCAAAAACTACTGGAGGGATTTACACTAAACATACAAAAGGCACCTCTGCATACCAGTCCCTAACATTTTGCCAAATCTGGTGTAATTCCATTCAGCCGTTCGAGCTGTAGCCATGTCAGAATGTCCCTATGGAAATTAACATGGGGAAAACACGTTTTAGGACCCCCTTTTTTCTCAGCCCCCACTTGACGAATCCCCCGAAACTTTCAGGGAAGGAACTTAGCGCAGCGAGGCAAATGTAAGGAAAATTACAGGCAGATCCCTCAATCAGCGCCAAAGTTATTCCCAATAGAATGTTCGGGATTTCCTATGGTAACTAGGTCCTAATTATAAATACCTAGTATATATATATATATATATATATATATATATATATATATATATATATATATATATATATATATATATTACCTACTGGCGGTCGCCAGTAGGTATATATAGTTAGGATTTTTTCTCTATGGTATTTTTGAAAATTCTATGTCTAATAACTTTGGCGTTTGTGGACAGAATTGGCTGAAATTTTCAGGAAAATGGAACATTTTGTTTCTGAGCAGCCCCTGATAATTTGGGGGGGGGGGGTTCATCAAGGGGGGGCCGAGAAAAAAGGGGTGTCCCAAAACGCGTTTTTCCCATGTTAATTTCCATAGGGCAGTTGGCCTCACTTTTAGCTCGAACGGCTGAATGGATTTGCACGAAACTTGGCAAAATTGGCAAAATTGTAGGGACTGTTAGCCCGATGTGCCTTTGCTATGTCTCAATATATGTGCGCCAGTGGATTTTGATAAATTAACGTTCAAAAAAATATATATATCTGTGACAGCGCTCCGGGTAGCGCTCCGGTTCGCGTACCTGACGCGTAATGGAACTTCGCTAAGCGAAGCTGATTGGCTCTCCGGTGTCTGCCAACATTCTAAACAGTCCGGAGCGGCCGCCATCTTGTCTCTCGGTAGGATCGAGAGACAAGAGGAGGCCAAAACAAAGGGGGAAATGACCATAAGGGGGCATAGTAGATCCTCCCTGACCCCCTAGGTTTGATGTGGAGGCTTTAAAAGGGCCCCGCGAATTCCAACCAAATTTGTGAAAATGGTAGGGATTGGTATGTAGTATGAGGTAATGTATATTTGGTGAAAGTGTCTCCAGTGGTTTTTCTGTAAATTACTTTCCCACCTTTTTTAAGCCAGCGCTTCTCAGTGCGTGCCCCGGTACGCGAACCTGCAGCATTACGGGAGTCCTCCATTTTGTGTTTCGGTAGAATTGAGATACAAGATGGAGGGTAAATAATGTTCAGAATGGGTAGAAGGGGGCACAGTAGACGTATCCTGACCCCCTCGGTTTTCTGAGGGTGGCTGAGGAGTCCCATATGTGAGAGAAAAAAGATTTTTTTTTTAAATTTTTCGCGCGGTTAGCTGTCGGTACGCGAACCGGGTAGCGAACCGTGAAGCGAACATAAGTGAAAATTAGTGAAAAAAGGTACATTCGAAATTTTTAAAGAGTAATTATAGTTAAGGTAGCTCTGAAAAGAGCTTTTGGGTTCTGTGTAAGTTCTAGGTACTTATAAGTAGGTACCAATACACAGTCTTAAATTTTGTATGAAAACTCTGTTCCCCTCATCTGAGAAGTGCACGCCATCTCCTCTGTAGATATCTTGCATGTAGTAACGCAAGTTATTGTTGTAGATGCAGCCCATTCCAATTGATTGGACCACCTCCATTTTTGTCTTTGGCATATATTGGAATATACCAAGGCAGTTTGAGGAAAAAGTGCCATCAATTGCTCAAATCTGTCCTTTAAGAGCATTTCCAGACCTACCCCAGTCAAAGTGCCCAAATCATTTCCTCCACAGTGCACTATTGTGAGGTCAGGGTTTGGCAAATGCAAAAAGGTTTTCACCAATGGTATCAAATGGTGACATCTCAATCCTCTTTGCCCAATCCATTTGATTTCCACATTTTGTAAATTGAGGTTGTGTAAATTTCTGTTATCTGCATACCAGTGAGCCCAGTGGATGTAGCTATGTCCAAGAATCCAGACAGAAAACATGGCGAGAGGAGGTTCTGCTGCAGTCAGATGAAGTGTGGGAATGAAATGTCAGTTGAAACAGTGGAGTTTGTAAAGAAAAAAAACTGTGGAGTTTGAGTGCTAATGATTCATTAGCAGTGATTGGTGGATTTCCATTGCTGAAAACAGAAAGTTAGGGTGCATGGATGTGTTCTTTGAAATATGTAATTTGAATGGTTAATAAAAAATGATTTTAAGAAACACTGCAGTGGATTAGCAGGTGTAGTGAGAGTTCAGATTTCATTTGAAACATTGTTGTGTGAACTTGTACACATGAGAGGTCTGTCAGGAGGTAGTTGCTATGGAAAAAGGGCAGAAAGGGCAGAGGGGGGAAGGGTGTTGATTTGAAAAAAGTGAGGGAAGAGTTTTGATTGGGTGACATGAGAGATATGTGCCATGAATATCAGCATTTCTGTGCCTTTGTTGGTTCCAGCCTCTGGAGTGCATACCTTTTTAAATGCTTTTGTAAAATTGGTGTGTTTCTGAGACTGTTTTGAAATTCAAAAAGCATTTGCTAAGGTGAGATATGGTTCCTTTACTTTAGAAAGAGACTAGTATGCTTTTTGGAGAAAATAAGGAAGCCAGCTGTGCATTTAAAATGATGTTTTGTGTCAAGTGTTTGCATTATGTTTTCCAAGAAGATTTTGCTTCTTTTACAAATTGCAATTGGTGATAATGTGAAATATTAGTACTGACAAGGTGTGGTTGTACATATGAGATGTGCTGTGTTTTCAAATTATGACCAGAAAATTGTTTTTAAGGAAAAGGAATGCTTTTTAAATGTATGAGAATTTATTTACTTGCGATGTGACTCCTGCAATGCGTCGCTTTTGCGGAACAGATGCATGATGCATCTGTGTTGTTTTTGCCCCATGGTGCTCCACAGTATACATGTGAAAAGTGATGCATAAGTGGTGCAAGGGCCTTGTAAATACACCCCTATGTGTGCTTGGTCATTTTAAGTCACTTCCCCCTGGGGAAAGGGTCTTCTAAATATGTCCTCATGTGTGCTTTGCAATTTTAAGTCACTTCTCTCTGGTGCAAGTTCTTTGTAAATACGCCGTTATGTGTGCTTGGCCATTTCAAGTCACTTCCCTCTGGTGCAAGGCCAGGGCCTTGTAAATACGCTCTCATGTGTGCTTCGCCATTTCAAGTCACTTCCCCCCTGGTGCAAGATCCTTGTAAATACGTCCCCATGTGTGCTTGGCCATTTCAAGTCACTTCCCCCTGGTGCAAGGGCCTTGTAAATACGTTCCCATGTGTGTTTGGCCATTTGTAGTCACTTTCCCCGTGGTGCAAGGTCCTTGTAAATACGCCTTTATGTGTGCTTGGCAAATTTTGATTTTGATTGTTTGAGTTACATAGCCATGTTAAAAGTGATGGAAAAAGGTGCAAGGGCCTTAAAAAAAAGCTTTTATATGTATTAGGGCATTTTAAGTCAGTTCCCCATGAATGTAGGTATATAATTGTTTTACATAAAAAGTTTAAAAACGTTTTTTGAAATCAATTAGGTTTCTTGATATGTACTGCTAGTGTTTCATATGTTGTTTGGGGCATATTTCCAAGGCCTTTGAGTCCCTTTGATGTTATTTTTCCCATTTTAATTTAAGACATTTCCCCGTGGTGCAATGTCCTTGTAAATACGCCCCCATGTGTGCTTGGCTAATTTAAGTATTGATAGGGTGTGCTTCTACATAGTACACAGACTACATCTGCACAATGAGATAACTAAGCTGAAGAAATACAGGTGATGTGATTGTTAAATGTGCAAAAATATTTGCACATTTTTCAATTATATCACTTGTGTTTCCTAACATTATGCATCACATTGTGCAGATGAGGTTTAGGCGTGTTCAGGGAGATAGAGGAGGTCTGGCCTTTGTTCAAGAGTGCAGTGGACATGATTCACTTCCTTTGTAGGCCTGCACATGTATTATCACCTCTCAACAAGCCTAAATTTAATCTGCAGCCCTGAGTAGGCCTCACCTCAAACAAACCTCTAGATAGTCCACACCTTATCGTCATCCTGAATCAATCATTTAAAGTGTTAGGGGCAGATTTATGATGGCTGTGCGCCTCTTTTGTGCTGCTGTTGCGTCACTTTTATAATGCAGCAGTGATTTACAAGATGTACCATGTTGCAAGATAGCAGCTGCGGGCCGTGGAGGGAGTTACGGTGGGGCAGGGAGGCAAGGAGCGGGAGGGGCAGGGTGGAGGGACTTAAACACTTGCATATGGATTATTGCAGGTAAGTATACAATTTAACGTGCGTCAGGTTTCATGTGGGCGTTTTGTTGCAGGGTGGGCAGTCATTTGCATGAAAGCCCTGTAAAACTAACACAGTAAATTTAAGAAGATTTCACTGAATCATCTTTATGGCATTGCTGAATCAAATCCTTACTGTTATTGATTTACTGTTTGGTAATAGTGGTTAATAACATTTTTTATTATATTTTACCACAGATTCAACTGCAGATCATTTCGAAATTAGACAATGCCGTCTAAGGATAGAATCCGAAAAGCTACAAAACGACAAAGACAGCAGATTATGAAATGCTTGCAGCAGTCCTCTACAATAAAATCTCGTCAAGTCACAAAGAAATCTCCGGGTAAGAGAACAAAATCATTCCTTAGAAACATTTGAAGAAACAAAAGTATAACTACAGAACAAGTTTTAGTCCAGAAAAAGAGAGCCAATTTAAATGGAAATGAAAGGACAATCAAAAATGTTACTGGTAGAGCAGGAGATAACTCTGTGCATGGCAGTAGAAGGAAAAATCAGTTTAGGGACATTCGTAGACGAATGTTCCGCAACAGGATAATTGGCAATTTGTTAAAAAATTTAAAGAAAGGTCAACAGAAAGTAGATTTTTATAAGAGAAAGAAAAATGTAGAGAAAATTATTGATCAGGCTTTTGAAATTAAGCTAAAGTTATTTATTTTGGTAATCAATAGAATTAGGAAACTAAACAAGGTAATTTATGATTTCAAATCAAATAGTAGATGGAAGAGAGTAGTTAATCGTAGTCATTTTTGTGAAGGTTTCTCAGGAGAATGGATGCATAGTTCAAGTTGTGAGGCATTTTTCAATGAGGAGAGTTACTTTCAGGACAATGAATTGGTGCATGCAGTTGACACCAGTGGTCGAGCTTATGAGGTGAAAGATGGTTGTCCTGTTGAAAAAGAAAAACTTGTGTCAACAGAGGCAGAAGAGGTGTTAGGTAATGAAGTTTTAGGGAGACGTCCTAAGGGACCAGTGTATACCTGGAAGTGTAGTTCTATTTGCAGTGTGCGACAGGATTCCATCAATTTTCTTTGTGATTTTGTACAGACATTTAATAAGAAAAGTTTAAAACAGAAAATAAAATTGTTGCAAGAATTAGATCCTTGCAGAGTGAGAGAAGTGACAGGTTTGCAAGGTCATTCACTGGCTTGTCTTTCCAGGAGAGTATGCCAGAGTGTTTTTCATCATTTCAGGATGCTAGCAGTGCATCATAGTAAAGTGAGGAAGTTAGTTAGAATGTTGTATTATGGTAAGAGTCCAGCAATTATGCTTAAACAATTATGCACTGCTCTTTTGCATGGTTCTGAAGTAGATGTGAAGAATATTTGTGAAGAAATTGAGTTTTGTTACTTTACAAGTAAAGAGGAGAATGTTGAAATTGACCCAGAAGAAGAAGGTAATGTGGAAGCTAGTTTACAGGTTTCCAGTACAGATAATTTTTAAAAGGAAATTGCCATGTTTCAGGTGAAATCAAGTGAGAGGCCTAATTTCACTTGTGTGTGTTGTCGACGCACCTATTATAAGAATCAGACTAAGTTAGTGGATTTATATGCGAAAAGTGAAAGGGAAAATAATAGTGAATGGAAGGATTTTGCAACATACTTGATGGTAGAAAATTGTTTTGATTTGGGTTTGGATCAACGTGTGTGTACTTATTGTTGTAACAAATTAAATCAAAACTGGATGCCTGCTAGAGCGGTTCATAATAATCTGGAATTGGTTGACATTCCTTCTGAATTGAAGGATTTAAATACTTATGAATCTATTTTGATTCAAAGTGTGCATCCCTTTCAGGCTATTGTAAGAATGGAGCCAAAGACAGGGAAATTGCCTCCATCAGATTTATAGAGAGGATTATAGGGAAGAGTTGTTTATTTGCCTCTAGATTTAAAAAAAAATATTAATACAATTGGAGTAGAGAAAGTGGAAGAGGAACCTCTGGTTATCTTAGTTAATGGGGTTCCGACAAAGAGTAAGAAAATATGGCAAGATTTAGTGGATGTTAGGAAAGTAAAAAAGGCAACATTGTATTTGAAGAAAAACAATAAGTACTACAAGAATGTATATGTTGCAAAAGAGGAAGTAAGTGAAGAAGAGGATAGCGATTTGTGTGCTGGTCGAATTGAAAAAGTAGAACCCTCTAAAAATGAAGAAATATATGAACATTATAGTGTTCATCCTTTGCATTCTAAGGAAGTCATGGGGAATGCTATTGAGTTGTTTCAAATGAAACAAGCCAAAGGGAGTCCCATTAGTGTTTGGGAGGAAAGTTTGGAAGCTCAGTGTTTCCCACAGCTATTTCCAACAGGTCAAGGAGGAAGATATGATGAGCGACCTGTTCAAATTCCTGCTTCTGAATACCGGACTTTACGATTGTATGCAGAAGATTCTAGGTTTTGTCAATGCATTCCCTATTTGTTTCATCTACTGTTTGAAAGCGATCTGTCTGGACTGTCATATGCAGTGAACCACATCTTGAAAAGTGGTGTACAGATGCAAAACATCTCGGCAAGTGACTTTATGGATAAAGTCAATGTGCAAGATAGTATTTTGGATTCTTACCTGATTAATCTCATGGCGTGTCAGCGTGGTACTAATGAGTACTGGTACCGTTGTCATGGTGATTTAAAATGTATGCTGAGGAACTTAGGAACTCCCACATGGTTCCTCACTCTCAGCTGTGCCGAGTATGGCTGGGAAGACTTACTTGAATTTCTACGAGAGGCAAATGGAAACATTGAAAATATCAAATTCAAGACACCCGGAGAAATGTGCTCTTTGGATCCAGTGAATGTATGCAGGTACTTCAATCGTAGATTTTAAGCTATGATGTCTTTCATCATGAACAAGAAAAATCCACCTCTTGGAGAGGTGTTGGATTTCTTGTGGAGAAAGGAGTACCAAGCAAGAGTTGCTCCTCATATACATATGCTGCTGTAGATCAAAGATGCTCCCAAATTTGGAACAGATCCAGATGACTTAGTGATGAGTTTCATAGAACAGTATTCTACATGTGCTGTTCCAAAGACAAAGGAAGACAAAAGTCTAAGAGAACAAGTTTTACGGTTTCAAAGCCATCGTTGTGGAAAGTACTGTTGTCGTAAATTCAGAAACAAGAACAAGTACTATACAAAATGTCGTTTTGGATTTCCACGATTGGTGATATCTAAAGGAAGAGTTAACAATTTGATGTCTTCTCTGCGACATAATGTGACGAGGAAATCACCCAAAAATACATACAATTTGAAAAGGAACGAAGAGTCCAAGTATATCAACGATTACAACCCAGTGATTTTGTCCATGTGGAATGCTAACATGGATATACAGTTTGTGGCTGATAACTGTATGGCTGTGGCTCGGTATGTGACATCTTACATCACCAAAAAAGAAAAGACAGAATTGAAGGATATGTGGGAGGACATTTCCCATGAAAAGAGCCTCAGTAAGAAGTTGTACAGTTTCAGTCTGAAGATGTTGTCGCATCGAGAAATCAGAGCTTACGAATGTTCTGACCGGTTGTCTTCAGCAAGTCTTTATGCCAAATCCAGGAGTATCATTTGGGCGAGTCATGGTCTTGCTGCAACGCGTAATCGAGTTCTGAAACCTGTACGGGAAATTAAGTATTTTGCGGAAAAGGAGCCAAACAGTACAGATATTTTGAAGACCAACATGTTGGATACATATTATCCAAATAGAAGCAGTCACCTCGAGAATGTTTGTCTGTATGAGGTTCTGCAAAATTACATATTCAAAAGGAACATCAAAGAAGATATTGATAAAGGAGTGTATGCTGTAATTGGAAGTGAGGGATGTCTTGTCAAGCAAAGAAAATGCCAATTGGTAAATCATCGAAAATTGAGTGGTGAATCTCCTGAAATAAAAGAGTTTTTCTATTTAGCTCTTTTGCAACTTTTCAAGCCTTGGCGTGCAGAAGAGGAACTGCTTGGAGATTTCCTCTGTTACGAAGACTCTTTCAATGCAGCCAAAGAGACCATAGAATGTCCTGTTTTTCCCAAATATCTAGAAATGTTAAATTCGGAAATCGAGCAGGAAGCAACGATTGCTGCCGAGATTGCTAGAGACAGTTCTCAGGACAGTCAGAGTTCTGTTTCATTGAGTCAGGATCCACTAGGAGGACCAGTTATCGAAAATGAAGCTGCCACTGCTATGATTGAAGTGGAAAGAGCCATGGCACATGCTCAGGAGGATGCGGTTAACTTAGAAGACTTGGAAAGACAACTCAACGTTGAGCAGAGGAAAATATATGACGAAGCTACCAACCAAATTGATCATGGATTAAGTCATGAGAAGAAAGAGTGCTCATGTACGTCGTTGAAGACTGTCCGACTGTACGTGAGTGGAGAAGCGGGAACTGGAAAAAGTTTCCTCATTAAAGCAATTTCATGTTATTTGCAGAAAAGGACTGAGTCATCGCTGTCTTGTGTTGTCACGGCTCCAACTGGACTGGCAGCACATAACATTAAAGGTATTACTTTGCATCGGCTACTGATGCTGCCAGTGGAGCATGATAACAAATTACAATACCACAAGTTATCGGGAGATGCTTGTTGTGAAGTATCTAGAGTCCTGAAGAAGATGAAACTTCTTATCATTGACGAAGTAAGCATGGTTTCCAATGTCATGCTTGCCTTTGTGCATTTGAGAATGCAGGAAGTTCTTAAAACAGAGTATGATGTGGTATTTGGTGGCAAACACATCATTGTTCTGGTGATCTTCTGCAGCTGACACCAGTGAAAGGACAACCTGTGTAAGCATGGGCGGAAAATCCGTTTCACTCGCGGATTTTGCGGATTTTTGGGAAATTCGCAATCCGCGAGATTTGCGAATTTCCCGCAAAATCCGCAAATTCGCACGCAGCGGATTTTTTTTGCGGCGCGCGGCGTTGGTGATACAATTTTTGCGGCGCGCGGCGTTTATCATCGTTTGCCGAGTTGTTTTTCTCGATAGTTTGCGAGTGCTGCGCCATTTTGGATCTTGCTGTGTGATCCCGCGGGAATTGGCGAGCGCGATTACGTCATCGCGGCTTGCCAGCGATAGTTTGTCAACGCGAGTACGGCGAGATCACGTCTTGCGGTACTTCGCAATTGCGAGATTTGAGATGCGGCGAGCAGCAAGAATCTCGCACAAGCGAAAATATAAAATTTGCAATTCTGCACAAGAAATCCACCAGCAAGCAGCATAAACCTTCTTGAAATGATGATTTTTATCTGAATAACTCCTTAGGTTGACATTTGCCTGCACTTTTTTAGCGAGGAGTGCATTTTGGGGAGGGGGGGAGGGGGTGGGAGGAAGGAAGTGCCCCACAGTCTTCAACTTCCTGTTCCTGTTCAGCAGGCTCCTCCCAGTGCTTTGTCCATCTCCTGGTCACTTTTCATTTGGATCTGGAGCTGGAAGGATTACTTTTTGTGGATGCTGCTGGATCTTTGGATTTGAGGCCTTTTTGACTTTCTTTGGATCACTGTTGGATTAGAAATTTTACAAGTAAGTTTGTTTGGGGCATTACAGTTGCTGCAACTAAAATTTTGGAATTTTCGATTTTTTGGCTGTTTTGGGGCCTTTTGCCCAGGGGTACTCAGTGGTGGGTGGACTGAGTCTTTCTGTGGGTTGTCTTGAACTTAAACATCATGGAGGGCATGGATGGATTGGGATTGTGCTGATTTTTCAGTGATTTTCGTTTTTTGGGGCTGTACTTGTGGCCTTTTCACCAGGGGTATTTGAGTCTAGCATGGGCCTAGTCTTTCTGTGGGCTGTCCTGAACTTAAACATCATGGAGGCCATGGATGGAATGGGATTGTGATGATTTTTCAGTGATTTTCGTTTTTTGGGCCTGTACTTGTGGCCTTTTCACCAGGGGTATTTGAGTCTAGCATGGGCCTAGTCTTTCTGTGGGCTGTCTTGAACTTAAACATCATGGAGGGCATGGATGGAATGGGATTGTGCTGATTTTGCAGTGTTTTTCGATTTTTGGGGGTGTTCATGGGGAGGGATAGGCCATGTGGCTGGTGGCCATTTTGAGTGCAGCTACAGGCACTGGCCATGTGCTGGCAGGCAAGTGGCCATTTTGAATGCAGGCTTTGTTGTTAGGCCTGCAACCATTTTGCCTACTTTTCAACCTTTATTTATGCCCAGGGGTAGTGAGTCTTGCATGGGCCTAGTCTTTCTGTGGGTTGTCTTGAATTTAAACATCATGGAGGGCATGGATGGATTGGGATTGTGCTGATTTTTCAGTGATTTTCGTTTTTTGGGCCTGTACTTGTGGCCTTTTCACCAGGGGTATTTGAGTCTAGCATGGGCCTAGACTTTCTGTGGGCTGTCTTGAACTTAAACATCATGGAGGGCATTGATGGAATGGGATTGTGCTGATTTTGCAGTGTTTTTCGATTTTTGGGGGTGTTCATGGGGAGGGACAGGCCATGTGGCTGGTGGCCATTTTGAGTGCAGCTACAGGCACTGGCCATGTGCTGGCAGGCAAATGGCCATTTTGAATGCAGGCTTTGTTGTTAGGCCTGCAACCATTTTGCCTACTTTTCAACTTTTATTTATGCCCAGGGGTAGTGAGTCTTGCATGGGCCTAGTCTTTCTGTGGGTTGTCTTGAATTTAAACATTATGGAGGGCATGGATGGATTGGGATTGTGCTGATTTTTCAGTGATTTTCGTTTTTTGGGCCTGTACTTGTGGCCTTTTCACCAGGGGTATTTGAGTCTAGCATGGGCCTAGTCTTTCTGTAGGTTGTCTTGAATTTAAACATCATGGAGGGCATGGATGGATTGGGATTGTGCTGATTTTTCAGTGATTTTCGTTTTTTGGGCCTGTACTTGTGGCCTTTTCACCAGGGGTATTTGAGTCTAGCATGGGCTTAGTCTTTCTGTAGGTTGTCTTGAATTTAAACATCATGGAGGGCATGGATGGATTGGGATTGTGCTGATTTTTCAGTGATTTTCGTTTTTTGGGCCTGTACTTGTGGCCTTTTCACCAGGGGTATTTGAGTCTAGCATGGGCCTAGTCTTTCTGTGGGCTGTCTTGAACTTAAACATCATGGAGGGCATGGATGGAATGGGATTGTACTGATTTTGCAGTGTTTTTCGATTTTTGGGGGTGTTCATGGGGAGGGACAGGCCATGTGGCTGGTGGCCATTTTGAGTGCAGCTACAGGCACTGGCCATGTGCTGGCAGGCAAGTGGCCCTTTTGAATGCAGGCTTTGTTGTTAGGCCTGCAACCATTTTGCCTACTTTTCAACCTTTATTTATGCCCAGGGGTAGTGAGTCTTGCATGGGCCTAGTCTTTCTGTGGGTTGTCTTGAATTTAAACATCATGGAGGGCATGGATGGATTGGGATTGTGCTGATTTTTCAGTGATTTTCGTTTTTTGGGCCTGTACTTGTGGCCTTTTCACCAGGGGTATTTGAGTCTAGCATGGGCCTAGTCTTTCTGTAGGTTGTCTTGAATTTAAACATCATGGAGGGCATGGATGGATTGGGATTGTGCTGATTTTTCAGTGATTTTCGTTTTTTGGGCCTGTACTTGTGGCCTTTTCACCAGGGGTATTTGAGTCTAGCATGGGCCTAGTCTTTCTGTGGGCTGTCTTGAACTTAAACATCATGGAGGGCATGGATGGAATTGGATTGTGCTGATTTTGCAGTGTTTTTCGATTTTTTTGTGCTGTATAACTGAACTGATGTTCCTCTGTCTTCCATTGTTTTTAGGTGCACAAGACTCAAGAGAACCACCAGTGCCAGGAAGAAGTCCTGCAGCGGTGTGTGTGTGCAGCATAACGTCACGCGACGTCACGTCTGGCCTCAGACAACTCTACAATTTGTGCAACTGCGGCCTGCTGTCTGACCTGCTCTGAAGAAGATGGCCCCAAAAAAAGGTCTCCGTAGCTCCTCTAGCAAGAAAGTTGCTAGTAAGGAGCAGAAGAAGCAAGTTACCAAGGAGGCTGGTTTGCCACCCGCCACGTTTTTTGGGAGAAAAAAAAAAGTACGCCTGCAGCAGCAGGATCTGCTGGTGACCAAGCTGGGAGCAGCACCCCTGCTCCATTGGGTTCAGTGCCTCCACCACCACGCCAACTTAAGTCAAAGCCCTTGAGTGCTTCAGAGGCAGTCAGTGTACTTCTCCAATCACCATTGACCAGTGATGTTGGCTCATCGCAAGAAAGTAGCAGCAATGTCCCTGAATCAACACAGGTTGTTGTAACTCATCTGACACGTGTTAAACAACCTCAGCCGCAACAACAACACCATGTGCAAGTACACGCCCAAGTACATGTGGAAGGAGAGGCAGCAAAAGGAGATGCGCAAGCAAAGGTGCATGGAGGTTCACAAGTGCCCACAGTAGTTGTTCCTCCCGAAGTAGGGGCACATCAGGAAATCGACAATGAAGCCGAGGTATCATTGGAAGCCACTCCTCCTGATGATCATTCATTGTCTTCCACATCCCTAGCAAGGAAAATATCAAGGGGGGTGTCTACATCTTCTTCAAGCCCACCTTGTTCTGATGCAAGTGATCTGTCTTGGGAACCACAACTGCGGTCTGACAGTGAGGCACACCATGATCTGACACAGGTACCTAAGCGTAAAAGGAAGGTCGTCGAAAAACTCATACCTATGGAGTGTGATGAGGCTCAACAAGAAGTGACAGATACTGCTGGTGATGAAGCCTCTCACGATGACGACGAGCCAGTCATCACAAAGGTCACTGCAGCCCCACTGGGCATGCAGCAAAGAGACATTTTGACCCTATCCCGAGAAGCTGCTGAGCGTGATGATGATGTCGACGAGGAGGCAATGGAAATGGAATCATTAGATTTGGAGTTAAGTAGTACACCAAAACCTACTGCTTCCATATTTCTTCCTCGCAAGAAGGTACCCACCTCGTCCTTGACCTCAATTCGTGGTGGTGAAAGTGCAAAACGTACTGAAGTTCGGCAATCCACATCCTCCACTTCATCTGGCATTAGCAGCAGGACCACCACCACCAGTATCGCCGCCTCCTCCGGCCCCCAAAGACATTTCAAGTCTCCAGTTTGGGACTTCTTTAGTGTTGGCCCAAAAATGGAAAACATAGCCATTTGTAGCCTTTGTAAGGTTCAAGTTGGTCGTGGTAAGCTTGGTTCTAACTATGGTACCGGAGGCCAGAGAGGTCATCTTAAGAGAGCGCACCCTGTCCAATGGTTTCCGCACCTAGAGGCGTTTAAGCAAGCCAGAATTGCACGTAATGAAAACGTTGATTTTTCATCTGATGATGACGAGAAGGAAGAAGACAATTCAAACACTTCACTTACACCCAGTACCCCTGTCAGCAGCACACCCCATGTGAGGCACACTAAGAGTGTGGGAGAGAGTGAGACATCAATGCGGAAAAGTTCATCAGCGAGCGTAACTGGGTCGAAGATATCATCATCATCCCGTAAATCCTTGGTCCAGGGCAACATTAAAAAGATGTTGTTTACAGAAACGCAATATGAACGCAACCACCCACTGACGCGTCTGTATAACACTAAGCTGGCTAAAATGCTAGCTCTGGACCTTCTCCCTTTTTCTTTTGTAGAAGGGGTTGGTTTTCTAGAATTAGTGGCAGCGCTCTGCCCTAAATGGAAGGTTCCTAGCCGGTTCTATTTTGCCCGAGTTGCGGTTCCAGCACTACATGAAGATGTTCTGAAGGTGATTGGGGCAGCTTTGCAGAAGAGTGCTGTTCACACTATACATCTGACAACAGACATGTGGACCAGTGGCGCAGGCGCTGATTACATGTGCATCACTGCACACTGGGTCTCTTTTTCAGGGGCTAAAGCAAAGCTAAACGCAGGTGTTGACGCGGACATTGTTTTTAAAGCTGCTCGGAAACATGCAACACTAGCCATGTTTGGTTTGGAGAAACGTCACACAGCAGAAAACATTTTGGATGTCTTTAAGACAAAGGTCCTTAACTGCCTGTCCCCACTAAAACGCCAGGTTGGTTATGTTTCCACGGACAATGGCGCCAATATAGTTAAGGCCATGAGGCTGGGTGACTATTTCAGAGTGCCGTGTTTGGCGCACTGTATAAACCTGGTTGTCCAAAAATTCTTGGGTAATAAAGGCAGTGCAGCGTACAGTGTATTGGACACCTGCCGAAAAATGTGCAAGCATTTCAGCCATTCTTTTAAGGCCCGGAAGCAGCTGAGGAGCCTGCTATATCAACATCAAATGCCAGTGAAAGCACTCATCCAGGAGGTGGTAACACGTTGGAACTCAACCTTCTACATGCTTGAGCGTCTGTATGAGCAGTATACGGAACTCGATCAATATTTCCTACAGAGGAGCTGAGGATGGGTGCGGCGCAATGGAACATAGTTCAAAGCCTGACACGCATGCTTCGTCCTTTTGAGTTCTTCACGCGTGCAGTCAGCAAGGAGGACTCTAATTTGGGAAAAGCTATCCCATTGTTGTACATGCTGGAGGACCAACTGAAGGAGGTGTGTTCTGGGTATGAAAAAGATTACAAAAACCAAGACTCTTTGCTTCTGGCTGAGAAATTATTAGAGCTCCTACAAGGTGATGAACGTCTTAAAAAGATCCACTCAGAACAGCATTACATTTGTGCTACTATTCTGGATCCACGCTACAAAAAGGCGCTGGCAGGCCAAGCATTCTTTCCTTTTGATGATGAACATGTTCCAAAGTACAAACGTTGGCTAGCCTTGTCAGCCAAGAGGTTTGAAAGAGAACGGCTGGAAATTGAAGGAAATGGCAGTACATCAGCAGGCCATCCCCAGTCAAAACAATCCACTTCTGCACCTGTGGCTGTGGCACAAGTGACCTCTCAGCCGTTAAAGACACCGGCAACCGGATCATCTGCACGAGACACAACAGAAACATTGGAGGCTGAAGAGGATTGGCTAGCTCTGCGTGGGTTTGGTTCTCAAAAGGTCAGAGGCACAGCAAGAGCTAAGCAAAGTGGAGGAACCTTGGATGAGGACCTTGAGTCGATGGTGAAGGACTATCTGAATGACTCAACAGAGGTCTATGTTAATTCTGACCCATTGGCGTATTGGCATGGGAAAAAAGAATTGTGGCCACAGCTCACCAACCTGCCTTTAAACTACTTGTCTTGCCCACTCGCAAGTGTGTCTTCTGAACGGGTTTTCAGTGCTGCTGGTGGCATTGTAACTCCCAAACGGAGCCGCCTCTCGCCCAAAAATGTGGAGAGGTTAACAATGATCAAGATCAAGATGAATCAGCACCTCTTACCACCAGATTTCAGAGTACGAGAAAGCGTGCCGGATGAAGAGGAGGTGGCCAGCAACATAGATGAGGGAATTTCTACTCTGTCAGGTGACACTGAGCTCACCCTGCCTGAAATCGCAGAGTATGATGACGAAGCCTTATTCTTATTCCTGGACCGTGATACTGAGCCCTGAAAATGAGACAACGAATCAATAACTTTCTTTTTCATCCTTATTCACTTTTATTCCTGTGTGTCTGTCTTTCTTTGTTGTGCACAGTTAATATATTTCAAACTTTAATCAGATAATCACAAAATCAAGCCCATCAGCAGAACTGTCTTCACTGGTTTGCTAATTGATTTGAAGTTGCCGTAGTCTGCATTCCTCAGGTTCACAAGTTCAGAAGAACATGCTCCTCTATCCTCCTCCTCCAGACTCCTATTTCCATCAAACCAGAGGGCTGGTTTACGCCCAATGAAGAAAGACTCAGCACTTGTGGGGGTGTTGTTGTACCTCTTTGCAGGTGAGTTGACGGCTCTGGGGCCATTGCTGGGAAGCTCTAATACCGGATAAAAGTGTTTTGGACCAAATCCCAGGCGGAATTTTTTTTGTGTTTTTGATGACTTGCTTGCCTTTGAGGTGCTCTTAGGGGGGGGTTCCGTCTGTTTGTGGGTCAGTTTCGTGGTCTGGGAGCACTGCTGGGACACTCTAATCTTGATTGCATTTGCTTTTCAGGAAATCCGTCGTGGCAACCCCGACTTATGGCCTAGCTACGCAGCGCATTTGGACCGAAGGCCGAGAAATATTGCAAGTATGAGATTTTGCTTTTGGCCTGTTTGGGGGTGTTATGCTTCTTGGCGGGTGGGTTGGCGGGTCTTGGGGCATTCCTGGGATGGTCTAATACCGGGTAGAAGTGGTTGGGACCAAATCCAGGGCGATTTTTTTTTGGCTATTTCTGAAATTTTGCTCAATGTAGCCTTTTCGGGGGCCTGTTTGGGGGGCTTCCTGGTGTTTGTGGGTGAGTTTCGGGGTCTGGGAGCACTGCTGGGACACTCTAATCTTGATTGCATTTGCTTTTCAGGAAATCCGTCGTGGCAACCCCGACTTATGGCCTAGCTACGCAGCGCGTTTGGACCGAAGGCCGAGAAATATTGCAAGTATGAGATTTTGCTTTTGGCCTGTTTGGGGGTGTTATGCTTCTTGGCGGGTGGGTTGGCGGGTCTTGGGGCATTCCTGGGATGGTCTAATACCGGGTAGAAGTGGTTGGGACAAAATCCAGGCCGATTTTTTTTTTGGCTATTTCTGACATTTTGCTCAATGTCGCGTTTTTGGGGGCCTGTTTGGGGGGCTTCCTGGTGTTTGTGGGTGTGTTTCGGGTTCTGGGCTCACTGCTGGCTATATATACTTTACTTTGCAAGAGGTTTGAAGCAAATCCATGGTGGCAGAGGGGAGTTATGGCCTAGCTGCAGAGCGCGCACGGAGTGATTTGGGAAATTAGTGAAAAATTGACTAAGTCCCCATTTTTGTACTTTTGCTCTTTGGCTGTTTGGGGGTCTTCTACTCGTTTTCTCCTGGGTTGACGGCTCTGGGGCCATTGCTGGGAAGCTCTAATACCGGATAAAAGTGTTTTGGACCAAATCCCAGGCGGAAAATTTTTTGTGTTTTTGATGACTTGCTTGCCTTTGAGGTGCTCTTAGGGGGGGTTCCGTCCGTTTGTGGGTCAGTTTCGTGGTATGGGAGCACTGCTGGGACACTCTATTCTTGATTGCATTTGCTTTTCAGGAAATCCGTCGTGGCAACCCCGACTTATGGCCTAGCTACGCAGCGCGTTTGGACCGAAGGCCGAGAAATATTGCAAGTATGAGATTTTGCTTTTGGCCTGTTTGGGGGTGTTATGCTTCTTGGCGGGAGGGTTGGCGGGTCTTGGGGCATTTCTGGGATGGTCTAATACCGGGTAGAAGTGGTTGGGACAAAATCCAGGCCGCTTTTTTTTTGGCTATTTCTGACATTTTGCTCAATGTAGCGTTTTCGGGGGCCTGTTTGGGGGGCTTCCTGGTGTTTGTGGGTGTGTTTCGGGGTCTGGGCTCACTGCTGGCTATATATACTTTACTTTGCAAGAGGTTTGAAGCAAATCCATGGTGGCAGAGGGGAGTTAGGGCCTAGCTGCAGAGCGCGCGCGGAGTGATTTGGGAAATTAGTGAAAAATTGACTAAGTCCCCATTTGTGTACTTTTGCTCTTTGGCTGTTTGGGGGTCTTCTACTCGTTTTCTCCTGGGTTGATGGCTCTGGGGCCATTGCTGGGAAGCTCTAATACCGGATAAAAGTGTTTTGGACCAAATCCCAGGCGGAATTTTTTTTGTGTTTTTGATGACTTGCTTGCCTTTGAGGTGCTCTTAGGGGGGGTTCCGTCTGTTTGTGGGTCAGTTTCGTGGTCTGGGAGCACTGCTGGGACACTCTAATCTTGATTGCATTTGCTTTTCAGGAAATCCGTCGTGGCAACCCCGACTTATGGCCTAGCTACGCAGCGCGTTTGGACCGAAGGCCGAGAAATATTGCAAGTATGAGATTTTGCTTTTGGCCTGTTTGGGGGTGTTATGCTTCTTGGCGGGTGGGTTGGCGGGTCTTGGGGCATTCCTGGGATGGTCTAATACGGGGTAGAAGTGGTTGGGACCAAATCCAGGCCGATTTTTTTTTGGGCTATTTCTGACATTTTGCTCAATGTAGCCTTTTCGGGGGCCTGTTTGGGGGGCTTCCTGGTGTTTGTGGGTGAGTTTCGGGGTCTGGGCTCACTGCTGGCTATATATACTTTACTTTGCAAGAGGTTTGAAGCAAATCCATGGTGGCAGAGGGGAGTTAGGGCCTAGCTGCAGAGCGCGCGCGGAGTGATTTGGGAAATTAGTGAAAAATTGACTAAGTCCCCATTTTTGTACTTTTGCTCTTTGGCTGTTTGGGGGTCTTCTACTCGTTTTCTCCTGGGTTGACGGCTCTGGGGCCATTGCTGGGAAGCTCTAATACCGGATAAAAGTGTTTTGGACCAAATCCCAGGCGGAAAAATGTTTCTGTTTTTGATGACTTGCTTGCCTTTGAGGTGCTCTTAGGGGGGGTTCCGTCTGTTTGTGGGTCCGTTTCGTGGTCTGGGAGCACTGCTGGGACACTCTAATCTTGATTGCATTTGCTTTTCAGGAAATCCGTCGTGGCAACCCCGACTTATGGCCTAGCTACGCAGCGCGTTTGGACCGAAGGCCGAGAAATATTGCAAGTATGAGATTTTGCTTTTGGCCTGTTTGGGGGTGTTATGCTTCTTGGCGGGTGGGTTGGCGGGTCTTGGGGCATTCCTGGAATGGTCTAATACCGGGTAGAAGTGGTTGGGACAAAATCCAGGCCGATTTTTTTTTGGGCTATTTCTGACATTTCGCTCAATGTAGCGTTTTCGGGGGCCTGTTTGGGGGGCTTCCTGGTGTTTGTGGGTGTGTTTCGGGGTCTGGGCTCACTGCTGGCTATATATACTTTACTTTGCAAGAGGTTTGAAGCAAATCCATGGTGGCAGAGGGGAGTTAGGGCCTAGCTGCAGAGCGCGCGCGGAGTGATTTGGGAAATTAGTGAAAAATTGACTAAGTCCCCATTTTTGTACTTTTGCTCTTTGGCTGTTTGGGGGTCTTCTACTCGTTTTCTCCTGGGTTGATGGCTCTGGGGCCATTGCTGGGAAGCTCTAATCCCGGATAAAAGTGTTTTGGACCAAATCCCAGGCGGAAAATTTTTTGTGTTTTTGATGACTTGCTTGCCTTTGAGGTGCTCTTAGGGGGGGTTCCGTCTGTTTGTGGGTCAGTTTCGTGGTCTGGGAGCACTGCTGGGACACTCTATTCTTGATTGCATTTGCTTTTCAGGAAATCCGTTGTGGCAACCCCGACTTATGGCCTAGCTACGCAGCGCGTTTGGACCGAAGGCCGAGAAATATTGCAAGTATGAGATTTTGCTTTTGGCCTGTTTGGGGGTGTTATGCTTCTTGGCGGGTGGGTTGGCGGGTCTTGGGGCATTCCTGGGATGGTCTAATACCGGGTAGAAGTGGTTGGGACAAAATCCAGGCCGCTTTTTTTTTGGCTATTTCTGACATTTTGCTCAATGTAGCGTTTTCGGGGGCCTGTTTGGGGGGCTTCCTGGTGTTTGTGGGTGTGTTTCGGGGTCTGGGCTCACTGCTGGCTATATATACTTTACTTTGCAAGAGGTTTGAAGCAAATCCATGGTGGCAGAGGGGAGTTAGGGCCTAGCTGCAGAGCGCGCGCGGAGTGATTTGGGAAATTAGTGAAAAATTGACTAAGTCCCCATTTTTGTACTTTTGCTCTTTGGCTGTTTGGGGGTCTTCTACTCGTTTTCTCCTGGGTTGATGGCTCTGGGGCCATTGCTGGGAAGCTCTAATACCGGATAAAAGTGTTTTGGACCAAATCCCAGGCGGAAATTTTTTGGTGTTTTTGATGACTTGCTTGCCTTTGAGGTGCTCTTAGGGGGGGTTCCGTCTGTTTGTGGGTCAGTTTCGTGGTCTGGGAGCACTGCTGGGACACTCTAATCTTGATTGCATTTGCTTTTCAGGAAATCCGTCGTGGCAACCCCGACTTATGGCCTAGCTACGCAGCGCGTTTGGACCGAAGGCCGAGAAATATTGCAAGTATGAGATTTTGCTTTTGGCCTGTTTGGGGGTGTTATGCTTCTTGGCGGGTGGGTTGGCGGGTCTTGGGGCATTCATGGGATGGTCTAATACCGGGTAGAAGTGGTTGGGACAAAATCCTCACGGAAAAGCCTTTTGGCACTTTTTGTAACTTAGGGTTCGTTAGGGTTAGCCCTAGCAGCAGGATTGCATGTGTTTCGGGGTGTTCTAGATTTTTGCAACTGAGTTCTGGGTTCTTAGAGCACTCGTGAGAATGTGTAATTTTGGTTGCAAGTCATTTGAAGAAAATCCATGGTGGGAAAGGGGGGATTTGACATAGTTAAAGAAAGCCTTTGCCACTATTCTTAACTTTTTGGTTCGTTAGGGTTAGCAGTATTTCGATTGCATGTGTTTGAGTGGGGGGGATTTCGAGTCTTGGAGCGATGCTGGCTATGGCTACTTTTGCTTGGTTGCTTGCAAGTGGTTTGAATGCAATCCACGGTGGGTAAGGGGTAATTAGGAAGGGGGTACTTCGGCCTACTTTTACTTTCAAAGTAAGTTTTGTCACCAGTTTTCTGCTAGGCCTCATTTTTTGAGATTTGATTGGGGGTCTTCTACATTTTTGCGACTGGCTTTAGTAAGGGTCTGGGTGGGAGCACTACTAGGAAGATCTAATTTTGTTCTAAAACACAGTTTACAGTACACCTAGCTTGAGGGGAAAGATCCACTACATTAATTTGCCCATACTTATTTATCCTTCAAAAGGTGACTCAGACAGAGTACGCACTTTCAAAAATATTGTACCGTCTACTAGGAAAATCAAATTGTGACTTTTTGCACTCCACAGCCTACATACCTTATATTTATTTATCAGTGGTGTTGTAATATTATATCACTTCCTGTTTTTCGTTGAATAATTACAGGCCGGGTTTCAGTCTCTGCAATGGGGAAAAAAGGATGGAGTCAGGCTTCACAGTAGTGAGCCACAATTCAGCATCAGGCAGGCAGTGGACAGGGTGTCTTCTGGTGACCAACATAGATGGACGAAGCGTCGGCTGCAATGGAGGAGTGCCGCTAATAAGAGGATTTTTTTTCTGCAGGCAACTTACTTACCACTTCCAACAGGACAACTACAACCACATAGATACAGTATCCCTTCCCTTGCCTTTTTCTCTGACTGTGACTGCATTTCTTGCATCTCTCTCTGCTTCTAAATTGATCCCTTAACACATCACTTAGTCCACTCCACTATCACATCTGCACCACACATAGTCATTTGTAAGTGCTCCTACGTAATTCGCAAGTCGCAGCACGCCCCGGCCCGTAGAGGACTGGGATGGCCCCAATGATGAAGCATGTCACCAAGGGGCAACCCTGGTGAGTGAGGGGACACCTAGAAAAAAAGCAATTTCTCCTTTTCTATCTACTATACCTTCCAGACCAACCCCATTGAGTGTTGTTGTGAATGGATTTATAGTGACCAGCAAGGCTCTCGGGTATCTGGCTAGTACAGAGACCTTATGTTGAATATCGTTATCATTAATTCCACACAGGCCCTGTACTGTCGCATTCTTTCTTCCACAGTTGTCGAAAGTACTACTTACTTTTCACTGACATGCATGCAGTAGTGCATGCACTTTCAAAGATTGATGGATAGGTTTGTACCCAAAGAATTGTTTATGTTCAATTGTTTGTCTATGCTCTGCTTTTTTTTTACAGGGTGTCTTCTGGTGACCAACATCGATGGACGAAGCGTCGGCTGCAATGGAGGAGTGCCGCTAATAAGAGGATTTTTTTTCTGCAGGCAACTTACTTACCACTTCCAACAGGACAACTACAACCACATAGATACAGTATCCCTTCCCTTGCCTTTTTCTCTGACTGTGACTGCATTTCTTGGATCTCTCTCTGCTTCTAAATTGATCCCTTAACACATCACTTAGTCCACTCCACTATCACATCTGCACCACACATAGTCATTTGTAAGTGCTCCTACGTAATTCGCAAGTCACAGCACGCCCCGGCCCGTAGAGGACTGGGATGGCCCCAATGATGAAGCATGTCACCAAGGGGCAACCCTGGTGAGTGAGGGGACACCTAGAAAAAAAGCAATTTCTCCTTTTCTATCTACTATACCTTCCAGACCAACCCCATTGAGTGTTGTTGTGAATGGATTTATAGTGACCAGCAAGGCTCTCGGGTATCTGGCTAGTACAGAGACCTTATGTTGAATATCGTTATCATTAATTCCACACAGGCCCTGTACTGTCGCATTCTTTCTTCCACAGTTGTCGAAAGTACTACTTACTTTTCACTGACATGCATGCAGTAGTGCATGCACTTTCAAAGATTGATAGATAGGTTTGTACCCAAAGAATTGTTTATGTTCAATTGTTTGTCTATGCTCTGCTTTTTTTTTACAGGGTGTCTTCTGGTGACCAACATCGATGGACGAAGCGTCGGCTGCAATGGAGGAGTGCCGCTAATAAGAGGATTTTTTTTCTGCAGGCAACTTACTTACCACTTCCAACAGGACAACTACAACCACATAGATACAGTATCCCTTCCCTTGCCTTTTTCTCTGACTGTGACTGCATTTCTTGGATCTCTCTCTGCTTCTAAATTGATCCCTTAACACATCACTTAGTCCACTCCACTATCACATCTGCACCACACATAGTCATTTGTAAGTGCTCCTACGTAATTCGCAAGTCGCAGCACGCCCCGGCCCGTAGAGGACTGGGATGGCCCCAATGATGAAGCATGTCACCAAGGGGCAACCCTGGTGAGTGAGGGGACACCTAGAAAAAAAGCAATTTCTCCTTTTCTATCTACTATACCTTCCAGACCAACCCCATTGAGTGTTGTTGTGAATGGATTTATAGTGACCAGCAAGGCTCTCGGGTATCTGGCTAGTACAGAGACCTTATGTTGAATATCATTATCATTAATTCCACACAGGCCCTGTACTGTTGCATTCTTTCTTCCACAGTTGTCGAAAGTACTACTTACTTTTCACTGACATGCATGCAGTAGTGTATGCACTTTCAAAGATTGATGGATAGGTTTGTACCCAAAGAATTGTTTATGTTCAATTGTTTGTCTATGCTGTGCTTTTTTCTTGTCTCCCAAAACCTTTCCCAAAAACCCCCGTACCCATCCATTTTTCAAACCCTAACCCTCTTCCCCCGGCTGTGTGGTTTTGATTGATGTGTGACTAAATTACAGCAATAAATCCACACACTTGCTGGGGAGGATAAGGTGATAGCAACAGGCTGGTGAAGAAATCCGAGGATATATTCTTAGTCTGCTTGACAAAGACCCATGGCTAATGTCAAAGAACTGCAACCGAATTAGTAGTTATACTTTACCATTTGTTAGGCTACAATGTGGCACTGTTCTAGTGTACTTCTGTCACCTGCTATATTCTCAGTTGTACCGTTAAATTGCTCAGGAGGACAAACCAGATTTATTTTTCTTTTTTTTCATAGGCATGCAACTGCCACTGTGTCACACCACTAGTACCACCGCTATGAGGAAATTTTATCCGACCAAGATTGCCAACCTTATTCGCTGGTTATCGTGGAGCCAGCCCTGGGTCTAGCCCTACTTTCAAACACAAATTACAGGTAAGATAAGCGTTTGGTGGTTTGGGGGTATAATGGAGTATTAGTAGGAGAGACGAGAGACTGACGGTAGTACTACTAAAGTCCTAGGACTCTTGGATTCACTTCAATTACTCTGTGAGAGGCACTTAGTGTTGAAAACATTTGGGCATTTACACTTAAAGGAAGAAAATGGAACTAAACTTTCAGGAAAACAAAGTCACTGTAAACTCCCACCCACCAGGCAAGCAGTAAGAAACGGGTATGCTCAGATAAAGTTTGAAAAAGTATATTTATATCCCTAACAAAATAATCTCCCGCAAGACCCTCCCTAACCCCAACGATTGTCCTTCAAAAGTCCCCAAAAACCCAACTCCCAATCCCCACCCCCCAAAAGTCTCTAAAAAAGGGGCAAGGGACACTATGGGAGGATGCTGTCTACTTTTTGGGCCAGGGCATCATGCTCTTGGCGGAGCAAGGCGTGCTCTATGCAGAGCCCCTCCAACTGGTTGGAAAAGTGGTGGAGCTCCTGCTGGAGGCGGGACACCATCAGGGTACTGCGGCGCAGGCGTGCCTTCAATGCCTTGCAGGTGCAACGGCTGTGAGAGGAAGCTGTTGTCCTTGCTACTCGGCGGTGGCGTTTGGCTTTGGCAGCCCGGCTCAGTCTGGGTGGACCACTGTGCTGGGTGGCACTGGCAGCCCGTGGGGGCACGGAGGCCGATGCAGACGACGTAGTTGTTGTGGTCGACTGCACACTTTCTTCATCCTCCAGGGCCACCAGCCGCCGATATTCGGCCACAGTGGCATCGATCCTCCGTTGCCGGGCCGCTCTAGCCAGCTCCTTCCTCCTTGTTCGTTTGGAAGGAGAACCTATATGAAGAAAGAAAGACATAGTCTGTAACCAATGCTCTTTAAGATTAACTCAATCATTCAGCAGAAATTTGTGTTGCACTACAACTAGCTAATTGCAAGCGCATTACATAACTATTGAGGCCAGTATCTATCTAACCTCACAATTCTTCATCCTTGCTCTAACATTAGTGGGAGTTTAAGGAACAAATCCTACGAGCACTATGGACTTCCATTGGAGTCGACTATGAAAGTACACCGGTCTTATTCTTCTTCTTGTCTCTTGTTTAGGAAAATTGGTACGTTATCTTCTGCAAGCCGGCATAATGCCAGCGCAGTAAACTTGCACCCGAGAAAAAGAGACGCACGCCATGAGGAGTGACCTAGACTTGCGTTGCGTTACTGTACCCGTCCAGTACATGCAGGTGGTGAAGCTCTTACTTTTCTATTACGGGTGGCACTGAGAATACTCTGTTACAACTCAAGGGCTACTGCTTAATTAATTTAACTTTCACCCTACAGTGGAAATGAGTACTAGAAATGGAAAATTGAAGAAGATAAATAATCTGATTATCTATCACTTCACATGGGATGTTTTTGCTTATATATGGGATGACTTTAGGTGCTTTGCTTTTTATTGAGTGACCAGTGATACATCCACACATGAATGACTGAGTACTACTAAACTTATTAAGAGAGGTAGGGAGTGGCCACCGTAATAACCGGATCTATGCTGTGCTTGCATTACAAACTACTGCTACTATAGATGGTAGTATTTGGACAAAATTAAAACTTCTTTTCCTTGCCTTTCCTACACTTGAACGGACGTGCGGGTGCAGTGTTACATGCTCTTCAAAGTTACACTTAGTTCATCCACTGACCGTCTACTCTCTCTAGATCATGGGTACTCACAAACTTTCTCTCAGGGGCTAAATTTACAGTGTAGTTTGTGGCCGAGGGCCGCACTGGTGGGGGCGGAGTCAGAGGGGGCGGGGCTAAAGCAAAACGAAAACTTGTGACCATGAGGTTGCACACAGGTCCCTGCAGCAGATGCCTTCATCCACTGAGCCACCAGACCCAGCATTTACATACATCTCTCTCCCTCCTGCTCTCCCTCCTGCCCTCCCTCTCCATCTCTCTCTCCCTCCTGCCCTCCCTCTCCCTCCCCCTCTGTCATCTCACTGTGTGTGTGTCTATCTGTGTCAGCCTTCAGCCTGGGTTAAAACCGCTTCCTCAACGCGCATACACAGACAACACCAAAGTACTTAACAGGTCTTTAAAAGACCATTAACATATTATTGAGGCTTTGTTTGTTGTAGCGCCCCTGCATCTCCACCCTGACAATCACTGCTTGCCCGGCCCCACAGAGCAGAGGCTTTGTTCTATTTCACCTCTTTGTGGCCTTGCATCTCCACTCTGCTCTGTGGGGGCCGGGGGAGCATTGATTGTCAGAGTGGAGATGCAGGGGCGCTAACAGGTGAAATAAAAAAAAGCCTCTGCTCTGTGGGTGCCGGGGGAGCAGTGATTGTCTGCAAGGTCTGCGCACCGCCAAGGAAGGCTTGCCGGGCCACCACCGGCCCGCGGGCCATACTATGAGTACCCCTGCTCTAGATACACATATGCTATCTAAGAGTCAGATAGTAGCATGATCCAGGTATATGGACACATACAGTTTCTGTGTCACCCACCCAGGCTGTTGTCCTTCCACCCATCATTGCTTCATCATTCACACAGCCATGCATCTCATATTCTTGCCTTCCCAGCTATTCTTCAATCTCAATAAGTAAGGAATATATAAGAGCTTACCTCTGGCCGCCACCACCACCGTCTCAACTCTCACAGCCGCCGCCTCCGCCTCCGTGTCGAGCACCACCACCTCCACGCTGGCCCCGCCACCAGATGTTCCACCTACAAAGTACATTGAAGAATGTTAGAATAAAGCACTCACTAGTCTTTGGTCTAGGAATGAAGACATGTGAAAACAATGTAATTTGTGACTGTCTACTTTAAAGTTAAAAAAATGTCCCTTTTTCCAGGGAAGGTTGTCTTGCTGCACTTTTTGGCACAACTGATGAAGGCTGGTTTTTTAACACGCACCATTTTTCTCCACACAGACAGAAGATGGACTTCTAACAACAAGATCAAGTTGAAACCAGGTGAGAGCTCGGCTCGACCACAAGAAATGTCTTCAATTAATCGTCAGCACTAACAACTTTTCCATTATCAGTTACACGTTTAGTTTTATTATGACTTCATTTTAATAAATGTGTTTACTTTTAATAAAGCTTTTAAACTTAAATACAATCTGTGTTTTTTGGTCCAGACTAGAGTGACTGAGCGAAAGGTTTTGCAATTTTTGCAAGCATGAGTCCAGATAGAACACTTCAAAAGACATTTTGGACAATCCCAGAGGACTGCACTAAGTTGATAGAGCTATTGCGGACTAGAATCATGGGAGTTTCGCCAACCGTGCAATCTTAGTTAGCTACACAGACAGACTAATAAGAATAATCTAGTAATTCCACAGGGAGTCATAGTAGAGGCAGGATAAGCATTTAGATACAGTCTACAAGAAGATCAAAGACAATTTTGAAAAAAGTCAAATGAGGAACGCTAGGAAAAATAGGTACTAGTCTAAAATGAAAACTTACTGGGGCCAGCAAAGGAGCCCTCGCCTGCCCGATCCTGGCCCTGTTGAACAGCATCCGCCGCCTGCTGCTCCTGTGTCCTCCTCTCGCCCCTGGGGGGAGCTGACGTACAACATGAAAGAAAGAACAGAAAACATGGATGATTGTTGCTTGTCAATGTCAACTAAATCAAACATTTCAAAAGAACAATAACAAAATATTTCCGCCAAATTATATTGATTAGGGTTAGTTTTCATTTATTTGCGGACCTGTGACTTCGAAAGTCACGTAACTCACTAAACAAAGTACTGAAAGGTTAACCTAGGACTGGCAGGCAGCAGTCCGCAGGCAAGACGCAAAGTGACAGACAAACTCCATTGTGATTTCAGTCAGATCAGTGACAACACTAACAGTTGCCTGCTACATTACCAGTCATTTAAATAGTCAAACTATCAATCCACCGCCACTATTTTTCTTATTGTCAGGGGTACAAAGGAAGGGGCAGATTTAAGCCCCTTGCAGCTCTTTTGCTCCGTTCTTGCGTGACTTTTGTGACGCAGCAGCTAAACAAAAAAGGGCGCCATGGTGTGGCGTATAATATTATAACAACGTGACGCATTTGAGAGATGCATCCCGTTATAAAGCCCTGCGCCATCAGGGGGCGTTCCGGCGCAAGGGAGGGCATTCCTGCGCTGGAACACATCCTAAAAGTGGCTGAGGGAAATCTACAAAATTTCAATCAGTCACCTTTAGGACAATGATGCGTCACACAAACCCTGCACCTGCTTGAAGCAGACGTACGGCTTGACCCAGCATTGGGGAGATAGGGTACCCCAGAGCATTGCTGGTGCTGCGCCATCGTTGCGACGCAACTCCAGCAGTAAAGCTTCGGTGACGTTTTGGGCCCATGGTGCGCCGCATTGCAAATACGGTGCACCATGTTTGGTGGTGGTAGCGGGCCGCACAATTAATGGCGCATCCCTGCTACTTTGCAGGGATGCGACGGTAATTGAAATTCTGCCCCTTAGGGGCATACTTACTTACGCGTTCTGGCGCATCTCCAGAGATGCGCCAGATCAAATGCGTCACGCAAAACTACCCTTGCAACACGGCAGATGCGCCTCATTTACAATGCGGCGCGCCCTGGCGCAAGGGTAGGCACTTGCGTGACGCATCTCGTCACGTAAGAGCGGCGCATCGCTGGAGTCACGTCGCCAACGCAATGCAACTCCAGTAATACTCAGGGCCACCAAATACTTAACATGCTGTGTCAGTCCTTTCGCCTGCTTCAAGCAGGCATAAGGAATTGAAGTGACGTAGCAGCGTCGCAGAAGTGCCTGCGTTAAATCTTGTAGATTTCACGCAGGCAATTTTGCGAGGTGCACAGCCGCCGGACCGCCCACCCTGCGTACTAGGAACGCACCCATTGTGGTGCAGGCCCATGGCTTTATAACGTGACGCATCTCCCTAGATGCGTCATGCTGTAAATGACTCGCAGGGATGCGGCACGTTTACGCCGCTGTTGCGTCACGCAAGGCAACGTAAACGTGGCGCAAGGGGCTTGTAAATGTAATCTGCCCCCTAGTGTCTAGCATTACGCAGTTCTGTAAAGTACACTCATACATAATAGTTACTCAGGCCAATGAGACCACGAAATAGAAAACAAATAAGCATAGTAGCAACACCACTGAGAAGGAGAGCAGTGCACCTGAAATGCACAGAAGATTTTGAAATATAATTTAACTACAATGTAATCGTCATCAGCGGCAATATTGGCTTGCTCCATGTAAAAAACAAATATTTGCAATACAACAACACAGAGCAGGAGAAAACATCATAGTAGTGAGTGATTAAATGGCTACTACTACTCACCAAGCCCGGGGATCTCCAAGCCGAGCTGGTCCAGCAGGTCGTGCTCCCGGTCCAGGAGGTCCGTCCAGCGATGGGTGACCTGGCTGTAGGTGCGCTGGACCCCGTAGAGGTGGGATATGGCCCAGCACACCTTCTCCCACCGCTTCCGGCGCTCCCGCATGTTGTAGCTGCCGGCCGCGATCCTGCCGCCTCCCGCGATGGTCCTGGGCAGGCGGCGCTGGACGAAGTAGACCAGCGCGCCCACTTCCTCCGGGCTGAATATCTCCCGTCGCGTCACCTGCTCCCCCCTCAATCTCCCGCATGCTGTCCTGGCACTGGGTCCAGTACTACTCCCCGCCACCGCTGCGGCCCTCAAGTGCCTGGGCAGCTTCACGGCGCCTGGCTTGACCATGGTCTGGGCAGGTAAGGTAGGAAGAAGTAGAAAATTAAGAAAGAATAGGATAGGGAAGAAGAAAAGAAAAGAGTTTAAAAAAGTAGTTTAAAAGTAAAGAAAAATAGCAGAAAAGACAAAAATATACAGCTAGGAAAAGAGAGGGAAAGATAAGAAGCAAAATCGTAAAAACAAAACTGAAAACAAGCAAAGGATGGCAAAGATACTAAGAGGATTAAACACCATGCCCAGACACAGGAAATGAATGAAAAACAAGATGGCCGGCGCCCGTTCACGAGCGCGAAAGTAAGTTCGCGCGAGATTTCCCTCGCGATCTCGTGCGAACCTCTAGATTTCCCTCGCGATCTCGTGCGAACCTCTACTCGCAATGCGCTTACTGCGCGAGATTATACATAGCGGGCGGAAACGGAAATACGTCACGCAAACAAAATGGCCGCGCCCGTACTCGACCTTGGGGTAAATTCGCGTGTTGCGCTGCAAGCGGCTCGCGAATACTGCAAAAAAACTCGCGAAACAACAAGCCGCAAAAAAATAAAATGCTCATTCGCACGAATTGGCGGCTTCCGCGGTCGGTTTCGCACGACGCCGCGCCCCGCGAATAGCGTGAAAAAAACGAAAAACGATTTTAGCAAAAGCAAAAGCAATGAGCAGGTGCAAAAGGTCAACCTCATGATTTGTAATGATTCCCTGTAGTGCTTCCTGAGGGGGCCCTCCAGAATTCGGTTGCCGGCTTGCAACTATTGTCTGACCCTGCTCTGACCTTAACTGTATGCCACAAAGGTCCTGATTTACAGCTAAAGGAGCAGACAAGCAGGTGCCAGGCTGGAACTTCAAATTCTTTCAGTGACACATTAATTAGCCCCTAATTAATTATTGTCAGTTGGGGCAGGGCAGGTGTTGTTAATAAACTAACCCCAAATTAATTCATGTCAGTTCAAGCAGGGCAGGTGGGCTTGCTTTTCGCCCCCATCTTCTACAGTGATGATGAACCAGAGGGTGGCATTGATGTAACAGAGGGTGGCATGGGTCAAAGAGAGGGTGCCAGTGGTGAAACAGAGGGTGCTGGGAGGCTGTGATGATGAACCAGACGTAGAAACAACATAGTCGTGACCGTTGCGAGCCGACAAGTAAGTTCGCAATTGCGAACTAGTACCAAATCCTCGCGAACTGGCAGAAACACTTGCGAACACAACAAAAAAAAAATCTGCAAATTCGCGAGAATTCGCGGATTTTGCGGATTGCGAATTCGCAAATCCGCAAAATTCGCGAACGTGAGATTCGCAAAATTCGCCCATGTCTAAACCTGTGTTCAAAATGCTCACACATGAAGATACCAGGAAGTGTCTAGGGAGTATTGGCAACGTCAATATATGCTTAAACTTCAATTATGCTGAACTGCGTGAAAATATGCGTCAAGCGAAGGATGAAGATTATAAGAATTCTCCACAAGATGTTAGAATTGGAAAAGTGACCGAGCATGGGAAAGAAGCTTTAAATGCACGATTACTGTCAAATTTGTATCCAGAAGAAGACGTTGTACCTGAGAATATTTTTCGGAAAATTACTGAGAAGAAATCTGGAATATGTTTGATGCCAACTCTTGCAGAATGTGCCATCTTCAACAACACAATGTTGCATTTAAAAAATCAAGAGATTGTGAAACTGGAAGCTATTGACAGAGTAGAGCATATGGGAGCAACAATTATTTTGTCTGAGAATTTGAAATCTAAATTGGATTCATTAGAGAAGACTATATCTAAAACTGCAGGTTTTGAAAAGACTCTGAATGTGTGCTTAAATTGTCGTATAATTTTAAGAAGGAATTTACATGTTGAAAGAGGTCTGGTAAATGGATCAATGGGTAATGTTGTTGATTTTGAGAAATACAGAAATAGAGATGGAATTGAATTTTTTAAAATTAAATTTGATGGCATTGAGGAAGTACAGCTAATTGGTTGTTGCTCTGCTAGGTTTTTGCTTGTAAAAGACTTACATGTTCGCCGTAAGCAATTTCCTGTTTGCTTGGCATATGCGGTGACAATCCATACATCGCAAGGTTTAAGTGTAGACAGTGCATTGGTGAATATTGGCAGTTCTGTGTTCAAGGAGGGTATGGCATATGTGGCATTGTCACGAGTTATAACTTTATCGGGTTTGTCTTGATTGAGTGTGATGTCACAAACATTTGTGCGGATCTAGATTGTGTTAAGGAATACAATAGGTTAAGAAAAGAGTATGCGCCACATTTGCCTCAATATCCTTTGTTTGAGAAATGTGTGGTAGGCCGGAAAGGAAGAAATGTGACCAATAGTCGGGAGGTTGTAGCAAAAAGACAAAAAGTCGATGAACCTGAAATTATAAGCAGAAAGAAAAAGGATTCTGTTGAAGATGTTGTTGGTTTTCAATTTGAAAACAGTCTGGTGTCAACTGCTATGCTAATGTAGTGGTTAATGTTGTCTTTTCTCTAGAAACTTTAAAAGAACAGATTGTGATCAATTCGGATCAAAGTTTTTGCTGCTTGCTGAATTCTGTGTTAGAGAAATGTAGCACTGATAGAACAAAAATAGAAAGTGTGTCTGAAATTCGAAATCTGTTAGACAAATGTTCAGGTCAAACGCATTTCTCTCAAAATATTCAGCAAGATTGTCAAGAGTTTTTAATGTATATGCTTGATGTATTACAAGATGAAGGTGTAGATGTAGATCACCTGTTTGGCCTTTCTTATCAATGGCAGCATGACTGCGAGAACTGTAGGCTATCAAGTACTAGTAGTGTAGACTCAGAAAGATTTATATATTTAACTTTGCCAGACAGTAACTCAGTGTCCTTTAATAAGCTAGTAAAATCAGCCGATCACAACATGGAGTGTAGCCAATGTAAGTCAGCAATGCTGTCCACATTATTTATACGAAGATATGGCCAGTATGTCATTTTAATGTTCCAACGATGTAGGCCTGATGGAACAAAATTGACAACTTTAATAAAATATTTTGTGGCTTCGCAGTTGTCAATATCAGGAAGGACTTTTGTAACTGCAGCAATTATATATCATGACGGTCCTTCAACAACATCAGGACATTACATAGCTTATTTAAAGTCTAGAAACGGCTGATCATTCTGCAATGATTCTGTTTTAATTTTCAAAAAAAAATTGCCTCTTGACCTTAAAAATTCTTACCTGGTGGTTTTAAAACCAAAATTTTAGGGAAAGAATCTCGGGATTTGTTCTGAGGAATTTCAAGAGGTTCTAAAGGCTCCTACACTATATAGCCTTGTGGATAAGTGTAGTATAGAGTCAAAAGTTAAATGTGGAAATGTGGAACATGAGTGAGCAAGAAGGGTGAGATATTACTAGTACAGGATTGTGAAAGTGATCTTGAACGTTTTCTTTCTAAAAGTTGCGGAAAAAGAAAATGACGGGATTTACTTAGAAGAATTCCAAGAGTTATAAATGGCTCTTTCACGATTTGGCCTTGAGGAAATGTGCGGTAGAGAGCGAGAAGTCATTTATTGTATGTAACATATTTCTCAAAACGATGGAGCTTTTCTTTCAGAAAGTGGCGGGCTGAAAATAATAGCAGCACAACAAAGTATAAGCTGTTCATAGGACATCCTTTGACGTCATGGAAAGTAAGTTACTTTTAAGGAGTACAGATTTCTGATTGGTTATGCTATATGGGTTTTTTAAACACAATCATTTTGATTGTGTTTTTTTCCCCGCTGTTATATGATGAATACCTTTAACTCACTGTTTTTAGTGAAATTTGATACATTCTGAGAACAGCAAAAATAAACCATTTACATGTATAATTAATTCTGTACTTTTTGTATTTATGATATACATTGAGAACTGTGTAGGAGGCATGGAAAAAATGAGGCTTCTGTAAGTGTCAAGGGAGGTGAGTAATGTACATTGCTCTGTTGCATACAGTCCTCACCTTCTCCGTACTCTTGGATATGCTAGACTATATCTGCACAATGAGATACCTAAGCAAAGGAAAAACACAAGTGATGTGATTGTGGAATGAGCAAAAAAATTGCACATTTTTCAATTACATTACCTGTGTTTCATAACATTACGAATCACATTGTGTAGATGAGATTTAGGCCTGTTCAAGGAGATAGAGGAGGTCTGACGTTTGTTCAAGAGTGCAGTGGACATGACTCACTTCGTTGGTAGGCCTGCTCATGTATTATCTCTTCTGTACTCTTCAATAACTTAAATTTCATCTGTAACTCTGAGTTGGGCGCACCTGAAACAAATCTGTGGATAGGCCACACCTTATCAGCATCTAGAAACAATCATTAAAAATGTTAGGGGTAGATTTATGATGGCCGTGCGCCTCTTTAGCGCCGCTGTTCCGTCACTTTTGTGACGCAGCAGCAGTGCAAAAGATGCACCATGTTGCAAGATAGGCCTCACTTCATCTTCAACAAGATACCGTCAGTTTAAAATGTATATATTTAGGACTGTGTAGGGGGCATGGAGAAGTGGAGGCCTCTAACTTTATTTTTTTGTAAAATTGGATGATTGTCAATCTTTTCCCTTGTCTTTTCTAATTTTGAAATACATGTTTTAATATTTTTCAAATGTTTGTTCTTTCTTTCACAGATTGAAAGTATAAAAATAACAAATAACTAAGTTAACGACAATTATAAGGTAAATGTTTTGTACTCTTTTCGTTACGTTTCTATCACATTTAACTTCTATTAGTTCCACTACTTCATTTGTTTAACCCTCAGTTTTCTGCCTTTGCTACTTACTTCATTCATTTCTCTATTACTTACTTACTCTACTCCTTCCACTCCTTTTCTCAGTCCCTCTTTAAACAGTATCTCTGTGTTACTCCCTCTAACTGTCTTTCTTTTAACATTATTCTCAATTTATTTTCTCTTTTTAAAAAAAAAAAAAATGTTTTTTTGAGTTTGCTTCCGGTTCGCATACCGGCGCGCGAACCGGGAAGCGAACCAAAAGAAATAGAGGTTGTCAGAGTGCTAAACATTCTAGCAAATTCTTATAAAGGGGAGGTAGTTCTGAAAAGAACTTTTTTTATTATTTTTGTTGTTTTATATTTTTTTTATTATTTTTCTGAACATTTTTTTTTTTTGTATTTTTTGAACGGTTTTATATTTTTTTGTTTTTTGGGGGGGAATGAAAATGATTCGTTATGAAGGGCTCAACAGGAGCAACAAAAAAAAAGATAATTTATTTTCGGGGGCGTTTGGGACATTGATGATTATCAATAGCTAAATTGATTAAATTTATGCTACTCTCTCTGTAGCAAATGAGTTGTCCACAATGAATACAGACATGTTTTATGCTCCCAAATTTAATTTGAATATTTGGGACCATGTCGCTCGCCTCTGGTCCCGTTACTGCCTCTTCATTGGTGGATGTACTGGCCACAGGTCGGGGGTTATCCACCAGATCACGTACTTGAGCAGCACTGTAGTTGATAGGGTGCCACCTTTCCATATGGCGATGCCTGGTATAATTACCATAACTGTATTTTTTTTCTGTTCCTCTGGACAGTTCATTTTTACAAATCAGGCAGGTAACATACCGGGCATTAACCTTTTTTTGTCCCTGGGGAAAAGAAAAAAATTGCCATATATAATTTGGTTTGACATGGGACCTCCTTGGCTTTTCAGGTAAAAACATCCCAGTCCCTTGCTCCTCTTCCTCTTCTTCCTCTTCTTACTCCTCTTGTTGGAGGATGACCTGAGAAGGTGGTCCTCTCTTCCTAGGAGGTGGTGGTGGTGGTGGGGGTCCACCAGCTGCAGCAATCATTGAAGCCATTTGTAAAGTAGTCAATGTAGGTCTTTCTCTCATAAAAATGAAAGTCAGAGTGAGGAAAAAAGGTGGGACTTTCATCATTTGGGAAAAAAAAATGTTCTAAACCAATGAAAAGTGTTATTTTAAGGTCATATGACCAAGCCTTCCATCATTAGGAAACTAAATGTAAAATGAACCAATGAAAAGTTTTATAAACAAGTCACATGACCTGTTATGCTTACATTACGTGCTCCGCGCCGCGCCCCGGATCGCTTCCGGGGCGCTGCGCTTCGCGCCTCGGTTCGCGCTCCGGAACACTTCCGGGTGCGCTAACGCGGCACGTCATAAGACGCATTACGCGACAACGCGATACGTCGCGCTTACGCAACGCGTCACGATGTTGTTTTCTAATGCGGCAGTTGCGCAAAAAGAACGTTTACCGGTTCGCGGACCGAGTCGCGGCACCAAATTGAGGTAACGCTAAGCTACCCGGTTCGCCGACCGGGAGCGAAAGAAAAAAAAAATAATAAAAAAAAAATACATACAATAGTGGCCAACCTAATTAGACTAAAGAATGTCTTTAAAAGGGCCCCACGGGGCAAATACAAAAAAAAATGTTGTTTTCTTTGCGTGGGGTGCACAACACATTCACATTGAGATAGGCATGACGGGTTACAAAGGGGACAAAAGTCTGCACTGCCTATCCTTCACTATCTGCAAAAACTAAACAGAGTATTGCGACTCTGTGCTTATTTGTTAATAGAGAATCACCCAAAGAGAACAAATTCCGAACAATCATAGGCTATTGGCAGTGGGCAGAGAGGCCATGACACACAAAATGGCTGTTACTTACGTGCATGATGGGGCCTAAAAGGGACTAGATGGCTTGGCCACTGTTTCGCGACTTTCACTTTACTTTCAACAGTGGCTGTGGTGAACATAAATGAACACCGCTTATGTATACCTAATTTTAGTCATTTTCCACAAAAAAGCTTTTGATATTTGCTATTAAAAAACCATTGAAATTCACTGAAAAAACCATAGGGTATAGACCATATATAGTTAGGAATTAGCATTTACAAAACCTTGAAAATTCACTGAAAAAACCATAGGTTATAGACCATATATAGTTAGGAATTAGCATTTACAAAACATTGAAAATTCACTGAAAAAACCATAGGTTATAGACCATATATAGTTAGGAATTAGCATTTACAAAACCTTATTTTACTCACACAAAACCATTGAAATTCCATATATAGTTAGTTGCACTAACTATATATCGCGCACCCGCAATCCACTGCTGATGATGTCACATATTACATCATTCATGACATGGTCAGTGACATCACTGATGACATCACTGATGACATCTCAAATGACATTACTCATCACATCACTGATGATATCATTTATGTGATAATACAACGAACCTCTTCAGATTCTAATATAACCTTAGATGCAATCAGTGTAAACAGACACTCACAGACTGTCTCTCATCCATGGAGTTACTCACATACCTAGTCAGTCATGCAAAAACACAATCACACCTCCATTTTCTCAACTATACAGTTATACACACCTTACTTATTCAAACATATACTAACACATATTTACTCTCTTATACAATCCCTTATACAAGTTTACAATGATCCATACAGCCATTCACACATTCACTGGCTCTTATGCACAGTTATTTATATATGTCAACTCTCACATGTACTGTGTTTTACATATGTACTTACTTTGACATGTAGCACTGAGATATCCATTCACTCACCAATACATTCATGCACACAGTCAACTGCCCATACAGCTGATTCCACATGCACTTTTGAACCCATCCATATAGTGAATCAACTGCTCACACATCTATGCACAGAGTTACACACCTCCCAGCCACCCACACACACACACTCACTCTCCCATACAAATACTTGGCCAACCAATCAATAACCCATATAGTTACTCATATAGCTACTGATCAACACATGCAGCAGTTTACAGAACAACAGATATAATGATGCACAAATTATGACAGTTTAGTCACTAATCCATGCACTCAGTGAGACACATTTAATCACTCTCTCATACAGTCAGTCAGGCACCTACTAAATCCTTCATCCAGACACTTATACATCCACTCATTCTTCAATATGTAAGACATATTTTAATTTTACAGAAACATACAGTCACTGGATGTTGTCATCAGTGATGTCATCAGTGATGTCACTGACCATGTCATGAATGATGTAATATGTGACATCATCAGCAGTGGATTGCGGGTGCGCGATATATAGTTAGTGCAACTAACTATATATGGAATTTCAATGGTTTTGTGTGAGTAAAATAAGGTTTTATAAATGCTAATTCCTAGCTATATATGGTCTATAATCTACGGTTTTTCAGTGAATATATATATATATATATATATATATATATATATATATATATATATATGAGGTACTTGGCGCTCCCGTAGATGTACCAACACAGCAAAATCAGCCGATCAGCAATACAGGAACCAGCAAGACCCATAAGTTGGTGCAATTATTTTTATTTAATTTTTTAGCCCAGCACCAGTCCGCCATGACGCGTTTCGGCTAGAGATTGCCTTGATCACATGACAATGTCACGAGGGCTGATCACCTATTTAAAGTGCAACAGTGCCATCACGTGTAATAGAAACAAACAAAATACTTTCAATGTTTCTAACTTTGCAGGTATTACATTACGGCATGAATGCCCGTATTGCATAAACTGTCATACAATAATCATAAATCATGGTTAATACCATACATTATGAAAACGAAAACATTGTATCACTCAGGAAGATTTCATGATAGTACATGGAAAATTACATGGCAACGGCTACAAAAAACTTTTAAAATTTTTATAAAAGTTAAACGCCAAATAAATAGTTCTATAAATATTAAAATATAACCATTAAAAGTGTAGTATTTTTTACAAAATTAATTGAATTATGTTGTTCTGTTAACAAGGAATCAACACAATATGCAATGAAGCCCAAGTGGGCGAGTGCCATAACCTGAGATGTAAACAACGTATTGTGCAAATATGCTTTTAGTGCAAAATTGACTGATGGCAATAAAGTGCTACCTAGTAAGTGAAGTTAAATAAATCAAAATTTGAAAATTTATAATGGTCATTGAGGGTAAAAAGATCAAGTTGTTTATACAGATTTTAAGATCCACAGTTCAACATACAGGAGTGCAACTCTAGGAGAACATGTCGGGTCATAGGGTCATGAGTGGCTAGCAATACAAAATTTACTGTGATATTCAGAGATAGGTGTGGCAGTCCTCCCCGATATTGAGACCTTGCGGTGCCTTGGTATCTAAGAGTATTATATAGCGGGTCTCAAGTTTCCGTAACAGAGACTCTCTATCACCGCCTCTCCTTTGGGGAGGAACACAATCTATCGCAAAATATCTTAGCAGAGACGCATCCTTTCCATGATCGCTCTCGAAGTGCCTGGCTATTGGATATGCTGCATCTGCATGGGTGATAGCTCGCAGTGCTGTAATATTCGCTTGTGCACTTGAGGACGGGTGCTGCCTATATATCTCACGCCGCACGGGCACTCCAAGACGTAAACTACAAACTCTGATTTGCAGTTTAGCTTTTGTTTGATTTTAATTGGAAAGGGCGAAAGAGGAGTGGTAACCTCCGTTTTGCTAATGCCATGTCTACAGGCTTTACAAGTAGAGCATCTTAAAAAGCCTTTACTTTCATTAAGCCATGACCCAGAAACCACCTCGGGGCTGCTAGACACCAGACTGTCCTTCATAGAGCGGGCTTTACGATAGGTAATGCTAGGATGTTTGTTGATGAGAGATCCAATAACCGGATCACAAGAAACCAGGAACCAGTTATCTTTGACTATTTTATGGATACTCCTATGCTGGTTATTGTATGCCATAATTAGTCTAGTCTCTTCACCAGAATTTACAGGAGCGGGTCTAGTTTGAACACTGCCTGAGCCCAGGAGTGTGAGTCTATCAATCTTGTTGGCTCTCTTAGTAGCATTATCTATAGTTTCTGCTTTGTAGCCTCGCTCAACAAATCGGGCCCTACATAAGGATTGTGCCAGCCGGCATTCATCATCACTGCTACATATCCTCCGAATACGAAGCATCTCCCCGTAGGGGATACTACGTATCAGATGTGCTGGGTGATGACTCTCAGCATGTAGCAGTGTGTTCCCTGCTGTGGGCTTACGATATAGTTTAGTATGTAAGCTACTCTCATGGACATATATTTCCACATCCAAAAACACAATGGACTGTTTGCTCAGGGTACTTGTGAATTGTATATTCAGGTTGTTGTTGTTCAGTTCTTCAATGAATTGAGGCACCCCTGCCTCAGTCCCATCCCATACAAAAACCAGGTCGTCTATATACCTTAGCCAAAGTTTTACTTTGGTATTCATCACGGCAGCAAATTGATTCATCAGGACCTGCTCCTCCCAGTACCCCATATGTAGACAGGCGTAACTGGGAGAGAAGCAGGCCCCCATTGCCACCCCCCTGGTCTGTAGGAAAAGCTGATTAGCAAATAAAAAGATATTGTTCTCAAGACAGATATTAATCATATCTAACAACATTTTAGAATGGTCCCGGAAACAAGAGTCTCTTTTTCCCAGAAAATGTTGTACGGCCCTCAAACCATCAATGTGGAATATGCTGGTATAAAGCGAGGTTACATCCATAGATACCAGGACATAGTTGGGGCACCATATAAAATCTTGAATCTTTCTCAGTAGGTCACAAAAAAAGAAAGGTTTATTTAAGTCCTTGGATGCCCTCTATGCTTCCTGTTGCCTCTAGTAAGTTCCACACAGTGACCTCCCTCAGCATTAAAAAATTTGCCCTGGGGAGCTGCAGGCCCCAGGACACAGGGGTTGCCGCAAGGGACAACCCTGAATAAATGATGAAAAATGCCCCAAGGAGGTAGCATTCCCCAGAGTTTTAGGGATCCTAGGAGGGGCCCACGTGAGCCCCTTGTACATATTTGCACATGCCCCCAGGACTTGGCCACCAAAGGGTCGCTTAGAAACGAATCGCGGGAAACCTCAATTTTTTTTTACATTGGTGGGATTTGCAAATCTAGCCCAACCCCAGCCAAAATTTTGTAAAAAAAAATGTTATTTATCCCTGCAGGGTCTCTTTGGGACTACCCCAAGAGGCCTAATGGGTTAGTGTGTTTCTATGATGCCTCCTTTTCATTTTTCTTATCTTTTGTCTGTGACCTGATTCAACCAAGTCACAAAATGGCTGCCAACACTTCCTTGGTTTGCAGTGTTGGCAACCAATCAGATCTCAGCACGAGAGCTGAAGGGCTCGCAGATCCACTGTGTCCTTATATATACACCGGGAAATTTCTTTAGATTTCTCCTCAAATACTGAACGGAATTACATCAAATCACAAACAGGCACATCCCTGAACCAACATCTGCTTTCAAGCCATATTTGGTGTAATTCTGTTCAACAGTTCAGGCTAAACCCGCGTCAAAAGGTCCTATGGTAATTAACATGGGGAAAGCACATTTTTAATTAACCCCTATCTCTTGTCCCCCGCTTGAAGGCTCACTATGAAACTTTCAAGATAGCAACAGAAGTGAGCATCATATTAGTTTTCAAAATTCTGTGATAATTCGTCCAATACTGTCAAACATATTCGCAAAACAAAAAATGCTTTTCCTATGTCAGCTAGGTCCTAACTATAACTACCTACTGGTGACAGTTGGATATATATCTACAAAATACATCTTATTAAGAATACCCTGACCTAGTTGTAAAAAAAATGATGCAAAACGTTTCCATTTGTTTTTTTATACTATTTATCTAGCAAAGACATGGCCACAGTGCTAGAAGTGCTTAACAGTGGAACTAAAAATATATAACTCTAAAAGAAAAACAAAATAAGGTCTGGCACAATATGGCACTAAATGAATGAGGTGACCACAGATAAACTGGTAATATAGAATCATTGTAGGACTCCAGTTTTCTGCGGAGGTGAAAAACAAGTTGATTATTTTGAGACGTGAATTCTAAAGACGCGTGTTTTAAAAACATTAGAGAGAAGGCTCATCAGCATTTAAAAAGTTGGAAAAAGGGAAAAAAGAAAGGAAAAAAAGGGAAAGAAACTAGGAATGAGGAAGCCATGGTGGTGTTTCAATTGTTATTTTAGGGATTTTTAATAATTCTTTCTACCCACATTTCATCAAATTAAACCAGATGGCTGCTTTGGGAAGACCAGTACGTCAGAGCATTCACTCAAAGGTTAGTGCCAGAGTTTCCAGAGTATTTTTCTTCTGATAAATTGACCAGTATAGCTTCTGCTTCTGTCTACCAACCATTATAAGTAAAGTCTACCATTCTGCTAGCTCTCGAGTCTCAATTGTAGCAATCCAGCTGAGATATTTTATATCTAACTTTTGAGTAAACACCCTTTGGCATGGTGCTGAAAGATGTTTCCTCATTAAGGCATCAAGAAAGGGATGGTGGTACACGATTTAAAAACTAATTAGTACATTGGTTAAACACAATAATAGGGGAGAATGTTCAGGGAGAGCGCTACACAGTAATCTCACCTCAATGTGGCAAGTTGCATGGTTGGGCAATTCAGTTAAAAGTGTGTCAGAGGATTTTGTGTGGATTCGTTTTAGTTCGTGTGAAAGTTAGAATATTTATTTGAATGTATCAAACACTGCTCCTGTGCTGCCTTCAAAACTCAAGTTGGCCTATTAGGATATTTTTTGGACCACGCTATTCACTACCTCATGCAGTATACCGATGAAAAATATTTGGCCCTGTGTTCTTGCTTCTCTAGAGAAAATTAACAACCTGCCGTCAACTCTATGTGGTGAAAGCTTATCACTGAGGAGCCTAACCATTCCCCTAACAGTGATATTGGGTATAATAAAATTCTGGACTCATTTGATATCAAGCTCATATAATGGAATATTGCAGGGTTGTGATAATGAGTGGGTTAATACTATTCAATAATATGCCCTTTTTTAGAAATTAGGTGCTTTTCTGCTTATTTGGTTCAATATGATGACTTTAAAGGGTCAAATGATTTTTACTTCTTTTAATTCTATTATTGAATACATAAATGCTAGAATACTTGCTCACTAATGTAAGTTGTGGTTGGGATTTAATTTTTGTAATACTTGCTGAATATGTTACATTTATGGGGTTTGATCATATTGATTGGCCTCACTACCAGTATTGCTGCACATATTTTGGAGTTTTTTGAAAAGTGTATGATAGCTCTATTAGTTTCATTAGATTAATGGAACCTGCTTAACGTGCATTGTAATTTTTGAAATGTACAATTGCATTCCTATGTATTTTCAATGAGAGATTACTCCAGGACAATTAATTTCATTTTGTATCTAGTCATTGTTGGGATGCATTAGTGATTATAATGTAGTGTTCATTCAATGTAGCGACCATAAATAAACCTGCTATTTTTGCTTAAGTTTTACAGAGAAGTCAAGCAAACATATTGTGCAACTCATAATGAATCGATCTCCAATGTCAAGCATCCGATAGAACTTGAATATGATTGTGTAAATTCTGGATGTAGGAATCTCCAGTTAACTGATACTTCTTGAACTGTGAGCTTCATTTAACACTCTAGACCACGTGTCAGTCCTTCACACTTTATCTTCTTGAATGGGAATAAAAGGAACTGTTCTGAACTGGTTCCAACCATTCCTATTCTCAAGATCTCATTTGATGGCATTAGATGCATTTGTTTCAACCACAGTTCAAGTTGAAATATGGTGTTGTTGGAAATGGCTCTTTCTGCAGGGTCACCCCAAACATTTTGCTGAATTAGTTTTTGATGGCTTCAGGATTCTGGGCACTTTACCACTGCTAACCAGTGCTAAAGTGCACACACTCTATACTCTAAACATGGTAACATTGATTTGCCCACAATTGGCATATTTGCTTATCAATAGGTCCCTAATAAATTGCACTTAATGTGCCCAGGGCCTGTAAATTAAATGCTCCTAGTGGGCTTGCCGAAGTGATAGTGCCACTCACTTCAGTAGGCCTGTAAACAGGACTCAGGCCTGCCACTTCAGAGCCTTTGTGTGCAGTTTTATACTACCATTATGACCTGGCAAGTTAACCTACTTACCAAGCCCAAACCTTCCTTTTTATTACATATAGGTCAAACCTAAGAAAGATCCTCGGTAGCCCTAAGGGCAGGGTGAAGTATATTAAAAAACAAGGATATATACTTTTAAGATATACATGCCCTGGTAGTGAAATATATTTGGTTTTCATTACTGCAAGGCTATCCTTACCTAAGAGTAGCATTGGTACTACCTTAAAACATCTTCTAAGTGTAATTTCCAATTGGGAAAATATAGAAATTTTAAGTTTGGTGACTCTGGTCCCACAATTTTAGTTCCCAATTAATGGTGAAGTTGGATTTTAAGTTGCCAGTCTGAAAATGTCACATTTAGAAAGTTGGCATTTTCTTACTTTAACCATTCTGTACCGATGCCTATATCAGAATACATGTCTGGGCTGGGTGACTGCTGGGCTTGGTGCATTCCTTCTAGACAGTCACTCAAAAGGAGTGGAGGTTTGACTCACATCCTTATGGCCATCACCGGAATAATCGGCTTTCCTGAGCTAGATTGAGAGGGAGGAGCTGAGACTTGCACCTGAATAGGGCTGTGCTTGTCCCCACACAAAGAGCTGAATACCCCCTGTAGTGTTTCTTGGGCCAAGAGAAGGAAAGGAATGGACTTTGAGAGGTTCAAATGCCCCTCCGGAGTCTCCATACTACAAAGGCTAAAATGGGTAAAAATATTGGACCTCTGAACCATATACTCAGTTCACTTTTGGGACCAGATGAGATTCTGCCAGGAAGAGGAGCTGCACTGCAGGAGGTACTGCCACTTTACTACTTTGCAGTCTTGGCTTGCTGTCTGTTAACCATGGTGCTGTAAGACAGACTGTACCATTGCTACTTTCTTTGCTGTGTAAGCCTACTGCCTCTTGCTTGGGAGTAAGGACTGGATCTGCTCTCTACAACCTGTAAACCCTTAGAGACTACAAGAGCTTGCTGGCTTTCCACCTGTTCAGGAAGTTCTGGGATAAAAATGTGCCAGTTAACTCATTTAAACAGGTAATAAACAAAGCCGCCAAATTACATTCTCTACTTATTGACAAGGAGATCTTTTCCCATCGTTCACATTCCTGGGTTGCAATTAACAGCTACAAACTTCTTACTCCGGCGCTCTACTTGGACTGTACATACTCAGTTTTTACCAAAAAAGGTTGATGGCTCTAAGATTTGGAAAATACCCAATGCTGGCTGATGTACCAGCTTGGAAACACACGGGATCCATTGCCTGTCGGCTCTGCGATTATAAAAAAGAGGATATAATCCACATTATTTGTCATTGTACAAAGCTGAAACAGGAGCGAACGCTTCTATTAAAGAATCACTTTTGACTAAGGGACTACGCACCTGCAGGTCAGCTATTATAGGCTGCTTGGACTCTACGGACACACAAATCAACTGTAAGATTGTAAAGTTTCTGCTTGCCTTTGAAAAACGCGTGATGATTGACCAATACTTCTAATACTGTAGTGTGATTTTCTGAAACCTCATTTTCTTGACCTTTCAACGAGTATTTGAATTCTATCTTGATGTATATTTTGAACATGTCTTTTTTAACTAATTTTAAAATTTTAATATTGTCACAAGTGCAAAGGAAATTTGTTATGGTTTTAATTAACTGATCAATAAAGTTTAAATACTGAAAAAAGGAAGTTCTCCCAATGCTGCTGCTGCATCAGTGTGTCCTGCAGCTGAGTTTTGCCAGGGTCAGCTTTGCATGTCTGATCTGCAGCTGAGTCTTCCAAGGATCAGGACATGTCTTACATACTACTGAGTTTTCAAAAGATCAGCACTTTTATTTCTGTGTGCCGATCAAAATTGGCATGTTCACTTCAGTAACCCCCACAGGAAGACCTCCCAGCACGGCTTAAAGGTGACGCATTGCCTAGGATACATGGAGTTTGCCAGCGACGTGATTGCTGCATCAGCCCACCTACATGAAACAGAACAAATGCTGTGCTTTGAATTTCGACAGCCCCTCCAATCAGCTGATCTTCTCAGCAGGACCAGTGGAGTGCCTGTAGCCAGCCTGCTGTCCCTCGCAGGTGGCTGGAATTGTTTGATCATAACGGTCTAAGTGACCTACCGTAACATTTGAATCAATAGTGAATTTTGGGTGCATTTTCTTATCACTATATAATGAGAAAGAGTCTGTGGACATCCATTGATGGATTTTGTCATTTTACCCTGGTCTAGTGTGACCACCAATAACCTCTAAATCGCTAGTGATATTTAAGCACTGTTTTATCCGTGTACTTCAAAAATGCATATCTTGAGACCCACTAATTGGGTTTTTAGTTATTTTAGTCTCATTTTGTTAAGTAAAATGCACTATATTTTCTAACTTAGAGTGGAGTCTGTTTGTAAAGTTTTCACTTGTTACAGTATTTAAACGGTGTACGCATACTTTACACATTGCCTCCTATGTTAAGCTTGACTGCTCTGTGCCAAGTTACCAAAGGTTGAGCATATACTAATTTAAGTGTTTGAATGGCTTACCCTTACTAGGATTGCGTCCGCTACTTGGGCAGGGTGCACACCCCTCCCAACTAGAGACTCAATTTTTAACAGGTGTTCTACAAGGCTTCATTCTTCCGCAACATATTTCAATTTGTATAGATACCTCTTGTGCACAATATTGCAAGGCAAAGCTATCCACACAGAGTATTCTGCTTAAGATACTCTGCTGTATTCTATATTCAAGAGTTTCCCTATTAGGCTAAAATGCTTCCTCAAAACATAAAGCAACTGGATATAGTTGCTGTTTCCAAATTTAAAAAACTACCAAAAGAGATTTCCTGCTCATCTTCTCAAATTTCAAATTTCAAATCTTTATTTCGATCAATTTGATCATAAAAGATATACAACAGTTAATCATCGTTAAAAAAGGATTTTTGTTAAAATAAGTTAAAAAAAGAATAACAGTGTATCAAAAATGAGAAATTTTCAGTGGTCCCCTGCCATCTTTACATGTCGGGTTCTGGTATACCACATTGCAGTTAAAAATTTGGCCAGGGCAAACACAGTTGACGGGGATAAGTCTGTTTTTAAAACTCTAAATGCAGGAAGGAAAGTTCTGAATCCCAAGTTTCTCAATAGGGGAGCAACCAATATCGTCTGCTTCTGAGATAGGCTGGGCAAAAGAAGATGACATGAACTTCACTCTCTTTAGTGTGAGCACAAGCATGGCATAGCTCGGTAGATGACTCTCCTGCCCACGCTTTAGTGAAAGTTTTTAGAGGGAAAGTCCCATACCTCCATTGTAAAAAAAGTTTCCTTGTTAAAACATGGGCCATTACATCCAAGACGCTTTCGAAATTGTAAGAATCTTTGATTACAGTAAAAGCATGTGTCAGAGAACCCTCTCGAGCACTGGCCAGGACTCAGGTAAGCATTTTTTCATAGTATACTATGGAGAGTGCTTTCCTTGAGATCCTGATGCTTGTACTTTCTGGGTGTGACCACAGTTCTGGTAATCCGAGGGTCTCACATGTTGTCTTGATGTAATTTAGCCAGGGTATCTTGGTAGCGTTAGGTAAAGTTAAAAATTCCAGCAGCTCAGATCGACAGGAGACAAGGTCCTGGCTGCTCCAAATACGGCGCCAGAATGTTATAGGCTTTAGCCCTAGTTCCTCTCCGATGGGCCTCAGAGCCAAATCCAGTCTCAGGGGCAGGAGTGGGGTGCTTGGTGGTAGGGCAGTAAGCTGTCTTATAAATTTATTTTCCGTCACCTGAAGGTTGGAGGTTGACGTGTGGCCCCACAACTCCCCCCCATAGGTGACACCGCCCGAGCCTGCACTTTGTAAATTTGGATAGCGGGGGACAAAGGGCGAAAAGTTGACTTTGACGCAATTCTCATAATGCCCTCCGCCTTCTGGGCTAGACTCATATTGGCTTTTGTCTGGTGGGCCCCTTCCATCAAGTGTTGGTTTAGCGTTAACCCCAAATACTCTATGGTGTTTACCCTTTCCAGACGCACAGAGCCAAGTAGAGGATTTGGGCGCTTTGGGGACTTGGGATTTAAAATCATAAATTTAGTTTTTTGGGGGTTAATTTCGAGGCCCCTCTCTATGCAAAAGTCCTGGAAGCCATTGAGCACCCTCTGTATGCCCATCGGGGTTTTGGATAGCAGCAGGGTGTTGTCCGCAAACATAATGGCGGGCACCCTGCTGCCAGTCAGTTTTGGGGCGTCGGTGTTGGGAATCCCGGTCAGGTGTGAGATTACCCCGTTCACAAAGAGGCAAAACAGGGTAGGAGCAAGCACACAACCCTGCCTCACCCCTCTGCGAACGGGGAATCTTTCGGTCAGTTTTCCAATTCTCCCACACCTGACCCTTGCGAAGTTGTTGTGGTGTAGTTTAAATAAAATCGCAAGGATGTCTTTTGGGACACCTAATTCTGTCATTACCTCCCACAATTTTGCTCTTGGCACTAAATCGAAGGCGGCCTGCAGGTCGAAAATAACCGTATATAGGGTGCCGCCCTCGATAAGTGCCCTTCTCCAGTATATAAGGTTTAATCTAAATACTTGATCAATTGTGGAAACACCCCTCCTAAATCCCGGCCGGTACGGGCTGAGAGTGTCCGTTTCCTCCAGCCAATTCTGTGAGTGATTCAGTATTAGTCTACCGAAGAGTTTCTGTGAAACGTCAATAAGGCTTATGGTGCGATAGTTGGCTGGGAGCAGAGGGGATCCCTTTTTAAATATAGGGACCACCACTGCGCCCAGCCAAGTATCCAGAACCTCCATGCCCCCAAGCACCGCGTTAAATATCAGTAGTAGATACGGTGCCCATATCTCCGGTTCCTGTTTAAAAAGGTCTCCAGGGACCCCATCCAACCCGATGCTTTGCCTCCTGCCAACCCCGTAATTGCATTGCTGACTTCTTTTAGCGTAAATGGTTCACCCGCGTGGTCAGTCGTGGCAATAACATTAGGATTAGTGTGGGGCAGGTCCTCCATTGAATATAGAGATTGGTAATCTTCCTGCCATAAGGCAGGGGCTATATTGGGTTCAGTGGCAAAGGGGAGATCCTCTGACCCATGGTTAACCACTCGCCAAAATTTCCGAGAATCTTTATTGGCTAGTGCCTCAGACAGATCTTCCCAGTGCTTTTGGTCCCATTCAGCCTTGGCGATTGCCAACAGTGTCCTATAGGCCCGTCTTTTCTCTTGTATTATCTCGTGGCACCCATGTGCCTTAATTACGGATAAAAGTTCTCGTTTTGCTTCCCGGCATGCAACATTGTACCAGGATGTATTGTTTAGCACACTGGTTTTTAGTGGCGCTTCTGTGAATAGGTCTAACTGTAGTGTGTTTATTAGATCTTCATGGGTTTGTCCCAGTGATTCTAGATTCCCTCGGTCATCTAGTTTGTCTGCATGGCCAAATGCATTTTCGAGTACTGGAGTTATTCTGGCGTAGAGCCTAGATAGTTTTGCGTCATTTGTTGCCATTTTCCCCCACCTCACTCTCCTCCTATTGTTCTCTAGGAGTAGCCCAGTTGCTGCATTTCCGTTATCCGAGCCAGTTTCCTCTATACCTGGAATGGCATATTCAAGTATGAGGGCGTTGTGGTCACTATCCTCTCTGCTCAGTACCCTAAAATCAATCATTCGAGTCCAGTTTGATATTTGGACTAGGATATAGTCTAGTCTGGATTCACTGCCTGGTTTGTTGAAGGTACATTTACAGGGGTTGTCTGATTTTGTTCGCCCATTGCATGCTCTTAAACCATAATTGAGGGTCAATGCTGTAATTTGTAGTGCAAGCGGCTTCCAGGCTCTTGGTGGGGGAGCCACTGTGTCTGATATCAGGCAGCTAGCATCCTCCTCTAGGGAAGGTCCTTCCAACAAGCCAGGGAGTGGCTCATAGTGGGAATTAAGGTCTCCTGCTACCAAATGCGGGAGATCCCTTGGGACATCGCTCAGAAAGACTGAGAGCTCCTCGATCGTTTTCGATTCCCCAGTTGTAGACACGGGTCTCGAATAAACATTTATGACCAACAGCTTGGCCAGGTTTGGCCATTCTCGGAGGACGGGTAAAATGTCCTCTGAATCCTCTAATAAGCACCTAGCCTTGCAAATCAGGTGGGAGGCAATCAAAGTTGCCAACCCTCCTGACGGACGTCCCTTGCCCCCCCATTTTGCTTTTTTAGAAAAAACTTCGAAGCCTGGGCACGTGAACTCCTCTCTTGCCCAGGTTTCCTGGAAAAGGCAGATCCCTTTTGAGCTGATGAATTCTAGCCAATCGGGACATTCGATTTTATTTCCAATACCCGCTACGTTCCATGAAATTATGTTGAGCGCAGCGGGCCTTGGGAGTGATAGCTCGGTGTTAAACAGGGTGTTCTCTGTGGGGACGAGTGTAGGATTTGCCATTAAGATTCGTGGCAGTTCTCCTTGTTCAACCTCTAAGTTGGTAATGTTGTCCCCTATATCAACTATACGACTAGGATGGTCTTGGAGATGGTTTAGAATATCGGGAGTGGTTTTTGATTGTATTTGTGACCGAGGTTGATCTCCGGTGACAGATCTATCCTCGACATAGTTTACTATAGCAGGGTCATCCGCCACCCCCATAGTCGAATCAACCAGTCAATCAACCATTTCCAGGGTACTAAACCTTTTTGAAATTGAGAGGTAGGCTGGGTGATGCAGTCTATATGGGCCAGGGACTCCTCTTGGTCTGCCACTCCATCCCCTTCTCCTTTTGGTGCTGTACTCCCACCCCTTCCCCTCTTCATGGAATGGTGGATATTTGGGGAGCGTGTTCCTGCAGTAATAAGGCTCCCTTCTCCCTACACTGTTGCTTTCCCACTCTCCCAATAGCACCTGAAGGTGCCCCCATCTCGGGTATTCAGATAGATAGATGCTTGATGGATAGAAGAACGAGAGGGGTAGAGCCTGGATTAAGTTCCCTTGGTCATCCGGGGTCCAGCTACAAATGTACGAGGATGTTCTTGGATTCCTAAAGCTGACCACGATGCAATCACCCCTGATTGTCTTTCTCAAGTTGCCCACCCAGGCGACGCGTCTCACCATTAGTACATCGCTAGTTGTTCCTTGCGGGAGGGGCCTGTATATGGACAACCAGTTGATGACTTTGTTTTTAAGCGAGATTGTCGTCTCAATGGAGTTGGGAGATAGTTCAGGCACTCCTGCCAGAATCACTGTATAGGCGGACACCTCTGGAGATAGGTTTACGGGTTTGGGTTTTCGAGTGTTGGTCTGGATGTTGTCCAGGGGCCTCGTAACACTCTTAGCTCTATCTGGGGGATCGGGCTTGTGAGTAGTTTTGCTGGTTGTGTTTGAAGTCGTGGGAGTTGGTGTCTGCATTTGTGTGGGAGATTGAGTTACTATGGATGGTATAGTTTTGTTTGCACTAGCAGGGGCTTGCAGCATCTTGTTTTGATTGGGTATAGTTTTTGTGTTTTGCGAAGTGGGGGGACCAGTTTTCTTCATCAGGGTTGTGTGTTCTATACTCTTTTTAAGTGTGCTATCTGACCCTACTTTAGTGCCCTTGGTTTCTGACTTAAGACTATCTGCCAGCTGGACTGTTGATTTTTCAATATTGATCAGCCTTGCTTCAATCTTTATCAGTCTGTCTTCCAAGGGGCTTAAGAGTGACCTGATAAGTGTGCCTATGTCTGCAAGAGTTATATCCTCATTTGTAGAGTCTATGGAGATATTAGGTTGATGGAGGAGTGAGTCTGTAGGTCTGGAGGCAGTTTTTCGAGTGTTCCTGGTATTCGCAGGTGGTTGTCCCGAAGTGTTATCACCAAGAGTACCAGCGTCACCCACAGGTTTGGGCTCTGTTGTTTTTGGCTTACTACCTCCTTTGGGTTGCCCTACTTTCTTCTTTTTTTGGATGGCTCCCTCCCTTACCCCTCTCTGTAATTCTGGGGTATTCTCAGTGGTACAGGCTGTACCCGGGTCCTTACTAGAGACTGGGGGTGGCACCGGTGATGTTCGAGTCGTCGGTAAGGTCAGAAGGCTCATGTCCTCTAGGTCCTTTAAGCCCACCGTAGTTAGATGTATGTTGGAGGCAGAGTGGATTGTCTCAGGACCATTCTGGGTGTTACCATGAGGTTCTGGCCTCCCTTCCGGTGTCGTAGCCAGAGCCATTGGCCCCATTGATGATCTACTCACCCAGTCGATCTCTTGAGAGATGCGTCGTTCTAGCACGGAGATTTCATCTATCAGCAATGAGCCGGCTTTGACAAAATAATTATCGATAGTACCTTTGGGAACTCCAACTCCGGCCAATGCAGTTTTACTTCACGTTTCCCTGGTGGTCATTGTTGGATCCCGGTGAGCCAAGTCCAATGAAAATGAGGCAAAGGTACTGGTCCAGCCAGGGGAAATTGCCCGGGCCCGGTCTCTCCGGTCCTCGCCGCGTTTTGCCCCGGGCGCGTCCCGCTAGCGCGTCCGGCGCTTTCTGTTTTTAAGCGGGAGGTGGGCGGGAAGAGGACCAGCTGTGGCGAGTCTCCAGCCGTAACGCCCGCTGGTCCTCGCAGGCCCGCAGGGGTTAGGCTCCGCTGCAGGGCTCCTCTCGCTGTTGTTGGGAGCCCTGTGATGATCCGATGAGCTCGAGCGGCTCCCCCGAAGCGGGGGCCGCGAAAAGTAGACAAAGTGGGCAGAGTATGCTGAATCAATGAAGGATTCTACCACAAGTCACACAGGCAGGAAGTTAGCCCGTCATGCAGCGCCACACGCAGCACCCAAGCCCTCCGCAGATTTATCCGAGCGGAAGGGGGGCGGGAAGAGGACCAGCTGTGGCGAGTCTCCAGCTGCAACGCCCGCTGGTCCTCGCAGTCCCGCAGGGGTTAGGCTCCGCTGCAGGGCTCCTCTCACTGTTGTTGGGAGCCCTGTGATGATCCGATGAGCTTGAGCGGCTCCCCCGAAGCGGGGGCCGCGAAAAGTAGACAAAGTGGGCAGAGTATGCTGAATCAATGAAGGATTCTACCACAAGTCACACAGGCAGGAAGTCAGCCCGTCATGCAGCCCGACTCTTCAACTCAAGTCAAAAAGCAGCACAACAATTCACATCCTCAATTTATATGACATAGCACCAGAATGACTAAATCTGCCTCATACCACCTCCATCTACTCAAGAATCCCAAAATGTCTATTCCTAACAAAGATATTAGATCACCAATTTATGCACTTGTACTCAGATCTTGATAGAGAGAATACTTTTCTGGCTGGACATTCAAAATCTCTTGTTCCATCTGTAATAGGTACCTACAAAGTCAATTGCTGGAGCCATTTCCCTCTCACCGCTTTAATTACATTCATAATTGCTTTCGTGTTGCAGTCTCCCAGTTTGATGGATGTCTGCACTGTACAACCTTCCCTTCTTGCGGTTGCAGGACACCCATCTTTGAAGAGCGTTTGCCCGAAACAAGTCCAGGAAACATAAACCAACCAATGGAAAATAATTGCAGACAATAGGTTAAATTAAGAATACACTCTATGCTTCTAAGCCCAACTCTAGTAACAGATGCACAATAGTGAATCATAAATCAAGTAAGCAGTGCAGTCGCATTGCAGGCATCCTTTCCTCACCAAGCATATGTGGGATCCAAGACAACATCCTACCCTCTCCAGATAAGAGAGAGCCCACGACCTAAAGAGCCTCCCCTGCCTTGTTAAGCTATAGCTTGGGAAGCCCATCCACAAGTCTCAGTTGTTACTCCCTGAGGGAGTTCCCACACCATAACAACATGGTATCGCAAAGAAGTTCGGATGGGAGTAGAAGATGTGGTTAAAGTTCAAGGAGGATCTGGGAGGCTAACCATCACCTCTGCCAAGTACTACTAAGCATACATCTGCATAGAGCTGGCCCTTGTGCCGAGGTTTACCTCCCTGAGCATGACAGGAAGTATCCACCCAACCTCTTAATTCATGCCCTTCATTTTGTACCACAAAGAACAAGAGAGGGAGAAAGAGGTAAGGTATGCTGTGGTCTGCCTCCTTAAGAAATTGTGAAAAAACAAAAGAAGCCCACCCTTCAGTCATGGAAAACCTTTGTTTCATGAAACAATCTGTCCTTACAGTAATTTCTATAAGTTTATCAAAGATTAGTTTTCTTAAAAAACCCATCACCCACCAAATGGTCCCTTGGTGGTATGCTTCATCATCGGGTTCTTCCCGCCCCACTGAGGGACGGGAGTACTACGACCAACGGAGACATGGGAGCACTTTTGAAGTGATATTACATGTTAATGTGCGAGTAGAAAGATCAAAAGTAAATTGGGTCAAAAAGTACCCGGCTCGATGGAACCTACAAATTATCAATTCCTGTGGCTGGTATTATTAAAAAGCGGTGTAGGAGAAATGTACACTATGATAAGTAGTTTACTCCCTAGTCTACATGCTTCAAGCCTTCCCCAAGGCCTTTCTTCAGGACCAAAGTGATTGATCCCTCTAACCACTCTTTGTTAACCTAATTGGTCCCCCTGATTAATGTCACAGTGTAATGTGCATTTGAGCATGCATGATTACAATACCTAATTGGTAACAAATTTCTAAGAAACCTGGAAAGATAGAATAAAACATAACACAAGTTGTTATCAAACTGTGTACTCTAAGAAAACTTCATCACCAAATTTGTGGAAGGTACAAAGGAAGTGATATATTTTTCACACGTGCACAAATACGCGCTTTAATGATATGTGAGTGCTGTGCTTCCCTTCTTATATAAAGAGACAAACTTGACAAACAGTACACACAACAGAAATCACACACATTATAAGGGTTTCCATCCGGTGGGATCCTTCTCGATTCTGATGTTCTCAAGGTGTTACAGATGTCACAAGACATGGGAGTGACTCGATATAGTATGCCACTGTAAACAAAATAGTGAGAATTGAAAGAACGTAAAAACTGTACACGCTCATTGCCTAACTAAGGTCCCATGAGCTTTTCACAGGAGGGGAGAGGCGCTTGTAGCCAAACACTGCGGGAGAAAAGACATTGAGATTTTGAGTTAAATTAAAAGAGTCTTTTTAGGTCTATTCTGGCAATACTCATTGCCCAGTGGTTCTGCTATGCCATACTTACATCATCAAAGCTGCTCTCTCACCCATTGAATGCTTGCCCTTGGCTAAGAATAACACTGTCTGATTGTAGTCAAACAGTTTAAATAAACAGTGACTTCCTGATTGTTGCATGTGTGTACACGCTACATCACTAACCTTCAAAATGGCCGCCAAAGGTGGCTTTACCTCCTGGTTGGTTTCCGCCCTTCTCCAGCTCAAGATGAGGCTCGGTTTTTTGATCATTGTGGACTTGATTTGAAATGCAATGATTCAACTCCAATTTTCTAAAAGATTCCTGAACATTGTTTTAGCATGATTCTATTGAGGGTATAATATTGTGCTTCTTGTTAAAATCTAATTATAAAAATAGACGGAAAAAAATAATTGGGCATAAACTCCATTTTACCGTGGAAAAAGGAGATTTATCAAAATAGATGAGGCTTAAAACTGCTATTCTTAAGGAAGTGGCAAAAACACATTTTTGTGTGTTACTGGTGGGTCACTAGTTCATTTTCTAATATGATGATAAAGCCCCATGGTAGATAGGTGTGGCTCATATGGCAGTTCATCAATGGAGTATTGACAATGGAAGGCGACTGAGATGCAGCCATGGTCTAAGAGTTTCACGTTTTCTCAGGAGAGGTGTGGCTCACTGGTTAGAGGCGGCAGACCCGAGTGCAGAGAACGGCCCGGGACCAGGGTTCGATTCCCGACGCGGCAGGGTCTTGGACCAGGATCAGCGGACTGATAATTCTCGCATCGGTGCCTACTCCGACCAGGGAGTACACTCGGCAACTCTGGGCATTAGCTTGCCTCATCTCCACAACGGCCCCACACAAACGCCGGGGATGCCTGGTTTCACCTTGGAGACCCCCAGGAGGGACTATCTCACAGGGAAAGCCAGGACGGGTTCCCCAGCGGTCTATAGCGCTACGAGGCCTCCGGGTAGCAGTGCGCTTTACAAGACACAACAATTTACAATTTACAATTTACAATACTTGGCTACACTGAGAGGGTCTACGTGAATTGGCACCACTGTATATCATCATTCAGTCCATTTGTGTGTGTACCGAGGCGAAACACCCAGCTATGTTCCTTCATAAGCAGTTGGGATTCCTTGTTTACTTGTTCTATAATAGTTCATTGTAAGTTCTGTATGGTGTGATTTTCTTCTATGTAGTGAATTCAAAGAATGTGGTCTACATGATCACCTGCCCATGTGGCCTTCACTACCTTGGGATGACCACACACCCAGTAAAAACATGCATATGTGAACATAGGAGCAAAGTCAAGTGTAAAAAGGCAACATCAAAAATGTCATCACACTATATGGAAGGAAATCAAAGCATACAGGACCTACAATGGACTATTATAGAACACAAGGAGTCCCTACTGTTTGAGGAGGAACAATGCTAGGTGTTTCACCTCGGTCCACACACAAAGGGACTGAATAATGACATACCTTGGGGCTAACCCACGTAGACCCTCTCAGAGTAGACAAGTATTGTCCTGAGATAACCTGTAACTATTCCCCCATGGCTGCATCTCAGTCACCTTCCACTATCAATACCCCCTCTGAGGAAATGCTATATGAGCCACACCTTTCTACCATGGGGCTTTATCACCATATTAGAAAATAAACTAATGATCCACAAGTAACACGCAAAAATGCGCTTTTCCCACTTCCTTATGACAAGTGGTTTAAGCCTTGTCTATTTTGATGAATCTCCTTTTTCCACTTTAAAATGTAATTTATGTGCATTCCAAATTTTTCGTCTATTTTTCTAATTAGATTTTAATAACATGCACAATATTATACCCTCAATAAAACCATGATCAAAACATTTTCAGCAATCTTTTCGAAAATTTGAGTTGATTCATTGCATTTCAATCAGTCCACATTGATCAAAAACCGAGCCTTGTCTTGAACTGGCGCCGTCCAGAAATCCAACCAGGAAATAATGACACCTTTGGCGGCCATTTTGAAGGTTAGCGCTCTAGTGTGTACACACACCTGCAAACATTCATGAAGCCACTGGTTATATAAACTGTTTGATTACAATCAGACAGTGTTCATCTGAGCCAGGGCAGGCATTCAATGGGTGAGAGAGCAGCTTTGATGATGTAAGCATGGCGTAGCCAACCCCCTTGGCAATGAGCATTCCCGGAATAGACATAAAAAGACTCTTTTAAATTAAGCCACCGCCGGCCCGGAGGATGCGGATTCACCGCCGCGGCCACATGAAACACCCACCGCCAGATTAGGATGGCGGTGGGATTGCGGTGGGACCAGCGGCGGTCGGCAGGTTCATCCCCCGCTGATCAGCGGGTTTTGTAGGGCTATTTGGTGGCAGTGTCTGCAAGACACCTTCAGCCAAATTAGGAAGCATGTGTAGACATCCTTTTCCGCTGTGGTTTTTCCGCCGTGGAAAAGCATGTCGACCTTTCTTTCTGGGGGACCCTTGCGGGCCCCCAGGGTGAAGGGCGGTGGGGGTTCACATGGGGGGTACCTATGGTACCCCCCAGCATTTGCATGCACAAAGCGGCAGGCACCGCGCGGTGCCTGCCGCTTTGTGAATGCAAATGCAATGCATGCATTTTTAACATTGCGGCGGGCGCCGTTTGAAGCAGCACCCGCCGCAATGTTAAGGATACAGGATGTGACCACCGGGTGGCTATCACATCCTAATTTGCATGGAGGGACCGCCGCTGCCCATGCGGACGGTCCCTCTACCTCCATTACATCCTAATGACCCTCTTAGTTAGGCAATGAAGTGTATGGTTTTTATGTTCTTTCATTTCTCACAATTTTGTTTTCAGTGGCATACTACATCGAGTCATTCCCATGTTTTATGACATCAGTAACACCTTGAGAACATCAGAATCGAAAGGGATCCCACCAGATGGAAACACTTATAGAGTGTCTTATTTCTGTTATTTGTATTGTTTTGTCAAGTTTGTCTCTTTATATAAAAAGGCCAACACAACACTCACAAATCATTGAAGCGAGTAGTCATGCACGAGTGAAAAATATCTCACTTTCTTTTTACCTGCCACAAATTTGGTGATGACTTGTTCTTAGAGTATGCCTTTTAGTAACAACTTTTCTTATGTTTTATTCTATCTTTCCAGGTTGCTTAGAAAAGTTAAACCAATTAGGTATTGTATTCATGCATTCTTAAATACACATTACACCTTGACAATAATCAGAGGGACCAATTAGGTTAACCAAGAGTGGTTGGAGGGATCAATCACTTTGGTCCTGAAAAAAAGCCTAGGGGAAGGCCTAAAACATGTAAACCACTCATCAAAGTGTACCTAACTCCTCCCCCCATTTTAATAATACCAGCCTCATGAATTAATAAAGTGTAGGTTCCACGTAGCAAAGTGTTTTTTAACCCAAATTCCTTCTAACCCTTCCACACTCACAATAACACATAGTATCACTTCACAAAAGTGCTCCCACGTCTCCGTTGGTCTTAGCAGACCCCGTCCCACAGCGAGGCGGGAAGAACCTGATGATGAAGCATGTCTTTCATCTTTTGGTGGGTGAGGGCTATTTTAAGAAAACGTATCGCTTCCTTGATAAACTTATAGCAATTACTGGAAGGAAAGCTTTCTCCATTTTGCACCTTCCACGGAGAGGGGATTTTTTAGACTCAGAATGGAGACTTTGTCCAGAACGCAGAAAAGACTCAGCTACCTCCAGCCATCTAATTAATTTGTAAATAACATGCACAACCATTCCCCCACTGAGTCCGCCACTATCCACACTAAATTCACAAACAGAGTTCAGTTCCACAGAGACTTGTACATTATTCCTTCGCAGCTCTTTAAGCATTCCACACACTCCAATCGAAAAACATTGACATAGCAATGTGGACAATCCACAAAGACTAAAGTACCTCCAGGAAACAGCTCCTATCTACAACCCAGAAGGGACAGACATGACATTTATCACAGTAAGTAAGACAATACTCACGACCTGAATAACAAAACTCCAGCTCACTGACGGTAAACAAAACAACATAAAAAGACATGAATTTTCTTGCGTAGCTCAGAGACTGTGGAAATCCATTCCTTTTTCCACATTTGAGAAAAACTTGGTGCATTATGTGCTGAACCATATCCCAACCCTTTGCATAACATGAATGTTCACACTCTCAAAACACACGACGCCTTGATCCATCCACTCCAGACGCTTCCTGCGAGGGGTACCACTCTGTAATTCTATATAGACAACGCATACAATCGTATATTATTATATCTATTTACCAGGAATATCTATCTGTGGACAATTGGCGGACCCAAATTGAGACTATTGAGCCTTAAACTTGTTTATAAACAAAATGACTTTGTGAGTTTGGCCAATGGCATTCTTAGTTCATTAAACTGAATCACCTAGACCATACTGCTCAATAAACACACTGACAACACTTTCCGCCTGCAATATTTACCAACTCTTTTCTTTTCTATCGAGAGTTCCAGAAAGTTTTAATGCTCATTAAAAAGAAATGAAAAAGGCCAGAACAAATTATTAGAAATAGATCTAAGGTGTTTAGGGAAAACAAATCTGACTTATCAGACATAACAGGCCACTCAAAACGGTTTATTCTGCAAGCTGCCTTAATGTAAGCACACCAATCATTCACAGAACCCTTCTCCTTCAAGATCCATAATTTTAAAAGCAATTGAATTCTGCTGTGTGCAGGAGTACTAAATAAAATGAGCTATGCCTGTTGGAAAAAGAGGGACATTTTTAAGAGGCAGATTACTATTAAATATGGATGTATCTCTAGTTTATTAAGCCGTTTAATAAGACGTATTCTTAAGAAACAAACATTAATTTAAGAAGAGGACAGTTTGATGTCTCTGCGCAGTTTGTGGTGAAAAGAAAATGTGTAAGAGGCACACATAATTTAATTTTATGCGGAAAATTAAAATGATCAGAGTTTATACCTGGTGTGGTAATGGATACGGGTTTTACTGGATTTGTTGTAGGTCTGATAAATAATGAGGATATGCAAATAAACAAGTTGGATATGTAAATCCCATAGCAGACAATCAACCCTCATATAGGAATTGCGAAAAATTGTTTTAAAAAATCATAGTAAATGTGTAAAGTTGATTTTTATGCACTTAATACGATTTTTGTTTTCTTGAAAGGTACCAGCAAAAATATGGTTATTTCTTATTTATATCCGAAATTGTGGTGATATTAAGATTTCTGGTGGCAGTAATGAATGTACCTGAACTGTTGAATGATGGCAAAGGGCTGGCATACTCTATATGAGGGCATTAAAAAAGGACATAATATCACTTGGACACTTACTGGCAACCTATAAAGCCAGTTGAGACTATCCCCCACATGCATCAAAGTATTTTGGAATTGCAAACGGTGCGATTCCTTAAAATCGGCCGTTTGCGATTCCAAAATAGCTTTTTGGAATGCATCATTCAATTTTAAAATTTGCATCATTTTTGCGATTTCTAAAATTGCATTTGCTTTTAAGAAATCGCAAATATGCGATTTCTTAAAAGCAATGCATGAATATTTTTCAAATTGCGAATTCGCAATTAGGGGGTTAAATTTACCGAGTGGTTGAACCACTCGGTAAATTTGGAAAAAGATGTAAAAATGCTTAAAAATGCTTTTTTTAAGCAGTCATGTTACGGACACACATGTCCTCAGGACATGTGTGTGTGTGACATGATGCGAAAAATACATTTCAGGGGTGCAGGGGGGGTCCTTTGGACCCCCCACTGCACCCATGAAATGCATTAACAAATTGCGATTTTCAAAATGAAAATCGCAATTTGTTAAAGTCTTCCCATTGATCCCTATGGGCCTTTTGGCCCTTAGGAAACAATGGGAAGTGCAAATTCGCACTTTGGAATTCGCACAATATTTGAGAATCGGTAAAAATTGCGATTTTTACCGATTCTCAAATATATTGCACAAATGTACATGCATCCCATTTTGCATTTCCTAATTTGCGATTCCCTAAAAATCGCAAATTAGGAAGTGCAAAATGAAACAATGATGCATGTGGGGGTATGGTCCTGAGTGGGCATCCCGTCATCCCTCCACAATGGAGTTGACTAGTACTCTGCCAAGCTGACAGAGTTGCCCGCTGTATTTAGATTTGTGCTGGCTAAATCTAAGTATGTGCGAATGTTGCGAATCAGCGGTTCACGAATTTGCGTGAAATCACGAAAAAATACACGAATTCAAGGATATCCCTGCGGGAATCGCGGATTCTTTTGCGATTTTGCACCACCGCTAGTGTGTGTGGGGGTAGCAAATGGGGGGGCTTCTATGCGAGTTCACATGCCTCTTGTGTGTATAAAAGGACAGGAACCGATCAGAGCAACAGATGAGAAAAAAGAAGCTTGTGGTCACAGGAACTGCACGGGGATAGAGCTTGTGAAAGTCAAGGATGCAAAGACCTCCATCAAGCATCATAGCTAATTTTCGATGGTAGATATGGGGATAACACACACCTGCCCTGCCTCAACAAAGTGCACATTTTTTTTGGGCCGATAAACTTTGCCATCGCGCTGAAGGACGCCGGGGTCCCTCGAGTGAGCTGTCCATCCTAGTGACTAAAGGGCGGGAAGGCGGTGCACACCGCTAGTGTGTGGGGTGGGGCAAATAGGGGGGCTCTATGCGAGTTCACATGCCTCTTGTGTGTATAAAAGGACAGGCACTGATCAGAGCAGCAGATGGGGAGAAAGAAGCTCGTGGTCACAGGAACTGCACGGGGATAGAGCTCATGAAAGTCAAGGATGCAAAGACCTCCATCAAGCATCATAGCAAATTTTCGACAGTAGATATGGGGAGAACACACACCTGCCCAGCCTCGACAAAACGCACATTTTTTTTTTGGGCTGATTAAGGAGTTACTGAATTTGACCTTCAACTCAGGCACCTGCTTTATCTATATCTGTAAGTGCTTCCTGCAGGAGCCTCGTTGTTTACTTGTAACTATTCTCTGACCCTGCTTCGAGGGTCAGAGCAGGGTCAAAGAACAGTTGCAAGTAGGCAAGGAGGCGCCGCTCAGGAAGCACTTACAGGGTTACAGCAGGTGCCCAAGTTGAAGTTCATTTCTTTGTAACCATTTTGTAAATGGTTACAAATAAATTAGCTTCAACTTGGGCACCTGCTGTAACCCTGTAAGTGCTTCCTGAGCTAAATTTGTCCCGCTCGCGAATTCGCAGATTTTGCCGCGATTTCGCGCGGATCGCAAAATCGCGGATTTTCCGCCCATACTTAGCTGAATCGCCCTCTATGTCTACAGATTGTTTTCAGTCATGTAAATGGTTCACAGCTGTTGACGCAGCATACTTTTCTGCTTGTTAACATTACTCCATTGCTGTCAGGGTGGCGGGATTGTGCTGAGCTTATTTAGATTTTACAGTTGTGCTGGCAGTGTTTTAGCGGTGGATTGCCGATGGAATGAGCCGATAGCAGGATGCGTTCAACTTTGGACTATTCCTGTGACTGTATGATGGATGCTAGCATCATACACCTGATGTGTTTTGGCTAAATTGTGTTCACCTGCATGCCACATGATAAAACACACTCCATTTCAGACCATGATCATTTGCCATTCCACTGCACCACAACATGTACAAGCAGATAGTTTGCCAGTTACGTCAGGTCTTTTTTTGGCTTTCTGTTTCTTATCCCTTAATTTTTTCTCTTGTTTATTTTCTTGTGGGTCATAACATTTATTCATTTCTGTTTGATTGATAATAGCAGGGAGGAGAAATCCTGTTTTAAAGAGGGAGAATTGTGAGTCATGGTGGATGAAATTATTAGAATAGAGCCATAATTGTTTGGAGCCCAAGTAAAAATATATTCATATCTCACAAAAGGCAAATGTGGACTAGAATAGTTGACAGAGTGAATGCTGTAGCAAACACCCTGCAGACACAGGAGGAAGGCCCTGACTCCTAAACCCCGTCTACCCTCAAACCCCTTAAAAGATCCTTAAAAAAGTTTGATAAATGGCAGCACCTTACCACTACCAGGTTCTGGAAAATTAGACTGAAAAGAACAGAAAAAGATTACAAAATGTTTAAAAATGGGCATTAAATGAACTTTAAAAAAGTATGAACTGGACCTATTGTAAAAATGTTGCATAAATGAATTAAAAACATGTAATACATATCAAACAAAGGTGTAAAAAATTAATAACAAAAAAATTATAAAGTGTCAATTAAATAGGAGTATAAAATATATACAGGTATTTATTTAATACAAATAAAACGTATGTTAAATATTATTGAAAATATGTCTATGAATACAAATTAAAAAATGTAAAAAAAATAATAAGCAAGGAAATATGAGTTGAAAATGCACAAAAGACTAATGTATATAAATATGATCTACCAGCTCCTTGAGCCCGTCGGAAGCACAGCAGATGATCCCTCTGTCTGATGCTTCCACTGCCTCATCGTAATGCATCGGACGGACCGCAGTGGCAATATCAGTGTTGGACCCACCACATTGTTACCAGACCCTAAATGTCTGCCGTTCCACCAGCCCGATTACAATGTGACCGTAGTGTAGGCGGTTGTAAAAATAGTTTTTACCATTGCAGCTTGAGCTGCAGACTGGAAAATGGCTGCAGCACAAGCTGCAATGGTAAAAGGAATTTTGAAAACATCCATGCACCGTTTTGCAGGCACCATCTTGTGCCTGGCACATGGTGCATGAATATTAGGTGGGACACCACCCCCTACGGGGACAGCAGCCCTGCTAGCGGCCCCCAAAGTCCCAATCAGGTTGCCTTTTCATGGTGGCTGGACCACCATGGAAAGGCATTCAGAAAGGTCCATCATAATCCCTAAGGCGGTGCCTCTGCAGGCACCACTGTATTGTAGTAATTACCGTCACAATGCGGCAATAGGACTGCTATGCTGGATGTCAGTGGCACACCATTGACGGCCTCTCGGTGGTGGTTCCACCGACATCACAACACAATTGGGCATTAAAGAGGTAACATTTACTATTCCCACTTGATTCTTAACCTATTTAAACAAGGCTTTGGATGCTAAGAAGGTGAAATTTACAATATCCCCTTCAAAATAAAACGCTCTACATAACATATTACAAAATAACAATATTATATACACAATAAATACTCTACATTAATACACATTTTTTTAAATAAAGCTAGCTTAAATGTCATGTAAAAAAACAATCTAAACTATAAAATGTTATAGGAAGATTTAAATTTAAATGTTATATTATAATTGTTAAATTTTAACTATTAGAAATTGATATACATAAAATATTTACATTCATTCATAAACTTCAAACATTTAAAATCATAAATGTGAAAAACTATTTACATAAATATTACAGTTAAAACATACAAAACTTACTTAAAATTTAAATTCAATTTTTAAAACAAAAAAAAGACAAAGATTTGTTCAATGTTAAATATTTTTCATATCTAAAATATTTCTAATTATTCTTCTTTATTAAAATATGTTAAACGTTTTTATTATTTGAGACTATGTTTTTGCATACTAAAATATTAATTATATTGTTTCCTAATTTTCATACTTTTGAAAAAAATATTAAAACTATTAGTATACTAAATTACATTTAAAAATTCTAAATTATAAATTTTCATTTCTTTAAAATTATTACCTTAAATTGAAAATGTAAACATAATTAAAAAAAATAAATCTCCCTAGGCTTATCCCCTAATAACTCAATATTCTGCTACAAAACAAAATGTCAATAATTAGTTAAAAACAATAATACAATTTAGAATGCAAGATTCAACAGTTTCATAAGTAAAAAATGATTTTACTAAAAAAGGAAATAAAAAATAAACATATACATACTCACTGCAGTACATTAGATATTAATCATCACAAGCAATATGACATATATCAATATTTTCTTAATCAATGAAAATAATATTTTTACCTTAAATATTCCTGCCCATGTTATTTTTGATATCCTGATATTCTTGACAAAATATTTGTGTATCACAATATTATTTTTCCAATATTTTGTCCAAGCACCAATAGCTTTGAATGGAGTTCTAAACAATGAAGGCTCCAAAACACAAAGGCCCAAATCAACATCTGGGACTTCAAATAAGAACCATTTGAAACACTTGTGGTGAGTAACTTCACTGTGAATCGTTTATGTTTTGGTGGAGGCTTAAGAGGAGTTCTTTATCTATACAGTTATGGCGGAACGTTTGACATTTTTTTAAAATCAGAACTGTATTAATGACAGCCACATATATTGTTGCAAATGAATCCATGGTAATACCATCCTACTGCAAAGCATATTAAGGCAGACATTTCTGACCAGCTTTCTTTTTCCATGAAACAATTGGGGCATGCACCTTGAGGCCACCATTGATTGATGGATACAATATAATGCCATTGTGAGTGATATGAACTTCAAGGCTACTCCATTCTTATTTTCGGTCTGTTTTTACTAAACAAACAGTGAATGATAAACTGTTATTTACTGTTGGTTAAAAAACAAAATTCCAACCTACGGATTCAGCAGCAGTGACTTCTGGATGGCTGGCACAGTATCATGAAGGCGTCAACACTAGCCTTCAGAAAGAGTAACCAAGGCTGGTGAATTCCAAGCCCATAACTCAGGAAAGTGTCCTCCCCATCTGTGACATTCTGAAGCTTCAATGTAAAGGTACCCCTAGACAGTAGGCTTAAACTTGGCCAATCAGCCTTGTGCCTCACCATTTCCTGAGTCTTGAAAGACTGGGGTAGAAAAGTGCAGATAATTATATCCAGTTGTAAAGGAGAGTCCTTATTATATCAAAGAAAATGTATGATGGTATTGTACATTTTGTTTTAATGGTGTTTGTTTAGGTTGCATTTGTAAAGTACACTACATTTCCCCAAATCCTGTTCTTCTGAACTTGAAAGAACAACATAGAACGACACAAAACAATATAAATCTAGTGAGTCCATAAGCCATATCCTCTTTGCTTGATGAATGAAGTCTAAATTAGGCCAAGTCGAAATTTTAATTATTCCTGAGTAATCAAAATAATTTGGTGTTATTTTTCTTGACACAAAATTACTGGAAACCTGTGATTTTGCTGATTCACATAACTATGAGTAACTTGGCACAAAAATGATACCGAAAGAGCACAGGAATAAACAACTTCACGAGTGGCTACTGCTGCTTGTGTTCTGTTGCTTTAAGCGAAAAATGCACCCTTTGGTCTATTTTCAATGTAAGGGTGCAATTTCTGAAAACAAAACAGTGCGAAATGCTTGGTAACACTACTCGGTTAATTCATCATCATATTTTTTCTGTAAATTCATGTTTTGATTTCAGTTTTATATAGTGCGCAAATACCCGCGGTTTCGAGGTGCTAATACTAAAGGTGGAAACATCATTGGTGGAGTGACTTAAAAAAAGATAGGTCTTGGGAGCCTTGGGAAGTGGAGCAGCCTAGTTTTTGTTCTTGAGAGAATGGAAATCATTTATTTATTTATTGTCTTTATTGTCGGATTTGTAATGTGCATGGCTGCCCCAGCAACGGGGCATCCCAGCTCCACCAAAGACATTACGAGTGAGCATGGAGGGAAGAAGTTACTCTGGGAAGAGCTAGGTCTTTATGGCTTTATGAGATGCAAAATGATTCTGGATCCCTCAGATAGAGACTGGGAGCGAATTCTATAGTTTTGCCACAAGACTACAAAAAGAGCGACCTCCCGCTCTAGCTCTTAAGACTCGAGGAATACAGACCAAGCCTTGATTGGCAGACCTTAAAGTGCGCCGCAGCGCATAGAAAGCTAGCAAATTAGCCAGCCCCAAAGGTGCTTGTTGAGTCAGAATCCTGTGAGACACACAATGTGTTTTAAACTGGACTTGCTTTTTGACTGGCAACCAATGTAATTTAGATTGAACATGAGATACAAAACAGAAATTCGGGAGTTCCACAAGAATGCGTGCCACTGCATTCTGTATTCTCTGCAGGCGCCTAATACTGGACTTATTGGCACCAAGATAGAGAGAAGTACCATAGTCCAGTTTAGATAAAATCGTCACCTGAACAATGGTTTGACGCACTTTTGGAGGGAAGAAACCCAGGAGAGGTTTTAATCCATGCAAGAGCCCAAAGCAGATCCCTGCCACAGTTTTCGATTGAGTGTCAAAGGTAAGCCCACTGTCAATCCAAATACTAAGGTTCTTTACTGCCTCTTTAGGTGAGGGAGCCGTTTTGAGACACTCTGGCCAGCCCTGCTTGGACCACATATCCCAGTCCTTCCCAAACAGCATGACCTCTGACTTACTGGCATTCAACTGCAAGCAGTTTAAAGCCATCCAATCCTCAACCTCTAGCAGATCCTCCTTAAACCTTTCAAAGTTATGACTACATTTCTTAGAGAATGCAATCACCAATTAGGTTTTGTCAGCATACGACACCAATGACAACCCTTTTCTTTTAGCCACCGACACAAAGGGTTGAACATAAATGTTAAAAAATAGGGGTCTAAGTATTGAGCTCTGTGGCACCCGCTGTTGCAGGACACGATCCCATGAATAAAAAGGTGACACCAAGACCTGGAAAGATCACCCCACCAGGAAGGAACTAATCCAGGCCAAGGTCAAACCCCTGATTCCTGTCTCCTGTAAGTGCTTTAAAAGTATCACATGGGATACAGTGTCGAAGGCGGAACTTACATCCAGGAGAACTAATGCTGCGTAGTCTATAACATCAAAACTACCAAGGATTTCTTCTGTCAAAGCCAACAGAGCGGATTGGTGTCAGTACAACGCGATGTGTTACAACGCATTCCGTTACAACGCAGATTTTACAACGCGCGATCCATTACAACGGATGTCATTACAATGCATGGCATTACATCGCAGATGCTATTACAACGCATGGCATTACATCGTAAGTATAGGTGAGTATACCTTTTTTTAAAAATGTTATTTAGTTTATTGTAATTAATTTTTTTTAAATAATTTAATTAAAAGACATTTAAAAATTGTCATTAATTTAATTTAATAAAATAATATCTATTTTATAAATGTAATTTTATTAAAAATTGTAATTAATTTAATTTAATAAAAAAAGTAATTAGTTTAATGTACATATTTTTTATAATGAAATTAAATTAAATTAATAATATTAATTTATTTAATTTAATTAATTTAATTAAAAAATGTAATTAATGTAAAATAATTAATTTAATTTATTAAATATATTTTAATTAATTTTAAAATGGTAAATATAATTTAATTATCCCTAAACCCAAACCCTGCCCTAAAACCTAAAAACACCCCTGTACCCCAAAACCCAAACCCTGCCCTAAAACCTAAAAACACCCCTGTACCCCAAAACCCAAACCCTGCCCTAAAACCTAAAAACACCCCTGTACCCCAAAACCCAAACCCTGCCCTAAAACCTAAAAACACCCCTGTACCCCAAAACCCAAACACTGCCCTAAAACCTAAAAACACCCCTGTACCCCAAAACCCAAACCCTACCCTAAAACCTAAAAACACCCCTGTACCCCAAAACCCAAACCCTGCCCTGAAACCTAAAAACACCCCTGTACCCCAAAACCCAAACCCTGCCCTAAAACCTAAAAACACCCCTGTACCCCAAAACCCAAACCCTACCCTGAAACCTAAAAACACCCCTGTACCCCAAAACCCAAACCCTACCCTAAAACCTAAAAACACCCCTGTACCCCAAATCCCAAACCCTACCCTAAAACCTAAAAACACCCCTGTACCCCAAAACCCAAACCCTGCCCTAAAACCTAAAAACACCCCTGTACCCCAAAACCCAAACCCTACCCTAAAACCTAAAAACACCCCTGTACCCCAAAACCCAAACCCTACCCTAAAACCTAAAAACACCCCTGTACCCCAAAACCCAAACCCTACCCTAAAACCTAAAAACACCCCTGTACCCCAAAACCCAAACCCTGCCCTAAAACCTAAAAACACCCCTGTACCCCAAAACCCAAACCCTGCCCTAAAACCTAAAAACACCCCTGTGTCCCAAACCCCAAACCCTGCCCTAAAACCTAAAAACACCCCTGTACCCCAAAACCCAAACCCTACCCTGAAACCTAAAAACACCCCTGTACCCCAAAACCCAAACCCTACCCTAAAACCTAAAAACACCCCTGTACCCCAAAACCCAAACCCTACCCTAAAACCTAAAAACACCCCTGTACCCCAAAACCCAAACCCTGCCCTAAAACCTAAAAACACCCCTGTACCCCAAAACCCAAACCCTGCCCTAAAACCTAAAAACACCCCTGTACCCCAAAACCCAAACCCTACCCTAAAACCTAAAAACACCCCTGTACCCCAAAACCCAAACCCTGCCCTAAAACCTAAAAACACCCCTGTACCCCAAAACCCAAACCCTGCCCTAAAACCTAAAAACACCCCTGTACCCCAAAACCCAAACCCTGCCCTAAAACCTAAAAACACCCCTGTACCCCAAAACATATACCTCAGTACCCCAAAACATACACTCCTATACTCATACTTATTTAAAAAATCACTTAAATTAATATATTTAATTTATAATATTTAAAAACAAAAATAAATATTTTTTTATAATTAATAATAATTAAATCAATTAAATAATATTAAATAAAATAAAATAAAAATTAAATACTTACCAATACTTACGATGTAATAGTATGCGTTGTAATAGCATCTGCGATGTAATGCCATGCATTGTAATGACATCCGATGTAATGGATCCCGCGTTGTAAAATCTGCGTTGTAACGGAATGCGACGTAAAAGTTGCGTTGTAGGTGTTACATACCAACAGAGCTGATTCTGTACTGTGGTGAGCTCGGAAACTGTTCTCCGAAGGATCCAGGATGGCATTATGCTCGATAAACTCAGTGAGAATGGTATTCACATGAGATTCGACAAGCTTAGCCAAAAAAGGCAGCCGGGATATTGGGGGATAATTGCCAGACTTATAAAGATCCAGAGACGGTTTCTTTAGAAGAGGAATAACTTTAGCGTGCTTCCATTCCGATGATACAGACGCTGTAGTCAGGGAGAGGTTGACTGGGACCTTCCTCACCGGTGAAATCAAGGCATGAAACTAATGGAGGAGGGCAAGGTGTCAAGGGGTCGGCTGGCGAGTCCCATTTAACTTTCAAGCAGAGGGACTCAAAATCAGTGGAGGACAGTTAGGGAAAAGATGACATTTTGTTGACAACCAAGAGTTCAGTATCCCCTGGCCCATCCACAAAGTCAAGATGCCTGTGGCCGGAGGGAGGCTTTTATATATATTCTCCACCTTGTTAAAAAAATAACTGGCCAAGTCATTGCACTGACGATTCAATGAAATCAGTGAGTCCACCGTTGAGCCTGAGCTCTTCATACCCTTGAGCAGGGAGAATATTGTCTTAGAGGGGTTATTGCTCACCGAGATTTTTTTTTGGCAGGAAACACCGCTCGTGCTCTCTGGATTCATTTATGGTAGTGCTTAATAGATGCTTGATATTTGCTTTTTGCTCCCAGATCATACGAGCGTCTCCAAGCGCACTCAAGTTGTTTACAATGTTTTTTGGTTTTGGTCAACGAGTCATTAAACCCGGGGTTAGACTACCCTGTTTCAGGCCTTTGCAGGATACACTGATAAAGTTCAGCCTCCAATTCAGTTTTTTAAAACTTAGGACTTTGACCAGTGGAGCAGATGCTGATCAAATTGATCTGCCTGGTGTATATTTCTGAAAAAGTTGTAAGATATAATGATTTATGATTTGCATGTTTTTTAGAGTGCATTACTAAATGGCGACAGCAGAGTGCTATATAAATGCATTTTCCAACTGGAAGCCAGTAAAGAGCCTTCAGATGTTGCGACACATGCTTCTTTTTTCTAAGAAATGTAGAATTAGCCTGACTGCTTCATTCTGAATAACCTAAAGCCTTTCCTGAGCACATTTTGGCAGTTCCAGGTATAATGCGTTGGTGTAATTGAAACAGCTAATTACTAATGCTTGGATGAGCTGCTGTTTGTGTTCAATTTGGATGAGCAGCAGTATCTTTTTCAATGTTTTCAAGCAAATGTAGCAGGTGGAAAAAAGAGTAGAGACCCAAGCACTGAAAGGTAATTTGCTGTCAGAAATGGAACCCAAATTGTGAGCTTTTTCAACAGGTGAGGGAGGCATTCCCAAAGAATAATTACGGTACAGCAAATTATGTGAGTTACGCGCACCCCTAGTCTAAAGTCAATGGAAGAACCAAAACAGCATAAAAAGCTATTGAAAGTGAAGATGAAACAAAAAAACTTCTTCACCTTGATGAACCTCCATAACTAGTGTGCCCTCCATCTGATACGAGTACATCCATACAAATGCATTGGTATTTGGCGTATCAGATCGTCGTCTGTTTTTTTTTACATTGGCACTAAGAATAATCACAAAAACCAGCTACCAAGTATTAAGAGGTCAGGTATATATACCAGCAGTGGGATAATACTTGCCTCCTTTGTGTTTGATAAAATTAGGTCTAGAGGGTGGGCATAACTCACAAAATTCTGTGTAATATAATGAAGAGCAATTACAGAAATACTCTGCAAGATTATGCGGAATTCGGTAAGAAGAGTGACTCTGCATTTAGCACTACTTTCTTAGCTCAAAAATGCCACCTCATTTCCTTATCGCTAAATACGGTAGAACATGAATAGTGACGGTGAGCAGCCGATTGTGCATTTGGGGTTGGATCTTTCCCCAATTTGCGCCCACCATTTAGCGCTACTTTCTAAGCACAAAATGCACCCTCACTTCAGAAATGGATTCAAGGATACCATTTTCACTAAGAAAATGCAACATAAAATAAACCCCAGTCTGAGCTGCCACATTTGTGCTCTTGCAATAGGATTTATTTTTCCTCAAATTGCTCTTAATTACGCAAGCAGATGTAATTGCCTTATTATGGTAATTCAGCATCAAAGGTTAAAGTGGAAATACCAAATTACTTGGAATACTCTGGTGTAATTGAAATTCACCCAATCCTAATTGGACCTCCACTTCACAACAGACTAGAAGGATATGCAATTTTATCACAAGACAGGAGGCTCATACTATGCATGTTCAAGGCATATCCACAATATCCATTGCTGCATGCTAAATCAGCTTAAATGTTGAAATTCTAGACCTACTTGCTGACTTGAGAATGTCCTCTAGTCTAACTCTCACCCATGCCTTTGATGTCATCGTCACTCAGGTAGACCGATCCCCAAAATACCCTGTGTTCCCCCTGTAGAGGCCTCTGCAGCAACTGGTTTAGCCTTTAAAATGAATCATTGTGGGGCATATGTTCCGTAATGACGTTTGTCGTTATACTCCCAGGACTTAAACAGCTGTAAAACCGAATTAACATCCCACAAGGTAGAGTATTTAGATTGACTAGATTGAGGGGGATTTGTTTATCTGATACCCTTCATTAACCTGTATATAAAATTATTTTCTCCACTGTTCCATCAGCTTTTGGATGACCTTGCATGTATTGAAGGCCTATACCCATTACTAGTCATCTACAATTTCCAGTCAGCCACTAATGAGGCTAAGAAATTCAAGATCCTTGTGACATCAGATAAGCACCAGGGCTGGCATATAGTCCCAAACTATACCCTGTGCATATGAGTCCCTTATTTATCCAGAAGCAGACTTTGAAAGACCTGGCATGTCTGTAAACAACTTAGGAGGTTCCATGCTACCAGGGCCAAACGACTGTAAAACAACTCTTTATACTTAGCAAACATAGTAAATATAATTGTTCAAATTTGCCTAACTAAACTTTGCCAAATTAAGTTACACACAACTCACCTTACATACATTGTAAATTCAGGAAGCAAGATTTCCAGGCATCCTTTAGATGTGAAAGTGTTTTAACAAACCAATTGCTTAAAAATTGAAACTCTTTATATTTGTTCAGTCCTTAGAGCAGACACGTGACTATGGAAACACCAGGACTCAAACTCTTAATCTTCAGAAAAAAAAGTATGAGGCATTAACAATCAGGTTACAACTTCCTTGGAAAGACTTTGCTATTGACTGGACCTCCTGGAAAGCAACCGAATCTGAATGCCAGCAAGAGAAAATAAACATACACTGTATCGTCTGCAAAACACACTCAGATGCAACAATTTTCCAACCATAAGACATTAAACAAACAAAATGTACTCATTCAGACACCTGCAACACCTGGCTCAAAAGCCAACCCAAGTGGCATCAATTACTTAGTTTCAAACAACCAGATATTTAAACATATCACACTTGCCTTAACATAATATAATACCGGTATTTGTAAAGCACAAACAATTAACCCTAGTGCGGTTTAGGTGCTGGAAGATTAAGCAAGGTATTGCCCAGAGTCACATGGTGCGGCTAACCTGCCACCACAGCTGGGGATCGAACCGTGAACCTCAGTGTGTCAGAACCAACTGACCTGGCCGCTGCGCGACACCTCTTCCTCTTCTAAAGCTACATAAGCCTACAAATACAGGGGCATATTATCAATGGGGTTTATCTCTGCTTTTTTGGCTTTAAAATCCAAGAAAGCGGAGATAATTTTATCTCCCTATTACCTAGCTGTCGCTAACACCAGTTAGCGACAGCTAGTAGGAGATAGCGACCATCTTGGGCCCCGCTTTGCATGTCAGTGATATTTATCACTAATGACATGCAAAGTGGGCGTGCCAAGATGTTAGTGACTGGAAACAGTTGCTAACATGGCTATCTCCTATTACCAACTTTTGGCGACATTCGTGCTAAGCGCGAATATCTCCAAAAGCTAACACCTGCCCCTGAGCAGTTCTTAGCCATGTTATCCAATGGGAGGTGGATAACATGGCTAAGAGCATTAGCTCGGTAATGCATGAATATCGCTGACTTTTCAGAGATATTCATGCATTTCGGCCAATTTTTATCGCTTAGGAGATAAACCTTGATAATAGCAAGGTTCTTAAGCGATAAAAATCGCCGCAGCTCGGCGATAAAAATTTCGCCGCTAAACCAACATAGCGATAATTATAGCTAGTTTTTGTTAATATGCCCCCTTGTCTGTTACAAAAATGGAAGTTCGACAAATTTCCAAAGCACAGCAGCAAAATATTTCATAGATCTAATATGTACTTAACTCAAGCATCAAGACAAATTGACATAGATCATGGTCTAACCCTACTTATAGAGTTTTGTGTATTTTTTATATGTTACTTATTGCCCAAGGGACCAGGATTATGGCAAATGTAGTGTGCTTTCCAAGTGCTACTAAAACAAACAGCAGATAAGAGACTGCACAATATGAGCCTCCTGTTGTGCAATAATCCTAGAATTAAACTTGAAATAGCAGCTAGGACATTATTAGACTTGCCCAGGTCTTTGGGATGACCTCCTTCAATATTAACCCTTAGTACCATGACCATTGGAACGCTCAGTTGTCCGCTTGTTACGGTATACGCAAAGAAAAAGTAGCAAATGCTGCTCCACCTACCTAACACAACCTTGTCAGTAATACCATAATATAAGTGTTCTTACTCAAAGTATGTAAAAAAAAAGTCAAGAGATGCTGCAATGGGCTTGTTGATAAAGGTTTCTGAATCCAGTGATGTGAGCTATTGCTGCTAGGTAGACTTCATCACAAGCAGGCAAGGAACAGATCAGAAGCATTTTGTAACTACTAAGGGTGAAGATCTGCTCCTGTCAAAGGATACTTTCCAGAAAATAAGAAATGGTAAACCACAGCACCAGGCCAAAAATGTAATTGTGGAAATCATAATTGTGGACCCAAAGTAGGTGTGGCAAACCATGCTCGAATCAGCCCAGCTCTTTTTGTTTCCTTGTGTGGTCTTTTTCTTTCCATCCATCTATTCTCCTTCTCAGAGACAGAGGCACCAAGAGAGCTCTTGTAATTTCAAAACTGGCCTTTAAGGGCCCAAGCCCACCAGGGAAATGCACGGAGGAATCGAATGCATAGCAGGAGCTGGAGACTGTTTCTCTCTCTGTTTCCGACTTGTTTAAGCATTAGCTTGGAGAAATTACAAATTTGTTGTTGGCACTTTGGAGGCATCATTCCAAAAAACAGGTGCTCAGTCCATCATGTTATGGCTGCAAATATCATTGAAAATTGCAGATCAAAAAGGTTTTTCGTAAAAAGTTCAAATAACCTTAACATCCCAAGCTACTTGACAAGCGTGACTCATATCCCACTTTAATGCAAATGCACTGCCACTGAAAGAAAGAAGAGGAGAAGCTTATATTGAGTTTCAATGCTCATCGTGATCCATGCAAAGGAAATAGTTTTAGAACCAAAAATAAGAGACCTCAGTATTGAAGACAAAACTGAAAAGAGTCAATACGTACTAGGGGCTAATTTGATGAAAGGGTTGAATCAATTTTAGACCATGCAACAGGGTGCAATTACGACGCAACCCATAAATGTGATTTAACAATCCTCTCAAGGTCACATTTCATGGTCCTGAGTGGCTTGGCAAATTCAGAGTAACACAAAGCTGTGAAAATTGTTATGTTACATTACTCTGCCCCTGGGAGGCTCTCCATGGGTGGGGCATGGGTGTTCCCTTGCAAAACCTATGGATTTTGAGACATTTCAGATTTACCATAAGTGGTATACCTGGGCATAAAGCAAACCTGCTACACCTCCCTAGCGGAGGTACAAAGTGGAGAAATATGTTTATTTTGCCTCGTTTTTTTCTCTTTCTACTTACATTCTGCAGCATACATAGAAAGAGGAAAATGCTTAAAGAGATTGTTTTAGTGTATGAAGGTGCCCCTTCCTGCACAAAAACAATCCTTCTTACAATGCAGGCATGCTTGCACCATGGTGTAAGAGTGCTTGCATTGGCACCAGGCAGCACATTGACCAACAGCTCTGGTAAAAGGCAGGAATGGGCTGTATTATGTTAAATATGGCCCATTTCTTCCCTTCCCCTGTCAAACAGTGCAATGCAGGTAAATATAAATATGACCCTAGGAGATCAGTACCAAGTGGGACAATACTGTGCTTCTTTCAGCTGGTACTGATCAAAATGGACCATAAAAGTCAGAGATATGGCAGGCTCCTTTAATCATTAGATTCAATGCAAGGGACACCATTAAATGCTAGAAATATTCCATTATCAGTCTTGGTCTTTGCCATTTGATTTGACTGCTCTAGTCTGCCACATGAATATGTATACATTTTAAGACCCATGATTCCACCATGTTATCATATTACCTGAACACAGACTTTTTTCAATGGCATGGTAACTAAAAATATCCGTTCACAAATGTTGTCTTTTAGAAATTGGGTCTCTAGTGACAGAGGTTTGCACCCTGTCCAGGCAGGGACCTCAATCCTAGTCATTGTAAACTAGATACACACTTTAACTTAACCTGTGCTCACCCTCTGCTAGCTTGGCACAAAGCAGGCAGGCTTAACTAAAGAGACAATATCTAGACTATTTGTGCAACACACTCACACATACACAGTATCACAATAAAAATACAAAACAAATACTCCACACAGGTTTAGGAATATCGGGAATATTTCTCTGAGCAAAACAAGACCAACAGGAAAAAAAATCCAATCAGTAGAATTCACCATATGAATTTTGAAAGAATACATAAAAAAACAGTGCTTCAAGTCAATAGTGCTGAAAGGTTATTTGAGGTTGAGAGGGACCAGGATGCACCTGTGTGCCTGCGGAATGGTACTGCGACCTGTGAGGACTTGGGCAGCATTTCAACAACCCCTGATGACTTTTGTTCTGCTCTCAACTACTTCTTGCTCTCTACCGATGAAGGGCTAAACCCCAAACAAGTGTCTAGAGATTACAGCACTACCTGCACCAACTTTGGTGAAAAACTACACTAACTTTGAAGTAAGCATACTGCATTTACCAGAATGCAATGCGGAGAACTGTGCTGGGAGGAGAGGCAGTGTGCTTCCTCACCCCTTGTGATTAAAAGTATCCCTTGAGCCAACGAGCTGACAAGCTCACCTGGAATGCACCTGTGTGCCGGTGGAATGGTACTGTGACCTGTGAAGACTTGGGCAGCATTTCAGCAACCTCTGATGAAATTTTTTAAGGTCTCAACAACTTTTTGCTCTTTACTGATGAAGGGCTAAACCCAGAAACTTGTGTCTAGAGATTACAGCAGTACCTGCACCAACTTTGGTGAAAAACTACAGCAACTTTGAAGTGAGCATACTGCATTTACCAGAATGGAATGGGTAGGACCGTGCTGGGATGAGAGGCAGTGTGCTCCCTCCCCCCTTGAATCTAAAGTTTAGGCCGACCATGATGGAGGGCAGGTCGGTAACAGGAAAAGGTACCTTCAATGGGGCAAAGATTTGTTGTCAAGAGTCTGATGCGTTGGTTCCGATTCAAGCAGTCGGGTCTATGCGTCAAAGTCAAGCCTCGTAGTCAGGTCCTCCGAACGGCGCTATGTTGGGATCGAACCTCACCGTCGTGACTTTGGAATGAGGCTGCGTTGTCATCAAGCCTCATAGGGATGTCCTCGAATTGTTACTGCATCAGCGTCAAAGGGCACTGTGTTGGTTCCAATCAGTCCAGTGGTGGGGATGCATTGGCTTTGTAGACAATCAGCTGCAGAATCTATTTCAGAGGCTCAGAACTGGAGGGGCTACCTCAGGCAAGGGTAAGACTCACATATGGCAGAGTCCAGCAGCACCAGAAAAATTGAAGTAAGCCTTTTGTGCCCCTGAGACTTCTGAAAACAGAAAGCAAGCCAGCAATCGCTTAGAGTCACTCTGGTTTCAAGTGAGATGGGACCAGTCCATGTCCTCAGCAGCACAGAGATCAGCAGGAAACAGGGCCGTTCAGCAAAGCAGAGAAGCAGTTCCTCAGAACAGTCAGTCAAGGCAAAGTGGCAATCCTTGCAGCACAGCAGTCTTTACTCAAACTGAGTTCATCCCAGGTCCAGTGCTGTACAGATTTAGTAGGGTCAGAGGCACCAGTACGGATAACCAAGTGTGTCTTTAATGAGGTAGGTGACTTCAAAGCACCTCCTTGAAGTGTACAGGCCCCCTTTTACCCCACCCATGTCTGCCAAGCTAACTGTGGGAGGTAATCAGCCTATTGTGTGGGGACAGGACACAAACAATTCAGACGTGTGAGCTCTCACTCCCCCTTCCTGCCCAGAAAGGCTATCAGAATTCAGATGAGTCCTCCGTCACATCCACCGTACATCTGTTTGTGATCTCTAGAGAGAATGCACAAAGTGCAGCTGTCACCCAGCCTAGATGTGTATTGATGACAGGCTGCAGTCACCCAGAGCAAAGTTAAGAACAGAGAATTGTCCACTTTCTAAAAGTGGCATTTTAAAAACAATATTGTCAAATGCAACTTTACCAATGAAGATGATTTATAATTACCATTGAAAAGATATGAAATTTAATTTAACTACTTCTTTCTCATCAGGAATTACAACTTAAAATTGTTTTAAGGGGTTCCCAATCCTAACTTATGAGAGAAGTAGGCCTCAACTAGTGAGTATCTAATTTAGCTGTTTGTCACTACCAGGACATGTAAACCTTAAAAGTGCATGTCCTACCTTTTACTTACCCATCACCCTGCCCTTAGGGTTACCTAGGGCCTACCTTATGGGTGAACTATGTGTAATAAAAGGGAGTTTAAGGCATGGCAAGAGGTTTTTAATGTCAAGCCAATGTGGCAGTAAACTGCACACACATAGCTTCCAATGGCAAGCTGACAGGTTTGGAAAGCTAGTTTTGGGTGGCACAATTCATGCTGCAGGCCCACTTGTAGCATTTAGATTACAGGTTCTGGGTATATGGCATAACACTTTACAATGGACTTATAAGTAAATCCAATATGCTAATCAGGTATATACTAATTTCACCATGTTTAGGGGAGAAACACATGCACTTTAGCACTGATTAGCAGTGGTAAAGTGCTTAGAGTCCTGAGGTCAAGAACAAGATACAGCAAAGCATAGAGGTAAGCAAGAAATAAGTTGGGGGAAGACCACCCTAAGATGACAGATCTAACACTGACCCATCGGCCCAAAACCTGTGCCACAGGCAAACAACTACCTGATTGGCTGGAAGTTGTGGAGACCCAAACACATTGCTGTAGGACGTGCGTGGGACGCTTCTATCCCCAAGGAAATCCGAGTAACAGTGCATCATTTAGAAAGCTGGCTCACATGAAGCTCAACACCTTCTGGAAGCTACACCTTCTGATGATTGATACCCCCAAAATGTTTGGGGACAACATTGAATTTGATTGGCTGTTTGCGCTGCTTTGATATATAACCAGTATTACTGAGCCTTATACTGCAAGGCGTTAACTGCACCACTGCGATTAATTGCCTGAACCAAGGAAAGGACGTTTTCTTTGACCCCTAAAGGAGTGGTGGCACTACTGTAGGACAGAGGAAGGTGAAATGCCATGTTAGTAATATTCAAATTGTCACAATTCAACAGGATGTGAGTCTCTCTACTAAAACTCAAACCCTCCCACATTGAGAAGGGCCTTCTGAAGGAGGTTAAGAGTCTTTCAGTCCCAGACCACACTTGACTGCAGGTCTGGCCAAGATGTCTTACCTGTTCATGGCTGCCTGTTAGTGCATCATTATATCAAACTGTGAGCACTTCCAAGATTCATCATTGTTTGCTCATCACAGAAAAGTGTCAATCAGGCAGAGAGCTTTTTTTATTCTATTGCTGTAGAGGTGTTCTGCAATCCTATTATCCTCTGGATTGACAGTTCTCTTGCCCCTAGGGCTCCATGCCATTCTCTTGGCTAACTGCCCTGGCCAGCGGCAGGTGAAGGGAGAAGCTATTTCACCACAAGTTCCCAACACCCCTGACCTGTGTGTCAATTCTACACCATATCGACTTCACTTAGAAGACTACAAAAACTTGCTGCACCGCTTCTCTGTTTCCTTGAATAAGGTAGTGAAGAAAGTAAGTAACTCTCTACTTAGCATGGTAGTTACTGCATATGTATTTGGCTTTCCAAACTGAAAGTGAATAAAGATTTGAACTTTAATATAAAATCAAATCAAATCAAATCAAAACAAGCTTTATTCGATTTTAAATTAAAATCATAAAAGCATTTATACATCCGTTTATACAATAAAAAACGTTTAAGGTATCATAAAATCAATCAATACAGTGCAAGAATGGCTTGTTTGATCATTAAAAGATCTTTTACATGAAGATTCATTAAAACAACTAAAAACAGGCATTTCATTAAAAAAACGTCATCAATCCAGGGTAGAAAAAATGGCTTAATACATAGATTTTCTCCAGTTTACAACAGATTTTAAAAAGCATGAAACAGCGTAAACTACGTGGTTATCTTCTAGCTGTAACATTTTCATATATGCAGATCTGCATTTGCGAATCCCCCAGCGCCTAAGGAAAAGTATCAAAAATTGTTTCCTGGGGCTCGTATAAAACTTGCAGAAAAACATGATGTGGATGTTTGAGTGGAGTGAGGTGCTGTCACAGGGACATGTGAGTTTGGTAGTAGACCAATCATTGCAAGTAGGTAATGTGACCATTCGGTAAAAGGACCCCAAACGTAAGCGAGTCAGCAACATTCTGGGGTAGGGGATCTGTACCAGGACTAGGTAAGGTTGAAGTCCCTCCTTCGATGTAATTTCCTGGTAGCTAAGCACTGTGCTTTTGGATTTTTCGGTGTTCCATCTGATGGTATCTAAATGGGTGGTCATCATCTTTTTCAGTGTTATTCTGGGTATCCCTTCTAGAGTACTAGGGTTATCAAAGAACTCAGGATGACCCAGTTCAGTAAATAGAGTTCTCACGTAGGATAACCATTTGATGTTACCTACCCCATCTAGTGCTAAGCAGTCTTGAATAAGATCTCTGTTCAGGGTGGCTTCCTGTGTGGCCCATACCTTATGCCAAAGCAGGATAGGGGACATCTTAATGATGTCACTAATATAGGTAACCCCTACCTCTATGTGTGACATGTATGTAGAAGTTCTTTTTGGAGTTCCCAGTAGAGAGCAAATGAATTGATTTTCACAGCTCTGTAGGGAATGATCTTTCTCAATGCCCCATAACCCTGCGCCATAAGTAGCTGTGGATACACACTTCACTCTGTAGACCTGGATTAATTCCTTGACTGGTTTACCCCCAATTTTGTCAGAGAAGGAACGCAAGGCGCCTAAGGTTCGACTATAGGGCAATTTCCGGGCTGCTATGGCAGCCTGCCAGCGGCCCGCCTGCCGAACAGAATTCCCGGGTAACAGAATCTGTCTTTTGTTGCTATTCTTTGGTTATCCAGAAATATGGTGCAGGGGGCCCTGTTGGTCTTTGGTGCACAGGGCATAGTATAAGTTTTTGAGATGTTAACTCTTAGATCTCTATCCCTCATGTAACTTGTGAACTTATCTACAGCACGCTGTAAGCCAATTCTAGTCCTGGACATTAAAGCCGCATCGTCGGCATATAGTAAAATGGGCACCAGGGAACCATTAACAGTAGGGTAATCGTTGGGTAAGGTTGACAAGTGCTGGCCGATAGAATTAATATATAAAGTAAATAACAATGGTGCCAATATGCAACCTTGTCTGACCCCTCTAGAAATAGGAAATTTGTCTGAACATTCCCCCTGTTGACCGTACCTCACTCTAGCCCCTGCATCTTTATAAAGTTCTTTAATAAAGGTGATAATACGGGTGTCAATACCAATGTCCCGCAGTGTAGTCCAAAGGAAGCCATGATTAACACAATCAAACGCGAAACTAAGATCAATGAAAGTTATAAAAAGTGTTCCGTGTTTGGCCTGAGTGTATTTAGAAATAAGAAGGGACAAATTTAAGCATTGTTCTATCGTCCCTATTCCCTTTCTAAACCCATATTGGAGGTTTGATACCACATGATGGTTTTCCTCCCAAAGTTGAATTATTTTTAAAATTATCCTTCCAGCCACCTTCATCAGACCATCTAACAGGGATATTGGCCTGTAACAGGTTGGATCATCTCTATTACCTTTTTTGAAAATGGGCACCACGATGGCGTCTGGCCAGGTAGAGATGAACCCACACTGATTTCCCTTGTTTAAAACGTTTGTAAGCAACGGGCCCCAAAAATCAGGTTCTGCTTTGTAGACGTCCACCGGGGTACAGTCCGGTCCGGGCGCTTTACCAGATGCGCTTTCCCTGATGGCATTGTATACTTCCTGATAGGTAAATAATATATCTAGGGGAAATGGGCTAGGGTGAGAAAAGACACCAGGATTATTAAAGGCTGCCCTTGATGGAGATGGACGGGGACACACCCCTGGAATAGGTATGCTTGCACCAGGGGTGGAGTGGCTGTACAGTAGTTTGAAATGGTTTACCCAAGTGTCACCAGCTATGGCTACATCCATAGTGCTCTCATTAATATTCAATTTATACGAAGATATGACCACCTTCCAGAAGGCAGAGCTATTTCTCTGTCTGGATGCCTCCATTAAAGAATCTCAAGCCTTACTTTTCAGTTTTGATTTCCTATCTTTATTTGCTAATTTATATAACTTCCTAGTCTGGCAAATAAGATCTACGTTTTTAGGTGTTAGGCACAGGGCCCTTTTTAGCTCTTTCAGAGCAGCAGTGCATTTGCTATCGAACCACCCTGGGGATTTTTTAGTATTCCTTTTGGGTGCTCGGACCAAAAGGTTTTTAATTATGTGCTGAATATTGGAAAAGGCAGCCATTACCTCCTTTGGGTTATGTAATGACCACATTTTCAGACCAGATAGAACCAGCTCACTGAGCAACACCAACCTGGCCAAAACGTAACCATCTCCCTCCTCAGGACCATCTATCCAGGCACCTGGGTACCTACCTAAGGATGGGAATTTCGCAATATACAAGCTCATATCATCAGAAACACCACTAAATCTATAGGGATTACTAGGAATACTCACTGATTACTAAGGACATCCATGCCCTACACCACACTCATACCTCATAGTCTCGCGACCACATGGGTCCAGACTAATCTACCCTGGGGCAGTTCTGATTATCTACCATTACACACTGATTACCCTCAGTGCTCACTCGACACGCAATCCGGCGTGTCTACACACTGAGCTGCAGCGCCAGTGCTCTCTGTTTATCCGGTCCACAATCCGGCGGACCTAAACACCGTATCCCCCCGGTGCTCACTCACTTACAACATGATCCACAATCCGGCGGATCTACACACTGACTACCCTCAGTGCTCACTCAAGCCCATCTATCTTTAGAGTCCCGTAAGACTGTTCTCTATCTTTAGAGTCCCGTAAGACTGTTCTTTATCTTTAGAGTCCCGTAAGACTGTTCTCTATCTTTAGAGTCCCGTAAGACTGTTCTCTATCTTTAGAGTCCCGTAACACTGTTCTTTTTACACAAGCCACAATCCTGTGGGTATACACACTGACCACAATCAGTGCTCTCACTAACGCCACTTATCAATGACGACCACTTTCTTATGAATACCTTCAGCTCTCTGTCTCTCTATGTTGGGAAGTCTCTCTCACTATTCACTAAGGGTTCGCTACTACAATGATATTATGGGATGGAAGAACAACACATGCACACTAGTTCACTAAGAACTGGGGTATCTTTATTACAGTAACCATAAAATGCACATACACAAATCTGCAGGGTCTCTATAACTAACAGGAACTTTAACACACCGCTGAAAGAAAAGGATTAGGCATACAATATAACAGGGACAATGTTATCTGCGGGGTCTCTGTGACTAACAGGAACTTTTAACACACCGCTGGAAGAAAAGGATTAGACATACAATAGAAAGCACTAATATAACAAAACTGATAGCACCTAATTAGTATGAAGTCTTGCTCTAGCTGTCATCTGGGCTCCTCTCTCGTCTGTGCCTTAGCTCGTCTTAGATTCTCTCCTGCACTCTTGGACACACATCTGCGCTGATTACTTTGCACTGGACTCCTCTCCCCCACGGACTCTATCTCCACCTTCCAACTTCAATCTAATGGTTTCTGCCGCTCTGATAACCGTTCGTTCCACTAGCTTGCTCACTCTGTTTAAATGGCTCTGTGCTAATGTCCAATTAACTCCAGCTGCTCCCACAGATTAATCCACGATATAACTTCAGTCTCTTCTAAAAAGGCATTACTTCAGACTCCAGCTATTCACACCTCCTCCTGATAAGTAACTGCTTCTGACTGCTTCCTTCAGTTCCAGCTCACTGACTGTCTGTTTGTCTTATCTCTGTTCCAAGCATCTTCTGTCTCTTCTCCTCCTGCAACTCCACTCCTCCAACTCAACCAACACTCTCCGCTCCTCCAACTCAACTCAACTAACTAACTCCGCCTCTGCACTTCACTATTATAGAATGCTCTTCCCTCATGGAAATTTCCAACAGAGGGCTGCCTCCCACCGAATTCCTGTGCCAGCTCCAGGGTCCCTTGCGCAGCCGCAGTGACCATCTGCATGTTACGCCTGGGCCCAAGAGACAAACACATTCCTCAGATAAGAACCAGTCCTGGCTGGTTTTCCTCTAGCACACAACAGCCTTAACTATAAACATTACCTTTCCCCTTCAAGCATCTCAGCTCTACAGGGATAGAAAGCAAAATGGAGTCTCTCTAGTTCTGGGCCTTGTAGGCCTGAGAAGGATGAAATAACCCTTAGCTCTGTCAGAGTACACAAACCATAATATAAAGTCAGGACCACAGGATCCACCCTCTACTATAGGCAAAATAATGAAAGGCAAAGCCAATAGGCAATAGATGGATTAGAGTAAGGGATCTATCATCATATAAAGCAGCTATCCTCTTCTAGGTCTGGAAGAAAGGGCTTAAAAGAGCCAACACATCTAAGAATACAGATCCTAGATGTGAGCAAGCTTAAAGTCTTTATCACTCCGAAATAGAGCCAAAAAGCCTATCAAGGCAGGTTATTATTTTCTTCGAGGCACGCTGAAATATCAGCTACACACGATGAAACTAGATTTTGAAGAAATCCCGGGGGTTGGATCTTTTCCCATTTGACAACGTAGCCATTTTCTTTAGTCAGGTTAATCTTGGCGGATAAACACAAGTAGTAGATTTTTTACTTTGTTGCCCCAACACATGTACATTAAATATTAGCGGGTAATGGTCAATCAGAGGGACTTTCCCTGTTTCCCAGGGGGTTATAAGCCCAGGTGTAATATGGGAAATTAGAGCGAAATCTATCGTGGAATTACAACCACAACCGTTAATGGTTGACTCGAAAGGGATAGGTGGTAGACATACCTGGTTAATAAATGACAGGTCAAAGTGAAAGACGATGTCATTGAGGAGGCTCCCTATCATGGTGTGGGTGAAGTGTGTGGGACCATCCTCCCCGTAGTCTGCCAGGCCGCACAAACCTAGTTCATGGTACGGGCAGGTGGTGCAATTAAAATCCCCCACCCAAATAATCAGTTTTTCCCCCACAACTTCTTCTCCTAACTTAATGATGGAACTCAGGATTTTTGCCATAATGGGCTCCATCTCGGTGCTCGGTATGTTATTATAAAAGTTCACTAAGATTATATTATTCAAAAGGCCCCATTTAAAGGTTAGAATTTGGTAGTACAAGCTTGACTGAAACTTGTGCACTTTAACATTCCCCGTTGTTGATACATATGTACAAAGACCCCCCTTGTTACGGCCCTGCGTCGAAGGGGTGGCTGGGGAGTGGAAAGTTTGGTAACCAATAATATGAACTTCATCCAAGAGCCAGGTCTCTTGTAAACAAAGAATGCTATGCTTTCGGATGATGTCAAACCATGTGTTAAGAGTGATTTTACTTGCCAAGCCCGCTACATTCCAGGAGAGCAATGTATGTGAATGATTACTAAGTCCATCACAAATGGGTCCAAGATTCCCACTGGTATTTGGGATGAACAAGAGAGGGGTATGCTGAGAATTCTGTTTAAAAGGGGAAGTTGGATAAGATTCTTCTGGATGTTACAATTGGAGGTCTTGATCTAGGTCTATTGTCTCCTTATGATCCCTAGCTAATTGTGACACTGACACTCCAGGTGACTCTAACACAGTTCCTGGTGACCCGGGGGTAACATTGTTATTCATTACTGACTGTTCTAGTTGCTTGTTATAGTGGATTATTGGCAACGTCTTAGTTGGTGAGGGTAGCTCCTCCTGCTCAGAGTGCCTTGCCTGTCAGTCTAGATCTTCAAGACCTGACAGGGCATCATATCTATTAACTAAAGGGATTTGCCATTGTGGCACGTATGAAAGGGCGCGGAGCAAAATCCATGTGCCCCCCCTATACACTGGGATATCTGTTGGGCAGTCTCAATCTTGAGTTATCCCTCTGGTATTGCCACAAAGGTCTCCTAGGCCCTACATTCATGTTCAATAAAGAGGGAACGTAAGGGCGTTCAGGGGGGTTGTTAAAAGGGTTTCCATCGTACGGTGGTGCCACTAGTGACTGGGGATAGAAGTAACTCAAGTCCCTTGTGGCGATACCATTTGCTCCACGAGTGTCGTACCAGTCAGTAATATGAGTAACCATCCTGTGGTCCCTGAAATTGATGGCGATCACATCCCCTGGTATATCTTTGGGCCTTTGTCCTACCCAGCCTAGTCTCCTTACGTTCCTTATCTCTCAGTTAAGGTGGGGCGGCAGTGGTCTATTATTTCTAAGCCAATGGCTTACCTTGTTTTTTAGATCAAAGTAGTCTTCCTGCCTACCTTCTAGGAGCTCAGGAACACCTGTGAGTATGATTACAAAGGGGGCTGAATCAGGTGGTAGATTTATGTGGTGCTGAGTATTATGATTTTTTTCTCTGAGGGCGTCTAGCATTATTCAAATCTCTTGTTAATTCAGGTCTTGGGGGGGAATATTTTTGTGGGCAGTGTTAAGGGTATTCTTATCTTTTTTCCCAGTTGTGTTCGACCCCCCGGCCCATATGGGAGTGGAGATTTTAGCCTCTGGTGCTGATTTCGGTGGATCAATCATGGCTTGTTTGGATGGAACAGCTTCCTTAATCCTCTTAGTGGGAAGATTTTCTTTTGCACTATGATGTGGTAGAGGATGTACCTTATCAGTGCGTGTCGATGGAGCCGTGGTGTGGGGTTTCTGGCCATCTATAGTCGTGGGTTGTTTAGTGCAATCTGATTTTATGTGAGATGCCAGGTCTTTCAAGAGTTTGGTGTTTTCATTTGCTACTTCTGTTAGATTGGACAAATCGTTGCCCAGTTTTTTCACCCTCTCTAGTAAAGGCATAATTAGTGATTTCATAAGGTGCTCTATGTTTTCCACGGTACATGGAAATACGCCATCTACTTGTACAGGGGGGATTGGGATATTTGAGTTCTTAGCACTTTGCTGGTTTTTCCTGGGATTGTTCAATAGAGCCTTTCGTGGGAAGGATTTACTAGAAAGTCTGGGAGCTTTCGAAGTTCTCCCCTTCAAAGGCGGGCCCCTTTTCCTCTTTAAAAGAACTCTTGTGGGCGGATTACTTGTTATTAATTTATCTGTGTTGCCCTTAGGAGTTGGTAGAGGCAATTGCATTAAAGAGGATTCTGCTGAGGAGAGGTCTGAAGAAAGTTCTAGAGGGATCATAGTGGGGGAAGGGCTATTCACTATAATATGTTCAGACAAGTATTCTTGGAATATAAGCGGGACATCTATGTCTACTGTTTTATCTATCTGCACAGTTTGTGTGGGTGAAGGTGTTGGTACAATACTGGTTTCTTTCGAGGACAGCTTGCTTTTTTGCGAACAGAATGATAGACGCCTTTCAACGAGGGAAATTTCATGCTCTATGGCTGCAACCCTCTTTGTTAGATAGGCATCTAGTGGCCCTATCACATTTGCCCTCCCAAGCGGGGTTAATAGGTTAGTGGGTCCCTTGCTCGACATGCCAGTTAATGCAAGCGTGTGGTCCAACTATAAATCTTTAATATATACTACTGTCAGCAATAGTTCATCAAGTGATAGTCCGTCCGGTGATGACTTCAGGAAACCAAAGTTTACAACGGGACAATATCACAGTTTGGTGTTCATAGGAAAGCGTACAGGTAGAAATTCTTACTACAAATGCTGCAGCTGTTAGAGGGGTGGGCCATTCTGGTTATAGATGGTCTTGGACGGGCTTAGACGGGCCCGCCCTTGGTACGGGCTTCGTCCGGGCGTCCCGCTCGAGTCCCGCGTTGCGGGCGTGCCCCAGCTTTGTAGCGCCTCCAGGCGCTAGATGATGATGCGCTCCTGAAGCGCCGCTGCGGTCACCCCTGGGAAACCGAGTTCCTCCCAACAGCGGCCGCAGGTGTTGCTGGTGCGGCGGCAGGAGGACTCGGCGCAGGGGACCCGGCAATCAGCAGCAGACAGGGGGACAAACGGGTGAGGTGAATCCTTAGAGTCCAACTTCTTTACAGCAGCCTTTAGCGAAGTGGAAATGATATGCCCAGATGGTCGGGCGTGCCCCAGCTTTGTAGCGCCTCCAGGCGCTAGGTGATGACGCGCTCCTGAAGCGCCGCCGCGGTCACCCCTGGGAAACCGAGTTCCTCCCAACAGCGGCCGCAGGTGTTGCTGGTGCGGTGGCAGGAGGACTCGGCGCAAGGGACCCGGCAATCAGCAGCAGACAGGGGGACAAACGGGTGAGGTGAATCCTTAGAGTCCGACTTCTTTACAGCAGCTTTTAGCGAAGTGGAAATGATATGAACTTTAATATATAACTTAAAGACCTAGTCCTGACAATCCAAGTATTGTGCACTGTTTACCTGTATACCGTATCTGAGTAGCCACGCCACAACCCTCCATCAAGAGTAATCTTGACTGTTCATCTTTGCTACTTCCTGAAAGGTAAAGCCTGAAAAAGAGGTACTGAGAAAATGCAGTGAGCTTGCTGTAGCATCTGGCTCCCCGTGGCTTCAGGAACAACAGCAATGCTTATTACAAGGATTACCCAGTTGTTTCTGAGTGGGATTGACGACAATCAAGAAATAGCTTGGCTTCTGTGGATCAACAGAGAGCAGTTCTAGCTTAATAAAATAACTACAAGGTAATGGGTCTCCTCCTACTTTACTTTGAGAAACTTTATATGCATTTGCTCTCTTGCTTCAACTCTCCGTTTGACTAATCTGCACATAGCTCCTAAGAGTGTCTCTCTTCGTCTTGGTGCTACATCTGTTGCATCATGTTATGCTATTCGTATTTGTATAGGGCACTATCTCAAAGAGCGCAGTCTTGAACTTTTTTCAGAATTTAAGACAAGAAGAGGCGGCTCTTAGGTGGAGTTGGAGGTTGTTCCATGCTTTAGAAGCAATGTACAAGAAAGCCCGTCATTTGCTTTTGTGGATGCATGGGACGTATGCTAGCAAGAGTCTACCCAAGTAGAGGTGCCTAGAATGTTGGTGGATATATATGATGATGTTCAAGTAGCCTAGGTGTAAGTTGTGTAGTGTTTTTGTATTTGTGAGTGAGGAGCTTGAACTATGTGTGCTTTTGTATCCTGAGCCACCAAAACTGCACCAAGACCGAGCCACTTGCACTGAAAATTAGCACGAGCCGCTGCCAGCCCGTCTCTTTGCACCACAGCATTAACCGCCTGTGCGTGTCGCCAACATAAAGCTCCAGTGAGCACATCAGCGATGCATGGCTGGCTCGTGGCACATGCTCTCCTTGCTTGTCGCAGCACTCTCCAATGTGAACAGGGCACTTGGCACAACTTCAGCTGACCCAACCTGGTGACTGTATCTGAAAGTGTGAATATGACCCAGGTCCAGATCGACCAGATAGCCAGTGAGTTGGCCCTTTGTGCTTTTTGGCATTATTTTTTACTAAATTCTTTAAAAATTCATATCTCCGGCTCCACTGATTTGATTTTTTCTGTCAGGTCTTGATTTATTTATTGCATTTCGGTCTAATTTTCTAACTTGTTGTGGGATCCTTTTTTGTTGTATTTTCACTTTATTACTGTTTTTAGTATTGTACAAATACTTTACACATTTACTCTAAGTTAAGTTTGACTGCTCTGTGCCAGGCATCCAGGGGTTGAGCAAAGGTTAATTTGGGGTTTACGTGGCAAGGCTTGTGGATGCTGCTTGACCAGGGCTCTCACTCCAGTCAACCAGTAACCCAATTTCTCACAGACAGTAAATTATGTGACATTTTTATTTTTATCCTAACTGCGCCATGTCACAGATATGCTTACATTGATGGCACTTTGATTGATAGGAGCATTATGCACAGATACTTTCACATTTTGGTTGAGTTTATTTTTGTGTGGAAGATAGTTTAGTTATTTTTAAGTCTGGCCAAGAGACCGCTCTAGCAGTTTCTTTAGCCTCAGAATTCCAAAGAAATAATAATAAAAAAAGACACAGAGAGGGATTTTCAGCAAACCCTTTTCGTCCAGTGGTCTGTTTAATCGTCATCCACATTTTGCTTACACTCACCGCAACATGAGGCAGTGGATCAGTGGTCATCAGCCATTGGCTATCATCACCCTGAGTAACAACATCATTTTCCTTTTGCTCATGTACACATCTGCTTAGAACGAAGTCAACTACAGTTCCATGGCGGGTGGGCACATTCACTAATATCTTTTTCTTTTTTTTTTACAAATATAGGCATGGCAATTTTAGATGGCAAAATGTTTAACGAAGTTAAGTGCATATGTGTGTAGAGGAGGAGATTTAAAAAAACATACTCGTCAAGCCCGGACCTATCGGATTTTAGAATGCTTGTTTATAAGTGTGCATACCGTCTTCACACTTAAGAAAGATCAGTATCCACTAGGCAGACAGTTTGCAAAATGTAGGCTGAGGAACATCCAGTAATACTGTGTCTTCCTCCAGCTTCTTCGTTTATTCCAGGCCATGTTTTCAGCAGTTCTTTCAATACTGGTCGAAGAACAGAGGCTGTTGAAACAAAGAAAAGGAAGCGCTGGGCAACTGAAGAACATATTAAAAACATGTGTTTCACATTCACAATTCAATTTTTTGTTTATGAATAGTTGTCTTTTAACACCGAATGTGTTCTTTAATTACTCTGTACAATTTTAAACATGGACATTCCAGTAATACTGTGGCTTCCTCCAGCTTCTTTGGCTACTCCACGTCATGTTTTCAGAAGTTCATTCATATTGGTCGAAGAACACAGGCTGTTGAAACAAAGGAAGGAATAGGCAGCTGAAGAACATTTGAAAAAAATGTGTTTCCTGTTCACTAATGCATCCTGTATTTTTAAATAGTTCTCTTTTAAAACAGAATGTATTCCCTAATTACTTTAAAGAAATTTGAACAGTGACATAGAAGCAGATATAGTACAAAGAGCACTTAACATCACACTGAACTAGCCTTGTTTTTATTAAAAACCGTTGCAGATAAGTTCGTTGTTACATCTTTAATTGCATGGCTGTGCACCTGACTCGGGTGTTTACAGTAATGGGTAAACATTAATATCATGGAGCGAATTATTTTCGGAGATATGAAGATATCTCCTATTCCTGGGTAAATTCTGAAAATGGGGGGTTGCATGTTGAAATAAGAGTACCTATTTCACATGTTTAAGCTTTTGTCATGTTTTACTACAATAAGTTATTTCCGATTGGACTTTCCAACTTTTACAAGGGTAAAATTCCTGTGGTGTGGTAATAACAGCATTATCCATAATTCTGATCCCTGCACAAACACTCAATTGCACCTTGGTCGGAATTTAGCCTCTGTACTTCTATTCAAGGTATATATACATCAACATCTTTAGAGCAGATATAAGATGCCCACCTAACTCAACAAATATCTAAAGGGAACATTGCATAGCACATACACACCTTCTGCAGTGTTTCCACTAAAATCATTGTTGGTGCCCTACTAGACTTGTGCAGGAGGTCTAGTTAAGGGATGAGTGTCTGCTTCAAGGGAATCCAGAGTTTCCTACTATAAGAGAATAAGAGAAGTTACCTATTTGTGGAAAAATGTTTGGCCTGTGAAGAGCATTACTTTTGTTTTTTGTTTGAAGACATCTAGTCTGAAAGAAATAAGATAGATGAGATTAATACATTGTGTTGTTTATGCTGTGCGTCTACTAAACCTCAAAAACATATTACCTTTTTAGTAACGTTACACTATCAATCGCATATCACCAATTGAGGTGGCTTTGTGTATATAAACAAAAATATAAAACTTGCCAGATAAGAGTGTGCTGCTGCGGGGGGCGGAGCTTGACGGCGGCGAAGATGTCTGCATAGTCCCGTAGCTCCTGCCCGCTATTAAACAATCCTGCAATTATCCTGCATCCTTGAGGCGTAACAAGGCCCTCACACGGACCACAGTGGAGTTGAGGAAAGGGGCTATCACGCGATCCATCCCACCAGCAGTTTGGGTCCCTGAACGGCGATCCCCCTGAAACTGCGTAGCGTTGAGGCGGAGGGCCCAGAAGCAGGGGCCTCGATTGCTTGCACTGCCCGTGCGACATCACAGTGCTTGCGGCGGTGGCCAGAGAACTGGCCGGGGCCCCGACCTACAGAACACCTCAGAGTGCCGGAGAGTGAGGACGCCCGGGCGCCCGACCCCGCATCACCAGAGGGGTAGTGGTCGCTGCACACAGAATGACATGAAGCGATCTAGTAGGAGTTGAACGCCATTTGGGGTTTTAGAAACTAAAAGCGCATCATCCGCAAAAAGCAATGTGCTTATTTTTACACTCCTCAATGAAGGGGCATCTGCATGGGCTTCCGCTAAGTAATTCACCACTCCATTTACAAAAAGTGAAAATAAGGTGGGGGATAAAACACAGCCCTTCCTGACCCCTCTTACAATCTTTATTGGGTCTGTCAATTGCTTTTGATCTCCCCAGCGTACCTTCGCAAAATTGCCTTCATGAAGGCGAATTAGAAGTGCCAAGATGTCGTGGGGGAGCCCGATCATAAAGTGCTTGCCAAAGTGTAGCCCTTGAAATAAGATCAAAAGCTGACCTCAGGTCAATAAAAGCAGTATAAAGACTACCCTGTTCCAATGTCACAGACTCCCAGGCCAAGAGGGTAAATCAAAAAACCTGATTGATAGTACTGAACTTTTTCCTGAAGCCTGCTTGGATGGGAGGTATTATATCATTCCCTTCCATCCAATCGGTAGTTTTTGTAAGCAGGGCTCGAGAAAAGACTTTCTCCATGCCATCTATCAGACTTATCTGTCTGTAGTTTGAGGGCAGTGATCGATCCCCCTTCTTGAAGACCGGGATAACCTCGGCTCCTTGCCAAGAAGGGGTATAGGAGCCCCAGCAGCTACACCAGTAGCAAGTTTGTGTTTAAAAGGCTCCTTTGAGCCAACGAGCTGGCGAGCTCACTTGGGATGCACCTGTGTGCCTGTGGAATGGTACTGTGACCTGTGAAGACTTGGGCAGCATTTCAGCAAACCCTGATGACTTTATTATGCTCTCAACTACTTTTTGCTCTCTACTGATGAAGGGCTAAACCCAGAAACAAGTGTCGAGAGATTACAACTACCTGCACCAACTTTGGTGAAAAATGAAACTAACTTTGAAGTAAACATACTGTATTTACCAGAATGCAATGGGGAGAACTGTGCTGGGAGGAGATACAGTGTGCCCCCTTGTGATTAAATGTTTCCCTTGAGCCAACGAGCTGACAAGCTCACCTGGGATGCACCTGTGTGCCGGTGGAATGGTGCTGTGACCTGTGAAGACTTGGGCAGCATTTCAGCAACCTCCGATGACATTTTATAAGGTCTCAACAACTTTTTGCTCCTTACTGAAGAAGGGCTAAACCCAGAAACATGCGTCTAGAGATTGAAGCACCACCTGCACCAATTTGTGAAAAACTACAGCAACCTTAAAGTGAGCATACTGCATTTACCAGAAAGCAATGGGGAGGACTGTGCTGGGATGAGAGGCAGTGTGCTCCCTTCCCCCTTGAATCTAAAGTTCAGGCCGCCCATGATGGAGGGCAGGTCGGCTACAGGAAAAGGTACCTTAAATGGGGCAAAGATTTGTTGTCAGGAGTCTGATGCATTTGTTACGATTCAAGCAGTCGGGTCTATGCGTCAAAGTCATGCCTCGTAGTCAGGTCCTCAGAACGGCGCTATGTTGGGACCGAACCTCACTGTCGTGGCTTTGGAATGGGGCTGCAATGTCATCAAGCCTCATAGGGATGTCCTCAAATTGTTACTGCATCAGCGTCAAAGGGCACTGTGTTGGTTACAATCAGGCCAGTGGTGGGGATGCATTGGTTTTGTAGACAATCAGCTGCAGAATCTACTTCTGAGGCTCAGAACTAGAGGGGCTACCTCAGGCAAGGGTAGGACTCACAGACGGCAGAGTCCAGCAGCACCAGAAAAATTGAAGTAAGCCTTTTGTGCCCCTGAGTTTTCTGAAAACAGAAAGCAAGCCAGCAATCGCTTAGAGTCACTCTGGTTTCAAGTGAGATGGGACCAGTCCTTGTCCTCAGCAGCGCAGAGATCAGCAGGAAACAGGGCTGTAGAGCAAAGCAGAAAAGCAGTTCCTCAGAACAGTCAGTCAAGGCAAAGTGGCAATCCTTGCAGCACAGCAGTCTTTACTCAAACTGAGTTCATCCCAGGTCCAGTGCTGTATAGATTTGGTAGGGTCAGAGGCACCAGTACGTATACCCAAGTGTGTCTTTAATGAGGGAGGTGACTTCAAAGCACCTCCTTGAAGTGCACAGGTCCCCTTTTACCCCAGCTGTGTCTGCCAAGCTAACTGTGGGAGGTAATCAGCCTTTTGTGTGGGGACAGGACACAAACAATTCAGATGTGTGAGCTCCCACTACCCCTTCCTGCCCATTAAGGCTATCAGAATTCAGATGAGTCCTCCGTCACATCCACCGTACATGTGTTTGTGATCTCTAGCGAGAATGCACAAAGTGCAGCTGTCACCCAGCCCAGATGTGTATTGATGACAGGCTGCAGTCACACAGAGCAAAGTTAAGAGCAGAGAAATGTCCACTTTCTCAAAGTGGCATTTTAAAAACAATATTGTCAAATGCAACTTTACCACTAAAGATGATTTATAATTACCATTGAAAAGATATGAAATTGAATTTAACTGCTTCTTTCTCATCAGGAATTACAACTTAAAATTGTTTTAAGGGGTTCCCAATTCTAACTTATGAGAGAAGTAGGCCTCACACTAGTGAGCATCTAATTTAGCTGTTTGTCACTACCAGGACATGTAAACCTTAAAAGTGCATGTCCTACCTTTTACTTACCCATCACACTCCCCTTAGGGGTACCTAGGGCCTACCTTATGGGTGAACTATGTGTAATAAAAGGGAGTTTAAGGCATGGCAAGATGTTTTTAATGTCAAACCAATGTGGCAGTAAACTGCACACACAGATCTTCCAATGGCAGGCTGACAGGTTTGAAAGGCTAGTTTTGGGTGGCACAGTTCATGCTGCAGGCCCACTAGTAGCATTTAGATTAAAGGTTCTGTTATATGGCATAACACTTTACAATGGAACAAAAAGTAAATCCAATATGCTAATCAGGTATATACTAATGTCACCATGTTTAGGGGAGAAACACATGCACTTTAGCACTGATTAGAAGTGCTAAAGTGCCCGGAATCCTGAGGCCAAGAACAAGATTCAGAAAAACATGGAAGTAAGCAATAAAGAAGTTGGGGGAAGACCACCCTAAGATGACAGGTCTAACACTGACCCATGTGCCCAAATCCTGTGCCACAGGTAAACAACTACCTGATTGGCTGGAAGTTGTGGAGACCCAAACACATTGATGTAGGACGTGCGTGGGACGCTTGTTATCCCCAAGGAAATCCGAGTAACAGTGCATCATTTTGCAAGCTGGCTCACATGAAGCTCAACACCTACTGGAAGCTGCACCTTCTGATGATTGATACCCCCAAAAAGTTTGGGGACAACATTGAATTTGATTGTCTGTTTGAGCTGCTTTGATATATAACCTGTATTACTGAGCCTTATACTGCAAGGCGTTAACTGCACCACTGCTGATTATTTTGCCTGAACCAGGGAAAGGACGTTTTCTTTGACCCCTAAAAGAAGTGGTGGCACTACCGTAGGACAGAGGAAGGTAAAATGCCATGTTAGTAATATTCAAATTGTCACAATTCAACAGTGTGAGTCTCTCTACTAAAACTCCAACCCTCCCACATGAGAAGGGCATTCTGAAGGAGGTAAAGAGTCTTTCAGGCCCAGACCACACTTGACTCCAGGTCTGGCCAAGATGTCTTACCTTTTCATGGCTGCCTGTTAGTGCATCATTGTGTCAAACTGTGAGCACTTCCAAGATTCACCATTGTTTGCTCATCACACAAAAGTGTCAGTCAGGCAGAGAGCTTTTGTTTTATTCTATTGCTGTAGGGGTGTTCTACAATCCTACTTTCCTCTTGATTGACAGTTCTTTTGCCCCTACGGCTCCATGCCATTCTCTTGGATAACTGCCCTGGCCAGCAGCAGGTGAAGGGAGAAGCTATTTCACAACAAGTTCCCAACACCCCTGACTTGTGTGTCAATTCTACACCATATCGACTTCACTTAGAAGACTACAAAAACTAGCTGCACCGCTTCTCTGTTTCCTTGAATAAGGTAGTGAAGAAAGTAAGTAACTCCCTACTTAGCATGGTAGTTACTGCATATGTATTTGGCTTTCCAAACTGAAAGTGAATAAAGATCTGAACTTTAATATATAACTTAATGTTCTGGTCCTGACAATCCAGGTATTGTGCACTGTTTACCTGTATACCGTATCTGAGTAGCCACGCCACAACCCTCCATCAAGAGTAATCTTGACTGTTCATCTTTGCTACTTCATGAAATGCAAAGCCTGATAAAGAGGTACTGAGAAAATGCAGTGAGCTTGCTGTAGCATCTGGCTCCCCGTGGCTTCAGGAACAACAGCAATGCTTATTACAAGGATTGCCCAGTTGTTTCTGAGTGGGATTGACGACAATCAAGAAATAGCTGGGCTTCTGTGGATCAACAGAGAGGAGTTCTAGCTTAATAAAATGACTACAAGGTAATGGGTCTCCTCCTACTTTACTTTGAGAAACTTTATATGCATTTGCTCTCTTGCTTCAACTCTCCGTTTGACTTATCTGCACATAGCTCCTAAGGGTGTCTCTTTTCCTCTTGGTGCTACATCTGTTGCATCATGCTATGCTATTCGTATTTGTATAAGGCACTATCTCAAAGAGCGAAGTCTTGAACTTTTTTCAGAATTTAAGACAAGAAGAGGCGGCTCTAAGGTGGAGTTGGAGGTTGTTCCATGCTTTAGCAGCAATGTACAAGAAAGCCCGCCATTTGCTTTTGTGGATTCATGGGACGTATGCTAGCAAGAGTCTAGCCAAGTAAAGGTGCCTAGAATGTTGGTGGATATATATGATGATGTTCAAGTAGCCTAGGTGTAAGTTGTGTAGTATTTTTGTATTTGTGAGTGATGAGCTTGAACTATGTGTGCTTTTGTATCGTGAGCCACCATAACTGCACCAAGACCGAGCCACTCGCACTGAAAATTAGCACGAGCCGCTGCCAGCCCGTCTCTTTGCACTACAGCATTAACCGCCTGTGGGTGTCGCCAACATAAAGCTCCAGTGAGCACATCAGCAATGCATGTATGGCTCTTCGCACCACACCAGCAGCCTCCCGTTATGCTCTCCTTGCTTATCGCAGCACTCTCCAATGTGAACAGGGCACTTGGCACAACTTCAGCAGACCCAACCTGGTGACTGTATCTGAAAGTGTGAGTATGACCCGGTCCAGATCGACCAGATAGCCAGTGAGTTGGCCCTTTGTGCTTTTTGGCATTATTTTTACTAAATTCTTTAAAAATTCATATCTCCGGCTTCGCTGATTAGATTTTTTCTGTCAAGTCTTGATTTATTTATTGCATTTTGGTCTAATTTTCTAACTTGTTGTGGGATCCTTTTTTGTTGTATCTTAACTTTATTACTGTTTTTAGTATTGCACAAATACTTTACACATTGCCTCTAAGTTAAGTTTGACTGCTCTGTGCCAGGCATCCAGGGGTTGAGCAAAGGTTAATTTGGGGTTTACGTGGCAAGGCTTGTGGATGCTGCTTGACCAGGGCTCCCACTCCAGTCAACCAGTAACCCAATTTCTCACAGACAGTAAATTATGTGAAATTTTTCTTTTTAACCTAACTGCGCCATGTCACAGATATGCTTGCATTGATGGCACTTTGATTGATAGGAGCCTTATGCACAGATACTTTCACATTTTGGTTGAGTTTATTTTTGTGTGGAAGATAGTTTAGTTATCTTTAAGTCTGGCCAAGAGACCGCTCTAGCAGTTTCTTTAGCCTCAGAATTCCAAAGAAATAATACTAAAAAAAGACACAGAGAGGGATTTTAGGCCAGCCCTTTTCGTCCAGTGGTCTGTTTAAGCGTCATCAACGTTTTGCTTACACTCACCACAACATGAGGCAGTGGATCAGCGGTCATCAGCCATTGGCTATCATCACCCTGAGTAACATCATTTTCCTTTTGCTCATGTACACATCTGCTTAGAAAGAAGTCAACTTCAGTTCCATGGCGGGTGGGCACATTCCCTAATATCTTTTTTTTTTTTTTACAAATATAGGCATGGCACTTTTAGATGGCAACATTTTTAACGAAGTTAAGTGCATATGTGTGTAGAGGAGGAGATTTAAAAAAACATACTCGTCAAGCCCGGACCTATCGGTTTTTAGAATGCTTGTTTATAAGTGTGCATACCGTCTTCATACTTAAGAAAGATCAGTATCCACTAGGCAGACAGTTTGCAAAATGTAGGCTGAGGAACATCCAGTAATACTGTGTCTTCCTCCAGCTTCTTCGTTTATTCCAGGCCATGTTTTCAGCAGTTCTTTCAATACTGGTCGAAGAACAGAGGCTGTTGAAACAAAGAAAAGGAAGCGCTGGGCAACTGAAGAACATATTAAAAACATGTGTTTCACATTCACAATTCAATTCTTTGTTTATGAATAGTTGTCTTTTAACACCGAATGTGTTCTTTAATTACTCTATACAATTGTAAACATGGACATTCCAGTAATACTGTGGCTTCCTCCAGCTTCTTTGGCTACTCCACGCCATGTTTTCAGAAGTTCATTCATATTGGTCGAAGAACACAGGCTGTTGAAACAAAGGAAGGAATAGGCAGCTGAAGAACATTTGAAAAAAATGTGTTTCTTGTTCACTAATGCATCCTGTATTTTTAAATAGTTCTCTTTTAAAACAGAATGTGTTCCTTAATTACTTTAAAGAAATTTGAACAGTGACATAGAAGCAGATATAGTACAAAGAGCACTTAACATCACACTGAACTAGCCTTGTTTTTATTAAAAACCGTTGCAGATAAGTTCGTTGTTACATCTTTAATTGCATGGCTGTGCACCAGACTTCGGTGTTTACAGTAATGGGTAAACATTAATATCATGGAGCGAAGTGTTTGCAGAGATATGAAGATATCTCCTATTCCTGGGTAAATTCTGAAAATGGGGGGTTGAATGTTGAAATAAGAGTACCTATTTCACATGTTTAAGCTTTTGTCATGTTTTACTACAATAAGTTATTTCCGATTGGACTTTCTAACTTTTACAAGGGTAAAATTCCTGTGGTGTGGAAATAACAGCTTTATCCATAATTCTGATCCCTGCACAAACACTCAATTGCACCTTGGTCGGAATTTAGCCTCTGTACTTCTATTCAAGGTATATATACAGCAACATCTTTAGAGCAGATATAAGATGCCCACCTAACTCAACAAATATCTAAAGGGAACATTACATAGCACATACACACCTTCTGCAGTGTTTCCACTAAAATCATTGTTGGTGCCCTACTAGACTTGTGCAGGAGGTCTAGTTAAGGGAAGAGTGTCTGCTTCAAGGGAATCCAGAGTTTCCTACTATAAGAGAAGTTACCTATTTGTGGAAAAATGTTTGCCTGTGAAGAGCAATACTTTTGTTTTTTGTTTGAAGACATCTAGTCTGAAAGAAATAAGACAGATGAGATTAATACATTGTGTTGTTTATGCTGTGTGTCTACTAAACCTCAAAAACATATTACCTTTTTAGTAACGTTACACTATCAATCGCATATCACCAATTGAGGTGGCTCTGTGTATATAAACAAAAATATAAAACTTGCCAGTTAAGAGTGTGCTGCAGCGGGGGGCGGAGCTTGCCGGTGGCGAAGATGGCTGCATAGTCCCGTAGCTCCTGCCCCCTATTAAACAATCCAGCAATTATCCTGCATCCTTGAGGCGTAACAAGGCCCTCACACGGACCACAGTGGAGTTGAGGAAATGGGCTATCACGCGATCCATCCCACCAGCTGTTTGGGGCAGTGAACGTAGATCCCCCTGAAACTGTGTAGCGGTGAGGTGGAGAGCCCAGAAGCAGGGGCCTCGATTGCTTGCACTGCCCGTGCGACATCACAGTGCTTGCGGCGACGGCCAGAGAACTGTCCGGGGCCCCGACCTACAGAACACCTCAGAGTGCCGGAGAGGGAGGACGCTCGGGCGCCCGACCCCGCATCACCAGAGGGGTAGTGGTCGCTGCAACTGTCCCCCCCGGACTCCCCCCCAAGCTCAGAGAGGCGGCTGGGGCCTGACCGCGAGTCAGGAGAAGCACACCTGACAACGCGGTGCTTTTGGGAGCACCGATCATTACCGGAGGCGCTGGGGATAGGTGACCTCCCCTGGATCAACGAGATAAAGTGCAACGGGCCCCCTGCACACAGGGAGGCACTATTGGCCCTAACTGCGGGAGTCGGTCTGCCTCTGATCGCGCTCCTGGGCCTCTGTAGACATCGTGTCTGCAGGCCCCCACGAGACCATTTGACACCACTGGTCCTAGATATCGCCCCACATCATTGCTGTGCCACTCGCGGTGCAGTTCTGTCCCTCCTTGTGGACCCGATGCAACAGTGAGTCTGGGTCCGGTGGGGGCATCCACAACAGAGATAGAGTGGTATGTGGAGCTCTGGGGGCCTCCTGTTGCATCTTTGGGGTGTCCGTCCGACCCAGCGCCTCGTTGAAGATCACTTGGGCGAGACAGCCGCCTCAGGAGCCGGTTCTGATAGCAACCTGAGTGGGCTGGGGGGACAGGACTGCTCCCAATCGATCACCCCTGATCGCGGGCCCTGTTGCGGGGTCCCTGAGGCACTGGGACTGTAATGGGGTGCTTCCACTTGGCGAGATATACAATTGAGTGCAGTTGGTGACCCTGGCTGAGCTTCGGTGAAGAGCCTGACCAGGACCTAGAGAAGCATTAGTTTGCGCTGAAGAGCCTGGAGTGGGTATTCCCACGCAGCGAAATGGGCAAGGGCGACAAGACGCAAAGCAAGCTCACCTTTGAGCACCGGCGCTCCAGGTCTCAGAGTGCAACGGCCACGGATAAAAACTCTGAGCAGGAGGATGAGGACGCAGCAGGCGGCACAGAGATCACAAACATGCTCTTAGCAATGGAGAAAGGCCTTCAAAGTAGCATGTCATCGATGGGGTCGAAGCTGGACGCCCTCACCTACAAAATGGACAGAATGTTAAAGCGCATTGATAAACACGCAGAGCGCCTAGACATGTCTGAGAGGAGGCTAACTGAAGCAGAAGAGGCGCTGACAGAGTTGAACACTGACCATAAGAGATTAGACAAGATGATGCAGATGCTGCAGGATAAAAAGGAGGATTTGGAAGCCCGCTCCCGACCCTGTAACCTCCGAATAATGGGCCTACCGGAAACAACACAAACTGGCAATATGGAGCTCTTCATTGAGAAACTGCTGACCACCCTGCTTGGGGCCGACAAACATCTCCCCGATGTTTGTAGTGGAGCGTGCCCATCGCTCCTTGGGCCCGCGACCGCGCCCGGGTGCCCCACTGCACCCTATCATAGACAAACTGCTTAATTACAGAGACAGGGACGCTGCCCTGAGGCAAGCTAGGGAAAGAAAAAACTTTGCAATATGAGGGTTCGGAGATATAACTCTATTCTGACTTTACCTCCATGGTACAGGAAGACCGCAAACACTTCACCCCGTTCAAGCGCCAGCTGCGAGACCTCGGACTCGATTATGCCATGTTATATCCTGCAAAGCTCCGTGTCAATCGGCAAGGCCACTCGCATCTGTTCACCAACCCTAGAGCGTTGAAGCAAGCCTTAAAGAACTGGCCCAAGGAGAAAAGCAAGGAGGCGAATGTCCCTGCGGAGGAAGCGGAAGGTGGCGAGCTGCTGGAGGAGCGTGAGTAACTGTCCACTGCCGGATGACTGATTGGCTTGGAAAGGTTTGGGTGCTGCGGGTCGCAGAGGGGACTGCTGTCTTGCTTGCGGCCTTCCTGACCATCAGTGGTCTATTTCACATTTAACTACGCTGGGGCCAGACTTTACGCGGACTTGATATTTCCTGTCGGCCGCTTCCATAGAACATTGCAGGAGCTTGGCCGGAACCCAGAGGGGCGAGGCTCAACATTCTTCAAATGCGGTGGTACCTGGCCCTTTTGAAATCCATTTCCATGTCCTGAAGACCTGCACAGTCCTACTGGGGGTAGAAGTAGCTTCATTGATGCTCACTATAGACGGCTGCGGGTGGGGGCAAGGGAGATCCTAGAGTAGTGCGCTCTTGCACACCTAGTTGGCGCCTAGGGAACCTTGGCCCCCGCGTGCATACCACCTGATTTGTCTCCATGGAGACTACTTTGTTAGAGTTGCGAGTTGAGGGGAGGGTAGGGGATTGTGCACGGCCCAGTTGGGGGGTCTGCTGTCGGTGAGGGGGAGACATGTTTGTCGTTTTTGAGTGGTATGGGGGGAAGGGGGTGGTTCATGCACACAGATTTCGTACACTGGTCATGCTGGACCTACACGAACACTGCACAATCTTACACTGCAAAACCTGTGCCGCCGCTGAGCGCACCTGACGCTGGGGACCTTTCCTCCCCTTTGACGCTTAAAGCTCTGACGTGGAATGTGAGAGGGCTGAATGACTTCCGCAAGCTGTGGAAAGTGATGAACTACTTAAATCGTCTTCACGTGGATATAGCTCTCCTACAGGAGACGCATCTACCACTCACGAGTTGGATTCTACGCTGCAGGTGCATGGAGGGTAACACTATAGCTGCGGGCTTTATGACTCACGCCAGAGGGGTCCTTACCTGGGTGAACACAAAATCCAAGCTCACTTTACCCTCCCTACGTGTTGATGCAGAGGGCCGCTATGTGGTTGCGTGCTGCAAAGGCCTTGGCGTGGACTTTATTGTGGTCAACGTCTACGGTCCGAACTATGACTCCCCAGAATTCTTCAAATCTTTAGCAGATATTATCGGTGCCCACAGTACTGCACAAATCCTTTGGGGTGGTGGCCTACAGTAGTACTGAACCCATATCTGGACAGGTCCGTAGGCCCGCACCGCAAGCCGTCTGCTGCGGCACAACTATTAAGCACACTGCTCATAAGCTTAGACATGGAAAACGTATGAAGGTACAGACATCCGACACAGGGGGGATACACCCACTATTCGGACTACTATGATATTCACACTAGGATTGATTATTGGCTAACTACCTCCACTGTGATAAGCCATGTTAGGGAATGCAAAGTACTGCCGCGCACACTTTCGGATCACTCACCACTTTTGCTGGTGCTGGACAACCCAAAGACGGCGATTCCCCCCTTTACGTGGCGCTTCCCGCCATTCTCGCTCCTAGACCCGGTGTTCGGGGGTGAAATAGCGGAGTCTCTAGAGGTTTTCTTTGCGACCAATGTGGGATCGGTGGACAGTTTCCAGACGGTCTGGGAAGCCTTCAAGGTATATATCCGAGGAGTAGCCATGTCTAAGCACTCTAGTGTGCCAAAGTCCATCAGACAGAGGCTTTCAGAGTTAGAGAGGCATTTACAGACACTAGAGGGGCAACAACTGAGGAACCCCAGCACTACCGTTGCGGATGAAATAAAGTCCTTTCTGACAGAATACCATGAGGAGGCAGATAGGAAGGTTAAGCAAATGGGTAAATATGCAACTGCGCGCTCCTAAGGTGAGGGTGAGAGGCCTGGTTCTGTTCTTGCTAGATTGCTGAAGGGGAGAAGAGGGAGGTTGCAGGTAACTGAGCTGAAAACTTCTAACGATCAGACCACCACAGACGAGCTAGAGATAGCAAATACCTTCTGGAGCTATTACTCTGACCTTTATGCTTCAAAGAGTCGTGGTCACACTGACGAAATTAAGGAATATCTAGAACATATAGACCTGCCTATGCTTTCTAGCACTCACAGAGAATTCCTAATGCTCCCCATAGGTGAGGAGGAAATAACAGAGGCCCTAGCATCCATGCGCACTGGCAGTGTCCCGGGAGTGGATGGCCTAACGGTGGAATTCTACAAAGCTTTTCGGGAGCAACTTCTCCCCCACCTGTCCACACTCTTTGATGATATATGTGTGGAGGGTAGCATGGCTCAGTCCATGAGGGAAGCATTGCTAGTCACGGTACTGAAACCGGAAAAGGCACATGATGAGTGTAGTTCATATAGGCCATTATCTTTGTTAAATGTAGATACTATACTCTACGCTAAGGTGCTGGCAACTCGCCTGATGCTGTTGGCCCCCAGTCTGGTTGCTCCAAAACAGGCAGGCTTCATTCTCAGCCGGAACTTAACATACAATATCCGTACGGTTTTGGGCACAATGCAGCATGTCAAACAGGACACGAAGGCCATCACCGTGTTCCTTGACATGGAGAAGGCATTCAACTCCATTGAATGGCTATTCCTGAGATAGGTCCTACAGCGGATGGGTCTGGGCAAGCCGTTTCTCCAAATGATAGGAGTTCTTTACAACATGCCCTCGGCCAGGGTGCGAATCGGCAACCTGGTGACTGATTCCTTCGCTATTTGCAGAGGCACTAGGCAGGGCTGCCCACCCTCCCCATTGTTATACGCTCTGGCGGCGGAGCCACTGACGTGCGCTCTGAGAGAATACCACGGCAACGAGGGTATCCGCTTCCCCACATACAATATAGTCGTCTTCATGTATGCGGACGACACTCTGCTATATGTACATGACCCCAAAAACAACCTTTCACCAATGCTCAGAGAGGTAGTCCACTTTGGTGCCCTTTTGGGCCTAAAGGTAACGGGCCTAAGTCATTGGCTTTCCCCTTAACGCTGGTTACTCACAAATTTGACATGGATTACCCTCTTCAATGGACCGAGGACCCTGTAAGATATTTGGGGGTTCGCCTACACTGATCCAGAGCTCCTGCTTAGGGAGAATTACGGGGTAGTGGTGAGCGAACTGGAAGACGATGTAGCCGCCTGGAGCAAGATTCCTCTTTCGCTGCTGGAGCGCATTGCCATAATGAAAATGGTTGTCTTGCCGAGAATTTTGTTCCTCTTCAGCGTCATCCCGATTGTGCTATCCAAGTCTTTTTTTCCAACGATTGACACAGCTGATGGTTCATCTTGCCTGGGCGGGCAAGCAGCCCAGAGTAAAGTGGACGACCCTTACACTTTCATACGCTAAGGGAGGCCTCGGTGGTCCTAACTTAGAACTTTACTATAGGGTGGCACAGGTGTCGCATCTACACACGTGGGTGCATGGCGATCAGCGCATCCCGCATGTAATCATGGAAAGACTGTTTACAAAGCCACTTGCCCTCCCGGTCACGATATTCCAACCACTGGATTGCAGAACTGGGATACTTGACTCCATCACATCCACTAACCATGCGTGGCACAGGCTACTGTCTCAGCGGGGGATGGTGCTGCTGTACTCACCGCACATGCCCGTGGAATGGACGGTGTGGCTGCCCCCTATCCGTGAGGGGGGAGTGGTCCGGGCTATGAAACAACCCGGCATCCACCTCGCTAAGGGTTTTTTCAGTGATGGCACGGTTAAAACTTGGGAGCAATTGACAGGTGAGGGAGATGTCCGCACACTGCTGCACCGATTCCAGTATCATAGAGTGCGCGGTGCTTTTCTAGACTTACTGGGTCCTGACCTGGAGGAACCACCTGAGGTTCCGGAGATTACATATATCATCAAAACTGAGTTTCCTAGTAAATTAGTGACAAATTTGTATAAGAAAGCACTGGTACAGGAGGAGCATCAGTTTGTCAAGGCTAGAATGGATTGGCAGAGGGATTTAGAAATCACAATAGACGACGCTATGTGGCAAAACTGCTGTGTCAACACTAAAAGGATCTCCTTAAATGGGAGGCACAGATTAATACATTTCAAATTCCTCCAAAGGGTATATTATACCCCTGAGAGACTGCACAGATATGGTTTACGGCCCACTGCGGCTTGCGAGAGGTGCCGCGCACCATTAGCTGATTTTCTGCACTTAGCCTGGAGCTGTCCGGGGGTGCGGACATATTGGGAAGAGATTTTTACCGAGATGAGTAGGATCCTGAAGTAATGTGGCTCACTGGTTAGAGGCGGCAGACCCGAGAGCAGAGGACGGCCCGGGACCAGGGTTCGATTCCCGGCGCGGCAGGTTTCTGGACCAGGGTCAGCGGACTCGATAATTCTCTCGCCTCGGTGCCCACTCTGATCAGCGATCACACTCGGCAACTCTGGGCATTAGCTTGCCTCATCTTCACTAACGGCCCCACCAGACCGCCGGGGATGCCTGGTCTCACCCTGGAGATACCCATTAAGGGACCATCTCTCAGGGAAGCCAGGAAGGGTTTCGCAGTGGTCGAAGTGCTTAGGGACCCTACGGGTAAGTAGTGCGCTATATAAATGCCTATACATTACATTACATTACATTACATCCTGGATGTGGAGCTGGCTCCGGACCCAGCACTGGCGCTCATTGGACACTCTCGGGGACTTCCAACTGCAATCTGGCGATTAGCAGACATGGGCATGTTAATGGCACGAAGAGTGGTAGCTCTCTGTTGGATGAGAGGCCTGCTCCCCACTGTTGCCCGTTGGGCTCGGAACATGCTTTACTGTTGTACTCAAACTGAACATTATAGTGAACTCTTACCCCCCACAAGTCGCCCAAAATATTTCTGGGGATTTTATCAAACTTACTTAAGCGATGCCACTCGAGGCGGGACCACTGACTCAGAAGAAGACACTGAGGTGACGCAAATGAATCCCGCGATGGGAACGGCGGAATAGACACTGATGAGGGATCACCACATACCGGACTTGGGCACCATCATGAATCCGGAAGGGAATAAGCAAGTGTGTTTGAGTGGTGAACAGCACAGCAGATACGGCCTCCACCACCTTAACTACTGGTGAGATCAGTGGGGTCTTTTGGGAGGAATCAATCACGAGCGGAGGATGCTAGTAAAGTGTGAGACATTCCGGTGCATGGAGTACACGTGCGCGCAGGTACACCTGGCCCTTCTAAAACCATTTTCTATAGTGTGTGACCTGGGCGTGACGCTGTGTGCGTGAACTGGGGGTGGATGTTGGGTTATGTTACATCTAATTCTGGCATTATTTGTAAGGTATTTTTTGCCAAGTTGAGCTACCTTGCTAGGGTATATTATAGCGTTATCGAACATATGAGCAATTTAATTCTGTACTCCAAAGACAATGCCCGCAGTTACCATTTTTAGATGAAGTAGCTTGGATTATGTACATCTGTGTTGCAACGCCGCCGGACCTCAGGGTTGTCGGCTGATGGGCTGTCTAATTATTGAAGAGATTTGCTAAACGATGGATGCCCGCCGCCGGCCCCAGGGTTGTAGGCGCTCTGGCTGTGTCTCCACTTTGGCACGAATAAAGGTTTATAAAAAAAAAAAAATGTGCTGCTGTGCTGCTGCAAACGACCTCTTTTCTACCCTTAAAGTGCCATCAGAGTGATGAGACATACATCATTTCAAACAATTAAAATTATTTTATGGAGTTGTGTACATATTGTATAAATTAGACTTAAACCCGTTACCAAATCACAAAATGGGTTTGCTATTCAGCATTAGGAAGGGGCTTGTTTGGGGCGTGCCTTCCTGATACTGAATCCCATTGGTATGTATGAATGTTTTGTGACAAGCAATTGTGGTTGCAAAGCATTTGCATTTTACCACCTACTTCAAGTATGTGGTAACCCATTCGCAAAGGGGAAGGGTTCTGAAGGGACCACTTCCTCTTTGAGAATGTTTGTCAAAACATTTTTAAGAGCAGGCAGTGGTCCCACGGACCACTGCCTGCTCTTAAACAATCATGGACATGGTGGTCGGCTGTTCTCAGCAGGTCATCATCCCTGTGATTTTTGTGATTCATAGGGCGGTCACAAATTGCGACCTACCTCAATATTATTCATGAGGTGGTTCATTTGCTACCCCCTAGGAATAGCAAAATGTATACTATACACCTTCATATATTCTATTTTGCAATTTCATAATTGTGAATCCTTATCATTCGCAATTAGGAAATCACAAAATGCTATCTCCATACATTCGGCCTTTGCACCCATAAAACACACTTATTTAGAGGAGGGTAATTTTCTATGTCTGTGTATTACTGAACAAATCTGTTAATTGCATCCCAAACCTTATTAGTGAAGGTTTCTGTAACTATTGGCACAGCTGTCAAAGTCTACACTCCTCCCATGGAGACCGCCTGTACTTTTTATTTATTGTCCTACCCGGGTCCCTGAGTTAATGGGTGGCCCCTAATTGTTCAGCACACGTGTCAGGATCAGCTGTTACAATGTGCAGCTGCTGTTTCATTGAACACAGAAACAATGTGCATGCTGGAATTTGTGTATGCATAGTATAATGCTAATGTGAAATTTTATGTTGTGAAAAATCCTTGGGGGCTTCTAATTAGATTGTTCTGTAGCGGGAATTGAGGTTAGGCACACTGACACCTTTCACGCTTGACCTACTTTCTTTCTGCCTCGCCTAGCCGCTTGTTTGCGCGAAAGGCGGCGGCGGGCGCCATCTTGGGTGTGGGCTGGGGCTGCGCTCCAGTCGCGCCGGCCTCCCACCCTCCTCACGCCCCATATATTGGGACCATGGCCAGACGGCGCAGCGGACTGGCGCAGCGGGCGCGCGCCGAAGCCGCGCCAAAGCCAAGCCCGTCTGCGTCCGTCCGCGGCCGGACCCGGCCCAGGGCCACAACCCCTGGTCCCCGACTGCTGTACACTCCTCGGCATCTACTAGAGCTAAATCCCGGTAAGCCATGTCAGGCCTGTACTAGTGCCGTCCTGACCGCTGCGATACCCACTCGCCCTTTCATGTGCCCAGGCTGTAGCTATCAATTTTCCCTAACTTGTCTACCAGCCTACTCGGATCCAAACCATGGCATACCATATGTCAGAGAGAATACAACTCCACATGGTTGTCAAGCGGCGCTTATCAATGCGCGCTCGCTCCCATGTCACAGTTTTTACATTAGTGAGTTTATTGTCACCCATGACTTGGATTTATTATTTGTTACTGAGACCTGGGCTGATGCCGGGTCAGGCCCGGATTTCTGCAACGCTACTCCGGCTGGATATAGTGTCCCCAGACATGACAGGCCTATAGGACGAGGTGGGGGCCTAGCAATTATTTACAAGGACAAATATTGCACCACACTCGATCCCATAAACTCGGTTAACTGTGAATCAGCGGTTTTTGCTATCAGTATTAATCCTAAGCGGGCACTAAAGGGTATAATACTCTATCGACCCCCTGGCCCCCGTAACTCTTTTCTCTCTACCCTCTCTGACCTGAGTGACAATGTCATCTGTTCAGATAAATTTACTATATTGGGAGATTCCAACTTCTATTTGGAAGATCAGGACAACCCCGACACCGCCCAACTTACGACTGATTTTGCCAATTTTGGATTGCACCAATTAGTCAAGGGTATCACACATCAAGCTGGACACTCCCTTGACGGGCTATTTACTAATGATCCTGACATTACTGTATCAGACATCATTCCAATTACATGGTCAGATCATAGGGCTATTATTTTTCAACTAGATACACGATTTTCTGCCTTTCCACACCCCAGACCTCGCACCAAGATAGGTACCCGGGCCTGGAAAACTGCAGATCTCCCTCAGATGTTGCACTCCTTGGCCTCCTCCTGCCCTCAGGGAGGAAATAGCTTGTCACCGTCAGCTTCAGAGTTTCAGGACTGGATCCGAAGTGCCGCTGATCTAGTGGCCCCAGAGAAATTCATGCAACCCAATAGAGTATCTCCTTCGGCCCCCTGGTATAATGAAGATCTCCGTCTACATCGCCAACACTGTAGGAATTTAGAAAGGCGTTGGAGGAAAGCTTACTGTCCCACAGCTAGACAAACTTATAAAGACGCTCTTATGATTTATAAAAAGGCGATCTTGGCCCGAAAAAGAGTTTTTTACTCAGCACAAATCGAGATCGCTGCTAACTCTGCCAGAGAACTTTTCTCCGTCGTCACCACCTTGTCCACCCCCTCCATTGGGCCTGGAGTGGAGCCCTCACAGACTTTCTGCAATGAACTGGCCATCTTTTTTACCACTAAGGTTGCAGATATTTACGCATCATTTGAAAATGACATCAGAACTGAACATAGAGGTGACAGCAGGAAAGAAGTACTGTCGCACCCTAATCCTGACTCCTTCCCTTGTTTCTCACCTGTTTCACATCAGGATGTGATTAAAATCATCTCCACTATTAAATCAGGCTCTCTCTTGGACCCCTGTCCCCCGTCCGTGATGCAGAAACTCACAGAAGTGATCTCCCTCCCTTTGATGGAAATCTGCAATAATATATTCCTAACAGGCCAATTTCCTACTATATGGAAGAAGGCTGTTATTAAACCCCTCTTAAAAAAACCTTCCTTAGATCCTACTGCTGTCACAAGCTATAGACCGATTGCGTGCCTGCCCTTTCCTGCCAAAGTATGCGAATATCTGATGAATCAGCAGCTCTCAGAGTTCGTCGAGACTCACCAACTTCTCGACGAAACGCAGTTTGGGTTCAGGAAAGGGCATGGAACAGAGACTGCCTTGATAAAGGCCTCTGATGAGATCAGGACGATCATGGATCAGGGAGGGGCGGCTGTTCTTATCCTTTTGGATCTGTCAGCAGCCTTTGACACGGTCGACCATGTCACTCTTGTCGACCGTGTCACAGCTCTGGGGATAAATGGTCGGGCCAAGGATCTTATTTCATCCTTCCTGGCAAACCGTACCCAGACAGTAAGGCTCGGAGACTTTTATTCTCCCATCTCTGCACTCCCTTGTGGAGTCCCACAAGGCTCCTCGCTAAGTCCTATGCTTTTTAACATCTATGTAGCGGACTTAGCGAGGATAATAAAGGCCTATGGGATACAGTTAACATCGTACGCAGACGATACCCAGCTGGTGCTGGGTATCCATAAGGATGGCCTTACTGTAGCAGCCAACTTCCAGAAAGCTATGCTCGAGGTCAGTACTTGGATGGCCTTGAATTGCCTCAGGCTTAACTCGGACAAGACCGAGATCATGACCTTTGGAAAACTTTCCCCTGAATGGTCCCTCGGTTGGTGGCCAGAAAAGCTCGGCCATCCACCTGTCCCAGTGGAAAAAGCCAGAAATCTGGGAGTGATTTTTGACAACAAGCTGGTTTTTGACCTCCATATCAATAAGGTTGTGTCATCTTCATTTTACATCTTGAAAAAGATTAAGAAGCTGCTACCATATCTCCCTCCGTCAGCTGGGAAGACTCTGGTCTCTACCTTAGTCTTCTCAAAAATAGATTACGGGAACGCTCTCTTCCTCCATACTCAGAAGCGTGTCATAACGAAGCTGCAATCTATTCAGAACGCGGCTGCCAGGATTCTCCTCAACATCCCTCGCCGCAAATCTACCACCCTTGGTATTCGTCAGCTTCATTGGCTGAGAGTTGAGAGCCGCGTTAAATTCAAGGCCCTCTGTATTGCTTATAAGGCCATACATGGCACAGGACCCAGATTCCTGATCGAAGCTTTTCAGCTCTATACCCCCAGAAGGCAATTAAGATCGGCCAACACCAGTCTTCTGCCGGTCCCACGTACAAGATCAGTCACCTGGGGCGACAGGCGCTTTCTCGTGGCCACTCCAAAACTTTGGAACCTCTTGCCAATTGCCATTAAAGCTGCTCCGAATCTGATTAGTTTCCGTAGGCTTTTGAAAACATGGTTGTTTAACCAGTGAGAAGACGGTAGGATGATGAACTTTAGTTGCTCCACAGCGCCGAGACACCTTCGGGTATTTGTTCGCGCTATAAAAGTTGCGTAAATAAATAAATAAATAAATAAATAAATCGAAATAGGAATGTAATCGTATGTTGGAGGAAAGAAGTGCACCACCTTGAAAGGAGTAAAACTAGAACACAATGATCAGACATGTATGTACAACGAGGGATTGTAATACATTGAGAATGTTTCAGAAGTAGAAAGTATAAAAAAGGGTGAGAAGTTGGCTCAAATAATGAAAGTAAAGGTGTAATATCAAACAGTATGTGATTAATTAGAATATAGATCAGAAACATGTATGTAGGGTTAGTCAACCATGTTGGATCGTTAAAGAGGCTTTACTCTTTTGAAGAAATGTGTGAAGTCTTTAAATTATTATTAAGTTTATATGTGTAAATAAAGTAAGAAGGTCATATCAAATAATGTCTTGGAGGAGAAAAAGATAAAAGGGAAAGTAGCAGTTGAAACTCTTCCAATTTTAAGACTCAAAGTTTATGAGGGGTTTTGAATGACAAAGAAAAAATCCCAACATTAATTTAGTAAAGGATATTGTGTCAGTGATCAAAGTGTACGATTTGTATTAATAAGAATTTCCTGGGACAGACCATCAAATGTAATTAAAGCTTCACAGTAGGTGGGATCTTCGGGGGGGGGGGGACGAGCTCTTGTTCTAGGAGGCCTGAAAAATACTCTACCGTGAACGTGGAGTAATGATCTATTTCATCGGTGAGTGATACTGACAAATGATAGGGTTTTTTCAAATTAAGTGCTTTTGTATTATATCAAAATTAAAATGCAAATGCTATTAGCTATGTATTATTCACGTATGGATTGACTAGATAATATAGGTCTGTGTTCAGTAAGGCTAACATTTGGAAGCCATCCTGTTTAATGTCACATGTGCATTTTATTTCTATGAGAAGCTGAACACACAATTAATAAACATGATGTATCTTTGCTTTTTCTTTCTCGTATGACGTTTGTCATCCATATAATGATAACTGTAGAATGACCAAATTAGTTGCTACAGTACACCTGCAGAGTAGTGGTCAGTCCAATGTATCTATTCTGTTGCAGATAACTGCAAATGTAGAGGGCGTTTAGAGAAGATGCATTGTGAATGATCCTGAGAAACTAATGAGCCCTTGATTGTATCTGTATGCTCTAACTTAATCTGAGTATTTTACAAGGTTTGTGTAGAATTGTGTTATTTAAGCTAGTGCAATGTAGTCAAGAGTTCAGAACTTATCTAGGAATGCTTTTGAACACTTTGGAGACAGCCTTCCTTTGAGACAACTTAATAATTATTAGTCTTTGTAGCTTATATAACTCATTGAGTTTGAACTTTACATCGAATATTTGAATCTGTAAACATTTTATTATTTAATAAGCCTTTATGTTTTGAAACGAAACCACTCTCTGGGGCATATTCACAAGCTCCTAACGCCACCACAACATCACTTCCTGTGACATTGTGGTGGCGTTAGGGGCCGCACCTTATTCACTTAATGTGGCTTAACGTTGCCTTGTGAATAAGGCCCCCTTTTTATGCTGTGTGTAGCGTGAAAGGGGCATGCTGGGGTGTTTTGGTGGGCGTTCCTCCCCAACACCTATTGATTTTGACACTGCCTCCTATTCTCAAGGGCAGCGTAAATAGGAGGTAGCACCAAAAATAAGACCAGGAAACCCTGGTCTTAAGTTGGCGAAACAAGGGAATGCTTTATTTCTCCTTTTGTTTCCTTTTCCATTTGTTTTTAGCATGTTTATTGGAGGAGCAGGGACTCGTACCACGCCACATGAATTTATCATTTGGGAGAATATTTTTTATCATATATCCACCCCATCGGCCACTTATTTTTGGTGCCCATGCCTATTTGCTGTTCCAGTCTGAACTTTGTTCTGTGTTCAAATCATGCCGCCATATCAGAAAAGGACCTGTTTTATCTTGTAGCTAGAGTAGGATTTTTTTATAACCACATTTTCTTGTTCACTTTAACTTGGCTGATCCACAAAGCTGATCATCTTGTTTTTCTGGGTGTTTGTCAGTGCCTTTCCTAGCCTATCATTGATTTGTGGCAACTCCACACTTACTGTGACCCATTTTTAACCCACATTTAAAACCATATACAGCATTTGTCATAGAAATCCATTCAGAAGTTTTCAGTACCTGTAGTGGCTGGTGTTGTGGATGTGTGGAGGGATGGATGGGAAGGGGGACAAAAGGGTAGCAGGGCAGAAAATAAAAAACAATACTAATAAAAAAACGTACCCACAACTTCCCACGTTGCGCTCTTCTGCTGCCCTTCTGACACGATCCCAGACTGCCCTGCAGTCAAGCCTGAAGCTAGGATTGGCCCAAGCACTCTCGTTTGCTCTCCCAGCCAGATTGGGAACCTGTACCTGCTCTCTCCACCCAGCAACACTGCTGAGTTGGAGTGAGCTTCAATGTGCATGACGTGTTTGCCAGCCTGAGACGGCCCTCCAAACTGTCATGCCCACTGAATGCACAGCACTACCATTCCTCCTGTTTCCCCCCTGGCCCACCCCAAAGACTCATCAGGAAAGGAAAAATAAAACAATAAAAAATGATTTTATTATCATTTTATATTTCCTTTCCTGCCATTTGTTGTGGGAGGGGTGGCGCTCCTCTGCCATAGCAGGGGAGCCACCACTGTGCAGTACTTTTATTTGGGGAGCAACCAGATGCTTGGTTATGGTTAAAGTCAAAGGTTCAATGCACATTGATTTGGGAGTCTTTTAAATTGTCTGTGACGGTTGCTGGATTTTTTCTACTGGGTATCATTATATTGGTATGTTACATCTTAGAAACTCCACTTAGGTAGTCATAGCAATTTAGGTTATTCAGTATGGTATCTTACTTGTCCACCCATTCATTAGTAGGGATCGGGTGGATCTTGCTGAGTTTCACTCTGCGGAATTCCGCGTAGTTGCATAACAACTCTATGAGATTCCATGGTTCCACCAATGGGCGGAAAATGTGTATCTTGCAGTGCTTGCACTGCAATTTAGTGGCAGTAGCCCGTGCAACACTGGGAAATCAGTAAGACCAGAACCATGCAGTGCACAAGAGCACACAGCCATTTGAGTTTATTTTGCTGCTGCTTGAGTAGAGAATCTACTTGAGCAGCACAAAATCTATGCGTGAAGCAGTCCTCTAACCATGACCAGTCACATTAGAAAATTGTGCTAGGGGGACACCAAATCTGGCTGGAGCCTCATGGGAATGAATTCCTCCATGCAGCATGGAATTCAGCCCTGATTGCATCTTATAAAAGTAACTTGGAGTTGCCAAATTCCGCCAGTTCCACAGGTGGGATGAAACATGCAGCTCACCGCTATTTATTAGGCAAACTATTATCAATTTCATCAGTTAATTCAGAGTACTTTTTTAAAGATTTGATTGTCTCAGCAGCTGCTCCTACATGCACTTTTGACTCATAAACTCATACACCAACCCCACATCATGTTATCAGTCATCCTTCAACCCTGAGCTCTTCCATTAGTTTACTCTGGTTTATTCCTTTTGGCACTCCTGTAGCCCTCTAAATAAAACGGCAAGCACAGTCACAGCACAATCTGGAACAACTGTAATCTTTGGTTCAAGGTTGAGGTCACAGGCCTCTGTCAAGACTTCCCATCAGGACTTCCTCTGCTGTCCACTTCACCCAAAACACAACCTGGAACAGGTTCACTAACTTTCAGCAACATTCTTAATAGTCAATCCATGGTTTTCATGGATTGAGACTGGAGGCAGGAGCATGTTGCAGAATGTTTTCTAACCAAACACGCAGCATGTGGTATTCAGTTGTGACATAAAAGTGAATGCCACATTTTGTCATGCACAGGCACTTCTATCCTGTTGAAATGTTGATATCATCGTGGGTATGTTGTTGCTAAGTTTAATGAAGCACGTCAAACTGGTCCCGGGAAGTTTGCTGAGTGTTGCATGAGCAAAGAGTTTCAAGATGAGAACAACTGCACATTAAAGGTGTAGTGCATTTAGGTACTGCAGAACATTGACTTTGATGAATGTGGTGACACAAGACACAATTGTGTGCTGTAAGTTACCTATATTTCATAACGGAACTGGACTAGTTCATGGAATCAAATTTTTCTTTGTTTCAAGTTGACCAAATATTGATGGAATTAAATGGGGGGGGGTTGAGAAATTTGGGGATGACCCAAGAACTACTGAATGTTGTAATCAAGCTCCACAAGGCAAATTTTGCACAAGTGCGTTGGGGTATGCAAGGGTAGGTCACAAATAGATTCCCAGTGTCCCGGGGTGTCAGGCAAGGGTGCGTCATTGCGCCAACCCTGTTTTTGGTATTCATCAACAGGGTTGTCCAGTACTTTTCAACTTTTCCAACAGACGCTACTTCCCTGGGTGGCATCAAGTTTCCGCTACTCATGTTTGCGGACGACACCCTGCTACTCTCACAGACACAAGTGGGCCTGCAGGCTGCCCTGAACAGGTTTAAAGACTTTTGCAAGGATCATGATCTACTGGTTAATGTTACCAAAACAAAATTCATGATTCTTACTAAAGGTAGACCCGTCGTTGGTCATGTCACGATGAAGAACACCAAGCTCGAGCTGACAAATGTCATGACCTATCTGGGGATTGTCTTGGTGAGCAATTTGAGTTGGAAGCCCCAAATAGACACCCTATCCCTCAAGTCTGCCCAGCTTTCAAAGTCCCTGGTTAAAGAACAAAGAACGTCCCAGACCAAAAGGATAAGTCCCGCGTTGAAGATCTATAACTCCAGGATTGGCTCAGCGATCCTGTACGGCGCGGACCTCTGGGGCTTTGCGGATCTTTCCTCACTGGTCAAAATCCAGAATAGATTTCTACGGAATCTTACAGGTCTCCCTTGCTCTAGTCCATTGAGGCTATTACTATTGGATTTGGGCTGTCATTCCATAGACGATATTGCGCGTTTCAAGCCCGTGGCCCTGTGGAGGAGGATCTGGTCCACCCCTGAACTTGCTCCATACGCCAAGGCAATCATGGACATTAGATGTATCATGGGGGCGGGCAACATACCATGGTTTAAACAAATCAGATTGATTTTGGAGTCTATGGGTTTGGGAAACCTGTAGACCGACCCTGCCAAAAACCCTTCTCCACCCAAAAAATCATTCAAAAGCCTATACTGGTCCTCAATAAGTGAGAAGCATATCTGACAAACATCGGCTGCTTCACTGTCCGGTATATTTCTGGAGCTAAAAAGTGACCCCTGTCTAGAGGTCTATTGGGATACCATCACCAGGTCCAGCGATGGGAAACTTTACCACCAGCTAAGGGTTGGCAGCCTACCAACCGGAGTGTTTACCAAAAAATGGAAGGGTCTGGATTCTGATTTCTGTTGTTGGTGCCCCGACCGTAAGGAATCCATTGGTCATATATTCTTTGAATGCCCGGCATACATAGCTCCCTGGGCCAAATGGTTAAAACCTATCTGTCGCAATATGGGCACAAGGGTTGGGTCTGTTGCCCTTAGGATCTTGAGGTTCGACACGAATGAACCAATTGTAATAGCTGTACCCAAGTTTCTTGGTTGGGTGTGGATTATAAGGGCCAAGTAGCAAGTGGCAAAGTAGTTCCACATGGTCTTTTACTTAATTGTCATTGATTGTATTTTATTGAAAAAATTATATTTTAAACCTAGCTCGCCTTTTAATTATTTTTTATAAATGTATTTTAACATTTTTTTACACATTGTTGCATGTTTTTATGATGATGATGTACTTTATTATGGAAACGCCTTTTATGATGAAATATTCGAAATAAAGATATTTTGAATTGGAATTTAATTGGATGGAATTAAATATTCTCCTTTAGATGTGACAGAATCACAGTCAATACTCAAAGAAATAGATGCAGAATATTTGCTAACAAATTAGTGATTGTAATCACTGTCCACTAATAGAAATTATTAGCAAGAAAAAGGATCATAGTGGGTACTGCAGGGTTGCTGCTGCTACTCAACTAAATGTACAATTTACTTGCATCAGAAGCAAGAGATTATCATCTGTTTTTCCAGTCTATAGGCTTTGAAAATTACATATGAATATATACTGTTACTGGACCACTTGTGATGTTGTGCCATTTCCTTCATACTTGTACAAATCATTGTCTTTGGATATGGGAAAGGATGTATCACAACTACAAAGGCATATGTTGATGTTCTCCTGCACATCCAAGATCCCCACTAGCTGTCAATCAATAACCAAGCACTCTTCTAACTCCTCATGCACACATCCAAAGTCTTACACAACATAGGACCCATGTACCTCAACAACCTCATAAACTTTCACAAACCATTCAGACAACTCTGCTCATCTGGACTCCTACATGTACACCCCGTAAATAAAGAATCGAATCAAGATCTTTTTGCAATGACTTCTCCTACCGAGCTATTAAAGTCTTGAGCAACCTCCACCTCCACATCAGAACCCCTCCTCTGTTTTTGAAGCCAGCAGGAACCTGAATTTCTAAGTTTTTTAAATGTTAATTTCATATTTTAATGTTTCTAAAACCTACATTTTTTCAAAGATTTTTTTAAATATTTTGCAACTCTATTATACTTCTTTTTTTTAACCTTTAAAAATTATGTAATGTTTTATATCTTCCCCCAAAAATATGTTTATATATTTTTTTTTCGGAGAAAACTGCACTCCCATACTGGTAATGTACTAAGCTCCATCACCATGCGAATCCTATCTGCCATGTTGCTAAACTCGTAAATGATGCACATTTGGTATCCGACGAGTTCGTGGCACTGCATCCCGCGTAACATCATATACGCATGAATTCACCCCAGGTGCTACTTTGGTATCCAACGGGTACACAGTACCAAGCCACGCGTTACGTAATGTACATATGAGGTTGCGCCCGCTGCGTGTTGCGTATGCGACAAGTACATCACAGACATATAGTGTCGCGCCAGGTACGCCATTCTCTCATTTTTTTTGTCTCTAAAGTATATCTAAATAACTTTAAACAGTATATGAGAGCAAGCGATATTCTTAAATATTTCAAACATTGATATATTTCTCACTGTAATAAATGTATATTATGATAAATATATTTTGTCAAAATCGCGTGGGGTGCAGCCTCCTTGCACGCTCGGTGCGCGATTGCCATGTGACCTTAAAAAAAAGCATTTGATTGCTTCATAACATTTCCCATTGTAACAGTGGGATGACCCCACCCATTTTACTCATTGTCTCTACAGGGTTTGATAAGAGACAACTCTTATGCTTAGAGAGCTTTTTTGAAAAGTTTTTTTGCTATGTACACATATCTTATACTACACACAACATACAACGATCATCTTGATCAATATTCATGGTCTGTACATTAGCCTTCTATTTGTGATTGCCATGCATCTCAAACGTTCCATCAAAAAACAAATATATGTTACAGAATGCCCCTAGTGTGTGTGTGTGCACATTATTGTGCTCCCTTTCGGCCTGGGTATTAGTGGCTCTAAGTACAATCAGAAGCCAGAGGCAGAGTGCACTTCCTAGATCACATGTGACAAACAGTAAACAGCAATGTGTAGATTTATTTTGCTGTACGCTCTGATGACAGGCTTTACCAATATACTAGTATGCTACATGTGAGACTTTCAGATTCACATTTGACATGTATTCCTTGACTGTAATGAGTGTTATCACTGTGTATGACATAGCCTCACTGCTGTTCCTCCCTCCATCTGACCACATTCACATGTATACACTTCGTGATAGCAACACTTTCGATAATACCGCACACCATCGACATGCGTGTCTGCGCATATCCACAACCTTGACAACAACATGTGATGTTCACCATTCAATCTTTTCAAACACCATCTCATTAACGATAGTTGCCGCCCTGCTGACACATGCTACACTAATGTAAATTGCTCACCCTGAGAGGTCAAAACTACAAAATAAACACACATAAGGATGTACACAAGCCCAGCCCACGTACGTATAAATAGGATAACCACGACGGCGCACATCTCTCTTCTTCCACACTTCCTCAGGTGATATGGCCGCATCCACCTCGCATATCACAATGCGCAATAAAAAAAAGGGATCAATGAGGTGTACACCATCCTGGCATTCAACACAGGCTCTAAATAGTGAGCCCTACTGCCTGTCATCTACCGAAGGGATCTATGAGGTGTCCACCATCTTGAAATCATCACTCCAGCTGAATTGTGAGCACTGCTGCCCGTATTATTTGCTCACACAACAATGACAGCAGTTAAGCAGAGCAGCCTGGGTGCACAGGGCCTCCAATTGACCGCGGTGCGGCGGGACGGGTGGGGTGCATCACCCTGGCTGTGCAGATGCGCACAAACAATGTTGCTGTGCGTAATGATGTGATCTCTGACCTGATTCAGTCTCATCCCTGTCTCATTTTAAAGACCTGCTGGACCGTACTGTAGACCTGATCCATCAGGTAGCGCTGCCCTACAGACATCTGTTGAGCGCCCTGCTGCGGGAGGGGTGGGGTTCATCACCATGAGTGCGCATGTGTGAAAAAGCAATGTTGCCTTGCGTAATGATGTGATCTCAGATCTCATTGATTCACATCTGTCTCATTTAAAGGACCTGTTGCACCATACCGTAGGCCTCAGCCTGCGGGCAGCGCTGCCCTACAGACACAAGGTGTTGGCTTGTAGGGCACTGTAGTGAGCTCGTTATTAAGTCTACATTCACACAGCCTTCGGCCACTGCATAACACACGCACATTATGTTTCTAGCATGCGCTCTGTTCTAGCTATATGAACCTTCGTGTAACGTATTATTTTTTAACATTGTGAATTCTTGAGCACTCCAACTCCTCTTTGATACACGATTACCACTAACAGTTTGTAGATCGAACTTCAAAAACGAAGGATGCACTCAACTCCTGTTTTCTATCATGCTTTAAATAAACCTTCATTTACCTCCAGACGTTTCCACCATTAACTTATTTCTTCCTTTTCAGACATTCAATTGATTGGCTCAAGAAGGGCAGACTCGGTGCTCACACCGCAATGATGCCCTGGGCATTCTAACGCCTTCCGTTGTGGTATCAAGACACAGTCCCCGACCGGAGGCCTGGCCTCCTACCGTACAAACGTACCCCGGACTCGGAGCTTGCACCAATACGTCATGGGACACACTAGTGGTGGCAGGTGAGCAGTGAAGCCTCAGTATGCAGGACCTACAATTGAGCACAGTGCGGGGGAAGGGGCTGGGGTGCAGCACCATGGGTGCACCGGTGCAGACAAGCGATTTTCCCGAAGCTAATAATGTAGGACCATATTATCAAAGAAAGGTGATAAAGTTATCGCCATTTTAGCGGCAGGAAACCGCTGCTAAAGTGGCGACAATGGGCTTGATAATATGCCCTTGTGAATTTCCATAGAAGCCCAGGTTCACACAAGAACCTGGGCTTTTATGGGAATTCACAAGGGCATACTATCAACCCCTTATCGCCGCATTAGCAGCAGTTTCCTGCTGCTAAAGTGGCGATAATGTCATCGCAGTTATATGGCCCCTAATCTCTGGCCTCATGTGTTTCATTTTAAGGACTTGCTGCACCACACTCTTTCTCGGGGCTCCAAACAGCCTAGACAAATGGGTGACGGGAGGGTAAACACTAGGGCTGGGTGCAGTAGGCCCACGCTCTGTCTCCTTCTCCCTCTCTTCTTTTGACTCTCCTTCCCATTTTCTTTTCATCCACTCCCCCTCCCTCCCATTCTCACTATAGTCCTTTCATTCAGACTACCTTTCTTTACCTCTTCCACATAATACACATACTTATGTTTCATTTTTGTCTTGCAGGTTTCCAACGCTGCTTCCACTGGAGTCTAACCCACGTTTTTTATATTACACTGTTTGTTCTATTAAACGTAAGTTTCTATTTATTTGTGTTTTAATAAAGGTTACTTTTTTTCAAATAAATAACTGAGTGTATAGGTCTTCTATTTCTGACAACACTTGTCGATTATTTATTGTGAAAATCATCTGTTAATGGGAGTTTATGAGGGCAAACCTTTCTAATGAGCGGGTGAGACCCCGCTTTATTTTTGTTTGTTTCTTTTTTCTCTCCATTTTTACCATCCGCATCTCCTCTATTGAGACAGGTAGGGGTAAGTAATTCGCTTCCCACTCCCTATATTGTTTAAACACAAATTAACACTACTTCCATAGGTTTGCTACAGCGCCCAGAGCACATCACTTTACAGCAATGAGCTCACAATTTATGCACACGGTTTAATCCCTGAGTCTTCACACCAGAAGGGTTGAGTAGTTTGCTTCCCACTCCCTATATACTATACAAGCATACTAACACTACTTACACACTTATACTACAGTGGCTAGTATTCTACAGCACCCAGAGCCCATCACTTTACAGCAATCAGCTCGGTTTGATCCCCGAGTCTTCACACCGGTAGGCATGAGTACTTTGCTTCCCACTTCCGGTATAGTTTAAACGCACAGTACCACTCAGTAGTTTGCTTCCCACTCCCTGTATGGTATAAAAGCCTACTAACACTACTTGCACACATATACTACAGCGCCCAGAGCCCATCCCTTTACAACAATTACCTTGGTTTCATCCCAAAGTCTTTACACTGGTAGGCATGTGTACTTCGCTCCCGCTTCCGGTATACTATAAAGACATATTAGCGGTCATGTAGTTCGCTTCCCACTCCCTGCACACGTATGCTGCAAACACCAGACCACATCACTTTACATCAATGACCTCACGGTTTAGGCTCTCGGTTTCATACCCGAGTGTAGCACCGTATCATATCAGCACAATGTCACTCTGAGCAACACTGCACTTTCAGACAGGTAACAGTGACTACTTTGCTTCGCACTCCTCCACAAAGCTTACAGTGCTCCTACCCTCCTTTCCTACTTTTTTTGATTTTTTTCCCCTTACTCGCTTCAACTGAATGACAAAATGACGGCCAACACTTCCTACTTGCAACCGCATCGCAGCCAAAAAGCAGCAAGCTCCTTCTGTAACACCTCAGTCAATCAGATGGCAGAATTCTCAAATATTGATATCTGTAAATTTCAATATTTCTCAAAAACAATTGAATGGATTTACACCAAATAAACAAAAGCATGCTTTCTACACCAAAACCCTTCTTCCTGCCTAATTTGGGCTAATTCCGTTCACTGGTTCAACCTGTAGCCTTGTCTAAAGTTTCCTAAGGAAATTAACATGGAGAAAACACATTTTGGAACCCCCCTTTTTCCTCAGCCCCCCTTGACGAATCACCCCCAAACTTTCAACATAGGAGCTGATATCAACAAAGATTTTTTTTCTTAAATATCGCGAAGATACGTCAATCAGCGCCAAAGTTATTGAGAATAGAATGTTGCGATTTTCCTAGGGTAACTAGGTCCTAACTATAACTACCTACTGGCGACTGCCAGTAGGTAATATATGTATATATATATATATATATATTCACTGAAAAAACCATAGGTTTCACACATGTTATAGTTAGCATGCCATTTCAGTCATACAAAACCATTGAAATGTCCCCGTTATAGTTAGTTCAGCTAACTATAACTCGCGCGCCCGCAATGCACTGCTGATGATGTCACATATTACATCACTCATGACATGGTCAGTGACATCACTGATGACATCACTGATGACATCATCCAGTGAATGTGTGTCTTTCTGAAAAATAAATATGTTTTATATATGTATATCTAAAGGTCGACGGAAGAATAAATGGGTAACTAAGTGTGTAAATGGATGTTTTTTTGTTAAACTTGATCGTATAACTGACTTATTAAGTGTATCTTAGTGAATAGATGTATTAGCGAGTAATGTTCAAATATTTAAATATCTGTATCAGTGTCTCACTTTGTGTATAAGTGGCTGCATGGGTTGCTGAGTAGCTACATTAGTGTGTATATGGGTTATTAGTTGTTTTTTTGAGTATCAGTACGAGTGTCTGTATGGTTCGGTGAGGGATATTACTTAGCGTATAGATGCATGAATGAGTGACTCACTGTTTGTATGTGTTTTGAAAACAGCATGTGTGCAAAACTGTATGGGTGGGTGAATATGTGTATGGGTGTGTAAGTGAGTGAATGACTGTCTCAATAGTGTCTATATGAGTAACTACATATGTTTTAAACTAGTATATGTACGTATTGATGTATATAAGTGAGTATTTGTGAGAGTGAGAGTTTGGAAGAGTTCCTGTATGAATAAGTATTTATTTCTATAAGTGATTGTTTAAGAGAGTAAGTATGTGTATGTTTCTGTAGAAGTAAGTTTAGTAGTGTGTGTATAGCTATATATGCAAGTAAATGGATGTTTAATTATTTGTTTGCATGTGTGAGTATGTGTGTGAGTAACTCTATGGTTGAGTATCGGTGTGTAACAGGATGTATAGGTGTTTGAGTACATATGATGAGAGAGTACATGTATGACTGACTATATAGAACTGTTGGTGAATGAGTGGATGTGTATGTAGATGTTGGAATTACTGAATAGGTTATTGTAACTGGCATTGGTATCTCCATTTTTTTGAAAATTTGAGTTTCTATTTTTCAAAGTGTGTATAAAAGGTTATGTTATGCTGAGAGAAGGTCTGCCACTCTGTCACAAGGATGATATCATCCGTGATGTCATCAGTGATATCATTTGAGATGTCATCAGTGATGTCATGAGTGATGTCACTGATCATGTCATGAGTGATGTAATATGTGACGTCATCAGCAGTGCATTTCGGGCGCGCGAGTTATAGTTAGCTGAACTAACTATAACAGGGGAATTTCAATGGTTTTGTTTGACTGAAATGTCACGCTAACTATAACATGTGTGTAACCTATGGTTTTTTCAGTGAATTTCTAAGGTTTTTTAAATGCTAATTCCTAACTATAACGTGGTTGAAACCTATGTTTTTTTCAGTGAATTTCAAAGGTTTTTTAATGATAATGTTTAAATGTATCAATTATTATATTTCTTTATTTGTATACTAACTTCCTTCATTTCTATTATAATTATTTATAGTTATTTTATTATTTAAGTTATATTTCATATTCTTAATGTAAAATAATAACAAAACAAATTTCAAAAATAATTTTTTGATTACATTTTTTTTCCCAATATATTAAAATTAAATTCTATATTTTTCCTTTTTCCATTTTTTTTTAAGGATAATCGTACGGTATGCGTACGGTGTTTTCACCGTCCTTTGTATGGCTAATCGTACTCTGCGCGTACCCGCACACACATGACAAATAAGTTTTGACGCTACGCGGCACATCAGTGCTTCCGTGAGACGTCATGTACGCTTGTACGGCGCTCCGTATGCGTACCCCACAAAAGTTTTATAATGTTTAAAACGATATATCTACGTATTTAATGTAAATTTTAAGGGAATTTAGTTTTTTTTTTACTTTTAATAAGCGTATATTACTTTTAAAAGCAATTACTTAAATTGCGTCGGTACGTCGTTCGTACTCACACGGGAAGATCACCGTAAGATCACCGTAAGTGCCCCGTAACCTTACGCAAAGCCATGTGACTTTCAAAGAACAGATTTGATTGGTTCATAACACTTCCTATTCCAACTGTTCAAAGACCCCTCCCATTTTAATCATTCTACTTTGACTTTCTCAGTAGAAGCATCTCTTCTGTGGAGCTTCACACATTTAGAAAAAAAATTCACCATGGCTCAATTTGTTGACTCTTCTTCTCAACATTCCTCTGATGAAGAATTTCTACCTGAGCAGCCTCAGAAGAAGAGGAAGGAAGCTGCTATTTGCAAATGTTTCATATTTCCTGAAGTGTAAAAAAAACTCAACGCACCCAAAGTGACCTGTAAACTTTGTGAGATTACTCTCTTTAGGGGTGACCCCAACAAAAAATACTCATTCGGGACGGCAAGCATGGTGCGCCATGTGAAGAATTTGCACCCGAACAACTATGCCCGAGTTGCAACACAAAAGTTGCAGGAGGAGCGTCAAGCTGCTGTTCCTAACACATCAAGTGCACTACCACCTTTGCCGAGCAGTCCGCATGCAAACATACAACCAGATTTTGCAGATTTGACTATTCGTTGCAAATTTAGCGATGAATTATTATGCTATGGGGAACAATCTATTGACCTCATTGTACGCCGGAAACGGGAGCACCGTTGTCCATGGAAATATCTTTTTTTTGTTTACTGTTTTCTTGCTTTTCCACAGTTTTTTGAGTTCCAGTTTCATTTTTTTGTCTAAAAAAAAAAACTTGTTTAAAAAATATTTAAAAAATGCAAAACTAAAAAGACAAAACAACAGTTCTACTCGGAACTACCTTCACTGGTCAAAAAACAGAGCTACAGTTCTATAATAGTGTGTAAAACTTTGTCTGATTGAATGTGTAGTGCATAAATGAATGAATGAATACATTAGTAGTGTATACTGAATGTGAAAGTGCAGAACAATAAGGAAGTGGTACAGCATAAATCTATAAGGTGTTTACTTATAGTATACTGTAGTACTTTCAAAGCACTTCAATGTAACATATGTGCGTAAATATAGTACAAGTCTATGCTTCCCTTTACACTGCTGGTGAAACTGCCTGGGTGAATTTGTAAGTGTGAGGGGCAGATTTACAACCTCCTTCTGCCTCTTTTACACTGTTATTGCATCACTTTCCTGACGCAGCAGTGGTGTCAAAGATGCGTCATGGTGTGTGATATTTACAATATGATGCATGTGGGAGGTGCTTCATATTGTAAATTCCTGTACCAGAAGGAGACATTCCTACACAGGGGGAGGGGGGGGTGTTCCAGCGCAGGAACACCTTCTAAAAGTGGCTCAGTGAAATGTACAAGATTTCACTTTGTCACTTTTGAGCTCATGCTGTGTCAAAACCCTGCACTTGCTTGAAGCAGTTGAAAGGATTGACTCAGCATTCTGAGCATAGAGCCCCCAGAGCATTGCTGGATATGCGTTGCGCTTGCAACGCACCTCAAGCAATGCGCCGATTTCACGGCACAGATACATCACATATCTGTGCCGTTTTTGCCCCGTAGTGCACCACATTGTAAATACGGCGCATCCATGGTGGTGATGTCACATTGCATAATAACTGGCATATACCTGGGGATGTGCCAGTTATTGTACATCTGCCCATTAGTGTTTTAATGTAGTGAATGGATTACTATACACTGATCAATGAGTCACTACAAAACTATAACAGGAGTGACAGAGTGTTTGGTGGAAGTGTAAGGATAGAGACTGGGGAATTGAACATATAAAAGGCAAGTTTGCAGGTGCATAGAAGACTGCAAGCATAGTCTATAGGAGTTTAAAGCAGTCCATGGCCTAAGGCCTACTTTGCTCCATAATTACTTGGGTTACTGACTGGATGATTACAGTTCTGCAACGAGAGTGCATGACTGAATTTATAAGAGCTTCATTTTTAGCACAGTACATAGATAAGCACATACTGCTGAATGGCTCACTACAATACTAAAACAGTAGTGTGAGAGTGTTTTGTGAAAGTGTAACGATGCAGACTGGGAATTGAAGGTATAAAAGAGAAGTTTGCAAATGCATAGAAGATTGCAAGCATAGTCTATAGGGGTTCAAAACAGTCTATGGCCTAAGGCCTACTTTGCTGCATGATTACTTGGGGACTGACTGGATGATTACAGTTCTGCAAGAAGAGTGCATGACTAAATTTATAGGAGCTTCAGTTTTAGCACAGTGCATAGATAAGGACATTCTGCTGAATGGCTCAGTACAATACTGAATCAGCAATCACAGAGTGTTTGCTGGAAGTGTAAGGATACAGACTGGGGAATTGAAGGTATAAAAGAGAAGTTTGCGGGTGCATGGAAGACTGCATGCATAGTCTATAGAGGTTTGAAGCAGTCTATGGCCTAAAGCCTGTTTTAATGCATGAGTACTTAGGTACTGAGTGGATGATTATAGTTCTGCAAGCAAAGTGCCTGACTGAATTTATAACAGCTTCAGTTTTAGCACAGTGCATAAATAAGGACATTCTGCTGAATGGCTCAGTACAATACTGAATCAGCAATAACAGAGTGTTTTCTGGAAGTGTAAAGATACAGACTGGGAATTGAAGGTATAAAAGACAAGTTTGCAGGTGCATGAATGACCTCATGCATAGTGTATAGAGGTTTGAAGCAGTCTATGGCCTAAAGCCTGTTTTAATGCATGAGTACTTAGGTACTGAGTGGATGATTATAGTTCTGCAAGGAAAGTGCCTGATTGAATTTATAACTGCTTCAGTTTTACAACAGTACATATATAAGCACATACTGCTGAATGGCTCACTGCAATACTAAAACAGTAGTGTGAGAGTTTTTTGTGAAAGTGTAACAATACAGACAAGGAATTGAAGGTATAAAAGAGAAGTTTGCAAGTGCATAGAAGATTGCAAGCATAGTCTATAGGGGTTTAAAACAGTCCATGACCTAAGGTCTACTTTGCTCCATGATTAATTGGGTACGGACTGGATGATTACAGTTCTGCAAGGAGAGGGCCTGACTAAATTTATAAGACCTTAATTTGTAGCACAGTGCATAGATAAGGACATTCTGCTGAATAGCTCTGTACAGTACTGAATCAGCAATGACACCACTATCCCACTGTAAGTGATATCGTGCTTAATCTTCCCAACGCCCCAAGCGCCAGCACAACATCTGAGGGTAGGTTTACAATTTACAAATGCTAGCATTTTTTAAATTAAGAAGCATAATAATAACAAATATTAATCCTTTTTTGTCTTCTAATGATAACAATATTTTATTTTATGTCTTCTATTTAGATGTTTTTAATCATGAAAATGCAAAGATCACAGTTTACCCAGTAACACTTTTTAAACTCTCCAACGTATGTAAATAATAATACCTTATACGTGTTACTAAATCAAAACCTTTACAGCTTCACAGTTTGTAACTCTTCCCAAATAAAACAGTTAAAACGTGAGCACGTGTAAACTGCAAAACATACCATCTAAATAGGCGGAGGCACATCTTCCTTCCGTAGACTACTAAACAACCAAAAACTATATAAACCACACTTACTGTGCAATTAGGTTTGTTTTCACGAGTTATTTCTGAGTCGCCAAACTGTGTTGCAGGTTCCGTTTTCTACCATTGGATTCTCTTTTTGCATCAACAAACATATTCTGGAGTTGTAAGTTGTTTCAATATGGCATAGTACTTAGTTATCAATTGTGGCTAATTGTCAATATTTAAACAATTATATCTAGAATAAAATGTTATTGCATGTTTTTCGCTTTTTCTCTGTAACGTCAGCAGCTTGTTTTTAGAAACAGATAGATTACAATACACATTGCTCCTTTTCTGGCTCCTTTCCTTGTGACTTTTTATATTATAATATTGACACATTGACACTGTACTTCGCTTGAGAGGTGTTGGTGACTACCGCGGCGCGGGACGCACGCAGGCCAAGGGCGGGCCCGTCCTTGGCCGTCATCGGCTGGAAGAGGCTGGCCCAGGCCCGGTCTCTTGATTTTTTTGGTTGAATTTCCGGGGCAATTTTACTAATTATTGGTATTTACAGTTTTTATTTCATTTGAATCCCATTGGACAACTTGGGCAATCTGTACTAAATCATGGGCAAAAGAAAACTATTGAGCCCCAGGGTAATTAGGCTGAGCTCCGACACTCAGCAAACCTTATTGAATTACTTAACGGGAGCGGTCAGTGTTTTACATAAACAGATCCTACCAGTGGAGGACTCCATTGCGGGGTCCTCTTCTGGGTTAAGCCAGGAGCTACCCTACAATGAAGAATTCACTCAACCAAATTTAGGCAAAAAAGTCGCTAGTATAGTAAATGGCTGTATTCAACCTAGCACTGATGACCTTCAGTCTATTACTAGTGAGTCCCCTACACAACCCCCTCAAAAAAAAGATTTAAAAAAAAGACCAAGATCTAGCGGTGGCCAAGATTCCCAGAAAGATACAGGACTAGTTGTTGTCCACTCCTCTTTTCAATCGCCTAAACAACCGAAAACTGCTCCCTTGAAGAAAAAACGAGTAGCCCATTCCAAAACCCAATCAAAACAAAAGGCTAGATCATCTAGTAACATTACCATCCACTCTGAGTGTCAATCAGAGATACAGAACTTAACATCCTTAGTGGAGAGACTGGACTCGTACATAAGGGTTAGGCTAGATCGACTGTCAACCAGAATGACCAACATGGAACAATGTTTAATTAGTAAATTCGAATCAACAAATTCAACCCCAATTACCGATACATCGAAGAGGCCAGTCCCTGTTGTAAGTTCCACTGCTCCGAATGAGCAGACGCACAAAAAATTAGCAGAGAAAAGGGTACAGCATACGATGCAAAGACAGACCAACACAAACAATAACACAACTCCACATATAATAACATCTCAGGTACAAAAGCCTCTGTCCTCTCAGCAATACAAACAAAGCCACCCTGGGGCGCTAGGTGGTGCCGGACTAAGATGGCCGCACTATAGTGAGGCTCTCGCCTGGTCGAGCCTTCACCCATCCTCCATGCCATCCTGACCGGAATCCAATGCCTGCTGGAAGTGCGCCCTGAATCGCCTTACCGAGGGGCACATATCGGTACCCTCGCCTCCCGTCTGCCATATCGGGGGCCGGCGGAATCTGCCTCCTTCTCAGCGAGCGGTCCCTCTCACGTTCCTGTGGTGCACTCCTGCCGAGGGAGCGAGCTGGGTGAGGCTGGGGATCGGAGGCCTACGTGAAGCTCCCTGCGCCCGGACAGACTATATTATCTGGATCCCCCTGCTGCTGCGTGCTACACCGGAGCTATCGGACGGGGAGGTGAGAGTCCCCTACAGTTACGGACCTGCCCGGGCGGCCTGTCTTGCGGGCTTCCCCCTTGTTAAAGCCCGCTGGGAAGCGCCGGCCGCGATACAGCGCTGGGCCTTGCCCCGTGACCGCCGCCGCTTGATCTGCCCGCGCTCCGGACTTGTGCCCCCCGCCCCCCCCCCTCCCCACCATAGCCTTGCCGCCTCCGGAGACCCGAGGAGTGACGGGAGAGGCCCAACTGCCGCATGGCCACCATAGCGCTGCATGTGGCATAACGCCCGGATCACACTCAAGACTGTGCCGGTTCTCCCCTGCTTAGACCACATTGCAGGACAACTGCAAACATCGTGCTGCTGCAGGCGGAGCCTCCATTGCTCTCCTTGTCCGCCCTGGTGATATCCTGCGCCATAGCTGCGGCCGGCTTGGGGTAACGCCTGAACCATTTTGCATTGCCGCCGCGGGATCTGGGGCAGGGTACGGCGCGGACTGACTGCTGCGACCCTCTGGCAAACCACACTCAATTTTGCCTTGCGTGCTTTATAGGGCGGCGTCCCCCCTCCCCCCTCCCCGCCATACTTCTCTATATGCACCGTCAGTGCCTGTTTTAAACCTACTCCTGTGCCACAGCCAAAAACATTTGCAGCGCCGCACGCCGACGCATTCAACAACTGCCTTCCACCTCCCATGCACACTGTACGGACTGAGGGCACGATTCTTTTTCGGTTCCACTCCCCGGGCTCTTCGACGCTATCCACGAATTGCCTTCTACGTTGGTCCACCAACGATTCTGTTGCCATTTCGGGGACGGGACAGGGCATTCTTGTGTCCCGGGCTGCGTTGAGGGGACCCGAACACGCACTTACAATCACTGGTACTGGGGACTCAGGGAGGACCACCCACACACCCCTTTTCCTTCGCCGGGCCGGTGGCCCCCGCCTCCATTGAACTCGACCACCACGGACCTGGCGGAATCTGCTACCGCGACGTCGCGGACACCGAGGCGTACCATGGGCCGCAGCGACGCCAAACAGTCCAAAATTCCATTTGAGGCCAAAAAGACTTCCAGAACGATGCCGGGACCCGAGGGGAGCCCTACCACATCGGCCCCACCAGAGGAAGACTGGAAATCCCTACTTCTGGGTATGAGACAAAGCCTCTCAACAATAGACTCCAAGATCGACACCATAAATGCGCGCATGGATGGGATCGTGGCGAAACTGGACCAACACGACACCCGCATAAAGGAGACCGAGGACAGGATCTCCGAACTGGAAGACGGGACTGCCTCTACTAACTGTGAGGTCACGCAAATGGACAGACTCCTCAAGGTAATTGCAGACAAAAACAAGGATTTGGAGGCCAGGTCTCGCCGAAACAATGTCCGAATTTTAGGCCTGGCGGAATCAACACACACTGGGAAGATGGAGACTTTCGTGGAGAACCTGGTGGTCGAACTGTTTGGGAAAGACTCCTTCTCTCCACACCTCATCGTTGAGCGAGCCCATAGATCCCTTGCTGCACGCCCCCCTACAGGGGCAACACCTAGGCCCATCATAGCGCATTTCTTGAACTATAGAGACCGAGATGTGGCACTAAGTCGGGCACGAGAGCTGGGCACGATAACATACGGCAACACAACCTTATCCTTCTTCCCGGATTTTACCCCCTCGGTCCAGGAAGCACGGCGTAAATTTGTGGCGGTTAAAAAGAAGTTGCAATCTCAGGAACTCCCCTACACCATGCTTTACCCTGCAAAATTAAAGATCTCCTACCAAGGCAAACACCACATCTTCACAAATCCGCAGCAGGTGGAGGACTTCCTCAAGCAACATAAGAAGGATCATGCCGGGGGTGATGTGGATGGACGCCGCTCCAGATCACGCTCGCCGTTGGAACAGCAGGACTGACAGTGGCTGGACTCCTGCCTGGCCCACGAGACCCCTATTCCTGACATGGCTGATCGCGAGGTGCTGTGACTCCGGTGAGGTACTTTTACTGACTTACTAATCCCTGGTCTATGTGACACTAAGTGCTCGACACCCCACCTCCGTCCCATGGGAGACAACTGGGTTGCTACCTGGTGTCTGGTGGATGTGAGTGAGAGGTGGGAGGCAAGTCGGGCGCCCCTAGATGCGATTCCCCAATGGGCGAGCCCCTTTGCGACCTCTCCCTCCATAGTGGAGAGACGAAAGTAGCATGTTTTGTTTTTCTTTGGCTTTGGGTGGGGGGGTGGGTATTCTTTGCCCGGCGAGTTGGGGTTGCCGGTGTGGGAGGGTGGATGTTCCTGCACACTACTGGAATAGCTTTACAAATTTTAGCACTGTTATGGGACGGGACTGCCAAAATGGACTACGGGATTTCTAGTTTCACTTCTGATGTTGTTTGTTACAAGAATCTTGATGTCATGCTTATGTGTTACAAATTTCTGTATTTCCTGAGATGGGCGACGTAACAAATGTGCAACCTGCCCAACAACTGCAACTGACCTCATGGAATGTACGGGGGCTTAATGACCCACGGAAGAAAAGGCAGATCTTGGGCTACCTAGATCGACAGGGTGTATCCATTGCCATGCTCCAAGAAACACATTTACTGTCGGGCAACCCCCCCTTGTTTGCATCCCATTGGGCCTCCTGTAGAACCTTTTCGTCCTATTCAAATTAATTACGCTAGGGGGGTCACGATCCTAGTCAAAAGAGGAGTGCAATTTGCCCCGGCATGGTTTGAGGCTGACGCGTGTGGCAGATATTGCATGGTTTGGGGCAGACTTCATTCACACACAATACTCTTTGCATGTTATTATGGTCCTAATACGGATGACCCAACTGCTCTCCTCACACTCTGGGGTAAAATAAAATCATTGGGTGTCGCTCACGTAATTCTGGGAGGTGATTTTAATACTGCACTCCGGCCCAGTATGGACAGATCCCACCCACAGGCGGTACACTACACGCACATGCAACGCACCCTATCAGACATCGTGGAGGAACACCGCCTGATTGATGCTTGGCGGCATGCACACCCTTCTCTCAAGCAGGGCACACACTTCTCTGCCATACACTCCACCTGGGCACGTCTTGACTACATATTTTTGACGGCGGGCCTTTCTCCCTGGTTGGTCAAAGTCACACACCTCGCCCGTACCTTCTCGGATCACTCACCAGTACTCCTGTCATTACGCATTCCTCTAAATGTTTCCCCTTATCTAAGCTGGCGCCTCAATCCTGCACACCTCACTGATTCGGCCTTTAAGGCGGAATTAGAGCAAGATATAAAAGATTTTTTTGAGCGCAACATCTCATCGGTTTCTAGTCTCACAACAGTCTGGGAGGCCTTCAAGGTCACTGTGAGGGGGTGGTGCATTGCTACGGGGGGAGGCGTCCTCAGATCCCTACGAGACGAACTGCGCAAACTTGAACTAGAGCTACTGCAATTGGAACGTGATATTGCCCACCCCACACACAGCCCTACAACCAAAGCTCAACTCCGGGAGAAACTAAATGACTATGCTGAATTGGCGGAGAAAGAATGTAAGTTCTTAGGGAAAACACACACTGCCCGTGGATATGGTGAGGGAGATAGGCCGGGTAGGGCACTAGCGTCTGTTGTTAGCCCCCCCAGATACCACACCTACATTACCACCCTACTGGATGAGCATAATGTGCCTCAACAGGACCTATCAGAACAACTTAGGGTTCTTACTGACCACTATTCCATGCTTTACACTTCTCAGAGACACACCCCGATTAATCTAAATACTTATCTGGACGCCACTGCGATAGCATGGCTAGGTCCGTCACAGCAGAAATTCCTTCACCACCCGCTAGAGTTGGAGGAAATAACGGATGCTATAATGTCCATGAAATCGGGCAAATCTCCGGGCTCGGACGGTCTACCAATTGACTTTTACAAGGCCTACATACACGTTCCAGCCCCGATCCTACAACAGGTGTACTACACGGCTCTCGAGGAGGGTATTCTACCGACCACCATGCGCGAAGCCCTTATAACCTCACTGTTGAAACCAGGCAAGCCACCAGAGTCCTGTGACTCATATAGACCCCTTTCCCTTTTAAACTCCGACATTAAAATATTGGCAAAAGTGCATGCATCGCGCCTCAACTTACTGATGGAACGGCTGGTACTGCCAGATCAGGCAGGATTCGTCCCAAACCGTGCGACTTCCCATAATCTGCGTACGCTTCAGGCAGTAATACAAGACATTAACCCCACGTGCGAGGCGGCCGCCGTTTTTCTTGATGCCACAAAGGCATTCGATTCGCTGGAATGGGACTACCTCCTGGCGCTACTAGAACGGATGGGCTTTCCGTTTAGCTTCCTTGACTGGATCCGCTTACTTTATCACCAACCTCAGGCTTCGGTGGTACTAAACGGTTCCCGCTCGGCCCCCTTTGTTATTCACCGGGGCACACGACAGGGGTGCCCGTTATCCCCGGTCCTATTCGCAATTGCAATTGAGCCTCTGGCAGCCAAACTACGCCAACATCACAATCATCGCTCTCTTATTTACCCAGAGAGGCAATTGCTTATTGCATTATATGCGGATGACATGACCCTTTATGTGCACAAACCTCAAGAGAACCTAAACCCCTTGCTGCGCGAGATCACCAAATTTGGGGGTATCGCAGGAATACACATAAATTGGTCGAAATCAGCTCTATTTCCATTGACTGATAGGACTACACAATTTCCTTTGGATTATCCCTTGATCTTGGAGTCGGATGAGATCGAATACCTGGGCATCAAAGTGACTCGAAACCGGGATACCCTCATCAGGGCCAATTACGGTTCAGTCCTGGATAAACTGACTGACAGCGTAACTAGGTGGATACACCTCCCTCTTTCTATGGCGGGGCGTATTTCCCTGACCAAAATGGTAGTATTACCTAAGCTGCTGTACCTTTTCACTAATATCCCGTACAATCCAGGTGCCCATTTCTTTCGGGCCCTTAACTCACAAATGTCCCGTCTCATCTGGGGTGGGAAATAAGCTCGGATTGGCTTAAAGACGCTGATGCTACCATACCATCAAGGGGGATTTGACGTATCCAATTTTCAGCGCTATTATGACTGCGCACAAGGTCACTTCTCAGCATATTGGCTACATCCTCCTCCATTTATGGCGCACTTGGCTGTTGAAGATGGCTATATGAGACCAGAACAGCCGTCAGGTTATCTCTTCTCTAGAGCCAAGATAGTAGACCGCGATCCCACCACCGTGGACTGCACGGTGCTCGCCTGGAGACGCCTAGCCGAGGCCATGGGAATGCCATTTCTCTACTCACCTCGCATGACCCTGGCGCACGACCCCAGACTGAGTGTAACTTGTGAAGAACTTGGCCGTAAACTGCTTACGAGGCTAGCAATTCACACATGGGGAGACCTGTATCTCCAGGGCAGTTTCCGCACATCGGTGCAATTCTTTGGAGATGTTACCCCCTCGGTCATGGATACGTTTCTGTACGTGCGACTGAGACAGGGCGTCAGGGCAGTTACCCCACACTTTCCAGATGAACCGGATACGGTGGCGCCACTCCATGCCCTGCTCCAGTCAGATAACCCGAAACATGTTGTCTCCATGCTTTACAAGCACACACAGTCAGCCCCATCCCCCCCCTCTCTTAGAGCGAGACGAGAATGGGACGGTGATCTAGACACACCACTGTCGGATGAACAATGGGAAGAGAGCTGCTCGCACACCGCCGCAGTGACAGGTAACACACGCCTCCGACTGGTCCATTATAAATTTCTACACCGACTCTATTACACCCTAGCCAAACTGCACCGCTTTCACCTCCGCGATGACAACCGTTGTGTACGTTGCAGGAGAGAGGGGGCGGACTTCTTCCACCTTGCGTGGTCGTGTCGTGCCATGGAGACTTTCTGGGATGAGGTGTTTGCAGTCTTATCGGACATGGTAGGCACGAAAGTGTCACCATGCCCGAGGATTGCTCTATTAGGGCAGGCGTGTCCTGCCCTGCAGGCTCACCGTAAATTTTTTGCACTGGGCCTCCTTTTGGCGAAGCAACTGGTGGCGTGTCGGTGGGGGAGAGGTCGTGCCCCCAAATTCAAGACCTGGTTGACAACGATGACCACATGGCAAGACCAACTGTCTAATTACGCTGAACTTTTGCCACATAAATCAAGGCCCAAAGACATATGGGGTCCTCTTACGGCGTACCTTCTCCGACTTCAGGCCAGTACCCAGGCCGAGGATGAGACTGAACAACTGGAGGGCACCTCTGCAATACCAGACCCTGACAGCACCCCTAAGTGAAGTTACATATCACTCTCTCCTCATTACATATGCTAGGTACATGACGTATACCACCATATGTGGTACCCTTTACCAGAGCTCCTGTAATACTTTACCATCATCCAATATACCCACGGGACATCAGTGTTATACACTTCACACTAGCTGCAGTGGTTGCAACAATGATGACATAGTCAAAGTTCCTGTTTCCCAGATACGGTCCCCTAACCCTAAGGACATACACTTAGTATGACGTACTAATAAACAACACATAGTCTAGTTCAATATCTGTTTATTAGTCATACCCCTCCCCCTCCATGTTCTTTGGCTTGATTCACCAGGTGCAGAGTGCATTAGGTTGGAATATTGTGCCTACACAACGGTCAAGGATACAACACTAGCGCTCCGCACCTTACGATCCTATCTCCACATACCCGGTATGGTGGACACACAATGGAGGGGAACAGTTTGCGCTAGTCCCACACGTTTGTTGGGCTTAACAAAAGGTTAAAAGTAAAGTTAAAAAACCGAGAACCTCAAGCACTCACAGTTTGGTATACCTAACTCCCTCCATCATTACAGAATGCATCCTTACGCAGCTCATAGTAGCCTTACTCGCGGCCGGCCCGGATGAGTTGTAGGCGGCTTGCCGTGTTAGACACATGCTTTCATTTTCTTTTTTTTTCAGTAAATGATTTACTTTAATTTCACTGACGAAGCTGCCGGCCTGCGATTCCAGGTTGTAGGGGAATAAAGCTGTGTAATTGTTATCTGCCTCAATAAAGGTTTTCAAAAAAGAAAAAAAAAAAAAAACAAACAAAGCCACCCTGCAACCCTTCCTCCTGCTGACCACCCGGCCACTGATACCCATTTGGACCTTCCACCAGAAGCTACCCCTTATGTTATCGTCTTGGGTAATGTACCATCTAACCAAGCTCCCAATGAGGAAACATGGATATCCCTTAAAAATAAATCATTACATTGGTTGAGTAATAGGGTAGTATTGTATAGTCAATTATTTTAAGACTTTAAGATGGTTAGAAGTGTCTAATGGGCGGGAGTGCGGGAAAAGGTTTTGTTGGGGGACTGTATAGTCATGATATTTGGCTCTCCCCGGTTGGTAAATGAAATCCTGAGCCTAGGGATTAGCCATACAGTTAATGCTGTTGGGATCAATATAATGCCATTGAGCTTTTTCTATCCTCCTAAAAGAATGAATTATCTCCCTGTTAATTCGAGAAAGCATGCCATGGTTGAATGGCCATTACAGCCCATTCCAACTTATAATAGATTTAATGCTTTGTCAGGCCTAGATGATAATGAGTGACTGAATTTGGCAACAGCAGGATCAAGGGCAGTGAGTCCTATGGTACTCCTTAGTCAACTGGAAAAACCAACCCTAGAGTCCTCACATGTCAGATTAGAACCAGCTAATTTCCTTACTCATTGTACAAATAGTGGGGATTGGACCACATCGTGTGAGGATGTGGCCTCTTTTCCCAATAAGGGTGAACTAGTAAGAGGCTTGTCAGTCCCAATGTTAAATATATAGCACTCGCTCAAGGATACAAGCTCTCACAACGAAATGAAAGGTCTGAAATTGGAAATTGTCTTTTGGAATGTTCCCGGCCTACTCTCTAAAACCACAAATGATAATTGGTTAAAATTAGCAAGGAAACATAACATCATATGCTTACATGAGACATGGCTTTGTTCCCCTGTCCATTTGGTGGGATATAAAACCTACTTCCCAGGGGCAATTCAATCTTCCCCGGTGAGGCCAAAAGGGGGCTTAATAATGTACATATCAAAATTCCTGTCAGTCAATAAAATAGCTGCTTTGAGGTTAGAAAGTAACTATCAGTTTCTTTTGATATTTGTAAACAAGTCGTCCATTTACTTTGTGGTAAATTTGTATAACAATCTAAATCAAATTGATTTAATTGATGTTCTAAACAAGGTTTCCTTTTTATTGCAAGATTTGTGTTCAAAGTATATTAATAAATCATTTGCACTGATTTGGGGCAGTGATTTTAATATGTCAATGTGAAAAAAAACAGCACTAACAACTGTGGCATTCAGGATGAGGGTGGGAACAATTTAACGCATTTTATGCATACGAACATGGGTAATCAAATGAATGAGATAATGGTTACCATGGATTTAGGGTTTGCAAATGAACTGGTTAGCCCCCCATCCCTTTTTCCTCTACTTTTAATGGGAGAAGGCTTACAAGCACAATCGATTTTATACTTGCTTCCTACTGCACTGCACCAACTATGCAATCATTAATGCAGTAAGCGATCACTTTCCCAATAGTGTGTCAATATGTGTTCCTACCCTTCTGGAGGAGCCAGATTATTGGAGTCTTTTGGACCAACAATCCCTGAAATTAGACAGACTCAATGGCTTCTCTTTAAAATGGGGAAAAGTAGATCAAGAGCTGGTAACGGCCAAAGTGGTCAAGCGAGCCCTGCCTTCTTTCTAAATCTGCCTTGATCTTAACTCTACACCGGAACAAATATTGTTCAGTTACACCACCATTACCAAAATCATTGAAGAAGAGCTAGTCCTCAAACAAGTAGGAAAAGGGAATGTTAAGAAGGGATGGTTCAATACAGAGTGCACAAAAACGTACTCAAGACTAAAAGTCGCATTGAGCAAAACTAACCGGGACATGGAAGAAATCATTAGATTGAGAAAGGCTTATAATGTGGCCTTAAAAAATCGTAAATAGCAGATTAGAAATGGCCTATGGAAGCAATTACACGAGAGTTGTTCCACGAAGGATAGTGCCACTTTTTGGAGAATAGTTAAATCTCCCTTCCTTTCTGAAGCAAGCTACTCCCCGAAGTTAGACGTAGCGGTAAATGCGAATACTTGGGTCCAACACTTCTCAAAATTTTTTAGCCAGTCAGGAGATACAACTTCAGAGCAAGCTGAGGGTGTTGGGAGGAAGCCTCATTCAACCCAATCATGTTACCCCATACAGCTAAGTTTCACCCACAAGGAGATAATAAATGCCCTAAAAACATCGAAACCAGGGAAAGCACCTGGGCCTCTTGGGGTCCCAGTGGATCTTTTTAAATATAAACTAGATATATGGTCCCCAATTCTTACGAGAGTGTTGGAAGCAGCCAACGAGGCCGGCTTAGTCGAATCCTGGTCCACATCAATTTTGGTTCCGATCTTTAAAAAGGGTGATCGTCACAGCCCATATCGACTCCAGGTCTGGGCAACTGATCATAACATAATCTTCGACCTGCAGTATGGGTTTTGTGAGGGATTGGGCACAGTGGACCAGGCTTTGAACCTCTCACTTTTAATAGGGAAGTATGTCCAAGCAAAAGGAGGGTATTTGCACATGGTTTACGTTGACCTGACCGCAGCCTTGGACTGTCTCAATCATACCCAACTGTGGGCAATTATACTAGCTATGGGGGTAGACCATCCGCTGGTGAATTTTTTACAGGAGCTTGATTCAGGGGCATTGGCAAGAGTCAGGCACAGGGTAGGGGGAGAACTCACTGAGCCCTTCCGGATAGAGAGGGGGGTCAGACAAGGTTGTGTTCTGGCCCCCTTCCTATTTACACTATACACAAATGGGCTTCAAGCAACGGTAGAGGAAGGGATTCAGGATCTGCCAACATCCTGCCGTCAGCCAATTCCAGCATTACTATATGTCAACGACGCAGTGATCTTGGCAAGAACCCCCCTCCAGCTTCAGCAGGCATTAAATAAATATTGTAGTTTTATGACCATCCTGAACCTTAAAGTGAATATAAAAAAGACTTACGTCATGCATGCTGGCCCCAGACTGAAAAGAATTAAAGAAATCTTTGTTAATAATATTACACTAGAGTGCACGACATCTTATCCCTATCTAGGGATTTTAATAGATAATAAGTCCAAATGGACAATGGCCATTAATGTGAGGAAACTACTATTTCTGAAGGCTACAACTACCCTGGTGGTATTCGCTCAGAAGTTAGGGAAGAGACCCCGCAAGAAATGCTAAAGATCTTTCAGGCTAAATGTGTTAGTGTTGCTAGCTACGGCTCGGGGCTATGGGGATATGCAAACACGGATGCATTACAGAGGGTCAAGAACTCCTTCCTGCGATACCTATTAGCAGTCCGCCAAAGCACTTCGACATATGGATGCCACTTAGAACTAGGGCTGGACTACATATCGGACATTTTAAAAATCCAACTGATTATGTTATGGAGTCGCATTTGGACTACAGTCCAGTGCGACCTAACACAACGCCTTGTTCAGGAATGCATGAAGCTTGATAATATGCATAAGATCAGATAGCTAGTCTATGTGAAGTCATTTTTTGATGATCTAGGCCTCCAGAGATATTTTACTCATCCATTAACTAACTCCGAGATGCCAAGGAAAGAGCTAAAAAAACTCTGTCTACTGCATCAAGGCCAGTTACGACTTATAAATGAGATAGGAAAAAGCTCAGTTCAGCACTCGTTAGCCATCCAAACTACTTTCTCTATGCAACCGTGCCTAATATTTCATCTGAACCAGTATGAAAAAATGTTGTTAACTCGCTTTAGATTCGACATTTTCTACCGTCTAATTTCCTTTCCTCAACAAAACGATTGTCAAGGAATCTATCACTATGCCTGTGTGACACTATTTCTTCACAATCCTCAATTCATATATTGTTGTTCTGTAGATTCTATGAAATCCCACGTAGACTCTGGATTGTTCCCATACTGAGATCTATGGGGCTACGAGCCTGTCGCCCAGCCTTTTTAGCACTCCAATTATTGGAAAATGAACTACATGCTAAATCTATAGCTTGTTTTCTGAAATTCTGTGGTAATCATCGCCCCAACCTTGGCTAAATGTTGATACATATGTATTTTTAATTCGAATCATGCTGTCTTAAATTTTTTAAGTGCTGAATTAATTAATAATTTTGTAAATGGATTGTTGTACGACTTTCGCTGATTGCAACTTTTGTAAAACATTGTTTTAACTGTACTTTTATGGCTACAAATTATGGAAACTGAATAAAGATGATTTGATTTGATTGGACCCGTCTGCGCAAACCCTAACCATTTACAATCAACGTCACCATCTTCCACTTGTTATTGTGTTTTCCCCTAGAGATCACATACTGTTAATATGTATATTATAACATTAACAGACTTTGTGATCTTAGTGGAGTTCACGATCCGTCATCACAAAGAGTAACGATAAGTAAGAAACGTTACCGTTTTGCAGTTTTCAGTCTATTTTCCCCTTCTGATCATGTGCTGTGAATTTTTATACATATTATTATTCTCACCGTCATGATCTCAGAGGAGTTTATGACCCGTCGCCACGAAGATCAAACTTTTTCACCTCCCAGAGAAAAGAAGTTCAGTGAATAATTACCGCTCGAAAGCACTTCATTATGGATGTTCTGTTAAATACATAACTTTATTTTCCTTTTCCTTTTGACTGTAACAATGGTATCAATCGTTAAATTATAATAGATTGTCCTATTGCTACAGCAGAGGAATGGGAGATTTTTCAGCGCCATCTGTAATATAACTTTCAAATACTAAAAAGGACTTGATCAGATATTTTTTTCAAGAAACATATTTTACGAAACAGCAGAACAAAAAAATATAGCTATCATGCATACTTTGTTACATTAAATATTTAATAAACCCTACATTTCTGAATGTTATTTTCTAATTTCTATTCTTATTTGCGGTTCCTATTCCCCTTCTACCTAAAGAATATATAGGGCCTGTACTATATATTATAAGAGTACCATCCTATATATTCTTTAGTGAGTATGTGATTTATTAGCGGAACAGTCTGCTACCTCTAAGCACTATGACAGCACGTTCCTGAATTGTACAGAATACTAATTTGAAAAATAATAATGCATACATTTCTATGTAATATGAAGTCACTTGTATTTAACAGTTTGTTACTTGTTCTCTTGATCTCAGATAATGTAGTGCGGGAGTGTTTGTTGTAGCACTTCTATTCTACTTTATCTAAAAGTAACTGATGCCCTCTTACATCATCAAGAAAGTGGGACAACACTTTTACAAACTCTAGCAGAAAAAAGAAGGATATAGCCACGCTTAACTGATGATTTATGAAATTCCATTTTTAATTGTCACCCCTTTCATATATACAGCGACAGTTTCTGAAGAAACTTTATTTGTATTTGTATTTGCTTGATAAAAACTGTTTCAAACCTAGACTGAACTTTTTGCTGCGCAACCACACCTCCCCATCAGGAAAGTAAACACCACATTATAAACTAAAACAAAACACTGTGTACCACATTTGCAACCCCCTTGCACCACTTGCGCGTCCACCCCCCTACAAAATTTAAAGTGTGTGGACCTCAAACCCCAGGAACGACCACCCCCCAGAGATTTCTGTATTGTGTGACAGGGGCTCGGTGGCCCTCCTCTGGTGTCATCTGGGCCATGTACTGTTGTTGGGTTTTCCTGGTAGCGTAAGCACAGTGGGCTGTACCAACTTATTTTTATATTTTATTTATTTTTAAAGTTTTATATAGCACTAGCTTGACCCGTAAGTATCAGAATGGTTTACATACACATAGTAAACAGCAGAAGGATAATACAATTACATAGTAGGCAAACCACAGACAAAAATACAGCATGGGAAGTAAATATGCAGTGGAGCGGAGGGGGAGAGAGCAATAAAAGAAAAGGCAAGAGTGACATGGTCCGGTCACCCACTATTCTTCAGAACCCAGAGAAAGAGGAGACAACTCGGATAAAGAGGACTAGGTTGGTTGACGTTGGTCATGATAGTATTTGTTTAGGAGATGGAGTTTCAGGTCCCTTTTGAAACAGGGGAAGGTTGCATCTGAGGACTCCAGGGAGAGCGTTCCATATCCTGGGAGCGTTGCCAGAAAAAGATCGGTATTGGGTTGTTTTCTTTTTCAATTTTGGAGGAATAAGAAGGAGTTAGTTGGAGCTTCTTAGTGTTCTGGCTTGACCTGCTCTGCTCAGTTTGTTATTTAAGTAGTTGGGGTCAGGAGAGTGAAGGGCTTTGTGTGTGGTGCAGGTCAATTTATAGATACATCTCCCTTCCATGGGAAGCCAATTGAGGCAGTTGAGAGCTGGAGTGATGTGATCAAATCTTTTAACTCCAGATACGAAGCGAGCGGACATGTTCCGCACAGCTCTTAGAGGGGCTAGGTGGGCCTTTGGAGTCCCTGTAAGGATGGCGTTTCCGTTGTCGATTTTAGAGAGAACTAAGGATTGGACTACTGTCTTGAAGCCATTGTGGAGTAGAAAAGGTTTCAGTTTCTTGAGGTGTTTAAGAGAGAAGAGAGCCCTTTTTGCTAAGTTTTTGATGTGAGTCTCCATTGATAAGTTCTTGTCAAGATTGATGCCTAGAGACTTAACTGAGTCGGATAAGGTAAGGGGGCAGTTTAGGGCAACCAGATTCTTGAGCCACTCTTGGATTGGACGATGGTTACTTTTTGGAGAGAATAGGATTAGTTCTGTTTTGTCTGGGTTGAGCTTTAAGTGGTTCACATAGAACCCAGTTTGCATCTCGGTTAGGGTGGAATTGAGGAGTTGGATGTCGTTGGGAGACTTGATCCTGAAATAGATTTTGGTATCATCCACGTAAAGGTGGTAATTCACTCCGGCTTTTTTCAATATGATTGTGAGGGGCTCCATGGAGAGATTGAAGAGGGCCGGGGAGAGGATCGAGCCTTGTGGGACCCCAAGTGTGACTTTAGTTGGCTTTGAGAGACTGGAGTTAATTTTAATTTATTGTGAGTGGTGTTGAAGGAAGGAGGTGAACCATTTTAGTACTGTGCCAATTAATACCAGACCGTTTCGACAGGGTCTCCAAAAGGGCTGGATGGTTTACTGTGTCGAATGGCGCAGATAGGTCAATAAGAATGAGAAGGCAGGCATCACCTTGGACTAGGGCTTTGTGAATGTCGTTGGCGATGTTGAGCATAGCTGTTTCCGTGCTACATCCTTTTTTGAAACCAGATTGAAAGGCATCATGGAGGTTGAACTTATCAATTTGCATATTGAGTTGGAGGAGGACACATTTCTCTAATGTTTTTGCAAGGAATGGGAGATTAGAGATAGGTCTGAGGTTGCTCAGATCTTTAGGGTCAGCTCCAGGTTTCTTGAGAATGGGTGTGATTTGTCCTAGTTGGAGGGAGTCTGGGACACAGCCTGAGGATAGAGAGGCGTTGATGATTTTTGTCAAGAAAGGGGAAATGGTGTGGTTCAGTTCTTTTATGATAGTGGAAGGGAGTGGGTTAGTCTCGATTAATTTACACCTCCCCCAGGGCCTTTTAAATGTTGGGAGGGGGCCGCCCGGCTCCAGGACACTGTAGGAGCTGGTCTTGGGGTGTGGCAGTCTCCAGGGCCTTCGAGGGCTCTGGGCATAGAGTCATGCAGTCTGCCACACACAATACACTAAAAAGAAGAGAAAGCGATGAGAGATGATTTCTGATGTGACGTGAGAGCCTGGATAATCATTAAATAGGGTAAACCAGTGAAGTGCATACTTATTCAAGAAGAAGCCTTTCGGGGTCTTGCAAAAGAAAGGCATCTTTAATAATTCCCTCTCACTGCGTGTACATGCAAAGATATCTCATTTACTCGTGTGTTAAAAACAGAAACTTTCAACACCTCTTATTGATTGGTTGTGGAGCATTGTAAGAAAACGTATTAGCGACCAATCCCTTTCCTTGCGCAGATTTTGAAAAAAATTGGATTGGCTGTTGAGTACTTACGTCCACCTTCCTCATGTTAATTTGGGTTTTGTTTTTCATATGTGACCATGCGATACAGTCACCATGTATATAGCACATTTTGTGACGCACTTTATTTTACTATGCATTTCAAAAACTAGTTGTGGTAGGGTTCTTTTAACTTAAACTGTGTACTCTGCTTACGAGTTTGTTGACTGTAAAAGTATTTAAAAACATTATTCTATTTTCTATTCTATCATAATTGTGCTGACTTTTCTCCTTTGGCGTGCAGTACTATTTTCTTTTATAAAATGTATAACTTTCAAACCAACCTTGAAAGAAAAATGCTCATGTTTTCAAAATATTTTTATTGAGTATTTTATATTCATCATATGGTTGAAATGCAAAAATTATTTTACATTCATTAGTATCACGCGTTCCACCACATTTATTTTATTTTATCATAAGCACTCGTTCCTTATGTTTACATTATATAAGTGTTGCCCCATCATCTTTTTATAAATGTTTGGGCTTCTTTTACTTTCAAATAAAGTAGAATAGAAGTGCTACGACAAACACTCCCTCACTACTTCATCTTTCTTTTTTATGTACATTTCATGTCATTATTACATTTAACAATCATGACATTTTAAACCACAATTATATTATTTTTTTTCAAAAAAGTACTTCCGAAGATAATCCTCCTATTCTTCACGAGTGAAATTTGCAAAAAGCACTACTTATTATAAATACTTTTAGCCCAATTTTACTCTAGAAGATAAAGAGTTTTTGTTTTAGTACATTTTTCAATCATAAAGAAATACTTGCATGTCCCCAAAAAAATATTGTCGGTTGTAAGTCAATCAACTCCAGTTGAAGGTTCATACAGTTTAATATAAATTAAAATATACATTAACAATATGATCCCTCTCTGGAAATGAAAGATAATTTGAAGATTATGACATCACTCCTAATCAATACTTTTGATGTACTAATTCATTAAATAACCTGTATTCCCATTCAGATAATTTACCTCTCTTCGATATTGTTTCCTTCCTCCGTTGAAATTCATCCAACTCCTCTGGAGGGCACATAGTGTTTTACGTATTTTTTAATATACATTAACTAATGTTCCCTCTGAGGAAATGAAAGATAATGTGAAGCTGTTTCCGCAGTCCTGAATCATTCCTTTGCTTGTAGTTTCTCAGCCCGTATTTATTCTCTGAAACAAAACTAATCATCCCAAGGGTGTGGTTTATATACTTTTTGGTTACTTAACAGTCTATGGGATCAATTTATTGCTCCTCCCACTATTAAGTCAAGTTTTTCAGTTGACAGGTGTTCTCATTTTACTGTTTAGTGTGTCACATATTGATGTAAATGTGCCTCTTTCCATACTTTTTAACTTAAGTATAATTTCTAAAATGCCTTATTTAAAAACGTTTTTATCATTAAAGCATTTCTATAGGTTACAATTTTTTTAATAGGAGTATTAACATTCATTCCCCTATTTTTTCGACTTATTATTCAAGTAACTTCCCTTTTTTTTAATTCTCTTTATTACCGTATATTAATGTAATCATTCACTCAGTAAGCGTGTACTCATGAAGTGAGGCAGGCTTAAGGGAATGCACTGATTCAAAGTGCTATGTATTATGCATTTTGTGGTGTAATAACCTTTACATTCATGCTTCAGGACGACAATTCCCCACTCACTATCTATACCAGGAGTCTCTAACAACTAGCTCAGGAACTACTGGTAGCTTACCAGCACCTAAAAGTAACTCTCAGACGTGAAACCAAACCAAACCAATCTCAGAGATCCTGTGTATATTAAAGAAGGTAGTACTGCTCATTTCACTACCCTTAAGAGTTACAGACAGCCAAAGCAATGGCAGGGCCTGTTCATAACACTCAAACACAAACTGTGGTGGCGTATGAATTAATCAATTAGAGATGTATAGACCTCACTATTCACCTGTGAGGATTTCCAAGCGCTGGGGGAGTATGTAGGGGGAATTTGTGCAGCTTTCATCATTCAAAAAGGCAGGTGTTATGGCTCTTCCTGAATGCTTTCATTGTGGGGGTTCATCCGATGCTAAGGGGGAGTTCTTTCCAGGTCTTGGCCATGATGTACGACAAGGGTGTGCCTCTTGTCTGGTTATTTCATTACAGAGGATTTCGGCCAAGGCCTGGTCAGAGGAGTGGGCCCCTCTCTGGGCCACCCATTATAAATAAAAACATTCCCCCCGGGATTTGGCCCCCGGGGGCTAATTAACAATAAAAAGGGCTTCGTTTTTTTCCTTCTTTTTCACAGCATACGCGTACCTTACACGTATACTGCGACTTTAAAAAAGAAAAAAAATGTTTTTTGCCTAGGGGGTGCTTGTGGGACCCCCTGGGCAGGCCTACGGGGTCAGGGTGTTTCTAACATGCCCCCTTTGCGTGTTTTTTGTGTTTCTTTTGCTGTTTTCTTGTGCCTCGGTTCTACCGAGGTACAAGATGGCTGCCAACACTTCCTGGTTTGGAGTGTTGACAGACAGTTGACAGCCAATTAGCATGCAGCTCGTGCTCGTAGTGGTACGCACACTATCCTCGGACAGTACTCGTACAGTACATCATCTATGGATATAGCTATGATTTTATTTTACATTTTATCAGAAACTACTGAATGAATTTACACCATTTAACAAAAAGCGTAATCTGCGAACTGAACTCTACCTTTTTGCCAAATTTAGTTTAATTCCGTTCAGCAGTTCGGACTGTAGCCTCACTTAAAGGTCCCTATGGAACATTGCATTTTCTCAACCCCTGCTTGACAAATCACCCCCAATCTTCCAGGGAAAGAGCAGAGCGCATCAGGCCATTTTCCTGGAGAATTTCACGAAGATTCATTGACGGGCACCAAAGTTGTTCCACTTAGAATGTTGTGGATTTCCTATGGAAACTTGGTCCTAACTATAACTACCCACTGGTGACCACCAGTAGGTATATATATATATATATATATATATATATATATATATATATATATATATATACCTACATATATATTTACATATTTTACAGATTACTCCTTTAACAAGCCAGTAATGACAACGCCATGTGGGGTGCTTCATAGATTCTTTTTTCGCCCTCAGTTGAATGTGTTTCGGAGCTCCTTGCTCCTAACTCACTGACAATTAAGTTTAGAAAAACTGCCATTTTCTCTAAACAGTGAAAAGTTCCATGTCACGTGAAAACTACACAACAATAAACGGTGAAACTAAACCTGTAGTTTATCATTGTTCCCCTTATTTAAAAGTGAAGTCATGTCTGTTTGGCATGTCTGTTTTTGAGAAAAATGCCTTCAACAAATAAATGTACACCTATGGTGTATCAGGGGACTGTACACATTTCTTTGACTTGGGTCTGTTCCTGAATAACTCACTCCCTTGTGTGCTATGTGAACTTCAAACTATATTATTTTACAATTTTCTGCAGCTGTTTTACACAACATATACAACATTCTAATATTCACAAGTGAGTGTGCAGATCTTCTTCTACGTTTAGACCTTCCGGGTATTTAGAATTCAATTCTATGATAAAGCGGGACTCAAATTTTCTTACTTTTTTCTCCCTGTTTCCACTGGGTTTAGCAGCTGCCACTGTATCTATCACATAATATGTGAGACCTTTGCTGTTTTTATTGTGAATGTTCTCAAAATGGTATGCAACTGGATATGTGCAGTCACCGTTTTTAAATGCTTGTACATGCTGAAGAACTCTCTTATGCACTTCTAAGATAGTGCTGCCTACGTACCTCAGGCCACATGGGCAGTGGAGCACATAGACAGCAAAATCTGCTTTGCAGGTAAATTTACCTCTGATGTTTTTCATTTCTGTAGATAAGCCTGATTTGTATTGGGTGGTGTTTATTCAGTGCTGGCATGCTTTACATTTCGGGCATTTCAGGAACCCATTCTTTCTACTTAAGCGGATTGCCATAGATTGATGTTGTTTTAAGGTGTATTTTACTAGAATTTGTTTGCATGATTTTACACGTCTAAAGGTTATTTCCGGTCTTTGTGGCACAACTTTACCCAATATGGGATCATTTTTGATTACGTGCCAGTGTTTATTTATAATACTCTTTAACCTGTCCTGCTGGACACTGTATTTGGTTATAAAACAGCACTGGTTTCCCGAGGTCCTTATGTGTGTTTTTAGCTTTTTCAAACAGAATCTCCTCTCTTTTCCTCTTTTCTATTTTTGTGATTGCTTCATCTATCCATTTGTTCGGATATCCTCTACTAGAGAATCTGCGTTTAAGATGGGCAAGTTCTTTCTTTGTCTCCTCCTCATAACTACAATTATGCTTTGTTCTTAGGCATTCCCCAGACTGAATACTTCTTTTCAAATTGGTAGGGTGGAAGCTAGTTGCATGTAGCAATGTATTACCAGCTGTTGGTTTCCTATACAGCTTAGTTGCTAACCTGCCATCTTTGATGTATACTGCAAGGTCCAGAAAATTGACACTATGCTTAATAATATCACTAGTAAAGCTAAGATTAAGATTATTATGCTTAATATGCTGTTTTTTTTTCAATAAGAATGTTAGCTTCTAATTCTGAGCCTTTCCAGACCAGGAATAGGTTGTCGATATATCAACTCCAATGCATGATGTGATTCTCTCATTCTGCATGATACTGCACCCAGATCACCTGCTCCTCCCACCAGCCAATATGCAAATTAGTATAGCTGGGGGCAAAGGAGGTGCCCATCGCAGTACCACAGATTTGATATTACAGAACATCATTAAATAAGAAGAAATTATTTTTGAGACATACCTCTATAATTCTCAGGATAATTGTTTTATGCAACCATAATCTAATAGGTCTAACACCTAAGAAGTGTTCGATTGCTTGAAGGCTATCTGTGTGCCTAATACTAGTGTATAATGTATACACGTCTATTGTGATTAGAAGGTAGTCTCCTTCCTAAGACAAAAAGGAATCCACATACTTGGAGATACTTTCATATGCACTTCCTATAGCCGAAATGATCGGACACCCTGGAGGATTTTCCATATCTTTAAGTATTTTAGGTATTAATTACAAAACAGTGTTCAGCAGGCCTAAATTGAACCAGCTTTCTAGCTCTGTTTTATAATTACGATGACTTTCAGCCATGACCTTTTCATTTTCTTTACTGTACGCATTTTGTTATTTAGTTGTTTTCATGCTTCAACCAGATACTTCTTTTTGTCCCACAGGATAACATTGCCCCCCTTATCAGCATTTCTCACTATGCAGTTGTCACTCTCATTTAGCTTTTTTCATTAATGTAGTAGGCTCTTTGTTGCTGTGCATTACGTGAATTTTTATTTTTGTTTTTTTCTTTGCCAGTGTGAATACATATATTTTTCAATTAATTTGTTACCAGTTCATTATGTACATCATTAGTGCCTCTCCCTGATATCAGAGCGAACCTTGAGCTTGTTGGGGCTTCTCCTTCTATCTCGATGCCCTCTTTGACTAACAAAATGTTTTGTCAGCCTGATATCCACTCTCAAGCTCTCTCAATTCCAACATCAAGTTCATATTATCCACAGTCAATTCTATTTGAGCAATTGTGTCACTCTGTGATGTCAGTGACTGTCTGATAGATGGATTCAAAAGGAAATGTTTTTTTCAATTTCATTGTTGGTATAAATTTGAACAAGTAAATTCATGTTTCTACATAATCTATATCTGCTTCTGGAGAAAAAGATAATCCAATCCCAATTTTAGGATTTCTTGCTCTTTATCGGAAAGGGTGATGTTTGTGAGATTTATGATTGAGGTTGTATTAATATCTTCTACTTCTGATTGCCTCTCAATTTCTCCTGTTAGTCTCTTGCTGGTTGACCCTTTCCGCCTCATCTTCTTCTACCTCTTCCTCTTCCTCTTGGAGGCTAAGATCATCTTCCAAGTCTGTATCAACTTCTGAACTCCGAAGACTGCTTTGTCCTGATTGTGCTTCTTGCAGAGGTGTAGTTCCATTTGATAACTTTTGTTTCCGAATAGTATTGCATTTTTTTGCAAAAGTATATATTTGACCTCTGTCATAGTCTTGTTTGTCACACAAAAATGTCTGCGCTTTTCTTTCCTTTATAGTTGTTTCTAATTTGCACAATCTTTCTTACATTTCTGTCATAAATTTAATGACTTTTTCTAGATTAGGTTCTGCATTTAAGATTAGTAGCAAAGCATCTATTCCTTCCATGATTTTCTGTCTGTCTATGTCTGCATACTTTATTAGAATTGCCAACATCCTTCGTGAGGCATCTCTGTTGTTGGCACCCCATTTGCGCAACATTTCTGGATTTGGATCCTCATAAGTGGGGGCAACCATAATGCATAGCCCCCTTGGAACCCGATATACTTCCAGATAGCATTTCAAAAATGTTCGACTCCCACCATTTGGACAGTTCTGCTCGTTGTAGTTTCTCCAGAAAATGTAGGCGTGCACCCAGGTCTGTTGATACACCACTTGCATTGTATGAACCAGAGGCACTCACTGCACTTGTACACTCGTTGTTAAATATCATGAGTGCTGCTTCTTCCTGTTCTCAAGGTCTGAGGCTGAAATTTTAAATATTTTCAAGAACAGAGTCTCTTTGCAACGCAACCACTGGTTTGCCTCCTGCTTCAATGCTCCAGGCAACACTGCTTTACTCACTCCCCTGCTCGCATTCTCAGTGCAGTCTCACCTGAATGTTGTGGCATCTTCTGCATGTCCTCCCACTCTACGGACGACGTTCAACAACTCAGCGATGCTACTGTTCAATGCCCAACTGCACCAGTCTTTCAAGCAATGAGGGGGCAGGCGATAAAATGATTCCTTCTCTCCCTCAGATACAATCGCCGCCATCAAACCATGAGTCGCATCATTCCGTCGGATCTTCAGGGAGTAGGTCCGTACAATTTAAAAATTACTCCTTTAACAAGCCAGGGATGACTAGGCCATATGATAGGCTTTATAGATTCTTTATTCAGCCTCAGTCTAACGCGTTTTGGAGCTCCTTGCTCCTTGCTCACCGACAATTTAAGTTTAGAAAAATGGCCATTTTTTAAACAGTGAATGTTCGGTGTCAAAACTACACAACAATAAACAATGAAAATCGACCTGTAGTTTATCATTGTTCCCCTTATTTAAAAGTGAATTCATGTTTGTTTGGCATATTCGTTTTAGAGAAAAATGCCTTCAACAAATAAATGTACATAAATACATATTTAAAATATACATGTATAAATATTTACAAAATTACATCATATATTCCATTGTCTAAACATTTCTGTCTTACATACATATATATATATATATATATATATGTATAATGCCTACTGGTGGTTGCCAGTAGGTAGGTATAGTTAGGACCTGATTTCTATGATAAAACTGTTTTTCAGTTGCCTATAAATCTTTGGTGCCATTGACTAGTTAGCTGCTGTCTTGAAAATTTTGGAGTGATATTTCAAGCGGGGTTGAGAAAAAACAGGGATCCCAAAATACCTTTTCCCCATGGTAATTTTCATAGGAAAATTTAGACACGGCTACAGACTGAATTGCTGAACAGAATTGCAGCAAATTTAGCAAAAAGTTAGCTTTAGGTCCAGAAAGCGACCTTTTTGTTAAATGGTGTAGATCCATTCAGTAGTTTCTGAGATATTTTAAGATTTGTCAGATATACAAATAAGACAGCGGTTTGTCTGCGACCTCTCCCGATCTTGTGCCTGAGACCTGATAGGCTGCCAACACTTCAAACCAGGAAGTGTGGGAAGCCATTTTTTTTACTTGGTTGAACTGAGTCACAAGCAAAAACGTACAAAGAAATATAAAGGGGCAGGGTAGAAACACCCTGACCCTCTAGGCCTCTTGGGAGGTCCCACTGAGACTCATCAATCCAAAAAAGCGTTAAAAAAAAAGTGGTAGTCGCACAGAATTCACGACTCATGCCGAAACTGGAAAGGAAAAGAAGCATGGGCTCCTCTGCTTCATTTAACCAGGCCCCTAGGTGGGCAAGGTCCCAGGGGCATTATTAAAATATTGATGGGGGCCCATGTGGCTCCACCACAGCTCCAGGGACCGGAACCTCCCTGGGGCTGAAGACAAAAGAAATGAGGGGGTCACTCGACCCCCCCATCAACTTCCCAGGGCTAATTCACTAAAATGCAGGGCTTGGCTGCCTCCCACGGCCCCAGGGACTTCCACCTCCCAAGGGCTATAGTTAATAAAATGGATGAGGGGCTCTGACTGCCAAACGCAGACCCAGGGACCATGACCTCCCCAGCTTAATTAATGTTGGATTGGCCCACAACCCCCCTGGGCAGCTCCAGCAATGTCCTGGGGTGCCCACCACCTTGGAAATTGCAGTTTTCTATGGATTGACAGGAACACCGCTCCCGCCAAGCCATATAAAACACTGCTCCGCTTTAAAAGTGAGAACATTAACATTTTTCTAATTTCTATGAAACAGAAAAGAATTTCTTTTGGGCATAGGGAGCTGAATGTTGGCAGCTCCCTCTGTCCAAAAGCAATGTATGTTTGCAGGAGGTGGTGAGCCTGCAGCAACAGTGAGGGCCTTGATACCCCCCCTGCGATCCCCAATGAGAGGTCATGCCACAGGGATGGGGTCCCACGAACTATATCAGCCTGGGACCCCCATCCACAGGGGCATGGCCATCAAATTTTGGGGAAAAATTATGAAGGCCTGACCTCGGCGGTTGGGCTCTTCGGGGCCCTAATCAGCCTGGGGAGGGAGACTGCATGGCCCCACTCCCCATTTTAAAAAAAGAACTTTCCCTGGGAGATGGGACATGGCCTCTGAAAAGCTCTCAGCAATCCAGCTGTGTGGGTATTACTAGAAATGGCAGAAAGGTTAGTAGGCCCTATGGACCTCCAAGAGCCAAGGGGACTTCATTCCCTACTAGTTGTGCATCAGAAGGTGTGTTTGCACAGTGGTGGAGAAAGGGGGTGTAGCATCTGACAACCTCTCAGCAATTCTGCTATTTGGGACTTAGTGTAGGTAACAGGAGGGATAGTCGGCCCCAAGGACTTTCTAGAGGGTCAACAGCCCCTCCTGTTACCTCCAGTAAGTCTCACACAGCAGGATTTCTAAGAGGTATTTGGAGGCCACTCCCACTTTCTCCTCCACTCTGCAAACGCAGACAGCTCAACTTGTGGTGCACTACTAAATGGTGGATGAACTCCACCTCACTCCAGAGGGACCTTGGGGCCAAGAAGCCCTCCTGGTAGCTCCTGTAATTCTTACGCAGCAGGATTCCTGAGAGCTGGTCAGAGGTCCAGCCCCTTTTCTCCACCAATCTGCAAATGCGATTACTAGTTAAAAAACCATAGAAACTCACTGAAAAAACAAAGGTTACAGGGATGCTATAATTAGGAATTAGCTTTTGAAAAACCTTGAAAATTCGGTGAAAAACCAAAGGGTACAGGGACATTATAGTTAGGGCCCGGTTTCACTCATACAAAACCAGAGAAATCCAGCAGTTATAGTTAGCTGAGCTAACTATATCTCCCACCCCCACAAGCACTGCTTATGAACTCACATATTACATATTACATCACTCATGACTTGGTCAGTGACGTCACTGATGACATTACTGATGACAGATTCCAGTGACTGTGAGTGTTTTTAAAATGTTTCTGAGTGTTAGATATATTTACCAAGGTGTATTGATGAATGAGTCTGTGGATGAGTGCCTATATTGATGTTTCAGTAGGTGTGTGACTGACTGTATAAGTGAGTGATTAGGTGTCTCAGTGAATGTATGGGTCCCTAACTAGGTTGTCTGAATGTCTGCATCAGTCTGTCAGATGGTGTCTAAGTGGCTGTAATTGTTGGTGAGTGGGTATGTGAGTGTTTGTATAGGTAAGTTCCTGTATGGGTGTATGTGTGTTTTTGTAGGTGGGTGAGAGAGTTTGTGACTGTCTGTATGGATGAATGAGTGGGTGAATCAGAGGCTGTTTGGGTTAGTGAGTGTATAAGTGATGGCCGTACAAGTGACTGAGTATGTATATGGATGTATCAGAAAGAGAAGGGATGTGTCAGTGTGCATGGGTATGTAACTAGATATGTGAACGGCAGTATAGGTGAGTGTTGGGGTATGTGAGTGACTGTATAAGTGAGTGAGGGGTTGTGATAATGGCTGTATTTGTTATTGAGTGTGTGTCTGAGGTGCTTTATGCTTGAGGGATTATGTGTTAGTATCTGTATAAGTAAGTGAGTGGCTGGATGTATAACTGTATAAATGAGGATATGGCTGTGTGATTTACTATAGGTGAGTGAGCAAGTGTGTGAGTAGGTCTATGAGTGACTGACATTGTGTGAGTGGATATATGGGTGTATGAGTGGATATATCAGTAGCTGTATTAGTGAGTGACATAGTGTATGACTGGCTATATGGGTGACTGAATGGATGTGTTTGTAGACCTATGAATTAGTGAGTGGGTGTGTAATTACTGGTATGGGTGTGTCAGTGGTTTTGAGAATGCAAGTGCCGAAGTTGGAGTGGGTGTATATAAGGTTATTTTGGGATGTAAGTAGGTATGTCAGGGATTCTGTGGATGATGTCATCAGTGATGTCATCAGTAATGTCATTTGAGATGTCATCATTGATGTCACCATTCATGTTATGAGTGATGTGATATGTGAGGTCATAAGCAGCGCATTGTGGGGGTGCAAGTTATAGTTAACTAACTGCTGAATTTCTCTGATTTTGTATGAGTGAAACCTGAGCCTAACTATAACATTCCTGTAACCTTTGTTTTTTTCATAGAATTTTAACTTTTTTAAATTCTATTTCCTAACTATAACGTCCCTGTAACTGTAATCCCCAAACCATCTCTCAGCAATCCTGCTGTGTAGGAAATACTGGAAGTAACAGGAGGGGTTCTCGGCCCACAAGGATCCTCAGAATCCAAAGTGACTTTATCCCACAACTAAGAGGGTGTCAGAAGGCGTGTTTGCAGAATGGTTGACATAAGGGGCGGGCCTCCATAGTCATCATAGCAATCCCACTATGTGGGACTTACTGGAGATAACAGGAGGGGTTCCTGCTCCCAAGGACCCTTAGCATCCAACTTGACTTCATCCCCCAACCAGTAGGGATTATTTCCCCCCAAGGATCCTCAAGAGCCAAGGTGACTTCATTCCCCAACATGTTGTGCACTAGGAGGCCCCTTTGCAGAGTGGTTGAGAAAGGGGGTGGGGTCTCTTGTGATTACCCCTGTGCCAGGTTTTTACATTTTTTTGGTTTTATTTTAGCCCAGGGAAGCCCATCACCCAGGGCCAGACCTTTCTCTAATGGGGAGAGGAGGCCAAGTGGTACCCTTCCAGGGCCTAGTTTGGCTGCGGGGCCTATTAACCGGGTCCTTACCTTTTATTTTGTACATTATTTTTTAAGGAGGGGGCCATCCCCCAGGGCCTGCCCGTTTACAAATGGAGGAGGGGGACAATTTTGGCTTCAGGGACACCATCCCCCATATCTGCTGGAGGCCCCCTGTACACACAGTCTCCATTGGAACTGGGTTTTGCACAAGTAAAACCGGAGCCTAACTATAACATCCTTTAAACATTTGTTTTCTTCTGTGAATTTCTAAGGATTTTTAAACGCTGATTTTTACCTATAACATTCTTGTAACCTTTGGTTTTTTTCAGTGAATGTCAATCAATCAATCAGTGACACTTATATAGCGCGCTACCTACCCGTAGGGTCTCAAGGCGCTGGGGGGGGGGGGGGTGCCGCTACTGCTCGAACAGCCAGGTCTTCAGCTTCTTCCTGAAGGAGAGGTGGTCTTGGGTCAGGCGCAGGTCGGGAGGGAGGGAGTTCCAGGTCTTTGGGGGCCAGGTAGGAGAAGGACCTTCCTCCCGTAGTCGCTCTTCGGATGCGGGGGACGGCGGCGAGGGCGTGGTTGGCTGATCGGAGGTGGCGTTTGGGAGCGTAGAAGTTGATTCGGCTGTTGAGGTAGCTCGGGCCCTGGTCGTGAAGGGCTTTGTGTGCGTGGGTGAGGAGGCGGAAGGTGATTCTTTTGTTGACGGGGAGCCAGTGAAGGTGTCTCAGATGTCCGGTGATGTGGCTGGTTCGTGGGATGTCGAGGATGAGTCTGGCTGAGGCGTTCTGGATCCGCTGGAGTCTCTTCTGGAGCTTGGCGGTGGTACCGGCGTAGAGGGCGTTGCCGTAGTCCAGTCGGCTGGTGACGAGGGCCTGGGTGACGGTCTTCCTGGTCTCGGTGGGGATCCACCAGAAGATCTTCCGTAGCATGCGTAGGATGTTGAAGCACGCCGAGGAGACGTTGTTGACTTGCCTGGTCATGGAGAGGGAGGAGTCCAGGATGAAGCCCAGGTTGCGTGCATGGTCTGTCGGTTTGGGTGCGGTGCCCAGGGCGGGAGGCCACCAGGAGTCGTTCCAGGCGGAGGGTGAAGAGCCCAGGATGAGGACCTCCGTCTTGTCGGAGTTCAGTTTCAGGCGGCTGGTCGTCATCCACTCGGCTACCTCTTTCATCCCTTCGTGCAGGTTGGCTCTGGCGGAGGCGGGGTCGTTGGTCAGGGAGAGGATCAGCTGGGTGTCGTCGGCGTAGGAGATTATGCTGAGGTTGTGTTTGCGTACGATGGCCGCGAGGGGGCTCATGTAGACGTTGAAGAGGGTGGGGCTCAGAGATGACCCTTGAGGGACGCCGCAGATGACTTCGGAGGCCTCTGACTTGTACGGTGGTAGGCGGACTCTCTGTGTTCTTCCGTCGAGGAAGGAGATGATCCATTCTAGCGCCTTGTCCTGGATTCCGACGTTGCTGAGGCGCTGTACTAGGGTGCGGTGGCAGACCGTGTCGAAAGCCGCGGAGAGGTCTAGGAGGATGAGGGCCGCTGTTTCTCCATTGTCCATCAGGCAATGTCTAAGGTTTTTTAAATACTAATTTCTAACTGAGTAACTACCCTGTAACCTTTGCTTTTCAGTAATTAGAAAAAATAATATATATATATATATATATATATATATATATATATATATATATATATATATATATATATATATATATATATATATATATATATATATATATATATATATATATTCAATGAAAAAACCATAGGTTATAGGCCATATATAGTTAGGAATTAGCATTTACAAAACCTTATTTTACTCGCATAAAACCATTGAAATTCCATATATAGTTAGCTAACTATAAGCGCTAACTATATATCGCGCACCCGCAATCCACTGCTGATGATGTCACATATTACATCATTCATGACATGGTCAGTGACATCACTGATGACATCACTGATCAAAACAACCAGTGATTGTATGTGTCTGTAAAGTTTAAATATGTTTCACATATTGAAGAATGAGTGGATGTATAAGTGTCTGGATGAAGAATTTAGTAGGTGCATGACTGACTGTATGAGTGAGTGATTAAATGTGTCTCACTGAGTACATGGGTTAGTGACTAAACTGTCTTAATTCGTGCATCAGTATGTTTGTTGTTGTGTAAGCTGCTGCATGTGTTGATCAGTAGCTATAAGAGTGGCCATATGGGTTATTGATTGGTTGCCCAAATATTTGAATGGGAGGCTGAGTGTGTGTGTGGGTGGCTGGGAGGTGCGTGACTCTGTGCATAGATGTGTAAGCAGTTGATTCACTAGGAGTATGAGTTCAAGAGTGCATGTGGAAACAGCTATATGGGCGGTTGACTGTGCATGGGTGTGTTGGTGAGTGAATGGATTTCTCATTGCTACATGTGCAAGTAAGTACGTATGTAAAACACAATACATGTGAGAGTTGAGATATATAAATAACTGAACATAAGAGCCAGTGAATGTGTGAGTGGCTGTATCGATCACTGTGAGCTTGTATCAGGGATTATATAAGAGAGTAAATATGTGTTATTATATGTTTGAATAAGTAAGATGTGTATAACTGTATAGTTGAGGAAATGGAGGTGTGATTGATTCTTTGCATGACTGACTAGGTGTGTGAGTAACTCCATGGATGAGTGACAGTCTGTGAGTGTCTGTTTATACTGAGTGTATGTAAGGTTATATTAGAGTCTGAAGAGGTTCATTGTATTATCACATGAGTGATGTGATCAGTGATGACAAATGAGATGTCATCAGTGATGTCATTTGAGTTGTCATCAGTGATGTCATCAGTGATGTCATTTGAGATGTCATCATTGATATCATTTGAGTTGTCATCAGTGATGTCATTTGAGATGTCATCAGTGATGTCATCAGTGATGTCACTGACCATGTCATGAATGATGTAATATGTGACATCATCAGCAGTGGATTGCGGGTGCGCGATATATAGTTAGCGCTTATAGTTAGCTAACTATATATGGAATTTCAATGGTTTTATGCGAGTAAAATAAGGTTTTGTAAATGCTAATTCCTAACTATATATGGCCTATAACCTATGGTTTTTTCATTGAATTTTGAAGGTTTTGTAAATGCAAATTCCTAACTATATATCCACTATAACCTATGGTTTTTTCTGTGAATTTCATTGGTTTTTTAATAGCAAATATGAAAAGCTTTAAAATGTCAAGTACGTGATAGATAAAAACATTTTCGTATTTATGCACGCTGATGTGCTTTGAACGCTGCCCCCCCCCTCCCCTCTTTTGCCTTAGTAGTACTCTCTCTTTGCAGATACTGAAGGGTAGTTAACGCAGGCCTTTACCCCCGTTGTAATCCGTCGTGCCTCCTTGTCTCTCCATTTGATTGATTGTTGTCCAAGCATTTACTGTTTTAGAATTGGTTCTCTTTGGATCATTCTCTATTTACAAACAAGCACAAAGTCGCAATACTCTGTTTAGTCTTTGCAGATAGTGAAAAATCGTGTAAAAAAATAAAAGTAATCGAGCAAAATCAGTAGGCCACTAATTGGATCTCTTTTTGACCTCGCTAAAATAGAAATATTAGGAACAACCCTTCTTGAGAAATACGAAAATAGTGAGATGAACTGAGCTCCACACCATGAGGGCTGCAAGACAGCTCGGCTCCATCACCCATCCCGCACAAAATAATGACAAACCCTATGCAAATATTAAAAATATAGACAACACACCAGCAAAGAAACAGGGTAAAACATTTTATTAAAAAACTATTTACATAACGTTGGTTTATAAGATGATGTCAGTAGTGGACCGATGTGTGAATAGATCGAAAACAGCACAAGGCTCCAAGATCCGGATAGCAAGCTCCTGGATGTTGGGTGCCATAGTTTAGAGTTCTGAATTTCAGCCTTTTTCAATGCCTGTGCTTTGTTGAATCAAAATGGCGGCTTGACACAAAGCTGACTCAAGCGTTGTTACTGATGCTATGCAGACCAAAACTGGTTTTCAGTTTGTACATTTTTCTAGATTTTTCAATCCAAGTTTGGTTGACTTTGTAGAACGATGGCTTCAGATTTTCAACATACGGTGTGGTGGCGCTGACTGGGAGGGGGCGCTTCGCTCCTGCCCCCTCCCCAAGTAAGATTTTCATACGTGAAAGTACGTTAATGGTTTTGGTCCCTGAGATGCTTCGATGTCACTACCATTCTCAAATAGCATAAGTTCTGGATGTTGGGTGCCATAGTTAAGAGTTCTGAGCAGCGCTTGTAACACTGTCTGAAGCTTATTTCCACCTACTGCAGCTTCACTATTCTCAAAGTAAGTGAGTGTCGTTTGTGGACCTGACTGCATTAGAAAACAATGTGATATGTTACCTTCCTAAACAGCTTGACGGAGGCCCCTGAGGGGCGGTGTGATGGCCATGGACTCGGAGAAGACGCTTGGCTCCGACACCCTCCCCAAGTCTTATAGCACTGGTGTAGCCTGAGATCGCCCCCGACATAGGCGGCCGGCTCCCGGGGTCCGGCGGAACTTTTTGCCTTTTGATGACTCTTCAATTCTGGACCTTGTCCCACAATCCGTTTGACCTGAAGACAAGCTGTAGTGGGGCGCCCCTTTATCGTTTTAGTTGCCATTCCGCCCGCTTTTGCTACACTGTGCCTCTTCCGCCATTCAGCTGTTTTCCGCCCGCTCTTGCGACTACAGCGTCTCGCTCACCATGTAGTTGAGATGCGCCCGCTCTTGCGGTGCAGCGATAGGCGGCTGCCACAGGACTCTCAAAATGGCGGCCGGCTCTTCGGTTTTGGGCCTGGTCCACTAAAATGGCCCTGGGACACCTTGGAACTCGGACGCTTGTCTGCTAGGGCTTGGGTCCCATTCTCGAAAAGCGTCCCCTCAGCCGTGAAGATTCTACAAAAGTCTTGGGGGCCTCCGACTCCCGCAGGCTTCTGGTGGGGAGCGGCTGCCATGATTGCTCGTGGAATGGCCACGACGGAGCTACGAGATGGTAGTGGTCTCATGCTGACGCCAGCTTTAGTCTGAAACATCCAGAAACACTGTAGACTACCAATTCGATCAGTTCCGGTAGCGCCCCAACATGACCCGGAAGAGAAGAACTTGCCCTCCCCTCTTTGACTGATGGTTCTTGTTGCCTGTCCCCTCTGTTGTCATTTAACAGAACTTTTTGGACTGCTGAAAGGGGTTGTGTTCTGAACGCTGGTTGGTGGAGACATTTAGACTATATTCTTGACCTACGTTGTCGCGTAATGCGTTTTATGACACGCCGCGTTAGCGCACCCGGAAGTGATCCGAGGCGCGGCGCGCAGCGCGTAACGTAAGCATAACAGGTCATGTGACTTGTTAATAAAACTTTTCATTGGTTCATTTTACTTTTGTTAATTTAATGATGAAAAGCTTGGTCATATGACCTAAAGATTACGCTTTTTATTATTTTCGAACAATATTTTTTTTTCAAACATATGTTATAATATTCCAGGCTAATGTACTTTCCCGGAAAATTTACAACTGTCTTGCAAGTAAAATATATTCCTTTTTCGAGAAAAAGGGCGTTTCTTCCTTCCATGACGGAGCCGTTGAGTAAAAGAGATTCGGCCTGCTGTCTTAGTCGCCGATACGCCTGATTATCAGATTCTTATCGATCACTTTATGTTGCAGACATGAAAAACACAACTGCCCTTGACCATTTATCTTTACTGCGTTCCTACATATTATACCTTTTATCCGTCATGTAATTGGACTGCTTTATTTCACTTGCCTTTTACTGATTCGAAAACAGTCACTAAAAGTAAAAACTTTACAAATGAAAATACTACTACCGTGTTTTGTTTTAAAAACCTTTATTGTGAAAATGTCAGTATACAAATACGGGCCTATAACCACGTGGGCCGGCCACGGAGCAAACTGAAATCGTATATGATGAGGAGACATTTACACTGTAGAAGAACGTAACGAGCGGGCCATTAGGTGACAAGAACAAAGGTGTCTAACAGTTGCGGAATCGGTGGACGTACATTTTGTAATTAAAATACGACAGGGCCACTTACAATAACATTTTCTAGATATACATTTGCGGGCAAAGAGTTACGAGTCCCATTTATACCGGCGCCATTTTGGGCGAGGCCGGGCAGGTCCAAGATATAGTCAAAATGTCTCCACCAACCATCGGCCAGACCAGAACCCCTTTCGGCCCTTTATGCTACAAGATGGTGTCTTCCATTCAGAAAATATTGGTGGCAGCATTTTGAAAGGAAACAGAAACAGCCGTTCTCCTAGTGAGTTTCACATTGTTACATTTAGGAAGAATGTTGAAGAGTAGTATGTGGAAAATCTGAAGCCATTTTTCTACAAACTCTCAATCAGACTTGGATGGAAAAAAAAACCTGAAGAATGTACAAACTGAAAACCAATTTTTGTCTGTATAGCACCAACAGTAACGCTTGAGTCAGCTTTGTGTCAAGCCGCCATTTTCATTCAATCAATAGCGTCCCCCTGCACACATTCAGGGACCTGGTCGTGTCTTCAGATGAAACGCATTGTAGGAAAAGAAGCAGAAAGGAAAAGGAAAAAAGTTCCGCCGGACCTAGTGAAGCTGCAGCAGGTGCAAATAAGCTTCAGACAGTCTTACAAGCACTGCTCAGAACTCTCAACTGAGGCACTCAACATCCAGGACTTGCCATTCGGATCTTGGCGCCTTGTATTTTTGTTTTGTTTTTGATGGAGGGGAAACAACAAAAAACAGACATTGAAAAAGGCTCAACAGTGCAGGGCGCCTTGTGCTGGTTCCGACCTATTCACACATCGGTCCGCTACTGACATCACCTCATAAACCAACGGGGCACCCCACGCCGACTTTCGGCGCAGCATTGTAGGATGGCCACACCAGTGCGGCAATTTGCTGGACACCACCTCGGTGCCATCCAGATCTCGGCGCGTTCATTCAATCAATAGCGTCCCCCTGCACACATTCAGGGACCTGGTCGTGTCTTCAGAAGAATCGCATTGTAGGAAAAGAAGCAGAAAGGAAAAGGCAAAAAGTTCCGCCGGACCTAGTGAAGCTGCAGCAGGTGCAAATAAGCTTCAGACAGTCCTACAAGCACTGCTCAGAAATCTCAACTGAGGCACTCAACATCCAGGACTTGCCATTCGGATCTTGGCGCCTTGTGCTGGTTCCGACCTATTCACACATCAGTCCACTACTGACATCACCTCATAAGCCAACGGGGCACCCCACGCCGACTTCCGGCGCAGCATTGTAGGATGGCCACACCAGTGCAGCCACTTGCTGGACACCACCTCGGTGCCATCCGGATCTCAGCGCGTTCGAGTCACTGTGCCGGAAGAGTGACCGGAACTCAGCTGAACACGCCGTCTTTCGGCGCAGCATTGTAGGATGGCCACACCAGTACGGCAATTTGCTGGACACCACCTCGGCGCCATCCGGATCTCGGCGCGTTCGAGTCACTGTACCGCAACAGTGACCGCAATTCAGCTGGACACGCCGTCTTTCGGCGCAGCATTGTAGGATGGCCACACCAGTGCGGCAATTTGCTGGACACCACCTCGGTGCCATCCGGATCTCGGCGCGTTGTGCTGCCTTCGGCCTATTCGCACATCGGTCCGCTACTGACGCCGCCTCACGTGCCAACGGATTTTCTACGCTTTTTGTAGCCCTATGTCGCATAACAGGTCATGTGACTTGTTTATAAAACTTTTCATTGGTTCATTTTACTTTTGGTTTCCTAAAGATGGAAGGCTTGGTCATATGACCTAAAAATAACACTTTTCATTGGTTTAGAACATTTTTTTTTCCCAAACGATGAAAGCCCCACCTTGTTTCTGGATCATTCAGACTGAAGCTGGCGTCAGCATGAGAGCACCACCATCTCGTGGCTCCGTCGTGGTCATTCCGCGAGCAATCATGGCAGCCGCTCCCCACCGGAAGCCTGCGGGAGTCGGGGGCCCCCAAGACTTTTATACAATCTTCACGGCTGAGGGGACGCTTTTCGAGAATGGAGCCCAAACCCTAGCAGGCAAGCGTCCGAGTTCCAAAGTGTCCCAGGGCCATTTCAGTGGACCAGGCCCAAAACCGAGGAGCCGTCCGCCATTTTAAGGGCCATGTGGCAGCCGCCTATCGCTGCACTGCAAGAGTGGGAGCAACTCAACAACATGGTGAGCGAGACGCTGTGGCCGCAAGAGCGAGCGCAACTCAGCTAGATGGCCGCCACCTGGGGAGGCCCGTTCACGCCGGCTCCCCCACGCCCCCCCCCGGGCCGCCGCACGCCAATTTTCGGAGCAGCATTGTAGGATACCAAAACCAGTGCGGCAGTTTACTGGACATCACCTGGGTGCCTGTCGTACATGTTGTGTCAGCCATGTGACACTGGACACAGACCGCTACTGACGAGGCCTCCCCCCGCACCACCCGGGACGCCCCACGCTGTTTTTCTGTGCTGCATTGTAGGATCCCTAAACCAGTGCGGCACCCAGGCGACATCACCTGGGTGTCGTCCAGAACTCTGCACGTTGTGCTGCCTTGGGACTATTCGCACAACAGACCGCTACTGACGAGGCCTCCCCCCGCCCCACCCGGGACGCCCCACGCCAATTTTCGGAGCAGCATTGTAGGATCCCTAAACCAGTGCGGCACCCAGGCGACATCACCTGGGTGCCGTCCAGAACTCTGCACGTTGTGCTGCCTTGGGACTATTCGCACAAAAGACAGCTTCTAACCATTGTTGCTTTTTGTGTTGAGAAATGTTTAAATGTTTTTAGTTTTTGTTCCGTTTGTTAAAGTTAGTAGTTAATAAAGTTTTATAACCTTACTTTGTTGGAGTGTTATCTATTTTTTTAAAAACGGGTGAATGGGGCCTTGATTCGGGTTATTGTCATGTGTGGGCTTTGGAAGTGTGCTGCTGCAGGATCGGACATTTCAAACTCAAATGCACGTTCTTTTTCTTACCTTTCCGAAGCATGGAGCGCAATAGCAGGCAGAGAAAGGGTGATGCACGTGTTGAACACTACCTGACCTGGCAAGTTGCTGGCAGTGCCCCCCCGCCCGCTCCTGAAAGAGGGCACACACACACCGCCGCCCCGAGTACTTCACAAATCTTTAAAAGACCATGCGCTTGTTCATGAGGCTTAAATGGTTTATCACCTCTTCTAGAACCCCTACATCGACCCTCTGACGTTTCATGGAAAAATTACCATGTAACACAATACCAAGCCCTGTCAGCTGAAACCCCCAAGGAATCGTGGGGCATATTATCAAGGGGGTTTATCTCCGCTTTTTTGGCTTTAAAAACCATGAAAGCGGAGATAAAATTATTTCCCTATTATCAAGCTGTCGCTAACACCAGTTAGTGACAGCTAAAATGAGATAGCGACCATCTTGGGCCCCGCTTTGCATGTCAGTGATACTTATCACTAATGACATGCAAAGTGGCGTGCCAAGATGTTAGCGACTGGAAACAGTCCCTAACATCGCTACCTTCTATTACCAACTTTTGGAGATATTCGCGCTAAGCGCGAATATCTCCAAAATCTAACACCTGCCCTGAGCAGTTCTTAGCCATGTTATCCAATGGGAGGTGGATAACATGGCTAAGAGCATTAGGTCGATAATACATGAATATCGCTGACTTTTCTGCGATAATAGCAAGGTTTATCTGCGATAAAAATCGCCGATGTGCGGCGATAATTTTTGTCTCTAAACAAGTTATAGACAAAAATTATCGCTAGTTGTTCGTAATATGCCCCCGGGTTTTTGCTTGCAGAAATCGGGAGGCGGGAGACTAGCACTGAAATCAGTACTCACACGCCTGAATCAGGAGGATTGGCATGTCTGAATTCTCTACAGCTGGGGCCATAAACTACATCCGCAGGGGTAGGTGATAGCCTGGGACCAGCCTGGCATCTAAAATGGCTGCCGTGCACGACAAAATTGTGGCATTCGAAAAAAGGCAAGATGGCGCAGCCGCTGGAAGAGATATATCAACATATATCAGCCTCCTCAGCCACCCTCAGGAAACATAGGGGATTAGGATATGTCTCCCGCACCCCCTTATACCTAGTACTTTAATTAACGAAGCACAAAATGGCGAATTCCCGTTTCGCTACCAGTTTGCGGCCCAGTTCGCGGCCCGTGAAGCGCTTCTACCGTGAAAAATCATTTTTTTTTTATTTTCCCCACGGGACCCTTTAATAACCCCAACAACATTCCTAGGGGGTCAAGAGGGGGATACCTTGCCCCCTTTCATTAAATTCCCCCTTAGTTTTTCACCTTTTCTTCTCTCTCGATCCTACCGAGAGACAAGATGGCGGCCGCTCCGGACTGTCACGCAGCAAAAAAAAAAAAAAAGCTCACGCACAGCCGCTGGAAGAGATGTATCAACATATATCAGCCTCCTCACCCACCCTCAGGAAACATAGGGGATTAGGATACGTCTCCCGCACCCACTTATAACTAGTAATTTAATTTACGAAGCACAAAATGGCGAATTCCCGTTTCGCTACCAGTTCGCGGCCGCGCTTCTACCGTGAAAAATCATTTTTTTTTTATTTTCCCCACGGGACCCTTTAATAACCCCAACAACATTCCTAGGGGGTCAAGAGGGGGATACCTTGCCCCCTTTCATTAAATTCCCCCTTCGTTTTCCACCTCTTCTTCTCTCTCGATCCTACCGAGAGACAAGATGGCGTCCGCTCCGGACTGTTTAGAATGTTGACAGACACCGGAGAGCCAATCAGCTTTCTGCGCGCAAAGTTCCGATAAGCGAAAAGTAAGCGGACCGAATCGCTGCCCAGAGCGCTGTTACAGATATATATCTTGGTTTGAACGTTAATTTCTCAAAAACTACTGGAGCACATATATTGAGACCTAGCAAAGGCACATCGGGCTAACAGTCCCTACAATTTTGCCAAGTTTCGTGCAAATCCATTCAGCCGTTCGAGCTAAAAGTGAGTCCAACCGCCCTATGGAAAACTCAATGCAAAAAACGCGTTTTGGGACCCCCCTTTTTTCTCAGCCCCCCCTTGACGAAACCCCACCAAATTTTCAGGGGCTGCTCAGAAACAAAATGTGCCATTTTCCTGAAAAGTTCAGCCGATTCCGTCCACAAACGCCAAAGTTATTAGACATAGAATTTTCAAAAGTCCCATAGGGAAAAAATTCTAACTATATATACCTACTGGCGATAGCCAGTAGGTAATATATATATATATATATATATATATATATATATATATATATATATATATTACCTACTGGGGGTCGCCAGTAGGTATATATAGTTAGGATTTTTTCTCTATGGAACTTTTGAAAATTCTATGTCTAATAACTTTGGCGTTTGTGGACGGAATCGGCTGAAATTTTCCGGAAAATGGCACATTTTGTTTCTGAGCAGCCCTAAAAAATTTGGGGGGGTTTCGTCAAGGGGAGGCCGAGAAAAAAGGGGGGTCCCAAAACGCGTTTTTCCCAATCATTTTTCCATAGGGCGTTTGGCCTCACTTTAAGCTCGAACGGCTGAATGGATTGGCACGAAACTTGGCAAAATTGTAGGGACTGTTAGCCCGATGTGCCTTTGCTGGGTCTCAGTATATGTGCTCCAGTGGATTTTGAGAAATTAACGTTTTAAAAAACAGATATATCTGTGACAGCGTCCCGGATAGCGCTCCAGATCGCGTACTTTTCGCATAACGGAGCTTTGCGAAGCGAAGCTGATTGGCTCTCCGGTGTCTGTCAACATTCTAAACAGTCCGGTGCGACCGCCATCTTGTCTCTCGGTAGGATCGAGAGACAAGAGGAGGAGAAAAACGAAGGGGGAATTTAATGAAAGGGGGCAAGGTAGACCCCTCTTGACCCCCTAGGAATGATGTTGGGGTTATTAAAGGGTCCCGTGGGGCAAATAAAAAAAATTTGATTTTTCGCGGTAGAAGCGCTTCTCGGTTCGCGAACCGGGTCGCAAACTGGTAGCGAAACGGGAATTCGCCATTTTGTGTTTCGATTTAATTAAATTACAAGATGGAGGAAAAACAATGTGAGAAATGGGTATAAGGAGGTATGGGAGATGTATCCTGACCCTCTATGTTTTCTGAGGGTGGTTGAGGAGGCTCATATATGTTGATACTTGTCTTCAAGCGGTTGTGCGTGAGCGTTTTTTTTTTTTTTTTGCTGCGTGACTTCTGTTAACGTTCGATTCGAAGGAAATCAGGAAGTGTTGACCGCCATTTTGACACTGCGAGTAAATATATTGTTAAAAATAATTGTTATAAATTAATCCGTATTGATAAACATTGTCTGCGCCATCTTGCTTTTTTTCCAATGCCACACTTTTGTCGTGCACAGCAGCCATTTTAGATGCCTTGACCAGACCCACTCTCTGCACGCCGCCGATCGTGACGTCTGTTAACGTTCGATTCGAAGGAAATCAGGAAGTGTTGACCGCCATTTTGTCAGTGCGAGTAAATATATAGTTAAAAATAATTGTTATAAATTAATCCGTATTGATAAACATTGTCTGCGCCATCTTGCTTTTTTTCCAATGCCACACTTTTGCCGTGCACGGCAGCCATTTTAGATGCCTTGACCAGACACACTCTCTGCACGCCGCCGATCCTCAGCATGGCTCCCCACCCTCGCAAGCATCTCCCCCATGCACTGGTCACCCACGCTCTCTCTCTCATGCATGGGCCATAAACCTCCTCCCATATTCGCTGCTCTTCCCTGAGAATCACACCCCGTGCTGAGGAAAATTCAGCCCAGATTACAACCAATGCCCAGGCTGCTGGCACACGACGCCACTTAGTTCCCATCTTGAACGGTTACCAAATAAAGAGACGGGCGCTGGAAGCAGGAACACAAGAACAGAGTTTTATTTCTCATGAGGAGAGCCTGTCATTTCAAAACATACATACATACACACAAACTCGGGCGGGGGGAGACAGTACATGTATTATATCCAAAAATCCAAGACAAAACATAGAACAGTTGCTGGCCAAAAAGATCTCTTCCTGCATGCTGCGCATCCTTAGCATCCTACTTAATTCATCTGGGGGCTGAGCTCTTTTTACCTTTTTCTTTTCTCTTATCGTCGGCTGCCTTCGCTGGTGGCTTTGGTTGCAAATACTTACACCTTTGCCAATTGGTCGGGAACTAACCTGGTCGGGCTAATACTCAGGGGGGATCTTCGAATCATTTTTAGTGAATGGGTTTCCAGGCTGAGGCAACGGTAGGTGTCAGTCGGGAGAACAATGGGGCAGCTTTGAGTTTCATGTCTATGAGGGTGCGAGAAGGAGGTGGTAAATCTTAAAAATTGGCAACATTCCTAGTCCTCCAGACGGAGGGTACTTGGGTAAACCTCACCTCGGAATATTCCTTAAACTTTCCCTATTTAGTTAAACGTAGGAATTTATTCATTGGTGCACATCATTCTTGGTTGTATTATTCGGGGTGCCAAGCGAAGTCATATTTTGTCATCCTGTAATAACCCGTCAAGTTTCTGCTTTAGGCTGCCCTCCCAAGCGCTGGGTTCAGAGAGAGACATATTCATTGTTTGCTCGTCGTGTATAGGCACCATATTCAAACCCTTTTTCTCATCCCATCGGCCGTTAAGTCACCATTTTTCCGTACTATAATCGACGTTCCGAAGTGACCTGCAGAAAAGAGGGAAAAAGAAGGGGCGGGGGCAGCGTTTAAAACACATCAGAGCGCATAAACCCGAAAAGGCTTTTACTTACTACATACTCGGCCTATCTCCACGGGATGCAGTATCTACCATCTCGGCGTTTAAGCCCAGGGGGGACCGGTAATGTGGGAGAGATAATTATCGGAGGCCTGTGGATAGCATAGGTCGCCCAAGTGTGGCATTACGGATCGTGTGCAGGGGAGGGTCAAAACAAAGGGCAGTCGGTGTAAAGTGGGGGCGAGCTCGTGCTCTCCTTTGAGGAAGAGAGATAACCTACAGTGGTACGGGGTCATTTTTGTTCGTACTAGGGGGGTCAGGTGACATTCCTTCGGGGTGGCTTAGGGGCATTTAAAACAACTTCCCTGATACAGGTAGCATATAAAGTAGAGGCTAAATACCAGGATCTTTATAGATTGCTTTATGCTGTACAAAAATGAAAAACACATACAGCAAACCTGGACCATTCATATTTGCAATGTTTCTGCGTACTATACTTTTTAACCCTTAACTAATCGAGCTGCTTCATTTCACCTGCTTTTTTTTAATTTATTTTTTTTTAAATCGGAAACAGTGGCCATTTATTCGAAACTTACCAATCTACGCGTTACAACTACGTTTGCTTTTTCAAAAGCCTTTAATAAAAATGTTGGTGCACAAATACGGGCCTACAACCCCGTGGGCCGGCCACGGAGCAGGCTGGAACTGTAAATGGGGGGGGGGGGTATTTATTTGTGGAAAACATAACAGAGTCAGTGGTCGTTGATTTCATAGTAAAAAGTGCGACAAGTGCAACAAAATCATATCGATAATTCATTGTGAGCAAGTACCAAAAGTGTCGACAATTCGAACCTTCAATAATAAATACAGTAATCAATGATGCATTAGAACTTAATATCAATTCATTGTCCGAACGTGTAATCAGTACCCGTCCCATGTCAATTCATTGTTCGAACGTATAATCAATACCCATCCCGGATCAATTCATTGTCAGAACATATAATCAGTCTTATCCCATATCAATTCATGTGCTAAAAACTGCATACATATCTCATGATATCAAGGCTGAGCAATCGGGGCACAACAAGGAGTTGAGAGTTTCATTTGTACCGGCGCCATTTTGGGTGAGGTCAGGAAGGTCCAAGTATAGTCAAAATGTCTCCACCAACTCGTGGTTGGACCGGGACCTCTTTCGGCAGTCCAAAAGTTTTCGTTGAAGGGTAGCAGAGGGGACTGGTGACATGAACCATCAGTCAAAGTGGGGTGGGAGGCAACAATCTCTCCTACCGGGTCATACTGGTGTCCCACCGGAACTGATCAAGTTGGTAGTCTTGCAGGATTTTGGTCATTTCAAGACTGAGGCCGGCGCCGGCATGAGCGCGCCGACGTCCCGCGGCTACGTCGTGGTCGTTCCGTGGGTGATCATGGCAGTCATTCCCCATCGGGGGTTGGGGGCCCCCGTGGCTCTTATAGAATCTTCAAAGTTGAGGAGAACGTTTCTGGACGCAGGAAACTAGAAGCGTCGTTGCACCGCAACAGTGGACGAGACCCCGGCTGGGTGAGCGGAGCATCATTGCCTCGCAATAGTGGACGAGACCTTTTGTTGGGTGAGTGGAGCATTAGGGGTGCAGCTGAGGGGCCCCCACCTGGGGGGGTGGGAGAGGCTCGTTCGCGCCGCCTCTCCCTCCCAGCGCACCCCACGCCGACATCTGGTGTTGATATCCGTGATGTCCGGACCAGGCGATAAGAGGGGGGGGTCGGAGGCAGAGGCAAGACATCCCCCCCCGTGGCCTGCAGGGCGCTGCTTCAGGACCGAACGGGGAGGCCAGACCAGGAGATAGGAGGAGGGGGGTCGGTGGCATGTGCAAGACATCCCCCCGTTGTCGCAGCCATTATTAAAGAAAGAAGAGGGATCCCATCGGCCTCGGCTCCTCTCCTGGCCCAGGGGGGGGGTCGGTGGCATGTGCAAGACATCCCCCCCGTTGTCGCAGACATTATTGAAGAAAGAAGAGGGATCCCGTCGGCCTCGGCTCCTCTCCTGGCCCGGGGGGGGTCGGTGGCATGTGCAAGACATCCCCCCCCCCCGTTGTCGCAGCCATTATTGAAAAAAGAAGAGGGATCCCGTCGGCCTCGGCTCCTCTCCTGGCCCACCTTAGGCGACGGCCTCCCCGGTCGACGGCTGCCAGCAGGACTCGCCCTACACGTGCCGAAGGCCTCGTCTTCCGGATGGGCGTAGCCGCGAACCTGTTGCACTTCGGGAGTTTCCGGAATGGGAGTAGGTATCTGCTGATTTGTATCTATTTCATGTTACCGTTATTGGGCGTGGCGGGCGGTGGGACAGACATGTTTGGAGCAGTGGGGGGTGGCGGAGCCTAGCTACCTCGTGGCTGCCGTAACGTCAAGCTTGGCTTCTCTCACCACTTTCATGTTTCTTATTTCTAGCGAAGTCAAAAACTCATCAGTGGCCTACTGATTTTGTTCGATTTCTTTCTCTTCCTTTTGAAGTGTGTTTCATGCTAAAGTTTCTGTTTAACAGGATACAGTGATTACTTCGTATTTTACATATGTCTTCTTTATTAGGGGTACCCTCCGGTTGAGCCAGATGATGTACCTCTAATAAATGGTCCGGGTGGAACTAGTTTATCAATCAGTGGGGAGTAGATGTGCATCACAGATTACAACGGGGGACAAAGGTCCGCATTACCCACCCTTCACTACTTGCAAAGACTAGACAGAATATTTCTATTCCACGATATTTGCAAACAGAGAATACCTCGAAAGAACTATTCCTTGAACAATAAATGTCCAGCCAATCAATCAATCAGTGGGGAGAAAAACAGGCATGACGGATTACAACGGGGGACAAAAGTCTGCATTACCTATCCTTCACTATCTGCAAAGGGAGACAGAATATTCCTATTCTTCTCTGTTTGTAGACAGGGAATATCTCAAAGAGCAATAATCGATAAAAAATTAGTAGGATTATAACACTTTAATAACTTATAAATATATACGCCGCAACAAAAACAGTAAACACCTTAAAACATTTTTTATTAAAACAGAAGCAACAATGACAACTAACAGTAGTGATATCCTGGGCGGGTGATGGAACTGGGATTGTTAATGGAAAAAGATCTACAGAGAAAGCTATTGGTGAATTATACTTCTCCGGAAATTTAAAACTCACAAATGTTTCATTTGTGTAATCGTTTCAGGTCAAACGGATTGTGGGACAATGTTCAGAATGGAAGAGTCACCAAAAGGCAAAAAGTTCCGCTTGACCCCGGGAGCCGGCCGCCTATGTCGGGGGCGATCTCAGGCCACACCAGGGCAACAAGACTTGGGGAGGGGGTCGGAGCCAAGAGCCTCCTCCGAGTCCGCGCCATCACACCGCCCCTCGGGGCCTCCGTCAAGCGGTTTAGGGAGGCACCGTATCACATTGTTTTCAAATGCAGTCAGGTCCACAAACGGCCCCCACTTACTTTGAGAATAGTGAAGCTGCAGCAGGTGCAAATAAGCTTTAGACAGTGTTACGAGCGCTGCTCAGAACTCTGAACTATGGCACCCAACATCCAGGACTTATGCCATTTGTGCAAGGCAGTGACATCGAAGCAACTCAGGGACCAAAACCATGAACGTACACTCATGTATGAAAATCTTACTATTGATGCTTGACTGAGACCAAGGAGATCTCAGTGCATGAGTCTCATGCTCGATCGATTGAGCTAGCCGGATCGGGCAACAAAAAGTATAAAATAGTTATGTAAATAGTTATTTAATAAAATGTTTTACCCTGTTACTTTGCTGGTGTGTTGTATATATTTATAATATTTGCATAGGGTTTGTCGTTATTTTGGGTGGGGTGGGTGGCGGAGCCGAGCTGTCTTGCAGCCATCATCGTGTGGAGCTCAGTTCATCTCACTAGTTTCGTATTTCTCATGAGGGGTTGTTCTTAATGTTTCTATTTTAGCAAGGTCAAAAAGAGATCCTATTAGTGGCCTACTGATTTTGCTCGATTCCTTTTGTTTTTAAACGATTTTTCACTATCTGCAAAGACTAAACAGAGTATTGCGACTCTGTGCTTGTTTGTAAATAGAGAATGAACCAAAGAGAACCAATTCTAAAACAGTAAATGCTTGGATAACAATCAATCAAATGGAGAGAGAAGCAGGCACGACGGATTACAACGGGGGCAAAGGCCTGCGTTAACTACCCTTCACTATCTGCAAAGCGAGAGTACTCCTAAGAGAAAAGAGGGGGGGGGGAGGGGGGGCAGCGTTCAAAGCACATCAGCGTGCATAAACACGAAAATGTTTTTACCTATCACGTACTTGACATTTGACAGCTTTTGATATTTGCTATTAAAAAACCATTGAAATTCACTGAAAAAAACATAGGTTATAGACCATATATAGCTAGGAATTAGCATTTACAAAACCTAGAAAATTCACTGAAAAAACCATAGGTTATAGACCATATATAGTTAGGAATTAGCATTTACAAAACCTTAATTTACTCGCACAAAACCATAGAAATTCGCATATATAGTTAGTTGCAATAACTATATATCGCGCACCCGCAATCCACTGCTGATGATGTCACATATTACATCATTCATGACATGGTCAGTGACATCACTGATGACATCACTGATGACATCATCCAGTGACTGTATGTTTCTGTAAAGTTAAAATATGTCTTACATATTGAAGAATGAGTGGATGTATAAGTGTCTGGATGAAGGATTTAGTAGGTGCATGACTGACTGTATGAGAGAGTGATTAAATGTGTCTCACTGAGTGCATGGGTTAGTGACTAAACTGTCTTAAATTGTGCATCATTATATCTGTTGTTCTATGAACTGCTGCATGTGTTGATCAGTAGCTATATGAGTAACTATATGGGTTATTGATTGGTTGCCCAAGTATTTGTATGGGAGAGTGAGTGTGTGTGTGGGGGTGGCTGGGAGGTGTGTGACTCTGTGCATACATGTGTGAACAGTTGATTCACTAGATCTATGGGTTCAAAACTGCATGTGGAAACAGCTGTATGGGTGGTTGACTGTGTACGAGTGTATTGGTGAGTGAATGGATATCTCAGTGCTACATGTCAAAGTAAGTACATATGTAAAACACAGTACATGTGAGAGTTCACATATATAAATTACTGTGTATAAGAGCCAGTGAATGTGAGAGTGGCTTTATGAATCATTGTGAACTTGTATGAGAGATTGTATAAGAGAGTAAATATGTGTTAGAATATGTTTGAATTAGTAAGGTGTGTATAACTGTATAGTTGAGGAAATGGAGGTGTGATTGATTCTTTGCATGACTGACTAGGTGTGTGAGTAACTCCATGGATGAGTGACAGTCTGTGAGTGTCTGTTTACACAGATTGTATCTAAGGTTATATTAGAGTCTGAAGAGGTTCATCGTATTATCACACGAATAATATTATCAGTGATGTGATCAGTAATGTCAAATGAGATGTCATCAGTGATGTCATCAGTGATGCCATTTGAGATGTCATCCGTGATGTCATTTGAGATGTCATCAGTGATGTCATTTAAGATGTCATCAGTGATGTCATCAGTGATGTCACTGACCATGTCATGAATGATGTAATATGTGACATCATCAGCAGTGGATTGCGGGTGCGCGATATATAGTTATTGCAACTAACTATATATGCGAATTTCTATGGTTTTGTGCGAGTAAATTAAGGTTTTATAAATGCTAATTCCTAACTATATATGGTCTATAACCTATGGTTTTTTCAGTGAATATATATATATATATGACTGGAACTCCGCCATTCGCCCCAAAGAAACTGGAAGCCAAAAACGAAACGGACCCATTCAGGTTGGATTAAACGCTTATTTTATTCTGTGCACCCTCTTGTCCGCCATGATGCGTTTCGGGCCCTGGAGCCCTTGATCACATGACATGGTCGAATTTCACCCAGTGTTTTGTAGTACAGGAATGGTCACATGACTCCAAGCCTATAGAAATAAAGAAAATACTTCAGCCTGATCCGGACTGTTTGACAAAAAAAACATTTTTCTCTGTCATATTTTCGTTTTTACATAGTTGTTACCTCATTGTATTGTATTACACAGATATGTGCAAAAATTCGCAATAAATACAATAAATATTTAAAATAAATACTTAAATATGTGCAAATTTGCAATGACTGTTAACCAGATTTCATTACACCAATAATTATTTACACTGTTAATCAAGTATGTACATCTTCCCTATTGAACTATTATACGACTAAATTTGTCAAACACAGGGAAACTCTTGTGCAAAAAGTCGGCAGAGATAAAGTGCATAGTGCCTAATCAAACTTATTTTGCTGTACAGTGACAGTTGCAAAATTCTTATATACCAACAATTATTTACACTAGTTGACACATATATACATATTCCCTTTGGACTAATGTATCAGTCATTTTGTCAGACAAAGAGGAATTTATGTGCAAAATTGGCAAAGTAAAGTGCATGTTGTCAAATTACTCAGTGGATTACAATACTTTCTGAGGATTTAAATAGTACTGCCCAAGTGGGCAATCTCATCACAGTTCCGGATCACTGCTACTATACTGCTTGGATTTTTTCTGTCTTATCCATGCACCACAAAAAGAAATAGTGTGATTTTCCCCTAATTATGTGTTTTATTTTACTACTATTTTAAAATCTGGCAGTACTAGATGATATAGCATGATTTGACGACTCTATGCCCCTGATCCACTTGTAAAGTTATAATGTCTGATTCATATAAATTGATTATGATATTATTCTAAATGTAAGCAGGTATATAAATCTTCAGTCGCATTGAGGCCATGTGGTGTCTTGGTGTCAAGCTCCAGGATGAAGCGGGTTTCTAAAACTCGTAAACGTGCTTCTCTATTACCTCCTCTTCGTAAAGGCTGCACCATGTCTATTGCATAATATTTTAGGCAGTTTACATCTCCCTTGTGGCATAGATTGACATGCCTCGCCACAGGGTAAGCTTCATCCTTATTGGTTACTGCCCTCATATGCTGCAATATTCGTTTGTGGACTTGTAGCTTGGTGCTACCAACGTAGCACAGTCCACAAACACATTCTGTAGGAAGGGGGAGGCTCTAGTTGGCGCAGTGTACCACTGGCGACAAGCAGGGACTCTCTCTTCCTCGTCAGGGCTGAGGGTTACCTTCCAGACAACCTCTGCTTACCCTCTAGGTAGTGTGGCTTAAGCAGTCGTAGGCTAATCTTTGGGGCACATAGGGTTAAACACTTGCAACAGTACACCTTTACAACCAACCCACCACACAACGAGACCAGACTGTATTCTTGTAAAAATATATATCTTTATATAGATTTTAAGCAGGCTTAAGAATACAGTCAATAACTTTATGAAGACGGTTGCAGGTTACTTAATTCGGGTTACCACAGTTCTTATGGAAGTTCTCTTGAGGCCCGTAGGCCGGTGTTATTCAAAGTTCTTGTGGAGCCGGCGGCTTCCAAGGGATCTGTCCCACGTCGCTTTGCCTTCCCGGGGTCGCTGATCGTTGCGGCTCTTCGGCCGAGCAGGTCACTGGTCGTCCGGGGCAGCGGTGTTCTGTGGCGGCAGGGTCCTTTCCTCGTCGTCCGCTCCGACCCTGGAGGCGGCGGCTGTGCGGTGGTGACAAGTGGCAGTACGGTCCCCAAGTGCAGGACGTACCCAGCCAAATGTCGGTGCAGCTGTGGGCTCACAGCTGGGCTGTCGGGCAGGCTTACCGACCTTGCGGATTCTCGTAGGGCAATTGTCCGTCTTTGCAGGTGAGTGAGGGCTCGCTATGCCTTCACCTCGAGAGCTCGGACCGGACGGGTCCTCCTTTGCTTTGCTCTCGGGCTCCCGGTGCAGTTGCGGTCACGGTGTTCGGGCCAGCGGCGGCTGGTCCTCACTTTGCTTTCGCTGTTGCTTTGGGCCCCGGTCACGGTGGTCAGGAGGATGTTGATGCCTTAGAGGAGATTCCTCCGTCAGTGCTGCGGCGATGGTCAGCACCCGCAGTCGCTTTCCAAGGGGGTAGCGTCCACTGGTCCTGGGACGCTGGTCAGGGGGCAAGTTCAGTTGCAAGCCCTTGGAGATCTCTTTGCAGAGTTTGGCACAAGTAGCACAACAGTCTTTTCGTAGTCTTATTGTCTTCCTCTCCTTCAGCAGCAAGGCACCAGACACAGGCAAGAGTCAGCACCCTTCCTTGTCTCTCACGGTCCTTCTCGTAGGGCAGAGTCTTTCTGTGGCCCAAACCGGATCTAATTTTCAAGGAGCAGGGCTCCTTCTTTTATAGGCCAATTCTTTTGTTCTCGCAGGCCAGGGGGGCCTTTACATAGCCACTCTCAGTTCTGGAGTACCCCCGCGGGTGTACTCCGGCTTCTGCTTTCAGTGTGAGGGGCAGGCGCATCAGACGCCCCACAGGAGGTGGAGCCAGCATTGTCCGGACGGGAGTGGCCAGAGTACCTTGTTGATGGGGGCTTCGCCCTTCCTGGGCCAGGTGCCGGCAGAGTCATCCGCCGCTCCCCGGGAGGGTGGAGCCAGCATTGTGGAGGTCGAGCACAGTGACAGCTCGAGTCAAGAGGCACTCCTACCTCCCACTAAGGTGTAATCTGCGCATTCACCACCCGTCATCCCTCCAGCCCTGTCACTCATACATCCCAGACAGTCAGATACACACCAGCAGAGGCGGCTGAAATGGTTAAGCAAGCAAATGCTAACTTTCTAAAAGTAGCATTTGCAAACCCAGGATACTGAAATAAACTTGACTACAAGAAATATCTCATTATCCCGAGTTCAGGCATACTACACATGACTCCCTACCATGCTCCTTGAGCCTGCGGGGATTATAGGGTGTAATAACCCTCGCAGCTCAGCCTGGCCTAATGGAGCAGGTAGCCTTCAGTAGTGAAATACGGTCTTCGTTATAAGTCACTACTAGGACATGCCACACACATCAGGGCTTGTCCTACCTTGCACCTACAATGCACCCTGCCCGCAGGCCTACCATAGGGGTGACTAATATGTAGTGCAGGGAAGGGTCGGTGCTGGCAAGTGGGGACACTTGCCCAGCTAGCGTGATAGTACGAGACCACACGCGGGTTCTGCGGTCGCAGTTCCCAGACACATCTTTACGGCTGCTTCGGTGGGTGGCGCAACCAGCGCTGCAGGCCCACCAGCAGTATTGGCATCTACAAGCCCCGGCACTCTCTCGTGCGCTTTACTAGGGACTAACAGTAAATCCAATGCACCAATCATGGATACCAATCGTATGTACAGTTTACAGTAGGGAGCACTTGCACTGCGGCACGGATCAGCCGTGGCGCAGTGCCCTGAGTATCGGAAAACCAGCAAAACATCGGAGGCACATCAGCAAAAAGTGGGAGGGAGACTCACGCCAAGGTGCCAGGTCTAACATGTGTCCCCTCCAGCTGAAATGTGGGGGGAACTACCCTTCCCCAGGGAGTTCCATATCACTAAGGCGGAAAAATCTGGACAGACCGTCAGCGTTGGCGTGATCGGTGCCAGGGCGGTGTTCCACCGTAAAGTCCATACTCTGTAGAGAAATGGACCACCTCAACAGTTTCGGGTTCTCACCCCTCATTTGCATCAACCATCTGAGGGGCCTGTGGTCCGTCTGAACTCGGAAGTGAGACCCAAACAAGTAGGGTCTTAGCTTCTTCAGCGCCCAGACCACAGCAAATGCTTCACGCTCTATTGCACTCCACCTACTTTCCCGTGGAAGTAACCTCCGACTTATGAAGGCTACGGGTTGGTCAAAGCCCTCCTCAGTCATCTGTGAAAGAACAGCCCCTACACCATGCTCTGAAGCGTCTGTTTGCACAATGAACTCATTGGAGAAATCTGGGGCCAGGAGCACGGGCGCCGTGCACATGGCAGTCTTCAGGGTGTCGAAAGCCTTCTGACAGGTGTCAGTCCAAATCACATTCCTGGGCTGCTTTTTCGAAGTCAGCTCTGTCAAGGGGGCCACGATCGTGCCATAGCCCTTGACAAACCTCCTGTAATACCCAGTGAGCCCCAGGAAGGCTCTCACTGCAGTCTGGGTCTTGGGGGGTTCCCAAGCCAGGATGGTTTCGATTTTGGGCTGCAAGGGGGCTACCTTGCCACTCCCAACTTGGTGTCCCAAGTACACCACTGAACCCTGCCCAATCTGGCACTTGCTTGCCTTGATTGTGAGGCCTGCTCTGCGCAGGGCCATCAACACTTCCCAGAGGTGTCGCAGGTGTTCGGGCCAGGTGCCGCTGAACACCGCGATGTCATCCAGGTAGGCGGCACTGAACTCGTCCAGTCCAGCCAACACCTGGTTGACCAATCTCTGAAAGGTGGCAGGGGCATTCTTCATTCCAAATGGCATAACCCGGAACTGGAAATGCCCATCTGGTGTAGAGAATGCCGACCTCTCCTTTGCCCCATCGGTCAAGGCGATCTGCCAGTACCCAGACGTCAGATCAAACGTGCTGAGAAACCGGGCAGCCCCTAGCCGATCAATGAGCTCGTCAGCTCTGGGGATGGGGTGCGCGTCAGTCTTCGTGACTGAATTGAGTCCTCTGTAGTCCACACAGAACCGGAGTTCGGGTGTGGCTCCCGGCGCAGCAGCCTTCGGAACCAAGACCACGGGGCTGGACCAAGGACTGCTGGAAGACTCAACCACCCCGAGGGCAAGCATCTTGGAGACCTCCTCCTTGATGCAGGCCCGGACCCTGTCAGTTACCCGGTAAGCCTTGTGCTTCACCGGTAAGCTGTCTCCAGTGTCCACATCATGGACGCACCAATCTGTGACACTCGGAACCAGGGAGAACAGGTCTGGAAACTGTCCCAGCAACTGGCGGCAGTCCTCCTGTTGTTCGGCGGTCAGGGAGGGTGAGAGGTTAACTCCATCCACAGCCCCATCCTTCTCACAGGCCACCAAGAGGTCAGGAAGAGGCTCCGACTCCTCCTCCATTCCGTCATCGGTTGCCAACAACATGCCCACTTCGGACCTTCGCAAGTGGGGCTTGAGGCGGTTGACATGTAGGACCCGCAAAGGGTTCCTGGGCGTCTTCATGTCCACCAAGTATGTCACGGGGCTCTTGCGCTCCACAACCTCAAATGGTCCTGTCCACTTATCTTGAAGGGCACAGGGCTCCACTGGGGCCAAGACATACACCTCCTGTCCAGGCTGAAGCTCGACCAGAGTGGCATTCTGATCGTACCACCGCTTCATTTCTTCCTGGCTCGCTTCCAGATTTGCCTCGGCAAGCTGCCTGAAGCGCCTGGTCTGGTTTCTGAAGGCCAGCATGTAGCTATATACATTCTGGGGAGGTTTCCTGGGAGATTGCTCCCAGCCTTCCTTTACCAAACTCAGTGGTCCTCTCACGGGGTGACCGTACAGCAGTTCAAAGGGGCTGAACCCTAGGGACTTCTGTGGTACCTCGCGATATGCAAACAGCAGGCATGGCAAGAGGACGTCCCACTTACGCCTCATCGGACCTTCCAGGCCCATTATCATGCCTTTGAGGGTTCGGTTGGATCTTTCAACCAACCCGTTACCTTGGGGATGGTAGGGTGTGGTGAACTTGTACGTTACGCCACACTCCTGCCAAAGGGACTTCATATATTTCGATATGAAATTGGTCCCCCTGTCGCTCACCACCTCTAGAGGGAATCCTACTTGTGAGAAAATTCCCATCAGTGCACGCCCCACCACGGGAGCCGTCACTGTCCTCAGAGGGATGGCTTCAGGGTACCGGGTGGCATGGTCCACCAAGACCAGGATGAACCTGTTGCCCATGGCTGTCTTGGGGTCCAGAGGCCCAACGATGTCAATACCCACTCGCTGGAATGGCGTACCGACCACAGGGAAGGGTTGGAGGGGAGCCTTGTTCTTCCCTCCCGTCTTCCCACTTGCCTGGCAAGTCGGACAGGTTCTGCAATAAGCGTCTGAGCTTTTATGCATTTGGGGCCAGTAGAAGTGGGTGGCAAGCCTGTCATAGGTCTTGTCCATCCCTAAATGTCCTGCTAAAGGCACATCGTGAGCCAGACCCAGTAGGAAGGCTCGGAACTTCTGGGGTACCACCAGCACACGGGCTGACCCAGGTTCAGCAGCCTTAGGCTCCGAATACAGGAGGTCGTTCTCCCAGTACACGTAATGTGTTTTGGCCTGAACACCATTGGCCTGGTCTGCAGCCTGCTGCCGCATACCCACGAGAGAAGGGCATTCTTTCTGCTCCCTGCAGAATTCCTCCCTGGAGGGTCCTCCTTCTTGCTGCCAATGGGTCAGCTCAGGCAGGTCCCCCAGTTCGGCGATCTGTTCCCCTGTAGGCTCCAGGGCATCCCCCTCAAGGTCTGCCTCCTCCTGGACCGTAGGAACTTCAGGGGCCGGTTTCCCGCGCCCCCTGCGCTTTCTCCCTAAAGCCGGTTCCTGGGCCTCTCCATCAGGCCCCCGGACCTCTCGATCACCCTTACTGGCTGCCATCGACCGGGTGGTCACGCACGCCCAGTCAGGCAGACCCACCATCCGCAGGTGAGTCGTCTTCTCCACCTTTTCCCAAGGGGAGTGCTCCAAGTCGTTCCCTAGCAAACAGTCAACAGGCATGGTTTTTCTCACACAGACCTGCAGAGTACCAGAGACCCCCCCCCACTCGAAGGGAACTTGAGCCATCGGACACTGACTCTCAGAATTATCAGCGTTGATAACCCTACAGTAGGCATGGGGTACAACCTGCTCTTGAGACACCAGGTGCTGCCTCACTGCAGTCACACTGGCTCCTGTGTCTCTAAGAGCCTCAGCTTCTTTACCATTGATGATCACCACCTGCCCATATTTTTTAGTGTTAGAGGGCAGGTAGTTCGTCGGGATCATCTCACTGTCTCCTAGCGAGACCAGGGTCATGTGAACGGGATCTCCACCCCCCGGGACCATCATTTCTTCTCCCAGGTGAACGCTAGTCACTTGTCGGGGCGGAGCACCAGTGGGTGCGGGTTTTCCAAATAGGCGACACTTGGGGTCACTGGATATGTGCCCAGGCTCGCCACATTTGAAACAATTGAAGGGCCCCTTTGGAACAGGTTTACCTGTCGGGGCTCCATTCTGCTTCGGGGGTGGGGGAGGCTGAGAACCCTGCTGCGGATTCCCTTGGGAACTACTTTGGGGGTCTTTTTGGAACCCTTTCTGTTTTCCCCCTTTGTCCCCCCCACTCTTCTGCTGGGGACCCTGCCCACTCTTGGCGGAATCTCCCACGGGACCCTTGTGGACCCTGGTGCTGAGCCAGCGGTCCGCCTCCTCAGCAAGCTTCCTCGGGTTGGACAGCTTGCTATCGATCAGGTGTTGGCGTAACTCAGGAAAACAGTGATCAGACAAGTGCTCCCATGCAATTAAATCAAAGAGACCTTGAAAATCATTCACTTGGTTACCTTTCACCCAACCATCCAGTGCTCTGCAAAAGTAAGTCACATACTCCACATACGTATTCCCAGGCCGCTTAGTACATCCCCTAAACTTCTGTCTATACATTTCAGGGGTAAGCCCGTACCTGTTTAATAAAGCTTCTTTCATGTGGGCATAGGATCTCTGATTCTCAACGGGCAAATCTAGCAAGGTATCCCTTCCTTCGCTAAGGAACTTTCCCCACAACCCCGCTCCCCAATCCTTGTCAGGGACCCGGTGGCGCTCCCCAATCCTTGTCAGGGACCCGGTGGGAGGACATGGCTACCTCGTATGCCCTAAACCATTGTCCTATGTCATCCCCCTTAAAGAACTCCTTAACTACGTCCTTCGGGATGTGCACTCCTGACTCTACCTGCACTGGCGATGTGCTGCCACCAGAGGGAGGCCGATCCAAGTCTCTCTCCTTGAGACTTATCTCCCTCATCTTGATTTCATAATCCATCTGGTGCTTTCGCTCTTCCAGCGCCATCCTTTTGGTTTCCAGCTCCAGCTGGATTTTCAATTCTGCCAACTTTCTTTCGTGATTCCGGGTTTCCTTCCTGTCCGCCAGCTCCTCTGGCGACAGGCCTTTACCAAAGCTGTGCTCGCTGTCTTGCCTCTCGAGATCGATCAGATCCCCAAGTGCATTCTGCTCCTCCGTCGTATTCTGCTCGGCGAGGACGTCTTGCTCTTCCGGGGTCTTTCTGGACTCCACCCAGGCTTTCAGGGCCTTGTAGAGCTCCGGCTTGTTTTTGCAACCAGCGTGCGGAACCTTTAGTTTCCTACAGAAAAACTTCAGCTCCATCTTTGAGTATTTGTCCAGTTTTGCGGCGTCCCATTCTATCTCCAACACCTCGGAGGTCGTGGACTCCGCTCCATCCAGGCTCTTTGTGCCAGGCATGGTTTCTGCGCTCGGAATCTTCTTTCAAAAAGCAAAGTCTGTGGTTTAGTAGCTGTACCGTAATCCTTGTGTAGTGGTCAGAAGCTCAGGTATAACTATCGCAAGTGTAAATTCGAAAATCCTCACCGCTGCGTCCAATGTAGGAAGGGGGAGGCTCTAGTTGGCGCAGTGTACCACTGGCGACAAGCAGGGACTCTCTCTTCCTCGTCAGGGCTGAGGGTTACCTTCCAGACAACCTCTGCTTACCCTCTAGGTAGTGTGGCTTAAGCAGTCGTAGGCTAATCTTTGGGGCACATAGGGTTAAACACTTGCAACAGTACACCTTTACAACCAACCCACCACACAACGAGACCAGACTGTATTCTTGTAAAAATATAGGGCCAGATGTATCAAAAGGTTTTACCCATTCTGTGTCTATGGGAAAATGTGTTGATACATATGGCCCATATATCTTTATATAGATTTTAAGCAGGCTTAAGAATACAGTCAATAACTTTATGAAGACGGTTGCAGGTTACTTAATTCGGGTTACCACAGTTCTTATGGAAGTTCTCTTGAGGCCCGTAGGCCGGTGTTATTCAAAGTTCTTGTGGAGCCGGCGGCTTCCAAGGGATCTGTCCCACGTCGCTTTGCCTTCCCGGGGTCGCTGATCGTTGCGGCTCTTCGGCCGAGCAGGTCACTGGTCGTCCGGGGCAGCGGTGTTCTGTGGCGGCAGGGTCCTTTCCTCGTCGTCCGCTCCGACCCTGGAGGCGGCGGCTGTGCGGTGGTGACAAGTGGCAGTACGGTCCCCAAGTGCAGGACGTACCCAGCCAAATGTCGGTGCAGCTGTGGGCTCACAGCTGGGCTGTCGGGCAGGCTTACCGACCTTGCGGATTCTCGTAGGGCAATTGTCCGTCTTTGCAGGTGAGTGAGGGCTCGCTATGCCTTCACCTCGAGAGCTCGGACCGGACGGGTCCTCCTTTGCTTTGCTCTCGGGCTCCCGGTGCAGTTGCGGTCACGGTGTTCGGGCCAGCGGCGGCTGGTCCTCACTTTGCTTTCGCTGTTGCTTTGGGCCCCGGTCACGGTGGTCGGGAGGATGTTGATGCCTTAGAGGAGATTCCTCCGTCAGTGCTGCGGCGATGGTCAGCACCCGCAGTCGCTTTCCAAGGGGGTAGCGTCCACTGGTCCTGGGACGCTGGTCAGGGGGCAAGTTCAGTTGCAAGCCCTTGGAGATCTCTTTGCAGAGTTTGGCACAAGTAGCACAACAGTCTTTTCGTAGTCTTATTGTCTTCCTCTCCTTCAGCAGCAAGGCACCAGACACAGGCAAGAGTCAGCACCCTTCCTTGTCTCTCACGGTCCTTCTCGTAGGGCAGAGTCTTTCTGTGGCCCAAACCGGATCTAATTTTCAAGGAGCAGGGCTCCTTCTTTTATAGGCCAATTCTTTTGTTCTCGCAGGCCAGGGGGGCCTTTGCATAGCCACTCTCAGTTCTGGAGTACCCCCGCGGGTGTACTCCGGCTTCTGCTTTCAGTGTGAGGGGCAGGCGCATCAGACGCCCCACAGGAGGTGGAGCCAGCATTGTCCGGACGGGAGTGGCCAGAGTACCTTGTTGATGGGGGCTTCGCCCTTCCTGGGCCAGGTGCCGGCAGAGTCATCCGCCGCTCCCCGGGAGGGTGGAGCCAGCATTGTGGAGGTCGAGCACAGTGACAGCTCGAGTCAAGAGGCACTCCTACCTCCCACTAAGGTGTAATCTGCGCATTCACCACCCGTCATCCCTCCAGCCCTGTCACTCATACATCCCAGACAGTCAGATACACACCAGCAGAGGCGCCTGAAATGGTTAAGCAAGCAAATGCTAACTTTCTAAAAGTAGCATTTGCAAACCCAGGATACTGAAATAAACTTGACTACAAGAAATATCTCATTATCCCGAGTTCAGGCATACTACACATGACTCCCTACCATGCTCCTTGAGCCTGCGGGGATTATAGGGTGTAATAACCCTCGCAGCTCAGCCTGGCCTAATGGAGCAGGTAGCCTTCAGTAGTGAAATACGGTCTTCGTTATAAGTCACTACTAGGACATGCCACGCACATCAGGGCTTGTCCTACCTTGCACCTACAATGCACCCTGCCCGCAGGCCTATCATAGGGGTGACTAATATGTAGTCCAGGGAAGGGTCAGTGCTGGCAAGTGGGGACACTTGCCCAGCTAGCGTGATAGTACGAGACCACACGCGGGTTCTGCGGTCGCAGTTCCCAGACACATCTTTACGGCTGCTTCGGTGGGTGGCGCAACCAGCGCTGCAGGCCCACCAGCAGTATTGGCATCTACAAGCCCCGGCACTCTCTCGTGCGCTTTACTAGGGACTAACAGTAAATCCAATGCACCAATCATGGATACCAATCGTATATACAGTTTACAGTAGGGAGCACTTGCACTGCGGCACGGATCAGCCGTGGTGCAGTGCCCTGAGTATCGGAAAACCAGCAAAACATCGGAGGCACATCAGCAAAAAGTGGGAGGGAGACTCACGCCAAGGTGCCAGGTCTAACACATTCCAATACGTAGATAACGTAATCTGATTTACAGGTTATCTTCTTGGAAATGGGAATTTCTGTCTCACTAAATGGAGAACTATATGTTGTTTTGTTCTTCCCTATGGTGCATGCCTTGCACACTGCACATTTTAGGAAGCCCTTGCTTTTGCCCAGCCAGTTGTCACGAGTTGATACCTCTGGGCTACTCCTGACTAGCATGTCATTCATGGACCGAGCACGGCTGTATGTAATTGCAGGGAAAGTTGCCATCGTTTTTCCAATCACAGGATCCCCTGTGATTATATGCCAGTTTTTCTTGACAATATTTTGTATTTGTCTATGCTGGCAGCTGTATCCTAAAATCAGTCTTGGTTGACCCCCTGCATTGTTTGCCATTATTTGTTCTGCCCCTACATCTGCTGACGTTGATGGGGACAATACTGCCTTATTGGCCCTTTCCATTGCTTTTGACACCACACTTTCTGTATAGCCTCTCTGTAAGAATCTTGCTTTACTTTCTTTTTGTGCTACTAAACAGGCCGCATCTGTGCTACAGATTCTTCTAATCCTTAGCATCTCCCCATAGGGGATGCTTCGGATTAGGTGGTTGGGGTGCTGGCTAGAGGCATGGAGGATTGTGTTTCCTGCAGTTTATTTTCGATGTAATTTAGTCTGCAGTCTCCCTTCTTCTACATAAACCTCTACGTCTAAAAAATTGACTTTATTTTCACTAATAGTGCCTGTGAAGTTTAAATTTGATTCATTCTTGTTGATGTCATTAATGAACTGTTCTGCTTCACTCGCTGTCCCCTTCCAAATTATAAACAAATCGTCTATAAATCTGTACCAAGATATCACTTTGCTAGACATGATCTCGCTGAAGGCATTGCCCAAGACCTGCTCCTCCCACAGCCCCATGTGCAAACATGAGTAACTGGGGGAGAAGCAGGCCCCCATTGCTACTCCCCGCAGCTGCTGGAACATTTGATTTTGGAAGAGAAAATAATTGTTGTTTAAACACATTTCCAACATCTCTACCAACATGATGTTATGCTCCAGCATGCACACTGGTCTTTTGCTAAGAAAATATTTAGCTGCCCTCACTCCATCAACATGGTTGATGCTCGTATAGAGAGCAGTAACATCTAGTGTGACCAATAGATATTCTGTATCCCACACCACTGATTTTATTTTCTGCAAAAAGTCCATAGTGTCTCTGATGTAAGATGGCAGGGATTTCACAAACTCCTGGAGGAAATGAGCGATATATCTGGACACCTTTTCAAATGTCCCCCCACATGCTGAAATAATGGGCCTCCCAGGTGGTCTAGTGCTGTCCTTATGAATCTTAGGAATCAAGTAGAACACAGGGACTATGGGATGGTTCCTTTTTAGGAATTTCAATTCATCCCCACTCAGAAGTCCTTGTCCTCTCCATGAGTAAAGTCTTGCATTCAACTTGTCCCATGCTTGTTTGAATGCCTGTCGGTCACATCTATTGTAGCACAATCTGTCGCCTAGTTGTTTCAGTGCTTCCTCCAAATAAAGGTTCAGGGGCCAAAGGACGATTTTGCCCCCTTTGTCCGATTGCCTAATTACAGTTTTTTCATCGTCCTGAAGTTTTTTCATTAGGCTACCAAAAGAATTATTGTGCTTAGTTGTTCTTTTATTTGCCATCAAAGTTTTTTTGTTTAACTTTTTCATCTCTGATGTTACCATGTCACTGAACACATTGATATTATCATGTGCCATCACTGGGTTGTACGTTGATTTGGGCTTAAATGGAGTATTGCCAGGAGTATTGGTTACTGTTGTGTTTACTGTTTCTTGGATGTTGTCCAAGTCTCCTTCATTTAGGAGATCTTGTAAGTCACATTGCAACTCATATTCTCTCACCGACAAAACACTGCCCTCCACCATATGTGTTTCTTGGGGTTTGCGCACCTTCTGTTTATTTACCAAGAATAGCTTCCTAAGTTTTAGTTTTCTTACAAATTTAAAAAAGTCCATTCTGGTTCTGGCATAATCAAACATGCATGGTGGACAAAATGATAACCCCAGTGATAGAATTTTCTGTTCTTTGGGACTTAGTCGCGTATTAGATAAATTCACAATGGTCATGTTGTCACTTACTTGTGAATTCAGCGACGATTCCATCTTCTGTACGTCTTCTTTTTTACGCCTTGATTTGGCTGCCCTGCATTTTCTCCGCTGGTTGCGCTTGGCGTTGTTCCTTTGTTTGCGCCAGAGTTGGAGGCATGGGACCTTAGTGACTTTTTGCGGTCGTTTTGCAGGCACTCCACCTCCTGTCCTAACGACCGCTTTGTAAACCCCAACTGCTCCACGTTTGAGCCTTGTTCCATTTCGGAGTCACTGCTGGGAACCGTGCTGATTTCAGTTGATGAAATCGAATGATGTATCTGACTTGTACTCGCCTGAGGTTGTCTTGGCATTTTATTCGCTGTTGGAGGATCAAACTTCCTCGAGAAAGTATAAATACGCCCCTTTTGATAATCAAGTTTGTCCCTTTGAAATTTAAATGCCTTTCTCTTCTTGATAATATCCTCTTCCTTTGACAGTCTTGTTATCATAGTCTCTCTTAATTTTTTCTCCAGATCTTCCTCATTCAGTGCTTTTATTTGGTCATTTAATTCTTTTATCTGTATTTGGAGTTTGGCGCCGTCACTTTCGGCATATTCAACAAGTATCCGCATTAAGCGACTAGAATTGTCCAAATTGCATTGCGCCCATTCGTGGAGCATTTTTGGGTCAGGGTTCTCGAAGCTGGGGGCCAGCATAATCCTCAGGCCGCGGGGAACTCTCCCCACCTCCAGATATCTGGTAAGGGATTTTTGTTCCCACCACTTTGCCTGTTCGACATTCATAGCTTTTTCTAGTTGTTTAAACAGCTCCTTAATTCGGCTGCTCGCAGGTCCCGATGTAATACTTGCCCCCGCCTGTTGATCCTCTGCCACAGGGCTGTCGTCAAACATGCTGACTGCCGCTTCTTCTCTGCTTCTTTTTCTGACCACGTCGTCGGCGTCCATGATAGTGCACCGATAATTGTTTGTAAGATGTTTGCGCGTACACGCTCTCGAGCAGTTATCTTCATTCCCAGAGTGGTTCAGCTCGCTCGCGTGTTCCTTCTCCAAAACCGGCTATTCCGTCCAAAAAGCCGCAAACTATTTTCAGCGCTAAGGACACCTTCACGGCCGTGAGAGTCCGTTAGCCCTGATTACTATTTTTGCTTCAATCAGGTTCGCCGGGGGTAGAAGCGGTTGCTCCTAACTGGGCTGTGAAATGCTTCCGGATCACCGTCAGCTTTGCTTCCTGTCTGCTTACCCGTAGTATTGGAGGGGTCCGTGTCACACCTAGAAGCTTGCCAGTGTGAGAATTATGACTGGAACTCCGCCATTCGCCCCAAAGAAACTGGAAGCCAAAAACGAAACGGACCCATTCAGGTTGGATTAAACGCTTATTTTATTCTGTGCACCCTCTTGTCCGCCATGACGCGTTTCGGGCCCTGGAGCCCTTGATCACATGACATGGTCGAATTTCACCCAGTGTTTTGTAGTACAGGAATGGTCACATGACTCCAAGCCTATAGAAATAAAGAAAATACTTCAGCCTGATCCGGACTGTTTGACAAAAAAAACATTTTTCTCTGTCATATTTTCGTTTTTACATAGTTGTTACCTCATTGTATTGTATTACACAGATATGTGCAAAAATTCGCAATAAATACAATAAATATTTAAAATAAATACTTAAATATGTGCAAATTTGCAATGACTGTTAACCAGATTTCATTACACCAATAATTATTTACACTGTTAATCAAGTATATACATCTTCCCTATTGAACTATTATATGACTAGATTTGTCAAACACAGGGAAACTCTTGTGCAAAAAGTCGGCAGAGATAAAGTGCATAGTGCCTAATCAAACTTATTTTGCTGTACAGTGACAGTTGCAAAATTCTTATATACCAACAATTATTTACACTAGTTGACACGTATATACATATTCCCTTTGGACTAATGTATCAGTCATTTTGTCAGACAAAGAGGAATTTATGTGCAAAATTGGCAAAGTAAAGTGCATGTTACTTAACTGGTCAAATTACCCAGTGGATTACAATACTTTCTGAGGATTTACATATAACATCCTTTAAACATTTGTTTTCTTCTGTGAATTTCTAAGGATTTTTAAACGCTGATTTTTACCTATAACATTCTTGTAACCTTTGTTTTTTTCAGTGAATGTCTAAGGTGTTTTAAATACTAATTTCTAACTGAGTAACTACCCTGTAACCTTTGTTTTTCAGTAAATAAAAAAAAATTATATATATATATATATATATATATATATATATATATATATATATATATATATATATATATTCATTTTTTTCACACTAAAGAACAAAGGTTACAGGGACATTATAGTTAGGAAATAGAATAAAAAAACTATAGAAATTCACTGCAATGCTCCCCCATGGTGCAGAGGGTGCCAAATGGGTACCCCTCTAGCATAAAAAGCAATGCCCCAGGGAGGTGGTGGTCCCGGGGCTTTTTAAAAAAGAAATGCTCTTAAGCCATGATGAGGTTCCAGGGGGACCACAAGACCTAGGCTTGGTGGTCAGTGTATACCTGACACCATTCTCTTTCTTTTCTTTTTTGAAACTCAGGTGAAAATGTCTGCCAACAACTCCTGGTTGACGTGTTGGCAGCCAATCAGTGCTCTGCATTTCCCCGGACGAGCTGTTTATTTTTCGCCAAGTCGTCGCAGCCCCAGATATCACTAACTATATTCTCAACAACTACTGAATGGATTTAAACCAAACAACAAAAAAACATAATCTGCATAACCAAATCTTACTTTATGCCAATTTTGTTGCAATTCCATCCAGCTTCTCATCTGTTGACGTGTCCAAAGGTCCAAAGGGAATTAACACTGGAAAATGCATTATTTTTGACTCCCATTTTTCTTGCCCCCCCGATCCCCCACTTGACGGATCACGCAAACACTTTCCATGTAGGAAAAGAATCACCGGCATGTAAATATTCATTTACACAGACAGGCACAATTGTTATGTATCTAGCATTGATGGCGATAGTTGCATACACACTTAAAGAACGCAGAAGTAGCCCTTGCATCATGTCTGCGGGTTGGCACACTCGAGCCTGTGTATACAGTTTTATGGCTAGGCCAATCTTTACATGTAAAAGACCTAGGGAAGGCATGAAGTGTTTTTTTTCAATATATAAGTCACCTCTGACGTAGGCTGTATATAGGACAAAGGTTAATGTGGTACATGCTTAAAGTATAGCAGATGTACTGTGAAGTTTAGCTAGGTATACGCACTTCTACAGAGTTTTGTGTCTAATTATATATCCACCCTGCTACCCAGACTTCAATCTGAGAAACCTAATTAGAAAAGCATAAAGACACAAAAACACCAATGAGGTGGAGGTCCATCTAATAGTAGGGGGTGGGTGGAATTTGCGCAATCGCATTACGCAAATCTCCTCGAAATGGTAAAAAATCTCTGCAAATCTCCTCGGGGAGAAATATCTTGTGAACAAGCATTTGAGAACGCGAACAAGCAAAAAATTGTCACAAAGTCGCGGAACACAGAATTTTGGTCAATTTAGCGTTCTCCGAGGAACGCGAAATTACTCAAATTCCGCATATTCCGCGAGCGGAACGGAATTTACCGCCCAGGCCTACTAAATAGTCACTCACACAGGCAGGTTGAACTGATATGTATTTACTGTGGATGTAGGCAGATGTACACATAATTAAAATATGAATACTCACTAACACACCCAGGAGGCAATCCATATAGCCCCTTACAGATAAATATAGTGAATCATACATGTCACAAAGAGAGGTAGTGATTTAGCAACAGACTTATATATACATGTAGTCAGAGGCACAAAGAAGAGCTGACACACTCATTTAAATATCTAGTAAACAATTGACACTTTCAACTCTACCATGCCATACCATAGGTCTTGCATCATGTCTTGAGCCTGCAAAACTTGAGCATGAACATGGGCTTGTATTGCTAAGTCAATTTTCACATTGAAAAGTCCTACACAAGGCAAATTGTACTTTCTTTACCTTATGTACCTCTCCAGTGAGATAAGCTGCAGGTAGGTCTTAAGGCAGATCGTTATGTGCTTACAATGTATAAAATGTTATATTTCAGTCAGAGAACCAGGAATAATATTGAGCAAACAATAAACCAGACCGCAGGTCATGTTTATATCCCACGCTAAATGACTCTGTGAGAAAGGAAGATGATGAGCGTTCTCTCACTCGAATTCCATAAACTGCATCAGTTTTTTTCCATTTTTTATTTATTTCCTTGTAAAGTGTCCATAGCGTAGAACAAAAGCCGGAAAACAACCAAAAACAAAGTCAGAAAAACAATCTCGGGTTTCACTGCCAGGTAATAAGATGGCAGCACACAGATGTAAAGATTGCCAGGAGGCTCGGGTCGCATACATGCTGTACACGTCACTCTGCAGGATACTGAGGCTTGAGTCGCTGAACTACTCCACGTGGCCCCGATGACAAGGTAAGGGGCATGTGATCAGCTGTATCAAATTTTGCACCTTTTAATGAGCATGACCCACCAACACCATCATTTTAACTAACTCTTCGTAACTCACCCATGTCGACACATAGTCAGATAGTTCAAACTAAGGTGCTGGTGCAGTCAATCGGCTCCACAGAGTTGCATTAAAGTTCTTGCCGGTGCTAATATCTTCCACATGACTAGTTCCCAGATAATCAGTCCATGCCGTTTGACTGGACACACCACGACTGCTGAAAACATAATTTTCCCTTAAAAGTTGCAGATCCTAGTAACTGGAACCTTATACAGCTAAATCCCAAAGCACACCAGGTTGCTGGAGAGCAGCTTGATAGTTTTTATAAATTAAAATTTGGACAGATGTACGCCCTGCCAATAGGCTGTCTGATGTGGCAAGACACTGGTGTGGATGCTGGGCTGCAGATCTTACTGTATTTTACGTTAGCTTTAGTCTCCTTAAATTTCCTTTAAAATTCTTTCTTTTCTTTTGGTTTCTTCAGGGTTATAGTTCTTTGCAATGTGGCTCAATGGTTAGAGCGGCAGACCCTGATGCAGAGGTCTGGCCCGGGACCAAAGTTCAATTCCCGCCTCGGCAGGTCTTGGGTTCAATTTCCTCAGACCTAATAATTCTTGCATCAGTGCCTATTCTAATCATGGGTCCCACTCTGCAACTCTGTGCAATAGCTTCCTTAATCTCCACAACAGCCCCAACAGCGCTGGGATGCCTGTCTTCACCTTGGGGGTGCCCAGGAGTGGACATTTCACAGGGAAAAGCCAGGAAGGGTTTCACAGTGGTATGCGTTACAGCGCCAGGACACCCCAGTTGGGGTATTAGTGCGCTTTACAAGTACAAATTACATTTACATTTGCAATTTTTATTTTCATTTTTTTTCCATTCGATTAAGCACATATAGGTTCTTGTTCACCAAATCATCTCCAAAATGTTGCAATATAATCGATGTCCAGGTGTATATTGGGTAAGATGGTTTATTAAGTAGTGAATATCAAGAGCTCTACTAGGAGAAGCATTCCTGCTGATCAGTTCATACTCCAACTGACTCTCTCAGACACCCAACATTCCATGCAGGACCATGCAGCAACATTCCACTCCACACCCACACTGGCTGAGCAGCAGGAATATGTTATGTTGATATTGGGATTAACTTATCAGACTAGTGCCCTTTTGGTTAGTTATTGTATTTCATTGTATTAGTATTCATGTAACACTTTCCATACCACTGTTGAGGCCTAATGACATTTGAAAGTGTGAATAATAGATGCACTCATACCTGGCAGTATGTACTTGGTACTTCTACTCTGATATTGATATATATGAGGTTGCCGTTGATTGTGCCAGTATTGTCCATAGTCCCTATTTTAGTCTGTGCACTGTTGTGGGACTAAATTGTGAGTATTTCAAAAAATTTCAAGTCAATTCAGATGTCTTGTGAGCGTACTTCACTGGGGAATTTGATGGAACATTCTGCAACACTTTGATCCTTTTGGTATGGAGATAACATATGATCTTATCATCACATGAGTACCATTGAGTTGGGTAACAATAAAGATCTGTGATTCAGTGCCAAGATACCCTTCTGGGTGAACGTGCACCTTATAAATACACGTTATATTACGTTATATCTTCTGGAGCTTGAGCAAATTATTGGTAAATGCCACTTTCTCATTGGTTTTCTGAATTACAGTAGCTGCTGATCATTCCTTTTTCCTTCGGTAGTTCAATGCTATAAATACACCTATTATCAATTATGTGTGTCTCACTGTACATAGTCGAAATGGGGTCTGTAGTGTCCTCCCGGAAATGTTCTAGTGCTCAGGAGTGTGATGTAGTACACTTAACACCCACCCATTTCAGGCGTTACCGGTCTCGTGACCCTGATAATAAAAGGGGCTGGGCGCACGTGCCTTGGGCCAGCTCATATTCTATGTGTCTGTATAGTTATTTACTTGGCATGTGGGTCTAGGGTCCAGGATACTACAATGGCAACAAGAGGGTCTGACCCCATTTGTAAGCCGGCTGCAGTTTTCTTTTCAACTTGGAGGGGAAGCGTAGCCTATGCCTAAGGCACCCCCCAAACCTGCTGCCATAAACCTAGCCACCCCATGAGCACGGCAATGGCATCCAGTGGACCTGGAGCTGTGCCCCATGACACAAGCATGAGGTGAACCCAGGGGTAGAAAAATATGCAGCAGGCGAAACAGAGAAATTTGCATGTGTGTCTTAGCCAGCACCATGTCTGAGGTGCCTATTCGTTGCCAATCAGCACTGCCAGAAGCCCCCAACTCATGAAGTGCCTGCAGGAGAGAGGAGTGGGGATCGGAAATGGTTGTGTCAAGAGTGAGTGTCATTCCCCCAGCAGCAAGCCAAGACTAAGCATGCCCCAGCAATGAGGGAAGCTGCATTAGCAATCTCAGCTCTCCATGCCCATTGGTGTCAACCAGGAAAGAGAGAGAGATTGAAGCAGCAGAGTGAGAGGAATGCGGACCTGCCTTTCCGCTTCCCGAGGTGAACATCACCCTTACAGCGAGTTGTGCTGATTGCAATAAAGGCATGGCCTGCAGTGCTGAAAAGGCTGCTGTGACCTCATATGTGAAAAGGAGTGCCGACTAGCCTACAAGTGGTGACCCCAACAAGGACTGATGTGAAAAAAAACAAGATGCTCCACTGACCCAGCAGTGCAAAGAGAGCCCCACATTAGTACTGCATAGAGCTCCCCACACACCATCATCTACAGGCCAGCATAGCATGCCTGCCACCATCAACATCAATGAGGAAGAAAGAGGAGGACCTTCCAACCGTGGCATGAGAAGACATGGTCTGCATCTGCATGAAGGTAATCCCAGCACTCTTACCCTCAGCCCTGTATGTCTTGTTCCCCCAGTGAAGAGGGAAAATAGAGATTCAGGAGCAACAGCATGAGAGGAGCGCTCCCACAATGCTTCCCTGCTACTGCCCGAATATGGAGACCAGTTTCTCCCCATACTCAAAAACGCAATTCCACCAAAAAGAGACTCGCCAATGAGTGCGCAAGCAAGGAAGCAATGCTGACCAGCATTAGTAAGGATCTGCGTCATCCCCTGACAATCGCCTGGCACAATATGAACCTACTTGCTGGGGGAGTGGAATTGTCTTCCTCCGCTCATGCAGACTGCCTGATGACTGCCTGCACTCTCTACAGTGGCTGTGTTCCCTTAACCTGCTCTTTGGGCCTCACATACTCCCAACGCTCACCTGGTGTGGTGCGTGCCTGCAGCACTACCAAGGCCGGACTGGTCGTTGCAGGCACTAGGCAATCCCCCGGTGGGCCGCAAGGGTGAGGGCTGGTTTTGGGCCCTTGAGGGCCGTTTTTGTTACAAGGCCAATCCGCCCTATAACATAAACAGCCGAAATCGGGCCTAGCAAAGAGCTAGGTCGCACCCCCAACCCCCCCAGGGGGGCCAGCCGAGCACTTTGCCAAGGCCAGTTTTGGTTCCCAGTCCGGCCCTGAGCGCTACTAAGTAACGTCTCTTTGCGCTGCACCAAACCCCGCTAGGCCCGCAGCACACTGAAAGCTAGCTGGGCATATGAATAACACTGCACTGCCACCTAGTGGCCACTGGTAGGTACCCCACTGGTTTAAAAGGGAATAACTTGCAATTAAACAGCCAGCAGCACTACAAAGGCTGCTGTGGCTTATGGTAAAAGTAAAAAGAGCACTGGTAGCATCACCCCAACTCTGCCTCACAAATATGTTAGCTGCATGAGCTCCGATGCCGCCCTTAGCATGAGAGAGACAGGCCGTCAAGGGGTCATGCCGGTAATGCTCCAACCAATAAAGCACAGACACAAGGAGGGCTCCACAAAGCATTCAACCCGCCTACAGAAGAATCAATCATGAACATGAAGTTGATACAACATCCCCTGGCATGAACAGTGTAAGTAGTCTCTATGGGCTAAGTTTAAGAAGCCAAGCCGCACTTCCATGAGCAGAGGGCATTATGGCCTCCAGTGCCCCTACATTGGGTTGAACAGCTCCAAATGAAGTGGAGAGACTGTATATCCTCCTCAGCGAAGAACCCCAAAAAGACCCGCATTGCAGAGCATAAAGAAAAGCACTGTATTGCAAGGAGAAAAGGAATAAAGCACCATGAACTACGTAATCACATGTTGCGGTGCTTGTGAGGAGCACAACAGCGCCCAAATGCAGCAGGGCTGCTCCAGTACCTAGATGGAGTAAGAACACTTCAACAAACTCAGCTAGGGCCATTAAGTACTGCTGCCACTGCATGAAGCTAGAGATCTGTTTCTGCAGAAAAGGCTCATCGAGTATTTGCCTGAGAGAAAAGGAACTGTCCCCAAGGAGATAAGTGAGCACTGCACAAATCCCAGTGGCTTTCTGATGCTACCACAAGTTAGGAAATTGCACCACACACCCCCAGTGGCAAACGGAGATGACAGCAAGCTAGAAACTGCCCATGCAGGCAGAAGCAAGTGCCACAATGACGCAGGCTTCAAGTGCAATTGCCACTCCCTCAGGCAAAGAATATGGAAATAAGGTGACCCTCCATCCAGGTAGTGGAGCACAGAGACAATCCCTGGAGAAGAGACTGGACCTGTGAGAGGTTCAAGCAAAGAAGATAAACATGGCATAATGTCACATTGAGAAGGATTTGAAGAGAAGTAAAGAAGAAGATGGCATGATGCCACAGCACAAGAGACAAGGGAGAGGAAAGTGGGCTGACGCCAAATCATGAATGAGTGGAAGAGGGGAAGAAAGTGGCACAATTGCACAGGGTGTACAACAACACAGGTGTACAAGAGAAAAGGGGGAAGAGTGCTAAGACGTAGAACTTGTGCCAGCATTGGAGAGGGTATCCATCAATACAAATCAGCCACCTGGGTGCAAAGACATCACTGGAGACAGCTTTGCGGGAAGAACAACTGTAAGCCGCCAGCAAGCGCGACCAGTGTGACCATCCAGTCACCTGGCACTGGCTGCTTGACATCGATGGCATTCAGGTTAGCAACAGCATGTGCCAAAGAAAAACTACAAGTGGTTACAAAGTCCCTCCAGTCCTCCTCACTCCAAGCAAGGCATTGCCATCTGTAGCCCAAGTGTAAAATGATAATCGTCATCTGTACCGGGTGCATCACCAGAAAGATCTAAGAAGCTTTGCACCACCAGAATGGATTCAAACGCCTGAAACATCCTGAGATCAACAAGTCATTCCTGGTGCAGTGGGAGGCTGGACAACCAGAAACCTTCTGTGAGCCCCCGTGAACCTGGCACCTGCCAAAAAGAGCCCACTCGAACATTGGACCATCCACCCTTGGGGATGCATGAGACTTGGCTGGGGCCCTGTTGAGAGTTCCGCAGTGACCCCTTTGTGCAGCCTGCAAGAGGCCCCACATAGCCCACGCACTCATGTGACAATGCATGGAAAAGGACCTCAAGGGAATTCCAGTGAGCGGGGGACAACAACAAGAGAGTTGCATCTGCAGTAGCTCCATGACAGGCACTGGGAAGCACTGAGGTCAGGGATGGAGCGTGGTCACCCAAAGACGATATATTGAAGGCTCCCATTTCATCAAGATCGTCCTCGGTCTTTTGCAGCCTGAGCATCTTCATTAAGATATCGTTAGTGGACTCCACCACCACTTCGGATGCACCCACAGTGAACCATGTAAATAGTCTCCAACACCGTGAGACCAGCCAGTCCAAACCTCATCTTTGAGGTGGACTAAAACCTCATGGCCATGCGGTCAAGAGATGCAGTACTGCCCGGCAGATGACTTGAAGAGACTCAGTGGTGCTGTGTTTTTGTTGTGTGTTCTTTCCCACAGGTTGGACATTTGTTTGGTTCTTTTTCCTATAACGTTTGGGAGCGATGTAGTGCCCTGCTGGACACGTTTTAGTGCTCAGGATTGTGACATTGTACACTTAACACCCACACATCACTGGCATCATCAGTCAGGTGACCGTGATAATAAAAGGGGCCGGGGCATGTGCCCTGTGCCAGTTCCGGTACCATAATCTATTTGTTTGTGAAGTCATTTACCCGGCATGTGGGCCTAGAATTCAGGATACCACAGGGTGAACAGAGTGGTTTTGTCTGAGTTAGGGCTTTTGTTATGTTAGTTTACTTTTATAATGCACACAGCTACCCAACAAGAGTTTCCCAGCGGAAGCCAACAGAAGCACAACAGTGATCTAGCATTAGCAATATAGATTAAAAAAACAAGTTTTTAATTGTTTGCGAAAGTTGGGAAGCAGCTTCTCCCTCCTCATTGCAGCAGTCAAGGAATTCCACATGGTGGGTCCCAGTAGAGAGAAGGAATGACCACCCATTCTCAACAGCTTTATCCTAAAAATCACAAAAAGCTCATCCGCAGAAGAGCGAAGTTGACGAGAGGGATGGTAAGGGCGTACCAGATCTTGCAAGTATTTAGGAGCAGAACCGATCTTAATTCTGAACATGTAACACAGGGCCTTAAATTTTATACTATGTTCTACTTTAAGCCAATGTAGTTCTCTCAGAACGCTAGCCGTGTTGGACACTCTGGGAAGTCCACAAAGCAATCAGGCTGCAGAATTTTGCACCACCTGAATTTTGCAGAGTACATCTCTGTTAGACCGCAAAAAAAGGACGTTGCCGTAATCCAGGCGAGATGTTACAAGTGCCTGAACTACCGTCCTTTTGGTGTCCACAGGGAGCATCCAGATAATTTTTCTTAGCCAATTCAAGATGGTAAAACAGGTGGCTGCAAAATATTTTAACCAATCATAATTACGGATTTTGGCATTCTTGAGGTTGATCAAAAAACATAATTCACAAAAGTGCATTAGTGCCCGTCCAATTTTGCATTACATTTTCCCGAATGCATTTTCTGTACTGGTGCCAGTACAATTTTGCACGGACGGTCGCACAACTATGTTTGCTGACTGATCATTGCAAACTTGATAATTTTTACGATTTTCAAAGTCAATGTAAACTCTATCATCTCAAGGGGACTTTTCGTATAGGCACCCAGGGCTTCAGGATGAGAAAATATTGTTTTGACTCAAGACAGCTTCTCGGGGCAATCCTATTTGCATAACTACAAGGATGCAGTAAAGAATAAATGTGATGTTTTTCAGCTATTAAGTTGGTAATAAAAATGTCATGCAAGGGTTGCTTGTACTTTTCATACAGCCATTAAAAAAGATGTACAATCAAGAGACACTGTGATAGTAAGCTATTTCAAAATCTGACTTGTCCACAATTTAAAAAACGTTCCTTGTTTGGGCATTTCCAGGTATGTTGACAAAACACTTTCGTTATTCTGTTAAAATAAATTTAGTAAATGAAAGACAGAAAGTATTTTTAATGTTGCCAATTGCTGAGTAGTAGTGTAAACGCACATTACAAAAGCAGGATTGCTAAAAACGGTTAACTGTTTAAATTGATTCTGCATACATTTTTAAAGCTCAAAAAGTGGAAATTTATAAAAATAAATGTCAGTAATAAATTAATGACTTGTCTAAAGAAAATGAAAGAGACGAAAGACATCCACATCAATGGGTTTAATATAAAAGTGGCTCAAAACCTCACAATGACTTTATGTTAAAATGTATGTGGTGTAGCAAGAGTGCCATTGGTCCTAATGCAAAGAAGGGAAATGTTTTACCCATAGTTTTTCAGTAAAGCAGAGTCATAATTGAGGCTCATGGGGAATTTACACACCAGGGACTTCAGGGTTACTGCACCTGCTGCAGTACTTCTAGCAGCACTTCTGGTTCATTGTATGATGTGACCACCTGAAGATACTATTCTCCAATATATTACTAAATTTTGAATGCTAAACTGTAGTGCTCATAATTACAAACACGACCACTGTTGTTATAACCACGGAAAAGAAATGCATCTGCGTATTTTATGTTTTAGGAATCATCCCTGGTGCACTAAAACCCCAACTAATTGAATTACTAAATGATAATCTTCATTATTCCAGTTTGTGTTTAATATGTAAGAAATTAGTTTATTAATTAAAGGGTAAGTATCGACCTCAAGTAATAATCACAAGCGCTGTCATGGTGAACCATTAAAGTAATCTATCCTTAGTGATGTAATCAGGATACGTGTTTTGGTGTTCTGAAATTGACCTGTCTCATTTATAGCATTATGCATGACAAATCGAATCAGAGATACTTGGGGTGACATTTCCAAACCTTTTGCGCTGGTTTAGCGCCACAAAAGTGACACTAACCAGCGCACATTTTCTTTGTTGCTATTTTCTGTCCAGGGTAAAACTTGTTTTGTGCTAGAAAGCACCCTCTAAGTAGCACTGCTTTGTGTTACTTTGCACCGAGGGGGTGTTACGTGGATGGTACATGGGTGTTCCATTGCAACCACCCATGCCTGTATGATGCAAAACTATATTTACAAAGATTTGTAAACATAGGTCTGTGCCAAAAGTTAAAGCCCCTTCAAAGGAGGCACTAACAGGAGAAATGTTGTCATTGCTCTGTGCTTTCCGACTTTCCATGCGTGCTGCACTGTGCAGCACATATGCAAAGTGGGAAAAGCTTTGCATCATGCCTAATATAGAATTTTTTTCACAGGAAGGGTACCCTCCCTGTACAAAACCTATGCTACACTCATGCAAACACCCTAGCCCTGGGGTGCTAAGGTGTGTGCACGGCCACTGAAATCAGCGCCACCGCACGGGTAAGGGGGAGGAGAGAGTCATATCTCTGAAGATATGGTGCTCTCATGCTCCCTCCCTGTCACGCAGTGCAGCCTCGCAGGGAGCTGCGCTGCCTTGTATGACTTTTTAAAAAATCTCCCCCTCAGAAGCCAATTGGTCCTACAATGACAGGTAGGGAAATCGCAACCCTAAAAGTTTTATTTTTGGGATTTTAGTCATGCAGCAATCAATCTCATATCGCCAAAGCCAATTAGTCAAATTAGAGTCAGAAGCTCAGTTAAAGTACAAAGTCAATGGAGAAATCTGCAAAGGTCGAATCATTGGAATGTGAAGTATGTAAAGTGGGATAGCAATCCACCATGAAGTAAGCTGGAAGAGTCTACTGATGCATCAAGAAAACACACTTGTTTATAGGATTCTGTACAATTGATTGCATGGATTTACTACAGGCATAAATTGTTCTTATAACCTAAACTAATTAAATTCAAACAAAGAAAAAATGTTCAACTAAATACATTCAACAATACTCTCATAATTCTACAACATTCAGGTGCTCACAGCCGTAACATAGTATAACAATGATTATATATGTATGCAATGTTCCTTGAGGCAGCTCAATTTAAACTTGAATAAATAGATTCTTATTCAGAACAGATTGTGAGGATCACTGTCCTTGTCTGGGGAACAGATTCAATTTGTATTCCAGTTAGACATGAGAATACGAGTCTATTCACGTTGAACGGTCACAAACAGGATGGAGTCTGAGGATGGAGTATGAGGCCTAAGTTTTCTAAGTTAGCCAGAGGGTTCGAGTTTTCACTAGTGCAAAGCAAATGATTTCAGGAAAATGGCTATATAAGTGTTGGGACAGAAAAATACTCTTCATGGTAATTGATGTGTACCCCTGCCCTGAGTGCTTAACTGTACTGATGGTCTGGATCCCTAATGGTGATTTTTGTTGTCATAGGCTGACATAGGCGTATGGATTTGTGGTCTTGTTGATCGGTAGAGGCACCCAAAGTGCTACCCTCATAGTGATGGAAGGTTACTTCCTTTACCAGGAGTTAATCAGCATCATCATGGTGGTAGCAGCAGCATATAGTGTAGTGATGAGAATGAGAAAACTGGTCCTTTTTAACGTGTCACTGGAGTTATGCCTACAGGCTCTCTTGCTTTTTAAATGTTCTGATGCTGTGTGCGTAACTCAACCATGGCCTACATCAGGTTGGTGAGAAATTCTGCTCAGGGCACAAATATATGCGCTGGGTGTATGTGTGCCTGGTTATAGTGCCATGCAGACATAATGCAGTATTGAGTCGTGTATGAACAGTGTATGCATGTGCTGGTGGTGTATGTGCCTAAGAATGGTTCAGTACCTGAAAAATGTAGTGCTGTGCAGTGTGTGAAGGGTAAGTGTGTGTGCTGGGTGAATGTGTAACTGGGAGTGGTACAATACATGAAGAGTGCAGTGCATGCAGGTTAAATGCATATGATAGATGTAAGAGTGAATGTGAGTGGTCCAGTACATGGGGATACAGTTCTGTGCAATATGTGTGTATGCTGTTTGCATGCACTCACTGCGTGTATGTGTGCCTGTGGATAGTAGAATACAGAGAGTGCTCTGAGTTCTATTTTGACATAGAGCTGTATTGATATATACTTACTAGTTCTACCCTCCAAGTATAGAACAATGTTGGCTCATACCCTACTGTCGCCCCCCCTCTTCTGCCAACATTGCAAACATTAGGAACTTACCCTGAGGAAGGTGCATGGCGGGATTGCTGTTTTACACTAAAATGTGTGTTGGCATAGCACAAGATACTAATAAAAAGTTCTTTAGTGTTTATTTATCCAAGATATACATATTTATGTGCTAATATCCTGCTACACAAAGATTTTAATTTAAGTAAATTATGAAGAACTGTATTTCATGTCACGCAATGAAGCCTTGGGATTTAAGAGACCCTGGGGATATGCTGCTTTTGAATTATCAGGTTTTTAATATTGTATAAATGAATGTATGAATGTGGGAGTATGATGGAACCTTTTTAAGTAGGAGAAGTATGGCTGTTAGGAGAGGGCATGGGTTCTCCTACATGTATTTTTTTCATATTTTCTATAATTGTGAATTGGAATAAAATGTATCTGTACATTTAGGGATATATGGAATGCAAATATAAAATGTAATATTAAATATATTATTTTGAGAACTGTTGGGAATAACTTTTAATGTTGGCAAGCAAGTAACTGTATTTTTTTGTGTTGACTTAAAAGCACCTTAGATCTTTGGTGTAGTGGTTTCTGTTTGTTCACTAGATTGTTTTCCGTGTTCCGCCCCCCCTAATGTATATTCAGTGGCCCTCCTTTATTTTTTCTTGTATGTTGCCAACAGTGAATGGGAAATAACCACTATCTTCACCGCTAGGAGGTAATGGGACAGGGATTGCCATTGAAACACTGGAGCTCCGACCTCAAGGGAAATTGTGTTGTTTTTTGTAAATGTCATATTTTTTGCTTTGTGTGGGTAGCGGTAAGAATAAAAAACCTCTCTTTTTCAAAAAGGTGAGCATTTTTCTGTCCATCCATTTTCTGCTGCTGCTGTATGCAGTTTGAGTTGAGAGTCTGTGTTCTTTAATCTGTACCCACACCTCCCCCCTCGCCCCAGAGGGTTTCTTGGACTGCTCAACCACGTCTACCACTGAGAGTCAAATGCAAAATGGGTACTTTGCCCCGTTGTTCAGAATCTGTGCTAGTCCGAGGCACAGGACTTTAGGAGTAAATGGCATCAACCCTCACAGTTGGGCCTAGTAGCCTCTGCATGCCCCATGGCCCTCTGAAAGTGGCTCTGGCACAGGGACAATGTGTAAAGTATATATACAGTACCAAAACAGTGATAGAGTTAAAATGCAGACTAATAAAATCCAAAAATAAATTAGAAAAATAAAGTAACATCTATAAATAAAATGATACCAAACTGGCAATAACCTAAGTACCTGACATGTATTGTTTTTAACATTTTAAATTAATGGTAGTGATTGAGTTAAGAACCACAATGTATCAATTACAGTTAACGGTGACGGGACAAGAGGACCTTCTCTAAGCAGGTTTGTCATGGTCAAAAATCCAACCTTCTGATTTTTGTCCTTTAATACCCATTACACCACAGGAGTAAAATTCAAAATCCCTCATGAAATTCAGGTTAGGCGCTTTGAGATCCACTGGATGGCAGGCAGAGGCCAACAGGAGGGTTCTTTCCAGGTCTAGATGCCATTGATCAGTTGGGCAATTGTAGGAAAAGTCCACTTATAGCTTGTTCTGTCCCTATAGCTTTAAGAGTAGATCAGCCTTATGAATCTTGGTATTCTTGTTATTTGTCTTGGGTATGAGCTAGAGAGAGGGTGAGAAAAGAAGAGATAGATAGATAGATAGATAGATAGATAGATAGATAGATAGATAGATAGATAGATAGATAGATAGATAGATAGATAGATAGATAGATAGATAGATAGATAGATAGAGAAGGTCCAGTACTCCAGAGCTTTTATGTTGCAGACTGAAAGTTCAGTCCTCTTTTGATCTTCATCAGGTCCATGAGTGTTCTGATGTGGGTACCTGGAGATGCTACTTGTATGCCTGGTGCAAGTTAGTGGGTGCAAAGGACCCATGTGTATGCCCTAAAGAATTGGAGAACGGTTCCAGGTGCAAACCCTGTCTAGTTTTTTAATTTTCAAGATGGCAAAGTCTATGGTTACACTAAACTTGGGCTATGAGGGTTGGGGGTTTGTGGGAATAGTACTATGGTATTCCTAGTGCCCTCTCACATCTAACACTAATATCTTGTTTTAGAAGTCCCTATGTCTCCAACAAACTCATAGAAAGCAGTGTGACAGATCAAAGCAGAGTTTTCAGCAACCAGGCAGTGGATACACACAATTAGTTTGATATTATGTTTCAATCCTTTGAAGTGTGCCCCAAATGTTACATTTAAACTCAGAAGACCTGTCAAATAGGCTTTGACACTGTAATGTCAAAAAGAGGCCCATTGTGATTGTGGCCTAATTGGTGGGTGCAGTCCCGAGCATCAGCTACAGATAAAGGTAGACCTCTTTGAAGTGTGCCCAAGTGTTATGTGAAAAATCTAAGTAAACCTGTCAAGCAGATCTTGACTATCCTGCAGGATCTGACAATTAGCTGTCAACAAGAGGCTCATTGTGATGGAGGGAGGTCTGGCCAGGGGGTGAAAGAAGTGTACTAACCTAGGTGAAAGGTGTGTCTGATTGTGACAGTTTAGGCCTCCTTGAAGTTATTCAAGTACTTGAAACCCAACCACCAGGCCATCCTGTCAAGAACACAACAATGCCTCACTACACAATACCAAAGACAGTTGTCCCTACCCTGGGAATAAGTTCACACCACATTCATTTATATTGATATGTTTTATTAAAATTTATTTTTATTGCAAAATCATATAGTGTTATCATCAACATACACATATACGCCTACAACCCTGAGGCCGGCTTGCAGTATGGAGTGTATGTAAGCAATACGGAGACTTCGAAACCCCGTCCAGTTGCAGGAAAAGCATAAATTCTCAAGATGATCATATACGTGGAACGAATAAATTTACAGTAAAAATACAATTTGCTTTTTGTGTTTTTTGTTGTCATATAAAACGTAAACTAAAAGAAACTGCACACATGAATCAGCACGACAATAAGTTATTCATAGCATGTTATCTAGTATCGTATTTGTCCTGTGAGGGACCAGCTGCATACATCTCCCAAGACCACAACCCGCCCACACCCCCCCCCTTCAAATCCCATTGTTACGTGACCAACCCCGTTCCCCCCATGCAAGGAGCCCACCGTTGGCCTCGGCCCCTATTCAGTATTCTCCTCATTGTCTGAACCTTCAAGGTCCTCTTCCGTCAATGGCTCACAAATATCCCCCCTATAGGAGTTCCACGGTTGCCAGACCCCATTCCATTTGCGCGGGTTATCTCTTAATTTGTAGACTACTCTTTCTGTCAACATAAGCATATCCATGTTCCTGATCCACTGCACCAGTGTGGGGAGGTCTGCCGACCCCCATTTCTGTGCGATATCTCGTTTGGCTGTTACAAGCCCTATCGTGGTCCACACCCTTCCATAGAAAGTAAGGTCTGTGGGCCCCCACACATTCAGTAAACAAACCTGTGGGTCTAATGTAAGTGAGGTGTGGAGCGTCTGTGCGATGGTGCGTAGAACCCGCTGCCAATAACTAACAATACACGGGCATTCCCACAGCGTGTGTATAAACGTGCCCTCTGCCCCGCAGCCCCTGAGACAATACGGGTGGTCCGCTCTCTGCAGTTTGTGTAGTGTCGTTCGGGTATAATAAATCCTATGTAAAATTTTTAACTGCACCAAGCGGAATTTAGATGATATACCCGCCTCACGTGGAGACGCCATGGCTGAATTCCAGTCGGATTCGTCTAGGTCTCCGACATCAGTCATCCACTTGTCTTTTAGCTTCTCCAGTGGGTCAGGTAAATTGTTGATTAGTTTGTGGTATGTTAATGAGGTTGCGCCTTCCTGCATGAAATCTGTAAGCAAACGGTCCTCCAGCGGGGAGGATTCTGGTGGGGACGTGTTTGGTGGGACTGCTGCCTGTAGGGCATGTCTGATCTGTATATATCTGTACAACTCACTATCCCCCAATTCGTACTGTTCTTAAAGGGTCGCGATTGAGACCACTCCCTCCCTAGTCCACATGTCTCCCACGGTTGAGATCCCAATTTTGTCCCACTGAGTGAAGCCCTTAGTGCGTCGTAGATGACCCAGTGCCTTGGCATCCCACAAAGGTGTAAGTTTTGTGATGGTCCCATCCCAGTGTAACTTCACTTGTGCCTTGTACCACAGCTGAATGGTGTGTTTAGTGGGCCCTATGAGTTTCGCCGCCGTGCCTCGATGGTACAGAGGTGCCATTAAGCTATTAGTGCCCAGTTGTGTCCTATCCGCTTTAAAGGCTGGGTCGTCCTGCGGGGCGTGCACCCACTGATTAAGAATCTTGAGTTGGGCCGCCGAATAGTACAGTTGCATACTGGGCAGTGCAATACCTCCATCGTACCAGCTCCTATTTAGCTTTATATGTGAAATCCGAGCTGGCCGGTTCCCCCAGAGCAGACTCGTGATCTGTGCCGTTACTCTCTGTAGGAAGCTGGCTGGTATCAAGCGTGGGGCGTTCTCAAGAACGTATAGAAAGCGCGGCAGGGCCATCATTTTAAATAACGCTGCCCTGCCCAGCAATGTCAATGGGAGTTCCTTCCAGTGTTGCACATCGTTACGGAGTCGGAGCAGAGGAGGCTGCAAGTTGAGCCGCGCGAACTCGGCCTCATCTCGAGTGATATGGATTCCCAGATATTTAAAAGAAGAGGGAGCTATCTCCAGCGGACAGGAATCTGGCAGTTGTGGGAGCGGCCACTTAAGCTCAAAAAGTTTCGATTTCGCCCAATTGATGGTATAACCTGATACTCGACCATTTGAGTTACAAAGTGCTAGGAGGTTGGGAAGGCTGTTTTCTAGGTCAGTGAGGTATATTAACATATCGTCCGCATAAATGGATACTCTGTCTTTCCACTGTGGATTCCATCGGATCCCTTTCAGGAGCTGCGTAGTACGGATCGTGACTGCTAGCGGTTCCAGAACCAGAGCAAAGAGGAGGGGCGAGAGTGGGCATCCCTGCCGTGTGCTACGTCCTAAACGTATGGCCCGAGATATGTGGCCATTCGCTACTACCCTGGCCATGGGATCTTTATAAAGCATCTGTATCCAGGAAATAAAGACTGGACCAAAGCCCATATGTGTGTGCACCGCGAAGAGGTAGTTCCACTCCACCAAATCGAACACCATCTTGGCGTCCAGTGAGAGTATCGCTGCCGTTTCCTGCAACATTGAGAGTTTCGCCACAACTCCGTGTACCCTGCGAAGGTTTAGGGCCGTACTTCGATGCGGCATGAAGCCGGATTGATCCGGGTGGATCAGCTGACTTAAGCACGGCATAAGTCTGTTTGCCAGCACTTTTGCTATTATTTTGGCCTCCGGGTTTAGGAGGGAAATGGGCCTGTACGATTTACAGTCGCTGGATGGTTTACCCGGTTTCGGGATAGCAACGATAGTCGCCATCCGTTGATCCGGTGGCAATGTTCCCTTCAACCTACTCTCCTCATACATCTGAAGAAGGGGCGTACTTAGAGATTCAGACATGGTTTTAAACCACTCAATGGGCACCCCATTGGGGCCCAAAGCCTTACCCGAATGGAGGGAGTTAATGGCCAATTGAATTTCGTCGACGGTTAAGGGGGCATCGATATCCTTCGCTGCCTCGTCCGTCAGTTTCGGCAGAGGCACACATTCGAGAGCGTCCCGGGCCTCCACTTCTGTCACCGCTATCGTTGGAGTGTATACTTCATGGAAGTTATCAGCCAGAGCTTCTACTATGTCCCCCGGTTGCGTGTGGACGATGCCACATGAGTCTGTAATTTGTAGTATATTCCTACCCCCACCCTTGTTTCTAGTCCAGCCACGCCAGGAGTTTACTAGCTTTATCCCCTATGTCATAGACCCTGTGTTTAGTCGCGGCGATGTCTGCCAATGTCACACGTCTCAAGTGGTCGTTGAGGCGGCGCTGATGAATCTGCAGGTCATGAAGTGTATCTTCCGATGGGTCCGCCATATGGGCAGTGTTGGCCCTCTCAAGGCTCTCCAATGCTTCCTTCCTGTGTGCTCTCTTGTGGTTCGTTATTGCTGCGATAGCCTGACCCCTGAGCACCGTTTTGTAGGCTTCCCACAGTATGGAGGGGGAGTCCACCGACGACCGGTTCTCCTCAAAGTAAAGCCGGGTCACTTTCTTTAGATCTTTACTAATCTGTGGGGCTTTAAGATACCCTGGAAAAATCGGATATACCCTCTGGCGTTTGGTACCTGCGCCAGTGACGGTCAGGGTGACCGGCGAGTGATCCGAGATGCCCCTCGGCTGTATCTTTGCCTCGCCAATGTTAAGGAGACCGTTACCCAATGTGAAAAAGTAATCTATCCTTGAAAGACTATTGTGGGTTGCTGAGTAATAGGAGTACTGTTGCTGATCTGGGTGCGATGTACGCCATACATCCACTAAACCCTGTGCGTCCAAAAAGGTCTGCAATCTGCTGGGACCATCTGTGTGTGTTCGCGTGGGGAATCGGTCAAGGGTGTCCGTGAGTGTCATATTGAAGTCCCCACCTATAAGCAAATCCCCTTCAGGGAGTTCTAGCAGGAATTTGCCGAGGTCCGGCAGAGCTACTGATTGTAATGCCGGTGGAATATATACGGAGACCACATTTAGCAGTTTACCCTCCCAATGGCCATGCACTGCCGCAAAGCGGCCTTGATCGTCTATGATCGTGGATTTCACTATGTACTGGGAGGACTTTCTTAGCAGAATACCCGTGCAACGTGACCCTGAGGTAAACTCCGCGTGTGCTATCATATGGTATCCCCTCCTATCCAGAGCCCGTGTGGCCGCCCCCAACAAGTGTGTCTCCTGCATAAGGACTAGGGCGGGTCCCTGTCTCTTAATGCCCTGCAACACCAGGCCCCTCTTGATCTTGTCTCCTACGCCCCTAACGTTCCACGACATGACGTGCAACGGGGCCGGTGTGGTGTGATTATCTATCCTAGCCATAGGAAAAACTGGTGGGCGGTCGTGAGGCCTTCTGGCCACGAGTGAGATGGTGTGCGGAGACGAGTGCAGGGCAGATGTGATTCCTTCCAACCATCGGTCACCTGGCTGTCCCCATGACGTACGATGCTTCTCAAATACTGAAGCATACTAATAAACATGTGTGCGTGTAAAACAAAAACTCGCAGGACCAAGTGAATTTTAAACATTCCCGTACCCCTGCCCACCCTCCTCCCTGCCCCCCTGCTACACGGACTCCAAACTGCCCGCCCCCCCCCAACTGAGCAGAGTGCATACCCCATCCCCAAAACAGTGTACTTGCGCGTTGGGGTGAGGGACTCTCCGCTGCCGGCAGTCTCTCATTCCCACCCTCGGAGGTCCATCACCCAGTGTCCAATTAACTACAGGCCACTTTCCTTGCTTGACAATACATTAAAGATTCTGGGTCGAGTTATATACAACAGGATTTTGGATTGGTTGGAGGAAAACGGTATATTAGACCCATGTCAATTGGGTTTTAGAAGCAGGGTCAGCAAAATAGAATAGTGTTTGAACCTTAATTTGGTTATTAGTAAATATAATACTGCCCGATCTTCCCCTGTTTATTTAGGGCTTATGGATCTATCATCCACCTTTGATTTAGTTAATAGGTCTAAACTTTGGTCTATTCTGCTGGATTATGCATTGGACGAATCCCTGGTACATTTCTTGGCATTTTTACATTCTGATCTCAAGGCACAAGTCAGGGGAGTCAGACAGGGGTGCGTTTTAGCTTTTTATTATTTACATTAATGGGCTGAGAAATTCCCTGAAACAGTCAACTCCAGAAGTCCCCATAATTAACGGTAAATCGTTGCCTGTACTTCTCTATGCAGACGACGCGGTCCTTATGGGCCTCACTTCAAATTCTCTTCGTATTTTAGTTAAAAGGTTTGTAGAGTACATGGATGGACTGGACTTACATGTGAATTAAAAAAAAAGTTTCATCATGTCATGCGGACCAGGGAAACGCCAGCTCAGCTCTATAATGGTAGGGAATGACCGATTAATTTCTACCCGTACTTTTCCATGATTTGCACTTTTTCTTCTGTAAATAATATTTAAAATATGTAAAATGTTTTTTACTCCCTTTTTTAAAAAAACAAAGACCGCTTTCCCTTGGGGAATCTTATCAGATGTTGCTTTCTTTGGACAATAAAGAAATAGTTTTCCGCACTAGCACTTTCTTGAGAATTGCCAACCGAGCCCGCAAAATGATGGACAATCCTTGACTTTCCTTTTGTTTAGTAAATTGTCAAATTTTTCTGGTGTCTATTACTGTTTATCAAGTTTTAATAGGGACTTTTATAACACCATTGTATATTGTGGATGTGCTTTTATGAATTCTCGGAATTCGAATAAAGATTTATGAAATGAAATTAACTATTACAAATAGATGACTTGTTTTGCTTGTTTGACCCATTCCAGAGATTCAGTATTTTTAATTATTATTGCATCCCAGTGCTTTCCAATGGAACAGCCAACTCAGCTACAATAAAAATAGCTTTTGTGGACATTTTCACTGCAAGGACATATTTAACATTAAATATTTACATGTCCTACCTTGAAATACCAGGTACCCTGCCTTATGGGCATTTAGGTCTACTTAGAGGTGATTTATAAAAATTAATAAGGAAGGTTTAGGCGTGTCTAAAGTGGTTACAATTTTGCAGTACAAATCGGCACAGCCAGTCTACTGATGGCAGGCCAGCATCCATGTTTACATTATCACTGTAATAAATGGCACACTTGGTGCTGCAGTCCACTTGTGACATTTAACTGACAGGTCCTGGGTGCACTTTGCTACCATATACTACTCACTTTTATTTAAGTTAAGTATGGTAATCAGATATATGTCAATTTCATAGGAGCCCAACCACTTTACACCTGGTTAGCAGGGATACATTTAACAGAGCTCTCTATTCAGCAAAAATAGTCACCAGCCAGTGAACTATATTGCCTATTCCTGTGCTTTATTTATTTTGAAAAAAAATACATTATCTATTCCATTATATTAAAAAAAGTGGTTAACACGGTCCTTAAAAACATACATGCTAAAAGATAAAGAGCCTTTCAGCAAGATCCCATGCATGGATGATCCTAGGAGAATCAAATTCCTTAAACCTCAGTCCTACCTAGAAGACAGGTGGCAATTGAAGTATAAAAAAAGATTTTTTTATCAGACACCGCTTTGGTTCCCTCCCTTGTCATCTCCACACAGTGCTGTGGCATAGGACCATCAACAATGTTTGATGCAGATCGTGTAAGACCGGGTAGGAGGGCATCATCCACTTAACATGCCTGTGCCGCGGTCTTGTGTTTACAAGAAGGAGGTTACTAAGAACTCATTTCAACCAAAGTGGTATACGTACATGCAGGCAAGCTGTAATTGCTTGTCTCAAGGCAACGGATTCCGCCATCAATAGTAATTTCACAAATTTTGACAAAATGGTAGCAGTTAAACTAGAATTGTGAGAATTGCAGCCTCTTTTTATTGGTTTAGTAAAACTCAGTTTTTTTAATGAGGCTTTAGAAACAGTAGCTAGTCATGTTTGTTTTACAAGCATGTTTGTAGTTTACATATTTTTTGGTTGCACTATAAGGTTCTAACTAGAAACTCTGTTGGCAATAAATCTACTTAACTACCACTCTGGGATAACACATTTTGAGTTACACATTAGGTTGCACTCACAAGGCCTTCATAAGATAAAATTCATGTGCGCTTTATCTGGTATGTTAAGAGCAGCTCAGATTGACTTTTTATCTCCCATGCTCATGGCGAGCTGAGCTCGTCATGAGCCACGGTGCTCCTATGCTCATGACGAGCTCAGCTCGTCATGGCCCGTGGAACGTTCAGGTGCGGGGAGAATTCCCATGCTGTGCTGAACGTTCCACAGAGCCAATGCACCTGTGACAAGCTGAGCTCGTCATTATCACAGGAGCACTGTAGCTCATGACGAGCTCAGCTCGTTATGAGCATGCGGACACTGTGCGCGCCCCCTCCCCCACAGCACAGCAGGGGAATAACCCCCGCAGCGAAGGGGTTATTGATGTTTGAATGTATAATCAAATGTGAAGGATTCCATCTGGAGCTCTTGTGTTTAATCATTTTACACCTTGTGTTGTATGAGTTTTTATCATGTTCGAATTGTAATACCATTTTAATTAAATAAGTTTAAACACTATGTGGATATGCACTTTAATGGGGGGGCGGCCTGCTTCTGAAATGATTTACATCATTTCTTCACAACTGCTCTCAACAAATAAACATAAAGGACCTAACTTTAGATACCTCTGCTATAACCTGTGGTGGTGTTCCCCAGGTTTCAGTGCTATCCCCTACACTCTTCAATATCTACTCAGAGCCCCTCACTACCATAATCATAAAAGAATACATCCCCTTCCACCTCTATGGGGAAGACATCCAGCTTTACCTTGAAATATCTTTTCTAGCGGACATACATCGACTTAATAACACACTAACAAAAATCCAAAACTCGCTATCACAGAAGCACTTGAAACTCAATCAAGAAAAGATGGAAATTCTTCTCCTCTCCAACAATGGGCAGACCCCACAGGTCCAAAAGTGACTAAAGCGTATCAACCCTCTCAAAGCACCCTATCCATGGTTGGTTCTGCCAGATCACTGGGGATCACACTACACCCAAGCCTGAACATGAGCTCACATATAAGGAATACAGAGAGGAGTGCCTTCTACAACCTAAAACTCCTTAATAAAATCTAGACTTTCCTCCTTTCAATTGGCCTCAAAACTGCAGCACAAGCCCTGGTTCTTTCCAGGCTAGACTATGGGAACACTGCCCTCACAGGCACAGCAAAGTTCCACTTAGCCACTCTAAATGCAGCAGCAAGGATGGCCATTGGAGCCAAAAGGCAGGATCACATCTCCCCCTCCCTGAACGATATAAAATGGCTCCCAATTGAAGCTCACTGTCACTTTAAACCGTCTTGTCTCACCCTGGTAAACCAGCATACGTGGCTGCAAAACGCTGCAAAACTCAGCAAGGCAGGCCAGACAAGAAACTTCATCAGCACCAACACCCTACTTCTCATATCCCCAAAGAAATATAAGCAAGAAGCCCTGGCTTGCTCCTTCTTAGGCAATAACAACAAAATCCGGAACTCCCTACCAGTAGATCTCTGGAACAACCCCTCCCTCATGATCTTTAAGAGACAACTAAAGGATCTCCTCCTCAATCACCATCTTAACCCTTTGGAAAGTAAATCATAGCGTTTTTTAACAACCCCCACCATGCTCAAGATATAGATATATATTGTTGTGTTTCTCTCATGACCAATCCAGTTGTAACACTCAACTCTGTTATTTACCTTTACTTACTGCTGTCTGATATTATGGCCTGTGCACATGTTGCAAAGCACTCTGATACCCTCGGGTCTTGCAAGTGCTATGAAAAACTCTCCAAATAAATACATACAAATATATTTTATTACTATTATTCCTTATTTATGTATTTATTTATTTATTGGGGGGGGGACACCACCTACCAGTAAGTTAAAAGAGCTTTAGAATACTAATGTATACAGAGGGGGGGTTGGTTAATATTCCTGAAGGTGAAGAGGCCATTCAACCAGCCTAATCTATGTATGCAGAGGGCCATTCAATCAGCCTTTTCCATGTGTGCTGAGGAAACAGTGTCAAAACCTTGGAGAGGAATCAGAAAAGTCCCATAACAGACTGGCAGTTAATAGTGAGCCCAAGGAATCTGATAGTAAAGTAGCATGAAAGAATGGGTTGTCAATTTTGAAAGTCTTAAGGTGAATTGAGTTCTAAGATGGATTCCTAGGGACAATGAGGTTTTAAGAAAATCATATAAGGCTGAGCAGCAATGGTAAATTGTTCCTCTATGCAGAACTCCGTACATGGAGAGACTTTCCAACAAAATCCATGTTGGCTGTATGATTAACTGATTTCAGTTGCCAGATCTTGGTCTTCTGGTTGAACGATAAGTGACTAACAATGTATTAACTTAAACTGCTGAGCACCCACACAAAGATGGAGAGTTTTGAAGAATGATCTTTTACTTGCAACCACTGCTGGGACTACAATGTTTGTTTGCTGCGGTCATAGAATTTCAAAAAGAACAGGAGACAGGACATATGTGTCTGAACCTGTTGAAGTTTAGTGAGAGATTTATTTATGAGTCCAAATTAGAGGGTTTTGAAGTTGTATTGGTATGATATAAACAACAAATTTCCTAAGGAAGATGGAGAAGTGGCAGAACTCCTTTTGTCAACTTCAACTTCTGAAATGAAATGAAATGAAAGTGGGTTTTATAAAGCACATTACTACCCGAAGGCCTCGTAGCACTGTGAATGCGTATCTCTGGGAGTCTATTAATTTACTTAGAGAAGAAGAAGGTTTTAAGAGTTTTGCAGAATTTTGGATGATTTTGTTCGCTGCGAAGCGTGGATGGTAAAGAGTTCCAGGTCGTGGCAGCATTCAGGGAGAAGGAACGTCCGCCCCATCTGGCCCGTTTGATCTTATGTGTTGTTGCCAGAAAGGCCGTGCTGGAATGCAGTGATCTTTGGGGATGGTAAGGGGTGGCTAGGGAGCAGATCATTGCGGGGGCGTTTTTCCACATGGCCCTATGCATTATGCACATAGCCTTGAATTTTACTCTGGCTTGGATGGGCAGCCAGTGTAAATTCCTCAGGGCAGCAGTGCCCGAATGCCTATGGGTCAGGCCGAGCAATAGACGTGCTGCTGCGTTCTGAGTGACTTGCAGCTTTTTAAGTGTGCTGGTCGGTGCACCCAGATATAAAGCATTCCCATAATCAAGACGGGACAGGATGATGGCCTGGACCATTATCCTGCGGGCCTGAAAAGGGAGGAGTGGTAGGACTTTCCGCAACATTCGCATCAGCCCAAAGCAGGTGGCGGAGAGTATTGTGGCTTGCTGGTTAAAGCTTAGGGTATCGTCCAGCCACATGCCCAAGCTTTTGATTTGCTTTTTTGGCTCGGTGGGGGGGGCATACAGGGTGGCCATTGTAAAGTCGGTCTGGGGCCGGCTGTGTTCCCCAGGAACATCAGTTCTGTTTTGTCCCCTTTAAGTTTTAAATGGGAAGAGGCAGCTGTTCAGGTTGGAGGGGGTGCTTCCTGGCTGATTCAGGGCCACCACAAGCTGGGTGTCATCGCGTAGGTTACGATTTCAAAGCCAAAAGGGTGAATGACCTCTGCTAACGGTTGCATGTAAATGTTAAAAAGTGTGGGACTCAGGGAGGAGCCCTGAGGCACACCTTGGTTGAGAGGCCAAGTTTTGGACTGAATGTCACCCTCCACCACCTAGAAAGTTCGGTTTTCTAAAAAAGATTGTAACCATGAGATGGCTCTTCCCGTCACTCTGAGCTGTTTTAGTCGGGAGATAAGGATGTTACTGTTTACGGTATCAAAGGCGGCACTTAGGTCCAGCAGCATGATTGCTGTGGTGCCGCCTTGATCCATGTGCTTACGGGCTAGTTCTGTGACAGTCAATAATGCCGCCTCTGTCCCCAATTTTGGGCTAAAGCCAGCTTGAGAATCATGGAGCAGATGGTTGGCTTCCAGATAGAGCATAAGGCTGGTGTTGATATGTTTCTCAAGCAGCTTACTTACCCAGGGGAAGAGTGAGATGGGGCGGTAGTTGGTCATTTTTTCTGGGTCGAGGTTGTTTTTTTTAACAAAGCCCTGACTTGTGCACATTTCCAAGTTTCTGGAGCTCCCCCTGTGGTGATTGACATGTTTACAATATTTAGAATCACTGGTCTAATGGTGTCCGCAACTTTCAAAAGATGGCGTGGGGGAGCGGGATCGAAAGGGGAACCTGATGTGACTTTCAACATAAGAGTATTTAGAGAGTCTTCTTCAAGCAGTGGGAATTCAGCTAGCTGGCAGACCGTGGTTGGGCGAAGGGTATCTGTTCCGACTGGGTATTGACTGACCGGGTCAAATAATGAGGAAATGGCTTGAATTTTTTGATGGAAGTACTCTGCCTGTCTATCACAGCGAGTCTGGGCTTCACAGGGATCCTGCAGAGTTGGGGGGGTACTAATCGGGGATTTTGCTATCCGGAATAGTTCCCTCGGGGTATTGGTAGACGTTCCATTTTTTTCCTCATAAAATGAAGCCTGTGTTAGTGTGATTTCAGCTTTATATTTTTTGATTGCCTCTCAATGGCTACTTCTGTCCTGTGCCTTGTGGGTGCGTCTCCAAGTTCTATCAAGCTTCCGGCAGTTTTGTTTCAGCTCTTTTAGCTTGGGGGTAAACCAAGGTGATTCTTTGGGCTTGGTTTTCACTTTGAGGGGTTTCTGAGGCGCAATTATGTCTAGAGTGGTCTGTAGCCAGTTGGCATAATGGGTAAAGTGTGTCTAGGTCAACCCCAGTCTGTCGAGGGGTAGTGGAGAGGGAGTCAGCCCACTGATCTGTGGATAGTTTCGCCCAGTCCCTCCCTCTTACTGTAGCTCGAGGGGGGGCTTGGAATGTGCCAGAGTAGTGGGACCAGAAAATGATCGGTCCATGGGAGGGGAACAGGGTTCCCTGTCTTAAGTCTGTAATCATTACTTAAGACTGCATCTAGCAGGTGGCCTTTGTTGTGCGTGGGTTCAAAACCCTTCTGAACAATTTGTAAGGCTGTGAGATTGTTTAAAAAGGTGGTAGCTAGAGGATCCATGGGATCGTCTAAATGGATATTTATGTCACATAGAATCGTAAAATGAGGCAAAGAGATGGCTGGTTCAGCGACCTTGGAGGGAAGGGAGTTCATGAAATCTCCAATTTGGCCTGGGGGGCGATAGATAAGTAGGCCTGAAAAGGTTGAGGTAGGGGATAGGTCTAATGCGAAGTTCATACTTTCGCAGTTAGGAATTGTCGCAGGACTGGTTCTGTATTGGTAACAATCCTTAAAAAGTATGCCTAATCCTCCTCCTCTACCCTTTACCCTGTCAATCCTCTGTAATCCATATCCCTTCTGTAGTATGGCGGTAATGTCTGGGTCAGCTTCCTCCTTTAACCAGGTGTCTGTTAAGAATACTGCGTCAGGGTTGATATCCCTAATCCCTAATGCTGCTTTGCACTATTTGCATTCAGTTACTGAATATAAAGAGGCCATTGAAAAAGAAAACACCTTTTTGCAACAAGAAGTGGGGGAGCATCCAGAACCGAAACTTATGTCACCAAGGTGTAGCTAAATTGACAATGAACATTCACCCAGAATACTTTACGAGGCCATCTAGCATGGAATTGGTGGCCAGAAAGTAATTGAAAAAAATGATCTTAGATCACTTAGTGCAAAAGAGGTGGGGCTTGGAAAAAGCAAAAATCTCAGTTATAGATTATCAGCAAATTATGATTAACGAGGGGACCCAACGATATCTTCTAAATGAATCAAGCTGTTATGTTCGAATGCTATTGGCCCGTTTTAGGCTGGGTATTTTTTTCCGCTTGACCACTTTTCCAGTCTGTAACAACTGGTCAAGGGAGAACTTAATATGCCCATGTGATGATACCTCTGCCTAATCAAATATTCATTGTATACTATTCTGTAAATTTTATACTGTACCAAGGTTTTTTTTTCTGAAACCAATTTTAAGGGCATGGGGGCACCGCACTTGCAAATTAGCATTTATTAGGCTGCAACAGCTAGAGAATGACTCTGTTATCTACGCCGTATCTAGCTTTTTAAAACTAGTAATCAAGTTTAGAAATTCAATGTAAATAATCATGAGAACTAACCATATTTTTAGACTCTTTTGTTTTATTGAAACACATTTTTCTAACCCTGGTGAATGTTTTATATTGTACAATTTAACGAATGTGTTAGGCACTTTTAATGTATGCTTTTATGATTTCAATTATGAATTTCGAATAAAGCTTTTTGAATTTGAATTTTGAATTTGAATTTGGCAATGACCAAGAGTAGAATTTCTGTTTTATAATACTTAAAGTGTTTACTGTTTTTCTGTATCCATTTCTGAATTGCGATTCTCCTATTACCATGACCAGAGAATCTGGATTTCATTAAAGACTCGGAGGCTAACATTATGCATACAACTTTTAATGCAGTTCCAAACAGCCGCATATGTCATAAAGCAAAGTTCCAACTTAGAATCAACAATAGCAAGTATCACTAGGCAATCAGCCTCTTTTAAATGTGGTGACAAAAGAAAGGAAGGTCCAATAAACTCCAGAGTAACATCAAGGTTGAAGAAGAAGAAAGAATATAATCAAAACATCATCCATCCATGAGAGATCCAAAAGATGGTCCGAAAGATGGAAGATTCAACCAGAAAGATTATCTGAAAAGAAAAGAAAGGATGTTAATAAATCCTAAAATTTAAGAAAGTACATAAGCATGTAACAAAATTTTTCTTGTAAAGAAAAAAGCATATTAAATCATTAAAGCATATAAAATCATTAAATCAACCACCCAGGGAAGGGTGGGAGGGATAATGTTAGCCTCCGAGTCTTTAATGAAATCCAGATTCTCTGGTCATGGTAATAGGAGAATCGCAATTTCATTACAAGACCGGAGGCTACCATTATGCATGTTGGTAGCCATGTAACACAACATCAGACATATGAGATACAGGTTTGCAATAATGATGAGCAAATGTTCTAGAATTAGACCAATCAGCTGCTTTAAGAATATCATCTAACTTACCACCTGACCAGAAAGACTTACTGGCCATTGCGCCTCTAATAGAATGCGGTTTAAAAATATTCAGATCTGAATCTTGGATAACGAGTGGACAATTTCTCTGAATAATAGTCTATATTCAAATGGAATAGGATGTATTTTGCACTTATGCAGCAGTCAGTGTTGGTGGTGTAGAAGCATTTCTAATAATTGAACATGCATGCTGTGTTTAGATGTGCTTAAGTTGGCATGACTCGGCCATGCCCAGCTTCATTGACATTCATTGACTTATGAAGAAAAAAAATGTGCACTTTTGTTTTATATGAACAAACATGTGTCTCTCATGGCATGCTGTCTGTTGATAAAATACAGTTGCTTCAATGTGCCTTCCCTTGAGGGAGCCTTTCTCCAAGATGTTCCTGTTTTTTGCAATATTTAAAGCCCTTTGCCTAGGCATGAATGAGAGAGCCATTTATGCTCTGAACATGTTATTGTTTTTAAAGTTACATAAAGGCACTGGAATTTCCATTCATATCCTATGCAACCAAACATTAATATTATGCTGCAAAGTAAATGTTTTGTAGATGTAACTTATTTGATGTATCTTGTGTATTTGAACATTGGTTAAGTCACCTGTATCTTTGCTAACCCAACCCTATTATGTCATTTCACACCATGTCAATCAATCAATCAATCACTGCATTTATAAAGCGCGCTACATACCCGTGAGGGTCTCAAGGCACTGGGGGGAGGGGGGCCACTACTGTTCGAAGAGCCAGGTCTTGAGGAGTTTCCTGAAGGCCAGCAGGTCCTGAGTCTGTTGTAGGCTGGTGGGGAGAGTGTTCCAGGTCTTGGCGGAGAGATAGGAGAAGGATCTGCCGCTGGCGGTGGATTTCTGGATACGAGGAATTGTGGCGAGGGCGAGGCTGGCTGAGCGGAGGTTATGGGTGGGGGTGTGGAAGCTGAGACAGATGTTGAGGTATGTGGGTCTGGTGTTGTGTAGGGCTTTGTGTGCGTCGATGAGGAGTTTGAAGGGGATCCTCTTGTTGACGGGGAGCAAGTGCAGGCCTCAAAGGTGGGGTGTGATGTGGCTGCGACGTGGGACGTCGAGGATCAGTCCTGCCGAGGCGTTCTGGATTCGTTGAAGTTGTCTCAGGAGCTTGGTAGTTGTTCCTGAGTAGAGGGCGTTCCCGTAGTCGAGTCTGCTGGTGATGAGGGCTTGGGTGACGGTTTTTCCCATGTCGGGAGGGACCCATTTGAAGATCCTGCGGAGCATGCGGAGGGCGTTGAAGCAGGACGCGGAGACGGCATTGACTTGCCTGGTCATGAAGAGGGTGGAGTCGAGGATGACCCCCAGGTTGCGTGCTTGGTCTGTGGGTTCCGGGGCTGTGCCTAGTGATGTGGGCCACCAAGAGTCGTCCCAGGCTGATAGGGTGGGTCCGAGAATGAGGACCTCCGTCTTGTCTAAGTTCAGCTTCAGTCTGCTGTCCTTCATCCATTCGGCGACGGCCTTCATACATCTGTGAAGGTTGGCTTTGCGGTGTGGGGGTCTTCGGTGGGTGTCGTCGGCATTGAAAATGATGTTGAGGTTATGTTGTCGTGCGACGTGGGCGAGCGGTGCCATGTAGATATTGAACAGCGTCGGGCTGAGGGAGGATACCTGTGGGACGCCACAGATTATCTTGGTTCTGCCGGATAGGAAGGATGTGGTCCAGGCCAGGGCCTTCTCTTGAATTCCGGCGTCATGGAGGAGTGCTGATAGGGTGCCGTGGCAGACTGTGTCAAAGGCTACTGAAAGGTCCAGGAGGCTGAGGGCTGCTGATTCTCCTTTGTTCATCAGGATCCTGATGTCGTCGGTGGCAGCGGTGAGGGTGGTCTCGGTGCTGTGGTTGCTGCGAAAGCCGGATTGGGAGGGGTCCAGGATGTTGTTGTCTTCGAGGTGGCGGGTTAGCTTTTTGTTGACAATCTTTACTGTCACTTTTGCTGGGAACGGGAGCAGGGAGATGGGCCGGAAGTTCTTGAGGTCCTTGGGGTCCGCGTTGGGCTTCTTCGGAAGGGCGTTGATCTCGGCGTGCTTCCAGTTTTGTGGGAAAGTTGCTGTCTTGAAGGAACTGTTGATTGTTTTTCGGAGGTGGGGCACGATGGTTGTGCTGGCTTTGTTGAAGATGTGGTGAGGGCAGGGGTCAGATTGGGATACGGAGTGGATGGAATTCATGATTTTGATGGTGTCTTCGTCACTGACATTGGACCAGGCGGTCAGGCGGCTGGTATGAGTGGTGGTCGCAGAGATGGTGGACTTGGTGGTGGGTGTGGGGGTGTCAGAGTTGAAGCTGAAGCTGTTGTGGATCTGTGCGGCGTTTCTTTCTATAACACAATAAAACACATTGTTTTTTGAGAGTTGTGCCAGACTTGTTTTGCCCCACTAACTGTGCAGACTCTGTGCTAGTCTAACATTGTATTTATACTTTGTGCTTTTCTCACATTCTATGCAGGCAAACCGTATGTCAGTCATTATGCTGAAATCTTCGTTGGTTTTGGCTGCTTGCCTACTTTGGAGGTTTATCTTGTGTTGATTCTCTTGCATTTTTATTGTTTTGACTCATTGTAAATGCTAATTTATGACTGACATGATGACGATTTTTTTTTGTAATGCTCCTAAAGAAACCTTTATGGTTTTGTCCTAAATATTGTCTTATGAAGAATGTATTTAATTTAAAAACACCACAGGAGATGACTGTAGACCCAGTTGAGACCTAGGTAATTAGTGTGTATTCCAAATGACAACGCCTCATCAGGTAATGAAAAAAGATACATTCAGAAAGCATGCACAATAGTTGCCAGAATGCGGAGACAGGGAGGCAATATTAATTATTGCTACAAATTCACAGAGAAGTCTATATCTGAAATAGGGTGAACACAATCAATGAAGGCACAAAATAACAATAGATGTACATGTAACTTGCATGTACCTGTGCCCATGGATGCTCGTGAAAAGCAAGGTGAGGGGTGCAATTGACAAGTGAGACAGCGCAAAAATGGTACAAAGGAAACATAAATAACATAATGTAGAAATACTTTTTGCTTCTCTAATGGTTCAAATGTATTTACAAGAGTTTATAGGCAATAGGTCATTAGTTATTTCAGGTCATCTTCAGGACTGTGTTATGGATAATTAAAGTGCTGCGTAGTGGTGGAGACTGCTGTGGAGTGATCACTAGTAACACCCTTAAATAGGTGTGCAAGGAGAGGTGAGTACAATGGCTTTGGTGGTGCCTACGAAGGAAACGGTGGGGGCTGTACACTTAGTGTTGGCAGTTTTAAAGAGGGATCTTTAAATGCCCAGCAGGATCCTCCGATTACCTCAGCTACTTTTGCCAAAGTAGCTGAGACAACCGGAGGGTCCTGTCTCTCTTGAAGACTTCCGGACACTGATTTCTTGACAAACACGATTATTCATTTATTTACTTATTTATCTGTTTATATTGCACACTGCCAACCACAGGGATCAAGGCACTGAAAACTCCTGAAACAATAAAAAAGGGCATTTCCCAGCATTAAAGTTAACACAGAAATAAAAAACCTAACAATGCACATGTACTTTCAGTACTTTCTGAAATTAACAGAGCTTATCAGTAAGGCAAATCCCCACAAAGCGAAAAGTACTTCCATCATATTGGCTTCGGGTAATGGACACTATGAGTTTAGACATAAATGAATGATTCATCCTACAGCAGGCTCTGTGCATAACAGCATGCTTTAAATTGAATTTTGGCTTAGCATTGAGCCAACAGAGAGAACTTGGTATGACAGTGAAATGATTGTATTTTCATATTTTTCATGTTGGATAAGTGGCCATATTTTGGATCCACTGAGGTCAATTGCAGCCACAGGGAGGGTAAGATACAGGTCACTGACATATGTTAGGCACAATATAAGCACAGCACCATTTCTGATAGCTTACATTTTGGGTTTATTGGAAAGCAGATCTTTCTTTAGGGGTTGGTTCTCTAAAAAAGAAGAAACCTGGTCGTTTTGAATTTGAGTTTCCACTAACAGTCTCCTTTCAGATATAAATCCCAGGCTGTTGACCTTCAGGATGGGGACTGGCTATTCACCTAAATGTTCTGGTCACAGCACATCAGTCCAACATAAGGAATCATCATTCATCACCTAGTTCGACTCCTCAGCTCTCTATCATGTTCCAATTCAATCTGAGGAAATTAACAAGACAGGCATATGGCTGGGCGAGTCGGAAGTATTACTGATGAATCTCAGCATAGGTTGCATGATGCTAACATGGGCCAGTGCCTTAGATCAGAGGCACATGCTTGTTTAGCAAGGGGCTGCATAAAATATGTTAAAATAATTGGAGATTATGCAGACCGCTGTGTAACTGAAAATGCTACAGACATCTCTGGCAGATTGAAAGGAGGCAAGGAGGATAGAAGAAAATATAATGCAGGTCACTCTGTAGGATGAAATGATGGATGTTATAATATGAAGCATGGAGAGAAAGCAATAAGAGCCCCGCTTGGCCATTCTTGTCCCTTCTAAAAAAAATTACCATTAACACAAACTCTCTTCATTGTCTGAAATGAAAGTCAGACTGATAATAATGCAGAATATGATGATGTTCTAAAGTGTAAGAGAATCTACGGGGCTGGTGTTTGTTGTGAACAAAGAGAATAGGTAATGCTATGTCATGTCATCCCCACCACCTGCTGGAAAAATAGGTCATATTGAAGCAGCGACTTAGCTACATTCAGGTGGGTTTAGGTGATATCTCAAAACTAGTCACCAGCCTCAACTTGAGAAAATCCTCAACCAGAAGTTCTCTAATATGGTACAGAACCATAACGTGTGTGGCCATCTCCCCTCCACTGCATGACACCTTGTAAATTCACTGCAATATACTGCTGATAATGTATTTATTGTTGCTGGAGTATATTATAATCTATACCCTGATTATTATTGTACTTTTCATACATTGGCATTTAATAACAAGATGTGAATAGCCACATTCACTCTTTTCCATACAGAATCCAACAGCAGTAAACCCAAATCCTTCGCCTAACATCTCAGTTTTCTAATGTATGGTTTTAGCCATGGATAATGTTTCTAGAGAGATTGGAGATATTTGCCCCATATGGGGAGGCTTTCTATATGAAACTATGCAGGCTGCTGTACTTGCGGACTGTCCTCTAGAGACAACCCAATAACCTCTGAGATGTACATATTTTAAAGGAATCCCCTTAAAATTATCCCATATTCCTACTGTAGAGTTAATTACCCTACTGAAATCCAATATCTTATCAATTCCTACAATTCCGTGGCCCATTCCATCCTTCCCAGGCTATATTCTGGTGGTAGTGCTGGGTACTTTTGGGTTTTGGGGGAGAGGAAGTCTTGCTATCTCCCCCAAACCCTGTCAAGTGTAGTTTTTTCCAAGAATTCACCATATCCTTGATGAAGCAATTGCATGGTTTGGAATCTGAGGTAAATATCCTGGTGGGTCCACTCAGCCTTTCATCCTTCTGAGGTAAAAAAATGTATTACCGTTCAGTTGAGTAACAATAAACATCTGTTATTCAGCACCAAGATACCCTTGGGTGAACCTGCGCTTTACAAATATGCATTATGTTACTTCTTTTCTAGAATTTTTCATAATATTAACATTAATCAGCTTAAAGTCTAATTTAACCATGAATAATGTTTACATTTCACTGGGAGGGCTGTCTTCTCCTGGGGTTAAACAGGCACTAGGAGAACTAACAGAATAGCAAACAACTGTTTTACCATTTTAGTAGTAAGAAAGAATAATACTTTTCACATAACTTTGTCCAATTACATTTTGTTGGGAAATTGTATTGCTACTTCTGCTTGAGGTTGAAGCTCTTCCTCAAACAGCAAACAATATAACTTTAAGACGTTTCCTCTAATATCCTGTGATTTCTTTATTACTACACTAGATTCAATACAAACAGTAGCTATACATTTCTAATTTCTATTTTAGATTTTCCACAATTTTACCTGCTAGCATTTTGCCTATCTTATAATGTATTTCAAATACTTTTTTTTAAAAAAGTCTGCTTTTTGATTATCTCCCTATTAGTACTAACTTACCTTACTGCTTTTCATCATCTGAGAAGGATTTTGGTCACTAGTTAATTTTGATTGAGTCTGTGCTAAACTAGTATTGGTCACACTGTATTTTATTTACTCTTTAATGCATTTAGACATTGCTAGTAAAATCCTTAGGCCTCTCAAATAGACCTTACATGCATCCCACACTTTGCTCATTTAAGCAGACCCTTCATTATCATTATCAAAGCTTAATTAGCTGATTCACTTGTTGACAGATTTGAAGTTACACTTGGTTCATTTGAATGGACATGTCCACTCTCCAACATGTATAGGTGTTTGGGGTAACTTTTGCATAAATCTACAGACCACCTAGATGGGGGACTGATCAGAAAGGAACTGCTGTTAAAATATCTCAGTCCACCCACGTTCTGGTGGCGAAAGGAATACAAAAATCTCTAAATAAGCCTGAATATTGTTCTAGCACTTTTGAAAAATGCAAAATGTGCAAAGATCATGTGAAAAATATTTATGATAATGAGTGTTTTTAATGATACATGGGGACGTAACTGAATAACTAATGATGTTGCACTTGGAAAGAGTTTCCTATGTCAATTAGAAGTGCAAAATATTGCTATGAGCAGTTATGCCACATTTTCAGGTTATACACCGATATTTTTAAAATGAATGAAGAGTCTAGTGTTCTACTAAATTTGCTCCTGCTCATTCCTCCTTCCTATCACTGTCCCGCTGCAAAGCCATTTCTCCCTTTGTTTCCTTAGAGCATCGAGTGAATGACGTAAATATATTAGTAATATACAGCAATGTTAGAAAGAATGAAGCTTACATTGTGTGTTCAAAGTATAATTTCAAGGACTTCCACTGGAAGTGGCATTGTAGGCGTGCTAATTCTATGAGCTATTGTTGAATTTTTTCTTCATTTGTATTGTACATCTCCGGAATGCAGTTGAAGTAGAATATTTCTCCTACCTTAAGAAATAGGGTTGTTCTATAGATTTAGAAAAATACATTGTTCTTTCTGATTTGCCAATGCGACTCCATCCATGATCATACCATTCTGAATTAGAACAATCTATTAATAGCTTCTGTGACTTGAGACTAAAACCTTTGGGTGTTTGTTTTTCATGAGATTCTTTCGCTATTTTCCTCACAGGTGAATGGGCCTGCTCCTCCTTTGTTCTTAAACTTGCTGTCAGTACTCTTTATGAGTTTGACACTTAGAATTTTTATTTAGGTTCCGCCTGACTATGGATTATTAAGTTTGCATTTATCTATATTCTTGAATTATGGCTTCACGGCAATTCATGCATTTTTCTCTGCACTACAATTTGACTATTGTGTGATAAATTCACCTTTTGCCTTATCTTTGATCTAGAACTCATTTCATTATGCTTCCAATATTTTATTCTGTTTACTTCTGCTAATTTGCGCTTTCCTGATGAGAAGTGTAGTCTCTAACCACTAGCTCAACTAGAGCCATTGGAGCTGAAATAGCTGGTAAATTATTAGGGTGATTAAATATTGGCATTCAAATCATTATTGGGGTCTACTTCCATATGCCTATACTTTTTATTGAAATATTTTTATGAAGATAGCTTTGTACCACTTTCTCAATTAAGCTAACATTAGACTCTATGGGCCAGATGTGTCAAACAGTTTTACCCATTCTGTGCCTATGTGAAATATGTTCATACACCTGGCTCTATCTTCCTTTCATAATGGCCCCCTATCAAGAAATAGTGGACCTTTTGAGGAATTCTAAAAACTGTTTAATTGATGTAACTCAACGTTAAAGTTACCACTAATTATAAATGGAGAATGAAGCATAGTAAAGTCTAGCATCAGGTTTTCCAAGGGTTGCGGGTCATCTGTTACAGGAAATTAGTCTGCCTGAATCTGGATTTCAGCCAGTATATTTTTCCTTCTCCTGACTCCATCCTATACCACCTGATTCACTACAACATGACAATGGTTTACTTGTGTTGTAGGACACCCTCCCTTTGTCAGTTTAAAGATTTTGGGAGACCTGGGCAAGAAATATTATGGGACCCCTGTTTGGAAAAAGTTTAAAATGTATTGCCAATGTATTGCTCATTCAGTCCTACCTTTCCTAACAATATTGAATCATACTTTACAAATTAAGTGAACATTCACTTTCCACAGGCAGCCCCATGGAAGGTGGCGGCCCTGGGCCATTGCCCACTTCACCCATGCCTTAAAACATATCTGAGCCCCCTCCCTCTCCTTGGCCAAGACATTGGCATTTGAATAAATTACATCTTGTACTGAATGTTCATTTTTAGTTTCCCTACAAAATATAATAAGAGAAGAATAAAAGTGACTCTCTTGTATCTGGGCAAGCATTTGTTTTATTCAAAAAGAGTCTGAATCTTAATCAGTTGCTCCTTTTTCTTTGTTGACAACCCATTGGCATTTCCTGAGATAATTTTCAAACTAGTCATGTTATAAATATAAAATCTGCTAAATCATTTTCTATTGATATCAGTGATTTGCCTTCGTTCTTGTAACCATTCTATATTTTTTCTGTTTTGGTTTTATTAGCATACTCCAACACTCTGTGCAACATGTGCTAGTGCATTAAGGCAAAAAAACTCGGAAGTGCCACCTCAGGGCTCCCGAACCACTTTAGCCCCCCAATGATTCATTCATTCTACACCCTAATCAATAGTAATACATCTCTGGAGTATTCTAGCAGGTACAGCTCCAAAAAGTACAACTTGAACTTACTAAGCTTCTCCTTCAAATTGAAAGTATTTATAGAGCCATTCTGGGGTTTCTTGTAGACTAATTCATTTCAGTGCAGATTTTCTCAAAGAAGTATACAGCCTCATCAGCCTCTTCAAAAAAAAAAGCATTCACCCTTCCTGATGACTTTCAGTATTGACTGCTGAATGACCTTCTCTTGTACTCCTATCTGTTTAAGTTGCGGTAATAAGAATCCTGATTCTATTTCCGCTATTGGAGGTTTGGCATTACATGTCTGGGAATATAAGAAAGGAGAAACCATGCAAAACATAAAGGGGTTTTATCACCCAGACTTTCTTCAAAACAAACTTTTTCTTTTCATCCTGAAGTCTTGAAAGCATATTATAATAGTTCTGGGAGCCCCACCATCTTCAGGTTCTGCAAGGGGATTCTTTGTTTCCCAGTGTGGCAGACTTTGTTTTCAAATGACCACTGTTAAACTGAACATCATGGTATTTCAGTGCCTTAACAATATGTGGCTGCAAGACAAGATTGAAAGGCTAGGATACAGCATAAATAACAAAAATATAAAATGTTAAAATAGCCTCTTAGATACATTACTTTTCAATTCAAAATAATTAGCTCATCACACACATTTCTTGTGTTTTCCTAAGAGAAAATTCTGCCTGTCCTTAGGTCAGGCAATACATTTATTTTTATTAGTGCATGGTTAATAGAAACTTGGTGCCTTTCTAACCTTGAACCCAAATAAAACATGTTAGTTGGAACCTACTTTATAATCGTCCCTGATTTCCAACCCTATGGCCTCTCCTGATTTTTTTACTTGGACTGTCCTTGAATTCAACCTAAAGAAAGTAAATTTCATGTGATCTGTAAAAGTTAATTCATACTAAGATTCTGCAGCTTTTAGAAGCATTGTTTCTCTAAACAAGCTGGTTATAAACCCTACCATGGGTATGTTGCCCTCTTGTACCTCTGGGATTCCCATCAAGGGTAAGTTTGATTTACAAAACCTACGTTATAATTCTATAGTCTTTTAAGCAGATTTTTAAACTTGTCTATTTTGGTCTGACAGTGGCAACAGTCAACGTCAACTCTCTGCATTTCTGCTCAATCATCAAGTTCATTTGTAAAAGTCTTCATACTGTTACTTATGCTCTAGTTATTAATCCCCCTGTTTTCTCTGTGGTTTTTGCATTTCATCATTTTTTTGTACTACATAAAGTAATGCTTCAGGATGTGACATAAAGGTTTACAGCATGTAGCTCTGTCTGTCTCTATCTCTCTCTCTCTCTCCCCGTTGTCATTCTTTCAGGATCACAGTGAAGAGTCATATTCCTTTCCATCTCTTTCTTTTTCAAATCTTGAGATTGAAAGTGATGATGGCTACTGTGAGACTGAGGCAGAATTCAAAACAGAATCCCCTTCATGTGACTGGTCTCAGTGCTTCCTTCTATTCCATAACCATGCTCAGTCTTGTTGCTTGTCTCAGAGATGCCCACAGAGCCACATGCTTTCTGGGGGCTATTACTCTAACTTGCTTGAGTCAGGATCATCCATGAATTATCCAGGCTCATATCCTAAGCAGATGGCAGAGGGTTGAGAGCACCATATGTTCTTCCAACTTTATTTAAGAAAATCTTGCACCCTTAGTATCAGTTTATGTGTAGTAGCATTTGCCTTCCGTTTCAGATTCCAGGTCATAGATGGTTTTCTGGTGTTTTATTGTGAGGTTGTCCTATTGGAAGATGAGGAAGGCTTCCCTATCGATTAGCAGTCTGATTGCTGCATTCTCATTGATATTTAGTTATCACAGAGCAGTTCAGCATTGGATTTTGAGGATCTCCTAAACCTCATGTTACAAATCCTCCAGTCTATGGTTTATGTAATTTTACTTACAGAAGCACAAACAGAGTTTGAAGCAGCCTCAGTTAGTATACCTATGACATCATCAGGTCTTCTATGTGATGCCTCCTCCCTTGCAAGTTCCCCACTACCCTTCAGGGTCTTCTCTAGGTGCACTGGCATCTGTTAGTAAAAGAACAGTTCTTAATACTTCCTAGATCAGCTTATTGTCTATGGCATCCTTGATATCCATGGTAGAGAATGCTAAAATTATAGCTTATACCCTCCTATATCCCTGATTATTATTCTTTGCCCACTTTGTGATGCTGAAGCTCCTAACAATTTGGGCAGCTCTTGAGAGTCTTGTGGGTATTGTTTGGAGCTAATTTTGTTTGGGTACATTTTATACTTAGGAAAGACTGAAAAGGCCGAGCAGGGGTCTTAAAAACCAGTGTCCATTCAGCAGTAATAAAGCAATGGCAGCTGATCAATTATTGCCCCGCGAGTAATATCAAGATGCCTTTGGGGTTAGTCCAGAGTAGTTTTCTGCACACAATCCAAGTAGCTTTCTAGAACATTCCTTTTTGCCTTTTGGTTTCCCCATGTAGTTTCATCAACGGTATATAAGGATTTGCCATGGGTTGGCCAGTGGAATTCAATCCTCTGTGTTCTGTTCTATTAACAAACAGTAAAGCAGTCATCATCGGTTAGGGATTGCAAACAGTAATTCGTGTTTGCAATTTGGGTGCCCATTTCTGCAAAGGTTTTTATCTTTTAGTATTTGGCTGTTTTATCCAATTTCTGTGATTTCTTTTAATAGTATAGTTACGAGTGGTATTATAAAAGGAGTATTTTATAGCAAATAACAATTTTCAGGGTCACATTTAATTTAAGGAAACTGGCTAGGTTGGTGAAGATTTTGGACTCTGCCCTCCTGAAGGTACACTGCCCATCACATCAATAAGGTTCCCACTCTGGCATACATCTTGAACCTCACTACATCTGATTAAATGGCAGATGCACTTAGGGCAGTGCTGGATCCATGTTCTTGCTACTTGCTCAGCCTTAATTATTTGCATTTCACAAACTCTCAAAGCAGCAGTTGGCTTCTGAACTACAAAAAAAATAAACAACTGTGGTTCAGAAGGAGTTTTATACCTGCATATCTGAGCCCTACTCGTGATGACAAAGGCTCCCCAAACTCAGGGGAGCTGCGCATATGCTAAGCTGTGCCTAAACTGGGGGTACTGAGTAGGGCGCTGTAACATTTTGTCCAGGGTCAGCTTGACTGGCTGACTGGGCTATAGCCCCCGAGGCACTTAAGTGCTTCCCAGGTCATTCCCAGCAGTGTGGAAGCCTGCCCAATAAAAGGTGATGCGAGGTGGTAAGCAAGTCTCTTTTTTCCACTTGTCGCCTCAGACTGGACACAGCAGGTGCCACATCACTTCAGACTGGACACGCCAGGAGCCACACTGCTGCGATATCATTCTCTGAGAAGATACTGGGGCACACAGATGGGACAAAAGCTTTACTGGTGCAAAGGGCATTGAGGGGATGGCAGTGTCTGGAAGGAATCTAGTCGAATTCTAAGCACCCTATTGACATGATTAAACTAGCGACAACTATGTCTACCCGTGGGAGCATTTGAATATCACAGGACAAGGTCTGCCTTTTCAGAGCAGCCACTGAATGCTATGGAGCACTGGGGGTGGGAAATCAGGTAGAAAAAAAAGAAAAAGGACACCTGTGGGGGGTTGCAATGGCTGAAGTTCAATAGCCTAATGGCTCCCTCATGATCACTATTCCCCATTTTAAGACAGACCAGATAGGTAGGGGCAATCACATCCCTCTGCATAGGTTTACAGGTAATGAATGTTGTCCCGTGGAGAACCTAGAGGCTTTTCTGGCTCACCGATCTCGGGGGTACGCAGGCCACCTTTTGATGCATGAAGATGGAAAACCTCTCACTAGATTTCAGTTTTGCAGAGTGCTTAGCAGTGCCTTGATGATGGCAGGTCTTGACCCCATGGAGTTTGACTCACACTGTTTTAGAATTTGGGCTGCCACCACTGCGATAGCAATGGGGTTGACGGGTCCGGCAGTGCAAAAGATTGGCAATTGGAATTCTGTTTATGACATGCTCTATGTAGGATTGAACCTGGTGTAGGCAACTGTCTCTAATGTCCTCTAATCTATGCTCTATTTTACCTATAGATGCAGGTAGGCAGCTTGTGGACTTCAGTCAGCCACTGGATTCCTGGGCACTTCCTGTCAACGCAGGAGCAACAGAGGTTACAGAAGTGCTGATTTTGGACCACTCGTATGTGCAGCGTGCACAGATTTTCTATTCTACATGTGTCTTTGAGGCCAGGGCAAAGGAGGCTGAATATCAGATGAATGTTTGTGGTCAAGGAGGGCTGCACCTGGCCCTATTGAGGTCTGTATTGCACAAACCAATGCTCCTAGGGCATATGCACCCAGGGTTATTATTGTACACCTAAATGGCAATGACTTAGTGGAGATTGGCAGGAGGGACTTGTTTGAGTTGGGGAATTCTGAGATTGGTCACGTCACAAGGAAGATCCCAGAGATGGTTCTGGCTTGGTCCTCATCATTCCCAGATAACACAGTTAAGTCAGTCAGAGCCCTTAACAACTCTGTGTATCTAGTGAGTAATAAAATGTGTAAGTTCGTCAGGTTAGGCTAGGCTGTCATTTACTGCATGGTTGCCTAAAAGGTTTCATGTAAAGCGTTCCTTTACACCAAAATAAAAAGCGGTGTAACATGACCCTCCAACGCTGAAAGGAGGTTTCTCGGGTGTGGTGGGGTGGGGCGAACATTGACACACAGTCCTTACCTGCCGGCACCGGCCCTTGCGGGGGGAGAAATGTTGGGTGTAGGGGGTGCCCAAAGTGAGTATCTTAGTCTGCAGATGGGCGGTGGGTGGGGACCCCTGTAAGGAGGGACCCACCCATGTACAAGTGATCTCTCGAGCAAAAAGTATTTTGAGGGCTGTACAGAAACAATTGCAGCTGTGGTTAGTTAAATACCATGTCTTAGCATCTCTGTTAAGGCAATGTAATAGTCCCTGTAAATAATTGTGGGTTGCTGTGCATAAAAAAAATGTTTTTTGTGTATATCAGTGAGAAAAAATACGGCCGTGGGTCCTACGACCCCCAAACTCAAATAAATAACTTATTTTGGTTTCTTGTCTGTGACATGGGTTATTATTTTAAACTTACGTTGCCCTTTTTGGTCAGTAGCAAATGTTATACTTATAACAGCAGGACTGACTTGGTTATGGTGACAAGCCAAGGATCATGGCTCTTGATCCCTATCTGCTTATTACGAAATGGTATGATAAAGGCACTAGGCCTAACATATTTATTTCGAAAAGCATAAGTTAAAGTCAATAGGCATTTAAGTGAGCATTATTATTCCTCTATATTAAAGCATAGCAATAGATATTTTGTAAATAAAATCTCACAGATTGCCCTAGTAGACTTTGGTTTTGGTGTTAGTCAACCACTGTGAGAAACCGTAGACATTATTAAGATGTGCTCTATAAGAATACTTGTTAGGCTGGCTTAGGAGAGATAGAATTTTGCTTACCCAACCTTGTTTTTATATACAATGCTAATTTTAAGACTGTGTGTCTGATGGTTGCCTTTTGGAAAAGCTTATGCTCAAAATTGTAGGCCTGAGTTTGTTATAGTGACAAGCTGTATACCTGTTTGAAAAATGTGTCCAATGCCAGAGGTCGGATCTGCATATTTTGAAACATTATGACAAAGGCAATTAGCATAACATATTAATTGTGAAAAGCCTATGCTGAAGCCATTAAGCCGTTGACAGTTGGTGTTATCACATTGATTTACAGTCTATAGACAGATTTTGTTTTATATGTAATCTCACTAATTACCATAGTAGGCAAGGGTGTTGGCATTCTTTACCCTTCTCTGACAAACTCTGGGGGGTTCCACTGTGAATAATCTTGTTAGGCCCTGTTGAAAGGGGTTGTATAATGTTTTGCAAGCTGTATTTTCCTCCATTTTTGTAATTTCATAACTGTATTCGTGACAGTTGCCAGTGTACTTGGGCTTGAATAGGCCGATGTGGAATAAGGTTTCAAACCTTTGGTAAAGGGTAAAGGCTTCATCGATTCATTTGGAAAATTCATGCCAGATTTTATAGGTTCAGTATCTGTATTGTGAAATGTTATACAAATGCCAATGGAACTGTAAGTAAGTCCTTTTTTTGTATTTCACACCCACCATTTTGAACTGATGCTGCCATTTTTTCAATTCGGAAAGTGCTTCGAGGCCTTCTAACCAGACCTCAATGCCAGTGTTCTAACCTGTGAAAAAGTACATGGTGAATTGGCTATCTCCAATTGGCATAGATTGACTTGCTTAAACGTCCCTAATATATAGTACATATGGTACCCAGGGCATGCAAGGCAGTGTGTCCATACAGGGCTGCAGCACGGATTGTGCCCCCATGTGTGTGACAGAGCTCAAAATGTTTCACAGCCTGCCAGTGCAGACTGGAAAAGCAATTCTAAAACTGCTAGCTCGATGTTGCTATTTAAACCAATGGCAAGCCCCCACTTCCCTTAACAATACATGTAAGTCTCCTCTAGAGAGGGCCTACTGAGCCCTAAGGCAGGGAGCCATTAATCATTATATAGGACATGTTCTTTTAAATATTCCTTAACAGTGAAAGTTTTAAATTATAATTTTTGCTGTAGAAGAGTTAGTGGCCCCCATTGGCTAACATAGAGTTATCAGGTGACCCATGAGCCCAACTAACTTCTGGATGGGACTACTAAATCATGGCATTAAACCTGACTTGATGCCAATTCGAGTTTAATGTCACCTTTATAGAAAAGCAACTTTTAGAAAGTTGCCACTCTGTAGCCCTATTTATCCAGTAGCATCACATGGTCACTCGACAGACTTCTGCCTTCCTTTGGAGTCAAGTGAAAGATTTCCAAGCTCAGGAACAATAGCAACCTTCTGCAGGGAGATCTGCTACTTCCTCATTTCAGGACGTTACTAAGGGTGATGGCCCAAAACACAGGTTTCAAAGGTGAAGTCACCTTTGGTGGACATATGATGATTACAGTCCTGAAGGGTTACACATTTGTTCAGGTAGGAAGGCTAGTGGCAGGAACAGAGAGGAGAGATCATTGCCCAAACCAGTTTTCCAATGGGTGTGTAGCCCACAAGTAGCCATATTTCTAGAGTGAGGTACCAAGCTCCTAACAGGTAAGGAAGGGTTCAGACATCTTGGGCAGAATAGTGCACCCTGGGATTGCTAGATGCCACACATATCTGTAGGTTGTCACAGGATGGGAGTGATCCTAGCAGCCAATGGCTAGTGCATGCATCATCCCTCAGGGCACTTTCAGGGCATAAGTATGGCCCCCTGGCACCCTGAATCTCAGATCACTACGGAACTGGGTAAAAGACCAAAGTAGGCCAGCATTGCTGCCCCTTGGACCTGGTGAAAAGAGATTGGACCGTCTGCTGGACTGTACCTGCCCCGACTTGGGCTAGAAAAGAAAAACAATTCCTGTGACCCCTGGCTTGAGAAAATTCAATCCCAAGACCAAGACAAAAAAAGGGACTCCAAGGGTCAGTCAACTGACTCCCTGGAACTATATATCACCAGGGCCATCATAGGTGAAGTAGCCCAACTCAGCCAGTCAGTAGCCCCTTCTGAAGAATAGTTCTGACTGACCTCAAGAGACTGATCTTCAACAGAAATAAGTTACACCCAAGCATGTCTGACCCTACAGTTTCATTTGAGTTCATATTGGTGACCCAAGAATGACACCAGCCTCCACCAAAGGATACTGCTGGGATCAATGTGGACAGAAAGTGGTAGCTCAATAGCAGCTCACCTTCTGTTGGATCAGAGGACTTCGTGGAATCCAGACCTCTGTGGCCAAAGTCACCCCAACTGACCAGTGAACCAAGGAGTAATTGCAAGGACATCCCCCTGACCTGCACAGCACCCAGAGCATCCTTGAGCATCCTCCATCTTCTGCATCCCCAGCATCAAGAGCACTCCATTAAAGTCTATGGCAGTCACCATGTAAAGTTCAGAACTGGAATCTCGAATGCTTTGGTGACCAGGTAACAGTCCAAAGGCTCCCTAGTTCCCCCTTACCTTCTCCATGCTGCATTTAATAATAAAGAAACTTGTAAAGCGCACAGCTACCCCGGATGGGGGTCCCGGCGCATTGATAGAGATAGTGGTCAGTATACCTTAGACATTACGACTAAAGAGCCAAGTTTTCAGGGCCTTTCTAAATTCTTGTTCGGACTGCAATGCACGCAGTTGAAGAGGAAGTTTATTCCAGCATTTAAAGGTTACCAACTCAAACGTCCTTCCCCCATTCTGGCTTTCCCAAAACAGGGGTACTAAGGTATCATTTGTGGTTAGACCTAAGAGATCTGTTCTGCTGGTAAGGACAAATAGTTGGGACCCTTCCTTGAAATGCCTGAAAAGCAAAGGTAACAACCTTAAATTTGATGCGCTTGGCCACAGGTAGCCAATGCAGTTGTCTCAGGTAAGGAGAAATACATTTGCGAAGAGGCACCTTGCAGACCAGTCTGGCCGCTGAATTCTGCTCTATCTGGAGCCTACAGATCAGTCCAATTGGCAGACCAATAGAAAGACCATTAGCATAATCAAGATGGGATGTGATTTGGGCATGTACATTGGATTTACGTGCTGACTCAGGCAAGAAATCAATACATTTCCTAATGATTTTTATCTAGCAGAAGCAGATCATGGTTACCTGTTGAACCTGGGTGGCAAGGGACCGACCTTTGTCCCACCTAACTCCTAGATTCTCAACTGAGTCCTTAGGAGTGGGGGTGGTCCTAAATCCGCTGGCCACCATAATGCTGAGTAGGGTGATATAGCTTGATAAAAAAACAAGACATCTGTGTTGTCAGCATTAAGGATTAAAAAGTTAGTGCCCATCCAGGCAGAAAGGATTTTTAGGCATAGTTTCAAAGAGTCAAAGGAAGGTGCGGACACTCCACCTACACTAAACATCAGTTGAGTGTCGTTGGCATAAGATGTCACTTTGATCCCAGTGTCGGCGATTAGATCTGCAAGCGGAGTCAAATAGATATTGAAAAGTAGCGTGCTGAAGGACGATCCCTCTGGTACCGCCCACTTTAGTGGTTTTGCGGTGGAGGTGTAAGGTAATACCTGTTGTACTCGGCCATGTAGGTATTTCCAAAAACACTGGCTGAGTGTCACTGGGGCTACAAAGATGCCCTCTACAAAATAAGGATGTGCTGCTGGGAAAGTTGCATAGATCCGGGATATTTCCTCCTCAAAGAAATCAGATAGCCTAATACAAAACTCCTGTGCAGGGGTGATAGAGTGGGTAAGTGCTGTCGGGTTAGTGAAGGACTTCACAACCTTAAAAAGAATCTCTGGAAGAGTTCTTGGCACTGGCAATGCATTCAGTAAAAAAATCTCTTTTAGCCACACAGAGCAGTTTGCGATATTCTTTGAGTGCTGCTCAATAACTGATTTTTTTCCTCCAGAGAGTACAGTAATCTCCATTTGCGCTCCAGCCTTTTACATTCATTTTTCCTGGGTCTAACATTTGCTGAGAACCAAGGCGCAGAAGGGGAGGTTCTTGCGGAGATAACCTTTGGGCCGAAGTAGCCAAACACAAATCTTACAAACTTTCCAAACCTTTTTGAACTTTCCAGCTACCGATGTCTGTTTGTAGTTGTGTTTAAAAGTATTGAGATTCATATTTCCGTTGAAAATCTATATCTAGAGAATCCTCCAGTGGATTTGGTTAATCTTGGACTCTAAAAAATCATAAAATTATAATATATTTTAAAAAATTGGTCTTGGAGTTCTTTCATGTTGCGTGGCGTGACTTTCCTATTTTGTTGTTTGGTGATTCTACATACATTGCATGTGTTTCTTTGTTTTTGCATTGCTGTTTGAAGCGACAGCTACCCTGGATTTAGCAAAAAAAATTGCAAACAAGCCTGACTGGACCCATGATGGTTTCTGAAAGCGTATTACACAGTAAGGTTGCACAGTCATAGCATATAATACACCCATCTACTCACAGGGCCTGACCGACTTATTGTGAAAAGCATATGTTCGAGGCAAAAGATGTGTAAGGATGGATTGTTATTACACTGTGCTCAAGCCTATAGATAGGCTCTTGTTACACAGGATTTCAATAAATTACTGTAGTAGGTAATGGTTTTGGTGTTGATGATCCACTCCAAGAAACTGTGGAAATAAAAGATATGAACTACAAAAATCCTTGTTAGGCTTTCTTTGGAGAGATAGTAGGTTGCTTTGCCAATTGCAATTTTGTATACTTTTATACTTTATTGACTGTATGCTGGATGGTTGCCACATGGAAAGCTAAGGCTCAATGCAATGTGCTTCTGTTGGTTTACAAAATTGGGTACAGATGTTTGCTACTGTCAGAATCCTTGCTAAGCCTTCTTAGGAGAGATAGTCTTTTTGATTGCCACCTGTAGGCTTCTATTCTCAGCAATTTTATGTCTGCATACCTGATGGTTGCTTTGTGGTAAAGCATGCGCTTTACCACAGTTTGTTACGGTGACACGCCACTGGAAAGAGCTACAGGCGTGCTTGGTTCATTATGAAAAGTTATGAATTAGGCCTGGCATATTGCTTGGGAAAAGCATATGGTATAATCAATATTCATCTAAGGTGGGTTGCAATTTGCATTATAGTCATTCTGACTAGAATCTCTTCTTAGTTGTCTACCAGGACCTCATGACAATGAAGTGCATGGTGTAATGGTTCAGTCTGCATCAGTCATTGTATGTATTGCCCTTCAAATGAGGACATTTTCTCATCTGTGCGTTCATCTAAAAATGAGTGGGCTTCAGTGTAAGGGCTGGTTTGCAAGGTCTTAAGTTTTGAATTTTCTCCTTTCTATTTCACCTCTCATTTCTTTACTTCTTGTCTTTTTATGGTAATGTTTTGTTAGAGAATACTGCCACTCTCCAGACACTGATAATATGTCACTTGCCTGCCGCTCATTTAATCTGTAATGCCAGCATCTCATGTGGACAAACCTTCTAAACCAGGAGACCATTATGAAATAAGGTTGTTCATTATGTGTCTTTGTTTTATCATTCCAAGTTGACCAACATGTTTGTTTCAAATTTGGAATACCTTTGCAAGACAGGAATGTGTTTAGTTTTGTTATTACAAGAATATATCGCCCTTTTTTTTGATGGCAGCATGCTTTCTTTTTTCCAATTTTATTCTTCTAATTTATCATGTATATTTTGTTTACTTTGTGTGTGTTTTAGTGTAGGTGGGTCAGAGATTGCATGCAAGCACGAGTCACTTGATGGCTAAATGGATGCATGAATATAAAGGTGAGTGACCGAGCGCGGTATAGAGACAAAATATCGACTCCAAAATATCGACTGGACATAATATCGAGTTTTAAATATAGACTGGACAAAATATCGACTGGACATAATATCGACTACAAAAATATTGTTTTTCAGGTAAGTGAAGTAATATCGACTGTATAAAATATAGATAGCAAAAATATCGATTTTTTAATAATATATAATATTTTATAGTGTATTTTTATGTAATAATATGTGTGAATAGTGTGTATTAATGTTATAAAATATTTTATTACATGAATTTTGTTTTGATAATAATTGCGTAATGTAATTCTGTAGCGGGTTGTGGGTTTATAGGGGAATAGGGTGGGAAGTAATTTAATAATAATTAATTAATTAATATATGTTGTTAATATTTTTAATTAATAATTAATTGATAATTAATTAATATTAATTAGTTAATTAATTAATATAATTTTGAATATATTTTGTATTAGTAAATAATTGTTAATTAATTAATTGTAATTAGTTAATTACATTAATTAGAGTACATTTTTTATATATATAATTTTGTGTTATTTTTAAGTAATTAATTTTGAAAAAATAATATTAATTATTAAAATAATTACACCTAATGTTCTAATATATTTACTTTATTGTTATTGTTAATTAATAATTAATTGGTAATTAAATAATATTGATAAATTTTGGGTAAAGGAGCATTTTTAGGGTTCAGGGTCAGTTTTCAGTTCATGGGTAAAGGGGTATTTTTAGGGTTCAGGGTCAGTTTTCAGTTCATGGGTAAAGGGGTATTTTTAGGGTTCAGGGTCAGTTTTCAGGTCATGGGTAAAGGGGTATTTTTAGGGTTCAGGGTCAGTTTTCAGTTCATGGGTAAAGGGGTATTTTTAGGGTTCAGGGTCAGTTTTCAGTTCATGGGTAAAGGGGTATTTTTAGGGTTCAGGGTCAGTTTTCAGTTCATGGGTAAAGGGGTATTTTTAGGGTTCAGGGTCAGTTTTCAGTTTTTGGGTAAAGGGGCATATTTAGGGTTCAGGGTCAGTTTTCAGTTTTTGGGTAAAGGGGTATTTTTAGGGTTCAGGGTCAGTTTTGGGTTTTTGGGTAAAGGGGTATTTTTAGGGTTCAGGGTCAGTTTTGGGTTTTTGGGTAAAGGGGTATTTTTAGGGTTCAGGGTCAACAAATAAGATTTTAAAAAATTATTTTTATTATTTTCATTTATTATTTTATTATTATAATTTAATTTAAGTCGTTTTAAGTATATTTTAGTAATTAAAATTTAATATTAATTTAATTTAACACTGTTTTTAATAAAGTCGATATTTTTTACATCTATATTTTTGTTAACGATATTTTGTACTCGATATTTTTGTACTTACCTGTTTGTAGATACAAACTCGATATTTTGACTGTCGATATTTTGTCCACGATATTTTGGCAAGTCGATATTTTGTCAGTCGATATTATTTCAGTGATCCACCGAGCGCATATAGGATGACCTATTTTGTGTAGAAATCAATTAGTGACACATAAGACACAACCCTTGTTCTATTGGGTGTGTTGCAGTGGATTCTGAGCCCTTTTTATTTAATTTTATTTCTTATTTTTTTTGGATCTTCCTTATTACCTAGCTAACTGATGCTCACTTGATCCTCTGATGGATCTTGTATTGTGCCACTGAGGGGTTGGCCGTAGGAGATGTAACATCCCGATATCGCATAAGGATCAGGAATTAGATAACCGATTCACTAATTTGAAATTAAATTCATATATATAACTCTCAACACCAGACTATATGTGTAAATGATTATTACTGCTAGTCCTAACATTCTGAAGACATTTTGACAGATTAAAATTATGCATACCAATAATTCGGTTGAGAAAATACAAAATAATACAATTTCTACCAGATTATCTGTAGTTCCTCTATACTGATCTCACCATGTCATTAATAAATCTATTGCAATGCACAATAAACTACAATTCATGATAAACAGAGTCTATGGTTTAGTTAAAGGTAAATGTATCAAAGATTTCAAAGGACAATAAACATTAAATAATATTTAAGTTCTGAAGAGTGTAAGCCAGTCTAATTAGTATGGGCTTGTCATAAAATAGAAAGGGTTTATGAGAGTTCAGTAAGGGCATGAATCCGGACAGATGATGTGCAGTTTTCTATTAGGAAAGTGTCCATCAGTGGCGCACGCAGCATATGTGTCATCCGGGAAAAATGCAAGTAGGGTCCCCAAATGTTCCTAAAAGATGGATGCAGGAAAATCAAGGAGCAGGTTCCGGGGTCTTTCAGAGAGCATGGCTCACTGCAACATACTTTACACCCATCCAACTAAGAATAATATCATATAATATAACATGATATGATATAATATAATACAAATAATATAACATAATATAATATAATTTATTATAATATAATATAATATAATGTAATATAATATAATATAATATATTATAATATAATATAATATAATATAATATAATATAATATAATATAATATAATATAATATAACATAATCCTTCAGTTCCAGGGTGACACCTCCTTGGTCACCTCATTGTGTCAGAGCAATCAGTTCATTGATCAGTTCGAATAAGATGTTGGCATACGGCATTAAGGGAGACACATATTGTAGAAAGAGGTGGAACTGATCACGTAGGTTGTCAGATCATCCGGAATATGTAAACCTCCAAACAATGATCCTTCAGGAATAGGCACATGAGTGAGTTTAAGGGGACAGCATCCCATAGCAAATATTCAGAAAGTATCAACTTTTGTTGCAATAGTCCTTGTAAGGAAGTGAGAACTCTTCCAGTAAGACACAGTTTTGCTTCATATTGTTTAGTTTCATTTACAAAACTTCTCACGTGTGTGAAACAAAGCAAAGTAGGAGAAATGCATGCAATTAATAAAGTTAATTTAAAATATGCAGAATATGAAGTATTGGTAATATTCATTTCATAGTGGAAATCAATATTCTAAAAATCCTTTCAACTTATAAGCAATCAGAATAGATTATTTGTTGTAGATCACATGTAACTATGGCAGAATACTGCATTATCAAAATGCGAATGTATAAAGTAATTTCAAATCATAAAATAAAAATATATGATTTACATTAGTCGTCTGGGGCGGTGTTAGGGTTCGCTAAACGCATAGGTTCAAAGCCAAACCCAGCCCTTAAAAAATTATACAATGCTAAGTGTGCCCCAATGGTTTTTATATGGGAGTGAGGTGTGGGGCTACACAGAAGCTAGTGAAATTCAAGTAGCAGAAAACCTCTTTTTACGGAAGCTGTTGTCGCTCCCAGCCTCTGCAGCTACTTTTAATATACCCGAGGACGTGGGTGTTGGCTACATTTCAGACCAGATCGCTGTGGCCCCATTATTAGGCTGGCTAAGAATTTGGGTGCAGCAATCGCCAAACTTAAATCAATTGATAATCAGAGATTGCATGTCCCTAGACAGAGCACTTGACATTCCATGGTTAGGTTATATCAAAACCCAATTGGACACTCTCAGCAGCCCGATTTGATTTCAAATCCTAGGGCTCTAAGTAAGGTGGCCATTAAAGCCATAAAATCCCAGTTTCTTAACAGGGCAATGTCAACAAGGGAAAAAAGGGAGCTGGCTATACCCACAGTTAGGTTCTTTGTAATGTTGAGTTTGGGAAGAGATACCCAGCCATACTTGACGTATATATGCAAATCTTATCATTTGTTTGTACTAATAAGATTCAAGTATAACATGCTCCAATGGCTATTATACTTCCCAAAAGATTTTTCCAAGGTGGGGGCTCTGGGACCCTGCCCCTGTGATAATTCTTCAGAGAAGAATAAGTTACACATGTTTTTTCTGTGATTTCTACGTGTTACCACGTAAGATATTTATATTGCCACTGTTAAAGGGCTTTGGCTTTGAGCATGTTAGGCCAGCCCTGGCATATTTGCAATGCCTGGGGTCCCCGTTGGTGTGCTTTGGGGTAGCTGGCTACATCACGGGGGCTATTAGATGAAGAAATAAAATCTAGAAACTGTGGCACCTTTTCGCCCCACCTTTGTAGTTGCAGTGACTCTGTGGAAGAGGGAAATTATCGGTGTGCTGAATCAATAAATGAATTATGGGATTTTATAAGGAATACTCAACATGTGATGAAGAATTTTTTTAAAAAATGTTTTATTTTAAATTATTTATTTGGACTCCAGGTATTCTTTGATGATGTTATGCCAATCATATGGTCTTTACATTGAATTACAACATATGTTTATTTGTAAGGTGCTATTTACATCTTTGCTGTATGTAATGCATTTTCTACCCCATGAAATTTTGTATTGCTCTTTGATGGTTTTAAAATGTTTAACCGAATAAAGCAAACCTTTGACTTGAAACTTGACTTGATTTACATTAGTACATTTTTATGAAGATTATTATCTAACAGTTGTAACAAAATTACATTCATCATCATCATCATCAATGTTTTATTCAGCACAAATTGTCTGAGCCATAAAAGCACAGAATGTTACAATAAATAATTACAGTATAGTTAAAGCCAGAATTCACACAGTGCCAAAGCAGTTAAAATAAAGCTTAAAATGCAAATAAAGGTAAAATTAAATTCTGCTGACCAATGTTTACATATCACTAGAAAGCCCCAATAGAATTACGAATTAATCAGATTGATCTCCCTGCACCAGCACTTTCTTTTTTGGGGCTAGCCGGGGATTGTATATCCCATCGATCCTTTTTTGTGCCCGGAGGCAGCCGCCTGCCCGCATCACAATCTTCGCACCAGAGATGCTTAAAGACACTCTTAGGCTCCCGCAGCACAGGATCTCAATCTGCCTGCACCAGCCCTTTTTGTTTGGGGCTAGCTGGGGACTCCATCCCCCATCAATCCTGGCACCCGGATGTGCCCACTTGCCAGCATCACAGTCTTTGTGCCAGAGGTGCTTAAATTAAAGATACTCTCGGGCTCCCGCAGCTTAGGGCGCTCGCTTGCGTGCCTGGGCCAAGGGCGGGCCCATCTGTGCCCGTCAGAGGCTGATAGAGACCGGCTGGGCCCCTTTTTCGTGAAGAAGCCATCATGAGTAAGCGTCAACTCCAGTGTACTACTGATAATGGGAAAGGCTGAAGGCATAGGTTTCACGTAACTGTACCTCCATTATTTCCTACCTAAAAACAGCTGTCGGAGCCTTGACAACTGAGATCAATAATTTAGAGGTGCAATTGGGCTTGGGAAATGAGGCAGCATCTAGTATTACCCCCCTTTAGTAGCTCCATGCCATGCAACTATAGGAGCAGACACTGCTATTGACTGGGGGTTAGTGACTCTATCCGGGACAATCAAACTTTGTTGACCTCACAACAGAACCCCCAGTTCGAAGCTAGGGGGAGCCCTGAAAGGAACACATTTCTGGCCCGATAACAGTCCCTAACGAAAAAAGGAAGAAAAAAGGCTTAAAGCCAGGTCTTACCACAAAGGAACTATCAATTCATGAGGGGGCTGAATGACATTTAATTACGGAGGAGCGGCCACTCTCTCACTTTAAAAAAACAAATATGGACTCAATCCTGTCACACATTGACACACTTTTTGGGATGCTTAGGGAGGATTTAATTAATTGTGTTAAATCTGGGCTAGAACATGTGATGTAGAAGCTGTCCAGAATAGAGTTCAAATTGGGCGAATTGGTGGACTCTAATACCTTGGTTAGAAGGAAGGGCAATAATGTCACGTGTAATGTGTCTAATAGCGCCCATAATACTCAACATACTCAAAGTTGACACCTATGGGGGAAGAGCATCATAATGTCACACATCCAGGGCCCCTGGAATCCAACAGGGTTAGCTTAGGGAACAGTATTGGTACCCGATAGGGGGTCAGCAGTGGTACCCAATTCTAGGCAAATCACACGAGGGTCTGCTAACATAGGAAGGCTTAATTTACCAACTGAGGCTACCCCGTTGGTATCAATTCTAATAGGGGACCCCCCTCTTAAAGATACCACTACTGAAACAACAGAAGAGCTCATCCGTAAAGTAACATTTTGGTGTAAAAAACTCTCCTTTGCGGGATTTAGAGTATCCTCACATATTATAATAGCTAGGCGGGTGGAATGGGTTGGATATTGCCCTAAATCAAAAGAGGGCTAATATATAATTATTAAGTTTGATCAGACAGGTGTAGCAGGCTGGCTCTTTGAAGAGAACTATAACCATGGCCTGGGTGGGATTACAGAATTACCTCTGGGTTTTTTTGATCCCCCTGCTGAGACAACCCCCAGGGGAAGGTAGTTATGTGTTAGGTGCTAGACCTAAGAATTACGATGGCCATGCTCTCTTACTGAGCGCCATTACCCATCCCATAGGTCATCTAATCTCTGATGATTTAAAAGGAGAAAGGGTTACAGATAGTAGGCTTGAATTAGTAAATATATTTACCCCGTTGAGCCAGCTTGACAGCAATGACTGACTAACCAATTGTTCCCCTACTTATGGGCAGTTCACAGACAGTTACAAGAGTCACATTATTAGTCCCACACTGGGGAGGAGGTCAGAATGACAGAGAAATGTAAAGTGCGTAGCTGGAACATAGCAGGGTAAAAAACAAAATTGACGATGTTAGGTGGAATTTCTTACTAAGGGAATATGATATGGTTGGACTTCAAGTGTCATGGAAAACTGAAAATCGTTTTGGGTTGGATAGTTATACTACTTATTTTGAGCCCGCAAGGTCAACTGTAGATGGTTGGCCAAAGAACAGTTTAATAACCTTAATTTCTCTAAAGGTTATAGGTAACCATTGTAAATTGGACTCTGGGTCAGTACACTCTTTAGTGGTCCAGATCACGCCCATCAATACACCTAAAGTACTTACTGTTTATTCATACAATTCATTTGACAGAATTTCTGCTAATGAACACTTGGGTAGTCTTAATTGTTTTCTGGAATCCTATAAGAAAAAGCGAGTTACATCTTATTCGGTTATTATTTTAGGAGATTTTAATATACATTTATGCCCAAAGAACTGCCATGTCACTGACAGCCTTTGTCCTGGTAGGTACTCAGAGACACATTTTGAACACTCACAACATGGTGGATTTTTAGAGGATACCTTTGCGGAATTTGACCTATCATACCCCAATGTCATGTGTGATAAGGATGATATTCCATCCTTTAAGGGAAGGGGATCTAATTCTATCATTGATTATATTTTTATTAACATTACCTTGGTACGCCTGGTTGTGGCATATACGGCCATGTGGTCACACTTCCCAATACACCTTATATCGGCAAGGGGCATCAAGACCAATCCTAAAACATTAGATGTGTTCCTATTTCTAATTTAAAAGCAAACTACCAAGGCCGTAGACTTAAGTGGTCCAAGAAAGTTCTGGATGAGTTTTGTGATGACTTAGTGAATACTGTTGGAACGGAGATTGATCTCTGCTTAGATGATATGAAAAGGGACGATGAAATCCTTACAGCATATGCAAAGATCTGTAATCAGGTGCCCATAGCCCTTACATATCCGCACAAGGAATTTTTAAACAGAGATGAGAGTTGGTTTGATCACAATTGCACAGTTGCCCACCAAAAGTTGCTGGTCGCCATAAAGCATAAACCACAAGACAAAATGTTAATAGCTGCCCTTAGGAAAACCTATAAGTTGGCTATACACACATGCAAATCTGATATTAAACATGATGCGTGGAAAGATCTATTGTTTATAGACGTCATTAAAAATAGTGCAAAGTTTTGGGAAATTGTTAATAAACCATTTTTCTCTGACACTAAGGGTAATTCACAGGAATGTAACATTCCTGAGTAGGAATGGTTTAGCCACTTTAAACATATATATGGCGATCAGAGGACCAAGGACCCAAGGTACACCGCTTACAGTTGAGGCTTCTAACTTGGCTGTGACAGATAAAGAAGTAGTTTTGGCCATCGCCCAAATGCCAAGTAACCAGACTCCTGGACCAGATGGAGTCCCAGCCAACTTTTTTAACTCCAACGTGACATTATGGTCAAAATTATTAGCTCACGTTTTTAATATGGCCTGTAAATTTGGCCAGCCTAGATCATGGTCGCAGTCAATTATTGTCCCAGTTTTTAAAAAATGAAATAGAGGAGACCCACAATGCTATAGGCCAATCTCACTGATAGATTCAGCAGTAAAAGTGTTAGGAAGAATGGTACTCAGTAAACTCACTGATTGGCTAAATGAGACCAAACTATTTTCAAATCTCCAATAAGGGTTAAGTAAAGGGAGGGGGTACCACAGACCAGTGCCTAAACTTACATCTGTTAGTAGGGAAGTACACCATTGTCAAGAAAGGAACACTATATTTGGCGTTCATGGATATTACCTCAGCCTTTAACCGGGTGAACAGATCCAAGTTATGGGCATTACTAATAAAACTAGACGTGGACTAGGACATTGTAAACTTCCTGGCTGACCTACATGAGATGTAACCGCCACAGTGAGAACTGATCAAAGGGGAAACCACCTGCAAGGAATACACATCATAAAATGTGTAATACAGGGATGCATCCTTGCCCCCCTATTGTTTACTCTACATATTAATAATCTGGACTCAGTTTTAGGGGAAGCCAGCAAGGATATTCCGCATGTGGAGGAACAGCAGATTTCAGCTCTCCTATATGCTGATGATGCTGCATTATTAGCCAGAACAGCTGTTGGCCTACCGTGTCTTTTATCAACTTTTGCTGCCGATTTTATGAGATCATTGGTCCAAAATCCAAACTTTTCAAAATCTCATACAATAATCATGGGTTCTAAGCCCAGAAGACCCAAAACGCACCATTATGAAGGAAATGAGCTAGGCAAGGTAACAACATTTTCCAGCTAGTGTCCTATTTGACAATAGAGGAAAGTGGGTACCGCAAAAGAAAGCCAAAAGAAATGCAATGGCCAAATCTACACTAGCGGTCCTAGATTTTGCACAATGGTTAGAAGAAAAGCCAATACAAGCAATGTAAAATATAAATAGAGCCAAATGCATTGTTATCTCAAACTATGTCTCAGACATATGATGATATAGAGAAGTCAAGGACATCCAAATAGTGGAAAACACATTTCTAAGAAATCTGCTATTGGTGCCACAATCAACATCCTCTTATATGATTCACCAAGAAAATGGCAGAGATTTTGCGTCAAATTTTATTAGAATTAGACCCCTACTTAAATGGATAGTGATTTGGATAAATCCGGAGCTAGAAATGAATCACAAAATCATGCACGATTGCCTAGCGTTAGATGGAGCAAGCAGTATCCCCTGGCTGAGTTATGTGAAGGCTAACAATGCAATTAGGATGGCCTGAGTTATTTAATTCACCTAACAAATTACTGAAGGAAGACTTGTGGTGGGCTATAAAAACGTACCTATATTTGGCACATACAGAAAGAGAGGCCAGGGAATTGATAAAACAACTTTACAAGCCCATCAACTATTAAAAACCTCATGTGCAATCAAACCATATTTAACTGTAGCAACTAACCTGCATCATCATTTCCTTCTGGTAAGATTTAGATTTAATCAGTTGCACCTATTACTTGTTGTACCTTAGGGGTAGAGAAAGGTGGAGGATCTGGGTACCTGCACATCTGACAACTTCTCCACACAGGACATGTTGCACTTTGTTCTATTCTGCAAGCATTTTCTGCACATTAAAAAACATTTTATTTTACCACTTTTAAAGGGCAATTGTTTTTTAAAAGCAAGGCCTGTATACTTACAGATGCTGACCAATGTCTGGGAAATTTTTAACATCGCTAGTTTTTTAACTGCAGCAGTTAGAATAAGGAAAAAAAGAGGGACACCAATGATCTAAAATATATCAATTACTTTCTTTTTTAAATATTTTTAAATAACTATGTGATGAACTGTTTGTTTATTATGATTAAGCTACATGTTTACTAATCTCTGTTGTTTATGTCACATTGCTGTCTTAAATGATTTTTCGTGGTATGCTGTTATGGTTTTAATTAACTGAATAAAGTGGTTTTGATTGACTAACAATAAAACAAATAAAGGCTCTAAAATGTATTCATTAACCATTATCAAGTTTTCTTGTTTCCTGATTCATCTAAGAAAGCTCTAATATGGATTACTCAGGAGAGAAATAGAGCAACCCTGTATCATAATCTTGCATACCCTAATTCATACAAAAATGTTAAAGCTGCCTGATGATCAGAAATCTCTTTTGTAAAAATAATGGTTTAACAAAGGATATCCTTGGGATTAGATACAATTTATAAAAAAGTGCTATGTGCAGAGTGTACTGTTCTAATTGGTTATCACATAGACAATTTCTAGTAACTGTGCCCTAGCTCACATTTTTAGGGAATGCCGTCAAATAATGGAAAATGAGAAGATGGATGCGAGTTAAAAGATACCTGTGCTGTCCATTGTTAACTATCATACGGTACGATTTACATCCTGACTCCTCATTCCATACTCTGTACTGCCCTAATGTAGCCTTGGAAAGGAAATTTACACAAAATCAATGATAGATGCTGGGGTAGAGTAGGGTACTGATATCAATTGCCATGAATAGATATTTTCTGTTGTCTTTTGGACACTCTTCTTCCCAATGGTCCAGATCCCTGGGCCATACACCGCAGTTAAAATTGTTTTGGAGTTATAAAGGGTGAGCTTCTGGGCAATAGATTTACTGACTAATTTAGAGGCAACCATGTTGGAGACACAAATCTTCCTTTCAAAGTGTTGATATTTTGTAGTTTACTCCCTTTAATAAGAAAGGCATGTTGTTTACATTCTGCACGATCACAACTCATTGTAAAAGTTTTGCCAATGTTAATTTTCATGCTCCTCTCTCCCACAAAATAGGTAAAAGAATGTATTGAAAGTTGCATGCTGTTTGGGGTGCATGCTAAAACAGCTGCATCATTGACATACAAGAGGAGCTGCTGCTTACCAGCCCTGGGGCTATCTGCACCCACCGCTTCAAGCCTTTCTTCCATATCGTTAATATAGAATACAAAATAGAGGAGCCCTAATACACACTTCTGTCAAACCCCTCTCCTTATGTTGAAAGCTTCAGTTGGTACGCCTTGTGTTCCAAATCTAACTTTTGCCTCTAGATGTTTGTACAAATGGGCGAGAGTGAGATAATATCCTTGGGGCCCCATTTTTATCCGGGCATTTCCAGAGCTTCCTGTGAATAACTAGATCAAAGGCACTACTAAGATCAATTAAACAAATGTACAGTGATCCATGCCTAGCTTGGGTATACTTCACCATTAATAGGGTCAAGATGAGCCATTTCTCAACTGTCCTCAGGCCTTTCTGAAACACATACTGGGCTCTAAAGAGAATCTTGTTCTCTTAAGCCATTGTTCCATTCTCCCTTGCAAGACGCGCCCCAGAAATTTGGCAGAAGAGTCCTGCAATGAGATGGACGGGTATCTTTTTGGATTGTTTCTGGAGCTCTTCTAAAAAATGAGTATAATTAGGGAGGTAAACAAGTACGGGGTACAATCTTGACTCCAGCTGATTTAAGTACCTTAGTAAGAAGAGGTGGCCATAAATTGCGCTCAGATCTATACATATCCACTGGGACCCCATCTGGTCCTGTGGCCTTACCCTTTGGCCTGTTGTTGACCTTCTCAAAGTGAATATTATACATGCGGGTTGCTCGGCTGCACAAATGCAGGGGTCACCCTCATCGGCATTAGACCTAGAAAATATTGAGCCCAAATGTTCTCCCCATTGGGCAGAAGAGACTGCAGAATCAAGGTCAGGGTCTCTTCCCTTGGCAAAGAGGGGGGCATTAACGGTTCTCCAAAACAGAACACTGTCTTTAGTTTCGTTGGCCTACACCAGGTTTGCCCATGCCCCCGTAGAAATTTCTTCTTGGACTTTATAGCATTATTATAATGTATTCTAGCTGCCCAGACTTCCTCGATGTCCCTGAGGTATTAGGTTAGGATGTTGATCATTCTTTTCCTAGCCTTTGTACATTCCCCATCAGAACACCCATTCCTTTCCTTCCCATCGGATTCAACCCTTGTTGTCAGTGATTGGTTAACGGAGTTGGATATTATCATTTGGGCATCCTGGGTCTCCCTGTGGTTATTTTCAGGCTCCAGCCCAATTAACAATTGGCCCAGGTTCTTTGCCACCAGATTATTTGTAAAATCAGCTAGGCTGATACCTGTCCATTTAACCTTTACACTATTCCAACTTACATGGGGCATTTTTAACACTTTTCCCTGAATCTGGGATATTTGGAAGGGTAAGTTTCAAGTTTAGGATCACTGGGTTGTGGTCACTAATACAGTTAGGCCCTACCCATAGTTCAAGGATGGTTCTCTTGTTGGAATCTGTGATAAGGATGTTGTCAATATTACTAACCGCTTCTTACCCTTTGGATGTAGGTATGCAGTGGAGGTGCATAGTCCCACCATGTGTGGCTATTTTCTGGTTTAATTTTATATCAAGTTATTAAGTGCTACTAAGGTATTCCCCTTTTGATCATGGCATCCACATAGTTGTTTGGACGTAATATGTCATTCTGGGTTGTTAATGCCTCCTGCCCCAGCTATGAAATAAATCTGGTCAATTTAAGTTTCCAAACCTGTTTAAAGTGCATTACCACCTCCACCCTTGGTCAATCAAAAACATTGTCATAAACGTTTATAACTGTTCCTGTCAAATTAAGGCACAGAGTGAGAGAGAAAAGCTGATGATAAGGGGACTGTAAACGGCTCTTCCTAATTTGTGAGTCTAAGCTTGTGGAGACAAACCTCACCGAACCCCCCTTTGGCTCACCACTCTTCGAAGGGGTGGCGGTGGAATTGAAAGCTACATAGCCATCCTGCTCATTATTGTAAGTGACCATATTTCCGGCAGGCACATGATATGTGCAGGTACCACATACTTTTTGCAGTCCTCAACTTCATATTGCCAGCGATGCAGGCAATGTTCCATGTAGTAACTGTTATCCTCCTTGGCTCCTTAACCTCATTTGCTACAATAGGGCTAATAGTTTTGATGTGACTATTGTCGTTTGGTGAATTTAAGCTAGGGGGAAGTGCTTGGTTGGAGAGTCAATCTTGGGAGTTCAAGTGCGAGAGGACAGAGGAGCTATTGTGTATTGGTACCTGTTGGGGGACCTGTTGGGGCACCTATTGGGGGAGAACCTGCTGAGGGAAAATAGCGGGGACAGGGACATTAGATGCATACATCTGTGGCCTGCAAAAGAAACCCAAGGGTAGAGTCTCAATAAGCGTGTGAGGTTGACTTGAAAAATGGATCTCAGTCAGGCTGTCCTGGGTGACTAATCTGTTCTCAAAATTGATAACAATACCACCCAGGTGATTAGTTTTTGTAGAAGGGGCCACCCAACCAACCCGCTGTATGACGTTAATTTGCTGATGCAAAACTGTCTGGCTCTCAATTCTACTTTTAACCCAGTGTTCAACTTTAGTCATACATTGGGCATGATCACCCCTTTTGTCTTGACTTAATTTGGTACACCCTTAAGGACCATCATATGTGGAATAGCTTGTGGAGGTAGTTTCAAGGTCATTATATCTTCAAGAACTTGTTCACCCCTATGTCCCAGCACATACTCTCCGTTCCTCCACCCATGGTGACTTTGTGATCCCACGATTCAAACTAGTGAGAATGGGTGGTCGTTCTTTTTACCATATAGGTCCCAAGATGTGGAAGTCGCTACCCACCACCCTGAAAAATGCTTCTACATACACCAGCTTCCGGAACCACCTTAAGACATGGCTTTTCACGCAGTAAACTTGGTTTGTCACTCTGTTTCCTCTTCTAGGCTGTCTCTTGGCACCGGGAAACCCTATTAGGGTAGCTGCGTGCATTATATATTAAATTAAAATTAAATTAAGGTCAGTAATAAAGGTAGGGAAGTAGACCCTACAGAAGACCCTACAGGAAGAGCGCCCATTGAGTTTGAGGGTACACTTGACCCCTGCATACGGCCACCAAAAGTTTTTAAATTGTTAAATTGGTATCTCACACTGTTACTATCCTTGTCACTATCTATACATAGCCCCCTTGCTATTGGGTCTCTTGGTCTCTCTGGAACATTTGTTACGCCCCCCTCAATCAAACAAGACCCCACTTGTGTAGGTTCATTTGTTGCCTGTTTTCCTGATAAGCCCATACACAAAACTCCTTCCTTGAGGCTGATTAAATCACATGGTTCCTTCTACCATCCCACAACAATTGCCTCACTTCAGTTATTGCCTCTTCAATTTTGGCCAGTCTTGTTACTATGGGGGCCAAGGCTGAAGTGGGATAAAAGGTGAGTAAGGAACAGAAAAGTGTGGGCATTTCACCAATCAGGGAGGCACACAAACCCCCAATGGCACCCATCTGTGGAGGGTCCATATCTGTATCTATGGCTATATCTGTGTCCTCACTGTGTCTCCATGAGGCAAGTTTGGGCGGAGTCTTTTCAATTTTATGCTCCCCTCACCTCTTTTCCTCTTCCCTACTTGTGATTTCTTCTTCGCACCCATACCACCAATCTGTCCCATTGTCCATGTGTATTTAGCCTGATCCCTCGAAGTTCGCTTCAGGACAGTACCTGGGTTCAGAGTTTCAATTTCAGGATCACAGTTTCCAATAGCTATACTGTAGGTGATCACTGTGTCTCTGCCTAAATCCTTCAATACACCAAGGGGTGAGGGAGTTGGGCTAGAGGTGGAAGATAGGGTCAACCTCCTTTTGGCCAATTCATTTTCCTTACTTAGCACCCTTGCTGCTCGTTGGAGAAAACTATACATTGTAGTGACAGGGGATGTCTCCATGGGAATTGTCTTCTGCTTTCCCATAGCAAAGTTTTAACAATGTTGCTCTACCAATGGATACAGGTAGATTTTCTTTGACAAGGTGGGCAGGTAATATTTGCAGAAACAGAGCACAGGCAGGGAAAAGGTTAAAAAAGTGGTGATGTCCGTCGAATAATGTGAAAACAGTACAGTCCAGCGTCGCTGCAACAGCAATGCCAACAATAGTAGCAGCATTATTAAAAGTGTCCACTTACCTCCTCTCCCTGTTCTTGCTGACCGCCACCTCCATCCACATCCACATACCAGATTGCAGGAATCACCAAGGTTACAGCAGCAACAATGAAGATTGTAGCTAAACTGTAGGATCACTTCCTTCAATGCCACACACAACTCAAGATTGCCCAACTTGCTTGCTTACTTGGTCTGCAGTGATGAAGGTGAATCCTTAGCTACGAACTCCAACCATCCTCAATCTTGTCTTGTCTCCTGGAGACTTCTAATGACCAATTCCAATAACTACAGCAGCTGTTGCAGACAGTACGTTGCTTCTGCTACCCCCTAACAGCAACAACGTATTGCAGAGGACTCAAAGAAATGTGTTTCCTTTGTGGTTGCTACTCCACCTCTCTGGCTAGCTCACCACAGAACCCCAATCTATCGCCAGAAATGCGAACTGCCTGCTCCACCACCGGCCTGCCTCCCTGCCGTACACAAGTACCTGCATGTCTCTGTGAGCAGGTTGGGCACAGTGACGGTGGCTGAAAGGCAGCTGTAGCAGCTGCTGCTGCACCGGGTAACTCTGGTTTTTTAAGGTAATGCGAGGGCTCCAGTCAAGGTCAGGCAATGGGGAAGATCATGGCTTTGCGAATTCCCCAGGAGTGGCATGCAAAAGCCACCAGGAGCCCTTAGTCCAAAGAGGAATAAAAGGTAAATGTTGAAAGTTGAACAGTTGAAAAGCTCTTTCTGTTGGGCCACTGGAAAAAAGGATGAAATGCTCCCTAGCAGCTTCCACTAATGGCATGTTCCCCCAGCATGTGGGCGGGCACAAGCATGGCATCTGGAGGAGGGGTGACTCGTGATGAGATATGTCATTTGTTACCCAATATGACAGTGTAGCACCACTTTTTGCTTTTTTCATTTGGTTCACAATTTAAACATATGCAAATGATGAAATTCGGAATGAAACCCTTTAATATCACAGGTAAAATCCTCTAGATTGCGTTAATTTCATTAATTCTCTACACACATTTCTATTTCAATGAAGATAGTTAGGAATCTTATAAGACGTGAGTGCATCACTTTAACTTTTTAATACATGTTGAAATGATATGTTGAAGCTGGTTAATATATATATAAACCTATAATATTCAAATGGATATGATTTCATCCATTCTACAATTATCTGCATGGTTCCACGAAAATAATAATTCCAGAATTTTAAAGCACAACTTATCACTCCTAAGGTTATCCAGGTGCTAGTGGCCCTTGTGGAGATTAAGGGAGCTATTGCCCAGAGTCACATGATGCTGAGCTGTGTGATCGCCGGCAATTGAACTGTAACCCCCATGCTCTGGAGTCAGCCACTCTGGCTGCTGCACCTCACCTCTCCCTCTCTGATGATGCAGTAACTAAGTTCTCCTACATTTCTTTCTCATGTTTTTTTCAATGTGTAATTAGTTTATTCATAGGGTAGTCAAAACATTACATAATAAGTGTATATGTCAAGCAAGAGTTTTGGCAGTTTTTCGGCTGCATCAATCCCCCTTCAGATGGCGAATTATCTGTTGTCATATCTTACGATTCTTTAATCTTTTTGATCTTTAGCCTAGACTCTTCTAGAGGCTTCATTTCATCATAGTATCTATTTGTCTGTCTTCCAATTCTATCTCAGCTCTTTTTCTTTTTACGCCTCTTGTTTCATTTTTTGTTTACATGCGTCTATAAATATTTAAGATGATTATCAAGATTACCATACATATTGCAATCATCAAAATAGGCTTCAATATTTTCCTCAACAATCCAATTTCTAAATCTGCAAACCATTTACCTATAGATGAAAATCCTTTCCCTATTGATTCCCAAGCACCATCAGCTTTAATATTTTACAAATGTTTGTCAAGGTGTGTAATGTTGCTAATGTAGCCTTTCAAGTTCTAACTTTTATCTGTAAGGAAAGTACAACACGGTTGCACCTTTAACGTTCTACAGACTTTGCCTTCTTTTGCAAGAAGAATGTCTAAAACAAGATGGTTTTGAAGAACCATGGATCTCATAGCAATCATTTCAGTATTGCTAAGAATCTACCAGCAATGTCAGAACTAGTTTACTACAGTAGAGAGCTTTCGTATTTTGTAAGAAGACAGTACCACTCCAAGAGATGTTATTATGGCTCCAAAAATATCTCCCATTATCTCACCAATACTCACACTTTTTTAAAGTATTTTGGTTGACCTGAATCGATTATCTCTCTGCAACCACCAGCTCATCCAAGACAGGCACTGCATTTTCAAGAGAACAAGGGACTCTGTGAGTATGAGCAGTGTGTACCGAATTCCGAAGACCACCACATTTAACAACAGTTATGGTTACCAGAATCACCTGGAATGGTCCACGCCAATTAGGTTCCAAGCATGACTTGCATACAAGCTTCTTCAACAAGACCCAGCCTCCGTGACTTTGGACATGACATTACTCTTGTTGAGTTGGTGTTACACCTTTCCCAATCGGCTGAGATACAGAAAACACCACATCAGCCAGTCCTTTACATTAATCAAGCACTAAGTCATCTGTTATATTCACTAATGCATTTGTTTGGACTGTTGCCTGCCTCATGGCCCTCCCCATTATTACTTCATGCAAGGATAGTCCTGTCTTCTAGTCTGGGATACTTCTCAAACACCACAACACAAGAGCCAAAGCATTAGGCCATTTCAGAGCACACACTTTTGCCAACCTAAATTTTAATGCTCCATTAATTTGTTCCATAATTCCAGAAGCCTCTGAACGATAGGCACAATGGAGCTTCTGGTCAATTTATAATGTTGCACATAACATCTTCAAGACCTCATTATTAAAATGAGTCCCTCTGACAGATTTCAAAGAAGTCATAAATCCAAAACACAGTATCAGCTCCCTTAGCAACAATTTTGATGCAGTTAAGCTATAATTTTGTCTTGTGGGATAAGCTTCCACCCACCGTGAAAAGATTTAAACAATCATGAGAACATATCTCAATCCATTGGACACAGGCATTTCAATGAAATTGAGTTACATTCGATTGAAAGGAACTCCCAATCTTCCTAAATGACTCATTGTGATTGGAGCTCTTTTCCCTGCATTTTGTTGTTGACACACCATACAGCGATGGCACAGGGTCTCTGAAACTGACCTACATCTTGGGTGAAATCATGCTTGATGAAAGAGATGCATCTCAGTATCCCTCCTGATGTGTGTAGGAGCATGATAGCATTGCGCCATAGGAGGCTGAAACCCATCTCGTAACACCTCACCTTCCTGTCTCCTAATGCAACCTGCTCTGATCCATACTTGTTTCTCCACTTCCGGTACTTCATCTTGCAATACCTTTACCTCCTCCAACATATCTACAGTGGATAACAACAATCTGCAATCTGTGACATCAGAATTCTCTCTGATCGGATCTCCATTGAATGTGTACGAATTTAGTGCCCAAAAGCACGCAGTCTCATTTGCATAGCGTTCACTGACTGTAACATAATCATTGTCTGGTGATGGGCAGCAAAGTTCACCACTGTGATTTGGGCAGGGAGATGTAGTGACAGCAAAATGTTCCTCATACTCTCTCTATTTCGGATAGGTGAACCAGACTAAGTCATGAACCCACGCTGTGGCCACAATTGCCCAAAGTCATGTACGATGCCAAATCCCTACTGACTGTTGGTGAAAATGGTGACATGCATTTGGTCAGAGAGGTTACGAGCTCACATCAAGGCTACCACCTTGGCCACTTGTGCAGAAAACTCTGTGCAACCATGAGGCTTCAACCACACCTGCAAATGTGCAGATAGAATATGCAGGTTTAAGGTTTCCTTCTGCATCTCGTGAAAAAGATCAATCAACAAACAACACATGATCTGATTTAGGCAAAGAGGTATCAAGTATATCAGGACGCGGTTTTGTACACAGTTCATTCACATCTAGACAATCATGATCAGCTTCATCAATCACAGTCTCATTTCCGGGAAGGGGCAACAAGGTTGCTGGATTTAGACTTGTGCATCTCATAACTCTAACATTCTTTGCTCCCAAGATAATCTGTTCTTACTTAGTGAGGCGGCTGCTGGTAAGATACTGCATCCGAGAATAAGTAAGCAACCCCTCAACTGAATTAGGCACAGGAACTTTCAATGAATGTCCCATGACAATACTCCCACTCTGTTCCAAATTCACACATGTTGTAGTAACATCTTTAAAACATACAGGCAATGCAGCTGTTACATGATCAAGAGTAGCCAACAAATAGGCCACAGGTCTATGCACAGTACTATGCATTTGAGCTAGCACTGATAATTTACAGCCTTGGTGCTAACTGCAGTACAGAATAAAACTCTTGTTGTAGGCAGGCATTACCAATGTTGGAGTTCGACAAAAACTAACTCACAGTTCAATAAAAGAAAGCAAGGAATCATTATCCCGAAGTGCTGGACTGGACACATCTTTGTGTGTCAGCATCTGGAGAAGCATTGTTGTCCAAGAAAAATTAGGAATCCATTGACAACAGTGGCCAGCCATTCCCAGAAACATGCAAGCTTCCTTTTATGTACTGGATGGACTCATGTTTAGAATCACTGTGGTTTTATCTTGGGATACTGTACTTGTTCCTTTCTCAATATGATGTGCAAGATACAGAAGGTCTCTTTTGCAAAATTGCAATTTAGACAGAGAGACTTTCTGTCCATTCTCAGCCAAGTGGTTTCAGTAAAGCAATGGTATCATGTGTGCACGCTTCCTGTGTACTTTAACCTACCAACAGGTCGTTAATGTACTGGATAAGGACTGAATGATTTGGCATCACTAAAGACACCAAATTTTTCATCAAGATCTGATTAAGTATAGAGGGGCTTTCCATACCTTTGTGGGACACTGCATTATGCCAAGACACGATTGCCGAACAAGAGAGCGAAAAGATACTGACTGTCTTCATGTAAAGGAATGGAAAAGAAGGAATTTCACAGATCAGTGACATAGAACCACTCAGCCTAAAATGGAATTTGAAATAGGTTAACTGGTGTATTCGGTACCACAGGACAACATGAAACCCCAATTTGATTAATCTGATGCAAATCCAGGAAAATGTGGTATTTACATAGTGAAATGAAATGAAATTAAATGAAATGGGTATTTGTAAAGCGCGGTTGTTGCCCAAGGGCGTCCAAGCGCTGATAGAAGGTATGTTTACTGAACAAAAGAGGGGTAGCTAGGAAGGAAGATTTATTGGTGGACATGGAACAGAAGAGTTTTTAACTGTTTCCGGAACAAAAGGAGATTGGGGTTGGATCTGAGCTTCAAGGGAAGGGAATTCCAATGTTTGGCAGCATTGAGAGAGAACATCCTACCACCAGCTCTTGCTCTCTTGATTCTGGGAACCACGGCCAGAAAGGACTGGCTAGATCTAAGATTTCTGGTGGGGTGGTATTGTGTTATAAGTTGGTGGCCAATTGCTGGACCTGTGCCCCAAAAAGACTGGTGAGAAATGCACATTGCCTTGAAGATGATTCTCTGTCGTACAGGTAGCCAGTGTAACTTGATCAGCCCCGGTTTAGCTGATTGTCTGCGGGGCAGCTGGAGCAGAGTTTGAGCGCTGCAGTTCTGCACAATCTGCAGCTTTCGTAATGTATAATCCGGAGCGCTGAGATATAGAGCATTATTGCAGTCCAGCCGGGATTGAATAAGGCCCTGGACGGCTACCTGTTTGGCCTCCATAGAGAGGAAGTACTTTCCTCAACATCCGAAGAAGGCTAAAACAGGTTGCGGACAATTTAGTGGCCTGAATGTTAAAGGAAAGAGCCTTATCCAACCAGACTACTAAGCTCTTTATGGTGTCCTTGGGGGGTGGGGGGGTTGCCTAGGCAGGGGGCCAGAGAGAGTTGAAATATTCCGGAGATGAGGGTCCCAGGAGCAGCAGCTCCGTTTTATCCCCGTTGAGTTTAAGGGAGGATGATGTCATCCATCCCTTAACTGCCTCCAAGCAGTTCAGTAGTCCCGATGGGGCAGATTGGCCATCCTCCTGCGCCAGAGAAACCACTAGCTGGGTGCCGTCTGCATATGAGATGATTTTAATGCCAAACGGACGAACAACCTCAGCTAGTGGTCTCATATAGATGTTGAAAAGCGCAGGGCTTAAGGAGGAGCCCTGCGGGACTCCGCAGTTTAGAGGCCTGCTTGTTGAGACAGCATCTCCATCAAAGATCTGAAAGGAGCGAGAGCTCAAAAATGATTGGAGCCACTGCAGTGCCCCACCTGTTATTCCTACATCGGCTAGATGGTTCAGCAGGGTGGCGTTGCTAACCGTATCGAAAGCAGCACTGAGGTCAAGGAGGACCACTGCCACTGATCCCCCTTGATCCAGGATCTTTCGGGTTTCCTCAGTAACTGCTATCAGGGCAGTTTTTGTTCCGTGCTTAGGTCCAAAGCCCGTTTGGGTGGCATCTAATAGCTGATTTTTCTCGAGAAAATCCATTAGGTGGATGTTGACATGTTTCTCGAGAATTTTGCTCACCCATGGGAGCAGAGAGATGGGACGGTAGCTCCCGTGATCCTCAGGATCGAGATTGGATTTTTTCAACAGAGCCTGGACCTTGGCCTTCTTCCATGCAGAGGGGACAGTGCAGGAAATGATGGAGGAGTTTAAGAGATTCATAATAATGGGAAGCACAACTTGTCTAGCCAACAGTATTATTTCTGGCGGGGCAGGATCGCTTGGTGATCCTGTTTTTACTTGGAGAGCTAATTGATCCAGGGATTCGGGATCTAACAATGGAAAATGGTCCAATATCGCTGGAGGTCGAGAGGGTGCCGCCTCCCAATTCCCCTGTCCCATTGTGCTGGGGTTGGCTACTGCGACCGGGAAGGAGGAATAGATTAGATTTACCGTCTGGTGAAAAAAATCTGCCAGATCGTTGCAGTGAGCTGTAGTTTTGGCTGTAAGTTTAGGAGAGATTTTAGTAAGGCTTTTTACTATATGGAAGATTTCCCTGGGTTTAGATTTAGCTTCCATGATCTTTCCTGAAAAATAGGCGGACTGGGAGGATTTTACATCGCTTTTGTAAGAGTTAATTGCCTCTCTATATTGAGTTTTAGCATCAGGTGCGTAATCCAGACGCCATCTTCTCTCTAATCTCCTACAGAGACGTTTTTTATCTCTGAGGGATTTTGAGAACGAGGGGGCGGTTTTTTGTACACTGTTAGACCTGGCACCTTGGCGTGAGTTTCCCTTCCACTTTTTGCTGATGTGCCTCCGATGTTTTGCTGGTTTTCCGATACTCAGGGCACTGCGCCACGGCTAACCCATGCCGCAGTGCAAGTGCTCTCTACTGTAAATTGTACATGCGATTGATGTCCATGATTGGTTCATTGGGTTTACTGTTAGTCCCTAGTAAAGTGCACTAGGAGTGCCAGGGCTTGTGAATGCCGATACTGCTAGTGGGCTTGCAGCGCTGGTTGCGCCACCCACAGAAGCAGCCGTAAGATGTGTCTGGGGTCTGCCACCGTACTGTCATGCCGGCTGGGCAAGTGCACCCACTTGCCAGCCCCTGAACCTTCCCTTGACTACATATTAGTCACCCCTATGGTAGGCCTACGGGCAGGGTGCATTGTAGGTGTAAGGTAGGGCAAGCCCTGATGTGTGTGGCATGTCCTAGTAGTGAATTACACCTAAATTCGTATTTCACTATCGAAGGCTACCTGCTCCCGCTAGGCCAGACTGAGCTGCTGGAATTGTTACATCCTATAATCCCAGCAGGCTCAGGGAGCATGGTAGAGAGTCATGTTTAGTATGCCTGAACTCAGGATGATACAATATTTCTTTTAGTAAAGTTTATTTTAGTATCCTGGGTTTGCAAATGCTACTTTTAGAAAGTTAGCATTTGCTTGCCTAGCCATTTCAGCCCGCCTCTGCTGGTATGTGTATCTGACTGTCTGGGACGTGTGAGTGACAGGGCTGGGGGGATGACAGGTGGTGAATGTGCAGATTACACCTTAGTGGGAGGTAGGAGTGCCTCTTGACTCGAACTCTAGCTGTGCTCTGCCACCACAATGCTGGCTCCACCCTCCTGGGGAGCGACTGATGGCTCAGTCAACACCTGGCCCAGGAAGGGCGAAGCCCCATCAACAAGGTACTCTGGCTGCCCCTGTCCGCACAATGCTGGCTCCACCTCCTGTGGGGCGTCTGATGCGCCTGCCCCTCACACTGAAAGCAGACGCCGGGGTACGCCCTCCGGAGTACTCAAAGACTGAAAGTGGCTATGCAAAGGCCCCCCCTGGCCTGCGAGAACAAAAGAAATAGCGTATAAAAGAAGGAGCCTTGTTCCTTGAAAATTAGATCCTGTTTGGGCTACAGAAGGAACTCTGCCCGACGAGAAGGACCGTGGAGGACAAGGAAGAGTGCTGTCTCTTGCCGGTGTCTGGTGCCTTGCTGCCGAAGGAGAGGAAAAAGGAAAGACTGCGAGAAGACTTTTGCTTTACAAGACTTTGTGCCAAACTCTGCTAAAAGATCTCCAAGGGCTTGCTGCTGAACTTGCCCCCTGACCAGCGCCCCAGGACAAGTGGGCGCTACACCCTGAAGAAAGTGACTGTGTGTGCTGCTGTCGCTGCAGTACTGACAGAGGAGTCTGGGAGCGCTGGGCATTCCTGCCACGCTCCCCGTAATGCAAGGCCTCGATATCCTCCCGAACACCGTGACCGGGGCCCCAAAGCAACAGCGAGAGCAAAGTGAGGTCCAGCCGCCGCTGGTCTGAACACCGTGACCGCACCTGCGCCGGGAACCCGAGAGCAAAGTAAAGGAGGACCCGTCCGGTCCAAGCTCCCAAATTGACTGTGCCTCGAGCCGTCAATCCACCTGCGAAGACGGACAGCCGCCCTGTGAAAACCTCCCTCTGGTCGGTATCCTGCCCGACAGCTCAGCTGTGAGCGCACATCTGCAATCGGCCCTTGGCTGGGTACGTCCTGCACTTGGGGACCGTACTGCCACTGGCCACCACCACGGCAGCCGCCGCCTTCAGGGTTGGAGAGAACGCCGAAGGAAGGACCCTGCCGCCACTGAACACCGCTGCCCCGGATGACCCGTGAACTGCTCGGCTGAGAGCCGCAACGAACAGCGACCCCGGGAAGGCAACGCGACATGGGACAGCTCCCCTGGAAGCCGCCTGCTCCACAAGAACTTTGTTGAACTGGGCAGAAGGCCCTAAAGAACGCTTATTGCTGGAAAGAACTGTGGCAATTTGAACTAAGTAACCTGGAACCGCTATTTGAAAGTTTGACGACTGTATTCACAAGCCTGCTTGAAATTTATATAAAGATATATATTTTTACAGAATACAGTTTGGTGTCATTGTGTGGTGGGTTGGTTGTGACGGTGTAATATTGCAAGTGTTTAACCCTATGTGCCCCAAAGATTAGCCTACGACTGCTTAAGCCACACTACCTAGAGGGTAAGCAGAGGTTGTCTGGAAGGTAACCGTCAGCCCTGACGAGGAAGCGAGAGTCCCTGCTTGTCGCTAGTGTTCCACTGCGCCAACTAGAGCCTCCCCCTTCCTACATTGGACGCAGCGGTGAGGATTTTCGAATTTACATTTGCAATATCTATACCTTAGCTTCTGACCATTGCACAGTGATTACAGTCCAGTTACTTAGCCACAGACTTTGCTTTTGAATTTTGCCGAAAGAAGATTCCGAGTGTGGAAACCATGCCGGGCACGAAGAGCCTGGATGGAGCGGAGTCCATGACCTCTGAGATGTTGGAGGTGGAGTGGGACGCCGCAAAGCTGGACAAATACTCAAAGAATGAACTGAAGTTTTTTTGCAAGAAACTCAAGGTTCCGCACGCCGGTTGCAAGAACAAGCCAGAGCTCTACAAGGCCCTGAAAGCCTGGATAGAGTCCAGAAAGGCCCCGGAGGATCAAGATGCCCTCGCGGAGCAAGACGCAACTGAGGAGCAGAATGCACTTGGGGATCTGGTGGATCTCGAAAGGCAAGACAGCGTGCACAGCTTTGGTAAAGGCCTGTCGCCAGAGGAGCTGGCAGACAGGAAAGAAACAAGGAATCACGAAAGAAAGCTGGCAGAATTGAAAATCCAACTGGAGCTTGAAACCAAAAGAATGGCGCTGGAAGAGCGAAAGCACCAAATGGATTACGAAGTGAAAATGAGGGAGATGAGTCTAAAGTAGAGAAACTTGGATCATCCTCCCTCTGGTGGCAGCACAACGCCGGTGCAGGTAGAGGCAAGAGTGCACATTCCTAAAGACGTAGTTAAAGAGTTCTTTAAGGGGGATGACATAGGACAGTGGTTTAGGGCATACGAGGTAGCCATGTCCTCCCACCGGGTCCCTGACAAGGATTGGGGAGCGGGGTTGTGGGGAAGGTTCCTTAGCGAAGGGCGAGATACCTTGCTAGATTTGCCCGTTGAAAATCAGAGATCCTATTCCCACATGAAAGAAGCTTTATTGAAAAGGTACGGGCTTACCCCTGAAATGTATAGACAGAAGTTTAGGGGATGTACTAAGCGGCCTGGGAATACGTATGTGGAGTATGTGACTTATTTTTGCAGAGCACTGGATGGTTGGGTGAAGTGTAGCAAAGTGAATGATTTTCAAGGTCTCTTTGATTTAATTGCATGGGAGCACTTGTCTGATCACTGTTTTCCTGAGTTACGCCAACACCTGATCGATAGCAAGCTGTCCAACCCGAGGAAGCTTGCTGAGGAGGCGGACCGCTGGCTCAGCACCAGGGTCCACAAGGGTCCCGTGGGAGACTCCGCCAAGAGTGGGCAGGGTCCCCAGCAGAAGAGTGGGGGGGACAAGGGGGGAAAACAGAAAGGGTTCCAAAAAGGCCCCCAAAGTAGTTCCCAGGGGAACCAGCAGCAAGGTTCTCAGCCTCCACCACCCCCAAAGCAGAATGGGGCCCCGACAGGTAAGCCTGTTCCAAAGGGGCCCTTCAATTGTTACAAATGTGGCGAGCCTGGGCACATATCCAGTGACCCCAAGTGTCGCCTGTTTGGAAAACCCGCACCCACAGGTGCTCCGCCCCGTCAAGTGACTAGTGTTCACTTAGGAGAAGAAGTGATGGTCCCGGGGGGTGGAGATTCCGTTCACATTGTAGGAGAGTAGGGTCTGCAATCCTATGATCACCCAGATTTTTTGCTTTTGTTTCACTGGTTTACGACTTTCTCTGGCTGTGGGCCTGCCAATCAGACCCACAGCCTGGCTGTTCTCTCTCTAAATTACGATATGTGCCCTAGGTGCATTTACCAATTGGTACTGGGCCACCTTATCAGACCCTGTAACCCAGGGCATAGGTGTACCCAGGGCCGCCAGGGGCTGCAGCATGTATTATGCCACCCCTGGCTGGCCTCCTAAATCTGACACAACTGGCTGCATGACGGCTGGGGCAAAGTCGTGTAATCACCCTTTGCTTTAGATATAGTAGCCCTATATCTAACCCTCCAATGGACACCCGAGTTCCTATCAGTCACTCCTATGGCAGGCCTTGACAATCCTGAAGGCAGAGTGCATGGGCTCGTGTGAACTAAGCTCTGGCCCGAGCCGAGCCCGGTTGCAGCTTGCGGAATCGAGACCCAATGGCTGTTCCATGATAACGCGTACCATATCGGTAACTTCGGTGTCGCGTTATCAAGACATGTCGAGTAAGGTGTCATACGAATCGAGATGCTGCCCTCTCACCAACTCTGGCGACGAGGTTAGCATCCCGCCCTTCTAGAGGGACACGACATGTACGTAACTGTGAACCCCGGTTAAAGTTAACGAAAGCCTCAGCTCCACAAAATGGATGCTGCCACCACAGACACGAGTCTGACCTCCTGCTGCTGGGAGTCCTTCCAGCGAGGAGCACTTGGACAAAGGGTTTCCTGTCGAGGGCGGTGTTCGCACCGTCCCAGACAGGGTTTGTGTATTCTGGGTAGGTAGGGCTTTTGCGAGAAGGTGACTGCGGAGTGGCACCCCGGTGCTCACTACGCATCTGCCGGTTAGAACCAGTTCCAGGGGCGACAGCCCTGGCCTGGGGAAAGTCCGGCAGGGGAGAGGGGTGTAACTACCCCCCTTCCTGGTCCCACCCTTAGGGCAGGACCTAGTCATGTACCCACCCCTTTCTTTAGGATAAAGGCCGGAGCGGGGACCCTTCCAAATTAGATCATCTTTGAATCAAGAATACTTTCTACGAAAGGACTTCAAGACTCTTCTCAAGATTTCTCCCTTGTGGCTAAGGAGTAGTCACCCTGCATCAGCGGGCACCATCTAAGAACTCTGCGGTTTGCTGTAAGTCCTTCCTCAAGGAATCCGACGGCCCAGCTCGACGAGAACCGGCTTCCCTGGCACCTCTGACCTCTACCCACGTCATCAGCTCAGCTGTGATCTGTGGGTGCGACGAGACCTCGAGGGACCGGCCATCATCAGAACCTGCACGCTCTTAAAAACCAGCACGACCATCGAGGTAACTCTCTGGTGAGTGCTCTGGGGTCCGAGAAGCCCCGACCCTGAGCCGCTCCAGCACCGAAGTGCAGTCTCCCAGCATCTCCACGATCTGCGTGGGGCCCTTCTGCTCGCTGCTCAGCACGTTGTCTGGTCACTAGCCGCTGGCTTGTGCCCTTCTGTGACGACATCCGAGAATCAACACTGCCGGTCTGGTTGCTCCAGACTGGCCCTTGCTTCCATCTTTTCGAGAAGCACCCCGGACCCTCCTGGTCCACTCAAGACGCCGACAGCGACATCCGTCGTGGGACAGCTCGCACCTCCACCGTGGTCGCCGACAACGCCTCCTGGTCCGTGAGACTGCAGAGCCTAGCGTCGCCCACTCACCTGGTCGAGGTGACGGCCAACTGGTGCCTTCCTGGTACCCTCTGACTACTGGCTAGTAGTACGAACTTGGTCCCCTCTGCTTTCAGGTTTCATCAATCTCTACGAACTATTCACCACTGGTCGCCGGCCAGCAACTCCTTTTCTTCCGGCTCCTGGCTCGTCAGCGAAGACCCCGACGCCTGTAAGACTTGCAGCCGCAGCCCTCGTGGCTAGGTAACTCGGCATTTCAGTGCCTGCATAGCCTCCTTACTCTAGGGTCCCGAGTCCCTCGCTTCCGACTTGCCTTAACCTTTCCGTGTCCCCGGACACTTGTTTTAAACTGTGCACTTGAAGTATTTGCTAAAGAGATTTGGTTTGTGCTTAGTACCCTGTCCTCATAAAGAGTACAGGGCTGTTGTGATTCTTAATAAATATACTGTTTATTTTCATAACACTTGTGTGGTGTCCTTTCACTGGGTGTTCAAGGGGTACATGTGTGGTAAACAGCTGGCTTAACGCGCCCTCTCGAGTCTTTAGCCTTAGACTGCTCGTATCCACGCTACTAGGATAGCTGGTCTATAGGTTGACTTACAACCAAACACCATAAGGGTCGTTGGAACGATACATAGCGGTCGCTAGAATAGCGAACGTTGCATATCGGGCCAACTTCTCACATTGGTGAGCAGCGGTTGGGATTTGAGCTTGCTGTTGTTTTACCACACGTATCCTAAGAATATCTTGTTGAAAGATCGCACAAGTACTGTTAGTACATATAACTGAAGCTTAGAATACTCTGAGTTCTACTGAACCAGCTGTTGTAGCTCCTCAAGGCTTAGCACACCTTGGCTACAGCTCTTAGCAAGGGAAAAGTAGGTAAACACATAGTGTAGGTAGGTGCATCACTTACACCACACTAGAAACAGTATGTCGGACAAAGGAGGAAACTCTGAGTCTCCCCTTGTGTCAGTTGACCCTCCACAGGTCATCCCGTCAAGATATACTGCGCTTAACTTCCATGAGTTACGACAAGTATGTACCTCTAGGAAGATTAAGCAAGGGGCTAACCCCACCACCTCCTTTCTGATTGGTCTCCTAGAGACTTATGATGCCAGAAAGGCTGAGAAGCTTCTTAGCCCTTCTAATCCAGAAGGAGGCATGCCTCCCCTCGAGGGAACCCGAGACGATCCTGACCTCATTCACCTCGCAACCGAGAACGAGGATGTGGAGGAGGATGAGGATGAGGATCTCTCTGGGGACGAGGCAGATAAGGGACAGGTAGAAGTCGTCAGACTGACACGGTCCAACTTAAGCAGACATGATAGTGGTACTGGGGGACCCCCGGCGCTACTGTCAGGTGCGCTTAACATTGGGAATGGACGAGTTAGGTCTCTATCAAGAGGCTCTAACAGATCCCTTCGAACCAATGGCTCTCACAACTCTTCTCAAAGAGGGATGACGTCCCCTCAGAGGAGAGTGTACGAAGCTAAGGAAAGGGCAGCTAATCTGAGGATCAAAAGGGAAGAACTTGCCCTGGCCAAAGAAAAGCTTGCTTTTGCTAGAGAGCAACAGTTAAGTGGGGCAGTCCCCACTGGTGGCAGCAATGTACCTAGTAATAGGGAAAAGAGTTTCGATACGAAACACCTTGGGAAGATAGTGCCCCCCTTTAAACAAGGGGACGACATCCACAAATGGATTACTGCTTTGGAGAGGGCCTGCACTGTGCAAGGTGTTCCCCAGAGTCAGTGGGCAGCTATCTTGTGGCTCTCCTTTGAAGGTAAAGGAAGAGACAAGCTTCTCACCACAAGGGTAGAGGACGCTAACAATTACCAAGTCTTGAAGAATACACTCGTTGAAGGGTTCGGCCTAACCACTGAGCAGTACAGGGTGCTGTTTAGGGATACCCAGAAAACGCAGGCTCAAGACTGGTCTGATTTTGTCGATTGTGCCACTAAGGCTTTTGAGGGCTGGTTGCTGGGCAGTAAGGTTACTGATTACAAAGGATTGTACAATTTGATGATGAGAGAACAAATTTTAAACAATTGTCAGAACCAGTTGTTGCATCAGCATCTTGTCGACTCGGATCTGACCTCTCCCCAAGAATTGGGACAGAAGGCAGACAAATGGGTTCGTACGAGAGTTAAACAGAACCAGGGCCAGAATCAAGGTGGTCAGAAGAAAGCAGACCAGAAGGGTAAAGATTCTAAGGGGGAACAAAATGACCAGAAGTCTTCGACAGGTCCCCAACAACCCAAAGAGGGTGGGGGTCAGGCTCCCCAAAAGAAGAAAGAAGGCCAATCCAAACGATGGTGCCAGTACTGTAAAAGTAAATCTCACTGGTTTAGTGAGTGCACCAAGAAAGGAGGAGGGCAGACTCCTGCCACTGCAGCCCCTAAGGCACCTGTGCCCCCTAGTACAGTCAGCAGTGGTAGTGCGCCTCCCAAGGGTTTAGTAGGGTTAACCCTGGGTTCTGAGGGGCGTGACAACTTAGTTGGCACGCTCACTCAGGCTGTCCTTGTCAGTACAGGGGACGTGGACGTGTCCCCTGACGTAAGCCCCAATACCTTGGGCAAATACCGACAGACGCCTTTCATAAATGGAAAGATGGCTCAGGCCTATAGGGACACTTGTGCCAGCGTCACCATGGTGACGCCTAACTTTGTGGACCCTGGACAGATCATGCCAGGTACAGAATTCCTGGTGACCAATGCAAGCAATGTCACTACCAATCACAGTATGGCAATTGTAGCTTTCTCCTGTGGAGGGGTAACTGGCCAAAAGAAGGTTGTAGTTAGTCCAGACCTCCCAGTGGATTGTTTGTTGGGCAATGATTTGGAGTCGTCACAATGGTCAGAAGTGGAGCACCGGACTCACATGGAAATGTTAGGTTTGCCAGCACATGTGTTCGCTGTGACTAGGTCACAGGTCAGGAGATGCCCCACTGAACAGGTGCTGGATCCTGGAACAACGGACCAGACACCTCCCAAGAAAAAGAGCAGTAGGGTTAAGGCTGCGCCTTCCCCCTTGCCCCAGGTCGAGGATCAAGTCTCAGAGGAGGCTGACCTACAGGAATTGAGGGAAACTGAGCCGAGAGAGTTCGAACTTGATCAAGTTGAATTCTTGGGCTCAGGGGGACCCTCAAGGGAAGATCTGGGGAAGGACCAGTTAGACTGCCCTTCTCTTGAACCCCTCAGACAGCAGGCTGCTGCTGAGGCTGCTGGGAACGCCACAGGTACCCACAAGGTATACTGGGAAGATGGACTCCTGTACACTGAGTCAAGAGACCCCAAGCCTGGCATGACCAGGAGGCTGGTCGTCCCCTTGTCTCAGCGTGGTTTCCTACTTACCTTGGCCCACGAGATTCCCTTAGCAGGTCACTTAGGCCAGACGAAAACGTGGGACAGGCTTGTCTCGCACTTTCACTGGCCTCACATGAACGAAGATACCAAAGAGTTTTGCCGCTCCTGTGTCACTTGCCAAGCCAGTGGTAAGTCAGGTGGCACGACAAAGGCCCCCCTTATACCAATGCCTGTGGTGGGGGTGCCCTTTGAACGGGTGGGGATCGACATCGTCGGTCCCATGGAACCACCGACAGCATCAGGGCACAAGTTTATACTGGTGGTAGTGGATCATGCCACCAGGTATCCTGAAGCTATTCCCCTTAGGACCACTACAGCACCTGTTGTGGCAAGAGCCCTAGTTGGAGTGTTCTCCAGAGTGGGCTTCCCTAAGGAGGTCGTCTCCGACAGAGGTGCAAACTTTATGTCGAGCTACTTAACTGCTATGTGGAAGGAATGTGGTGTCAACTACAAGTTCACTACACCCTATCATCCACAATGCAATGGGCTTGTTGAGAGGTTCAACAGGACCCTAAAAGGGATGATTCATGGACTACCGGAAAAGCTTCGGCGTAGATGGGACGTCCTGATCCCCTGCCTCTTGTTCGCCTACAGAGAAGTCCCACAGAAGGGGGTTGGCTACAGCCCTTTTGAACTTTTGTACGGGCATCCTGTAAGAGGACCCCTGTGTTTGGTGAAGGAAGGATGGGAGAGACCTCTCAAAAAGCCTGCAGCCAACATAGTGGACTATGTGCTCGGCCTCCGCTCGCGGATGGCTGAATACATGGAGAAGGCATCCGAAAACCTTAAGGCCAGCCAAGAACTCCAAAAAGCTTGGCATGACCAAAAGGCTGTCTTGACTGTTTACCAGCCCGGACAGAAGGTGTGGGTGTTGGAGCCAGTGGCCCCAGCAGCACTCAAGGACAAATGGTCCGGGCCCCACACCATCCTGGAGAAAAAGGGAGAGGTCACCTACCTGGTCGACCTGGGAACTCCCCGGAGCCCCCACAGGGTGCTTCATGTCAACAGGCTAAAAGCATATGTCGACAGGAAGGACATGAGTTTGCTCATGGCCCTAGATGAGGGACAGGAAGAGGAGAGTGACCCTCTCCCCGACCTGCTCTCTCAGAATCCTGACGATGGCTCGGTAGATGGTGTTGTCTTTTGTGGCAGCCTCTCCGAACATCAACAGAGCGACTGTAAACAGGTTCTTCAGTCGTTCCGACATCTGTTCTCTCTGACACCCAGTCAGACCGATTGGTGCACCCATGAGGTCGACACTGGTGACAGCTTGCCCGTAAAGAGTAAAATCTACAGGCAGCCTGATCACGTTAGAGACTGCATCAAAAGTGAAGTGCAGAAAATGTTGGAGCTGGGAGTCATTGAACCCTCGGATAGCCCTTGGGCTAGTCCCGTAGTTCTAGTGCCGAAACCTCACACCCAGGGTGGTAAGAGAGAGATGAGGTTCTGCGTAGACTACAGGGGTCTCAATGCAGTCACTAAGACTGACGCCCACCCAATACCAAGGGCAGACGAGCTTATTGATAGGCTGGCTTCGGCCAACTACTTAAGTACGTTTGACCTGACAGCTGGGTATTGGCAAATCAGGTTAGCTGAGGACGCCAAGCCTAAAACCGCATTTTCAACCCCTGGTGGGCATTATCAGTTCGTGGTGATGCCCTTTGGTCTGAAAAATGCACCTGCCACCTTCCAACGGTTGGTGAATCACGTCCTTACTGGGCTGGATGACTTCTGTGCGGCGTATCTTGACGATATTGCTGTCTTTAGCTCCACCTGGGAGGATCACCTGGTCCACCTGCGGAAGACATTGGAGGCGCTGCAAGCAGCAGGCCTCACTATCAAGGCCACCAAGTGCCAGATAGGGCAGACACAGGTTGTATACCTGGGCCACCTTGTAGGTGGAGGTCAGGTTCAGCCACTGGAGAGCAAGATACAGTCAATCAGGGACTGGGCTCCTCCAACCACCCAGACTCAGGTTCGAGCTTTCTTGGGCCTGACTGGTTACTACAGGAAGTTTGTCAGGAACTATGGTTCCATCGTGACACCATTAAATGAACTGACAAGTAAGAAAATGCCAAAAAAGGTTCAGTGGACAGCGAGCTGTCAAAAAGCATTCGATGACCTAAAGCAGGCCATGTGCACGGCGCCTATCCTCAAGAGTCCGGACTACTCCAAACCATTCATTGTCCAAACAGATGCTTCTGAGTTGGGTGTGGGAGCTGTTCTTTCTCAACTGAATTTTGATGGTCAAGACCAGCCCATTGCTTTTATAAGCAGACGGCTGACCCCTAGAGAGAAAAATTGGTCAGCTATTGAGAGGGAGGCCTTTGCTGTGGTTTGGGCCCTGAAGAAGCTGAGGCCATACTTGTTTGGCACCCACTTCAAGATTCAGACCGACCATAAGCCCCTCTTGTGGCTAAATCAGATGAAGGGTGAAAACCCCAAACTGCTTAGGTGGTCCATTTCCCTACAGGGGATGGACTTCACAGTGGAACACAGACCTGGTACTGATCATGGCAATGCCGATGGGCTCTCCAGATATTTCCACTTAGAACAAGAAGACTCACCTGGTCAAGGTTAGCTAGTTGTTCCGACGTTTGGGGGGGGGTCATGTAGGAGAGTAGGGTCTGCAATCCTATGATCACCCAGATTTTTTGCTTTTGTTTCACTGGTTTACGACTTTCTCTGGCTGTGGGCCTGCCAATCAGACCCACAGCCTGGCTGTTCTCTCTCTAAATTACGATATGTGCCCTAGGTGCATTTACCAATTGGTACTGGGCCACCTTATCAGACCCTGTAACCCAGGGCATAGGTGTACCCAGGGCCGCCAGGGGCTGCAGCATGTATTATGCCACCCCTGGCTGGCCTCCTAAATCTGACACAACTGGCTGCATGACGGCTGGGGCAAAGTCGTGTAATCACCCTTTGCTTTAGATATAGTAGCCCTATATCTAACCCTCCAATGGACACCCGAGTTCCTATCAGTCACTCCTATGGCAGGCCTTGACAATCCTGAAGGCAGAGTGCATGGGCTCGTGTGAACTAAGCTCTGGCCCGAGCCGAGCCCGGTTGCAGCTTGCGGAATCGAGACCCAATGGCTGTTCCATGATAACGCGTACCATATCGGTAACTTCGGTGTCGCGTTATCAAGACATGTCGAGTAAGGTGTCATACGAATCGAGATGCTGCCCTCTCACCAACTCTGGCGACGAGGTTAGCATCCCGCCCTTCTAGAGGGACACGACATGTACGTAACTGTAAACCCCGGTTAAAGTTAACGAAAGCCTCAGCTCCACAAAATGGATGCTGCCACCACAGACACGAGTCTGACCTCCTGCTGCTGGGAGTCCTTCCAGCGAGGAGCACTTGGACAAAGGGTTTCCTGTCGAGGGCGGTGTTCGCACCGTCCCAGACAGGGTTTGTGTATTCTGGGTAGGTAGGGCTTTTGCGAGAAGGTGACTGCGGAGTGGCACCCCGGTGCTCACTACGCATCTGCCGGTTAGAACCAGTTCCAGGGGCGACAGCCCTGGCCTGGGGAAAGTCCGGCAGGGGAGAGGGGTGTAACTACCCCCCTTCCTGGTCCCACCCTTAGGGCAGGACCTAGTCATGTACCCACCCCTTTCTTTAGGATAAAGGCCGGAGCGGGGACCCTTCCAAATTAGATCATCTTTGAATCAAGAATACTTTCTACGAAAGGACTTCAAGACTCTTCTCAAGATTTCTCCCTTGTGGCTAAGGAGTAGCCACCCTGCATCAGCGGGCACCATCTAAGAACTCTGCGGTTTGCTGTAAGTCCTTCCTCAAGGAATCCGACGGCCCAGCTCGACGAGAACCGGCTTCCCTGGCACCTCTGACCTCTACCCACGTCATCAGCTCAGCTGTGATCTGTGGGTGCGACGAGACCTCGAGGGACCGGCCATCATCAGAACCTGCACGCTCTTAAAAACCAGCACGACCATCGAGGTAACTCTCTGGTGAGTGCTCTGGGGTCCGAGAAGCCCCGACCCTGAGCCGCTCCAGCACCGAAGTGCAGTCTCCCAGCATCTCCACGATCTGCGTGGGGCCCTTCTGCTCGCTGCTCAGCACGTTGTCTGGTCACTAGCCGCTGGCTTGTGCCCTTCTGTGACGACATCCGAGAATCAACACTGCCGGTCTGGTTGCTCCAGACTGGCCCTTGCTTCCATCTTTTCGAGAAGCACCCCGGACCCTCCTGGTCCACTCAAGACGCCGACAGCGACATCCGTCGTGGGACAGCTCGCACCTCCACCGTGGTCGCCGACAACGCCTCCTGGTCCGTGAGACTGCAGAGCCTAGCGTCGCCCACTCACCTGGTCGAGGTGACGGCCAACTGGTGCCTTCCTGGTACCCTCTGACTACTGGCTAGTAGTACGAACTTGGTCCCCTCTGCTTTCAGGTTTCATCAATCTCTACGAACTATTCACCACTGGTCGCCGGCCAGCAACTCCTTTTCTTCCGGCTCCTGGCTCGTCAGCGAAGACCCCGACGCCTGTAAGACTTGCAGCCGCAGCCCTCGTGGCTAGGTAACTCGGCATTTCAGTGCCTGCATAGCCTCCTTACTCTAGGGTCCCGAGTCCCTCGCTTCCGACTTGCCTTAACCTTTCCGTGTCCCCGGACACTTGTTTTAAACTGTGCACTTGAAGTATTTGCTAAAGAGATTTGGTTTGTGCTTAGTACCCTGTCCTCATAAAGAGTACAGGGCTGTTGTGATTCTTAATAAATATACTGTTTATTTTCATAACACTTGTGTGGTGTCCTTTCACTGGGTGTTCAAGGGGTACATGTGTGGTAAACAGCTGGCTTAACGCGCCCTCTCGAGTCTTTAGCCTTAGACTGCTCGTATCCACGCTACTAGGATAGCTGGTCTATAGGTTGACTTACAACCAAACACCATAAGGGTCGTTGGAACGATACATAGCGGTCGCTAGAATAGCGAACGTTGCATATCGGGCCAACTTCTCACACACATGACCCTAGTCTCGCTAGGAGACAGTGAGATGATCCCTACGAACTACCTGCCCTCTAACACTAAGAAATATGGGCAGGTGGTGATCATCAATGGCAAGGAAGCTGAGGCTCTTAGAGACACAGGAGCCAGTGTGACTGCAGTGAGGCAGCACCTGGTGTCTCAAGAGCAGGTTGTACCCCATGCCTACTGTAGGGTTATCAACGCTGATAATTCAGAGAGTCAGTGTCCGATGGCTCAAGTTCCCTTCGAGTGGGGGGGGGTCTCTGGTACACTGCAGGCCTGTGTAAGGAAAACCATGCCTGTTGACTGTTTGCTAGGGAATGACTTGGAGCACTCCCCTTGGGAAAAGGTGGAGAAGACGACTCACCTGAGGATGGTGGGTCTGCCTGACTGGGCGTGCGTGACCACCCGGTCAATGGCAGCCAGTAGGGGTGATCAAGAGGTCCTGGGGCCTGAAGGAGAGGCCCAGGAACCGGCCTTAGGGAGAAGGCGCAGGGGGCGCGGGAAACCGACCCCTGAAGTTCCCACGGTCCAGGAGGAAGCAGACCTTGAGGGGGATGCCCTGGAGCCTACAGGGGAACAGACTGCCGAACTGGGGGACCTGCCTGAGCTGACCCATTGGCAGCAAGAAGGAGGACCCTCCAGGGAGGAATTCTGCAAGGAGCAGAAAGAATGCCCTTCTCTCGTGGGTATGCGGCAGCAGGCTGCAGACCAGGCCAATGGTGTTCAGGCCAAAACACATTACGTGTAATGGGAGAACGACCTCCTGTATTCAGAGCCTAAGGCTGCTGAACCTGGGTCAGCCCGTCTGCTGGTGGTACCCCAGAAGTTCAGAGCCTTCCTACTGGGTCTGGCTCACGATGTGCCTTTAGCAGGACATTTGGGGATGGACAAGACCTATGACAGGCTTGTCACCCACTTTTACTGGCCCCAAATGCACAAGAGCTCAGACGCTCATTGTAGAACCTGTCCGACTTGCCAGGCAAGTGGGAAAACCGGAGGGAAGAACAAGGCTCCCCTCCAACCCTTCCCTGTGGTCGGTACGCCATTCCAGCGAGTGGGTATTGACATCGTTGGGCCTCTGGACCCCAAGACAGCCATGGGCAACAGGTTCATCCTGGTCTTGGTGGATCATGCCACCTGGTACCCTGAAGCCATCCCTCTGAGGACAGTGACGGCCCCCGTGGTGGGACGTGCACTGATGGGAATTTTCTCACGAGTAGGATTCCCTCTAGAGGTGGTGAGCGACAGGGGGACCAACTTCATATCCAAGTATATGAAGTCCATTTGGCAAGAATGTGGCGTAACTTACAAGTTCACCACGCCTTACCATCCCCAAGGTAACGGGTTGGTTGAGAGATTCAACCGAACCCTGAAAGGCATGATCATGGGCCTAGAAGGTCCGATGAGGCGTAAGTGGGACGTCCTCTTACCATGCCTGCTCTTTGCATATCGCGAGGTACCACAGAAGTCCCTAGGGTTCAGCCCCTTTGAGCTACTGTACGGTCACCCCGTGAGAGGACCACTGAGTTTGGTAAAGGAAGGCTGGGAGCAATCTCCCAGGAAACCTTCCCAGAATGTATATAGCTACATGCTGGCCTTCAGAAACCAAACCAGGCGCTTCAGACAACTTGCCGAGGCAAATCTGGAAGCGAGCCAGGAGGAGATGAAGCGGTGGTACGACCAGAATGCCACTCTGGTCGAGCTTCAGCCTGGACAAGAGGTGTATGTCTTGGCCCCAGTGGAGCCCTGTGCCCTTCAGGATAAGTGGACAGGCCCATTTGAGGTTGTGGAGCGCAAGAGCCCAGTGACATACTTGGTGGACATGAAGACGCCCAGGAACCCTTTGAGGGTCCTACATGTCAAAAGCCTCAAGCCCCACTTACGAAGGTCCGAAGTGGGCATGTTGTTGGCAACTGATGACGGAATGGAGGAGGAGTCGGAGCCTCTTCCTGACCTCTTAGTTGCCTGTGAGAAAGATGGGTCAGTGGATGGAGTTAACCTCTCACCCACCCTGACCGCCGAACAACAGGAAGACTGCCACCAGTTGCTGGGGCAGTTTCCAGATCTGTTCTCCCTGGTTCCGAGTGTCACAGATTGGTGCGTCCATGATGTGGACACTGGAGACAGCCTACCTGTGAAGCATAAGGCTTACAGAGTGACTGACAGGGTCAGGGCCTGCATCAAGGAGGAGGTCTCCAAGATGCTTGCCCTTGGGGTGGTTGAGTCTTCCAGCAGTCCTTGGTCCAGCCCCGTGGTCTTGGTCCCAAAGGCTGCTGCGCCGGGAGCCACACCCGAACTCCGGTTTTGTGTGGACTACAGAGGACTCAATTCAGTCACGGAGACTGACGCGCACCCCATCCCCAGAGCTGATGAGCTCATTGATCGGCTAGGGGCTGCCCGGTTCCTCAGTACGTTTGATTTAACGTCTGGGTACTGGCAGATCGCCTTGACCGATGGGGCAAAGGAGAGGTCGGCATTCTCTACACCAGATGGGCATTTCCAGTTCCGGGTTATGCCATTTGGAATGAAGAATGCCCCTGCCACCTTTCAGAGATTGGTCAACCAGGTGTTGGCTGGGCTGGACGAGTTCAGTGCCGCCTACCTGGATGACATCGCGGTGTTCAGTGGCACCTGGCCAGAACACCTGCGACACCTCTGGGAAGTGTTGATGGCCCTGCGCAGAGCAGGCCTCACAATCAAGGCAAGCAAGTGCCAGATTGGGCAGGGTTCAGTGGTGTACTTGGGACACCAAGTGGGGAGTGGCAAGGTAGCACCCTTGCAACCCAAAATTGAGACCATCCTGGCTTGGGAACCCCCCAAGACCCAGACTGCAGTGAGAGCCTTCCTGGGGCTCACTGGGTATTACAGGAGGTTTGTCAAGGGCTATGGCACGATCGTGACCCCCTTGACAGAGCTGACTTCGAAGAAGCAGCCCAGGAATGTGATTTGGACTGACACCTGTCAGAAGGCTTTTGACACCCTGAAGACTGCCATGTGCACGGCGCCCGTGCTCCTGGCTCCTGATTTCTCCAAGGAATTCATAGTGCAAACAGACGCTTCAGAGCATGGTGTAGGGGCTGTTCTTTCACAGATGACTGAGGAGGGCTTTGACCAACCCGTAGCCTTCATAAGTAGGAGGTTACTTCCACGGGAAAGTTGGTGGAGTGCAATAGAGCGTGAAGCATTTGCTGTGGACTGGGCGCTGAAGAAGCTAAGACCCTACTTGTTTGGGTCTCACTTCCGAGTTCAGACGGACCACAGGTCCCTCAGATGGTTGATGCAAATGAGGGGTGAGAACCCGAAACTGTTGAGATGGTCCATTTCTCTACAGAGTATGGACTTTACGGTGGAACACCGCCCTGGTACAGATCACGCCAACGCTGACGGTCTGTCCAGATTTTTCCGCCTTAGTGATGTGGAACTCCCTGGGGAAGGGTAGTTCCCCCCACATTTCAGCTGGAGGGGACACATGTTAGACCTGGCACCTTGGCGTGAGTTTCCCTTCCACTTTTTGCTGATGTGCCTCCGATGTTTTGCTGGTTTTCCGATACTCAGGGCACTGCGCCACGGCTAACCCATGCCGCAGTGCAAGTGCTCCCTACTGTAAATTGTACATGCGATTGATGTCCATGATTGGTTCATTGGGTTTACTGTTAGTCCCTAGTAAAGTGCACTAGGAGTGCCAGGGCTTGTGAATGCCGATACTGCTAGTGGGCTTGTAGCGCTGGTTGCGCCACCCACAGAAGCAGCCGTAAGATGTGTCTGGGGTCTGCCACCGCAGAACCCGCGTGCAGTCTCGTACTGTCATGCCGGCTGGGCAAGTGCACCTACTTGCCAGCCCCTGAACCTTCCCTTGACTACATATTAGTCACCCCTATGGTAGGCCTACGGGCAGGGTGCATTATAGGTGTAAGGTAGGGCAAGCCCTGATGTGTGTGGCATGTCCTAGTAGTGAATTACACCTAAATTCGTATTTCACTATCGAAGGCTACCTGCTCCCGCTAGACCAGACTGAGCTGCTGGAATTGTTACATCCTATAATCCCAGCAGGCTCAGGGAGCATGGTAGAGAGTCATGTTTAGTATGCCTGAACTCAGGATGATAAAATATTTCTTTTAGTAAAGTTTATTTTAGTATCCTGGGTTTGCAAATGCTACTTTTAGAAAGTTAGCATTTGCTTGCCTAGCCATTTCAGCCCGCCTCTGCTGGTATGTGTATCTGACTGTCTGGGACGTGTGAGTGACAGGGCTGGGGGGATGACAGGTGGTGAATGCGCAGATTACACCTTAGTGGGAGGTAGGAGTGCCTCTTGACTCGAACTCTAGCTGTGCTCTGCCACCACAATGCTGGCTCCACCCTCCTGGGGAGCGACTGATGGCTCAGCCGACACCTGGCCCAGGAAGGGCGAAGCCCCATCAACAAGGCACTCTGGCTGCCCCTGTCCGCACAATGCTGGCTCCACCTCCTGTGGGGCGTCTGATGCGCCTGCCCCTCACACTGAAAGCAGACGCCGGGGTACGCCCTCCGGAGTACTCAAAGACTGAAAGTGGCTATGCAAAGGCCCCCCCTGGCCTGCGAGAACAAAAGAAATAGCGTATAAAAGAAGGAGCCTTGCTCCTTGAAAATTAGATCCTGTTTGGGCTACAGAAGGAACTCTGCCCGACGAGAAGGACCGTGGAGGACAAGGAAGAGTGCTGTCTCTTGCCGGTGTCTGGTGCCTTGCTGCCGAAGAAGAGGAAAAAGGAAAGACTGCGAGAAGACTTTTGCTTTACAAGACTTTGTGCCAAACTCTGCTAAAAGACCTCCAAGGGCTTGCTGCTGAACTTGCCCCCTGACCAGCGCCCCAGGACCAGTGGGCGCTACACCCTGAAGAAAGTGACTGTGTGTGGTGCTGTCGCTGCAGTACTGACAGAGGAGTCTGGGAGCGCTGGGCATCCCTGCCACGCTCCCCGTAATCCAAGGCCTCGATATCCTCCCGAACACCGTGACCGGGGCCCCAAAGCAACAGCGAGAGCAAAGTGAGGTCCATCCGCCGCTGGTCTGAACACCGTGACCGCACCTGCGCCGGGAACCCGAGAGCAAAGTAAAGGAGGACCCGTCCGGTCCAAGCTCCCGAATTGACTGTGCCTCGAGCCGTCAATCCACCTGCGAAGACGGACAGCCGCCCTGTGAGAACCTCCCTCTGGTCGGTATCCTGCCCGACAGCTCAGCTGTGAGCGCACAGCTGCAATCGGCCCTTGGCTGGGTACGTCCTGCACTTGGGGACCGTACTGCCACTGGCCACCACCACGGCAGCCGCCGCCTTCAGGGTTGGAGAGAACGCCGAAGGAAGGACCCTGCCGCCACTGAACACCGCTGCCCCGGATGACCCGTGAACTGCTCGGCTGAGAGCCGCAACGAACAGCGACCCCGGGAAGTCAACGCGACGTGGGACAGCTCCCCTGGAAGCCGCCTGCTCCACAAGAACTTTGTTGAACTGGGCACAGGGCCCTAAAGAACGCTTATTGCTGGAAAGAACTGTGGCAATTTGAACTAAGTAACCTGGAACCGCTATTTGAAAGTTTGACGACTGTATTCACAAGCCTGCTTGAAATTTATATAAAGATATATATTTTTACAGAATACAGTTTGGTGTCATTGTGTGGTGGGTTGGTTGTGACGGTGTAATATTGCAAGTGTTTAACCCTATGTGCCCCAAAGATTAGCCTACGACTGCTTAAGCCACACTACCTAGAGGGTAAGCAGAGGTTGTCTGGAAGGTAACCCTCAGCCCTGACGAGGAAGCGAGAGTCCCTGCTTGTCGCTAGTGTTCCACTGCGCCAACTAGAGCCTCCCCCTTCCTACATACACGTTTTGATGTAACTTTACGGATAGGGAGGGTAGCTTCAAGAGATGTAGATATCCAATCCTCATATTCTTGATTAGCTATACTCGGGTCATCATTGCGCGATGGGCAGGTATGCATCAGGTTATGGATCCAGAGGTCGACTGGTAATATAGCCCAGTTTCTTGAGTTCCTGATCAGGGGAGCAGGGGGTAGTGATTTGCACGTTGTCCATGTAAAAGGGATGAGGAAGTGGTCTGTCCAGGGTAGGCAAATGGATTGACCGACCACTAGTTCAGTGCAATTGCTGAAGATTGGGTCTAAAAGGTGTCCTTTGATGTGTGTCGGTACCTCAACCCGTTGATCTAATTGAAGGGCTGCTAGATCGTCCATCAATTCCATAGCTGCATGGTCGCAGAGGGAGTCAAGATGTAAATTGAGGTCACCTAGCAATGTAAAATTAGAGCTAGTAGTGATCTGTTCAGCTAGAATGGTTTGGAGTGACTTATGAAATTGTTTTGTTTTAAGATTACTGCAAACCAATAATAGGAAAATTACATGGGCTTCTCATTATTCCTTTCAGGATTCCTTGTATTTTTTTGAATATTTTTTATTAACCAAGAGAAGGCATCAAGTAAAAACCAATACAGTACATGGTATATGGAAATAGAAACAAAGAACCAATCATCTGATATATTCCTGAAAAGAAAAATTAATGGAGGTAAAAAGTGTAACAATGTACAGTTTCATTAAAAAATACGTCCATAAATTGCAGTACATTTTAAAAATAGAACGAGTCCCTCTGGAACCAGCCAATAATAATTTTATATCATAAATTTGTTTTGCTAGCAGCCACCAATCCATCATGGTTGGAGGTTTCTGTGATATCCACACTCTGACTATAACTAATCTTGCTGCAACTAATAGAATAGAGAGCAGGCTATTGCAATTTATATTCCTAGAGCTGTTTCCCAGCATAACATCAGATATCAACAGCGTTTTAAACATTTTGTATGTTCACTATTAGCATTAATAGCATGACTACTGGATGACCATTTCACAATTCTATCTGGAGTATAATATAAAATACAGATCATACGGTCCTGTTGCAATCATAAATTATTGTAAAGAAGGTTGCCAGCAAGGGATTTATTTGGCGCTAAGAATTCAACAGTGTAGTACAGTCTATATTAATTAGACTTGGCAGCTGAATGAAACAGCAACTGCTTAGCTTGTTATGAATCTGTTAACCCAAATCTATGGAAACTACCACACTAGCCCCATAGAACTACAATAATTAGAACAGATTCTGTGAAAATCTTGTGGTTTCAAACAGTAAATGAAATATTGAACACAAGAATGAAGGTGAAGCAACACGAGGAAAGTTTGTTCTTAGAAAAAATTATTATTATTTATATTCATCCAGAAATAAATCATCAAAGAAAATCAAGGGTGTACATTTATTGACAAATGCATATGCTTCTTATGTAAATGGAGCTGATGAAACAATCCATAAATACAGAAGAAAACAATCCAGTCTAAGAAAAATTAAATAAAATTGACTTCTTTAAAAGATGATGAATAGAAAGCCAAAGGTTGGAGAGGAGACTTGGATTGAATTGTCGACGTTTCGGTCTCAGTGGTGTAATCCAGAGACCATCATCAGGACAAGGAGATAATGCAATAAGGATGACCCCTTAGGGAAGCTTCAAGTCTGCCCTTTGATTATTTCCAAAAATCCAGGTCAGCAAAAGATTTGACTCTTTATGTTGAAGGAACCTGTGGTGTGAGTCTCAGGATTCAAGATAGTTCGAGAACGAGTAAATCACACGAAGCATCCACTCTGTATCCAATGAGGATAAATCACACGAAGCATCCACTCTGTATCCAATGAGGATACAGAGTGGATGCTTCGTGTGATTTACTCGTTCTCGAACTATCTTGAATCCTGAGACTCACACCACAGGTTCCTTCAACATAAAGAGTCAAATCTTTTGCTGACCTGGATTTTTGGAAATAATCAAAGGGCAGACTTGAAGCTTCCCTAAGGGGTCATCCTTATTGCATTATCTCCTTGTCCTGATGATGGTCTCTGGATTACACCACTGAGACCGAAACGTCGACAATTCAATCCAAGTCTCCTCTCCAACCTTTGGCTTTCTATTCATCATCTTTTAAAGAAGTCAATTTTATTTAATTTTTCTTAGACTGGATTGTTTTCTTCTGTATTTATGGATTGTTTCATCAGCTCCATTTACATAAGAAGCATATGCATTTGTCAATAACTGTACACCCTTGATTTTCTTTGATGATTTATTTCTGGATGAATATAAATAATAATAATTTTTTCTAAGAACAAACTTTCCTCGTGTTGCTTCACCTTCATTCTTGTGTTCAATATTTCATTTACTGTTTGAAACCACAAGATTTTCACAGAATCTGTTCTAATTATTGTAGTTCTATGGGGCTAGTGTGGTAGTTTCCATAGATTTGGGTTAACAGATTCATAACAAGCTAAACAGTTGCTGTTTCATTCAGCTGCCAAGTCTAATTACTATAGACTGTACTACACTGTTGAATTCTTAGCGCCAAATAAATCCCTTGCTGGCAACCTTCTTTACAATACTTTGACTGCCCAAGCCCGCAAGGGTATATTGGGTTACCCACCGCTATTACTGGCAATCATAAATTGGTTGCATTTACTGCCTTGTCTATAACATTAAAACCCTGTGAAATAGTACCAACCATTACTGGAAGCCCCAATATTCCACTCCATCATTCTGCCAATCTCCCACAATCGTCGGGTCTCCCAATACTAAACCATTTATCAGCCCTACTTTCATAGATTTTGATTCATTTGTATTGAGGAAACCCCATATCTCCGAGTCATTTGTATTTTCAATTTTTAGACTTCTCAGAAAGAAATGTCGAATCTGATAATACGTTAGAAGCATAGACCCCGGTAGCTTATGTTTTTTTCTGTAAGCTCTCAAATGAGACAAAGCCATTAAAGTCATACATATCTCCCATATAATTGACTTCATATCTTGCCCACTTCCTGCCTATCGAGTCATGGAATATCTCGGGTAATCCAGGATTCTGCCAATGAGGTAGCTCACTGTGATAGCAAGAAATATTCTTACTTAACAGAATTGAACGCCAGACGCTTACATCGTCTCTTACAGTCTTAAATGTAACCCTCTTAAAGTAGTTAGGATCGTTAAGTCTGTATAAAAACATATTGCTCTCACCCCCAAAAAGAAACTTATGGCTAAAAATAGTACTGGCTGGATTGATAAGGCTACGCTATCTGATAAAACACGCTGCACAAAATATGTTTTGAAATCTGGGAACTCTAGACCCCCTTGACTAAAGGGACGTTTTAAGAAATCAGTTGCTCTTCGTGCCTTCTTATATCCCCATATGAAACTAATGTGTCATCCAATTTTTGTAAAGAATGTATTTGGAACACATATTGGGATGGAGCGAAAAAGATTCAGGAACTTAGGCAGAATTTTCATTTTGATAATATTGACTGCCAATAATCCAAATCGGAAGATAATGCCATCTTTTTAGAGTCCTATTCGTCTCTAACAAGGATTCCTTGTTTAATCATCAAATTAATCAAGGGAAAAATCCCAGCAATGGTTGCCATACTCAAATTATGCTGCAGGATACGTGGAAATTCAGCATTAACCTTTACAGTGATTTTAACTGAAGCAACACCTTTAGAAAGACCAATGTAATTTCCTGTAAAGTCCCAGACTTCTGGTGACACAGTGTCTCTCAGTTCTAGAGTCCAATCATCTCTGGTTAGCAATGGAAACAATCTTTCAGTTTTTGATTTTGTTTTGGACAATTTGAAAATGACATCCTTATCCTTGTATGGAATTCAATTCCTTTTAGAGTACAGTAAATGGAACATTTGAGTTTGCATAGCAATTCTCATCCAGTAGATTAAGTGGACTAGAATCACACAAAGCAAATTGTGCAAATCCTCAAAAGAACCTATTTTGGCAGGTATGGGTTCTGTTACCGGGTTTGACATTTTCCTGTTTGCAACACCTATAACTTTAATTCTTTCTCCCAAGAAAGGTAGGTTTGGAACCTCCATTATTCTTCATGTCGAGCAGGTAGCTCCAGTGTCAAAAAGAAATTTGATAGGAGCGCCATTTACTTTGCCGTCCACATAGGGACCACTTTGGTCAACCTGTAAGGATGTGCCAAGTACTCATTACTCCTTCCCTCTCAGACACAGTCATTGTGACAGGTCTGAGTCTTAATTGTCTATCTGCATCAATGAATATTGATGTGGCAAATTCTGATTAATGAAGGATTTTGTATTTGTATTAAACCCTTAATTTGAATTACAATTCTGGACCTGGCCATGCATTTGGGGCATTGGGGCTTGAGGCACATTTGAAACTTGATTTCTTTGTCTGTGAACTTGTTGAGTGTATACCATGCCATTTTCATGTGATTGTGCATGTCCAATATTCTGAATCTTTCCTCCTTTTCCTTCATTTACTCGATTGAATCGACATTTGCACTTCCAATGCCTTAACTTGCTGCAAATATGACATGGATCCATCTTTTTCAGTCCATCAGTTGGAACACTCTTACCTCTACCTTGGGGTTGCATACCCTGTTGTTAAATTCCATTTACCCCTCAGATCATTGGGTTTCCTGATAACCTTTCTGCACAGCAAGCATGTGATCAACACCTGACACATTCTGAATTTTTCTGAACAGCTTTAAATTGTAAGACCACCAATTTCTCCTTAAGTTCCTTATGTTTCAATTCAGTCTCGTCCCCACAATATTTTGCATACTGGAGGATTTCATGTACAGGTTAACTCTGCCAACAAATCAAATGCTGCTGAATCATATTACTAATCTCGGGTCTCAATTTATATACAAATTGATAAACAAAGTGTTTTATATCTTTCTGCAATATATTCTCCATTCCACTGTAGTGCTAGAATCCCTGACGCAATCTCTCATAATAAGCATGGTCAGTTTCTTTCAATCCTTGAGTTTTTCTGTCAATTTTCACCCAATCAATTTTGCCTTTCAAATAAGTAATAGCTTCATTACATTTCTACATCACCTCTGCAGATGGTGCATGTTAGACCTGACATCATTGGCTTGAGTCTCTCCTCCATTTTTTCTGTTTGCCTCCACTGTTTTTCGATGTTTTGCTGGATAATGCTTTGGGCGCCGTGCCACTGCTGATCAGTGCCACAGCGCAAGTGCTCCCTATGTTAAATTGATGTATCTAGTGTATCCATGTTTGGCCATTTGGTTTACTGTCAGTCCCTAGTCTAGTGTACCAGGAGTGCCGGGGCTTGTAAATACAAATGCCGCTCGTGGGCTTGGAGCACGTGTTGTGCCACCCACAGGAGCGGCTTCGTAAAAGAATGTCTACGGGTCGGTCATTGCGAGACCCACGTGCAGCCTCGTGCTGTCACGCAGGCTGCGCAAGTATACCTACTTGCCAGCCCCTCAAACCTTCCCTTGGCTTCATGTTAGTCACCCCTAGGGTGCATTGTAAGTATAAGGTAGGATACGCCTGACCAAGTTGGCATGTCCTAATAGTGAATTACAGCCATCTTCGTTCTTCAATATTGCGAGGTAGCCTGCTCTCCATTAGTTAGAATGGGCCGCGGGATTATTACTGCTATGATGCTAGCTGGCTCGGGGAGCATGGTGCAATGTCGAGTATGGTATCCCTGAACTCGGGGTTTAATTACGCATCCGTTGGTGTGGATGGTTTTTGGACTCTGGGTCTGAAAATAGCACTTTTAGAAAGTGCCTATTTTCTTGTCTAACCATATCTGGTTTCTGCTGGTCTTGCGTGTCCGTGACAGGAGCTGGGTGGCTCCACAGGTCTGGATGAGTCAGTGTGGGATGAGTGGGACGTTTGCGTTGAGAGTAGGGGGAGAGTAGTTGCTGATAGCCGGCCCTGCCTGATACAATGCTGGCTCCACCTCCTGCCAAGCGGCTGATGGCTCTGTGCCTGCCATGGACGATCCTAGCCCCACCTCCTGCCAGGAGGCCGATAGCTCTGCTCCTGCCAGAGTCAATGCTGGCTCCACCTCCTGCTGGGCGTCTGAGGACCCAGCCCTGCTCAGTGAATAAGCCAGGTGCTTCTGCCTGGCTCCACCCACAACAGACCCAGGATGTTGGGAAAGTCCCCTGCATAGACAAAGGGATCAAAGCCGAAAAGGGGTATAAGAGAAGGACCCCTGAACTACGAAATCAGATCACTTCTGACAAGGAACCCTGTAACCAAGGACAAGAGGCCTGCTGATCTGAGGACTTGCCTACCCCTTCTGCCAGTGTGCTGTTTGCTGGGGGGAATCCTGCAGTGCTTCTTTATTTTTGCCAAGGAACCAGGAGAGAGGAACTGTGTGTGTACTCTCACGCTTGCTAAGAAAATCTCCAAGGACGGGAAGAGTGCCAGTCTCCTGCTGAAGTCACAGGGCTAAAAGACTTCATCTGCTTAAAGTGCTATTTGCTGGAACCTGTGAATCCAGCACCTCTGAAAGAACCAGCAATCTCGACGGCGACGGACGTCGCCGAATCCAGCTCGACGTAGTGGGTAACGGCCCCAGTGTCCCGCTTCCTCGACGACCGGCCGCCGGGCCTGATCGACGCCAGCAGCAACGCCAGTGAGTAGTGAGTTCGGCTCCAGCTCCAAGGGACCTCGTGTCTGCACCGCTGCTGATCGCATCGCCCTCGTGCCCTCTCGACGCCGTGAGTGCTGCTCACACTTTGCAACCGCATCATCGACAACGACGCCTGCTGAGGCCTGATGACACCGAAGACGCGACGCCGGATTGCTCGACGCCGCTGATCATCGTATACTTCATCTTCCTAAGGTACTGTGTTGTTGGGGGTCCGTGTGACTCCGGGCTCGACGTAGCGTTCCTCGCGGTCGACGCCGAACCTTGGGATTAACTTTGCCTCTACGTCGTGTAGCCCCCGTGTGGGTTACCTTGTTGCTAAGAACTGTGTTTCCAAGAAGAAGATTTGCTAAAGAAGAAACTACCTTGAACTATTTTTCCCTTCCCCGAGTACTTATTCCGATTGTGTACAGTTTTGTCGTTATTTGGTCTTGTGCTAAGCCTTATATAAAAATACTTATTTTTATAATACTACTGTGTCGTGTCCATTTGTAGTGCCTTCACTTTATTACTGTATGTGGTCATAAATGCTTAGCACACAGCCTCTGAGATAAGCCTGTTCTGCTCTGCCAAGCTACCGAGGGGGTGAGCAGGGGTTATCAAAGGGTGTGATCCCCTTGCCCTGACTAGAAAAGGTATGTCCCTATTTGTCAGAAGTGTACACCTCTGCCAACTAGAGACAGCCGGTTCTAACATTGGACGCAGCGGTGAGGATTTGAACCTTGCATTTATGACCCATGTACAGTGATCAGTGTGCGCTACATAGTGAAAGCAGACCATAGCGCAGTCACAATCTAATTTGGAAGGATCCTATTTTTGGTTCTCCGCTTTTCTGAAGCTTGATTTTTTTTAACACTGCCAGTTTTGATTATGAGTGACACCGGAGTCACTACCCCTGTTGTTGTTGAGGAGGAATTCGACAGAACGAAGATAAACGACTATGGCTTGAAGAAACTGAAATCCTTCTGCAAGCAGTTTAAAGTTCCTACCAAAGGCTTCTCGTTGAAGGAGGAATATCTCAAAGCTCTGGAGGCCTGGTTGGAATCCAGAGATCCCACTGATCCGGTGGTGGTACCGCCAGTGGAAGGGGAAGAGGAGGCACCAGTGAATGGGCCTGTGTCCTCTCCCGGTAGCAGTGTTTCCTCCAAAGGTCTTTCCCCTGAAGAACGAGAAGAAAGGGCGAAGGAGCGTGCATACAACATGGAAATGGCAAGGCTAAAGATAAATGGGCAGTTGGAGTTAGAAAATGCAAGAGGTAGAAGAGAAGCTGATTTGGAGACCAAAATGTTAGATTTTGAAAGGGAGAAGTTAGCTTTGGAGCGTGATACCAAGTTGAGGGAGTTGGACATCCAAGCTAAAAATTTAGAATTGAATCCCTCTGGTGGCAGCATCCCATCTGAGCCTGCAGAAAGTAGGTTTTATTTTCCCAAAGATGTGATAAAGGATTATCATAGGAACAAAGATATTGGTCAGTGGTTTAAAGCATATGAGCTAGCATTGTTGGCCCACCAGGTCCTTGAGAAGAATTGGGGAGCGGGGTAGTGGGGTCGCTTTGTGAATGAGGGGAGAGATACCCTGTTAGACATGCCTGTTGAGGATAGGATGTCTTATGCTCATATGAAAGATGCTTTAATGTTGAGGTATGGCCTAACCCCCGAGAAGTACAGACAAGCTTTTAGAGAATGTAAGAAGTTGCCTGGTACGACGTGGGTTGAATATGTGTCTTATTTTTGCAGAGCCATGGATGGTTGGGTAAAGGGCAGCAAAGTGGAAAGTTATGCAGCTCTTTATGATTTGTTTGCTTGGGAGCATTTGTCTAATAACTGTTTTCCAGAGCTGCGCCAGCACCTTATTGATAGCAAGATATCTAACCCTAGAAAACTTGCTGAGGAGGCGGACCGCTGGGTCAGTACCAGGGTCCACAAGGGTCCAGTGGGAGACTCAGCCAAAGGTGGGCAGGGTCCCCAGCAGAAGAGTGGGGGGGACAAAGGTAAACAGAAAGAGTCTCAGAAAGGGCCCCAAGGTAATCCCCAAGGGAACCAAGGGAAAGGTTCCCAGCCTCCCCCTGAGAAGAAGCCAGGGGCTCCGACGGGTAAACCTGTTCATAGGGGCCCCCTAACCTGCTACGGTTGTGGACAGGTGGGACACCGGTTTTATGACCCCCAGTGTCCCAAAAAGGATTCGAATGCACCGCCGCGTGCACCCCCGTCAGTTGGCGAGTGTAGCCCTGGGAGGGGAGGAGATGGTTGTCCATGATGGGAGGGTTCCCGCAGAAATGTCCCTGGTCTCGCTAGGAGACATGGAAATGGTCCCTCCACCCCCTCTGCCTAGTAACATTCGTAAATATAGGCAGTGGGTGACCATTAATGCCCATAGAGTGGAAGCTCTCAGAGACACCGGAGCGAGTGTGACAGCTGTCAAGTGTCACTTGGTGTCCAGAGAGCAGGTGGTTCCCCACGCATTCTACCCTGTGATAGCTGCTGACAACTCCCAGAAAGAGTGTGAGGTAGCTCAGGTTTCCTTTGAATGGGGGAGAGTTGCAGGTACTCTGCAGGTTGCTGTGAGGCCCGCCATGCCTGTCGATTGTCTCCTGGGCAATGATTTAGAAGACTCCCCTTGGGCTAAGGTGGAGAGGGAGACGCACTTGAAAATGTTGGGTGTGCCAGAGTGGGTGTGTGCAACCACTCGATCGATGACAGCGAGTAAGGGTGTTGATGGGGTCCCGGAGCCTGAAAGTACGGCCCAGGACCCAGCTGTGAAGAGAAGAGGTAGGAGGCGCGGGAAACTGGCCCCCGTAGTTCCTGTGGTCCAGGAGGAGGTAGACCCTGAAGGGGATGCCCTGGAGCCCACAGGGGAACAAATTGCCGAACTGGGAGACCTGCCCGAGCTGACACATTGGCAGCAGGATGGTGGTCCCTCCAGGAAGGAATTCTGTGCCGAACAGAAAGAATGCCCTTCTCTTGTGGGTATGAGGCAGCAGGCCTCAGCCCAATCCTCAGGTGATCAGTCAGGGTCACATTTTGTGTACTGGGAGAACGACCTCCTGTATAGCGAGCCTAAGGCTGCTGAGCCTGGGTCAGCCCATGTGCTGGTGGTACCCCAGCGCTTTAGAGCCTTCCTACTGGGTTTGGCTCATGACGTTCCTTTAGCTGGACATCTGGGGCAGGACAAGACCTATGACAGGCTTGTCACCCATTTGTATTGGCCTCAGATGCGTAGGGATGTAGATATCCATTGCAAGACTTGTCACACTTGCCAGGCAAGTGGGAAAAGCGGAAGGAAGCAGAAGGCTCCCCTCCAACCTTTTCCAGTGGTCAGTACCCCCTTTGACCGGGTGGGCATTGACATTGTTGGGCCCCTGGACCCCAAGACAGCCCTGGGCAACAGGTTCATCCTGGTCTTGGTGGACCATGCCACCCGGTACCCGGAAGCCATCCCTCTCCGAACAGTGACGGCCCCCGTAGTGGGACGGGCACTGATGGGTGTTTTCTCCCGGATGGGGTTCCCCAGAGAGGTGGTGTCAGACCGGGGCACCAACTTCATTTCGAACTATATGAAGTCTCTGTGGAAGGAGTGTGGGGTAACCTACAAGTTCACCACTCCTTACCACACTCAAGGAAATGGGCTGGTTGAGAGATTCAACCGGACCCTGAAAGGCATGATCATGGGTCTTGAAGAACCAATGAGGCGGACGTCCTCTTGCCATGCCTGTTGTTTGCTTACCGAGAGGTGCCGCAGAAGTCTCTAGGGTTCAGTCCCTTTGAGCTTTTGTACGGTCACCCGGTAAGAGGGCCTTTGAGTCTGGTCAAGGAAGGCTGGGAGCAATCTCCCAGGAAACCTCCCCAGGATGTATACAGCTACATGCTGGCCTTTCGGAACCAGACTCGGCGCTTCAGAGAACTTGCTCAGGCAAATCTGGAGGCCAGCCAGGAGGAGATGAAGCGATGGTACGACCGGAATGCCACTCTGGTAGAGCTTCAGCCTGGTCAAGAAGTGTGGGTCATGTCCCCTGTGGAACCTTGTGCGCTCAAGGACAGGTGGACTGGACCGTTTAAGGTTGTGGAGAATGAGAGCGATGTCACCTACTTGGCGGACTTGAAATCTCCCAGGAACCCCTTGCGGGTCCTGCATGTCAACCGTTTGAAGCCCCACTTAGAAAGGTCCGAAGTGGGCATGCTCCTAGCTACAGATGCTGGAATGGAGGAGGAGAGTGAGCCTCTTCCTGACCTCCTGTGTGCTAAAGAGCAAGACGGGTCAGTGGATGGTGTGGTCCTCTCTGACACACTGACCCTTGAACAGAAACAGGATTGTCGCCACCTGTTGGGACGATTCCCGGATCTGTTTTCCTTGGTTCCAGGTGTCACTCATTGGTGCGTCCATGACGTTGAAACCGGAGACAGCCCTCCTGTGAAGCACAAGGCTTACAGGGTGACTGACAAGGTTCGAGCATACATTAAGGAGGAGGTCTCCAAGATGTTTGCGTTAGGGGTGGTTGAGTCCTCTAGCAGTCCTTGGGCCAGCCCAGTGGTCTTGGTCCCGAAGGCTGCAGCGCCTGGTGCTTCACCGGAACTCCGGTTCTGTGTGGATTACAGAGGACTCAATTCGGTCACGAAGACTGACGCGCACCCCATCCCCAGAGCTGATGAGCTCATAGATCGGTTGGGGGCTGCCCGGTACCTTAGTACGTTTGATCTAACGTCTGGGCACTGGCAGATCGCCTTGACTGATGGGGCAAAGGAGAGGTCCGCATTCTCCACACCAGATGGGCTATACCAGTTTCGGGTGATGCCCTTTGGGATGAAGAATGCCCCTGCCACCTTCCAGAGGTTGGTCAACCAGGTCTTGGCTGGACTGGAGGATTTCAGTGCCGCCTACCTGGACGGCATCGCAGTGTTCAGCGCCAGCTGGGAGGAACACTTGCGCCACCTCCAGGAAGTGTTGTTGGCCCTGCGCGGAGCAGGCCTCACAATCAAAGCCAGTAAGTGCCAGATTGGGCAGGGTTCGGTGATGTACTTGGAGCACCAAGTAGGGAGCGGCAAGGTTGCCCCCCTGCAACCCAAGATTGATACCATCCTGGCTTGGGCGCCGCCCAAAACCCAAACTCAGGTGAGAGCCTTCTTAGGACTCACGGGTTACTACAGGAGGTTTGTCAAGGATTACGGTAACATTGTGCACCCCTTGACTTTGCTGACTTCCAGGAAGCAGCCATGAAACGTGATCTGGACTGATGCCTGTCAAACGGCCTTCAACACCCTGAAAACTGCAATGTGCACAGCACCTATACTCCAGGCACCCGACTTTTCAAAAGAATTTATTGTCCAGACGGACGCTTCAGAGCATGGCGTGGGGGCTGTTCTAGCTCAGGTGAATGAAGAGGGCCGAGACTTGCCTGTAGCCTTCATCAGTAGGAGGTTACTTCCCAGGGAAACGAGGTGGAGTGCGATAGAGAGAGATTAGCATTTGCTGTGGTCTGGGCGCTGAAGAAGTTGATACCCTACCTGTTTGGGACTCACTTCCGGGTTCAGACAGACCACAGGCCCCTCAGATGGTTGATGCAGATGAGGGGTGAGAATCCAAAACTGTTGAGGTGGTCCATTTCTCTACAGGGGATGGACTTTACGGTGGAACACCGCCCTGGTACAGATCACGCCAATGCTGATGGTCTGTCCAGATTTTTCCGCCTTAGTGATGAGGACTCCCTAGGTCAAGGGTAGTTCTCCCCACATTTCAGCTGGAGGGGACACGTGTTAGACCTGACATCATTGGCTTGAGTCTCTCCTCCATTTTTTCTGTTTGCCTCCACTGTTTTTCGATGTTTTGCTGGATAATGCTTTGGGCGCCGTGCCACTGCTGATCAGTGCCACAGCGCAAGTGCTCCCTATGTTAAATTAATGTATCTAGTGTATCCATGTTTGGCCATTTGGTTTACTGTCAGTCCCTAGTCTAGTGTACCAGGAGTGCCGGGGCTTGTAAATACAAATGCCGCTCGTGGGCTTGCAGCACGTGTTGTGCCACCCACAGGAGCGGCTTGGTAAAAGAATGTCTACGGGTCGGTCATTGCGAGACCCACGTGCAGCCTAGTGCTATCATGCAGGCTGCGCAAGTATACCTACTTGCCAGCCCCTCAAACCTTCCCTTGACTTCATGTTAGTCACCCCTATGGTAGGCCCACGGGCAGGGTGCATTGTAAGTATAAGGTAGGATACGCCTGACCAAGTTGGCATGTCCTAATAGTGAATTACAGCCATCTTCGTTCTTCACTATTGCGAGGTAGCCTGCTCTCCATTAGTTAGAATGGGCCGCCGGGATTATTACTGCTATGATCCTAGCTGGCTCGGGGAGCATGGTGCAATGTCGAGTTTGGTATCCCTGAACTCGGGGTTTAATTACTCATCCGTTGGTGTGGATGGTTTTTGGACTCTGGGTCTGAAAATAGCACTTTTAGAAAGTGCCTATTTTCTTGTCTAACCATATCTGGTTTCTGCTGGTCTTGCGTGTGCGTGACAGGAACTGGGTGGCTCCACAGGTCTGGATGAGTCAGTGTGGGATGAGTGGGACGTTTGCGTTGAGAGTAGGGGGAGAGTAGTTGCTGATAGCCGGCCCTGCCTGATACAATGCTGGCTCCACCTCCTGCCAAGCGGCTGATGGCTCTGTGCCTGCCATGGACGATCCTAGCCCCACCTCCTGCCAGGAGGCCGATAGCTCTGCTCCTGCCAGAGTCAATGCTGGCTCCACCTCCTGCTGGGCGTCTGAGGACCCAGCCCTGCTCAGTGAATAAGCCAGGTGCTTCTGCCTGGCTCCACCCACAACAGACCCAGGATGTTGGGAAAGTCCCCTGCATAGACAAAGGGATCAAAGCCGAAAAGGGGTATAAGAGAAGGACCCCTGAACTACGAAATCAGATCACTTCTGACAAGGAACCCTGTAACCAAGGACAAGAGGCCTGCTGATCTGAGGACTTGCCTACCCCTTCTGCCAGTGTGCTGTTTGCTGGGGGGAATCCTGCAGTGCTTCTTTATTTTTGCCAAGGAACCAGGAGAGAGGAACTGTGTGTGTACTCTCACGCTTGCTAAGAAAATCTCCAAAGACTGGAAGAGTGCCAGTCTCCTGCTGAAGTCACAGGGCTAAAAGACTTCATCTGCTTAAAGTGCTATTTGCTGGAACCTGTGAATCCAGCACCTCTGAAAGAACCAGCAATTTCGACGCCGACGGACATCGCCGAATCCAGCTCGACGTAGTGGGTAACGGCCCCAGTGTCCCGCTTCCTCGACGACCGGCCGCCGGGCCCGATCGACGCCAGCAGCAACGCCAGTGAGTAATGAGTTCGGCTGCAGCTCCAAGGGACCTCGTGTCTGCACCGCTGCTGATCGCATCGCCCTCGTGCCCTCTCGACGCCGTGAGCGCTGTTCACACTTTGCAACCGCATCATCGACAACGACGCCTGCTGAGGCCTGATCGACACCGAAGACGCGACGCCGGATTGCTCGACGCCGCTGATCATCGTGTGCTTCATCTTCCTTAGGTACTGTGTTGTTGGGGGTCCGTGTGACTCTGGGCTCGACGTAGCGTTCCTCGCGGTCGACGCCGAACCTTGGGATTAACTTTGCATCTACGTCGTGTAGCCCCCGTGTGGGTTACCTTGTTGCTAAGAACTGTGTTTCCAAGAAGAAGATTTGCTAAAGAAGAAACTACCTTGAACTATTTTTCCCTTCCCCGAGTACTTATTCCGATTGTGTACAGTTTTGTCGTTATTTGGTCTTGTGCTAAGCCTTATATAAAAATACTTATTTTTATAATACTACTGTGTCGTGTCCATTTGTAGTGCCTTCACTTTATTACTGTATGTGGTCATAAATGCTTAACACACAGCCTCTGAGATAAGCCTGTTCTGCTCTGCCAAGCTACCGAGGGGGTGAGCAGGGGTTATCAAAGGGTGTGATCTCCTTGCCCTGACTAGAAAAGGTGTGTCCCTATTTGTCAGAAGTGTATACCTCTGCCAACTAGAGACAGCCGGTTCTAACAGTGCACCTGCCCGAGCATTTCAAACTGGTTCTGTTTCAGGCCAATCAAAAGCAATTTTACATTCCTCCAACAAATTGCCTGGGACCACAATGTCAAATAAGGTATTCATATACTTCAGCAAAACCTTTGAAAACTATACAAACCTTTCAACCTATTTGTGACATTCAACTGGATTTACTCTCAATTTCAGAAAATGATTTATAAAGACAATATGTCTGGCCTAGTCCAGGGAACTTGCACGTATCATCCACCAGGTACTTCTCCCATGGGAAGATTCCTCACTTCCTCACCCACATCAAGTTTAATGATTGGGAGCAGCTGCATTGTAACTCTCTTTTTTTCTTTCTTCTTAGTTCATCAACCATCCCATTTTCCTAACTCAATTTCCTTATGATAGCTAGCAACTCCTAAATTGTCAATCTCATTCCTGAAGGTCTCATGTTTTCAATATATTTATCACTAAAATCTGCTCTGTAGGGTTTCTGTACTTAATTTGACTTTTGTACCTCCTCTCTGTATTTCTGAGATTATTCGGGCAATTTTTCAAGAGTGCTCTGAGCACATTTGGTAAAGTCTTTGCAGATAGAAATTTATCGTCCTGGTAAGCACCTACCCTGACTGAACTTATTGTTCCTGCAATCATTTCTTCCAGCACTACTTTGAGTCTCGCTTCAGGAAGGAACCTTGTTTTATCCTTTCCTGAGGCATTTGTTCCATTAACTCCAGCATTGTTGTCATTTACAGGAGTATCTATCCCTCTGAGTTAATCATTGAAATCTTGAGAGTAGGACCTGTTTGTTCTTTTGGTGTATTCAAGAAGTAAGTCCCCATAACAGCCATCCTTTCCTGAAGTAAGCAATGAAATCAAAAGAGACACAAAAAGTGTTTGTAGTTGTACTCTAAATCACTCATAAGGGATTAACTGTATAATTTTAAGGCATATAGAAAGATTGAGTTTACCCTGACTTTCAACTCAAAGGTTTAAGTAGTGTTGAATGTGCAACCAAACCAACATTAGTTCCATAAGAAACATTGAATGGAGTTGGAACCAAGGGCATTTGTGTAGGCTGCCTCAATCTAACATCTGCAGGCGTAGTAGTTGTACCATTTATCCCAGTAGGGATAAAAGTAGGGTAGCTCCATTAGCTACCCATCTTGTCCTTCTTCACTCGTAATGTCTGACCACAGTAGTTGAGGCTGAATCACGGCCTGAAACTCCAATATACAATCTTGAGTCCGTCCTACCCACCCCACCTCACCTTGTTTTCATTATTTCTCTGATGCACATAATACTCATACTCAAATGTGGCTCCCTACCCGTTGTTAGACTACTTGTAATTTTGTTTCTCTGAAATGCTGCTGATCTTTAACCTAATTGCACTACGTGCATCCTTGACTCTCCTAATCTCCGTGGACTGTCTTTGTGCACTCACCATTACCTTAATTTTCTTAATACTTAATGCTAGATGTGTCTCTGTTGCACTATGGTACCCCTCTGTTCACTGCCAAATGATCTCCACATGTATTGGACGCCTATTTTTTGTATTATTGAATTTTTGAATTTTGAATTCTGAATCTCCTAGTTGCCTAAATCCACTTTCTTCTGCCTCTGAGATTAACTGAATTAAAAGAAGAAGGTACACATTGCTCTGAGCCTCACACCAATAACAAGGGTAATAAAAGAGCAACGGTCTATCCTCTATTAGTGACAGCCATCCTAGTTTGGTCTACACTACCCCACGTACTAGATGATTGCGATCTCCTTTAATTGACAGGTAACTCGCGCTTTGCTTACTAGAATCACCCACCCGCCCTTCACAGATTAACAATGCCCCCCCTCACGCATCCTCCAATTTTGCTGGATGCTCCTATCACTAGGCACGGCCCAAACTCTTGAACCATCCTCTATCCCCCAAACCTCTCCAAAAATGCCAAGAAAAACTTTAAGCACAAACTACTAATTCTTCACCAAGAAACGCTATTCGTAGATAGCTACCGCAGTCTCACCTCTATCATAAAAAACAATTATATCTTCTACTCCAAGCGCCCCTCTAATTGGAAAAGCACCTTCGTTCACCACCTCCCTATCACAAAGTCATGCAAAATCCCATATGGCTTGAAACGATCTACCTCCCCTTTCCCCTACTTTTCGTGGCGAAATAGACATCTCCATTTTCAAATCTGGAAACATCCTCATTCAAGACTCGGAAAAACATCTCACCATCTTTGAACTCCATTTCAGTGCCTTAAGTTACCTACTCTCGATACCATCCTCTGACCCATCACCCTCCCATTTACTATCTGACCCCACACCTCCTCTTTTACCTACTCCTTCCTTCCCTCTTACAGACTGTGAAAATACCATGGAAGTCTCCCAAGCAATGACTCTCAATCTTTCCCATAATTTAACAACTGTCCCTCCTAACGATTCACCAACTGACTTTGGATCCACCCTTACTCTCTCTCCCCTGCTTTAGACTCCAACGTCTTACAGCAGTCCCCCCTTCTATCAGCCCCCCTATCGCAATGGGAACCTACACCTCCTCTGTCACCTACTCAGCCCCCCCTCTAACAGACTTTGAAAACACCATGGAAGTCTCCCAAACACAGATTCCCAGTCTATCCCCTACCTTAACTACTGTCCCTCCTAATCATTCACGAACTGTCTACACAACCACCCTTACTCTCTCTCCTCCTATTGAGGCTCCAATATCTCACAGCAGCCCCCCCTCCCATCTTCTTCTTCCTCCCAGCCCCCTCAATTTGACCTCCCTCCGACTCAAGCACCTGCTCCAACTTCTTCCCCCCTAGCTTACCTTTCTCTCCTTAACCTGGAGGTCCACTATCCTCACTCCCACCAAGCTCCCTTCCCTTTTCCTGACTCTCCTGTGCCCCCATTGACTGCCTCATCCCACTTCACCTCCCTCCTTTCAGCCATAATTGGGAACTCTCCTCTGCACCCCCCACCCGGGCTCCCTTCCCTCCCTCTCCCCAGGCCTCTTGTCTTGACTAACATAAATCATCCTCCAAGTCCCCTGAACTTGCATCCCCATACCCTTCTCCCTTATTCCCAGACGCTTTTTGACATAGAACTCCATCTCGCTAACCTATCGTTTGAACTCACCTCTCTCAGAAAAGATGTTAACTCCCTCTCCCCACTTAACCGCCCCAATCCTTCTAGTCCCCTGTGCACTGATCAAAAGTACTCTACATTCACCCAGCAACAGGATACTACACCCCTCAGGAACGATACACTCAGAACCCTCTGCGTCCGACCCTCTTCCCCGCCTCTGATCTCCCTGACATCTGTAATCCTTACCCCCCGGCTCTTTATCTCCCGACCCTTTCAACCCTAAGGCTCCTTTCCCCGTGATCCTTGGGACTAACAGAATTCCAACTTCACCAACACTTCCCCAGCAATTGACCACAATCCACTCCTGCCCTCCCACTACAATCGACCCTATACCTTTGAATTGCATGCTGGTTAACTGTCGCTCGGCAGTCCGACATGCAAATCAAATTTCAGAAACCATCCTTAGCGAATCCATTATTGACATTGCCTTTCTTACTGAAACTTGGCTTACAGATCACTCCTCTTCCATTCAAGATATACTCTCCCCCCTGGCTAATCCATCCTCAGAAAAGATAGACCTGTCAAAATTGGTGGCGGTCTAGCAATAATCTATAAAAAAGAACTCCAACTCTCCCCTGTGCCTATCCCCGATCTTTATACTTTTGAATACCTCGGTGCAGAACTGTAAGTGCTAGGCTCCCCTCGAATTATATTACACAACATCTATCATCCTCCCGGCGACCCTCTTCCTTTCGTTGAAGAGTTGTTGGACCTTCTTACCCAGTCCTCACTTTCCAACTCAAAAAACCTCTTTCTCTGAGATTTTAACCCCCATTGGAACAAAAACAACGATCCTATGGTTAACCTCATCACTGATCTACTCGACATCAATGACCTAAAACAACTGAGCCACACTCCCACTCACTCCAAAAGAGCCACTCTTGACGCTACCATTACTCACAATGAGTTGGCCTCCCTTTCCTCCATAGTTCCCATCGACTGGCCCGACCACCAGCTCATCCTTTTCACGATCACCAATTTGGTTCCACCCCCTCCACCCAAAACCATCAACCAGAAGAAACTGACCAGGAATCTTCACCTTATCCCCCCAGGCAAACTTGAGGCCAAAGTCAAAGCTCAACTTCAACTCTCTCCTCCCTCCCAAAATGCTAATGACCTCACCGAACACTTTAACAAATCCATCGTTGAGGTCCTTGACCAAATTGCCCCAGCCAAACTAAACGAAAAAAAACCTCCCCCAATTCCTGGTTCAATCGAGAGCTCAACAATGAGCGGCGTTCACTTAGATTGACTGAAAGTTTATGGAGGAAAAACCCTTCCCTCTTTAACCTCTCTCTCCTCAGATCCGCTAGATCCAACTTTAAAAAACACATCCTCAATGCTAAGACATCATTTTTCCGCTCCCAACTCGACCGGGCCAAAAACAGACCTGGGGAACTCTTCAGCATTGTGAAAAACCAAACTTACTCTGCAACCCCCAAGTTGATTGCTACCACTGAGAGATGCGATCGAAATTGCCAACTATTTTTCAGAAAAAATCTCCAAAATTGATCAATCCTTCTCCATAACCCACCTCCTTCTTAACCCACTACCCTCATCAGAAATTTCCTCAAATTCTCCTTCACTCTCTATGCTCCCTCAACACTCCTTATCAATCCCTCCTATCTTCCCTATTCTTGAACCCGGCCCCATCGTACTTGAACTAAAAATATAATGCTTCTTGGCTCAACTTCTATCCAATCACTGAACTTGATGTCCTTAACGTCATTTCCAGACTGAAACCATCATCTCACAATAAAGATCCTCTCCCTCCCAACCTTGTACAAGATCTAAAACATATCATTGCCCCCTATTGGACCTCAATCATCAACTCCTCCTTTACCTCTGGCTGTGTCCCTGCTTCCCGGTTCAGTCTTAAAATGGTTCACCTCCTTTTTCCAACATAGAACCCCGTAAATTAAAATCCTCGACTGCCTTTCTAAAACTCTGCCCGTCTCCCTAGGGGTCCCTCTCCCCCTCTCTATTTAATCTCTTCATGGAACCCCTTACCCTCATCCTTAAACAAGCGGGAATCAATTACCACCTATACGCTAATGGCACACAACTTTACTATAAGACTCAGACATCCTTCACCTCAATGATGTCTTGAGTAAGATTTAAGCCTGGTTCCACCACAACCACCTCAAACTCAACCCACAAAAGACTGGAATCATTATTTTCTCCCCTAAGAACAACTCTCTCCCTATTGTATCCTGGATCTCTGACCTTACAGCACTCAACTGCTCTCTCACTATTTTTAAATCAGTTAAATTCCTCGATTTTAACATTGAACAGAACCTCACTCTTATCCCCCACATAAAAAGCTTGGCCAAAAGTGCTCTCTTCACACTCCATCACTTAAAGAAAATAAAACCCTTCATTCCAGCTGACGACTTTAAATTAGTTGTTCAATCGCTGGTCCTGTCAAAAATCGACTATGGTAACGCCATCCTCGCTGGGAATCCTAAAGCCCACCTCGCCCCAATCAAATTGGTTCTGAACCTTGCAGCTAGGCTCATTAGTGACCTCAAAAAGTTTGATCATATCTCCCCTGCCCTTAAAGCCCTAAAGTGGCTGCCCGTTGAAGGAAGAGCTTCCTACAAGACAGCTTGCATTACACACAAAGCCCTACATCAATGCACCCCGCAATACCTCACAGATAAACTTCACTTAGTCAGCTGCTCTAGACCACTGAGAAGCTCCAACACCCTCGCTCTTGTCCCTCCTCTATTAAACAAGAATACCACACAATGTTGATCCTTTTCTGGGAACACACCTTACTTCTGGAACTCCCTCCCCAAAGATCTTCGTTGCAACCCCTCTTACGCCAGCTTCAAAAAAGACCTTAAACTTCTCCTGCTTACCAAATCCTGGATCCTTAAATCCTCCCCTGAGCTCTCTTCCCTCCCCTACCTCCTATTGCTCTCTTCCCCGTCTCTCATCTTCCTTCGCCCACTAACTCCTCGCTCCAGTCTTTCCTATATGACCTGCCTCGTCACACCTGGTATTAAGGAAACCTCCCCTCCCCAGCCTCCCTCCTTTCCCTTACGCTTCCCCCCTCTTCTCCATCCTCTCCCCCCATGCTAGGCTAATCTCTCAAGACTTGCTGTAACCCTTTGCAACTCTTCTAATGTGATGGTATAAAACTAGAGTTATTTTCACCTTCTTGTGGGGTTTTGAATACCACCTCATTGTAAACCTACTATATGCAAATAATTGTTTCTACTTTTAGCTGTTTGAAATTGCCTTAACTATCCCCCTCCTTTACCTATCCCCTTCCTTACCCTTCCTCCCTATTTTATATCCTTTCCCTCTCTCTCTATCCTAATCCCTCATGATTTTCTGTAACCCTTGGCAACTTGTTTAGTTTAATTCGATTGTGTAATATTTAAATTGCTTTCTATCATCTGTATTAATTTATGAATACTACCTCATTGTAAATGTTGCTATATTACAATGTACACTCATGTAAAGCGCTCGTATACCTCCGGGTCCAGCTAGCGCTAAAACATGTTAAATAAATAAATGTATATACATGATTTCCCTTATTCTCAGGCTTAAATAGAGGACCGATAGTCACTGGAACAGTTAAAACATCTGGTGTATTTAGAACAATCTGATATACAGTGTTTGGCATTTCTGTATTTCCTCCCATTGACATGAAAGATGTGTGTACAACTGGATCTATAGGCACAGCAGGAGCATCAGGGACCTTACCAAGATATGAATTTGTTAAATTCTGGTGCTGACTTTCCTTATAAGTTGGTGGGTGATTCAGCAGAATTCATTTAAAAAGTCATCAGCAAATTCACTATCACTGTCTCCAACTGGAGCTAGCATCTATGTGTCCTCAAAGTGTTTTTTCTTCTCCTTTCTCTTCCCTCCATCTTCTTTCTCTGCATCTATTACAGGGAAAAAAGCTAGTTCCCTTTGCTATGTCAGTTCTCCAATCTTTTTGTTGTGCATCCCATCTGGCTTCAACATATCTATTTACTATATTCTTGTACCTTCCCTGATATCCTTGCTTTTCTTATCGATGGGCTAAATGCTCCCATTTACTAAGTGCTTTGAATTGCATAGGCCTAGGAGGCTGTTTGATCTCGTACAATTGTCTCCTCAAATTTTCAAGAGTTCTGACATTAAATGTTCCATACTGTGGGAAAGCTATGGGACCATCATTTTAAGTATATTTCATCCAATCTTCAAGCCATGTACATGTATGGTATCCTCTCTCTTGTGACATATACAATTTTGCTGTACCCTCAGGTTGTATAAGCATTCCTCCTCTAATAGGTATGGGCACATATCCCTGCATCAAGCTTTTCAAATTCTTCAGGGTTTTAATTTTCGCTTAATTGATTTTTGTCTTTCACAAACGACTCTTTGCAAATTAATTTCTCCTACACTTCCTTGTTTAGCATTTACAACCAATACCAGAGTGGTACACTGTGATGTAGTCAACCTATCACAGTGTGGCATTACACCAACCGACCGATATCAGAGTGACATTCAGTGACGTCAATCTCACTTCTTGCAGTGGCTTACCCTCCCTTACAATCCTTCGAGTGTTTAATTCCTCCAAGTAAAAATCCTCAAACAATGCCAGATATTATCAATAAACTCTGTCTGTTACACTAAATAAATGATAGATCCTTTCACATTAGAAATATAACCAGACACAATGATCTAGTCTAGTTTAACATACACTTAAAGTAAAACCTCAACCAGCACAATCTTACCCAGGATGATGCAATTAGTCCCCATGCACTGAGGGCAATTTTGACTACCACAACCTTGAATCTCACAAAGAAATGTTCCCTTCTCTTGGTGTACTGTCAACGACATCTCACGAACAGCATATTCGAAACACAAACACAGCAGACAACTTACTCAGTGTATGCCACATTGAGACCACCCATTGTGTATATCGCGGGATCTTAGGCCATGACGGACACAATAACAACTTCAAGCTCTTTGCATAAAATGTATCACTCAAACATGGACTTTAAACACTTCGCATATCATACAGCTATTAGACAACACCGCAATCTAAGCTTAAGCATTCGCAAAGCGCAACCCTATTGATACATATACCACTGCTTCAAATCGTCTTCGATCCACTCCACTGATACTGGTACTCAATATTCTTTGGATGAGCATACAGCATTTGACTTGGGCTGGAAGTGGCATTTCTAAACAAGGATATTGACAGAGATCTCAGTAATGAACTCTCTATATCCTAATGTCGGTGGAAAAAAAACATCCGACGTACTACCAAATTATTGTTGCAGCAGATACTGGGGCATTTTTAATTAAATTGTGTTTCTTATTTCTTTTGTCTCTTCCATATGACCTAGCTATCTCACTCTCACTTGATCCTTTGATGTATCTTGTATTGTGCCAGTGAGGTGTTGCATATAGGAGATCTAAAATCTCAATATCCAATCAGGATCAGGAATTGGATAATCAATTCACTAATTCGTAACTAAATTCATTGTGACAGCTACCTGTACATGTGAAATGTCATACAGGCCACTGAGGGTGAGACGTCTGTCAGTGGACACGCCTTGCAAATTTAGAAACACTTAGGAGTGTTGAAAGGAGCTCAAAGGCTGTCTTGACTCTATGGCACATGATGATCTTTCTCAATTGGAACGCAAACTCTACAAATGCAATGCAAGTCACAGCATCCAATACCCGTTAGCCTTCCATGCACACACTGGACAGTACCTGTACCATTGCTCGTCCAAAGCACACATCAGTTATGATTTCCTTGGTTCAATGGTAGTGGTGCTGGCAGAGCAGATTTCAATATGAATGCACAAGTGTGGCTCATTTACCCAGTTGTCATGAAGAAACTACAACTCCCAAAATGCACTCTGCCCTGTACAATCCATTTGCCACAGTGTGCCCTTTTAATATTGGTGACTGCTGCATGGACATGGAATCAGTGAATGGAGGCATGGGACACACAAAGGTACAGCACTGTTTCACTCACATCACACTCCCAGACACATATTGCATATGATGCACTTATCAGGTCTCTGCTGCTCATGCTCCTCCAGCTGAGCATGGAGGGTCGGCCAAGCTGCTGCCAGGATCCTCCTGTACAGTATGGAGAGGCAAGGACCATGCACATGGTGCTGGGAAGACAGGCCCACCAGCTCCTGAGCCTTGTGCCGGGACCAGCGTTTTAGGTCCTCCCAGTGTTTGTGGCATGCCCTAGCACAACTGATGTGGACTCCCACTGCACAGCAGCGCTCACTGATGTTGGCCCATAGCCTGGCATGGGCTGCAGTGCTGGTATTCAGGGTCCCCATATAGCTGAGGATATTTGGCCAGCACCCCCTCTACCAAGATGTCTAATTCCCCTTCTGTAAAAGGGGTGCTCTTTTCTTCATAACCCTCAGACATTTTGGGGGAATAAGTGAGATGAGAGCAATAGGATGTCAGAGGATCTGTTCTGTGATAGAGGATGACTCAGAATGAACACAAAATGGCTGCTAACAACTTCCTGTGATTTATTTCCTGTCTCCCACTTCCTGTATAACATTGCCTGTATGAAATAATGTGTTCTGGATTATTTTCAGAGATTGCCGTCCTAAAACATAGTTTCTGGAGCGGAGGGTCCCCGCGCGTGCATTGCGCTCCGAAACTGGACATTACGTTTTTGGGCCGTAGCCTCGGAAAATGACCCGGAACACATTATTTCATAGTTCGTATCTTCCGGACCGGAATTGGAAATTCCAGCCCGGAAGCAGAAATTCCTGCTGAGTGCGGACGTAAGGTTAGTTTTCGTAAGTCCATTCTGTGAATACCAAAAGTATTAAGTTCATTCTGTGAATGCCAGAAGTAGTAAATGCATTCTGTGAATACCAAAATGGTAGTAAGTTTAGGATTTGGTCTTAAGTTAGTTCTGTGAATTGGGCCCTTATATCATAGAGCCAGGTAGTGACAAATTCTAACTATACCATCTCGGTCCTGACGAAGGCCCCAAAGACCCGGCTGGGCATAGGGGGGCTGAAACATGTTGACCATTTTCTATGTACAGAGGGTCCAGTAACTCAACCTTTCATTACAGCAAAACATTTTTAGTATCCTTGATCTATATCTTCAATAAATTTATTTTTTAGATTTAAGGATTTCTAAACTCTATCACTTTCTGGGATCACTATTTCTGGAGCACTGCTACAATACCAGTAGGTACCTTCAGGTGGAGGTTGCATATACAAAAAAAGAACCCTATGATGATGCACCCACGCTATGTTACTTGGTGGAGAATCAAGATATACCACCTTACCGAAGAACGTGCGTTTATGAGGGTTTTTTAAGAAGGGCGTCCTAAAAACCCTGATGCTGTAGTCCACAAGTGATCCATTCTCCATTGATTTTTTGATATATAGAGTGGAAGTTGAATGGATTAATACTTCTACCTCCCTCACCCTTGGTTATATAGTTCCAAATTCTAAACATGCCACAACGGATGATTCTTTTGAGTAAGTACCCCAGTAGTAATCTAGAAAAAATATAGTTTTAGACAGTAAGGCGTGCCTGTGGTTGAAGAGACATTGGATACATTAGCTAAATATATGAATATTTGTTTGTGGGATTTGTGGGCTTGCAGTGTGACTGCTTAATCTAGTCATACCCTAAAAATGAGGCACCAATTGTGAGTTAATTTATCAGATGAAAGTCAGCTTCTGGTACAACCTGTGGTCCTTGAGAATTGGTCCAGAATTTTGGAATGGATCTCTTTAGTTCTGGTCCATAAAAATACCGGAAGTAGGGCAGCAAAAATTAAATACTAGCAGCACTGCTTTCAGAAAGATTTTTTTTATATTGATGCTTATATAAAACAGAATTTGGGAATCTCAGTCCACAATCTCTATTTCTCAAATATCAAATGGCCTGGCCCGGAGAGCTTTAAATAAATCTACCCTTCTCTTTACTTTGGTATGTCAATCTGTATTCAGTGTTTGGCACAACCAATTGCTGTCTTTCCTATTATGGCAAATGCTAGGCTTGGGGTACCTCAGCACATCTTGAGGGACATTTAGTTTCTGAGTGGCATGGTTGTCTAAACATCCGATGAGCAATGTAATGAACCACATCTCCATTTTGAGTTTAGCAAGAACTAAACAGTGTTACTTTCTTACTGGAACTTTATTCAGTCTGTTTATAGTGGCCCGTCATTATAATCTGGCCCACGAGAATGGACTCCATCTGAACGTGGGCACTAACCAGCTACTCATTCATTTCTTTAAGGAGGACCAAGTAATATTCGGTCATTCCCTGATTGGTTCGATCTGCTCTTGGCTCACCTGCTCATTATTGTGATACTAACTCATTAAAATTAGACTGTAAGACATCAAACCATCATTTTTTCGGATACTCCTATCCAAGCAGAACCTGTTGACTAAACAAATTAAATATAGACTGGGTTCTTATGTTCGGGTTGATAATTGAGAATACACTTTCATGGAAAACTTTTCTATAGCCCCATTCGACTATTCTATGTATTTGGTTGATTATATTTACATGATTAACCGCAAACACTACATTTGTTTTGGAAATCCCTTACCTCTAGGCAGTTGCTTATAACTAGGGCCACTGGAATTATGTACCAGGGGAGGACCAAATTTAGTGCAGGGTTGACAAAATTGTGAGGTAAGAAAAGAAAAATTATGTGACAGTATTACTTCATTAGTTCATCATTTTTAAGCATGGTACTGCTGTCTAGGCAAAGATTTCCAAACTACATACATTAAAGGGGCAATTTAATGACCTGCTCTGAATACACGCCCAACAGACATATACCACAAAAAAGTATCAGAGGGTCAAAAGTGCGAAAGGCAAATATTGAGGACAGTGAAGGTGAAACGCTCCCTCTAGCCATATAACTGGAAAAGAAATGGTATTAGAGGTGCCAGATCAAGATGGTTGTCTGGTCTCTGGCACCCATCAGTCACCACTCGGAACCGCCCTTCATCATTTGGGGCTCCGAAGACCAACACTGTACTAGATCTTGTTTTTCTAACAGAAAGAAATTAACCTTCCTGTTAGTCAGTATATGTTGGTATTAGGGTCAGAAACGAGCGTGTTGGTAGAGTAACTGACGGGGTAAAAAGAGTGTGCAGTGCAAGGGAATACTAAGAAAGTAAAGAAGGTGAATAAAATTGGTTTAAGGAGCAACAAAATAATTTTAATAGGGTATAGCTCCTAACACCAATGTTGAAAATAGCCAAGACAGGGAAAACTTATAAACTGTCTAGTGATGTAACGTAGTCGACATGTTTCAGCAAATACGGCCAATAGCCTTGCTTTTTTCAGGACCTAAGATATACCGCTACTGCAAACAGAAAAAAAACCAAATGTGACAGAAGTGTTTAAAAGTGAGACAAAAGAATAGTACTGGAACAACATTGATATTTAAATGTCACCTGGACCTCTAGGTATGTTTGTTCCAAGTCTTCTCACACAGTCAGCGATGGACTGAAATAAAAAAGCATGGCATGAGCATATCCCTCAACACCTGTCCAAAATAAGCCTTCTTTTACACCTGTTGCAATCATCAACATGGGTGAAGTTCATGTCTCAAGAGTACGAACAAACACACTGAATGAACTAGTGTATAACATTTATGGTAGAAATTGAAACTTTTCAAGTTTCACACACTACTTCTTACCTGGTTAGTGAGAAGTATAGACCTCACCCCACCTGGCTGCGGCTCAGGACTTTGGTGAAGCACCGCTCTGTAAAGGTGAATAAATTCAAACTCTAGAATCACCCACCAAGAAGTGCCAGCAACAGATCTATATAAGCTGTAAAACACTGTCCTCAGTATGTAACTAAGGCATGCACACATTCTAGCAAAGTATGAGGGGCGGTATCTAAGATGTTATATCCGCTTGCAATGCAGGGTTAATGGATTAGTGATTATAGATCAACCGCTGTCATAATGCTGTTGAAAGCGCACATTGGTGTACAATTATCCTTGCAATACGCTCCTAGTCTGAAATCGTTATACTTGATTTTAAGAAGCTGGTCGAACTGGGAGTTCAAAAAAGCCCCACTTACGAAACTGATTCTGTTCGAGTAGTTACGCATCGCATGCCTCGCGGTGGAGTAACAATGCAAGCCAGACTCGAAAAACTGCTCTACAAAGGAACGCGTGCTGTGATTGCTTTGTCTCGACAGACAGGCACCAAAAACACTCACCTAACCGTCGGTACTCCTACGCGGCATCTGTGCCGTCTGGGGAGGTACCGGCGGTTTGTTTTGCCTTAGTTTTATCATACTATCTCCAATTGGTTGGAACAATCACGTGACGCGCCAAAGATGTACGTCAGGCGTCTGTGATGTCCCAGGCAATATGAGTGGCTATGCCTACGGGCGGGTTATCCAATGCCGTGCTAGCACAATGTTGTCATGGTGAAATGTAAACAACATGTACTAGACACCCGGCAGAGTTGCCGATCTGGTTTCAGCGATGGAGACTGATTTCAAAGCCTAAATCAATAGTGATGTGATATATGTCGGTAGACTGAGCCAACGAGCTAGCATCAAAGTCATGGTGAAATCTCACAACAAACGCTAGACACTGTGCAGAATTGCCGATCTGGGGACTTATATCAATGCCCAAATGTAGAATAATGTGATATATGTCATGATACTAAGCCCAACGGCTAGTTTAAATCAATATTTTAAGCACAGTTAATAGAAAGTTGTCGGCTAGACCTGTGTGCTAGGTAGGGTTTTATAACAGATTCTCATGACCACATATATTTTTCATATATCTCTCAGGGGAAGTAAGTATCAAAACGAGGACCAGGGAATGTCATCATTTAACCCTGTTCGGTCGGTGCCCAGTTTCAACACCCATTTCTGTTCTTTCTTATGAAGGAAATCACTCACATTGGTGATTTCAAAGCCTAAATCAATAGTGATGTGATATATGTCGGTAGACTGAGCCAACGAGCTAGCATCAAAGTCATGGTGAAATCTCACAACAAACGCTAGACACTGTGCAGACTTGCCGATCTGGGGACTTATATCAATGCCCAAATGTAGAATAATGTGATATATGTCATGATACTAAGCCCAACGGCTAGCATTAAAATCAATATTTTAAGCACAGTTAATAGAAAGTTGTCGGCTAGACCTGTGTGCTAGGTAGGGTTTTATAACAGATTCTCATGACCACATATATTTTTCATATATCTCTCAGGGGAAGTAAGTATCAAAACGAGGACCAGGGAATGTCATCATTTAACTCTGTTCGGTCGGTGCCCAGTTTCAACACCCATTTCTGTTCTTTCTTATGAAGGAAATCACTCACATTGGTGATGTGAGAAGGAATGAACGGTTTCTCCAAGACTGTCCATTTTAATGACGTAGGTGAGTGATTTTGAATGATAAAATGGGTAGTGAGTTTGGTGGCCTGTCTCTTACAGTTGATGGTACTTCTGTGTTCAGCTAGTCGAAAGGGAATATTCTCCTCGTCTGGTACACCGTGCCATGAAACGGGCCAGCAACAACAACCGAGCAGCATTGTTGAATCTACCACTCCAAAAGCACCTCTTGAAAGGCTGACCTTTGTACACACTTTTGGTACATTGTCCAACAGTATCAAAAAAGCAGTAAAGAAACGTTGGTCAATCTTAAATTCAGGACCCCACTCTATCCAACAACTGTTGTTCTCTTTTAAGAGAGGACCCCATTTGCGGGACAGAATGGTACATACCAGACCTCTTGATGAGACTCCTAGAGCGGTAGGTACCCTTTGGGATTTACCCCCAGTGTCTGGCCACCACCAATGGGTGTTGAAACTGGGCACCGACCGAACAGGGTTAAATGATGACATTCCCTGGTCCTCGTTTTGATACTTACTTCCCCTGAGAGATATATGAAAAATATATGTGGTCATGAGAATCTGAAATAAAACCCTAGCTAGCACACAGGTCTAGCCGACAACTTTCTATTAACTGTGCTTAAAATATTGATTTTAATGCTAGCCGTTGGGCTTAGTATCATGACATATATCACATTATTCTACATTTGGGCATTGATATAAGTCCCCAGATCGGCAATTCTGCACAGTGTCTAGCGTTTGTTGTGAGATTTCACCATGACTTTGATGCTAGCTCGTTGGCTCAGTCTACCGACATATATCACATCACTATTGATTTAGGCTTTGAAATCAGTCTCCATCGCTGAAACCAGATCGGCAACTCTGCCGGGTGTCTAGTACATGTTGTTTACATTTCACCATGACAACATTGTGCTAGCATGGCATTGGATAACCCGCCCGTAGGCATAGCCACTCATATTGCCTGTGACATCACAGAAGCCTGAAGTACATCTTTGGCGCGTCACGTGATTGTTCCAACCAATTGGAGATAGTATGATAAAACGAAGGCAAAACAAACTGCCGGTACCTCCCCAGACGGCACAGATGCCGCGTAGGAGTACCGACGGTTAGGTGAGTGTTTTTGGTGCCTGTCTGTCGAAACAAAGCAATCACAGCACGCGTTCCTTTGTAGAGCAGTTTTTCGAGTCTGGCTTGCATTGTTACTCCACCGCGAGGCATGCGATGCGCAACTACTCGAACAGAATCAGTTTCGTAAGTGGGGCTTTTTTGAACTCCCAGTTCGACCAGCTTCTTAAAATCAAGTATAACGATTTCAGATTAGGAGCGTATTGGAAGGATAATTGTACACCAATGTGCGCTTTCAACAGCATTATGACAGCGGTTGATCTATAATCACTAATCCATTAACCCTGCATTGCAAGCGGATATAACATCTTAGATACCGCCCCTCATACTTTGCTAGAATGTGTGCATGCCTTAGTTACATACTGAGGACAGTGTTTTACAGCTTATATAGATCTGTTGCTGGCACTTCTTGGTGGGTGATTCTAGAGTTTGAATTTATTCACCTTTACAGAGCGGTGCTTCACCAAAGTCCTGAGCCGCAGCCAGGTGGGGTGAGGTCTATACTTCTCACTAACCAGGTAAGAAGTAGTGTGTGAAACTTGAAAAGTTTCAATTTCTACCATAAATGTTATACACTAGTTCATTCAGTGTGTTTGTTCGTACTCTTGAGACATGAACTTCACCCATGTTGATGATTGCAACAGGTGTAAAAGAAGGCTTATTTTGGACAGGTGTTGAGGGATATGCTCATGCCATGCTTTTTTATTTCAGTCCATCGCTGACTGTGTGAGAAGACTTGGAACAAACATACCTAGAGGTCCAGGTGACATTTAAATATCAATGTTGTTCCAGTACTATTCTTGTGTCTCACTTTTAAACACTTCTGTCACATTTGGTTTTTTTTCTGTTTGCAGTAGCGGTATATCTTAGGTCCTGAAGAAAGCAAGGCTATTGGCCGTATTTACTGAAACATGTCGACCACGTTACATCACTAGACAGTTTATAAGTTTTCCCTGTCTTGGCTATTTTTAACATTGGTGTTAGGAGCTATACCCTATTAAAATTATTTTGTTGCTCCTTAAACCAATTTTATTCACCTTCTTTACTTTCTTGGTATTCCCTTGCACTGCACACTCTTTTTACCCCGTCAGTTACTCTACCAACACACTCGTTTCTGACCCTAATACCAACATATACTGACTAACAGGAAGGTTAATTTCTTTCTGTTAGAAAAACAAGATCTAGTACAGTGTTGGTCCTCGGAGCCCCAAATGATGAAGCGCGGTTCCGAGTGGTGACTGATGGGTGCCAGAGACCAGACACCTATCTTGATCTGGCACCTCTAATACCATTTCTTTTCCAGTTATATGGCTAGAGGGAGCGTTTCACCTTCACTGTCCTCAATATTTGCCTTTCGCACTTTTGACCCTCTGATACTTTTTTGTGGTATAGGCAAAGATTTCACCTTTTTGGTATGGCCTTAAAAACCAAATAAAGCAATAAGCAAGTGAAAGATAACTAATCAGTCTTTGAAAAAGGCTTTCCTCTGCACACGGACATGTTGCAATGTTAATTAATAACTTTTAATCTGTTTGAGCTAGAAGCAAAAAAAGCCTGCATAATATGCCGCACGTGATTGATTATGTGGCAAATTCATAAATATGCAGGAAATGTCACTACCCTAGAATCGCATATTTCCTGGGGCCTTGCTTTATAGCATAAATGTCTGAAGATAAGTACCCTATTTAGAGGCTTGAGCTGGAGGACTTCCAGAGACGTTTTAAGGCATGGGCAAAGTGGGCAATCACTCAGACTCCTACTTTTCCTTCACCTATCTTACCTCAGTCTATTTGTATTTCTCAATTGTTCTCCTCTCTGCCTACCTCCACGTCTCTGTTTCTCTTACTTTGCTCAGTGGTACCTTAAGGATTTTGGGGTGTCTTGGAAGGACACATTTCAACTGATGAACATCGTTTCTGAAAGTTTTTCTGGCATCAAGCGGGCTTCAGTTAGCATAAAATAGGCAGTAAAATTACAAACAGGGACCCTCAAACGATGCCTTGCTCAGGGCCTTAAAAAGCCTTAAAACAACGCTGTCCTCGACCCAATCAAATGTAAGTTGTTAGTTGCATTTGGTTCATGGAAATAAGAGAGCGGTTGTCGATTCCTGGTTTGTGTTAAACTTTCGTAGCTGGTATTGCCAAAATGTGTTCATGGAGACGCATAGATAAATTAAGTATCCGTTTGTTGCTGAGTGTTTACTAATTTCCCCTCCCTGAGCTCCTTTCATCAGTCCAAATCCAACAGACATATGGAATGCATCACTATATTGGCATTAAATCGTCAGTGATCGGATTATTCTAGTCATAAAAAAAACATATTTTACTGGAAATACGATTCATGGGGCGTGGATAAACAACAACTCCATTCACTAAACAGTTAGTTTCGAATACGGAATAGTCCATACAACTAAATAAAACGTCCAGTGCATTTCATCAATAATACAATTCCAGTAAAAGGTAAAACAGAGAACCACTCTCATCTAGCAGGCTCACTCCCCTGTACAGCCCGACCATTCAAAGGCGGCTACTCATACTATTCTTTCTTTACGGGTCATCATACATTCTATTTTACAGATATATTAAATTAATTTATGGTGGTATGAAACTTAGGGCACACCATCCCCGAATTTCCGATGCCTTCATAATACAGTTAGCTTTACAGACAATCACTTTCTTTGCAATTTCATCCACTTACTGAAATTTAAATAGCAAGTGTTCCAAAAATATAGTTTACACTCCAGTATCTCTGGAAACAGGAGGTGGGGGCATGGGTTGAATGCGTCTGGTATCTTTTTTTAGGCTTTCGCTTACTTTTATGACCAGCCATTTTGTTACTGTCTGCACATTAGAGACGTTTCAATATCCCGAGCCACTAAATACACTTACTAGTAATCTGTTGCCCTTTTGGCATCTCGGGAGCTGCATACCATCTTCTGACACACTTGATGACCAATTATTTCTCTCAGCATACAAATTGCCTCTCATTATCAAGTCGTACGATAAGAAGACAGTAACAGTTTAATGAGGTTGATTCAGTACACTCCTGTGAATATTCTCATTAGTTCTCCATAATATTTTTTGCAAAACATATTAAATCAAGTCTAAATGACATTCCTCACTACCTGAACTAGATCTAACTTTTGATTCGGTTAGGTTTGACGTTTATCAATGTATGTATCATCATGCAGTCACTTCTGGGAGTTTTCTCTCCAAAGCGATCATTCTTTAGACATTCGGCGTTCGAATGAGTGAACCTCGGTTTAAAAAGACATTCATAAGCGCTGGAAAGTTAAGCAGACTAAAAAAAAAATCTATTCTAGAAATATGAATGCATTTTATGACAATTGAAATAAGTCAGTAAAATGTTCGTTTTTCATTAGTGTTGTGATATTAAAAGGTTTATGCTGTGTTTAGGGAATTTTCTTATTTTTATGAAATGTGCATTTGCCTTGCGCCATGAGGATGGTACGCGCATTAAATGTGTATTATTATTTAATAAAAACATAGCTTTTAATAACTTCTATAAAGCATTTTCGGGATTGTGCGTATGCAATTTTCTTGGGTAATTAATTTTTAATCAAAAGTTACCTAAAATGTTCCATCTTTTTAACAAAGTCGTAGGTTTTCATCTTAGACGCTAATACATACATATCTGTCAATCTGATTTTCTCAAATGTAACATGGGCCAGAATGGACTTTTAAGATGAATCAGGAAATCGTATGAAACGGCTATGGGAACTTTTACCATAAAACATTGGCACCTGGTGTGATCCACGCATCTGCCAACTGAAAAAGAAAGATTGCCTGATTAGTTAATAGCAATCTGTGAGGGGATGATTGGAGAGCAGCGCAGCTGTCATGTGCGATTTACCACAGATTGATAATGCAGTTCGAATTTTCAGAAAGCACGACGATTTAGGCTTCTGAAAAGCAGCAACGACGATTGACCCAGAGTTGTTGACAAACAGTCTTGAGGAGGTCAGTGAGTGCGCGCTCACTGGCTCAGACAGCTAACCACAAGTGAGATTACACAATGCTCGTGTTCCTCAAAGAGGCATGCAAAAGTCGACAGAGCGTAAGTGTCCCAAATTTGTATTCAAATACGCAGAAATTAATATGGAAAAGAAGAGAACCACTGAGTTAATTCCTTCACCTGCTGAAATACGTAGGTCATCCTTAAAAGTTGGGTGTAAATACTTTACATGCTTTTGGAGAATAACACGTGGGAATCATTGTTTTTATGCAAATTCCCACTTATTTCCCCCAGGAGTTTTTCACCTGACAAGCTCTTGAGGGGGAACACCACAATCCTAATTCTCTCCATTGGGATTATGTAGGCACTTGGAAAGGGTGCCCTACGGCTTGATTTGATTGGTTGATCAAACAATCAGAGCAGATCTCGCTGGTGGATTACCTCCACCTCGGGGAGTGATTGTTGGAGAAAATTCCACCAATGGATTATCATTCAATTTTAGTATTTCTGTCAGAAATCTAATGGTTTTTCGTGACTATTTTGCACAAAATCGTGCCCAAACATTACTTATTTTTTAGAACATCATTAAAAATACTACAACACCTCTCCCACAATGACAGAGGAAAATCCACTTTCTCAAGGTTGTCAAAGCAGTCATTTACACAATGCCTTTGACGACTGAATATCAAATCAGGGGGAAAAGAACTCATAAAAAAAGTGTTTCTGATGATCCATTTCGGTCGAACCTAGTTTTTTTCTTTATTTATTTTTTCTACCATAAATGGCACTCACCGGCCTGACAAAAAATTATCAAGACTTTTTTGATGAAAGTTTTTCTGTTGCTGGTTGTAGGTCTATGTAGGATGGAGATGTAATGGTTCTTGCGCCTGACATGGCAAATAGATTGTATTTTCATTATACATTTAATTTCTTATCTTGTTCATGCAATAGATACACAAATCAATCATTCCATTGCTTTGCAAGGTAGCAATCATTTTATAAAGCTTTTGTCAAAGCTCCAGTGTGAGCATCTTACCTACTGGCTTTGCCACTGCTTGCTTTGTAGAAGGTGTCATCTCTAATTTGCCTTTCCTTCACCCCTCTGCTTTGTTTCTTCTCTCACACTCCTTTCTTATTCTCTTCTTCCCCCCACTTGCCTCCATGTCCCCTTGTTTCGTGCTCCAACACCTTTACATTCCTACCTACTTTAGATATGGGCGACCTATCTCTTTGCCTGTGTACTGCATACCCTCAACACTTTCCTCCCCCTTTTTATTTTTTAATTACCTACTTCCTTACTAATTGCTGCATGAGTATGTCGTTCTTCGAAGCCCTGCTTCTGGTCCTCCTTGTTTTCAGGGTTGTGGTTGGACAACTGAAAAGGAACTTATGTGCCACAGGGGCTGTTCACTTAAACCACCCTCAAGATGTAGATGCATACAACTGTTCAGTTCACTTTAATCTCTTACGGTTACTCAGGAAAAGTCAATTGTTTGTTCTTTTTGCTTCGGTCTGTTATTCAGTCTCTAGTTTCCCTCAGAATCTTTTTTGCGATACAAAATGTATTAAAAAAACCCTGGCAGCTGCTTTAATGGAGTACCAAATCATTACAAAAGAGGATTATGGAATTGAGTTAATAGCAAAAAATTTAGAGACAAAAGAACTGAATTGTTGGTGAAATTTGAGATCCAAAATTAAGAAATTGTTAAACCCTTGAATAGTGCAAATTCCGCCTCGGTGCTGTGGAATTAATGAGAGGGCAGCCATCCTCCACATACGCCCACTGTGATGTCGGATGGCCAGGGGCCGTCCGATGCACGCAACGGTTTAAAGCGCCATCTACCTTGACTTGAAGAAAAAGGGATAAGGTCTATATCTACATGTACTGGAGCATAATCTGAGCTTAAAATTGATCCAATTTCAGACTGAATAGTATGTTGAGCCAAAGACATGCTCAGGAAGCAGTAATCAATATGGGATTTTGAGTGGTGTGGAGCTGAATAAAACGATATTCCCGAAGATCTGGATGGCAGAGTCGCCATATATCTTCTAATGATTTACATCGTATTGTGGAAGTAAAATATAAGTGCATTTTAGAAGGAACAAACTTAAAGATTGAGTGCATGTCTCATATGGGATCGTAAATTTTCTTACAGTCACCAACAATTATAATGTAGCTAAACCGGAGAACTTTCGACCCGTCTCCCTCCGGCCATGGGACTCCAAGATTTTGGAGGCCTACATTAATTCCATACTTACAGGTTATCTGGAGGTTAATAATCTAATGGACCCCTCCCAGAATGGTTTTCTGCTTGGTCACAGTATGGAGTCAGCTCTTCTAGCTGTGACCGAACATCTGAGGAGGGCTCTAGACGAGGGTTACACATCTGCACTGATTTTGTTGGATCTCACTACGCGTTTGACACCGTCTCTCACCAGATCCTGTTGCAGAGGTTGGAGGAAGTGGGCATCGTGGACTCTGCCCTTGAGTGGTTCATCCCCTTCTTAGCTGACAGGACTTTCCAGGTGACAGTTCCCCCCTTTGCTTCCAAGATCCATACCATCCAATATGTGGTACCATAGGGCTCAGCTTTGAGCCCAACATTTTAAAATCTATATGTACAACCTTTGGCAGAAGTGGCAACAAGCAGAGGGCCTACAGCATTGTCTTATGCGGATGACACACAGCTGGCACTGGCACTCTCGGATGACTCTGGGCAGGACACATGTAAGTTCCAGAGGGATCTGGAGATCATCTCTGAGTGGATGACTACCAACTGTCTTCAACTCAACGCCAAGCAGTCCGAGGTACTGCTAGTCAGGAGAGACACTGAGCTGTGGAGCGAGCACTGGTGGCCTGCTAAGCTGGGCTGTACACCCGTCCAAAAACAGGTGGTAAAAAATCTGGGGGTGTGGTTAGACTCTGCCCTTAGCTTTCAGTTGCAAACAAATAAAGTAGCAGGAACATGCTTTGGCATTCTACATGGGCTCAAACCAGTTCTAGGGTTTTTTGACCCATCCTTGAAACAAATGATTGTTCAGGCTTCCATTCTGTCTAGATTGGGGTACCCCATGTACGATCGGTGTACAAGCCGTACCCCCATCGTACATGGGGTACGGCTCGTACACCGATCGTACATGGGGTACGGCTCGTACACCGATCGTACATGGGGTACGGCTCATACACCGATCGTACATGGGGTACGGCTCGTACACCGATCGTACATGGGGTACGGCTCGTACACCGATCGTACATGGGGTACGGCTCGTACACCGATCGTACATCGGGTACGGCTCGTACACCGATCGTACATGGGGTACGGCTCGTACACCGTTAGTACATGGGGTACGGCTCATACACCGATCGTACAATGGGGGTACGGCTCGTACACCGATCGTACACCGATCCTACAATGGGGGTACGGCTCGTACACCGATCGTACAATGGGGGTACGGCTCGTACACCCCATGATCGCAGGGGTACGGTGCGTACCCCTGCGATCATGGGGGATACGCACCGTACCAGGGGGGGCGTTCCATACCTGTTTCGGCACGAACTCTGCTTTTACGGCTGTTTTCAGCTCCTGTAGAAAAAGGGTCGTACGGTGCGTACCCAACACATATCGTACTTGCTGGGTCGTAAAAACCAGCCGCGAACCGTACAGATGTCGCGTACAGCAGGTTCCGAGGGAGAATCGTACGGAGATTAGAGTCGTACGGTGTCTTGTACGACTCGTACGGAGTACAGCTCCTGGTACGAATCGTACTTCGTCGTACGTACAGGGGACGTTGCAGGGTACGATTCGTACGGGAAAAATGCTCCGAACGGCTATTCGGAGCGGTTTTTCCCAAATCGGATTCGACCCCATAATGTAGTGTTAAACGATACTTACTTTGATATTTGTATATTTCTTTAATACGTTAGTAGTATTGTAGTAAGTAGTAGAATTATCTCTAGCATTAGGAGAGAAATAAAAGAGTTAGGATATACACATAAGAAAATTATTTTTAGAACGCTTACAACATTAATGTCATATAGAGATAATTATAACATTTCTAGTAGTTGTGTGTTTTTAGAAATCAGTAATCTGTTATTTATTATTAGCATGTTCTGTAGTAGTAACAGAAAAGGAGCACAGGGTATTTAGCAGGTAAGTAATATAGTAGCAGTTATTTAATGAGTGTTTATTTGAGTTACTTATTTGAAAGTTTTGATTATATGTTGATAATCTTGATGTTCTTGTTGGAGTGCTGCAATTCATCCAGAGATGTATCTCCTTCCATGACTTTTAGCAAGTGGTTTGTGTTTTGGGTTTAATTGTTTATATAGAGGAGTGTCATTAGTACTTACTTTGCTATTGGTTGGTGAAAAAAAGCTGTGTGTTGATTGGTTAGTTAGTATTTTTGAATTTCAGTTGTGAGTATTATGTAGTAAAAGAAGGGAAAAGAAAAGAATTTATATAATTATAAAATTTGCAGACAATAATTTTCAATGTGTAGGTTATATAATAGATAATATAGAATAGTTGTGACATTTTTATAAGAAAAATAAACATTTTTAAATAAGTAGTGTGTATTCAATTGCAAATAAAATAATAATATTTGAAATAAATGTGCAAATATATGTTTATAAACTGTCGATATATCAGAAAATACGATATTATTGTTCACGATATTATTGATGTCGATATTTTATTTCATGTGTATGTATTTTTAAGAGATCGATGTATGTATATAGTTAAGTATAGGAAGTCGATAATAGTGTAGTCGATATTTTTGTTCCGATATTAGTGTAGTACGATATTGTGTATTTCGATAATATGTCAGACATTCGTTTTCTATTATTCTGCAGTTTTCTGCTTCAGTGCTGGGATGCCCCTTCGCCAGGGCAGCTATACGCTATATAAGACTGCATAATATAACAACATATAAAAGCACTTTATCAGATATTTCTGTTCAGAAAACCTTATCAACAGAAGTTTGACCATATAGATTGAAAATAACTAACGGTATCTTATCTATAAGGTACTTAACAATAACCTATCATCCTTCAAAATCAAATTGCTGGTGAACAACTGACACATGTAGTCTTTTATGGCATAAAATCAAAAACCCATTTTTTTCTTACCTGAAGCAGGAGAACTAAACACATTACCAACCCAACATTTCTTCAACTTGGAAGCTTCGGACTCAGATAGATGCGATTCCTGAAGCAACACAATATCAGATTGTAATTTATCTAGATGAGAGGCAACCTTAGTTGGGAAAGGATGAACAATTAAAGGACCCTTGACCCATCTGGTAGGTCGCTCCCCCACCGCACAGTGCCACCTGTGTGTCCATCGCTGCTGCTGCTGAGTAAGTTGGTCACTGCATTGTCAGTACTGCCTGATCTTTGTTGTGCCAGTAACTGTTTTTTCTCCATCCTTCCCCACCGCCTGTACTTGCTCTGTGCCTGTCTTTTGCATCTATTCCCCTCGCTGCCTTGTCTCTGTGCCCACTCTCGCCTCTGTTCCCCTTGCTGCCCTGCACCTCCATTTCTGCCTGGCTTGCCTTCTGAAGCTTCGTTGCCCCCTCACCTGTGCCTCTTTGCATTCCGTACCCTTCATCGTCCCGCTCCACTCATGCTGCTGCCTCCCCTGCGAACCACCCCCCTGACTGCCCATTTGCTGCCCCACCTCCCACCTGCTCCCCCCTCCCACCTCCCCTTCAGATGGTGGACGCTGCGAGGCCCTGCCGAAGGCGCGCCAAAGGCAATCTCGTCTGCGCCCGTCCGCGCCTGGACCGCGCCCAGCGCCAGAACCCCTGGACTCCGAAGCCACCACAACACCAGCCTGTACTACGACTCCTGTACCCTCCACGCACTCAACCCTAGACGAGATCACTCCTGCTACCGGGCCACCCCGAAGCGCACCCAGGACCCCTCACCTGCTGGAACTGCAGCTTCACCAGCATCTGTCCAGCAAAACCATCAACCTGAGAATCCAACCACCTCTGATGCATCCTCCTCAACACCCGCTTCGCTCGCAAGCATGCCATCGAACTCTGGGACCTCCTAAACTCAACCACCCCCGACGTCGCCTTCCTGACGGAGACCTGGCTGAACACCACCTCTGCACCAGACATCACCATAGCCATCCCAGAAGGCTACAAGATCTCCTGCTTTGACTGCACCAACGGAGTGGGAGGGGGAATCGCCATCATCCATAAGGACACCCTCAGAGTCTCGACCAACACCGACAACACCCTCACCCCCCCGAGCACATGCACTTCCAGATCCACACTGACCCCAACACCACCCTCAGAGGAACACTCGTCTACAGACCACCCGGACCCTGACCACAGTTCAGGGACTCCATCGCCGACATCATCAGCACCCACGCCCTCGCCTCCACGGACTACATCCTCCTCGGCGACCTGAACTCCCACCTCGAGAACAACAACGACGCCAACTCCACCATCCTGATCGCCAACCTCAGACTCAAACAGCTCGTGACCCACGCCGCTGGACACACACTGGACCCCATCTTCTTCGCAAGTCCCCACGTCTCCCTTAACCATACCACCGAACCCCACTGGACAGACCCCAGATGCGTCCACTTCACCTTCAGGAAACACACCACACACCACTGCACTCAACAGATGCCATGCTGCTGCTGGGGCAAGGTCACCGAGGACCAACTGACCACCACCCTCGCCCTGGGACCACCAGCTGACTCCACCGACCCTGACACCACCGACATCAACCTCAAATAGTGGATCAACGACTGCGCCGACACCCTCGCCCCACTCAAGTCCTCCGCCACCATTCACACCAACAAGAAAGCCACATGGTTCACTAAAGATCTCAGGACCTCCAAGCGCACCTGTCGGAAGCTGGAGAAGAGCTGGCTACGCGACCGAACACCAGACAGCTACACAGCCCACAAGAACGCCACCCGCAGACACCACCAACTCATCAGGACCGCCAAGAGGACCGTCTTAAGGACCGCCTAGACAGCAACACACACAACAGCAAAGAACTCTTCAACATCGTGAAAGAACTCTCCAACACCAACGACATTCCACCATCACAAGACCTGTTAAACTCACTGGCCACCTTCTTTCACTGCAAGTTCACCGACATCAACAAAAGCTTCAACACCGCCACCCCCACATCCACCGCTGAGACCACCACCCCAGCGACCACCACCTGCACCAGTCGACTGACCGCCTGGTCCAACGTCAGCGACAAAGACACCATCAAGACCATGAACTCCATCCACTCTGGATCCCCATTTGACCCATGCCCTCACCACGTTTTCAACAAAGACAGCACAGCCATCGCACTCCATCTCTGGAAAACAATCAACATCTCCTTTGAGACAGCAACCTTTCCAGAGAGCTGGAAGCACGCTGAGATCAACGCCCTACTGAAGAAACCCAAGGCGGACCCTAACGACCTCAAGAACTTCCGGCCCATCTCCCTGCTCCCTTTCCCGGTGAAAGTCACAGAGAAGATCGTCAACAGACAGCTGACCCGCTACCTTGAAGACAACAACATCCTGGACCCATCCCAGTCTGGCTTTCCCAGCAACCACAGCACTGAGACTGCCCACCTCGCCGCCACCGACGACATCAGGATCCTTATGGACAAAGGAGAAACAGCCGCCCTCATCCTTCTGGACCTATCAGCAGCCTTCGACACGGTCTGTCCCCGCACCCTAACAGCACGCCTCCATGACGCCGGAATCCAAGAGAAGGCCCTGGCCTGGACCAGATCCTTCCTCTCCGGCAGAACCCAGAGCGTCCGCCTCCCACCCTTCTGCTCCATGACCACCAAGATCAACTGTGGCGTTCCACAGGGATCATCCCTCAGCCCGACGCCGTTCAATATCCACATGGCACCACTCGCCCACGTCGCATGACAACATAGCCTCAACATCATCTCCTATGCCGACGACACACAGCTGATCATATCCCTCACTGAAGACCCCCACATCGCCAAAGCCAACCTCCAAAGAGGAACGAAGGCCTTTGCCGAATAGATGAAAGACAGCAGGCTGAAGCTGAATTCAGACAAGACAGAGGTCCTCATCCTTGGCCCCACCCCCTCAGCCTTGGATGACTCCTGGTGGCCAACATCATTAGGAACAGCCCCAGAACCCACCGACCACGCACGCAACCTCGACTCCGCCTTCTCCATGACCAAGCAGGTAACCGCTGTCTCCGCTTCCTGCTTCAACACCCTCCAAATGCTCCGCAGGATCTTCAAATGGATCCCTTCCAACACAAGAAAAACTGTCACCCAGGCCCTCCTCTCCAGCAGACTGGACTACGAGAACGCCCTCTATGCAGGAACAACAATCAAGCTCCTGAGACGGCTGCAAAGCATCCAGAAAGCCTCGGCACAACTGATCCTCAACGTCCCCCAATGTAGCCACATCACACCCCACCTGAGAGGCCTGCATTGGCTCCCCGTCAACAACAGGATCACCTTCAAACTCTTCATCCACGCACACAAAGCCCTACACAATGCCGGACCAGCATACCTCAATGACTGACTCAGCTTCTACATCCCCACCCGCAGCCTCCGCTCTGCCAACCTCGCCCTCGCCACAGTTCCTCGCAGCCGGAAAACCACTGCTGGCGACAGATCCTACTCCTACCTCGCCGCCAAGACCTGGAACACTCTCCCTACCAGCCTACAACAGACCCAGGACTTGCTGGCCTTCAGAAGACTTCTCAAGACCTGGCTTTTCGATCAGTAGCAGCCCCCCCCCTCCCAAGCGCCGTGAGACCCTCACGGGTATGTAGCACACTTTACAAATGAAATGATTGATTGATTGATTGATTGAAGGAGACCATATGGAAGACGGGATGTGATAAGTACACCTGTATGAGGAAGAAGATAGACAATATAAAAAAAATACTTTCATAAAAAGAGAAAAAAGAGACAAAAGACTAAGTAAGCATCATAAGAATTAAAACAAGAGTGAAGCAACATTCAAAGAATTACACAGATAAGGAAAACAGCCATATAAGATTAAACAAAATAACAGTCAATTAGAATTTGAAGTGTCCATGACATCTGCTCCATGTTGATGGAGAAATTCCAGCAATGCAGCTGGTTCCTCAAAAGTGGTAGTCTTCTCTTTATAAGTAACCTTAAAAAGACAAGGATGAATTAGTCTATTTCTGGCATTTATAGATCTTAGCTGAGGACAGAGATCAGGGATTTTTTTCTGACAGTTTTCAGTGACTTTAGCAACATCCTGAGAGAAGCATGGTCGCTGATCCTCCCAATAAATTTGTTTTTTAGGATTTGACAGCTGGCAAGACTTGTAAGAGGTCTGTATAATGCAGGAGAAACATGATGACTTCACATGGTTTTGTTGAGACCTTGGGACCAAGTCTATGAGCTTGTTGTATGTTAAGTGGAGTAGTAGTAGACATGTTCAGAAGCTTGTGTAAAAAAGTCTGAAAATAAGCAGTCGAATTGGAACCCTCCATATTTTCAGGAAGATCGTAAATGCAGAGGTTATTCCTGCGGTTTCAATTCTCCAAATCCTCAGTGTGCTTTTTAAGAAGAGTTATTTCTGATTCTAGAAAGGAAGAACGCAAGCATGTAGATTGAAGAAATTCTGTTTTTTGTTCCACACTAAGCACAAAGGATTCCAAAGACCATTTGTCATCCAGATGTTGCAAAGTCTCAGTAGTTTTCCCCATGGAGGGTTTCAAAGCACAGATTTACTCAATAATTAAATCCATGGAAGCTGAATAGGAGTGCACTGGAGAGGGAGGGTCTTTTTTGGTATCTTGGTGGACACCAAAGATATCTTGCTTGAAAGCTGAGCCTTTGGAATGGCGCCTGGTGAAGGGTCAGTTTATGAAGAGGTTTATCCTCCATGTCGTTGTGAGTAGAGTCTCAGTCAGAGTGCGCAATATGTTTGGTGGAAGCTGAAAGTTTAAGATTTCATAATCTCCCCATGAAAAAGAAAAGAAGGTTTTGTAAAGCACTGCGTAAATTGCAGACTAGATGTAAATACTTAAAAAATGTAAAGCAGTTTCAGTCACACAGAGACGAGAAAACCACAGCTTTAAAAAAGAGTAAAGCACTGATGAAAATAGCAGGAAACCTGGGGTTGACCTCCCTATCCAATAGTAGGGATGTAGGTTCAAGAAACAGTGAGTAATTTCTACATAATGTTGAATATTGACATCTCCATCTCACAATGAAGGAAATATTCCACCAAAATGAATTACTATGAGGAAAACTTACTGAGATTTTTTTCTTGTAAAGGAGCAAGCCAACAGCAAAAAAGAAAAGAAAAAAAAGCGCTGAGAATTTTAAGATAGTTGTAGGCGGTAGGAGTGCGGATTGCTGGTAAAGGGCTGTCTCATTCAGAAAGGAAAATGTCATTGCCTTTCAAAATGGTGGGCACATCTTTAATATGAGGAGAAATCCCCCCGGGCCATTATGGCCTTAAAATCACTGAAAAGAAGATGGGTTGTGCTGCGCACTCCTTTCTTTCTATTCTTTAAATTTCCATTCTGTTATATAAAAAAATATATTTTTCATCTAAAATCACTGAGGCATACGTTTTGAACAATTCGAGTCACTCACCACTGATAAGGGAGAGACAGCATAAGTCTCTTCACTCGGCGAGCGCTGGAACGGTCTCCAGCTGTAAAGAAAATTACCTGGTCGGCTGGAGCTTTGGGTGGTCGTTTTCTTTATAAAAACAAGGACCCCATGATTCCGTATGTAGTTCCTAGGACAGGGTAAATAATCAAATATTTGTAACTTCCTAGGCCACCAAATCCCAACTGTCATTAGGGTCGAGATATAATTGAAGGATAACCAAGAGCCTCAATATATTTACTAAGTACAAGATTCTTACTTGAGTAAAAGTTCTTTTTATTCATAAATTTATTTATTTCCCACATAGAAAAAGAGGACAATATAATTCACAGTAGATAAAATTGAAAATGTGAATAGCAGGTAATAAAATACATGTAAAACCATGCAAACCAAATAGATAGCGTTCACAGTTAAAAAGTTATATCAATATGAGAATATTTGCAACAACATAAAAATTCTATTACATATATAACATACAGTTGTTCATTCCTATATATCTAATACCATCATACATTTTGAACACATAGCAATTTCAAACAGTTCATCAGTAAGTCACTGTAAAAATCAAAGAAATACACTTATTCCTAATTCTATACAGTTTTTTATCGTCAGTCTCGCTTTGGGTGGTCATGTCATCTTGAGTCAGAGTGGAAACTTTGCCCCCTTCACTCACAGTCTTAATCTACACGATTACTAGCATTCTGTTGTTGCAATTTGGGGTAGTGTGTGGAGGATATATCCAGCTGTCCGGCTCCAGTGGTGCCTATTCTTGAAATGGAGAGGCTGCCGCTGCTGCCTCACTTGAAACTTGATGGCTAGGAGTTTTCAGTGCAGCGCCTCATATGCCTGCTTTCTTGCACTTGGCGTTAAAAGCCTCCCTTGGGGTGGTGAAGGAGAGTGGAAAGGCTGAGAAAGCATTTGCAGTCTCAGGTCTGATCTTGACAGTGAGGATGTCCTTCACAATTGCGTCCTCAGGTTGCCCAACTCTGTATAGCAGAGCATTGTCACTATGACATTGGCAACACTAGCACCGGCCTCCTGATCCTGGCATACTGCTGAACACACAAGATGCTTGGTATTTGTAGAAGTCTGATGCAGTTCACAACAATAACTGTTCAGGGGAACATACTGGTTGTTCCTGGCTTTGCTCTATTGCAGTCCCTCAGTTGTTTAAGTTATTCCTGAGACAAGTGCTTGGGGGTAGGGCCATTGGGGTAACAGTGATTTTAGGGAGTGGTGGGCACTGTTGTCAGTGCACCTGTTTGCTTTGGTGGCCATCTCAGGGCAGCCAAACTGATAAGCAAACTTAGCAGTCTCCAACCCAAGCTGCGTTGCTGGGTTGTAGAGAGCAGACAAAGGCTTTCGATCTCTCTGGGAGTGCAAATCAAGGGCGGTCAGCTCAGTCCTGACGCTGCTCTCATGCTGCCATCAGAAAGAGAGCAGCATCTGGATTAGCCCCAGGGTAGTCTGGGAGCCTGTGCCTGCAGTTAGGAGGTGCCGAAGCGCATGATGCGGCGGGTGGCAGATAAGCTCTGTTTTATTGTTTTATTATTTTTCATCTGTCGTCCCCCAGTCCCCGCCCCCAACACAAGCATGATGAAGTGTGAGATCTCTTCAACTGGTTTTCGTCAGCCTTTTTGAAGAAATACATATTCAGGGACAAAGAAATATGACAGGACCTGCCTATAAACTTCTCTACCTTGAACAGTAAACTGCAGTCCTACCCCCTCCCTTACCCTCCATCAAATGGCAGTGCTGAGGAAGATCTAATCAAAAAAACAACAGGGGTTTGGCTTAAGCGCAGCAAGGCCACGCCACTATGAGAATCAACAAAACAATATGCCAGTGCTGCGCAATAATTTTATGTATTTCACAAAACAATGAACAAAACAAACTGTTCTGTATAGACCATTAATTCAGTCCGAATGAATCTTTCAATCAATTTGCTTTAAATTTTTCATGATTTTTTATACGTATTTTGAAAACGTTTTTACATTAGAGTAAATTAAACAAATAGCCTATTTTCAGGGTGAGCCCTTATTTGTTTTTAAAACAGAGGAAGGGGATATCTACAGTGGATTTGTGGGAAAAAGAAGTTAGAATCTCTTTAAAAAAACAGAAGGAGGTCATTTATACCATAGACGTACTCAATCATTCCGTGATACTATCATACAAATCTTACAGTCAACCACTCAAACTAAAAAGAAATTCGAAAAAGAATGGAAATGTGAAGAGTACCTCACCAAGAAATTTTAATTCTATAATATTTTGGAAGGGTGGGGTACTGATTAATACCTATTTTTCACAAAGCAACCTGAAAAACAAAACAAAGGCCATCCACCTTTTTTGTTTTTTACTCTTGTATACCAGAAAAGTGAATTAATTATTAATATTCATGCTTGCCATCACTTAGAGATAAGCCATGGTAACTACATCTACCAGGCCTCTGCTTAAACAATACGTGTCCATTCAGACATGAAGCAAATTTGTGCAAATACATTAATGACGATAGGAGAAAGTTCCATCTACACAGAAAGCACTTCTGTAAAAAAGAAAAAAGAAAGAAGGAACAGTTTTCACAAATAATATAATGAAGCACCCCAAAAAACAAAAAATACTTTAACAATTCAGAAATTATAAGGTCGAGGCACAATGTGTTTAACATATAACAAAGTAAAGAACACTGTAAATAAAGTTTCTTAAAAAAAAACGCGAGGGCAATGGAACGACTGAGTACGTCTATGGTATAAATGACCTCCTTCTGTTTTTCTTTAAGAAATTCTAACTTCTTTTTCCCAAAAATCCACTGTAGATATCCCCTTTCCCCGTTTTTAAAAATAATAAGGGCTCACCCTGTAAATAGGCTATTTGTTTTATTTACTCTAATGTAAAAACGTTTTCAAAATACGTATAAAAAATCATGAAAAATTAAAAGCAATTTGATTGAAAGATTCATTCGGACTGAATTAATGGTCTATACAGAACAGTTGTTTTGCTCATTGTTTTGTGAAATACATAAAGTTATTGCACAACACTGGCATATTGTTTTGTTGATTTTCGAGGAAGATCTAATCAGTGGGCCTCATTGAATTGCCCCTCTAAGTCACAAATCAAGTTCTGGAGGTTGCATCAAAATGGGTATGCCTGGGTCTTTCTGTACATGCTAGCAGCAAGCCTATGAAAAAAACAAAAGTGAGGAGGACAGTTTCATAAGCAGTTGGGCACTCCCACTTGTTTGCCATGTAGAATACGTTTCTATTCCAACAGTAGGTTCCTGTTGATGCTTGGATCCCACATAAATCTGTTTTAAAGTTCACAGTAAATGTTCAGTTCAAGTGATGCTTTTAACCACAATGTCAGGAGCTAGTTAGTCTTAAGCTTAAGTGTGCAGGCCACTGCTTCCTAGACTAACAAGCACACCTCCGAAATCAGTCACTCAGTCAAGCAGCCTATGCCTTTTCCTCTTCAACAGGGTCCAATACAAGGGTAGTAGCTCTGGGGAAATCAGCTGCAATCTGACAAGCGCAGGTAGTCCTGAAGGTTGACTTTCATCCTCTGGTCTGTGATGCAGGTGTTGCAAGGTTATGAATTTGCCTTATGGAAATGAAAGGACTGAAGGCATTTGGCAAAACAGTAACCAGTTGCTTTAATTAAACACAGTGGCCGGGAGAATCTCAACACAATGCATCTGAGGAGTCTCTCAGTATACACAGTGTTGTATGTTTTATACACATATTGTGTAGTACTATAAAATGATTGAGATATGGCCAGTGTGTATGTGTCCAGCTGTGAATGTGTGATCACTGCATTTGGTGTGCATATCATGTCATGATTGGCCGGTTGTTTCTATCTATATGTGGCATCTAGCTTTGTGGTATTTTTGGGGAACACAAACCTTTTGCCAAATGTATTTTGGGGCCAATGTCTGTGGACTTTTTTCTCGTGCAACTATCCATCTATGGGGTCAATCAAGGTGTTCCCTGGATGTGCATTTGTCGTTGGGTTAAGAGAGACCCCACCTGTGACCTGTTATTTGATGGGCCTGGGTGCGGGTCACAGGACCTGCCTGACAATGTATCTCTGACTTTGGGTTGATGGGGAGGTCACCCTGGGCAAATCTGACAGCAAAGGTGCCCCAGAACTCCCAAAAACAACATGAAGTCACTGCTGGAGCAGGCATGCTGAGAATGGTCCAAGAGCTGGTTCTGCTCATGGTATTTAAATGTAGAAACGCTGAGGCATGCTGCAACACATTTGGAAGGCTCAGGTCAAATCCAGTTACTTTCTCACAAGCATTCTGCCCTTATGGGCAGCCCTTCAACCAGGCTTTCTGGACTTTTCTTTCCTCTGGCTGGCAGTTATAGTGGGTCCTGACAAACTTCAACTACTTCTCAGCATACCAGGGACACTCAAAGGTCACAAAAGACCCACATCTCTTCTGGAAAGAGGTGCAGACTGTTCAAGAGAGCTTTAGACCTCTGCAAATCTCTGCAAGACTACAAGTACTCTGCAAACTGCCACCCTCTACTGCAAAAAATGCACACAAAAAAAATCCGCCCGCGAGCGGATTTGCGGATTTTTCGGCAATTTCGCGCAATTCGCGGATCGCGAAATTGCTGAAAATCAGCAAAATCCGCGAGCAGAACGGATTTTGCGCCCACAATTAGGGAATACCAGACATCACATACAGTTCAGTCACTCAGGGCATTGGTGCATGACTGCTTACCATTCAGAAGACATTCCTGTCCTAACTATGATATTTGCAAAAGGTCACAGCAATGTGTATATAGCTTCTATAATTCTCTGGATTTTCCCCAATAAAAACCAGAACTACCTACAAGAAGGCATAAAAGTAATTCAGAATACTTTTTTTAAAGGTTTCCACTGAGGAACAAGCTCCTGCATGCATGTATTTTGTTTCGATCTTGTTAGTGTTGGAGTCTATCATACAATCACCATGTTGTCATGACCCTTGCACTGTGAGAATTGTTCCTCATAACTATGAATCCTTTGTGCATACTTTAAAGTGTGTTTGTGTTCAAATTTGCTAGCATAAAACAATTGCTTTACTCGTCTGCATACCTTTTGATGTTATCCAAGTGGACTTGGAATATAGAGTGTGCTTAATGGAAGTGAATGGGCGGTGTGTGTATGCTTAGAAAACATCTGGTGCAGCCACCTAAGCCCATAAGCTTCATGCATTTTACACAAACTTGCCTTATCTATGTGTGACTGTGCTACATATTTTTGCCAACAAAACAGGTGATGGACCGAATGTGGATCAATGTCACACATTCACCCCAGTCCGAAGATCTGGGCCCAAATCCATCGTTTTTTTGCACTCCACACCACCCTGGGTTAGACAATGGCGATATGCAAATCAGCTCTGACCCTGTGCCCCATGGGAACAGTCCAGTCCGAAATACAAAAGCCATGTCCTTCCCAGAACGGAATCAAGCATCCGAGGACCGGACCGGTTTCGAGGTAACACCTCTCATCAGCCCGGCTAGCTTGACTCCAGTGGTGTGGAGTGCCTGGGACCCACGTCTGAGCATCCCCAGCGCACTTAGGGCGGAATTTGCAAACAAAACAGGTGATGGACCGAATGTGGATCAATGTCACACATTCACCCCAGTCCGAAGATCTGGGCCCAAATCCATCGTTTTTTTGCACTCCACACCACCCTGGGTTAGACAATGGCGATATGCAAATCAGCTCTGACCCTGTGCCCCATGGGAACAGTCCAGTCCGAACTACAAAAGCCATGTCCTTCCCAGAACGGAATCAAGCATCCGAGGACCGGACCGGTTTCGAGGTAACACCTCTCATCAGCCCGGCTAGCTTGACTCCAGTGGTGTGGAGTGCCTGGGACCCACGTCTGAGCATCCCCAGCGCACTTAGGGCGGAATTTGCAAACAAAACAGGTGATGGACCGAATGTGGATCAATGTCACACATTCACCCCAGTCCGAAGATCTGGGCCCAAATCCATCGTTTTTCTGCACTCCACACCACCCTGGGTTAGACAATGGCGATATGCAAATCAGCTCTGACCCTGTGCCCCATGGGAACAGTCCAGTCCGAACTACAAAAGCCATGTCCTTCCCAAAACGGAATCAAGCATCCGAGGACCGGACCGGTTTCGAGGTAAGACCTCTCATCAGCCCGGCTAGCTTGACTCCAGTGGTGTGGAGTGCCTGGGTCCCACGTCTGAGCATCCCCAGCGCACTTAGGGCGGAATTTGCAAACAAAACAGGTGATGGACCGAATGTGGATCAATGTCACACATTCACCCCAGTCCGAAGATCTGGGCCCAACATATTTTTGCCAAAGCATGATAAACACCTTTTCACAACCGACAGTCAAAGTTTGTGGGATTGCCAATTCTTGACTATTAACCATTTAAGGGTGAATGACAGCCCCCGGTATACATCTGCACTCCCATCCCTATGCATCCGTTGGCCATTGGCCGGTAGTGGGAGTGGCTTAAATGCACCACTGGTGCTCACACTAGAGGTACTCCTGTTTATTTAATTTTCTGGTTGGGTTGCAAGGAAGACGTTCCCCAGCAGGCCAAGTGTGTCTTTTTTTCTTTTGAAATGACGGTAAGCGCATGGCACACTGACGTTATTTCACTGAAAGTAGAAGTGTAATTTACCAATCAGTTCATTTCACTTTGACTGCTTCAGTGGTTGGGGACATATCATAGACTCTGAGCACTGAATTTTCATGGTGGTAGTACCATTGGAAAGAGGAAAATCTCCTGTTCTCATTAGTATTTCTCACTAGTAGATCTATTCTTGGGAAACACTGCAGGTGAGCAATCCCCAAGCAGAGATCCACCCACTAGACACCAGGAAGTAGGTGTTGAGGTGTGGGAGCGGTCCTCAGGAAATGGGCTTTTGCTCTCGCCCTCCCTCTGGCCCAAAAAGTATTTCTGGCCTTACAGAGCAGATAGGAGGTGTTAACCATTGATTACTTTTTTTGAGGTAGGAGCACCCCCTGGCAATGAGCCAGTTCCCCCCACTCTATGGCCCAAAAGTCTTTCTGCTGCAGAGGGCAGATAGGTGGTATTTTCCATATGCAGTCCCAGGGGGACAGAAAGCCCACTAGAAGCCATGGATTGCTTCTTGTGAGGAAATAAGTGCCCCCTGGCAATGGGCTCGTGCTCCATTGCCTTTCTCCTTCCACAAAAGTGTTTCTCCCACCCTGAGGCATATAGGATGGTTCTTATCTGCAATGTGCCCCCGGGAATACTTTTTTTGAGGGTGGAGCAGCTCATCTTACAATGAGCTAGTGCACCCTTTTCCCAATGCAACAAAAGAAATCCCTCTAGGTGGCAGTGTCAATTTTTACCTTCAATCTGGCCCCAGGGTACATAAAGTCAACTAGACACTTGAGAGGTTTTGGTTTATTATAAAAAGGGGTGGGCTGCCCAGGCCTCCGGTTAAGACCGCATATAAAATATACTCAGCCTTTTTGCCTCCTGGGGGCCAGATAGGGGGTGCTTTCCTCCTATCATCCCCCCTTGGGAGGGACAGAAATATCACTAGATATCAGGGAAAATCATTGTTTGTCAAAAGGTGAAGGTTGGGGGTAGCCCCCACACATCAGGTTGTGCCCCTGCCCTAAAAAATACCAAAATAGTCTTTCTGCCCCCGATGTCCCTCATAATCTTAACATGGGATGGGGATGAAAGGATCCTGGACACCAGAAACTGCAACATGGCACCAAAACCAACAAAAGGGTGGGTGAGGTCTACTCAGGTTTTGAGTCATGCCCCCAGTAGTCATTCTCACCCTCCACGATCAGATAAGAAGTGTGTCCTGATTTAGGAGCTTGCTACTAATCTGTCCCTGGGGGTTGAAAGCCCACTGTACATGAGGGATTTCACATTTTGGCATAGTAAATGGGGTGCCACGTTCCTGCCCTGGCATTGGGGTCGTACCCCCACTCCATTTGGGTCAAATACATATTTTTTGTCTCCAGGATAAAGAGAGGGGGAGTGAGTTCCCCAATTAGCCCACCTTTAGAAAACTCACAGAATTTCATGATCATTTTTTTTATGTGGGTTTGTGGGTCTGGCTGATGCTGACCCACTAGCATCCCCCACAAAAGTAAGGGGAATATTTTCAAATAAATGTGGGAGCACATTGTTACGCCTAAACGCCGACATTTTCTAAATGCAGGGAGGCACCGTATTTGCAAAAATACGGCGCACCCCTGCATTTCCCATAGCACTGGCACTAAAAAAGCTGTCTAGCACTAGCCAGGCACCCTTGCGCCATTTTCAATGGTAGCCTGTCTGCAGGGGCAATTTATTATGTGCAGGAAGGGACTGCTTCATGCACATAAACAATCTTTAAATGCATTTGCTGTTTGTATGTGTGCTTCAGAATGCAGCACACATAGAAAGAGCAAAATATGAGGAGAAGTTAATAAGTTCTCCTCGTATCCCCATCCTACTATCAGGTTTTACTTGGTCTTAGTGCTGCCTCATCCGTGTAGATATGGGGCTGCGACAAAACATAATGTTTGTTGTGGCAGAATGCCTACTGCAACACATATTGCCACACCTCCTTTACTGTAAGTGAAGCGTGACAAGGGGCCTTATTTACAAGGTGGCGTTAAACAATGTTAAGTGGCTTAACTCCGCTTTGTAAATAAGGAGAAAGTGGATATCGCCACCAGAACCTAACTGAAAGTGATATTATGCCCCTGTAATTATACCCCATTGTTTGTGAAATTGATTTACCCTCCAAAAAACCTGTGTCTCCTTGAAAGGTGGTCTTGTCAGGTGTTTCTGTACTATTTACAGCGTTTACTCATCCATTGTACCTCAATGCTTTTATTCAGTTTATGATGGTCTTTTTGAATATGGACTTGGGCAGCATGTGTTACCATTTAGTGGGTATGTCGATTGACAATTTGTCTGGACTGTTCCTATTTGATGAAGACTAAAGCTGATTTGCATATTGTCCTCTGCACAGAGTGGTGCAGTAAGTAAAAATACATTCGACTAGAAAGCAGAGCCTGTGATGGTGACTGGTTGAGACTTATGCAAGCATTACACACATCATCTTTTTTGCTTTAAGATGATACCCTAAGTGTAACCAGTGTGCTCATACATGGGTCCTGTACTTCAAGTAATGAAATGTGACACAGCACACACAGGCAGTCCTTTAAATGGAGTATATTGATCAATATTAAAGTGGTCCAAAGTCCAAAGATTTATTTTCTGTGCATTATTTATTCTATTCTTCAGCTCTCACAGTTTCTGGTACAATCAACTATGACAAGGCCCTTACCGACCATTAGCAAGCCGTCCTTAGTCAAAAATGGAGATTTTCTGATCTACATGCCTGACACGCCTCTACGGCAACTGCCTGCTAGTAATATACAGCAGACTCAGCCATATTATTATTTTCTTCATTGTATATGTCTGACTAATAAACTGCACCTTGAAAAAGGCCCAGGCTTCCATGCCAGAAGGGAGCGAACGATGCGTATACTGGATTGTGCCCATGTTTTGGTTTCAGTGATTCTGATTTCCTAAGAATCACTCTAGATCTGTTGAACTTTGGCGAATTAAACACTGGATTACTCATTGAATTGAGCTTTCCAATATATTATAAATATTTTCACTTGTCCTGGCTCTCCTACAACTATGACAAGGGAGCAAAAGGCAGCTGACACTTATTTCGTCGAAGGACTTTTTCAAGGCTGCAGAAGAATATTTATGCATACAGTTGTATTTAGTGTGGTCACAACAAATCCAAGAGTTGATGTTCTTTTTGTAGCAACCATACCAGAAGAGTGATACGTGTTGATAAGATGTGATGTTTGGGGGCGTTAATCTGAGACTTCAAGAAGGTGCAAAACTGTGATAGAATTGGAGGAAATTATATAAATCCTGCTGTGAACAGGTTATGTTATTAATCAATAACCTAGAAAACAGGGGAAAGGTATTATTAACCAGAAATACTGATAATAAGCATCCTGAAACAGGGATGTTGATGTGCTCCATATTAATATAACCATAGACCATCAGTGGGTGCAGGTGCAGGAATTAACAAGATTCAGGTGAGGAAGAAGTAGATATAAAATTAAATTGAAGAAAGTGAAATAAGGTGAAATCAACTAAGCAGATGGAAAAACGGGAAAGAGTAGGCCAAGGTAGATTTGAGAAAAAGGAAGTAAATAGGTACATGAATGTATGTAGTATTAATTTTATGGCTGTAGAAAGAAAGACCAAATATAGTCTCATGAATGGTCTTGTCACAATCTAAAAAAAGACAGTAGATATTACATAATTGTTTATCAATTAAAAGCATATAAGTGGATCTTATCTCTAGTTTGGGGTGGCAACGTTTATGATCCTAAAATATGAAAGTTGTAAAAAATGATTATTCAAATTCTCTTGATAAGCATTTCAAGAGTACAAGCCTGTTCGCTAGAAAAAGCAAAAAAGGAATGATACACACCAAAAGTGTAGCTATGTAAGAGTCAGATTATTGCATGAACATTTTAAAAAACATGTTCCTTCCAATTGTATAAGCGGGATTTCTTGGAGAGTCAGAATACTAGTCTACAATATGAGACATTGAAGGCGCATTATTGGCATGGTGAAGCAAATCTAATGATCTCTTTTGTTTATAAACATTTAAGTAAGCAGTGGTAGAAACTAGAAAGCTGCAACTTTCTTACTAATTAGCTGTGCACATTGCATAAGTTCCCCTATGAGCATGTTTCTGGATCAGACAGAGGAAAAATATGGAACCAGATATCCAATCAGCCATAAGTGTGGAGGCGCAGTAGAGATGGGGAGAAAGATGTCCTCTCACCTGGAATATGGGCGTAAGTAAACCAATACGCTAAAATTGTCCACCAAGACCATAACAAGATCTAAAGGCTGAGGAAGCCCTAAAGCATTCTTGCTGAAATATGTCTGTACAGTGTGGTTAAAATGTATCTGCAAATACAACAACAGATACTGTAGCGAGTTTCATGCCCATAATGTAAGGTAAAGCTATAAAAAAACAATGTGTTCTTAGTGACTCAATGTACCGGTTATGGCGAAAAGTAAACTAGGCCACGTTGTGGCCATTTGGAATCGATAGAGTGATCTCATTGACAATGGAAAACACCTGATTTTTAAAGGGTCATCTTGTGAAGAGTAAACCTAGATAAAAGACTACAATATAGTTCCTTGTAAAACAAATATTTGCCATTTTAGTCTGTAGTCGTCAATGCATTAAGTATAATTGGTGCACTAACCTGTCTGCTTGTGCCCTTCACACATGACGTAGTATCTACGCACTGACTCTGTTTTTTATTATACTAACTTCGAATATATATCGCAATTCACACAAATTTATGGTCTTGACTACCATCTAACAAACTAATGTTTTTTTATAAGAGACTAATTTGTAGTCCTTTTTCAAGTTTACTCACACCAGATAACCACTGAAACGCCTGGAGGTTTTCGGAATTGATGGGTTCTTTCTATCAGCTCCAAAATTACTGAGGTAAGATGGACAATGCGTCTGCTTGCCTAGTTACTGCATTTTATGGTTTGAGAACTAGAATTGGGTTAGGACATAAAAATGTGGCCCATTTTGCCCTAACTAGTATGTTGATTTACTAAACATGTGTTGTGTTTGTGATTATTTTAGCTTTAGTACAGTCATGAAACTCAAAATGATATCTTTTGTTGTATTGGCAAATACCTTTTTAACACATTATATAGACAAATATAAAAAAAAGTACTTTGGGGCTACCTCAGCCTTTGGATCACGTTATGGTCTGGTTAGACAACCTTTACGTATTGGGTTATTTACGCCCATACTTCATGTGAGAGAACATCTTTCTCCCCATCTATACTGCGCCTCCACGCTTATGGCTGATCGTATATCTAGTTCCTTATTTTTCCTCTTTCTGCTCCACAAATGTGGTCAGAGGGATATTTGTGTAATGTGCACAGTTAATTAGTAAGATATGTGCAGCTGGCCAGAAATGTTTACTTACATGTTTATTAAGAAAAGGATCATTAGAGTTATTTGACTGCTCGTATAATGCGCCTTCGATTTCTTGTACTGTAGACCAGTATTCAGACTCTCTCAGAGGTCTCACTTATACAATTGGAAGGAACATGTTTTTTGAAATATCCATGCAGTAATCTGACTCTTACATACCTATACCTTTGGTGTGCTTCATCCCTCTATTTGCTTTTTCTTGTGAACAGGCTTGTACTCTTGAAATGCACATCAAGAGCATTTGAATAAAAGTTTTTATCACATCAAATCAAATCAAATTAAGCTGTCTTCGGTTCATTAAATTTGTCCATAAAAGCAAACTACAAAAACAATACATCATACACCGAAGTACATTAATAGTCAATTGTTCAAAACATTACTTATGCCATTCAACAGAAATTATCTATTCAATTTCATAATTCAAACTTTCCAAATGGGCAAGGTCTCTTCTTTGTTTAATAGCCGACAATATAAAATCAATAACCGCATTACAAATTGGATACACTCTCTAGCTTCCTGAACTGATTAAAAGCAGCTTTAAAAGTATACAGGTTATTAACAATAAAAAGGGGTTGTAAGAAGATTTTTTTGATATCTCTATAAAAGTGCCAAAAGAGTAAAAAATGTAGAGTGCTCTGAGGAGATTTGCCATTGCACGGACATTTTGGTAGATTAACACTCCACTTACCCATCTTAGGGAAAGCAACCTGGTAGTGGAGTGTATTCAGTCTTAATCTTGTAAAATAAAATCTGTGTTGTATATTGGTTGTAAAAATAAGAAACGGCTGTATATCCGGAGATAAGGGTCCTACAAGGTAGGAGGTTATACATGTTTTGGTGCTTTGAGCCACGTCCCTTGATGTAGCCCTATTCTCAAAATACCTCTTTTTCAATTCCCTTTTATTAAAATTTTGCATATCCTCATGAGTCTTAAAGTTTGCAGCCAAATTGCATTCATTGAAAAGACCATAAATAAATGTAACCATAATATTTTCTTACAATAATCCTTAGTAAAACAGCCCAGTATGATATCCCTCGTAAAATGCGCCTCCTCCCTAGTCCAGATATGGTGCCACAGAGTTAAAGCAGCTCCGCTAATTAGGTCAGATATAAATGGTGTATCAGTCATTCTATGTAAAATAAGTGTGGCTGTAGATGTTTGTACTGATGATAATCTGCTTAAAAATTGATTTAATTTAATTCAGCAGAATTAGCACAAAATAAGCCAATGAAGCTTTGACATTCTTTGTTGCATGCTTCTCAGGAAATCCTTAGACACCACCACCACGTAAAATAAATGTGTCTACTGTTTCATCCCCTCTCATCTTGCATTCCCACTGCCCACTCTCATCCCTCATCCCTCACTCTCCCTATCTCCTCTCTATACTGCCTGCCACACGTACTAAGAATAGTTTTTTTCCTGTGCCTTTCCACGGTTTCCGTTCCTCAAACCCATACTCTTCTCCTCTACTTGGGGTGTCTTCTACATACACAGGTCCTCCCTCTTTATGTGTCTGTGGCCTTCTCTCTAATTCTTTATCTTTCTCACACACTTTCTGCTCCTCTGTCTGGAGTTCATTCACCGCTTCCAGCACAAACTACCTATCCCTCTATCTTCCTTTCTATCTATGCATCTCTCACCTCCATCTATTCACCATGATACACACAATTGCACTACACATAAACAATACACCCCACACAATTCCACAACAATTTCAATACAACTCACAGAATTCCACACCTCATACATCCACTAAATTCCAAAACAAAACACATAGGTAAAAGAAGTTGTAATTTACAAAGCCAATAGCTCTAACTCTCCAAAATGCGAGACCTATTGCATTGCAAATGCTTGTTAATTTGAGGGCTGTTACCATTTTCAATTCTAATTTTACTCAAGAACATAAAGAATGTTTAGTTTGGTGTGTGTTGTATACAGCAACATTGCTGAAGTACTCACTGCTGCTCAATTGCAATAACTGTTTTGGGATTCCTAGCTGCAACAGTATGTCTGGCTTTATGTGAGGTCTGAGCGTTTGACTGAGTTCACGGTATTACAAACTGCTTTTTAAGCACATCTAAATATAATAGAAAATACAGTATTAAATAGACAAGATGAAGCTTAGCACGCCTGCACACCAACTACCAACAATGAAAAACCATTTTATATTCTATCTACACAATACTATACATCTGGCATTGCTGCCACATTTCTGGTCATTTATCCAAAAGTTTGGTGCACTCTGAAACTTGTTCTGATTTTACCATTATAAGAATGGCTTCATTATTACAGCATGCAAGGCACTTTTCCTTAAAACTTACTGAAGCTAACAGCAGGTATGGGTTTGTACTGTAAACAGTTATGTGGAGAAATTGAACCCATAATGGCCCTCATAAGCAGATGCCAGAATGAAAGGATCCAATTATTCATTTCCACTCCATTTCCTCTATCACAAATTAAAGGGTCCAGAATGGGGATCAACCATTTGCAAGAACTTTAATTACCAGATCATGAAACATGTGTTTTCTGGGATTTCATGGACTGTATTGCACACCTTTACCAACTGTTGTGAGCATATAGTAATTGTGAGAGGGTACCCGAGTGGGCTGCTTTGCTGAAGGTGTGAGATGGGCAGTGGGTTGGGCAGGCTCCTGTGCTGCTGTGCATGCACTGCGTGTTATTCCCATGCTCTTGGAATCAGGGTTTTAAGTGGGATGAAATTACTGGGGGGTCTCTCAAAGGAGTGTTGCAACGTAATTAAGGTTGTTGCTTAAAAACACATAAGTTAAAAATCTGTGCTTCGCATAGTGTGCTGCTCCACTTGTACTTTACTGTTTCTGTCATTGCATCCAGATATATGATACAACAAGTAAAATCATACCTACAACAAGTCATGACTATTGGCTTTGTCAATGGTTGTTAGATTCATAAGATAAATAAGCAGCAACTGTGGCTTGTATATAATATTGAAAAAGCTTCCTCTTAAAGCCCTGGTGACACCACGTCAATGTTGCAGCTCCAGAGTTTCAAAAAGAGAAGTGAAACCCAGAGAGAAAACGACTCTCTTTAAAGGATTTCCCTTCCCCTACAATGCTCAACTGGCATGACGTCATACTGTATCTTTTCCACTAGTGAGAAGAGAGCAGTGTGAGCATGCACACATCAATGCGATGCTGTCACTGCAGTCTGAAAAAAATGGACCGCCGGGGCACAAAACTGAGCCCAATAAAGACGCCTTTTGAGGCCCCCTTTAAAAAGCTGTAGGATCTCAGCACCGATAAGACATGGCCCACTTAAAGCCCTGTTTGGAATCTATCGGGTGGAGGCCAGGATGCCCTTGTAACCTTCTGCAGAGGATAGAATAAGGCCCTGTGTTCGTGTGACTGGTTATTTCAGGTACAGGAACTCCATGCCACTCAAAATTAGCTATGGTGCTAATTCCCTAAGGATACTGTTCTGGCCACCCAAATAAACAGGTCTACATGGGTCATACATATCTAATGATTGGAAAAAGTCATTGTTTTGAAAGACATAATAAACGCAGGTAAAAAATAAAGCTGACAAACTACATCAGAAAAAGCAAAAAAGATAGACGGCACAAAATTAGATTTTGATGTATAGGAAGCAAAGGCTTAAGTTGAAGGGCACAACTAGTTCTGAGATGTTCTTAATATCACAATAACATTGTTTGTTTATAAAAGAAAGCCAACAACTAAAAATAAATTAACACACTGTTTAAGTCATCCCTATCGACAAATGTGAGGAAATAGGTACTTGATGAAAAAATCACAAACGTTGAAGGGTTAACCTGCAAGACTTTAAGTTACTGCTAAGGTAACAAGGTGAGTACAGTCCAGAGCAAAGTCGAGCTCACAAATAAACTCCAATATGTATGTGCTCACAAGGAAACAATAATGGCTTTTTTATGTTCTGCCTTCCTTTTGAGCACTTTCTTCCTGTTAGCCACAGACGTCAGGATCCTTCAGTTGGGCTTGTTGGAAAAGTGTTCTTTCACTGCCTCTCTCCTTCCATCGTGTGACCAGTTGACAAGCACTCACGTCAGTGCGTCTGGTACCATACGTCAGATCCTCCACTGATATGACACTAAGTTGTGACTCCTCAGTCAGACTTGGATAGGAGAAAAGATCTCTGCAAAATTCATGTCTAGGCTCCCCCAAAATATTGTGTTCTCTAAGCAAGACAAAAATCCCTAGAGGAACCTACCCCGAATACATGTCAAGACCAGTGGCGTAACGAAACTTGAGGGGGCCCCCCTGCAAAGTACAGTCAAGAGCTCTCAGGCCAGCGACCCGCCATACTGCAGGGGCTCACCCCAGCCATAAAAAAAGGTTTCTGGTTCCTCCATTGGTCACATCCACCCTTTCATCGGGCGATTTACATATATCAATAAGTACTGCTTCTGCGCCCTCCTGCAAAGTTACATAACACTGTCTCCAGCCGGCCCACATAACACATCCTCCTACTGGATGACCCACCCACAAGCGAAGCCCGCTGAGTTGACCACCTCCAAACACAGACCACTGCCTTCGTGCCTGCTACTAACTCATCCAATACACTCTACTCTCACCCCTACGTAACCCACAGTTATGCTTTTCCACCCGCATTTAAAACCACCCCTTGGATGGCACTGTGAACCCGTGACCACTGCCCACTGCTCCCCTGTCCACCAATCAATCAATCAATAAATCAGCAATTTGTATAGCGCGCTACTCACCCAGTAGGGTCTCAAGGCACTGGGGGGGAGGGGTCCGCTACTGCTCGAAAAGCCAGGTCTTCTTGAGTTGTTTCCTGAAGGAGAGGTGGTCCTGGGTCAGCCTTAGTTGGATGGGGAGGGAGTTCCATGTCTTGGCCACCAGGTAGGAGAAGGATCTTCCACCAGCGGTGGCTCTGCAAATGCGTGGTACGGCGGCGAGGGCGAGGCTGGCTGATCGTAGCTGGCGGGTGGGTGTGTAGAAAGTGAGGCGGCTGTTGAGGTACCTTGGGCCCATGTCGTGGAGAGCCTTGTGTGCATGGATGAGGAATCTGAACGTGATCCTCTTGTTGACGGGGATCCAGTGCAGGTCTCTCAGGTGGGTCGAGATGTGGCTGTGGCGAGGGATGTCCAGGATGAGTCGTGCGGAGGCGTTCTGCACCGACAGAAAGACTGATGGCCGGTCCCCATATAAATACTGCCTACCAGTAAAGACAGAGCCTTTCAGCTGCTGCCCTCCCCAATGCCACTGTGGTAGTTTAAAACATGTTAAACAATCTCTTCAACTGACCACTCCAAAACAGTTCTTCCTGCTAGCCTCTATGGCATCAAAGCTGTTCCTGCTACTTTTCATCCTTTGAATGATGCAAACAGTATTATTAAATGTACAGAGGGTCTGATTTTTATTTGCTCACACCAACATTCACTTACACTATGCACCCCACTAAACCATACCTCCTGTCAAAGGCAAACCTGATCCCATATGTAGCACCAGTCAGCAAGTACCCCAAGGACAAACACCAGAGAAAATGCTTGATTCATGTATTTAAACCTATAGTGACAATGTAGCATTTCCCCACCGTCGACCCACCGAAGTCTGCAACCTCACAGGAGCCATCAATACTAGCAACATCTAAAGCGCATTTCGACTTCCTTTGAATAGCATCTCCTGATACATATATCTAGGACTTCTGGGCGGCATCTACCTCAGACCACAAGATTCTTTGTCTCCCTAAGACTAACCAAATGCTGTCGGTGAATGATTCTCTACCCCCTTCCTTACTAATAACTAATGGAGGATAATGAAATAAATATATAGTATTTTCCTATGCAAATAGCGCATCAAGCACTTGCTGCCCGCAGTCCTCACCAGATCCACACGTATGTATATTCTGCTATCGCACCATCCTGTCATTATTTAGAGATGTTTTTTATCCCGTCCGTGAAATCGGAAAATGCAATAGGAATTGTACTTTATTTGATTTACAGGGAATGCAGTAGGTTGCAATACTTAGCAAATACAGTACTTTGAAATGAATAGGATTTTTCAGTAAATTACCGGTAAGTTACTTTTCAGGTTACTTTTCTAACTCAGTGCTGGATACCTGGATTCAGCACTGGGACATTTCCTGCAAACAGGTAAGTAAATAAGTTTTGGTTGTTCGTGCGATTTTTAAAGAATATTTTTATATTTCAAAACTCCAAATAAACTTTTGGAAGAAAATTGTCAATGTTATCCTATGGAGGAAAAAGTGGTTATCGGTGTACAAGTAAGTTATCGACTGTGAGGGTTAAGGTTCTGGGGTTAGACAAAGGGGTCCCCCAGGGTCAATGATGCACTCTTGCTACACCCTCAGCGGCACTAGGGTGGCCGGGTGCAGAGTGTTGAGGCCCAATGTTATCCATTTGGGGATAGGGGGCTCCGGTTGATGGCTGCTGGCAAGCAGGCCACTAGGTTGGGGGAGCAAAGCTCCTAGGGTTTAGGTGAGGGCAAATGGGGAAACAAAGTAGCACAAAAGATGCACCCTCAGCGGCACTGTGGCGCAGAGTGATGTTTCGACGTCAGGCACCCTGTTGTTTTCAATGGAGAACCTCCGGTTTGCAAAAGCACTGCAGGCAGGGAGACGAAGGACTTCTGGGTGTGACCACCACTTTGAGAGGTAAGTTGGGTTAGGCACTGTCAGTTTAGACACACAAAGCCGTGGGACGTCGGGTGCAGTGGTGGCTTTTGGGGTTGGATCTTCTTACCAGCTCCTGGTTGCGGTTGGGGGGGCCTCCTGGATTTAGACTGCAGGCATCAGCTGGAGGCTTGAGGCAGGTCAGGGGTTGCTTGATCTTGGTTCAAGATCACTGGGGTAACCTTCTCATGGTGTTTTTCCACTCGGGTCAGGTTCAGCAGGTGCAGAGTGGGCTTGATTCGTGGTCTCCGGTTGCTGCCAGAGGTTGCAGTTGAACAAATTCAGTGTTCACGGGAGAAGCAGTATTTGGGAGTGCAGGCAGGCAGGTCCTCCAGGGTTTTTGAGGATGCTGGCTGCAGGACAAAACAGGACTTCGCAGGAGCAAGTTCGAGGGGAGACAGGCCTGTAGGGCTGGGGCCAAGTCAGTGGGCGACTTCCTCTTGTTAGCTGGCTTCACAGCTGTTCGGTTCTTCTTTTTTTTTTCTGGATCTGAAGAAGCTAGGTTCAGGGTGCCCCTAAATACTAGATTTAGGGGCTTTACAGGAAGGTATAGGGCTGTCCAATTGGTACCTTCCCTGGGGTGGGTACACCCCCTTTTGTGCAACCTTCCAGTGGGAGGGGGGCATGAGCCTGTCCCTTGTTGGTTGGGTCCCCTCATCCTCAAGATGGCAGGGACTCGGAGTTGTGCTTCACCTCGCCTCCCCCACCTGAGGGGAGGAGTTGGCAAAGGTGGGCACACCTCTCTTCCTCACTTGTTTTTCCCGCCAGTTCTCCTGCCAAAAGTGGGGGTCAGAACCAGTGAAGACCAGTTGCTGAAAGCAGCAAGTGGTCTGGGGAAGCTCACAAAGGCGGCAAGCCTTTGAAGCTCCCCTTTCGTGAACCCTGCCCATCCGGGGGAGGAGGCTTGGCACCTCGTCCCAGGATGTGCCTTGTTTCAGGCCCCCAAGAGCAGCAGGCTCCTGACCCAGGGGTTAAGAAACATGTCTGTTGGTGGCAGCCTAAGCAGCCATGCAGTCAGGACTCTAGAGGTGGGTTCATTTTCAGGGGGGCATCTCTAAGATGTCCCCTGTGTGCATTTATCATTAAATCCCACACTGGCATCGGTGTGGGTTTAATGTGCTGAGAAGTTTGGTATCAAACTTCGCAGTTTTCAGTGTAGCCAATATGGTGCTGTGGAGTTCATAATGACAAACTCCCAGCACCATATAATCTTAATGGCAGCACTGCACTTACAGTGCCCAAGAATAGACTCAGCCACTGTAGGGGCACAGGGCTCATGCACCTGTACCCTCACCACTGGCATAGGCACCCTGCTAGAGAGGTGACTGATCTATGACAGGGCAGTGGGTTGAAGGCATGGCACACAGGGTGTGTCATGTCGACCCTTCACTTTGTTCTGCACCAAAACTCGCAGCCTGCAAAGGCGGTGTGTGTGTTTAAAGGTACAGGTCCTCTAAGGGTGGCACAATAAGTGCTGCAGGCCTTAGAGGCCTACTCTGCTCACAGTGCCCAGGGGACCTGTGGTACCATTTATCAGGGGCTGACCTGTAGCCAGAGATGCAAATTGGGTTTGTTTTGGGGAATGAACATAGGTCCTGGGATCCTGATTGACAGGGACCCAGGGCATACCAGGTAAAAGTGCATCAGTAGTCTGCCAAAAAGTGGGGGGTTACTGCAACAGAAACCCACTTTCGTACACTTCCCTTGTCTCCTAAACACGATGCTGTATATTTCGTTATGCAGTATAGCTTCCTGTGTGGTAGTCCTGTAATAAATGTCCCTTTTCTATGCCCGCAACATTTTGCCGTATTTCCGTAGTAGGTCTATAAAGTTAGGTCTTGCGAGGATTTGTTGCAGGGACACGCCATGCACCGGCAGCCTTATGATGTCAGCCATTTTGAGTGTGGCATATGCAAGGTCAGGTTGCTGATGGGAGCTAGGGGCTTGAGAAGGGCACCAGAGCTCTGGAGTGGGTGATGTGACCCAGGATACCCTCTGCCTCCCCACGGGGAGCGATGTGCAAAAAAGGACACTGTGCATGGAGGAGCCGGGACCTAAGATTCCAACACGATGACACTACAGAGCAGAAGTGCCCAATTTTATTGCTGTTTTGTTGTTGGGGGAACAGAAATAACGATGAGTAAGTATTAAAGGAATAACATGCAGGAGTCTGTTTCCAGGCGGATTCTTACTTGTTTTCTTCGAAATTTTCACATGGCGGTAATAGCTACTTTCAGCAGCAGACATACCAGAATGAAAAACAAAAACATTAATTGTGAAGGTCCTGTAACTCCTTTAACCTAGGTGTATTGGTAACTATTACCTGTGTCAGAGCGTTGATTTCTTCAGATGCAAGATAGATATATAGCTGCACTGATTAGGAGTGTTACATTGAGTAATTCCTAAAGGAGTGACAATGGTTTCCGAAAGCGTTACTGTACCCAGGTGACATTGTATTTATACCACACAATACATCTCGGAGTGCATAGACATAACCTTCCCTCCCCTTACTGCCATAAATTATTGCTCCTCAGAGAGTTAGCGCCTCGAGTCATCTCTCGTAGTTCCACCTGTTACTGTGGTCAGTCACCTCACAGCCCTCCAACGCTTGTTGGCCCTCCCTTGGTCCTCAATGATCCTCTTTTGACTAGCGTCCATCGAGAGGCATGCTCTAACAGTCTACTATATTGCCTCATCCTGGCACTCAAGTTCGGGCCTCTGCCTGCTGGTCGCAGGCCCGAGAGGCCCACTTTACACAAACACAGAAGAGGCCTCAGGCCCCCCTTTGTCCAGCAAGTGTTGTATTATTGCACCTACAGGCCTTGCTCCGTAGATTAGCTGGTTGAGCCAAGGGTCCAGGTGCCTACCGTGGCGCAGGGAGCTGTGGCCTAACTCTAGTCTGGCAGCATCAGAGGAACCTCAGCACATTCTGCTTCAGGCTCGGATCTCCACTCCTCACACTCCTGCCTAAATGGACAAAACACTTCAGCCCAGGGCAGTCTAGACCACATAGTCCTAAAAAATGTTAGATCCCAGTTGTACCTTACCTCAGATAGAAGATCACTGAGGAGGTACTAGAGGGTGGGTCACTGGGTCTTACTGTGATTTTAGCATCCCAGATACAGACTGTTTACTCATAGATGAAAGCAGCTCTTTTTGGAAGGTTTTGTCTGACCACAGGTCAGCATTTCAAAAAAACTTTGCAGCATTTCTACGCAGAGTAACCAGACACTATGGGAGGCCTTATTAGACCTTGAATGAACTGCCACTTTTAAAGTCTGGAGTAAGTGTAACCTTGCGCAGGCAAACCTCTGAATTCTTCAGAGAACATCCTATGTATTTTTTGTAGAGTTACATTAACATTAGGCATGGGCGTAAAATCCGTTCCGCTCGCGGATTTCTCGGATTTTCGGTAAATTCTCGCGAATTTGCCAAAAATCCGCAAATTCGCACACGGCGGATTTTTTTGCTATTGGTGATACAATATTGCTGTGCGCAGCGTTCACTTACTGTCATTCAGCGTTTGCAGAGTTGTTTTTCTCAATATTTTGCGAGTGCTGCGCCATTTTGGATCTTGCTGCGGGATCCCGCAGGAGTTTGGCGACCGCGATTACGTCATCGCGGCTTGCCACCTTGCACAGCGAGAGTTTGTCAATGCGAGGACGCCGTGATCACGTATCACGGGAGTTCGCAATTGCGAACACGTAGATGCGGCGGGCAGCAACAATCTTGCACTCGCGAAATTACAAAATTCGCAATTCTGCACAAGAAATCCACCAGCAAGCAGCACACACCTTGTGAAAGATGAAAAATTAATTAACCCTTTGGTTCAGGGATACATTAAAGTGAACCGTAGTTTTACATTAATTTCTGTGTTTTACCTGCTTGCAAATAATATGGGCCCACTAATCATAATGAAAAGCGGCTTCATGGTGCACAGATGGTTAAACTGAATTGTCTGAAATGCAGCTGAAACCTAATGGATGGCAAATGAAAGAGTACGTGTCCCTTCTGTTGTAACTCAAACATGTGTAATGGTTCACTGACCTTCATCTGTATATAGGAGCCGGTTCAGAGAGTTAGTTCCTAGAACTGACTCTCTGAACTGGGACGTGTCAGGCCAGTTCAGAGAGTTAATTCCTGGAACTGAACTCTCTGAACTGGGACGTGTCAATCTGCTCTGCCCCTGCGTGGGTAAAGTGTTTGCTTAGGACAAAGGTCGTGGGTTTACATTGTACAAGAAAGCAGAGACCACAAATATCTGCTGACTACATCAAATAGTGTATGTTTGACAAAAACAAGATAACAGACTTAAAGTTCTAGGTCAGGAGGCAGTAACGTAGGAGGTTGGCTAAATATTAGCATGGTCATGTGCGTCATGTATAAGGTAAATGTACACGTGGACTATTTCTTCAAATGCTCACACCATGAAGTTGTTGTTAATAATTAATGTGTCCATGTACACGTGGACATACTTATGAAATGCTCACACCATAATGTTGTTGTTAATGATTAATGCATCCAGGTTCTGTAAATTGTATATAAGGACTGATTTCCTTGATGTACAGTAGATCTCTTTGCAGTCTTACTGGCAAATTGTCTCAACTGCAGTTCATTGGCAATAAAGAGCCACTCTTTAAGCCCTTGTGTGTGTCCATCATCATTATCCTTAAAAAACCGTACTTTAACAGATGATGCCGTGGACTCACTTGGGACTGTTGGTCTCTGTAGGGGTTAAAGAACTGCGGTCTCAGGACTTTTCAGGGGCCTTCCAGTCTCGGTGTATGCTGCGCAGCTGCTGATTGGACCTGGTTTCCTGCAAGGCCCAGACAGGAAGGCTCCAGTTGATAAGCCTTTGACATAAGACACCAGCAGCTCCCTTCGTTGCCATCAGGTAATTTTTGCCACAACAAGAAGGACGCATACAACGGCGTTACTGGTCAGATGATCAGGTAGGCAGTGCTTAAATGCACTGAACTCAATTTTATAAATTGAATGTTGTTTTTCTGATATATCAAAGGGTAAACACTGAGATTCAATAGGGGTCTCTAGGGGAGGTCTGAGGGCACCTTTAAGATAGGTGCCTGAGGAAGGCTGTCCAGTCTGTGAAAGATCGTGAGGATCCCAAGGACAGAAGAGGAGCTGGAGTGGTTGCCTCAGGGGGGACCGAGGGAGGTTGCCTCCAAACAGAGCATGCCTATGCATTCAGCTCTGAAAGACGTCTAAGAATATATGCATATGATTAAAATAGGTTGTGCACCTGTGTTTTTCTAAAAAAAAATGCTCAGTAAACTATTTCATAGTACCGCCAAAGGGCGTAGGGCAGCCTTAGATGTCACTCAACCGACACCTCCTCGTGGCACACCAGCATGGTACGTGTCACGGGAAAAAGGGTACCATACAGCTGTTCATCTAGATCAATGGACTCATTATACCAGGAAAAATCCTGATTTACAATGGCCAGAATATGGCACGTTTGATAGAGCTAAAATGCTTTATTTAGAAGATTGTTTAAGGGAACGTGAAAAGAAAGGGAAGAAAGTACGTTTATTACAATGGGATGCATTTCATGCATGGCGGTCATACGCCGCTAATCGATGGTCAGGGGAACCTAGGACAACGAAAGGAAAAGCTATGGCACATGATAGGGAGAAGGCAAAAGAAAGATGTGTAACAAGTTGTAGGGAAAAAGAAATGGAAATAGACAAATGCCTTACAGTTCACAAGCCAATACCAGATGTTTACCCCACTCTACCTAATGCTCCCTTAGAACAGGAACATACTGAAGATCCTGTAATAGAGGCATTATTAACAACTCCACCACCGTACAGTCCGCAAACAATGCAAACTCAGTCAGAAGTACACACGCAACAAGTTACAGTTACACCACGAAGTAGTAAGACAATATCTTTATCCCCACAAAAAGGTACGCCTACTTCTCACTCAGGAAGAAAAGGGTTACGGATAAAAATATCAGAAAAAGAACACAAAGTGGTACACGAGTGGTTAACAGATGTTATGAAAAATGGTACTTCTCTATGGCAAAATGCAAAAAGCCGCTTCCCAACTGATTTCACGCCTGCACTCCAACGCAGCGCTTTGGAACTGTTAGACAAAAAAAGTTTCTTCTGGTTTAAAGAATGGGGGAAATATTGGCCTGCTCAAGACGGGTACACCCAACCTGACAATTAGTCCCGTGCTCATATCAACATAATATTAGCAGTAATAGACGATTTAGGGTCACCAAGCACAGAAATATTGGTTGCTGTCCAGATATTAGCTGAATGGCTAGACACGCAACTATTACTAGAACGCAAATGTGCAAAAATTTAAAAAAATAAAGAGGAGGAAGGTAATACACTAACAAATTCTTGTGTTGTTTCTCCTGCTCATATCATGCCTTTGAGAGAAGTACCAGGGAGTCAGCCAGGTCACACTACTATTAAAGTGCACACACCATGGTCTAACGTTGAGTTACACAGATTTGTGCTTCAGTTTCCAGATATTAGACAAGACAGTGAAGAATGGTATAGACAGACAGAAATAATACTAAGAGTTGGCACTCTCACCCTGGATGACATAGAACAAATGTTTTCTATAATATTGCCACCAGACATTTGGGGAAAAATAAGGAGAGAGGATGATGAATGTTTAAAGATAAAATGGGAAGATATAATTTCAGAAAAAAGGGGGCAAGGAGAGGATACATCGGAGGATATTAAAGACTTACCAGCAAAAATAATGGCTAAAGTAAATACACTGGTACCAAGAAAACAAATTGACTGGTCAAAATTAAATGGATGTATACAAGATACTGAAGAAACAGTCTCTGCGTTTTTCGTTAGAATACAGAAAGTGTTCACAGCTTCAAGTGGTTTAGACAGTGAAAAAGAGGCAACACAAAGCGCACTTGTCTCCTGTCTTGTAAATAATTTAAAACCTACAATTAAGAAAGGGATTCTAGAGTACAATCCAACTTGGTCATGCAAACCTTTGACAGAGATTTTGCAATTAGCACGGTATTACGAGATGCTAGGGAAAAAAGACTTGGAAAGCAAAAATAACAAAATAAAAGAGTTAAAAACAAAAGTTTTAATTCAGCAGGCAAACCAGTATAGCGGCCGAGGACAAAGAGGCAGGGGGAGAGGAAGGGGCAATGGGGGCCCACAAAGGTCATTCTCTGCACCCCTAACACAGCACACAAACACAAATGAACTAACACACACACAGGGATGCTTTAATTGTTGGGAACATGATAATTGGAGAGCTCAATGCCCACACCCCGTCAAACAGTCACAGCGAGGGGGTGGGATGGGGAGATCAAGAGGCCGGGGAAGGAGCATGGGAAGAGCTGGATATCAACAGCAAGGACGTGACTCACAACCTGGCCCAACAGGGTATCCCCCCAACACAAATGTCTTTGATAATGAACAAATACCAAAAATGCAGGTGCATCACCCTTATGATGGGATCTATCAAGAAGGACCCCAAGGAGAATGGGACTACTATGTTCAATAGGGAGGCCCGAGAGAGTTAATACAGAGGATGGTAATCCCTGTAGATCCCACTGGACCATATGTAAGGGGAAAGATTGAAGGTACACCTGTGGAATTATTAATAGATACAGGGGCCACAAACTCCTCCTTGACAAAGAAAAAGTTTCCAGATGTTCCTCTCTCGGGACAAGTAAATAAGTCAGTGGGATTCACCAACATACCTGTAACAAGTCCAATTTCGGCACCCTTGAAATACAGTATAGGCCCAATACAGGACACCCATTCATTTCTAATATCAGACAAATTTGCATTTAATTTGTTGGGATTGGACTTGCTAAAAAAATTAATGCAACAATTAAGTGTAGGGCAGATGGAGTTTTCTTGGAAATAGATGGGCAGATGACAGAGGAAATGGACAACTGTTTACTGTCCATAGGAATATAAAATATACCAGCACAAATAATGGACCAGATAGATTCAAGAATTTGGGCAAAACATAAAAATGACACAGGGAGAATGAACATCACTCCTGTAACAATTACAGTCAAACAGAATGTGAAATTACCAAGGATACCACAGTACAGAATAGCTCCAGAAGGCCTAAAGGGGTTGAAGGACATAGTAGCTGACTTGCTAAAAGAAAGGATTGGGAAAGAAATAACAGGCAGTCCTTGCAACAGCCCTATTCTACCGGTCCTGAAAAAGGGGGATGGAAATACTGGTGAAAAAGATTACAGATTCATAGTTGATCTCAGAGAAATAAATAAGATTGTGGTTCCACAGTTCCCGGTTGTCCCAAATGTAGTATCAATATTGTCAACATTGTCACCAGAAATGACATGTTTTTCAGTAGTGGATTTAAAAAATGCCTTCTTCTCAATTCCAGTAGATGAGGGTAGCATATACCTCTTTTCATTCTCTGTAAGCGGGAGAACTTACTGTTTCCGTCGTATTCCACAGGGGTTCACAGAGAGTCCAAGCATTTACAATCAGGCCTTGAAAAGAGAACTAGACACATTCAATTTATCACCCAATTCTGTGCTAATACAGTACATAGATGACCTGCTGATTGGTAGCATCTCTGAGACACAATGTACAACTGACACCATTAATTTGTTAAATTTCCTAGCTGAACGTGGTCACAAGGTTTCACCAGAGAAAATACAATTTGTTCAACAGGAAGTATCCTATTTAGGACACATCCTATCGAAAGGGCAGAGAACATTGGATGATAAGCGCATTAAATTGATTCTACAGACACCAGTGCCACGCACCCAAAAACAGGTGCGAGCCTTTTTAGGAATGGCCAGTTATTGTCGACATTTGATTGCTAACTTTTCCTTGATTTCAAAACCTTTATTGGCCCTGACCCACAAGGACCCGCCCGAACCCCTTCAGTGGTTGCCAGAACATGAACAAAGCTTCCTTGCCATTCGGCAAGCTCTCTGCTCTGCTCCTGCTTTAGGCCTACCAGACTATTCTAAGTCTTTCCAACTCTATGTTCATGAGTCTGACGGGAGTGCTCTTGGGGTTCTCTGCCAGCAGTTCGGTGACCACAAAAGACCATGCGCATATTTCTCTGCCACCTTGGATACTGTAGCCAAGGCTTTACCTTCCTGTATACGTTCGGTTGCAGCAACTGCCTTATCATTACAACGTGCAGAAAGCATAATAATGGGACATGAAGTTGATGTCTATGTTCCACATGCCGTGGAGCTGATACTGAATAAGACACGTACTCAACACCTCACAAATGCCAGGCTCCAGCAGTATGAGATCTGTTTATTTGCAGCACATGTAACACTTCACAAGTGTAATGTTCTTAACCCTGCCACTCTGTTACCTGTTCCCACTGATGATCTAGTGGACTCAGACCATGATTGTATTTTGTTAACTGAGGAGCAAACAAAAGGTAGAATAGATATGACTGATACACCCTATGCAGATGCTGAAGGAGAATTGTGGGTGGATGGTTCCTGCCTTAGAACAGAGGAAGGCAATACATCAGCAGCCTATGCAGTTGTAACAAATAAAAATGTGGTTGAGTCCTGTAAGATACCTGAGTTGTCTGCGCAAGCAGCAGAACTTGTGGCACTCACACGAGCTTGCAAGTTATCTGTAGGAAGGTGTGTTAACATATTCACAGACAGTCAATACGCCATTAATGTGGCACATTCCTTTGGAAGACTCTGGAAGGAAAGAGGTTGTATTACCTCACAAGGCACAAAGATACAGCACGGAGTGCTTATCACCAAATTACTTAACTCCTTGGCACTTCCAAAGAAATTGGCCATAGTTAAATGCAGTGCTCACAAAAAGGTTACAGACAAAGTAGGCCAGGGAAATGCATTTGCCGATGCAACAGCAAAACAGACAGCACGAAGCCATTCAGCATTAGTGCTAACAGCCAAAGAATTACCTCTAGAAGTGAAGCCACTAGACCTAACAACTGAAGGTGTAAGACTAATGCAGCAAGGAGCAACAGCAGAGGAACAGATGAGTTGGTCAAAGAATGGGTCATTTGTTCAAGGATGCTGGATGAATGAGAATAAGGAGAAGTACATGTTGCCAGACAGAATGGTCTACTCCATGTGTTTGGCCATGCATGGCCCGGCCCACATATGCAGGGATGGTATAGTAAATTGTATGGACAAATTCTGGGTAAACAAGAACATAAGAAAAATAGCACAGGAGATATGTCAAACATGTTTGGTATGTGCACAGTACAATGTGGTTAAGACTGCTCCAGTACCTAAAGGCCACTTTGAAAAACCAACAATGCCGTTTGAAGCCCTGCAAATTGACTATGTGGAGATGCTACCTACAAATAAGTATAGGTATATCCTGGTGGTAGTGTGTATGTACTCAAAATGGATAGAGGCATATCCAGTAAAACATAACGATGCCATCTCAACAGCCAAGTGCCTGATAAAAGAGTTGATCCCACGCTTTGGGGTCCCAAAAATAATATTTTCAGACAATGGCAGCCACTTCTGTAATGAAATGATAAAGTTGACATGCAAAGCCCTGGGAATACAGCAGAAGTTACACTGTGCCTATCATCCAGAGGCGGCTGGTGCAGTAGAAAGGAAAAATGGCGTATTAAAAAATAAAATTGCGAAAGTATATGCTGACACAAAATTGACCTGGATGGATGCCTTACCAATTGCCCTATTGAGCATGAGAAGCACACCGGATGTCGAGACAAAACTCAGTGCACATGAAATAGTCACTGGGTTGCCAATGGTAGCTTAGGGAGTTCCAGACACAAATGCTCTACCTATGATGACAAATGAATTGTTGAATGATTATTGCATGCCACTCACACGTACTCTTGCTTCTATCAACCAGCAGGTGAGGGGGGCCCTTCCAGAGCCACTGCAGGTCGAGGGGCACAAGTTCAAGCCCGGTGACTGGGTGCTCATTAAATCATTCCAGAGGTCTAACTGTCTCCAAGCTCGTTGGAAGGGTCCACAGCAAGTCCTGCTCGCCACAAAGACAGCAGTAAAGTACACCAACAACAAATCCTGGATCCACGCCAGCCACATCAAGAGGGCACCTCCTGAGACTGCATCCAGCCAAGACTCAGGTCAGCAGCACATGCCAACACCAGAACTGATCAAAGAGGAAAAAAGGTACAATTTGAGGTCTACAAAAAAGAAGGAGATGAAATGTCAGTAATTCTGGTAACTGATCTTCTGCAGGAAATAGATGAAGTACTACTACTAGATATTATCCTAACAGATATTTTGACAACAATTTTTGACTTTAAAAATAGCAGTGAAGAAGCCAACGAAAACACGCTCATTTACCTTCAGGAAGTGTTTGATCAGCTAGGATACCAACTAATGCGAGATTTAAATAGTATAGCATTACAAGAAGCCTTGAGTAGAGTACTTGCAGACTGAGAAAAATTCAACTGGGTTATATTGCACACTACCACCAGGGGTAATAGGCTGTCTGCATAACAGGAAGAGTCTATACCAATTCATCAGGGAATGATTAGTCTAGAAAGAAAGTTGAGTAGCAAAGAGTGTGCCATTGCAGCATTGAGTAGATGAACTGATTCAGGAGGTATTTGCGAGTCCTCCTGTCACTGCAAAGTGCCCGTGCCACTGCAGTAATTAGTAGATGAACTGATCCAGGAGGTATTTGCGAGTCCTCCTGTCACAAATAACTTTTTCCAGGTCATCAAGACAGCCAACTTTAGAAAGATACCTTTGGGGTGAGGTACAGTGGACACTCCTGTAAAATTATGTGTGGCTGCACTAACGCTTGATATACATGATAAAAGGGTCGTGCATTACAAGAATTACATGCATATCTTTAGGAGGCGAGAAGTACCAAGAAATTCTCAGAGGCCGTCTGAAATATTAACAAATAACTGTTCGCAATATATTGTGTACTACAGCCTCACCTTATATGAGTTTATGCTTTTAGTATGTTTAGCTTATATTATAGTAAAGATTCAGAGTGATAATTCACAACATAGTGTCATCAATAGCACTACATTCAATTAAAGAAAGTATAGGAATAGATAGGTATGGATAGGGAAAATACAGCTCTAAAAATGAAGAAAAAATGGTACAAGTCTAAAATGTGCATACCTGGGGTGATATTCTGTCTGTTATTGCTAGCATTAATTACTGTATATCTATTGGACGTGTTCTAACCCAGGGAACAGTTGATCCCAACACCAACACCCCCTGCTACCATACCTGCATACACTTTGTCACCTGAGGAAATAGCCCAGAGAGAAGATATGCACCACAATTCCTTTGTGACTTTGTTACACCATACCAATAAGATATTACCAAGGGGAAATTGCTGGATATGTTTGCAATTCCCAGCTTCGGTAGACCAAAGTTTACCCCTGGTTCTAGTTCCATTGCCTTTTGCAGCATCCTGTTACGCCATTTACATAACAATAGTAAAAATAGAGCTAATAGCTGTTTTGCAGAATTTAAAGAAAAGTACTTCTGGTGCAGGGACAACTATGGTTCCACCTGCAGGAACATTATATAACAAATATATGGCAGATATTCTGACACTGGGGAACTACACGGAAGTAATAGAACAGAATGCAACATTCCCCCTGTCTGACATCTTTACTCCGCTCTTTCCAACTCAGAATACAAGCACTGGGATAGCAGGCCCATCAAAAGAGACAAATAAGAATATACCATTTTTTAAGTTAAAATTAAGAAAACACAATGCAATAGGGAGTATTTGTATTAAGAGTAATGGGACCTATCAGGTGGGCAATAGTACAAATTGTAACATGACATTTGAAATGACGGCCGGAAATAATAGCATTCCACTTTACGTAGGTGACTCAATTTATTTCATTTGTGGGGAGAAGGCTTATACATGGCTTCCAACAAGTTGGAGTGGTTGTTGTCACCTAGGTTTTGTATTACCTGCTATAGCAATAAAAGACACAAAGGAAGTACGAAGGGACATGCAAAGACACAGATAGCGGGTGATATATTTAAAGGGGTGATACCATGGATTGGTCCATCTATCAACTCAGGAGATATACGTAGATTGTCCAGACTACTAGAAGCAACAACAAATGAAACAACAAGTATACTTGAAAATGTTACAGTAGAGCTTCAAGCTGTGAGATTAGCTTCGTTACAAAATAGAATGATTCTTGACATGATGCTAGCAGAAAGGAGAGGAGTCTGTGCAATTATAGGGGCGTCCTGTTGCACCTATGTCCCTGACTCCTCTGGTACTGTCAGGGAAGCAATAAAAAGATTGCATCATATAGGTGTAGAAGCACATCAGGATTCCGGTACATGGGATATTGGAGGTTCACTTTGGAGTTGGTTGAGCGCATGGGGTTGGAAGATAGGAATGGCGTTCATAACAATTTTCCTATTAATAATAGGCTGTTGTCTATTAATTAATTGCCTGCCAATGTGCTGTCAACTATTAAGACAGCTGACAAAATGCACAGTGATGAGATCAAAGGAAAATGATAGAATAATGATGCAAGCAGTCACCACTGAATTGATGCACATAGACATTTTTGACAATGATGGACAATATAATTATTGAATATTGATATGCTTCAAGATGAAATTATTTTAAACTAAGGTTCAAAGGGTTGTTTGTGAAAGATGACAAATTAATTAACCCTTTGGTTCAGGGATAAATTAAAGTGAACCGTAGTTTTACATTAATTTCTGTGTTTTACCTGCTTGCAAATAATATGGGCCCACTAATCATAATGAAAAGTGGCTTCATGGTGCACAGATGGTTAAACTGAATTGTCTGAATTGCAGCTGAAACCTAATGGATGGCAAATGAAAGAGTACGTGTCCCTTCTGTTGTAACTCAAACATGTGTAATGGTTCACTGACCTTCATCTGTGTATAGGAGCTGGTTCAGAGAGTTAGTTCCTAGAACTGACTCTCTGAACTGGGACGTGTCGGGCCAGTTCAGAGAGTTAATTCCTGGAACTGAACTCTCTGAACTGGGACGTGTCAATCTGCTCTGCCCCTGCGTGGGTAAAGTGTTTGCTTAGGGCAAAGGTTGTGTGTTTACATTGTACAAGAAAGCAGAGACCACGAATATCTGCTGACTACATCAAATAGTGTATGTTTGACAAAAACAAGATAACAGACTTAAAGTTCTAGGTCAGGAGGCAGTAACGTAGGAGGTTGGCTAAATATTAGCATGGTCATGTGCGTCATGTATAAGGTAAATGTACACGTGGACTATTTCTTCAAATGCTCACACCATGAAGTTGTTGTTAATAATTAATGTGTCCATGTACACGTGGACATACTTATGAAATGCTCACACCATAATGTTGTTGTTAATGATTAATGCATCCAGGTTCTGTAAATTGTATATAAGGACTGATTTTCTTGATGTACAGTAGATCTCTTTTCAGTCTTACTGGCAAATTGTCTCAACTGCAGTTCATTGGCAATAAAGAGCCACTCTTTAAGCCCTTGTGTGTGTCCATCATCATTGTTAGAACTGGGGGTCTCTAGTTGGCAGAGGTAGATACCACTGTCCAAATAGGGACCCTTGCTTCTAGTCAGGACAAGGAGATAACCCTCTCAGATAACCCCTGCTCGCCCTCAAGGTAGCTTGGCCTGAGCAGTCTAGGCTAACCAGAGGCAATGCGTAAAGTATTTGTACCAACACTCACAGTAACACAGTGAAAACACCACAAACTGATTCCACGACAGTTTAGGAAAATAAAGATATTTATTCTAAACTACACAAGACCAAAAACGGCAAAAATCCAACATACACAGTTCAAGGATATGGTTTCAAAAATGAGTTCTTTCAGGTTGTAATCAAAGTTCTTTAAGTTGCGTTAAAATAATCCACAGATGCGTGAAAAGTTCACAGTTGCGTCACGTTTACTCACAGTACCTTTTAGATGCAACAAAGTTCCACAAGCAGGAAGCTGGTGCGGTGGAAACAAGCGATGCGTCACTCCTGAGACCCTGGGGAGGCGATGCGACAGCCCCGCTGCAGCAGCGGGCGTGTTGCGACGAATCCGGTCTGTATGGGGAGGAAGGCAGCTTGCGTAGGTTCCGGTGCGTAGGTTCCGTGGGAAGTCTGTTCTCGCAAAGGCACGATGCGATGATCTCGTTGGGGCTGCGACGATCTCCGGGGCGACGATGCGCGGTCCAGCGGTGATCCTCTCTCTCGCAGCTCCTCGATGCGATGGTTCTGCGACGATGCTCGCAGCGACGTGATGCGGTCCGCAAGCAAGCGGTGCGGCGATCTCACCCAGCGACGACAGGCTCTGCGACGACACTCGCAGCGATGTTCGATTCTCCCGCACCGGTCTGGTGCGTCCCGCAAACGAAGGGTGCGACGGCTCCGGCAGCGATGTCAGGCGCTGCGCCGATCTCGACCTTCGTAGCGGCGGGAAACTTCTCGCACTGTCGGGGATGCGCTCCGCAAGCGAGCGATGCGACACTTTTCAGCTTCACAAGTTTCTCAGCTTAGTCTCAAGCTTCCCAGCTCAGGTTCAACTTCCAGAGGCCCCACAACTGGATCAAGCACTCTAGGAAGGACAGAACTGTCTCAGCAGAGTTCAGGGAGACTGGGGGTGAAGCCCTTTTGTTCCTGGGACTTCAAAACAGGGAGCCAGCTCTTCTCAGGCCCTTGGAGATTCCTTCAAGACAGGGGACACAGCTCACAGCAAAGTCCTTCCCCTCTCCTTGGCAGCAAAGCAACAGCAGGTCAGTCCAGCAGAGCAACAGCAGGACAGTCTTCCTTCTTCAGAGTCAGCTTTCTCCTTGGCAGAGGTTCCTTCTTGATTCCAGGATGATCTAATTTTCTGTTGTCAGGGGTCCTGTACTTATACCCCTAAAGTCTTTGTTCTCTCTGTGCATGTGGGCCCTGAGCCCGGTCTGAACCAGTTCTGGGTGGATCCTGAGCACCTTGATGTGCTGGCTGCATCTTTCCTTTCAGAGTGAGGGGCAGAGTCCTCAGCCGCCCAGCAGGAGGTGGAGCCAGCATTGTGGCAGGCAGGCACAGCCCTATTCAGCCCAGGTGCTAACTCCTCCCACCACTCAGGTTGCAATTGCTTCATTCAGCCTAGTGCTGACTCATCCAGCCTCTGGGGGAATTCCCCAGCCCCTGTCACTCACAAACCAGACAGTCAATACACAAACAGGCCCAGGCACACAGAAGGGTCAGACAAGAGAACAGCAACTTTCTAAAAGTGCTGTTCTCAAACACAGGATTTAAAACCCACCTTTCCTAAAAGATGTATTATCAAATTCTGAGTTCAGGGATACTAAACTTATGTCCTATCTTGTTCCTATGGGAAGAAATGCTGTTAACCACTGTAGCCAGCATCCCCCATGTTAACCTATGGAGCAAGATAGCCTTACAATAGTGAAAAACGAAAATGGCTGTAATTCACTACCAGAGCATGGTACCTGCACTAGTACATGCTCTACCTTTCACATACACTGCACCCTGCCCAGGGGGGTACCTTGGGCCTTCCATAGGGGTGACTGATGTGCACGAAAAGGGAAGGGTTAGGCCTGGTCAGTGGGGACACTGACCAGGAGGACATGGCAGTTCTAAACTGCCCATAGGCGCTGCAGTGGCAGGCCCGAGACACCATTTTAGAGCTACTCCGGTGGGTGGCACAATCAGTGCTGCAGGCCCACTAGTAGCATTTGTCATCACCAGCCCTGGCACACCCAGTGCACTTTACTAGGGACTTCATGGTGATACAAATATGCCAAACATGTATATCCAATCAGAATAACAATTTACATAGGGAGCACTTACACTCTGGCACTGATCAGCAGTGGCAGAGTGTCCAAAGCATCTAAACCAGCAAAAACGAATCCAGCACAGCATCAAAAATACGGGAGGCAGAGGCAAAAAGATAGGGGTAATCACGCCAAAAGATGTCAGGTCTAACACGTGTCCCCTCCAGCTGAAAGTGGGGAGAACTACCCACCCTCTTGGGAGTTCTCTTCACTAAGGCGGAAAAACCTGGACAGACCATCAGCGTTGGCGTGTTCTGTACCAGGGCGGTGTTCCACCGTAAAGTCCATTCCCTGTAGGGAGATGGACCACCTCAACAGCTTTGGATTTTCACCCCTCATGTGCATTAACCACCTGAGGGGCCTGTGGTCGGTCTGAACACGAAAGTGGGTCCCAAACAGGTAGGGCCTCAACTTTTTCAGAGCCCAGACCACAGCAAAAGCCTCCCTTTCAATCGCACTCCACTTCTGTTCCCTGGGGAGTAGCCTCCGACTAATGAAAGCTACTGGCTGGTCTCCATTCTCCTCAGTGGCTTGTGAGAGTACTGCTCCCACACCATGCTCTGAAGCGTCCGTCTGAACTATGAACTCACTGGAAAAGTCAGGTGCCTTGAGCACCGGTGCTGTGCACATTGCAGTCTTCAGGGCCTCAAAAGCAGTTTGGCAGGCGTCAGTCCAGTCAACTCTTTTGGGCAACTTCTTGGAAGTGAGTTCTGTCAAGGGGGCGACAATGGTGCCATATCCCTTGACAAACCGTCTGTAATACCCGGTGAGTCCTAAAAAGGCTCTCACCTCTGTCTGGGTCTTGGGGGGCTCCCAAGCCAGAATGGTATCAATCTTTGCCTGTAGGGGCGCCACCTGGCCGCTCCCCACCTGGTGTCCCAAATACACCACAGATCCCTGCCCTATCTGGCACTTACTGGCCTTGATAGTGAGGCCTGCCTTTTGCAGAGCCTTCAACACTTCGCAGAGGTGTTGCAAGTGTTCCTCCCACGTGGAGCTGAACACAGCAATGTCATCCAGGTATGCGGCGCTGAATTCCTCCAGCCCGGACAGTACCTGGTTAACCAGTCTCTGGAACGTGGCAGGGGCATTCTTCAACCCAAAGGGCATGACACGGAACTGGAAGTGCCCCTCTGGCGTTGAAAATGCTGACCTCTCTTTGGCCCCATCAGTTAAGGCAATCTGCCAGTATCCCGAAGTCAAATCGAACGTACTGAGGTACTTGGCAGCTCCTAACCGATCCACGAGCTCATCAGCTCTGGGGATAGGGTGTGCGTCAGTCTTCGTGACCGCATTGAGCCCACGGTAGTCCACGCAAAACCGGAGTTCTGGCGGGCCACCGGGGGTAGCAGCTTTCTTGGGGACCAAGACCACTGGGCTAGCCCAGGGGCTGCGGGAGGGCTCAATCACCCCTAGCGCCAACATCTTGGAAACTTCTTCCTTGATGCTGGCCCTGACCTTGTCGGCTACCCTGTAAAACTTTTGTTTTACCGGCAGACTGTCTCCAGTGTCCACATCATGGACGCCCCAGGTGGTGACTCCTGGGGTCAGGGAGAACAGAGAGGAGAACTGACCCAACACTTGGCGACAGTCACTCTGCTGTTCTGGGGTCAGGGTGGGCGAGAGGACCACACCATCCACTGACCCATCGTGCTCCTTAACTGACAGGAGGTCAGGGAGAGGATCGCTATCCTCTTCCATCCCTGCATCTGTAGCCATGAGCATGGTTACTTCAGACCTCTCAAAGTGGGGTTTGAGGCGGTTCACGTGCAAAACTCTCAGGGGCTGCCTGGGAGTTTTCAGGTTAACCAGGTAGGTTACCTCACTCTTCCTTTCCACCACCTCGTATGGCCCAGACCACTTGTCCTGGAGCGCGCAAGGCTCCACTGGCGCCATCACCCACACTTTCCGCCCAGGTTGAAATTCGACCAGCGTGGTATTCTGGTCGTACCATCTTTTCATTTCTTCCTGGCTTGCTTCCAGGTTCGCCTGAGCGAGTTTCCTGAAGCGTTGTGTCTGGTTGCGGATGGCCAGCACATAGCTGAACACATCCTGGGGGGTTTTCCCACGGGACTTTTCCCAACCCTCCTTCACCAGTGAGAGAGGTCCTCTGACAGGGTGGCCATACAGTAGTTCAAAGGGACTGAACCCTAAGGACTTCTGAGGCACCTCCCTGTAGGCAAACAACAGGCATGGTAACAAGACGTCCCACTTCCGTCTCATGGGCTCCGCTAGGCCCATAATCATACCTTTCAGGGTCCGGTTGAACCTTTCAACCAACCCGTTTCCTTGAGGGTGGTAAGGAGTGGTGAACTTATAAGTTACCCCACACTCCTCCCACAGAGACTTCATGTACCTAGAGATGAAGTTGGTACCCCGGTCGGAGACCACCTCTCTGGGGAACCCCACACGGGAAAAGATCCCCATCAATGCACGGCCCACCACGGGTGCTGTGATTGTCCTGAGAGGGACTGCTTCCGGGTACCGGGTGGCATGGTCCACCAAGACCAGGATGAACCTGTTGCCTAAGGCTGTCTTGGGGTCCAGGGGCCCTACGATATCTATGCCCACCCGCTCGAAAGCGGTGCTCACCACTGGGAAGGGTTGAAGGGGAGCCTTCAACTTCATTCCAGTCTTGCCACTAGCTTGACAGGTTTGGCAAGATCTGCAAAAGGAACCGACGTGCTTCCTCATCTGGGGCCAATGGAAGTGGGTGACAAGCCGGTTTAGGGTCTTGTCTTGCCCCAGATGTCCTGCAAGAGGCACGTCATGAGCCAGACCCATTAGGAAGTTTCTGAAGCGCTCGGGTACCACCAGCACACAGGCTGCACCGGGCTCAGCAAACTTAGGCTCGCTATAAAGTAGGTCACCTTCCCAGTAAACATAGTGATCTTTGACTGCTCCACCTGCTGCCTGGTCTTCAGCCTGTTGCCGCAGACCAATGAGGGAAGGGCATTCCTTCTGCACCTGGCAGAACTCCTCCCTGGAGGGACCACCTTCTTGCTGCCAATGGGTCAGCTCAGGTAGGTCTCCCAGTTCGGCCACCTGTTCCCCTGTAGGTTCCAGGGCATCCCCCTCAGGTTCTGCTTCCTCCTGGACCGTGGGAACGGCTGGGGCTGGTTTCCCGCGCCCTCTGCCTCTTCCTCTCCTGGCAGGTCTCTGGGCCACTGTTTCAGGCTCCAGTTCTGCTGATTCACCCTTACTGGTTGCCATAGCACGCGTGGTCATGCAGATCCACGCAGGCAGACCCAACATCTCCAAGTGAGTTCGGTGTTCTATGTCCTTCCATGGAGAACTCTCCAGGTCGTTGCCTAACAGACAGTCCACAGGCAAGGCATCACTGACAACTACCTCCAAAAGACCAGAGACTCCTCCCCATTCAAAGGAAACCTTCGCTAGCTTGCAGAGGCGCACTGAGCTGTCAGCGGCCACTACAGGGCGGAGTACACCAGGGATGATTTGCTCGTCAGACACCCACTGACACCTCACGGATGTCACACTGGCTCCGGTGTCTCTCAGAGCTTCAACCTCCCTCCCATTGATGGTCACCTTCTGCCCATATTTCTTAGTGTTAGAGGGCAGTAAGGTTTCCGGGACCATCTCTCGGTCTCCTAGTGAGACAAGGGTCATGACTGCTAGCTCTCCCCAATCACTAGAAACCAAATCCCCACCCAAAGCTACACTAGCTAACGCTGGGGCGGGAGCACCAGTGGGTGCGGGCTTCTTCTTGGGACATTTCGGAGCAATATGGCCCACCTCGTTGCAGTGATAGCAGGTAGGGGGACCCTGGTTATTTCTCTTGTCCCGCCTACCCTTAGAGGGCCATGGCTGTTTAGGCTTGGGGGGTTGGGAATCCTTTTCCTGGGAACTACTTTGGGGCCCTTGCGAGAACTCCTTTTGGTTACCCTTGTCCCCCCCACTCTTCTGCTGGGGACCCTGCCCACCTTTGGCTGTGGTACCCACAATTCCTTTGTGGACCCTGGTACTGGTCCAGCGGTCCGCCTCCTTAGCAAGCTCAATGGGGTCTGTCAGCTTGCTGTCTAAAAGATGCTGGCGCAGCTCTGGAACACAAAGACTACTCAAGTGCTCCCAACTGATTAAATGCAACAACCCCTTCAAATCAGTTACTTTACTGCCCTTCATCCAACCTTCCAGTGCACGCGAGTACCCATTCACACACTCCATCCAAGTCTCCGACTCTTTCTTCTTGGAGTTTCTAAACTGCAGTCTGTACTGCTCTGGAGTAAGGCCATACCTGAGACATAAGGCCTCCTTCATATTGGGGTAGGTCATGGCACCTGTCAACTCCAAAGGCTCTAGAGCACTCCTCCCAGACGCCTCAAAATGTTTCCACAGGCCCGCCCCCCAATACTTGTCAGGCACATCATTCATCTTCAATGCAATTTCATACGAAGTGAACCAGGCATAAATATCCTCACTCCTATGGTAATTCTGTACCAGGTCTTTGGGAATATATACTTTACCCCCATGCACTGGCTGCGCGCTGCCACCATTAGAACTGGCATCCACCTCCTTGTTTTTCAGATCCAGCTCTTTTATTCTCAATTCATGATCCAAAAGCAATTTCTTTTCCTCTAAGGCGCGGGCCTCTCTCTTGTCTTCCGCTGCCCTTTCCTTCTCCAACTCCAATTGCCTCAGTTTCATTTTCATGACTTCCAAGTCATATTCTCTTATTCTTTGATTTTCCTGTAACTCTTCTGGGGTGAGGCCCCTACCGGAGTGGTTGCTGCCAGCTCCTGAGCCTACTCTGCCCACTGGCAGATCTGTGCTTTGAAAAGCATTTTCTACATCCACATCATCTTCCTCTCGTGCCTCCCAATGGGCTCTCAAGATTCTCTGTAGCTCCTCCTTTCTGTAGGTGCTTTTTATGGGGCACTCAAACTCAAGGCAGAATTTCTTCAGTTGCTCAACTCTGTATGAACACAAATCTTCAATGCAAAACTCTAATTCTGCTTCTGCCCTCTCACTGGGTGCCTTCCCATTCTGAGACATGATGCTTTTCGAAGAGTTACTCAACAACAGAATTCAGAAACTCAAAAACCAGTAGTATGCGGTGGCGTAATGGTCTGCACTCACTAGTGATGTACACCAATTACTGTGGGTCAAGTACAAATACAAGTTTAAATCCCACCGCTGCCACCAATGTTAGAACTGGGGGTCTCTAGTTGGCAGAGGTAGATACCACTGTCCAAATAGGGACCCTTGCTTCTAGTCAGGACAAGGAGATAACCCTCTCAGATAACCCCTGCTCGCCCTCAAGGTAGCTTGGCCTGAGCAGTCTAGGCTAACCAGAGGCAATGCGTAAAGTATTTGTACCAACACTCACAGTAACACAGTGAAAACACCACAAACTGATTCCACGACAGTTTAGGAAAATAAAGATATTTATTCTAAACTACACAAGACCAAAAACGGCAAAAATCCAACATACACAGTTCAAGGATATGGTTTCAAAAATGAGTTCTTTCAGGTTGTAATCAAAGTTCTTTAAGTTGCGTTAAAATAATCCACAGATGCGTGAAAAGTTCACAGTTGCGTCACGTTTACTCACAGTACCTTTTAGATGCAACAAAGTTCCACAAGCAGGAAGCTGGTGCGGTGGAAACAAGCGATGCGTCACTCCTGAGACCATGGGGAGGCGATGCGACAGCCCCGCTGCAGCAGCGGGCGTGTTGCGACGAATCCGGTCTGTATGGGGAGGAAGGCAGCTTGCGTAGGTTCCGGTGCGTAGGTTCCGTGGGAAGTCTGTTCTCGCAAAGGCACGATGCGATGATCTCGTAGGGGCTGCGACGATCTCCGGGGCGACGATGCGCGGTCCAGCGGTGATCCTCTCTCTCGCAGCTCCTCGATGCGATGGTTCTGCGACGATGCTCGCAGCGACGTGATGCGGTCCGCAAGCAAGCGGTGCGGCGATCTCACCCAGCGACGACAGGCTCTGCGACAACACTCGCAGCGATGTTCGATTCTCCCGCACCGGTCTGGTGCGTCCCGCAAACGAAGGGTGCGACGGCTCCGGCAGCAATGTCAGGCGCTGCGCCGATCTCGACCTTCGTAGCGGCGGGAAACTTCTCGCACTGTCGGGGATGCGCTCCGCAAGCGAGCGATGCGACACTTTTCAGCTTCACAAGTTTCTCAGCTTAGTCTCAAGCTTCCCAGCTCAGGTTCAACTTCCAGAGGCCCCACAACTGGATCAAGCACTCTAGGAAGGACAGAACTCTCTCAGCAGAGTTCAAGGAGACTGGGGGTGAAGCCCTTTTGTTCCTGGGACTTCAAAACAGGGAGCCAGCTCTTCTCAGGCCCTTGGAGATTCCTTCAAGACAGGGGACACAGCTCACAGCAAAGTCCTTCCCCTCTCCTTGGCAGCAAAGCAACAGCAGGTCAGTCCAGCAGAGCAACAGCAGGACAGTCTTCCTTCTTCAGAGTCAGCTTTCTCCTTGGCAGAGGTTCCTTCTTGATTCCAGGATGATCTAATTTTCTGTTGTCAGGGGTCCTGTACTTATACCCCTAAAGTCTTTGTTCTCTCTGTGCATGTGGGCCCTGAGCCCAGTCTGAACCAGTTCTGGGTGGATCCTGAGCACCTTGATGTGCTGGCTGCATCTTTCCTTTCAGAGTGAGGGGCAGAGTCCTCAGCCGCCCAGCAGGAGGTGGAGCCAGCATTGTGGCAGGCAGGCACAGCCCTATTCAGCCCAGGTGCTAACTCCTCCCACCACTCAGGTTGCAATTGCTTCATTCAGCCTAGTGCTGACTCATCCAGCCTCTGGGGGAATTCCCCAGCCCCTGTCACTCACAAACCAGACAGTCAATACACAAACAGGCCCAGGCACACAGAAGGGTCAGACAAGAGAACAGCAACTTTCTAAAAGTGCTGTTCTCAAACAGAGGATTTAAAAACCACCTTTCCTAAAAGATGTATTATCAAATTCTGAGTTCAGGGATACTAAACTTATGTCCTATCTTGTTCCTATGGGAAGAAATGCTGTTAACCACTGTAGCCAGCATCCCCCATGTTAACCTATGGAGCAAGATAGCCTTACAATAGTGAAAAACGAAAATGGCTGTAATTCACTACCAGAGCATGGTACCTGCACTAGTACATGCTCTACCTTTCACATACACTGCACCCTGCCCAGGGGGGTACCTTGGGCCTTCCATAGGGGTGACTGATGTGCACGAAAAGGGAAGGGTTAGGCCTGGTCAGTGGGGACACTGACCAGGAGGACATGGCAGTTCTAAACTGCCCATAGGCGCTGCAGTGGCAGGCCCGAGACACCATTTTAGAGCTACTCCGGTGGGTGGCACAATCAGTGCTGCAGGCCCACTAGTAGCATTTGTCATCACCAGCCCTGGCACACCCAGTGCACTTTACTAGGGACTTCATGGTGATACAAATATGCCAAACATGTATATCCAATCAGAATAACAATTTACATAGGGAGCACTTACACTCTGGCACTGATCAGCAGTGGCAGAGTGTCCAAAGCATCTAAACCAGCAAAAACGAATCCAGCACAGCATCAAAAATACGGGAGGCAGAGGCAAAAAGATAGGGGTAATCACGCCAAAAGATGTCAGGTCTAACAATCATTATCCTTAAAAAACCGTGCTTTAACAACCTTCTGAAAATGATGAATAACTCCTCAGGTTGACATTTGCCTGCACTTTTTTATTGCAAGGAGTCCATTTGGGGGGGGGGGGGGGAGAAGGAAGTGCCCCACAGTCTCCAACTTCCTGCTCCTGTCCAGCAGGCTCCTCCCAGTGCTTTCTTCATGTGCTGGTCACTTTCATTCGGATCTTGACCTGGAAGGATTACTTTTTGTGGATGCTGCTGGATATTTGGATTTGAGGCCTTTTTGACTTTCTTTGGATCACTTTTGGATTAGAAATTTCACAAGTAAGTTTGTTTGGGGCATTACAGTTGCTGCAACTACAATTTTGAAATTTTCGATTTTTGGGCTGTTGTTGGGGCATTTTGCCCAGGGGTAGTGAGTGGTGCATGGACTGAGTCTTTCTGTGGGGTCTCTTTAATGTAAACATCATGGATGGCATGGATGGCATGGGATTGTGCTGATTTTTGTGTGTTTTTCGATTTTTTGGCTTTTTGCCCAGGGGTAGTGAGTGGTGCATGGACTGAGTCTTTCTGTGGGGTCTCTTTAATGTAAACATCATGGGGGGCATGGATGGCATGGGATTGTGCTGATTTTTTTGTGGTTTTCGATTTTTTGGGCTGCTGTTGGGGCCTTTTGCCCAGGGGTACCCAGTGGTGCATGGACTGAGTCTTTCTGTGGGGTGTCTTGAATTTAAACATCATGGAGGGCATGTATGGCATGGGATTGTGCTGATTTTTGTGTGTTTTTCGATTTTTTGGGGTGTTCATGGGAACTGGCCATGTGGGTGGGGGCCATTTTGAGTGCTGGTACAGGCAGGCCCTGGCCATGTGCTGGGAGGCAAGGGGTCATTTTGAATGCAGGCAGTGTTCTCAGGCCTGTACCCAGTTTGCCTAGCTTTCATCCATTATGCCCAGGGGTAGTGGGTGGTGCATGGGCCTAATCTTTCTGTGGGGTGTCTTGAATTTAAACATCATGGAGGGCATGGATGGCATGGGATTGTGCTGATTTTTGTGTGTTTTCCGATTTTTTGGGGTATTCATGGGGACTGGCCATGTGGGTGGGGGCCATTTTGAGTGCTGGTACAGGCAGGCCCTGGCCATGTGCTGGGAGGCAAGGGGCTATTTTGAATGCAGGCAGTGTTCTCAGGCCTGCACCCATTTTGCCAAGCTTTTATCCATTATGCCCAGGGGTAGTGAGTGGTGCATGGGCCTAGTCTTTCTGTGGGGTGTCTTGAATTTAAACATCATGGAGGGCATGGATGACATGGAATTGTGCTGATTTTTGTGTGTTTTTCGATTGTTTGGGGTGTTCATGGGGACTGGCCATGTGGGTGGGGGCCATTTTGAGTGCTGGTACAGGCAGGCCCTGGCAATGTGCTGGGAGGCAAGGGGCCATTTTGAATGCAGGCAGTGTTCTCAGGCCAGCACCCATTTTGCCAAGATTTCATCCATTATGCCCAGGGGTAGTGAGTGGTGCATGGGCCTAGTCTTTCTTTCTGTGGGGTGTCTTGAATTTAAACATCATGGAGGGCATGGATGGCATGGGATTGTGCTGTTTCTGTGTGTTTTTCAACTTTTTGGGGTGTATAACTGAACTGATGTTCCTCTGTCTTCTATTGCTTTTAGGTGCGCAAGACTCAAGAGAACCACCAGTGCCAGGAAGAAGTCCTGCAGCGGTGTGTGTGTGCAGCATAACGTCACGCGACGTCACGTCTGGCCACAGACAACTCTGCAACTCGTGCAACTGCGGCCTGCTGTTCTGACCTCTGAAGAAGATAGCCCCAAAAAAAGTTCCCCGTAGCTCCTCTAGCAAGAAAGTTGCCAGTAAGGAGCAGAAGAAGCAAGTTACCAAGGAGACTAGTGTGCCGCCCGCCACATTTTTTGGGAATACAAAAAAAAGTACGCCTGCAACAGCGGGATCTGCTGGGAACCAAGCTGAGAGCAGCACCCCCGCTCCATTGGGCTCAGTGCCACCACCACCACTACGCCAACTTAAGTCCAAGCCTTTGAGTGCTGCAGAGGCAGCCAGTCTACTTCTTCGATCACCATCGACCAGTGATGTTGGCTCATCGCAAGAAAGTAGCAGCAATGTCCCTCAATCAACACAGGTAGTTGTAACTCATCTAACAAGTGTTGAACAACCACAGCCACAACAACAACCACATGTGCAAGTACAAGCCCAACTACATGAGGAAGGAGAGGCAGCGCTTGGAGATGCGCAAGCAGAAGTGCATGGAGGGGCACAAGTGCCCACAATAGTTCTTCCTCCCGAAGTAGGAGCAAATCAGGAAATCGACATTCAAGCCGAGGTATCATTTGAGGAAGCCACTCCTGATCATTCATTGTCTTCCACATCCCTAGCAAGGAAAAGATCAAGGATGGTGTCTACATCTTCTTCAAGCCCACCTCCTTCTGATGATATGGATCAAACTTGGGAACCACCACTGCCGTCTGAGAGTGAGGCACACCATGATCTGACAAAGTTAGCTAAGCGTAAAAGGAAGGTCCCTGAAAGTCTCAAAGTAATGGAGTGTGATGACGCTCAAAAAGAAGTGGCGTATACTCCTGCTGATGAAGACTCTCACGACGACGACGCAGTCATCATACACGTCACTCCAGCCTCAGCGGGCATGCGGCAAACAGACATTTTGACCCTAGCCCGAAAAGCTGCTGAGCGTGATGATGTTGTCGACGAGGAGGCAATGGGAACATCACCATCATTGGAGTTAACTGGTACACCACCTACCGCTTCCATATTTCTTTCTCGCCAGAAGGGACCTTCATCCACCTCGACCTCAATTATTGGTGGTGCAAGTGCACAAAGTGGTAAAGTTCGGCAACACACATCCTCCACTTCACCTGGCATTAGCAGCATGACCACCACCAGTATCGCCCCCACAGACATTTCTAGTCCACAGTTTGGGACTTCTTTAGTGTTTGCCCAAAAAAGGAAAACATAGCCATTTGTAGCATTTGTAAGCTTGCAGTTAGTCGTGGTAAGTTAGGTACCAACTATGGTACCGGAGGCCGGAGAGGTCATCTTGAGAGACAGCACACTGTCCAATGGTTTGCACCCCTAAAGGAGATTAAGGAAGCCTGAATTGGAAGTCAACAAACTGTAAACATTGATGTTTCATCTGATGATGACGAGGAGGAAGAAGCGCCAAAGACATCACTTACACCCGTAAACCCTTTCAGCACACCCCCTGTGAGCCACACTAAGAGTGTGGGAGAGAGTGAGACACTAATGCGAAAAAGTTCATCATCGAGCGTAACTGGGTCGAAGAAGTCCTCATCATCATCCCGTAAAATGGTCTAGTCCACCATTAGAGGCATGTTGTTTTCAGAAGCGCCATTTGATCGCAACCACCCACTGACGCGTCTGTATAACACTAAGCTGGCTAAAATGCTAGCTCTGGACCTTCTCCCTTTTTCTTTTGTGGAAGGGGTTGGTTTTCTAGAATTAGTGGCAACGCTCAGCCCTAAATGGAAGGTTCCTAGCCGGTTCTATTTTGCCAGAGTTGCAGTTCCAGCACTACATGAAGATGTGCTGGAAGTGATTGGGGCAGCTTTGCAGAAGAGTGCTGTTCACACTATACATCTGACAACAGACAAGTGGACCAGTTGCGCAGGCACTGATTACATGTGCATCACTGCACACTGGGTCTCTTTTTCAGGGATTAAAGCAAAGCTAAACGCAGGTGTTGACCCGGACAATGTTTTTAAAGCTGCTCGGAAACATGCAACACTAGCCATGTTTGGCATGGAGAAAAGTCATACAGGAGAAAACATTTTGAAGGAGTTTAACACAAAGGTCTTTCAATGGCTGTCCCCAAAAAAACGCACGATTGGTTAAGTTTCCACGGATAATGGCGCCAATGTAGTTAAGGCCATGGAGCTGGGTAAATATTTCAGAGTGCCGTGTTTGGCGCACTGTATAAATCTGTTTTTTAAAAAATTCTTGAGTGAAGAAAGTCCAGTGTGCAAGTTAGTGACCACCTGCCGAAGAATGTGCAACCATTTCAGCCATTCTTTTAAGACCCGGAAGCATCTGAGGGGCCTGCTACATGAACGTCGAATGCCAGTGAAAGCACTCATCCAGGAGGTGCCAACACGTTGGAACTCAACCTTCTACATGCTTGAGCGTCTGTATGAGCAGTTTACGGTACTCGATCAGTATTTCTTAACACTGGGTACAGCTCAGAAGGACCTGAGGCTAAATGCGGCGCAATGGGAGCCAGTTAAAAGCCTGACAGACATGCTTCGTCCTTTTGAGGTCTTGTCATATGAAGTCTTCCTCAGGATCTGTCGAGTTGATATAAGGGCCCACCTCTCGATACCTCCAATTCTGATTGTAGTAAATACACAGAATATTGAAGTGATCAAGCGGGGGGAAAAGGGTGTTAGGAAGGGAACTGCAGGGAGGGAGATCTGAAAAGGAAAAGTTAATGCTGCAAGTTTTCATAATGTTTTACGAAACTCTACAACAAATTAGAAACAATAATAGCTTCTTAAAACAAAAGACTAATTGACTTTAGAATTGACATTTGCTTCAAAGTCATCAAAAGTAATATTGCCCTTGATTGTGAATTCACAAACACATTTGCTTCACGGAAAAAATAAAAGACTCTATGACTCTTTACCTTGTAAATATCCACTTTACATTCTTAACCAAAGCTGCACACTTTACAACTTCAGGAAGTTGTGTTTTAATCTTTTCAGCAAAATAAATCCTTTTGCTAATACCATGTAAATTGAATTGCGACTGATAAGAATAGCGACCTGAACAAATCAAAAAGTGACCCAGAAAGGTTGAATCAAAACTCCTGCAGAATTACCTCAAAGAAAACAATGAAATGTTAAGTATTCCCAAAAACATTCCAATATCACTTTTATAACTAATGAATTACCTTTCTATTCACTTGTTCAAAGATAATGCCAAATTTGTGCTTTAAATAATCTTACTGCTCCTACCTGTAGAGTACGACCTACTCTACAAATTGGAAGGGCGTGGCTGCTGAAATCCAAATCCTCAAAGACAATCTTCTAGGAACTGCAAATCAAACTTCTCCTCAGTAACCTTTCACAGAAAACGCCTATCCAAAACGATCCTTCTGCTGGAATCGACTCGCCCTCTGTAAAAGAACCAAAATGCTTCCCAAAGCTCTGCTTCCAAATCAAAGCATCAGGAGGAAGCTGCCACACCTTCGAAATCCCTGGAATAGTGAGCACAGACGTTTGGGCGTTATCGCGTACATCAGCGCGACTACGCCCATGCTAAATCCCATGCAAGTGACCGGTACGTTAAAGCTCACGCATCCGGCGGACGCGGCATGCCAAAGCTCACGCATCCGGCGGACGCGTCATGCCAAAGCTCACGCATCTGGCGGACGCGGCATGTCAAAGCTCATGCATCTGGCAGAACACATTAAAATGAATGTTTAAACGGATACAGGACCATAGGACTGTGAGGAATCATCTACAATGAAGTCTTTTGGTACATTTTTGCCACCAACGTCCCCCAAGACAAACACGGTGCATTTTTCCACATAATGGCACCAAACATGGCGGACGACAGTGATGCCTGTAGAGTGGGGCGGGCCCTAGACCGCAAGCCACCCTGTAGGCATGAGCGAATTTTGCGGATCTCGCGTTCGCGAATTTTGCGGATTTGCGGATTCGCAATCCGCAAAATCCGCGAATTCCCGCGAATTTGCGGATTTTTTTTTTTTTTTGTGTTCGCCCGTGTTTCTGCCAGTTCGCGAGGGTTTTTACAATTTCGCAATGTGCGAACTTACCTGTCGGGTCGCAAGTTTTGCGAACTTGTTGTTTCTACGTGTCCAGCCTGTTTGGGACACTCTTCTTCATCACTGCCACTCTCTGTCACCACTGCCACTCTCTGACTACTCATGCCACCCTCTGGCCCACCCATGCCACCCTCTGTTTCATCATCACACCCTCTGGTTGTCCAGTGTACATTATTTTCGGCAAAGCAAAGCACACCTTCCCTGCCTCAAGTGACCTGAATTAATTTGGGGCTGATTAATGTGTCACAGAATATTTTTTTAGCTGGCACCTGCTTCCTTAGTGCGCCCTGATTAGTGATCTTTTGCACTTGCTAAGTGCTTTCATTGTTGCAAAATTAGTTACAACCCCTGCCCTGCCCCAACTGACAATAATGAATTAGGGGCTGATTAATGGATTTTAACTTCCAGCCTGGCTCCTGCTTGTCTCCCTTAGCTGTAATTCAGGACCTTTGTGGCATATGTGTAACTATTCTGAGGTTCAGAGCAGGGTCACATAATAGTTTCAACTGGCAACTGAACTCTGGAGGGGCCCCTCAGGAAGCACTACAGGAAATGGCTACTAATGATGTGCCTGAACTTTTGAACCTGGTAAGTAGTTACTTTCAGTTTTGCTAAAATCGTATTTCTGCAATTTTGCACTTATTCGCGGGGCGCGAACTCACGCGAACAGTGCGAGCAGTGCGAGCAAAATCCGCTGCTCGCGGATTTGCGGACTTTGCGGGAAATTCGCAAATCTCGCGGATTGCGGATTTCCCGAAAATCCGCAAAATCCGCGAGCGGAACGGATTTTCCGCCCACACCTAGTCCTGACCGGTCTTCACGCGTGCAGTCAGCAGGGAGGACTGTAATGTGGGAAAAGCTATCCCATTGTTGCACATGCTGGAGCACCAACTGAAGGCGGTGTCTTCTATGTTTCAAAAAGATGAAGAAAAGCAAGAAGCTTTTGTTTTTGCGGAGAAATTATTACAGCTCCTACTTGGCGATGAACGTCTTCATATGATCCACTCAGAACAGCATTACATTTGTGCTACTATTCCGGATCCACGCTACAAAAAGGCACTGGCAGGCAGAGCATTCTTTGCTTTTGGTGACGCAGATGTTAAAAAGTACAAACATTGGCTAGCTTTGTCAGCCATGAGGTTTGAAAGAGAACGGCAGAAAATTGAAGGAAAAGGCAGTACATCAGCATCAGCAGGCCATCCCCAGTCAAAAGAATCCACTTCTGCACCTGTGGCTGTGGCAGAAGTGACCTCTCAGCCGTTAAAGAAACTGGCAACCGGATCATCTGAACCAGACACAACAGTAACATTGGGTGAAGAAGAGGATTGGCTAACTCAGCTTGGGTTTGCTTCTCAAAAGGTCCCAGCAAAAAGTAAGCAAAGTGGAGGAACCTTGGAGAACCTTGAGTCGACTATCTGAATGACTCAACAGAGGTCTATTTCTTGTAGTAGTAGCCAATGTCAAAGAAATTCAACGCAAATACTAGTTATACTTTTGATACTTTACCATTTGTTAGGCTACATTGTGGCACTGTTCTAGTGTACTGTCACCTGCTATATTCTCTATCGTACCGTTCTAATGCGCCGGGAAGGACAAAGAAGGTTTCATTTTCTTTTTTTTCAGATGCTGCAACTGCCACTGTGTAACACCACTAGTACCAACGCAATGATGACATTTCATCCGCCCAGGATTGCCAACCTTAATCGCCATTTGCCGTGCAGCCAGCCCTGTGCCTAGCCCTATTTCCAAACACAAATTACAGGTAAGATAAGCGTTTGTTGGAGGATGTATAATGGAGTATTAGGAGAGACGAGAGACTGATGCTAGTACTAGTAAAGTCCTAGGACTATAGAATTCAATTACTCTGTGGGAGGCACTTAGGTTTGAAAACATTTGGGCAATTAATTACACAACTTGAATCAAGATGCCACTTCAGGTTCACGAACACAAAGTTACTGTTAAACCCCCACCCACCAGCCTCAAAAGCAGTAAAAAACCACGTATGCTAAAATAAAGTTTAAAGTATATTTATATCCCTGACAAAAATAATCTCCCACAAGACCCAACCCACCCCCACTCCCTAACCCCAACAAATGTCCGTGAAAAGTCCAAAAAAGTGAAAAAAACCAACTCCCAATTCCCACCCCCAGAAGTCTTTAAAAAAGGGGCAAGGGACAGTCTCTCCTCCTACTGCTGGCTGCTGCTGTTGACTTTCCGGGCCAGGTCGGAATGCTCCTTGCGGAGAGTCTCAAGCAGGGTTCTCGTGATGAGCAGCTCCTGCTCGAGGTAGGAAACCCTCAGGGAAAGGCGGTGCATCCGTTTTTTGCAACTGCTGTGGGGGGGAGCCGATTTCTTTGCTGCTCGGCGGTGGCAGGTGGCAGTGGCAGCGGTACCCCGGCTCCGTACCGCTGGAGACCTTCTGCGCTGACTGGGTGACCCAGGGAGCGCGGAGAAGGATGCAGCTGTCCCGGTAGATGTTGTTGTAGACTGCGTGTCCCCCTCCTCCTGGGCCACCAGCCGCCGATATTCAGCTACAGTGGCCTCCAGCCTCCATTGCCGGGCCCGTCTAGCCAGCTCCTTCCGGGCTGGTTTGGAAGGAGCATCTATATGAAGAAAGAAAAACATAGTCTGTAACCAATGCTCTTTAAGATTAACACAAAATGATTCCGCAGAAAGTTGTGTCACAGTTGAACTAGCAACTTGCAAGTGCAGTACATAACTATTGTGGCCAGTATCTATCTAACCTCCCACTTCTTCACCCTTGCTCTAACATTAGTGGGAGTTTAAGGAATCAATTCTACGAGCACTATGGACTCACTCCATTAGAGTCGACTATGACAGTACACCAGTCTTCTTCTTCTTCTTCTCTCTTGTTTAGCAAAATTGGTACGTTAACTTCTGACAGCCAGCATAATGCCAGCGCAGTCAACTTCCACCCGAGAAAAACAGACGCCCGCCATGATGAGTGAGACAGACTTGCATTACTTTACCAGTCCAGTACATGCAGGTGGGATGCTCTTACTTTTTTATTATGTGTGGCACTGAGAAGACTCTGCTACAAGGGCTACTGCTTAATTAATTTAACTTTCACCCTGCAGTGCCAATGAATACTAGAAAAGGAAAATGAAGAAGATAAATAATCTGATTATCTATCACTGCACATGGTATGTATTCGCTTACATATGGGATGACTTTAGGTGCTTTGCTTTTTATTGAGTGAACAGTGATACATCCACACATGAATGACCGAGTTCTACTAAACCTATTAACAGAGGTAGTGAGTGGCCATTGTAATAGCCGGATATATGCTGTGCTTGCAATACAAACTACTGCTACTATTCATGGTAGTATTCGGACAAAATTGCAACTTCTTTTCCTTGCCTTTCCTTCACTGGGACGGACGTGCGGGTGCGGTGTTACATGCTCTTCAAAGTAACACTTAGTTCATCCAGTGACCGTCTACTCTCTCTAGATACACATATGCTATCTAAGAGTCAGATAGTACAATAATCCAGGCATCCATCCATTCAAACTATGGGGCAGATTAGGATTGCGGATTTCCTGCATCTTCCGGGCCGGCGGAATCCACCGCCGGCCCGGAGGATGCGGGAAACCCGCAGCGGACTGAAAAAGACCCCCAGCCAGATTAGGATGGCCGGGGGATCGTTTTTCAGTCCGCAGCTTTGCCGCTGCGGTCGCCTCCCGTCCGCAGCGGAAAAGCACTAACATGGCTGGCAGTGTCTATCAGACACCGCCAGCCATATTAGGATGTCTGGAGGAACATTCCTTTACACTGCGGCATTTCCGCTGTGCAAAGGCATACAGATTTTTGTTTGGGGGCCAGTTGCGGGCCCCCAGGGGTGAAGGGGGGGTGCACATGGGGGGTACCTATGGTACCCCCCTGCATTTGCCTGCACAAAGCGGCAGGAACCTCTGTGTGTGCACCTTTCATAACCATATAGCCCCAGTCACATCCCAGGTGGACTGTGTAAGCCAGACAGGTCACAGTAGAATCAGAGGAAGGCTAAGGCCTACATGATGATTCAAACAGACTTTTGGTTCTGGACAAAAACTCACATTTTCGACAGAACCAGGGATTACAAGAGTGCTTTAATTTCCTCCACCCCTCCAACTGGTAAAAACAGGTGGGCATGGAACCAGTGACTACGAGGGTTGTGACTGGCTCGGGTTTTGGGAGAAAAAAGCATGCAGAAATCAGGCCAGTTTACAGAGTTCTACATGCTATCTGCCATTCCATATGGGTTTATAGAGAGACAACTTCTTATTCCCCAGCTTTTGATGCGGCTGGTGTCTGTAGTATCGGATACAGCATCCTCATCCAAGATTAGGGGCCACCTTGTGAAGACTGCAGAGGTCAAAGCATACTGTCAAGCGAAACTTTAGATGACAAGCACATCCGCAATACATATCTGACTACAGCCCCAACATTATTTGATTTTCTAAACTGTAAGGATTTCGAAAAGAAAAAACTTCACTGCACAATGAATAACTTGGGGGCAGATTTACAAGCCCTTTGCGTCACTTTTACGCCACCTTTGCGTTACTTTTGTGACGTGGCCTAAACAATGTGCCACTATGCGACATATTTACAACATGACGCAACTAGTGAGATTCGTCACGTTGTAAAGCCCTGCGCTACATTATACCTGCGTCAGGTATAATGTATGCAGGGTGGGCGTTCCATCGCAAGTAGGCCACGTAAAAGTAACGCAGTGAAATCGACTTTACGTCCCCGCTGCGTCAAAACCGTAAGCCTGCTTGTAGCGGGCGTAAAGAGTGACTCAGCACAGCAAGTATAGGGCGCCCTTGAGCAGTGCTGGAATTGCGTCATGCTAGCGACACAACTCCAGCACTGCGTCACCTTTACAGCATCAGATGCGTCACGCATCTGTCTATTCTTGCGCCATGGTGCTCCGCATTGCAAATGCGGTGCATCCATGGTGGCGCAAGGGGTTTCTGCCGTGACGCTAAATAACTGGCGCATCCTTGCTGATATGCAGGGATGCACCAGTTATTGTAAATCTGCCCCAAGGTTTTTACATTTGCCCTACTGAAGCTTCGCCTCTCATCACAATAGCAGTGTTTAGAATCTTGATAATCAATTTTGTTTATAAAAAGTCGCATTTCTCCTGCCTCTACTATTTCCAGTTTCATAAGAAGGCTCATTAGATAAGTCCCTTCATATCCAGATAATTTATAAATTAATACGTGCTTCCATTCACTGTTTCATCATTTACATGAAAAGTGAACCCTTTTTGCTGAATGCTAATATTCGGATTTTATGTTTTGGCACGGCTTGCTTTAGAGTGCTGGAAACTTACTTAGGAATTGCATGGAGGAAGAAACTAGTCACTGAAAAAGCGTGGTCAATAAGGCCACCAGAGTTTCACTACACACATCAAACTGTAAACGTGTTAACAAAATTTACGAGATGGAGAAAGTTAAATCAACGTTCTGTTTTCCTTATCACAGGAAACCATGGGGCATATTACCAAGCAATAGCGATAATTATCGCTATTGCTTGGTTAGAGACAAAAATTTACCGCAGCGCTGCGGCGATTTTTACCGCAAATAAACCTTGGTATTACCAAGGTTTAACGCAAATGCGGTAAAACTCGCCGCAAAGCATGAATATCGCTGAAAAGTCAGCGATATGCATGCATTAGCGAGCTAATGCTCTTAGCCATGTTATCCACCTCCCATTGGATAACATGGCTAAGAACTGCTCAGGGCAGGTGTTAGCTTTTGGAGATATTCCCGCTTAGCGCGAATATCTCCAAAAGTTGGTAATAGGAGATAGCGATGTTAGCGACTGTTTTCAGTCTCTAACATCCTGGCACGCCCACTTTGCATCTCATTAGTGATAAATATCACTGACATGCAAAGTGGGGCCCAAGATGGTCGCTATCTCCTACTAGCTGTCGCTAACTGGTGTTAGCAGCAGCTAGGTAATAGGGAGATCATTTTATCTCCGCTTTCTTGGCTTTTAAAGCCAAAAAAGCAGAGATAAACCCCCTTGATAATATGCCCCCATGTCCCCAAGGGCTGGATTGCCCAGCTATCGATGGAATTAGGGTCTGATATTTTCAGAGAAGAAAATTGTGATTGTTACAGAAAAGTGCCCATAAAAACATTTGTCGGTTGATACGGAAAAATATATTTCTATGAATGTATATGTATATAAATATACATAGCTATGCACACACACAAATGTAAAAATACGGGTTTCACTTATCTGATATATAATTGCCATTTTGTTTTAAAGACATGCGCGGTAAAGACGTGTGCGGTAAAAACAATGTGTGATAAAGGCATTGCATGGTAAAGGACGCATGGGAAAGGCATGCACGGTAAAGGCATTCATTTTAATGTCATACAACAGCCCCATATCATGATGTCAGATGTCAAAAAATGTTGAACCGATTTAAACTCCCAAAAAGCTCAAAAACATTTTCTTTCTCCATATATTTTTAATTACTATAATCAAATAATTCGTTGCAGCCAAACACCCTCTGATACAAAGTGTGCTTTACTTGTGCTTCCCCATTCTATAGGCTTTCTCACCCTTTTGAGTTTCAACTTTTTCGAGACAAAGAAGAGAGATGGAAAGCTTTAATTGTGCGTCGCGGCAGGATAAAAATAAAAACATGTTTACATAATCAATCTAAAATTTATGTGGGTGGGAATTGGGTCCCTTTCCTTCTGCAAGAGTTGTGCACACAGCTAGATGAAGCCAAGAAAATGAATTCACTGCCGGTTGCTCACTCCCCAGCGGCAAGAGAAAATTGAACCTTCTGTTGGAGAGGTGCAGGATTCCAATAATTCAGTATGCATACATGCAAGTATGACACACAGCCCTTCTAAAAACGCTACTTTTTTTACAGTAGGTGTGTGAATTGAAATTTCTCAGACAAAGTAGTTACTTAATTCAGACTGATTTTCTGCTTGGAATAATGCCTGAAGACTTTTGACAGAACAATTCATTTCATTGTCTGAATAGTGGAGGCATGCACGCTTCCCCCTACTGATGGATTGATCATCGTTTATAGAGATAGAAAAGCAATATAGATCTGACATGGCTTGAGTAGAATATATCACAAAGTGTAGTGTTGGTGAGTGGTGTAACACCAAATGATGGGGTCCTCGTGAAGAATGTGATGAGGGACCTCTTAGTCTCCAAAATCTTACAGATATACATTGAATTTGTGCAGAATGGTCCCCCCTTGAGGTTTTCCCTCCCCACCGGACAACATGGGCTGAAGGGGCCTGCTGTATGCTCTTGGTGCCTGTGAGAAATTGAGTTGTGAGCCCTTACCAAACAGCAACCACAATCCTTGTCAGGGTGGGGCACAAGCCAACCCTAAATTAACCTGTGCTCATCCCTCTGGTAGCTTGACACAGAGCATCCGAGCTTAACTTAGAGGCAATGTGTAAAGTATTTGTGCAACACTTCAAACAGTAATTTTGTGAAAACACCACGGAAAAAGAATCCTGCAGCAAGTTAGAAGAATAATACTTTCTTTAAAATTAAAACAAGACTAAAACAACAAAAATCCAATCAATAGATCTAGAGATGTGCAATTTTGAAGACTTTAGTAAAAATAGCTCCAAAAAGCACAAAGCGCGAACTTTGGTTATTTGGTTGTGCTGGACCAGGACAAAGTCACAAAGTTCAGGCTGACCAAGGTGGAGAGTGGGCTGGCTAGAAGGACCCAGATAGGCCCACTGAACAAAGTACCTTAAATCCTGGTTTACAGAGTTTTGTGAGGATCCACCTTCAAGATGCATCATGCAGCCAAAGCAATGAATCGGTTCTGAGATGCGGCGAGCCGGCAAAGCAAGGCCCTTTTGTTAGAATAGACCCATTTGCTCTTATGCAGTGTCCTATGTAATTTAGCATTCGCTGCACCATTTTCTTTTCAGGCACCATTTTAGGCTGTTCGAAACTGATCTTGTTCAATTCAGAGAAATTCCCCCTCCTGAGTTTTGTTTCTGAAACGCTAGGTTTTGTTTCAGTAATGAGTACAAAGTTGATGTCAGCGCCCAGCTTTCTCACTAGATAGAGGCCCCCTCCCTCTTGTCTGGTGGCGGGCCCAGGGTGGAACGACCTTGGACTATTCTATTTTGTGTAAGATATGAGTGCTGAAACCTTTTTTTTTTGTATTTCACTTTCCAGCTGCATCTGCTTGGAAAACTCCACTGTGGGCATGTTTGTGCCTGGCTATGAAACGTACATAATGTATCTTTATGCTTGTTGGTTCCAGATCCCTCTGTAGCACTCCTAGCGACTGTACAGATGGTGCTCCACTCTGAGTGTATCTGAATAAACAGTTATTGGTTTGTCTTCTCTACTGTCTGACTGACTCTTCATTTATTTATTTTATTTTATTTATTGATAAAACTTATATAGCGCACAAATACCGATTGGTGTCTGGTATGGAAGGCTGAGAGGTGGTCATTAGTGACCTGGGTGGCTCTAAACGGGTCACTTCCTTCACTTCGTTGTCATCAAGGATCCCATCAATAGGGTTTGTGATGTAATGCCCAGCCTCAAGGATGTGGCAAGCAGTCAGGGTGATGCATTTGTTCTGAGGAGCTGCAGGGCTGTGATCATGAGTCCAGTATTATCTTTAAGGCTGCGGTCGATGAGGGATGTAAGGGTATGTGCAGAAGAGTCGCCACACAGTCTGGGCAATTCTTCGCTTCTGAAGAGCTGCCGAGTGATGTGATGCTTTGCAAGGGGTCCAAACCACTCAGCAGTGGTGATGTGTCAGTTCTGTTTGTGTTTGTGCTACACAGCAGAGGAGATGTGTCAATTCTTCTGGATCCACAGAGTCTGGCAGAACACCTTAAGCCCACTTCCAAGAGTCCAAGACTGGGGTGGCACACATTGGCGGTGAAGAATCGCAGATGGCAGAGTCCAGGTGAAGTACAATTTTGTTGGAAGCCTGTTATGTCCTTTGGACTAACAGCCCTCATAAGCCAGGCTAGCTTGAATCCAGTGGCAAAGTGAGCGGAGACCCATGTCTGGGCATACCATTTGCTTTGTTCGCCCTAAGTTGTCAGGGAATGTCCAGACATGGGTGCCTTGCTCACTCTGCCACTGGATTCAAGCTAGCCGGGCTGATGAGGGCTCTTAGCCTGAAATCTGTCCCAGGATGCTTGTTTCCGGTCCAGGGAATACATGGCTTGGCAGTTCTGGCTGGCTGTTCCCATGAGGCAAAGGGTCAAGACTGATTTGCGTATAGCTATGTCTGAACTGGGGTGGCAAAGTGAGCTAAAGAACGATGATGGATTCAACTCAGATCTGCGTGACTGGGGGTGAGTGTCTGAAAGGTTTCAGCGCTCAGTCCATCATCTCCTTGTGTTTGCTTTGTTCAGCCTAAATTGACAGGGTATGCTCAGACGAAGGTCCCTCACTCACTTTGCCACTGTATTCAAGCTAGCCTGGCTGCTGAGGGCTGTTAGCCCGAAACTGGTCCCAAGATGCGTGTTTCCAGTCCAGGGAAGACATGGCTTGGCAGTTCGGGCTGGACAGTTCCATGAGGCACAGGGTCAAGACTGATGTGCATATAGCTATGCCTGAACTGGGGTTGCAAAGAGAGCTAAAGATCAATGATGGATTCAACCCAGATATGTGACTGGGGGTGAGTGTCTGAAAAGTTTCAGCGTTCTGTCCATCATCTCCTTGTGTTTGCTTGGAAAATTCATCAATGACATCATGCCGTTCACTGGCAGATGAAGGAAAATTAAATACACTCCCTAGTTTAGGGTACATTGACAATCCTTGGACATTTTATCTTTCTACATGCTGGGAGGTGTTTCCTACTACTTTTAACTGAAAATACTCCAAGGTTTTGAATGGCAGATTGTTTTGGTGATAACGTCAGCATACATTGAAAAAGGATCATGAACTATACGTTGAGTAGTTGAATGAATGAATGAATGAATGAATGAATGAATGAATGAATGAATGAAGGAATGAATGAAGGAATGAATGAAGGAATGAATGAATAATTTTATTGCTTGGTTACTCAAAACCATAACACTAAAAACAGGATACATATATACGTTGAGTAGTTGATCAACCAACATTTCTGGCGAAGTTACCTTTGCCTTTTGGCTGGGCAGAAGAGGAAACAGAGGAGTTTCCATTGGTGAAATGTTGGCCTGTCACCTCATTCGAAAGAATATGATTACGCTGTAAGAGGGACAACTGGTAAAGCAGACATTTTTGGCAGATTTCGCATTACTGCTTTCCAACAGAGGCCCTTACATTCTTCTTTGTACGTTTGTTTGTTGGGGAGGATCATTTAAACCATCAGAACCAAACTGTACATTGAAGGCCACTTATGAGCATCTAGTATTTTATAAGAAAACATCCAAATATAATTTGCAAAACTATTTATTCAAATTGCCACATAAAAATTAATGATTATCAGAAACTCATCCCAATAACCTGGGAGCAAGCAGCATCAGTCCTATTGTACGAAATATCTGGAAAGCAATTACTAATTTACAGTTCTCCATAGATTTAATCAGCTAGTCATCTGGCATTGGCCTTGAGACTGGGGATAACTACGACTAAGAACACCAGCCAACACAGGCAAGCATATGAAGGCATTAGTAGGGTAAATGTTTTTTTAAAGGGTCAATTATCTTATTCCCACCAATACATCATGGCTAGCGTGTTGCCATGTAACCCTGTTCACACCCAGTCGAGTTCCCTTAGGCCCTCGACAAAGGTTTACCAACTTACCATTTGGACGGGAGAATACCAAATTATGTCTTGGAATCTCTTTCAAAACTTATCTATAAAAGGTCCAGGTTAGGAATATATAAATCCTCTCATAGACAAACAGATCAGGGTTTAGGCTCCTCTCAATCAAGCAAGATCTGTGCTCTAGTGATGGTGGAGGATTTTATTATAAGATGAGTACAGAACATATACAGAATAATTTTAGCTAATATCACAGTTACTGAGGCATCACAAAAAATTATCTTAAAGTAAATATTATAAAAAAAACTAAATCATCATTTGTGTGTTCTACAAAGCTCCTCCTAATAATCGTTAACAGGTAAAACATTACTACCTGATGCCAAGGGTGGGCCGTCCACGGGTAGTCAGCCCCCATCTGCTAAGGGCTGTAGTGGTCAGATGTCCAGGGAGAGAGGTTTCTCCTTGTTGAGAATGTATTGTCTTTGTGTTTTAGAATGAGCGAGACCATCTATTTAAACACAAGTGCCTGAAAGTGTTTCACAATTTAGAAACAAATGGAAGAGTACATTTTTTATGTATTATATATCACATCTTCACTAAAATGGACAAATCTTACTTGGAGATGTGTCCTTACGTTGTGGCTGAATGTGACACATGAGTAGGCATTAGCGTTCTGTTGTTAATTCTGAACATGCAAGGGGGGAAATAAATGGGCCACCTAACTCTAAGTTTATATTAAAATATGTAGACCGAAGAACAGACGCTTTCCAAGCAGTATCTCGGTTTGGGTAAGGGACGTGTAAAGGGGTTCTTCCAATTCAAATGTCAGATGTTTGACAGATAATAAATTATCAAATACTTAGTTCAGGTTTATACATGCAGCCTTCTATGGTGGATTTAAATGACATAGAATATATGGCTTTAAAGTGATACAAAGTTTACTCTTGAATGCTTTTGTTTTTCAAGAGCCCTTGAGTAGACTCTGAGTAAACAAATGGTCTTTAGTCACAAAATGTCTATTTCTATGACATCCTAGAGGAGCATTATATTGAGGCTTGTCAAAACCTCAGCATCTGAATTGGATGACTGCATCTGTGAATTTTCAATGAAATTTCGAGCTGGTATACCTGCTGCTCAGCCATTGTGACTGTGGTGGTGGAATGTTGGTGAGTGATGATGCTGTGGAATGTTGGTGAGTGGAAGAGTCAGTTGGAGGATGGGCTGAGCAGCAGGAAGGTTGTTAGTGTTGTGTGGCAGAGTGAAGCCACAGTACATGGATTGTGGTGTTTTTTTCGACCCGCCTATTCGGTTAGGGTTAAGGGCAGAGAGTAAGCCAGATTTTTTAAGTGTGTGGGCCTCATTTATGAGAAGTGACTCATCGCTGCGCGAATGCTGAGATGCGTCACTTCTCAGTGCGCTCTCCGTGCGACATGATGGATGCATCATATTTACTGTATGACGCATCATGTTGCCAGAAGGTACAGATACTTCAGTATTTCTGACGTATTTGTAGGCGCACAAGAGACGCATTGCTGTAGTGTGTCACAAAAGTGACCTTTCACATGGGGCAAGCCCCATGTGAAAGGGTCTGTGTCAGTCTTACGCCTGCTGTGAAGCAGGCGTAAGATTTTGACACATTTGCACCCTAGAAGTGGCACAGTGAAATCTCGTTGATTTCATTGTGTCACTTCTACAAGGTTTACTTACGTGGGTATGCCCACCCTGCATACATTATACCTGATGCAGGTATAATGTAGCGCAGAGAATTACAAAGTGACGCATCTTAGATGCGTCACTTTGTAAATAGGGTGAATCAAGGGCATGTTTTACACCGCTGATGCATCACAAAAAGTTTCTCAACGCAGGCACAAAACTGTTGCAAGGCCTCATAAATAAGGCCATAAGTGTTTTTACTTGTGATTGTAGTTTCCACCCTTACTGCAGGTTTGGGTCAAGGGCAGAGAGGATGTCATATTTTTGAAGTGTGGGTGTTTTCTATCCCTAGTGATTGCTGTTTCAACCTTACTATGTGATTGGTGTAGAGCTGTGTAGTTGTTACATGATTGGTGTGGAGTGGTTTTCCACACTTACCACCCTTACTAAGGGTTCAGGAGAAGGGCGGTGAAGATGCTATATGGTTGGTGTGGAGTGACTTTCCACACTTTCCACCCTTTCTATTGGTTTGGGTGAAGAGCAGTTTAGATGTCATATGGTTCATGTGGGGTGGTGTTCCACACGTACTAAGTTTTGGATGGTTCCATACCGCGCCCGTGGTCGGTTCCCTATGTACCACTTTTATGTTAGCCTGGCAAGCTGGCCTGTTTGTAGTATCAGGGTTTGAATTGAGGTTTTGTGGTGCGGTAGAGTGTGTCTCTTTTGCTTTGGTTAGAAAGGGAGATGATGTGAGTGTATTCTAATTACTATGTTTCCTTTGCATGTATTATTTTACCACGTCATGCATGACATGTTTCCACCTACTATTTTCATGAATACCCATTAGTTCTTTGCTACATTGTTTGTATGCATGCAATTGTTCTAATGTCATTTTTTTGCATACAATAGTTCTAATGTCATCCTTTTGCATGCATTAGTTTTAATGTCATTATTTCTGGAGTTACAATGTTACTAGTGTAAAGAATGGAGATGTGTTATACCTGCTGCTCAGCCAATGTGATTGTGGGGGTGGAATGTTGGTGTGTGAGGATGCTGTGGAATGTTGGTGAGTGAGAGAATCAGTTGGAGGATGGGCTGAGCATTAGGAAGGCTGATCCTGGTGGGGCTCTTAATAACATCTTACTCAATAAACCTACTTATCTACTCTGGAATTGGACTTGCTTTCTTCTATAACAACTCCCTCTAGTATAGGTTCAGGTGCAAATTTCTGTTCTTGCTCAAAGCAACCTTTTTACCAGCTGGAAAAAAATTGTGCAGACAAAAGATGCAAAATCGGAATGTGTGCACCACTGATCAGGGAGGCCAACTATTATCATACTATTTGATATTCGGAGCTTCAAACCTTAAAACGATGTTCAAACTGTGCACCCATAAGTACACACCCTCAATATTGATATCTACCTAGTGCTAACCCTGGGCGAAGTACTATGCTACGCTCACGTAGTTTGCATAGTTTGCGTTACTTAGCACCACGCAAATTGCACGTAGGACAGTGCAAACACTCGGAGCGTAGCGTAGCTGTTATTTTATGATTGCAATGTCCAGTTGCTGACCGGGAGTGAGCAAAATAACAACCCAGTTAGAAGTTTTCCTCGTTCGCGATCAACAACCTCCCGGCAAGATTCTCAACTTGGGGAGGTCAGGTTTCTCATTGCGAGTGGTCGTGTATGCTCGCAAGCGCTCACAATGAGAAATTACCAGTCCGCATTGAGAACGCTGCAGCTCCAGGAGAAATCTACTCAAGCAGCAGAAAATGACCGCTTGCACTGTGCAAGATGCGGTTTGCACTGATGCACAGTGCAGACAAGCATCCGGCACTGTGCAATCAGTGCAAACAGCATTTTGAACAGTGCATTACGCAGTTCGCATAGCTACGCCTAGCTCGTGTAGTGCAAAGTGCACTTCGCGTAGCTACTCTTAGCGCTAGTACGCGAACTACACCCAGGGTTACCTGATGCACAATTTGGATTTTAAATTGGGGCAACTCGTAGAGAGGACTGTTGCAAATGGGTTCCACCCATTTAGTGCTGCAGCATTTTTTGCTTTATGATCATCCAGTTCTTGTACCTTTACTGTGGGTGAGTCCCACTACATGAGTCTCACACACAGTAATTGCATGGTAAATTGACTCGAAATGGTTACCACCAGTGCCTGTCATTTAACATAAGGCCACTGCAATACACCAAGGGTAAGGGGCACTCGGCTGGTTGCACGAAAATATGTGCATGCATTGTTGCAGGCTGAGCGTAAGAGATTACAGCTGTGCTCAGTCTGATAGCTGCAAGCAGGTCCCTTTGGAAATTTTAAGCTGCAAATGCAACTTGTCAAATTATCCCTTTTGACAGACCTAAGCCTTCATTTTGGGTATTAATAAGTTACGCATATGTTGTTTTGCTGCCCAAAAATGATATTTAAAAGTAGGACATGTAGAAATTATTGCTGAAAAACATGTCCATGCCGGGAAATATACCCAAACATGTCTTTCACTATAGCAAGGCTATCTTCAGCAGTAGGGAATCATTGGACTACATTGTTAAAATTATTAAATGCTAAGTTCAGATTTGTAGCAGCTAGAGAAATACATCTTCCACATATTTTAAATGGCTGGCATTTCCCTGCCTACAGTTTCTGGGGCCTTTCTATTAGTGGCCAGGTGCCTGACTGGTGATGGTTCTCTCACTGGACATTGTGTATTGGGGCTAGATCGGAGAAAAAGGAGGATCGGTTTATAAAAGAGTTATTCTTCCTGACATGATAGCTGGGGAGGAGCAATTCCATGCCCTTATTACACTTTAAAGGCACCTGCCTAGATCAAACAAAAAGTAAACTGACACCATGCCTGCACTTGCTTTTGTTTCACTAGCTAGGCTGGAGCCCAACACATGGGAAAGGGAGGAACTCACCAGACCACTAGTTTTATGGTTAGACAAAGGGGTATCCTCCACCCACAGGATGGCACTGACAATACAATTGACATCTCCAGAACCTGAAGGATATCAAGACCCTGGACCTGGGCGACGATGGTTGCAACACCATTGAAAGTACAAACCACCTGGTGTGCTGATGAACTAATGACCCGGATGGGTCTTTCCATGGACAGTGACAACCAAAAGTTCTAGATGGGGGAAGATCCAGACCTCTGGCCCTCAGCAAAAAGAGAGGGGAACCAGGACCCAGGCAAAGGAGAAAGATGGTGCAGAGAGCCAGTGAAACCAGTTCATTAAATTATTTGGAAGAGGGGCATCCATTGGGAGAGGGTTTATACCAGGGAAGCCGCTCAATGAGCTTACTTTCCAGGTAAATGGAGCAATCGACTACGAGGAGGAAAAGAAGTTGCCACTTACCATCATTGCAATCGATTCCCCTAAGGCGTTTGATCAGGTTAACTGGGAATATATCTGCAAGACCATGAATAATATTGGCTTCCCCCAAACATTTCTTGGAGCAGTTAAATCTCTCTATTTGAACCCTAGGGCGAAAGTCTTAGTTAATGGTGCCCTAACGGGGTGATTTAGTATTCTTAGAGGTACCAGGCAGGGGTGTCCCCTGTCCCCCCTATTGTTTAATGTATATATCGAACCCTTTGTTTGTGCACTTAGAATGGATCGTAACATCACACCTTTTCAAATTGTGGATTTAGAGCTTAAAACTGCTCTATACGCAGATGACCTTCTTTTGTACACCTCGAATCATATAGTTGCAATCCCACGGCTATTCGAACTGGCTGAGGAATTCCTTAGAATCTCTGGTTATAAAATCAACAGAGAGAAAACCGAGATAATGGGGTGGAATAGCTTAGGCACCATACAGGGGGCCAGAGAACAGATGAGATACCTAGGGATCTATTTAACCCAGAAAATGATAGATATACCTACGATAAGCTGGCAGAAGGTATCTAAGGAGATGTGAAAGTTATGGTTCAGATGGGGGAGTCTAGCACTGAATGTTTATGGGAGAGTCAATCTCGTTAAAATGACGATCCTGCCCAAATTAACCTTTCTGTTCAATACAATTCCACTACCCTTCAATGTTAAGGATATCGCCAGTCTTCAAGGGAAGATCGATTGCTTTATATGGGCAACAAAAACATCCAGAAAAACCTGGAAGAAATTAAGGAGAGGTTTGAAGATTGGAGGTTTGGCCTTACCCGATTTACTTTCTTATTTTCACGCCTTCCATTTTAAGAATTTTAGGATATTAGCCAATAAACTAGACTCTTCCTTGCAGGGTCGCTTATTTAGGGCAATGCTACATGATGTGCCGAAGGGACAGGAATTTTTTATTTTTAAATTTAGTGACCCCAAGTTTTACAAAAAAGCACGTCTTAAGATCCTGCTGGCTGCTCTTAAGAATTGGGGCTATATCAGGAGAGTCCTGGGGATATCATATTACACATTACAGGCTCCGATCTGGGACTCACCCGGCACTCCTGATTGCTTCTTGGATCAACTGTGTCGGCCGCTTAAATTAGCTGGTATCATGGTGTGGGGCGACCTCTGTAAAAACTCACAGATTATGAATTGGGAGTCCCTCTCCAACTGAGAAATGGGACTCTTACAAGATTTAAGTTCTACTAGCTCTCTGCCTGGTGGGCAGCACAATCCAGGGGTAATGAACAAGATAATTTGCCCCTCGATTCCATTTCCAGAGGGGGCCAATGGAAACGTGAGATCTCCTTCTGGTATAGGGCCCTTACTGAAGCAGGGGACTGTTTGGACTCTGAGTTGGAGAATCTCTGGGATAATATTCTTACATACAATGAAGAGGAGGTAAGGAGAATCTGGTGCGACTCCTTCACCATGTCTCAGACAGTGGTTACGCGGTACAAAAGGGGGTGGCGATGGATGGAGCATCTGAATCAATCAAACACTCACACACAGTCAAAAGATCTGGGTTTAATCCATCACTGTTCTTTAGCCCACTCTGCCACCCCAGTTCAGACATAGCTATATGCAAATCAGTCTGACCCTTTGCCTCATGGGAACAGTCCAGCCCGAACTGCCAAGCCATGTCTTCCCTGGACCCGAAACAAGCTTCCGAGGACCAGTTTCTGGCATTCCAGCCGTCTTCAGCCCAGCTTGCTTGAATCCAGTGGCAAAGTGAGCAAGGGTCTCATGTCTGAGCATACCCTGCTACACTTATGGCGGCCAAAAGCGGTACAAAAGGGGGTGGTGATGGACGGAGCATCTGTCAGACTGATTTGCATATAGCCATGTCGGAACTGGGGTGGCAGAGTGGGCTAAAGAACGGTGATGGATTAAACCCAGATCTTTTGACTGGGTGTGAGTGTTTGATTGATTCAGATGCTCCGTCCATCACCACCCCCTTTTGTACAGCTTTTGGCCGCCATAAGTGTGGCAGGGTATGCTCAGACGTGAGTCCCTTGCTCACTTTGCCACTGGATGCAAGCAAGCTGGTCTGAAGACGGCTGGAATTAACAGATAAATCAAATGTTTTGACTTGCAGTTGGAAAATTTGCGCGGACAAATGGTGAAACCTTGATAGTTGTAGCTTATACCTGTGATAGCCATATCACATGCCTTGCATGTGTTACATTTATATGTGCCTGTAATAGGCGCATTTCCATCTATAGTTTTTTGTACAAAATGAGTGCCTTCAACAAATCTGGAGTGGGTGATGTAATCTTTGATGTTTTTATTTCTCCTATGAGCAAATATTGGTTTGGGAATTTTTTCTCCATCTTCAAGATTACTATTTAGAATATGCCAGTTAGAATTCACTATCCAACGTATCTGATTGTTCATAGTCGAATGTTTAGTGATGCACACTAAGCAGTTGGAACTCTCTTTAGTTTTTGGTTGTAACAAGGAGTCACGGTCATAAAAACGAGCCCGTTTTATTGACGTGCGTACAAGTCTATGGGGATAGCCCCGTGAAAGGAATTTATTTTGAGGATGCTCGCCTGCCTGTCAAAGTCTTGTATGTTAGAACAATTACGTCGTAGTCTAAGAAATTGACTAAATGGGATGCCTTCTTTTTGTGCTCTTGTATGGCAGCTGTTAAAATGAAGTAACGTGCTGTCAGTTTAATAAATAAATCGACTTCTAATGCGCCTTTGTTATGTTTAATTAGGATGTCCAAAAATTCAACTTGGTCCCGGCTGGTGTGTGAAGTGAAACGTAAATTTGTATCACATACATTGAGCCACACCAGAAATTCCTGTAGCATCTGTTCAGTGTCTGTCCAAATAAAGAAAATATCATCTATATAGCGTGACCACATATAGACAGATTCAAAGAATGGAGGCACTTGATTATATATGTGGGTGTGTTAAAATTTCGCCATAAAGATAAAGATGTTCTAGTATTTTAATTTCCGTTTTATTTTCATAGGTTTTCTTGATACTCTTAACTCTACTATGGACACTATCGCTACTCAATATAGAGCATAACTTTCCAAGGTTTTAAGGTAATAAATCCCGTGACCACTAACCTCATAGTAAGAAAGCGGACTACACAGGTAGACTAACCGCATATTATTCTGAATCTTCATTTGTTTTAGATTCATCACAATTTTTATTTGGGTTGCCCGGTGTTACCATAACCTGAAACAAAACTAAAGGCTTCAAATCCACCTATAATTTTGCTGGGCAGCACCATTAAGGTAATGATTTTGATCTACTGCTATCAGGTGGCGTTGAAACGAGACTCAAATTCCAAGTCATAAAACTATATATATTTTCTATAGATCTAAGAAGTACCAATACCCTGTGGTATTTAACCCATGAATAAGTGGTGACTGCAGCATTCAAGGCAATAGATTTATAGAGTATCAGGTAATTTGCCATAAATACATTTTGACATCATCGAATAGCAGTACCCCACAGCCAATACCTGCTTTCTACAATGAATACTAATTTGATTGCCTCTATTCTGTGTTCCCCCAGTAGGGACAGTTTCTTCACTCATCCTTTTTCCATCTTGTCAAAAGTGAAGTGCAATAATAGTATTCATTAATGGTAAGAGCAGTAGACTTTCCGTGTGTCCTACACTCAAGGGGTTGTTTTGAATTAGGTCGTTAGAATCATCCTAAACTGGGCATTTTCTATATGATGGACTTTTATGATACATAGCTGGTTGGCATGGTTCTATCCCGCTACCTTTCCCACTTTGCATTTTCTTTTACCACAGATCTCAAACTTTTCATCCCTTATCTAATTTTCCACTCTTTCCGGTCTGTGTATGATATTACACTTTTGAACTGCATGTGTACCTCGATATTATAACATGCCGCCATCTTAACCTCAATGCACTGTTGCTAAAAGTATTGAAATGTACATTGTTGTTTTTTAGAAAATCGTGTGACTCTCCTGAAGAAGGCGACTGCTCGCCGAAACGCGCGTAGAGACAGATGATGATGATAACTCATGTATTGTTTAAATGGAAAAATTGATTTTTGTACATGTGTATATTGTTTTAATCCATATAAAATTAATTTTATGTTTTTTGTGTATATTAGTTCTTTTTATCTAAACTAGGGTTCACCTAGCCACATTTGGGGCCACCTATTTTAACAATTGAATTGTGTTTTTGGTGTATGAAATAATTTTGAATAAATATATACATCTATTTTTTAATAACTTGTGGTTGAGTCAGTGCTTTGAGGATCCAATATATGTACTATTGAACTGGTTACCTGAGCACGTTCAGGACATTTGTTGCCTAGGAAATTTATCTCAAAGTTGTATTAGCCCTGTCCTAGGAACATTATCTGGATTCAGGGGGTCCTTGTTTTATTAGAAATACAATTAGCATCTCCAGAAGCTGAAGGATATCAAGACCCTGGACCTGGATGACGATGGTTGCAACACCATCAAAAGCTGAAAGGACAAACCACCTGATGTGCTGATGAACTAATGAACCGGATGGGTCTATCTATGGCCAGTGACAAGCAAAAGTCCAGTTGGGGGAAGATCTGAACCTCTGGTCCTCAGCAAAAAGAGAGGGGAACCAGGAGCCAGGCAAAGGAGAAAGATGGTGCAGAGAGCCAGTGAAACCAGCTTCCTGCAGAGTGTACCCTTTTCGAGGCCAAGAGGCCTCCTTAAAATGCTCCCAGTGGCTAAAGCTAGCCTTGAGGAGTAAAATGAGCCCAAGGTCATTGAAATTGGCCAATAGGAGTCTGAGCTATGCAGCTTTCAGGGATTTAACTGACACCCTGCTCGAGCAACAGAGCACATTTGACTCCACCACCTGTCCTCAAACTCCATTCAGAGGTGGTTAGGGCCTGGGGTTTGCTGCAACTTAAGTTCATTAAATTATTTGGAAGAGGAACATGCATTGGGCCCCCTCAACAGCTCTTTTTGGACCTTGGGTCCCCAACCCCCAGGACAGAGCAACATCCCACCGGACCTGGGACTCCATCACTGGGCCTCATCATGTGGTGGAAGGGGAAGTCCCAGTGCTCTCCCCCTGGGATGGCGGAGCGGGGAGGCCAGCACAGGATGCACACCACATGTAAAGACGAAGGTAGGGAACTAACATTCATTCTCCAGTGCGAGCATGGAACGATGTCAGCAGGGTAGGGAAGTACCAGGGAAGCTGGTACTTGAGCGCCAAGAAACCGCCAGGTGTTAGCTGCGCTTTAGAAATAATTTTTACATTACATTACATTACACAAGCTTAGGATTGGGCTCACCGCAATGCTCCAAAGTTTTAGGCAGTTGGAGTGCCCTACTTCGGACCAGGGTACCCATAAAAAATGATTAAAAAAAAGTCTTGCAGCATGGCTATGATAAGCACAACAACAAAGAAGAAAATCACCTCATTTAATATGCATTCTCCAGGCTTGGAGCACCCCCATTGCGCTGAGAGGGCTTTTTCCATTCTACTTTTTTGTTTTGTTGTGCCCCAGAGAGGGGCAGGTTGACCATCAATATTCATAAAGATTAGGCCTGGCCGCAAATTCCGTTCGGCTCGCGCAAATTGCGATAATTTGACATTTTCATTTCCGCGAAGAGCGTGAAAATGTCAAAATTTCCGCAATCCGCATCTTACCGAAAATTTTTATCTTGCTCGCGCCGGATCGCCTTACCTGAATCCGCGGGTTCACCGACAAGTTTTCATGATCCGGTCACGTTCTCCATGAAATGTTGGATTGTGGTAGCCATTTTGCGCTATCTCTCGAGAGTTCGCGCCCGCATTAACGTCATTGGTCGCCCGATCATGTCATTCGTCGTGCGATCACATCTTTCTTCTCGCGATCATACACAGCGACAGTATGAGATGATTGAGTTCTCGAACATGTCATTCTCCACCACGAGTGAGAGCGTGAGGACGCGAACACGTCATATTGAACACGGCAAGGAATGAGAGAACCCGGACACGTCATATCCAACGCGACAGGGAGCGAGAGAACGCGATCAAGTCATTTTGGACGCGCCAGCGGAAGTAATGTGAAGCTCAAGAACTCGAGCATGTGAAATTTTCAATTTGGAGAAGAACATCAGCTCTAACAGCATGAAACCATCTGGAAATGATGATTTGGATTAAAAAAAACTCCTCAGATTGACATTTGGCTGTTCTTTTTTGTGCAAGTCCTTTTTTACAAAATTGGGGAGAGGGAGGAAGTGCCACAGAATCTCCAACTTCCTGTTCCTGTCCAGCAGGCTCATCCCAGTGTTTGTCCATCTCCTGTTCATTCTGCCTTTGGATTTTGAGCTCGAAAGATCCCTCTTTTTGCCTGCTGCATCATTGCAATTGGATTAGAGGATTTTTGAATTGGATATTTTACAAGTAAGTGGTTGTTGTGTCTGTTTGTTTGGGGGCATTGCAGTTGTTGCAACTACAATTTAATGTTGTTACTATTACATTTTTTTTTAATGTAGTGGGTAGTAGTAGTAAGTAGTAGGCCAGAGCTAGTCATGGCTTCATGAGTGTGTGCATGATAAAGCAACTGTTCCTTTGTTGTTTTTTTAATGTATTTCATTTTCAAGCATGATTTAGGGCCTGAATGGCATTGGATTGAGTTGGGGAATGTGTTTTTTTTGGGGTGGACTTTCTGATGTTGTTGGGCCTGGCTATGTGGCTAGTGGCCATTTTGAAGCCTAGGCCTGCAAGCTTGTCTGGCCTTGTCTGCCAACAGGCCTGCTTTCATCCAGTAGGCTCAGAGCAGATAGCCACAGTTTTATTAATCAAGTGTTTCTGTGTGTGGTCTGTTGAATTTAGACATCATTTAGGGCATGGATGGCACCGGATTGAGTTGGGTAGTGTGTCTGTTTTGGGTGGGCTTTCTGATGTTATTGGGCCTGGCCATGTGGCTGGTGGCCATTTTGAAGCCTAGGCCTGCAAGCCTGTCTGGCCTTGTCTGCCAACAGGCCTGGTTTCAGCCAGTAGGCTCAGAGCAGGTAGCCACAGCTTTATTAATCAAGTGTTTCTGTGTGTGGTCTGTTGAATTTAGACATCATTTACGGCATGGATGACACTGGATTGAGTTGGGAAGTGTGTTTTCCTGGGGTGGGCTTTCTGATGATGTTGGCCTGGCCGTGTGGCTGGTGGCCATTTTGAAGCCTAGGCCTACAAGCTTGTCTGGCCTTGTCTGCCAACAGACCTGCTTTCATCCAGTAGGCTCAGAGCAGGTAGCCACAGCTTTATTAATTAAGTGTTTCTGTGTGTGGTCAGTTGAATATAGACATAATTTAGGTCATGGATGGCACTGGATTGAGTTGGGAAGTGTGTTTGTTTGGGGTGGGCTTTCTGATGTTGTTGGGCCTGGCCGTGTGGCTGTTGGCTGTTTTGAAGCCTAGGCATGCAAGCTTGTCTGGCCTTGTCTGCCAACAGGCCTGCTGTCATCCAGTAGCCACAGCTTTATTAATCAAGTGTTTCTGTGTGTGGTCTGTTGAATTTAGACACCATTTAGGGCATGGATGGCACTGGATTGAGGTGGGAAGTGTGTTTTTTTGGGGGTGGACTTTCTGATGTTGTTTAGCCTGGCCATGTGGCCGGTGGCCTTTCTTTGTGTTGGGAGTTAGTAGTGTCTTGCTTTTGACATATAGGCCTGCATGGTTTTCCTATTGGCTACTGCTTCCATCCATCCACCCCCTTTGCCAGCAGCAGCTCCATGAATGATGTGATGCTCTAATAATTTATTGGCAAATAGGGTCCACCCCACTTCCATTACATTTTTAATTTGGTGGTTTTTATTCTCTTTCCTATCCTTCCTGAGAGTGTAGTGTGTGTATACACAGTAGTATAACATAGCCCTTGTTGACAAAGTCTCAGAAAGTGCTAGACTATATCTTTTGTACAGTAGTAAGTAACTTAACCACACAACAACAAATACTACATTTCACTGATGGTCTTCTCCTGGCTTATTTGCTTTTAGGCGCACAAAAAGCCAGAGGAGGAGGTGTCATCATCATCACCCGTTGTACTGCCTGCCAGACAGAAGTCCTGTTGCCCATCACGTCCACATGTGAACACTACCTGTTGTGCATCTGCGTCCTGCCTGACAGCTGAAGAAGATTGCCCCAAAGAAAGGTTCCAGGTCGAGTACCAAGAAAGTTGCTGGTTAGAAGAAGGAACAGAAAAAGGAAGTGCCATTAACCACGACTGGTGTGCCGGCCAATGTTTTTTTTGGGAGCAAAAAAGTTACGCCTGCAGCATCGTTGTCCGGGAACCAAGCTGGGAGCAGCACCTCTGCAACAGCAGTACAACCCCACCAACCTAGGCCCAAGCCCTTGAGTGTCGCTGAGGTAGCCAGTCTACTAACGAGCAGCGATGTTGAAAATGCCATCATCGTAAAGTGGTACACAATCAACGCAGGCAACTCAGCAGATAAGTGTGCAGCAGCAAAAACATCAGCAGCAGCAGCCAAAGCAACAGCAAGTACAACAGCAGCAGCATCCACACGAACAACAGCAGTCGCAAGAACAACAGCAGCAGCAGCCGCAAGAACACAAACAGCAGCAGCCGAAAGAACAACAACAGCAGCAGCTGCAAAAACAACAACAGCAGCAGCTGCAAGAACAGCAACAACAGCAGCAGCTGCAAGAACAACAACAGCAGCAGCCGCAAGAACAGCCCATAATAGCAGTTGTTGCTCCTGACATAGGGGCATTTCAGGAAATCAAGCTTCCTGCAGACAAAGTGGAGCAAACCATTTTTTCGGAAGATCTATTGTCTTCTAGACCACCAGCAAGGAAAAGGAGGCTTAGTCCGTCATCTTCTTCTTCAAGCCCCGCTTCTGATGACCGTGATGCCACTTGGCAGCCACCAGCTCAGACTGAGAGTGATGCACGCCACAAGACAATGCTTCAGAAATAGAAGGTTCCCGAAAAACTTACAGTTATGGAGGTAGATGTAGAAGAGGGGGGTGATGTTGATGAAGAGGAAGAGCCAGTCATCACGCACATCACTCCTGCCCCAAAGGGGATGGAGACCCACATTCTCACCCTATCCAGAAGGGCTGCTACTGAGCGGGATGTAGCACGGATACCATCAACGCAGGTTACACCACCACGACCTCCATTTGCGATATTACCCAAGGCCCGGCAGGGACCTACATCCAGTTCAACCATCTCAGAAGGTAGTAGTACTAAAAGTCACAGTGCAGCTTCACAGAGCTGCATTCCAAGCACACCCTCCAGTTCATCTGGTATTGAAAGTGGCACATCTAGCAGTGCCAGAAAGTTCTCCTCCAAGTTTGGAACTTCTATTCAGGTAGCACCAAGGAGGAGAACATTGCAATATGCTCAATTTGTCGCTCAGGTGTTCGGCGCAGTAAGCTTGGTACAAACTATGGTATTGTGTGGGAGAATCACCTACTTAAGTTAAAAGAAAGTAGAAAAACTCAACCCATTGCAGTTGGTCAAGAAGAATCAGGGGACAATATTCTTGCGGTGGAAGGTGGAGCAGGAGGCGTTTCTAGCCCTGTCCCCAGTAGTGTAGTGGTACCGCCCATATCCTCCTCAGTAACATCTGAGTGGCACCGCAGTAAGAGCCATACTCAGAGTCAGGCGGAGACACTAAGGCGTCCGAGTTCCGCAATGAGACAAACTGAGTTGTTGAGCTAAGTGGGTTAATGAAAACAACAGCGCCCCAAAGGAAAGTAATCCAGCCTACCATTGAGAGCATGCTTAGGTTGGAGGGGCAGTTCCAATGCAACCACCCAACAACACTGTTGTACAATGCAAATCTCGCTAAAATGTTAGGACTGGACCTTCTCCCTTTTTCATTTGTGGAAGAGGTGGGTTTCCTTGAATTTGTGTCAGCCATCTGCCCTAAATGGAAGGTTCCCAGCCGTTCCATTTCACAAGAATTGCTGTTCCGGCACTACATCATGATGTGCTGTAATTGGTTGGACAAGCTTTGCAGCAGAGTGCTGTTCACAATATCCACCTGACTACAGACATGTGGATCAGTTGCCAAGCCACAGATTACTTGTTCATCATTGCACACTGGGTCTCTTTTGTGGGGGTTAGAGATAAGCTATCTGAACGAGGTGCTGTTGACACAGCTGAGATTTTTAAAGCTACTCTGAAACATGCAACTGTAGCCATGTTCGCCATGGAGAAATCTCATACTGCCGTAAACATATTGCAAGAGTTTCGCAGCAAGGTTTCTGAATGGCTGTGCCCAAGAGGGCTTACTATTGGTTTTGTTGCCACAGATAATGGCAGTAATGTACTTAAGGCCATGGATCTTGGTTCCTAATTCAGGGTTCCGTGTTTGGCGCACTGCATAAACACTATCTTTCAAGACTTTCTGAAAAAAGAACCCATAGTCAGCAACTTACTGAGCATCTGCCGAAAAATATGCACTCAGTTCAGCCATTCTTTTAAAGATCGGAAGCAGCTGAGGATCATTCAACGTGAATATAGAATGCCAGTCAAAGCACTCATCCAGGAGGTGGCAACACGTTGGAACTCAATGTATTACATGCTTGATCATCTGTTTGAGCAGTTCAGGTCACTCAATGAATATGTCATGCAAAGAGGGGATGCTACTGTGAAAGGAATGACTCTTCAGATGGAGCCATGGGGCCTAGTTAAATGCCTGACTGAGATGCTTCGTCCTTTTGAGGTCTTCACACGTGAAGTCAGCAAGAACAACTGTACAATGGGCCAAGCTATCCCATTATTGCAAATGCTAGAGCATCAGCTGAAGAAGGTGTCTGAATCATACAAAGGTGTAGAGGCCAAAAAGGAAACCTTTGACTTGGTGGAGAACTTAGCCCATCGCTTAGCTGAAAATACAAGGATAGAAAATAAAATGTTGCCACAAGAACATTACATTTCTGCAACAATTCTGGATCCACTGACAAAATTGGGACTAAAGACATTCTTTCCTTTTTCATAGATTCATGTTGCCCACTACAAGACTTGGATAGCTGAGGCAGCAAGTAAGTTGGAAAATGAACGGCTGTTAATTAGAAGTCTGCAAGATCAACCCACAAGAAGTACTGCAGAAGGGCATGCAGCATCAAGTGCAACTTTGGAGGCTGAGGGCAGTGCGTTTGGATCGCAACACTCACCATCACTATCGACAACAGCAACAATAACTGGATCATCATTAGGCCCAGTAGAATCGTTAGACGATTGGTATTTACAGTTAGGCATTAACAAGCGCAGTGCTGATGCACAGAGAAAAGAGCCTTAAAGGTTAGCAACAGCACCCCTGAACTTTGAGCGGATGTCCAGTCCTATCTGGACGACCCAGCAGAGGTGTACATTGATCAAAACCCATTGCAGTATTGGTATAGGAAAAAGTCTGAATGTCGACTGCACAGCAGGCTTGGGATAAGCTATCTGGCTTGCCCAGTCGCAAGTGTCACTTCCGAGCGCATTTTCAGTGCTGCTGGTTCCATTGTAAAGGAACAACACAATTGCCAGTACTGGACAATATTATGAATATTTGCACTGACCTGAACGTAAATAAAACATAGAGGTCCATAAATTGATTTATGTCACTAGTTTATTCGTCACTTTAGTCACTAGTGGAGTAGTTTTTTTCAATACTTCTGTTTTTTTTAAATTTGCATATGTACAGATATAATACATTTAAACAAAGTGAATACAAAATACAATATACAAATATACATATTTACATCACATCCAACTCTCAAACTCATACACCCACAGTCATACAAAAAGAAGAAAAGTGCACTTAGAACCTAAATGTCAATAATAAATTCTCAAAACATGTCACTGATAACAATTTTTTTTCCAAACCCAATTATTTTTGCGAATAACAAAAGTTCTTTTTTCGAAGTGATCAGAAGTTCATGTCACTAAGAGTCGGTATTTTCAATTGACATAAAGGAAATTAAACATGGTCGACGCGTTTCGAACCCCCCACTGCGGGGTTCTCTTCAGGACCAATACGTTCTAAAAAGAATAAACGAAAAAGTTGTCAGGACTGAATTGTGATAGTCTTTAAAAAAACCTCAGTGCCACCGCCTGGAAAAACCACCATCCTACCTTAGTCACTTATGTAGTAATCCAGGTCCGGATAAATCGAGAAATAGAGTGCTCTGAATGAAGAGAGACAACAACAACGTCTAAAACATAAAGTCTAACGAATACCATGGATTTTAAATTCACGGGTGAAGGGTGGAAGCTTACCTAAGTTGCTGGGGCACAGCTGCAACCTGGGGAAAGGGGAGAGTGGTGCCTTAAGTAGGGGCATATATTTGTAAGGAAGTCCAGAACATGGCGTCTCTACAGGTCAGGTTCTTACCTTTATCGTGGGTAATCCTAGCTTTATATTGCATCCTGTGTCACCATTTGGATCCGGGAGGGATAATGTGCCGTTTCGGTCACTGGCTGGGGAGATAAAAAACCGTCTAGCTTCCCCTAATCTTTAAAGTGGTAGTCATAAAAGATCCTCGTGGAGGAGATATAGAAGGTACACTCAATCAACGCGAGGCGTTGCTTATTATGAAATATAACACGGCAACCACAGGACTAAATGAGATGTCGGAAATTTATAAGATCAATCAGTAAGGCAACTCTCATCACCAAGAAGGGCCCTTCCATTTCGGTTAAAGCACGTTCCTTTCTGCTGGCCATTTCGCGCTAGATGTCCTCATTAGAGACTTGGGAGGTTCTTTGTAATTGCCACAGAGCGTTACACCCCGGACGCCTGTCAGACGTATTCAATCCCGCCACTGACAGCAGTAGGCGACTACCACTTTAAAGATTAGGGGAAGCCTAGACGGAAGTCGCACCATGTGACCCCTGCGCCCGCCAATCATATACGAGCACATCTGAACCCGGAACTGACTCTCAGATTCCGAGACTGTTTGAGACGCGGATCTAGCTGCGAGAAGGTATCTTCCAACCCCCAGCCCAGCCTAACGAAGGATAATACAACAACGCCGGCCCCACTAACCGCGGTTTTTTATCTCCCCAGCCAGTGACCGAAACGGCACATTATCCCTCCCGGATCCAAATGGTGACACAGGATGCAATATAAAGCTAGGATTACCCACGATAAAGGTAAGAACCTGACCTGTAGAGACGCCATGTTCTGGACTTCCTTACAAATATATGCCCCTACTTAAGGCACCACTCTCCCCTTTCCCCAGGTTGCAGCTGTGCCTCAGCAACTTAGGTAAGCTTCCACCCTTCACCCGTGAATTTAAAATCCATGGTATTCGTTAGACTTTATGTTTTAGACGTTGTTGTTGTCTCTCTTCATTCAGAGCACTCTATTTCTCGATTTATCCGGACCTGGATTACTACATAAGTGACTAAGGTAGGATGGTGGTTTTGCCAGGCGGTGGCACTGAGGTTTTTTTAAAGACTATCACAATTCAGTCCTGACAACTTTTTCGTTTATTCTTTTTAGAACGTATTGGTCCTGAAGAGAACCCCGCAGTGGGGGGTTCGAAACGCGTCGACCATGTTTAATTTCCTTTATGTCAATTGAAAATACCGACTCTTAGTGACATGAACTTCTGATCACTTCGAAAAAAGAACTTTTGTTATTCGCAAAAATAATTGGGTTTGGAAAAAAAATTGTTATCAGTGACATGTTTTGAGAATTTATTATTGACATTTAGGTTCTAAGTGCACTTTTCTTCTTTTTGTATGACTGTGGGTGTATGAGTTTGAGAGTTGGATGTGATGTAAATATGTATATTTGTATATTGTATTTTGTATTCACTTTGTTTAAATGTATTATATCTGTACATATGCAAATTTAAAAAAAACAGAAGTATTGAAAAAAACTACTCCACTAGTGACTAAAGTGACGAATAAACTAGTGACATAAATCAATTTATGGACCTCTATGTTTTATTTACGTTCAGGTCAGTGCAAATATTCATAATATTGTCCAGTACTGGCAATTGTGTTGTTCCTTTATCTGATTTGGCTTAGCCTTGCTGGCTTTCTGAGCCACGACCCTGTGTCGTTTTGAGCTGGTTCCATTGTAACAGTGAGAAGGACCAGTCTCTCGCCTTAAAACGTGGAGAGGTTAACATTGATCAAAATGAATCAGCACATCTTACCACCGAATTACACAAGACATAAAGCAAGGAAGGAAGATGAGGAGGACAGCGGAAGTAGTGTGTCACATGATGATTACCTACTACTGGCTGAACCCCCAGAGTTTCAGGATGAGCTATACTTCCCTGACAATTAGGCTTGCACTTACTGTCTTCCTCCCTTTTTTCCTTTATTTTTGTGTGTCTGTCGTTCCGGTTACAAACTTGTGAATCACAACAAATCCATTCCATTACCACCGTCTTCTACTCTTCTTATTTCAATATACAACTTTCAGGTGTCTGCATTTGACAGTCCAGTCCTCCGAATCCAGCTCCTCCGCTCCATCCTACTGAATCTCCCACCTAAATCCTTTGCCCTCATGATGATTAGATGATGGAAAGTAGAAGAAAAATAAAAACTTTCTTAGTCCCGCCAAAAGAAGTGGAACATGATGACTACTATAGCTATCATCCTTTCAGAGCTGAGAGAGACTGCTCATGAAAATGAGATGGAACAGGTAATGATGATTGATGCCATGCATTGGACGTAGAGTCGCAGACTGAGTGATTTTGTTGTTGTTTGTGGTGCATGAAGTTATGTCATTGTGCACTAATGATCTTTCTACAGTATACACTAAACGTAACTCAAGGCGAATTGTCCCTTTCTTGCAAATAAGAAATTTGTACTTCTACTGCAGCTTGGTACATTGCTTTTGATTGAATACAGGAAGGGGACTCAATCTGCGCACTGAGTATGACAACAGCACCGTCCATGATGATGATTGTGAACAAGAAGGCCAGTTAACTAGATGAGAAGGAACAGGTAATAAAACTGAATGGCATGCATTGGACACATGACTCTGAGCGATTTGTGTTTTTGTTGTTTGTTTGTTGTACATGAAGTGAAGTCAAAGTTTACTAGTAGTCTTACTGTACACACTAAAGAGTGACTCAAGTCAATAATAGTTCTACTCTTGTTGTGTAATAACAACATTTTACTTTTACTGCAGGCCGGCCTTCACAGTCAGTCAGTACAAGTATCAGAGATGATTGATGGAATAATAACAAGCCAGGAGGACTTTTGTGTAGAAGTGAAGTCGAGTGTTGAGGTGGGATGACTGTGGTGCTTTTAATTAACTAACTTAAATTGTAAAATGCTATGTTTGGAATGAACATGTGCTTTGCCTTTGTCCAACTCTTTAAAAAAAAATACTCTAAACAGAGAATGTGCTAAGCAACATGCCGGCCCATCAGGCCTGTCACTGTGGGCCTGCTCTGTCCTGTTGTTGTTGAAGGTCAATGCTGGAAACAGACTAGAGTAGAAATGATGCATACATGCCACCTCAGAAAGTGTTCTTGTGTTGCACTATGACCACACCATAACTTGTGCATTTGTTTCAACTTTGTTTCTCAATATCCCCTTTGTGTTTCCATCTACAATTACAGGCCGGGCCTTGCCCTATATACTTGGGAAAACATTACAATGCACACTTACCTTACCAATAAATCTACATTTTTTTCCAGGCAGGCAGTGGCGACTGGCGAGTGGCGAGTGGTGACACCCAAGATTGATGGACGAGAGGACCAAGAGGAATGCCCAGATGCAAATCCAGTCCACATTTTTGACCAGGATAACACAGTAATAGTATCAACTTTCAACTTCTTTTAAATAACTTGATTCATTTTTTTGTCCACAATCTTTACAACAGTGTGTTCTTCTTGTTGTTGTTATTATCATTAGGTTTGCTCTCTGTTTATGTTTTATCCCTACTAATATTTAAAAATTCTATTTGCTATCTGTAAAAGTATTAAGCCCGGAACAACTGAACAAGAAGTGTATGTACTCCGGGTCTCCCTATCAATCATCATCATGCATGCATTTCCTTTTTCTCCCTTAACATATTGATATGGATATGGTAGTCTTCCAAGATTGTTGTTTGTTTCTCCATGCATACTGTTATTCAATGTCAAACTTTCCCCCAAACCCCTTTCCCATCCATTCAACAAACCCTAACCCTCTTTCCCCGGGCTGTGTGATTTATTGAGGTGTGATTAAATTAAATGGACACCAATAATTAATCACACGCTTGCTGGGGCGGATGTGGCAAAAGCAACAGTACTTCAAATTCAAGGCAGAGCGATGATCTTCTTCTGCTTGCCCACCCATGAGCAGTATATTTTAGAGGTGAATTTTATATAACAAAGGAACATATACCTCAGCATTGATTGGATTTGTTGGCATTCCTCATACACAGCACTAACAGTTATGCTGTAGGCCTAGTCAAGTGACTCGACACAACTATAGTTTTTGTAACTCTGTCTAGTAGGCTATCCCCACCACCATTAGGTTTTTGTTGTAAAATATTTAGCATATTATTGTTGCTCGGTAAGTTCTGTACTGTACTTCATTCTACTACTCCTCGAACAGTCTCTCAAAGGCGACTGTCTCATTGCTTTTTTTGCAAATGTTGCTGCCCTGTCAGTGTCTACTACTACTACTTCTACCACCACCACCCCAATCATGGCATGTTAGAATAGAAAAAGGAAACCATCTTCACCATGCAGCCATCACTGTGCCTAAGTTAAGCATCAAGCAAAGGGAAGAGAAGTTTGGGGGAGGAGGCGTAATTTATAATGGACATGTTTTTAATGAAGTCACACACCCCTTTGAGTCCAGATAAAGAATGCATAGACTAGAAGAGAGAGACAAAGTACTGGTAGGACAACTCAATCAGTGAGGGGTGTCGCATCTATCTGTTTGTGTCTTACACAGTCAGCCAATTATTGAAATCAAACACTGGCTATGGGCGGACCTGCACCAGAAAGGAAACAGTGTGATGTAAAACAGTAACCCCACCTACAAAACATTAACAACATTGCATGTATAGTATAAATATAGATTTAATTTACCCTAACAAAAATAAACTATGTAAAACGGAAACCCACAAAAGCTGACCCACCCCCCCTGCCAAACCCCAACCAATGTCCGTAAGAAAGAAACTGAAGTCCAAATGTCCAAAAATCCCCAACGCCCAATTCCCACCCACCCAATTAAGAATTAAAAAAGGGGAAGAACTAAGACAGGGACTGGTGGCGGGATTGGAGGACGACACGCATTTGCTCCTCTAAAGGGCAGACACAGCGCAGTGCGGCAGCAGGACCAACAGAGGTGGGGGCACCATAGATGGTGTTGAGGCTAGGGTGGCAGGCGGCCGCCAGTTGGTGGCACCATACCACTGGAGGGCGGTGGCTGGGGCCCGGGGCACTGGAGGAGGCTTCAAGTGTTGCAGCAGTCTCCTCCTTCTCCTCTGCCAAGACCACCAGTCGCCGGTATTCCCGCTGTATTGCCTCCAGTTTCCGATGCCGGGCATTGGCGGCCAACTCCTTCCTATTAACCTTGGAAGGAGTAGCTGTATATCAAAAAGAAACAAGACAATTGTAAAATATACTCTTAGACAAACAGTAAGACAAGGTATAGTTATATACAGTGGCATGGTAGCACTACAAAGCACAGTAAGTACAAAACATTTATTAAATCTCGCCCGTTCTTCCTTCCACCCATCTTTCACTTTTTAGTTGAACACAAGGTGATCTGATCTGACTTTTAGTCTTCTCCATAAAATGTTCAAAGCAGAGTTGAAATCACAGATAGATGAGGCCATGCTAAAAATACATGTTGTGCTTTTCCAAGCACAACTTGACAGGCCCAGCGCGGAGCCTGCCACTTGTGCTTTGAAAGGCAGGGGGTACCATAGCATAGGTAGGTACCCTCAATGGGAGCAAGCAACGGGCACCTTAAGCATACTCCGCATGCCTTTCCATAGCGGCAATGCCGCCAGGGAAAGGCATTCCAAAATGCAGATTATATGGCTGGTGGTGTGTTCAGCCCCCGCCACCATATTGAAACCTTTTCCGCCCGGTCGACATGTCAACTGTGTGGAAAATCGTCGGACGGTTTCTATCCGCCGGGGACCACCCAGCCATTGTAATATGGCAGGGCTCTTTTCCACAGTGATGGCTCGAGGTTTGCCCCTGCGGGGTCGGCGGTGACTACCGCCGGCCTGGTTCTGGCAACCCTTGCAGAGAGTGTAATGTCAACAATAGTTAAGGATTATGAATCTAACTTACCACCGCCCGCCACTGATGTTGGCACTCCCGCTACCTCTCCATCAGTATCCTCGGCAACTGCTGCATACTCTCCCTCCATGTCGACTTGGCTGGCCCCGGCAATGGTGGTTGTGGGTACACCGCCTAGAAAACATTACACATTTTTTAGGCGTCATATACACCTCCCCCTATTGCTTAGTAGCAAGATTGTAAAATGAGGTAATAGTATATAACATACATCACTAGTACAAATCAGGTAGTAGTCGAGTAGACACTAGTAGTTATGTATGGTCCCTAGGGTCATTCTAGCCTTTGCTTAGTTAGCCCAAGCCATGCAACCATTTTACCTTTGTGTCTTTTATTTTTGCACATGTGACGTTACCTTGTAGCTTGTTGTAAAAGACACCTTTGAGCCCACATGACCTCACACTGCTACTGTCTAAGCGCTGCGTACAAGCGGTTAACCAAAACATTAACAAGCCACTTTTTCATGAAGTTCTGGTGTACTGTTAGTCCATATTGCTGATCCATAAATGCTACAGTTTTTGGCCCGGCTGAGAAATGCTTGCAATATACTAACGCGCACCATTTCATTTTTCGCATTACAGACAGAAGATTCCCTTCTACGAACCAGAGCTTTGCAGAGGTTATGATGCAACAACTACCAGTACTAGGTTCTTCTAAGGTGAGGGGTCCCTTCACTCAGAGATCTTCAGTTATACATTTATATAAACTAAATTCCTACCTAGGGGATGGTGGTGCTTCCACCACTATTCAGTTATCATGATTTAATTAACAACTGTAAGTAAGTGTAACAATGTTTATGTTAATGTACAGAGCTTGCCAATAACCATTTTGAACTTACATTGGTTGGTGGTATTTGGTGTGGACTTACACGAGTGAGCAAATTAAAGGAAGCATGTGCATTGCTTCCACGACTGAGAGGTTGGGTGTGTTATGTTCTGGGTTGTCTACTTGTTGGGTATCTTGGGGAGAGGGTTCGGAGAGCTAATAGTTATGACAAGACACTACTATAACTATTCGGGCAGGGGATTATGGTGGGTTCTAAACTTCTGATTGAGGTGTGTGAGGAAGGTCCAGCCTATCATCACCATCATCCTATTTTCTTGTGCAAAGGTCTGTATGTGCAAAATCCCTACAACAGTAGTAGTATGTCCTATCATGTCAAAATAGTAATAAATCTGCTTGGGCATTTGTTGGTGTGAATTGTCAAGGCCTCAAAATTAACAAAGACTCAAGATCAATAAGACTAGAAGTAGTACAAGAGGACGACCCAAAGGACTGGACTCAATGGTTAGAGCTACTGGTGAATCTGAGTTGTATTTACAACCTTTTAAATAATGAGTGGCCAACTGGGCAAGCTTAGCTACTACAGTACAGACAGACTAATAGTAGTAGTAGTACAGAGAGCCATCATAGCAGAGGCAGGGATAAGAAGATATTCGAAACAGTACAGATCGAAGGATAATTGTTGGTAAAAACAAGAATTTGGAAACTGAAACAATAGTTCGGGAAAAATATGGTGCGGTACAAGTTATGGAATAAGAATTATTATTAAAAACAAGAAGACTTACTAGGGACATCAGAGGAGCCCTCGTTGGTGTCGTCCTGGTGTTGTGGTTCTCCCGCCGAGTGAGTCCCACTCCCTGTCTTTGTCTGCCTGCCCCTGGGTGCTGAACAGAAAGATATAAGAAAGAGACAAACATTGATGGATGGTGTCAAACAAATAAAATATTTTTAAAGAACGGTCAAAAGCACCTATGTAACCAACAATTGCAATAACTAAATTGACCAATCTCATCTGGTCAACAAATAGTATCAGGGGATTCGTCGATCGACTACTTCCTATTTATCGAAACTAATCCAATCTTCCATTCTGATTCAAGAATACTAACTAAGTATAAGTACGACATACCACCCGACCTAGCCCACCTATTCCAGGCATTCCAATTGTACATTAAGTATGCATTTCCACTTCCTTTAGTCCTCAACAGTGCATATGGTCAAATAGAGGACACATGACAACATTTTTTGTATACACCAAATTTTGGCTTGATTAATTGATGTTGATGTTCTGCTAGAGCTAAGCGTATTACCATCACTCATTGAACACAATAGAAAAGGTTCTAATAAAGACAGGGGTACATGCAGCACGTGACGTAACTGAGGGGGAATCACTCATACCGCTAAAGAAATTACAAACTCATCCAAAGTAACTAAACCTAAGTATCAATCCGCCCCTATCTCTTAGTGACAGGACAAAGTAAGGACTAAAGTCACTATAGCATTACGTAACTTAATTTCTCTAAAATAAACTCTTACATAATCACGCTAAGCGAGCGCAAACGCAAAGTTGCAAACAAATAAGATCAGTAGTAGCGCAGAGAAGCACCTGTGTCATAACAATCACAGAAAACTTGTAAACCTAATTAACCTGGAATGTAAGCAGCAACATTCTAGCTGGTTGGAAGAAAAAAAGATATTCCCAATATGTAACACAAAGCAGAAGAACAGACACAAAGTAGCAATAGTTAAATAGTTACTCACTAAGACCTGGGACCTCCACTATTAGCAGGTCCAGCAGGTCCTGCTCATGGTCCAGTATGTCGGATCACCGGTGAGTCAACTGCGCCTGAGTGCGCCGGACCCCAGGGCAGTGGAACACTGCCTGGCGCTCCTTCCCCCAGCGCTATCGACGCTCCCGGAGCCCGTACCCGGACCCAGGCCTGCCACCTGCGAGGGTAGAGGGGAGGTGGCGCTGCACAAAGAAGATAAGTGCAACCAACTCTACCTCCCCAAATAAGGCCCGTGCCTGCACCCCTTGTGGGCACCGCTTTCCGCAAGGAAGGCGGTCGGGGCTCTGGCTGCGGTGAGCCCTACACGTTGGCACGGTTCTGGGGAGAGAGAGATGGGGCGGGAAGAAAAGGTAATAAAATTTAAAAAGTAAGTAAAGGAAATATCAGGGAATAGAAGAAGAGTGAAAAAAGTAGCTAAAAATTCAAAAAAAGTAGACAAAAACTAAAAATATAGAAGCAGGAAAATAATTAGGGAGATAATAAATAAAAAAGATCAAAGAAAAGTAGCTGTAAACAAAGGATTGCAACGATACAGGGAGAATTCAAAATCAGGCCCCAGAACCATGCAATAGAGTGAAAAACAAGATGGCCGCGCCCATTGCGACCACGTGCGCAAGTTTGTGCAATATTTTCTCCCCGAGCACGCAAAAAGCGACGCAAACAAGTAAAAGCTTTCCCGAACAGGAAATACGTACTGTGAATGGGCATCGCAGGCGGGCGGGACAAGTGAAAACAAGATGGCCGCACCCCTGAGCGACTGCATGGGTAAGTTGGCTAGCCGCGATCACGCAGAAAATATCCTGAACGGGCGGGGAAAAAACTTCTGCGTCTTTGCGATATTTCCGCGTGATCGAGGAGATTTTTGACATTTTCGCGATAGTTTGCAAAAGTGAATTTCGCAAATTCTGCCCACCCCTAATAAAGATGTGTTTGCAGCTGCAAGAGCAAAGAAGCCACATGGATCAACTTTAACGACTTAACCCTAAGTCTTCCAGGTCACAGAATATATTACCGGGAGATTCTTTTTTTTCAAGCACTTTGGGTTAGAGCTTTTGCTTTACAGTTTAGCTGTGCAGTTACCTCCAGGGTTAAATCTATGGCTCTGCATTTTATGTGGCCTAAAGATGTAAAAGATAGATTCAGACATGTTATGTTAACATTTAAAATGTAATTGAAAATATATTGCTGAGAGTGATTTCTTGGTAAATATTGCAATGTCTTTAAGAGCATAACAATGATTTTTTATTTTATTACCATAAATGATTGTGCACAAACATGGTTATTCTTTCCAGTGATAAGACTGGGATATTTAATATGTGATTGTTGGTTTTACTGTGGTGACTACTTGACAAAGTCAATGTGCTTGCCTTATCTTTTATTATGGTAACCTCTTTGATATTTGATGTGATGAACTGACAAAGCCAATAGGCTTGCATATTTTCTTCTGTGGTGACACCCTTGGCCAAGCCAATAGGCTTACCCTTTATATTGTTGTAGTGACCCCATGACAAAGCCAATAGGCTTTGTCATGACACTCTTATATTGTGATGTTGCATCTGGTATAAGTAGGGGGTACTGAGCTAATTGTGCTCATGACCTACTGTGGATTAAATATGAGTTCAGGTATTTCAATCTGCCTAATGTGTATACTTGCGAATTAATGTGTAGTATTTACAAGCCTGTTTGTAATGAATGGACTAGTCTCTTTTCAAAGAAAAAGCACTGACATTTATTGTGTGCTAGTGAACAGTGATTACTATTGCACACTACCTGCCCTGATTAGGCCTTGAATTACTCAACTTCACTACCCTGAAAGAGTAAAACACTCCAATAGGGTACTTGGGGGCATATTATCAAGCACAGCATTAACATTATCGCTGCTTTAGCAGCAGAAAACTAAAGCTAAAGCGGCAATAATGGGCTTGATAATACGCCGTAGAGAATTCCCATAGAAGCCCATGTTCACACCAGAACATGGGCTACTTTGGGAATTCACAAGGGCATATTAGCAAGCCCATTATCGCCGCTTTAGCGGCAGTTTCTGCAGCTAAAGCGCTGATAATGGTAACGCCGTTTCTTGATAACATGCCCCTTGGTTTCCAGTAAGGAGACAATTGTGTACCTATTATGTGTGCAGGAGTCACACCCCGAACATCTAGAAACCCAGAGGGATATTTGCAAGCTCCTTTCGCCACATTCCTTTAACAATATGTGCTTCGCGTTATTTACGAGGCAGCGTTAAGCCACTTAACGTGGCTTAAGGCTGCCTTGTTAATTAGGCACCCTTTCACACTGTACTTAACCTGAAAGGGGAGGCCAATGGGTGTTGCGGTGGGTGGTGGGCGTTCCACCGCAACACCAATTGATTTTGATGCTGCCCCTTAATTACAAGGGCAGCGTAAATAGGAGGCAGCCCCATAATTAGTTCAGGGAAAAGATGGTATCAATCAAGCAAAATGAGGAGAAATGCTTTATTTCTCCTTGTTTTTGCTGTTTCCATGTGTCCTGTGTTGTGCAGCACACTTTGAAACAGCAAAAGGCTTTTGATGTTTTATGTGCAGGAAGGTTTCCCTTCCTGCACACAAACAATCTTTAAATAAAAATAAATTTTGTAACTTCAATGTGTGTTGCATTAAGCAGCATACATAGATGTGACAAAATGCAATTTGAAGATTGTTTATGTGCAGGAAGGGACACCTTCCTGAACATAAACAATGTTCGCTGCAACACAGACGCCCTTGCACTTAACTGCAGTCTCTCATTTCCCCCTGTGCTTTAGCACCAGCACATGCCGAAACACAGGGCTGCACTATATTCTTGAAATATGGCGCAGCCCTGCATTTCTAAAGTGATGGAGCATGTTGTTAGCCTTCTTTGCTTAATGACACGCTTCACCACTTTTCTGTTAATATGCCCCTCAATTTATTACAAGGAGCAAAATGGGATTTTTGAACTTCCTTTCTTATTGTTGACTAATCCTTTTTGCTTTGAAATTCCTCCAAATTAAGCATTAGTTCTTGGCAGGAGTTTGCCTTTTCAAGTCCTACTATATGAATTGTTTATCAAAATATGTTTCATACATCTGATTTGGATCCTGAGTTTCTTTAAAGCAGCAGTGTATTCCACTGCTTGCCTTCCGTAGAAGAGTATGTGTGTCAACCTCTCCTTTGTGGTTCCTGTTTTCTAAATCCATTAGATATCTCTTTGCTGTATGAGCCTTTGTCAAGTTTCAGCATTTCTGTCTTATGTTGGATTCCAAAAGCCACTAAAATTGTGTATTGGAGTCTTGAAGTCAGGGATGTATCATTCAGGATGTAGTGAATGCAAATTAACAACATATTGACTGGATAATGGCATCAATTTCAAAGCAACTCCTTATCCCAGCTCTTTTGGAAAATATTTTGGGCCCGATTACGAGTCTGGTTGTCTGAGGACTGTCCAACTCATATTGGCACAGCAATGGCAAATCCAGCTACCACAGCACTGGCAGTTCGACCACCCTCTTACAAGTTGGGTGATCCAAACGCCCTGGGGCCGCCAACACAGCCAACACAGCCAAGGAACCACCTTTCAATGGAGGTGGTATGGCGGTCAGAGGCCAAGGTCCAGCCAAGCACATTACGCATTTCCTCTCCTCCAGGGTTTACATGGCAGTTTCTCCTCCATGTAAACCTTGGAAGAGAATATAGGAAACAAAGGAGGGCTCAACAAGGACCCCTGCACATGTTCCCCTCTGTGTGCATGCAAAAACTTTACTACACTGTATGGATTTTCGAATCCATGCCATGCAGGAACCTTGTGAGGCGTTCCCATTGTGGTGCCCTTTTTAATGCAACAAAAACAATACGGTGGAGGAGGACCTAGGGGAAGTTTAAAGACCATGCTCTGGATACGATCCCCATAAGAACCTATAAACAACAAAGGTACCAGAGGGTCTCAGCAAATGTGCCCAGAAGTAGAGAAAACCAACCAGACGCCCAAAGGCTCTCACAAGTCGCGTCACAGAAAGCTCTCAAGGGATGAGGAAAAATACCCATTTCTTGGTTTCTCTTCTCTCACACTTTTTCTGCACTGCACACCCCAGTCCCACTTCTATGGCCACTCACTAACATCGAGTGGCACACCACACTGTCGCTGCCTACACCTACTGAGGATACCCCCTACCACCGGGTTGACCTCTGAGTGGGGCACAGTTCATCTCTGACGGGTGGTACGGATAAAATCCCAAATGATGAAGGGCGGATCCGAATGGTGACTGATGGGTATTTTTCCTCATCCCTTGAGAGCTTTCTGTGACGCGACTTGTGAGAGCCTTTGGGCGTCTGGTTGGTTTACTCTACTTCTGGGCACATTTGCTGAGACCCTCTGGTACCTTTGTTGTTTATAGGCCCTTTTTAATGCCACATTGCCAGCCTGCCAGACTACAAATAACTTGTAATCTGGCATGCTAGAAGCGCTGAGTCTCGGGCCCGCACTGCCAAAACTCATAATTGGACATAAGCCATTTCACCACAGTAATAAAACAGTATTCATGAAATCAGCAACTCTGGGTTTCAAAAAGGGCCTGTGATTCTAAAATGGTATGCAAAAGTGTTTGGTGTAAAAAAAAGAGCATCATTCTATTATCTTGAAGTGTCTGTAGTGTCATCCCAGCCCAATAGAATGCCAATGACCAGGTGACACACAGAGCTCAGTAGTGGACATCTTTATTCTTCAAAGTTCAACCGGTAAGTGTCCGCACTACATCATAATCTTTATTAACCACACTTAGACACACCCAAGTGATTAAGGCACCACAAGAGTAATGATTTACAACAGATAAAGCGTACCTGTTGGTTCATTAGGGAATGCACTAAGGCCTGTAGGTTTTTATGGGACGTGATCAAGGCTGGTGATCTGGTCAAAGTACGGGCAGCTAGATCAAAATATAGAAGGGCCCAGGAGCAGGCAAAGAAAGATTGGGATGAAAGAAGATGTCAGGAACTCAGATTAGCTTGCGCTAGTAACAATTCCAGGCTGTTCTTGAACATAGTGAAGTGGGGCACAGGAGGCCATCTGACCACACCACAGAATCACGTAACCCATGAGCAATGGGTTAACCACTACAAACCCCAATATGCGAGTACTGTAACCGAAGGGGGAAACAACCTTTACAACGCACTACTATTACAACGAAACTTTTACAACACAACATCCATTACAACGCATGTCATTACAACGCAACCATTACAATGAATGACACTACAATGCATACCACTACAACGCAGTCATTACAACACATACCATCACAACGCATAGTACCCTTACACTATCCAACACTTACCCTAATGTTGCACCCCCTGGAGTTAGAATAGTAATTTTTACCCCTACACCATCCAACACTTACCCAACTGTTGCACCCCCTGGAGTTAGAATAGTAATTTTTACCCCTACACTATCTAACACTTACCCTACTGTTGCACCCCCTGGAGTTAGAATAGTAATTTTTACCCCTACACTATCCAATACTTACCATATATGCAATGTAATGGTATGCGTTGTAATGGTATGCGTTGTAAAGGTAGTATGCGTTGAAATGGAATGCGTTGTAAAGGTAGTTTTTAAAAATTTGTTGTAATGGCATGCATTGTAATGGAATGCGTTGTAATGGATGTTGCATTGTAAAGAATGCTTTGTAAAGGTATGCGTTGTAAAAGTATTGCGTTGTAATGTCATATATTCAACCAAAGGTAACCAGTTTGACCCACCACAACTGTTTTATCAAGGCACACCGTTTGTAGAGGAACACGTCATCACTGCTCTTGGCACTGTAACAGGTGGAAGAGGGTCAGGCCCTGACGGTATCCCAGCCGACATATACATTTATGACAAGCATAAACAGAGTAGCTATATTGTTATAGTAGCAAATGCAACTGCTCAAGGAGTCTCGGTGCCACGTCCTGGAAGGGGCGGAAATGATCCTGGTTTTTAAAAAAGGCGACAAATCGCTCCCAGGCAACCACAGGCCTATCAGCCTGATAGACTCTTTACAAAAAATAATGGGCCAGTTAGTTTTAAATAATGTGCAAGAGTGGATTGAAGAGCTGTCCATCTTGTCTCCCCTGAAGGCTGGATTCAGATCGCACATTAGCACAATTGACCAGGTGTTTAGGTTCCAATTAATATACTGGAGATCGGTGGTCCTAGGCAAGTGCAGCTTATATGCTGCCTTAGTTGATCTCAAGTCAGCTTTGGACCTAGTGCCCTGCAGGAAATTGTGGATAGTGCTGCAAGAGATGGGGATGTTACCTGAATTGCCTTCCCTCATTGTCAGACTCCATGAGGATAACTTTTCCCACTTCCACTGGGGCGCTCAAGGCAATGTAAACAGCTGCTTTCCCGTATAGAAAGGTGTGCAGCAAGGCTGTGTTATGGTGCCCACACAGTTTTCTTTGTTCAGTAATGGAATTGTAAAGTTTTTAGAGTCTACCCCTAACTGATGCCCCAGTCCTAGCAGGTGGAAAAATCCATATTCTAATGTTCGCTGATGATACATTAATTATTTCAAAAACTGTGAATGGTTTCCAGGAGCATTGAATAATTTTGAGTTCTGTTTTATACAGGGTTTGGAAGCCAATATCTCTAAAACTAAATTTATGGCGTTCAACCCCCATAAAGTATTTAGAGGAGGCTCACTTATGAACAGCCGTCCTCTAGAACAAGTTAGTTCTTTTACATACTTTGGGGTCATATTGTAGAACGACATGAGATGGGCTCAACATCTTGACATGGCCATATTAAAGCAGCGGCAGCTATCTGGAGTTTTACATTCTGAATATAACACCTCTAGAACAAAAACAGTTAGCCCGGTGCTTCAAATATATAACATGAAAGTGGTCAGCTTTGCCTTATAAGGAGTGGAACTCTGGGGGTTGGAAAAGATGCAAAAGTTAAAAGTTGCTGGAAATAAGTTATTTCGAAAGATCATGAGCCTCCCAAAAAGCACCCCTGTACGCCTGGAACAATTATGGGACATAATATCAAAACCTCAGGAACGGAATGTTATTTTCAGTTTAAGGTGTGCTCACTCCCCATTAGATCCTACACAGCAGGATGGATCGCAGAGGGCAATAAAGATTGTCCCACGTGAATGGCCCAGACAGAGTCAACGGTCCATTTGCTGTTTACATGCCCCGCGTATGTAGGGCCACGCTGAGCATGGCTGGCACCCATTTGTAGGACATTGGGGACCAAAGTGAGTGGAGAGGCACTAAGAATACTGCGCATGAACACGTCAGCTCCCATCGTTATTGCAGTGGCAACATTTCTCGGATGGTCTTGTGTCATCAGATTGAAGGCACTAACTGCACTTTGAAGGGTTTGTTAAGTCATTTGCATATGGTCTGAATAACATCCAATAGTAGGAAATGTATTTTAACTATTGGAATTCTTTCATATATACCAGGCACTATTGTTTGATATGTACTCTGACTATCGTATGCCAAAGGACCTTAAAGTAATTTTAAAATGTCTTTTATTCTTTTATGGAATTGTAGTCATCACAAAACACCAATCTTCGCTTTTAAAAATTTAAGTATATATTTTATAATTGAGTTTTATTCTGTATGTATCTACTGTGCTTTTATAACTTGATGTCAAATAAAGCTTGTTGGTATGGTATGGATTACGTCATTCTCCTATGGAGTCCAGCAGGGACCAGAAGGGACACACTATTCAAATCTACAAGACACAAAATCTCCCTCTCTGTTAAATAAAAAGCACAAATATTGCATAAATACATAATAGTTCATTAATGAGTCGTCAAGGTGCTTGAAGCAGTCTTAAAGACCTGGTCATCTAAGAGTTAATGAAGCAGAGGTGGAGGGCCTGCCTCAGGCACCCAGGATGCATGGGTAGGCGCAGGAGATGGGCTCTCTGGACTTTCAGGTGGGCAGATCTCACTTCTGACATCTGCAGCCAATGAACAGTGAGGTAGGAGCTTGAGGTGCGTCTAATTTCTTGTAATGAAGTTTCCGGGACGTGGAGAGGTCACTATATGTCCTTTGCTCGTCACAACTCTCAGGGATTCAGCATCAAACAGAGTGTCAGACTTGCGTTCAATTTTTGCTTGACCAGGTCCTTTTCTCCTTTTTTGAAAACCATGCCTCGAGCACATCAACCTTTATCAGTATAATTCTTCATTCTGGACTAGTGTAAGGACTCAGTTGTACAGTCCTTGTCTGCATCTGTCAAACTATTAGAAGTCAATTTCAGCATTTCGGTTCCCATGGTTTTCTCAAACATCAAGGTGGCAGGGCTTTCACCTGTAGCGGAATGGGAAGTTGATCTGTATGCATGATAGCTGAACATAAAACTGAATTGAGATCACTTCCTTCTAGTGCAGCATGCTGGACTACTCTCTTTAGAGTGCCCATGAAGCATTCAACAACACCATTGGTTTCTGGCTAGAGAGGGCTACTTTTTTGATGTTTAACATTCTTGTTAGTGAGAAAATCTTTAAACTCTCGGTCGTTGAATGGTGGGCTATTGTCATACTGGATGGCACCCCCAGTATTGCAAAAAATTATTTAATGTCCCCATACCTTTCTCATACATGGTTGGTGACAGGTCTTTCACAACAGAAAATCGTGAGTACTCATCAACACTTACTATTAGATGATGTATTTTGTTATGGGGTCCAAATAAATCAACTGCAATCCTCTTCCACACCTGCTTTGGGAGGTCAGACATAATTAATAGATGCTGAGTTGTTTAAGAAGACAAACAGTTGATAGCCCGTATTCTCTGATTTGATTTGATTTGATTTCTTATAGAGCGCCTGAATCACCTCCTCAGGGGTATCTCTGCACTGTAGGATTGCTGCTACCAGTCACATATAGACAGAGTTAGAACAGTAGGGTTTTAAGGTGTTTTCTAAACTGTAGGTAATCCGGACAGAGTCAGAGGTGCACTGATAGTGCATTCCAGAGGGTTGGGGCTACATAGGAGAAAGCTTTCCCTCCCAGGCGCTCTTTCCTATAACGAGGAGTGACAAGGAGAGATTTGGATCCTGAACGGAGGGATCGGATCAGCAGGTAGTTAGTCAATTTCTTCGTTAAGTAGCTGGGGCATTTACCATTCAAGAATGTGTGCACAATGCAACAAATCTTAAACTGAATTCGCATTTGTATTGGCAGCCAGTGTAACTGTTGGAAAAGGCGCAAAGAAGAAGTTTGTGGGGAGAGTTGACTACCAAATGGGCCACGGTGTTCTGAACTACTTGCAGCCTATTCAAAGATGCTTCATTTGCTGAAATCATCAGAGAATTACAATAATCTAGCTGGCTTAACACAATCATCCGGATGAGAGTTTTTCACTTGTGTAGAGGCAGAAAGGGAAATACCTTCCTTACAAGCCCCAACACATAAAAACATGACCCTACCATGGATGTTGCGTACTCTTTCATAGTCAACGTTTGGTCCAATTGGACCCCTACGTTTTTTGCTACTAATTTAGGCGTGGGTGAGGTACCCATTTCCACGGGTCAACACCGCCCCAGAGACCACCTCAACATTGCCTTGCCAAACTGTATTATCTCCATTTTTCCTGCATTGAACTGGAGAAAATAATTTTGCATCCATCTTTCAGTGGAGCACATGCCCTCTGCGAAGATTATCTGGGCATTGGGATTGTTCCTATCAAACATGAATAGAAGCTGGGTGTCATCAGCATAGGACATAGGGACAAAGCCTAAGTTCTTCAGCAGTCTTGCTAAGGGGGTAAAATAAATGTTGAATAGTGTGGGACTCAAACATGAACCTTGTTGCACTCCCTTAGTCAATTGTGTGGTTTTGGAACAGAACAGGCCCAAATTTAGTGTTTGAGTTCTATCAGACAGAAAACTTGTCATCCATTTCAAAGTACTCACATGGATGCCGATTTCTTCCAAGCCTCCGGAGCAAGTTCTGATGAGAGATGGTATTGAAGGCTGCCGATAAGTCAAGTAACACCAGCAGTACCGATTGTCCGTTGTCTCTTTCAACTTTTTCATCAAGGAGAGGAGACCACACTCAGTCACCAAGAGCTCCATTGGTGGTGACAATGCCATAATGACCCTTATGGGCTAGTCTAATGACTTATTGTCGCAGACTGTCTGAAATGAAAATTCCAGGCTCTCTTACTATAATGCCATTGTGAGTGACAGAAAGTTCATCGCTCACAGGTTTGAAGTTTTTGTATCCATAAGAGGCTGAGGGCCAGATGTAGGTAGGCCATTACCGATCGGTAACGGCCGAAAATACCGATTTTGGGCCCTTACCGATCGGTATACAGCCATTGAGATGTAGGGCAAAGAAAAAAGTCAAAATCGGAGCGAAAACCGATTCGGAATGAGTACCGAATGGAAAAGAATCTGATACGTACATACCGAAAATCGGATATGTAACGAATCGGTAACACACCGAATCGGATGCAAACACCGATTCGGTCCATGTACCGAATCGGTAGTGACACCGATTCGGAAATTATCCGATTCGGTCCATGTACCGAATCGGTAGTGACACCGATTCGGAAATTATCCGATTCGGTCCATGTACCGATTCGGTACTGACACCGATTCGGAAATTATCCGAATCGGTCCATGTACCGAATCGGTAGACACACCGAATCGGAATAAAGCCGATTCGGTCCATGTACCGAATCGGTAGATACACCGATTCGGACATGCGCCGAATCGGAGAACCTTCCGATTCATATGAATCACCGATTGGGAAATTCCCCGATTCGGACAGATGGGGAGATGTAGGGAGGCACAGAAACACCGATTTCGGCTCAAAATCGGTAGAATTCACTCGGTATTTACCATGGATTACAATCAGGTGGTAACCAACTCCAACCCATAAAAACAGCCCCAAAATGCATTGCAACTTGCAGGATGGCAGCTTTTTATGTCATTGCGAGGTGGCTACGGCTACAGCAGGAAGGACAGAGGGAATGGCAAAGAAATGAACAGGTCTACAGACAGAGGATAACCCTGTTCATGCTCACAGAGGCAGAGATCCTACAGAGATACAGGCTGGACTCTGACACCATTCTTGAGCTCATCAGGGACCTCAAACCATTGTTGGACAACCACACCCCAAGGGCACACGCCATCCCAGCACACGTCCAGGTGCTATGCAGCCTACACCTGCTTGCGTCTGGCAGCTATCAAAGTGGAGTTGCAGCGGCAGGAGGGGTGACCCAGAGCAGCCTGTCAAGGTTCTTCCACACATTCCTTGACGCCATGATACACAGGATGGACCAATACATCTCTTTCCCTGCAACCCACGCAGAACTGCTACAAACTAAAGCTGACTTCTACCAGATGGCCCAATTTCCCCAAATCATTGGCTGCATAGATGGCACGCACATTCCGATTTGCCCACCAGCAGACACAGAATACATATACCGCAATCGGAAGTCTACGCACACCATCAATGTGCAGGTGATCTGCAATGCGAAGTGCACCATCACAGACCTGGTAGCAAAATTCCCAGGGAGTACCCACGACTCCTATATTTTCCAACAGAGCGGCATCTATGCACGGCTGATGGCTGGCGAATTTGGTGAAGGATACCTCCTAGGTGAGACACATCATCAGACCCCCATAACACAAAGTAGCTAGGTGGAATACATGTATGCATGTGTGTAATGTTACCCCTTTCCCTTCCAGGCGACAGTGCATATGCCCTCCGCTCATTCATACTCACCCCCTACCTCAACCCCTCCACACCCAGCCAAAGGAGGTATAACCGGGCCCACAAAAGCACAAGGAATGTCGTCGAACGGACCTTTGGCATCTGGAAAAGTAGATTCAGATGCCTGCACAAGAGTGGAGGTGCAAGGCAGTATACCCCCATCACCTGCTGCAAGATCATAGCTGTATGTGCAATGTTACACAACCTTGCGGTGAAGAAGGGCACTGAGGTGGAGTTGTCTGACTACGAGGACCATGACGACGACGAAGCTGTGCCACTGACACAGCCAGCTGGGGTGTCTACGCCAAGTGATGGCAGATACAGACGTGAGGAGATTACAGAAAACTATTTCTGAGTGAGTACAGATGCACAGACAGGTAAATGGTTGTGGTGAAAAACAAATTTTAATACTGTTGCAACACAGTTACTGCACTGATGTGCAACAAAAAAAAGGTGTAATAGCTAAGAAAACAAAAGTCTAAGGTCCAGGTTGCCTCACCCGCCCTTGCAAGCCTATTTCTTTGAGCGCTTGGCAGCCCCACTGGGGTGTCCCTCACCCCCTTCAGAATGACCAGCGGCTTCTGCGGAGCGCCTGGTGCTCCTGCGTGGCTCTGACGCAGCGCTGGCCGGGCTGCTGCGGCTGCTGCTGTCCCCAGCATCCCCCAGGTCCAGGGCAGGATTTGCGGCAGTGTTTGAATAATAATCATGGCCTCCATTGCTGTAGTGATGCGGGCCATTCCCCTTGTTATCTCAGCGGTATTTTGGGTGAGACTTGACTCCATGTTGGCACCGCGCTGACAGAGTTGTGCCGTTGCAGCAGCAAGGCGGCTTATGGAGCGGTTTTGCACCCGGGCATCCCGCCTGCGCGACAGCTCATGCTCCTCTAGTCTGCCACATAACTGGGTAATGGCAGTGGTTAGCCTGCCTAGACCTGCTGCTACCTCCTTGTTGGTATCCACAAAGGCCTGAAAACCTTTCACCATTTCCCCCATCTGCAGGTTGTGCTGCAGGAGCTGGCGTTGGCAGGCCATGATGGACTTCGCCTGCTGCCTTTGGATCTTCACCATATTCCCTTCAAGGCCCAGGAAGACACTGCCCTCCGGTGCTGGCGCTGCAGTGGTGGGAATGGCACGGCGCCGGGTAGTGCTGCTGCCGGCCTGCTGAGTGGGCTGGGGTGCCACTGGTGGGGGTGTGGTGCTGGCCGGGGCCTGAGCCCCTGCTCCCAGGACAGGGTGTACTGGAGCCACAGCCATAATCGTGGCAGGAGCTGGTGTAGGTGGATGGAGGTCCCTTGTCGGGGAGTTCTCTGGGGAGAACAGCAAGGGGGGTGTGCTCGGCATTTGTGGGGAGTGAAGTGAATCATAGTCAATTGCCAGGTCTCCCTCAATACCCAGCCCTATGGTGTTTTCCTCCTCCTCCTCGGCAGCCTGACTCGTGCTCGGCCCTGCGAGTGCACTGGTAGATGGTGCTGCTGCCTCTGTTGTCAGTGGTTCTCCGCCTGATGGTGCCCCTAGGTACAAAGAAGCATTTGTAAATTGAGTGCCGATGTATTACAGTCAGTACAATTAAAGCATTCCACATGTCCTTGCATCTCCTTAGAATGTGTTCCACTGTTTCCTGTCTTGTGATTCTGCACTGCCATATTTTGCTAACTTCTGCTGACTACATGTACCATGATGCTTGTCTCTTGTATGTTGGTTACAGTACTGTGCTGGGGTTTGGCTGTGCATTGTGTCTAATGGGGAGGTGTCTGGTAGGGTGTGTCATGATGCGCATGCTTCTTACCTGTAGCTGTAGCTCTGGCTGAGCTGTCCAGGGTCCCAATTCCGGTCACGCTCTCCCTCTCAATGGTGCTGGAGACCAGTTCCTCCAGCTCGGTGAGGGGTGGCGCCGGGTTCCTGCCTCCACCTGTGACTCCAGCTTGCCTCTGGATCTCAGCCATCTTACGTTTGGTGAGGCTGCGGATATCATAGAAGCGCTTCTTCAGCTCATCAAGGGACCTGCGGGTGACACCTACAGCATTGACCTTTTGGGCGATTTCACTCCAGAGCCTCCTCTTGGTGCTGTCTGGCACATTGAGGGACAGCTTCCCGAATAGCTGCCGGTGCACCCTCACCACCTCCTCAACCAACACCTGCAGCTCGATGCTGCTGAACTTTGGCTTCCTCTTCTGGCTGGACTTCTGGCTCTCACTCTGGTTTGCCATCTTGATCTGAACAGTTCTCTACCTCCTACTCCCACTGCTGCTAACGGTGAGTGTTCAGCTCAGGCTGGCTCTCCAGAAAGTTCTTAATTAGCTGCACCTGCCAGGGTTGCCACTCCCTGTTTGGGTGGGGGAGGGGGATCCACCTCATTGGCTGAATCGGCTTTTACCGAATCGGATTTTACCGAATCGGATTTTACCGATTCGGATTTTAACGAATCGGTAAAATCCGATTCGGATTTTACCGAATCGGTTTCTTCAATGCATTCCTATGGGCTTTTTGCCCATGGGTGTGTTTTCATACCTCCGATTCGGTAACTGCCGAATCGGATTTTACCGACTCGGCTATTTCCGATTCGGTGGTAGCCGAATCGGCTATTTCCGATTCGGTGGTAGCCGATTCGGTACTTTCCGATTCGGTCCGTGCCGAATCGGTACGTAGCGATTCACATTACCGATGCCGACCGATTCGCTATTATTTCGCTGTTTGTTTGCTACATCTCGTTTTCCGATTTCAGAATACCGATTCGGCCCGCCTCGGTATTTTGAATTCAGAAAATCCCTTTTACCTACATCGGGCCCCTAGTGTGTTTCTTTCAGGTTTTCTAGGTAGAAATGTTTTTTGAGAACACTCAGATCTCAATCTGTATTTGGAGCAGCAAGAATTTGTTGAACAGAAAGAGCTGCAGGTATGCTTGACTTGACTATAAAGATAACATAGGCCTCAGCCGCTTTAGACAATATACTATGACACTGCACTGGCACTCATGAAATATAGTTAGCGAGATTATGATCCTTCCCAAACCTATTCACAATAGGGTAATCATGCTCTAGCAATTGCAACCCCCAGCTGTCAATGCAGAGGAGAACCTTGGCCTTTGGCTTCCCAAAAATGGAGAGCAATGGCTGCTGGTCAGTGACAAGGTTGTAGTGCTTTCCATATAGAAACACATGGAAGTTTTGAAAGCCCACTCTACAGCTAGACTTTCTTTCTCAGGTTAGGGATAAGCATGTTCAGTCTGCGACAATATCCTGCTCACATAAGCCACAATGTGCCTTTGACCATTGTCCTGTCCACCGTGTTGGTCAAGAATCGCACCCAACTCCACTGCGCTGGCATCGACTACAATCTCAGCATGAAGTTTTGGATCAAAAAAGGCCATTTCAATAGCATTCTCCATTGCAATTTTATTTTCTTAAAGCTTCTATCATATTCAAGTGACTATTTGAGCACAGTTATTTTTTTTTTTGGAAACAGATTTTATTGCTGTCAACATTCGAAAAAAATATGCAGGGCACAAACCGCCAACATGCCCACGCAGGGGCCCATAAGACAAGGAGCATTGCATTCAAAGTTATTTTATGTCAAATCCATCAAAGGGGTACTGACTGTGGAAAAATCAGGAATTTACCAAGAACAGTAATTGGCCATGCCAAGGAAGGATCGCAGGATGGTCACATCTAGTGGTGGAGTATTGAACAATAAGGCTTGTACTTTAGCCGGATCTGGTGTCATCCCCATTTCAGAGAAAATATGTCCATAGAATTTAATTTTTTTTTATTTTGTGAAACTCACACTTTTTTGTACTCAAAGTGAGACTGGCATCAGCCAGAAAGTGGCATACTTTTGTAAGAGCTTTGTGATGTTTCTTTTTAAACGCCCCAAATACCAGTACATTATTATGAAAATTAAAGGCATGTGTGACAGGCTATATTAAGCGGCGAATGGTGTCCAGAAAATGTACTGCATCTGACATCAGCCCACAATGTAGCCTTTTACAACTGAACAAACTAATATGGGTCGAAAAGGTGGTAATGTACCTGCAGTATTGCTCAAGTTTGAGATGATGATACCCCTTGTTCAGATCAAGACGATAAAATACTTTATCATCATTCAGCTGTTTAATTATGTCTGCAATTTTTGAACCTAGAAATTGTTCTCTCTCAATTGCTTTGTTAGCTTTGTACATGTTGACACAGATGCACACTGCAGTTCTACTGTCCTTTTTTGGCTCTACCACTATGGGTGAAACCCATGCTGTCGGACCATTTGAGTGTAAAAAAATATCATGCTTTAGCAGCATTTCCAGTTCTTTCTGATCAGCTTCCTGAAAGTGAAAAGCAATTTAGCGATGTTGTTGAGACACAGAATAAATGTCCTCATTGATATGAAGTTACACTTTCACAGTCTTAAGCTTTTCTAGTCCATAAATAATGACAGGAACTGATTTATTATAGATTCATGTGTATTTATGCTATAGTTCATGGAAATCAGACCCATGTCAGCAACAGTAGTTAAACTGAGTAAACATGCACTAGACAAAGTACTTTGAAGAACAAGAATCAGTGCTTATATGTTGGTCTTCTTGTGTCACATGCTTGCTACAAATGATCCTTGACTTTGCAATGGCTTGGCGGCAGCCCAAGTGTATTCCCTTGTCTTCCAAGATGTGAGACGGTGCACCAGTGACAGTTAATTTTCCTTCTCAGCCCGCATAATGTTTATCGATGGATGACTCATGGTGATAAAAGGTATGGAACAACTATTCCCTTTTAGTGAGATCTTGGGGTGATGTCCAAAGGAACATGGTTGTTTCACGTGATGATCTCGCTTGGATTCTTCTCTGCTTAAAGCCAAGCCCACGTGCTCACATAGTTCACCAGTACATATCATCATTGTACATCTATCTTCTTTACTGTCACTCGACAATGTCATTGAGGAAGATGAATCTGATGATCATCGACCTTGTTTAGTTTTCACTTGCCTCAACTGGTGTCATCGCTTGGTCTTGTGGGTGTGGCAAGAGGGTTTCTTGATCTTTCTGGTGTCAATTTTCTCTTCTTGACAATGAGATGGGCGGTTTCTCTTTCACTTTGTTAGCCATTACAAAATGGTTTTCTTTACTGCAACCTTTGCTTGTCTGTCCAGGGGCAGGACATTTACCTTTACGTAGAAAGGAGAATCCAGATCAGAAACACAATTTATTTTTCCTCTAATACATCACTTTTTGGCCCTTGACCTCGTGTCTCTACTTACCTTTCATGTTCAGTGCTGATTAACTCTGAGCTGCTCCGGCTTCCATATCAGAAGCTTGTTGATCGGCATGTTCTTCTGTCCTCGCAGCCATGTGCACTCTCTCCAGACTGGGTGTCCCACTTGATGAGTACAGGCCTCAGCAAGGCCCGTGAGTGCGAAAGAGTTCGCCCTTCTGTACACAAAGTCCTCAGACTATATAAGAAATTGGCACGGAAACTGGAAATACAAAAACATAGTTTAATAAACCTTTAAAGGTGGTACTACAGCCCACACAACACTCTACAGTATTGTACAAGGTAGCACAAAGATCACGGACATGCGGTCCCCTTTTATACACAAAGAAGGGGCTCATAAGTGGGTGGTTACAGCTCAAAAGCATGATTTACAGCCTTATATGGACATTTCTCAAACATGATCGATACATGGGTGGAGTTAACGGTTCATGGAACCCCTCAAATGCACATTCCAATCCCCTCTAAGCAGAAACAGATGTTACACGTATTGAGCATGCGCTAGGCAAGCTGGAACTATTTATAGCCTGTTGCTGGGCAAACTCCAGGGGTGACAGTCAGAGAAGTAGGACTTGCCTTGTGTCGAGCACATGGCGAAGTGTAGCGTACAAGATGGACGCCAGAAAACAAAATGGAGTCTGGCCGGATTTTCAAGTATGAGCAGGAAACCTAGAATGAAGACAGAATAGCATGTCTTCAGCGAATGCTTAACATTATCGCTGTTTTATTTACAACAGACGACCATTTCAGCATTTGCTGAAGACATTCGGTTTTCTTGGATAATCTAAATACTCATCGTTTATATCGATGCTCATCATATCCGCTATCTCTCTATTTATAGTTTTCTTATGGGCAGCATCCGCAACAGCTTGTTTATTAGGCACAAAAAGCGAGACACACAACGAACATACCATAGGGCTACATTGAATACATACACAGCAGGTGAATAATATGGCAACAATTATACATATTCCAGTGAGGACCTTCCAACCCCATGTAGAAATCAAGGTCCAGAACCACCCAGAGAAAGTCCAAGATCCATTTTCTTGATGTATATCATCTGCAATCTTGTGTAATTTGTTAATGGCTTTATACACAGAAGGAGTGCGATCAGGTATAAACACCCAGCAGCTACTTCCAATAATTCTACAAGCTCCACCTCTATCTGCTAGCATAACGTCGAGAACCATCCGGTTCTGTAACGCAAAATTCTGGTAATTTGTAGCTCTTCCGTAAGGTTCCCAAGAGCCGCAGCAGTTTGATTGGTGACAGCTTCTACTACTCTTGTTAATCGTCGTATCTTTCTGCTATTCAGAGCAGCTCCCACAAAGAAAAACAATCCTAAGTTGAAATCTATATATTGTTGCAGACTAGTGTCTGTCTGATCAACATCGTCTATAGATAAAGACTGTTTGAATCTGTTCACAGTTAAATTATTCAACAATTTCAAGTCTTTATGATATGATGCAGGTGCCAAAAATACAGGTGGCAATAAGAACGATACATAACATACTCCAGACCATCCGGCTGGTAATCGATAATAGCCCTCATTCCCACATACAAAATAGGTGTTATGTTAAGCAAGGAAAGTACTGTTATTCAGGCCATCAATGTTCAATACAACAATACAATCACTAACACCTACAGGAATGTGGCCTACGCTCTGTACACATAAATCAGCTTGTGCTTGGGCCACCGAAATCACAAACTTCTCTTGCCCAATAGTGTCTCTAGTGTTCGTGAAGACATAAGGGGTCGATTCATTGTCCGGTCGATATTCTTCCCACTCCCATATAGTTCCGTTGGCTTGTGGATAGCCGTCTTTATCTTGATGGCATTCCTTGTTCAGTTTGAAAATCAATCGTCCTACTGTAGGCTTCCTTGTAGCAAAAAGCAAAGTGTACCACGCTCAACAAGAGCCATTGTGAGAAAAGGGAAGCGGTATGAACGGTGTTTCCCCTTTCTTTTGATGCGCTGGCATCATCCCACATATCCAGCAATCTGTGGCATTTGTAGCAACGTGGGCGTGATGCAACATTTCAATGAAGGTATTATTCAAATATGACTGTCGATGTTTCAACTCTTGATATGGGAGTGTATAGAAAAAGTGCTCATCAGGGACTGGAGTAGAAACAACATACAGTTCACGGGCAGGAGCCTTCTCCTCAACAAACCACATGACTATAGCAATGACTGCTATAACGAAAATGAACCCTACAGAACCAAAAATCTTTCTTTTTTCCATCTCGAGCAAATGTACACAGTATCTTCCTGAAACTAAAGTGCTGTCAGAACTCTTACCCCATAGGTAGCCGTTGTTTTCTTCACCATTGGGCCAAGACGGGTGTCACTACTCTAATGCATGGCTGATCCCCCCCTTGCCTCATTGGCTCTCCATTTCACAAACCTAGGGACCGTTCTGACAACTTCTCATACAATTGCAGATTCTTTCCTTGGTCGTAGATTGTATCTTCTCGATTCAGGCGTTGTCTGGTCCGGGAAGAACTCCTCAGTATCGTCAGGTACCACAGCACGGCCTCTCTCCGTGGTCAGGATATCTCGATGGTTATTCAGTACAGCAGGTTCCACCAAATCAGGTTGCACTTTCCGGCAGTGAATAGAATGGATCCAGTTCCTGCGATTCGTCACTCATACTGCTGTTCTCGTGGCTAGGAGGACTTGTTCAGGGCCACACCATCTTGGCTCCAGACTACTCGACCTCTCAAAGGACTTCACGAGGACGAAATCACCAGGCCGGGGATTTTGACCTTCTCCTGTGGACCGATCAGGGAGTGCTTCTCGAACCTGTTGATGAATGGAAACCAAGCTATCAGTTAATTGTGCCAAATAGTCATTCATTAAAACACAAGGAACATCATACACTGAACTTGGTTTGGGCGCCCCCATATATCTGGCCAAGTCAGAAAAGTGGAAGCCTGTATCTTCGCAATTTTTAGTTTGAGTGTGCCATTGTACTTTTCCACCACTCCTGCTGATTGCGGGTGGAATACTGCGTGGAACTTCTGCATGATGCCTAATCCCTTCAGGACATACTTAATAACGTCCGCCACAAAATGGGGCCCGTTATCACTCCACAACAATCTGCAAGCACCGAAACGAGGAAAGAATTCCTTCCGAAGACCTTAGCAGTAGTCATGGCAGTATTGTCTTTAGTAGGGTATGCTTCAATCCATTTACTGAATGCACAAACCACAACCAGGACATACTTCAGATTATTACAGCATTCCAGCTGAATATAATCCATTTGTAGTACTTCAAAAGGTGCAGTGGGTGTTGCAAATCCTCCTGCCGGAGTTCATGTCCCTTTTCCTGGATTTTATTTAAGGCAAATCATGCAGGTCTGTACCACTCTCTTAGCCGTGCTAGCATTTTCTGGATGCTCCCAAACTTGTGTAAGCAATTTCACAATTGCCGAAGCTCCAACATGTGCTAGCCCATGTGCCATCTGAACCATAAGTTGTACGAAAGCTGTAGTTAACTTCCACCTATCCATCTGTTTATTTCTCCCACAACCCTCATCGTCCAACTCTCCATATTTGGACCATTGGTCTCGTTCTTTCTCAGTAGCAGTCTTTTGCATTTCTAATACCTTTTCCCTAGCATCATGCCACCGTTCAGCTTGTGACTTCACAACATACATCGAGGTGGAGTCAGGCTGCGTCGCAGTTTCACGTGCTACTCGATCTACAAAGGCATTTCCTTGTCCCACTTTGTCTGTCACTTTCTTGTGTGCACTACATTTCACTATAGCTATCCTCTTAGGGAGTGGCAGTGCAGTCAAGAGATTTTGTACTAATTCTCCATACATTATCTGGGTTCCATGTGATGTCAAAAAGCCCCTTTCCTTCCAGAGGAGGCCAAAATCGTGCGCTACTCCGAAAGCATAGCGGCTGTCTGTGTAGACATTTACACATAATCCTGCACTAAGCTCACAAGCTCGTATCAACGCTATCAGTTCTGCTGCCTGGGCTGATTTCTATGGTTCGCGTGCTGTCTCCACTATTGTGTGTAATGTAGTAATTGCATATGCTGCAGAAGTGGCTCCGTCTGGTAGCTTTAAACAGGACCCATCCACCCACAGCTCTCCATCAACATCTGTAAAGGGCGTATCTTGTAAATCAATCCGGCTGAGTCGCTGGGAAGGGCAACAACGTAGCTGGATTCAACCTTGCACATCTCTTCAAAGTTATATGAGGAGCCAACAACGTCAGCTTGTATCCGGTCAGACGAGCACCGGTTAAATGCTGCGTCTTTGTCTGATTCAAAAGGGCATCAGCAGCATGGGGGACCAACACCAACAGCTTATGAGATAAGACTATCCCTTCACTCTGGCGTATTGACACAGCTGTCGCCGCGACTGAGCGAAAGCACCCAGGCAACGCTCGAGCAACAGGATCAAGTACTGCCGAGAAGTATGCACAAGGGCGCTGCTTATCGCCGTGCACCTGCACTAACACTGATAACGCGCATCCATCTCTCTCATGCACATACAATGTAAAAGGCTTTGTGTAATCAGGGGTGCCTAACACTGGTGCTGGTTAAGTGGGATAAACACTTTAGATAACCCCTGCTCACGCCCTGGGTAGCTTGGCACAAGCAGACAGACTTATTTCAAAGGCAATGTGTAAAGTATTTGTACTCAAAACACACAGTAATATATTGGTAAAATCACAAATGGACACCACACTAGTGTAGAAAAATACAGTCAAGTAAAGGAACACTTTATTCGGCTACTAAAAGTCATACAAACAAACCATAAAACAACATTTAAAAGTTCAATGACATAAAAGGGTACCACATATGCATTTAACCGCATCGCTGTGGCGGTTATTTTTCCGCTACGCGGCTTTTTTCTAAAAGCAGCGTTAGATCACGAGCTCAGCTTGTCATCCGCACACGACCACCGTGGCTGATGACGAGCTGAGCTCGTCATCAGCATCGAAGGGGTTAAAATGCCAGAAATGGCTCAAATGAATTTAACCACGGGCAGATAAAAACTCATAATTAAAAACAGTTGCCAAAAGCCACTTTAGGGATAAAGTGCAACAAATAAAATGCCAAAGTGATAAGGCAGTAGCTTGCTAAACGGACTAAGAATAACACATGTTTTATTTCAAAAAGTGTTAGACGACTACAGCCTAACTACTGCATAGGCGACCTCTTCAATAGTCTTAATGCTCTTGTAAAATAAACTCGCAACCCCAAAGCAGACCATGGGGGAGGAAAGCATTTGTAGATATAATAATGCAGGCCTTACTTGAACTAATTGGCCACCTCTAAGGAGTCGGAGAATAAATATTTTACGCAGGGGGTAAAACAAATTCACAGAAAATTGTAAAATGTAGACTGTCCTGTTCAAAGAAATTATCACAAGGACATGACTTTAAGGCACCAGGCTTCATGTAGCCTTTAGGAAAGGTTAATGGCCAGTGTCCAAGGTTCAAGCTGAATCTGTTAAACACAAAGCAATGGTGCACATTAGTGACAAATGATAAATAAGGCTGCACTTGTGGACTGCGGCTCGGTAAAACAAACTTCCACACAGTAGGCTTTTCTTATTCCTTCCCCTCGCTCACCCCCTGCTGCTTAGCCAAGAACAGATGTTTGATGTTCCTGATGGCCACGGGGCTCTAAGGCCTGGGGTTGGTATACAAGTCAGGGCAACCTAGCCACCTCATTTGCTCATTTGCTCATTTGCTCCATAATGTACTTTATCCAGGGGATAAGGAGGGCCCCTCTAGTGCAGTACAGTCTGCTACAAAAAGTTGGTTTAGAGTGGTGGTTGGACAAGACCAAATTCTCAGCCAGTACAGTAGTGGAGCGATTGCTATATGGTCAGAGATATAACCCATGCCAAGCTAAATATTCACAGTGAAAGCTGGGGTACTGGTGGGAACAGCTAGAATCCTAGGCATACATTTATTTTCTGCCCCTTGTATATCCCTCACATCATGATGTCCCCAAACATCGCATTCATACGTGGCCATCGGGACACATTTTTCCCTGTAGACTTTTAGTAGGGCAAGTATGGGCTTTGACTCCAATCTTTTTGCAAAATACAAGCTTGCCCCTGCTCCTCTTACCAGAACATTCCTTTTCTGTGTACTTTGCGCTACCCAGGTCCCTCGGTCGTCAAACAGCACCCCCAAGTAGGGGAAGGTTGACACTTTTGTTAATTCTGCCCCCTTACAAAATGACTTACAGCTAGCAGCCTTCTGAGTGCCAATCGTCATAGTGTGGTATTTTGTAAAGTTAGTGGCTAGATCAAGAGAATCTATAAAACATGTAAAGGTTTTTGGAGGCCTTCAGCAGTCCTGGCAAACAGCACTGCATGTATTTATTTATTTATTCAGCGTTTTATATAGCGTGGACATGACCCAATCAGGGTATCAGAGTGCTTCACAATTTCATAGTCTTAAACTTTCAACAGTAGGTTTGACAGGACTTTTAAGCTAAATTAGCAAGTATAAATATTCAATTTTGAATGTGAGACATTTGTGGTTCCAAAAACATTCATATAGGTCCTAACAAATACTGAAGATCAACTTTTAATATGATAGTACGTGCTCTAGATATTTCCCTAATAGTGCCTGGTCTGCTGTTATTATGGGAGGAATTTGCTCATAAGATAGGTCTTAGCTTTCTTTTTGAAAACTGAAGTGGACAAGATTCTTCTAATGCTCAGGGGGAGTGAGTTCCAAATTATTGGTGCAGCTCCAGGGAACGCTCTGTCATACTTTCTCTTCTTCTGGAACAGTGCACGTTTCAGTAAAAGGTCTCCAGTACGCCAAGAGAATCTGCTTGCTCCAGATAATGTGATTTTCTGGGCTAGGTATAGTGGAGTTTTGTAGTGTATCTCTTTGTTTGTGATACAAATCATCTTTAGGTGGATTGTTGCTTTGTAAGGTAGCCAATTAAGTGCTTTCAGATGTGGAGTGATTTGGTCAAACTTTCTAGAGCCTGTTATGAGTCTTGTGGCTGTATTGATACAAGCTTTTAGTGGGGGTGTTGAATCTTGGGTATTCCTGAAGTTGTGCATCCGTTCTCAATCCTTGAGGTGGATAATGCCTGCACAGCCGTTTTGACGTCTGATGTTGCTATGAATGGTTTCAGTTTTCTAAGATAGCTCAGATGTAAGCGGGCATTTTTTTGTGTTGATGTGGGTTCGCAGGTTCTTATCTAGCGTAATTCCAAGAGACTTGGTTGAGTCCACTTGACTTGGAGTACATATTAGCACTGTGATCATCATAGTCCATTCCATTATCCTCACTGAGCTTTTCTGGGGGGAAATGAGAAGGAATTCTGTTTTACACGGGTTTAGCTTGTGATGAATATTAGTTATCCATTGAACGGTCCAATTTAATTCCTTGTTCATCGTGATGATCTCTTCCAGCGATGTAAACATGATATATACCTGTGTGTTGAATACATACAAGTGGAAGGAGATGTTTGCCTGCTATAAAATTCCAGTTAGCGGTTATACATATAAATTGAATAGATATGAGCATAGTGTTGATCCCAGTGGTACTCCAATTTGATTTGGGGATGGTGCTGACAGTATTTGGTTTACCATGAATCTTTGTGATCTGTTCTCTAGAAAGGATCTAAACCAATCTGGGACTGTACCCAATAATCCCATCCTTTCATCCAGCCGGTATAGTATTTTGACATGGTTTACCATGTTGAATGCAGACAAAAGGTCGAGCAGTACTAGGAGACAGGTATCATTGCGGTCTAGAGCAAGTAGACCATCTTCCACTATGTGAAGAATTGCTGTTCCCGTACTGTGATTTGGTCTGTCACCCGATTGGCAATCATCGATAAGTTTCAATTCAGAATTGTGTTGGCTTAATTGTTGGTGAACACATTGATCCAGAACTTTGACTAGCATGGGAATGTTTGTTATTGGTCGAATGTTGTTAGGGTCTGAGGGGTTCTCTGTAGGTTTTTTTAAGATGGGAATGTCTTGCTCTATTTCTAGGCAGTCTGGTAAGGATCCTTGCGATAGCGAAGCATTAATAATCTTGGTCCACGAGGGATGAGCAAAAAGTTGATTGTAGATCAGCATTTTGAAGGGAGAGGATCGTTGAAGTGGTTGTTCGGTTTTATGGTCACTAGGGTTTGGTAATATCTTTGTGATCATATAGCTTGAATTCTGACCATTGAGCATTATGTGTGGTCGTTGACTAAATGGGTCGGAATGGATGCTTAGCTGGAGTGTTCTTTTGGATTGAGGGGTTCTCAGCGGCTTTCTTGATCTTGATCTCTAGGGAGTTAGCTCTGGCTATAAAGAAGGAAGAGAATTCTTCACAACGTATTTTCGATTTTGATGATATTAGAGAGGATTTGATTTTGAAAAAAAGGGGACCCCTACTCCTAATGCATTCACTACTCGTAGGGAATAAATGGAACTTTTTTTTGGAAAGCGAACAGTAGTGAGCTTATTAGTTAAGCCAAAAATCCCAAGGAAACTAGTCAATTAATCAAATGAATATTCTGACATATAGACAAAATTAATAGAAACAAAACTAGCTGTGTGTATACAAAATAGATTTTTTTAATTTTATTTAAATTATTTTTTTCATTTTTGTTGAAAGTTTCTTTTATAAAAATACATATATTCAATTAAAAGATCAATGACATACATTCTTTGATTCAAAAAGATTGTGGAAACATATAGAGAAACAAGGGAAAAAAAGGAACAAACGACACAAATGACTATGTTGTTAAGTAGAGCTAGTGGAGTAAGCAAAGCGGTGGATGGGGACTCAAAAGAGGATTTGGCCATTTTGTTAGATCATTTTTTTAGCAATTCGAAAAGTTTGCTTGGTCTGTTATTTGCATGATCAAGTTCCCTTCTAAAGAAGTCTTTTTTGATTTTAGAATATTTTTATTGTAGTCGTTTCTGGCCTGCCTTAGAAGTTTTAGTTGGGAGCGGATGGTTGTTGTCTCCCTTTCCCTTCTGTTAGTCTGAGAATCAGTCTTTCTTCATTGTGGGATCCGTTAAACCATGGGTTTCATCTTTATCCGGTATTCTTTTGAGTTTTAAAGGGGCTATGTATTAACTTATTTTCATCATCGTGATGTTGTAGTGTTCTGTGAGTTTGCTGATGTCTGCCATTTGAATTTGAATTTAAAAACATTTGTACAGCGCTCGCATACCCAGCGGTTTCATGGCGCTAGTGGTGATCAGTGGATGGCAGCAGCAGAGAGATTAAGGGTAGGCTTGTGTGAACAAAAAAGTTTTAAGAGTTTTCCAGAACAGGAGGTAGGAAGGTGAGGTGCGCAGAGTAACCGGGAGGGAGTTCCAAAAGATTGGAGCCAGGACAGCGAATCTCGCTCCGCCCGCCCTCTGCTTTTTAAAGCGGGGGATGGTGAGGAGGGCCAAATGGGCCGAGCAAAGTTCTCTGCCTGGACAGTATGGTTTAATGAGAGAGCAGATGAACTCGGGAGCAGTGCCCGCTCTGGCTTGATACGTAAGGCAGCCGAGTTTAAACAGGGCACGCTCTCTCACGGGGAGCCAATGCAGTGTTTTGAGTAATGGGGTGACCCGATGATATCTAGGGAGGCCATGGATCAGGCGGGCCGCCTGATTCTGCACCAGTTGTAGTCGATGGATCATGTATGCAGGGGCTCCATTATAGACTATGTTTCCGTAGTCTATACGGGACAGTACCATGGCCAGCATAATGATTTTTAAAGCTGAGGGGGAGAAAAAACGAGAAACTTTCCTAATTACCCTGAGGGAAAAGAAACATGAAGAAACCACGGAGCTGACTTGCGGGTGAACAGTGAGCTGGGGATTAAGAAAGATTCCCAGAGTTTTCACTTTGGACACCGGGAGTGGAGGGGCACCAAGGGAGGGGGGCCAGAAGGAAGGGGACCAGGGGCTTCAGCCACCTCCGGTCAGGACCAGCTCGGTCTTGTCCGGATTAAGTTTGAGGTGGCTGCAGTTCATCCAATCTTGAATGAGGGTCATGGTAGTTTGAACGTTCAGGGCAGATGAAGGTGAGTGGGACAGATTGAAGATTAACTGGAGGTCATCCGCGTAACTGAACACGGTGACCTCCAGTTGCTGTAACATAAAAATGAGGGGAAAAATATAAAGGTTGAACAAAAGAGGGGAAAGTGATGAACCCTGGGGGACCCCGCATTCTACCTTACGAGAGGCCGCCGCAAAACCAGCCAAATGGACTCCTTGAGTTCTCCCAGCAAGAAAGGACTTCAGCCAAGAAAAGGCTAAGCCCTCTACGCCCGCCGCCTTGACACGGTTAAGGAGGATGGTATGGTCCACCGTGTCAAAAGCGGCGGATAAGTCTAGGAGAATCAAGGCTTGCGGAAGGTTGATGTCGATGCCTTCACGCAGCTTGTCCATGACTGAGATGACCACTTTTTCAGTAGAATGCAGGGGACGGAAGCCAGCTTGGCAAGGAGAGAGGCAATGGTTTGCCTCAATGTGAGTGCTCAGAGTAGAAGTGATGTGAGTTTCAAGAACCTTTGCAAGGTAGGGGAGGAGTGAAATGGGGCGGTAATTGGAAGGGGAGGAGGGATCGGCGTCCAATTTTTTTAAGATTGGGATGACAGCCGCCGATTTGTGTGAGGTGGGAACATGACCATGAATAAGTGAGTCGTTAAGGAGGGTCAAAGGGGGGGTGGGGCAGGCTGAGTAAACTTCCCTGAGTATGCAGGCAGGAGCAAAATCCTGGGGTGAGCCTGATTTGACCCGTTGGAGCAGAGGACGGAGGGTGTCAATGGTTAGGAGTGGGAAGTTAGTCAGTTTAACGGTAGTGAGGGGGGGGAGGGTCAGCAAAGGTGGAGGAGGGCGGAGGGATGTTGTGTTTAATTTTTACGACTTTGTCTATAAAAAACTCGTTGAGCGAGTCACAGAGGGATTGGGACGGGGGGATGGTTGCTGTGGCTCTGGTGGATGAGGCAAGTTCATGGACAGTGGAGAAGATTTCTTTCGATTGTGACTCAGCGACCATTATCCTGTTGGTGTAGTATTCAGCTTTTGCTTCCAGGATGCTCTTTTTATAGGTTTGCAGAGCGGCCAGGTAGATTGTTTTTTGGGCAGGGTCGTAAGTTCTTCTCCAGACTCGTTCAGCCCATCTTGCAGCAAGTTTTTTCTCTTTAAGGTCGGAGGTAAACCAACGATTGGCTGCATGGGCCCGATTAACTGAGAGACGCTTGAGGGGGGCGAATTCGTCGCCTGCCACCGTGAGCCAGTTGTTAATTGCAGCCAGCTGAGGGGCGGCTGTCAGACCGGTAAGATCTGGACAGGTCTTGGCCAGGGCCGAACAGAAGGAGGGCATGTCTACCTTACCCCATTTCCGCCACTCGTGGAGAAAGACTCACCGCTAAAAAGACTCTCGCTCTGTTCCTGCCGCTGATCCCTGCTACAGGAGTAGCCCAGCCTTCCAGCTAAAGCCTCGCTGAGAGACCGGGAGCGTGAGGCCGCAGAGGAGGACGAGGAGCCGGCTCCAGGACTGCGAGGGCCAGCATTCACCATCTCCAGCTGGTCCTCTTCCTGTGAGAGCCGCGCCCCCTTCCAGTGCCCCGCCCCCAGCGAAGCGCTACAACTTCTCGCGGCACCCGCTGCGCAGGTGCCACTCGTGGAGAAAGACTCACCGCTAAAAGACTCTCGCTCTGTTCCTGCCACTGATCCCTGCTACAGGAGTAGCCCAGCCTTCCAGCTAAAGCCTCGCTGAGAGACCGGGAGCGTGAGGCCGCAGAGGAGGACGAGGCGCCGGCCCCAGGACTGCGAGGACCAGCATTCGCCATCTCCAGCTGGTCCTCTTCCTGTGAGAGCCGCGCCCCCTTCCAGTGCCCCACCCCCAGCGAAGCGCTACAACTTCTCGCGGCACCCGCTGCGCGGGTGCCACTCGTGGAGAAAGACTCACCGCTAAAAGACTCTTGCTCTGTTCCTGCCGCTGATCCCTGCTACAGGAGTAGCCCAGCCTTCCAGCTTAAGCCTCGCTGAGAGACCGGAAGCGTGAGGCCGCAGAGGAGGACGAGGCGCCGGCCCCAGGACTGCGAGGACCAGCATTCACCATCTCCAGCTGGTCCTCTTCCTGTGAGAGCCGCGCCCCCTTCCAGTGCCCCCCCCCCAGCGAAGCGCTACAACTTCTCGCGGCACCCGCTGCGCGGGTGCCACTCGTGGAGAAAGACTCACCGCTAAAAGACTTTCGCTCTGTTCCTGCCTCTGATTCCTGCTACAGGAGTAGCCCAGCCTTCCAGCTAAAGCCTCGCTGAGAGACCGGGAGCGTGAGGCCGCAGAGGAGGACGAGGCGCCGGCCCCAGGACTGCGAGGACCAGCATTCACCATCTCCAGCTGGTCCTCTTCCTGTGAGAGCCGCGCCCCCTTCCAGTGCCCCGCCCCCAGCGAAGCGCTACAACTTCTCACGGCACCCGCTGCGCGGGACGCAGCCCGGGGCGAAGCTCGGGCCAAGGGCGGGCCCGTTGTTGCCCGTTAGTGCCCGATAGAGACCGGACCGGGCCGTTCCTCTTTCAACAACGACCCAGCAGTAAAGAAACATGCCGCCCAAAACAAGAAGTGCCTCCAAACCCAAATCCAAACACGCGCAGGAGGTAGCACAAGTAACAGGCCCCATTGACCTATTTATATCACGGGTCAACGAGACTATAAATCAAAGCATAGCTCTAATGGAGAAGAGAGTATCATTAGACCTCATGAGCGCAAACGCAAAGCGATCTTCATTAGGTGCCATAGCAAACGCCACCTCTCCAATTAACATCAACACCCAAAATAGCTCCCTTCCTGTGACTCTAACAGCTCCAGACCTAAACACTGTACCATCGGTAGTTGACCTGTCGTCACGCATTCCGAGCCGGATCTCTCCATAACATCGGACGACCTGGAAGCAACTCCCGATCTAGCTGGCTGCCAAACTCAGGGAGATACCCAACCCACCGACAATCCACCCCAGCAAGGTGAGAGAGTAGGAGCAATACCGAAAACTCGACCAACAAACAGTGGAGAAACGCACCGCCCAGAGTGTCAGGAACATACAACGACTCATTCAAACTTCTCAGCTTCCAATAGCATACTACATATCTCCGAAACAACCCTCCCACACAAGGCAATCTCAAATGATAACACCTCTAACCAATGTAAGACCTGCAGAATCACTTCGCAAGTCCTCACTACAACCAAAGACCTACTATATCAATACTTAAAGCCAATTCAGCTAAGTATCAGAAACCTCGAAGCCCAACTAACGATAATCTCGGCCACCCTTCTAGATTCAAATACCCGGATAGACACAAAGGGGCAGCGTAACATCTCGCACCCACCCAAAAAGCAAAATCAACCACACACGCAGAAAATAGCCATCCACTCAAACCCAACATCAATAGCGCAGAAGAATCCAAAACAAACTACCACGATACCAAAACTTAATGTGAACACTCCTCATCCCCAGAAGGAGAAACCCCCTCCTAAAATAGCACAGCAAACAGTACCTACAGATAAAACTACGGTTGGCACTCCATGCCCAGCAGCAAACTTAGATTCCAGCAGAATCTGTCCAGAAAAGTCCGAACTCCATACACCGAAGCCCCCGCCACCCCAAAAAACATTCAAAAATACACCAAAAAAACCTTCTACAGTTAGACGCCCTGCCCATATGCCCCCGGAAGCTACTCCCTATACAATAGTTCTAACAGGAGTACCCGAGTTAACAGATGATACACCAGAAACTGCATGGTCACTTAAAAATAAGGCCATGCAGTGGCTCAGTATCAACAGACCCCTCGAATCCCACCTTTCGGGAGGGATCACCGCAGCCCGAAGGGTAGCCTGGATAGGCAAAATGAAAAAAACAATACGCGGTGACTGTATCATCGTAACCTGCAGAGACTCCGCAACTGTAGACCACATCTGCGCCTGGCCTCAACTCGATACGAAAGGGGGAATAGATGCCCGTCACCTTTCCTTCTACTACCCCCCAGCGAAACAACATCGCAACCCTCCACCGTGGGTATGGCACCAACATCCCAAAGATCCACGAAATCAGGACCCATGGCACCAAGTACCATGGAACCAGACAGAATACCCGCATGAATATTTAGTTAGGGGTGGACCAAGAGAAAGGTACATAGAACGCCAAATCCCATACTGGCAGGATAGACCCTATCAAGCTTATGAAGGATGGCAGGGCTTCCCAACCCATAATCGTTTCGATTGCCTCGAAATGGTCGACTGACCATTTCTGGATAAAGCTAGTCACCAGAAAGTTGACACCATACAACACTCTGTGCCTGATAAACAACATACAGCACGACCAGAGTTGCCCCTTACACCTGAGATACCATCGTCCCTCCTAAACAACCGCCAGATTAGTACTCCCTCAGCAGAAGCAGATACCAGCCAAAGATCAAATAACGAGCTAGACACAGCTAGTGAAGTCAACATTAACAACTTGACAATATCCACTAACGTGAAAGAGAAAGAGGTCATGAGCGTAGGTATAGCCTATTGGAACATCGCAGGCCTAACCGCAAAAATAACATGCCCTTTATGGCTGAATACTGCAAGGACCTACCAAATCCTGTGCCTCCAAGAGACCTGGCGTACAACCCCTCTCCACCTAGCGGGCTACAAGACCTTCTTCACCAAAGCAACGCCGAGTGCCATGGGAAGGCCAAAAGGTGGACTTACAATCTACTTCTCTAACACCGTTCCACTTACAGTGAAATTATTGAAGGAAACATCTATTTTCCAAATCATTCAAATTACTCAACAGACGGCAGCAACGAAAAATTTATTCATACTTATAAATTATTACAATAATGCAGGCACCCTAGAATGCTGCTCCCACCTAGATAAAATGGTGGCACTAATCTCTTCACTACAAAGCGCAAATCTCAACATAACACTCAACTATATATGGGGAGGTGATTTTAATCAAACATTATGTCCAAACCATGAAAGTGGGATTTGTGGACTACAGAATGAATCTGGAAATCCCATCCCCCATTTTTGTTCATACCCCGGGCGGAAATAAGCTTAATGAAATCCTCTTCACTTTGGACTTAGACTTTGTCAACGAACTAGTTAACCCAGTGCAGGAATTTTTACCCACCTTCCACGGGCGAGGCTGCATGACAACCATCGATTTTATCCTAGCCTCAAACACCTGTAAAGGCTTACTAAAAAATTACAAAGTAGGATCCAGTCCAATCAGTGACCACTACCCCCTGAGTGTGGAACTCCTTACGGGAAAAGTGGGTTCATCTCTAACAAAAGCCAGCTCTCTTGACCAACAATCATTGGCCATAAAGAAGAAGAACGGCTACACTATCAAATGGTCAAAGATCGATCCAGAAGAGACAACGCAAAAGATACTCGCGAAAACGCAGTCATGGCTAATGGACTGTCTGTCCGCAGAGGCACCCCCCGAATTAATTATCACCTCCTTTAACAACATTCAAGGAGCAATAAGAGAAGAGCTATTCAAGAACACAGCAAATAAATCAAAACCTCTCACGACGAGATGGTTTGACTCCGACTGCCGAAAGGCCCTTACGTCTCTTAAAGAAGCTCTTCGACAAAAACCCAGAGATGCCCAACTCATTTCATACCGGCGGAAAAAATACAATAACGCCAGGAAAAACCGTAAGCGACAGATAAAGCAAGACCTATGGCGCCAACTACATGAGAGTGCATTAAAAAAAGACAGTATCACATTCTGGCAGACAATAAGATCACCTTTTCTGGATAACACCACTGACCCCCATCACTTAGATGTGGCAATAACCGAGAATGACTGGGTCCATCATTTTACAAAAATCTTTGGGTCAATAGCGGACCATCCCCAATCAGAAGTTCAGGAACTAGTAAAGAATAACTTTCACCCCATTAACCTACGTTTCACAGTTACTGAGGTCAGAAAGGCCATTAAAGCCTCAAAAACCGGCAAGGCTCCCGGCCCAGACGGGGTACCCATGGATTTGTTTTTACACAATAGCGATTACTGGTCACTAATAATCACCCGGGTAATGTCTGCAGTCACTGAAATCGGACTTCTTCCATCATGGTCAACATCTACCCTTTTGCCAATATTTAAGAAAGGGGACCGTAATGACCCCGCGTGCTACCGACCAATCTCCCTTCTGGACTCCACGGGCAAGATTGCAGGTCGACTACTCCTGGACCGATTACAATCCTGGGCCCAGGAAAACAACATCATTACAGACCTGCAATATGGTTTCCAGAAGGGGCTGGGGACGGTGGAACAGGCCCTAAACCTGATCCTCCTGGCCGGAAAATACACACGCGCGAAAGGAGGCAACATCTATTTGGTCTACGTAGATCTGAGCGCGGCTTTCGACTGCGTTCAGCACGCAAAGCTGTGGCAGACCATGACTAGCCTTGGAGTGGATCCATCATTACTAGCCTTCCTTAGGGAATTATACACCAACGCGGAAGGCCAAGTTCGCTTTGGCACCGGCGGCGAGCTATCACGCCCCTTCAAAATATCCCGAGGAGTACGGCAAGGGTGTGTACTGGCTCCCCTCCTGTTCAATCTATATACCAACGGGATTGAACAGGCCATGCTGGAAGGGAGCAAGGATCTTCCACAGATAGCACGCCGCCCGATACCCATCCTCCTGTATGCCGATGACTCGGTCATCCTGGCTCGGACACCTAACCAACTCCAACGTCAGTTGAATAAATATGTGGCATTCATGGACTCCCTGGGTCTAAAAGTAAACATCAAAAAAACTTTCACAATGACCATCGGACCAAAACGGGGAGCCTCAAAACCCATATTCATTAATAATAACAGGCTGGAAAAAACATCGGTATACCCCTACCTGGGTATACTTGTGGAAGATACAACAACCTGGCACAAAGCAATCGAAGCCAGGAACCTCAATTTCCGCCGAACAGTATCAGCACTAAGTGCTTTCTCCAGGAAACTTGGTAAACCAGCTGCAGCGGAACTGCTAACGATCTACTATGCAAAATGCCATAGTGTGGCCACGTATGGAGCAGGCATCTGGGGCCACGGTCGCCTCGATCAACTCCAGGTAACGGAGAACGCTTTTATCAAGTATATCCTAGCTCTTCCTCAAAGCTCCCCGATTTTATCAGCACATCGGGAGCTGGGCATGGAATATATAACAGACACCATACGATCCCAGCCCCTCATACTCTGGCACCGCATATGGTGTAACCCTGAAAGCCACATAACACGTTCCCTTATTACTGAATGCCTTGGCCTAGCACACTGGAGAAAAATACCGTGGCTTAACTTCATCCACAAATTCCTTCAAGACCTAGATCGTGAGCAATACTTCCTCGAACCACCCTCAATAGAAGACATTTCAAAGAAACAGCTGAAAGAACTTTGCATGGGCCACTTAAGAGAGCTTCGCAACCAAGCCGAGATTGTTAAAATACAAAACGAAAAAATCCGCATATTGCAGCCAGAGAAACTGATACAGCCCTACTTGACGTTCTTTCTCTCGAACTATGAAAAATTCCTATTGACAAGACTACGGTTCGACCTTCTTTTCCGCACAGTCTCATTTCCTGAACTGAATAACTGGTCTCGAAACTTGGCATGCTGCCCCTGTGACGGACTTTCCAAACAATCAACGGTCCATGTCATCTTGTTTTGTAAATACTATAGACCAGCAAGAAAAAAATGGATTCTGCCCCTCCTCCGTTTAAGTGGACTCAGACATACATATTCAGCACTCGCTTATCTCCAGACACCGAAAAACCCACACGAAGCAAAATTAATAGTGGCCTTTTTAAAATCAGTAGTAACAACCCGTCGTAAAATTGTTTTTTAACATTATAAGTGTCCTACGTAAATGATCTTTTTTACTGTACTAATTCATGATCTTTATAAAACTGTACTTTTTATGATTATGCAATTTTATAATCGAATAAAAGTTGATGAAACTGAAACTACCCCATTTCCGAACCCAGGTGTTTTTGGGAAGGGGGGGTTTAACCGGGGGTGCTAGGGCAAGGGAAAACGTGATGGTGGAGTGATCTGACCATGGGCAAGGGGATATAGTGGGGGAAGTGGATGGAATATTCAGTGTCCAAATTTGATCTAGCATGTGGCCATGTAAGTGGGTTGGACTGTGGATGAGCGGTACGAAATTCAAGTTTTTCATAAGGCTGGTGAATTCCTTGGATTGGGGGCTTTCGGCAGGGTCATTGGGCCAGAAATTAAGATCCCCTAAAACTAATACAGAAGAATTATTAACTACCAAAGTGGCCAGAAGAGTCTGGATGTCGGGGAGAAACGAAGGAGTGGACTGGGGAGGACGGTAAATAAGGACAAAAGTGAGGGGGGCTTGGTGAGAGGTAGAACGAGCTACAAGGAGGTCGACATCGGTGATAAGTGGGGAAGGAAGGATTTGAAAATTGAAATCAGTACGAGCTATTAAAGCCACTCCCCCACCCCGCTTGCCTTCAGGGCGATCCGCACGAATTACAGAATATGTTGATGGTAAGGCGGCAAGCACGTTGGGCAGGGAGTCGGTCTTGAACCAGGTCTCGGTTAAAAAAAGGAGATCTGGTTCATTGGAGTCGAGATAGTCAAATAGCTCGTATTGGTGGTTTACGGCGGACCTGGTATTTAGAAAAGTAGCCGAGGTGGAAGGGGCAGAGGGGGCTGGGGGTGAGGGGGGAACAGGGGAGGATGTGAGGGCAGGTGAGGCAAGATGTGATACTAACCCAGGGGGGGAGGATGGAGGGGAGCTGTATAGGCCAAGGTGTTGTAGATCGGTAGTGGTAGAGGGGTTAATACTGCCGGGGGACCAATAGAGGCATGACTGAGACGGGGTATAGGAGATGTAACCAGCAGCGTCTCGTGCCCCTAGCCCCGGCCGGCCGCGGACTCTGGCGCGCCTCCGTCGCGCCCGCTGCGAGCGGCGGGGGAGGGGCAGGGCTGTGATGGAAAGCTAAGCCCAAGCCAAGATGGCGCCCGCTACCGCTGGGAGCCCGCGAAAGACACGATCAGCCCCAGCCGGCAGCTCACCCCTAAGAGCCCAAGGATGTCAATACCTGCATAAGTTTAAAGGTGAGTTGATAACAGTTTTAAAATACAATCTCAGCCAGAGTATCGCCGCCGCTCGCAATCAGCGGGGCGGAAGATGAGAGAAGCAGCAACTCGCCAAGTAACCGACCAATCAGCCCACTGCCACCTGGCCACTGGTCAGACACGAGGGGAGCAGGGAAACGCGCTACTAAATAGGGGAGGAGCGACGGGGGAGGGGCAGGGCTGTGGTGGAAAGCTAAGCCCAAGCCAAGATGGCGCCCGCTACCGCTGGGAGCCCACGAAAGACACGATCAGCCCCAGCCAGCAGCTCACCCCTAAGAGCCCAAGGATGTCAATACCTGCATAAGTTTAAAGGTGAGTTAATAACAGTTTTAAAATACAATCTCAGCCAGAGTATCGCCTCCGCTCGCAATCAGCGGGCGGAAGATGAGGGAAGCAGCAACTCGCCAAGTAACCGACCAATCAGCCCACTGCCACCGGGCCACTGGTCATACACGAGGGGAGCAGGGAAACGCGCTACTAAATAGGGACGGAGCGGCGGGGAGGGGCAGGGCTGTGGTGGAAAGCTAAGCCCAAGCCAAGATGGCGCCCGCTAACGCTGGGAGCCCGCGAAAGACACGATCAGCCCCAGCCGGCAGCTCACCCCTAAGAGCCCAAGGATGTCAATACCTGCATAAGTTTAAAGGTGAGTTAATAACAGTTTTAAAATACAATCTCAGCCAGAGTATCGCCTCCGCTCGCAATCAGCGGGGCGGAAGATGAGGGAAGCAGCAACTCGCCAAGTAACCGACCAGTCAGCCCACTGCCACCGTGCCACTGGTCAGACATGAGGGGAGCAGGGAAACGCGCTACTAAATAGGGGCGGAGCGGTGGGGGAGGGGCAGGGCTGTGGTGGAAAGCTAAGCCCAAGCCAAGATGGCGCCCGCTACTGCTGGGAGCCCGCGAAAGACACGATCAGCCCCAGCCGGCAGCTCACCCCTAAGAGCCCAAGGATGTCAATACCTGCATAAGTTTAAAGGTGAGTTAATAACAGTTTTAAAATACAATCTCAGCCAGAGTATCGCCTCCGCTCGCAATCAGCGGGGCGGAAGATGAGGGAAGCAGCAACTCGCCAAGTAACCGACCAATCAGCCCACTGCCACCGGGCCACTGGTCAGACACGAGGGGAGCAGGGAAACGCGCTACTAAATAGGGGCGGAGCGGCGGGGGAGGGGCAGGGCTGTGATGGAAAGCTAAGCCCAAGCCAAGATGGCGCCCGCTACCGCTGGGAGCCCGCGAAAGACACGATCAGCCCCAGCCGGCAGCTCACCCCTAAGAGCCCAAGGATGTCAATACCTGCATAAGTTTAAAGGTGAATTAATAACAGTTTTAAAATACAATCTCAGCCAGAGTATCGCCTCCGCTCGCAATCAGCGGGGCGGAAGATGAGGGAAGCAGCAACTCGCCAAGTAACCGACCAATCAGCCCACTGCCACCCGGCCACTGGTCAGACACCATGTTATTAGGAGGTTACAATTCTTTCTCGCAGCATGCTACTAGTTTCTCCATATTGAGGCCTTTGGTGTCGCAAAGGCAATGTCTGGGTTGGATTGATTGTGAGGATGACTACCATTCATGAAAGGTACTTGGAAGGTAATAATGTGATGATCTGACCAATCACAAGAGATGATCAAGATTGTTCCAACAGCTTTTTCTTTGGAGATGATACAATCTAGAGTAGAGCCTTTTGTATGGGTTGGTAGAGTTCATGCTTGAACCAGGGATTGATCTGCAAGGAAATCTTTGAAAATATTGACTGAATATCATTGAAGTCGTCCCAATGAAGACTGAAGTCCCCTAGGAAAATATTGTTGGAGTGAAGGACAGAATTAGCTGGTCTATGAACATGCTGTTTTTGCCTAGGGGATGGTAAAACGGCGGCAGTTTGCAGAGTTGGTTATCTATGGCTCTTAAAGACAGTCCGAGGTATTCACATGATTCAAGAAGGTCAGAGTGAACTTTCATGATGGAGATGTCATATCTATGGATACAAGTGATGCATCCACCCATTTTGTTTAGCCTATCTAGATTCAAAATGTTGTACTTTGGTGGAACCAATAGATCAAGGAATGGGGAAAATGATTCCGATAGCCACAATTCTATTAGGATAGTCACATCAATTTCCTGATTTAAGATGAGGTCGGCCATGTCTGTGGCATGTTTTGTTGCTGACCGACAGTTAAGTAGTAGACACAAGATGGGTTTCAGTGGGATGTATTGCTTTACAGGGATTAAAGTCACTTTTTCAGGTTGTTGAGGTTTGGTTTTCTGTGGTTAGCCTATGAAGTTCTATTTGCATTTATTGGTACTGATCACATTTTATGTTTAACTACTCTAGGGGGAGACTGGGTGTCGACTCGTAGGATAGTAGTAGGGTTTTATCTTAATATCTGTCAGATATCTAAGTTGATTGCGAGGTTGGTATAATCTTTTTGTCAAGGACAGTGGAGTATATCACCTGCATACAGAAGTGCAGCAATGAGTTTTGAGCCAGCTCTCAGAATATTTTTGCGACTAGATGAGAGATGGTCCCTTAGTTTATTAATGTATAGTGCGAACAGTAGGGGGCCAAAATGCACCCCTGCTGGACCCCTCTCCTGACTTCCCAGGAGTCTGACACACCACCATCCACATTAAATGTCACTGCCATAGTAGTATTGTTATGGGCAGAGTGTAGAAAGGCTATCAAGTCTGGGTCCAGACCCAGGTCCAAGAGGATCAACCTCTATTTGGATCAGTTTACACTGTAGAAGGCAGAAGTTAGGTTAATGAAAGCCATATGCAGGGAGCCCTTCTTTGCTACTATATATTTCTCTACCACTAGATACAGATTGATACATTGGCCAAGAGTCCCTTTATCTTGCCTAAAGTCATACTTTAGATCAGAAATAACATTAAAGTCATCTAGCCAGGAATCACTTTCCCCATGACTTTAGCAGCAGAGTCTAAGAGGGAAAACGGTCAGTAGCATACTGGATCGTCCCTTGAACCCTTTTTAAAAATAGGTAAAATAATAGGCTTAGCCCAAAAGGTGGGGAAACCACACATACAGGCCATATTTATAAAAACCCAAGACACTATCCTGGCCCATACCAGAGTGTCAGCTTTATACAGGTCCGAAGGAATGCCATCGGGGGCTGGGGCTTTTCCCCAGGCTGTGGCCAGACTATCTTTATGTACCTCATCTATAGTAAAGTGCAGTGGTGCGCTATCTAATCCGGGGTCCTATTGTGCATCAGGCCCTTCCAGATCGCCGGCACTATACATTTCTTCAAAGTATTGAAGCAATCGCTCTGCGGCTATAGTACAATCAGTACTAGAATTAGCAGTATCAGCGAAAAGGTAGCAGTTGACCACTGCCCAGAACATGGTGCTATCTGATAGTACACTAGGCTGCCCAAGAGTCTCCCAAGCCTGTTCCTAATGGACTTCTTCTCTGTTGAACTGTAAGTTTATAGGCCCTCCTACAAGACCTAACCTCCTCCGAATCCCTCAGAACTTCTTGCACCAGAAGTAGATCTCTATGGGCCTTAGAGCATTTACCATCCCACCACCTCTTTTCCTTGGCTCCAGTAAAACTCCTTGTTATAGCTTAACCATTGGCTATCTGGTTGGTTATTTTATGGAAGGCATCTAAAACAACTCTGTCCCGCATGCTAATGTTCTACATGGTGAAATCTCTGCTGCGCACTCAGTATACAAAGTATACAATTTATTGAGGAAGGTCTCCGGTATCACCTCCCACTCCAGCCTTTGCTTTTGGTCTTTAGTGCTAATGGGAGAATTTGGAATACTCCTGCCCTACCCTCCGTGCAAAGCACAGGGATAAACCAGTTCAAGCTTAAGGGGCTTTTGATCGCTATGACTACTCCAGAAAATGCTCTGCTTGAGGGCTGCTGGAACAGTGCATAGAGCCTAATAAAGTCTATTGCACTAAAGCAAACCCTACCTGTAAAGGAAGGAATAGGAGTATTTACACTTGATTGCTCTAGGCAGCACAAGTTATTAGCTAAAATTAGCTCTTCTATTTAAGTGCCTGATTCCGTGTGCTCAAAATAAGTCAGCATAGATGGAAAATCTGCGTGGCCCATTCCAGTCATACAATGAAGGTGACATTGATGTGTATTAAAGTCTACTAAAATGATAACATCATAGTAAAAGTGTTTCCTCTCTCCATAATGTTCATGAACCCCCTCTAATGCTACTAAACATTTGCTCTCAGAACTTTTAGTAAAGGAGTTATAAAATGTAACTACTAACAAGGGGGATAATTCTTGAACAACAGTTCCACTGCTAAGAGATGTGATGAGTGACAATATACAATACTAGTTTTACATGCTAATTCAAGTGAAACCAGCAGGAGAAGACCTCTCTTGGCTCTACCCACAGTTGAGGAGGTTGCACACTTAAAAAACTAGGTAAAGCCATCCAGAAAAATACTCTGAATGGTGTCCCATGTTTCCTGTAAAGCAATTAGGTGGCAACATGGCCTACAATACTCCAAGACAGGACCTTCATACAGGAGGTCCTGGTGGTGATAGGTGCTAATTTGGTAGATAAAATGAAAGGTAAATTAATAGATTAAGTGGATTTAATACCTACCATGCCCAAGGACCTTACGATTTGTGCCTCAACCTGAACTAATGGTATTCAGTCATTTCCATCATACCCAGTGGACTTGACAAAGTTTCAAATCTATTGGCTAAGGGGAATTTGAATCCACCATTACTTCCCTGGGTGGGGTTAAGTGGTCTAAAAGCAAGCTGCCCAGGCTGGTTTAGGAAAGAGTAGCTTGGAGGGTAGAAGTACTGAAGGGAGACAACCCTAAATGATGTTTTGGAACTACCCCTATACTGACACTCAATGAGTGCTTTCGCTTGAGCAGAGTGTCTCACGTTGACTATCACACAGTTTTCCTCAGACTTTTTCCAAAGTTGATATTGGCAAAGGTTGGGATCAGCTGTGATAACAGATCTGTGTGTATAAAGATTTTTATAAATGTTTTTATGAATGTATTTTTAATCTAATTAATAAATTAAATTAATTGGTTAATTGAATTACGTTGTGTGATGATGATTATTAATTAATCTGTTGGTGCAGTGTAAACTAACTGAGACAATTTTATTAGAAATATACAAGGACACAGAAAGGAATTTTGATTTTCACTAGCTCCTTAAACAGACCAGGGAGAACAAAACACTCACTCAGTTATGGGAGACCACATGCAGAATTCAGCAAAAACACATCAGTGATCAGGGCAGGGCAAAAGAAAAAGTAAAATAATGGAGAAGCAGTACCTTAAGATTTGTTTCAGGCCGAGGGACCAGGAGATCAGGCCCCGCCCAGTCTCCATCAGTCGCTAACGGGCGCAGACGGGCTGCTCTTGGCCCAGTCTTCACCCCAGGCGTGCCCCAAAACCGGGTATGTAGGTGTCTCCAGGCGCAAAATGGCTAGTGTGACGTCAGCAGCTTCTGTAGCCGCAAGTGCAGCAAGTGAAGTCCTGCCCCCAACTCCCAGTTCAAAACAGACGTCCAGCGCAGCGGGACCCCACAACTGGTTTTGTAGGTACCTTTGTGCACAAAATTGCTGGAGTGACATCAGCGGCTTCCGTAGCCGCCAGTGTTGCAAGTTCCGCCCGAGCTTGAAGTCCTGCCCCAAACTCCAAGTTCAAAACAGGCGTATTTTTATCTAAACTTAGCAAAACCAAAACGACAAAAATTGAATATACATGTAATAAGAGTATGACTTTTCAAAGGTTTCAAGTAACTGGGTCCAAAGAAAACTATGGATGCTTGATTCTACACAAAGTCCCTTTAGATATGTAAAATCTCTCAAGGCCAAACAGCCGCAGAGATGGGAAACATCGAGAAACCAAGAGATGCCTCAGTTTCTGAGAGTTTTGGGAGGCGATGCTACAGTTCTGCTGCATGCAGGAGAAGTGATGTTTTGAATTTGGATTGTAGGGGTAAGTGATGCTTTGACTCCAAGATGTTTCTGGACCACGAGTGATGTGTTGGGAAAACTTGCAGCACAGGTAAGATGCGAGGAAATCCGGGATTTTGCAATCGATGCATCAGGGAAAATAGCCACAAGAAGAGCGATGCATTGCTTTCTTCAGTTCTTTCGGTTTCTTCAAACTCCCAAAAGCAGGAACAACCTCCAGGATCGGACAACTGGAATAAGAACCTCGTTGCAGGTCAGAACGCTCGGCAGAAAAGATCAGGGGAGCTGGGGCTACAGTCTTGTGTCCTTGAAACTTCAGAACAGGAGGCCAGCACACTCAGGCCCTTGGAGATCTTCTTAAAGGAGGTTCAAAGCAAAGTTCCAGACTTTGTCCTTTCCTTGGCAGTAACAGCAACTGCAGGCCAATCCCACACATCACACAGCAAAGGGGCAGTACTCCTCCTGGCAGCTCTTCAGCTATTCTTCTTGACAAAGGTTTCCCTTCATTCCAGAACTGATCTAAAGTTCAGGGGTTTGTTTTTCCTGCACAACATACTAACATTTTTTACAAAATGTTTCTTCATGATTAGCCATCAACAACCAATTCATGGCGCTCTTTTGAAATTACCAGCCCAATATTTTTCTTGCCAGCCTTTTTCTTGTTAAAATATATAAACATTTCTTTCAGGAATTAATTTTTCAGAAATAATTAAAATAATTGTGTGACACCAATTGCGCTTAAACAAGCCATTAAGAACCGATTTTGATCTTCCCCTGATAAAATACAACCATTTTCAACACAAACTACTAAACAGGAAGTGTGTATACGGGAGGCCCCATCGAGATCCCATCGACGGTGGCCATTTTGAGTTAGGTGCACAGTCCACTGTTTTTTGGCTCCGCAGGGGGAGCGGCGCGAGACGTCTCCCCCTGCGGATTTTTGCACAGATGGTAGGGTCCAGGAGCGCGAGGCAGGGAGAGCGTTTAGGGCAGATTAGACGGCGTTTTTTAGTGAGGAGAGCAGGCGTAGGTAGATAGAGAGGGCGTTTGTCAGTAAAATCAGAATAGTGAGCGTAGATAGTGTTTATATTGATATTACTGTAGAAAATAGTGTATTTAGTGAGAGAAAAGGAGGGTTTTGTTGAAGGGGAGAAATGGATATGAGTGAAAATTTAATAGCTGCCTTAAGGGTAATACAGCAGGAAGGTAGGGAGGACATGCTGACACAAGCAGCACTTGAGGAAATGCTCCCCCCGAAGCGCCCACCACGGAGACAAGCGGCAAAAGGGTTCAAATTGCCATTGAAGCCTGTCAACTGGCTTCTGTCAAGAAGAAGAAGGTGAGAGCTTGTTCCTTGAGCGCAGGTGCGGAAGCAGCTTTAAGACCTGTGGAGATGGAAAGGGGTACAGAGGAGCGTAGAGCGTCTTCCCTCACACGGCAGAAGGAGCTGAGGTAAATGTGCAGGTGGCGGGGGTACCTTCAGGAGCGGCTAAGAAGGGTACACAGGTAGCCCTGAAGAGAAAAGGGAAAGAAAAAGCGATTAAGAAGGTGGCCCTTACGCAAGACAGAATAGGTGAACAGGGGTTGGCATTACCTTCCCACACCTTTAGCTGTCTTCCCGTGCGGGATGCGACGGGCAAGGACTATATGCAGAGTTCTGCCAGTCAGAACTTCATGTTGAGAGGGGGGTCAGGTTCTTTAGTGGCATATTCAAGCGACAGCGAAGAAGAAATAGTTTATGACACGCAACCCACCAGTGCCCCCCTCATTCAGCTGATTCCTATCCCTATACCTCAGAATAGTGCCAGGCTGACAAGAGTGGTGGAGACTGGAGGGAGGAAGCCCCCATTAGATTCGGCGGTGGGGCATCAGACAGGTCAGCGAGAGGGCTCAGGTCAGGGGACTCAGGATGTGAGTGATTCTGAGGTAGAAGAAGAATATTATGAAGAGACTGACTCAGAAGTAGAGTGCGAGCAGGACCAAGGACATGGACTTGTGTCTAGGGATCAAGACGCCGGGCAATGGGACACTCAATATGTTTTTCCGTGTGCACGTCCTTCACCATATGATATTCCACACAGGAAGAGCGCGCAGGGCGAGAGCGGAGACGGTCAGTTGCTTTGGGTGGAGCGCCCAATTTTCACTGACAAACAAAATGTGCGCCATGTTTCCAGAGAGGTGGCTAACTCGAGAGCACAGCGCGACATGGTTGAAGCGCAAATGGTGAATTCTTTGAATGGGCCATTTGTTAATGCGGCTGCCCCTATAGTGTCAAGGTATACTGGGGAGCTTGATCAAGTTTACTCTAGCGAATCCAGAGCGGATTTTGTGCGATCAGATAGGCCTCAAGAGCGGAGTTCAAGTCTGATTTGGTCACAGTTTGATGGGGGGGTGGGAGACGGGGCCTGCCCAGGGACTAGTGCTGGTTTTCAAGGGAGTGGTGAGTTTAGTCAGGCATCCAGGAGTCAGGCTGGGAATTTCAAGAAAAGCAAAAAGAGTGTAAATTCAAAACAAAGTGTTGGGGGCAATGTGGGGAAAGAGGTCAGGATTGGGGGGGGGCAACAAATTCTTCTTTGTTGTTCCAGAGGTCAAGTGCGGACTCTTCGGTTCAAAATGTGACACCACGGGACTATCAAGAGCGGATGGCCCCGACTGAATTACAGCGGAGGGCAGGACAGCTACCATGCGGTAAGCATCAATGGTGGGCTGTGTGGGATGAGGGAAGGAGCGACAGAGTGAATGTCAGGGAACTACCTGTGGTGGAGTTTGTGGGGGGAGGAGAGGGCAGAAAGATTGTGGTACCACGTGCCGTGGCAGTTCCAGGTAAGCTGCCGTCCAGTACAGCAACAGGCACGTTAGATTTACCCCAGGAGATACCGGTCGTGGTGGGAGGGAATACAAAGGAGGCGGCGTCCGATCAAAGAGTAACTGTTAATGTTAGGCAGAAGCTTCCCTATATGGGTCTGGCGATGCCTTTGGGTTCCCACTTATCAGAAAAAACTAAACAGCGAATTTGGAATCACGAGTTTGTAGATATATTCAAGTTGCTTCACCGAGATCTACAGGCCAAAGAGGGGTCAAAAGAGGAAGAATGGGAGTTGGCGCGATGTCCCAGGGTGCCTCGCACGATTGAAAACTGGACCTCAGCTTTCTTGATTTATGCGAGCATCTACTGTGAAAGGTATCCTGAAAGATCTGTGGCCTTGTACAAATATATGGACATAGTCAGGAAGGCACATTCACATTTTGGTGGATACTCTTGGCTGAATTATGATGAGGAATTTAGAGCTCGTATTAGCATCTGTGTAGAAAAGCCTTGCGGTGATGTGGATTCAGAGTTGTGGCTTCAATGGATGTCCACGTCTCATCCGTCAGCTACGACGCATACAGCGAGTGGCTTGCCAGTCCCATACCGGCCCTTTCTATGGCGTCCCGCTCAATTTGGAGCGGGTACAGGGGGAAGAGGTTTCTCTTCAGGTACCGGAGCCTGCTGGAATTACAACAGGGGCATGTGCAACAGGCCATTATGCCGTTTCAAACACGACTGTTCCCATTGTGGGGGACGGCATCCGCTTACGCAATGTAATGCACCGGCAGGGAATTTCGGTGGGTACAGAGGCGGTGACCAGCAGCGGTTCCCAGAGCAGGGGGGCTGGGCAACAAGAGGCAGAGGTGCCCCTTTCCATACTTTCCCGAAAGGCGCCTACTCCAATTAAATTGAACAACTTAGTGCCCTGGTTGAATAGATATCCTGATACTGATTCAGCAGCTCGATTGTTCTGGGGCTTTCAAGAAGGATTTTAAACTGGGATACCAGGGACCCAGGCACCAGAGGTGGGCGGACAATTTACGTTCGGCGAAGGAACTACCGGAGGTGGTCCGTAAGAAGCTTGCAACTGAAATCAAAGTTGGTAGAATAGCGGGCCCTTTCCGGCATTGCCCTTTGCCGAATCTGATGGTCTCCCCTCTTGGAGTTATTCCCAAGAAAGCTGCTGGAGAATATAGGATGATACAGCATTTATCCTGGCCAGAGGGGGGATCTGTCAATGATTTTATATCAGAAGTCGACACTTCAGTATCCTACACAACAGTCGATCAGGCAATGGAGCTTGTGACGAAAATGGGCAAGGGAGCTGAAATGGCCAAATGTGATGTTCAATCTGCTTTTCGTTTAATGCCAATTCACCCTACTGACTTTGAACTATTAGGAATGTTTTTTTTTTTTTTTTTTGAATAATAAGGTTGTTTTTAATTTATCAGCATTATCATTGGCATTAGTCCCATTAATTACTTTATTGTTTGATTATTTAAAATCTTACAATATACAGTTACAAAAATACTTTTAGTATAAAACCAATAAAACTTTCATCATAAAATTAATTAAAATATATCCTTAGTATACTTCATTTAGGACTTAGTCTACTAATTTTGTTTTTACCATTAATAAAAATTTTACAAAGGTAGCATTCATGGCTATATCATTTGATTGAAGACAACATTTCAGGGCTTGCCTACATGATCGTATTCCGCGTACAATAAAAGGGACTTTGAGTAGTTTTGTCCTTTCATTTCATAGTCCCGGACAAATACAGAGCAAGTGGACAATATTCTCCTTTCCGTTGTTACATAGTCTACATATTAAACTCCTTTCAGAGATTTTCCAAGGCGGGAGGTGACAGTTTCCCGGAAGGATTCCAAATCTTGCTTTTAGAAGGATTTGTTTGTTGTTTCCTGACCATGGTATTTCTAAATAGTCTTGAACCTTCTTTGTTTTATATCCATTTATTATTGTCCAGGCATGTTTTCTTTTTGTCAGACTATCTTCATCATTTAAAATTGATAGTTGATTTGACGTTCTATTAATTATTTTCTTAAAGGAAGCGTTAGTTATGGTATTATTCCAAATTGCGGTGACTCCAAACTCTTCTATAGCCTCTTTAAGAAAAATCCATGGTAGTGCCTTTGTATTATTACTTATCTCCTTCCATAATGACTGAGAGATTAGGTTATCTTGATCATTTTTAATCCGATTCCAGGTTTTAATAAAATGTCCCTTCCTTGCATAATATTGGTTGGTTAAACCAAACTCAAGTCTAATTTGAGCTGGTGAGGCATTTGTTGGGAGATGAAATAGTAATTTGTATGTTTTAGATACAGCATTATTGATTGTTTCTGTATCCCTTCCCATTAACGACTCACTGCCGTATGTGATTGTTGGTAGCAATCTTGCCGCTATAACCTTTAAAAATGGCCCATATGTGAGGTTGCCCAGCGATGTCTGCAAGATTCTAAATGCGGCTGTTAGGGAGTTGGACTTCCTCTGAATATCTTTTATTTGTGGCTGGTAACTACCCTTCTCATCAAAAAGAACGCCCAGGTACTTATATACTCCAACCTGTTCTAGTTTGGTGTTTTCCATATACCAATTACATTTTTTTCTTAATTTTTTGCTCTTTGCGACAATCATGATCTTTGTTTTGGTTTCGTTGATCACCATCCCATTTTCCCTTGCGTAGGTGCAAGTTCCAGAAATTAGTCGCTGCAGCCCAATTTTTGTTTGGCTTAACAGGATGGCATCGTCGGCATACAGTAGGTTTGAAATATGCCTATCCGCTAATTTCGGGGGGTGAGCATTTAATTCATCTAAAGTCCCTGACATATCTGCCAAGAATATATTAAAAAGAAGGGGGGCCAGTACACAGCCTTGTTTTAATCCTTCGTTGGCAGGGATTTCCTTCGACAGCGTTTGCCCATCCCCCATCCTTACCCTAACCCAAGTTTTGCTATACAATAGCTGGATCATTTTCAGTAGGGCCGTTGGAATGTTCTTTTCTCTGAGCTTTTTCCACAGTAAGTTCCTTTGAACACAATCGAAGGCTGATTTAAAATCAACGAAACAAAGATACAAGGGCTTTTTAAGACTAATTGACTTGTCCATTATTAAAGATAAAGCCAAGATGTTTGTTGATGTCCCCAATCGTTTAATAAAGCCTGTTTGATTCAGTGGCAGGATCTTACTTTCTGTTGCCCAGTCACTCAACTCATTCAGTAAGATCCTAGCAAACAACTTGGCATCTGTATCTTGAAGTGTGATGAGCCTGTAATTTTCTGCAAGCGACCAGTTCCCTTTTTTATAAATTGGCGTTATTAATGATCCTCGCCATGACTCCGGGATAACTCCTTTTTTATTAACTTCATTAAATACCTTTTCTAAATGTGCTGCCCATAGATCTGGATTCTCTTTGAATAGGGCAAACGGGATGCCGTTGGGTCCTGGTGCTCCATCTTTCTGTTTTATAATTAGTTTTCTTAGTTGATCCTTTGTTACTACAATTGGGGTTTCCATATCTCCATCGTGTGTATCTGTCGGTTGGGATTCAATTTTCTCTATTGTCATACTATTTTGGTTTAAATGTTTTTTAAGAAACGTCACACATTCCTGCTCAGTTAGAACAGAGGAAACAACCATTTTATTTGGTCTAGCCAGACCATTTATAATTTTCCAGAACTCTCTTGTGTTTATCAGTTTGCTTGCGTGGTATATTTTTGCCCAGAGTGCTTGTTTTGCCTGATTTTTCTCATCCCATATTAATTTCCTTAGATTTTGATTCACAGCTTTCAGTTTGCCTGGTGTTTCCTCGTTAGGAATAGATTTCTTGATTTGCCTTATCATCCTATTCCGTACTCTTTTTAGTTTAGTAATGGTATATGGCAGGTTTATGTATGATTTGTTTTCCTTTCGATCATCATTTTGATTACTTTTCTCCCGTCGCAGCTGAGGTTGGGGTTTAACCAGCATCATGGTAAATTTTACCCATTGTTCTATCAAAGTTTCAGGTGATCTTTCATTGAAGCATAATTCTATTATTTGGCTAACATGATCGTTCATCACATCTTTGTTCTTAATAGTCCAAATTAGTTTTTTATAGTTTACTGTTCCAATATGACCTGGAACAGTTTCATATGGTTGATTTGTCTTATTCATTAGATTAATCGTTGTTATCTGCTGGCAGTGATCACTATCCCTAACTTCCCTTATCTGATATGCAATGATATTATGGAAGGCATTAAGAGATATCATTGTGTAGTCAATCCTTGACCTTGCCTTGTTCTTAAAATATGTATACGCTGGAGGTGAATCTTCTTTAAATCGACCATTTAGTATACGCAGGCCCATTGCTTCCATATCTTTGACAAAGGATATTGCAATTTTATTGCTGTACGGCAAGCTTTCTCTTCCTAAATCCTGTTGTGGGATAGACCATTGATAATCCTGTGTTTGAGAGGTGTCATCCCTTGTGAAGGATGGCATTAAGTTAAGGTTAAAGTCCCCAGACACAATAAAATCCGCTAGAGGCTCTGACAGCACTAAATCCACGAGAAGGTTATACAGTATGCCACAAATTGATTCCCTACTTAGGCCTGTTGGCTGAATATAGACATTAATCAAATATATCAACTTTAATTCCTGTTTCGATGTTTTATATTTCAACTTAATTATTAAAATATTATCACTTTTTGACTCAAGTCGTTCATGTTCAACCTGTAAGTCCAGGGAAATGAAAATTGCTAGCCCTCCACTGGGACGGCCAAATTTGTGGTTTTTATTTGCATGCTCAAAATAACCTTTGAATCCGTGTAGTACAAATGGTTTGGTTTCCCACGTTTCTTGTAAAAAAATAATCTGAGAGGGGAGCAATATTGAGTCTATACGAGCATTATGAACCTTTGCACCAAGCCCATTTATATTCCATGAACACAATCGGACAGGACCTATATCATCTACTTTGTCTGTGGAGTACATATTGATATTAAATCATTGTTCCTTATTACTGTGTAGTGACTTGGTAATCCATTTTTCATTTATTACAGGGTCTTTGCCCATAACCTTTTGAGATAACCATTCTCCTCGTTTATTGGGTGATTTTCCTCGGGCATTTTTTAGTACTGGTACTATTTGTCTGTCTATTTTTGGCTGTTTGGTTTTTTCATCATCAATGAGCGGTGTTGGATAAACCTTTGGGCCTTGTTTCATAATTGATATACCCCAAGCTTTGAATACATGTTGTTCTGTCAAAATCAGTTCTGCTATTACCGGGGAGTTTAATGTAATTAAAGTGGGAGAATGTGAATTCTCGTTTCCTGACATAAATTCAATAGAATCGATATCCTTATTCACTATCTTAGAGAGGGATGGAATTGACTTGAATAGTCTGAGTATATTGCCTCGATTCAGGGTATCTTGCCTACATCTAGATTCAAATTCTGGTTTAAAGATAATTTGTACTTTGTTATTTGGTGAATAGTTGTCCTGCGGGAGGTTTTCATTTGATGACTTTGATTTGAAGGTAATTCTTTTTACCCCTTCACTACTTTCTATAACCAACTTGTCGCATTCCATATTTTTGGAATTGTCTTTATGTTCCTCCGTTATACTGGATTTAATGGAAAATTCTGGTTTTTCACCAGCGTGTTGATATTGCTGGTTTGTTGTATTTATTACTACTTTTATTGGGGTTTTATCCTTCATTCTTTGGTGACTGTTGCTTAATGGACCAGTCTCTTCTTCTTCCTCCCATTCGAGTATCTTTTCCTCCAACTGAGGCGAACAATCCGTGGTCCTTTTATCCTCCTGCTGTTCTTTTATTTTCCATACCTCCGGCTGTATTTTTTGGTCTTTAATCACCCGTTCACCTTTTAGTTCTAAATTCCTTCTACCGATATTACTTTCATTCTCTTTTTGCTTGGTTTTAGCGCTTTTTTTATGAACAAATCCCTTGGTTACTTTTTGTTCAAATAATGGGAAGTATTTGTTAGTTCCAATCGTATTCGATATTACAACCTTTTTTCCTTCATTAGTTAGTCCTAATTCCTGACTGTTTAAATCTAAGATTATTTTATGTTTTTGATCTACAGCAGTATCTTTCCCTATCTCGTATCTCTTCCCATCTATGGTCGTTATCTGATCTTCATCTGTTTGTAATGTAACCCACTGTTTAGTTTTTCTTTGTTTCCTCGCTTTCCGTAGTTTTTTCTTTTGACGTTTGGACAGCTTATTGGAGCCATTGATATTGTCTTCCTTATCTTCCTGATCTTCCTTTATTTCAGTGTTAATAGTATTGTCCCTTATAGAGTCCATTGATTGATCATTGAATGTGTGTTTGTCCATTGTTTGATGTTCTTCACTAGATACTACTGTTTTTTTGTATACATTTTTAGATAATATTTCTTCCTGGCCCTTATCACTTTCTTTGAGATTGGTAAATTCATTTTCCATCTTATTATTTATTTTGTTGTTTTTACTGTTACTGATATCTTCCTTATTGTCATAATTTTTACCTTTTTTCATTTCTATGCTTCGTTTAGTGTCTTCTATTATACTGGTCAGGACCTCTGGTATTGTGGCAAGTTTATCTATGATTGGTGAATAGATCTGTTCTGTAGATAATTTCTCATTCTCTTTCTGGGCCCTAATTATCAATCCATTTAGTTGAGCAATTTTATTGTCAATCCCTACAACTGTATTTGCCATTGTTTTTAGCAGTTCAATTTGTACATCCATTTTGCTGGATTGGTATTGTAACGCTTCCAAAGTAAGAGTCGATGTTTGGTAGACAATATCCCAACTTATTTCGAAATTTTGTTGTTTTATTTCCAATTGGTTATTTTGTGTAGTATTCTGATTTTGGGGGTTATTCTTTACAGCTGTGGTTTGTGTTGCCATGTTGTTCTCACAGGTATTTTCTGTTGATATATATTCCACCAAGCTATCCTTTATTTTTTTATCTAATCCATTATTTCGAAACCTCCCCTTATCTTCGTCTCCTGTGAGATTACCATGACTTATGCCTTGATGTTCAGTATCCTCATGTATATCACATCCCTCTTTATGTTCGTAATTATTCTGAAGATTTTGCGAGTTTTCATCGAGTGGTATGTGTAACCTTTTGTTTATTACTACATTTACTTCTATAGGTATCTTTAGGTGTTTTTGTTCTTTCATACACTCCTGAGTAATTTGGTTGTTTTCATTAATAATGCACTCGGTAATTGTGGTACCGTCATTTATTTCCTTATTCATTACCTCCGGCATACTGGTTTGAGAATTACACTTCCCGAGTTGTAAGCATTTCTGTATACTCGGTTTGTTAATTATTTCACTGGCAATTGGTTTAATTGGGGTCTGTAAGTTTGCATTTTCTCCCTCAAACTGTTTTGCCATCAACACCCCCGTCGGATCCTTCAAAAATGCGAATTTCTCTGGTATTTTACCTGACTTTTCAAATATCCTCGCTATTGGGGAGATTAACGACTGGTTTGGTTCAAATATATTTAATTTAACCTTTTTCGCTACCCTTGATTGTTGCATTTTCTTTGTGCGTTTAGCCGCTATTCCTGTTGTTCTCTCCTTACCAGAACGCATAGTTCACCAGTATCACCAATATCCCCAGTCAAATCACTTTTGTTCTCCTCCAACTTTTCCAATTTATCACTAATTCTCCAAGTTGGGGCAGAAGGAATGAGGGAATGAAGAATTACTGGTCTTTACAGTCCCCGTATCAGCTTACTCCACCTCCCCAGCTTGTGTACTCCTCTCCCCCACAGATTAGGTCACTTGAATCTAAAGATGTAAAGATATTAATGTACCTTTTGAATTAACAAGCAACCAAAGAACAGCAGGATCCTGGAGCACCAGCCGTCGGGGTCAAGCAGTGGAGGCTGGTAGAGACCGTGTGGCGTTAAACGTTTAGGCGATCAGCATTCTCCACTCTCTTCTCTTTCACTGGGCCACCGCTCCTGTAGCTCCTATAGCTTCTATTGCGGTCGCATTCGCGGTGAGACACTGGAGAGCTAGGGGGGGAATGGTCAAGCCCCTTACTTCTTACTCGCGCAGCTCAACTGACCACTGGCACTGGCCGCCAGCAGCAAAACATGGACTGGAGACGGGTAAGGACCGTAGCTGCTGCTTCTAGAATGCTCCTTTTACTATGTAGCCTCGCTGGAGTCACTGCCTCCCTGCAATCCCCCACTGCCTTCAGAGCTGCCACAAAGTTTTTCCAAGAGCTCCTGTGCCCCTAGCCGTCTGGTTGCAGTAAAGCCTACAAAGAGCCTTGCAGAGCAGAATCTCGCAGCGGCTCCCGCCGCTACCGGGCCGCTCCCGGTTTTTTGTTTGTTTGTTTATTTGTTTTTAGTGCCCACTAAGGAGACTGCAAACTCAGTCAGCCTCCTGCATTCACGCCCCCCCGCGCTCTGCACCTCGGGGCAGGAACAGGCTTCTGCCACGTTCAATTCCGCGTTCGACAGGCAGCTTCAAATCCACGTTTCACAAGCGGATTCTGCCGTGATTCAAAAATCCAGGCGATGCAATCCTCGTCAATCCATCAACAGGACTCTCTGCTAGCACACCAGCCTACCACACGCCGAAAGCACCGTTGTTGGAGAGGGGGCACCTCGGCAGAGCACAGCAGAGCTTTTAAGGGCTCGGCAGGCGGCAGGGTAGGGGATGGGCAGAGGTGGGTGAAAGCAGGCAAAGCAAGCAGGCAAAGCAGCGAGGTACAGCCCGGCGTCCTCCTCGTGCTGCTCAACTCTCACTCTCAGCGTCTGTCAACAGGACACAAATCCCGGACTGGATCAACCCACAAGTGATCTGGCTGACTCCCATTAGATCTTGTGAATCAACATAACCAATAGAGCCAGAGGAAAATCCATACAAGACTTTACTGTGCTAAGCTAACTATTAGGAATGTTCTTTGAAGGACATTATTTTGTCGACAAGGTATTGCCAATGGGCTGTGCGGCCTCTTGTGCGATTTTTGAAATGTTCAGCATATTCATACAATGGATTTTTTCCCAGACGTGTCCTGAAAGTGTCAGTTGTCACTACTTAGATGACTTTCTGTTCATAGGAAAAGCAAACACTGGGCAATGTAAACAGGCATTGATGCATTTTCAGAGATGGGCTGAAGTTTTGGGGGTCCCGTTAGCACCAGACAAGACCGAGGGACCGGATACAGTCATAACCTTTTTGGGCATAGAGTTAGATACCAAACAGATGTATGCGCGCCTCCCACGGAGTAAAATCTGTGAAATTAAGGCTTTTCTCCTCACGATTATGGATACCACCAAGATTGAAGTGAGGCAGGTGCAGCGTTTGTTGGGTTATCTGAACTTTGCTTGCCGGGTGGTGAGGGCAGGGAGGACGTTTTGTCGACGTCTAGGCATGGCTTTATCGGGAGCGTATCTCCCACATCACAGAGTGCGAGTGACGAAACACATCAAGGAAGATTTGCGAGTGTGGCTGTGCTTCCTGGACAATTTTAATGGTGTACCTTTACAGTTTGTGGATGACAACTTCATTTGGCAAGTTCAAATATACTCAGATGCAGCGGGATCCATTGGTTTCGGTATCTTCTGGGAAGGCAGGTGGTGTGCAGAGGGTTGGCCAGTACATTGGAAGAGTCAAGGCAGGAGCATAGCCTTTTTGGAGCTTTTTCCACTGATTGTAGCATTGCTAGTGTGGGGCAAAGAATTTCAGAACAGGTCAGTGTTATTTCATGTTGACAACATGGCAGTGGTGAACTTGATAAATAACCAAAAGGCTAAGGATGTTAGAGTGTTGCAACTACTGAGGATGTTTATGCTTTTAAGTCTGAGTTTCAACATGATGTTTAAGGCTAAACACGTCCCAGGGGTTAATAACTCCATCGCTGATGCTCTTTCCCGATTTCAGTGGCAGAAGTTCCGCGAGCTGGCGCCTGGGGCAGATTTCCACAAAACGACAGTGCCGCATATGGGCCCTAGGGGAGTGAGGATACGTCAGATAGTCGAACAGTCCATTGCCCCTTTGACTAGAAGAAGCTATTTGCAGGCGTGGCAAGAGTTTGTACAGTACTCACAGAGTTTGGGCAGATCTGAGTCAGTGGGGAAGGTCAAAGGTAGTATCTGTGATTTTGTTTTGACTCTTATAGATAAAGGTTTGTCACATACAACCATAGCAGGAAAACTGTCAGGTTTATCATTTTACGGTCAGTTGTTCTGGGGTTTTGACCTGGTTGAGGATCAATTAGTTAGAAGAATTTTGAAAGGTGTACAGAGGGGGTCAAGTGTTGTTCAGCAGCCGCGAGCTCCCATCACTTTTGACTTATTGCAGAAGTTGTTGGATCAGTTGGGTTTAATTTGTTATGATCTTTGGGAGGTGGGGCGTTTTAGGTTAGCTATGATTTGGATGTTCTTTGGGGCTTTCAGGGTGTCGGAAGTTTTGGGGGTGGGAGAGGACACAGGTTTATCCAGTGCTGAGATTTCGGTAAGAGAACACAGATTAGGAATTTGGGTGAGGAGGTCGAAAACAGATCAGCTAGGCCGAGGGACGTGGGTCTTTCTGAACAAGAGTGGGGTAGCAGATTGTTGCCCGGTGCAAGAATGGGTTCATTTTGCTTCTGGGGACAAGTTTCAGAAGGGACCGATTTTCATACATGAATCTGGGAGGAAGATTACAAGTTCTCAATTCTTAGCAGTGTTAAGAAAAGCGCTGACCTTTATGGGGGAAAACCCGCAGTTTTTTGCCACACACTCTTTTCGGATAGGGGCGGCTACAGAGGCTGGCAGGTTGGGTTTAGGTGTGGATGTGCTAAAACGCATAGGCAGATGGAAATCTAGCAGCTACAAACTTTATGTTAGAAAATGATTTTGCTGTTGTTTTATAAAACTGATAGGTTGTGTGGGTCTAATTTTCATTTCATTCCAGGTACAGTGCGGGGGGCAAATTCGAAGTTTAAGAAACAGACCTGGATGGTGGGACATTCGTTTATAAAGTGGGCAGCCCTGTTTGCGGAGAAGCAGATTTACGGACGGTCATTGGGTATCCCTAGCGTGACGCACGAGGTAGTATGGAAGGGTAAAGGAGGAATGAAGTGGGTTGATTTGTTTCCTACTCTATCGCAAATGTTCCACGTACGAGGATGCCCGGATCAACTGGTAATACATCTGGGTGAGAATGACTTGGTTAAAATGTCAGGACTCACGCTCATCAAGCAAATGCAACTTGACTTGACAGTTTTAAGGATAAATTGGCCGACCACTCGTGTGTTTTGGACTGAGTTCGTTTACAGACAATCGTGGCGGCAGGCCAGGTCCCATGGAGCAGTCGAAAAGGCCAGGAGAAAACTAAATAAAGCCATGAAAGTTTTTTGAAAGGTTATGAAGATTGGGGTTTTGCGACATGAGAGCATTTCGGGTAGCGAGAGCCACCTTTTACGGGATGATGGGGTCCATCTGTCCCAGATAGGCATGGCCTACTATTTAGTGGAAATAAGAGACATGCTTGCACAAGAACTACAGGTCAACGTTTTGTGCAATTCCAAGTTATGAACAAGATGTTTGTGCTATTTTAGGTGGGGACAGGAAAACTTGTTGGTTTTCCTGGGTGGCATAAAATCCCCAGGGAAGAGAAGCCTAGAGCGGGCTCCTCTAGTTATTAGTTAGATAGGGGGAATTAGACACAACAATGGAGGGGAAAAATGGAAGGAAAATGTTGGGGAAGTTATTGATGATTAGTTGATGGTTTCGGTATAAAGTCCAAATTTTGAATGAAATGAGATAAATAAATAAATAAATAAATGGTTTGCGTTCAAATGCCAAAGTTACATGATTGATGATCTGTTGGGAAATTTTATGATTATTTATATCCTGAATAAAGTGGCCTTTTCTGCTATAACAAAGCGAGTGGTCTGAATTCATGGGCAATTTCTCCAACCAACACTAACATCCAATCAGGAAGTGTGGTTATGACAAAGCCTCAGCAAGGACCCATTAGCAGCGGCCATTTTTGTGAAGTTCTCAGTCTAGTTTTCTGCCCCTTGTTTTCCAGGTTTTAAACGTGCTTTGGCACAACGGCAAACAAGTTAAAAGCCGGGCTCTGATAACATTCAGAGTATGTTCTGGTGAGTTAAAAGAAGGTAATCCCTGGGTGAATGCGCTACTACCAGCATGTAAGTAAGATGATGGCTAGTCTTTAAAAGAGCCGACCGCCTGGTACAGCAAATTTAAATCAGAGTACAACAATGACTCAGTTGTTTATACCCCTTTTCTTTAAAAAACTACACTGAACACAGACACCTTTCACCTCTCGTGTCAGCTCATGGGGCAATGACGTTAATACACGGATGTATGTATACCAACTAAAATTTGATAACACGATTTGGAAGTATGATTGCTTAGGAATGAATGCACACATGTATGCACATCTAGCTAATGACTACATGTGGGATACAAAAAAACGTTTAAAGTCCACATTGATGCATGAATGAGATATGAATGAATGTGAAACCTAAGCTAAACATAAATACTTTACAAACCACTGCGAGAAGTGTTTTTTAGTTTTTTGTGAGTGAGTGAGATTCACAGAAAAGTGCACCAAGGAAAGCATCTAGGTGGAAAGAACATAAATGTGCTCACAGGCAAGAAGTAAGTATGAGACCTCCGACATTGAGTTGTATTCTGGCCGCCCACCAGGGCATTCAAATTAGCAAGCAGCGTCCAAACGATCCAAGTGAACTCAAAAGTCTCAAAGAGTTAAATGGTACCCATGGCTGCAGAGACCAATTTGAATTATAGCACTGTCGCCTTCTTTAAACTGTTGCTTCCATTCAATACCGTCCAAAAGCACAATATTGGCACCAGATGGTGTGCACCTGTTACAACGCATTTTTTACAACGCACTACTGTTACAACGCATCCATTACAACGCAGATACTGTTACAACTCATGTTTTTACAACGCATTTTTTTACAACGCAGGTACCTTTACAACGCATACCATTACAACTTAAGCATTGGTAAGTATATAGTTATATTTTAAATGTTATATGTTTGGGGTAAAGGGGTATTTTTAGGGTTCAGGGTCAGTTTTCAGTTTTTGGGTAAAGGGGTATTTTTAGAGTTTAGGGTCAGTTTTCAGTTTTTGGGTAAAGGGGTATTTTTAGGGTTCAGGGTCCGTTTTCAGTTTTTGGGTAAAGGGGTATTTTTAGGGTTCAGGGTCAGTTTTCAGTTTTTGGGTAAAGGGGTATTTTTAGGGTTCAGGGTCAGTTTTCAGTTTTTGGGGTACAGGGTAAATTAAAATTAATTTTAAATTAAATTATTTATTAGTAAATAAATTATTTTAAATTACATTACATTATTTTTGGGGTTGAGGGTCAGTTTTGAGTTTTTGGGGTACAGGGGTACAGGGTAAAAATAAAATATATTTTTTTTAAATTACAATAATTAATTTAAATTAATTTAAATTAATTTACTTACATTTATTTTGAGGGTTGAGGGTCAGTTTTGAGTTTCTGGGGTACAGGGGTACAGTGTAAAAATAATGTATTATTAATTTTAATTTAAAATAATTAACGGAAATTAAATTATATAAAATTACCTTAAATTATATTTTTTAAATTTAATTTACGATTATAATATTAATTTTAATATATACTTACCAAAACTTACGTTGTAATGGTCTGCGTTGTAAAGGTACCTGCGTTGTAAAAAAAAGCGTTGTAAATACATGCGTTGTTACAGTATCCGCTTTGTAAAATCCGCGTTGTAACGGTATGCGGAGTAAAAGTCCGCGTTGTAACATCATATATCCCACCAGATGGATGCCCGGATTGAATCATTCAACAATTTAATTGATGCGCTATTAAATTGTTAAATGATTCTTGCCTGTGAGTACATGTATGTTCTTTCCACCTGAAACCTTTCCTTGGTGCTCTTTATTTTATCTGGCTGTTGTGGCCTTCTCCTCTTTTCTGTGTCTTCTTGCCGCTGTCTTAAGTGCAATCGTACCGTATGTATGCTGTCTCTGTTATGTTGTGGCACAGTACCTCCTCTTTCGGCCTTACCAGCAGGGTCTGGGCTGACTGTGACTGAACTTTCCATAGGGTCTTTGTCTTCTTCCACCGTCGACTGTTTCACTTTGACTTAGGTGCCTGTGGCATGCACGAGCAGTCTGCTGGACCTCGGCAAACTCTCAGGGAGAGCACTCTTATTAATTTACAGAGGTTACAGATCCCGTCACTCATCACCACTTGTAGAATCCTCCTCATCCAGATAGCATGCAAATGACTATGCCACACACAAAGCTCTGTAGTGCACCTCTTTAGTGTCTTCACAGTGAAACCATTAACTATATGCACTGCGTCATGAACTGAATTAACCACACCAAAATGCACCCAAGTGATTATGTCATTCTCCTACGAAGTCCATCAGGGCCCAAAAGGGTCCCACTTTTCATATCTGCAAGACACTACCGGGGTATATTTCCAAGCCTCTATCGCCACCACAACGTCACTTTTCAGGATGTTCTGGTGGATTTAGGGGTTTCACCTTATTTACAAGGCAGCATTAAGCCACTGAATGTGGATTAACACTGCCTTGTAAATAAGACACCCTTTAATGCTGTACTTAGTGTGAAAGGGGAGGGCACTGGATGTTGCTGTGGGCATTTCACCACAGCACCCATTGATTTTGACGTTGCCCCTATTTACAAGGTTGGCGTAAATATGAGGCAGAGGCCAACATTAAGACCAGGCAAGACCTGGTCTTACCCTGGCGAAACGAGGAGAAATGTTTAATTTGTTCTCGTTTTTGCTGTTCCATTTGTGCTAAGGTGTGCAGCACACAAGGAATCAGCAAAATGCCAATGATTGTTTATGTGCAGGAACGTGTCCCTTCCTGCACATAAACAATTATTTAAAATAAATTACGTTTTGCAACTTCATGTGTACTGCATTGAGCAGTACATAAAGAAGTGACAAAACACCATTTAAAGATTATTTATGTGCACGAAGGGACACCTTCCTGCACATAAACAATCTTCCCCTGCAATACAGACACCCTTGCACTATTGTGCAAGGGGGCCTGTGTTAGCGCTAGGCAGCTACATTTAGCGTCTGCGCAACGGAAAACGCAGGGCTGCACCATATTCTTGAAAAATAGATTCTTACTGTTTGGTATTGTGTTCTGTGCTATGTTTATGGTTTTGATTTACTCATAAACAATATATATATTGTAAAAATAGTGCAGCCCAGTGTTTCTAAAGTGATGAAGCTGTTAGCCGTTTTGGCTAAGGACACGCTTCTCCACCTTACTCGTAATTGTGCCCCCACTGTGTCATGTGCAAACGTGACCAAAATGTGCTCAACATAAGGGCTTAAATTAAACTTAAAGTGCTAGACTCATATGCAGTGTGGAAGTTAGAAATAATGTGATGCAATTGCTAAAGACATTTGTTATATGCAATTTTGATATTGAATATCCTTGATCCTTGCTTCTGCCTATTCAGTGATGGATCATTCGGTCGAAGTCGTCTGCGGCGTCCCACAGGGATCATCGCTCAGCCCCACCCTCTTCAACGTCTACATGAGCCCCCTCGCAGCCATCGCACGCCAACACAACCTCAACATCATCTCCTACGCCGACGACACTCAGCTGATCCTCTCCCTCACCAACGACCCCGCCACCGCCAGAGCCAACCTACACGAAGGGATGACAGACGTAGCCGAGTGGATGATGACCAGCCGCCTGAAACTGAACTCAGACAAGACAGAAGTTCTCATCCTGGGATCCTCACCCTCCACCTGGGACAACTCCTGGTGGCCCCCCACCCTGGGCAGCGCACCCAAACCAACAGGCCACGCACGCAACCTGGGCTTCATCCTGGACTCCTCCCTCTCCATGACCAGACAAGTCAACGCCGTCTCCTCGTCCTGCTTCAATATCCTGCGCAGGCTACGTAAGATCTTCCGGTGGATCCCCACCGAGACCAGGAAGACGGTCACCCAGGCCCTCGTCACCAGCCGACTGGACTACGGCAACGCCCTCTACGCCAAGCTCCAGAAGAGACTCCAGCGGATCCAGAACGCCTCAGCAAGACTCATCCTCAACATCTCCCGACACAGCCACATCTCCGGACACCTGAGAGACCTGCACTGGCTCCCGGTCAACAAGAGAATCACCTTCCGTCTCCTCACCCACGCACACAAAGACCTACACAACCAAGGCCCAAGATACCTCAACAGCCGCCTCAACTTCTACACTCCTACCCGCCAGCTTCGATCGACCAGCCCCGCCCTCGCCATCGTCCGCCGCATCCGAAGAGCCACAACAGGAGGAAGGTCCTTCTCCTACCTGGCCGCTAAGACTTGGAACTCCCTCCCAATCCACCTCCGCCTGACTCAAGACCATCTTTCCCTCAGGAAGCATCTCAAGACCTGGCTGTTCGAGCAGTAGCGGACCCCCCCTTCTCAAGCGCCTTGAGCCCCTTCGGGTGAGTAGCGCGCTTTATTTATGTTTTTGATTGATTGATTGATTGATTGATTGATTTATTCGGCCAAAGGCAGACTTTCCAATTTCTCCAAACATTTCACTGGGTATGGAGGAGGTGGAGCCTTGTAAAGACATCCATTCCTACACTGTCATCCTCACCTACACCAGCCAAAAAATAAAAGCTTGCTGAGGCTGCCACCACCATCCTGCAACACATTCAAAAGCCTTAATGGACAAGTGCTGTTCAGATCCCCAAAGATGAGATGGAAACCCACTCATTTCAGGGGCTTCTAGATAATCTTCCCCTCCACTGTGTGATATCTGCTCTTCATCAGATGGCTGTGTAATGCAAGGCTATTTAGAGTGCCACACAATGGTACTGTCTGAGTTGGTAGGTCAGCCAAAGCCTTAACATGTCATGATATGTTTGCACAGGTTTAAGGAGTTCCTGTTTTCTCTCCTGCCCTTAGTGATGAGGCTGTCCATGCTAGTTCACTCTGTTTGCTGCCTATCTCTCTGCATTTGATTATATTATTTTCACCCAGTAGATTTCTAAAATAATGGAAAGTGCCCTGGTTAGTAAACGGGATGTGTTGCAAAGTGATCCAGTGTAATGCATATTTTTTAATATATTACACTACTAAAATTGACAATTTCTTGAACGTCCAATGAGGGTGTAGTCAGATGTTTAAGTGTGTCATACCATTAAAGTTAATGGAGAAACACGTACAGTAGTATAATGCTGGTCTGAAAAGGTGCCCTTCCATAAAAATATGAAAGAATTTTGCTTGCAGCGTAAATGTAATTGACACTTAAAAAATAAGAGTGAGTCGACCTCAACGATAAATGCAATCTATTTGTGTTCACGATTTGCACCAATTAGCCTCATTAGAACTCTCATTTTGGACACTTTATAACCTATTCTATCAGGTCCCTGTAGATCTATTGTCTGTGGGCCATAAGCGCACTCTTGACCTTGGCATGTTTCAAATGGGCAAACATTTATTTACAAGTTAATTGGTGTTAAAGAAAACCAGTGACTAGGGTACCCCGCACAATTAACTTTTGGTCCACCTTCATTTTCAAGATATTTTGCAACAAGTGTGTAAAATATGTAGATGTCTCTTCAAAAAATTCCAAAAATGCATTTTATTCACTTGCAGAACTGTTTCATTCTTAGTTGTACATCAGACTAAATCAGTACAAGTTTCTTTTTTTAAGAAATAGTTTTCAAACATGAATTTTGAAACATTCATGCATCCATTCATCCTGACAATGCCAATATTGAGTATATTTTGTTCACCCTTTGGATCGCCTGGGTTGCTATTCTACATGGACAACATTTCAGTAAAATCAAATGTTGGAGAAGATTTCATAAAGTGCACATCCTGAAGATAGCATTTTAGGATCGTATTATATGTAATAATGAAGATCAAGCGTTGGCAAAGCCAATAGGCTTTGCCTATGCAAAATCTATTGTCTTCGTCACTGTTTTTTGTACATTTTAAAGAGGACTATAATAAATATGTGAAATAACAGATAAGCTGTCGACTTGGGAAACAGGGTTCAAGTCTTGGCGCCCCCTCTACATCCTGTGATCCTGGCCAAATCATGCAATTTCCCCAGTGCCATAAAAAGTGTCTTTGTGCATTTTAACTGGTGGGCCTATAAAGCGCTGAAATACTTTGCAGAACTTTTGAGTGCTTTTTTCAAAGCTGCCCCTACTGGAAAAAAAAGTGATCCATACACTTTTAAGGTGTGCCAGTGTCCTAAGAGATCAGGAAGTCTGTGAGTGAGGAAGGGTCAGGAAGCGTGGTAGCGGTGGAGAAGGCGATTGCATTGTGCCACAAGTAGCATTAGGACATCAGATTTGCGCTAGGGAGCAGGAAGATAGCAGTTATAGCTGGCTCTGAGTTGGGGGTAGAAGTAAAATCTAGCACTAATTGGTGTTCACTGGGTACCCTAGACCTTTTGGAACCTGAGCCACTGCACCTGCTTAACTTTTCAAATCATGAACCTAGTGCCTGCAAGGTAATCGCACTTCTGATTGCTTTTTTAGTAGTAAAATACAACAATAATCCGTGTTCATTGGGTTTCATTGATCTTTTGGCCCTGTGCCACTGCACCTGCTGCACCATTCAAATCATTACCCTAGTGCTGGCTAGGTAATTGGACTTGTGAATGCTGGTTTAGTAGAAAAATATAGCAATAATCAGTGTTCAGTGGGTTCCCTAGACCTTCTGACCCCTTCTGCCACTTCATCTGCTGCACATTCAAATCATGGTCCTTGTGCTTGCAAGGGAAAAGTACCTAACTGCTTGCTTAGCAGTAAACATAACAATATTTTTTAGCAATAAAGCCATAATCAGTGTTCAGGGGGTTTCCTGGAGCGTTTAGCCCTGTGCCACTGCACCTGCTGAGCCATTTAAATCATGGCGCTAATGCCTACAAGGTAACTGCACTTGTGACTGCTTTTTCAGTAGTAAAATATAACAATGATCAATCTTCAGTGGGTTTCCTGGAGCTTTTTACCCCTGTGCCACTACACCTGGTGCACCATTCGAATCATTAGCCTAGTTCCGGGAATGTGCAAATAGTAACTTGTTTATATCAAGTAATTTATGTGTTCCGAAAAAGGCACAGTTGCAGATGGAATTCATAATTATTGTGTAGCTACACATAAACACAAAAGCTCTCATAAAAAGTGCCTTCAAACTTATCTAACTCTCCAAAATGAGTTACCACAGATTTCATAAATAAAGCCTATGCTTTACACGTCAGAGTTAAATTTGAGCATTGTTAAATTGTGTTGCAATGTAGCTGGGTCTTTCCTATGAAAAGACCTTATCCTGTACTTGACAGTGAATGGACCATAAACAGTGTAAATTGCCCAAGATCACCCACCATGCTAGGCTGACACAGAGACTAAAATTCATTTTTTTACTTTGTTCCTAAAAAGGTAGATTCATAAATTATATGGACTTGCTAAAGAAGAGGACTTTTGCTAAACAAGTGTCAAGTATGTAAATGTCTCTGCAAAAAATCCAAAAATGTATTTCATTCACATAGAGAAATGTTTATTTTAGTAGTACTAGAACATCAGGCTAAATCAGAGCACATGTTTGTTGTAAGTAATAGTTTTTAACCATGATTTTGAATGCCCAGCAAATGTGACAAGATTTACAGAACTGTTTATTACAGAAAATGAGTTTGTGGAAGAATACTGTAAACACAGCTTTGGCATGGGGAGGTACTGAACTCAAGCTAGACAACATAACCATATCGCCGCGGGGCTAATTCCCCTGCCGCGTGGGGGGAAGGGGGCCGCGCGCGGCGCCGCGTTGCTGATGATGAGCTCGGCTCGTCATTCAGCACAGTGGCCGTGTGCTGATGACGAGCTGAGCCTGTCATGGCCACGCCCGCTCAATGGAACGCCCAGCACAGCGGAGTAATTATCCCCGCATGGGCGTTCTGCGGAGGCCATGACGAGCTGAGCTCGTCACCAGCACACGGCCACCGTGCTGCATGACGAGCTTAGCAAATAAAGCCAGCAAATGCAAAGCCAGAAAAGTGGAGTTACAAACCACAAAGCCAACAGCAAGCAATGAGCGGAATGCATTCCCTGTTCAACATTCTTTAAAATACGCCCCCCATGGAAAAAATGAAATTATGATAGTGTGTGTTAGTGTGTTTGGTGGGAGGAGTCAGTGAATGTGTGTTGTGTGCTGGTAAGAGCTGGAAGAGTAATCCAAGAGGAGGTCAATACTAATATAAAGAGAGAGAGAGAGAGAGTGAGATAGAGAAAAGAAAAAATATAGACACTAATGTGTGAAAAATGGATAGAAACTAAAAATTGCATTACTGGTCAGAAGAGGTGCGTACATGAAAAAGACGAGCAAGAGAAAACTGGGAAAAAGACTTTAGGAAGAAACACAGGAGAGGCTGAATGATTGTGGCATTTTGGTAACATTCCAAATATGTTCACTCTGTCCTTTTAAGGGTTTGGAAACGTGCAAATGTGCTTTCACTACAGAGCTGTAAACACAAGCTGCACCCGTCCACGAAGGGTCCAATAGAGAAGCATTATGTGAGAAAGGCGCGGTTTAAAAGTGTGGCCCACAACTCTGCTCACCATCTTTTCATCCTAATAAAAGACACCAACATTTTGATTGACAGATTATTTCCCAATTTGTCATCTGCAATAAATCACTCTGTTACCATGACTCAGGCTTGCAGATGGAACAGAAATAGACGGGAGCCAACGATTGTTAAGGAGAGTCAGTGTTGTAGGTCTGAGGTTACATTTTGCAAAGTAAATAAAAAAAAAAAGAAAACAAAAGCTTGGATGCAGCTCCTGCTGTGTGTATGCGTATGCATGAGACGGTGCAATGTGTAATTCGTGTGGCTATGTGAATATATTTTGCTGACTCTTGGTATATAATACTGGTAGTCATTCCTGGTATTTTCTTGGCATTCCTTGTCTGATAGTTCCCATCCCTGTTCCAAGGTAAAGCGCAGGAATAATGGTGTTCATTGGTGGAATGCCGTGAGTATTCATGTCCATCCTTGTTACAGTTGTGTCCCTAGCCAATTGATGGTAGTTCTTGGCTGATTGTGGGTCCTATTCCATGATGGTTTCACCGCTAGATAAGAGATGGACCCGGCATGGTTGTGACAGTTCCTGGTCTTTTGTGGACACCTATGGGATGATACTGACCACTCCTGGAATAATGCTGGACTGTTCAAGTTCAAAAGACCTTTATTCGAATTTGATAAAATTCATAAAAGTACCGAACACAGCAAAAACACACATGTACATGTAATACAAAACAATTATATAAATAACATTCCATGATAACAAAATAATTCATACAGTGATTTAGCAGTGAATTTCATTATCTAATAAAAAAATTTCAGTAGTATCATTATGACTGGATTCTGATTTCAGGGACTTTTCATAAAGATGTTAATACATAGCACAACATCAATCCAGGGTGGGGTGTAACGGTCGATGGTCAGGTGGATAATGGAGTGAGAGTACAGGGTCAAATATAACAGAACAGCATCTGCCTGCAGGCCAGCAGAAGTGACCTGCACCATGCAACATCCAATACAATTGTTGACAGACGTCCCAGGGCAAGGATTGGCTTCCTCCTGCCAGTAAATCCCAATCAACTACAGTCTCCGCTACATTGTATTCAGCACTCTCATCAGGGTGCAGTGACTCCATGCAATGCCTTCCAAGACAGGCATGCATTGAGAGATAATGCACTTTTAGTGAACTGGGTATGAACTTACACCAAGATGGCTACAATGTTGATCTCTATGACTGTCTCACTCCCCGCTACGGATGCTGAGCTGACCCGTCATGTTCTCACTTCAGAATATCTTGCACAAATAAGACCATTCTGCTGAATGGAGCGCGTGCCTGCAAAATAAAAGGATACACTTCATACTCTGCAGTGCTTGCCGGAGGGTAGAACAGTTACCAGACATCAAACCTATTTTCACCCTTCACTTTCTCATCATTTTGTAATAGTCCTGGGGCTGGCGTTACACCCACAGGGGAGCAGCATAACAATAGCAACTGCTGGGACAACACAGCAGTGCTTGTCTCAACATGGGGTATCAGTCATCAAGATGAAGTTTCAAAATGAAGAAAATCCTCCTGGGTAAGTCCGGTAGACAAAACTTAGGGGCATATTATCAAGGACGGCGTGACAATTATCGCCCGTTTAGTGGCAGAAAACTGCAGCTAAATCGGCGATAATGGGCTTGATAATATGCCCTGGAGAATTCCGATAGAAGCCCATGTTCACACCAGAACATTGAATTCTATTGGAATTCTCTAGGGCATATTTTCAAGCCCATTATCGCCGCTTTAGCGGCAGTTTTCTGCCGCTAAACTGGCGATAATTTGTAACGAGGTCCTTGATAAAATGCAACTTAATTCTGAAGGAACTTTAATATGGCGAAGTACCTTTTCCATGAAAATGTAATGCCTTGTGGAAAAAGGTAAATTCCCATTTTAAAAAATAAAGATGTTATGGCAGCTTTGTATTGTTACTGCAACCTGGTAGGAGGAAGAGGAAGATGACATAGTGGAAAGAAAGAAGAGGAGAGTACAAGTAAGAAAAGAGTCAAAAAGGGGGTGAGAATTGAGAATAGGGAGTAGCATGCATGGGGTGAGCGTTAGTCGCAAGGCTTTGCAAAGGAAACTTTCAGGATAAGTGGACCAGCACAAAACAATATAGGGTGAAGATAGAAAGGATTGTAATGGGATAAATAGGGTCAAAAAGGACGGGGTCAAAAATGTACAGAGAGGTCGAAGGATCCTCTTAAAAAGCAAAAAATGGAAACAAGCCACATTTTTTCAAGATGGACTTTGAACAGGTTGGTTTTGTCAACCAGGTTAAAGACATTCTTGAAGCAAAATTATTCAAAAAGAGTACAATGAAAATTATTTGTCATATTAAGTTTCGTCAGATGTTTTTACAATTGAAAAGTCATATAATCCTCAAGATGGTGTCTGCAGTGTTGTGAAGCTAATTATCCCCAATTTAGTCTCTACCACTGTAAGGCTCAAGTTATGAGTTCTCTATGTTTCCTGTCACCAACATACAATCTCAGAGGTTGTGAGATATAATATGGTCTGCCTAATAAATCCCGGCTTTGACTTCTATGCATTATCAGAAGGTGCCCCTAATTGTGGTGATGGTCCAACCTCTAATTAAAAAATCCACCACAAAAGAGTAAAAACAGTGGGGCATATTATCAAGGGGGTTTATCTCCGCTTTTTTGGCTTTAAAAGCCAAGAAATCGGAGATAAAATTATCTCCCTATTACCTAGCTGTCTCTAACACCAGTTAGCAACAGCTAGTAGGAGATAGCGACCAACTTGGGCCCCACTTTGCATGTCAGTGATATTTATCACTAATGACATGCAAAGTGGGCGTGCCAAGATGTTAGCGACTGAAAACAGTCGCTAACATCACTATCTTCTATTACCAACTTTTGGAGATATTCGCGCTAAGTGCGAATATCTCCAAAAGCTAACACCTGCCCTGAGCAGTTCTTAGCCATGTTATCCAATGGGAGGTGGATAACATGGCTAAGAGCATTAGCTCAGTAATGCATGAATATCGCTGACTTTTCAGCGATATTCATGCATTGTGGCGATTTTTATCGCATTTGCGATATGTTTATTTGCGGTAAAAATCGCCGCAGCTCAGCGGTAAATTTTTGTCTATACCCAAGAAATAGCGATAATTATCGCTATTGCTTGGTAATATGCCCCATTGTTATGCACAAAATACTCTTTTAAAGTTGCTTAACTCTCAAAGTTCACAAAACAGTAGTATATGTACTCTGCCTAGCTTTGGAGTGAGTCTAGAAACACCCAGGGGTTCTGCAACACACTACCATAGAAAATAACTGAAAAAAGGGGTTTATATAAAACTAAACCTGGCCGTACTTTGCTAAGTAGCGCTACGCGTAGCTACGCGAAGTGCACTCGCACTATGCGAGCTACACGTACAGCTACACGAACTGTGTAGCGCACTGTTCGTGATGATTGCACAGTGCCGGATGCTTGTCCGCACTGTGCAATCATTGAAAACGGCATCTTGCACAGTGCGAGCTGTCTTTTACTGCCGCTCAAGTAGATTTTTACTCGAGTGGCAGCTTTTTCAACGCGGACTGGCTTACCGGTGGCTACCTGGTATTAAGGAAGAAACTGAAAAACCATTTGTTCGCCAGGATTTTTGATCAGTGACTTAGAGAGTTTTCACACTATTTCACTCCCACCTAGATTGTTCTCACTTTAGCGCTGTTTTATCAATCCGTATAAATGTTGTGCTGTATAAATATATAAAATAAATAAAGTTGTGCTTTGGATTACAAGCCCTATATGAGCACCCAGCATGTTGTTTGTTTCATAGAAGCCCTATCACCACTCGGTAGGGTGGTGTGACATGTGCTTTGGATTCTAAGCACTGTATGAGCACCGGGTGTGTTGTTTATTTCACAGGTGCCCTGTCTCCTAGTAGGAGGACAAGGTGATATATAAGCACCGGCTATGTTCATTTCAAAAGAGCCCTGTCTCCTAGTAGTAGGACAATTTCACAGGTGCACTGTCTCCTTTCGCAGGTGCCCTGTCTCCTAGTAGTAGGACAAGGTGATAGGTGCTTTGAATGCTAAGCACCATATGAGCGCCGGGTGTGTTCATTTTACAAGAGCCCTGTCTCCTTGTAGTAGGACAAGGTGATAGGTGCTTTGGATCCTAAGCACTAGATGAGCACCGGGTGTGTTGTTCATTTCATAGAAGCCCTATTACCAAGCGTTATGGCAGGGTGATATGTGCTGTGTGTTTTAAGCACTATATGAGTACCGGCAATGTGTTAATTTCACAAGAACCCTGTCTCCTTGTAGTAGGACAAGGTGATAGGTGATTTGTATTCAAAGCACTATCTGAGCACTGAGTGTTTTGTTTATTTCACAAGTGCCACGTCTCCTGACAGTAGGACAAGGTGACAGGTGCTTTGGATTCTAAGCACTATATGAGCACCGGCTGTGTTGTTCATTTCACAAGAGCCCTCTATCCTCCTGGAGACAGCACGTCTTTTGATGCCCTTTATTTCACACACACACTGTTCCTGGCAGGAGAGCACTATGAAGTGTATTGAGCTTTAAAAGCCAAAGATGGGTGGAAAGCTGCAGTGACACTCTCATGACGTAGATGAACGACATGCTCACCTGATCAAATTATGGTGGTCAGTATCTCTAAAATATCATGCAGTGTCTCCTAACTTGCCTGAACCAGAACCTGGTGGGCACATTCTACCTTAAATACTATTTGCTTTGTTTAATTATATTTGTATTTAAAGTGCATTGTAACTAAACACATCACGTTAACCAACCAAATAAGCCAAATCAGTCTAGATAAACATATTTGTAAAGTCATGATTCCAAAAGATAACACACATGAGCTTTCAGAGAGGACACAACAAGAAAGAAGAGAAAGCAAAATAAAGAGAGACCATGCAGGTTGCATTGAGGACCTTAAACAAATCGAAGACGAACCCAGATGAAATAGGAAAAGAACCCCGATATGACATATAGTCATGAACAGCTTGAAACCCCATCAAAAATAACCTCATAGGATTCCACATTTTCCATAACCAAGTTCTCTGCTCATCATTATCAATGCACAATATTTCAAGAAGGCCAGTGTTTAGATATTCATCCAACCAAATCCTTGGATTAGGGGCTCGAGCAAGCATCCAGAGCCTGGCCAAGATTGGACGTTCCAAAGCAATTTCAAACCAGCATTTGCAATGCAATCAGGCTCGCCTTTGGGACCTTATATGTATTTAGCTATTCAGCACATTAGCCTGGGTGCTGAAACTTCTCTTGATCTTTAACATGGGGGGAACGTAAGCACCATACTGCATGACATGCCTAGTATGGGAACACATGGAGAGAAATGTTGCCTCTCAGCGGAATTTATTTTAGTCCAAAGCTCTGTTTTTAATATAAAATCAGGGCCTTCAGTGGTCATATCACTGAAAACACAAGATTTAAAAAAATCCTTTTGTTGGCCCCTGTCCTTTTGTGGCACACAATTTGGAGAAGAGACACAGGCCTGTTGACACAAACAATAATCAATAATTGTTTAAATATGGATAACTGGAGGAGATTCAGATGATTGTGCTACGTAGAAAAACTCCTGAACAAAATTGGTCTACCAAAACTGTTCAAGGACCCAGATGAATGTAGAAAGGTCTCCAAGGAAAAGGTCTAAAATGTGATTAGGACGAGGGTAGAATATGAGAGACAGGAAATTCATGGACAGAAGCAGGCAGTGATACGCTTCAGATCAATCCCTCCAGTGATAGAGAGAGGACATTTCTTTAATCTGTCAGACGTTACAAACGCACAACATAGATATATATTGTTAAAATTTCGTCTGAATGTGATCCCACTTATGTTAGGTTATCCTGGTAAAATATATAACCATGCTGATTTAATTTTGTACCCATGTGACAGACTGTCAAGACAAACTGATTTGCACCTGGTTTTATTTTGCAAACTGTATAAGAAGGAGAGGAATGACTTCTTCAAACTGATATTACAGAAGATGAATTTTAAACAATGCAGGGTGGCATTATATTTTTAAAAAACTTTATCTGATCCCTTGAACTGTTTTACATTAGCTTCGTTGCTATGGGCCTGTATGAAAAACAGGAAAAAGCAAACGCTAGAAGTAGCTACTGGATGACAATTATTTTAAAGGAGATTAAACCATGGAAACGGACAATTTATGTAATTCTAATTTTCAAATTTTTATCATGGATAAAATGAACTATTGTATTTTTAACCTTAAAATGGAATTCTATATTGGAAATTGGTTTTAGATATGTACTTTAATGATCATCTTTATCTGATTGTATAAAAGATTTGACTATGACTATGAAAAATGAAAAAAATATTATTGTCTACGGGTGCTTGTGGAAGACAGTTTCTATGAACTGGAATCTAGGGAATGCTAAAGTGAATATGGTGTTTTACTGACCTCTGCTGTTCGTTTTTTATCAAGAAAGTTAAATAGAGGGAGTGGCCTGCAAAATTAAAAAAAAATCCCTCAGCAGAAAGCAAATCTGGTATTTTACTAACCTCTACTTGTTGTTTAAATAGAGGCAATTGAACAGAAAAAAAGTCCCTAACCCGAAGCAGACACGTCATAGGGCTGATCTCCAGAGCCCACAAAGTACATACACTAATAACTATACACTAAAGTATATACAATAGGTATTGAATATTCTACCTAAAAAGTAGATCCCAGCATGGTGTATCGGAATGTGCAAAGAGTACCCTACTACAATTAATTTAGACTCCCAAACTATGTTGGACAGAAAGAGACAATTACAGTTTGAGGAACCTATCTGCCAATAATGAGCAATGAGAGGGCAAGTAGCGTAAATGTGCACAGCGGCGCCTCGGTGTGTCGAACATCGAATGTATTTGGAATCCTATCTAACATTCATTACAAAAAGACGATAGGGAGCGTGATAGAAATCATTAATGAATTTAAACTGTTGGACTCTTACCATTGAGAGGTTTAAAACACTATGCACAAGCATATTTGTACAACTTATATCATCAGGAGTTACCACAACCCTAAGATGCCTGCTCGACTTATCTGCCTCACCTCGAAAGGGATCCAACCACCGTTCCTCCTCAGCCAATAGAATCATTTTGTAAGCCAAGCTCATATCCGTCTTAGATGGACCTCCTGCCAAGTAGTCCAGGAAGCTAGTCTCAGACCAGTCAATATCTTCCGTCTTTCGACTCCCAAGGATTTGCCGAATCTGTAGATACCAAAAGAATCCTGCATAAGGAAGAGAGAACCTTTGTCACAGAGTTTAATAAGAGGAAAAAGTATCACCCTCATAACAATGCCCTTGTGTAAGGAGCCTGGAGCTCTTTCAGCACTCAAAAAGATCCTCATGGACATGATGAGGAAAGTTAGGATTGTAACCTAAATACGTGTAAGTGTTAGAAGTAATCCCCGGTAGCCTCTTTCTTAGGTAGGACCAGACAGAGTGGAACACCCTCATTGTCTTGATCTGGGTCCATTTGGAATAGACCATGTCAGTAATGCCGGTGTGGGGAACAATGGCCACTCCCCGCAGTAGAAATTTTGGAAACATAAGCCCCAGATCCCACGACTCCCTGGCCAGGACATTGAATAACTGTGCCATTAATGCTGGCAGACAGTAGACCCCTAGGTCTGTCAGGGAGAGAGCTCCTCTTTTTCCAGGCGTTAAATACTATGTGCACTGGTTTTTGGGTACACATTTTAGGCTTTTTAGGTTTCGTCTGGCAAACGCAGCGCGAAAGCGTTGCTGTCGCCAGCGAGATCTATTGTTGCTGACTTGCCTCGGAAGTAGGACAGTAGATGGGGATGGCAGGGCGATTGGCGATTTGAGCAGGTTTACACGCTTGTGAAAGCGCGCTTGCATTTAATGCATCCAATCTGCACGTGTACGCTGGTGCTTGTCACCGCGTCAATTAGGCTCGAGGTGGGAGTTAACTTGTGAACGCGCACACACGCACCAGCCGCCCCCAACCAGTGCGCACATACTTCCTCACTCAACAACAAACACACGCACCAACCTCCATGGTACAACTGAGCCCCACTCACCGTGCTCTTTTGTGGCTGCTACAGGCTCCGTTTCAGGACTCCCCTGGTTTCATCTCCTCCGCCTCGCATGACCTGGCACACGTGGGGCTTCCCTCACTCTGGGGAGCCCGGCACTTGCATTGGCGGCATTGGTGGCCTCAGCCGGCGTTTCTGACCCAGGGCTTCTCCTTACTTTTGCGGCCACCGCGGGGCTCTCCCTCAGGCATGGAAGACCCGCGTCACCACTCCTCTCGGCCAGCCACTCCATGGGCGCATGCTTCCCGCGGAAGGCAGCAGTCCCGCCCCACGACAGGCATGACGCTGCCTCACTTCCTGTTTTTGCACCGAATCGGGCCGGCGGCGATGATACCTTCACTCCGGGCATAATGAGGGGTAATATCCCTCCAAAAAACAACAGTTTGAATGGGGTCTAAGGGCAAGATTAACGACCAGCTAGCAGACACATGCCCCAACGGTACATATTACAAACAAGAAATGTCTGAGGGTCAAAGAAGCGGATCAATCGTGTAAAGCGTTCAGAGCACAACTAAAATATGACCAAATGGTGAAAGAAAATATATGGATGTGTGAAAGAGAGAACTACATCTCTACGGTTCAGAAAAAATACTCATCGGTTCCAGCTCGGTACCGCCCTTTTGTCATCATATGGGTTCTCCTTATACCCAGGAGAAAATGCTGTCAGTCACTGGATGTTGTTGTGACAGGCGCTCAACCATTGATAGATATGCATGTAGATGGATGATACCAAGAAAAATGTCTAGAGGGTAACTGATATGCAGTGCAAGAGTGAAAAAGTGAGTGAGTGAGGTATATAAAATTGGATAGAAGTGAGTAGAATGAAAGATTTTTAATAGTATCTCTCAATTCTTCCAATGCTTAAAAACAATGTGAAAAAACAACAGATTTAACAAAATATCTGTTTGCAGCAAGGGCCGACATGTTTCAGCATATGTGGCTACAGGGTTCCGCCACTGCTTTCGTCATGACCAGTATATTTGCAACTGCACTATTCAATAATAATAAAAGTTATATCACCTGCGGATTCCAGGTCATACTAAATATCCTCCACAGCACTGAGGATTCATAGTGTCAAGGAACATGATACACGAAGATCCACATAAAGAAAAAGACAAACATCACAGAGTTGTCACAGCACACAGTACATTTTGTTCAGTGTGTCAAAAGTAAGTATGGTCATTTAACCCATTACTCGAAAAGGATCCGCTTACCTATTAGGTAGGAGGATCATGCATCACTCCACCTGGCTGCAGCTCAGGTAATTGGAGCACCGCTCTAGTTAAAAACAATAGGAACATTCAATCAAAAGTTATTCTTCTAGTATCAATGTAAAATATGGTAGGTAATGATACTTCACAATAGTGGATGATGCTATTAAAAACCTTTTATGAAGAAAAAGCAGCATCCCAGGTCTTGAGCTATTTTCATTTATAGTTCTCACTTCCTGATTAGCTCAATAATTTATCACCGCACCAGAGGTCACAGACATACACTCTCTGTAGTTAACTGAAATTATCATAGTTGGAAATATAGTGGGCACATTTATGTAGATAACTCCTAATGACTGAGAATTCATATGGGTAACGACCCATACTAGTGCACTCATTAGGTACTGGCCTCACTCTGTACCCGATTTTGCTAAGCATACAGGTATACATTCACAACATATATTCCATTCATTTCAGCGTATAAATACAGCTTGTTGAAAGGACATCAAAGTGGATATGTCCTTCTGATATCACATTCATTCACACCCATGATAACACGATATTGATAAACGTGCGGTTAGAGACTAACAATGTGCACTCAGCATCTAAGCTGTTCTTATTGGAGGCGCATTATGTTCGATTATGGAACGCATTCATTTGCACCCTTTGTGGCACGATATCAAAAAACGTGCAGGTTGACATCCTGACTTTAGTAAAATGTAAGTATCAACAATCAGGCGCTGCTCTCATGCACTCGACTGGTCAAACACTAACCTGTCCGTCGGTACACCTATGCGTCCCTCTGAGCTGTCTGGGGGTGCACAGATACGCGTCTGACCGCATATTTGTTTCCACGGGCTGTCCGGTCACGTGTTCGATATATCACGTGATACTGGACTACATGTTGCAGAATATTGCTGGGAAACATATTCTTCTGTGTATCATCGAAAACTTTGCCTGTTCACGCCATATTTGTTTCCTAGGGCTATCGAGTCACATGTCACGTTCTAGACATGGTTATAATCTACACTCACAAAGTGAAAAAAAACCCTCCAATTCCCACAATGCAACAGCGATTAGCTTTAAAAATCGATTTGCTGAAGTTGTCACCTGCACCTCCATGGAAACAATCTTGCAGAGACAGAGTGTGCGAGACTACTTATGTGTGAGTTCCCATCAGTGGCTCTTGGAAGCAGGAAATAGCATGCACACAAGGAGAGGAAGGGGTGTCACAGGGGCGTGACTCTGCCTCGCAGAGGCCTAAGTACTGCTGCCTGCAGAAGGATGCTCACTCCAGCTCCCATATACTGAACACAAATCCAGTCTTTTTCTGGGTCTGAGGTTGACACTTGTGGTGTTTTTTCCAAGCCAGTCTGTCCTTTCCCTCAGATACAGTGGATTTTTGTCCAAGTGTTGAAGCTGCAATTAAAAGCCAGGCTTCTAATACTGCCACCCTGCTAGTGTCTTAGTGTTGGGCACATTGGTGATAGTCCGGTTTTGGAATTGTTTAGGCTAAAGCTGACAATACTGATGTTGTGTGTCAGGCGACTATTGGTGCCATTACATTATTAATGGGTTTGTGCGGGGCCAAGTCTGAAGAATGGTGCCATGTTTGTGTTGGAGTTGAATGGTTGTCTAATTGATTTGGGGAGCTCCGTAGTACAAGGACACTAACTACAGCCTCACTGCCATTTGTGAAGTGTGTGCTTTTAAAAGACAGGTATAAAAACAAGCATTTGCAATGCAATAGGTCTCTAATTTAAGCGAGTTTAAGCTATTGGCATTGTAAATAACAATGCCTTTTATTTATGTTTTAAAAACTGAAATAAAAATAAAAGGCATTGTCATTTACACAATAACTCAAATTCACGTAAATGCGAGACCTATTGCATTGCAATTGCTTGTTATATATTGGTTTGATAACTGCTCCCTTCCAGCTATCCAAAAACATTCCTGTCACAAGTATTTCCTGGAAGAGTGTATGAAACAAGCTGGTCCACCATGCAGTATTTGACTTTATTACTATTGCTGGTAGATTATCAGGAACAGTAGCCCGTGTAAATGTTAACATTTCATTTATTTATATAAGTTCTGCCTCTATGAATCCATCTTGTGTCTCCTTCCCAAGGACAACCCTATTAGGGCACTGGACAGTTGTGGCATCATTATTATATGCCTCCTGGAAAACCTTTGCCATGTGTCATCACTCACAGAGCCCGGTATTTTTCCCAGGGATGCTCCCATCACACTCTGTACCAACCTCCAAATTTTTCTAATGTTTTTAGTTTCTAAAGTATCCATCATTGCTTCCCAGCATTTTGTGTATGCTTTTCTCCTGTTCCTACTGACCAGATTTTTAAATTATTTCTTTAAAGTAGGCTGACTGAACTCACCAACATTATTTCTTGAGTGTCAAGAGTTTCTTTTGAGCTTTTGAATAGTACTTTTTAAAATTCTACATTCTTAATCAAATCAGGTGTTTCTGGACTGCTTCATGGATCTATATATCTTTTGTGTGGTATTAATGGTCGCCAGTTCAATTTTTAGACAAGCAACAACCTTTTTTATAAATTCATTTTACCAGGATATACAATCAGATGGGGAAATCCCATGTATTACTCAGCCCACTGCTTTCTTCCTCTTTTGATCTCCCTCTCTCGCTCTTTCTCTCTACCCCTCCCTCCCTTATTCCTTCTTACTTTCTCTTCTCTTCACCATTCCTTTTTCTATGATCGCTCTGCTACTTCCTTTCTCTCTTGTACCACACCCTGTGACAGCTACAGTAAATCTTGAGTTGCTGCAGCACAGTGCCAGAGGCTTTATTGGCAGTCATCATCATCAAAATAACTTTATTTCGATTTCATGTAGAAACCATAAAAGTGTACATTGACAATTTTAAAAACATTGCATTTAATCAACCATAAAATCACAGTACATGTTTACACAATTTTTTAAAACCAAGTTCCATCAATATCTATTTCTAATCATCAGAGCTGATCTAATAAAGTTTAAAACGGCATTACAAATATGTGCAGTTGACAAAGATAACAAGCGATCATACGCTTCTTTATAATAACGCGTTTCAAATGATTCTAATAATGGTTTAAGGAAAGTGTTTCTTGGAACTTTATACAAAGTGCAAAAAAGCAGAAGGTGGAGAGTATTTTGTGAAACCCTATTGTTACAGGGGCAGCAGGGTAACTTCTCCCACCAACCCCCCTGTTTTGGAAATGCAAACAGGAAGTGTAAGGTGCCAAGGCGAAATCTTGTGAGGTAAAAACGCCATTGCGTGTTCATAATATATGACAAATAAAACTGGCGAACTGGTTTTCCCCGTACACTTAATGCATAGTCATTTGTCTTAAAAGAACCTAAGCTAGTACTGTAAGCATTTTTAATAATCTCCTTGGCATCCCTACCAAGTAAGCATGGGCGGAAAATCCGTTTCGCTCGTGGATTTTGCGGATTTTCGGTAAATTCGCAATCCGCGAGATTCGCGAATCTCCCGCAAAATCCGCAAATCCGCGAGCAGCGGATTTTGCTCGCACTGCTCGCACTGTTCGCGTGAGTTCGCGGCTTCCCAGTACAACTTCGCGCCCCGCGAATAAGTGCAAAATTGCAGAAATACGATCTTAGCAAAACTGAAACTACTTACCAGGTTCAAAAGTTCAGGCTCATCATTAGTAGCCATTTCCTGTAGTGCTTCCTGAGGGGCCCCTCCAGAGTTCAGTTGCCAGTTGCAACTATTATGTGACCCTGCTCTGAACCTCAGAATAGTTACACATATGCCACAAAGGTCCTGAATTACAGCTAAGGGAGACAAGCAGGAGCCAGGCTGGAAGTTCAAATCCATTAATCAGCCCCTAATTCATTATTGTCAGTTGGGGCAAGGCAGGTGTTTGCAACAATGAAAGCACTTAGCAAGTGCAAAAGATCACTAATCAGGAAGCACTAAGGAAGCAGGTGCCAGCTAAAAAAATATTCTGTGACACATTAATCAGCCCCAAATTAATTCAGGTCACTTGAGGCAGGGAAGGTGTGCTTGCGTTGCCACAATAATGTACACTGACTGGACAACCAGAGGGTGCTGTGATGAAACAGAGGGTGGCATGGGTGGGCCAGAGGGTGGCATGAGTAGTCAGAGAGTGGCAGTGGTGACAAAGAGTGGCAGTGATGAAGAAGAGTGTCCCAAACAGGCTGGACACATAGAAACAACAAGATAGCGAAACTTGCGACCCGACAGGTAAGTTCGCAATTTGCGAAAGTGTACAAAACGCTCGCGAACTGGCAGAAACCCGCGCAAACACAAAAAAAAAAAATCCGCAAATTCGCGAGAATTTGCGGATTTTGCGGATTGCGAGTTCGCAAATCCGCAAAATTCGCGAACGCGAGATTCGCAAAATTCGCCCATGCTTACTACCAAGCATTTCAGGATTTGTAAACATCTTACCTAAACCTATGTTATTAAAAGTCTCTCTGACATATCGTAGCCACGGGATTTGGGTGTAATAATCAAGCTTAAGGCAATCTTGAATAATATCTTTTGTTAATTTCAATTCTTCAGATCACCAAACCTTAGCCCATAATGTTAAAGGGGCAACGTGAATGATATCACTTATAAACTCGATTCCAACTTCTCCATGGCAAATATATTAGATGTGCCCATTGGGACAGATAATAAAAGTTTAACAAACTTGTTTTCCACAATTTGTATTTTTTCACAGTTATACGAACCCCAAACCCCTGTGCCATCGGTCAAGGCAGAAACACACTTAGCTTTATATAATGATGTAATTTCTGCTACACGTCGCTGGCCTAATTTGCTAGCAAAGCGGAAGAGGGCTTCAATTAACTGTGCAACCTTTTGAACCTGAGCTGTCAGCAAGGGTTCCCAGCTCAATTTTTTGTTGAAAAGGTTACCCAGATAACAGAAGTTATCCACTTTCTCAATAGTAGCGTTCTTCACTACATATTTCCGTGTTTTTACATGTTTTTGACCACAGGTCATGGCAAAAGATTTAGTAAAATTAACACCTAACTCTAATTTGCCCATAAATGTATCAAAAGCATTCAGAGAAATCTGCATGCTATTGGGGGTAAGTGCCATTAAAACAGTGTCATCTGCATAGGACAACATTGGGATTCTTTTTCCATTTATCTTTGGGAAATCAGCAGACGTTTCTAATAAGAAGCCCTCTAAGCCGTTTGTATAGACCAGAAATAGGAAGGGTGCTAAAATACATCCTTGTCGGACACCTTCAGTGGATAATATAGATTTTGATTTCTCTCCACCACGGCCATATCTAATCCTAACCGTTGTGGCAGTATGTAACCTGCGAAGCAGGGTGACCAGTGGTTCTTCAAAACCCATAGAGTCCATCATGCGCCATAATTTGTCCCTACATACTGTGTCATAGGCACTGGACAAGTCCATGAATGCCAGGTGTATAGAACCATTCTTGGCACCCAGGTACTTGCCCATAATCAAAGCAAGGTTCAGGCACTGCTTGTTAGTTCCTTTCCCTTTCCTAAAACCATATTGAGATTCTACAATTACCCCCGATGACTCAGCCCATGATTCCAGCCGTGCCAATATCACCCTACCCATCAACTTACATGTTGAGTCTATTAGTGATATTGGCTTATAACATCTTGGATCATGCTTGTCACCTTTTTAAAAATTGGAACCAAAACGGCCTCTTTCCAAGAGGTCGGAATAGGGCCAAGTATTAATGCCTTAAAAACATTCATAAGTAAAGGGGACCAAACCTCTCGATTACATTTAAAAAGATCTAAAGGTACTGAGTCAGGGCCTGGGGCCTTTGACGATGCCCCCTTAGTCAGAGCTAGCTCTACTTCTGCAAGCGTTATTGATTCACTAAGCTTCTTAGCTGTTTCCACATTAATATAACGGGAATCGTCCTCCTCCGAGGTAGCAGTATATAATATCTCTTTGGGATTAAAAATTTTGTTGTAATGAGTTACCCAGGTTTCCTCTGGTAAATGAATTCGAATGGTATTTTCGTCCCCTGATTTTAAAAAGGGCCTATTTATTACTTCCCAAAAGAGTCTATTATCCCTTAAATCGATTGCCTTGTCTAGATCTTCCCATGCTTTGGACTTAGGTTCATTTTTCCTTTGTCTAATTGCCTGCCTATATTGTTTCCTAGCTAGTATAACCATGTTTCTATCTCTAGGATTTTGGCGCAAAGCTTTAGTTAAGGTAGTTGGGGTTGCCGAGCATTCAGCGTTGAACCATTTAGGCCCCTGATGTTGATTCTTCCCCCCTACCTTTACTAGTAAGTGTGTAGCTACATTTTCCATTAGCTTCTCGAAACTAGTGATTATATGGACTGGGTCAGGATTGAATTATGAATATCTGGGCCACATTTTCCTTAAAAATATCCATCTCCAGTTGCCTCACGGCTACTTTATTCCATTTCACAGTAATACCCTGATTCTGAGTATATACTATGGGTTGTTCCTGATACGATTTTGGGTCAGAAGCAATGGTAAAACTCAGGATTAGGGGGTTATGGTCGCTAGCCGGGTTTACCTCAACTTTAAAGTCTTTTAGATGATTAAAAAGTCCCATGGATACTATTGCAAAATCAATTGTGCTTGTTCTACCCCTTGTGCCCTGGAAAGTGGGTATATTCACATTACCCGAAAAACTGTTCATATCGGGAATACATAAATTATTATTTATTAGGATACTGTTTATAGCCTCGCCTTGTTTTATGTGGGAAAAATGGGCCATAGGATGGTCATTTAAATCCATCATCCCGCAGGCTCTGAACCCACTAAACTTACACAACTCACAATTAAAATCACCTAACCACATAATAAGGAGGAGGAAGACTCTATTTCTCACGTTGGCAATCTCTTCCTGCAATTTATCAATAACTTCCGTTTCATTAGGATCAAATATGTTGTAATACCAATTTATAAGAAGAACAGTTTCTATGAAAAGGTTCTTAATAGTAAGTTGTTGGTACCAAGGTGTTACCACCACTGTGTTAACGGTTCTTAGATTATGTTTTACAGAGATTGCTGTCATAAGTCCACCCTTAGCTTGCCCTGAATGTGATGGTATTGCTGGGATGTTAAAAGCTTGAAAACCATCCAAACACAAATCCACCATACTCCAGGTCTCCTGTAAACAGGCTAGATCAAAGGAATCTACAAATTCTACCCAGGCCGGATCCTCCAACCTGTGGGCAAAACCCGCTATGTTCTAAGAAAGTACACAAAAATTGCTAACCTTCTCACAAGAATTGTAAACCTTCTCACAATTACCCTCTTTTTCCACTTGCATTCTATCTTGGGGAAGGGCTTGGGCACATCCATCTGCCCTAGTTCCTATAAGATTAGTTCCCAGATCAGCAACCTCATTTATGTGGGTATCCTTGTCAACATTTCCCACATCCACATCATTGTCCGTGTTTGTAGCTCTGCAAGTAACTGTACTGCACCCCCATCTTGAGTCAAATTGGGTTGTTTGTTGTTCAGTAAAATGAACTCAATCATTTAAATTCATTGGAGTCAAGGGGTAGAACACGTTTGACAATGGAATATTCCAGAATTCCCTAGGATCAGTGGGATAATGGTTATTTGAACCAAGGTACAAATTTGGGTAATTTACTCTAGGGTGGAATCTGGGGTTTCTATTAGAATAATTGAAAGTTAGATTGTTTGTGGGTGGTTTCTGATGATGGTTGAAATTTGAACCATATTTCTGCCGGTGTTTATTCGATGGTAACATCATATTTTCTGGGTAGAAGTATGTCAGGCCTCGTGTAGAAACTCCACCCTCATTGCCACCAGCAAACCAATCGTTTATATAAGATACCACCCTATGGTCCTTAAAATTCACTATAATCAGGTCACCATCTATATCCTTAGGGCGTATGCCTACCCATTGACACCTCCTAACTGATACAATATCACCATTCAAATGTACAGGTAATGGTCTGTTCATGCGCAACCAATGAATCACTTTATTTTTTAGACTTGTGTTCGATTCAGTATCCCCCTCCCCAACTACTGGAACTCCCGTTAAAAAAATAACAAAACCAAAAGACTCTGGGGGTAATTGTACCGTATCTTTGTATTGTAATTTGGCCTTGTTAATATACGTTGTTTTTGGAGTAGTTGCTTTGTTAGTTTGGGTAGGCTTCAAGACCACAGCAGACGCTTTTTCTTTTGCCATGTTTTTTGAAGCCGGATTTACTAGTATATCTGATGAGGGGGCAGGGTTTTTATTGGCAGATGATTTCTTTGATTTGTTAGGGGAATTATGTTGACTAGGTGGTTTACTAGTGTTTTTTCCCGTGGACTTAATAGCTGGGGTAATTGATGTTACAATCTCTGGAGGTGTAGACTGGGGAAGGAGGCAGTCTAGCTTTTTTTCCAGCCTTTTTAACCTTTCTACAAGAGGAAGGAAGAGAACCTTTAACATTTTTTCAACCGCTTCCAGGAGCTCGTCATTAGAGATATTTTTGTGCTCCCCGTCTGTATTCCTTTGTGTTGTTTCTATTCCCTCTGATACCTTATCCCTTATATCTACTTGCAAGGTTGGTCTAGGGGATACCATCTCAGAGGGTTTCCATGCGTTGATAAACCTACTTTTATTTTTACCTCCCTTCCTCCTCCTTTTCCTAACTGGGGAGGATACCTCATTTTTACGCTTTTGATCGTGGTGTACATCGATCGTTTCAGCGGAGGGCGGAGAGGGAAGCAACAAAATAACCTCTGTTTGTATCTTCAAGGGGGGAGGGATAACATTAATATGACAATGAGTGTCGATTTCCGGGGGTAACGGGGTGTTAAGGTCTATAAGATTGTTTGATATTACCGTGGACAAGTCGCTCAAACTTTCCACCGTCATATCTCGGGCCCCCAGAGGTGGCTGGCTTTCCTGGAAAATTAAAGGTATGCTATCTGTATTAAAAAGCTCTGCATCCATGTCCACCTGTTCTGATATGGATGCGGAAAGTATCCCTTTGTTAACAGAAGGAACCTGTCTCTTAAGTGCCTCAACAGATAAGCGCCGTTCGGCCCTTTTTTCCGCTAATAACAATTCGCGGTCAATATCCTTAGTGGCTTTAGCAAAAAATGTGTCTAGAGGACCGAGTATAGAAATACTCACACGGTCAGGAAGGGAGTTTGGGGTTGAAACAGACATCCTTCAACAGAGTAGAAATTAAGCACAAGAAATAAAATAAAATAAAGGTAACAGTGTGTTATTTCAAGCAAGGAGGACCAGTAAGGGTAACAGAAATGAGGGACAACAAATAATCCACAAAAATAGTCCACTTATCAGAGGGGTGGCCCGGCCCGGCCTCCTATGGCCCCTGACGGCCACAGATGGTCCCGCCCTTGTCCCGGGCTTCTCCCGGGACGCTCCCGCGCAGCGGGTATACTAGGTCCTTTAAATGCCTATAAGCGTTATGGGCGGGGGGCGTGGCCGGCAGGGAGAGCAGCCCAGCTGTTGGCAATGGGGCACGCAGGGGCTCCTGGTCCACGGAGTCCCTGCTTCGTGCTCGCAGCCCTGCCGGTCCGGTGGTGGTGCCCAGAGTCAGCAGCCCCTTTGACAGACCCGCGCTGTGGGACCCGCGAAGCGGGTCCGGCAAGGTAAGGTAAACAATCCCTGAGGCAGGAGGGCTTCCGAGAAAGCAGCTATCAGCAGTCCGCTGCAGATTTCTGTAACGAAGAGTCCCGTTTGGGCGCTGGAAATCCCGCCTGTTAAGCTCCGTGGGCGGGGGGCGTGGCCGGCAGGGAGAGCAGCCCAGCTGTTGGCAATGGGGCACGCAGGGGCTCCTGGTCCACGGAGTCCCTGCTTCGTGCTCGCAGCCCTGCCGGTCCGGTGGTGGTGCCCAGAGTCAGCAGCCCCTTTGACAGACCCGCGCTGTGGGACCCGCGAAGCGGGTCCGGCGAGGTAAGGTAAACAATCCCTCAGGCAGGAGGGCTTCCGAGAAAGCAGCTATCAGCAGTCCGCTGCAGATTTCTGTAACGAAGAGTCCCGTTTGGGCGCTGGAAATCCCGCCTGTTAAGCTCCGTGGGTGGGGGGCGTGGCCGGCAGGGAGAGTAGCCCAGCTGTTGGCAATGGGGCACGCAGGGGCTCCTGGTCCACGGAGTCCCTGCTTCGTGCTCGCAGCCCTGCCGGTCCGGTGGTGGTGCCCAGAGTCAGCAGCCCCTTTGACAGACCCGCGCTGCGGGACCCGCGAAGCGGGTCCGGCGAGGTAAGGTAAACAATCCCTGAGGCAGGAGGGCTTCCGAGAAAGCAGCTATCAGCAGTCCGCTGCAGATTTCTGTAACGAAGAGTCCCGTTTGGGCGCTGGAAATCCCGCCTGTTAAGCTCCGTGGGCGGTGGGCGTGGCCGGCAGGGAGAGCAGCCCAGCTGTTGGCAATGGGGAACGCAGGGGCTCCTGGTCCACGGAGTCCCTGCTTCGTGCTCGCAGCCCTGCCGGTCCGGTGGTGGTGCCCAGAGTCAGCAGCCCCTTTGACAGACCCGCGCTGCGGGACCCGCGAAGCGGGTCCGGCGAGGTAAGGTAAACAATCCCTGAGGCAGGAGGGCTTCCGAGAAAGCAGCTATCAGCAGTCCACTGCAGATTTCTGTAATGAAGAGTTGGCAGTCAATAGACTCCAAAATGTAGTCACCAATGACCCCATCTCCAAGGGGAAATGCAGTGCTTACTTTAGAAAAGATCCAGTGCTGCGGCTTAAAGTTTTGTTGAGAAAACCTTGCCTGTGTTATTGAAGGTCAGCGTGGTGAAAACAAAGGCTGCATAGTCTTAGTGCCACCTCATGCCAATTTAATCTATCACCAGATGCTCCCTGCCTCTTCATCTCACTTATGCAGGTTCTTTTTAATCCCAATTTTTCCACTTTGTCATTGTTTTTCCATCGTTCTCTTCATCTGTGGGATTTTTAATCACAGTTCTGAAAATTCCACTTTTCAAAAGTTGACATTTTCTTCTCCTAACAATTCGGTGCTTTAGCCTGTCCATGGGTCACATGACTATGTGCAGCTGGCAGCTAGCACTTGTGTATTTCTCCCAGTCAGTGAGACAAAGGGAAGCCAGGTATTGGCAGGATAGGCCACTTTGACTCAACAAGGGGGCAGAGCGGCACCTATAACACTTGCACATCACAAAGGATATACCTGAACACACTCACAGAAGGTTTTCCACTAATCATTTGGGTCTTCACACAGGCTGGGGCCAGGACAGGGAGAAAGGGGATGTCTGTCACCTCAGGGGACAGGACTCTAAAACTTTCTCCTACTTCAAAGTTTGCACCAGGTATAAATACTTGACCATCAGACCAAGCTCTACAGTATACCTCTGGACCTGTGGAAGACTGAGAAGGACTGCGGTGCTACTCTGAAAGAAGGACTGCTACTCTGTAGCCTTGCTGTCCTACTGTCTGGGTGAAGGACCGGACCTGCATCTTGAAACCAGGACCACCAGAGGGATTCCAAAGGCCAGTAGGCTGGTCTCCACATCGGAGCCTCAGGGACACAATAGGCTTAAATAATGGACTCTGCCAGCTGTGGGTCCGGCTCCCCCAATTGGTGCCCCCTAGTCCTGGACCCTTGGAAGTGGGCATGAAGGTGCTTGCTAGCCCAGCTGTAGACCCAGCAGAACCACAGTAACATGGAACATCCTCTCCCAAACTCCACATTGTAATTACAATGTGATACATTTCCTCTCTAATAGCCCGCATTGTAACCACTGCACAGTTCATCCCCAACACAGGACCTTGCATCACTACTGCAGTGCCTCAGCTTCGCTGATGGGCGGCACACCTCCATTCATGGTCATTGCATCGCCACCTCAGCTCCTCACTGCTGCCACTGTTTTATGCATCTTCACACACAGACCTTGCATCGCCATCTCAGCTCCTTGGAACTGCCAGTGCACAATGCACTTCCACACAAAAACCTTGAATCGCCTCTGCTGCTTGGCATATCATTGATGCAGGATTTTGCCATGTTTCGCAACCTAGATATGAGGTACTTTGGTTAGCATACATAACTTCGTCCCTTTAGCTGGTCTGCGCTCCAACGTGGTTGGCCGGACCTTGCGACTTTGTCCCCATCCGGCATGACCTGATAACCACAGTTGGTGCTTTGTGCTTCTAGGCATTATGTTAACTTAAATCTTTAAAATTGCATATCCCCTGTTCTACTTATTTGGTTTTTGTTGTTTTGGTCTCAAATAATTTATTCAATTTTACTCTATTTCTCTAAATTGGTGTTGAATTGTTCTTGTATTGTGTTTTCATTTTAATAATTATGAATTGCTGCACAAATACTTAACACATTGCCTCCAAGTTAAGCCTGCCTGATTTTATGCCAACCTTCCAGAGGATTAAGCTTAGAATAGTTAGGGGTTTGCTTATGTTTCACCCTGACATAAACTGTTGTTCCTGTTTGAGTAGGGTTTCATGCCCCCACACCAGTAACTTAATTTCCAACACAAATTCTATCAATACTACCCGAAGATAGCAAGATTCCCCCTCCTTAAAAATGTACAATATTACACTTAATGTGATGTGCTTGGCAGTAAAATTAAATCTCACAGACATAAAATGTTGATCTCTCAACAATTCACTGTGGTTAGCCCATGAATGTCAATTCAACAAAAGGTCAGGGCTTGTGACACACATGCCCTTTGACCTTCACTTTCAATCACACACACAGCCTTACACATACACTCACATTGAAAAAACACTATCTCTCACAAGCACACTCTCCCGTAATCACTCACAGTACATACATTTAAACACACGTTTTTATTACCTCAGCTCCCAAGGAAGGTGATCTTCCAGCTAATTGTACTCCTTTTGTTTCTTACATTAATAGTGAACAATGAAACAGAATTCACTATTAGTGTAACAAATGGAGAGAACAGAAAGGAAGCAGAGCCTTATCCAGCGCTTCCACTGTGTTCCTGGGTTGCAACAAGATAGCCAGGGGTCGCAGCTCTGACCTGTGGTGACCCCTAAATACTGCCCATGGGTTAGCCAGACGGTGGTCAGTTCATACATATGTTAAAAGTTGGAAACGCCAGACAGATACAATTGCAAACACTCAGAAGTTAGAAACAAACAATGAGACATTGGTAAATTTGATTCCAACCGAGCACACTTTGCTAGGCACTAATCCGAGAACAAAGTTTTTATTTAATTCTTGGAAATGAGGGAGACAGGATTATCAAAAAAGTCAGAACTGCCTAATCTCTTACACAGATGTTCTATATAAGCTAATCTAAACAAGGAATATGAAGAGCGGAATTAAAACATCAGCCAGCCGTATTGATGTTTACCAGGTTCAGTATTATCAACCAGAACAGTGGGCACTAGTAACGAGGCCCAAGTTAGTAGGATCAGCAGGGCAAAAGTAGCCCATCCATTCAGTGGTGTATCGAGAGTTGAGGCCCTCCCTGTAAAGTACATAGAGGAAGACCCCCTCGCTCCGGACCCAGTCAGGAGGTCTCAGGAGGGGGTCACCAGGAAATCAAGGGTCTCATGCACCACAGGGGCTGTGGCGGCTAATGTTACTGCCACTAGACACTACATTCATTAGTAATTGGTCACAGCTGAAAATACGTTGCAATGATATCTCGAAACTGGAGCTCTCGGAAGAGGCTCCATGTTCATGGGAATGCAACCGCAAAAAGTGATATTATGTTGCCACTTGCACATTGGTATTTCAGGTAAACCAAATAACACTCTCATCCCAGCAACCCGTGTTTCTGCCAGCAACACTAGATAAATTACCCGTGAGCCGTAATGTTATTAGAACTGGGTACAAAAAAGAGAAGAAAGTGAATATTTAACATAGATGCATTAAGCGTGAAGCCACAGTGCAGCCTGTGTGGTAGAAAATGCGAGCAACAGCAGAAGCAACAACACCCACCTGCAGATATGCTGTGAGGAGACACTGTTCTATTGATACTTCCTGGCAGGGCCACACTAAAGGGAAAATGTTCAAAGGGCATTGTCTGGATTCGTGGAAACACTCTTCAGTTATCTGTTTCTGGCTTCGCCTGGAGTCTTGGCTTCTTCAATTAGTCGCTTTTCCCTGGAAACGGAGAAATATTTTTACACTTGGGATAACTGAGTTTGAGCTGTAAAGTTATATTTAAAGTTAAAGTTGTTAAGTCTTTATTTTGACCTTACTGATCATAAAAGACAATAAATATTTAACATCACTATAAGAAAGATACATAAAATCCAGTGCACAAGAACATTACATAGCAAGATGTTAAACGAAGTGTAAAAAAACAACAGTATGTGTATAGGTTAAAAGGCTAATGCATGCTTTTACATGAAAAGAAAAGTATAAAATCACTGCAATCTATTGACAATTCATATAGAATACTGGCTAAGAAACAGGATAAAAGCCCAGGTGGAAAGGCTAAGCAGAAGACACTGGGGCATATTATCAAGGGGGTTTATCTCCGCTTTTTTGGCTTTAAAAGCCAAGAAAGCGGAGATAAAATTATCTCCCTATTACCAAGCTGTCGCTAACACCAGTTAGCGACAGCTAGTAGGAGATAGCGACCATCTTGGGCCCCACTTTGCATGTCAGTGATATTTATCACTAATGAGATGCAAAGTGGGCGTGCCAAGATGTTAGAGACTGAAAACAGTCGCTAACATCGCTATCTCCTATTAACAACTTTTGGAGATATTCGCGCTAAGCGGGAATATCTCCAAAAGCTAACACCTGCCCTGAGCAATTCTTAGCCATGTTATCCAATGGGAGGTGGATAACATGGCTAAGAGCATTTGCTCGATAATGCATGAATATCGCTGACTTTTCAGCGATATTCATGCATTTCGGCCGTTTTTTATCGCATTTGCGATAAACCTTGTTAATAGCAAGGTTTATCTGCGATAAAAATCGCCGATGTGCGGCGATAATTTTTGTCTCTAAACAAGTTAGAGACAAAAATTATCGCTAGTTGTTGGTAATATGCCCCAGTGTTTGATATAAACACTGTCGCAGTCTACTTTTTTTACGGCCTTATGTCGAATTATCCTCACCCATCCTAAAAACTTGGCCAGGGCAATCAGACATACCTCCTGATTACTAGTCTTAAGTATTCGCAGTGGCACTTGACCTTTTACCCATAGTCAGGCAAATTGGTTTGAGCCACTTGCTCCGTGGAAGACTATATGCTGGGCATACGATTAATATATGAGGGATTGTTTCATCAACACTTTGACAGTGAGTACATTTTCTATCATAAGAAGGGTTCCAGGAATTTGTGAAGACTTTGTTCGGTGGCGCACATATCCGAAACTGGACGTATAGTTTCCTGTTGATGGGCTTAGCAATAATATCCCAATATTTTTCGTACTGGGGTTCTGGTTTATGTTCCAGGAATGTACCAGTAAAAGATCAGGAGTTGATGGTACATAATTTCCCAGTTCTAACCATAACCCAGTAAGCTTCTTTATAAGCTTTTTTGGGGGGGGGAAACGTTGCTGACCAGGTCTTCCCATAAGTGCCTCATGTTAATTTTCACCAGGGAGCTTTTCACCTGCTGTAACCATCTGATCTTGTGAGAGGCGCCAGCAACCCTAATGTCTTTGAGTGCCAGAGCATAATGAGCCAGTTCTGGGGTAGACCAGAATCTTCTCCAATAAGCCAATGGTCTAAACCTGGCTACCTCAACCAAAAGGCTACACCATAGGTCAAAATATAAAGGGGTGAGTGGTGTGCTTTGAGGAAGCCATATCAGACCTCTAAAGAATCTTTTTTGGGCCTGGGCTTTCAGGTGAAAATTTTCAAACCCCCAGAGTTCCACACCATACAAAGTGGAAGCCATAACCTTGGTGTTATATATTTGAAGTACAGGTCCAACCGGCTTGGTATGGGAAAGCCTAAATTCTTTCAAGATAGCTCCTGCAAGCTGGGAGTGCTTGAGCACCATAATTTCTATTTGGGGTTTCCAGTCTAGTTTACGGCTAATTATTTTTCCACGGTAAGTGAATATATCTGTTTGCTCCAATGACTCCTTGTTCATAACAACCCTGGACTTAATTTCTTTACATTTATGCAGCACCATAAATGTGGTTTTGTCCACGTTAACCACTAGCTCGTGATCCTTGCAAAATGACTCAAAACGGGTCAGTGCTCGCTGCAACCCTGCTTGTGTTTTTGATAAAATTAGGGTATCGTCGGCAAACATAAGTATTGGCGCCTTTTTGCCTGCAACAGAGGGGCGTCAGTGGGACACTCTAAAAAATAATTAACCACACCATTTATAAATGGTGAAAACAGAGTAGCGGCCAAAACACACCCTTGTTGTACACCTTTATGAACTGGGAATTTGGCGGTAGTGTTCCCTTGGGATCCCACCAAACCTGTGCGAAGTTGGATTTGTGCAGATTAACTACAAGCTGTAAAAGCTCAGGCGGTAGCCCTAGATCTCTCAATACGGTCCAGTGTTTGTTTCTCTGGACTTTATCAAATGCTGCTTTGAGATCTACAAAAGTGGCATAAATAGTTCCACCTTCTAATAGTACAAAACACCAGTAGATTGCAACAAAATAAAACACTTGGTCGATTGTGCTTTAGAGGGCCCTGAAACCTGCTTGAAAGGGAGATAATATATTGTTCTCTACTATCCAGGTCTGTATTCTATTCAAGACCAATCTAGCCATAATCTTTTAGGTGGAATCGATTAGGCTGATAGGCCTGTAGTTGTTTGTGTGAGAACGGTCCCCCTTCTTATAAATGGGTAAAATTTCGGCTCCTCTCCAGGAGTCGGGAATGGGCGCGCCTCTTGCAATTGCATTGACAAGGTTCAAGATATATACTTAAGCCAGTTATCCTTGTCAAATAATAATAAATCAACTGGGATGCAATCGGGGCTGGGGGCCCTACCCTTAGGTGCAATATTCAGGGCAGATTCAACTTCCCCTAGGGAGAATGTTATTAATGTATCTACACTTGGAAGTTGAAAAGGTGGTAGGTTGTCTGCGACTGCAAATTGTTTCTTAAAGAAAGATACCCACTGGTCAGGTGCTATGTGGTTTTCGGAGGTACTACAGTGACCTCCTCTTCCCCACTTCACAAGATGCAAAATGATTGCATGTTTTTCATTTTGCTGGCTTGAAGAAATTCCTTCCATTATTGTTCGACCCATTCTTTTTTTGCCAGGCTTCGTGCAAACGTATACTTTTTATGTGCTGCTCTAATCCTGCCTATAGCTTTAGTTTTTATTGCCCAGGACGGCTGTTTGTAGGCTTCCTTACAAGCCTTGTTATACCAATGATCATGCTTTGGCATATATCGTCTGGGGATTCTGAGGGGCTTAACAAAAAATTGCCTGATATTTTCAAACATGATCTCATGAGTTTGTATAATGTTAGTGTCTATTTCTCCTTGGTTGTTAGTTTTTTGGAGATAGTCTAACACTCTTGCCACCTCTTCTTTCATTTTAACAAGGGAGCTTTTGTTCTCGACAATCTGGGACCATTCAACCCTCCTCATGTCGTTGCTCAATATGGCGTCAGTGGTCTCATTCACATCGTCTATGGGCAATGGTGTTACATAACCTGTTACTTTAAGTTTTAACAACAGGTTATGATCACTTTCATTCCATGCACAGACATCAATATATACTAACGATGCCCAATTCTCTACAATAATAAATATGTAGTCGATACAACTACTTCTCAGACCATTGTTATATGTGTGAGAGCCTAGGCGGTTAGAGGGAGTGCGGCCATTCACTGCCCTAACTCCTCTTTGTAAACTAAATACTTTGAGTTATGGCGCTGCCTCAGTCCACTGATTGATTGGTGGTAACTCCGTTGGGGAACACCCCACTGGGCATCTCATCCGCACTGAGGTTACCATCCTCAGAGCCTAACGGCTGAAATGTGGTTTTATAATCTCCAACTATAACCACATTGTGCCCTTCACCCATTCTGTCTAAATAACTGGTAAGGTAAGTGACTGTCTTAGAAGATATACCACCCACCATACCTCTAGCATATACACTGACAATAAGTAAATTAGGGGGGGTAGGCAAATAAGTATAGCCATAATGTCAACATTGTCAATATCTTTCTCAACTATTGTATACACAGTACTCTGCCTAAACCAAATTGTCAACCCTTCTGAGGGTCTGCCCTTGCGGTGACCTACTGCTAGTTTATAGAAATTTACATAACCCAAATGGTGGACCGGAGCAAGTGCCCAGGTCTCTTGAAACGCTAATATGTACTGTTTGTCTATAAAATCTGACCAATCCAATCAAGAAATCTTAGAAGACAATCCTGCTATATTTCAGGACGCTATTTGTCATTATGGTTGTGCATTTTGTTATCAATGAACTTACACGGACTGGCCCCCATAACTTTTCCCGTATCACAGCTCACTGGAACTATGACAGGAATGTATATTTGTCTGTGTTGGTTATTCTAGGATACCGTGGTAGACCTGAGCACTTCTACTACAAAATCCATCCCATCACTGCCAGTGCTAGAAGAAGTCCTAAGCGGGCACACTTCTCAATTAGTGATTTTTACTTGTTTCATAATTTTTTGGAAAACATTTAAATATATACAAACATCAAGAATACTCACGTAGCAAAATTCACAAGAAACACCATACTACAAATAGACATTTTACAAACAATGTCTATTTAAATACATTAAAACCATCATGCAGTGGCGGCTGCTCCATTAGAGGGGCGCAGTACTGCCCCCACCACCACCAGCAAAGAGAACGATAATAAAATGGGTTTTAAAACCTTTATTATTGTTTTATTTTAATCCCCTGGGCCCACCTCCAGGACTGACTAGTCTTGGGTGCAGGACCAGGGGATGATACTGCTGGTGGAGGAATGGTGGGCACTCCCTTCACTGTGCATGAGGTGTTTGGCCAGCCGTCCTAGGTGTTGCTGGGGCTGCAGAGAGCAGACACAGGCTCCCATGGTGCAAGGGTGCCTGCATTGGTGCTAGTCTGCAAAAATGGCCCCATCACGGAGTTAAAGGCAGGAATGTTCTGTATTGCCTTAAATGCAGGACAGTTCTGCCCTTCCCTGTCACACAGCACAGCAAAGTAACCTGCTGAGCTGCACTGCATTACATTTTGGTAAACAGGCCCCCTAGTGCATTGACTATCACAATCTGAGGCTATATTATCTTTTGGGGGTGTAACATAGCTTTTATTGGACAAAATCGAGTTTTTGTCTTACATTCAAACTTATACCAGATGATGTCTGGGCAAATTAATAATAATCCTTTCTTTAGATGTTCCGTGGATCCATAAGTCTTCTGACCATAGTTGACACATTTAAATATACTCAGGATGTATGGTTTCAAGTGGAATAATGCATTTGTAGTGAAATGTGTCTGCTGGTACCTTGCATCCCAGACACTTACTTCCTTAAAAAAGTTGTGCAAAAATGTTTAAGAAATATTGTGAATTTTGCACAACTTAAAATTGGGTATTGTATAAATGTTGCTGGTGTAATAAAAAATTTTGTAAGCCGAATTTTGGGATTGAACAACGATATGAAATGCAGATATAACTCCTTGTTTCAAATAGACGCAACCAGTATTTTACTCTGAAGTCCATTTTAGACCAATCGGGTAAATTATCTAAACTCAGGAAGTGATATTCAGCAGAATCTTGGCTTCAGGCATTTGAAAATGTTGAAAATGTGAGCATGCATGAACCACATGAACTGCAGCTAGTAAACCTCTATAAAACCCTGAGTGGAAGATGGAATCTATAAAGAGGGAACGTGGGCGCTAAAGTGACATCCCTTGAGTAAAGAAGGTGCTTGTACCAATTGTGCAGATTAATTTGGTTGGGGAAGGGACCTCCACGAATTCTGGGAATCATATTCAGGGCCACTGGAATTATGGGGCAGGCGAGTGCCAAATTATGCAGCAGGTCTGAGTAAATTATTCAACAAGAAATGGTAAAAGAGGGGGCTTTATGCGGCAAATTTATTATAGCATTACTTCATTATTTTGTAATTTTAAACGTGTTAACACTGTCTAGGCATTAGCTTGCCTCACTTGTTTCAGATTAACCCCAAAAGATAGAAGTAAATTAAAGAAAGGTGACCGGTCAACCTTCGCACAGGGCCTTCCACTGTGCGGCAATAACTTTGCTGTGTTTTTAGTAACTTTTGAACTGTTTGAGCTAGAATCAATTTTCTTTGTTAAAATCTGCAAATTATGCGGCAAATAATTGTGCAAAAATAGCTGCAGCCACACAATCACATAATTCCAGTGGCCCTGATCATATTTCACAGAGGTGAGAGGGAAGGATATGAGAACCACAGAGGAGAGGAGATGGTACTGGCATCTAACAGGAAGCTGAACTGCTATGTTGCTGCCAGCTTATGGGTTAATTGGGCTAAATTGACTGGCATCTTGCAATAAAAAAAAAAAGTTTCCATAAAAGTCTCCTGGTTGACTGTAGATGACTGTAGATGACTGTGTCACATGTATTGGAGGAAGATTAAGTGGGCTGTTAACTGCACACCACGCATTCCTGTTTTGCGCCCACTTTACCTTCAGTTTGTAGCTCATGGGAATTGCAAGCGTAAATTTTCAAAAGTGTGATGGTAATACACAAAAAAGTGTGCACCACAATCCCATTCCCTCCCCCTATGATGATTGTGCCCACCACGAGAAAGGAGATGGGGCGAGCTCCGCTGCACCTGGACAGTTAAATATTAATTTGAACATTTATCAAAACACAATGAACACAGCCTTGCAATGGGAGTGAGATCAGTGGGGAGCTCTGCTGCAAAGAGGAAACAAAATGGACAGTGAGGAAAAAGATAAGATGATAGGGAAAACTCGATATGTGTTTTTTGTTCACAGGCAACAATTTTTGGGAACTTATTTTCAAATTCGGTCACTCTTAGAGCCAGTCTAATTTGGATTTGCCAACGGTTGTTTTTACTACGGTAAAGAAAGACCTCTCTTTCAGCTCAGCGTGTAAGAAAATATCACACATTTGAAATTGCCCCTGGAGATGTCTCTTGCAAGAACGGTTTTATAAGAAAATCTTGCCGTTGCAGCAATTGAAAGTCAATTTGCATTTTATTGCAAGTGAGATTTGGGCTTTTTCACACTTCCAATCATATAACTATAATTCCACATACTACTAGAAATAATACTATCTAAATTAGCAGTAAGAAAAGCTTCTAACCAAAAGAAATAGACTAGTAAAAATGAAATAAATATCTTATTAAGGTTGTGTGAATTCATTTTTCTCTCCCCAACAGACAGGACAAAGCTCCCCCTTTAATGGCATTCGATGTACCTGTTTCATCATTTGTCATGCACATACGAATTCCTATGTTCCATAGTCATTGAATGCCATGCTGTGTGTGAAAAGATCTGCTGGTAACAAAAGGAGATGGATAGCTGGTGCTTTGTGCTGTGATCCATGTAACCTACACTTGGTCTGCTGCTTTGCAGATTCAGGATGAGAAAGGTGTGGGTACTGACAACAAAGCAATTTCCTCATTATACCCTTTCAGTTTGTGCAAGCAACTTCTTCCTATGTCTCTGTCTTACATAACCTGTTTCCAACAGTTTGAGCTTGTCTACTAGCAGTTCCAGATTACCATATAGACAATGTAGGCACCAGTTTATGGGTCCACTCGTTTTAGGGGCCCATGCAAACGGATCAAAATACAACCTAAAGTACATAAACCAGAGACATCAAATCCACATAACAGGTTGTCTCTTAAAAGCTCATATTTTGGCAGCTGTCAGTTTGTAAAACAAGATCCGGTGTATTGGATATTAGGAGATAATTTGCGAGGGGCCCTCGAAATTTCGACTGCCTAGGGGCATCCACAGGGCTTAATCCAACATTGCCTATTAGTCATTCTGAAGTCACCAAGTGGGTCCACTAGATACGCCATATTGGAATGGCTTTAGGCGGGTATTCCTCTCCTTCACACCGGATAAATAACCTGGAACCAATTTGTATCACTCAACATGCCTGCGAAATAATAAATTAACTCAAATTGACTGTCTAGCTACAGGAAAAAAAACTGAGCCTCTCTGCTGCTTGAAACCAGAAGATTGACTGGTGTGTCAGTGCTGATCATGTGCTGGAGTAATTTGGATTTATGTTATGAATCAAATTAGCAAAGTGAATGTTGGGACTTGACAATTTAAAAAGACCCCCGTTAGTTCAGATTTCTCCAGAGATTCTTCGATTTTTGTGTTGATTTTTATTTTTTTATTCTTAAGTATTTTTGCCTCCCCTGCGAGCCTAAAGGCAAAAAACATTCTGCAAGACGTTTTGTTTGTTCACTGAAGCAGCTTTCTTCCGCATTCTTTTACTCGGGAATTACTTTAAACGGTCCCCATTCCTTTTCAATTCGTGTTTTATTAAATCCTTGATTAAGTGTATTTAAAACTTCCTTGTAAAGGCTGACTGGAATGGAATGTTTCCTTTGTTGTGCATCTTTCTTAAAGACTACTTGATGCCTGGCCACGCAGGCGTAGGGATATCTGCTGCTACTCGTTCTTATTACACTTGAACCTGCCTCACCTGCAGTATCCTCAGAGCAGCATGTATATTTACATGTTTATGGGTATGTTCTTGCAGGGACCAATGTCACCCTTAATATAGTGAGTAGAAGATACAGATTGGGAGCGTGTGATTAGATGGGCAGGGATCCCTCACAGCAGCAACAGCAATTTGTTGATATAATGGAATGTAAGCAACCTCCAGCCCTATTACATCTTGTCTTCCATCACTGCAAGTTTTCCACAAACAGTAGGGAGGAAATTTCAGTCATTGATGAAAGTCCTTTCAGAGCCAGCGCTCTTCATTTTTTACAGGTTGCTCTCTTTTTTCCGCTCCTATTAGTCCTGCCCTTGGGCACTATCCAATAGTGCAGGGCCGGCTTCTCTGAAGCCGTAGTCGGTCAAAACCTTCAGGGGCTAATTTATGAGGCTGTGTGTCACTTTTGCACCGCCGGTCGGTCACTTTTTGTGATGCACCAGCAGGATAAAAAAGGTGCCATGTTGTGTCATATTTACTAAGGTAGATGCATCACTTTGTAAACCCCTGTGCCACATTATACCTGCGCTAGGTATAATGTATGCAAGGGGGCATTCTGACGCAAGTAAGCCTTGTAGAAGTGATGCAGTGATATCTATGAGATTTCACTGAGTCACTTCTAGGCGTCAATATCTTATGGCTGCCTCACAGCAGGTGTAAGGCAGACACAGGCACTTTTGAAATAGGACTTGCCCATTTGAAATGACCCATTAATGGAGTTGCGTCACTTTTGTAACACACTCCAGCAATGCATCATTTTTGTGCCTACAGATACGTCAGAAATACTCCTTGCGACATGATGCATCATACTGGTAATATGACGCATCCAGCATGTCGCAAGGAGGGCACAATGAAAAGTGACACATTGCTGTTTTCACGCAGCGATGCGTCACTTTTCATAAATGAGGCCCTTAGGCCGCAAATACTAAAATGCAAATTTTTCATTGCAATACCTATCCTGTACGATTCCGCAAATCACTTCACCCAACTTGCGGTGATATTCTGGAAAACCTAAAGATCAAGCTATTACTATGAATCCCTTCTGCCTCTTCATTAAATTAAAAAAAACACGAGTTGAATGTTCGATTATGTGGACTTCGGCCGAGCTGCCTTTTCTTCTTACATATTATTTTGAAGCAACTCAAGTCGCACATACCAATATTCATTTCACTTGTTATGTGTATTATGCTTATACTTGATCTTTCGCAATTGGTACTCCACTTTCCAAAAAGGTTATGCAAAATGAAAAAGTTTTCTATAGTTTTTTAATCCCTGAGAATTCTAACTTCATGGACCAGTTAGTATCAGTTCAGATACATAAGCAGTAGCAACAAGATTGAAATAGGCCTGCCTGGAACACTTCTCACCATTCCTTCATTGGCAAAACTCTTTAAAAAAATACTTTTTATCCCATCCAAACAAAAGCCAGAAGGACATGAGAGTGCACGCGAACAAGGGGATGATTTGAACTTAGAAAAAGAAAAAGAGCGGCGTCTGTGAATGTGTGATGAGTGAGTGAGTGCTGAACGCCAGGAGATCTACCCATGGGCGTCCGCAGAAATTTTTCGAGGGGGGGGGGGCAAAATGTTAACGTCATCACCATCCTCCGACATGATGTGTGCCAGGTGGGCCACCAGAAACACTGGGGCGCAGGAGAAGCCATGGGGGGCAGGAGGCAGGCCGCATATGATCTCATACACCATAGGGTTGTTGTTCCACAGCCATCTCTTTCTTTTGTGGCACCCCAAAATCCATACCTGCCCTGGTCCCTATAATTACCCCCTAGCACCCCAAAACCCATACCCACCCTGAACCCTAAAATTACCTGACCCCCCAAAACTCATACCCTCCTTGAACCCTAAAATTACGTCCCTGGCACCCCAAAACCCATACCCACCCTGAACCCTAAAATTACCCCTGCCCCCCCAAAACTCATCCCCGCCCTGAACCCTAAAATTACCCCACTGGCACCCATAACCCATATCCACCCTGACCCCCTAAAATTGTCCCCCTGGCACCCCAAAGCCCATACTCACCCTGAGCCCTACAATTACCCTTTTGGCACCCCATAACCCATTCCCGCCCTGACCCCTAAAATTGTCCCCCTGGCGCCCTAAAACCCATACCCCCCTGAATTCTAAAATTTCTCCCCTTGCACCCTAAAACCCGTACACGACCTAAAACCTAAAATTACCCCCCTGGTACCCCAGAACCCATACCCACCCTGAACCCTAAAATTATCCCCCTGGCACTCCAAAAGCTGAACACTACATTCTGATGGAGTATCGCACCGTCTCCCTGCTCAGGGAGGATCTGCTGGTCTGTATCGGCTCGCTCTGGTCTGGTTCTGCTCGCCCTTCTCTAGAGCTGTTCTGCCTGCCCTGTCTCTCTTCCGGACCCATCGAGCCTGCCTCCGTGCACATTGCCTGGACCTACTCTGTCTGGCCTGGTTCTTTCTCTTTTGGATCCGCTGTCTTCACTGGCGGAGTTAGGCCACAGGTCTCACTTCTCTGAAGCTGCTCTCCCTCACCCAGACCCCCCACTCCCCCTCCACTTGCTCTCTCATCTTCCTTCCTCCCTACTTCTCGGTCTCTTTCCCTACTGCTTCTATCTCTCTTTCTCTCCCCCCTCTTCGTTCACTCTCACCCCCACCGTATCAGTCTCCCCGACCCCACCAAGTCTTCCTCTGTCTCCCCTCTCTCTACCGCCTCCTCATGTTGGTGATAGGGAGCCCGGGGCCCTCTCTGAAAATGCAAGCTGGAGGTGGCGCTAAGTGTGAAAGCACCAAGGTGTGAACCTAGAGAAGAGGCGGGGAAGGAGTGAGCGGCAGGTAGAGGGTTAAAGGGGGCACTGGCTCTCATGGAGTTGATAAGGGCTTGGGAGCAGCCTGTGGACAAAAACAACACCAGAGCAAGAGGCAGACGCTCTGCGGGGAGCCTGGTGTAAACTTAAGAAACGTACACTACTTAGCACTACAAAGCAGCCGAAGGGCGCCTTTCACTAGATCCAAGAACCGGACCCATCACAAACAAACAGCAGCCACAAGAGAAACCAGCAGTGTCATGAAAACAACAAAGGACAGAGTGACAGACGACTGCCGCCCGAACCTGGAAGTACAACTTACACCTTTAACAAAAGGCAATTACTGATGCAAGCACCACACGCCACAACACTATAAATATATAAATCTCCCATCTTTACTTCGGGAACTGGAGCAGTACCTGTGCTATCCTGGAAATCTTCCTGTCCTGAGGTTTGGAATGTTAGTTATAACTTGTGGCTCCCCCTGTCTAGAAGGTCTAGGTATGCAAAGGATCTCGGAAAAAGAGTCCTCAATTATGCAAATCTCAAAACCACTACATTTAGACCCTACATTCTTCTAAGCACCTACTGGCTATTTAGTTGGCTGTCTGTGTCAAATGTATGCAAAAATAAAAACACGTGTTATGGCCATTTATAACGCTTTACTGTGATTAAGAACAACTGTTAACAGATGGACAGAAAAAGAGATTCAGCCCAAAGTTTAAAAAGGATGGAAGGATGACCTTTTTTGTCGCGTTACAAAGTATCTAATTATGGATTCTCGACCTTTTGTACTGTATTTTTGGTAATTAGGGAAGGGGATGATACATGAAAATGAAACGGGTGTTTCTACAACCTTTTTTACTCTATACCTCACAAATTACACTTACCTCTTGTATTGGTGTTACTTAACTTGGTTACCTTTATTAAGCTCAAACAGTCTTGGAGCACGTGTTGCAATTCTAAAATTAGGTCATAGTGGAAGTTCGGACTGCTTGCTCATTGCTACCCCACTAACCCCTTGTTTCTGACGTCACCAGATAGTCACTTAGTGCAGGTGAGGAATGCAGACATCTTTTTGGCAGGATGCTGCGGAAATATCTTCCCCAGTGTACTCAGGGGCACCTGCTACGCTGAGTTTGTGTTATGTTTTCATACTCATTTCTGTGTCATTGCATGACTCCCCCAGTTTTACTGTTTTCTCTCTCTGACCATCTCATTTTGACGACAGTGCAGGGCTCAGACTCTAGTGCACAGGTTGGGAGACCCATAAGTGTGTATGAGGCACTGCCCTAGTTTTGGGGGCCTGCCAGTGGTGAGAGGTAGCTGCGAAAAGTGGCTCTGCCATCGGCAGCCAGGTGCTTTTCTCACTTTGTCTGTCTACGGTCCTCACAGAGGTCTGAAATCCCTGAGGCCACATTCACCACACAAGCGCAGCCACAGCATCTTAGTCTAGAGCACACGGGTAAGGCAGGCCCAGCCTTACTCCACCAATAACACTCTGCGGTGTGAGTAGAATATGAGGCACTCAGCAGGGGTACCCTAACAGCAGGGCCACTGTAATTATGAGGAAGGGAGTGTCACATAAAGCGGAAGGGTTGAGTGAGTTATGCGTCAAGAAAAAGAAATTATGTGGCACATTTTGTGACAGTATAACTTCATTTGTCATTTTTAAACTTGTTAACACTGTTTGGGCATTAGTTGCACCTCATTAGTGCTAGTTAAACACCCAAATATAGCATCAAACTACACAAAGTTGGTCAGTCAACCTTTGCAAAGGACTTTCAACTGCCTGGCAATGTGTTGCTGCGTTTTTACTAACTTTTGAGCCGTTTGAGCTAGAAACAATTTTTTTCTTAAACTGCAGATTATGCGGCATATGTTGGATTTTGCAACAAATGCAGCAAATATACAATTTATGTGAAAATCGCCGCACAATTGCATAATTCCAGTGCCCGGCCTATCAGTCACACGGATGTAAACTTTCCGCTGTTTGGCTATCTATACCATTGGGAGGAAGAAAATTATTTTTAAAGAATACATCTATGAGTTGCATGAGAAATATGTAATGTTGCGGCAATGCGGACAAGTGCCCAGAACGAGTTGCTCTAACCCTCAATGAGTAAGACTCAAGTATGATAATTTCTACTCATGGATACATCTTACATATGCCTGCTCAATGTGCCTCCTCCCTGCTCGGGACTACAGTGGTGAATACACATGGACTCAGCGCCTCTCCTGTTAGCTTTCACGCTTCCTAACCCATCTGGATATCCCCTCTGTACTGACTTATGTCTAACACTTCATTTCCAATTGTTTTCTGTTTGTGTTATCTCTCTTGATAAATGCAACCTATTAAATCAAAAATCATCCATTGATGTCCACCATTTTATGTCAGAGCGGTGCCTATGTTAAAATATACTCTTTTATTCAAATGTGACTATTCTTTCTGCTTAGTAATGTACTTAACAGCAACTGATCTAGGCAGTCCATCACTATAAACCAATAATTATTTGAAAAGACTTTGCCTCAATCTTGTTATTGTGGCAGAGCACACTATAAAGTCTGAGGTCTCCTGGCACTTCTGACTAAATTATGAGATGGGGGGTAGAGGGTACTCAGAAGGATCTAGAAAAGAGCAGAGTCTCCAGGTGTTGTCTAGATGTGACGTGCGATGAGATGCACAGGAGTTCACCTAGAAGAGAGTGCCAAAGGGACGGTGCAGGAAAATGAAGCCCGCTTCTTGTCCTACTGAGCCCTAGGACGCAGAGGAGCTTCAGACTAGAACAGAGAGTGCAAGCTGGATAGGTACAGTGGCTGGAACACCATGTGCAATGAATAGTGGCATGGGCGTCCGCAAGGGGCAGGGCCGGCTTTAGTGCTGGTGGCACCCAGTGCGACAATGTTAGTTGGCGCCCCCAATTACCACCTCCACCAAGGATTCTCTCACTAGCACCCTTTAACAGTGACCAAGTCTCCTTAACCACTCTCTCCCAGATGCATTGAATTCATTATATAGCACTACTCATACCATTAAAGTATGTCCGTGCACATTGCATCTCACACACATTACACTGATAATCAATCATACTTGTGTAAATCAGTATATAGGAAATGTTACATAAGCCAAAGGACTAAAAGTGTAGGAGTCACACGTCATCCATACTGGTAGGCAGTATAGTTTAGGAGTGCTTGGTGTGGAGAAGGACAAACTCAGAGTCGAAAAAGAAACTGCATAGTTGGGAGTTTTCGTGAATAATAAGAATCCATTTCTACCCAAATTAACCCTTTTTGCAACATTAATCAATGTTCAATACTTAGCAGAGTGTATGCACTTCTATGATGAAAGTTAATACCTCACTCTTCTATATTAGGACTTTAAGTTATACATTGAAAGTAACAAAAGGATGGCTCTTTTAAAAGCAGTAACCTGCTGATCTATTTGCATTAAATGCACTCTGTAATCTACTTGGTACACATTCTTTGCAGAAGGCATATTAACCCTCTGTACTACCTTCACATAAGTCAAAAACCTCAACTACACAAAACTCTGATCTCTGGCCAAGAAGAACATTAATCACAGGATTTATCTTGACATTTCTAGGAGGCCCTGTAATTGCAGGAGGAAAGGAAAGGGCAGCAGGTGCTTTTAAAATCATAATTAAGTTGCAAACACGGTGCCCCAAGGAAGCCAGCACCAGGTGCGATGGCACTGGTCATACCGCCCTTGAGCAGGCCCTGGCAGGGGGGGGAAGGAGGGGCACTCCAGGGGGGGAGGGGGGGCAAGCGCCCCTCCTTGCCCCCCCCTGTGGACGCCCATGGATCTACCCGCACAAAAAGAAAGTGATTCCTCATGAGAGTGAATTTTGAATATTCTAATGGGAATAAGAGTGCCTCTAAATTCTTGGGAGGTGGGGACTAAAGACGTCAAAATTGATTCTCATATTTAAGGGTTACTTTCATGTAAGTTGAATACACGTCTAAAAGAAGTCTCTCAAACCACGGCGAAAAGGTTTGAACACACAGTGCTTAGCTGGATTGTAATGTTTATTCTCATTAAAACTGGTAAAACACAGGCTTTAGGACTATGTATGATCTTCTGCCTAGGACCTTGTCGGTTGTACCAGCAAATTTAATTGGATAAGATGTTTCCATTAGACCACTTTGAAATTTGGGACAGTGAAACCAGTTAAGTGGTTGCTGACTTTAGTGAGATCAGATGACAGTGAAATGTGTGGCGATCAATGGCGAGTTAGTCTCAGTGATGGGCTTAAAAGTGCATTTTGTCCCTGAATTTATATTCCAAAAACATAAGCTTATGGCAGGTCTAAGAATCCTAATTTTGTGATGCAAGTAAAAGAGCACGGATTAGATATGCTTCTTGAAGATAAATAAAAAAGCAGTAAAATGATAGGGAGTAAATCAAAGCTAGGCTTTCCAAATCATTATTGTCCAAGATATTGGTGTTGAGGCAGATGAGACATTTGGATGCCAGTGGTGAGTCATTTGAACTGGAAAGTAAAAGGCGGATTAAGGGCCAGATGTGCATAGACTTCAGTTTACAATTTCCTAATAGTGAATTTTTGCGGTTCGCTATTAAGAAATCGCAAACAGCTATTTACAACAGTGTGTTTTACACTGTTTGCGATTCCCACTGGGTTGCAAGGGACCTGCTTCATTAATAGTCATGAGGCAGGCCGCAATTTGTGACCCATTGGGAATGGCCAGCACTCACAGGGATGGTTGTCAGCTGGGGTCAGCAGACCACCATGTTTGTGACTGCTTTTAAATAAAGCAGTTGTTATTTTGAAATGCAGCCCGTTTTAAGGAAAAAAAGATGCATTTAAAAAGAAAAAGTTAAAAGTTTCCTTTGAATTTTTTAGGAGCAGGAAGTGGTCCATGAGACCACAGCATGCTCTTAAAAATGTTGGCGCCCAAATTCACAAAGGGGAAGGAGTCTCTTGGGGACCCCTTCCTGTCTGAGAATGGGTTATCACCCCCTTCATGGAGGTCGTAAAGGAGGAATGCTTTGGGACCAAATTCCAGTCTCAAAACATTCATACATACCACTGCAACTCGTCATTAGGAAGGGACAACCTTAGCGTCCCCCTTCCTAATAGCGACTCGCAAACCCAATTTGCAATTCAGTAATAGTTTAGCTTACAGCAAAGTCTTTAAACATAGGGTTAGCACAGTGCCATCGACGTCGAGCTGTGAAATTACAAAAGCCTTTTATTGCCCCAGAAGCAGTCTTATGGATTGGTAACATACCATCAAAGCCAACTTGAAATGAATAAAAGCAACCCCTGATACATGTTGCTCTAGCATTATAGCTCTTCAGAGAGGTTAGCTTTGTCCAGACATGTTAGAACTGTGGGTCTCTAGGTAGCCGATGTAGGTACCTTAGTCCAAATAGGGACCCTTGCTTCTAGTCAGGGAAAGGAGGGAAGAACTCCTAGATAACCCCTGCTCACCCTTCCCCGGTAGCTTGGCAGGAACAGCCAGGCTTATCGCCAAGGCAATGTGTAAAGTATTTGCAACCACCCTCCCAGTAACACAGTGATAACACCACAAATGGACACCACACTGATTTAGGAAAATAGCGGTATCTTTATCAAGAAGAAACACCATGGAACCAAATGATAAAAATATCCAGCAAATGCGTATTTATAATATTTCACTGGGCTGGGTATTTGGCCAACAATTACTTGTAGGTTCTTGCAGTATTGATGAGCAGTTCACAATGATCTAATGCACTCCTAATGCAATGCTATGCAGTTCGTACTGTAGAAATAAGACAGTCCTTCATGCAAGTACTAATGCGGATTGTACAGCAAGTGATAATGCAGTTAGTATTGTAGAAATAAGACAGTCCTTAATTCAAGTACTAATGCGGATCTTAAAGCAAGCAATTATGCAATTCGTTGTGCACGTACTAAAGCGGATCGTAAAAGCAAGTAATAGGGCGGTTCGTAGTGCAAGTATTAATGCGGATCGTAAAAACAATTCCGCACCGATCGTGTTGCTCATGAAGGTCTCTATTCCACTCCTGGCAGACTAGTGATCAGCGGTTGCCAAAATATGCCCCAATCCTGTTATGAAGGAAACCAAGTGCAGCTCCCCAATCTGACCAGGTACTGCCACTCCTCGGCGAGTACGGGCCACAATACTTTTTTTTTTTACAGGCCGCAATACTGAATTGAGCGGAGGCTCGTGCTGCAAAGATGGGAAAGGCTGAGAGAGGTCTCTCATAGCACGCACTCTGCCACAGGCGGTGACACACGCAAGCTTGCTGAGCGTTACTTGGGGGGGTGCAGTCTCTCTCTCCTCTCCTCGCAGCTTGGGCTTCATGCTGTACGGCTTCGGGTTGGCCGCGGCTGCTCCTCGCAGTGAGAGTCGGGCTACCAGGCAATGGCCTCACAGCTGATCGACTCCCGGTGAAACTGCGTTGATCTTTGGCAAAGGACCTCGGACCCACGATGGTGAAGGTTCACAGGTCTCTCCTTGGCAAAGGCAGGCTCGGGCCGGCGGCAGTGATTTCTCACGGCTCCCCCTTGGGACGGCGGTCTGGGCCGATGGCCATATTGATCACAGCACTTCTGATACTCTGTCGATCAAAGCAGAGAGCAAGACTGCTCCCGGGCACACGGTCTTGGGGCAATTCTCACGATGGTTTCAGGCTGCGAAAAGCATATGCACACAGCTTTGCTGACACACACTTGGAAACTTTTAAATTTCCACAACAGGGAGCCAGCTCCTCTTGGGCCCTTGGAGACAAGTTACTTCAGGACACAGCACACAACAAAGTCCTTTCAAGCAGGGGGACACATCACACAGCAAAGTCCATTGTCCTTTCCTTAGTCAACTCGGCAAACTGCAGGCTAGCCCCAGAACACACAGCAAGGACAGTACTTCTCTTCAGCCTCTTCAGCTGTTTTTCCTTGGCGGAGTTTCTGCTTGATCACAAAGTAGTTTCAATTATTTTTCAGGCTTGAGTTTAGTCTTGAGTTCAGGGGTTTCAACTCTCACATTTATACCCTTAAATGCGGTTGAAGTCTTTGTGTTCAGGGGGCTCTGAGCCCGGTCCAAACCGGACCTGGGTGTCTTCCTGCCAGTGCACTCCTTCTTTCTTTGATAGTGAACGTCTGGGCCCCAGACACTTCGCAGGAGGTGGAGCCATTCTTTTGTGGCAGCAGCACAACCCTCTACGCATCAAAGGGGCTACACCTCCCACCACACCATATGCAGCCAGCCTGTTGCTTCTCACCTACTCCTCCATGGTGTCAGGACACTTCCCAGACCCTGTCACATCCAAACCCATACGGTCAATACACAATCCGGCAGAGGCACGCAGGATCATTAGGACAAGAAACCAGCCACTTCTAGAAGTGTGGTTTCTAAACACACAATTCAAAAACCTTCTTTACAAAAATATGTGTTATTAATTTCTAAGTTCAGGCACACGTAACTCCATCTCTTCATCTTATGCCTATGGGAAGATATGCTGAAACATGTGTCACAGTATTCCCCATTCTGTCTTATGGGCAAAATGGTCTGGCAACAGTGAAAAACGAATTTGGCAGTATTTCGCTGTCAGGACATGATACACACCTCAGTACATGTCCTGTCTCACTGCACCCTGCCCAAGTGGGTACCTTGGGCCTACTATAGGGGTGTCCGATGTGCATGAAAAGGGAAGGGTAAAGCCTGGCAAGTGGGTGCACTTGGCACGACAACAAGGCAGTTAACAAAATGCGCGCAGGCACTGCAGTGGCAGGCCTGAGATCTCTTTTTAGGGCTACTTGTGTGGGTGGCACAATTAGTGCTGCAGGCCCACTAGTAGCTTCTGCATTACCAGTCCTGGCACGCATAATGCACTTTACTAGTAGTAGTAGTAAGACAAACATACCAATTATGGACAACCATGTTATATCCCATGTTTCTTCATTATTTCTATTCCTTTATGTATTTGCATCCTAGTGCCTAGGTTGCTAGGTTATTGTGGAATGTTCTACTCCTGATCTTTAGTTGAAGACTGGAGCTTCTTGGATGCGCACTCTGATAGATCTTATGCTGTACTTGAGATTCCTGATTAAACTTAATCCTTAAGTTTATCTCCTTCTCCTGTCATACTTTGGATACAACATAAATTGGGGACGAGGGTCAGTAAACATGCTGTTAAGGTAATTGGTGGCAAGTGGTGGAGTAAAAGGGCTGTTTCAAAGGTGAAGGGCTCGAACGTTGCTCTCAATGAAGTTGATTCTAACATTTTGTCTCCTCATGATCTTCCTGCTTGCAATTCCAATCTGGGTGATGGAGCTCTGTCGTTGTTTGACAATTCTAATGTACATGGGGATGAGTTACTCCAATCTGATGACTTGGTGAATACGGACCATTGTAACACAATTCTTTCAGATGATGCTGTACCTTGCTCAGGGTCCTCTGATGCCTCTGCACCTTGTTCAAGGTCCACTAGAATTAAGTTTACTCCTAAGTATTTAGATGATTATATTACTTGATATGTTGTTTTCTGTTAAGAATTTTATTGTTTATTTTTTGTTGTCTCTCACCTTGTTTATTTTAATATGTTTTGTTTTTGGTCATTATGGGGAAGGAGGTGTGTTATATCCCATGTTTCTTCATTATTTCTATTCCTTTATGTATTTGCATCCTAGTGCCTAGGTTGCTAGGTTATTGTGGAATGTTCTACTCCTGATCTTCAGTTGAAGACTGGAGCTTCTTGGATGCGCACTCTGATAGATCTTATGCTGTACTTGAGATTCCTGATTAAACTTAATCCTTAAGTTTATCTCCTTCTCCTGTCATACTTTGGATACAACAAACCAATTACCATAACAATTTATTCAGGGAGCACTTGCACTTTGACACTGATCAGCAGTGGCACAGTGCCCAAAGCATCTAAGCCAACAAAACAAAATCCATCACAGATCAAAAATAGAGGTAGAGGCAAAAAGTCAGGGGTAACCACGCCACAAAATGCCAGGTCTAACAAGACACAAGGGAGCATCCAGTATAAGTCAAAACAATACCCTTTTAGGCACAGAGGGCTGCATAAATTATGCAAAAACAAAGGAGAGAACTCTCGGTAGCTTCAAGGTTAAGTGGAGAGCAACTCTTGTATAGAACATCCTACAACACCAGCGACACTCTGAATGTGCTCACCTCATATGTCTGATTTTCTATCAAAGATTTTAAGCATGGGATTTGCACATTGCCATCCATGCTGACATAGAAAGGGACAAAGTCTTTTGTCATTTCTACAGCAAAGTCTTTAAGCATAGAATGAGCACAGTGCCATCCACGTTGAGCTGTAAAATGACAAAAGCTTTTTACCACTCCAGATATAGATATACACATATACGCATATAAACATATTATATATCAATATATTACCTACTGGCGGTCGCCAGTAGGTAGTTATAGTTAGGATAATTTTCAATGTTAAATCTCAACATTCTATTTTGAATAACTTTGGCGCCGGTTGACGAATCTGCCTGAAATTTTCAGGAAAATGGTCTCATGGCGGTCCGGTCCTTCCCTGAAAGTTTGGGGGGGATTCGTCAAGCGGGGGCCGAGATAAAAGGGGGGTCCCAAAACGCGTTTTCCCCATGTTAATTTCCATAGGGCGGTCGATTTCACTTTTAGCCCGAACGGCTGAATGGATTTCCACCAAACTTGGCAAAATTGTAGGGACTGGTAGCCCGATGTGCCTTTGCTATGTCTCAAGATATGTGCTCCAGTGGATTTTGAGTAATTTAGGTTCAAAAAAATATATATATCTATAGGCGCTCTCCCGTGCGCGCACCGGAGTGCGCTCCAGGCGCGACACGCGACTTGCGCGCAGGACGCTGATTGGATCTCAGTTGTCTGTAAACATTCTAAACAGTGCGGAGCGGCCGCCATCTTGTGTCTCGGTAAAATCGAGACACAAGGGGTTTGAAAAAAAAAGGGGCAAATGACCATAAGGGGGAAGAGTAGACCCCCTCTGACCCCCTAGGTTTGATGTAGGGACTAAAATAGGGTCCTGCAGGGCATTAAAAATTTTTTTTCGTTTTGCGCGGGGGAAGCGCATGGTACGCGCACCGGCGAAGCACGGGGAAAATCCAGGACCATATTTATGAAGGCCTTGCGCTGTTAGTTTTGCGCTTCCTGTGCGTCAATTTTTGTGACGCACCAGCGGTGTAAAAAAATGCGCATTGTTATGCAATATTTAAAAAGTGACGCATCTATCTAGATGCGTCACTTTTTAAATATAGTGCAACGAGGTACATTTTATTACACTGCTGGTGTTATGCGTCACTTTTCTGTGCGCACTCCTTATGACATTCCAGATGTGTCATATTTAATGTATGACGAATCATGTTGCAGATATAATATGGCGCAGAGTTTTAAAAAGTGACCCATGTACCTAGATGCGTCACTTTTTAAAAATAGCGTCAGGTATAATGCATGCAGAGGGGGTGTTCTCCCGCAAAAAGCTTTGTAATAGCGACGCAGTGAAATCTTTGAGATTTCACTGCGTCAGTTTTAGGATGCTGTTGCGTCAAAATCTTGTGCCTGCTTTACAGCAGGTGTTAGACTGAGGCAAGACCTTTCATATGCTGCTTTCCCCATTTGAAAGGACACATTACTGGAGTTGCGTCACTTTTGTGACGCACTCCAGCAATGCGTTACTTGGAATGTCATAAGGAGTGCGCACAGAAAAGTGACGCATTGCACCAGTAGTGTAAAAAAATGTGTTGCGTTGCGTTATATTTAAAAAGTGAGGTATCTAGGTAGATGGGTCACTTTTTAAAATCAAGCGCCACATTATATCTGCGTGAGGTATAATGCATGCAGAGGGGGTGTTCTCCCACTAAAAGCTTTGTAATAGCGACGCAGTGAAATGTTTGAGATTTCACTGCGTCACTTTTAGGATGCTGTTGCATCCTTTAAATATAGTGCAACGAGGCACATTTTATTACACTGCTGGTGTGATGCGTCACTTTTCTGTCCACAGTCCTTATGACATTCCAGATGTGTCATATTTAATGTATGACGAATCATGTTGCAAGGAGTTACAGATACGTCAGTATTTCTGACATATGTGTAAACATAAAAGTGATGCGAGGCCGGCGCAAAATTTTGACGCAATAGCATCCTAAAAGTGACGCAGGGAAATCTCATAGATTTCAGTACGTTGTTATTACCAAGCTTTTTGCGAGGGATTGCCCCCTCTGCATACATTATACCTGATGCAGATACAATATGGCGCAGAGTTTTAAAAAGTGACCCATGTACCTAGATGCGTCACTTTTTAAAAAATAGTGTCAGGTATAATGCATGCAGAGGGGGTGTTCCTTGCAAAAAGCTTGGTAATAATGACGCAGTGCGTCACTTTTAGGATGCAGTTGCGCCAAAATCTTGCGCCTGCTTCACAGCAAACCTTTCACATGGTGCTTTTTCCATGTGAAAGGACACATTATTGGAGTTGCGTCACTTTTGTGACGCACTCCTGCAATGCGTTACTTTTGTGTTTACAGATATGTCAGAAATACTGACATATCTGTAACTCCTTGCGAATTGATTAGTCATATATTAAATATGACATATCTGGAATGTCATAAGGAGTGCGTCCAGAAAAGTGACGCATCGCTATTTTCACGTAGCGATGCGTCACTTTTCAGAAATGAGGCCTCCAGTTTATTCACTGTGTCATAACTTTCTTTTCTAACACTCACCTTCTTTCAGTCCTCCTACTTCACTTCCTTTCACCTCTCATACCTTTCTGTTCTTTCTTACTCATTCTCCTTTCAATTATCAATGCACTATATTTCACTTACTCTTCATTTTTTAAGATTATAGCTCTTTGATGAGAATTGGAGGTAGTTCTGAAAAGAACTTTTGGTTTTCTTCTTTTAACTGAAGAGGAACAAAAACAGGGAATAGAAACTGCTCAACAGGAGCAAAAAGAAAAGAAAAAAATTAGGGGTGGGAAGGGCAGTGATGGTTCTCCAATGCCCGAACCATGAGCAGGACACTTTGCTCCCCATAGGTGAGGAGTTGATTGCAGTATCTGCATCTGACGACCCCATGGTTGAATGCAGGTTGAATGTTTGCTACCTGCCCATGAGATTGTTCTCTTCCAGAAGAAGTTGCTCCTCCTGTTGATGTAGAGGCCCCATCTCTGGGAACCTCCTGTGCCAGAGCCCTGACACTTTCCCGGGCAAAATTCTGGGGGTGCCTCCTCTCCACATGGCGAATCATGGTGAAGTTGCCAAAAGAGTATTTTTTTTGGGGGTTACCCCGTGACAGGACCTGTTTGCAGATCCTGCACTCTACTTTTGGTGCATTCACCTTCTTCTGGCCTTCTGGAAACTTAAAAAATTTCCAGATGAAATGTTCCTTCACCTTTGGGGTAGGAGGCTCTTCATCAATGAAATCATCTTCACTGCTGGATAGTCTGGCAGCCATGATGAATCCAGGAATATGGAGCAGCAAAAAAGGCAGGTCTTTCAGTCACAAAAGTGAAAGAAGAAGTGAAGGAAATGGGTGGGGATTTCATTCATTGTAAAAAAAAACTGTTAGCAACCAATGAAAAGTGTTATTTTAGGGTCACATGACCCGATGCGTTTACGCTGCGCGCTCCGGAGCACTTCCGGGTGCGTTTACGCAGCGCGATCGTAGGCGCTTCCGGGTCGCAAACGTGGCGCGATCGTAGGCGCTTTTCCGTGCGTTTATGCGCCGCGCACGTATGCGCTTCCGAGGGCACTTACGTTGCGCGCCGAAGTGACGTCATCAATCTTTTATAGAAATGCATAATCATTTTCCATATTAAAAAAAACAAATTTTATTTGTATGGTACGAAATGTTTTGCATTATTATTAACTTTTCATTCATATTTTTTTTTCACGAACGACAGTTGCGCTCTGGGTGCGCTTTCAGATGAGCTCTCGGAGAAGCTTACAGGAGAGCTTAGCTGAAAGCTTCCCGGAGCGCGCACCCAGAGCGCAAAAGAAAAAAAATATAAAAAAAAATAAATACTTAAAAAAAAACAGCAAATTGTAAAAAAAAAAAAAGGTTAGAAACTCGATATACAAAGGAATTAGCATTTAAAAAACTATGAAATTCACTGAAAAAACCATAGGTTTCACACCAGTTATAGTTAGGAATTAGCATTTAAAAAACCTATGAAATTCACTGAAAAAACCATAGGTTTCACACCAGTTATAGTTAAGAATTAGCATTTAAAAAACCTATTAAATTCACTGAAAAAACCATAGGTTTCACACCAGTTATAGTTAGCTGGAAATTTTACTGATATAAAACCATTGAAATTCCCACGTTATAGTTAGTTGGACTCACTATAACTTGCGCGCCTGCAATGCACTGCTGATGACGTCACATATTACATCACTCATGACATGGTCAGTGACATCACTCATGACATCACTGATGACACCATCCAAAGAATGTGTGTCTTTCTGAAAAAATAAATATGTTTTATATATGAGTGTGTATACATATGTTTTATTCTAGTATATGGAGTATTGATTTATATAAGTGAGTAAATGTGAGAGTGAGAGATTGTAAGAGTTCCTGTTTAAATAAGTATGTGATTCTATAAGTGATTGTTTAAGAGAGTAAGTATGTGTAAGTTTCCTTAGGAATAAGGTGGTAGTGTGTGTATAGCTGTATATGCAAATAAATGGATGTTCAATAGTTTTTTTGCATGTGTGAGTATATGTGTGAGTAACTTTTGGAAGACTGTCGGTGTGTTAACGGATGTAAAGGTGTTTCACTACATATGATAAGTGAGTATATGTATGAATGACTATATAGAACTGTTGGTGAATGAGTAAATGTGTATATAAATGGTTGAATTACTGAATTGGTTGTTGTAACTGGTATAGGTATCGCCACTTTTTTGTAAATGTTAGTTTCTATTTTTGAATATGTGTTTCAGGGGTTACATTACACTGAAAGGAGGTCAGTCACTCTGTCACAGGGATGGTGTCATCAGTGATGTCATGAGTGATGTCACTGACCATGTCATGAGTGATGTAATATGTGACGTCATCAGCAGTGCATTGCAGGCGCGCAAGTTATAGTGAGTCCAACTAACTATAACGTGGGAATTTCAATGGTTTTATATCAGTAAAATTTCCAGCTAACTATAACTGGTGTGAAACCTATGGTTTTTTCAGTGAATATATATATATATATATATATATATATATATATATATATATATATATATATATATATATATATATATATACACACACATACTAATCTATTTATTAACTTATTATATTTATACACATTTATATATACCAGTAGGTAGTTATAGTTAGTACCACAACATTCTATTTCGAATAACTTTGGCGCCGGTGGACGAATCTTCGCGAATTTCTCCATGAAAATGGCTTGCTCCGCTGCGGTATCTTCGCGGAGGACGAGTCCCCACACGACGGAACACGGAGCAGCAACATCTTGCTGTCTGTCTCTAACTACTCGATTTCCGAGTTTATCATTTAATTCTCCATGACAAGGCGCTATCCCGAGTTGATTTACCTGAAGTGTGTATAGCACAAGCGCTACTTCATTTCACATTAAGAGCCCATTTTTTATCCTTACAATAAGGCTCCATCATCAGTTACCCTGCTTCCAGCGTTAAGTCCATCAACCGCCATAGTAATTCATATAAAGTTCATTTATTTTACCCATTGATATGGGACATCCACATCACGGCCATCAATGTCTGTATAAAGAATAACCTCCATCAACATTATTCACACATCCTGTGTGGAAATATCAGGATTCCCTTCATCCAATAATTATTCTGTCACGCATAACTACTGCATGAAGAGTTCACCTTGAGTGTCTTTGCTGCATGGATAGAGTTCCATTGTTGAATTAAACTGTGTCTCCTGAAGAAGGCGGTCCCCTGCCGAAACGCGCGTCGAGTTTTTATGCTTGTTCTATTAATTTTGTGATTATCTTCATGTTTTTGTCAATATATTCTTTTACTTTGTGGAGTATGAATTTTATGTTAATTTTTTATTGTAATTGTATGTAATTTTGACAAGATATTTTAATACCCATCATATTGTTTGACCTTCTGGTCATTTCCAATATGATTTTTTAAAACATACTGAATAAAAATATACTTTTTATATAACTTTGACAACCTTTCTCTATTGTTCCTTCCTGATAACTGGCCTGACCTATTTGTTCACTCATACACCTAGACGTCCTAGGAATTTTTCTCGCACCTGTTGCTCCGCTGCACTCCTTCACTGAAAGTTTGGGGGTGATTCGTCAAGTTGGGGCCGAGAAAAAATGGGGGTCCCTAAACATGTTTTTTAAATCGCGGGGTACGAAGTACCGCACTCTGTACCGCACTCTGTACCTTCCCGAGCACGAGCTGCATGGTCATTGGCTGTCAACTGTCTGTCAACACTCCAAACCAGGAAGTGTTGGCAGCCATCTTGTGCCTCGGTAGAACCGAGGCACAAGAAAGCAGTGAAACAAATGTGCAAAACATGCAAAGGGGACAGGGTAGAAACACCCTGATCCCCTAGGCCTGCTAAGGGGGTCCCACAAGGACCCCCAAGGCTCCCCCCAATTTTTTTTTTAAATCACGGGGTATGAAGTACCGTACTCTGTACCGTCCAGAGTGCATACTGAAAGTTCCTGGTGGGCTAGTTGGCCCCCAGGGACCTCCAGTATGCAAGGGGAATTAGCTCCCTCTCTGCAAACACACCAGGGGACTGCGTTGCAGAGAGGTGTAAAAAGGGGCGTGGCCTCATTACACCTCTCTGCAATGCAGCCCCCTGGCGCATAGTGGAGGTTCCTGGTGGGCTAGTTGGCCCCAAGGGACCCCCAGTTTGCAAGGGGAATTAGTTCCCCCTCTGCAAACGTGCCAGGGGGCTACGTTGTAGAGAGGTGTAAAAAGGGGCATGGCCTCATTACACCTCTCTGCAATGCAGCCCCCTGGCGTATGCTGGAGGTTCCTGGTGGGCTAGTTGGCCCCCAGGGACCCCAGTATTCAAGGGAAATTAGATTCCCCTCTGCAAACGTGCCAGGGGGCTGCGTTGCAGAGAGGTGTAAAAAGGGGTGTGGCCTTATTACACCTCTCTGAAAGGCAGCCCCCTGGCGCACACTGGAGGTTCCTGATGGGCTAGTTGGCCCCTAGGGACCTCCAGTATGCAAGGGGAATTAGTTTCCCCTCTGCAAACGTGCTAGCGGGCTGTGTTGCAGAGAGGTGTAATGAGGCCACGCCCCTTTTTACACCTCTCTGCAACCCAGCCACCTGGCGCATACTGGAGGTTCCTGGTGGGCTAGTTGGCCCTCAGGGACCCCCAGTATGCAAGGAGACTTAATCCCCCAACTTAGAACACGCTACATGGTTCGTTTGCACAGTGGTGAAGGTAGGGGGTGGGGCTTGAGGTGATGTGAGTGCAAACATGCCTTGTGGCGCATTTTAAGTTGGGGAATTAATTCCTCTTCAATCCAGAGGTCCCCTAGGGGGCAACTAGTCCAATAGGTATCTCCAGTAAGCGCCGCGGAGCTGTGTTGCAGAGTGTTGTAAAAAGGGGGCGTGCCTTATGAACACCTCTCTGCAACACAGCTGCCTGGCGCATAATGGAGGTACCTGGTGGGCTAGTTGGCTCACAGGGGACCTCAGGATTGAAGAGGAATTAATTATCCAATTTAAAACGCACCACAGGGCGTGTTTGCACACATGTTACCTCAGGCCCGCACCCTTCCTTCACTATTGAGCAAAATATTACTGTAAAATCAGCCGAACTACGAATTCCGATTTACTCACCTGTTATCACAAGAAACGTCAGTGCTGCATCTTTGAGCGCCCTACTGATCCTGAAAAGTAATTCTAACCATACTTACAGTAACCTGAATTTCATTCCATAGGCTAAAATTGACTGGTTTCACTTGGAAATTCTTTTAAGTGTGGAGTTTTGGAACTTAAAAAAATTCCTCAAAAATCAGCCGAACTACGAATTTCGATTTACTCACCTGTTATCAGGAGAGATCTCAGTGCTGCATCTTTCAGCCCTCTACTGATCCTGAAAAGTAATTCTAATCGTAGTTACAGTAACTTGAATTTCCTTCCATAGGCTAACATTGACTGGTTTCACTTGGAAATTCTGCTAAGTGTGGAGTTTTGGAACTTTAAAAAATTCCTCTAAAATCAGTCGAACTACAAATTCCGATTTACTCACCTGTTATCAGGAGAGACCTCAGTGCTGCATCATTCAGCTCACTACTGTTCCTGAAAAGTAATTTTAACCATACTTACCAGTAACTTGAATTTCCTTCCATAGGATATCATTCCCTGCTATATATAAAAAAATATAAAATAAAAATATTACAATTTTAAGATTTTTTTAAAAAAATTTCAATTTGTATTAAAAATATGTAATGTAATTTAAAAAATCTAAAAATAAATACTTTAAAACAATGTAGTAAATCAGTATAAAAAACTATAACAATTAATACATTTAAAAATTATCATTTACAAAACCTTTGTAATTCACAGAAAAAAACCATAGGTTTCAGCCACGTTATAGTTAGGAATTAGCATTTAAAAAACCTTGGAAATTCACAGAAAAAAAATAGGTTTCACACATATTATAGTTGGCTGGACATTTCACTTATACAAAACCATTGAAATTCCCCCATTATAGTTAGTTCAGCTAACTATAACTCGTGCGCCCGCAATGCACTGCTGATGACGTCACATATTACATCACTCATGACATGGTCAGTGACGTCACTCATGACATCACTGATGACATCTCAAATGACATCACTGATTACATCACTGATGAAATCATCCTTGTGAAAGAGTGGCAGACCTCCTCTCAGCGTAATATAACCTTTAATACACACATTCAAAAATAGAAACTAAAATTTGCAAAAAAATGGAGATACCAATACCAATTACAACAACATATTCAGTAATTCCAAAATCTACATACACATCCACTCATTCACCAACAGTTCTATATAGTCACTCATACATGTACTCACTCATCATATGTACTCATACACCTATACTTCCTGTTACACACTGATACTCATCCATAGAGTTACTCACACACATACTCAAACATGCAAAAAAACTATCAAACATCCATTTACTTGCATATACAGCTATACACACTACACTTACTTCTACAGAAACATAGACATACTTCCTCTCTTAAACAATCACTTATAGAAACACACACTTATTTATACAGGAACTCTTCCAATCTCTCACTCTCATATATACTCTTTTATATACATCAATACTCACATATACTAGTTTAAAACATATGTACTTACTCATAAAGACGCTATTGACAGTCATTCATTCACTAACACACCCATACACACACTCATCCACCCATACAGTCCTGCACACATGCTGTCTTCAAAAAATATACAGTGAGTCACTCATTCATGCATCCATACGCTATTTAATATTCCCCACCGAATCATGCAGATACATACTGAAACTCAAAAAACAAACTAATAACCCATATACACACTCATGTAGCTACTCACCAACCCATGCAGCCACTTATACACAAAGTGAGACACTGATACAGATATTTAAATATTTAAACATTACTCGTTAATACATGTATTCACTAAGATACACTTAATAATCAGTTATACAATCAATTTTGCACAAAAAAACCCATCCATTTAGACACTTATTTACCCGTTTTTCTTCCGTTGACCTTTAGATATGAATATATAAAAAATATTTATTTTTCAGAAAGACACACGTTCACTGGATGATGTCATCAGTGATGTCCTCAGTGATGTCAGTTGAGATGTCATCAGTGATGTCATGAGTGACGTCACTGACCATGTCATGAGTGATGTAATATGTGACGTCATCAGCAGTGCATTGTGGGCGCGCAAGTTATAGTTATCTGAACTAACTATAACGTGGGAATTTCAATGGTTTTGTATTAGTGAAATGTCCAGCTAACTATAACATGTGTGAAACCTATGGGTTTTTCAGTGAATATATATATATTCACTGAAAAAAAACATAGGTTTCAGCCATGTTATAGTTAGGAATTAGCATTTAAAAAACCTTGCAAATTCTCTGAAAAAAACATAGGTTTCACACTTTGCATACTTTCACTTTGCATACTTTCACACATGCATACTTTGTTATAGCTATCATGCATACTTTGTTACTTTAAATATTTAATAAACCCTACATTTCTGAATGTTATTTTCTAATTTCTATTCTTATTTGCGATTCCTATTCACCTTCTCCCTAAAGAATATATAGGACCTGTACTATATAGTATAAGAGTAACATTTGATATATTCTTTGGTGAGTATGTGATTTATTAGCGGAACAGTCTGCAACTTGTAGGCACTACGACAGCACGTTTCTGAATTGTACAGAATACAAATTTTTAAAATAATAATGCATGCATTTCTTTGAAATATGAAACAATTTAGATTTTACAGTTTTACTTGTTCTCTTGATTTAAGATAATGTAGTGCAGGAGTGTTTGTTGTAGCACTTCTATTCTACTTTATCTAAAAGTAACTGATTCCCTCTTACATCAACAAGAATGTGGGGCAACCCTTTTACAAACTGTAGCACCAAAATGAACTATATAGCCGCGATTAACTGATATTTTATGAAATTCCATTTTTAATTGTCACCCCTTTCATATATACTGTGACAATTTCTGAAGAAAGTTTATTTGTATTTGCCTAATAAAAACTGTTTCAAACCTAGACTGAATTTTTTGCTGCCCAACCACACCGCCCCATCATGAAAGTAAACACCACATTATAAGTAAATAGTAGTACTAAGAAGTATGTCACCTACAAACTTGATAAAAGAAAACAGCATAAAACACTGTCATTTTTCCACCGTGATTTATACACCACACGGCAATTATATAAATGGCCCTTGAAACATATATAAAAAATTGTTAAACTCATAATTCCTCTCCACCACCTTATGGGCATTGTCCACAGTTAATAGTTTTCCTAACCTACCCGCTACTACTTTCTTTCCCCATACTCCTTTGGAAAATGCATCACAATATCACTGACAACAGTGAACCGTTCCCACCCAATAAGGAGCAAACTTGTGTTCGGAACACTTTAGAAAATAAAATGTCCATCTTGTTCTAAAGACGAGCAAGGAATGACTGCTAAGCCTTCTACTTTTAATACTTTACAGCCAATGAACATTAATCTTCGTAAAGTCCCGCTTGGAGCACGTAACCCTAATACTCCCCGAACAGGAAGGAATCCTTAATAAAACCTTTCCACAAACTTCTTCTACGACTGGCGGTTCCTATGAGAAAAATAAATATAAATCTCCAGCACAGTAAGTTTTTCAATTAGCAACATAATGTGGTGAACTTCTAACCTCAATACTCACGCAACTGATCCACGAACTGTTACTATGGTAACAGGCAGAAAAGTAGTGGCTGTACATAAAAACGTTATATTTACCTTGGATCCTCTACAAGACAGAAACAAAACCAAAATACCACATTTGCAACTGCTCTGCACAGTTTTTTTTTTAATAAAAAGAGGCCCCGGAGTGGGGGAGGGGGGAATCGAATGGAAGAGAAAGCGGTCCCCGGAACTTATAGTTAAAGATCCAGGGGGTAGCAATCCCCGTGCAGGGGAGACCCTCTAGGCCCCCCATTATGAAAAACAAACTGCCTCAGAGATTTGACCCCCCCGGAGGCTAATTAACAATAAAGCGGGCTTCACATTTTTTTTCTTTTTCGCCCAAAACGCGTACCCTGCGTTTTTAAATGAAAAAAAAGTATCCCGCGTGACGTCATATACGGTGCCCCGTACACGTACTCCACGTAAGATTCTAATTGTTCAAAAACATATATTTATGTATTTAATGTATATATTAAGAGAAGACATTATCTCGGATAATCATAAAAATAGATTTTTAAAAATGTAAAAAAGCATATATTACTTTTAAAATCAATTACAGAAATATTGCACGTACGTCGTAAGAGTAAAGATAGTTTGAAGACTTTTACATTTTATAAAACAATATAGCACTGCACACTAAAGAAGAAAAGTCAACACAATTATTGACCCCTTGCCCAACATTTAATAGCCCCTGGGGTAGGTGAGAAATTAATCGAGACTGAATACGTTAGTACAGCCTACTGTGCTTACGCTACCAGAAAAACACAACAACAGTACAAAGCCCAGATTTCCATTGTAGTGATTTCTTAGTTGCAGGTCTAGTTGTCAAATCGACACACACTCTCTCATGGCTGGTATACACCCACACCACACCTATCCAGCACATCCGTCACTACACACGTGACCCTATGTATAAAAAAGACGGGGCGCACGTGTTCTACGCCATTTTAGAGTTGTTCCCAAACTACCGAACAAGGGGGCCCACTACTATATGTGTGGCTGGTTTGGTCACTGAGTTAGTGGTGCCCAAAGCACTGCGCGGGTAAAGAACCTGCAATGATGATGATGGGAGCACGAGTATATCGTTAGCCACATACATTTACCACCCATGAAAAAGGCAAAATAATGGCTTTCTGGTGATGGACACGCGTTGTAATGGCTGTGGCTTACGTGCTTCAAATACCTTTTTACGTATACGTGTCACCAAGTCTGATAACATCGGAGGCCAAAGACAAACACAGGACATCTCATCGATCACAGACAAGATAGGCGGAGGGTAAAATGAAAGTAACAGGTATAAAAAAAAACTACTAAAATGGCAGAGGAAGGAGTATGTAATGAGCGATTGGCGCCTCGACAATATGATTATTAATATATTACAAAAGTATAGCAGCGATTGACACACATGGCCCGGGAAAAGAAAGCGGCAAATTTAATACCTGAAATGAGGACAGCTTTGCTTGGCGATCTTAAAGAAAAAGAAAGACACATGGGCTTGGAAACAAGGCTGCTCATGCATAGAGAGTATAACTGGTGCACAAAAAAAAACGGAAAGTTTCACATACTATCATAGAAATATAGCTCTTTTTTTTCACTAGTAAAGTTAGTTCTCAAAAAGAACTGTAGGACATATTATCAAGTCTGGGCGATAAAATTATCTTCGCTTTATCGGCAGGAAACTGCCAATAAAGTGGCGATAATGGGCTTCATAATATGCTCTATGAAATTCCAAACAAAGCTCATGTTAGATGTCCTTCACATCTAACATGAGCTTTGAATGGAATTTGAAATTTGAATGGAATTCCATAAAGCATATTATCAAGCCCATCATCGCCACTTTATCGGCAGTTTCCTGCCGATAAAGCGAAGATAATTTTGTCGCCCAGGCTTGAGAATATGGCCCTTTTTTTAGCCCCAATCCCCTTCACGATCCTACCACCGTCCTTCAAGAGCCGGCATTGCTTTGTCAGAGAGAGCAGCTCACACACTGCTCTCTATCGAAAACCAATCTGCTTTCCTACTTGAAAGAGAGACCAGGTTAACATGCTCTCTCTTTCAAATAGGAAAGCGGTTTGCTGTGGTAAAGTGGGAACAGCGACGTTCATGCCCTAACATAGCAAACAGCAGTGTCCAGGGGGTAGGCACCCCGAGACACTGCAGGAGCCAGCCGTGGGAGGCGGTGATCTCCATGGCCATCAAGAGCTCCTGGAGAGGGCAGTGCGACCCCCTTCCAACATTAAAAGGGTTATTTTACATATTACTGCCCCAGGAAGGTAGCGGTCCCCGGGGCGTGTACAGGGTGAGGGGGAGCTGAAAACATAGGTTTTTTTAAAACAAAAACCCTGAGGGGGTGGCGGTCTGCGGGGCTACGGGGGGGCCTTACAAGCCCCCCTTTATGGATAAAAGTTGTCACCGAGATTTGGCCCCCCGGGAGGCTAATTAGGAATAAAACATATTTCTAGGTTTTTTACCTGTATGCAGAACCCGCGATTTCTTATTTCTTGATTTTTTTAAAATTGGGAGCCTCTGAGCAGGCCTAGAAGATCAGGATCTTTCTACACTGCCCCTTTTTCTTTTTTTTTCAACTTAGTTGTTTTGTTTTCTTGTGACTCGATTCTACCGAGCAACAAGATGGCTGCCAACACTTCCTGGTTTGGAGTGTTGACAGACAGTTGACATCCAATCAGCAAGCAGCTCGTGCTCGTAATTGTACTGATTTGAGTACACGTGCTGTACTTCGTCTCTAGATATCGCTATGATTTTACTTTTGATTTTCTCAGGAACTACTGAACGGATTTACACCATTTAACAAACAGCTCAATTTGAGTACCGAACTCTACCTCTCTACCAAATTTGATGCAATTCCGTTCAGCCGTTCGGGCTGTAGCCCTGGCTAAAGGTCACTATGGAAAAATTGCATGGGCAAAACATGTTTTGGGACCCCCCTTTTTTCTTGTCCCCCATTTGACGAATTGCCCTCAAACTTTCAGGGAAGGAGCGGAGCGGAGCAGTCCATTTTCTTGGAGAAATTCGCGAAGATTTGTCCATCGGCGCCAAAGTTATTCCAAATAGAATGTTGTGGATTTCCTACGGAAACAATCGCCAGTAGGTAATATATATATATATTTATATTTATTTATATATATATATATATATTTATTTATAAATAAATATAGCCACCCCAGGGAAGACATGGCTTGGCAGTTTGGGCTGGACTGTTCCCTTGAGGCACAGGGTCAGACTGATTTGCATATGGCCATGTCTGAACTGGGGTGGCTGAGTGAGCTAAAGAATGGTGATGGATTAAACCCAGATCAGTTGACTTGGGGTGAGTGTTTGATTTGCTCAAACGCTCCGTCCATCATCCCCTTTTGTTTCGCAGTGGAAACTTTAGACACAGTTATAGCCGAAACTGCTGAACGTAATCACACCAAATTTGGTGTAAAGGTAGCTCTTGGCTCAGAAATTATACCCTTTTTGTAAATGGTGTGAATCCGTTTAGGAGTTGCTGAGAAAATAAAAAGATAAAATGTTCGATATTTAGAGGCGCGGTGGATCCGCGGACACTCCCGACCACGAGCTTTATTGTAATTGGCTGTCAACACTCCAAACCGGGAAGTGCTGGCAGCCATTTTGTGACATGGTAGCATCGAGTCAGAAGAAAACAGGGAAACAAAGGTGAGAAAGAAGAAAAGGGGGTAGGGTAGAAACACCCTGATTCCCTAGGCCTGTTCAGGGCATCCACAAGGACCCCCAGGGCCAAAATATATATATATATTTTTTTTTTTAAAACTGTGGAATGCGTGCTGGGTGCATGGATCTGGACAACATTTTTTTAAAAAAGAAGCGAGGGCTTCCTTGCTTCATTACTTTCAACTCCCTGGGTTGGTTGGGTCCCAGGGGATTTGGTTATTGTAAAGCGGGGGCCCATGGGGACTCCCGCAGCCCTGGAGACCACCACCTCCCCGGGGCTCCATTTAAAAATTTTAAAAAACCTGTGTGATGAGGCTTGAGCCCCCTCACATTGCCAGTCGACCAACACCTCCCCGGGGCACAAACTTAAAATGTGGGGGTCCTTTTTGGACCCCCAAGCCCCAGGGACCACCACCTCCCCAGGGCGTTGGAAAAGTTGTGAGGGGGGCTGAAGGGCTCCCCTCTAGGGACTTTGGCCACCAGGGCCGGCTCCTGCAGTGTCCCGGGGTGCCCACCCCCGGACATTGCTGTATGCTACAGTAGGGTGGGGGCATGTGTCCAGTCCTACCGTAGCAAACTCTGGTTTGTATTTTGGAAGGGAGAGCAGGAAATCTGCTCTCTCTTCCAAAATCCGAAGCAGAATTGCTTTTCCACACAGGGAGCTGCATGTTAGCAGCTCCTCATATGGAAAAGCAATGCCGGCTCTCAGAGGATGCAGGGAGCTGGCGGGACCGTGGGGGCATTGGGGCTCCCTCTACAGTCCCTATTGAAGTGCATAGGCCCTGGGGGATGGGGTCCCCGGGGCGCATATAAATTATAGATAGAAGCCATTTATTTTTCCAAAAAGTTTGGAGTCGCTAATCCCAGTGCGTCCCATTGGTGTGAACGTGAGGGGTGCGGGACTCTCAGTGCTGCCCCCTCGTGTGAACGGGAGCGGTGCATGACTCCTAGCCAGGCTGGGTGCACGACTCCAGCCAAAAAAATGTAAGATTTTTTTATTAATAATCTAGGTTGTATGTTTGGATCTTTGGTGGTCTAAAAAGAGCCCTTGTGCTTATTAGAAGACTTTGGTAGCTACATGTAAGTGCCAATGCAGAGTCTGAAGTTGTTGAGAAAGTCTTTATTTCCATCTTCTGTGAAGTGTACACCATCTCTCCTGTAGATGCCATCTATATTAAAACGCAGATTGTTGTTGTATTTGGAGCCCATCCTATGGTCTCTGAGATAAACAGAAACAGCTTTATTGACATTTGTCCTAGCTTTCTCAATCTGTGGACAAAATTGATTGGACCAGTTCCATTTTCATCTTTGGCATCTGTTAGAGAAGACAAAGGCAGTTTGGGAAAAAAGCAACATCAATTCTGCAAAGGTGTCCTTCATTAGCATTTCCAGCCTACCCCAGTCAAAGTGCCTAGGTCATTGCCACCACAGTGCACAATCATGACATGAGGGGGTTGGAGATGCAAAAAGGATTTAACCAATGGCATCAATTGGTGCCACTTTAATCCTCTCTGTCCAATCCATTTAATGTCTACATTTTGCAAAGCTAGGTCTTTGTCAATACCTCTGCTTTCAGCATACCTTTGCACCAGAACACATAGCTGTGTCCCACAATCCACACTCTAAGCATCTTGAAGGAAAGTCTGGTTGCATTGAAAAGATGTCTGTAGGTGAAGTAGGCAGTTGGTAGAATAAGAGGTATCTAAAATGGTGGATAAGATTCAGTTTTAAAAAAAGAAGAGCATTGATTGGCTGTATTAAAACATTATAGAGTGAATAATAGGGTGCATGTTTCTGTGTTTAAAAAACATGTTTTTTATTGGTTACAAAAAATGTTTGAAAGGTACATTAGATAGGATAAGCTGATATTTTGGAAAGTTAAGCACACTGTGAGTTCAGTTGAGTGTTCCATGAACTGTAACTATGGTAACAGGCACTAAGCAGAATGGGGGTAGGGTTGGAAGTTATGTGTGACATTAAAATGTGTATTTCTTATAAATATTAAAGTAATATGTTATTGCAGTGAGATTTCTCAAGTAACTGGTATGGTTAGACGTAGTGTGTTATGAAAACAAAATACTAAAATTATTTGTAATATACATTTGAAGTCTTGTATGGATCAGCGGTTCCATCTCTTACGGTGCACGTTCCAGGCGCGACTTCAGAAAATTCCAGAAGCAATTTTGGTTCAGTTAGAGAGCAGTTAGCAAGGGTTTATATGTGTAACCAATAGAAATGTGTCTTAGAATTTGAATTAACTTAGGATGCAATGTGATTTGATATTTACATGTATTTGTGTGCAGAATGAGGGGGAAACTTTGCCAATTTTTGTTTTTGCTAAGAACAGTGCACTGTATTCATTGTGTGCATAAGATAATCTGGAGTGTGATTCAGATATGTTTCTTAATCTATAAATTAATTGGAAAGTTAGGTTTTCAGTTTGTTAGGTGTACAATGTGGTGCCTTTGTTTTTAAACATAAAATATAATTTAAAAAATTTGATGTTAGTCATATATTTTGTAATGAAGTATTTATTGCAGTTTTTTGTAATGTAATTGTTAGACCTGGCATGTTTGGCGTGATTCCCATGTCTTCTTGCGTCTGCCTCCTGTATTTTTGACGCTGTGCTGGATTTTGTTTTTGCTGGTTTAGATGCTTTGGGCTCTTAGCCACTATTGATCAATGTCTAAGTGCAAGTGCTCCCTGTGTAAATTGTGATTGTAATAGGTTATCCATGATTGGCATATTTGTATCACTAAGAAGTCCCTAGTAAAGTGCACTCAGTGTGCCAGGGCTGGTGATACAAATTCTACATGTGGGCCTGCAGCACTGATTGTGCCACCCACATGAGTAGCCCTAAAATGGTGTCTCAGGCCTGCCACTGCAGTGCCTGTGTGCAGTCTGTAAACTGCCATGTCCACCTGGTCAGTGTCCCCACTGACCAGGCCTTACCTTTCCCTTTCTGTGCACATTGGTCACCCCTATGGAAGGCCCAAGGTACTCCCTTGGGCAGGGTGCAGTGTATGTGAAACAAAAAGCATGTACTAGTGCAGGGGACATGCCCTGGTAGTGAATGACAGCCATTTTCATTTTTCACTATTGTAAGGTTACCTTGCTCATAGGCTATCATGGGGAATGCTGGCTACAGTGGCTACCAGCATATCTTCCCATAGGAGCAAGGTAGGACTTAAAAGTCTGGTATCCCTAAACTCAGAACTTAATAACACATCTTTTAGGAAAGGTGTTTTTTAAATCCTGAGTTTGAGAACAGCACTTTTAGAAAGTGGCTGTTCACTTGTCTGACCTTTCTATGTGCCTGGGACCTGTTTGTGAATTGACTGTATGGTTTGAGAGTGACAGGGGCTGGGTATCCCCCAGGAGGCTGGACGAGTCAGCATTAGGCTGAATGATTGTATCTGCATCTTGAGTGGTGGGAGGGGATAGCACCTGGGCTTAAATAGGGCTGTGCCTGCCTTCCACAATACTGGCTCCACCTCTTGCTGGGTGGCTGACGACCCTGCCCCTCTCTCTGAAAGGAAAGGAGAAGCCAGGAAAATAAAGTGCCCAAGAACACTAGGAACTGGTTCAGACCAGGCTCAGAGCCCTCCTGCACAATGGGAACAAAGACTTTTAAGGGTATAAGTACAGGACGGTGCGGGAAGATTACCATCGCTGCGAGTATCGTCGCAGAGCCTGTCATCACTGGGTGAGATCCGTGCACCCCTTGCCTGCCGACCGCATCACGTCGCTGAGAGAGTCGTCGCAGAGCCATTGCATCGAGGGGCTGCGAGGGGAGAAGATCGATGCTGAGCTGCGCATCGTTGCCACACCGGAGATTGTCGCCGCCCCGAAGATCGTTGCATCAAACCTTTTGCGAGCCGCTTCCACCGAAACCTGTGCACCAGAATCCACGCAAGGTATTGCATCCCTCCCCATACAGACCGGTGTCACCACAACAGGCCCGCTACGTTCAGTGGGGTTTTCGCATTGCCTCCCCAAGGTCTCAGGAGTGACGCATTGCTTGCTTTTCAACGCTGCAGCTTTCACTTGGAACTTTTGTTGCATCTAAAGGTACTGTTGGCTAAAACGTGACGCAACTGTAGATTATTTTAACGCAACCTTAAGAACTCATTTGAAACCATATTCTTGAACTGTGTATGATGGATTTTTGTCTGTTTGGTGTAGTTTAGATTAAAATACCTTTATTTTTCTAAACTGTTGTGGAGTCAGTTTGTGGTGTTTTCATTGTGTTACTGTGAGTGTTGGTTGCCTTTAATAAGCCTGACTGTGCGTGCCAAGCTACCAAGGGGGGTGAGCAAGGGTTATCTAAAGGGTGTATCCTTCTTACCCTGACTAGAAGCAAGGGGCCTCATTTATGAGAAATGAGGCATCGCTGCGTGAACACAGCGATGCGTCACTTCTCAGTGCGCACTCCTTACGACATTCCTGATGCGTCATATTTAATGTATGACGCATCATGTTGCAAGGAGTTACAGATACGTCAGTATTTCTGACGTATCTGTAAGCACAAAAAAGACGCATTGCTGGAGTGTGTCACAAAAGTGACGCAACTCCAGCAATGCGTCCTTTCACATGGGGCAAGCCCCATGTGAAAGGGCCTGCGTCAGTCTTACGCCTGCTGTGAAGCAGGCGCAAGATTTTGACGCAACGGTGTCCCAAAAGTGACGCAGTGAAATCTCATAGATTTCACTGCGTCACTTCTACGACCCTTCCTTGCGTCAATACGCCCCCCTTGCATACATTATTCCTGCCGCAGGTATAATGTGGCGCAGGGGTTTACAAAGAGACGCATATACCTAGATGCGTCACTTTGTACCGGCAGCGTAAAAGTGATGCACAGCCTCATAAATGAGGCCCAAGGTTCTCTATTTGGACAGTGGTACCTACCTCTGCAACTAGAGACCCCCAGTTCTAACAGTAATTAAATGTTGTTTATAATACACTGTGTATAGTATTATGTGTGTTTTGGAATAGGGGTTGCTAATTATGACTGATTGTTTTAATGTGTGGATATGTACATTAGTAGTATACTGTATATTTTTAGGTGTTGATTTCAATTTGGGAAATGTATATGTTGAGTTAAGGTATTAGTGATAAGACTAGTTTTTATACGTCTGTAAAGAGGTATAGTTAAAACAGGGCTCGAAAATTCCACTCGACAGCTCGCATAGTCGAGCTAAATTTAACAAGGTCGAGCTGTTTTTAGGTCCAGCTCGCCCTTTCTGGCGAGTAGGAAAACAAACCAACTTTTATCCTCCATCTGTGAAAACGGAGCAAATTTGACAAGATAGCAAGATTTAAAGGCATTTATATTGCTCACAAAGTTAAAGAGCAATAAAGATGCCTTTCAATCTTGTAAACTTGTCACATTTGCTCCGCTTTCAGAGACGGAGGTCAAGTAGGTTAAAGTTATGTTGAGGACATGTTTAAAAGGTACTAGTCCTGCAGGACTAGTACCATTTTTGGGATTTTTCGAGCACTGTAAAATATGCGACATAATTTTGGGTGTTTGGTTTCAATTTGAAGTTTGTTCTGTGAATTTATGTGGTGTAGATAGTGTTGTGGTAGAGAGACAGTCATTTATGTTTTTCAATGATATGGTGGGACGTATAGCAGAGAAATGTGAATAATTTCTCTTTTGTATTTGGCTAGTTGTAACATTAAAAGTAGTTGTAGAAAGGTAATGTAGCAGTAGATATTTATGCAGTAGTTTAATCCTATAAAGAGTTTGCTTGCAGAGGAGGTATTGCTCTGTTAGTACTGAGACACTTCTACAATCACCCATCGAGCACCATACACTTATTCATTCAGTGCCCTAATAAAAAAGTACTTATAAATTGTCTATGCATTATGTGTGCTGCACTGTAATGATTCCAGTTACTAGTTGTGTACTTATAGAAAGCCTTAGCCAGTAGGAGTACTACATGTATGTTATTCTGTGTACTATGTGTGCAGATGTCTAACCAGATATATACTATTGATACAGTTTTGTAAATACCAAGTTAGTACTCATGGAAACTAGGAATGTGTTTGTCAGTGCCATGCAATATTTCCATTAACCATTCTGCCCTATCTACTTATCTTAACACTGCAGCAATACCTAAGCACTTGTTAATTCACCATGCACTCTGTTAGCAGCATTATAAATATTCTAGTTACTAGTCATGTACTTATGGAATGTCGTAAAAACTTGTACAGCTTAGCTATTCTGTGCACTATGCATGCAGACCTCTAACTGGGTAGTAGACATGCAACTCAGCAACACACTGTCCCTCTCTATGCACTTTGCAATCATCCTGAGAGAACCATGTGTTTGTCTAATCATTGTGCTGAAACACAAGCACTTTTGAACTCACTGTGCTGTCAACCACCAGCACTCTAACTATGCAGTCACTGTCCATACACTTGTACAATGATTCAGGCATTTATAGATATAGTGGTACAGACAAATGTGCACAACCTGTATGGTGCCCTAACCCCCTGCAGAGTACGGATTCACTCCTGCAATGACTTAGGTAGTACCATTGCAGGCCCCAATCACACTGTCACTCTCTATGCACTCTTGCAATCATCCTGACATTACCATGTGTTTGTCTTATCACTGTGCTGAAACACAAGCACTTTTAAACTCACTCTGCTGTCAACCACCAGCACTCTAACTATGCAGTCACTGTCCTGCACTTGTAGAATGACTCAGGCTTCAATAGATGTAGTGGTACAGTCAAATGTGCACAACCTGTGTGGTGCCCTAATCCCATGCAGACTGCTGATTCACTCCTGCAATAACTTAGGTAGTACTTTTGCAGTGCCTCCAACACACTGTCACTCTATGCACTCTTGCAATCATCCTGACAGAGCCATGTGTTTGTCTAATGACTGTGCTGAAACATTAGCACTTCAAATCTCACTCTGCTGTCAACCACCAACACTCTAACTATGCAGTCTCTGTCCATGCACTTGTACAATAACTCAGGCCTTAATAGATGTAGTGGTACAGTCAAATGTGAACAAACACTTTTGATACCCTAACCCCCTGCAGACCACTGATTCACTCCTGTAATAACTTAGGTAGTACTATTGCAGTGGCCCAATCACACTGTCACTCTCTGTGCACTCTTGCAATCATTCTGACAGAGCCATGTGTTTGTCTAATGACTGTGCTGTGGGCACTGAAGAAGTTGAGACCATACATGTTTGGGACTCACTTCCGGGTTCAGACCAACCACAGGCCCCTCAGATGGCTGATGCATATGAGGGGTGAGAACCCAAAGTTGTTGAGGTGGTCCATTTCCCTACAGGGTATGGACTTTATGGTGGAATACCGCCCTGGTACAGAACACGCCAACGCTGTGCAATGGACAGGGAGAGGGAATGTACCAAGGAAAAAGCAGATTAAAACAAAAGGGTAACTAGGGATGTACATTTTTAAAGATTTCAGTAAAAATGGTGCCAAAAAGCAGTAAATGCCAATGACATGATAGAACAGGACCTAGGCAAAATTTCCAGTCAACCACTAGGTAGTGTGGGTCAGAAACACCAAGTTGGTTTGTCCCGGTCAAAGATTCTTCTGACTTAGGGGCTGGTTTAAATTTAGGCAGATGGAGTAATTGCTGTCGCCATGACAGAGTGCTTAACTTCCACCATGGCAAAGATACTCAACCTGTCATACTTCAAGGTGTCCTTGGCCCCTGCGGGCATCTCTTGCATTTTCAGGAACTGCTGTCACAGAGGTTTCTGGTCATGCATTGTAAGTTTATAGACCTCTCCAACAATGTTTCGGAGTCACAAATTAAACTTACAGCATTTTTTATTTTCAAAACGGAAATACTTAACTGGAATTTTCTTTTTGACAAAAAAACCCAACAATAACTCTTTCACCATAGGAGCATTCTCCCACGGCGTGGGGGTCATTTAAACGTTTTCATTGCTCCTTATCCTCATGTTTTTAGGTCTCGCGTTTGGCAGCTCATGTCCTGCATTCACTGTCTCATCGAGGCCTAAAGTAATCTGTATGTTGGCTGAAACTTAGTCTAATTTGTTTCTCTGCTCGTGATTGGTTTACCTGAGGCATTGTGTTGTGTTTGTGCTTTCAGTTGCCTGTTGATCCTCCAGTTACTTATGTGTAGTTCCAAAGCAGTGGCGCCTGAGTACAGTTTTTGTCCGCAACCCACACTTGTTTTAATTAACAGCAGTGTGCCATCTGTTTCTCACGCCGCGTTTGTTTATTTATTTAAGACGCGCTCCCCATGTTCGCGTTGGAATGGCAGTATTCCTCGAGCCCAGCATGCTACTTTCATGCCTGGTCGTTTCCCTCCCTTGTCGGCTCCTGGGAAACAGCTTGTTTACTAGCCTATGCTGGTTGTAGCATGCCGGGTTGAATTGTTGGATACAAGGTGTGCACACACTACATACAAAATGCAAATGTCTAATACCTCCTTGTTTTCCTCCACTCATAAGCGAAGCAGTAAGTGTGCCTCAACACTTTTGGGCCACCCCTTTGGACGTCACACATGATCCCAAAACTCTTTCCTCATATTCCTCTCTATGAGCACTTGCTCTATATGTGACACTAAACAAACTGATTATTCTCCGGCTGATGATGCCCGAAAGTGCTTCTGAACCGTGTTAGGGGGTACAAGGCGCTGTGCAAACACAACAACAACATGTTGTCTGCTTAAGATTAACTGAAAATGCCATCTGATTGGAGACTGCCGTAGCACTAGTTGGAATAGGCATTGTGACATCCTGATTAGTATTCAGCACAACACAAATGGTGCCAAGCCAATAAAGTTGTCATTTTACTTTTAGGAGTAGTAGTGGTCTGCTGTTGAATCGTTAAACCCGGTTTCGTCATCATAATTTAGCCCCTTCTCTGGTCTTCGGACACTTATGTAGTGAAACGAGCATGTATCACTGGTACAGCTGGAAGCATTGAGGTGTTTGCTGTGCAAATACCGGTTAATGAGGGTCAAAGGGCAATGCGCAGTGTAGAAACTTTCCTCTTACAGCGCTTTCTTCCTAATATCTGTGTCTGTGGCAGTTTTGAAGGCCCAGTGCTTATTTCAAGAGAAGGGAACATTGATTTTGTGGAAAATAATGCAATATTGGAAAATGTTGGGTTCGTACTTGGCTCTAGTTAGCAAGGGAAGAATTTTTCAGAGGAGAGAACGTTAATATTCTAAAAACAAGCATTTGCAATGCAATAGGTCTCACTTTTACGCAAGTTTTAGCTATTAACATTGCAAATAACAATGCATTTTTTAAAGTTTTTGAAACATACATGAAAGGCATTGTCATTTACAATGCCAATAGCTTTAACTCGCGTAAATGCGAGACCTATTGCATTGCAAATGCTTTTTTATGGTGGTGACAGATACTGAAAACTGACCATGTGTCTGTCATATGGCCAAACCTCCGATGGCCCTTACTACATCATGCAGTCTAAGGTGTGAGTTTAGGCGGTTGTATGTAGGAACAATAAGTTCCTTCACAACGCCTGCCTGAACAACGTGGTCTCTACTACGACTGTGTCTTAACCATGACTAGCTTTACCACGCATTCCTGGTAAACAGCTATCAGTGGCTGAGTTTACCACATCGCTTTTTCTCCCCCTGAGCTCTAAATATACCCCCAACCTCCTTAAAACTCCCACCACCTAAAAACTAATCTGTACCTCTCCTACCCCTAAAAACTAATCTGTTCCCCCCTAAAAACTAACATGAACACCTGACCCCCTAAAAACTAACTTGGTCCCTTCCCATCGCCTAAAAACTAACATGAACCCTCCCGCCCCCTAAAAACTAACCAGAACCCCGACCCCCTAAAAACTAACTTGAACCCCTTCAACCCCCAAAATCTAACTCAAACTCCCCACCACTAAAAACTAACCCAAATCCTCATCCTCTAAAAACTAACTCATACCCCCACCCCCTAAAAACTGACCCAAACCCCCACCCCTAAAAAACTAACTCGATCCCCTTCCATCACCTAAAAATAATAAAAACCATACCACCCCCTAAAAACTGTCCCTTAAAACTACCCGAAACCCCTCCCACCCCAAAAAACGAACCCAAACCCCCACCCCAAAACACAAGCTTGAACCCCTCCCGCCTAAAAACTAACATGAACCCTTCCACCCCCTAAAAACTAACCCAAACCTCCACCCCCTAAAAACTAAACCCAACTGCTCCTATTCCCTAAAAACTAAACCCTCCACCCCAAGAACCCCTCCCACCCTCAAAAAATGAACACAAACCCCCCTCCACCATGTACCCCTCTTACCTGTTCCTGTTAAATGCTCCTCTGAACTCCGCCCTGCCCGAACACTAAACCTTAAAAACATGCATGCTAAGTCATTGTTGGGGCAAGTTGTTGTATGGCTTGTATCATTGCAAGTAGGTGTTGAGGATGTTCCCCGTATAGGTGGCAGATGTAGAGTGGTCTCTGCTGTCTATACACTGAACGTCTGCCCAACTCTACAGGAGGTGGGCAGACCTTCAGGTTGGCCGTTGCGATGGAGTAGGCTTTCTGAAACCCTTTAAATCAGGTTCTAAGCCTTTTTCGTGGACCCTAAAATCCTACATTGGTATACACCTGAACTAATATCAGAACAAGGTGCATTAAAATTGGAAACTTTTGCTGCGAGATCCGGCTGAAGTTCCAGGTTGTCATAGTTTATGAAGCAGCTCCTGTGGGTCTCTTCTAAGCTCCCAGGACATCTGGAACAATATTTAAGGGTCAGCACTCATTACAGCAGAAACCACCAGGAAGGTCCAGTTTGTACTGGTCAAATGATTTCATGAAAATGGCTCTTTCATCCTGCTGTGTCCTTGTAGACAGCCAGACGGTCAACCAACTGAACCTTGGAGGCCACATCTTTATCTTGGGAAGAAGAGAGAGCAGCTCTAGTCCTGCAAGGCTCCTTTATGGTCACAAATAACAGATCCAGGCTTATTATCTTCTGCAGGTCCAAACATTGTTCTGAAGAGGATTTCTTCAGGAGCCACATCTATGGTGTGCACATGTGAGTGTATTTGAGTGACTCCTGGACAATCCTGAGCAAACAGGGAAAATACATCTGGGGCAACACCATCCCTAATTTTGCAGCACATCCTGTTTACCTTTCTTCTTGTGTGCCAGTCAAGGTTGTTTTTAAGGAAACAAACAGTCTCATGCAAGTTGTCCAACCCAACATGGTTCTGTGGAGCAGTTCTCTCCCAATCAGTTTGGTGCCAGCCAGCGAGTGTAGACTTTAGAGAACAATGTCTTTTCTCTTCTTCAGGTCTCTCTTCACACTAAACCATGAAAATGTTGGCTTAATCTCTTCCCCTTGCAATCCTGATCTAAGCCAATGTTCTGTTTGTGGGTGGCTTTCACACCTCATTAAGGTCAAACACTGGCTGTGCAGCTGCTGGCATGCTTATTCAAATTAGCCACCAGGAGCGTCAGACAGGGAAAAGGTAACTTCCTAACGTTTACTTCCCCTAAATATTTATTACAATTAGACTTTACTGTTGTTTAGCATGTCTAAAGTGCCCAGAATTCTAATGCTAGCAATACTAGGTTCTAGGAAAAGGCAGATTTGCTACAGCCCCCTAGTATATTGTCACTCGATAAATAAAACTGCTCCTTCATGCAATACACTTACTTAAAGATTTTGCATAATTTACCCTGCCAACTCCTGTTTTTGTCACAGTTTCCCTGATGACTACAGTTACCAATTTACCATTTGTTATAGAGTGTAATTAAATACTAATAAAATTATTTTTTTCTTCCTTCTCAGAATGATTAAATGATAGTTTTGTATTTATGAATTTGTTTATTGCATTTGCAGAAATGCCTAATGTAGTAAGCATTGTCTGGGCATCTGTCAGGATCAAAGGCCATTGCAAAATTTCTTCCTAGCTGCCAGTGTTCTTCCAGAGAAGTTGTTTTTCATGTCAGATTTTATTTTATTACATGGAGAAAAGAATAACAATTGGCTGGTCTGAAGTTGCCGAAATGAAATGCCTTTTGTTAACATGGAGCAAACAATAAAAAAATATTTCCAAGCAATGTGTTTTGGATAAAAGAGTATAATTTATAATCAACACTTCCAGACAGTTATTTATTCGGATGTGATTTAGTTTAGTGTAAGGAGCAGGCTGCCTAGTGAGGTTTATATGGACCAGCACTGTTTTAGAACATGGCTGTGCAAGGTTGTATAGTGATATCATTGATTTGTCAAGTCATAGCTGGCCACTCATGTGCGCTATGCAGAACATATGATGTTGCTGCCATTCTTCAAATTTAAGGAAGCAAATCCATGTCAAAATCTGACACTGGACCTCATTACGAGGTACACACAAATCTTGTTTGGGCCAATAACAGAATTACCAGCCCCATCAGGAATTGCAAGTTACTTGGGCATACTGCAGGTCCTGCAGCTTTCACCCAGGGACTCCTGCTGTTAAAAGTAACTGAAATCTCAGAATGAAACTCTCTGGGGAAGAGGAATTAGCAGAGGAATCAAATGCAGTGTTCCCAGTTCCCTTGGTAATTTCTAAATTCTGGTTGCACTCTTTGTCTCATGTGTAATGCTATGGCCTTTCACCATCTCATACTTCCTGATACCACTGAACCTACTGTCAGAATGTGCCCAGTGTGTGCCACTTTTCATTCTCCCCATTACTTTCAAGGGTGGCCCAGTGATAAAGCGCTTACAGCATTCTAAATTGTATGTATTCAATATACTCATGGTTTAAACGCACTTACATATATTTTGTCGTTTGCAGTGTTTCATGATTATTAAAATGCATTTATTCAAGTTACATAAGCATTTGTAATGTAATATGCACAAATAAATATGATTTGTATGTATTAGAAAGTTTATTATCCCAGCATGTATAATGTGCAGGATGAAATTATATTTGTGCAATGTTACTGTGTGTAATTTAAGTTGCCTGCATTGTAGGCCCAAACTGCAGGTTGTTTTGAGTTTCATTTCTACTTGGTTGCTCGAGAATTATTTAAATATTCTTTCTGTATTTGAAGACGGTATGTTTTCATCCCACTGCAGGTGCAGGAATTCGACCTCATTATACTTAGAATAAGGAGATACCCGGAATGTCTTTGAAGAAGCCTGGAAGGTGAAAAGGGAGGACGCCTTTCATGTCTGAACTATCTGAGAAGCAAGGCCACTGGAGAGGAGCTGAACAAACTAAGGTTCCTGTGGAAATTTACAAATGTTGCAATGCAAAAGTTCATTATTTGATGTATTGTGGGTTGAACATTGTCTTTTTGTAGGATGCACAGGGACAGATTAGAGAGACTGCAGCTTTTCTGGAGAAGAAGGAGCATCTTAGAACGATCTCCATAGCCTTAAGCTATCAGACCAATTTTGACGTGAGTACTTCTTAGGAAGTCAACACGTGCTGACATCTTTGGGGTACGATATAAGGGAGATAGGTAGGACCCTCATTTAGGGCAGTGGAGGGAAAGATACCTTTTAGTTTTTTCTCAATGAAAATTGGACTCAGCATCTCAGAGAATTGGACTCAGCTTCTATTCTGGGTTGCATTATGCCTTTTGTGCTGAATGAATTATTTTCGTAAACTTGGCTCTGTATTGATTTTTATGTACCTAACCTATATTCTCTGATAATAAATTGTGTTTATATTCAATTATTTTTGGCTTTATAATAAACTAGCTTACCTGTCACGCGTTGCTGCGGTCACAGAAGAAAGGAAATTTAAGGAAACTTGTTATGATAACATTCAATTTACATTGTGTCATTTTATTGAAACGTATTCATTTTTAATATGGAAAACATTTTAAAGTGTTGTTTTAATTCTGTTTATTTATTCGAGTGCTTGTGGATACACGGTATTTTTTGTTTTTCTGTCTGGTTTTCCGACGCGTGAACTGGCCACATACAGTTGTCCATGTGAGAAGCACAGATTCTCCAAATGTAGTCCACACACTTGCAGCGATTGTCCTTGTGCTTTGTTGATGGTCATTGAAAAAGTGTGTCACACCGTAAACTGTTCAGTATTGGAAAGATTATGAGGGCCCTGAGGGGCCGATATTTAACACATTTTTTTTTTTGCCAGAAACCTTTGCAGGAGTGTACTCAACAACTTGTAACAAAATATTATTTATTTTTTAAATAAAAAAAAAAAATTATGCCAAAAACATTTGCGGGAGTATACTCAAAAACTTCCCAAAGTTTCATGGCGATCGGATGAATGGTGTAGTAAGGCATAAAGGACAAACAGACATACTTTCGTTTTTATACATATAGATTCATCAAAATGAAGTCCAGAGTCTGTGGTCCTTGAAGGCTGACTAACTGGTAAGTATAATCTTGAGGTGTTTTGCTCCCCTCAACCACTTTTAGCAGTCAAATAAAAGACCATTGGTATTGAATTCAGTAGGGGAGGCAAGGATAAAAGTTAACATAATCAAACAGTAGCAGAGGATGGTGTGCCTCTAAAAGAGAGGGAAGAAGGAGGAATTAGAGTAGAAACTGAAGAAAATTGGGCTCTGGACACGGAGACTGATGGAGGTCGGCAGATACTGATGGTACAGCGGAAATGGTGGTAGCGTGAGTATGAAATTGTGTGTTGTGTTAGACTGCAGTGATGAATTAATTGTGTGATGTCTTGCAAAGTTGGGATGTAAGTTGAGTGAGTGTGGGTTAATCGGTTTGCGAGTCAGGTGGGGGGCACAGGAACAAAAATCTGAGAAAATTCCTGTTGAGAGAGATGTCCGCCAGGGCTGTGTTATGGCCCCAACCCTCTTTTCTCTTTTTGTGACTGGAGTGGTCTCCTATCTACCAGAGATAAATGCAGGTGCTTCAGTCCTAGCAGGCGATAGGGTGCCGCTCTTCTTTTGGCGGACGACACCCTATTAATTTCCAAAACCCCTGCCAGACTCCAAAAACTGCTAAATAGGTTTTATTTTTTCTGCAACTTGAGGGGCCTGGCAATTAACACTTCAAAGACCAAGCTCCTCTTTTTTAATCCTAGCAGGCAGGTACTACCCTCACACTCTACGGGGTGCCCTTAGAGTGTGTTAAAACATTAGATTATTTGGGTATTAGATTCTCAGATAAATTGTCCTGGAAACCACATATTGATAAAATGGCCTAGAACCATAAGCGGGTTGTGGGTGTTATAGCTAGAGAGCATCGCTCTTCAAGATCTAGGCCAATTGCTCCTGCCCTTGTGATTTATGCTGCCAAGGCCGTAGGCTCGGCACTATATGGTGCTGAGCTCTGGGGCTTTGAGAAAATCGACGATATGGTAAAGGCAGAAAATAAATTCATTTGCGAATTGGTCTCACTCCCACATGGAACTCCAACCAAGCCATTATTGAGCGATATGGGACGCCGCTCATTGAAAGATCTCGCCACTCTACGTCCTCTTCTCTATTGGGCTCGCCTGTGGCGTACACCCGAGTTATCCAAATACGCCGATGGCCTAAGAGAAGTGATGCGTCTTGAGGGATCCTACAAGATCAGTTGGCTTGCAAATATAAAAAAGTTCCTTATAGTATCGGGATTCAGAGAAGCCTGGGACTCAGGGACCCCGCTGAACAAGGCAGTCATTAAAAGTGCCCACTGGGCCTGGGTTGACAGTCAGGAGACTAGAAACCACAGCCTAGGTAGGCTGACTGATGATTTTCGCTTGCATAAACAGGTTCGAAGCCTAGAACCCCATCTAGATTTTATCCAGAAACCCAGAGACAGGGCTCTTTACATCCAGTTTAGATTGGGCACACTTCCTGTCTGTGAAAACACTAGCAGTTGGAAGCCTCCCTATCAGACGCATTTATTTTGCCCACACTGCGATGGAGTGGTTGAAAGCATCCCGCACCTCGTGTTCGCATGCATTGCTTATTCTAATCCAAGAAGAAAATGGTTGAATCCTGTTTGCCGTCAATTAGGAACCAGGAATCGCCGTGAAGCATTGAGAATATTACGAACAGATACTAACACCAATCTGGTCTGCGGTGTGGCCAAATTTTTCAGTTGGGCATGGGTGATCAGATCGAAAAAGTTATGCTCCGGATGATGAACCTTTTTTAAATCTTGTTTTTATTTTGTTTCAAAGCTGAGATAGTTTAATCTATTTTTAAAACATGTGATGTGCGTTCTTGTTTTGATGAATTGTTATTTATTGATTGCACAATTATGTATGGGAGGTATGGAGAAAGGAAAAGGGAAAGTCGCATCACCTTGTGTGTTTTTAACTTTTTGCTACTATGATACCCCTATCCAAAAATGTTTATATTTTGTACCCTCTTTACATAATTTGTCAAATGCTTTTATGATATATTTATATCAAAATAAAGCTTTGATGATGATGGTTTACTGGTCAGACACATGCGGATCAGAAAGTTTGGTGAGCGGACTCAAGAGAAGTCCAAGATCACGGGATGGTTGTATTTGTAATTGTCTGTTCAATACTGTAGGTATCGTGAAGCGGTATCGACGATTCACTTGTGACAGGAAACTTTGTGTGAACGCAGGAGTTTGTCGCAGCAGAAAGTCTCAGATACCGGGGTGGACTACGGCGATTGAGTGACCAGCGCAGGTCGGGGGTCTCAGCGGACAAATGTTCTTGTAAAAGTGTTCTATCGATCTTTTAGCGGACGGAAATTTACTTGTTTTATGTCACTGTCAGGTATTGTGACTGTAGTAGGAAGCAGTTACTTGGTTTAATAGCTTTTGGATATACATTTACTTGTAGTACGAATGTGTGAGCGAGAGTACGAGTTGAAATTGTAAAGGAAGGTGAGCCGCTGCAAAAGGAGCAGTTATGTCAGTGCACACCGCGTTGGGATAGGCTGGTTGGTGTATCTCCACTATGGGATTGGTGACAGTTCGTCGGAAGTTCAAAAATTGATATTTGGGCTGCAATTCATAGATTTTTATGATGAGATGTTTTAAGGTGTTGCGAGATTTCTGTAGAGGTGACACAGGGGTGGTGACTCGGGTAGGAGAAGACGCTCCACCAGAGGATACTCTGGCACATTATCTGGCAATGAATGTGGGACTCCATACTATAGTATGGCTGAGTAAATGGCATGAAATTACAGAGAAAGAGGGAGAACTGGTTTTCCCTTGTTATGGGTCATTTCGAATGAAGCTGCTGTACCAGGTGAGGAGAGTGATGGCTTCTCTGAAACCTCCGCCTAGACCAACACAATTTGAGGCATTAGATGCATGGATGAGAGCAGCAATGGCAAAGAGAAGAAAAGCGTCAAAGGGAAGATTGAAAAAGGCAAAGAAGGCATATCAGGATGCCAGGTGGGATACACAACTGAAGAGATGGAGAGTAGACACCATAGAGGGAGAGCTTTTATATCCATTCAGGATGCTAGAAGGAGGGTCTGGAGGAAAGAGTAAGACAGAGGAGGACAGTGATACGGATGATAGCTTCCTTGAAAGACTGCTAGCAGAACATCTTTCACCTTGTGACTCCAGGTTGGAGCCGGAGAATACACAGCAAGCGGAAGAAGCTTTAGGAGTGGCAAGAATGGGTTCAGAGGAGCACACAACAGGAGTAAGAGGGAGAATGTCAGTGGGTATACGAATTCCAGGAAGATTCGGAGGGATAGGGTACACAGCCTCTGAGCCAGATGAAACATGATGTACCATGCGATTGTCAGAAGCTCTGATAGTACCAGTTACTATTGGACCTGTGGTTTCAATATATAACTCTAGAGAGAGGACAGGTGGAAGTCACCCATAAACAGGAGAAGGGACTATCTCTGGAGGGAATCTTACAATGAGTGGTACAAGGATGGCTCAGATGCCAGTGGAAGCAAGTACTCCACTTCCAGCTACGGCTGATCTTCCAAGAATGGACAGTGGGTCGGAAGGAAGATGAACAGGAGCTTTGGCAAATTCTACAGAGAGAGGAACTGGATATGAGATGAGAAATACCTAGAGTACTGTTCGAACCACAGAATTTCTGTGAGGGTAACCATTGTAGAAGTCGAAGTTGTTAGAGAGAAAGTCGCCCAGTGTTGAGAATGGAGGAGAGTGTAGGTCCAAGGAGAGCCCAAAGTTGTGGCAGGGAAGAATCAGGAGGTGAGAGTGGTCAGAGAATTATACAAGTTTCATGAAGGCACCATTGATAGATGTGGTAAGATTAAAAGCGGAAATAGATCAAGTGATTAAAGGGAATCTGCCATTGGAAAGAATTGAAACATATGACCCAAGCAAATTGCTATTTGTAGCTAAGGATGTTACTAAAAATGCAAAGCGAGCTCATGAAGCATTGGTACAGTTGGCACAAAGGAATGAGGTGGACTTGACCAAAACAAAATTGATGCAGAGAAGCTGTAGATTGATTTATACTGATCAAGAGTGAGAAAAAAAGCAAACTACAGGACTAAAGGCACAAATTAGAGACTTGGTGATAGGGATGCAACCATGGAGAGAATTAGATAAATGGAAAGAAAGGTGGTCTAAAAAGAAAAGTGCCAAGAAAGTGATAGGATATACTCTGCCTCCTGTTGGGGGGACGGGAGCAGCAGGAAATTACCCTCTGAGAAAAGTACAAAATGGGGGGTACGTGCTGGTACCATGGAGCAGGGGTGATTTGGCAGCATTCACTAATGATTTTCCTTGGCTGAGGGAAAACCTGCTGATTGTAATAAACAGATTGACAGGTTTGTTAAGATTTCAAAGGTGTTATGGATTGATTTGAAAACTCTGTTTGATATAGTGGTCCCGGGTGGTTTGTGGGTAGCATGCAAGGTTGCCATTGACTGGTCCACTACAGAACCAGCTAGAGATGATGTGAATCATGGTCCTTCACCCGAGGTAATGAAGAAATATGAACAAGTGATCACATGGTAACAATCCAAAGTAGCTCCTGAGACTGTTGGTTGGGTTAAAATCGATTGTACTACTCAAAATCCTAAGGAGTCGGTACATAACTATTATGAGACCCTTTCAGTGGATTTTAAACAACATAGTGGATTGGACACCATTGAGCATAAAGACATGGGACAGTTTGTCTCAAAGTTTGTGTTGGATTGGCAGAATAAGTCAGTGGACAAAATTCAGCGTTATGCAAAATACTGCAGTGAGCTGGTAGAGGCATCACAAAGGAAAATAAAAGATAAATTGATGTTGGTACAGTTGAAAAATGCAGAAAGGCCTTATTGGATGCAAAGGGTTGGAGGAGCGATGGGTCAAGGAAGAGGAAGGGGTAGAGAAATGAATCAACAGACGGTACCTCAACCTGGACAGGGAAGAGGAAGAGGAAGGCGTATGTATGCAGGTACAGGAGGTTATTGGGTGGCAAATCAAAATAAGGTGAGTGCTTGTGATTATTGTCACAAAATCGAGAATTGGAAGCGTGAGTGTCGGTTAAATCCCACAAATCAAATGCATTATGAGGGAGAGGGACAGATGCCTGAAGGTCTGAACACCGTGACAAGACATAGATCCATATATGGGGGAGTTTGTGAGTCTCAAATGCAGATACCTCAGCCTCCAACAATACCCATAAGTAATCAGGTATACATCAGATGCCTTATTTTGAGATACAAGACAGATTTGACCAAACTCAAGGCCTTCATGAGTGTTAGAGGGGGATACAGGGAGAGTGCACTTTTGGTGCTGCTCTGGAAGTAGATCAGAGTGGACTGTTTGTAGATGCATTGGTGAATGGACATCCTGTTACCTTTTTGTTAGACACCGGAGCTGCGCGCTCCACAAGTGGTCCCAAAGTTATCCCTTTCAGGAAAATCGATTCAAGTGGAGGGAGTTACCAATTTGAATGACTAACCCATTGACAAATGAATTACCTGTGAGAATAGGACCGTTCCGAGAAACACATCAATTTGTGGTGTGCTATTCAAGCCCAGTCTGTCTGTGTAAGCTAAATTGAGGTATATCTTGCACTCCAAGGGGTGTAGAGTTGCAAACCTATGATGCCGATTTTAAAATGGCCAACATGAGCTTGTGTGCAGAAATATTTGTGGTTCTCACGACAGAGGACTTATCCCATGATTTGAGAGATTTGCTTTCTCAGAAAGTCTGGGATTTCACAGTTGAGGAGCTAGGATTAATTTGAGGAGTTGAACCTGTTAAGATTCAGGTAAAACCAATTGCTGAATTCCCACGAACTCCGCAGTATAAATAGACTCCAGAAATTGTGCGGGAATAAGACCTGTAATCGAGACTATGATTGCACACAGCATTCTAAAGGAGATAAAAGGAAGTCCCTGTAACTCACCTATTATGGGACTGCAGAAGCCTAGTGGCAAGTACAGAATAGTGCAGGATTTATGCAGGGTTAAGGAGATAGTGATCCCATGATGGTCTGTGGAACCGAATTTAGCTGTTATATTATTTCAGATACCATGTGAGGCAGAATGGTTTACCGTCATTGATTTATGACAGCCATTTTTCTCCATACCACTCACGAGGAAAGTCAGTATTTATTTGCATTTACGATGGATGACCGAGTGTTAACATGGTGTTGTATCTCTCAAGGGTATACAGAAAGCCCCTCTATTTTTAGTCAATGTTCGAAAAAGAATCTTGAAGGACTAGTGATGCCCCAGAGTTCAGTTCTGGTCCAGTATATTGATGATTTTTTGGTTGCATCAGAGATTGAAGATGATCGCAGGTTAAACACTGTGGTTTTGCTGAATCATTTGGCAGAGAACGGACAAAAAGTATCCCCAAACCCACTTCAGTATTGTCAGACTGAAGTTCAGTATCTACGTCACCAAATTGAGAAAGGAAAACAGAGAGTGTCACCAGATCGCATAAAGACGATTCTGTAAATGGGAACTCTGAAAACACTGAAAGAAGTCTACATGTTTTTGGGAATGGTTGGCTATTGTCGCCAGTGGATTCCAAATTTTTCCTAGCAAGCAAAGCCACTGTTAAGGCTGACTCGAAAAGACATTAGTGCTCCGGTACCATGGGATGATGGTTGCTTGAGAGCCTTCCACGAGCTGATAGAGACCCTTTGTCGCGCCCCAGCTCTGGGAATGCCAGATTACAACAAAGCATTTTCGCTCCACTGCTTTGAGAAGGAAGTATGTGCATTAGCGGTCCTTGTACAGACACATGGAGGTGCTTGTAGACCAGTGGCTTATTTTTCCGCTATGGTAGATCCTGTAGCTTCTGCATTGCCCAGATGTCTCAAATCCATTGCTGCAACCAGTGTCCATGTAATTCTTGCATAATGGGACTGCTAAAGCCAAGTGGGAAGTACAGAATTGTGCAGGATCTGCTCAAGAACAACACAGTCGTAATTCCATGTTGTCCTGTGTTACCAAATCCATCTGTGATGTTGTTCCAAATTTCTTGTGAGGCTGAATGGTTTACAGTGATCGATCTATGTCAGGCGTTCTTCTCCATATCCTCCCATGAGGAAAGCCAATTTTTATTCGCTTTTCATCTGGGAAGTCATGTGTTAACATGGTGTCATATCCCACAAGGGTATATTGAGAGTCCATCGATCTTTATTCAAATTTTGAAGAAGAATCTTGAGAGTCTGGAATTGCGGCTGAGTTCAGTTCTCATGCAGTACATTACGACCTCCTGATAGCGTCGGAAACAGAGGAGGCTTATAGGATTGATACTGTTGCACTGTTAAATCATCTGGCCGAAAATGAACATAAGGTGTCCCCTAGCAAACAATTACCAATCAACAAAAGAGTGTCACTATAAATATCCAATACTATAAACAGAAGGAAAGATTATTCCAAGAGTAATAAAGCATCAGAAAAAAGCTGTAAATCCAGTAGGAGAAACTAGAAAAAATAGGGAAAAATGAAGAGTGCACATGATCAGAGAGCTAACTAAAAAAGAACCCTCAGGCCCCAGCACAAAGCTGGTAACCAGTTATCTTCATCGGGCCCTCATTAGTAGCAGGAAAAGTGAAAAGTGCATTAAAAAGAGTGTGGACTACTCCTCCAACCTATTTTAATAAGAGGGTAGCTCTAACTCTACTAAAACCAGTGTGTGAAAAATGTATTAATTTTTCTGGACTGCTAAATGGTTGTGTGAATTTGAACCAAGGAGTCCTATTTATTAATGTGAAGAAAGGAAATAGTAAAAAAATGGTCAACATGTTTCTGCTTATCGAGCAAAATTAGCTCAGCATTCGTCAGGACCAAGGGAAACTGATACTACTCGATGGTCGCCACCCCTAAAAGTGTCATACCCACAGAGTAGAAGCAGGGAAAAATACGACCTGAAATGATCGCAACTTCTTTATGGACAATTCATCCTCGATTAACTCCTCATTATAGGAGAAACGAATTTATATCTGTAGAGATAAACAGACAAACAAATAAACTATTATAAGATTACTTCCTCATTATGAGTCTCTGATCGTGTGCAGCAGCCTGATGAGGCCACAAATCACATGCTGTAAGTGAAAATATCCTTTTTATCAACAAGTGTTTTTTATCAGTAATTTAAGACAAACTTGTTACTCAAAAACAGCACGTAGCCAACGTATTAAAGCAATTCTGTTACACGTTGGAATTATACTAATAGTAGTAACATAAAAACAGTGCTCGTCACAACAGCCATGTAACTGTGGCATATTTAACTTTCTTAAAAACACCTTTGCAAAATGGAACGCATTTAAGGGCTCAAAAAGTACTCCAAAAAATGGAGGGAAAACCAAGCACTTACACATAATCACAGTGTAGTGGGCCCCCTGGGTATGGCGACGGGAGGAAATCTTCACGCTCAGATTTTATCTGAAAGTGAATGGGGTGTGCGTTAATTGGTAGTAGCGGCTGGATAAACGCATGCAAACCTTCGATTGAAGCAGACAAACACTTCGATTGAAACAGACAGAAACTCCGAGGGGACTTACTTGTTTCTGAACGGCTCCCCGCCCGGAGACCTACAGCGGCCACGTCCGCCACCCGCATCTACAAGCACGGGTCTAATGCCGCAGGATATTTAAAACCCAGAAACTAAGGTGGAACGTGAATGACGGTGTTTGCGATCATGTGGTTAACGCGATGACGTCACAATCTTAAAGGGACATGTTTATTTACATGCGAAAAAGAGATATTCACGGATTTTAAACCATCAGAAAGGATACCCTATAACTTAAGTGGATGGAAACTAATTGTCAAAAAAGTGTTTGCCATAAATGTGAAATCACGATCTTTAAAGGCACATGAATAATTAAGTATCAAAGAAGGTACTATCGCGATTTTGCAAGCAGGGGAAAGATGGAAACTACTTAATCAGAATATCTTTGACAAAAAACACTACAAACAAGCTTGGCTCAAGTCTGAAATCTGGGTGGAAAATGCACACACATTGGTCTCTTGAACCTAAGGCTGAGATCACTCATCTTGCTTATCTACGCATGACTGATCCCCATGGAATATCGTCGTTAAGGCCATGTATATGAGTTGACAGACGGTATATCCATCGTTGTTCTTTTTCGAACAAAGTACCTTCATCGCCCGTGTTTAATTGTTCAATTATGACCCATTTTACATCATTCGGGCAATGACCATGTTCGAGAAAGTGGGTGGTCAGCTTCGTGGTATTTCTACCACACCTCATATTACTGCGGTGCTCTCCTATTCGCAGTTTTATTTTCTTTGTGGTCATGCCCACGTAACGGAGACCACAGGGACAAGTAATCAAGTAAATAACATTACTCGAGTTGCAATTTGTGTGACACCGTATTTGCCATATTTTACCTTCCTCTAGATGTAGAATTTTTGTGGTCACTGTCAAATGACAAACACTGCATCCCCCACACGGGAAATGGCCAGTAATGGGAGGTAGACCCCAGGCGTTCAATACAGTGGGATCTTGTCTGGGTTGGTTATCTCTTGGGCGGGTATGTACTAATGCATCTCGCAAACTCCTTTCTTTTTTATAAGAAAATAAAGGTTTCTGCCAATTTCTACCATTACTTTTCAGGATTTGCCAATGTTTTTCGATGCAACGACTTACTGAGTTGGAAACATTACTGTAAGTAGTTACACATGTCAAGGGGACTTCAGACTCATTATCTTTGGTATTATCTTCCAGCAGCGCTTCCCTGTTGTTATTTCTCGCTCTTTTGCGGCTCTTCTGTAGTATCTTTTTGGGATAGCCTCTCTGTATAAGTTTTGTGGTCAAGTCGTCTGCTTGGATGTTAAAATCCACAATATTACTACAATTCCTACGTACTCGTAGGTATTGGCCGAAGGGAAGGTTTTCCCGCAAGGGGCGCGGGTGAAAACTGGAGAAATGTAAGAGGTTGTTTTTACTGGTGGGTTTATAATAGGTTTTACTTGTTAAATGATCACCAGTTCTCGTAAGTGTGACATCCAAAAATACAATGGAGCTGGAGTCATATTGATGAGTAAATCTTAAATGAGGGTCGCAGGTATTGACCCAGTCAAAAAAGGACAAAAGACTTTCCTCAGACCCTTTCCAAATTAAAAGCACATTATCAATGTACCTCTGCCATAGGATAACATTGAGAGCATATGGATTAGAGTTGGCCAGGATGTGCGTTTTCTCGAAGTTGTAAACGTACAACCCTGATATGCTGGGGGCAAAGGTACTACCCATAGAGGTACCAGTCTTCTGTAAATAAAAAGTGTCCTTGTATTGAAAAAAATTCCGTTTCAATGCCAAAGTAGCACAATCAATTACAATGGTCTTAGAAGTATTATATGACCATGTAGTTTGGTCAAGGATGTCGGCCAAAACTTTGAGGGTTGCATCTTGAGGGATACAAGTATATAGACTTTCATTGTCTAAAGAAACAAGGTAACATGGTTCCTCTGGTAGTTGTACCGTAAGTAACATTGAAAGGAGGCTTTTTGTATCCTTGATATAGGTGCTTGTGGATTGAACTAAAGGTTTAAAGAAAAAATCACAATATTTGGAAAGAGGTTCCAATTGAGAACCAATTCCAGATACTATAGGTCTTCCCGGTGGGGGAACCCGATTTTTATGGGTTTTGGGAAGGGTGTAAAAATAGGGGATTTTGTCATCTGAATTTGTCAGAAAATCAGCTTCCTGCTTGCTTATGTAACCATCTCTTTCAGCAGTTGTAACAAGCTCCAGTATCTCATCTTTTAGAAACGGAGAGGGGTCTTGTTGGAGGATGGTGTAGCTAGTGGTATCACCCAGGAGACGTTTGCACTCAGCATCATAGGCCGTTGCATCCTGGATAACTATACCACCCCCCTTGTCAGCGCTTTTAATGACAATTTCTTCATTTTCCTGCAGTGATTTGATGGCCTTGTACTCCCCTGCTGTTAGATTGTTAAACGGAACGGGCTCAGTCAGAGCCTCAACTTCCCGGGATACAGCCTGTTCAAAAGCTATGATGTCTGCGGGTACCAAGTGTGTTGGAGGGGTGAAATTAGACTTCTTTTTAAAGTTGGTATCACCCGATGTAGCAGAGAGTTGTGTTTCTTGTAGTTCAAAAAAGGATTTGAGCCTGAGTTTCCGGAAGAACTCTCCCAGTTCACAATTAAGTTTGAAACGGTCCAATCGAGGACTGGGTATAAAACCCAATCCCTTTTCTAACACTGCAGTCTCATCTGCTGTTAGAACAACTTTTGATAGGTTAGTTATTAAACTCCTTGGTTGCTCGGCCCTGCTCTCTGTTCTTGAGTTTTGCTCCGTGTATGGTCCCCTACAGATTCTGTTGGACCCCAGTGTACTTGGTTGCCTGTTCTCCTCTTCCCTCTGCCTCTCGGGCCAAAACTTAAAAAAGGCTGCGGGTACATATTTTGTTGGAAATGTTGTGGCGGGGGGGCAAAATGTGGATTCCAGCCAAAATGTGGTGGCATTGGAGGTTGATTATAAGGGTTGGGTTGGAAAGCTCCAGGTCCTTGATGTGGATAAGGGAACCAAGGATGATTATATTGATTCTGATTCTGTCTTCCTCTCCCTCTGCCCCGTTGTTTATTTCCTCTACTCCCTGTACTAGAGTTACTAGAGTCTGAATCAACCGAGGTATCTGAATCCTCATTGGTACGTGTTGTGGGGGTATAATCTGAACTAGCATAGGGGTAGGTTTTATCAAAAGACCACCTTTTCAAATCTTTTTGGAATTTTGTTACTTTTGATTGAGTAAGATTCTCTTTATATTCATTGAGCTCTTTATTGAACTCGTCCAATTTCTTTTTAAAACCCGTGATGGTTGCTTTTATATGGCTTTCAGTGGCCTGAATATCTATTAGCAGGGCCTCAGAAAGTCGCATTGCTGTTTTAATAATAAGGATGGCCCAATCGTGTGTGCAATGCCAGGCGATTTGCGCCCATTCTTTTCTAAAGATACTATCCTCTAGAAATATACGCGGGGCATTGGTGACCAAAAGTCCCTTAGGGGCCATCTTGTTATTAAGATATTCTTTCATCATGGTTCCGTGAAAAATAGCTCTGATTCTGTTCTTCTTCTGTTCACTCAGCTTATCCCAGTCAGTGGTCTGTGATATTGCTTGAGCAACAAAAGGGTCAGCAAAAAGGGAAGTGTCACTCAATATGGCGTCAGCCTCCTCTCTGGAGTATGATAGGCCCGATGCCTCCATTACGAAGGTGTAGGACGATGCTCTGTTTATATGTAAATTGTAAAAAAGAAGAAGAAAAAACTCTCGCAGCTGCACGCTGCTAAGACAACTCAAACAACAAGAGAGAAAGGGTCAAAAATAACACTCTCGTACCCCTTGTAAATACAAATACAATTACCAATCAACAAAAGAGTGTCACTATAAATATCCAATACTATAAACAGAAGGAAAGATTATTCCAAGAGTAATAAAGCATCAGAAAAAAACTGTAAATCCAGTAGGAGAAACTAGAAAAAATAGGGAAAAATGAAGAGTGCACGTGATCAGAGAGCTAACTAAAAAAGAACCCTCAGGCCCCAGCACAAAGCTGGTAACCAGTTATCTTCATCGGGCCCTCATTAGTAGCAGGAAAAGTGAAAAGTGCATTAAAAAGAGTGTGGACTACTCCTCCAACCTATTTTAATAAGAGGGTAGCTCTAACTCTATTAAAACCAGTGTGTGAAAAATGTATTAATTTTTCTGGACTGCTAAATGGTTGTGTGAATTCGAACCAAGGAGTCCTATTTATTAATGTGAAGAAAGGAAATAGTAAAAAATGGTCAACATGTTTCTGCTTATCGAGCAAAATTAGCTCAGCATTCGTCAGGACCAAGGGAAACTGATACTACTCGATGGTCGCCACCCCTAAAAGTGTCATACCCACAGAGTAGAAGCAGGGAAAAATACGACCTGAAATTATCGCAACTTCTTTATGGACAATTCATCCTCGATTAACTCCTCATTATAGGAGAAACGAATTTATATCTGTAGAGATAAACAGACAAACAAAAAAACTATTATAAGATTACTTCCTCATTATGAGTCTCTGATCGTGTGCAGCAGCCTGATGAGGCCACAAATCACATGCTGTAAGTGAAAATATCCTTTTTATCAACAAGTGTTTTTTATCAGTAATTTAAGACAAACTTGTTACTCAAAAACACCACGTAGCCAACGTATTAAAGCAATTCTGTTACACGTTGGAATTATACTAATAGTAGTAACATAAAAACAGTGCTCGTCACAACAGCCATGTAACTGTGGCATATTTAACTTTCTTAAAAACACCTTTGCAAAATGGAACGCATCAAGGGCTCAAAAAGGACTCCAAAAAATGTAGGGAAAACCAAGCACTAGATTCATGGAGCAGTTCATATTGGGAGAGATGCCATGGTGCAAGTGTTCAGACAGACATGGTTTAATTCACGTTCCATGCGTTTATTGAAACAGTGTGCCATAGATGTGTTACAAGTCAACAGATGAATGCTGGAAAGAAAACTTGTGTTGTGTTGAGTCAAATTGGAAGTCTGGGGTTCCATTCCATAGGATCCAACTCAATTTTATTGTGATACCTAGGTGCAAAGGGCTGAGATACATTTTGGTAGTCTTATGTGTTTTCTCACGGTGGGTGGAGGCATATCCAACAAGAAGGTGTGATAGTCTCATATTGGCAAAGCTGCTACTTAGAGAGTTTATACTTCATTTTGGATTTTCAACTTCATTGAAGTCGGATAGAAGAACACACTTCCACAGTGAGATTATGAAGCTGCTGTGTACTGCTTGCAAGTTTCTCAAAGATTGAATTGTAGCTACAGACAAGAGGCGTCTGATCTGGTGGAGCAAATCAATGGAACTCTCAAAATGTGGATGGCAAAGGTCTGTTTGTCCACATCTCTTTAATGGCCCAATGCATTACCTTTGGTGTTGATGTGTGTGCATTGCATCCCCAATAGGAGAACAGGACTTTTACCCCATGAGATCCTAATGGTGAGGGCAATGTGCTTGCCAGCAGTGCCGCCAACAGAGTTGATAGACATCAGTAATGATTTGCTCCTTGATTATTTCAAAGGGCTGATTAACATGGTCCGGTTTGTGTCTTACAAGGTTGAAGCTGTGACTGCACCGACCTCAAGGACCTTTGCCATGATCTGTGTCCAGGCAATTGGTTTGAAAATAAATGCAATTGCCTTACTTACCCGAGTGTTGGGGTCCTCCGTTGAAGGTGAAACTTTTGTGGCCTGATAACGTCCCTGAAAACGTTATTTTTATCAGTGAATTTCAATGTTTTTTTAAATGCTAATTTCTCATTATAATGTTCATTAAACCTATTTTTTTCAGTAATTTTAAATTATCAATCCATTATCAACCTGGTGAAAACAGCTGATATGGCCAGTTTTCCAGCAATAGCTTCCGCAAAAAAAATCGCTACAAATTAGAGCAACAACTAACGCTAATAATATGCAGAGTAGGCATTCCCGTACAAAAATAACATGAAAACACTACTTCCCGATATTTTCAACGAGCAACCAAATCAGCGGTGCGATCCAAAAGTGTTAGCAGTAGGAATCTAACATCTGCCTTTTATTGGTGTAAAGCACGATGACTACCTACAGTATGAAATGGAGCCCAGCCCAGAGTCACATCTGAAGACCAATACATGTCATAGAGCTACTGATGATGCACATACGACACCCAAGAAGGCCACAACACCAACTGCCACCACCTTCAAGACCTCCCCCCGAACCACCCCCCCTATTACCACTGAGGCGGCGTTACACAGGACAGCGGGCCTTCCAAAAAAACAGCATGGCCCCTCAGCCACACAATAGCTAAATGTTGGGAGATGTGACAACCAAACATGTGTGAAGGACGCAAATCACCCACCAATAATAATGCTCACAATACCAAGTGTAGCAGTGATGTGCTCGACAGACCTCACTATGCAGATCACATACCTCTCCATGTGGACATATACTGCTGGTGCTTGTAGTGTTGTGGACAGTGGATGCAACCATGTTACCTGAGGCAGTGGGGAAGATCTCCGTCATGTACATGTTCACTTCAGTGAAGGCCAACGCACTTGCCAGAACAGCAACCCTCACCATGCCACGTGGCCACTGCTATGCCCGCGGGCCTCCTCGACACAGGCCTACTGCGAACACAGTGGCACAGCACTCGCAGAGTTATGTGTTTACAGACTACTGCCTTCGATCAACACTGTGGACAGCAGGGCTCACAAATCAGATTATGTCGCCATTGCAGATGACGCCGTCCAGTAGGCAAGACACATTGCCCTGAGTGCAGCCCGCCCGGACCCCGCATCATTTCAGGCTGCATACATGATGAGCGCCAGAGGTACAGTGCATCACAAGTCAACAACTCGTGGCCTTATTAAGGCATAATTCATTAGACAAAAGACATTGCTATCACTGCCACCCGCCCGGGACCAGACATCATCGCAGGGTGCACACAAGCTTAGTGCCTCAGGTGCCACTAACTCAATGCACCACAAGTCACCACCACATAGCGTTATTAAGGCAGAATTCATTAGACAAAAGACATTTGCTCGCAGTGCGGCCCGCCCGGGCCACACATCATTGCAGGCTCCGCACACGCTGAATGCTTCTAATGCCACTAACTGTGCAGCTCAACTTAACTCCACCTGGCTGTGGGCCCTTGCTGATTGCTGCCTCTGTCCTACACTGCGGTCAGCAGGGCTCATAATTAAAATTGAGTCTTGATTAATTAATTACAGAGTCCAGTATGCAACTAACTACAATGTCCCTAAAACCTACATAATATCCTTTTAGTATTCTTGCTTCATGAACTTTTTTGATATCAATTATAGTTTTAGTACAATGACCAAATTCATTTTGCAAGTCCAAAGGAACATGGAATTCGAATCTACACTGTGGACAGCAGAGCTCACAGTTCGAATTCAGTTTGATGTATTTATCGCAGAGTTAACAGTACTCTATGTCGTTAGATTTTCTCAAGAGGAAGTCAGAAAAAGCATTCCTCAATGTCTCTGCTGACTACTGCCTTCGATCTACACTGCTGACAGCAGGGCTCACAATTCAGATGGAGCCGAGATTGCAGATGACGCAGTTTAGTAGGCAAGAGACATTGCTCCCAGCGCAGCCCGCCCACACCATGCATCATTGCTAGCTGCACACACAATGAGCGCTGCTTCTACTACTAACTCTATAGAGCTCAAGTCAATGCCATGTGACTGTCGGACCTTCCTGACCACTGCCTCTGGTCTACACTGTGGTCAGCAGGGCTCACAATTCAATATTAGTACTGATGCAAATTGTGTAGGGGGCTATAAGAAAACCAAATGCTCCCAATCTGTGCAGCTCAAATGAACGCCACTTGGCTGTGGCCCTTTGCTGACTGCTGCCTCCGGTCTACACTGTGCTCAGCAGGGCACACAATTCAAATTCAATCTTCATTAATTCATTTCACAGTCCAGTAGGCAATTAACTATAACGTCCCTGAAATCTACATATTTTGAAAGTGTATTCCATAAATGTTTCATCTCTTGTTCCATACGCCTACACTGTGGTCAGCAGAGCTCACAATTTGAATTCAGTTGTGATTTAATATTTGCAGTCAGAATTGTACTCTATGTCCTCGGATTTTGTCAAGAAGACGTGACTAAAAGCATTCCTCGATGTCTGTGCTTCGATCTACACTGCAAGCAGCAGGGCTCACTATTCAGATCGAGTTGCAATTGCAGAAGACGCAGTCCAGTAGGCAACAGACATTGCTACCAGTGGGTCCCTCCCGGACCACGCATCATTGCTGCCTGTGCACACGTTGAATGCTTTTGATGCCCCTATCTCATCGCAACACAACTCATGGACCCTTTATAATACAATCTTTTGTGTATAATTTCAGATCTGCTGCTCCTACCTCAGTGTACCACAAGTCATGGACACTTTACGATAGAATCTTTTGTATATTATTTCACATCTGGTGCCCCTACCTTAGTGCAGCACAAATCTTTGACCCTCTATGATGGAATCTCTGTGTGATCCGATGAATACTGTTGTACTTGTTGCCAGCACCAACCATTCCCCACATGCAACCAGCAAGACGTCACTGGACAAGTGACCCTGGTAAAAAAAAAGGGACAGAGCGCACGTGCCTGTACCCAGTTCCACTATCAATCTGTGTCCGTGTGCTCATTATATATGCATGATGCTGGCCCTGGGTCCCACCACATTACATTGTGCTGTGGACAGCGTATGCAACCATGTTACCTCTGGCAGTGTGAAAAACTTTGGTTATTTAACTTTCTCTCGATCATTGTAATGATACTAGGTAGAGACTTGATCTTTAGAGTACTGCAAGGAGAGTGTATAGTGAACTTAGAAGTGCTTGTGGATTGTCTTAGAGGTTGTATAAATACATATGTTGGCGCAGCCTAACCCCGAGCATGAGCTTTGCTCCAATTGCCTGCCCTCCATGTGCCAAAAACTGAAACTTCAACTTTGCATGGCACTGTATTGCTACAGCTGCAACCCTCCATTGAATGTGCAATAAACATTCATATCCACACAGATGTGTCACGTTGACCTTCTTTCATGTGTGGAAGTATAAATGAATGAAGGGTCATTGATTCCCCGTATTTTCCATGTTGGCCACATTGTGGGACTTGGGTCACAGAGTGACACATTGGCGCTTGCAACCCGGGTGACAGCAGCACTACAACAGAGACACCCACATCAGTTGATTCCTCATACAACCCAGGACGGAACCACGGCCATAACTCCAGAGTCATTCTTCACAGCCTCACTCAGCACTGGCATACGCCAGGCTTGCCCACTCCACTCACACTTACAGGAAGGGACGACAACACTACATGGCCCATGTTTTCATTGCAGTGATCTTCCGGTCACAGGCCTAGTTGTCAGTATGCCATAGCCACTCCCTCACAGCTGGCATACACCACACCACACCCATCCAACACAGGCATCACAGGATACGTGAACCAGCCAATAAAAAAGACTGGGTGCACGTGCTCTATGCCATTTCAGAATTGCTGGCACCGGATGCACTGCGGCTGGCAGAGGCACACCGCCACGGGACGGTGATTTTCGCTCCACTGAGGTAGGGGCACTGTAAGTGCTGAGCAGCCTGCGATGATTCCCCGTCCCGGCGGTCCGGACAGGTCAGCTTTTGTGTGCCCTGCTGGATGGCAGTGTAGGCCTAAGCCATCAAATAACAGGGCCTACCACCACATGACATAGCCTCCCTGGTCACAGAGTGCCACCAGAGCTCAGCGGGTTTGCGGGCTGCGATAATGCATGGCCTTGATACACCATCCTAGCAATCAAGACATAATCTGAATTGTGTGCTCAGCTAGACCGCGTGTACACCACGGCTGAGGAGGTTGCTTCTGCACATGGTGGACCCTCTTTGACACACAGCGGTGGTGAAAGGTGAGCAGTGGGGCCTGGGTGTGCAGGGGGGGCAGTTACCTCTGGGAGTTGGGAGTGGATGATGTGCAGCAGCCTGGGAGCACATGGGCGGGCAACCAATAAAAGCTTGTGCAGTCGTCGGTACCCTGCCATTACTGATTCTATACTATGTTTCAGATGAGTGAGCTGGAGGGCAGCAGTATGTCCCAGCACATGGTTGGTGACACACTGGTGGCAGAAATGTGAGCAGTGAGGCCTGGGTGCGCAGAGGCAGGCACTCACAGCTGGGTGGTAGGAGTGGATGGTGTGCCGCAGCCTGGGCGCACAGGGGCGGGCACACACCTCTGGGTGGTGGGAGTGGATGGTGTACAGCAGCCTGGGTGCAGAGGGGCGAGTTATAGATGAAGGCATGTGCAGTCATATGTACTCTGCGATTACTGGTTCTATACTATGTTTCAGATGAGTGAGCTTGACGGCTGCAGTATGTCCCGACACGTGGTTGGAGAAACACCTGTGGCGGAAAGGCTAGCTGTGAGGGTTTTGTCCGGAGTGTCTGCACTCACTCTCCCTCTCCATCTCTTCCTTTCTCTCTCTCACACTCTTTCTCTCTCTCTTCCTCTCTCTCACTCCTTCTCTCTTTCTCTCTCTCTTCCTCTCTCTCACTCTTTTTCTCTATCTTCCCCTCTCACTCTTTCTTTCTTTGTCTCTTCCTCTTCCTCTCTCTCACTCTCACTCTATCTCTCTCTCTCTTCCTCTCTCTCTCTCTCTTTCTCTCTGTCTTCCTCTCTCACTCACTCTTTCTTTCTGTATCTCTCTCTTCATCACTCACACTCTTTCTCTCTTTCACTCTCACTCTCCTTTGATGGGCACATAAAGCACAATCTTATCTTGCTTTTTGTCTTGCAGGCTGTGAGTCACAGATTGTAGACCCCCGACACTGGCCTCCTGCCATGTGGCGATGACTTCAGTTCCACTGAGTTAGTGCCATCAGAACTCAGCAGGTGTGCAGGCTGCGATGATGCATGGCCTTGATACACCATCCTAGCAATCAAGACCCAATCTGAATCGTGAGCTTGGCTAGACAGCGTGTACGCCACACCCTCTTTGACACACAGCTGTGGCAAAAGGGGAGCAGTGAGGCCTAGGTGTGCAGGAGCGGGCAGGAGCGGGCTGTCCCCTCTGGGCGGTGGAAGTGGATGGTGTGCAGCAGCCTGAGTGCGCAGTGGCATGACAGCAATAGGAATGTGTGCAGTCCTATGTACTCTGCCAATACTGATTCTATACTATGTTTCAGATGAGTGAGCTTGACGGCTGCAGTATGTCCCGACACATGGTTGGAGAAACACCTGTGGTGGAAAGGCTAGCTGTGAGGGTTTTGTCCGGAGTGTCTGCACTCACTCTCCCTCTCAATCTCTTCCTTTCTCTCTCTCACGCTCTTTCTCTCTCTCTTCCTCTCTCTCACTCTTTCTCTCTCTCTTCCTCTCTCTCACTCTTTCTCTCTATCTTCCCCTCCCTCTCTTTCTTTCTTTGTCTCTTCCTCTTCCTCTTCCTCTCTCTCACTCTCACTCTATCTCTCTCTCTCTTCCTCTCTTTCTCTCTTTCTCTCTGTCTTCCTCTCTCACTCACTCTTTCTTTCTTTATCTCTCTCTTCCTCACTCACACTCTTTCTCTCTCACTCTCCTTTGATGGGCACATAAAGCACAATCTTATCTTGCTTTTTGTCCTGCAGGCTGTGATTCACAGATTGTAGACCCCCCGAAACTGGCCTCCTGCCATGTGGCGATGACTTCAGTTCCACTGAGTTAGTGCCATCAGAACTCAGCAGGTGTGCAGGCTGCGATGATGCATGGCCTTGATACACCATCCTAGCAATCAAGACCCAATCTGAATCGTGAGCTTGGCTAGACAGCGTGTACGCCACACCCTCTTTGACACACAGCTGTGGCAAAAGGGGAGCAGTGAGGCCTGGGTGCGCAGGAGCGGGCAGGAGCGGGCTGTCCCCTCTGGGTGGTGGAAGTGGATGGTGTGCAGCAGCCTGAGTGCGCAGTGGCATGACAGCAATAAGAGTGTGTGCACTCCTATATACTCTGCCAATACTGATTCTATACTATGTTTCAGATGAGTGAGCTTGACGGCTGCAGTATGTCCCGACACGTGAGGGAGAAACACCTGTGGCGGAAAGGCTAGCTGTGAGGGTTTTGTCCGGAGTGTCTGCACTCACTCTCCCTCTCCATCTCTTCCTTTCTCTCTCTCACACTCTTTCTCTCTCTCTTCCTCTCTCTCACTCTTTCTCTCTCTCTTCCGCTCTCTCACTCTTTCTCTCTATCTTTCCCTCTCACTCTTTCTTTCTTTGTCTCTTCCTCTTCCTCTCTCTCACTCTCACTCAATCTCTCTCTCTCTTCCTCTCCCTCTCTCTTTCTCTCTGTCTTCCTCTCTCTCTCACTCACTCTTTCTTTCTTTATCTCTCTCTTCCTCACTCACACTCTTTCTCTCTTTCTCTCTCCCTCTCCTTTGATGGGCACATAAAGCACAATCTTATCTTGCTTTTTGTCTTGCATGCTGTGATTCACAGATTGTAGACCCCCCGACACTGGCCTCCTGCCATGTGGCGATGACTTCAGTTCCACTGAGTTAGTGGCATCAGAACTCAGCAGGTGTGCAGGCTGCGATGATGCATGGCCTTGATACACCATCCTAGCAATCAAGACCCAATCTGAATCGTGAGCTTGGCTAGACAGCGTGTACGCCACACCCTCTTTGACACACAGCTGTGGCAAAAGGGGAGCAGTGAGGCCTGGGTGCGCAGGAGCGGGCAGGAGCGGGCTGTCCCCTCTGGGCGGTGGAAGTGGATGGTGTGCAGCAGCCTGAGTGCGCAGTGGCATGACAGCAATAGGAGTGTGTGCAGTCCTATGTACTCTGCTAATACTGATTCTATACTATGTTTCAGATGAGTGAGCTGAAGGGCAGCATTATGTCCCAGCACGTGGTTGGAGACATATTGGTGGCAGAAAGATGAGCTTTGAGGGTTTTGTCCGCAGTGTCAGAACCTATACTCCCTCTCCATCTCTTCTTTTCTCTCTCTCACACTCTTTCTCTCTCTCTTCCTTTCTAATTGTACGACATCAGCCGATTTGCTACCTTACACATTTCAAAAGCTTGCTAACACATTCATTTTCATTAATTTCTTTTTATAAAGGGGAAGGGCCACGTGGCCCCCCTCCCAGGCCAATCCGTCCCTGGAGATGCACACCCCGGGTCATTGCAGGGGCCGGCTTTTTAGGGGTGGCGGTCCCTAGGGCCATCAAGCGCTCCAGGAGGAGGGTGGTACAGCCCCCCTCCATCTATTTTCAAAGCACCGGAGATGAGGTAGCCCCAAAGCTTTGGAGTCCATGAGGCCCACCCTGCATATTTAATTAAAGCCCTGGAGGGTGGCGATCTCCAGGACTTGGGGGTGGCCTCAAAGCCTCTGAACAATTACAAAACATTCCCTGTAGAGGTTGTGATCTCCTGGGTTGCAGAAGGTCTGTGTGCGCTCCCACACTTAATTTACATGGGAGGTGGAGGTCCCCACTGCTGCGGAGGCCCCGCAAGCCACCGAAATATATTTATAGGATTGCCCCCGGAACATGGCCTGTCCAGGAGCTCATTTAAATGAAGGGGTGAGACGCTGCTTTATTTCTTTTTTTCATTTTTACCATCCAGATTCACTAAGTCTCTATCGAGCTATCTTGAAGATAACCACCTATTGGATAGGGATCAGTTCCGTTTCCGCCCATACCATGGGATGGAAACAGCTCTTATCTTATCTTATCTTCTTAAGGGGGTTTTCTATAGCGCTCTGACACCATAAGTTTCCTGGCGCTGATTGGGTGCTGAGAGGTGTAAAGAAGGGCCAGACTGTGTGAAAAGATTAGTTTTCAGGCGTTTCCTAAATTCCAGAAGGGAGTTGGAAGATTTAAGCGAAAGGGGCGGCGGGTTCCAGAGTTTGGGAGCCAAGTGAGCAAATCTACGACCGCCAGATTTTTTTAGGTTAATTGGGGGTATGGCTAAGAGCTGGCGATGAGAGGACCGCAGGTTGCGTACCGGACAGTAGGGAGTGACCAAGGATTTAAGGAAGGCGGGAGAAGTCCCAGACACAGCTTTGAATGTCAGGCAGCCGATCTTAAACGCAGCCCTCTGTTCAACCGGCAGCCAGTGGGGTTTGCGAAGTAATGGTTTCGAAGACTGCCACTTCAGGGTTTTATAGGCCAATCTAGCTGCCTGGTTCTGCACAATTTGGAGTCTGTGGAGAAGAAATTTGGGTAGGCCGTGGTACAGAGAATTAGAGAAATCCAGGCGGGAGAGCACCAGGGCAATCAGGACTTGTATCAGGGCCTCAGGTGTAAGGAGGTGGGAGACTTTCCTGATATTTCTTAGCTGGAACATGCAAGATGACATGACAGCACCCACCTGAGGCTTAAGGGAGAGCTCTGTGTCAATGATAACCCCGAGACTTTTTGCTGACTTCGCCGGGGCAGGCGGAGAGCCAAGCTCCGCCGGCCAAAACTGTGGACCCCAGTAAGTGGGGCTGTTACCCGGGAGGATTAGCTCTGTTTTTCCCGGGTTCAGCTTGAGCTGGTTAAGGTTCATCCATTGCTGAATGTGTAACATAGCCGCTTGACAGTCGAGGGCTGCATTGGGAGTGTTGAGGGGGAAGATAATTTGCAGATCGTCTGCGTAGTTGAAGACAGTGATGTCCCACCTCTTCAAGGAGTGGATAAGCGGTTGGAGATAGAGATTGAAAAGCAGAGGGGACAGGGAAGATCCCTCGGGCACTCCGCAGGTGGATAGTTCCTCTGGTAACTGTATTGGACAATCTGCGAATGCGAGCCGACAATGGTAACCCATCTGTGTTAGTGTTGCTGGATATGTTGGCCGCATTCGACACGGTAAGCCATGCAGTGCTGGTAGGTAGGCTAGAGAGACTGGGTGTGAAAGGTCATGCCCTGAAGTGACTGCAATCGTACTTGTCAGAAAGACAACAGGTTGTAACCATGACACTGTTTCCTTCATCCAAGTCTCGGAGTTGTCATGGAGTGCCACAAGGTTTGGCAATAAGCCCCATTCTCTTCAATATATACCTACGCCCCCTGATCCCCATTATAAAATCATGGGATTGATCTGGTCAACTATGCTGACGACACTTAATAGGTGTTCTCCCTAGAAGGGAAGCATGCATTGTCCATGGACACCTTCCAGGAATGCATGCGTCGAGTCTCTGGCTGGCTCAAAGTAAACTCTTTGCAGTTCAACGGGGGGGGGGTGGAACGGAGTTGATATACTGCTCTGCTGCTAAAATGACACAGCTTTCACCACCCGAGTTTAGACTCACCCTGTGGGATGATCCCCTGGCCCCAGTCAAAACAGTGCGCAACCTGGGTGTCCTCGTTGATGAAAATCTTCAAATGATGTCACAGGCTAATAAAACGATCAGTGTGTGCTTTGCCTTGTTGAAAGCGTTCCGGCAGATTCTTCCTCTTCTACCGAATGAGGCTAAACCCCTGGTGGTGAGGAGCATAATTCTGTATTGACTGGACTACTGCAACTCCCTGTATCTGGGAGCTCCGCAATACATCTTGCAGGGGTTGCAAAGAGTCCAGTCTATAGCAGCAAAGCTAGCACTTAACAGGCAACGTAGCTCCTCTACCACATGGTTCTGTGAGATCTTCACTGGCTGGCATTAGGGATAGAGTTAGCTTTAAATATCTATGCATTGTATATAGAGCAGTGCACAGTATGGGCCCTTTATCTATGCAAGAGAGACTTACCTGGTACAAGCCTGCCAGACACCTTTGCTCTTCCAGTGCAAACCTGGTAACAACTACCAGAAATCTTGGATGGAAGGCAGGGCCTTTGGCGCAGTAGCATCACTCCTCTGGAATGAGTTACCTCAGAGCATCAGACAAGCTTACTCTCTGTGCTATGTTTTAGAATGAGCCTGAAGACCTGGCTATTCCCCAGGAATGAGAGCAACGCCCCCCACTAACAATCAGGTCCGTCTCTGTTGAATCCATCTGTCTAGGTTACAGCACCATGATATCCGTAGGGTGACAGTTTGCGGTATATAAGTATGAAATACAATTCAATATAATACTTTATTTAAGCGAGACAAGGTTTTCCTCCTCTTGCTTCAACAAAGCAAGCCAGGGTTCGCTATCATAGGGGGAAAGCCATTCTCCTGCCCTGTCATGGCAAATGAAAATGTCCCGGGGATGCACACCATGGGAAATTGAAGCAGCCAGCCCTGGGGGGTGGCAGCCCTGGGGGGTGGCAGGATGGGGACCGCATGCCCCCCCCCTCTATTTTCACAGCACCCAGGAGGAGGTGGTCCCCGAGGTTTCAGGGGCCCACGAGACCCACCCTGCATAATAAATTAAAGCCCCGGAGGGTGGCGGTCCCTGGGACTTGGGATGGCCTTGAGCCCCCTGAAAAATTACAAAACAAGCCCCGGGGAGGAGGTGATCCCCTGGACTGCGGGAGGTCTGTGTGCCCTCCCGCACTTAATTTACATGGGAGGTGGTGGATCCCGAGTGCTGCGTAGGCCCCGCAAGCCCCGAAATATAATTATAGGATTACCCAAGGTACCTGGCCCACCTGGGGGCTCATTTAAATGAAGGGTGAGACCCCGCTCAATTTTTGTTTTCACTTTTACCATCCAGATTCGCACACCCAGTGCCAATTCTGATGTTTATTTACTAAAAAAAAACTATTTGAGGCCTGCAGACCCTTGTGGGACCCCTGTGAGCAGGACAAGGTGGTCAGGATGTTTCTACTCTGCCCCCTTTTTGTCTATTTTAATCTTTTTTCAACCAAATCACAAGATGGCTGTCAACACTTACTGCTTTAGAGTGTTGGCAGCAAATCACAGTGAAGTTTGTGGTTGTGACAGCCAATCACAGTCAAGAGCTTGCTCGGGAGGGTGCGCGAGCCCACAGCTGCCCCAGATATCGAAACTTTTCTTTTTTAAATTTCTCAACAACTACTGAACGGATTTACACCATTTAAAGAAAAAGACACTTTCTGAATCAAGGACTACCTTTCTGCCAAGTTTGGTGTCATTACGTTCAGCAGTTCGAGCTGTAGCCTTTGCTTAAGTTTCCTATGGGAAAATTATTTTTTTACTTTTATTTTTTTAATTTCTCAGCAACTATTGAACGGATTTCACCATTTTTAAAAAAGGTTGCTTTCTGAATCAAGCTCTACTGTTTTTTCAAATTTGGTGTAATTCCGTTCAGCTTGTAATAAAATTTCCTATGGGAATTAACATGGAGAAAAATCTTTTTGGGACCTCCCTTTTTTCTCAGCCCCTTGACAAATCACCCCCAAACTTTCAGGATAGGAGCTACCTTGGATAGACCTTTTTTGGGAGAATTTCGTGAAGATTCGTCAAATGATGGCAAAGTTATTAGCAAATCAAAATTGCTTTTCCTATGGAAATTAGGTTCAAACTATAACTACCTACTGGTGACCGACAGTAGGTAATACATATATATATCAATAAGTAAACTTTCAATACAGCGCGCTCTCAGGAATATCACACTCGGCAAAATCTGGCGTTCACCTCTGAGTTTATTCACAATGCGTTTCACTTCAAGACGAAGCTTGGCTCTTAAAACGCGCTACCGGGCGCGTTTGCACAGTGGTGAAGGGAGGGGGGCCCCAGGTGACATGTGTGCAAACCTACCCTGTGGCCATTTTAATTTGGGGGATAAAGTCCCTTTGATTTCTGAGGGTCCCTGGCGGTTACTGGAGGTACCTGTTGGGCTAGTTGGCCCCCAGGGGCCCTCAGGGTTGAAGAAAAATTAATTCCCCAACACAAAACATGCCACAGGGTGTGTTTGTACACATGTCACTTCAGGCCCTGCCCCCTTCCTTCACCACTGTGCAAACGCGCCCTGTGGCGCGTTTTAAGTTGGGGGATTAAGTCCTCTTGAATCTTCAGGATCCCAGGGGTCCAACTAGCCCACCAGGTACCTCCAGTTAACACCACAGAGCTGCGTTGCAGAGAGGTGGTCCGAGGCCACGCCCCTTTTTACACGTGCCTTACAGTTTAAGTGGCGAGCGATCTATCAGAGTTCAACTGTGCTACTGCTTAGCATGTTCTGAATAATGTCTACATTTGCAAAAACTGCCTGCAGAAATATCTGTGACAAACCTTTGAAAAAGGACTGAGGCACTTTCCTAGGTCTGAATGGAGTGCTCAATTATGTGACATCGCTCTAGTGAAATACTTTTCCTCAGTCTAGAGGCACGGAAAAAAACTATGCTAAAAGCGAAACCATGAAACTGCATACAGACTTCTTTGTAAAGGAGGATACGTAACAAGGCACTGCATCAATTGCTCATCATGTAGGGGGTCGAGCTGGGGTAGTGTTTTAGGGTTAGGGTAGTGCAATGGGATTTGTGTAGTGTAGGGGGTTGTGCCAGGGGTAGTGTTTTAGGGTTTAGGGTAGCGCACTGGTGTTTGGGTAGTGTAGGGGGTCGTGCTGGGGGTAGTGTTTCAGGGTTTAGGGTCGCAGAGTGGTATTTGGATAGTGCAGGGAGTCATGCTAGGGGTTGTGTTTTAGGGTTTACGGTAGTGCAGTGGTGTTTTTGTAGCGTAGGGGGTAGTGTTTTAGGGTTTAGGGTAGTGCAGTAGTGTTTGGGTAGTGCAGGGGGTCATGCTGGGGGTATATTTAAGGTTAAGGGTAGTGCAGTGGTGTTTGTGTAGTGTAGGGGGTAGGGTTATATGGTTTAGGGCAGTGCAGTGGTGTTTATGTAGTGTAGGAGGTCGTGCTGGGATGGTGTTTTAGGGTGTAAGGTAGTGCAGTGGTGTTTGGGTAGTATAGGGGGTCGTGCTGGGGGTAGTGTTTTAGGGTTTAGGGAAGTGCAGTGGTGTTTGTGTAATGTAGGGGTCGTGCTGGGCGTTGTGTTTTAGGGTTTATAGTAGTGCAATGGTGTTTGTGTAGTGTAGGGCGTTGTGCTGGTGGTGGATTTAGGGTTTTTAGTAGTGCAGTGATGTTTATGTAGTGTGGGGGGGTCGTGCTGGGGTAGATTTAGAGTTTATGGTAGTGCAGTGGTGTTTGTGTAGTGTAGGGGGTCGTGCTGGGGTATTGTTTTAGGGTAGTGCAGTGGTGTATGGGTAGTGTAGGGTGTCGTGCTGGGGTAGATTTAAGGTTTAGGGTAGTGCAACGATGTTTGGATAGTGTAGGGAGTCGTGCTGGGGTAGTGTTTTAGGGTTTAGGGTAGTGCAGTGGTGAATGCGTAGTGTAGGGGGTCATGCTGGGGGTAGATTTAGGGTTTAGGGTAGTGCAGTAGTGTTTGTGTAGTGTAGGGGGTCATGCTGGGGGTAGTGTTTTAGGGTCATACAGTGGTGTTTATGTAGTGTAGGGGGTCGTGCTGGGGGTAGATTTAGGGTTTAGGGCAGTACAGTGGTGTTTGTGTACTGTAGGGGGTAGTGTTTTAGAGTTTAGGATAGTGCAGTGGTGTTTGGGTAGAGTAGGGGGTCATGCTGGGGACAGTGTTTTAGGGTCATACAGTAGTGTTTGTGTAGTGTAGGGGGTCGTGCTAGGGGTAGATTTAGGGTTTAGGGTAGTGCACTGGTGTCTGTGTAGTGTAGGGGGTCATGCTGAGGGTAGATTTAGGGTTAAGGGTAGTGCAGTGGTGTTGTGTAGTGTAGGGGGTCACGCTGGTGTAGTGTTTTAGGGTTTAAGGTAGTGCTGTGGTGTTTGAGTAGAGTAGGGGGTAGTGTTTTAGTGTTTAAGGTAGTGCAGTGGCGTCTGTGTAGTGAATGGGATTGTGCTGGGGGTAGTGTTTTAGGGTTTAGGGTAGTGCAGTGGTGTTTGTGCAGGGTAGGGTTTTAGGGTTTGGGGTAGTGCAGTGGTGTTTGGGTTGTGTAGGGGGTAGTGTTGGAGGTAGATTTAGGGTTTAGGGTTTGCAGTGGTGTTTGGGTAGTGTAGGGGGTTGTGCTGGGGGTAGTGTTTTAGGGTTTAGGGTAGTGCAGTGGTGTTTGTGCAGTGTAGGGGGTAGGGTTTTAGGGCTTACGTTAGTGCAGAAGTGTTTGGGTATTGTAGGGGGTCGTTCTGGGGTGGTGTTTTAGTGTAGCACAGTTGTGTTTTGGTAGTGTAGGGGGTCGTCCTGGGGGTAGTGTTTTAAGGTTTTGGGATGCGCAGTGGTGTGTTTGCACTGTAGGCGGTAGGGTTTTAGGGTTTAGGGTAGTGCTGTGGTGTTTGGGTAGTGTAGTGGGTCATGCTGGGGGTAGTGTTTTAGGGTTTAGGGTTGTGCAGTGTTGTTTTTGTAGTGTAGTGGTCATGCTAGGGTAGTGGTTTTGGGAAGTGCAGCTGTGTTTTTGTAGTGTAGGGGATTGTGCAGGGGGTAGATTTAGGGTTTAGCGTTGTGCAGTGGTGTTTGTGTAGTGTAGGGTGTTGTGCTAAGGGTAGTGTTTTAAAGTTTATGGTTGTGCAGTGGTGTTTGGGTAGTGTAAGGGGTCGTTCTGTGGGGAGATTTAGGGTGTAGGTTAGTGCAGTGATGTTTGTCAAGTGTAGGGGTTCATGCTGGGGGTAGTGTTTTAGGGTTTAGGGTAGGGCCTTGGTGTTTATGTAGTGTAGGGGGTAGTGCTTTAGGTTTTAGGGTGGTGTTTGTGTACTGTTGGGGTTCATGCTGGGGTAGGTTTAAGGTTTAGGGTAGTGCAATGGTGTTGGGTAGTGTAGGGGGTTGAGGTTCCGTGACGATTTGAACCCGTGTTTTCAACATTGTCGTAAACTCATAATTTTGGTATCAGTAAACCGCAAATGATCCATATAGTATATCCTGGTGTTTTCGCTATGGCACGAGCAAGAGCACTCCTGTTATAACCACATTTCCGATACACCCATGGTGTCCATTTTAGATTATTGCATCCATCTTGTATACTTGCCCTCACATAGTCAATGGACACACAGTGACCTCTGATCAGTTCATTTCACTTAAGGACACGTAGGCTTTAGCCGGCGATTCACCTTGCTAGTGACACATGCACCTTAGGACAGAAACGCTGTGGCCGCATGACTCGGCAAAAGCTGCCTCCTCTGCCTGAGGCCAGTCCTGCTATACTGGTTCTCGTGTTCGTTGGCCTGATCATGATTAGGCGGCCGAAGTTGGTAGCCTTGCCCATTTACAACCCACAAACATCTCTTATCCTGTTTTTCTATCTTCTGCACCTGGCTCTGCTCCTTTCCTTCTGGGCCTTTATTAGGGGGAGGTAACAAAATTTACGATGAGGCGGTCCAGCTCTTGAATGAAAAGATGACATGGGATTATGATGGAACAGTGGGAACCTCTTGTTCGTAATGTTTTGACATCAGATATTGTTGACGATTCCTGTGTAATGCCAAATATTTATTGTTTAGGACATAAAGGTTAAGAAATGTGCTAGTATGTGGAGAATGTTGCCCCCAGCTAAATAATTTGTATTTAAGGAGCAACCCACTTTGTGCAAATCGAACAGGCTCCTAGAATCTGCCCGTGTGTAGTTTCTGTGACTTCTGTGTCCCTGCAGTAATAAACCTTTGGTCTTTGACGCCACCATCAAGAAGCCCGTGTTTCTGTTTATTTGTGCACCAAGACAGGTAGAACTCAGGGGTCTTCGGGTGTTGTCCCTGACACCTCTGGACCTTAATAAAAAGTCCAGAACTCCAATTGGCGCCCACGTTGGGCGACGTCATTCGGTACCGGTCCAAAAGCCTGAAGAGTTCGAGAAGCTTCGTGTGAAGATTCCAGAGGGAGGCGCCCCACTTCATCGATCCCGGCATATCGCAAAAGTGGCCCGACGTTCTCTTCCACGAGGGTTCCCATTCGGACGGCTGCAGTGGTCCGCTGCCTTGACTGTCGCCCTGTCTTGGACCCGAGGTGCAGACCTTAGTACGGCGAGACGAGACGGGTTTCTCCTTGGTGACGTCTTCAGTGCCTCAGTTAAGTATTAAGTGGTAGCCAGTTGTTTGGTTACTTCGTAAGGGTTCGCTCCTGTTTGGATAAATCCTTTTAGTTCTTTGGTTTGGTTTGGTTTCGTAAGATTATCACTGGTTGTTCTAGTTACGATAATCCTTTGGTTTTGTTTGGGTATCGATACATTAGTTCACTTTGGTAGGCCTAAGTTCTTAGTTCGAGTGCGCACCTTTGTTTGTGTTTGTTCTGTGTTCCGGTTTATAAAATGGTAAGTGGGAAAAACTGTATGTTGTCATGCTTTGGTTGCAACAGGGATTCCCGGTTGGAGGACTCATGTCTGGTTCCTCCGATTGGAACTCCTCTTTATGATCTCTATTGCAAGCACGGTGTGGGTCCTATATCTTATAATGAGGTATGGATCCGCTACACGGAGAAAGATGGTGTCCTTAGTTGGCCACTACATGGTAGTTTTGAACCCGAAATTCTCGATAATTTAGAAATAAAGTTGTTTAAGAAGAAAGCCCGGCCGGCAATGTTTGATTCTTTCCGTTGCTGGCGAAAAGAATCCAAACAGAGAGAGACTAAAAAGTTAAAGAAAGAGCAAAAAGAGCAAGAGTTGACTTTAGAACAGTCTGCCAAGCAGCTGCAACTCAATGAATCTGAGAAAGCGATAGAGGTAGCCAATAGAGAGCGTAACTTAGCGATAGATAAGTGCTACCCTGCCTTGCCATCGAGTACAACTAAGACAGTAGAGGACCCTGAGAAGGATCCCCTGTTGTCTTAATTATTGATGTCACCTCCACCTTATGCACAGGGTGCTACAGCTCCACCTTTGCCGAATGTTCAGTTACCGGCTGCTGGACAGCCTGGTGTACCTGCTCCTGTTCCCTTGAATCAAGCACCTGCACTTCCTGTGGTCAATATTCCTCCGGCACCCCCTCTTCCAGGGTTGCCAGCTCCTCTGCCTGTGCCTGTACCACTGATACCTGTTGTTTCACAAGCTACTTTGCCTGCTACCCCTACTATTGCTGTTTCTTCTGTTCCGACTACTACTCTACTTCAAACTTCTGCAAGTTATGTGACTCCGCTTTCTGTTCGTCGGAGAATCACTGAATCTGTCTCTAATATTCTATCTCCCTTTTACAAAAGTCTGACTAGGAGTCCTGCCTCTGAATCTGTTCAGAGACGTAGTCAGCTTCCTAGTGTTGAAGAACGGGGAATATTAGATTCCACTGCCCTTAGGTGGATTTCGAAAGTTGGAAGATATGATGTACAAGATGTATTAGATACATTTATGCAATGGAATGAACCGACACAGCGTTATGTGTTTGATGTCATGTGTTCCCTTTTACGTGAGGAGTGGGAGGGAAACGATTCTGAACAAGTTCCGGATGAATTAATTCATGTCCAGCAGAAATTTGCTGCAGGTATGATAGTTGATCAGGAGATAAAAGAAGCAATGGAACTAATTTTAGGCTTCAGGTTTGATCCTTCCCTCCGTTCCCCAAGAGAGTTAGAGAAACGTAGCACAAAACAAGGTCGTCAGTATCCTATGAGAGAAGTTCCTCCAATATGGCGCGATGCCGTTCAAGCTGATGCAGTCCGTGGTATTGCAGCCGCTCCTGCCCAGTTCCAGAGAGTGTGAATACACATTCCGTGGAAACGAGCCGAAGTGCTAGCAGTAAAACAGGCCTTGCCAGATCCGCGTAAAAATCCAGCTGGATATTACAAAGAGTTGGCTCAGACGGTTGAAGCTTGCGTAATGAATTTAGCGGACATTGACATGCTATTTGGCAATGTAGTACCGCAACCAATTTGGGCTAAAATTCGTAAAGAAAATCATCCAGTTGCCCTAGGTGGTGATTGGGCCGCTATAATAGCGGCAGATGGTCAACAAATTGGTGGTTCTAAACCCGAACCTCTAATTGCTAATTTGCCTGGTAGAATAATCGAATTAATGAAAACTCTGATGCCAGCATTGCGCATTAACTGGGACAAGTTGTCCGCATGCAGGCAGAAGAAAGACGAAAGCGTCTCCGACTTTTTCACAAGATTTGAAGAAACTTTCGTAGATCACAGTGGTCAGGATATGAGCACGGAAGGAGGCCAGAGATTATTTATTGATAAATTTGTGCACAATTTGTTACCAGAGCTCAGTAATAAACTAAAAGATTCTGAAAGTGCGTGGGCTGTCTCTACGACTGCGCAAATACTTGCAACTGCCCAGTACTATGAAAATAGGGATAAAGAAGAAAAAGAAAAGTCAGAAAAGAAAACAAAATATTTAAAAACTAAAGTCCTTTTGCAGCAGGCATATCCGCCTCGCACGAATCAGACAAACACACAACAAGGGCCATACCAGAGGACCGACTATGGTTCTCAGAGACCGCAATACCAATGGAATCAGTGTGCTTACTGCAAAAAGGAAGGTCATTATAAGAATGAGTGTCCAGTACTAGCACAAAATAATGCTGCTGCAGCTCAGAGAGGTCGTGGTGGTTCTACTCAAAATTCTAGAGGTCGAGGACGAGGTGCTATGCCTCCACAAACGAATGATGGCCCTTCTAATTATTTTGATCAGCGAAACGGACAATCTGCACAGCCAAATAGATCTCAACAGTATCACGTTGAGGATTACTGTGAAGTTAGTGAGGGTTTTCAGCAAAATGAGTACTAGGACAGCCATGGACAAAGAGAGGGAGTAGTATCAGTTCCAGTAGATCAGAGTGGGCCTTATGTCGCAGTAGCCACATCAGGTGTAGTCGAACCGTTTCTGTTGGATACTGGTGCAGCAAAAAGCTCTATCATTCATGCGAAACTCCCTGGCGCACCTTTGTCTGGCTTAACAAATGTTTCAGTAGGTTTTTCAGGCGCCCCTGTTCACAACCCTGTTTCTGGTCCTTTGTCTATCTCTGTTGGGCCTCGTCAATTGAAAGCACCCCTGATTTTGACGACCGGTTGTAATGAAAATCTGCTTGGTTTAGACTTGTTAAAACGCCTATACTCGACTTTGTACTGTTCTCCGTCAGGAGTACAGCTTACACTGGGTAAAAAAATCATCTCCCCGATGTACTTGTCAGTAGATGCGCTCCCACCGGAGCTGCGTTCTCTCCCTGATACTCTTTGGGCGACTGGTCCTAACGATGTAGGTCTTTTGGAAATTCCACCCTATGTAGTAACCTTGAAAGCAAATGTCAAATTTCCACGAATCCCACAATACAAGATCTCTAGTGAAGGTGAACGTGCACTCTTATTGATAGTGCAAGATTTGATCAAGAAAGACGTAGTAGAGGAAACTAGAGGAAATGTCTGTAACAGCCCTGTACTGCCAATTCTAAAACGCACTGATCCTTCAAAGCCTCCAGTCTATAGATTTGTAATCGACCTTAGAGAGGTTAACAAAATTGTGGTTCCACAGTTTCCTGTGGTTCCAGACATTACTGCATTGTTAACGTTGATTCCTGCTACAGCCACATGGTTTTCAGTTATCGACTTGAAGAATGCCTTTTTCAGCATTCCGATAGCCGAAGAAAGCAGAGATATTTTCGGCTTCTCCCTAGGAGGCCGAAGCTTCATGTTTAAACGTGCTCCACAAGGATATTGTGAAAGCCCATCTATTTACAGTCAGGCATTAAAAAGTCAATTAGATTCTTTTGTACTTCCTCCTGGTTCTGCTTTAGTGCAATATGTCGATGATCTTCTAGTGGCTGCCAATGACAAGGAAACTTGCAAAGCAGCTACAATTTCCTTATTGCATCATTTGTCTGACTTAAATCACAAGGTGTCACCTTCCAAAATGCAATATTGTTGTCAAGAAGTGACCTACCTAGGTCATCTCTTGTCAAAGGAGGGAAGAAGGTTGACCCCAGAGAGAATAAAAGCAATTACACAGATGAATGTTCCTAGCACACAGAGAGAAGTGCGTGTGTTTTTAGGTATTACCTCATACTGCAGGCAATGGATCCCAAATGTTTCTCTTTTGGCAAAACCATTGGTGGCCTTGACTGGAAAAGGTGTTCCGAGTCCGAATGTCAGCAAAGTTTCTCTGAGTTACGAAATGCACTGTGTTCAGCTCCGGTGTTGGGAACACCCGACTACAGTAAGCCATTTACACTCTATGTTCACAAGAGAGAAGGTTGCGCGTTGAGTGTTTTGACGCATCAATTTGGTGATAAACAACGCCCTTGTGCGTATTTTTCATCAACATTAGACCCAGTAGCCAGAGCGTTGCCTAGTTGCTTGAGAGCTACAGCGGCAGCTGCAGCGTCCATTCGACAATCTGCTGGTTTGGTCATGAACAACATGCTAGTGGTTATGGTCCCACATGCCGTGGATACACTCATGAACCGAACGAAGACTCAGCACCTCACCAGTGCTAGATTATCAGGCTATGAGCTGACACTGCTAGCAAGCCATATTCAGATTAAAAGATGCAATGTATTGAATCCAGCAACATTGTTGCCGACTAGTCAGGAGTCGAGTGATTCTGAACCCCATGACTGTTGTTTCAGAACTGAAGAGGAGACAAAAGGACGAATTGATCTTAAAGACACTCCATTATCAGATCCAGATGGCACGTTGTATGTCGACGGGTCCTGTTTTAAATTGGAGAATGGTGATGTAACAGCTTCCTATGCAGTAACGACTTTGAGTACGATTGTGGAGACTGCAAGAGTGAGTCAGAATTCTGCCCAAGCTGCAGAATTAATTGCATTGACTAGAGCGTGTGTTTTAGCTAAGGGAAAGAGAGTGAATGTGTTCACAGATAGTCAGTACGCGTTCGGTGTAGCGCATAGTTTTGGCCGATTGTGGAAGGAAAGAGGTTTTATTACGTCCCATGGGACTAAGATCCAGCATGGTCAGCTAGTCAATGACTTGTTGGAATCTCTAACCTTACCAATGGAAGTTGCGATTGTGAAGTGCAGTGCTCATCGAGCAATCACGGATGATGTTGGTCGTGGAAATGCTTTTGCTGATGAGACAGCTAAACAGACAGCTAGGAATACGATGAGTGGGATGTATGTTGCAACGTCTGCAAGATGGGTTGCTGAATCAGGAATGTGTGAGGATACAGTGGAAAGCGTGAAAGCAATTCAGGAAGAAGCGACTGATGAGGAAAAACTCGCATGGAAAGAGAAAACGGGTAAATTGGACTCGAGTGGATGTTGGATTGATTTGTCGGAACAACAGCGTTGGATGTTGCCTGATGTGTATGTGCTTGCGGTGGTAACGATGGCGCATGGAGCAGCGCACATCAGTTCGAAAGGGATTTGTAAGATGTTGGCTCCAGTCTGGAAGAATGATGGAATTAGTAAGTGTGCAGAAAGAGTGGTGAAAAATTGCATGATATGCCTGATGCATAATCCTGGCAAGGGAATCCCCACACCGGCTGGTCACTTCGCTCCTCCTTCTTGCCCCTTCGAAGTGATTCAGTTGGATTTCATTCACATGGACCGATGTAACAACCTTAAGTACGTCCTAGTGGTAGTCTGTGCTTTTTCAAGGTGGGTCGAAGCCTATCCACTAAAAGATAATACTGCCTTGTCCACTGCCAAAATCCTTCTAAAAGAATACTTCCCCAGGTATGGTATGCCACGGATTGTATTGTCAGATAATGGGAGTGAATTCGTAGGGAAAGTTATGCAGAGTGTGTGTGCAGGCTTGGGAATCAAGCAAAAGTTTCACAGTGCGAATCACCCCCAGTCAGCAGGTTTAGTTGAAGGGTACAATGGCACCCTCAAGCTGAAACTGGCTAAGATACAAGCCTCCACGGGTTTGTCCTGGCCTGATGCACTACCTTTGGCCCTGTTATCCACAAGAGCGACTGTGCACTCCCGAGTAGGGCTTAGCCCCTATGAGATTGTGTTCGGTCGCCCTGCTAATGTTTGGGGGGTACCTAGACCGAGGGAGTTCAAACAACTGGAATACCCAATGCTAATTGATTACCTTTTTGACTTGACTGCTAAATTGAGTCTCATTCACCAACAGGTTTTCGATGCATTACGGCGACTATATTGTTATCAGGAACTTTGGACGGACCAGGAACCTTCAACCCAAGTTCGTCGGCCCGTTCCAAGTACTGTTGGCAACAAGGACTGCTGTACGTGTGGCTGGAAGAAAAAACTGAGTCCATGCGACTCATACTAAGCGTGTACCCCTTCCACTCCCTTATGATAATTGGGTTAGACAGAGAATTGGTGCCTCTGATACCGAACCAGTTCCTAGATATGTTCCTTTCAGTGATGCAGAATTGATAACTGATTCACCGAACTCTGACTCCCCTTCTGAAGCTGCTCCTTTGGTCACTGAACAGAACACTGCATCAAATGAACACTTGTCCTCTGCGAACTCGAACATTGTTACTCCTGCTGAAAACAGACTATTTCCGGATCAAACTACTCCAGGAAAATTGAGATACAACCTACGTTCTCATTCTAAGGACAAATAAAGCAGGAAACTGCCTATTTTTCATATTTTGATCTGTTACATTGCCTCCAGCCAGGAAGCTTGCTGATTATTGTGTATTTCTGTTGTTCTTATTACCTTGCCGTCTGGGTAACCGTAGGGTCGTGGCTTTGTGCCTAGTTGAATCTGCGGGGGCCAGACACAAGGTCGGTCTTTCTGTCAGTTCTGGGAACTCCCAGGGCTGATAGAGGCATTTTCAACTACGTACATATCATCAGTGGTTGCGAGCAGTTGTAGAAGATGGAGCTTCCTGGGCTGCACCGAGAGAATGTAATTTATGTTCGCAGAAATAGACTCTACAAGATTCTTCATAACAAATGTTTTCTGATGCAATGTGCAATCACGTTTTTGATTGTTTTAATAACGTTGGTGGGTGGAATCGTCTTTGGTATTCATTTAATTTTTTCACCGATAATAACTACAGTACCTCCCCTTGATCTTGTTTCTTCTACTGTTGCTTCTTTTCATTCCTTTCATCCGTTCCCTGAACATGAGCAAGCTCGACGCTCAGAATTCATAAATAACACTTTTGTACAGCTCTTGCATCAACACCAACTGGTAGTTAACACAACAGACTGCTGGGTTTGTGGCTTGATTCCACACACTATGGATAAAGGCATCCCCTACCTGGTCTTGCCTTTTAGCTATAATGGATCATGTCGGGCCTTCCAAACTGTTTTTGTCTATGCTCTCGAGACCTATCCCCCGCGTCCTCCACGTTCCGCTAAGTATAGCTCCGTTAATAAAGCCTTGATAAAGGGAATAACTGACATGATTAAAGACGTCAATAACTCCCCATTTGTCCCTAGAGATGAGCTTCGAGTTTATCTGAGTTGGAATTCTACGGAGTATAGCATTAGTTTGGGTGAAAGCAAGCGTAAGAGCTCCACTCCAGTCTGGGTCGTACCTCACCGAGGTCAATTCTGCTTGCAAGGTAATGGGAGAAATCCAAGAGCTCGGCTAGGGAGGAGTGACTGTGTTGAGACTTATGTGTATCCGTCAAACTCTTCCCCTGCCTTCCTAACTGCTAAGGGTACCTACTTCATATGTCAGGATAGGGCATATACATGGTTGCCCGCTGACTTTTCGGGATCATGCTATATTGCTCGACTGTTGCCTCCGACATACACTGCTTCCTCAGATTATCACAAGACCAGAGTAGCAAGAGGTGTTTTCAGCAAAGAAGATACCGCTGGTCAGGAAGCCGGAGACTTTTTCAAAGGTTTCCTTCCGTTCTGGGGGCCTATGGCCAATAGTAGAAATCTACGTCAACTAACACGGGTAGTTGAGTCTACTATTACAGAAACTGCTGGTGCCCTTAGTAATTTAACAGCAGAGCTCCAGGCGGATCGTCTCATGACGTTACAGAATCGTATGGTTCTTGACGTAATACTTGCAGATCGAGGTGGGGTATGCAGAATGATCCAATCGAGCTGCTGTGTTTATATCCCAAATAATGCTCCGACCGTATTCGAAGCAATCTCTAAGCTACTCTAGATTTCCGACTCTATTCACGTAGACAAGGGAAATTGGTCCTTAATGGAATGGCTTTGGAATTTACTATCAGCGTGGGGATGGAAGGTTCTGATGGTCGTTGGTATTATCCTAGTATTCCTATTCTCGTGCTGCCTTATTATCCAATGTGGTCCTGCTCTGTGTAGCTTCTGTGCTGCAACCTGTTTTAGGAAACCGCCTGTGTTTGGAGACAAGGTACGAGAAAGGATGATGCTGCAACAACATATCACTGACCTAATGAACATCGAGATAGACTCGGACATAGATTGAGTAATTGCCTATGTAAGGGCAAAAGGAGGGTCTGAGGTTCCGTGATGATTTGAACCCGTGTTTTCAACATTGTCGTAAACTCATAATTTTGGTATCAGTGAACCGCAAATGATCCATATAGTATATCCTGGTGTTTTCGCTATGCTACGAGCAAGAGCACTCCTGTTATAACCACATTTCCGATACACCCATGGTGTCCATTTTAGATTATGGCATCCATCTTGTATTCTTGCCCTCACATAGTCAATGGACACACAGTGACCTCTGATCAGTTCATTTCACTTAAGGACACGTAGGCTTTAGCCGGCGATTTACCTTGCTAGTGACACGTGCACCTTAGGACAGAAACGCTGTGGCCGCATGACTCGGCAAAAGCTGCCTCCTCTGCCTGAGGCCAGTCCTGCTATACTGGTTCTCGTGTTCGTTGGCCTGATCATGATTAGGCGGCCGAAGTTGGTAGCCTTGCCCATTTACGACCCACAAACATCTCTTATCCTGTTTTTCTATCTTCTGCACCTGGCTCTGCTCCTTTCCTTCTGGGCCTTTATTAGGGGGAGGTAACGAAATTTACGATGAGGCGGTCCGGCTCTTGAATGAAAAGATGACATGGGATTATGATGGAACAGTGGGAACCTCTCGTTCGTAATGTTTTGACATCAGATATTGTTGACGATTCCTGTGTAACGCCAAATATTTATTGTTTAGGACATAAAGGTTAAGAAATGTACTAGTATGTGGAGAATGTTGCCCCCAGCTAAATAATTTGTATTTAAGGAGCAACCCACTTTGTGCAAATCGAACAGGCTCCTAGAATCTGCCCGTGTGTAGTTTCTGTGACTTCTGTGTCCCTGCAGTAATAAACCTTTGCTCTTTGACGCCACCATCGAGAAGCCCGTGTTTCTGTTTATTTGTGCACCAAGACAGGTAGAACTCAGGGGTCTTCGGGTGTTGTCCCTGACACCTCTGGACCTTAATAAAAAGTCCAGAACTCCAGGGTAATGCTGGGGTAGTGTTTTAGAGTTTATGGTAGTGCAGTGGTGTTTGTGTAGTGTAGGGGGTCGTGCTGGGGTATTGGTTTAGGGTAGTGCAGTGGTGTATGGGTAGTGTAGGGTGTCGTGCTGGGGTAGATTTAAGGTTTAGGGTAGTGCAACGATGTTTGGATAGTGTAGGGAGTCGTGCTGGGGTAGTGTTTTAGGGTTTAGGGTAGTGCAATGGTGAATGCGTAGTGTAGGGGGTCATGCTGGGGGTAGATTTAGGGTTTAGGGTAGTGCAGTGGTGTTTGTGTAGTGTAGGGGGTCATGCTGGGGGTAGTGTTTTAGGGTTTAGGGTAGTGCAGTGGTGTTTGTGTACTGTAGGGGTAGTGCTTTAGAGTTTAGGGTAGGGCAGTTGCGTTTGGGTAGTGTAGGGGGTCATGCTGGGGGTAGATTTTTAGTGTCATACAGTGGTGTTTATGTAGTGTAGGGGGTCGTGCTGGGGGTAGATTTAGGGTTTAGGGCAGTACAGTGGTGTTTGTGTACTGTAGGGGGTAGTGTTTTAGAGTTTAGGATAGTGCAGTGGTGTTTGGGTAGAGTAGGGGGTCATGCTGGGGACAGTGTTTTAGGGTCATACAGTAGTGTTTGTGTAGTGTAGGGGGTCGTGCTAGGGGTAGATTTAGGGTTTAGGCTAGTGCACTGGTGTTGTGTAGTGTAGGGGGTCACGCTGGTGTAGTGTTTTAGGGTTTAAGGTAGTGCTGTGGTGTTTGAGTAGAGTAGGGGGTAGTGTTTTAGTGTTTAAGGTAGTGCAGTGGCGTCTGTGTAGTGAACGGGATTGTGCTGGGGGTAGTGTTTTAGGGTTTAGGGTAATGCAGTGGTGTTTGTGCAGGGTAGGGTTTTAGGGTTTAGGGTAGTGCAGTGGTGTTTGGGTAGTGTAGGGGGTAGTGTTGGAGGTAGATTTAGGGTTTAGGGTTTGCAGTGGTGTTTGGGTAGTGTAGGGGGTTGTGCTGGGGGTAGTGTTTTAGGGTTTAGGGTAGTGCAGTGGTGTTTGTGCAGTGTAGGGGGTAGGGTTTTAGGGCTTACGTTAGTGCAGAAGTGTTTGGGTATTGTAGGGGGTCGTTCTGGGGTGGTGTTTTAGTGTAGCACAGTTGTGTTTTGGTAGTGTAGGGGGTCGTGCTGGGGGTAGTGTTTTAAGGTTTTGGGATGCGCAGTGGTGTGTTTGCACTGTAGGCGGTAGGGTTTTAGGGTTTAGGGTAGTGCTGTGGTGTTTGGGTAGTGTAGTGGGTCATGCTGGGGGTAGTAATTTAGGGTTTATGGTTGTGCAGAGTTGTTTTTGTAGTGTAGTGGTCATGCTAGGGTAGTGGTTTTGGGAAGTGCAGCTGTGTTTTTGTAGTGTAGGGGATCGTGCAGGGGGTAGATTTAGGGTTTAGCGTTGTGCAGTGGTGTTTGTGTAGTGTAGGGTGTTGTGCTAAGGGTAGTGTTTTAAAGTTTATGGTTGTGCAGTGGTGTTTGGATAGTGTAAGGGGTCGTGCTGTGGATAGATGTAGGGTGAAGGTTAGTGCAGTGATGTTTGTCAAGTGTAGGGGTTCATGCTGGGGGTAGTGTTTTAGGGTTTAGGGTAGTGCTGTGGTGTTTGTGTAGTGTAGGGGGTAGTGTTTTAGGTTTTAGGGTAGTGCAGTGGTGTTTGTGTAGTATTGGGGGTCATGCAGGGGTAGGTTTAAGGTTTAGGGTAGTGCAATGGTGTTGGGTAGTGTAGGGGTAATGCTGGGGTAGTGTTTTAGGGTTTAGGGTAGTGCAGTGGTGTTTGTGTAGTGTAGGGGGTAGTTTTTTAGGGTTTATGGTAGTGTAGTGGTGTTTGGGTAGTGTAGGGGGTAATGCTGTGGGTAGTGTTTTAGTGATTAGTGTAGCGCAGTAGTGTTTGTGTAGCGAAGGGGGGTCGTGTTGGGGGTAGATTGAGGGTTTAGGGTAGTGCAGTGGTGTTTGGGTAGTACTGGAGGTTGTGCTGGGGTAGATTTAGGGTTTAGGGTAATGCATTGGTGTTTGTTTAGTGTAGGTGCTCGTGCTGGGGTAGTGGTTTAGGGTTTAGGGTTGTGCAGTGGTGTTTGTGTAGTGTAGGCGGTAGTGTTTTAGGGTTTGGGGTAGTGCAGTGTTGTTTGTGTAATGTTTGCGGGTTTGTGCTAGGGGTAGTGTTTTAGGGTTTAGGGTAGTAGAGTGGTATTTGTGTAGTGTAGGGGTACATGCTAGGGTAGTGTTTTAGGGTTTAGGGTAGTGCAGTGGTGTTTGTGTTGTCATGGAGATGGGCTTTGCCTTTACACTGTGTTAAGTTAGATGAGCTTATTAGGAATTTAAACGCCATTTTTCCTTCCTGCTGCTTTTGCATACAGCACACAATATTATAAATCTTTAGAGTCTAGGAGAATATTTTGCTTCACACGAGAATAATATGTTTTCCTATTGTATCAGCTTTGCTTCTTAAGCTATGTCTGAACAGTGAGGGCCGAGGCCTTCAAGGTTATTTCAACACAGTGGCTGTTGTTCGGTCTGATCAGTGCACGTCCTAGACATAACACATATGCAGCTGTGGCCACCTCTAATTTTGGCGCGTTTAATATTGTACTGCGCAAAGCATGCTCACACACTTGAAGAACATTCGCATGCAGAGAGCTGGTGTAGAAAATGATGTGATACCTTTCTACTAGGACCAGAGGTATACGGCCGTCCTTGTAAACCCAAAGAGACCTTCTATAGATAAAATATAATATACTAGCAAGGGAGGGTAAGACTGAGGTGTAATTTAGCCTTCTTCCCTTTAGCATTTTACCATTCTTTCTCCCTTTTTATTCTATGGAATGGTAAATATGCTGATAACCTTGTTGCTCATAATATGTTTGCTTGTATTAGCTAAGATACTGCGCTTGAGAACACGGCACTAGAAATAAATATTTCAAACTTGCACGTGTCTTCATTTACTCCTAGTTTTGGACTGGTATGATTGTATAACGAAAGAGTGTTCGTATGTTCCACGTTGCCTGGGGTATTCTAAGTTCATGTTCTGGGTTGTCTAATTTCTGGAGGTATGGAAGAACCAATGAGACACTGATTGCTAGTCTGGTAGGGGATTTTGGATACTAAGGTGAGTTTTGGTACACCCTAATTCTCTGAGGTTCCAAGTCTCTATGCACAGTTCTGTGTAGGAGCAGAATCCCTGTGACAGTGTAGTGTAGGGGGTAGAGTTTTAAGGTTTAGGGTAGTGCAGTTGTTTTTGTGTAGTGTAGGGGGTTGTGTTTTATGGTTTAGGGTAGTGCAGTGGTGTTTGGATAGTGTAGGGGGTAGTGTTGGAGGTAGATTTAGGGTTTGGGGTTTGCAGTGGTGTTTGGGTAGTGTAGGGGGTTGTGCTGTGGAGTTCTGGACTTTTTGGTTCCGTCCAGAGGTGTCAGGGAACAACACCCGAAGACCCCGGAGTTCCACCTGCCTTGGTGCACAAATAAACAGAAACACGGACTTCTCGATGGTGGCGTCAAAGACCAAAGGTTTATTACTGCAGGGACACAGAAGTCACAGAAACTACACACGGGCAGAATCTAGGAGCCTGTTCGATTTGTACAAAGAGGGTTGCTCCTTATATACGAAATATTGGGCTTGAGGCAAATTCTTCACATGTTAGTACATTCCCAAACCTTTGTGTCCTAGACAATAAATATTTGGCGTTACACAGGAACCGTCGATAATATCTGATGCCAAACATTTACGAAGAGGGGTTCCCCACTAGTTCATCACAATCCCTTGTCAATATTGCATTCAAGAGCCGGACCGCCTCATTGTAAACTTCGTTGCCTCCCCCTAATAAAGATTCAGAAAGAAAGGAACGGAGCCAGGTGTGGAAGATAGAAAAGTGGGATAAGGGATGTTTGTGGGTTGTAAATGGGCAAGGCTACCGGCTTCGGCCGCCTAATCATGATCGGGACAATGGACACGAGAACCAGTTCGGTAGGGCTGGCCTCGGGCAGAGGAGGAAGCCTTTGTCGAGTTATGCAGATACAGCGTGTTCTGTTCCAAGGTGCACGTGTTACTAGAGAGGTGAATCTCCGGCTAGGGCTACGTGTCCTTAATTGAAATAAAGTGATCAGAGGTTATTGCGTATGTGAGGGCAAGAAACACAAAATGGCCGCCATGATCTAAGATGGATGCCATGGGTAGATCAGAAATGTGTTTGTAACAGGAGTACTCTTGCTCGTAGCATAGCGAAAACACCAGGATATGCTAAATGGATCATTTGCGGTTCGCTGATACCAATATTATGTATTTCCGACGATATTGAAAACACGGGTTCAAATCGTCACGGAACCTCAGACCCTCCTTTTGCCCTTACATAGGCAATTACTCAGTCTATGTCAGAGTCTAATTCTATGCTCATCAGGTCAGTGACATGCTGTTGTATCATCATCCTTTCTCGCGCCTTTTCTCCAAATGCAGGTGGTTTCCTAAAACAGGTTGCAGCACAAAGGCTACACAGAGCAGGACCACACTGGATAATCAGGCAGCATGAGAAGAGAAATACTAAGATGACACCAATGACCATAAGAACCTTCCATCCCCACGCTGAGATCAGAGTCCAAAACCATTCCATGAAGGACCAGTTTCCCTTGTCTACATGAATAGAGTCAGAAATCTTGTGTAGTTTCGAGATCGCCTCATAGACTGTTGGAGCATTATTGGGAATAAAGACACAGCAGCTCGATTGGATCATTCTGCATACCCCACCTCGATCTGCAAGTATTACGTCTAGAACCATACGATTCTGCAACGTCATGAGTCTATCCGCCTGAAGCTCAGCTGTCAAATTGCTAAGGGCACCAGCAGTTTCGGTGATAGTAGATTCAACTACCCGTGTTAGCTGACGTATGTTTCTACTATTGGCCATAGGCCCCCAGAACGGAAGGAAGCCTTTGAAGAAGTCTCCAGCTTCCTGACCAGCGGTATCTTCCTTGCTGAAGACACCTCTTGCTACTCTGGTCTTGTGGTAGTCAGATGAAGCAGTGTATGTTGGAGGCAATAATCGAGCAATATAACATGATCCTGAAAAGTCAGCAGGCAACCATGTATATGCCCTATCTCGGCAGATGAAGTAGGTACCCCTAGCAGTAAGAAAAGCAGGGGAAGAGTTAGACGGAAACACGTAAGTCTCTACGCACTCACTCCTCCCTAGCTGAGCTCTCGGATTTCTCCCATTACCTTGCAAACAGACCTGACCTCGGTGAGGTACGACCCAGATTGGAGTTGAGCTTTTACGCTTGCTTTCTCCCAAACTAAGGCGATACTCTGAAGAATTCCAACTTAAATATACTCGCAATTCGTCTCTAGGGTAAGATGGAGTATTATTGACGTCCTTGATCATGTCAATAATTCCCTGGACTAAAGCTTTGTTGGCAGAGTTATATTTAGTGGAACGTGGTGGACGCGGAGGATAGGTTTCAAGGGCATAAGCAAAGATGGTTTGAGGGGCCTGAAATGATCCATTATAGCTAAAAGGCAAAACCAGATAGGGAATGCCTTTATCCATAGTGTGGGGTATCAAGCCACACACCCAGCAGTCTGTAGTGTTAACTACCAGTTGGTGTTGGTGCAAGAGCTGTACGAAAGTGTTATTAATGAATTCTGAGCGTCGAGCTTGCTCATGTTCAGGAAACAAGTGAAAAGAGTGTATAGAAGAAACAGTAGAAGTAGCAGGATCAAGGGGAGGTACTGTGGTTACTGGCATAAAAATCAAACTCATACCAAAGACGATTCCACCCACCAACGTTATCAAAACAATCAAAAATGTAATGGCACATTGTATCAAAAAGCATTTGCTGTGAAGAATTCTGTAAAGTCTGTTTCTGCGAACATAAATCTCATTTTCTCGTTGCAGCGCAGGAAGCTCCATCTTCTACAATCCGCTCGCGACCACTGATGATGTGTACGTAGATGAAAATGCCTCTATTAGCCCTTGGAGTTCCCAGAACCAACAGAAAGATCGACCTTGTGTCAGACCCCCGCAGATTCAACTAGGCACACAGCCACGACCCTACGGCTACCCAGACGGCAAGGCAATTTTAAAAACAATAGCAAACTTCCTGGTTGAAGGCAAAAGTTTCAAAATTTCAAAATATCACAATAGGCAGTTGCCTGCTTTATTTGTCCATATTACGAGGTCGTAAATTGTATCTTTGCTTTGCAGGTACTGTTTGATCGGCAAATAGCATATCACTAGTAGTTGTTGCAGTGTTCAAGTTCGCAGATGACAGAGTTTTTTCTGATGCAGGGGACAAATGTTCAGAGTTCAAAGGAGTCTTTTCAGGAGGAGAGTCAGATTTCGGAGTGTCGGTAATCAATTCGGCATCGCTGAAAGGGATGAACTTTGGCGTTTTTTCAAATTCGGAGGCACCAATTCCCTTCTTCACCCAGTCGTCGTAAGGAAGTGGCAAAGGTACACGTTTGACATGAGACGCTTGCACCCAGTGCTTGCGACCAGCTACACGAACTGCAGTTCTTGTCACAAGCAGGACTTGGAACGGGCCGACGAATCTTTGCTGAAGGTTCTTCGTCCTCGCGAAGTTTCTGATCACAACTTGATCGCCGGGTTTCAGCTGATGCCCTGGACTCTCCGGAGGCTTTGGCAATGCATCGAAAACCTGTTGGTGAATAAGACTCAATTTAGCAGTCAAGTCGTAAAGGTAATCGATCAACATAGGATATTCTAGAGAACAAAACTCCTTTGGCCTAGGCACACCCCACACATTTGCCGGGCGGCCAAAGACAATCTCATAGGGACTAAGCCCTACTCTAGAATGTACAGTTGCTCTCGTTGATAACAAAGCCAAGGGTAGTGCGTCTGGCCAGGACAAACCCGTGGATGCTTGTATTTTGGCTAGTTTTAGTTTGAGGGTGCCATTGTAACCCTCAACTAAACCAGCAGACTGGGGATGGTTTGCACTATGGAACTTCTGTTTTATGCCCAAACCGGCACACACACTCTGCAAACTTTCCCTATGAACTCACTTCCGTTATCTGACCATACAATCCGTGGCATTCCGAACCTAGGGAAATATTCTTTGAGAAGAATTTTGGCAGTTGATAGGGCAGTATTGTCCTTTAGTGGATATGCTTCGATCCACCTGGAAAAAGCACAGACTACCACCAGGACGTATTTCAAATTATTACACCGATCCATGTGAATGAAGTCTAACTGAATCACTTCAAAGGGGCAGGAAGGAGGAGTGAAGTGACCAGCAGGAGTTGGAGTTCCCTTGCCAGGATTATGCATCAGGCATACCATACAATTTTTCACCACTCTCTCTGCACATTTACTGATCCCATCATTCTTCCAGACTGGAGCCAACATCTTACAGATTCCTTTAGAACTTATATGCGCTACTCCATGCGCCATCGTCACCACTGCAAGCACATACGCATCAGGCAACATCCAACGCTGTTGTTCTGACAAATCAATCCAACACCCACTCGAATCCAACTTGCCCGTACTTTCTCTCCATACACGTTTTTCCTCCTCAGTTGCCTCTTTCTGAATCTCTTTCACACTTTCCATTGTATCCTCACACATTCCAGACTCAGCAATCCATCTTGCAGACGTAACAACATACATTCTACTCATCATATCTCTCGCTGTCTGTTTAGCAGTTTCATCAGCAAAAGCATTCCCGCGACCAACATCATCCGTGATTGCTTTATGAGCACTGCACTTTACAATCGCACATTCAGTCGGCAAGGTTAGAGATTCCAACAGGTCGTTAACTAACTGACCATGTTGAATCTTAGTCCCATGGGACGTGATGAAACCTCTTTCTTTCCACAAACGGCCAAAACTATGGGCCACGCCAAATGCGTACTGACTATCTGTAAACACATTCACTCTCTTTCCCTTAGCTAAAACACACGCTCTTGTTAGAGCTATTAATTCTGCAGCTTGGGCAGAATTCTGACTCACTCTTGCAGTCTCCACAATCGTTCTTAGAGTCGTTACCGCATAGGCAGCAGTCACATCACCATTCTCCAATTTAAAACATGACCCATCCACATACAGCTTGCCATCTGGATCTGACAATGGAGTGTCTTTTAAATCAATACGTCCTTTTGTCTCTTCCTCCGTTCTAAAACAACAATCATGGGGCTCGGAATCACTCGAATCTTGATTAGCCGGCAACAACATTGCTGGATTCAATACATTACATCTTTTGATCTGAATATGACTTGCTAATAATGTCAGCTCATAACCAGATAATCTCGCACTGGTAAGGTGTTGTGTCTTAGTTGGATTCATGAGTGTGTCCACAGCATGAGGAACCATGACCACTAGCATGTTGTTCATCACCAAACCAGCAGACTGTCGAATGGAAGCCGCAGCTGCCGCTGTAGCTCTCAAACAACTAGGTAACGCTCTAGCTACCGGATCTAATGTTGATGAAAAATACGCACAAGGGCGTTGTTTATCACCAAATGTCTGTGTCAGAACACTCAACGCGCAACCTTCTCTCTCGTGAACGTAGAGCGTGAATGGCTTGCTGTAATCAGGTGTACCCAATACAGGAGCTGAACACAATGCATTTCGTAACTCAGAAAAACTCTCCTGACATTCATCAGACCATGGCACCGGACTCGGAACATTTTTCCCAGTCAAAGCTATCAATGGTTTTGCAATTTGGGATCCACTGCCTACAGTAAGAGGTAATACCTAAAAAGGCACGTACTTCTCTCTGCGTACGAGGAACACTCATCTGCATAATTGCTTTTATTCTCTCTGGGGTCAACTTCCTTCCCTCCTTTGACAAGAGATGACCTAGGTAGGTCACTTCTTGGCAGCAGTATTGCATTTTCGAAGGTGACACCTTATGATTCAATTTAGACAAGTGATGCAATAACGAAATCGTAGCTGCTTTGCAAGTTTCCTTGTCATCGGCAGCCACTAGAAGATCGTCTACATACTGCACTAGAGCAGAGCCTGGAGGAAGGACAAAGGAATCTAACTGACTTTTTAGTGCTTGACTGTAAATAGATGGGCTCTCACAATAGCCTTGTGGAGCGCGTTTAAACCTGAAGCTTCGACCTCCTAAACAGAAGCCGAAAATATCTCTGCTTTCTTCGGCTATCGGAATGCTGAAAAAGGCATTCTTCAAGTCGATGACTGAGAACCATGTGGCTGTAGCAGGAATCAATGTTAACAAGGCAGTAATGTCTGGAACTACAGGAAACTGCGGGACCACAATCTTATTAACTTCTCTGAGGTCGATGACAAACCTATACACTGGAGGCTTTGCAGGATCAGTTTGTTTCAAAATCGGTAATACAGGACTGTTACAGACATTTCCTCTCGTTTCTTCAACCACACCTTTCTTAATCAAATCTTGTACAATCAATAAAAGTGCTCGTTCACCTTCACTAGATATTTTGTATTGAGGAATTCGTGGAAATTTTACATTTGATTTCAAAGTGACTACATATGGTGGTATTTCTAAAAGGCCTACATCGTTAGGACCAGTCGCCCAAAGAGTATCAGGGAGTGAACGCAGCTCTGGCGGGAGTGCATCCATTGACAAGTACATCGGAGAGGTGATTCTTTTGCCCAATGTAAGCTGTACTCCTTCCGGAGAACAGTACAATGTCGCATATAGGCGTTTTAACAAGTCTAAACCAAGCAAATTTTCATTACAACCCGTCATCAAAATCAGGGGTGCTTTCAATTGACACGGTCCAACAGAAATAGACAAAGGACCAGATATGGGGTTGTAAACAGGGGCGCCTGAAAAACCTACAGAAACATTTGTTGAGCCGGACAAAGGTGCGCCAGGGAGTTTCGCATGAATGATAGAACTTTTTGCTGCACCAGTATCCAACAGAAACGGTTCGACTACACCTGATGTTGCTACTGCGACATAAGGCCCACTCTGATCCACTGGAACTGATACTACTCCCTCTCTCTGTCCATGGCTGTCCTAGTACCCATTTTGCTGAAATCCCTCATCCACTTCACAATAGTCTTCAACAAGATACTGTTGAGATCTATTTTGCTGGGCAGACTGTCCATTTCGCTGATCAAAGTGATTGGAAGGGCGATCATTCGTCTGTGGAGGCATAGCACCTCGCCCTCGACCTCTAGAATTTTGCACAAAACCACCACGACCTCTCTGTGCTGCTGCTGCGTTATTTTGCGCTAAAACTGGACACTCATTTTTGTAGTGACCTTCTTTCTTACAGTACGCACACTGGTTCCATTGATATTGAGGTCTCGGTGAACTATAATCTGTCCTTTGATATGACCCTTGTTGCGTATTAGTCTGATTCATGCGCGGCGGATACGCCTGTTGCAAAAGAACTTTAGTTTTTAAGTCTTTCGTTTTCTTATCTGATTTCTCTTTCTCCTCTTTATCCCTATTTTCATAATACTGTGCAGTTGCAAGTATTTGCGCAGTTGTAGAGACAGCCCACGCACTCTCGGAATCTTTTAATTTGTTGCATAGCTCAGGTAACAAATTATGTACGAACTTATCGACAAACAGTCTCTGTCCCCCTTCTGTGCTCATATCCTGACCACTATGATCTACAAAAGTCTCTTCGAACCTCGTGAAAAAGTCGGAGACACTTTCGTCTTTCTTCTGCCTGCATGCGGACAACTTGTCCCAATTAACACGCAATGCGGGCATCAGAGTCTTCATTAAGTCGATTATTCTACCTGGAAGATTAGCAATTAGGGGTTCAGGTTTTGAACCACCTATTTGCTGACCATCCGCTGCAATGATAGCTGCCCAATCACCACCTAGGGCAACTGGATGATTCTCTTTACGAATTTTAGCCCAAATTGGTTGTGGAACTACATTACCAAATAACATATCAATGTCCGCCAGATTCATTATACAGGCCTCAACTGTCTGTGTTAATTCTTTATAGTATCCGGCAGGATTCTTACGCGGGTCTGGCAAGGCCTGTTTCACTGCTAGCACTTCGGCTCGTTTCCATGGAATGTGTATCCACACTCTTTGGAATTGGGCCGGAGCGGCTACAATACCATTAACATTATCAGCTTGTACAGCTTCGCGCCAAATTGGAGGAACCTCCCTCATTGGATATTGGCGATTTAGCTTCATCTTACTTTTCTCTAAATCTCTTGGTGAACGAAGTGATGGATCACTCCTATAACTTAAAATCAGTTCCATCGCTTCTTCTATATTTTGACCTACTATCATTCCTGCAGCAAACTCTTTCTGAACCTTAATTAAGTCTTCTAAATTAGATTCAACATCATCTTCTTCCAACTCATCACGTAAAAGGGAGCACATCTCATCAAAGACATACCGTTGCGTTGGTTCCTTCCATTGCATAAATGTATCTAGTACATCTCTCGTACTATATCTCCTACTCTTCGAAATCCATCTGAGAGCCGTGGAATCTAAAATTCCCCGTTCCTCGGTACTCGGAAGCTGACTACGACTTTGAACAGAGTCAGGAGTAGGAGTCTTGATTAAAGTTTTATAGAAAGGAGACAGAATGCTAGAAACAGAATCAGTGATTCTTCGACGAACAGAAAGTGGAGTCAACACACTAGCAGACGCAGAGAACACAGTAGAAGTAGGAACAGATAGCGGGACAGTAGGAGTATCGAGGAAAATAGTTTGTGGAACAGTAGGTGTAAGCGACACAGATACAGGTATAGAAGTCGGCAACCCGGGAAGAGGAGGTGCCGTAGGAACATTTACATTGACCACAGGAGGTACAGGAGCTTGATTCTGAGGGGTAGGAGCAGGAATACCAGGTTGTCCAGCAACCGGCAATTGAACATTCGGTAAAGGTGGAGCCGTAGCACCTTGTGCATACGGTGGAGGTGACCTTAACAGATAAGACAACAGAGGATCGTTTTCGGGGTCCTCCAGTATCTTAGCTGTTTTCGATGGCAAGGCAGGATAGCACTTGTCGATCGCTAAATTATGCTCTCTAATGGCCACCTCTATGGCCTTCTCAGACTCGTTAACTTGCAGCTGTTTAGCCGCTTGTTCTAAAGTCAACTCTTCTTGCTCTTTCTGTTCTTTCTTCAATCTTTTAATCTCTCTCTGTTTAGATTCTTTTCGCCAGTAACGGAAAGAATCAAACATTGCCGGCCGGGCTTTCTTCCTAAACAATTTCGCTTCTAAATTATCAAGGATTTCGGGTTCAAAACTACCATGTAGTGGCCAACTGAGGACACCATCCTTTTTCGTATAACGGACCCACACCTCATTATAAGATATAGGACCCACACCATGTTTACAGTACAGATCATATAAGGGAGTCCCAATCGGAGGAACCAGACATGAGTCCTCCAATCGTGAATCGCTGTTGCAACCAAAACACGACAACATACAATTTCTCCGACTTACCATTTTGCAATCCGGAACACAGAACAAACAAAACACGAAACAGATATGTGCACCTGAACCAAGAACTTAGGCCTACCAAAAGCGAACTGATGTATCGATACCCAAACTAAACCAAATAGATTATCGTAACCAGAACAACCAGTGATAATCTTTACGAAACCAAACCAAACCAAGAACCAAAAAGGATTTTAACAACCCTTACGAAGTAACCAACTAGCAACCACTAAATACTTAACTGAGGCACTGAAGACGTCACCAAGGAGAAACCCGTCACGTTTCGCCGTACTAAGGACTGCACCTCGGGTCCAAGACAGGGCGACGGTCAAGGCAACGGCCCACTGCAGCCGTCCTGAACGGGAACCCTCGTGGAAGAGAACTTCGGGCCACTTTTGCGATATGCCGGGATCGATGAAGTGGGGCGCCTCCCCCAGGAATCTTCACACGAAGCTTCTCGAACTCTTCAGGCTTTTGGACCGGTACCGAATGACGTCGCCCCACGTTGGGCGCCAATTGGAGTTCTGGACTTTTTGGTTCCGTCCAGAGGTGTCAGGGAACAACACCCGAAGACCCCGGAGTTCCACCTGCCTTGGTGCACAAATAAACAGAAACACGGGCTTCTCGATGGTGGCGTCAAAGACCAAAGGTTTATTACTGCAGGGACACAGAAGTCACAGAAACTACACACGGGCAGAATCTAGGAGCCTGTTCGATTTGTACAAAGAGGGTTGCTCCTTATATACGAAATATTGGGCTTGAGGCAAATTCTTCACATGTTAGTACATTCCCAAACCTTTGTGTCCTAGACAATAAATATTTGGCGTTACACAGGAACCGTCGATAATATCTGATGCCAAACATTTACGAAGAGGGGTTCCCACTAGTTCATCACAATCCCTTGTCAATATTGCATTCAAGAGCCGGACCGCCTCATCGTAAACTTCGTTGCCTCCCCCTAATAAAGATTCAGAAAGAAAGGAACGGAGCCAGGTGTGGAAGATAGAAAAGTGGGATAAGGGATGTTTGTGGGTTGTAAATGGGCAAGGCTACCGGCTTCGGCCGCCTAATCATGATCGGGACAATGGACACGAGAACCAGTTCGGTAGGGCTGGCCTCGGGCAGAGGAGGAAGCCTTTGTCGAGTCATGCAGATACAGCGTGTTCTGTTCCAAGGTGCACGTGTTACTAGAGAGGTGAATCTCCGGCTAGGGCTACGTGTCCTTAATTGAAATAAAGTGATCAGAGGTTATTGCGTATGTGAGGGCAAGAAACACCAAATGGCCGCCATTATCTAAGATGGATGCCATGGGTAGATCAGAAATGTGTTTGTAACAGGAGTACTCTTGCTCGTAGCATAGCGAAAACACCAGGATATGCTAAATGGATCATTTGCGGTTCGCTGATACCAATATTATGTATTTCCGACGATATTGAAAACACAGGTTCAAATCGTCACAGAACCTCAGCTGGGGGTAGTGTTTGTGGGTTTAGGGTAGTGCAGTGGTGTTTGTGCAGTGTAGGGGGTAGGGTTTTAGGGCTTAGGTTAGTGCAGAAGTGTTTGGGTATTGTAGGGGGTCGTTCTGGGGTGGTGTTTTAGTGTAGCACAGTGGTGTTTTGGTAGTGTAGGGGGTTGTGCTGGGGGTAGTGTTTTAAGGTTTTGGGATGCGCAGTGGTGTTTTTGCACTGTAGGCAGTAGGGTTTTAGGGTTTAGGGTAGTGCTGTGGTTGGGTAGTGTAGGGGGTCATGCTGGGGGTAGTGTTTTAGGGTTTAGGGTTGTGCAGTGTTGTTTTTGTAGTGTAGTGGTCATGCTAGGACAGTGGTTTTGGGTAGTGCATCTGTGTTTTTGTAGTGTAGGGGATCGTGCAGTGGGAAGATTTAGGGTTTAGGGTTGTGCAGTGGTGTTTGTGTAGAGTAGGGGGTTGTGCTAGGGGTAGTGTTTTAAAGTTTATGGTTGTGCAGTGGTGTTTGGGTAGTGTAAGGGGTCGTTCTGTGGGGAGATTTAGGGTGTAGGTTAGTGCAGTGATGTTTGTCAAGTGTTGGGGTTCATGCTGGGGGTAGTGTTTTAGGGTTTAGGGTAGTGCCTTGGTGTTTATGTAGTGTAGGGGGTAGTGCTTTAGGTTTTAGGGTAGTGCAGTGGTGTTTGTGTACTGTTGGGGTTCATGCTGGGGTAGGTTTAAGGTTTAGGGTAGTGCAATGGTGTTGGGTAGTGTAGGGGGTAATGCTGGGGTAGTGTTTTAGAGTTTATGGTAGTGCACTGGTGTTTGTGTAGTGTAGGGGGTCATGCTGGGGTATTGGTTTAGGGTAGTGCAGTGGTGTATGGGTAGTGTAGGGTGTCGTGCTGGGGTAGATTTAAGGTTTAGGGTAGTGCAACGATGTTTGGATAGTGTAGGGAGTCGTGCTGGGGTAGTGTTTTAGGGTTTAGGGTAGTGCAGTGGTGAATGCGTAGTGTAGGGGGTCATGCTGGGGGTAGATTTAGGGTTTAGGGTAGTGCAGTGGTGTTTGTGTAGTGTAGGGGGTCATGCTGGGGGTAGTGTTTTAGGGTTTAGGGTAGTGCAGTGGTGTTTGTGTACTGTAGGGGTAGTGCTTTAGAGTTTAGGGTAGTGCAGTTGTGTTTGGGTAGTGTAGGGGGTCATGCTGGGGGTAGTTTTTTAGTGTCATACAGTGGTGTTTATGTAGTGTAGGGGGTCGTGCTGGGGGTAGATTTAGGGTTTAGGGCAGTACAGTGGTGTTTGTGTACTGTAGGGGGTAGTGTTTTAGAGTTTAGGATAGTGCAGTGGTGTTTGGGTAGAGTAGGGGGTCATGCTGGGGACAGTGTTTTAGGGTCATACGGTAGTGTTTGTGTAGTGTAGGGGTTCGTGCTAGGGGTAGATTTAGGGTTTAGGGTAGTGCACTGGTGTCTGTGTAGTGTAGGGGGTCATGCTGGGGGTAGATTTAGGGTTAAGGGTAGTGCAGTGGTGTTGTGTAGTGTAGGGGGTCACGCTGGTGTAGTGTTTTAGGGTTTAAGGTAGTGCTGTGGTGTTTGAGTAGAGTAGGGGGTAGTGTTTTAGTGTTTAAGGTAGTGCAGTGGCGTCTGTGTAGTGAACGGGATTGTGCTGGGGGTAGTGTTTTAGGGTTTAGGGTAGTGCAGTGGTGTTTGTGCAGGGTAGGGTTTTAGGGTTTGGGGTAGTGCAGTGGTGTTTGGGTAGTGTAGGGGGTAGTGTTGGAGGTAGATTTAGGGTTTAGGGTTTGCAGTGGTGTTTGGGTAGTGTAGGGGGTTGTGCTGGGGGTAGTCTTTTAGGGTTTAGGGTAGTGCAGTGGTGTTTGTGCAGTGTAGGGGGTAGGGTTTTAGGGCTTACGTTAGTGCAGAAGTGTTTGGGTATTGTAGGGAGTCGTTCTGGGGTGGTGTTTTAGTGTAGCACAGTTGTGTTTTGGTAGTGTAGGGGGTCATGCTGGGGGTAGTGTTTTAAGGTTTTGGGATGCGCAGTGGTGTGTTTGCACTGTAGGCGGTAGGGTTTTAGGGTTTAGGGTAGTGCTGTGGTGTTTGGGTAGTGTAGTGGGTCATGCTGGGGGTAGTGTTTTAGGGTTTAGGGTTGTGCAGTGTTGTTTTTGTAGTGTAGTGGTCATGCTAGGGTAGTGGTTTTGGGAAGTGCAGCTGTGTTTTTGCAGTGTAGGGGATCGTGCAGGGGGTAGATTTAGGGTTTAGCGTTGTGCAGTGGTGTTTGTGTAGTGTAGGGTGTTGTGCTAAGGGTAGTGTTTTAAAGTTTATGGTTGTGCAGTGGTGTTTGGGTAGTGTAAGGGGTCGTGCTGTGGATAGATGTAGGGTGAAGGTTAGTGCAGTGATGTTCGTCAAGTGTAGGGGTTCATGCTGGGGGTAGTGTTTTAGGGTTTAGGGTAGTGCTGTGGTGTTTGTGTAGTGTAGGGGGTAGTGTTTTAGGTTTTAGGGTAGTGCAGTGGTGTTTGTGTAGTATTGGGGGTCATGCAGGGGTAGGTTTAAGGTTTAGGGTAGTGCAATGGTGTTGGGTAGTGTAGGGGGTAATGCTGGGGTAGTGTTTTAGGGTTTAGGGTAGTGCAGTGGTGTTTGTGTAGTGTAGGGGGTAGTTTTTTAGGGTTTATGGTAGTGTAGTGGTGTTTGGGTAGTGTAGGGGGTCGTGCTGGGGGTAGATTCAGGGTTTACAGTAGTGCAGTGGTGTTTGTGTAGTGTAGGGGGTCGTGCTGGGGGTAGTGCTTTAGGATTTAGGGTAGTGCAGTCATGTTTGTGTAGTGTCAGGGGTCGTTTGTTAGGGTTTATGGTAGTGTAGTGGTGTTTGGCTAGTGTAGGGGGTCTTGCTGGGGGTAGTGTTTGAGGGTTTATGATAGTGCAGTAGTGTTTAGGCAGTACTGGGGGTTGTGCTGGGGGTAAATTTCGGGTTTAGGGTAATGCAGTGGTGTGTTTCTAGTGTAGAGGGTCGTGCTGGGGGTAGTGTTGTAGTTCAGGGTTGTGCAGTGGTGTTTGTGTAGTGTAGGGGGTAGTGTTTTAGGGCTTAGGGTGGTGCATTGGTGTTTTATGTAGTTTGGGGGTCATGCTAGGGGTAGTTTATTAGGATTTAGGGTTGTGCAGGTGTGTTTGTGCAGTGTATGGGTCATTCTGGGGGTAATGTTTTAGGGATAAGGGTAGCGCAGTAGTGTTTGTGTAGCGTAGGGGGGTCGTGTTGGGGGTAGATTTAGGGTTAAGGGTAGTGAAGTGATGTTTGTGTATTGTAGGGGGTCCTGCTGGGGTAGTGTTTGAGGGTTTAGGGTAGTGCAGTGGTGTTTGGGTAGTACTGGGGGTTGTGCTGGGGTAGATTTAGGGTTTAGGGTAATGCAGTGGTGTTTCTGTATTGTAGGGGGTCGTGCTGGGGTAGTGGTTTAGGGTTTAGGATTGTGCAGTGGTGTTTGTGTAGTGTAGGCGTTGGTGTTTTAGGGTTTGGGGTAGTGCAGTGGTGGTTGTGTATTGTTTGCTGGTTCATGCTGGGGGTAGTGTTTTAGGGTTTAGGGTAGTAGATTGGTGTTTGTGTAGTGTAGGAGGCATGCTAGGGTAGTGTTTTAGGGTTTAGGGTAGTGCAGTGGTGTTTGTGTTGTCTTGGAGATGAGCTTTGCCTTTACACTGTGTTAAGTTTGCATGAGCTTATTAGAAGTTTAACCCTTTCGATGCTGATGACGAGCTCAGCTCGTCATCACCCACGGGTGTCGTGTGCTGATGACGAGCTGAGCTCGTCATGACAGCAGCAAAATGGCAATTTGCAGCACAGCGCAAAAATCACCGCAGCAGCGATGCGGTTAAACGCCATTTTTCCTTTCTGCTGCTTTTGCACACAGCACTCAATATTATAAATATTTAGAGTCTAGGAGAATATTTTGCTTCACACAAGAATAATATGCTTTCCTTTTGTATCAGCTTACTTAGTAAACTATGTCTGAACAGTGAGTGCCGAGGCCTTCAAGGTTATTTCAACACAGTGGCTGTTCGGTCTGATCAGCGCACGTCCTAGACATAACACATATGCAGCTGGAGCCACCTCTAATTTTGGCGTGTTTAATAATGCACTGCTCAAAGCATGCTCACACACTTGAAGAACATTCGCATGCAGAGAGCTGGTGTAGAAAATGATGTGATACCTTTCTACTAGGACCAGAGGTATACGGCCGTCCTTGTAAACCCAAAGAGACCTTCTATAGATATAATATAATATACTAGCAAGGGAGGGTAAGACTGAGGTGTAATTTAGCCTTCTTCCCTTTAGCATTTTACCATGCTTTCTCCCTTTTTATTCTATGGAATAGTAACTATGCTGATAACCTGGTTGCTCATAATATGTTTGCTTGTATTAGCTAAAATACTGCGCTTGAGAACACAGCACTAGAAATAAATATTTTAAACTTGCACGTGTCTTCATTTACTCCTAGTTTTGGACTGGTATGATAGTATAACGAAAGAGTGTCCGTGTGTTCCACGTTACCAGAGGTATTCTTTGTTCATGTTCTGGGTTGTCTAATCATTGGGGGTATGGAAGAACCAATGAGACACTGATTGCTAGTATGGTAGGGGATTTTGGATACTAAGTTGAGTTTTGGTACACCCTAATTCACTGAGGTTCCAAGTCTCTATGCACAGTTCTGGTTAGGAGCAGAATACCTGTGACAGTGTAGTGTAGGGGGTAGAGTGTAAAGGTTTAGGGTAGCGCAGTGGTGTCTGTGTAGTGTAGAGTGTTGTTCTGGGGTAGTGTTTTAAGGTTGAGTGTAGTGCAGGTGCTTTTGTGTAGTGTAGGGGGTTGTGTTTTATGGTTTAGGGTAGTGCAGTGGTGTTTGGGTAGTGTAGGGGTCATTTTGGGGTGGATTTAGAGTTTATAGTAGTGCAGTGGTGTTTGGGTACTGTAGGGGGTCGTGCTGTGTTAGGGTTTATGGTAGTGCAGAGGTGTTTGGGTAGTGAAGGGGGCCTTGCTGGGGTAGTGTTTAGGGTAGTGCATTCCTGTTTGGGTAGTATAGGGGTCGTGCTGGCGGTAGAGTTTTTGGGTTAGGGTAGCGCAGTGGTGTTTTGGTAGTGTAGGGGGTCATGCTGGGGGTAGTGTTTTAGGGTTTAAGGTAGCACAGTGGTGTTTGGTTAGTGTAGGGGGTTGTGCTGGGGGTAGTTAAGCCAAACGAAAGATAGCATTTAACTGCGAGGATTATAATGCAATTAAGAGTATATGGTATGGCAATATCCCGGAACAGCTTAGGAAGTGGTTCCCGACAGCTGCAGACAGGCTCAGCTCATGCTAGAGCACCATCTCACATATTTCCAAGTACTCTGCCTCCAGGATTGATGAGGCCTTCCATAGGAGTGGCTGATAGGAACATATGTGTCCAGTTTAGGGTTAGGCACAGACATACTGTACCTAAGTAAGAGGTGATTACACCAACTTACCCCAGCTGAGTGATCAGCCAGTTGTATCAAATATGGAGGCCAGGCCAGGGGTGGCACAATACATGCTGCAGCCCCTGGTAGGCCTTGGATACACCCATGCCCTGGGTACCTAGGGTACACTACTACAGGGGCTCATAAGGTGAACCAGTTCCAATTCGTAATGCACCTAAAGTGCATTGGCAGTAATTTAGAGAGAAAACAGCAGGCTGTGGGTCTGATTAGCAGGCCCACAGCCACATTAAGTCAGAAACCAGTGAAGCAAAAAGCAAAAATTTGGGGTGACCATAGGATAGCAGACCCTACTCTCCTACATAACCCCCCCCCCCCAAACGCAGGGACATTAGACTAACCTTGACCAGTTGTGTCTTCATGTTCTAAGTGGAAGTACCTGGAGAGACCATCTGCGTTGCCATGGTCAGTCCCTGGGAGGTGCTCCACTGTAAAGTCCATCCCCTGTAGGGAAATGGACCACCTGAGTAGTTTGCGGTTTTCACCCTTCATCTGATTAAGCCATAAGAGGGGCTTATGGTCGGTCTGAATCTTGAAGTGAGTACCAAACAAGTATGGCCTCAACTTCTTCAGGGCCCACACCACAGCAAAGGCCTCCCTCTCTATAGCTGACCAACGTTTCTCTCTGGGGGTCAGCCTTCTGCTAATGAAAGCAATGGGCTGGTCCTGGCCATCTACATTAAGCTGTGAGAGCACTGCTCCCACTCCCAACTCAGAAGCATCTGTTTGGAAAATGAACTCTCTTGAGTAGTCAGGACTCTTCAGGATAGGTGCAGAGCACATGGCCTTCTTCAGGTCATCAAATGCCTTTTGACAGGTTTCTGTCCACTGAACCTTTTTGGGCATCTTCTTGGATGTCAGATCATTAAGAGGAGTCACAATGGACCAATAGTTCTTAACAAACTTCCTGTAGTACCCAGTCAGGCCCAAGAAAGCTCTGACCTGAGTCTGGGTGGTTGGAGGGGACCAGTCCTTGATGGTCTGGATCTTACTCTCCAGTGGTTGAACTTGGCCTCCACCTACAAGGTGGCCCAGGTATACAACCTTACTCTGCCCTATCTGGCACGTTGTTGCCTTGATAGTGAGGCCTGCCTTCTGCAGAGCCTCAAGTGCTTCCTTCAGGTGGACCAGGTGATCCTCCCAGGTGGAGCTAAAGACAGCAATATCATCCAGATAAGCTGCACAAAAGTCATCCAACCCAGTGAGGACTTGATTCACCAACCTTTGGAAGGTGGCAGGTGCATTTTTCAAACCGAAGGGCATCACCACAAACTGATAATGCCCACTAGGGGTAGAAAATGCTGTTTTGGCTTTAGACTCCTCAGCTAACCTGATTTGCCAGTAGCCAGCTGTCAAGTCAAATGTGCTCAAATATTTGGCAGAAGCCAACTTGTCAATGAGCTCATCTGCCCTTGGAATAGGGTGTGCATCTGTCCTGGTGACAGCATTGAGTCCTCTGTAATCCACACAGAACCTCATCTCTCTCTTGCCATCTTTGGTGTGAGGTTTGGGGACCAGAACCACTGGGCTAGCCCAGGGGCTCTCTGAAGGCTCAATGACACCTAATTCCAGCATCTTTTGCACCTCAGTCTTTATACAGTCCCTGACGTGGTCAGGTTACCTGTAAATCTTGCTCTTTACAGGAAGACTGTCACCAGTGTCCACCACATGTGTACACCAGTTAGTCTGACTGGGTGTCAATGAGAACATATGCCTGTATGCCTGTAGAACTTGTCTGCAGTCATGTTGCTGATGTTCAGTGAGGCTGCCACCTAAGGCCACACCATCAACTGAGCCATCCTCAGGGTTCTGAGTGAGCAGGTCTGGGAGAGGGTCACTCTCTTCCTCCTGTCCCTCATCTGTAGCCATGAGCAAGCCCATGTCTGCCCTGCTGACATATGCCTTCAATCTGTTTACATGGAGCACCCTGTGGGGGCTCCTGGGAGTTCCTAGGTCCACCAAGTAGGTAACCTCTCCCTTCTTCTCCAGAATTGTATGGGGTCCAGACCATTTGTCTTGGAGTGCTGCTGGGGCCACTGGCTCCAACACCCATACCTTCTGTCCAGGCTGAAATTCAACAAGGACAGCCTTTTGGTCATGCCAAGCTTTCTGTAATTCTTGGCTAGCCTCAAGGTTTTTGGATGCCTTTTCCATGTACTCTGCCATCCTGGAGCGGAGACCAAGTACATAGTCCACTATGTCTTGCTTAGGCTTTTTGAGAGGTAACTCCCATCCTTCCTTCACCAGACACAGGGGTCCTCTTACAGGGTGCCCAAACAACAATTCAAAGGGGCTGAAGCCAACCCCCTTTTGAGGGACCTCTCTGTAAGCAAACAAAAGGCAGGGCAGTAGGATGTCCCATCTTCGCCTGAGCTTTTCAGGTAATCCTTTAATCATGCCCTTTAGGGTCTTGTTAAATCTCTCAACAAGCCCATTGCATTGTGTGTGATAAGGAGTGGTGAACTTGTAGTGGACACCACATTCCTTCCACATAGCTGTCAAATATCCTGACATGAAGTTGGCACCTCTATCAGATATTACCTCCTTAGGAAACCCCACTCTGGAGAAAACTCCAAGTAAGGCCCTGGCCACAACAGGAGCTGTTGTGGTCCTAAGTGGAATTGCCTCTGGGTACCTGGTGGCATGATCCACTACCACCAGTATGAATCTGTGCCCAGATGCTGTAGGGGGATCCATTGGACCAACAATATCAATCCCCACTCTTTCAAAGGGAACCCCCACCACAGGTAGTGGTATCAGGGGGGCCTTTGTTGTTCCACCTGCTTTACCACTGGCTTGGCAGGTTTCACAGGAGCGACAAAACTCCTTGGTGTCTTCAGACATGTGAGGCCAGTGAAAATGAGGGACAAGCCTGTCCCAGGTTTTATTCTGGCCTAAGTGTCCTGCTAAAGGAATATCATGGGCCAAGGTGAGAAGGAAACCCCTAAATTGCAGAGGTATAACCAACCTCCTGGTTGTACCAGGCTTGGGGTCTCTACCCTCTGTGTAAAGGAGTCCTTCATCCCAATAAACTTTATGGGCACCTTGAGCATTCCCAGCTGCCTCAGCAGCAGCCTGCTGTCTGAGGGGTTCAAGAGAAGGACAGGTTAACTGAGCCTGCCCCAAGTCTGCCCTAGAAGGTCCCCCTGTCCCCAGAAACTCAACCTGATCAGGTTCAAGTTCTTCAGAGACAGTTCCTTCAGGGGTCTCAAGATCAGTTTCATGTGAAGCCTGATCCTCACTTGTAGGCAGTTGGGAAGGCGCAGCCTTAACCCTCCTGTTCTTCTTCTTGGAAGGTGCTTGGTCCATTGTTACAGGATCCAAGACCTGAGGTTCAGAGAGGCACTTTTTGGCCTGTGACCTGGTCACAGCAAGGACATGTGATGATATCCCTAACATCTCTGCATGAGTCCTGTACTCAACTTCTGACCATAGAGAGTTCTCCAGGTCATTGCCCAACAAACATTCTACTGGGAGATCAGCACTAACCACAACTCTTTTTAGGCCAGTTACCCCTCCCCAGGAAAAGTTAACAAGTGCCACACTATGTGTAGTAGTGACATTGCTGGCATTGGTCACCAGGTAATTATCACCTGGCATGTATTGTCCAGGGTCCACAAAGTTAGGTGTCACCATAGTGACACTGGCACATGTGTCCCTGTAAGCTTGAGCCACTTTATTGTTGATCAAAGGCGTCTGTCTGTATTTGCCCAGATTACTGGGACTTATGTCAGGGGTCAAATCTATGTCCCCTTCACAAATCAGAACAGCCTGTGTAAGGGTTCTGACTAGGTCAGAATCTCCTTCAGTTCCCAAAGTGATACCCACTACTCCCTTGGTTTGAGGACCAGCACTGCTAGCTGTACTAGTGGGTGCAGTTGCCTTAGGGGTTGCAGTGCTGGGGGCTCCACCCTTTTTACACTCACTTGTCCAGTGAGAGGTGTTCTTACAAGTTTTACACCAGGGTTTCTTCTGACCTTCTTTCTTCTTCTTCTTGGAAGTTTGGGACCCACCCTCTGTCTCAGTTTGGGGCCCTGTTGAAGACTTCTGGTCTTTAGATTTCTGCTCCCCACCCTTCTGGTCTGTTTTCTTCTGGTCACCACCCTGGTTCTGGTTCTGGTTCTTTTGCTTAACTCTGGTTCTTACCCATTTATCTGCCCTCTTTCCCAATTCTTGGGGAGAGGTCAAATCTGAGTCAACCAAATGTTGATGCAACTGCTGGTTCTGACAATTATTTAAAATTTGTTCTCTCATCAGCAAATTATACAATCCTTCATAGTCTGTAACCTTGCTTCCCAGCAACCATCCCTCCAGAGCCTTAGTGGCACACTCAACAAATTCAGACCAGTCCTGAGTCTGTGTCTTCTGGGTATCTCTGAACATTAACCTGTACTGTTCAGTGGTTAAGCCTAACCCATCAATCAGAGCACTCTTCAGGACCAGGTAGTTTCTAGAATCCCCATCACTAACTGTGAGGAGTCTGTCTCGGCCTCTACCTTCAAAGGAGAGCCACAAGATTGCTGCCCACTGCTCCTGAGGGATCTGCTGTACTCTGCAGGCTCTCTCCATTGCAGTAATCCATTTATGGATATCATCCCCAGCTTTGTAGGGGGGCACAATGTTACTCAGGTTTCTGTTATCAAAAGACCTGTCTTTATCCTTGTGGATATTGCTGCCACCAGTGGGTTCTATTACCCCACTCTCTCTAGGCTGTCTTGCTCTAGCAAGTCTCTCTTGGACCAGGGCAACCTCTAGTTCTCGCTTCTGGATCCTAAGCTCAGCCTCTCTCATTTTGGCCTCATGTTCCCTTCTCTGAGGGCTAGCCATCTCCCTTCTGGAGTGACCATGAGAGCCCCTAGAAGCATGGGAGTTGTCAGAGTCACCTGAGTGAGTCCTTCTCCTCCTAGGCTTCTGGTTAAGTCCACCTGGGGGTCTGAATGGGTTGTTACCAGATTCATTCCCAAGTTGGCTTAAGTTAGCCTGGTTCAGTCTGCTGACCAGCACCTGACTATTTCTGTCATCATCTGAATCACTGCTTTCCACCTCTTCCTCTTCTTCCTCTTCCTCTTCCTCCTCCTCCTCATCTATTTGAGGAGCTCCAGTGGTGGAGGCTTCCTCATCTACCAGGATGATAGGACCAGGGGTGTCTACAGTGTCATCCTCTGAAGGATGGCCTCCTTCAGCATTCCCTGTGGGGTCTGCCTTAGAGGTCTTTAGAGTCTCAGACTGATCCAAGATCTCTCTAAGGTGGTCTGTGGTAGGGGAAGGCCCTGTCCTCAGACCCCTTAAGACACAAAGCTGTCTTAATTCCTTAAAGGAAAAAATAGCAAATTTGGATGGTGCCCTTGGAGGGTCACTCTCAACAGGGATGTTCCCAGTGGAACCCTCTGCTCCAGACATTGCTCTAGTGGGGGTGGATGTGTTGCAATCTACCTACACTGGTGTTTACCTACTAAACCTATCTAGTAGTTGTAGCTAGGGTGTGCTACTCCCTTTGCTCTACAACAACTAAGTTCAGTAGAACTTATGTATACTAGTCTTGTTTTATATGTACCTAGCAGGTACCTGTATGATCTTTCAAATGATAATCTCAAAGATTGTAATGGTAAAACAACAGCAAGCTCAGATCCCAATCCGCTGCTCACCAATGTGAGAAGTTGGCCTGGTATATAATGTTCACTAATTCTTAGTGATCACTTTGTACCATGCCAAGCAACCCTTATGATGATGGTTGTAATTCAACCTTGTAGACCAGTTATCCTAGTGGTAACGTGGACAAAGCAGTCTTAGGCTAAACTCTGAAAGGCATGTGAAGCCAGCTGTTATACCATACACAACCCCCTTGAATACCAAATGAAAGGGACACCACACAGATATATATTGAAAATATATATTGATTTATTAACTATAAAATCCCCTGGACTCTTTATGAGCACAGAAGCACAAGCGTTAAATCACAAGACAGTTTAAAATACACAAAAGTTGCACAATATGGATGAGCCCTAGGGGCCAACTAAACCATATACTAAGAAAGTGGTATAAGAGATACCAATAGGAAAGGGAACAGGCCTAGGGCCTTGGGAATCGCTGGAGCTATTCGAGACTAGCAATGATTAAGTCGGGAAAGGCCCACGGGACTCGGGTGCAGTGTTCAAAGTGCACGCACTTTCCAATGCAAAGTCTATGGTGCGTAAAAAGTACAAAGTTAGAAAGTTAGGAACCTTCCGAGTGACCTACGGAGCTGAAACTTAAGACACAGGCCCTTGAGATGTGTACCAGTGCAGGAGCACTGGCGGAGCTGAGTTACCTCACCCACAGGAAGCGGGTGCATAGGGTCGAAGTAGTGTCGGGTTTCGTCACGCTGGTCGATGGTGCTTGGAGCTGAAGATGCTGCAGGCGGCTCGATGTGAAGAGTTCCGGTGGATCCAAGGGTGGATCTGAAGATGTGAAGACCTGAAAGCAGAGGGGACAGTGTTCAAAGTCACTAGCCAGTGACTACCGTGGAACCAGATTGGAACCAGGCGATGTTGGGTGCAAACAGGCGTTGTTGGGTAGCTTCTTTCTGCAGCCACGTAGATACCCGGGGTCGAGGACGTCCAGGAGTCGGTCACGAGCTGTCCCACGTAGGCTTCTCGCTGTTGGCGGTATCGGCGACCTGATCGGAGCAAACAGGCCTTGGCAAATGCAAGCCACGCAGAAGTTGAAAGATGCTTATCACTCGGACCAGCAAGGTCAAAGCGGGTGCTCCTTTTTACAGGAGCTTGGTTAGGTCTGGAGCAACCAGACCTGCTGTGTAAATTGTCGGTTTTGTCGCCAAGATGGCCGCTGACCACGTGGCTAGTGGCCGGGATGGCGCGTCGAGTGGCACAATGCAAAAGGGCCCCACGCAGATCGTGGAGATGCTGGAGGGCTGATCTTCGGTGCAAGGGCTGCTCAGTGGTGGGGGTTCTCAGTCCCCAAAGCACAACGTCGAGGATGCCTCAGAAGCTGCGCAGTCAGCTTTTCAAGTGTCTTCCAAGAGGTCCGGTCCCACGTCACTCGGTGCCTCCACGGGTCCCTTCTTTGCAGGGACTGTGGATCGGGCTCTGAGAGGTCTGGGAGTCTGGTTCTTGTCGGGCTCTGGGCTCGGGCTCCGGCGGGAGGCGGCGGCAAAGCAGATGTTGAGTTGCTGGTTGGTACCTGTGTTCACAGGGTGGCCACTCCGAGGCCACAAGGGAGATTCTCTTCAGTCTTCTGTGCAGCAGAATGTCGAAGTCCAGTCTTCTTCTTCGTGTAAAGTTGAATCAGGATGATCTGCTGTGCAATGGCACTGCTCCCACTCTTATTCCCAATCTGAGGGGTGGATCACCTACTAGGTCCCTCCTCTGGGAGGAACCAGGAAGGGGGGCGGTTACACCCCCTTTCCTTTGTCCAGTTCCGCGCCAAGCCTGGGTCTGGAAAGTCCCAGGACCGGTTTGGACTGGCCTATGCACGGGGACACCTTGTGTGCCCCGGGCATGTCTGATTCTATTCAGCCCTGTCCTACCCAATACACAAAACCCTGTCTGGGGTGGTGCTTGCACCTCCCAAGGCAGGAAACCCTTTGTCCAGGCCACCATCTGCCGAGTTTCGGTCAGCAGCAGGAGGCCAGACTCATGTCTGTGGTGGCAGCATCCATTTTGTGATGCTGAGGCTCTGTTTAACTTTAACCGGGGTTAAGGCTACACACATGTTGTGTCCCTCTAGAAGGGTGGAATGCTATCCCCGTCGCCAGAACTGGCGAGGGGATAGTATTTCAATTCGTATGACACCTTACTCGACATGTTTTGATAAAGCCAAACCAAAGATAGCATTTAACCGCGAGGATTATAATGCACTTAAGAGTATATGGTATGGCAATATCCCGGAACAGCTTAGGGAGCGGTTCCCGACAGCTGCAGACAGGCTCAGCTCATGCTAGAGCACCATCTCACATATTTCCAAGCACTCTGCCTCCAGGATTGATGAGGCCTTCCATAGGAGTGGCTGATAGGAACATATGTGTCCAGTTTAGGGTTAGGCACAGACATACTGTACCTAAGTAAGAGGTGATTACACCAACTTACACCAGCTGAGTGATCAGCCAGTTGTGTCAAATATGGAGGCCAGGCCAGGGGTGGCACAATACATGCTGCAGCCCCTGGTAGGCCTTGGATACACCCATGCCCTGGGTACCTAGGGTACACTACTACAGGGGCTCATAAGGTGAACCAGTTCCAATTCGTAATGCACCTAAAGTGCATTGGCAGTAATTTAGAGAGAGAACAGCAGGCTGTGGGTCTGATTAGCAGGCCCACAGCCACAATAAGTCAGAAACCAGTGAAGCAAAAAGCAAAAATTTGGGGTGACCATAGGATAGCAGACCCTACTCTCCTACAGCTATGTCTGAACAGTGAGTGCCGAGGCCTTCAAGGTTATTTCAACACAGTGGCTGTTCGGTCTGATCAGCGCACGTCCTAGACATAACACATATGCAGCTGGAGCCACCTCTAATTTTGGCGTGTTTAATAATGCACTGCGCAAAGCATGCTCACACACTTGAAGAACATTTGCATGCAGAGAGCTGGTGTAGAAAATGATGTGATACCTTTCTACTAGGACCAGAGGTATACAGCCGTCCTTGTAAACCCAAAGAGACCTTCTATAGACATAATATAATATACTAGCAAGGGAGGGTAAGACTGAGGTGTAATTTAGCCTTCTTCCCTTTAGCATTTTACCATGCTTTCTCCCTTTTTATTCTATGGAATAGTAACTATGCTGATAACCTTGTTGCTCATAATATGTTTGCTTGTATTAGCTAAGATACTGCGCTTGAGAACACAGCACTAGAAATAAATATTTTAAACTTGCACGTGTCTTCATTTACTCCTAGTTTTGGACTGGTATGATAGTATAACGAAAGAGTGTCCGTGTGTTCCACGTTACCAGAGGTATTCTTTGTTCATGTTCTGGGTTGTCTAATCATTGGGGGTATGGAAGAACCAATGAGAGACTGATTGCTAGTATGGTAGGGGATTTTGGATACTAAGGTGAGTTTTGGTACACCCTAATTCACTGAGGTTCCAAGTCTCTATGCACAGTTCTGGTTAGGAGCAGAATCCCTGTGACAGTGTAGTGTAGGGGGTAGAGTGTAAAGGTTTAGGGTAGCGCAGTGGTGTCTGTGTAGTGTAGAGTGTTGTTCTGGGGTAGGGTTTTAAGGTTAAGTGTAGTGCAGGTGCTTTTGTGTAGTGTAGGGGGTTGTGTTTTATGGTTTAGGGTAGTGCAGTGGTGTTTGGGTAGTGTAGGGGTCATTTTGGGGTGGATTTAGAGTTTATAGTAGTGCAGTGGTGTTTGGGTACTGTAGGGGGTCGTGCTGTGTTAGGGTTTATGGTAGTGCAGAGGTGTTTGGGTAGTGAAAGGGGCCTTGCTGGGGTAGTGTTTAGGGTAGTGCATTCCTGTTTGGGTAGTATAGGGGTCGTGCTGGCGGTAGAGTTTTTGGGTTAGGGTAGCGCAGTGGTGTTTTGGTAGTGTATTGGGTCATGCTGGGGGTAGTGTTTTAGGGTTTAAGGTAGCACAGTGGTGTTTGGTTAGTGTAGGGGGTTGTGCTGGGGGTAGTGTTGTAGTGTTTAGGGTAGCATAGTGGTGTTTTGGTAGTGTAGGGTGTCATGCGGGGTAGTGTTTTAGTGTTTAGGGAAGCACAGTGGTATTTGTGGTGGGTGGGGGTCGTGCCTGGGATAGTGTTTTAGGGTTTAGGGTATCACAGTGGTTTTTGGGAGGTGAAGGTTGTTGTGCTGGGGCAGTTTTTTAGGGTTTGGGGTATTGCAGTGGTGTTTGGATAGTGTAGGGGTTCGTGCCAGGGGTATTATTTTAGGGTTTAGCGTAGCGCAGTGGTGTTTGGGTAGTGTAGGGGGTCGTGCCGGGGGTAGTGTTTTAGGGTTCAGGGTAGCACAGTGGTGTTTGGGTAGCGTAGGGGGTAGTGTTTTAGGGATTAGGGCAGCGCAGTGGTGTTTAGTTAGTGTAGAGGGTCGTGCAGGGTGTAGATGGTGTTTGTGTAGGTAAGGGGGTAGTGCTGGTGGTAGTGTTTTAGGGTTTGGGAAAGCAAAGTGGTGTTTGTGTAGTGTAGGGGGTCGTGCCTGCGTTAGTGTTTTACGGTTTAGGGTATCGCAGTGGTGTTTGGGTAGTATAGGGGGTCGTGCTGGGGGTAGTGTTTTGGCGTTTAGGGTAGTGCAGTGGTTTTTGGGTAGTGTAAGGGGTCGTGCTGGGTTTAGTGTTTTAAGGTTTAGGGTAGTGGAGTGGGGTGGTCTTTGTGTAGTGTAGGGGGTAGTGTTTTAGGGTTTAGGGTTTAGGGCAGTGCAATGGTGTTTTGATAGTGTAGGGGTCCGTGCTGGCGGTAGTGTTTTAGGGTTTAGGGTAGAGAAGTGGTGTTTGGGTAGTGTAGGGGGTCATGCTAGGGTAAATATGGGGTGTAGGGTAGTGCAGTGGTGTTTGTGTAGTGTAGAGGGTCATGCTGGGGGTGGTGTTTTAGGGTTTAGGGTAGTGCAGTGGTGTTTGTATAGTGTAGGGGGTAGTGTTTTAGGGTTTAGGGTAGTGCACTGGTGTTTGTGTAGTGTACGGGGTCGTGCTGGGGGTAGTGTATTAGGGTTAAGGGTAGTGCAGTGGTGTTTGTGTAGTGTAGGGGTAGTGTTTTAGGGTTTAGGGCAGTGCAGTGGTGTTTGTGTAGTGCACTGGGTCATGCTGGGGGTAGTGTTTTAGGGTTAAGGGTAGTGCAGTGGTGTTTGTGTAGTGTAGGGGGTAGTGTTTTAGGATTTAGTATAGCGCAGTTGTGTTTTGGTACTGTAGGATTTCATGCTAGGGGTAGATTCAGGGTTTAGGGTAGTGCAGTGGTATTTGAGTAGTGCAGGGGTCGTGCTGGGGTAGTGTTTTAGTGTTTAGGGTAGCACATTGGTGTTTGGCTAGTATAGGGGTCATGCTGGGGTAGTGTGTTGGGGTTTAGCTAAGCACAGTGGTCTTTGTGTACTGTAGGGATTGTGTTTTAAGGTTTATGGTAGTGCAGTGGTCTTTGGGTTGTGTAGTGGGTAGTGCTCACCAGGGAGTTAACTGGAAGTCTACTGCTGGTATTGAAAGTGATTGTTCAGTCTACATGTCAGAATTTTCAAATTAAATAGAAGAGGATTTGAGATCTCTCTTAAAAAATGCCCTAATTTTTTTTTCTACACCACTAACCATAATTTCTATGACAAAATGAACCCCCTCATTTTTTTTCTTTTTTAAATTAAATGTTTTAAGTGTTACCAGTGTATTCCAAGCAAGATGGCTACAGGTGTGCCATATTTTGTCATAACTAATACTGTTAGCGCTCTAGTTGTTCTTTGGAACACTTTGGGAAGCTGCAGTAGAACACAATGGAATCAACTGACAGGCTGCTCCTGTTGAACTATAACTGGAAGATATTTAAGATCTCACTTAAACCATGTCCTAATTTTTCTTTCTACAGCACCAACCATAATTTCCAGGACAAAATGAACCCCTTCATTTTATTCCTTTTTAAATTAAATGTTTTAAGTATTACCATTATATTCCAATCAAGATGGCTTCAGGTGTGCCATACTTTTGGCATTTTTAAGACTGTTAGCACTCTACTTGATCTTTAGAACACTCTGGGAAGCTGCAGTAGAACAAAAAGGAATCAACTGACAGTCTTTGCCCTTGTTGGATGTATATGTTTTACCAAGAATGTCAATTTTCATTCTCACATGACTGAGAAAGTTAATGGGAATTTACAGAAAATATGCTCTCATTTTAGCTTCTGGAGCACCTTCCTAACCTCATGGGACAAGCATGAAAAAATAGTTTTCTCTCAAACATGAATCATGATATCCCAGCAGAGGGTTTTTCACAAGGTAAAATCACCTTAGAACACACTACAATACCTACAATTAGTATGGTACCATCAACAAGTGAATTCTAATGTAACTAAAGTCTGTTATTACCCTTTATAGTTCTCCTTTTGGTGACCCTCAAAAGCTTCTATTCACAACAATGCATTTCAATGGTGTGCTATCATGTATATTGGTCCCAAGATGGCTGGCAGCAATTCCAGGATGAAGTGCTGAGAGCCAATCAGATCTAACAATGACATGTGTGGTTAGACTCTGCCCAGATATCGATGTTTTTTTTATTTTTGAATTTCTTAGAAACTACTGAACAGATTTTAAAAAGGTCTCTTTCTGAACCAAGGGCTACCTTTTTGCAAAATTTTGTGTAATTCCGTTCAGCAGTTCGGGCTGTAGCTGTGTCTAAAGTTTCCTATAGAAAATAATATGGAGAAAACACGTTTTGGGACCCCCCTTTTTTCCCGGCCCCCGCTTGCCTAATCACCCCAAATCTTTTAAGATAAGAGCGGACCTGAGCGCCCCACGAGTTTTAAAGATTTTGCGAAGATTCGTCAATCGGCGCCAAAGTTATAGGAAATATAATGTTGCGATTTTCCTATGGCAACTAGGTCCTAACTGTAGCTACCTACTGGCGACTGCCAGTAGCTAATATATATCCATCAAAAACAAGTTGCCCATGTAAAAACGCCATCGCACAAGAAAGTTTACTCCATGCTTTTTATGCGAGCTGCAGCATATCATGTTCAATCCTTCAGTGAATTTCAGAAAAGCCAAATGCTTTGTGGGCAGTGCCTGCCCTTGGTCACTGGCTACAGCAAAAGTCACGGCTGCAGGTGAGAACATTTTCTAATTATCCACCCGCTCCAGTGGGCATATGCCACATTACTTTATGGTCCATGTAGTTTTTCTCTAGTGAGAGGTAACAGTCTCTTGCTTTCAAAAAGTGACCATGTGCTAGAATCTACGTAAAACAGACCACCTTTATATGCTGTGATTTTAAAGTAAGTAAGAAACCTATCAGTGGTTTGTGACTGAAATTGCCATTAAAGAAACATTGATACATAGCATTCCGAATTTCCATTTTGAAATCCTTAACATGTTCCTTTCCCAACTGCAATTTGGTACAGCTCTCTAAATCCATTTTGAGATTTTGTAAGCAGTTAATGAGTCATAAAACGGTTTAGTAAACAGTAAAATGTAACCTAGCAATTGTGATTTTATTTAGTGAATGTACAACCCTTCGATTTTTCGAGTCGCATATTGCGTTGTTTTGCAACTTGCAATTTGTGACAATAGGGCCAGAAATGACCTACAACATTAATATTCATGAGGCGGTTTGCAGCTTGCAACCCCATTGGGGATGGCCAACACTCACAGGGATGGAAGCCTGCTGGGGTCAGAAGTCCACCAAGCGTGTGACTGCTTTTAAATAAAGCATATTCTTTTTTTTTAAATGTCAGCCCTTTTTCCTTAAAGGATAACAGGCTGCATTTAAAAAAGGAAAATTAAAGGATTCTGTTTCAATTTTTAACATTGCTTGCTCTTCAAAAATATTTTTTGATGTCAGTCACCAAGGGAAAGGGGTCCCCTGGGGATCCCAACCCATGTGCGAGTGACTTACCGCCTACTTGAAGTAAATGGTGAACTGCAAGTGTTTTGTGACCGCAATTGCAGTCGCAAAACAATCGTACATAGAAGTGTGACTCGCTATTAGGAAAGGACTCCCTTGGCACGCCCCTTCCTAATAGCGAACTGCAAACCCTACTTCGCGAGTTGGCAATAGGTTACTGACTCACAAAATAGGATTTGTGCATTGCACAGACCTATTGTCGTTTGCGAATGCAAAAAACGGTCGAACGTCTGGCCCTTAGACTTCTAAATGGAGAAGAGGCAGTGGCACAATGCCAGGGCAGCTTGTGCCAAAGCTTCACCACTGATCACAAAATAAGAGATCATGAACTAAAGTGATGACATGCATAAGCTATAAACCATCCCGACAACGAGCGGTCTCCTAACGAAAGGTGCAGCAAAATACTAGAGCATACTGATGGGAAGGATACAACATAAAGCCTGCAGATGAAAATGATACGGTGCTATCAATCACTGTCCAAGGGGACCTGGTACATTTTCAAGAAAAGGTTAGGAAAACAGAGGCTGTTAGCCATTTTCCAGATAATTACTCCCTCAATGCTGATATATGGCTAGATATCTCCTTGCTGCAATCTTAGGCTCCGCTGTGCCTTTTTGACCTTGACTCCTTCACAGGTGCCAATTTCTCTCTTTAGAATCCTCCCCGTCGCCCCCTCCTCCGAACACCGTACAAAGGGAAAATATTCTGATGTGTAATGCGCTTCCCACTTTTCGTTTTGACTTTACATTACGCATACAATGCACCAAGTGCCGTTTGCCATACAACCCCTGCAGGTTTGCACGTGTTCACTGCTTGGCCACCAGTTGTCCTTCTGTGAGATGAAATATAACTGGGAGCTGAAAGTTTCCTTGGAATATATATATAGCCATTTTTCGCATTTTCTATATAAATCCGATTTCAGGCTAATAATATGCATTTTATGAAACCCTAGCCAAGGCTAAAATCCTCATTAGAGATAATAAGTTGTGCCAAGTTTATCAAATTAATATCCAACAAAATCGTTGCCTGAGATAACGAAATGTTGCATTGCATTAATTCAGAAGTTACACATAGCCTTATTCCTCACTGTCTCGGTTTATCGGTCTTTGTCTCTTCCTCTGGTTCAATCATGGTCACAGTCTCGATCTTGGTTGGGTTCTCTCTCTATTTCTATCTCTCAGTGTCTCGCTATCTCGCTATCTCTCTTCTCTCTTTCTACTTTTCTTTCTTTCACTTTATCCATCTGTCTCATTTTCTAGTTCTCCCTCTGCATTTATTTCCTTCTCAACATCTCTATTTATGTCCCTCTATATTTTTCCTCTCTCCCCTTTCTCTTCCTCTCCCCCTCTTCCTTTTATTTTCCTATATTGATCCCTCTCGATCTCTCTTCCCTTCATCTGTTCCATTCGACCTCTCACTTTTGATCTCCCTCTAACTCCTGCTATATATATTGCTTTCCCTCTAAATCTCTCCCCTCACTCTTGCATACTTGAGAAATACACAAATGCACACACACGCAATATACGCACACGCGTGATCCGCTGCTACCCCGAAAATCATCGCGAAATATTTTACTGTAAACGTTTCACGACTCCATTGTGCAATAAAAGGATGTAATAAAATTCCATCTGTTTCAATGCATTATCCTTCCAGCTGGGCATTTTATTGAGTGCTTTTATTGCCTTCTGTACTTTTAATGTCTTCTAAAATAAGTAAACCAGACAATAGCATAGCCTTTGAAAGCTAAGAAGACTGCACGTGATAGCCTTGGGGCACATCAATTAAAAGAAAAGATATATACTTCAATTTACAACTTCGTTGCTGCAAGCAATTTTGCAGTAATATGAATGTCTTGCCTTTACAATAGTGTGGACTCCGTTCCATAACTCTTCAATGTATTGCTTACTGTTTTTTTAGAAACTGATTTGCAGTGTCTTTTTCAGATGAACAGTTCAGGATTGTTTGCTGTTCTGTCATATTATGAAGACTACTTCTCCTATTGAAACTCACTTCAATGAGTAAATACTAAAACGGAGGGAATTCTCTCGTTTTAAGTGATATGTGAATGTATGTGTCAAGTATAAAGGGAGGGCGTTTTGTTAAATATCAGTTAAAGGAACACAATGCATTTTGGGAGCAAATTAAACTCAACATAACATTTATCTTTGCTCGGTCAGGTGGTTCAATGAACTGCCGAATCTGGTGGCTTAATGGACTAATGCATTCACTACAGCAATCTATGTTCGACCTCATGGTCACGTGTGGGAGGCCAAGCTTTCCTGCTTCCGTCAATAAAATGAGTACTCTTAAGGTGGGTCACAAAAACAGCAAATATTCAGCGCTACCATGCCCGCAACAGGTGATTATTCACATGTTTATGAGAGTAGGGTTATCTTCTCACAACACTTCCACTGAAACTCAATCCTGTCATTCTGAATTTTCATGAATTGTGGTATATGATCTGTTGACAGGACCTTGCATGTGTCCCTCCAGTGCTTAATTTGAGCCGGTGTTTTCCGATGCTCGGCACCAGCACTTAATTGTCAGCACTGGCTATAGTGACAGTCCACCACAAGGTGGTGCTGTGTGAGATGTGCACTTCAACATGTTTATTAGGTCAAATGGCATTGAAAATGAATAATACCAGCCTCTCAGACCATTATTATAGCTTTGGTGTCCTGAAATTGTTGAATTGTCACACTTGTAGGAGTGCGATGGTTAGGCGTTGTGTTGGTACTGTCATTGGTAATGCTGGCAGGGGCATGGTGCAGTCTGCAGTGGCCTTCCAAGAAGGGCCCTGGCTCTTATGTTTTTTTTTTACCAATTAAGCACTGGTACCTCACAACTGCCTTGTAACCTCTCTAACAAGTGCAATAGTGACCCCCTGACAGATTAACTTCTCATCTATAGCTGCTCTGTGTTGTGCAATTCAATACAGTTCAAGCTTTGGCTTTATAACCAACAACTAGGGGGCATATTACCAAGCAATAGCGATAATTATCGCTATTGCTTGGTTAGAGACAAAAATTTACCGCTGAGCTGCAGCGATTTTTACCGCAAATAAACATTGGTATTACCAAGGTTTATCGCAAATGCGATAAAAATCGCCGCAATGCATGAATATCGCTGAAAAGTCTGCGATATTCATGCATTACCGAGCTAATGCTCTTAGCCATGTTATCCACCTCTGATTGGATAACATGGCTAAGAACTGCTCAGGGCAGGTGTTAGCTTTTGGAGATATTCGCGGTTAGCGCGAATATCTCCAAAAGTTGGTAATAGGAGATAGCGATGTTAGCGACTGTTTTCAGCCGCTAACATCTTGGCACGTCCACTTTGCATGTCATTAGTGATAAATATCACTGACATGCAAAGTGGGGCCCAAGATGGTCGCTATCTCCTACTAGCTGTCCCTAACTGGTGTTAGCGACAGCTAGGTAATAGGGAGATAATTTTATCTCCGCTTTCTTGGCTTTTAAAGCCAAAAAAGCGGAGATAAACCCCCTTGATAATATGCCCCTAGCTTCGCTAGTGCAATATCATGTATCTCATAAAAGCAACATTTTCAACCAGGGAATTCAATCTGCCCAAGGTTCCCCCTGAACACGCACACACACACAATTGCATGTTTTGGCCTCAGGGTTTTATCGCTGCCTGTACTGCTGACCTGGCCTCACATAAATGTATCTCTTAAAATGTGGGTCACGCTTTCATCCCACTGACGCCCCTGTTAACATCGGCTTGTGTCAGATTGCTACACTGGGTAATGCAAAATATTAATAACCAACTAATTATAAATCATCTGCATGAGCACTGAGCCACTTAATCCAGTAATTTATTTAGTTATGTGACGATGGCGTAGAATATTTTTCTGACAGACCAATACATTTGATGCGGTCTTTGTGTGGCTATCTTAGCCATAGCGGCACCAATTAAAATTACATTTCACAGTTTTCGTACTTTAGAATCTCTGCTTACAAATGAGAAATACCTTTCCCTTATCTCCTATAGCTTTTAATAGTATTGGGTGCTTTATTCTGGCATTGATGAATAACATGCTAATCAACCCATGTGCTAGAAACAAATAGAGCACAACAATTACACACAGTTTTCTATAGTAAACTGCAAATTAATCTGGAACAATGATGGGTACGGTGGACAGGATATTTCCTGCGTGCTACATGAATTTAGAGTAAGATATTTATAGGTTTTCAGACTTTAGTTTATTCATAATTCATATCTGTCTGAACTCTCTGCCTCCATCTGCCCCTGAAGGCTTCGGATGGAGGGGTAAACAGGGAAGAATTCTCTGAGACCAACAGAATTCTCACACAGGAATTGGGGGAGGACTGCATCATCTTGATTTATACAATGTTTGGATAGAGAAGGTTCCTCTGCATAGCTTTGGTGAGAGTTCTCCCCTGTACCAAGTTCACCATTGCAATATGTAGGGGCATATTTAAAATTACTGGCGCATCCCTGCAAATTAACAGGGATGCACCACAAATTAACAGGGATGCGTCAACAATTGTGCGCCATGCCTCCGCCACCCATGATGCGCCGCATTTACAATGAGGCGCACCATGGGGCAAAAACGGCACAGATGCGTCACACATCTGTGCCGTAAAGGTGTCACATTGCTGGAGTTGCGTCGCATGCGCAACGCAGCTCCAGCAATGCTCTGGGGGGCACATTCTAGTAATGCTGCGTCCAGTCTTACGCCTGCTTCAAGCAGGCGCAGGGTTTTGACGTAGCATTGGCCTAAAAGTGACTGAGTGAAATCTTGTAGATTTCACTAAGCCACTTTTAGGAGGCATTCCTGCGCCGGAACGCCCCCCCCCCTGCACCCTGCACCGGAACGCCTCCTTAAGGCGCAGGGCATTACAACGTGACGCATTTCACAGAAATAGCCCGCACGATGGCGCATCAAGTGATGCAGCGACGGCGCAAAAGAGGCACAAGGGGATTGTAAATCTGCCCAGTAGTCTTTTTGACTCCCAATTTAACATACGCAACTATCATGCATATGTACAGGGGCTTCTTTGTATAACAAGGGATAAGACCCAGAAAAGGGCCCTAATATCAGGTGGCACACCATATACATGCTCCTTGCTTTAGGATGGGTACTGTGCCCTTACTGGGTTATGGCGACAGGCGGCGTTGACTGCAATTTAAATATCACTAAGCAAGAGAGGCCTTTCTACCTGCCACCTGCTAGGGAGAGGGCATTCTGGTATTTCCCACCCTTCTCAACATATTGTCTGCCGGTCCTCTGGAACTAGGTCCTTGGCCATGCCACACTTTCTTCCATGTTGGATGCAGAAAAATCCAATGCTGCCTAATAATGAGGGAGAGGAAGAGACCCCAGACAGCTGTTCGAATTATAGGTTCTTTTCTGGCATTCCCTAGACCTGTGTGATGGGCAGAATAAAAAGGATTTCGGAGGCAATGGGTATCTTTAAAGTTAGGGACTTTTCCCTGCCATTTGTTCTTTAAGAGAGTAAATATATGAAATCCATCCTTTCTGCATGGTCATCCCAGGTGTTTTGCATTTTGTTGGATCCTATATTTTCTCCTGCTTTATAACTATGTGCACTTTAGCCCTTGTAGCCGAAAGAAAAGTGCCTGTATTCCTCCTTTTAGCATAGTCGAATTGGCATATTCACAACTGGTATATCTAACTTACCTATAACTCCCTAGTATATGATACAAGTTGAACTCAGAGCCTGAACATTAAATGGCACTAGTGGGCTGCAGCATCTATTGTGCCATCCACTACAGCGGCAGTGCAAACAAGGTATTAAGCCTACCACTGTAGTCTGATTGCAACAGTGAAAATCATTCACTGAAGTCTGTCAAAGTAAACCCCAGCTGAGAGGTTAAAACCTTCCTTTCAAATATTAATAAGTCACCCCCTTGTAGTCCTTCTGAAGGCACAGGGTGCATGACAAATTAAATGTAGAACATGTAGAAGTTTAAAGATAGCATGTCCTTACTGTGACTAGCCCCCCAAAAGCTATTTTTACTCTAGAAAGTCTGGCAGGTCTCCAGAGAAGCACTGGGAAGCAATATTAAATCCTAATACTGTATCTAAGGAAATTGACCTGCTAGAAAAATAATTAAACCACTATTATTATAAATCTAATTCAGTGGTGAAGTTGGATGTTAAAAAAAAAGTATTAAGGATAATTAACATTCAGAAAGTTGCCCTTTGCCTGCCTGAAGTTTCAGGGGGTAATTAACAAAATACGCTGCTATCTCGCAGCCAGGATCAGCTTTGAATGGGTGAGAAATACCCCAGGATTAAACAATATTCTGACCAAAATGGACATAGATGACTCATTTGAACTCTGCACAATATGCAAGGTGGCCCTACAGTGACCTGACAATGTCAAATTCTGCTTGATTGTCAAATCCTGCTTGACAGGTCTGCTGGGTTTACATATAACACTTGTGGCACACTTGAAAGTGAGGAGAACAGGATGCCAAGATAATTCTTGTGGATCCACTGTCTGGTTGCTGAACATCTCTGCTTTGTCCTACTAGACCTCTATCTTTGTGGTTACTATGTGTACAGTGGCTGCCTGGACTTACGTTTTGAAGTAGGAGAAAAGTAGGATTACCATAATTCAACAGGTCCATACACCATCATTCCTCAAAGTCCAAGTATATTGTAGCTGAAGACCTTCAGCATCTTCAAAAAGCCCAATGTCCCTGGAAACTTTACTCCATTATTTAGGGTATGCACAGGCATCATTCCCACCTACTAGCTAGTGCCAGACATAAATGTGGCATCTCCAGCACCCATTTCAGAATACTCTCTGGACCTGCGGAAAATCAGTAGCGGATTAAACCTGCTGTCTGCAACCTGACAGGAACCCTGAAGAACTGGACCTGCTCTCTCTTGTACCCAGGATAAAGAAGTGGAACTCTGTCCTTTCAAAACTTCCCCAACAAACTTAAATGCTGGAACCTGGTCAATAAGCCAGCAATCCTTATTTGAACTTCACTCCTTCAAGACAGCTTCCAACAATCTTGAACCTGGTCATTCAGCCAGCGTCCCCTCATGGAACTATGTCCATTTGAGACTGCTTAAAGGAACCTTGAATCCTGAATCCAGGCCAATCAGCAGGCACTGCCATCCCCCCATCACTTTTCACCATTTGACGCCTCCTCTATTCCAGCCCTTTACAGAGACATCAGGTTTAGTGCACTAACCGGCCACTTCTAGTTTTAGTATCCCCTTTTTCTTCAAGGACATACTAGCAATTGAGTTTGAATAACAAAGTCTTGGAGAAAGGGGGAAATACTAGTTATGTGAAGTTATTACACACAGGGGATCCAGAGGGAGAATGGAACCCTACCAAAGGCGTACTGTTTCCTAATTCAAATAGAAACACACAAAAGTACATCTAGTATACATGGGGGAAAGAAAACCTTTGAGATAAACTTTATCTGTTTGAGAATGCTTTCCTTAGGATGAGAACCCTCACTCACCCTTAGGTGACATTCTTCATCATAGGATTCCCTCCTCACACCTGCACCGCAAGGTACTTATGGCCAGATATAGGTGGCCGAAAATAGCCATTTACCGACCGGTAAACGCCGAATTCGGCCGTTATCGACCGGTAAATGGCCATTGACATGTAGGGGCCCTTAAATCTGGCATTTTCGGTAAATTTACCGATTAGCTACATATAGTCAATCGGTAATTTTACCGAATCGGTAATTTTACCGATTCGGTAAAATTACCGAAAATGCAAGATTGAAATGTGGGTAGCCAATTTTCCATTGGCACATGGCTTTCAGAATCGGTATTTTACCATGGAATACAAATCCATGGTAAAATACCGATTCCTGTGTACATGCACATCTGTGCATGTACACATGTGCCATGTGACAGACAGACGTGCCCTTAGGGCATGTCTGTGTGCCACATTGCACACATGCCCGTTTTGGGGGTGCTAGAGGGTGTCAAAGTGACACCCCCTGCACCCTTGACAAATTCGGTATTTACCGATTCGGTAAATACCGAATCGGTATTTCAATTGAATCCTATGGGCTTCAAGGTCCATCTCCCCTGTAGCTAAACCAGGTAGCTCCATATGATTATTCTGGCTTAATCCTGAAATAATCCATACTTTCTATATATCAAGCAGAGGAGAAACGTGAGATAATATTGCTATGTTTATGAGCAGAGTAAGCTCAGGACCAGAAAGAACCTTCTGATAACCAGACATGGTTAGATCAGTGTGTTTCAGAGATAAAAACATGAAAATGGAGATGGTAATTTCACAAATCTCAGTATCTCCGTCAAGTGCTAGATAAGCCATTAGCGGTCAGCCCGTGAACAGGTGGGAAGAGGTGGATGATGTGGGAGGGCCACAGTTCTATGCTTAGCATAGGCCTAAAAGTTGCTCATGTAGTAAATTCTGAAAATTCCCAGTATAGAGGAAACTAAAGACTTTTTACATGTCAGTTCGAATTGGTCTAATTTGAAGCATAAGTGCCTATTTTGACACTAAGCCTTGAAGAATTCCAAAGTACGACTGATAGTGGGTAAAGAAAATGTCTTTTCTTAATCCCTGTGTCTGGTCCACTCCTGAAATGTCTGTATGATTACCATAATTAAAGGATGGGTGTTATTTCTGTGTTTTAAGTTAGGGTATAGAGGTTGTGGTACTTGGGACTGGCTAGTTGCTTTCTTTTAGTCTGTTATGTCATGGGACATTTATTTGCTAGTAAAGTCACAAGAATGGATGTAATTATGCCATGCTTCTTCAACAAATAAAATAAATATAAAAAATATGACAGATGAGTACACCTCATCAAAAATCAAGGAGCATCAGTTCAAAGACACAAGTTACCCACCCTCAAACTGTAATAAGCGTTGGCAAAGCCTATCGGCCTCGCATTTGGGTCCTATCGGTTTTGGCAGTGAGTTTTACAAATGCTTTACAGACCCACTGATGCTGCAGCATGACTGTGCAGCATTGCTGAAGACTTTTAAAAAAAACTTTATGCATAGACATCCAGGCTAATTTGCAGGCACAGACACCATGCATGGGTGTGGCTACAAAATGGCATAGTATGGTTTGGCACGGTCTATTGTATATAATGGATTGGCATGGCCTATCATTGTACAGGATGGTATGGCCTGTCATAGTATAGTATGGTATGGCCTGTAATTGTACGGTAAGTCTGTCATTAGCGCCTTGACACCCCAGGGTATGAGCACGCTCTATAATTCGCATTTCATTTTCATGTAGGATGCAAACCTAATGATTGCAAGCTCTTGCAGAGTTTAATACCAAATTTATATAGTATTTGCAAACAGCAGAGGCAAGGAGAGTGTGTTTCTCGGAACACTCTGGGGTAAAATAAAATGATAATTCAGAATATACCAATACATGAGTAGGGAATAGTGCCTCTATAGAGAATGCAGATTACATAGACAAAAACCATAGAGCTTAAAAATAAGTGATGTATGTCTTTTGTAACTGTCTATAGAATTTCGATGTAACTGTGTGACTAAATTTTATATGTTACAAGGTAGTTCGCAGGATGTCATCATTCAAACCGTTTAGGCGACCCTTCAATTTAAATATTTGCAGAACAACAAGGTTTCTGAATCACCCATACCATTAGTGTAATGGGGCTTGTCAATGATGAGCCATTTAATGCCCTCTTCTGTGTCTAGTCATTAAATAGTGCTTTGTCAGTTTAGTGTGAAATTTGTTACATCTAACAGTGCTGCGATGTTCCAGTAAACTAGTTTTACCTTGCGAGTAGTTTACATACTTTAGTTTCCAGGGGTAAGAAATGAGGGAAATGACTTCACTGGTGTTAGAATGTTGCATAACTCCCATGGAGTCCTCAGGCCCAGGTCTACATGGCTCAAAGTTTGTGTTAAATAGCAGGGAGAGATAGTGTCCAGAACAGCTGACTCTGGAGCACGAGGCTCATGGTTTGGTCCCCAATGGGGTCCCGGGTTCATCTGTAAGGGGTTACCATCTGGGTAGATGTGGGTGGTCTTGAAGTTGAGCATGTAGAGATTTGTCATTCAAGGAGCAAAATACTGCCCATTGATGTCCCAGTGACCTGCAAAAGAGTTGGTCTCAAAACTGGAGAAATTCTTCTTCATTGTTATAGTTACATACTCCATGAAAAGGATTTTGGAGTCAGATCATCTTGTTTCGTTTGTTCCAGCAAACCTTTGACTGTCTGTAGAGTATCTTCAAGTGGGACATTTGTGTAAAGTGACTCCACGTCAAATGATACCAGATAATGTATTTGAGGGTCAAACTGCACATCAGTAAGGAAGGAGGGAATGGCATCTTGGCCACAATTGATCTAAGGAACCAGTTCACAAATTGGGAGAGAGGCTCCAGAAGTGAGCCAATTCCGGAAACAGTCTTCCTGGGGGTGGTCATGTTGGTTTGTGGATTTTAGGTTATAAATAACATATATTACCTGTGGATCTTAGGTAATATATAACCACATTGTAGACGGTGCCAATGACGGCTGAACTACAACTCCGAAAAACTAGCACACCTGTAAAGGATTGCCAAATAGTGAGCGATATACATTTAAATACAAGCCCGCTGGCATATACATACTCTCACCAGGTTTGCCGTCAGTTCGGTCTATGCCGTGGACTTTCAGGTAAGTGGGTATGGGCTGGGCAATGTTATGACATTGGGGTCTTGTGCCACAACTCTGTGAGTACAGTGTACTCTGCTGTTAGACATATCCCAGAACTCGCCTCACTACACAAATCTAGCTCATGTTGCATCAGGCAGTTAGTGCAGCCGTTTTTCTAATAATTATATTTTCAGGAAGCCCAGTAAGTCCACCAATCTCAGAGATTTTACTTTTCACCCTCCTTTTTCTATAATATGTCCTTCCCTCACTTATTTGAAGAACTTACACCTTTGCACAGCCATAAAGGTAACTGTGCACAATATCAATTTGCACAGTGTTGCGCTCATGTGCCTCATTCCCTCCATAAATTATACAGCTCAGAATGTTTTTCATGACACTATGGTTTCAATACCACTCAGGTGGTTTCCAGTTTACCCTTTTTTTCATAGTTGAGTTGACCTGAAGGTGCTGATTGTTTGTGCATTCTGCGAAAACTACTTGTTCCAGGATTCAGGGCGGCAATCCCCACCAGTAGGATGTGGCCAGGCCTTCCCTGATTGGTTCAAGGAGTCCTTAAATCACCCGAAGCACTCCCGCAGTGAGGGACCCCTGAGATACTGTTTGTTAGTGCATTTGTGCATGTTGGGGAATCTACTTGTTCAAGGATTCAGGGCTTCATCAACAGGGGTGCAGGGGGAAAGTATTCAGTAGGGCTGCCCCCCACTCAGACCAAGATTAAACAACAGTTGCCCCACCAAATCAAAGTAATCCGTATACCAGACCAATTCACAGAGTATAGTATCCTAATTTAATACTTATACCTAAGGTGTGTAAAATAACACTACTTCAATGGTCAGGATGTATAAGTAACTAGACACAACAAAGACACCAACACAGGCCACCACATTCATAGACTTTGAAAGAATGTGAGAAATATGAAAAATATGAAAAATGAAAAATATGTGAAGAATAGAGTGAGTGCCTCACGGTAGCAACACCCGAGGGGGTTCCCAGCTAGCAATCACCGGTATACCCACTTCTCATCATTGGTCAGTCACTCTATTAAAGAAAGCAGAAGTGCACATCTACACAATACAGAGTGCACACATGAGAATAGCGACAAAGACAGACCAGTGTGTACACATAAACACTACTAAACACAAACGTGTAACCATAGACCCCCCCACAAACAAATATAAAACAGGGGAGAGGTTTGCTAGCTACTTATCCTTTATTCTGGTGCTGCAAACACCTCCCGTTTAAAAATGGTTAATTAAATACCATGCAGATTCTTCCTCAAGCCGACATGTTTCATTGCTCTTATTTTATGAAATTTCTTCAGGGCCTATGAGGGTTTTTTCTATTCTCAAACTTCACATATACAGTGTGTCATCGGACCTGTGTGGACATAAAAATGAGCCTTATTAAAGGTTCTGCTGCACCCCTTCAGCCGAAGAGAGTGCACAGAAAAAGGAAAAGTGAAACGTCACAGTAGTGCCAAAAACCACACGTAACAGCGCAAGGGTTTTTACCTTGTGGTGAACCAATCAGTGTGTACCGGTCACCACCTGTTGGACTCCATGTCATTAGATCACGCGTCCGCCAATGGCTCCTCAATGATGCGAGCCACCTAGGACAAAAAAACGTGTAGTTTGCAAAAACCTTTTGAGATCCTACAGAGTAAGAAGTGTTAGGAACACCACCGGGTTCAGAGGGAGAACAACACACCTCTTTGCATGTACCCCATCTGCCCGCCCAGAGATAAAACAGTCCTCATTCTAGATAGACAGAGCCCCCGTTAACCGTTCCACTATTAGGGAACTACCCCAGACCTACAGCATTCATGTCAGCTTCAGCCCAAACGACTTACTACTGCTGAGTCCCTCCGGCGCTTCCGACGATCCTCGCTGACGGTGGCGTGCAGGATCAGGAAGTAGCCTGAGGGGTCGGTGGCTCCGCCCCCTACGTTACGTGGTGCGGCCATCTTTGAATGGGAGAGTTCATAGAGAGATACAAACGTTCGTACTGGAAGTGGGTCTTCCCCAGCCATATATACATCAATCCCCATTTTTTGAAAGGTATATTGTTGGCAATGTACCGCTAGCGTGCCACTTTCTCATAATTTTTCAGAATATTGCCATCAATTCCCCGACATGGATATGCTGGTGTTTAGTATTAAGAGGATACTATACTCTGTGAATTGGTCTGGTATACGGATGACTTTGATTTGGTGGGGCAACTGTTGTTTAACCCCTTCAGCCCGGCGCAAATTTTCGCGCTGTGCTGAACGTTCCATTGGGCTTATGGAACCATGACGGAACGGTTCCGTCATAATCATAGGCCAACCGACACTCATGATGGAACCGTTCCGTCATGAGCACCGAAGGGGTTAATCAAGGATTCAGGGCTACAAGCAAGCTCCCACCAGTAGGAGACAGCCAGGCCTTCCCTGCTTGGTCCAGTGAGCCAATAAATTACCCGCACTGGAAGATGCACAAGCATGGCCTGTCATATGCCGTGCCAAGGGAGGACCCGTCTGTGCAAGATTAATGCCAGTGCTGCAACAGTGCCTCCTAATACGACCATGGATGCCTTTGTGAAGCACGCAGTTGGCATTATGTTATGTTATGTTAAAAATGCTTATATAGCGCATGCCTGCCCCAGCAACGGGTTGAAAGCTAGCCAAATGGAAAGACAGCCAAGAAATGCCTATTTTCTAACAGCCCGGGGATCAGGAGCGCAGCGCGAGGCGCCTCCAAGCTAGATGGAGTAAAACAGACAGGTTTCAATCTGTTTTCTGAATGCCCAGTGATTTTGTGTGCTGCGTGCCGTTATTGGAATGGAGTTTGTTAGAACTGGGGGTCTCTAGTTGGCAATGGTGTACACCATTGATCAAATAGGACCCTTGCTTCTAAGTCAGGGAAAAGGGATTACACTACTGGATAACCCTTGTTTTCCTCCTTGGTAGCATGGCATGAGCATACAGGTTTATCTCAGAGGCAGTGTGTTAAGCATTTGTGAATATACACAGTAATACAGTGAAAACACTACAGATGGACACAACACAGGCTTTTATAAAAATAAGTATTCTTTATATAGACTTAAAACAAGACCACAAACAACAAAAATCCACAATACTGTACTTGAAATAGACTTAAAGATGGTAGAAGTCACTTAGTTCAAGTTGATGAAAAATGCAACATAGTTCTCACAAAAGTACCTTGATGCATAACGCAGAACAAACAAAAGGCTTGCAGAGTTGGAGATGCGTCGGTTCCGTGCTTCGGGGGAGACAATGCTCCGCGCCTCAGTGCTTGCGTAGAGTAGACGATGCATCTTCATCCTTACCAGAGCGGAGGTGATGTATAGATTCTCATCCTGCGGCCCGGTTGTGATGCACAAGATGGCGTCTCCATGCGGTGCGACAATCCGCTAAGATGTGATAAGATGGCGACCTTGATGCGACAACATGAAGATGATGTGCGCAATCCTGTGGCTGTGCAGCCAACTCTGTAGCTTTGGAGTAGCCACAGGCCCTGCAACACGCTTCCCTGGTGATGCGACAGCGACTTTGCGGCGGTGACAAACTTCTCCAGTGATTCATCGGGTAACAGCTTTGACAAAGGCACGCTTCTCCAGTGATGCGGCGGCAACCTCTGCGGTGGCAACACTTTTCTCCGGTGATGCGACGGCAACAGCTGCGACTGCGACACGCTTCTCTCGATGCATCGTGCTCCTCTCGATGGGTCGCGCTTTCAGCTCCCAGAGACATTCAGGCTTCTGCAGACAGAATTCCCAGCAAGGAAACTCAGATGGGAGATGGAGGGGAAGTCTTTTGTCCCTGAGTCTTTTACAGGAGACAAGCACAAGTTCAAGCCCTTGGAGAAATATTCTGCAAGAAGATGAACGTTCTGTAAAGTTCCTTCTCCTTTCCTAGGTAATAAAGAAACCACTGAAGGTCAACCCAGAAAACAGCACATTGGCAGAGGGACAGTCCAAACTCCTGCAGCTTCCTTGGTTCTTCTCCTTGGCAAAAGGTTCATCTTTTCCCAAAAGTGATCGAAAATCTTGGTGTCTGGGTTGCCATTTTTATACTCAAATTCTCTTTGTTCTCTGAAGGCAGAGATGCCTCTGCCTAGTCCAAACCAGTTCTGGTCAGTCCTGGAGCACTTTGTTGACAAGACTCCTTCTTTCCTTTCACAGTGTAGGCTAGGGACATCAGGCACACCACAGGAGGTGGAGCCAGCATTGTAGAGGGAAGGCACAGCCCTATTCAGGTCCCAGGTGCAACTCCTCCCACTCATCTAGATGCAGATCTCTCTATTCAGCACTGTCCTGACTCACCCTGTCTCCTGGAATCCCCCAGCCCCTGTCACTCAAACTCCAGACAAGGAATACACAACCTAGCAGAGGCAGGCTTGGATAGTTAGGCAAGAAAATGCATACTTTCTAAAAGTGGTATTTTCAAACACAGGATGTTAAAACCAACTTCACTAAAAGATGTATTTTATCATTCTGAGTTCAGGCATACTAAACTCAAATTTCTACCTAGTTCCCTGAGTCTGTTAGGATTATAAGATGGAATAATTAAACTGCCCTTTCTGGCCTATGGGGAACAGTTAGCCTTACAATAGTGAAAAATGAAAATGTCTGTAGTTCACTATTAGGACATGCCATAAAACACCAGGACATGTCCTAACTTATCCTTACAATGCACCCTGCCCTTGGGCATACCATAGGGGTGTCTGATATGAAGAAAAGGGAAGGTTTAGGGACTGGCAAGTGGGTGCACTTGCCAAGTCGACATGGCAGTCACAGACTGCACACAGGCCCTGCAATGGCAGGCATGGGACACACTTTACAAGCTGATTCTGTGGGTGGCACAACCAGTGCTGCAAGCCCACCAGCAGCATTTGATGTACAAGCCCTGGGCACATATGGTGCACTGTACTAGGGTCTGACAAGTAAATCAATACATCAATTTAACATAGGATGCACTTGCACTGTGGCACTGAATAGCAGTGGCACAGTGCCCTAAGCATCTAACCAGCAGAACATATCAAAAACAGAGGAGGAAATCAGTAAAATAAATGGATGGGAGACTCACACCAATGATACCAGCTCTAAGAGAGTTCCAATGGGAAATTATCAATAAAGATCAGAACCAGTCCACACTTGATATCTCTGCATCCTCCTGAGCCCATCAGCCATTTTTCATCTTGGAGCTAGAATTCTTATTGGTTACACTTACACCTACAGATCAAGGCATGGCTGGGAAGAGAAAGAGACTGGAGCCTGTTGGGAAATCCAAACAACCAAGGGTCAATACCATTCAGTACCTCAAGAAGAAAGATTTCCCAAACACAAAAAAGACTGTGTCAGATACCTCCCAGGACCCCCTTAATGACACTATAGTTGCTGTCTTGGAGACAAAGTAAAGCTCAATTCTGGAACATCGAGCTAGAGCTCAAGAAACCTCAACAATGGGGGTCTCATTGGGGAGAAAGAATGCCTGTCCATGTCCCGACCCTACCCTGCTCGCTCCCATACCAAGATCTGTTCAATAAGTCCCGGGTGTAAGTTTAGGGGACTCATTTGTTAACCAAAGCAGTACTGCACCTTGGTTAGTTCACATCTCTCCTTCAAACAATCATACACTGTTTCATCCTATGGGAAGAGACTCGGGGGTTAATTATAAAGACCATTTGGGCTCCTGTGGCTCCAAGCATAACAAATGTCTAACAAATGAAGTCTCAATCCCACACAGGGCAAGTGCTTCACCATTGACACAGAGAGAACCACTTAATAAGAGGCCATGCACAATGAACAAAGAACTTCGGATTGAGCCAAATGACATGCCCTATATTATTGTGTTGGAAAATTTCCTCAAAATGGCTCACCCTCAATCCCGATCACACACATTCCTTTGAACAAGGTTTGATATTGACTGTGAAAGCATTCTTAATGGTTTAGTGACCTCGCCAAAAACATTGTCTCCACAAGAAGGGTTTCTTGGATGAACAACTACCCAAGAGCTCACAGGGGGATTGCATAATTATCAACTTCAGAGGACCATGTTTAATCAGGACTTAATTACACTCACTCAGTCAAACTCCAACTTCCCGGGAAGGCATCATAGCCCTCCCATTGGGCTTTTCTACCCCCCAAAGGCCCCCAGGCTATTATACAACAACAGTAAAGACGCTCAATTGGGGACAACCAAGGATACAACTGCAAACATTCACCTGAACAGCCCCCTTACCCTCTCCAACAGGTTTACTCCTCTGGCATCTATAGAGAAACTGGACTGACTACTCTATTTAGCACCTCAACAAGATCTAATTGGTAATCACTCCACCAAACCACCAAAACAAAGGTCATCTTACGGCATACTTCTGCAAAAAGGGGACCTTGGTCTAATCTTATAGAATGTGTCAGGCTTGCTCTTCAAACTGTAGTCCCCCGAATGGTTGGACACGGTGGGCCACAACCAAAGAATCTGCTGTCAAGAGGATTGCTTATTAGAACCGCCACATTTAAGTGGTTTTGCCATTTCCCATGTTCCAGCAATCCCCTCAAACTCAGGCTGAGGTAAAGGGGCTTTGGCAATGTTTATTTCCATGACTGTGGCGGACTGTAAGGTTTCTGAACTGGTCATCACTACATTCTCTCATATACTACTAACCACCCTGAACAAACCTTTTGATCTATTATTAGTTAGGTATTACTATAATATACTTGACCCAGCAGAAACTAAGACTGTTGATGGGATAGAGGATGTCTTGCATAAAATCTCAAATGACCACAGGAAAGAGTTATTAATCTTGTGGGTAGGAGACCTTAACATTGAAATGTGTGGTAATGGACTCTCTGCAATATGTAGAATTTGCGATGATTCTGATGAACTCCTTACACACTTTTAACATACCCCTTACAGGGACACATTAAACATAGTGTCCTCTGCTTACAATCTAATATTTGCAAATGTATGACATTACAATGCATACTTTTACAATGCATGCCTTTACAACGCAGTTTTTACATCGCAACATCCTTTACAACGTATTCTTTTACATTGCATGCCATTACATCACATTTTTTTAGAAACTACCTTTACAACACATTCCATTACATCGCATTTAAGGTACGAGTTGGATAGTATAGGGGTAATAATTACTATTTTAACTCCAGTGAGGGCAACAGTAGGGTAAGTGTTGAATAGTGTAGGGGCAAAAATTACTATTCTAACTCCAGTTAGTGCAACAGTAGGGTAAGTGCTGAATGGTGTAGGGGTAAAAATTACTATTCTAACTCCAGTGAGTGCAACAGTAGGGTAAGTGTTAGTTAGTGTAACGGTACTATGCGCTGTAATGGTATGCATTGTAATGACTTGCGATGTAATGCCTGCATTGTAGTGACATGCATTGTAATGGCATGCGTTTTAGTTACATGCAATGTATTGGCTGCGTTGTAATGACATGCTATGTAAAGCATGTTGTGATGTAATGACTGCTATGTAAAGGTAGTGCGATGTAATGACTTTGTTGTAAAGGTTGTTTCCCGATATTTGCACAAGAATATAGCCTACAGTCCCCCACTCAGATCCCAACATACATTGAATTCGGGACTAGTTCTATCATAGACCATATATACATTTCTAAGGAGCTGCTACCAGCACTGACCGATTATAAAATGGTGGCCTCATGCATAAGTGACCATAAACCACTAATCCTGGAGCTAAAATTATTCTTTACTGGGATACTCAGAAAACCCCTCAACACCAAATTGCATTTAATAAAAATAAAAGTTTAAACACCAGATGGGAAAAGATTCACAAGGAAGCCTTCCGCAGAGATCAATTTACACAAATTAAAATCGAGATTAATCAGATCTTGCAAGAGGACTCAAATTCATATGCTGTAATCGAGGCCTTTACTATACAAAAAAGTATATGGCAGATAAACTGACTAAAAGAGTAGAAAAACCCGCAATAGTCCAAAGTGTATTGATCGGACCTGTTGTAAACCCCACAAAAGTTTAAATCTTGCCCTGAATAAATGCCCAGGAGACAGATTGAGAGTAGCAGTGGTCAGAAAAAGATATAAAGAAGCCATTTTATTAAGGAGGACAGAAAGCATGGAAAAGGCATTGGAGGAGTTAAGAGCTGCCAGTGAGTTGAAAGATCCCCGAGCCTCCTCGCAAGTAGTAAACTCCAGACTCTCCTAGCAGAGACCCTCCTTACAGTCAAGTGTGTCATTTCAAGCTATTCCTGGGTGACCCACTTCTCAAATATATTTAGCCCAAAGGTACAGAATCCCATACAAGATTATGATGCTAAAGCTATACGCAACCCTATTGCTAGCCTGGAATTGCACAAATCCTTTAAGGTCTATGATGTTATCCTAATCAATTGACAATAGCCCCTCTGAGAAAGCTCCAGGAGCCGATAACATTTCCTTTGATATCTTTAAATCCCTTCCACAGTTCTGGACACCCCTTATAACTAATGTCTTAAGAAGAGCAATCATCAGCACTTTGGTAAAAACATGGAAAGAGGTTATCATTCTTCAAATTTTTAAAAAGGGTAATAAAAGACAATCCCACTGCTTTTGGGCAATTTTGATACTGAATAGCACAGTTAAGATCCTAGGAAGGGTTATATTGGCCAAACTAGAAAGCTGGTCTGCAGAGAGACAGGGACTATCAGACTTACAGTTTGGGTTCCGCCCAGGCTTGGGAGCATTCGAACATACATTACATATGTCCCTTACAGTCAAGGCCAGACTGGGAATCAAAACAGGCCCGACCAACTGCTCAGCCACCCCCCTGTGGGTCAGGGGCTTGTGCAACCGAGCTGTTCGCTAGGGCCAGTTTTGGCTGATTTTGTTACAGGGGGTCTAGATTGCCACCCCAGTAACAAAAACAGCACCCCAGGTGCCCAAAACCAGCCACCATCCTGGCCGCCCACTGGGGAAATGCCCGGTGCCCGCTACAGCCAGTCTGGCCCTGCTTACAGTTCATAAATATACAAAGGCCAAAAAAGGCTGTGTCCATCTTGCCTTTATGGACTTGACATGTGCCTTTGATACAGTAGACCGATCCAGACTATGTTCACTATCAAGAATTAGACTAGGACACTTGTAACTACGTTACATGGAGTGGTATAGAGAACCCTCATAAACGCTATGATTTATCGTGAGTGCGGTATGTTTTGATTCTCCGCCCCTCATAGTCGTTTGGCATTCGTCATTGGGTAATCTATTCGTGCAGCATGCCAGCCTCAAGCCTGAGGACCACTCTGGAGCAGCGTAGCAGTGTCTAGAAATGAATTGGCCGTTACCACTTTGGTGAGTGTTGAGGGTAAAATTATATTAAAAGGCAAGTCAACACCTATGTTACTATTTTATTCAAAAGAGGTGTGATTTGTATTTAAAATGTGTGGGGTATACTGTCAGATCAGGTTACTGGATCTAGGTATATCTCTTAAAACATACAGTCGACATGTTTCAGCTCCGTATTACCCAGCCGGGTCTGTGGAGCTTTCGTCAGGACAAAAACAAGGATAGATATACTTACACTATTTGTGTAGTATAGAGGTGGATTGTATTGTACCCACCGTGTTAGGTAAACAAGGAATGAATCTCTTTCTCATTCACGAGGTCAGGTCTCATCGGGGTTATTTTAAACAGGCCCCAGTACGGAGAGTCTCCGACGTCTTGTGCTGGCGCTGCCCCCGGACCGATACAGACTATGGTCAATAACATCAGAATTAGGTATAAATAGCACAATTATTTCCCTGCTTCACAAGTTTCATTCACACACCACAGCCAGAGACCGCTAATGCATGAATAGGGACCTCGACGAAGAAATTCCAACAGCATCAGGGGTTAGAAAGGGTTGTGTCCTGCACCTTTTCTCTTTTTAATCTATAGTAACACTCTGGGAGATCATTTGACAAGGGCTGGTAAAGATATCGGAAGAATAACTCATGAGAAATTCCTGTGTTACTTTCCGCAGATGATGCTGTTCCAAATCCCCCAACAGCTAATGGCCTTCAATCCCTGCTAGATGGTTTTAATACTTTTACAGATAACATAGGTTTGAAAACAAATCACAGCAAGTCATTTGTAATGAAATGTAGCTCAAAAGTGTCTAAGACCAGGAAGCTCTTACTTGGAGGTGAAGAAGTTAAAAAAAAATCACTTTTAATTTTGATATTAGCTGGAAGTTTTTTTTATTTCTGTAATTTTTTATTGTATATAAAAAAATATATATTTACATGGAGCATACATGAGTGGCGGAAAGAAAGAGGAGAAAAAAGAAAAGAGAAAAAAAAGAAGGCGCCGGGGGGGGGGGGTATAGTACTATTGTCCTGCAATAGTTCGTTCCTTGCCATGGTGCGTGGGGTCGGATAGTTCTACTAGTCCAAGAAGGAAGAAGAAGTCCGTTCTCCGAGTCTTGCTTGGCGTTGTCTTCTTTCTGGAAGTTTTTAATGACTGTTGAAGTTTTGCAATTTCATAGTGCAATTGACACAGTCTTTAGATTTTCAAAAAGGCTATGACATAAACCAATAGGCAAACTGCTTTGTAATTTTAAAAATATATGTTTATCAGTCGCTGCATTTGGCGCAGGTATCTTCGGACATAAGATCTGTAAAGCCCTGGAGATTGGACAAACAACATTTAGAAGAAGACTACTGGCAACCTCACACTCCACCTCAACATCATTCCGGAAGATGAGGAAAGGCTAAATTACTTAGAAGACCACATCAAACTAAAACCCCTTCTATTGCGGTGCCAAATTTGGAAAAATCCAGATGCCCAATTATGTGGATCAATCTTGTTGGATTGCATAAATTTAGATATTTGCCTGGATATCCCTTCGCTTAAATATGTCAAAACGAGCTTTGAGAGCCTGGGCACCCCAGCATCCTTCCGTAATACAGCTATACTATCTAGCATCCCCTCAACCCAAATAAAATATTTTTTTTCCCAACACATGCAAAGGGCACAATTAGGGGACAGTTGTGAGGTGAGGGAGTTATCTCCCGAGTTCTACCAGCATGACCAGCACTTTAACTACATTTAAATGCAAAGGAGTTTCTTTTGACAAGATTCCGACTCAGCACTATACACTTTTTGGTAGCCTTCCCCACTAAAGGCACTTGGTTTTCAACCCTGCCTCCCTGTTACTGTGAAGCCCCATCCGAACAAAGCACCCTGCGCTTTATCTTATTTTGAGAAGATTTTTCTCATTTTTTTTAATTGTCCTTATATTGCCAGTTCTCATGTTGAGACTCTTCCTATCTCTCTATACTGATTGTAATGATCATCAGAGAGAGGAAGGAGTACTTCGTTATTGAGAGTGCTGTTTCTGATACCCGTTCCCATTTCTCTGTACCGCCCTTGAGAGTAAACTCTGGGAACTTCAGAGCCGCCAGCACGTTGGCTTAATCATTGGACCCGCTTGTTTTTTCTTTCCATTCCATCAATAAAGTCCAGACCTTATCCCTACTCACTGGATCACATGCCATATCTGATTCAGTTGTTACTATGATGCTTTTTAAAAGTTCATCAATGGATAGGGGTCCTCGAGGAGGGAAAACATGGCGGCCCGCTAGCTAGCGGGTCGCTGATGTCTGGAGAGGTAGCGGTGCCGTGTTGAGGTAGTTGTCAGCGGCGGAGCACATACGAGGTTCCAAGAAGGAGTTTACCTACCCGAGGAGCGGGCTTTGCCCGCGGAGTTTCCACGATGAGCTATCGGGCAATTTTGGAGGCCATTTGTCGGCCGATTGTTGGCGTTTCGCAACGCATGGCGGAGACCTCAGCCCAGCCGAGTGCAAAGAGCGAGGAGGCGGAGTCACGTCCTTCGGTGGATTCACGGACTGGGAGCTGGGGAAGGGCAGCTCAGGGGATCGGCAGAGGACGCCGAATACTAGCCAACATTGGAACACCAACTTGGGGAGGTGGAGGGAGAGGAGAAGAAAATCTGACTAACTCACCCCCTATCCCCTCGGTGGTGAGAAGCGCTGAAGGTTCACCAGCGCTTACACAGGCAGCAGAGGCAGATCTAAAGCAAGTAAGGAGAGGGGCAGGTCCGAAGGGGCAGCTGTTGGGGCACCCTAGGTATTTATTAAGGAGCAACAAATCTGATAATTCTAACAACTTTGATAATAAAGAATTTGCTCTGGGGAAGCCTCAAACATTACAATTACAAAAAAACGTTAAAAAGTGCTTTGAAAAAGAAGCTAAACCCATTAAATCTGGAGAGTGCTCTTTAAGAAAGGAAAAAAAAAGGGAGGCAAAAAGGGGCAGGTTGTAAGCTTGCAACAACCTCTTCGTTAAATTTATATTTTAAACCAGTTCCTAAGGTACTGGTCTTGAAACCACATCCCATACCTCAAGCTCAAGACTCTACCTGTGAGTTAGTGCAGCCTCCGCTTGAGTCCATAGAAGAACAAGATTGGTCGACTCTTTTAACTCCAAATCCCTTCCAGGTACTCGCAATTGAGATGGAAGCAGATAAGGGAGAAAATATTATAATGTCTGCAGAAGTGATCAATGAGGAGGGGTCCCAACAGTTGATTGTATCACAAACCCCTGAAAGACTACCAAATACAATAGGAGAAGAAGTCTCAAAAGTCTCAGATGAACTGTTGGGGCTAGTAAAAGATATGGGTGATGTTACACCCTCAATGATAACAGACAGTTCAAGTATTGAAAAAGCGTTGATACCCCTGGAAGGATCTGAGAAAGGGCAGATTTTTGTTCACCAAGACAATTTAGACACACCAGATACGTCAGTTTTGGCGCTGCTAAGAAAATTGGAAAAAGATATCCATTTGGGTTTTGAAGCCTCCAGAAGAAATCAGGAACGTATAAGTGCTACATGTACTCTACTAGAGGATAAAATTGACAAATTAAGTACTCGTACGGAAGTTATTGAGACAGAGATGAAAGTTATGCAGGGAAGAATTTTGGATAATCGCAAGGAAATAGAGAATATAAAATTCAGAGATAGAGAATCTGATGAGAGAGTTGAGAGGTTGGAGAATATGCAAAGACGTAATAACTTAAAAATTCTAAAAGTGCCTGAAGGGAAGGAGGGGACAGATATAAAAAGCTATGTAGTGCAATTGTTGAAAAAGGAATTACAGATAGAGGAGACAGAAGAAATGTTGCTACGTGACATTCAGAGAGTGCATCGAGACCTCTTCCGGTTTAACCCAAATCGCACCAAACCTAGGAAAATTTTGATTAACTTCTTAACATACACTCTAAAAGAGAAGATTCTGATAGCGGCCCTTAAGAAAAAGAATATATTGGTGGACGGAATTGCAGTTGATATCAGGTCAGATTTGTCACCTGCTACAGCCAGTAGACAGTGGGAATTAGGAAAACGATAGGCACCCCTTAGAGCAATAGGGGCAACGGCTCAGTTGAAATTCCCTGCTTTTTTGAAAGTAATGTGGCAAAATAAGATGCATACGTTTCGTACAGTGGAAGAGGTAGATGCCTTTCTGGATCACTCTCAAGAAGGTTAATAGCAATGGTCTGATCGCTGATTATACCTTTAAAAAATGTTGAATAAATTATATAGATAAGTAGAGGCACCGCTACTGTGACATCCACTGGCCTAGGCCTTGGGAGTTTTGGTTGGGTTTTCCAGGGAGGGAAGAGGGGTGGGTGATAGGGTAGGTAGGCTTCGGGGTGGGGGTAGGGTCAGGAGTAGAGGTAGGTGGAGGGAGGGGAGGGGGAGGGTAAGGGGAGAAAATAGGAAAAATATTCCTCAGGAGCTTTATCGCCGTCAAATGAGAAAATGGGAAATATGGGCGAGCTATCATGAGTGGGGCTAAGAATAAGGAGCTAAGGTTCCTTACATGGAATGTGAACGGTCTTCGGGTTAAAATAAGGAGACTATCGATATTGAAATATTTAGAAGACTCCCTTGCTCAGGTGATTATTCTACAGGAGACCCATTTAACTGAGAAAGAAAGTAAGGAGATCTTTAGTGCTCAAAAATGGATTGCTAATGCCATCTTTACATCTCAAGATATAGTAACAAAGGGGGTGGCAATTTTGATTAGGAAAGGGGCTGATACTGTTATTGAAGACAAATCAGTAGATAGAAGTGGGAGATGGGTGATTGTTAAGTTAAGAATGGCAGGGGAAATCTTTGTAATAGTTGGATATTATGGTCCGAACGTTGATGATCCAACAATACTAGAAAAAATTGAGATAGAATTAATGGAATTTTCAGGAAAAATAATTATGGCCGGAGACTTTAACACAGTTTTAGATTGCAAGTTAGATAGAACTGGAAATAACAGGGCAATAGTAAATGGTAAAATGGCAGCCAAGTTAAGGATGATTATGGCACAGAAAGGTCTATGTGATATATGGAGATTGAAAGCAGCACAGCAAACAGGATTCACCTTCTATAATAAAAAACACAATCACAGTTCACGAATAGACTTCTTTTTAGTAGATATTAGGTTAAAAGACCGGGTCACGAAAGTAGTACATATAGGAGCGCATTTATCAGATCATTCAGCTGTGGGTCTAAATCTAGAACTAGCAACAGATGAATTGAGTTCTGTCTGGAGGCTGGATCGCACTATTTTAGCTGATGAAGATTACATAGAATCCTTAAAGGATGAGTTACGAGTCTTCCTGGATGTGAATGAAGGATCAGCTAAGGAGGATTTAGTCTGGGAGACATGTAAGGCATTCCTGAGAGGGAGACTGGGAGCTCAGGGGGCAAAGAAGCGGAGGCTATACCATAATACAATCACTAATTTGGAGAAAGAAATTCGAGCTTGGGAAGCCGGTCAAACCTTACAGGGGGGGAAACGTATCTGAAGAGACAGCTAAAAATAAACTTCTAGACCTAAAAATAGAACTCACAGCAGTACTCGCACAAAGAGTTAAAGAAAGATGGGAAGCCAGTCGGTTGGCCCACTTCTCATATGGGGAAGGATGTGGCAAATTACTGGCGGGGAAAGCAAAAAAAGATCTTGTACGTAATCATATAAAAGAGATCAAAAAGGCGGATTCAGGAGAAGTCATAACAGAAAGTAAAAAGATTGCAGAAACTTTTTACGATTACTTTGCAAATGTTTATACAGAGGATCTATGCCCAAGTAAAACTGAGATAGAAAGCTGGCTACCCCTGGTGAAACCACTCTCAGCTAACTGGGTGGGGGAGTTAAATAAAGAAATCACGCAAGATGAAGTGTTTAAAGTGATCAAGGAGAGCAAAAGAGGGAACGCACCCGGTCCGGATGGTCTCCCAGCTGAGGTATATAAAGTTTTAGGGGATATATTTGCTCCCACGATATGTCAACTGTTTAATAAAGTTTTTAGAGGGGAGGTAACAATACCAAGTTCATGGAACGAGGCAACAATCACCCTAATACTTAAACCAGGAAAATCTCCCAGTAGTTTAGATGCTTACAGACCCATTTCACTTTTGAACTGTGACTATAAATTCTTTTCAAAAATTTTAGCTGATAGACTTAGCAAAGTTATCCATAGATTGATCCACGAAGACCAAAGAGGTTTCATCAAGGGGAGATACCTAAAAGAATTAACATATACATTGATTGGAATGGTAGATATGGCCTCTAGATTCGAATACCCCTTGGCAGTGATCGCTTTAGACGCTGCCAAGGCTTTTGACCGAGTTAATTTTACATACTTGAAAATAATATTGCAACATCTTAATCTAGGACAGAATTTCACGCAATCTCTTTTTTCATTATATTGCTCACCAATATCGCGTGTTTTAGTTAACGGAATTCTCACCCATCCCATTAAAGTAATGCGGGGCACTAGACAAGGGTGTCCTTTATCACCCTTGCTTTTCAACTTGTATATAGAGCCTCTGGCTTGTAGAATTAGAGCCTCAGAAGAGATACCCCCCTTTGTGGTTAATGATTGGTCAAAAAAACTTGGTTTATACGCAGATGATATTATTATTTATTCTTCTAATTTGATGTTTTCTTTGGAGAATCTAGTCAAAATAACTAAAGAATTTGGAAAGATCTCTGGATACCAGATAAATCAGGATAAGACTGAAATAATGGCCTGGAATTTCAATACGGAGGGGGTAAATACTAAATTAGAAATGAGATATCTGGGAGTTAGGATTACACAAAACATTGAAGAATTAGCTAAAACTAATTTTGATAGGATTAAAAAAGAAGTCGTGGCCACATTAAAAGTATGGATGTATTTACCTCTTTCGATATATGGCCGGACTAACCTTGTAAAAATGGTGATAGTACCAAAAATTAAATTTGTGTTTGAGACTATCCCACTTGGATTTAAAAAAGAATGGTTGGTTAAACTACAGAGTGAGATAACATCATTTATTTGGGCATCAAAAGGCTCTCGGATATCATGGAAAAAGTTAAGAAGGAGAATTAATAAAGGAGGATTGGCGGCTCCAGATATTCAAATTTATGCATGGGCCTTTTGCCTAAAAAACTGCAGGATGTTGTTGGGTACCCTACTTAAATCTACGATTGGAGAAATATTTGGAGTCTTGTTGAAAAGTTCTGGATATGATGATTTTGGTTTTCTATATAAGTTTGCAGATCCTAAATTTTTTTTAAAGGTGAGACTTAAGATTTTGCTTGAATGGGCTGAGACATGGTACAAAATAAGAAAGTTAACAAAATTGCCTTACTTTAGTTATATGGCTCCAATATGGGATTCTCCTGGTGCTCCAGTCTGGACAAAAGATGCGTTAGCACTACATCTGAAAAAGGAACCCGCTTTGCAAAGATGGAAAGATTTGTTTCAGGATAGTAAACTTCTGACATGGGGCCTCTGCCAACAAATGTGGGGTTTGGTTTTTTCGAGATACAAGTATCTACAGATTCAAAGTTGGGCTAATGATTCGGAAATTGTGATTGGAACTAAGAATGACTTTGAGTTGAAGCTGGAGATAGGGATCTTTAAGAAGGAAGTGGCCATATGGTACTGGACGATATTGGAAATGGAAGATGGTCCATTTGTTCTACCAGAGACCCTGTGGATGGACAGCTTGCCAAGGATTGCGACAGAAAACCAATCGCAAGTAACAATGTCTATGCTTTATAGTATTGTCAAACCTGCAAACCTAAGGGGAAATCTTTTGTTCACTATCCACAGGGCATATTGGTCTCCTTATAGACTTTCCAAATTTAAAGATGGCGGAGATGTTGGGTGTCCGAAATGTAAAGCCCCAAATGTGGATGACCTTCATATGTTCGTTTCTTGTCCAAATATAATGCAATTCTGGCTGGATGTAAGTAATTCCTTATCCAAATCTCTGAATCTGCACATTGAGGTAACCCCCGAATTAATTATAACAGGAAGATATGATTTAGAAAACGAAAGCATGAATAATTTTGTTAGACTTACTTTTTATGCTATGTTGCTAGCGCGTAGAGAGATATGTAAGTTATGGGTCTCACCACTTAGCCCTAATTTAATGGATTGGATTTTAGCCATGAGGTATATGGCTAAGCTTGATATTTCAGATCATACTAAGAGAAATCGAGGATTTTGGGTACCCTTCCTTCTATGCTTTGGTTGAATAATTTTTACTATGATTTCCGATGATTAAGCCCGCGCCTATCTCGCTGGTATCTTCTATATGGTATTCCAGGACGGAAAACAGAGCAGGAGGAAAACACACTTGTTGAGTCAGGCGGCCAAGAAGTACCGTTTAGAGAAAGGCTGGATTCAAAATAGGTGATGTCTATGCCTCACTACTCTAACCAGCTTATGAGATAAAAAAAAAAAGCCCAGTGGTGGATCAAGTTAGAAGTTATGGGTGGCGAGTCGGCAAATGAGGAAAAAAAAAAGAAAAAATAAATTAAAAAAATGGATAGGGGTCCTCAGACTTCCACTTCTTGCATATCTCATGCCTTACAAGTAAGATCACATAAAAGATAATCTTGGAAGCAACATCTTTCCCTGCCTCTTCCTCTTGCGAGAGCCCAAAGAACACTAAACAAGGGCTTACCTTGATTTGTTTATGTCCGAGCTCTCCCAGAAAATTGCAGACCTCTGACCAGTATTTCTTGATTTTTTGGCATTCCAGGAACATATGCCTGTCATCTGCTCCTTCTATCTTGCATCTTGGGCAGTAGTATTTATTTCCTGTAACCTTTGTTAACTTCATCGGGGACCAATAAACCCTGTGAGCAGTAAATAAATGGTTACACCTAAATGAGACTGGTTTCACAACCGCTCGTAACATTAAAAATTATTTTGCCTATCTAATAGCAACATCCTCCTCCTTAAGCGCCTCACTCCATAATTTCCTTACATCGGCCTCTACCGTATTTTCTGCATCTACAAAGGCCCATACCAGTAGAAGATTTCCTTCTCCCAGTGCTCTGTTCTTGTTATCTGATCTAAATTAGGATCTTCCTCCTCCTGTGCCCAATCTTGTGCTGCCCACCAGAAGCCCAATTGATAATATTTGAGCCTTGTTAGCTTTCCCTTAGTCAGATTACTAAGCGTCTCCCAGATAACTGGACTTCCCTCTATCATAAGGTCTGCCCAATAGTGAATACCCCCATATTTTAACGGTTGACTCAATTGATCTTTCAAACATGTTTGGGTCCCCGGTGATTCCCAAAATGGTGCCCTCATCGAGTAGTAAGGAATTATCATTTGTTTCCGAACATACAGCCATGTTCTGAATGCCGTACTCAGAATCTTTAGTCTAACCTTTTTAAAAAATGTTGGGTCACAATACTTGAATAAGAAATGGCTCTTGCCTTGACCCACTTCTCCAAGCATTTCTGTAAACAATACACCCAAAGATGACCTATCTGGCTTGATTGCTAACATTCAAAAGTTTTTTAAATGAAAAGCGTAGCAATACGCAAGCAGATCTGTTAACGGCAACCCCCCGGTCCCAGTTTCCTCCTTTAGATGCCCAAACAAAACTGCCAATTTTCCCCCGTAATTTAGCTATATCCTCTTTTTTAAAAGACAAAGGGATTGAATTAAAAAGGAAGGTAATTTGGGGAGTATTACCATCTTTATAAGATTTACACTACCATAGATGTTTAACGGCAGGTTCACCCACCTCAACAGTGTAGATGAAATCTCCCAGCTTACTTTCTTCCAGTTTTCTCTTGGGATATTTTCCAATTTCTGTGTAATAACTACCCCCAAATATCGCATTTGTGTTTTAGCTCCCTGAATGCCTGTTGCCTGATTCCACTGCATTTTCTCAGTCTTATCTATGTTGACTTTCTACCCTGAGATTAAGCCAAAACCCTCAGCTTTTCTCATCAAATTAGGTATTGCCTTTTTAGGGTTAGTTGTGTATAGAATCAAATCATCTGCATAAAGCACAATTTTACATTAAACCCATTAAACGAAAAGGGAAAAATCGTAATATCTGCCCTAATGGAAATAGTCAGGGGCTCTATATATAGATTAAACAAAAATGGAGACAGTTGGCATCCCTGTCTTGTGCCTCTTGTTATATTAAACACATTTGATAGCTCGCCATTAGTCAATACCTTGGCTCTAGGGCTCTGATATAGGTTTTTCACCACCCTCACCAAATTCTCTGGGAAATTAAACCCATTGAGAGTTTCCCCTATATATATTTACAGTTAACTTGGTCAAATGCTTTAGCAGCATCTACTGCTACTACTGTCAAGGGTATCTTTTGTGTTTCAGCAATATCAATAGTTCCTATCATCTGAAATGTAAGCTTGTTTAATTGCCTGCCTGGAATAAAGCATCTTTGATCAGAATGTGCAACCTCTTTTATCACCTTAGCCACACATGCTGCTAAAATACCCGAGTAGATCTTATAGTCAACGTTTAAAAGAGATATCGGTCTATAAGAATCAACTTTCTGTGGAACTGTATTAGGTTTAAGTATTGAGTTGATAGTGGCTTCTGACCATGAGCTACTGATGTTCTCTCCCAAGTTATATAATCTATTACACAATGACGCAAATACAGGTACTACAATATCTGCAGAGATATATAAAACCTCCAACAGTATGCCATCCAGCCCTGCGGCTTCCCCCTAGCCATTCATCTACACTGTATCTTCACCTCTTCTTCTGTCATCTCCTTTCCTAGAAGTCTTTTCTTTTCTTCAGCTAACTGTGGAAGGTTTTCCTGTGTCAACCATTTATTGATACTCTTTTGGTCTGGAGATACAGTTTCTTGATAAAGCTCACTCATAAACCCTCTTGCTTTCCTCAGTATGTCCACATTCGCAAAGAGATCCTACCCTGATTCTCTACTTTTTAAACTTTTTATCATATTTCTGGCTCTGTCTGCTTTACTTTTCCAGGCCAACAGGGAATTATATTTTTCCCCATAAACAAAATGTTGAAGCTTACTTACCCTCCATTTCTCGAGTAATGTTTAATCCAGTTGGGCCTGAAATGTAGCCTGTAGATCCTTTAGATCCTTGACCAGGGTAGTAATGTTACTTGCGCCGTCCAAGGAGACTTTCTGTAAATCTTTCTCTTTCATCTTAATCTCTCTAATTCTACTATCTTCATCTTGTTTTGCAATATTTCTTTTCCTCCTATGATAGTCTTCAGAATTCCTCTTACATATGGTTTGAAAACATCCCAGACCACTTGCTAATTTGTAGAGCGAGTATTCACCCGAAAATATTTTTCAGTTTTCTCCTTCAAATCTCTTATAGCATCTCCATCTAATAGGATCGTCCTATCTAACGTCCATCTCCTTTGCCCCTCACTTTGATGAATGTTCAGGGACATTACCATTGCTGAATGGTCAGATAGGACTGCAGGGGTTTGCAATGCTGTTTCTATATCTGCATATAGAGCTTGGTCTACGAGAAAATTATTTATGCGAGAGTGATGCCTATATTTTTTGCTGTTGTACATAAATTCTCTTGTCTCTCCATTCTTACTGCGCCAAATATCTACCAAATTAGGTTCTTTTATCATGTTTTTTAGTTTGGCAAATGCTTTTGGGGGAACAACATATTTTACCCTTGACGTTCTATCTAATTCTTTGTTTAAGGCCAAATTGAAAACCTCCTCCTAAAATTATAGCAGCTTCTGTCTCTAGTAGCTTAAAGCTTTGCTAAGGGCCCCTGGCTATCCTCATTAGGTCCATAGTACGCTGCACATATCAAAGGCTTATCCTGTATCAAAATATTGGCCACTATCCATTTCCCTCTAACATCCGTTTCATATTTTGCCACCCTGCTTCCTGAATTATTTCTAATAATATTGGCCACTTCTCTTGTGCTTCCCCTTTGATCTGAACACATCACCTCCTGAAACCAGCTCAAGTTAGAAAAACAGTTTCTACATTCCTGCCTCTCTAAATATGTCTCTTGTAGGAGGCTAATTGGTGCTTCACTTTTTTTAGAAAATCCACCACCATAAGTATCTTTCTACTCCCCCGAAGCCGATTAACATTCCAAGTTGTGAAGCTTATTTTTTTAACACTTTCCATTTTCTTTTCTGCTAACCTTGTGGCCTCCCCCAGCTATTCTACTACAAAAGTCATATTTAATCACCTTATCGTTCTCCTTCCTATTCAAGTTCAGTGTTCTGAGGACACATTTTTTTTCTTGTTGACCCCTATGCTCTCCATTTGCATTTGTCAAAGAAGGCCATTTGGAGCTCAGTACTGCAAGCACTGGGCTCTAGATCTCACAGTGTCACGTTCTCCCACTTCCAGTGTCTGGGAATCTAAATTGGTATCTATGCTGTTTTGAACAATATTTTAAGTTCCCTAAAATCACAATAAAATATTGTAATTTCTAATTGTATATTACTTCTTTCACATTGTACTGGATATTAGTGATTTTATTTAGGGTTTTTATAATTCATTTATTTTATCTAATTATTCCTCATGATTTTTAACTATGAATTAACTAATGCATATTCTATCTGTAATCTGAATTTTATGACTTAATAGAGCCCAATAAAGTACTTTGATTGCTTGTGCACCTTCACTTAACATGGGACTAGATACTGATTGGAGGTGGTCCATTGCCCATATTGCATTTTGTCACTCTAAGGACTTGTATTTACACACGACAAGTATGCATAATTTCAGGTAAACATCTGATGATGTATTTTTATAAACTGATTTGATTGAGGAATAGGGAATCCTAAAGGTAAACAAGGATCTAGGGAGTCGTTTAGTTATATAAAACAGTGGTCCTTGTGAGAACAGAGAATCAAAAAGCGTGCAATAAATATAGAACATGGTGGCTTCTATATTTTCTATTCATCCAATCCGAAATCAACCTGGGCACTCCGGTACCAAGGTATGTCCTTTTCTCATTTCATTTTCACCCTCACCATTACCGAGCAACTCCTTCCCCATTTTTTCAGCTACGTTCCCTCTCTCGCCCTACAGGTCACGGACCATCTAAACAAGCACCTCCCAGCTCTACCTAGCACATGCAAAGGTAAATCATCTCCCTTGCCACCTACTATAGACGCTGTCCGTTCTGTTCTCCGGGGTACTATGTTCTCGATTTTCTCCTTCAGACCCACACACCTACGCCTGGAGACGGTACCTATCCCTCCTAGACTCATTAGTCTCTTGGCTGCACTTCAATAGGTATATCCGTTTTTGTGTTTCACCCGGTCTATGTTTCTCGGTCCGCATGGCAAGATCTTTTCATTAGGCGTCCCATCACAGAGTGGCATGTATTTTCACCCTAGCCACAGCACCTTGTTCTATTCATCCGGCAATTTATTTCACCTCAGCCACGTCGTTCCGTTTTGTTCACATAAATTGTGCTTTCAAATCCCTGTATTAGACATTCCCTGTATTAGAAGCCTCGACTTCCACGCAAAATTGTGCAATTTGCCTTTCACATATGTATTTTTTTCTCATCACCACCACTTTGACCTCCAACTGATATCCTTGTATGTTTAATGTTTTAATGATTGTTTTTGGTTTAAATCAAGCAATATGGTTAGCTCAGCAACCGTTGCCATTTCATTTTATATACAGTATCTTGGTCTGAACCTGGTAGCAACACTTAACTGTGGTCTCGAAATGCCCTTGTATAAGGGATTGTGTGCCTGACATGTAGTACTACCACCAGTCTGTAATTTTAATCTTATTATTTTATTTTTCTTCTTTCCCTTTTTTTCCCTAATTTTTGCAATGTTCCTCAGTATGTTGTTGGTCATGTATATATGCTTATCTCAGGCTTACAGTAATTCTGTCCTGATGATGATCCCAGTAACTCCTTGAAAAGGATCGAAACGTCGTTGACCATATAAAAACAACGTGTACACTAGTATTTTTATTCCAGTGTGTCACAGTTGTTGCTACGTATCATGCTTGTCACATCATGTAAAATTATAAACAAGCTCTCTTTCTGTTTTGCCTGTTTGTTTTGAACTTTGAGCTAGATGTAGGTAATAGCAAATTACCGAATGGTAAATACCGAATTTTACCGATTTGGTATTTACTAATGGGTAATTGCTATGTAGGAAAAAAAATCGGTAAAAATACCGAATCGGTAAGATTCAGTAATTACTGATTCGGTAATTACCGAATCAGTCTTTGCCATTGTTTCCTATGGGCCTTGAAGCCCATAGGATTCAATAGCAAATACCGATTCGGTAATTACCGAATCAGTAAAAATACCGAATTTCCAAGGGGGACAGGGTGTCGCTTTGACACCCTGTTGCACCCCTGTTTCTGGCTTGTGTGCCATGTGACATACATACATGCCTGTAGGGCATGTATGTTGCCACATGGCACAGGTGTACGTGCACAGATGTGCATGTACACAGAAATTCGAAATTTACACCCAATAGTATTGGGTGGTAAATAACGAATTTCTAAGGGCCTATGGCACTGTAAACTGTGCCACCTACATATTGAATTACAGAATCGGTACATTTACCGATTCGGTATTTTACCGAATCGATAAATTTACCGAATCGGTAAATATACCGATTCTGTAATTTTCTAGCTCCCTTACATTACAATACCCAAATACCGGTCGGTAACGGCCGAAATAAGCCGTTACCGACCGGTATTTGGGCTCCTACATCTGGCCCCAAGTTTTTTGTTTCCTTACAAATTTTTGGTTAAAAATTGTCACCTTGTCACCTATTTCACACTTGTTTTTGTATTGTTTTGGATACAGGACTGTATCCTACTGGATATTGAAACTGTCCTCCGACAGTAAATGTAACTATTTTGCATTAAATTCCAATCCGGCTGGATAGAATATATAGAAGCGACTGTGTTCTATATTTATCGCAAGTTCTTTGATTATCTTTTCTCACAAGGTACATTTATAAACCTGCACATGTGAAACATTAGAGAGGCTTTAGCACAAATGCAGAATTTATAATTCAGAAAGCCTACATGTTATCATCTTACATTATTTCTTCTTTCTTAACCAAATGTTTTTTCTTAATCAAATATTCCTTTGTACCATACAGCCCTGTGTGATAGGAAGCCTTTGAGGCTTGAGAGTAAGTAATACATTATTGATTACAAGTAAGAAATACCCCTCATTCCATCTAAACACTAGTGTGGATTTTGGTGGTGGTTGTTTGATTTATCCCTCTTATCCAGTCACTGTTACAAATTATCATCCTGTTGTCAGATTTTTGAATGCTTTCAACCCCCTTTTGATTTGTTTTCTTACTTAATAGAGAAGTAGACACAGCAATTGTGACACTGTGGCAAATTGTTCCTGTATCTTCTGGCTTACCATGATGTGGCCGGTATATAGTTGTTATGCATAATTTTTTCAAAATGACATTATAGTATTTTGGTCCTGACAAATGTCCCTAAATCCCGACTGTGGTCCCTTATGGGTAGAAACATGTTGACCATGAAGCTATAAGGAGTGTTCTTTCCAAACTCCCTGTCATTCTTTCCTTTTAATCCTGTCCACTGAAGGCACCAGAATACAATACAGTTTTTGCCTACCAGGAGAGAGTTTCATCCTAACAAAAGCATTCTTCAACCGATAACATTTTTCTGAAAGGTTTTCCTTTCTCCCCATATGTACCAGGGGCACTTTCGTGTGTTTCCAGTTATGTGAAGTAATACTGTATAAGGACAGATACAGATGTTGTCATCAATATGAGCAGAGGGTAAGGGATTCAGTGCAAAGATCTGTGCTCGACGGACCTTCACATGATCGCAAATTCCTTATAGTAATTCATGCTTGGCCTGTTTCATTAAGGACTCACATCTCAGGCTGATCGTAAAGCAATAATATATGGTTGTCTGAAATGATGATGCTCTTGTTGCAAAGTACTTATTTTGACTGAAGGAGTCCACCTTGTCACTAGAACTTGAGAATTCCTGCTTAGAAGGATTAACACCCACAAGCTATCCAGTTCACAAAAGCTCCAAGGTACACCAGAACCATCTCTCTCTCTCTCTCTCTCTCTCTCTCTGTCTCTCTCCCCCCCTTATCCCCCTGGTTTAGTCACTGGTATCAGTCATCTCTTTTAATAATAAGAATTAACCTCACGGGAAGTGGTGGAAGACCTTCACTTCTGCAGACCTTCTAGGAATTCAGGTGAGTGGCCCTTGACAAGACTATTGGGAGTACAGTGACTGTTTCAAAATGGAGTTTGTTGTTAGATGTGGCAGAACATTAGGATTATCATAGTAAACTGCCAAACAAACCCCCATCCTCCAGAGCCTATGTTTAGTATGGCCAAAGACTTTTGCCACCTTATAAATGCCCAAACTGATTGGGGATGGCCACAGAAATATTTACCCCATTGGTTAGGACACATCTTGGAGTTATACATACATGCTAGCTCGTGCCAGGCATAATTGCTTCACTTTCACGCACTTATGTCAGAACGAAAGAGGACCAGCCTGCTGTCAGTGACCTAAGAGGAGTTCTGAAGGACTAGACCTGCTCCCTCCTGCAACCAGGAAAATAAATTGGATTCCGTGGGTCATGAGACTGATTTCCTGTTAAAGCTACATGACTCAAGAAGCTGGAAGAGGTCTTTCATACAACTGCACAGCTGGGCATTAGCAACTGGATCTGGACTGGTGCCTGCTGTTGGCTCCTGTGTGCCACCCATGACCCTCTTATGGTTTCCCCGGAGGTCCTGGAGGGCTTTAGAAGTGCACTCCTTTGTTGAATTGGGACTTAAAAGATTAAAGTTATGTGGTAAAATATTTCACAAAACAAACCTGATTGGTGTATCTGAACCGCAGTACATTATGGTCAGTGTACAATTGCATCCTAAGCCCCAGTCTGCAGCCACTATTGACTGTCATGGCCACTATTACACTTAAAACTTTAATAGTCATATCTCCGGTTCTCCTTATTGGATTTGTAGCATTTTGTTGTAGTTTTGTTTATTCAATTTTACTTTATGTTTCCTATTCAGTGTGGAATTCATTATTGCATTTTGATTTTAATACTGTTTTGGTACTGCATACAGACTTTACACATTGCCCTAAGTTAAACTGATCTGCTATGTTCCATAGCTATGAGGGGGTTGACCTCAGAATAATTTTGTGAGTTTGAGTGTTCTCCCTAACAAGGGTTGTGATTATTCTTTGAGGTGGATACTCATCCACCCTAAATAATAATCCAGCTCTTCGATGGGTAAACAATCTTTTGGTATGTAGTGTTGCAGTGTTTCAGATAATCAGGCTACAATATCAGGCCAAAGTAAGTATTATAAGGTTCTGGATGTGTATGGTGTAATACACACTGCCTTGAACATATGATATTTAATTTTTGCGCCATGGGTGCAGTTTTGTTTTGCTCCATGTTATATAAGCCAATTTAGTTTTCCCAATTTAACAAGAGGTTTAGAGGTCACAGCACATGACTGGTAGTCTGTTTATGCTTTCCGTCAAAAGACCAGCAATGCTGAACGATATAGATTTGAAGAAGCTGGGGAGACAAAGCAGAAGAATATGTTGCCACACAAGTACCTTCAAACTTATTTATTAGATTGTCATGCCATGTCTTGTGAGCATGCAAGGAGGTAGGTCTGATTTTATTGAGTACACAGGAAAAAAGTTCCTGACCATCTATATGGTACTTTCATCACCAGCATCAATTCCATTTATGCTCAGTTCCCCCTGCATTTTGTCCCTCTTTGGCAGAGTTTGTGTTGCCACTTTTCACAGTGCACACTGTAGATCTGATAATCAGGAGGCACACTTTGATTTTCCACAAGCTTGTGGAGAACCTCATTTGTCTCTCCGCCCCTTTCAACAATATTGGATGAGTCCTGGCTGGTGGCAGAATTTGTATTTTGGGGTGCAGATCTGCACTTCACAATTGAGGTCTTTCCAACTTTCATGTTAACAAACTTCCGGTAGCCTGCAGAAAATGGGGCCCTTTGTGTTATTATTTTTAATGAATTGATTTAGAAAAAGTCACAGACATCACGGAAGGAGTTTATTCTAAAACTGAATTTTGTAGTATGTAAAGTATTACTACAGCAGTACTACTTACTAGAAAATATAATTCATAAATTTAAGGGTGTAAATTTCCACCTCCAGGTCTCGTATCTTTTTATGAGGAGATCCTCACACAAGGAACCTAATTACTTAGTAGTAAATGTAACAGGGACCAGAGAAGTGTCTGGAAAAAGGTGAATATGTACTACTAATTAGGAGAATTTTAGGGAGGGTTAAGGATGGGCTTAAGGAGGGACAAGTCCCAACCCACAAAGAGTAAGTCAATTGTTGGTCACAAACTCCACTTCTAAAATTACTGCAGCCTCAAATGAATTACATATTAGTAAATATACTTCAGTTCATACCTGAGTAAGTTCAGCACTACACATGTCCAACCACTAGCACTGCAACACCCTGTCATAACACATAATGGAAGCAATTACTTGAATTTTGGTTCAGGGAGCACCTGTCCTTGCAGTTGGGGCAGGACCTTCCCTTTGAGGAGCAGGGTCAAGACTGATCTGCTATGGCTGGTTCCAAACTGAGATGGCATGATGTGCAAACAAAATTTGTGTGGATGTGGCTTCGCGCTAATGCCAGTAAAGAGAATAATTTGAGCATTCCACCCATTACCTTGTTGCTTTTGAATTTGATGTTCAAATCGGGCCAGGTATGCCCAGATATGGGTCCCAGGATCACTGTGCCACTGGAACTAAGCTATACCTGACTGAAGAGCCATAACTAGGGCAAAACCTTTTCTAGGTTGCTTTTGTTCCGGTTCAGGCAGGACCTGGCCTTGAAATTTGGGATGTATTGTTTTCATGATGAGAAGGATAAGTTTGATTTGCATATGGCTGGGTCCAAACCAAGATGGCAAGGTGGGCAGAAAATGAAGGATTGCGTGTGTCTCAGACTATTGCTGTGGCTGAGATTAATTTGATTCAGATTGTCAACGACCATAGGTTCAAATGTAATACTCCAAAATAACATGCTTCATGAATATACTTAATAACATAATTATTGGGATGAAGCTGAAAACACAAGAAAAAGTCGACGTTTCGACCCCTTTTATAAAGGCAGGCTTGAATTGATCCCTTGCAATGGGGTCTTCATCAGGACGGGAGACAGGGACACAAACCGGGGATGCTAGTTTTCAAGGGCGAAGAAGGAACTATTACTCCCACAAGACAGGCTTAGTGGAGACTGGGCTTCAAGACCAACCTCTGGTGTCAGACATGAGTAATGGATGAGTAATTACAATGGAAGAAAAGGCGTCCTTAATGAGCACCTGTCGTAATTCCCAAATAGATTCTCGTTAGGTCAGGAACACCAAAATCTGTACAAACAGCAGCAGCGTAGCGGAGTACGCGAACTCCGCTACGCTGCTGCTGTTTGTACTCTGATCAACTCCTTATGCATCAGGTGCCGTTTTAAATAACATGATTCTGCAGAGTGCAGTATACAAACCCGGTGATTTCTTCATTCAACTTGCAACCGAGACCTCCTTTTGCCGATTCACACATCGATGTGACTCGGAGGGCCAATTCTGAATCATACGGATTTTGGTGTTCCTGACCTAACGAGAATCTATTTGGGAATTACGACAGGTGCTCATTAAGGACGCCTTTTCTTCCATTGTAATTACTCTTCCATTACTTCTGTCTGACACCAGAGGTTGGTCTTGAAGCCCAGGCTCCACTAAGCCTGTCTTGTGGAGTAATAGTTCCTTCTTCGCCCTTGAAAACTAGCATCCCCGGTTTGTGTCCCTGTCTCCCATCCTGATGAAGACCCCATTGCAAGGAATCAATTCAAGCCTGCCTTTATAAAAGGGGTCGAAACGTCGACTTTTTCTTGTGTTTTCAGCTGCATCCCAATAGTTATGTTATTAAATATATTCATGAAGCATGTTATTTTGGAGTATTACATTTGAATCTATGGTCGTTGACAATCTGAATCAGTTTATGTGTCTTTCAATATTTTGTAACCTTCCGGCTTTGTTTTTATGTCACTTACCCTTTCCTACACTCACTGCACACCTCGCCTCTCCCCTCTCCAGGGCACTACACTAAATTTGCAAGCGTTGTATCAAGAATGGTTGCCCTAATAATTGGTTTAGCTTCATTGTAATTAAAAAACAATGTCAGCAGATTGACTTCTTTGTCTTCATAATTGATTTATCTCAATGTTTTGTAAATAACGTTCTGTGTGATTACTGGGACCCCTTTCTCTCAGCAATATACATACCCAGGTCCCAGTGACGATATTGGGTGAACCCTTTTTTGTAACTGAGATTAATTTGAGCATTCCATTCATCACCTTGTTGCATTTGCATTTAAACTACAAAGCACCACTTGCGGTCATCTTATCAAGATAGACCAGGGGAAAGTCACATGGACGGTGGGTCAGATACAGGGACTAGGTTAGTACTGCCGAAAAGTTACCTTCTCAAAATAACAAATTTGTGTGGGAAAAAGCTGCGAGAAGGAAGTCAAGCATTGCAGATAGTTGTCGCTGTTGTGCAAAGAGCCAGTTAAGTGTTGTGGATGGTTGCCATTAAACCATCACATTGGTGGTCATTGTGGGGTGTCATTGGTGTAGAGCGAAGTGTAGGTCTTGCTTTGCTGGTCGCCAAGGTCAGTTGTCAGTGCGAATAGGAGAGTTCACTAGAGCTCTGCATCGGCGGTTGTCGAGTGCAGCTGAGTCTTTTGGAGTAAATAGTCATGGTCAAGAGGAATCCAAACTTAAGGATTTTCACTTTTTCTTCTTCGGAGGAGCTTTTTACTGATGCCATTCAAGGGCCCAGGACATGGGTGGCAGCTCTCTGAGGTCAGAACTTACTCAAGCAAAGCCAGCAGCAGAACTCAGGCAGGGTCAGTTGCAACAGGTCAACAAAAGCAGTTGAAGGTAGGCCTCTGAAGCCTGTTTTGTCCCTTTAGCTCATACTGATCATAAGCCAACTTACTCTTGGAGTGACTTTAGTAGCTTGGGATGAAGGCAAACATGCCCAATCTTCCTTCTCAGACAGCAAGGCCGTCCTTCCAGCATCATGCTAGTCATCTGGCAGCAGGGCAGTCCTTCTTCTGAATCTTCCACAGGTCTACAAGTGGTCTGGCGAGTGGCTCTGGAGGTCCAATATTTATACATGGTTCCAGGCTTTGAGTGGGGTAATCGCTGTCCCACCCTCAAAACTGATTCTGGAAAGTTACTCCCTTTCACATAGTCAAGAATGCTAACTGTCTGGGGTAACAAAAGTCTAGGAAGGCGAGCTGACAGATTCCTTTGTGTGTGCTGTAGGCATAGCCCCTTTGAAGTGTAAGTTGGGATGGTTAAAGCACCTCCCCAGCTATCCCACAGATCGGTCCATCCTGTGTACACCTAAGACCCCTTAGTTTCCTGTCTGGAAGTAATACACTGACCCCAACAGCAGAGCTATTCACTGTCATGTTACCCAGGATGTTAGCGTGATGGCACAGTTGGTTGGGACAAGAAAATGTCAACCTTCTAAAGGTGGAATTTTCAGAATTGTAACTTATTATTCCAACTTCACCATTAAAGAGGGGTTTAAATTACAATCCCTATGAGTGTAAAGAGCATGGCCCACATGCATCATTGTTACATTTTGCGATTTCTTAATTGCGAAAATTAAGGAGTCACAATTAAGAAATCGCAAAATGTTATGCATTAAAAAATCGCAATTTTTTTTGCGTTTCGGTATTTTTCCTTAATTGCGATTCACAATTTGCGAATCGCAATTAAGGAAAACCCTTCCCATTTATTCCTATGGGCCAAAAGGCCCATAGGAATGAATGGGAAGGCATTCACATTTTGCGAATTTCAAATTGCGATTCGCAAAATGTGAATGCTATTTCAAGGGTGCAGGGGGGGTCCAAAGAACCCCTCCCTGCACCCCTGAAATTTAACTTTGAATGCAATTTACACACACACATGCCCCAAGGGCATGTGTTTGTGTAAATTAAAAGTTTCAAAAATGCAATTTGTGCATATTTGAAAGTTTTCGGTAAATTAGCATGAAGTTCAACTTCATGCTAATTTACCCCTTCCAAAGTGCGAATTTGCAATTTAAAAATAATCATGCATTGCATATAAGAACTCTGAAATTGCGATTTCTTAAATGCAATCGCAATTTTAGAAATCGCAACATGGTTGCGATTCCTAAAATTGCGAAATGCATGATGTATTCCAAATTAGTCAATTGCATTCGCAAACGGACGAAAATTGCGATTCGCACCGTTTGCGAATGCAATTGACGTTGATGCATGTGGGCACATATCTTTACCTGTACCCAATCTAAAGTTGGCACTTATTGATTGTTAGAAGGTAACACAGTGTTAGTCAGTGGAAGAGATAGGCATTACAATAGGGAAAAACAACTTTGAGAGTTTTTCACTTTCAGAACATGTACATGTCCTACTTTTTTAATGCAATGCACCCTGCCCTTTGAGCCTTAAGGGCCTACCTTTGATATGACTTATCTATACTACTATTATAAAGAGAGAACTGTGTCCTTTGAGCCAGGTAAACTCGAAAAGTACACCACCAATCCAAACACCCAATACATCTTTGAAAACGTCAGGGCAAGCAGAAGGACATAGGCTATATAAAAACAAAAAATATATGTTAGAAGGGAAACATAAGTTTTAAGGGAAAGTAGTCCCTTAGAAGTAGTGCCAGCTAACGACGTGCGTGCTGATGCATGCTGACATGACGGGGGAGCGCGGAAGCCGGAAGCTACACCCTGCGAGGAGCGGACAGGAGAAAGGAAGCAACATCCTCCAAGGTCCGCATCGCGTAGAGGAGCGTCGACATGTCCAGGGGAGCACAGAGTAAGAGCGGACAGGAGAGTTGGCAGAAGCGGCCAGGACAAAGAAAACGAGCGCGGAGAAACAGCGGAAGCGACACCCTCCAAGGTCTGGAGCGAGTAGAGGAGCGTCGACATGCCCAGGGGAGCGCAGAGTAAGAGCGGACAGTAGTCGGCAGAAGCGGCCAGGACCAAGAAAACGAGCTCAGAGAACCAGCGGATACGAGCGTGGGCAGAAGCGGCCAGGACCAACAAAACGGGAGCAAGGAAACACTGTAAGTACGCTCTGCTGCTCCCGGCCGCTCTGCTGCGCCTCTCCTGCTGCGATGCTGCCCCCAGCCCCCTTCTGATCCGGGCAACGCCGGGGCGGGCTGCTATTACATATTGAAAAGGAAGGTTAATCTCTGACAAAAAGTTTAATCTTTCATGTCGAAATGGCAGTGCTACTTTTAGTCACTGGCACAATGATTGCAGCTGTTCATTAGTAACATTTAATTTACAGACAATAGGTAGTAGTACCATTTACTACATACCCACGGGTAACTTAAATGTGGCAGTTAGGTGTAGTCCGATAGTACAATGTTTAAAAGAGAGAGCACTAGCAGGTTACCATTGGTTGCAGGGGAAAAACCAACAAAACTAAACGCTGGGGGTGGCCCTGCAAAACGGCCACCCCCAGCTATTTCAGTGTGGGTCTTCCTCCCAGTTGCCAGTCGAATCACTTTTTGGTGACGTTAATGTATAAGTAAACTAACGCAGAGCCAACTTAGCTTATGCCAATCTTAAACAAATACATTTTGGAACTATAAAATATAGGCCTCCGAACCAGTGTATTACATTGTATAAAATATTAGAAACGTAGAGGCGTCTAGAACTACATGTACCCTACATCAACAAAACATTATCGGTGAAAATTTAGAGATCTGACACTGGGACATTAATGATGAGACTATCATTTATGATATGTAATCTGAATTGCGGAAGTCAAATCTAAGATCGTCAGCATGTGACAGCATGCAGATGTTTTGCTCAGAATTCAAGCCTGCATTTGTATGAGCTTGCTGGATGAATGTTACATGAAAAGTGTGTGTTTCTGTGCATATGAACTGCACACTGTTCTTGTTACTGTCAGAAACCTAGTTTTGCTTGAGTTATTAGACTTTCAGCTAAAGCACCAGAGGCTCCAAACCATGGCACATTAAAGGGCAAAAGGAAATCCTACACAACAAATCTATTTTTTAAACATGTTCGATTACCTCTCTGTTTGATTGTCCACAAGATACGAAATATAGATTGTAAATACAAAAATAACAGTGTAGGGTAAGTCCTGACTTGCTGAAGTTCCTGAATGAATACACATACAAAAAACAGTGCGTATGTGCGATAGCAGCTCCCACCAAAGCCCCTATATTTCTCGCCCTCATTACATACCAGTACCAAGCAAAAGAATAGTCAACTAACTGTATTTAATAATGTTCTGGCTTTAATAAAGCGGGCCACTTTCCCCTAGGATTATGTACCATGAATGATTCCACAAAAAAAAAAAAAAAACTTGATGACTAATAAGGTATAAAAATCTTTCGTTTTTCAAGCAGATCATTTACAAAACAACAGAAAATCTCAAACAAAAAAACAGAACCAACAATTTACGTTTTTTTGTTTTTACATCTTGTCAAGAAAAAAGCACAATCACGGCATTGTTAATTAAATATTACATGTTTTTATTTGTTGAGTAAAACATCTATACACTAAATAGTGTTTTAAGAGTATGAAAATCCACATGCTTCACATTTAACGCAATTTACTCCACTTGCAATTTTATTTCAAAAACATTCTGAGATTATGAAAGTCTTTGGAGGGCACACAGTGGCGTAACGAAACTTGAGGGGGCCCCCCTGCGAAGTACATGGAGGGGGCCCCCCATTTTCTGTGCCAGTCAAGAGCTCTCAGGCCAGGTACCCGCCATACTGCCCATGAAACACATAAAAACGTGCCTCCCTATGTCTTTAGTCGAACTTCTCTGAAAACCAGGACATGTGTTTTAAATTGTTGAAATCTAATGGGACAGCTGGTGAAAAACTTGGACTTTTCTGGCGAATCCAGGACACCTAGTCATCCTAGGCCCTCCAGAGGCTTGTGTTTTGTGCTCTTCTGTAGTAAGTCAGTACTAGCTGCGAGACAGGGGCTCCTAGTGAGGCCCTGCAGCAGAGGCAGGAGCCAATGAAAAGTACCAAGAGGAAGGATGCAGCCATGGACTATCATTTAGAAGTCGCCAGGGATCGCACCTGCGACACCTTGCTACCAATGGCACTCCCCTTGTGACCCATGGCACTCCCCTTTCAACCCATGGCACTCCCCTTGCAACCCATGGCACTCCCCTTGCAACCCATGGCACTCCCCTTGCGACCCATGGCACTCCCCTTGCGACCCATGGCACTCCCCTAGCGACCCATGGCAGGTAGATGAAAATGAAGAAAAGAAGGGAAACAGGATGCCAATAAGAACTGTTTACTTTCAAAAACTTCTTGTGTCAGCCGGTTTGTGTTTTGCGAAATAAATATATTCATCCTGGCAATGTATGCTCTGACAAACTTAACTTAGTTGTCTTGATTGCAAAGATTAATACAATATATGATCCTTAAAATGTAAAGCCTTATTTCTCTATTCTGGCCAGACAGATAGCTTCCAAATGAGAATGCTTTGTAAAAGGAATAGATGGCCCTGAATAGGGTGCCCCTGGTGACTTGGCCTATCTGGTAAACTTACTATACATTAATACCAGCCTAAGGGCCTGAGGAAGAGGAGATTGTATATCTATCTGATAGATATTGAGAATAGAGCCAAACTTTTCAATTATAAATTAACTTTTTAAAAATAAATTATGCCACACCCCCGCCAAGTAAGCTATGGCAGGTTTGACAAACTCCAGACAGTCCTGACCTTCGAGCCAATAGCAGGTTGCGTTTTTGGAGATGTTATTCATTTCCCTCATGTATGAGGTTGGAAATCTTACCATTCAGTGTGCTTAGCTGAAGAGCTGGAAATGGCCGAGGGTATCACACTTGCTACACATCAATCTCACATAGATGCAGATATTCACTCCCTGTCTCTCTCTAGAGTACGCACAAGCACAGCCTGGCTATTTGGAACTTCGTGATTCTGGTTGTGTGGAGTCAAGGGATGCCTACTCGGGCTTGAGGCTAGGTCACTATGCTTCACAGGTAGGAAAAGACAATGAGGAGTCAGTGAGGTAAGGCAGAGGGCAAACACATGCAGCAAATAAAGAGCATTATGGAGAAGTTGAGTGAGACAGAGACAGAAGAACAAAGAATGGAATAGACAGGCAAAGAGAAAAAAATAGACTTATAGAGGGATATTGAGGAGAAAGAGAATCAGACGACTAAACAGAGAGCAAGAGAGAGTATGAGAGAGATAGAGGAATATATATGGAAAGACAGAGAGGGCAAAGCAGAGCACGAAAGTGAGCCTGGGCTAAAGAACAAGAAAGTGGAAAAGACAGAAAAAGAACAAAAGCATGAGAAAGGGGTACACGCATACAGTTTCTAAGCGCTGTTATTAAGGTTCCAACTCAATGCCAGTATTATTTATTCCGTTTTTTTAACTCTTTTGTTACAGCGCTGGCATTTCTAGGTGAAATAAGTGCATAACCTTAAGATGAGCAATAAGAACAAGCACACTGATAAACATAAGTGGGTGTGTTTTCATTCTGGGCAATGAGGACCTACGTGTTTTGTACATGACTGCAATCCCTTCCTTGTTTTATGGTCATTTAGACCCTCAGCTGTCTCCGGCTGTGCACCTGATAACACTTAAATTAAGCGCCCACGTGCAGCTTTCAAGCTGAACAATTTGAATCAAAATAACTGGACCCTCTGACAAGTCTGAATCGGAGCTTTCAGCACCAAGACATTAGTAATGGAAAAGGCGATAGAGCACATTGTATGTGGGAGCTATGCTGTTGCTGAAATCTGCCAAGTATCTGCAGAAGCGGTCAATAAAACCTTATTGATAATATTGTCCAAACTTGGACCCCGTGGACTCCTCAAGTCTGAAACAGCCTCACGCATCCATGACGTCACCAGCAGGTGGTTAGCCAAAGCGGAAGTGTGCAAGGATCTTAGGAGCATGTGGTGACAGTGAGCTCATCCAATCATGTTGGACGAGTCCCTCTGGCGCGTGCTGATGGATCACTGAAATAATATAGACTGCCAAAATATCGACCTGCAAAAATATCGTTGCCAAAATATCGACAGACAAAATATCGACTTTCTATCTACAAACAGGTAAGTACAAAAATATCGAGTACAAAATATCGTTAACAATAATATAGATGTAAAAAATATCGACTTTATTAAAAACAGTGTTAAATTAAATTAATATTACATTTAAATGACTAAAATATACTTAAAAATACTTAAATTAAATTATAATAATTAAATAATAAATGAAAATAATAAAAAAAAAATTACAATCTTATTTGTTGACCCTGAACCCTAAAATATACCCCTTTACCCAAAAACCCAAAACTGACCCTGAACCCTAAAAATACCCCTTTACCCAAAAACTAAAAACTGACCCTGAACCCTAAAAATGCCCCTTTACCCAAAAACTGAAAACTGACCCTGAACCCTAAAAATACCCCTTTACCCAAAAACTGAAAACTGACCCTGAACCCTATAAAATGCCCCTTTACCCAAAAACTGAAAACTGACCCTGAACCCTAAAAATACCCCTTTACCCAAAAACTGAAAACTGACCCTGAACCCTAAAAATGCCCCTTTACCCAAAAACTGAAAACTGACCCTGAACCCTAAAAATGCTCCTTTACCCAAAAACTGAAAACTGGCCCTGAACCCTAAAAATGCCCCTTTACCCAAAAACTAAAAACTGACCCTGAACCCTAAAAATACTCCTTTACCCAAAATTTAGCAATATTATTTAATTACCAATTAATTATTAATTAACAATAACAATAAAGTAAATATATTAGCACATTAGCTGTAATTATTTTAATAATTAATATTATTTTTTCCCAATTAATTACTTAATAATAACACAAAATTATATATTAAAATGTACTCTAATTAATGTAATTAACTAATTACAATTAATCAATTACCAATTAATTACTAATTCAAAATATGTACAAAATTATATTAATTAATTAACTAATTATTATTAATTATCAATTAATTATTAATTATTAATATTTACAAACATATATTAATTAATTAATTATTATTAAATTACTTCCCACCCTATTCCCCTATAAACCCACAACCCGCTACAGAATTACATAACGCAATTATTAAAAAAACAAATTCCATTTAATAAAATATTTTATAACATTAATACACACTTTTCACACATATTATTACATAAAAATACACTATAAAATATTATATATTAATAAAAATTCGATATTTTTGCTATCTATATTTTAAACAGTCGATATTACTTCACTTACCTGAAAAACGATATTTTTGTAGTCGATATTATGTCCAGTCGATATTTTGTCCAGTCTATATTTAAAACTCGATATTATGTCCAGTCGATATTTTGGAGTCGATATTTTGTCTGTTCACCCGTGCTGATATAGACATTACAGGGGATTGACTCACGAGTGGCACGAGGTCTTGTTAGTGAAACTGCTCTTCAACACTTGCTTACATGCTTTCATTGCTGACCACAGGGCAATAACTTCTAAAAGAGTTCCTGTTTTTACTATTTGTTTTGTAAATCGTTTATAGGTGTGTGTTTTTAACGTGGTGTGAAATAAGCTTTTAGTTCTATTAACAATCATATATTGAAAACTGAATTAAAAGAAAGCTAACTGGTCGAACATCTACTTTGACTGGTAGAAGACAGAACCCTGCCTGCTCAATGGTATGTCCCCTTCTTGTCCTTCCTCTATTTCTCTACACAGTCCTTCCATCCCCACTCTTCAGTTTCCCCCCTCTGCCTGACCCCTTCCCTTCCATCAGGTCTCTTGCATCTTCTCTTCCTCGCCCTCCTAGCCTCTTGGTCCACTAGTGAGAGGGAGTCACTGGCCCTAGCACAGAGATGTGCCCTTTGGTCCATGAGCCCTGCAGGAAAAGCCTTACTGAGACACCCCTCGCTCACCCCTCTCTAGTGACCCTCGCTTCAGGATCAACTGCTTATTCCTGTGTTTACATCTAGCCCAAGAAAAGCCATTTAATGAAAAGTTCCAATTTGGCCAGAATTGCCTTATCAGGCAGCATGACAATACAGCCCTTCCTGCCTCACTTCGGGTGTTTCTAAATGCTGTAAATAATGAGTGATGGCATTATCCAATGTCATAATTCTCAATTTGCCGGCCTCGGAAGGATGTAGAGACAAGTGAGTCTCGCAAGGATTCAGGCTATGAACTGCAGGTCACTGAAGTACCATTGAGAAAGTTCTTTTCAAAGTAGATATAATAAAACTTTGTTATAAAAATGGATAGTTTTTAATTATTTTTATACTTGTAAATCTTGAATATTCCTTTTTCTATGTGGAATACATATTCAATAATCATATACCGTAATCGGCTGTATGATCTTTTAATTAAAAAAATTAAGCTAAAAAAACATGGACAATTCCTCGGAAATATGACAAACAAGCGTTTTCACTCTTGGTTTGTATGTGTCGTTTCCGAGCTTTCAACATTTAGGCCTTGAATACGAATGCGTCATTATTTTGCGATCCCTGCGCAAACACCTGTTTGAAAACATTGAAGATACAGGAAATTTGCCTTGTTATGTTTCAGCAAATAAGACTAGTGGAAATGCAGCGGGTGAAAACAACACAGTGAATAACCAAATGTGCAGATGTTGGTGCGGAAAGCTTCAAATTCTACAGTTATTTCCTATTATTTGGGGAGAACTTGTAATCGGTGCTCTGTTTGTCACAGCTGCTAAAATCAATCATCAGGACCCATTGGCTGTATTCACAGGTTTCCGCTAGCACTGTCCCATGGCCATTGGGGTACTCACAGGCTGCAGACAGCACCGCTTCCCTTCCCTCCCTGTCCCCTAGCGGAGGCTGCAACCGCAGGAGACGCACAGGACACCTTAACCAACCCTACCTTAGCTCGGCGCTAAAGTAGGGTTGTTGTGGGTACTCACAGACGGGCAGTGTGTGTCCTCCAGGGCCCTTTGTCCCTCTGTCCTCGAGTCAAGGGCTGAGAGCACAGGTGCTCTCCCACAGGGTAAGAGAGGGCAGAGAGTAATGCCTGGCATTGTGAAGAATAACTTGCCCTGTCTTGACGGAGAACGGAGTGAAACCTTCCGCATAATCAGTCTTCCACTGCAACATAATCCTGGTCCCCCCCAAACACCACCCACCCCACGCAGAAAGATCATTGGGTTAACACGCCTAATTACAGAGATCCCTTAGAGCAAACCTCTCACAGGTCTCTGCAGATGAGCTGAGGAGGCCCCCTTGATGTACTGAAGACTGGGGACCCGCCTCAACACGGGGGCTGCGGGGTGTTTGTTACGCCCCTGCCTCTCTCACATGCATTTCAATTGTTTAATATTGATACTCATACCAGTGTAGGGTGTTGGAGCACTTTACATCACATATATGTACAGAGACAATGAACCATACGTGTGTAAATCAGTCTATAGGAAATGTTAAATAAAACAATGAGGATTAAAAAGTGTTGGACCTGCGTCATCTATACTAGAAAGCAGTATATTTGAAGATTGTTTGGTCTGGAGAAGCACAAGCTCAGGATTTATAATCGACCAAATTGCTTGGGGTTGGCTTTACTAATACGAATTTATTTCTATCCAAACAAACCATTTTAGCTACATTAGGATAATTCAAGACTGGGGAAAACATAACACATTAACCCATGCAATCCAGTTTGCAGGCCGCTCTGTTATGACTGTTAATAGGTCACTGTGCTATATTAGGACTGCAACTTATGAACTGCAAATAACAAAAGGATCTCTGTGATAAAAGCAGTAACCCACTGAGCTAGCCACATAAAATACTGCTCTGTGATCTGCATAGTACTTGTTCTTTCCAGCAGGCACATTAACCCTCTTCACTACTTTATGATGAGTCAAAACTGCCACTAGAGTAAAAATGCAGATCTCTCTAATCACCAGTTATTTTGACATTTGCCTGAAAACTTCCCCACACCCATGAATCTTGCAGCAGTTGCTTTTTAACCCATGTTATTTATTAACAAAGACCCCCATCCACAGCTCAGTGCCAGGTGCAGCTGCACCAGTCGCTCTGCCTTAAAGTTGGCCCTGGTGGCAGCGCATGCCACTCAGTAGCCACTGTATTTGGGCTCACCGCTTTATGACTGGCGCGAAGTCTTAGTAACCTAAGTGAGTAGCCCTGGGAGCAGCAAGTGTGGGTCCCTATGTCGCTGTGTTGTAGGGCTGAGACTATTCGTCAAGGATGAGGCTCACCCGGGCAGCGCTGGATTTGAGCGTCACCACTGAGTGACGTCCTACTAGTTTACACATCCCTAGGCCTTCGGGCTCAGCCTGCCCCCGCCTCACGCCCATGATGCCCCTGTACTGTTCTTGACATTAAACCCCATGTAACGACCCACCCTCTTGTTAGCCCATCTTCATCACACCCCGGGAGCATCCGAACAACGGCGGGTAGGACTCATGATAGTAAGTCAGTAGGGAAAGGTTCTCGTATCTGCTTCTCGCCAAACACCTTCGTGAAGAACAAAATTACAGCCCTATTGAGAGAGTCTGCATTTCTGTGCGCCCCCAGACCTCGTATGCGTCATCCTGCCCGCACCCCCCTCTAAAGCAGCACCCCTCAAGGACAGACACTCAGAACACTCCGCAGCCGAACTTAGCAGATACCTCGCTGGGCTCAGGCACCTGCTGGACTAAACCTCTAAACCTTGCTAACGTGTCCGGTTTTCTAACACTTTCTGCAGACCTGACCTACTCCTGGATAACTGCAATAGTTGTCATATCTTGTTGAAGAATTGGACTTCGAACTCGCAGGTTTCTTGGCTGCTTGCTGTCTGGCAGATGGTATTTGTTTAGAGTTTTATATAGCGTGAACTAGACCCGAAGATATCTGGGGCCTCATTTATGAAAAGTGACGCATTGCTGCGAGAAAACAGCGATGTGTCACTTTTCATTGCGACCTCCTTGCGACCCCAATGATGCGTCATATTTACAATATGACGCATCATTGCGCAAGGAATTACAGATACGTCAATATTTCTGACGTATCTGTAAGCACAAAAGTGACGCATTGCTGGAGTGTGTCACAAAAGTGACGCAACTCCAGCAATGCGTCCTTTCACATGGGGAAAGCCCCATGTGAAAGGGCTTGCCTCAGTCTTACGCCTGCTGTGAGGCAGGCACAAGATTTTGACGCAACAGCGTCCTAAAAGTGACTCCGTGAAATCTCATAGATTTCAGTGCGTCACTATTACGAGGCTTACTAGCTTGGGAATGCCTCCCCCCCTGCATACATTATACCTGACGCAGGTATAATGTAGCGCATGGGTTTACAAAGTGACACATCAGCTTAGATGCGTCACTTTGTAAATAGTGCGCAACAGGAGGCATGCTTTACGCCGCCGATGCGTCACAAAAAGTGACGCACCGGCGGCGTAAAAGTGACGCACGGCCTCATAAATAGATCCACAGGTATCAGAGCGCTTTACATGAGCACCAGTTTCGTTACAGATTAACATATTCATTTTTGTTATGCACTGGGCAAATCACTAATCAGGTGATTTGCCCAGAATCACAGGATTTTGAGCGTTGTTGCCGAGACTCGAACCCAGGTCCCAAGCTTTGAGGTCGACTGCTCTAGACATAAGGTTGCATCTTCTTTACTTGAGTGCACAGCTATACACACAATGACCAAGGGAAACCAAGTCTTGCAAAACTTCCAAGTGAGCATTAGCGTGTCTCCTGGCAGAAAACCCAAAGTCAACACTTCACACGAGGGGCACGTCACAACAAAGCATTTGCCTAAATGCCTACGGCAAACTCAGGAGAAGCACACAGGAACTCCCTGGTGAAGTAGCAGAGCAGAAAGACCTACCGCATTCTTTGTCTGTCTTTCGTTCTCAGGACTGCAGAACCCCAAACCTTATCTCCAAGACGTGTCGGTGAAGCTGCAATAATCCGCATGTGACTAAGGGCTTGGCAGTATTAAAGGAATATCACATACAACAGCAATCTGGACGAGAGTCTACCACGTGATCTTGAAAGCGCTAAAATTATATTATCTTATCCCCAATTGCATTACAACAATAACGCTTCTGTATCATGTCAGAAGATCAAGGTGGCTTTTCGCTTACCTGGGGGTCTGAGAACAGCAGCAGCCCTGTGTCCTCGAGGGCTGCAGCATTTCCGGGGACGTTCCTCGCCAGCACGGGCCCCCCTTCGATCCATGGCATACAGAGGGGGGTGGAGCAGACACAGAGATCAGAGATGTGTGCATTCAGCGTGTCACAGGTGTTACTTCTCTACATAGAAAGACCCATTTCCGTCTTGCGCTTATTTTCTCTGAAATCAACAGATGAAACTTGGGCTGCACATTGGCACCGGGGTCCCCACCCCCTCCCTTTTCCGGCCTGGCTCTGGCTCTGACTGAAGAGAAACAATGTCAGTTGAAACATTGTTTCTCTTCAGGCAGAGGGAGGGGGCTCGGGGCTCGGAGCAGGCTACAGCCTGCACCTGGGTCAGAGTGAGAGAGGCTTCAGCGCAAGCCTCTCTCACAGCTCTTACTCACAGCTCTTACTGAAGAGCTGAGGCCAGGGGGGCCCCCTTCATTTACTGAAGAGAGTGCGGCCCCCCCGCACTGCGGGGCCTGCGTGGGCGTTTGTTACGCCCCTGAGGGCACAGAACCAACCTGCGATATGTGTGTGTTAGTTAGAGCATGTTAAAATGAAGCCATAAAGAACGGCATATTGTATGTCTGCAGTATAATGTCTAAAAAAAAATGGTCCCTGGTGAGTCTGCATTGAAACAGTAGGTGTGCTGAGAAGATGAGGAGGATGCCTGACCCTGAGTTATTGCCTGAAGTCAAAAGTGGAAAACTCTCTAAACTTTCAGGGCCTCATTTATGAGAAATGACGCACCGCTGCGTGAAAGCAGCGATGCATCACTTCTCAGTGTGCCTTCCTTGCGACATTCCTGATGCGTCATATTTAATGTATGACGCATCATGTCGCAAGGAGTTACAGATACGTCAGTATTTCTGACGTATCTGTAAGCGCAAAAGCGACGCATTGCTGGAGTGTGTCACAAAAGTGACGCAACTCCAGCAATGCGTCCTTTCACATGGGGCAAGTCCCATGTGAAAGGGCCTGCGTCAGTCTTACACCTGCTGTGAGGCAGGCGCAAGATTTTGACGCAACAGCATCCTAAAAGTGACGCAGTGAAATCTCATAGATTTCACTGCGTCACTTCTACGACCCTTCCTTGCGTCAATACGGCCCCCTTAGACACATTATACCTGGCGCAGGTATAATGTGGCGCAGGGGTTTATAATTGACGCATCTACCTAGATGCGTCACTTTGTAAATATGGCGCAACAAGGCGTATTTTTTACGCCACTGGTGCGTCACAAAAAGTGACGCACCAGCAGCATAAAAGTGATGCAAGGGCTCATAAATGAGGCCCTCAGTCTCCAATGAGGAGTATGAGAGCAGAAAGGGATGATTGTTTGTCCACGGAAACAGTATAAGAACATAAACTGTTTTCTGTGGCTTGATGAAAGTGGGCGGCATCCGTATAGAGATTAATGTAAGCAGTGAAAGCCAAGAAACTCTGAGGCAATCCCACATTAATTCCTGTACAATTACTACTCGTTCTTGGTGGCATTCAGACAAGATTCAAACAGTGGGAATTGGTGCCTTTCATTTTCATCACTTGAGCTTTGGAAACTGTACATCGACACTAATGAGCGCGACAAATGTCTCTGGGCTCTGACGACCTATTAAATCAAGAAATAAGGGGGCATATTACAAGACCCTAGCGTCACTTTGGGTGCACTCTATGCAAGCCCATATTTACAAGGCTGTGTTGAGCCACATTGCGTGGATTAAGACAGCCTTGTAAATATGGCCCTCTGCGACTTGGCAAAGGGGCATGCAATGAGGGTTGCGGTGGGCCTTCCCAGCAACACTCATGGCTTTTTGACACTGCTGCAGATTTACAAGGATCTGTAAATCTGAGGCAGCTCCAGAAACTTATGCCTTTCAAAAGGAGGCATTAATGCAGCACAACGAAGATAAATACTTTTATTTCTCCACAATTTCTGCTTTTTCTATGTGTGCTGCAAGCAAAACTCCAATAATAACAGTTTCTTTGCAGAAAGGTGCACTCGTCCCTGAAATGCAGACACCCTTGCAAGATGGTTGATGGGCTAACAATTTGGCTTATTGTTACACGTGCATACCCTTTTTTATGGTTCAACTAGGACTGATTATGTATTTATAAGCAAGGTTTGACTGGAAACCAAAATGAGCCCTGATAAAAAATGTTCAATTCAACCCCACACTGCAGAATGCAATGACTAATACTGGGCTACAAAGTCATGGTTGAGCCACGGCAGCCCATCGGGCTCTGAAAGACCCCCCTAGCTTGAACTATACTAGGGAAATGCCAGAATTGATGAATGGTCAGTCCGACCCAAAAGCCAAATATAATGGTGTATGTTAGTGAATATCGTGGGTACGGCCAGGTTCCGAAAAGCTCAATGCTACCACAAATAGAAGGTTTTGTTGATACAAAACAATGTTTGATTTATTTAAAAAGCTTTAGTAATGTGAAAAATATATCAAATGCAAAGGATTTTGCTCATATGTTGGCAGTTGGATGACCTGTCAGCATGAAACAGTTTGTAGCAAATCTGGCTTTTCTGCATGTTCACCCCAGATTGTTTGCTTTTTGCTAGAAATTATTTTGCATTGTAACTCTTTGCACCTTACTGCTGCTAAGTAGGAGTAAAGTGCCTGTGCTCTCCCCTTAAGCATGCTTAGGTTGACGTTTCCCTGATTGACATATGTAACATTCTTATAAGTCCCTAGTATATGTTGTAGAAAATGAATCCATGGCCTGGAAGTTAAATGCCACCTATAGACTGCATCAGGTATTATGCCATCCCCACTGTTGGCTTGTTAAACATGGCTTCATGCCTACCATGTGTATCTTGAACCCAGCAGCCTAAAAATCTGCTGTAAAGCTAGCTTCTTTTGACAGGTGTGAACCCCTACTTTTAAATATCAATAAGTCACACCTAACTGCACCTTGTCACCCACAAGGTAGGGTGCCATATATTCAAAAGTACAGCATGGGCAAAATTCAAGTTGGCAAGTACCTCCAGTGACTAGAGCCCAAACACCATTTTGCTGTCAGACTGTAGCTGGATCCTAGAAAGTCTCAAAGTACAGATTATACACTTACATCTATAACCTTTGGCTGGAAATGGCTGGGTTAGTCATTCAGGGCCAAATGTAGGAAGCCTAATACCAATCTGTAACTGCCGGAATTCGGTAATTTCGTCCGTTACCGATCGGTATTCTGAAAATGAGATGTAGGAGTAAAAAATCTACTGATTCGGAAAATATGAGTTGGTATTTTTCCGAATCAGAATTTACCGAATCCTTAGTTACCGAATTCTTATTTACCGAATCGGTAAATAAGAAATGGTAGAAAATGTCTATGGAGATGTAGGAAACCAAAAAAATACTGAATTTCGTGAAATTCGGTATTTAAGAGTCGGTATTTACCATGGATTGAATGCAGGTGGTAACCAGGTGCAGGCTATAAAATAAGGCCCCAAAATGCAACAGTGTAACCAGAATGACGGTATTCTACGTCATAGCAAGGCGGCTACGGCTACAGGTAGCAGGAGAGATGGAATGGAGAAGGGAGGACCAAGTGTACAGGCAGAGGATAACACTCTTCCAACTGACTGAGCCAGAGATACTGCAAAGGTACAGGCTACACCCCAACACCATCCTGGACCTGATCAGGGATCTGCACCCACTCCTGGAGCACCCAACACCAAGGGCGCACGCCATCCCACCCCATGTGCAGGTGCTGTGTAGCCTACATCTGCTTGCCTCTGGTAGTTACCAGAGTGTAATTGCTGCAGTAGGTGGTGTGTCCCAGAGCTGCCTGTCCCGTTTCTTCAGGAAATTCCTTGAGGCCATGATGCAGAGTATGCATCCTTATATTCGGTTCCCTGACACACCTGCGGAACTTGCGAAGACCAAAACAGATTGATATCAACTGGCACACTTCCTTCTTGTGATAGGCTGCATAGATGGCACCCACATCCCACTCTGCCCACTTGCAACCACAGAACACATATACAGGAACAGGAAGTTAACACACTCCATCGATGTGCAGGTGATATGCAACGCTGGCAACATCATTACAGACATTGTGGCTAAAGTCCCTTGGAGTACCCACGATTTGTACATATTCCCGAACAGTGGGATTTAAACACGCCTTGTTGCTGGAGAGTTTGGGGACGGATACCTGCTAGGTAAATGACTGTGACACACCCTGATAGTCGTAGCAGATGAATGTATCATAAATATGTAACTAATGGCACTCTATTTTCCACCTAGGCGATAGTGCATATGCCCTGCGGTCCTTTGTGCTCACCCCCTACCTCAATCCATCTACCAGGAGTGAGAGGTGTTACAATGTGGCTCACAGATCTACTCCCAATGTTGTTGAACGCACATTTGGACTCCTCAAGAGTAGGTTCCGCTGCCTCCACAAGAGCGGAGGTGCACGCCAGTATATTCCAATCCTGTGCTGCAAAATGATAGCGACCTGTGCCATGTTGCACAATCTTGCCACCAAGGAAGGCACAGAGGTGGAGATCACACATCATGAGGACATTGATGATGACACAGAACAGGCAGAGCCCCATGCAACAGGAGCAGCACCAGCAACAGATGGGAGACTGAGACGGGCAGAGATCACACGCCGATATTTCTAAGTAAGTAAGGAGACACAGACAGGCTTAGTATTTGAAGTACGTAGTTTAATTGTCACTACGGCATTTAAATAATCCCACACCATGGTTCTACAATGTCTATTTTTATGACTGGGTGGTCAAAGTTAACCTCACCGTGATCTGTCCTGTGGGTTGAGGGCATTTTCAACGTTTGCGTCCACGCACTACAGTGCGGGATGCACGAGGCTGGGTCTCAACGGTTTTCGGTGGTGCCTGGGTCAGCAGATTGGCGCCTGCTGCGCCTACGCATTTCAGGGACAGGAGTGCTAGAGCCACTCCTGCTGGTGGAGTCTTCTGTTTCCCCAACACCTGTGTCTCCAGCAGTGGCTGCCTGTTGTGTGAGCATCAGCTCCATGGCAGAGGGGACTCTCCCCATCCCCCTTGACATATCTGTGCAACAGTGCACAATTGCATTCTGCATGGCGACAGAACGCCGGCACAGCAGGGAGGTTGCAGTAGCAAAGCGGTCCATTGCTTTTGTCTGTTGCCGCATACACTGACAATCCCTGTGCCTCTCTGAGTAGTCTCTATCTAATTTGTCACAGAGAGCACTCATGCACTGGGTCATGTCCGTCATCCCCTTTGCCATGGTCTTCATGCTCTCTGTCATTTTGCCAATACCCTGGTCTTCGCGCTGCAAATAGAACTGCTAGCCTGCTTTTAATCCTTTTAACTTTGATTGTGTTTTGATTGTGTTTCTGCGCCGTGCGCTAGCCTGTAATTATCCTTTTCCTCCTGTTCTTCCGCTTAGTGGGAATTGAGGGAGCTACTTACCCGCATTTAACAAACTGCACACCCACACTTGTGGGGTAGAAGGGACTCGGGGGCACTGTTGACTCCTCGCGCCGATTGGAGAGCGCCATTTTGGATTGGGGGAAGCTCTCTCTTGTGGGAGCGCCATCTTTGCTGAGGGAGAGCCACTCGCCCTGCCAGGACCCACGCATAGGAGGTGGAGATACTATAAGTAGCACCTCCTTCTTTGCCTTGTTAGATCTTAATCCCTGCACTCGCGCTGCACTCGCGCTGCAAATAGAACTGCTAGCCTGCTTTTAATCCTTTTAACTTTGATTGTGTTTCTGCGCCGTGCGCTAGCCTGTAAATATCCTTTTCCTCCTGTTCTTCCGCTTAGTGGGAATTGAGGGAGCTACTTACCCGCATTTAACAAACTGCACACCCACACTTGTGGGGTAGAAGGGACTCGGGGGCACTGTTGACTCCTCGCGCCGATTGGAGAGCGCCATTTTGGATTGGGGGAAGCTCTCTCTTGTGGGAGCGCCATCTTTGCTGAGGGAGAGCCACTCGCCCTGCCAGGACCCACGTGACCTCCTGGTCAGGCTTCTTAACATGGCGACTGGACAGGCGCGCAGCGACGGCGCGCAGCGGACGCGCCGTAGACGCGCCGGAGGTGCGCCCGTTCGCGTAACGGACGCGCAAGGGGCCGCTGCCTCTGGCCACCTGCACTCTTCCCCTCTGGTCTACTCTCACTCAGACTTGTGCGCTTTGAAATCTCCGGGTGACCCCTCGACACTCGGATTTATTTCCCGCTCGCCGCCCCAACCACTTATATGTGGTTTGCTTAATGTGCGTTCACTCTGCAAGCACCACACGGAGATCGCCAATTTGGTTGAATCCTCCGGGCTCGATGTGTTGTTTATGACGGAGACTTGGACTCGGGAGGACTGCCTAGTTGAACTGGGCCTGGCTTGTCCCCCGGGTTTCAAAATTATTCACACTCCGCGCCTACTGAATCGTGGCGGCGGAATTGGTATCATCTTCCGCGAACAGTTGGGTGTTCCCCAGCTTAAAATCAGCGAAGTCTTGGGTTTTGAGGTTATGGGCTTCTCGTTCAGTAACCCAGAGAGAACGCTGTTATCTGGCGTGTTATGTTACAGACCGCCGGGCTCGGCCTCTTCGCTGCCGGAGTTCCTGGACTTAGTGTATGATCTTTCTAATACTCATTCTAATCTGCTCGTCCTGGGAGATTTTAATCTCTGGCAGGGGGGTCCTTCAGATGGAGCGTTTACTTCACTCTGCCAAGCTTTGGCCGACATCCATCTGCAACAACTGGTTGGCTCCTCGACTCATAGGGGCGGTCATATGCTCGATCTTATTTTCGCAGGCGCCCACTTAGCGGCGATCATTGACATCCTTGCCCAATGCTGGACGGATCACGCGCTGGTGGTCTTCTCTCTATGCCTTGGGAATAACCCCCCGGAGGTTGCAGGGGTAGGATTCTCGCGAATGGGTCGACCGTGGTCCAAACTGCTCAGTCTAGCCCCTCTGCCCCCTTTGTTATCTGCCAGTTTTGTCCTGAGGAACTCAGTGGAAGACAGCTATTCCTCCTTCTGCCGGTCTATTACCGAGTCACTAGATAACATCGTGCCACTTCGGAAAGCAAGAGCGAGGGTGAATCGGGCCTTCCCTTGGTATACGGTGGAGTTACAACACCTGAAGCTGAGCTGCAAACGGGCAGAGAGAGCATGGAGAAGGGAGTATTCCCCCTCGGCTAAAGCCTTGTTTAGACTTGCACTGAGAGGTTATAAGGAGCCGATCAAGCAGGCTAAGGCGACCTTTATACAAACGTCCTTATTACAGGCGCCTAATAAATCCCAAGCCCTGTTTAAAATTGCTAAGGACTTGTCCCACCCGGTCTGTGCAGCTAACTCAGTGCGGACCTCTCAGGCTTTATGCGACTCGCTGGCGTTGGCTTTTGAGGAGAAGACCGCCAAGATCCTGGCTGGCCTAACACTTCCTGCAACTGAGGAGGCCCGCCCTGCTAGCCTCGCGGACGGGGGGCGTGGTACCGCCAATTCTTGCTGACCTCCTGTCGTGGTATGTTCCTTCCCGCGCTTTGAGATCAGGAAGCCAAGCACTTGCGGTGGTCCCCCGATACAGGTTGTGTCGGGCTGGTGGTCGTTCTTTCCGGGTGAGGGCGGCTGAACTCTGGAATTCCCTTCCAGTGGACCTGCGGCTACTGACTGACCTCTTGGCCTTTCGCAAAGCTTTGAAAATGTTTCTTTTTAAATAAATCTTTTATCTGTGTTGTGTTTCTGCTATCTGTTGCACTCTGCCTGCCATGCGCCAGGACGCCCCTTAGCTGGGGCAGCTGTGCGCAATACAAAAGTGCATAACATAACATAACATAACATAACCCCGGGTAGCTCACCCAGTCGACCCCAGCAGGTCGTGGTGGGAGCTCCGGGTGAGCAGCCCAGCCGACCCCAGACGGTCACTGGCGCGTCCGTTCTGGGAGCTCCGGGCAGCTCACCCAGTCGACCCCAGCCGGTTGGTATGGGAGCTCCGGGGGTGCAGCCCAGTCGACCCCAGATGGTCACTGGCGCTTCCGATCTGGGAGCTCCGGGCAGCTCACCCAGTCGACCCTAGCCGGTTGGTGTGGGAGCTCCGGGGGAGCAGTCCAGTCGACCCCAGACGCACACTGGAGGCTCTGATCTGGGAGCTCCGGGCAGCTCACCCAGTCGACCCCAGCCGGTTGGTGTGGGAGCTCCGGGGGAGCAGTCCAGTCGACCCCAGACGCACACTGGAGGCTCTGATCTGGGAGCTCCGGGCTGCTCACCCAGTCGACCCCAGACGGCCGTTTTGGCATCCGGGTCGGGGGAGTTGAGAACCTCACCCAGTCCACCACGGTTGAACTCTTTCCCCCTCCCGTCCTATGAAGAATTTTGTAAAAGGGCTTTCATGGTGTCATCTGGTTCCCCGCTTGACCCACTGCCCCCCAAATTTTGGAAAACTTTTCATGAAGAATTGTTCCCGCCTTTGTTTTCAATCTGTCTGCAATCTCTGAAATCGGCGTCTGTTCCAGATTGCTGGAAGCTAGCAGTGGTGTCGCCTCTGCTAAAAAAGCCAACCTTGGATCCAGCCGGCCTTTCCAACTATAGGCCGATCTCCTTACTTCCCTTTCCTATTAAGATCTTAGAGAAGTGGGTAACTCGCTCTCTTTCTGGCTACCTGGAACACACTGGGTGGTTCGATGAGGACCAGTTTGGCTTCCGACCTGGGCATGGGACGGAGACCGCACTTGTGACCGTGCTGGACAATCTGCGTTCGCGTGTCGACAGTGGTCGGGCAGCCTTTTTGGTGCTGCTCGACATGTCGGCCGCTTTCGACACAGTCTGCCATCGGACCCTGGCTAGGAGGCTGGAAGAGTGCGGGATTTGCGAGGGGGCCAGAGACTGGCTGATCTCATATCTTGAGGGCAGGCAACAGCTGGTGTCACTTCCGCCTTTCAGCTCAGAGCCAAGGAAAATCGGACAGGGGGTGCCACAGGGCTCGGCCATCAGCCCGATATTGTTCAACCTGTACCTTCGCCCACTTGTCCAGCTAATAAAATCTTTTGGGGTCTCGGCATTTAATTATGCCGATGACACTCAGCTGGTGTTTTCCTTGGAAGGGAACAATGCGATCTCGCTGAGCACCTTCCATCGCTGTATGGCAGCTACAGCAGATTGGCTTCGAGCAAATTCTTTGCAATTCAATAGCTCGAAGACGGAGGTGCTCCACTGTTCCACTGATCGGATCCCGCGGGCTCTACCCACCGATTTCTGGCCTAGCACTTTTTCCGAACCAGTGTTGGCATCGGAGTCAGCTCGTAATTTAGGGGTCATGTTTGGCCCTAACTTACAATTAGACCTACATGTCAACAAAACCACGGGAACATGTATGATGCTGCTCCGTATGCTACGCAGAGTTTTGCCTCTGCTCCCCGCCCAGTCCAGGCCAGAAATTGTCCGTGGGACTATTTTAAGCCGGCTTGATTATTGTAATGGTCTTCTCCTAGGGGCCCCAAAAAACTTGATAGGGAAGCTGCAGAGGGTGCAGAATATGGCTGCTAAACTGGCCCTCTCTCGACCCAGATCTAGCTCTTCTACGCTGGCGCTTCGCGATCTGCATTGGCTCCCGGTAGATCTACGGGTCCAATTTAAAGCGGCCTGTTTGGTGTTCAGAGCGGTACACCTCCTAGGCCCTATCCCGTTACAAAACATGTTTGCATGGTATTCTGCCCCACGGCTTTTGTGGTCGTCATCGGCTCACCTTCTGGTGGTGCCTAGGTTTCAAAGAGTGAGGATGGGTGGCCGCTCATTTAGAGTGGCGGCAGCCAAATTGTGGAACTCTCTCCCACTCACTCTGAGGAGCTACCAGGACTATCTTCCATTCAGGAAGGCTTTAAAGACCTATCTCTTTCCCAAGTAATGGTTGTGCGTCTGTGCTTGTCTGGTGCCGGGGTTCTCTGATCAAAGCGCCAGGATGCCCTCTGGGTGACAGGTTTGCGCTCTATAAGTATGCTAAATAAATAAATAAATAATATGTTTGACATCTTGATATTTATACTGCGAACCTGCCTGTGAACTGCTAAAATTGCCTTTGCCTGCAGGCGCTGGACATTTACCATGGTGGCCTCAAGACCGCAGAAGACCCCCTCACCATCCTGGCCTTCGCCTCTCTCCCGTGCCCTTCGGCCTCAGACACTGGCCCACACAGCTCCTGAAGTAGTCTGCTGTCCAGCATTGTCAGACACAGGTAGATTACTTGGCATGACACCCTTCTCATCTTCCTCATCTGACATTTCCAGAATCCTGAGAGGGGGGACATCAAGCCTCCTTGCCCTTCCCTGCACAGATGACTGTGATGTTGGTGTGGGGGAAAGTGCTGCTGGTTCTGACTCTTGTGTCCCAAACAACAGAGGTGACTGAGGCTGTGGTGTGGTGGGTCGCTCAGGTGTAATGGCTACCTGTGCTGTGGTTTTGTCTTGCTGAACAGCGCTATGACTTGCTCTTTCTTTTGTCTTCTCCCTCCTCTCAGTTGTCGGTGCCCTCTTCTCCCTCTCCTGTGCTGTACTGCGCGATGACTCTCCTGTGCACAGATATGGACATTGGGTCAGTTGTGTAGTTCACCTGTGTGTCATAATTAAATCACATTCCTATCACACAATTGCCTAGTCTTCATCAGCTTCTGGAAGTAGTGTGTGGCATGCCTTGCTGAATTCTATGGTGACTGCATTGATGTATTTACCTATGACTACATCTCCCATGATGCATTTCTGGACATAAGTAAAACCTGTTCTGGAGTGTGATGCAGACACACACAGTGGGGAAGGGGGACAGGGAAATGGGTGGGGATTAATGTCCATGCATCTTACCTTGTTTCCTTGCAGCTCTGGCAGAGCTGTCAGTGTCCCCAATCCCATGGATACTTTCCGGGTCCAGGGTGGATTCAACCAGCTCCTCAAGGTCTGTCAGTCTTGGTACTCTGTTTTTCCCTCCACCTGTGGCTCCAGCTCTTTTCTCTGTGCTGCAATTTTTTTTGTGATGATCCGCAGATCGTACCATCTTTTTTTGAGGTCATCTATGTCCCTGTGGATGACCCCAATGGCATTGACCTTGGACTGGATGTCAAGCCAGGTGGTACGTTTCACAGACTCTGCAACATGCAGTGACTGTTTTTCAAAAATGTGGGTGGGGTGTTTAACCACCTCCTCAACTAGCACCTGCAGTTCTGCTGGTCTGAATCTGATTTTCCTCCTGCGCTCAACTGCATACGTCTGGCCATCCTGGGTCTCCATTCTGCTACTCACGTATGTTCAGGGAAGCCTGCTCCTCTGTATTACCTCCTGCTCTCCAAACAGTTCAGTTGCTCTGCACCTGCATGGATGTGGCCACTCCCAGGTACTGGGAAGAGGTGGTTGCATCTGATTGGTTGGTTCCTCTGTAGCTTTGTTGTGGGGTGTGGTGGGTGTTCCTTATTGGTTCACAGGCTCACATGGGTTATTTTTATAATCACCGATTCGGTATTTACCGAATCAGTATTTACCGAATCGGTAAATACCGAATCAGTAAATCCCATTCATTCCTATGGGCCAGGAGGACGATAGGAATGAATGGGTATTACTGATTCGGTATTTATCAATTCGGAAAATACTGATTCAGTAAATACCGATTACATATTCCGAGTGTTACCGAATCGATAATTTTTTCCGATTTTTTTCCTACATCCTGTTTTCCGATTCTGAAATACTGATTTGGTATGAGTCGGTATTTAAGAGTCGGAAAACTGAATTTACCTACATCTGGCCCTCACTGTTTATTTTTAAAACATATTAAATGTCCTATTCATTGAAGAATGTGGGTTGTTGATAAAAAATTAAGGAAAAGTAACTTTTAGAAAATTACCTTTTCCCTGCCCGAAACTCCAAGAGGCTAATTTGCATCAACCCGCCAGGAGCTGCGCAGGCAGTGCTTGACAAAAATATGGAATGAAAACTGCTTCCAGAGTATAACAATGGCTTAAGCCTGGTGATAGGCTGGAATGGGTTGGGGATATCTGATGTCTATCAGCTCAGGAAAGAGAGTGGGGTGGTCCTAGAAACTTAATTAACTTGAAAGCGATAGAGGTGAAACATGCACATCCGCAGTTCAGTGTAAGAGAACGCGTGTGTCCCCAAGGCCCACACTTGCTAGCCTGGCTTTGTCGGTCTTACCTACAGAACCAGTATTGACCAGACCCAGGAGAGGGTAATGCTTATTCTCCTAAATACCCCCCTGGCTGGTGCAGAAGCTCCCTCTAAAGGCAGAAGAACTGTGCCATCTTGGATTTTACTTAGAATGGTGCAATGTGAATAGTTTGTAATAAGACAAACAGAATATGCTGCAAAAGTTGGGAGGTTTACTCCTGAACTTTCTCCCCATTGGTTAGCAAGCGTCCAGGGGTGACCCCACCCTCTGGCTAGCACAAATCATAAATATGGCACTCCAAGGAACACCCCTCACAACATGTTTTGCACCTGTGAAGGTTCAGAAGAGGGATTGACCTTTTGTCCGTGTCCTGACAGGAGACCTGAACAACTAGACCTGCTTTCTCAGTACAAAGAAGTGAATTCCAGAGGTCAGTTGGCAGAACACCTGTGTGGCTACAAGGACATAGCAAGCTGCAAGTGGCTCAGAGGAACTGCTCCAGAAATACTAAAATGTTGGAACTTAGACATTTTTGGGAATTGTAAAACCTTTGGAGGCGTTAGTGAGACCTTATGACAAAGGTGTATGATTTCAATGCACCTTCCTTGAATGCAATGTTAGATTTCTTCTGCTGGATTATTTTGATTGCCGTAAAAGAGACTAAAGGCCTTCTTACCAGTACAGTGGTCCTAGGACCACCATACTCGTGGTGGCGGTCTTTCCACCCTCACCACTGCAGGTCTGACCATCGAATTGTGATGTTGGTGGTGTGACCACCACAGGACTGCCACCTCTGCAGGGATCCAGGATCCCACGGTGGTGACAGTGCATAAATGGCCTGAATATGCTGGCAGTGCTGATACCGCCAAGCATATTACGATCTGCATATCGACCTCTCTTTTCATGGTAGGACACACCACCATGAATAGTGTGGTGGACATGCCGGTTAGGGAGCCCTAACTGGGCCTTTGGTCGAATCTGGGCATGAGTGTGTGTGCGAGGAGGCACAGGGTGTACCACCCTGGAAATGCACCCTAGTTTCTGCACAGTGTTGCATGCACGACATTCAGGAATGTGCTGCAGGCATTCTCACGGCAGTGGTATGCTGTTAAATATCTCCTATGAGCCTAACACAGCCACCACTTTGAGACCGCTGCCACACGGCCCGCCCGCCCGTGATTAAACTCAAAATCTGGCTGGTATATTCCCCCAAGGTCCCCGTCTACTGCTTCTATAGACTTTCATTAGCGCATAATGCTTTTTGATACTATTTTAATTTAACTTTTTAAAAATTCCAATTTCTAGTTCCTCTTATAAGATCATTTTTATTAACATTTGCTCTATTTTTATAATTCTGCTCAGGATTAGTATTGTGTATGGTTTTGACTTTATTACTGTTTGGATACCATCATCTACTTTCTTAGGTAATTTAAATCAACACTTTGAAACACATTAAAATGGCATACCAAGGGCACGCTGTTACAGGTGTCAATCACTGCCATACTACTGGTGGCCCAGCATCGGACTTTCTCATGGGAAATAAGTGAATGCAAAAAGTTTAGCAACAGAATACTACCACCAGTAGCAGCAGCAACAAGACCACTGGCATCAAAGGTGGACAGGCATTTTTATTCTCCCAAATAATACAAAAAAAATTAAAGAACATATGAAATTGCTCTTTGAATAAACAATGTGCCATAAAAAAGAAGTAAAGCACAACACAGATCTTTATGATAAAAAATCTAAGCACACTGAACCCATCAGAAAATCAGCCAAGGGTCAGGATTCTGGAGAAAGGGAATGCGCTGGAGATAAAGAAGAGCCCAACCTATGAAAGTATTGTAACTGTGAACAAAACCTGTAGAGCAGACAGCGACATGTTCATGGTAAAGCTAGGAGCATCAACTGAATCCAACCACGAAGATATCTACAGTAGTCTTCATACTCCCAATGCTCAAAGACTTCAGACCTATCTAGTCTAATGTGCCTTAATCTAAGAAGTGTTGACCATACCTGCTATTAAATCTCATCACTGTCTTCTGTTAGGTGTCAGAATTAAATTCAGTCTTGTGCACCATCCACACAGTGTGTGTGGGCAAATGCCCTCCTTACCTGAAGAACCTGATTTCTCACAACATACACCTAAGAAATGTTTGTTTATAGTGAATCCCTCTGATAAATCTATGATTCTTAAAGAGAGTGCAACTAAGGGGCACAGATCTCTGGGCGTTTATGAACTTTACCGATGTATATATATCCACAAAAGATCCCAATACTGTCAGACTTCCAAAAAAGCGGGCACAGACTCATACTTTTACGGTGCCAAAATCTAAACATTTATTGAATATTAATCATATTTTGGATGACGCGTTTCACCGATATCAAATGGCCTTGATCACATGATCATGCTATGACATTTCCTATTACTTAAACCTTAAACTATGTGATTAGCTGCTTCACACACAGTGATAACAACTGACAACTGACTCAACCAATGTTGTGTAGTTACAAGAACACCTGTTTCAGTGCACATATAAAAATAAATTGAGACAAATGTTCAAGTACACAATTCTAATATGTAAAACCTGAAATAAAAGAACTGTGTCATATGGTATGTCGCCTGCCCATGAACTTCGTATCAGTATACAAGGCAAACTATATAACACCCGATATCCAAGCTTGCATATTGGTACTCATAAATATGTGTTAAGATGATTACGATTCTAAAATCAGAGTGCATAATACTTACAATACTTACAATACTTACAATAAAATAGATTTTGATCAGAAAATGTGCAAATACACCTAATGTTCAGTATTATATTGTTCGTAATAGGCAAAGATGAAGCTAAAATATGTACTTGAGCAGTAAAGATGATAAAAGTGCACTGTTAATAGATGATTGATTGAACTTCTTGTATACAATATTAGCAGCATCGTGCTGCATGGAATACTACTACTCAATTTTAGGTAAACACACTATCAGTCGTATGGTTGTCAATCGTAAAAAACGAAAGTTCCTAAGTAATAAAGTGCCCAACTGTGTAAATTCTAAGTGCTTTACAGTATTGTGAAGAGAAAATCGATGTTTAAAAAAGTTGACTAGTTGTTAGATAAAAACTGTTTCTCAGATTGTCCACTAAATATGACCCTTCAGCAGTATGTCACATCACTGTATGTAGTATCATGACCTGGAGAAAAGATCTTAACTTATAATGGTATACAGTGGTTAGAGTGATTACTAATGAGCGGCTAAGTAATATTTACAAATAATTATGTAACTCATCACGATTATTAATACCATTGGGTGTTTTAGTGTCAAGTTCTTAAAATAAATTTGGACTCAAGCTGACAGAAGAGTTTCTCTTTGTTACTACCTCTCTTTTACGCTTGAACTGCACCAATTACAAAATATTTGATGCAGCTAAGATTATTGTCATTTGTATCAAATGACGCGCCACCGGGTACGATGGGTCTGAGTTGACAATAGCTCTCAAATGCTGCAGAATTCTGACGTGTAACTGTAGTTTAGTACTGCCCACATAACAGAGTCCTCAGGCGCATTCAAGGACATATACTGCATATTCAGTTCTACAATTGTAAAATCCTTTTAAATCAATTGATTTGGAACTGAATGCCGTAGTGTAAGTATACATGTTGACCCCAAATTTGCATGCCCAACATGAGATGTATTTGTAAAAAACATTTTTGGGGGAGAGCCAGTTAGTTTTTGTGTCAAGGTCAGGACTACTCTAAACTAATGCCCTCCTCATAGAGGGTGCTCTCCGAAAGGTAAAGGTGGGTTTCTCAGGTAACATCTGACCCAACGTTGCATCTGTTAGCACAATAGGCCATTGCTGGTTAATTATGGCTCTGATCTTTTCCTGTCTACTGTAGGTAGTGATGAACCTCACATTGGAGTCAATCTGTTGTCTCCTAGTATTGACAATTTGCCCTGAGATATCCAAGCTGTCAGTAGGAAGGAAAATGTCTTCCCTAGTTTTAGTATTTGCTATCATCAAAGATTGAACTAATATTCTTGCATCGTATCCTCACTGGAAGAACCTTGTTTTTGACTCTTGCGGATATTGAACAAGATCTTTAGCTGAGCTTCACACCCCACGAATCCTTAATAATTTCCCGCAAGGGATGCTGTTAATCAGATGTTTTGGGTGGAAGCCTGCAATATTGAATTCCCTGCTGTATGCTTGAGGATTAAACATGATTTCAATTTGCCATTTTCAACATAAACATGCACATCTAATAAATCTATATATTGTTTGTCAATGTGTGCTGTAAACTCAGGGTTCAATGTGTTAGCGTTAATTCTTTTGACAAAAGCTTCTGCATCCAAGTGTGTCCCCTTACAAATGATGAACACATCATCTATATAATGCCACCAACTGAAAACATGCCTGTCCCAATCAATGTGGTGCTCCTCCATGAGGACCCGCTCCTTCCACCAGCCTACATGTGAAAACGCATAGCTGGGGGAGAAGCAGGCCCCCATTGTGACACCCCTAAGCTGCTGGAATATATCATTTCCAAATGTAAAAAAATTGTTGTTGAGACACCAATTGATCATACTTAAAGGCATTCTGTTGTGGTTGAATAATTCCATTGATCTGTTTTTTAAATCATGTTTAACCGCCCTCAAACAACCCCTTTGTTCTATACTACTGTAGAGGGAGGCAATGTCCAAAGTCATAAGTGTGTATTCATCGGACCGGGTAAACTCAGAAGCTTCCTCAAGAAGTCACTGGTGTCTCGAATATAAGATGGTTTTCCATCCACAAATTCTTGAAGCAAAAAATGAACATAATGTGAAACATTCTCAAATAAACCCTTCCTCGCTGATATAATAGGTTGGCCAGGAACTGGAGACATGATTTTATGTATTTTTTAGATGAAATACAACACAGGTAGCACAGGGAATTCATTCTATAAAAAGAGATGTTCTTCCTTAATTATGAGGCCCTCATGTTTCCGACCAACAAGTTCATCTTTAAACAATCTATTGATGACCTTAACTTGTTTCATACAGGATTTCTTGTAGCATTCAGGATCATTTAAATGTCTGTTGGCCTCTAGTTCATACAGTTTCGTGTCAAAGCACTATGTTGGCACCTTTGTCGGAATTGTTGATAACCACTGTTTTTTGCTGTAGTTTTGTCATTAATTTAAAATATTGTTTCTCTGGAAATTTGCATTTGTTTGTAGTCAACCACATTTTGTGATTAAGTTTCTTGAATTCATCTACTACCCAGTCGTGGAAGATGTCCACTGCATACCATGGCTTCATAGGCATAAATGTAGAAGGGGGCTTGAAAGGGCTCTTGAAGGAAGCTGAAGGATTGATTCCTTCTTCTCGTAATAAATTTTGATTGAAATGTGCAAACTGTTAATGCTCTCCTCGTTGGATAGTTCATGGAATGTTCATTGTAATGTTCAAGTTCAAGTTCAGAAATTTGTATAGCGCACTACTCAACCAGAGGGTCTCAAGGCGCTTGAGGGAGGGGGGGTGCTTTACTTATCGAATATCCAAGTTTTTAGTTGCTTTCTGAAGGAGAGGTGGTTCTGTGTAAGGCGGAGGTGGGTGGGGAGAGAATTCCAGGTTTTGGCCGCTAAGTAGGAGAAGGATCTTCCCCCCATGGTGGATCTATGGATGCGCGGAATTGCGGCGAGTGCTTGATTGGACGATCGTAGTTGGCGGGTGGGGGTGTAGAAGGACAGTCGCGTGTTAGGGCATTCGGGTCCTAGGTCGTAGAGGGCTTTGTGTGCGTGGGTGAGAAGACTGAACGTTATTCTCTTGTTGACGGGGAGCCAGTGGAGGTCTTTCAGGTGACCGGATATGTGAGCTTGACGAGGGATGTCCAATATGAGTCTGGCTGAGGCGTTTTGAATGCGTTGGAGTTTTTTCTGTAGTTTGGCTGTGGTTCCGGTGTAAAGGGTGTTTCCGTAATCCAGTCGGCTGGTGACCAGTGCGTGGGTGACCGTCTTTCTTGTTTTGGTGGGGATCCAAAGGAAGATTTTTTTGAGCATGCGCAGGATGTTGAAGCATGATGATGAGACGGCGTTGGCTTGTCTGGTCATCGAGAGGGAGGAGTCCAGGATGAAGCCCAGGTTACGTGCGTGATCCATAGGTATGGGTGCGGTTCCCAGGGCCGGTGGCCACCAAGAGTCGTCCCAGGCCGAAGGGGATGACCCTAAGATGAGGACTTCCGTTTTGTCCGAGTTTAGTTTTAAACGGCTGTTCTTCATCCACTCGGCTACTACTTTCATTCCTTCGTGTAAGTTGGTTTTGGCGGTGTTTGGGTCTTTGGTGAGGGAAAGGATCAGCTGGGTGTCGTCTGCGTAGGAGATGAAGTTGAGGTTGTGTTGGCGCGCGATGGATGCGAGGGGACTCATGTATACGTTGAAGAGGGTGGGACTGAGCGATGATCCTTGTGGTACGCCGCAGATGACTTTGGTGGCCTCTGATCTGAATGGGTGGAGGCGGACTTTCTAGGTTCTTCCGGCGAGGAACGAGATGATCCAGTCCAATGCTTTTCCTTGTATTCCGACGTTGCTGAGGCGTTGTATGAGGGTGCTATGACAGACTGTGTCGAAGGCTGCGGAAAGGTCAAGTAGGATGAGGGCGGCTGTTTCTCCGTTGTCCAGTAGAGTTCGAATGTCGTCTGTAGCTGCGATGAGGGCAGTTTCGGTGCTGTGTTTGGCTCGGAAGCCGGACTGTGAGGGGTTGAGGGATTTGTTTGATTCAAGGAAGGCGGCGAGCTGACTATTGACGGCTTTCTCAATGACTTTGGCAGGGAATGGGAGGAGCGAAATGGGGCGGTAGTTTTTTAGTTCGGTGGGGTCTGCTGTGGGTTTCTTCAGAAGGGCGCTGAGTTCGGCATGTTTCCAGCTTTCCGGGAAGGTAGCGGAGTTGAAGGAACAGTTGATGACATCGCGGAGATGGGGTGCGATGATGGAGTCTGCTATGTTGAAAATGTGGTGGGGACATGGGTCGGTTGGAGATCCTGAGTGGATGGAGTTCATCAGGCGGATAGTGTCTTCAGTGGTGATTGGGTTCCAGGCGCAAAGGTTGTTAGGGTGCGGTTTTGGTTCGGAGGTCGGTGGAGTGGACTGGTCTTCGGACTGGTTTTCAAAGCTGTTATGTATGTCGGCGATTTTGTTGTGGAAGAATGAATATAGAGAGTCGCAGAGGTCTTGGGATGGAGTGATGTCGTTGATGCCGGCGGTGGGGTTGGTAAATTCTTTGACGATGTTGAATAGTTCCTTGCTGTTTTGGGCGTTGTTGTCGAGTCGATCCTTAAATGCTGATTTCTTGGTGGATCGGATCAGTTGGTGGTGTTTGCGGGTGGCGTTCTTGAAGGTGGCCAGGTTGTCAGTGGTTGGGTTTTTTCTCCAGGCTTTCTCGAGGGTGCGACAGAACTTCTTGGATTTCTTAAGGTCATCGTTGAACTAGGGGGCTTTTTTGCTACCTTGCTTGATTTGATGCTTTTTCAAGGGTGCTAGTTCGTCGGCACTGTGGGTGATCCATTGTGTGAGGTTGGTGGCTGCTTGGTTTGGGTCCGAAGATTTGGCAGGAGAGTTTTGGTGGAGCCATGTGAAGAGCTGGTCAGTGGTAATTTTGTTCCAATTTCTTTGGGGAATAGGATGTGGGGGGCTGTGGGTCGTGGTCTTTTTGCAGTTGAAGTGAACGCAGCTGTGGTCCGTCCAATGGAGAGCTGTGGTGTGATCGAAGGAGACGTGCTTGCTGGAGGTGAATATTGGGTCGAGCGTGTGCCTGGCAAAGTTGGTGGGGGTGTCAACTAGTTGTTTGAGTCCGAGATTGGCCAGGTTGTCCAGAAGGGTGGTGGTGTTGCTGTCGTTTTTCTTTTCCAGGTGGAAGTTGAGGTCTCCCAGTAGAATGTTCTCGGAGGGGAGGGCATGTGGGCTGATGAAGTCAGTGATGTCTTCGCTGAATTGTGTGTGGGGTCCTGGTGGTCTGTAGATGAGGGTGCCTCTGAGTGTGGTCTTGGGGTCGGTGTGGATCTGGAAGTGAAGGTGTTCGGCGGTAGCGAGGTTATCGTCGGAACTGGTCGTGATGCTGATGGTGTTCTTATGGACGATGGCGATGCCTCCTCCTGTTTGGTTGGTGCGATCCTTTCGGATGATCTTGTAGGCGTCCGGGATGGCTATGGCGATGTCGGGCGCTGATGAGGCGTTCATCCAGGTTTCTGTAAGGAAGGCGACGTCCGGCGATGTAGTGTCGAGTAGGTTCCAGAGTTCAATGGAGTGTCTGTGGACCGAACGGGTGTTGAGCAGGATGCACTTTAGGTGGTTAGTGTCGGAGCTCTGTTTAGAGTTTGTGGATTTGGTGTGGGTCCAGGTGCAGTCGAACTTGCAGGAGTGGCAGGTGTAGGGTCCATGGGTGTGTCCTGGGGCAGCTTGGTAGCATTTTGGTGTGCGGCCGAGGTTAAGGGCTGAGAGGGTTGCGGCGTTGTATGTTATGCGGGCGGAATGGATTTTGCAGGGGCTAGGGGGTCTGGCGCTGGGCACGGTCCAGGCGCGGACGGGCATAGACGGGCTTACCTTTGGCGCACCTTCGGCGCGCATAGGGCGCGTCCGCAGCGCGTGAACGCTGCACGCAAGTGCATCTGACATAAGTGGATAGTGGAGGGGGGTGGGGCGAGGGAGGAGCAGCTGGGAGGCGGGAGCGGGGTGAAGAGCCGGGCTGGGAGGCACAACAACATGCTTGATCTTGTAATGTTTGGTAAGCTTTAGTTTTCTTATAAATTTGAACACGTCAATTTGTGTCTGACAATAATTCAAACTACTCTCTGGGAAAAATGTAAGACCTAATGCCAGGAATTGAATATCAGCTTGATTAAGATCTATGTCAGACAGGTTAGTGACAGTATTATCAGTGGTGGTTATTTCCTTTTCCATCTGTAATTTTGTTGCTTCTTGTTTTTTGAATTTGAGGCCTTTTCTCCTGCCTCGCCGTCTTTTTGATTCTTTCTTTGTTTTGTGAAAAGTTTTGATTCTGTGGTCGTAATGTTTGTCTCCGGGCTAGATGTAAAAAATCGAGCTCTTCAGTCAGAGTAAGATTGCTCAAATCTTCTCCTCTGTTGCTTGTAGTGGGTTTTCCATCCTCCAAATCAGTTTCACTCGGCGTTGAACTCATGTCTGATACTGACGTCGTATCTACAGCCTGTGCATTGAGTTTGTCATTCTATTTGCTTAAGTTAAAATTGGAACATTGTTGTCTCCTGATGGAATCAAACTTGTGAGCGAACGTGAAGATTTGGCCTGTCTCGTAATCCATTTTGTCTCTGTCAAATTTATACGCTTTTCTTGTCTTTATGATATCTTCCTGTTTTTTAAGTCACTCCTTGACTTCACTGTAGCTTTTCAAAATCAAATCTTTCTGTTCACTTTTATCTAAATCTTTGTTGATGTCATCAATTTCCTTTACAATTGACTCTCGATCAATTTCGGTATATGTAATCAATAGGCATAACAGTCTCATTGAAGCATTGAAATTGCACTTCTCCCACTCCTTCAACATAAGGGGATTAAGATTTTCGAAGCTGCGTGCTAACTTGATACGTAAGCCAAGCGTTATCCAACCAGATTCACAATACTTCGGCAAAGATTTCATTTCCCACCACTTTGTCATTTCGCTCTTCATATTTTTCTCTAGAACCTTTGTCAATTATTAATTTGTTGCTACCAGTGAGACTCACAGGTCCTTTAGCTTTACTGTTTTCCGTGATAGTGGCAAATTCTCTAACAACTCTTCCGCCACTGCTTCGTTTTCTTGTAGCATGTCATCAGATATGCTTAAATATAATGAAATAGACATATATTGTGGAGATACATATGTACCCTGATGACCCATCACGAGGCTGCTGGACCTTCCTGAGGTAGGATGTTATTTTCCACATAGGTACCATAATATAGTCCCCAGTAACTTCATTACCCTTAACCTATATTCTTCCCTACATTACACTTATACCGGTTTACAGGGACTGACCTTTTACCTAGATATGACACTGCATTCAGAACACAGGTTTTCCCTAGTTTGAAATCTCATACATTATTCGTGGGAGCACAGCAGGACGACCATCTCCTGTATAATATCTATGTATAAAGTTCATGTCCAACGTCATCCTTAGGTTTACACAGTAATACAGTGAGGTAGGAACCCTGGGGAGACCTATGGGTGTATATATACATCACATGTTGCTAAGATATAACAGAGGAGACCGATGCTTCCCAGCCGACACTCTGACCAGAGACGGTGAGGTTCCTGCATGCAGACACTACAGGTTGCAGTGTTCTAACATCCCTCACGGGGTGTCCAACTCGAGACCAGGACGGGGTCCCACCGTTTCTCACTTCAAGTAATGAGGTTGACAAAATCCTAGAGGAATTCTTGGCTTAACACCTTCACACATGCTAGGTACTCTTACGTACATCTAGTTAAGGAGGCATTGTAGCAGTATGCATCTTTTTATAATTTTTTTTATATACTCAGATCTATTCATGATTATTGTAAGATGGTAGAGCTACACCATCCATTTACCTTTATAGTACTAACCGTTGTTGCAGCGCATCTATTCTACACCAGAATAACAACTGTTCAATAAATTCTTATTGAAAACGCCTAGCCTGTTTATTCTGTGTACCTCTCTGAGACAGACTAAGTAAGCCTAAGTGACTGAGCTTAATGTAGTATATTGTTTCCACGGTCCTAAAGGGATCAGGGTTATCATGTTTGATGGTTGCCAAGAACTATTCTCTCCTTGGTAAGTGGAGATTCTAGTGGCACTGTGAGCTACTTGGTACAAGAGGCCAACATACTCAGTGGGGGTGTTCAGAGTCAGTCTGACACTAATCCTACAGTGAATGCTGTCCAAACACACAGATCCTGTATAAATATTATAGGAGCTACATGACAAGGAGGGAGGAACTGACATATGCACCTGAATAGGACTGTGCCTGTCTCCAAACCAAAGTTGCAACCCCCCTGCTGTGAGTCTGGAGCCAGGGAAGGAAAGGCATGGATCTTGTGATCTTCATGGGCCTCCCTGAGGTCTCCCCACTTCTAAGGCACAACTGGATATAAGTAATAGACCCCTCTCCCGTTATTTTATAATTTTACATCTAGCTAACTTGTAAGTGGGGTTGTTTAGAATCCCTATTGGTTTTACACTCTGCAAATTAGCATTTGCATTTTATTTAATCTGGATGCTTTTTGAGACCCTGTAGGGCATGTATTTTAACCTGTGTTGTAAGACGAGAGCCAACACCATCTTCTGCTAACTTTATGTGGTTATTTTTTAGACAAACTATGTATAAGTTTTATCTTAAAGGTACTGAGCTTTTAATTGTACTAATTAACGTACCTCCTTCGCTTAATTGCTATATGGTCTGTGATTGTCAGGATCCCTCTTTCTAGTGAGTTTGATGCAGATTCCACATGTGTTAAAACAAGAAAATGGAGCGCCAGCCGAGACTTCTCGTGGTCCCGTTTGTGGAATGCGCGGAATGCTAGGTTAGCAGTCTAGCCTTTTCCAGCGCGTGATTGGGAGTCCAGGTGCAGCGCGCGTTCCTTCGGAACTGCGCACTTCACTGAGGAATCCGACCACAGAGGTCACGTCTGAGAGAGTCTTAGAATCTGAGGTAGAAGAAAGTAACGTTTTCAGTCAGCGTAGTGTTTATTTATACTTCGCTGGCTTGACCTAGAAGTGTCACGAGGTCAAAAGGCTGCCAAGCTTTTGAAGTCAAGTTCCTCTTCGAAGAAGAACCCTGAGCACGGGAAACTGCGTGTCAGCAAAGAACCATTAACCCGAGCTGAGAATTCCTGTCATATATCCACAGAAGGAGAGAGGGAGAGAGAGCGAGAGACTAATTTGGAACTGTGGAGAAATACTGAGCTAAGTGGAGATTTCCTGTTATCCGTTCTAATTCAAGTGACTGTATATATATTGTTTAAGCAACCAGGCTATACAAGAAAAGATTAATGAACTGTTTGATGAATTACAGACTGCTCACCTATGGTTGCATTTCGTCTGCTGAACTGTGCTAAGCAGAAGACTTCAAGTATATCTAGGAAGAGATAGGGACAGTGTTAGAGAGGTTTTCAGTACAGTTAAAGAAATTTTCAAGAAGAAGGAAAGATACTTACCTGGAGAGTTGAATGAGGTTCATTCATCCATTCAGGAGAAGGCATCCTGTATTAAAGAAGAATATATAAAGAAAGAGTATAAGGACTACATCAAAACTACACTGGTAGGTGGAGAAAACAAGTAGTATTAATTTAGTTCAAGTATAAGTCTAGAGCAGGAAGGCAATAACACATTTATTATTTTACAGAAGTAAGTGGTAGATCTGTCATCTGGAAATACAGAATAAGTAGACCATTCACAAGCCACACTTCAGAATAGAAGAGCAGCAAGGTGTTACTGATTCCTGGGTAGGTGTTGCTAGAGAGAGTAATAAGGAAGTCAGAGTAGTTTGCAGGTACAGTGAAATTATTATCCTGTATGTGTTTAGTATTCCTAGGGTTCTTCGAGAAGCTGATTGAAGATTCCTACGGAACTCCAGAGGATCAGGACCAGTCTCTTCTGCTTTATTTGTTTCATTATTTTATCCATTTTTCCCCTTCCCTCTATCTAATCAGTTAGAGTCATGATGTAATTTCTGATTCTGAGTGGTTGGAAGTGGGAGTCGGAAAGCTAGCATCTTCTGTTCCTGTGCAAGTCTTCGAGAGAACAGAGTTGGAAGGCAAGTGGACTCTGACAGAGTGAAGTGCCCACGTTGTAAACTTGCACCCGAACAGAATGGTTGAGGGAATTAATTTGCAGACACTGGGGGCGGTCTTAGATATAATACAAAAGGAGTTGGTAGCGGTAAAAGAAGAAAACCAAAGATTGAGACAAGAGGTGATAAACTCCAGAAAAGAAACCGCAGAGTTAGCGCAGCAAGTTGGGCCATCACTTTTAAGAAATAGGGAGACCCCCGTAACATCTACTGGGGAAGCTAGTAAAATAACCACACAGGTAATACATTCCTTGTCCCCGGTCATACCCCTAGCGGTGCCAGAGAGGTTTAATGGGGATCCTCAGAAGGCACAGGTGTTCATCACACAATGTTCCCTGCACTTTATGTGTCGCCCTTCTATCTTCCCTGACGCACAATCTAAGGTGGCATTCATCTTGTCATATTTGAGTGGAGATGCGGCTGCATGGTCAATGCCCTTGGTATCTAGGGATGATCCTCTGCTACTGAATTATGATGAGTTTAAAAAATAATTTTTGCGAATATTCGACCGAAGAAGAATTTCACAGGCAGTGGACAATGAGTTGTTGGATCTGAAACAGGGCAACAGAGACTTAGTTGCGTATTTGGCCCAATTTAACAAGTTAATTATGGAGACTGATTGGCCCGAGAGTAAAAGAACTGCAATATTCTATCGAGGCCTACGAGATGAATTAAAAGATGGACTGGCACAAATACCAAATCGACCCACTGAGATATCTGCCTTAATAGATCTAGTATTAGAATTGGATTTTCGTCAAGGGGAACGGAAGGGTGAAAGAAGACGCGAGTTTCGAAGCACTGTACCCCGCTTTGATAGAGCAAGAATTGAACCTGGAAAAGGTGCAGAAGGAAGCAGCAGCTTAGTACCAATGCAAATCGGAACGATAAGGGGACCGCTTACTAAAGAAGAAAAAGAGAAAAGGCGAGCCAGCAATTTATGCATGTACTGCGGTTCAAGCGGACATTTTATGAGAAATTGTCCAAAGAAACTCAAAGGATCATATAAGCTGAAGGAAAACTAGTTGCACCACCTGTAGAAGGAGTTGTACAGGTGGATGCGCGTCAAGAACCAACTCCACAAGAACACCAATTGGCAAACACTCTACAGTCGTCTTCCCCACACCTCATAATATCAACGACCATCAAGTTTCGTCAAGAAGTGCGAGAAGGCATAACCGTTATGGTGGACTCAGGGGCAACAGGGAACTTTTGTGATCTGAAGTTCGCAAGCAAGATGGGATTGAGAGCCATAGCTAAGGACAAGAGTGAATCAGTCAGAGCCATCAATGGGACGAATTTATCTTCTGGACCTATAGTAAGTCACACGGAATTGGTGCAGTTAATTTGAGAGGATGGTCATCGAGAAGATATGCATTTTAATTTGATCGATGCACCTCAGTTTCAGTTGATTCTTGGGCTTCCTTGGCTCACTGAGCACAACCCAACTATAGATTGGGCTGCCAGAACCACAGAAATGACTTCGGATTACTGTAAGAACAATTGTTTTGGAAACCAAACGGAAAACCATAAGGAAAATCTAGCTCAAGCCTTATGTTCAGCCGAAGCAACGGTGTGCGTGATCAATACCCAGCCAATACCTCCGGAATATCAAGATTTTAAAGATGTGTTTGATGAGCAGGAAGCGGAACAGTTACCACCGCATCGTATCTATGATTGTAAAATAGACCTGGAACCAGGGGCGAATATGCCGTGCAGTCGGGTTTATGCTCTGACCGAAAAAGAGCATGATCATTTAAAAGAGTACCTCAATAAGTATTTAGCTAATGGATTTATTCGTCCTTCTCAATCCCCAGTCTCCTCGCCTCTATTCTTTGTGCCGAAGAAGGCGAGTTGAGGACTTGCATTGATTATCGTGCAATCAACCGAATAACCAAGAAGAATAGATATCCACTTCCCCTCATTTCCGTTTTGTTAGACCAGGTAAAAGGGGCACGGATATTCACGAAGTTGGACCTAAGAGGGGCATACCACCTCATCCGAGTAAGAGCTGGAGATGAATGGAAAACGGCGTTTAGAACCCGTTTTGGATTGTTCGAGTACCAAGTGATGCCCTATGGGCTGTGTAATGCCCCGGCTGCCTTTCAGCATTTCATAAATGATGTTCTCAGTGAATACATAGATCAATGTGCCATAGTTTATATTGATGATACTTTGATTTACTCTGTTGATGTACAAGAACATCGGAATCAAGTGCAGAAGATTCTACAGAAGCTGAGAGAAAACAAGTTATTTGTCAAGCTGGAAAAATGTGCTTTTCACGTCACAGAAGTGGAGTTCCTGGGTTTTGTGATCTCGCAGTCAGGTATTCACATGGACAAATGAAAAATTCAGGCAGTACTGGAATGGAAGTCTCCGACTAGTGTAAAGGAAGTTCAAGCATTCATCGGTTTTGCAAACTTCTATCGTAGGTTCATTAGCGAGTTCTCCCGGCGAATCCTTCCTCTCACTAGACTGCTGAGGAAGGGAGTACAATTTGAGTGGTCCGAGGAAGCAGAATCAGCATTCAAGGCTTTAAAAGAGGAATTTACTTCAGCTCCGATCCTTCTACATGCAGATCCATCTGAGCCCTTCTATGTAGAAACGGATGCTTCGGATTTGGCCGTGGGAGGTGTACTTTCTCAAAGGAATAAGGAAACTGGTCAACTACACCCCGTGGCCTACCGTTCACGGAAATTGACACCAGCAGAGATCAACTATACAATAACCGAAAAGGAACTATTAGCAATAAAGGACGCCTTCAAGGAATGGAGGCACTACTTAATGGGAGCCCATCATGTAGTCACAGTTTACACTGACCATCGTAATTTGAAATTTTTAAAATCAGCCAGAACCTTAACGCCTCGGCAACTACGTTGGTCATTGTATTTAGCTGATTACGACTTTGTCATTACCTACAGACCGGGAGCTCAAAACGGAAAGGCGGACGCCTTGTCCCGAATAGGTACAGGAGAGGAAAAAGGGGAAATTAAGACGCAAGCAATCATTCCCAATTCTAAAATCATTGGCGCAGTAGATTCCTTGAGTGTGGAGTTCTGGACTTTTTGGTTCCGTCCAGAGGTGTCAGGGAAAACACCCGAAGACCCCGGAGTTCCACCTGTCTCGGTGCACAAATAAACAGAAACACGGGCTTCTCGATGGTGGCGTCAAAGACCAAAGGTTTATTACTGCAGGGACACAGAAGTCACAGAAACTACACACGGGCAGAATCTAGGAGCCTGTTCGATTTGTACAAAAAGGGTTGCTCCTTATATACTAAAATTTGAGCTTGAGGCAAATTCTTTACATGTAATATATTCTCAAACCTTTGTGTCCTAAACAATAAATATTTGGCGTTGCACAGGAATCGTCGACAATATCTGATGTCAAAACATTACGAACGAGGGGTTCCCACTTTTCCATCATAATCTCATGTCAACTTTTCATTCAAGACCCGGACCGCCTCATCGTAAATTTCGTTACCTCCCCCTAATAAAGGCCCAGAAGGAAAGGAGCAGAGCCAGGTGCAGAAGATAGAAAAGCAGGATAAGAGATGTTTGTGGGTCGTAAATGGGCAAGGCTACCAGCTTCGGCCACCTAATCATGATCAGGCCAACGAACACGAGAACCAGTATAGCAGGACTGGCCTCGGGCAGAGGAGGCAGCCTTTGTCGAGTCATGCAGCTACAGCATGTTCTGTTCTAAGGTGCACGTGTCACTAGAGAGGTGAATCGCCGGCTAAGCCTACGTGTCCTTAATCGAAATAAAGTAATCAGAAGTCATTGCGTATGTGAGGGCAAGAAACACAAAATGGCTGCCATGATCTAAGATGGATGCCATGGGTAGATTGGAAATGTGTTCGTAACAGGAGTACTCTTGCTCGTAGCATAGCGAAAACACCAGGATATGCTAAATGGATCATTTGCGGTTCGCTGATACCAATATTATGTATTTACGACAATGTTGAAAACACAGGTTCAAATCGTCACGGAACCTCAGACCCTCCTTTTGCCCTTACATAGGCAATTACTCAGTCTATGTCAGAGTCTAACTCTATGCTCATCAGGTCAGTGACATGCTGTTGTATCATCATCCTTTCTCGTGCCTTTTCTCCAAACGCAGGTGGTTTTCTAAAACAGGTTGCAGCACAGAGACTACACAAAGCAGGACCACACTGGATAATCAGGCAGCATGAGAATAGGAATACTAAGATGACACCAATGACCATCAGAACCTTCCATCCCCATGCTGATATCAGAGTCCAAAACCACTCCATAAAGGACCAGTTTCCCTGGTCTACGTGTATAGAGTCGGAAATCTTGTGTAGCTTAGAGATCGCCTCATAGACTGTTGGAGCATTATTGGGAAAAAAGACACAGCAGCTCGATTGGATCATTCTGCATACCCCACCTCGATCTGCAAGTATTACGTCTAGAACCATACGGTTCTGCAACGTCATGAGTCTATCCGCCTGAAGCTCAGCTGTTAAGTTGCTAAGGGCACCAGCAGTCTCGGTAATAGTAGATTCAACTACCCGTGTTAGCTGACGTATGTTTCTACTATTGGCCATAGGCCCCCAGAACGGAAGAAAACCTTTGAAGAAGTCTCCAGCTTCCTGACCAGCGGTGTCTTCCTTGCTGAAAACACCTCTTGCTACTCTGGTCTTGTGATAGTCTGAAGAAGCAGTGTATGTTGGAGGCAACAATCGAGCAATATAGCATGAACCTGCAAAGTCGGCAGGCAACCATGTATACGCTCTGTCTTGACAGATGAAGTAGGTACCTCTAGCAGTAAGGAAGGCAGGGGAAGAGTTCGACGGAAACACATAAGTCTCAACGCACTCACTCCTCCCCAGCTGAGCTCTCGGATTCCTCCCATTACCTTGCAAACAGACCTGACCTCGGTGAGGCACGACCCAGATTGGAGTGGAGCTTTTACGCTTGCTTTCTCCCAAACTAAGGCGATACTCTGAAGAATTCCAACTCAAATATACTCGTAATTCGTCTCTAGGGTAAGATGGAGTATTATTGACGTCCTTGATCATGTCAATAATTCCCTGGACTAAAGCTTTGTTGGCAGAGTTATATTTAGTGGAACGTGGTGGACGCGGAGGATAGGTTTCAAGGGCATAGGCAAAAATGGTCTGAAAGGCCTGAAATGATCCATTATAGCTAAAAGGCAAAACCAGGTAGGGAATGCCTTTATCCATAGTGTGGGGTATCAAGCCATACACCCAGCAGTCTGTAGTGTTGACCACTAGTTGGTGTTGGTGAAAGAGCTGTACAAAAGTGTTATTGATGAATTTTGAGCGTCGAGCTTGCTCATGTTCAGGAAACGAATGAAAAGAGTGTATAGAAGAAACAGTAGAGGTAGCAGGATCAAGGGGAGGTACTGTAGTTACTGGCACAAAAATTAAACTTATACCAAAAACGATTCCACCCACCAACGTTATCAAAACAATTAAAAATGTAATAGCACATTGCATCAGAAAACATTTGCTATGAAGAATTCTGTAAAGTCTGTTTCTGCGAACATAAATCACATTTTCTCGTTGCAGCGCAGGAAGCTCCATCTTCTACAATCCGCTCGCGACCACTGATGATGTGTACGTAGATGAAAATGCCTCTATCAGCCCTGGGAGTTCCCAGAACCAACAGAAAGATCGACCTTGTGTCTGACCCCCGCAGATTCAACTAGGTACACAGCCACGACCCTACGGCTACCCAGACGGCAAGGCAATTTTAAAAACAATAAAACAATAGCAAACTTCCTGGCTGAAGGCAAAGTGTTAAAATATCAAATGTGTAAAATTGGCAGTTTCCTGCTTTATTTGTCCAAATTGCGAGATCGTAAATTGTATCTCAGTTTTGCAGGAACTGTTTGATCAGGAAATAGTGTGTTATCAGCAGGGGTTGCAATGTTCAAGTTCGCAGATGGCAAAGTTTCTTCTGATGCAGAGGGCAAGTGTTCAGGAGTCAAAGAAGTAGTTTCAGGAGGAGAGTCAGAGTTCGAAGTGTCAGTTATCAATTCGGCATCGCTGAAAGGGACAAACTTGGGTGTTCGCTCGAACTCAGAGGCACCAATTCCCTTCTTAATCCAGTTGTCATAAGCAAGTGGTAGGGGCACATGTTTGACATGTGTCGCATGGATCCAGTGCTTGCGACCGGCCACACGAATAGCAGTTCTCGTTGCTAGCAGTACTTGGTAGGGGCCAACAAATCTGAGTTGAAGGTTCTTCGTCCTCGCAAAGTTGCGCACCACAACGTGGTCACCTGGTTTCAGCTGATGACCTGGACTCTCCGGTGGCTTTGGCAATGCATCGAAAACCTGTTGGTGAATAAGACTCAATTTAGCAGTCAAGTCGTAAAGGTAATCAATCAACATTGGATATTCCAGAGAACAAAATTCCTTTGGCCTTGGCACTCCCCAAATATTAGCGGGACGGCCAAAGACAATTTCATACGGACTAAGCCCTACTCTAGAATGTACAGTCGCTCTCGTGGATATTAAAGCCAATGGAAGAGCATCTGGCCAGGATAAACCCGTGGATGCCTGTATTTTGGCGAGTTTTAGTTTGAGGGTGCCATTGTAACCCTCAACTAAACCAGCAGACTGGGGATGGTTTGCACTGTGATACTTTTGCTTTATCCCTAAACCGGCACACACACTCTGCATAACTTTCCCTATAAACTCACTTCCGTTATCTGACCATACAATCCGTGGCATTCCGTACCTAGGGAAATATTCTTTGAGAAGAATTTTAGCAGTTGATAGGGCAGTGTTGTCCTTTAGTGGATATGCTTCGATCCATCTGGAGAAAGCACAAACTACCACCAGGACATACTTTAAGTTATTGCAACGATCCATGTGAATGAAGTCTAACTGAATCACTTCAAAGGGGCAAGAGGGAGGAGCGAAGTGACCAGCAGGAGTAGGGATTCCCTTACCAGGATTATGCATCAGGCATACCATACAATTTTTCACTACTCTCTCTGCACATTTACTAATCCCATCATTCTTCCAGACTGGAGCCAACATCTTACAAATTCCTTTAGAACTTATATGCGCTACTCCATGTGCCATTGTAACCACTGCAAGCACATACGCATCAGGCAACATCCAACGCTGTTGTTCCGACAAATCAATCCAACACCCACTCGAGTCCAATTTACCCGTACTTTCTTTCCATGCACGCTTTTCCTCCTCAGTCGCCTCTTTCTGAATCTCTTTCACACTTTCCAATGTGTCTTCACACATTCCAGACTCAGAAATCCATCTTGCAGATGTAGCCACATACATTCCACTCATCATATTCCTAGCTGTCTGTTTAGCGGTCTCATCAGCAAACGCATTCCCACGACCAACATCATCCGTGATTGCTTTATGCGCACTGCATTTCACAATCGCAACTTCAGTCGGCAAGGTTAGAGATTCCAACAAGTTGTTAACTAACTGACCATGTTGAATCTTAGTCCCATGGGACGTAATGAAACCTCTTTCTTTCCACAAACGACCAAAACTATGGGCCACGCCGAACGCGTACTGACTATCTCTGAACACATTCACTCTCTTTCCCTTTGCTAAAACACACGCTCTCGTTAGAGCGATTAATTCTGCAGCTTGGGCAGAATTCTGACTCACTCTTGCAGTCTCCACAATCGTCTTCAAAGTCGTTACTGCATAAGCAGCAGTCACATCACCATTCTCCAATTTAAAGCATGACCCATCAACATACAACGTGCCATCTGGATCTGACAATGGAGTGTCTTTTAAATCAATTCGTCCTTTTGTCTCCTCTTCGGTTTTGAAACAGCAATCATGGGGTTCGGAATCACTCGACTCATGATTAGTCGGCAACAGTGTTGCTGGATTCAATACATTGCATCTTTTGATCTGAATATGACTCGCTAGCAGTGTCAGCTCGTAGCCAGATAATCTAGCACTGGTAAGGTGTTGCGTCTTGGTTCTGTTCATGAGTGTATCCACAGCATGAGGAACCATGACCACTAGCATGTTGTTCATCACCAAACCAGCAGATTGTCGAATGGAAGCCGCAGCTGCCGCTGTAGCTCTCAAACAACTAGGCAACGCTCTAGCTACCGGATCTAATGTTGATGAAAAGTACGCACAAGGGCGTTGTTTATCACCGAATCTCTGTGTCAGAACACTCAACGCGCAACCTTCTCTCTCGTGAACATAGAGCCTGAATGGCTTGCTGTAATCGGGTGTACCCAATACAGGAGCTGAACATAGTGCATTTTGTAACTCAGAAAAACTCTCCTGACATTCAGCAGACCATGGCACCGGACTCGGAACATTTTTCCCAGTCAAAGCTACCAATGGTTTTGCTAAAAGAGAAAAATTTGGGATCCACTGCCTACAGTAAGAGGTAATACCTAAAAAGGCACATACTTCTCTCTGTGTGCGAGGAACACTCATCTGCGTAATTGCTTTTATTCTCTCTGGGGTCAACTTCCTTCCCTCCTTTGACAAGAGATGACCTAGGTAGGTCACTTCTTGGCAGCAGTATTGCATTTTCGAAGGTGACACCTTGTGATTCAAATTAGACAAATGATGCAATAACGAAATCGTAGCTGCTTTGCAAGTTTCCTTGTCGTCGGCAGCCACTAGAAGGTCATCTACATACTGCACTAGAGCAGAACCTGGAGGAAGTACAAAAGAATCTAACTGACTTTTTAATGCTTGGCTGTAAATGGATGGGCTCTCACAATAGCCTTGTGGAGCGCGTTTAAACCTGAAGCTTCGACCTCCTAGACAGAAGCCGAAAATATCTCTGCTTTCCTCGGCTATCGGAATGCTGAAAAAGGCATTCTTCAAGTCGATGACTGAGAACCATGTAGCTGTTGCAGGAATCAACGTTAACAATGCAGTAATATCTGGAACCACAGGAAACTGCGGGACCACAATTTTATTAACCTCTCTGAGATCGATAACAAATCTATATACTGGAGGCTTTGAAGAATCAGTACGTTTCAAAATTGGCAATACAGGACTATTACAGACATTTCCTCTAGTTTCTTCAACCACCCCTTTCTTAATCAAATCTTGCACAATCAATAAAAGTGCACGTTCACCCTCAGTAGAAATCTTGTATTGAGGAATTCGTGGAAATTTGACATTTGCTTTCAGAGTGACTACATATGGTGGTATTTCTAAAAGGCCTACATCGTTAGGACCAGTCGCCCAAAGAGTATCAGGGAGAGAACGCAGCTCTGGCGGGAGTGCATCCATTGACAAGTACATCGGAGAGGTGATTCGTTTACCCAACGTAAGCTGTACTCCTTCCGGAGAACAGTACAATGTCGCATATAGGCGTTTTAGTAAGTCTAAACCAAGCAGATTTTCATTACAACCTGTCGTCAAAATCAGGGGTGCTTTCAATTGACACGGTCCAACAGAAATAGACAAAGGACCAGATACGGGGTTGTAAACAGGGGCGCCTGAAAAACCTACAGAAACATTTGTTAAGCCGGACAAAGGTGCGCCAGGGAGTTTCGCATGAATGATAGAACTTTTTGCGGCACCAGTATCCAACAGAAACGGTTCGACTACACCTGATGTTGCTACTGCGACATAAGGCCCACTCTGATCCACTGGAACTGATACTACTCCCTCTCTCTGTCCATGGCTGTCCTAGTACTCATTTTGTTGAAATCCCTCATCGTTTTCACAATAGTCTTCAACATGATACTGTTGCGACCTATTCTGTTGAGCAGACTGTCCATTTCGCTGATCAAAGTGATTGGAAGGGCGATCGTTCATTTGTGGAGGCATAGCACCTCGTCCTCGACCTCTAGAATTTTGTACGAAACTACCACGACCTCTCTGAGCTGCTGCAGCGTTATTTTGCGCTAAGACTGGACACTCATTCTTATAATGACCTTCTTTCTTACAATACGCACATTGATTCCACTGGTATTGCGGTCTCTGAGAACCATAATCTGTCCTTTGATATGACCCTTGCTGTGTATTATTCTGATTCATGCGAGGAGGATATGCCTGTTGCAAAAGAACTTTAGTCTTTAAATCTTTCGTTTTCTTATCCGATTTCTCTTTCTCTTCTTTATCCCTATTTTCATAATATTGTGCAGTCGCAAGTATTTGCGCAGTTGTAGAGACAGCCCACGCACTCTCGGAATCTTTCAATTTATTACAGAGCTCGGGTAGCAGATTGTGTACGAATTTATCAACAAACAATCTCTGTCCTCCTTCTGTGCTCATATCCTGACCACTGTGATCTACAAAAGTCTCTTCGAACCTTGTGAAAAAGTCGGAGACACTTTCGTCTTTCTTTTGCCTGCATGCGGACAGCTTGTCCCAATTAACGCGCAATGCTGGCATCAGAGTCTTCATTAAGTCAATTATCCTACCTGGAAGATTAGCAATTAGAGGTTCGGGTTTGGAACCACCTACTTGCTGACCATCTGCTGCAATGATAGCTGCCCAATCACCACCTAGAGCAACTGGATGATTCTCTTTACGAATTTTAGTCCAAATTGGTTGCGGAACTACATTCCCAAATAACATGTCAATGTCCGCTAGATTCATTACACAAGCCTCAACTGTCTGTGCTAACTCCTTATAGTATCCGGCCGGATTCTTACGCGGAGCTGGCAAGGCCTGTTTCACTGCTAACACTTCAGCTCGCTTCCACGGAATGTGTATCCACACTCTCTCGAATTGCGCCGGAGCAGCAGCAATACCACGGACCGCATCAGCTTGCAGAGCATCGCGCCAAATTGGAGGAACCTCCCTCATTGGATATTGGCGATTCTGTTTCGTACTACTTTTCTCTAAGTCCCTTGGTGAACGAAGTGATGGATCATTCCTATAACTTAAAATCAGTTCCATCGCTTCTTTTATATTTTGACCTACTATCATACCTGCAGCAAACTCTTTCTGAACCTTAATTAAGTCTTCTAAATTCGATTCAGAGTCATCTTCTTCTATTTCCTCACGTAAAAGAGAGCACATCTCGTCGAATACATATCGTTGTGTTGGTTCGTTCCACTGCATAAATGTATCTAATACATCTCTAGTACTATATCTTCTACTCTTCGAAATCCATCTGAGAGCCGTGGAATCTAATATTCCCCGTTCCTCAGTACTTGGGAGCTGACTACGTCTTTGTACAGAGTCAGAAGTAGGAGTCTTAATTAAAGATTTATAGAAAGGAGACAGAATGTTAGAGACAGAATCAGTGATTCTTCGACGAACAGAAAGCGGAGTCATAATACTAGCAGATGTAGAAAACACAGTAGCAGTTGGAACAGATAGTACAGGGACAGTAGGAGTATCCAGTAAGGTAGCTTGTGAAGCAGTAGGTGTAAGCAACACAGGTATAGGCAAAGAAGTCGGCAACCCAGGAAGAGGGGGTGCCGAAGGAACATTCACATTAACAGGAAGTACAGGGGCTTGATTCTGAGGGGCAGGAGCAGGAATACCAGGTTGTCCAGCAACCGGCAATTGAACATTCGGTACAGGTGGAGTCGTAGCACCCTGTGCATACGGTGGGGGTGACTGTATCAAGTAAGATAACAGAGGATCGTTTTCGGGGTCCTCTACTATCTTAGTTGTACTTGATGGCAAGGCAGGATAGCACTTGTCGATCGCTAAATTACGCTCTCTAATAGCCACCTCTATAGCCTTCTCAGACTCGTTGACTTGCAGCTGCTTAGCCGCCTGTTCTACAGTCAGCTCTTGCTCTTTCTGTTCTTTCTTCAACCTTTTAATTTCTCTCTGTTTAGATTCTTTTCGCCAGTAACGGAAAGAATCAAACATTGCCGGCCGGGCTTTCTTTTTAAACAATTTCACTTCTAAATTATCAAGAACTTCAGGTTCAAAACTACCATGCAGTGGCCAACTAAGGACACCGTCTTTTTCAGTGTAGCGGACCCACACCTCATTATAAGATATAGGACCCACACCATGCTTACAGTAAAGATCATATAGAGGAGTCCCAATCAGAGGAACCAGACATGAGTCCTCCAACCGTGAATCACTGTTGCAACCAAAACACGACAACATACAATTTTTCCGACTTACCATTTTGCAATCCGGAACACAGAACGAACAAAAACACAAACAGAAATGTGCACTTGAACCAAGAACTTAGGCCTACCAAAACGAATTAATGTATCGATACCCAAAACTGAACCAATAGATTATCGTAACCAGAACAACCAGTGATAATCTTACGAAACCAAACCAAACCAAGAACTAATAGGATTCTTAACAACCCTTACGAAGTAACCAACCAGCAACCACTAAATACTTAACTGAGGCACTGAAGACGTCACCAAGGAGAAACCCGTCTCGTTTCGCCGTACTAAGGACTGCACCTCGGGTCCAAGACAGGGCGACGGTCAAGGCAACGGCCCACTGCAGCCGTCCTGAACGGGAACCCTCGTGGAAGAGAACGTCGGGCCAATTTTGCGATATGCCGGGATCGATGAAGTGGGGCGCCTCCCTCAGGAATCTTCACACGAAGCTTCTCGAACTCTTCAGGCTTTTGGACCGGTATCGAATGACGTCGCCCTACGTTGGGCGCCAATTGGAGTTCTGGACTTTTTGGTTCCGTCCAGAGGTGTCAGGGAAAACACCCGAAGACCCCGGAGTTCCACCTGTCTCGGTGCACAAATAAACAGAAACACGGGCTTCTCGATGGTGGCGTCAAAGACCAAAGGTTTATTACTGCAGGGACACAGAAGTCACAGAAACTACACACGGGCAGAATCTAGGAGCCTGTTTGATTTGTACAAAAAGGGTTGCTCCTTATATACTAAAATTTGAGCTTGAGGCAAATTCTTTACATGTAATATATTCTCAAACCTTTGTGTCCTAAACAATAAATATTTGGCGTTGCACAGGAATCGTCGACAATATCTGATGTCAAAACATTACGAACGAGGGGTTCCCACTTTTCCATCATAATCTCATGTCAACTTTTCATTCAAGACCCGGACCGCCTCATCGTAAATTTTGTTACCTCCCCCTAATAAAGGCCCAGAAGGAAAGGAGCAGAGCCAGGTGCAGAAGATAGAAAAGCAGGATAAGAGATGTTTGTGGGTCGTAAATGGGCAAGGCTACCAGCTTCGGCCGCCTAATCATGATCAGGCCAATGAACACGAGAACCAGTATAGCAGGACTGGCCTCGGGCAGAGGAGGCAGCCTTTGTCGAGTCATGCAGCTACAGCATGTTCTGTTCTAAGGTGCACGTGTCACTAGAGAGGTGAATCGCCGGCTAAGCCTACGTGTCCTTAATCGAAATAAAGTAATCAGAAGTCATTGCGTATGTGAGGGCAAGAAACACAAAATGGCTGCCATAATCTAAGATGGATGCCATGGGTAGATTGGAAATGTGTTCGTAACAGGAGTACTCTTGCTCGTAGCATAGCGAAAACACCAGGATATGCTAAATGGATCATTTGCGGTTCGCTGATACCAATATTATGTATTTACGACAATGTTGAAAACACGGGTTCAAATCGTCACGGAACCTCAAGTGTAAAAGAACAAATTATCCAAGTCATGTCGCCTGAGAAAATGCTGGAGTGGGTGCAACAAGGAGATGGAAGAGAAATCATTGACGGTTTACCTTATCTGACTGAAGCCTTGTACTTACCCACTTCCACGTTACAGAGACAAGCCATGAATGAATGCCATGATCACCTGTTGGCAGGCCACAAGGGAGAACTGAAGACTGTGGACTTAGTTAAAAGGAAGTATTGGTGGCCACATATGAACAAGGACATTGAGCAATATGTAAAGACATGTGAGATTTGTGCGCAGGGAAAATCAGAACGGCAAGCACCTAAGGGATTACTACAACCCTTGCCCAATCCTCCTGCTCCCTGGCACACAGTTACCTTAGATTTGATAACTGACCTTCCTACTTGTCAAGGGTTTAATACCATCTTAGTGGTAGTGGATGCATACACCAAAATGGCGCATTTTGTAGCTTTGAAAGGAACTCCAACCGCTAGGCAGTTAGCAGCTCATTTTAGCGCTCAGGTGGTGAGATTACATGGAATTTCTGAGGTCATGATATCGGACTGAGGAACTCAATTTGTGTCTCATTTTTGGAAGGCCTTCATGAAGAGGCTTGGGGTTGAGACACGTTTTTCCACCAGTTTTCACCCAGAGACTAATGGTCAAACTGAACGAGTGAACCAGGAAGTAGAGCAGTACTTAAGGTTATTCACGTTGAAACAGGGTGGGGAATGGTTGGACTATTTATGGACTGCAGAATTTGCCTATAATAACGCAAAGAATGTGTCCACGGGTTATTCACCATTCTACTTGAATTATGGCAAACACCCCAATTCCACTGTGCAAGATGTTCACATCTCAGTCCCGGCAGTTCAGGATTTAGTAACTCACTTACAGCAGGTACATGAAGATGCATCCAAGAATTTAGAGCAGGCTAAAAGCAAGTATAAGAAGTATGCTGATAAAAAGAGAAGAGATTCCCCAGAATTGGAAGTAGGTGATGAGGTTTGGTTAAATACTAAGAACCTTCGACTAAAGGGGAGTCGAAAGTTTCAGCCTCGATTCATAGGACCATATCCTATTGCAGAACATATCAATCCATTAACTTTTAAACTGACCTTGCCCTCGACACTAAAGATTCACCCAGTTTTCCATGTCTCCTTATTAAAGAAATCAGTTGAAGGGTTGCGAAAAGAAAAAGTTCCACCACCAATTCAATTAGACACTGGATTAGAATTTGAGGTCAAGGAAATTGTGGACTCCAAACTTGTAAGAGGCAGACTGTACTATCTAGTGGACTGGAAAGGCTATGGGCCAGAGGAAAGGTCTTGGGAGTTACAGTCAGATGTTCATGCTCCTAGGTTGGTGCGTCTCTTTTACCAAAGAAATCCTACCAAACCTAGACTGGGGGGACCTTCCTTGGTGGGGGGTACTGTCAGGATCCCTCTTTCTAGTGAGTTTGATGCAGATTCCACATGTGTTAAAACAAGAAAATGGAGCGCCAGCCGAGACTTCTCGTGGTCCCGTTTGTGGAATGCGCGGAATGCTAGGTTAGCAGTCTAGCCTTTTCCAGCGCGTGATTGGGAGTCCAGGTGCAGGGCGCGTTCCTTCGGAACTGCGCACTTCACTGAGGAATCCGACCGTAGAGGTCACGTCTGAGAGCGTCTTAGAATCTGAGGTAGAAGAAAGTAACGTTTTCAGTCAGCGTAGTGTTTATTTATACTTCGCTGGCTTGACCTAGAAGTGTCACGAGGTCAAAAGGCTGCCAAGCTTTTGAAGTCAAGTTCGTCTTCGAAGAAGAACCCTGAGCACGGGAAACTGCGTGTCAGCAAAGATCCATTAACCCGAGCTGAGAATTCCTGTCATATATACACAAAAGGAGAGAGGGAGAGAGAGCGAGAGACTCATTTGAAACTGTGGAGAAATACTGAGCTAAGTGGAGATTTCCTGTTATCCGTTCTAATTCAAGTGACTGTATATATATTGTTTAAGCAACCAGGCTATACAAGAAAAGATTCATGAACTGTTTGATGAATTACAGACTGCTCACCTATGGTTGCATTTCATCTGCTGAACTGCGCTAAGCAGAAGACTTCAAGTATATCTAGGAAGAGATAGGGACAGTGTTAGAGAGGTTTTCAGTACAGTTAAAGAAATTTTCAAGAAGAAGGAAAGATACTTACCTGGAGAGTTGAATGAGGTTCATTCATCCATTCAGGAGAAGGCATCCTGTATTAAAGAAGAATATATAAAGAAAGAGTATAAGGACTACATCAAAACTACACTGGTAGATGGAGAAAACAAGTAGTATTAATTTAGTTCAAGTATAAGCCTAGAGCAGGAAGGCAATAACACATTTATTATTTTACAGAAGTAAGTGGTAGATCTGTCATCTGGAAATACAGAATAAGCAGACCATTCACAAGCCACACTTCAGAATAGAAGAGCAGCAAGGTGTTACTGATTCCTGGGTAGGTGTTGCTAGGGAGAGTAATAAGGAAGTCAGAGTAGTTTGCAGGTACAGTGAAATTATTATCCTGTATGTGTTTAGTATTCCTAGGGTTCTTCGAGAAGCTGATTGGCAAGCTGATTGAAGATTCCTACGGAACTCCAGAGGATCAGGACCAGTCTCTTCAGTTTTATTTATTTCGTTATTTTATCCATTTTCCCCTTCCCTCTATCTAATCAGTTAGAGTCATGATGTAATTTCTGATTCTGAGTGGTTGGAAGTGGGAGTCGGAAAGCTAGCATCTTCTGTTCCTGTGCAAGTCTTCGAGAGAACAGAGTTGGAAGGCAAGTGGACTCTGACAGAGATTGCATTCAATTTACATTTTTATTCATTCCATGTTATGTATGAATTTTATATTTAGACATTGAGGACCATTTGGGGTTTGTCTCTGGTTGTGCATTTGAACTTTTCTTGTGTAATACAACCTAGTGGAGTATCTTTTGTAACTTTTTATGGAAGTTTGTTGTACTGTTTTACAAGCCTATTTATTGTATTTTATTTTGTTTTTGTGTTACTTTAATGGCTGAAATAAAGTATTTTACTACTACTACTAGACACCTGACATCACCAAATAAGAGCTTTGCTGGAACCAAGGACATTCTGCCAGGAAGGAGAGTGGCTGTTCTGTAGGAGGGCCTGCCACTCTGCTTTGCTGAGTTGGCCTGTTGCCTGCTGTCTGCTGTGCTGCTGGAGGAACTACCACTTTGCTATCTGCATTGCTGTATTGGCCTGCTGCCTGTTTCCTCCTGCCTGTGAGGGAGAAGCACTGGACTTGCTCTCTGCATCCTTGAGCCCAGGTTTCTCCAAGGGCTTGTTGGCTTGCCTCTTGTTCTGGAGTCTCACGGCCATCCAAGACTTCCTTCCACTCTGCAACAGCACCTGGACTCTGCCATCTGTGGGTCCTGCCTTTCCAAGTGGTGCCAAGCCTGTCCTGGGCCCTTGAAAGGTGATTTCTGCAGAACAGATCCTACAACGTTGATGCAGTGATTACTTTGCACTGATCACTTCAGATACATTGTCCTTCAACGCCAACACAGGAGCCAATCAACAACATCACCTCGATGCACTGTGCAGCTCAACGATGACATACAGTGTGGCTTGATGATGACGCAGCACCTGCATCGCAAAGGAGTTCACCAATGACACCTATATTGATGATGCAGATCAGAACCAACGCTTCGCCTCCATCCACGGGATCGACGATGACGGGGCACTTCTTCAACTCTAAGCATCAGGCTCCCAATGTCAACACTTGCTCCACACAAGGCACTTTTTTAGCGGGACCTGCGTGAGTCCAGTAGGTGGAATGCCCTCTAACACTGTCAACCTGAACTTCGGATATGTCCTGGTCTAGTGCAACCTCAAGTAACCTTTTAGCGCCATTGACTTTTTAGCACTGTTTTTGGATTTAACCATTTAAAATTCTTATTTTGACTTTTACTGATTGGATTTTTGTCATTTTGTTCTTGTAATACTCAGATAAATAGTCTTCCTTTTTCTAAGCTGGTGTGGAGTCTTTTTTTTCTGTTTTCACTGTGTTACTGTAATTTAAGTGTTACACAAATACCTTACACATTGTGTCCTAATTTAAGCTTAAATGCTTTGTCCCAACCTACCAGAGGGTTAGTGTAGGTAAATTTAGGTTGTGTATCTGACTTATTCTGACTAGGATTTTGGTTCCTACTTGGACAGGGTTCAAACCTTTGCCAACCAGAGAACCAATTTATAACATCAATTAACTTTACTTTCACAATTCTAATCAAGAGGCCTATGGACTCTGCGCTTAGTTTGGTGCATGTTTGAGGTGAAGATTCTATTAACAGTCAATTGACATAACATAACCTCATTCTTTTTTCTTAGCTGTGTTTTATCAGTGTTGCTTCAAATGACTCTGCCAAAGCGCTTGGGCACAGAAACCACAAAGCACCATTTTAAGATATTGGGTTTTTCGTTAATGGAAGTGACTACAAACCTTAAGTATTAAACACAATGTGTGTCAGGGTTAACTCTCAAAGTCAATGACTTATCCTGAGCTCAACCCCCCTAGTAGCTATGGCAAAGAGCTGACAAGCTAAATTTAGGGCAATGTATGAAGTATTTATGCAGGAACAAAATAGTAATAAAGTCAAAATGTAAAAGGATTTAGATGCACAATTGAGTTTTAGGAACATAATAAAATGTCATATACAAAATTACAGCAAAATGGCAAGAATCAAATAAGGGGAAATAGATACATGATTTTTCAACGTTTAAGTATAAATTAAGCCAAAACCACAGTGCTCCAATGATAGTTAACGGCCAAGGTAGACCTAGGTGCAATTTGAGTGTTGGTCTGATAAACCAAGTAGGTTTATCCTGATGAGAGATTTTACCTTTAGACGTAGTCCTTTGGATCCCAATCCACCTCAGGCGGACACTGTAAAGCCCCCATGGCCCCCAGGGGAGGAACTCACAGGATGTGAGGCAGAGGCCAACAACAGAGCGCAGTTCAGGTTCACTTGCCACTGCTTGTCTGGGCAGTTGCAGGAAAGTCCTCTTGTAGCTTTTTTTGTCTCTGTAGCTTGAACAGGAGGTCCGTCTTATGACACTTGAAGTCCACTTCTTTTTCCTGGGTACAAGAGGCAGCAGGTCAAGTCCCTCAGGGCTCATGTAAATTGACCGATAGCAGGCCCAGTCCTCTACTGTACTTCCTCAGGTCAGCAGTTTTCTGAAGTGGGTGCCTGGAGATGCCACATTTATTCTTTGCACCAGCATTCCCTAAGCAGTGGGGTAAATCCCTACCAACTTTGGGCATTTGCAAGATGGTGAAAGTCTTCTGCCACACTAAACCACTGTTTTGAGAGCTGGGAGAATGTGTAGGAGTGTGCCATGGTAATCCTAGTGCCCCCCAAAAGACACTTGCATTTAGTTTGAGGTTGCCACGTTACCCATGCTATACCAAGAGACATACGTCTGTACGAACAAATAAAAGTAATTTCAACAACCAGATAGAAGTATACAAGAATTGTCTTAGCATCCTTTTCCCTTCTTTTCCAATGAGCCCTAAGTGTCATATGTAAAACTCAGAGACAGAAGACTAGTAGAAAAAAAGCAGGACCTCCCCCAAGCCTCAGGATTGTTCGGTGGCACCGACGGAGAGAACGGGGCTTTATATACCTGAGCACGGTCCAGGTGAGGTGAGGTCCAGTCCCCAGTCATTTTGGATTACCTTTGATATCAATTGACATGGAGGATTAGTATATCATGGTTGGTACAGGTGGTATCGTACCCAACCACTAATATCTATTTTTTCACTAATTTGTTTAGTGCACTATTTAATTTTGTTCACATATTTTTCAACAGTAGCAACAAGTTAAGAGCAGTGGCCTTGATGAAAGCCAAGGGATTTTTTGCCCGGTATGCAGAAACATGCTGGCCCGTTTTGCGACAGATATTTGGTCATACTGTCGTTTGCGCTGTTCCTGTTTTTAATTAGGGGTTGTGCCTTGTTTTTCATTAAAATAGTAGCGTTTAAGACACATCATCCTATTTTAACTCACCACCTTTGGTCTGTTTTGTTGCACTGTGTGTTCACGATTTTCACTACCATCAAAGATTGGTTATCAGAAGGCGGTTCATAGTTTTCTATGGACCAGATCCAGTATCGATAACTTACTGTGTGGCATTTGCTCTCGATGATCAATGGGCCTGCCAATTCACAAGTTGAATGGCCAAATGATATGACTGATCACCCGGTCTGTTTGATGGTTATCCACTACAAGATGGTCTGGATCTTGTCGACCAGCTTCTGAATAAGACTCACGTTCTGTGTTCACAGTCTATTGGATATGTGTTCTCTTTCTTTTTCTTCGTAAATGGCTTAATGGTGACTGTAGCACCACTGACGCATTGTAACCGAGAAAGACTAGCTTGGTTTTTTACAGGGAAGACTCAATGGAGTACGTATGTCAAGGAAAACCAGTAGGTTTTTTGAAAGCCCTCACCCACCAACCTAGTTGGTGGCATGCTTTATCATTGGGCCCACCACAGTGGCACCTAACGTGCCCCGGGTGTGCTTCGACGCCAGATTACTGCGGAGCTGGTATATTTACTGAGTGTGCAGTGTGGTGAGTGTGAAGGTGAGGATTAAAAAGCCATACAAAAATCCCAGCACCCGAGGGTAAAAAAAAACTATTTTAATAAACTGGGTCTCTGTTGGCATATGAAAAGGCAGACGGACACGGTGGAGTATGGATTATGACCTCCAGTGTCCTGTGTGGTCTACATGTTTCAGCCTGGCCTTTCTTAATTTAAAACAGGCTTTCCTCAGGACCAAGTGAGTATGTGTGGAGTTGAAAAGGTTAATTTACAGTGAGTGTTTTTTGTTTTTATGTGTAGCACTCCCTAAGGTGCTATATGGGTGAGAAGGGGATTCCCTCTCGCTTTGCTACATATAACATAAAAGGGGAGACAGACAGACGTACAGGGTAGAGTCATATTAGCATATTATTGCAAAAACAGTCGTCATTCCACCGTCTTATAAGGTGAGTGAACGAACTATGCATGGCTAAAGTGTGGTCTTGTCAGTGGCAAGACTCATGTGATAGTTATCTAGAAGCCGGTTGTTGTGGTGAGCTAGAAAACGGGAATACCAATGTGAGGTTCAGGTAAGTGAAAGAAAATTATCCTCACACAGTATTTTGCTGTTCAAAGTCTCCTTGGGTCGCCTGGCAGAGAAAAAAGACCCTAAAAGAAGGTTGTATTGGTTTATAAAATTATCCGACCTGTAAGGGAAGACCTCAACACCTTACCCCAACAGTAGCTGTAGTGCGCAGCCTCATTACTCACGAAACTGTCGATCTGGTTCCTCCTTGGACCTGTCGTCCTTCTGCGGCGCCCGGTTGTGAAAGGAGGGCCTGGCCGAGCATGTTTTTAAAGCCTCCGTGATTACCTGCACCTGGGTGAGGGTAGAAATAGAGGGAGGGGTGCTCTTGCGCGAAAAGCGCCATGTCATCTATGGTCTGCACATGCTTGGGGGGGTAGTGGTCCCTATTCCGCGCGCGAGCCTTTGGTTATGGTGCTCCGCGCATGCGCGGAGGAGCAAAGGCTGTGTACAGCTGCCGCGCATGTGTGGGAGAGGGTAGGAGCGCTCGCTGTTACCAAGGACGCGCTTGGGGGCATAAAGAGTATATTATTGCTCATGGAGAAAGCAGGCAAAGTGAATAAATAATATAGTATAGATGTGCTTGGGAGGAATTAGGATGGGAGGAATAAAATTTTGTTTGTTGGTAGCTCAGAGTGAGACAGATTGGGTTAATGCACAGCTAGATTCGCTTATAAAAGGGCGAAGAATCTGAAAGACTCCCTAGTACACACCAGACCCAGGCCCAACCAAGCCACAAAAGACAACACTGTCCTCAATGCCTGGGGCTTACCAAAACTTACAGGACACCAGCCGTGCAATAATTGCAGTGTATGCCACCTTACATCCTCATCCAAAACCCTGGATTTAGAACCAGGCAGAGTATGGACACAACGTCAGTTCACTAACTGTAATTCATCAAACCTGGTGTACCTTATGACATGTAGATGTGGCCTACGGTATGTGGGGATGACCACCCGCAAAGTACGGACTAGAATGACGGAACACCGTAGTACCATCCGATGTGGCAAAAATATAAGTAAACTTACAGACCACTTCCTGTCCCACAACCACACCCAAAATGACTTCACTTGGACTGTGATTGAACAATTTGCCATAACTGAAAACAATGAAAGATATCTCCTCCAAAAAGAACAACGTTGGATTTACCGTCTATCCACTCATACTGGGGGGCTGAACGACTCCATACCGTGGAATTCCCTCGCTACCTGATGTATGATGTTTCCTTTTCTTCTCTTAACAATGCTGTGCATTAACCCAATCTGTCTCACTCTGAGCTACCAACAAACAAAATTTTATTCCTCCCATCCTAATTCCTCCCAAGCACATCTATACTATATTATTTATTCACTTTGCCTGCTTTCTCCATGAGCAATAATATACTCTTTATGCCCCCAAGCGCGTCCTTGGTAACAGCGAGCGCTCCTACGCTCTCCCACACATGCGCGGCAGCTGTACACAGTCTTTGCTCCTCCGCGCATGCGCGGAGCACCATAACCAAAGGCTCGCGCGCGGAATAGGGACCACTACCCCCCCAAGCATGTGCAGACCATAGATGACATGGCGCTTTTCGCGCAAGAGCACCCCTCCCTCTATTTCTACCCTCACCCAGGTGCAGGTAATCACGGAGGCTTTAAAAACATGCTCGGCCAGGCCCTCCTTTCACAACCGGGCGCCGCAGAAGGACGACAGGTCCAAGGAGGAACCAGATCGACAGTTTCGTGAGTAATGAGGCTGCGCACTACAGCTACTGTTGGGGTAAGGTGTTGAGGTCTTCCCTTACAGGTCGGATAATTTTATAAACCAATACAACCTTCTTTTAGGGTCTTTTTTCTCTGCCAGGCGACCCAAGGAGACTTTGAACAGCAAAATACTGTGTGAGGATAATTTTCTTTCACTTACCTGAACCTCACATTGGTATTCCCGTTTTCTAGCTCACCACAACAACCGGCTTCTAGATAACTATCACATGAGTCTTGCCACTGACAAGACCACACTTTAGCCATGCATAGTTCGTTCACTCACCTTATAAGACGGTGGAATGACGACTGTTTTTGCAATAATATGCTAATATGACTCTACCCTGTACGTCTGTCTGTCTCCCCTTTTATGTTATATGTAGCAAAGCGAGAGGGAATCCCCTTCTCACCCATATAGCACCTTAGGGAGTGCTACACATAAAAACAAAAAACACTCACTGTAAATTAACCTTTTCAACTCCACACATACTCACTTGGTCCTGAGGAAAGCCTGTTTTAAATTAAGAAAGGCCAGGCTGAAACATGTAGACCACACAGGACACTGGAGGTCATAATCCATACTCCACCGCGTCCGTCTGCCTTTTCATATGCCAACAGAGACCCAGTTTATTAAAATAGTTTTTTTTTACCCTCGGGTGCTGGGATTTTTGTATGGCTTTTTAATCCTCACCTTCACACTCACCACACTGCACACTCAGTAAATATACCAGCTCCGCAGTAATCTGGCGTCGAAGCACACCCGGGGCACGTTAGGTGCCACTGTGGTGGGCCCGATGATGAAGCATGCCACCAACTAGGTTGGTGGGTGAGGGCTTTCAAAAAACCTACTGGTTTTCCTTGACATACGTACTCCATTGAGTCTTCCCTGTAAAAAACCTAGCTAGTCTTTCTTGATTTTTGATATATAAACGCGGGGATGCAGACTAGCTTACCTAGTCCTCCCTCTCTCCTTTGATTCAGTGGCATTGTAACCGATGTCAGTCAGGCCAGAGTAATTGGCTTTTAGACCTCCTGGGTTCTTTGTGTTGTTCATGTTGTGTAGCTGGGGAAGCAAACCAGGAGTTGGTGTTTAAACTTTGTTTCCCTTTGACCCTCTCTTCTCTGTCTGTTGTGATTGACTTCAGTAACCAGACAGTGGATACACAAGAATTGTCTTGACATCCCGGTCTGTTACTTTCATGTGCTATTTGTAGCTCAGCAGATTTGTCCAGTGGAATTGGGCACTGTGCAGTCAAAAGAAGGCTCACCCTGCATATTCCGGAGAGCTTAGAGGAGTCATGTCTGCCCATTCAGTTCAGCCTATTGTTTGTTCCTAGGAAGCATTTCACACCCTTTTCACATCTATTCAAAGGTTAATCAATTACTTGGAGCTGGCAGAGATTATGAACCTTTTGCCTTCTGACAGTTCATACAGATAAGTTACTTTATAAAAGTTAATTGTCCTTAATATTTTTTATTAATCCTAATTCACCATTGAATTAAATTTAATAACTATTAACAGCACTTGTTTATTTATTTATCTAGCTTATCCAATTTCTAAAAGTACACTATTAGGATGTTTAATCTGTATTTAGGTTTTCTACATAGAACAGCTAGGCCCGAAATCATGAATACTAGTCATGTAAGGACATTAGCATTACATTTCTACATGCCCTACTTTTAAATGCTGGGCAACCTTCCTTGTGGGCTACAATGTCTACATAGGGGTGACTTTTTAATATTTAAAAGGGAGGATTTGACCTGTCAAAGGGGTTTATTTGGACAGGTTGAATTGCAAGTATAAAGCTGCTAAGGTCAGGCTACAATGGTAAAGCCTGAAGCCATTTTTCCACTGCCACTGTAGCGGGTGGCACAATAGGTGCTGCAGAGCGCTGGTAACACTTGACTTACAGGCCCAGGGTGCACCCATACCATATACTAGGGACTTAAAAGTAAGTTACATATACCAATTAGGAACATGCCATTTCAAGCATGTTTAAAATGGGGGAACACAGGCACATTACCTCTTGAGCGCAGGGTTATGGTGCACAGATTTCTAAAGCCAGCAAAAGTGTATGGTCCAGAAAAAAATCCAGTGTGACCACACAGAAAAATCGGATTCGTACAGCAAAGCTGTCTAAAAAACACAAAAATGCATGTCCAATGGTATTTTTCAAATTCAGCATCCTTAAGGAGAAAATGAGAACAAAAATGCAACTTTAGTACTGGCATAATTGTAAGCTGTAGAGTAAAGTGAAAGAGGGCACACCATTGAACATTAATAAAGACTACTTTACGTAGCGGGCACTGGGCATTTTCCAGGTGGGCCGGAAGGATTTGGGCCGCTGTTGGAGCAGTGGGGGCTGTTTTTGCTACAGGGGGCCGGTTTTTCCGCAATGCTGCAATGTCGGCCCTCTGTGACAAAAGCTGTAGCAGTGGTTTCCTACCAGCCCCCTCCCATAGTCTGACTTAATTGCCAGAGCTGGTTTGCATTATCAGTCTGGCCGTGCTTCAGTGAATGCACGATGGTGCATTAAAAGGACTTTCAATGTGACGAATTCAAAACGAAGACGAGGTAAAGCAGCATGGAGAATTCAAGCAGGTGAAAAAAAAGTGGAACACTCTTTGCAGGAAATGAACGCTCCAGTGTAGAACGAGTATTGACGCTGATTCCTAAATACATGTTAAGATGTTTTCATGGCCTTGGGATGTTTCCATGCTCATGCATAACAAAAGGCCTTATGCTTTTTAGGCTCATCACGGTTTATCAAAAATTGAAAACCACTGTTGAAAAACTCTAAGCTCATCAATAATTCATATTTTAAAAGGTATTTCACCAGTTCCAAGGTTCAAGTTATTTTGGTGCCATCTAGCTTTTTTTACCTTAGATTGTGTGCTGCTTCAGGGCTTATGTCATTTGTAAGAAAGCACGCTATTCCCTGTTAACAGCATGTGCCTCTTTCAGGTGCCTACATTTGCTATCTCCAAACACAAGGTTGGCATTCTCATTGCATATAAGCACATTTTCAAATGTTTCTTCAGTGTGTCTGTTAATGTTTCAGTACTGTCCGTTGCTAAGAACTCTATGGCTAGCAAAACACTGGAAGTGATTCTATGCTCGGTATTCTGCTTTATAAAATACCTTAATGCCTTAGAAAAAGAAAAAACAAGGGGGCATATTCACAACAACTAGCGATAATTATCGCTATGTTGGTTTAGCGGCGATATTTTTATCGCCGAGCTGCGGCGATTTTTATCGCTTAGGAACCTTGCTATTATCAAGGTTTATCTCCTAAGCGATAACAATCGGCCGAAATGCATGAATATTGCTGAAAAGTCAGCGATATTCATGCATTACCGAGCTAATGCTCTTAGCCATGTTATCCACCTCCCATTGGATAACATGGCTAAGAACTGCTCAGGGGCAGGTGTTAGCTTTTGGAGATATTCGCGCTTAGCGCGAATGTCTCCAAAAGTTGGTAATAGGAGATAGCGATGTTAGCGACTGTTTCCAGTCGATAACATCTTGGCATGCCCACTTTGCATGTCATTATTGATAAATATCACTGACATGCAAAGCGGGGCCCAAGATGGTCGCTATCTCCTACTAGCTGTCGCTAACTGGTGTTAGCGACAGCCAGGTAATAGGGAGATACAATTATCTCCGCTTTCTTGGCTTTTAAAGCCAAAAAAGCAGAGATAAACCCCCTTGATAATATGCCCCCAGGTTCGGTAATTTAGTATGAGTAAACCTTATGTGAAATTGTGTTCGAATAATCTGTGAAGAATACAAAAAAACGAACTCCCCTCAACGCGCTCCCCAACTAGCCAAACATTGCCTCCAATAATCGCTCAACAAAATGCATGAGCCTAAAAACAATATGGTGCTGTTACATTTCTAATGGACACATTTCTCGTTTTCTAAACGGATCACATATGTACTCTGCGGTGGGCAATCATTAGTTTTAGCGTTCAGCAGCTGCGGCTGGCACTGGGATTACCTGCAAGGCAGTGACGTGGGGAAGGGCAGGGTAGGAGTAGTAATGTATGGATTACAGAGCTTCCCAGGTAAGTAAACATTTAAATAAATAAAACGAATTTCGTTCAGTGCAGTGCATCCCCAAATGCGATGCATTTTGTTTTATTTATTTAAATGTTTACTTAGCTGTAAAACTCAGTAATCCATACATTAGTACCCCCCACCCTGCCCCTCCCCCTCCCCACGTCACCGCCCTGCAGGTACTCCCACTGCCGGCTGCAGCTGGATTTCCTGAGCAAATCAGGAAATGACATGCCAGATTACTGCACGGAGCAAACCCCACTCCTCAAGGACAGCCTGCATCAGTGGTACCCGACTGCACCGCGGTTCCCTCATTATCATCCCTATATCGACGCTGATTCCACTACACTGTGGCATATTCGACACACCGAACTCTCGAACTGATTACACGCCGCTTACCGCCCTGATGAGTCACGGGCCTTGCCCCGTTGACGAAACACGTGTCGGCTGGCGTTTGTAAATACAGAAAGAAAAAAAGACATATAAAATCTAATATACTGTCTTTACTGGTGTCCACTGTGTTGTCTCAAATTACTGTACCAGAAAATGTCATTTTTATCTTACGTGTGCCCAGTACCTTCTGTATATTGTGTATGGTGTTCAGACATCCCTTGTCTGACCAGTTTGTAGAGGCTTCAGGGTTTTCCTCTCTACTGGCTGCACCGTCCAAACACAACTCACAATTTTGTCCATCACCACAAACCATAAGTGCACTGCGTGAGCGCCTCACACTTTACAAATCCAAACCCACAGTCAAACCCCCAACTATACATCCATCAGTGTAGATCTGGTCAGTAAGTCAAAGGTGCTCTGGTGAACGGCGCAGTGAATAGTAGATCAAGTGAGGACAAGTGCACAGTTTGTGATAAGCCTAATGAAATAAAGGAATATGTAGACCAGTCCACATTTATACATGTCCAATAGCTGACTACATTTTGGAGTCTACTACACAACGGATAACAATGTATATCAATCTACATGTTAAAGTGTTGATGGTTTGACCCCTTCACTGATCTATGTTCCTCGAGGTCTTCATCAGAACAATAAGGTAGCACCTATAACAAGAGAAGAATACAACAGTTCTTCATAAGGTAGGTACCTAACAAATCAGTAAACCTCAGTAAACCTTCTGTAAGTAACACATTTATCAATAATGATAATTACTTAAGTGTGGAAGGAAGCATGATTCATCCTCTTAACGTCTCCGATTTAGAAACATAATCTGTGAAATAACCAACGACAGCGTTTCCTCGGAATTGAAAGGCTCACCACTTAAGATGCATTTCACAGAGATGTTTGGCCCATTTTGTATGGTCATTAGAGGTCTTTTCAGGGCAAAGTGTTGAGTATTTTTCAATCCTGAGAAAGATTCTACTGTAAGTTATTTCACAGGTGATGTTTCTACAAAGGTGGTAAGAAGATGAATCACGCTGCCTTCCACACGTGTCCAATTAATGTACCTTACCGAATTAGTGAATCTTTTAAAACTGTTTAAACTAAATTGTATGCTGGCCGAATTTTAGTTGATTTAAATTGTTATAGCCTATAATTGTTTGTAGACATTGAGCTGAGCTCACCTCTCCTTGATCTGTGAGCACGAATCCCCGGTCCGTCACGGCTTGATAATGCCGATTATACGGAGGGTGGTGACTCCGTCCTAGATTCTCGTCACTTCCGTGCCCGGCAACATTATTTAAAACACATAGGGTCCAAAAGGCACAGCGGATGCGCGCCAAAGGCGCACCGAATGCAAGCCCCTCTGCGCCCGTCCGTGGCCAGACCGCTGCCAACGCCAGCCACTATGCGCGACTGTCAGGCAGGGAAAGATCCTGCTGGTCTAGAGATGCCCTGCTCGCACTCAGAGGTAGTCCCTGCCCCAAGGCACACAGTATTAATGTTGCCAACAATAGGAGGCCAGAGATATGCTCTGCTTGCGCATTGGAGGCTGGGTCACCCTTGGTACAAGCGGGGATAAATGTAGTGGCGGGTGACATTCTTAATCAAGGCGATAATCCAGCCAGGATTAAGGCTCGTCCGATAAATTGCTGATCTCTGCCGAAGCATGCAGAGGATATATGGCTCCTGCTAGTTAATAAGGAGTGGGATGCCGTTTTCCTAACTGAAACATGGCTGAACTTAGATTCAGTGGCATCAATAGCCCCTAACTATCCCCAGTGGCGTTAAGCTGTGCCATGCCAATTTGAAGAGTGAAAGAAGAGGGGGGGAGTTGCTATTATTTTTATAGACTCCTGGGTTCTAGCAGCATCAGGTCCTTTGAATCTGAAGGGGATAGAGGGTCTGAACTTCTGCTTGCAAATTGATCCGTCAACCTCCTTTTCTGACATCCTTGTTTATAGGCCACCGGACTGCGCTCCTAATATCATCCAGGAGTTAAGCAATTATATTACTCAGAAATCAAAAATGTATGCTAATTTCATTGTTCTAGGGGACTTTAATTTACATGTTAATGATGCTACCTGTACCCTAGCAGCTCAGCTCATATTGTCTTTAGGGGGGCAAACCTCATCCTGGTCGTACTCTAGATCTTATATTTTCCAACATAGCCTCGCTGAGCACAGCTACCCCGATTAAATTTATTTGGTCATACCATTATCTGATTCCATTTTGGTTTAGGGTGGTTAGACTTGGCAAGAAGAGAGGCAACCAAATCTATATTAAACGTAGCTGGAAAAACCTGTGAGTGGGGATGTTGGACCCCATCCTACAGTCCAGCCAGCCACTAATTTCAGCTGCCCCCGATAAAGATGATGTGGCTTTTAATCACTAGATCTTGACAGCTGTTAACTCTGTGGCGACAGCCAGTTCCGCCAGATCAGCAAGGCTCTCTCCTTCTGCCCCGTGGTTTACGGAGGAACTTAGGTCGGCAAAGAGCAAGTGTAAAAGACTGGAACGTCAGTGGGTCGGCCAAGGCCACCAATAGAACAGCTTTGAAAGAAGCCGCTTAACGAAGCTAGGAGGAAATTCATGACCGACTGCATATATAAGGCAGATAATTCTACTAAGGAGGTGTTTAAAGTGCTCCAGTCCTTTCTCAAACCTAGTGCCATAGAGATTGCAGTTGAGCCTTCTCTTTCTTTGTGCATAAATATCTCTAATTTCTTTAACGATAAAATTCGGGAGGTACATAAATCATTCTGTGTCTCAGTGGAGACTAGAAATGTGACAAGAGAGAAGCGCAAGTCACTGAATGTCTCCTATAGAGTTCACTATTATTTCGCAACAGGATGCCTTGGAAGAAATTTTGAAATGTAAGTTAGGGGCACCTGATGATCCTTTCCCCCCTAAATTATGGAAGGTGATGGCTCATGCCCTATTATACACTCTGTCGTGTATCTGGAATGACTCACTGTCATCGGGCATCTTTATGGAAATTTGGAAACATGCCACTCTCCTCCCGCTGAGGAAAAAACCCAGCTGGGATCCAGGGGATCTGACCAATTATAGGTCCCTCTCACTGCTACCAGCTCCGGCTAAGATGCTGGACAAACTGGTGTAGCGGCAGCTGAACTGTTTTATTGCAAGGGAGGGTCTCTTACATGACACTCAATCTGGTTTTAGGGCAGGTTTCAGTACAGAGACATCTCTTTTGGAGGTGGCTGAGGTGGTTAGACAGCGGCTGACTCAGGGGCATCCACGATGTTGGTGCTCCTGGATTTGTCAGCGGCATTCGACACCATCGACCATTTCCTGCTGGTGGGGAGAATGTGGGAACCGGGCATTGGTGGTACGGTTTTAACCTGGCTGAAATCATACTTGGGTAATCGCACATAGAAGGTTGCTCTTCAACCATTTGAGTCCAAACAAAAACAGCTCTGGTGCGGAGTTTCCCAGGGGTCAGCCTTGAGCCCCCTTTTGTTCAATCTACTCCTGGCACCTTTGTCTCTCTGATAGCCAACTGGGGAGTCAAAGCAATCGCCTACGCAGATGACACCTAGTTGGTCTTCACTTTCAAAGAGCAGACCGAGGCCGCTTTCGAGAATGTCAAGGGATGCTTAAGAGACATTGCGCAATGGATGAACTGCAACAAACTTAAGCTGAATGCGGGTAAGACAGAGGTGCTGTTCTTTAGTAAAGAACCAACCCCGGCTCCGTGCCTCTGGTGATATCCAGAAATGGGCCCTCCCCGTTCCCCAGCAGATTGTATAAAAACCTAGGAGTGAAGTGGGAGCCTGACCTCTCATTCTCGGCACAGATATGTCAGGTGACAGCTACCTGCTGATGCAAATTGAGGAATTTAAAGACATTTCCACATTTGCTACCAGAGGAATGCTGGAAAAGCATAGTACATGCCTTAGTGACATCTAGGCTGGACTATGCTAATGGACTCTGTCTGGGCCAACCAAAGTATTTGATCAAGCGCCTGCAGATGGTGCAAAATGAGGCAGCGAGGCTGACTGGACAAGTACCTTTTCTCAAATATGTCTCTCCGCATTTAAAAGCACTTTACTGGGTCCCAATACCAAGGAGAATTGAATTCAGGCCTTGACACTGGCATTTCGAGCTCTACATGGAACATGCCTGAACTATCTAGATTACGTGGATATAAGCAGGCTGGATCCCTGAGGTCCAACTCACAATTTTACTGTGGATTCCCGGCTTCAAGAAAGCACGCATGGGAGGCAGATCTTTTAAACTTGGAGCAGAAAAACTGGAACGTTTTTGGGCAAATTACTTCCGTTCCATTGACCCTCTTTAGGAAAACGGTTAAAACCTGGCTCTTTCCAGCGAACTAGGGTCTGGAGACCGGGTTTCTTTTTCCTTCTGCTGCTGCACTACTGATCTCTTCAGCGCTGGGACACCTCAGGTTGAGGTAGCTCTTGTGCTTTACAAGTGTCTGTATTATTATTATTATTATTATTATTTTTATTATTATTATTATTATTATTATTATTATTATTAGTGAAGCTGAACTGTTGAGGCTTTCTCTAAAGCAATTTTGAATTAAGATATAGTCCAGGCAGCACAGGCACTACTCAAAACAGATGTATTTTTCAAGAAGTGTTATGCTTTAAGTGATGATGTGGACTTTTATCACCATTAAGGCAATATGGTCCGAAACTTTAAGAAATTCTCATACCTTTGCCTAATAAACTGAAACCACAACTTGATTACAATTTTTTGAGTCATCATCATCATTATCAATTTCTTTATTCGATTTTAAAAATAAAACTATAAAAGATCAATTTAAAACAGAGCACAAAGATTAACATCAGCATGATTTTACCCTTGCTTTAAGACCCCAGTAAGATGACGGAAACGAAAAAACATACTGTAGGTGTATTTAAAAACTGTAAATGCAATAGTGCAGGCATAACTTGGGTAACATTTGTTGGCTTTAAAAGTGGTCACAAAACTTGTGTCGTGAGTTATTAAATTTCCCACAGATGGTAACAATCAATATGTAATGTATCAATAATGGAAACGTTGTCACAATCAAGTAGGGATTATACGAGGCATGCACATAACTTAATTTCGGATTGAGATGAGAAAACACGGGATAATCTTTTTTAGGAAAATTTTTATTTTTTTGTATCATTATTTAATTCACAGGGTACATATCAACGTTACTTGTTGATCACAATGCTTAACAAATGAACAAGGAATTTTGAAAAATCAACCTATATTTCATTTGCAAAAAAGTCCAACCCTGGATAAAATAACAGGTGATATATATTTCTTTTAAATAAAACAGTCACCTATACAAATAGTCATAAACAAAGAAATGGACTATGTAGTCGGCGTTTCTATCTTGAGCTGTGTTAATCCATTAGACCATTTCAGATCAAGTTCCAGATCGCTCGCAATTTTTACTAATATCGCATGTCGCACTTGAGAGTTTTGATAATGCAGTGTTCTCGCGATCCGCTGCCATATTGTCCCCAAATGCTTCTGCAATCCATTTATGATCAGATCTAACTATGCTACTAGGATTGGCATATAAGTCGGGCCTCCCTAGGTATATGATGTTATGGGAAATATAAGCCAACCACTGGATCAAGGAGGGCTTGTCCATGTTTAAACAGTCTTGTATAGTTAATCTATTGAGACCAAGTTCCTTCTTTGTCCAAATTGAAAGTTATAAAGGGTAGAGTCTGAGCTGGTCAGTGTTGTAACCTAATCCCAATTCTTTGTAAACAATTTCATAGGGTAGACTTTGTGGGACTCCCAAAAGGCCCTTTAGGAATTTATTTTCCGCTATTAGAATTGGGACTACTGGGCAATAGCCCCATATTCCACTGCCATAACTAGCTATTGGGATGCGCTTAGCCTTGAAAATTTCCAGGACAGATTTTATGTTGTTGCATCAAAGCCAGTGTGAGAAGTCACCTATGATGAACATGGCTCTAATAAAAGACATCACATGAGTTATGAGTGGATACCTATTAAGGCCAGAATCCAGCTGAACCCCTAGATATCTAAACTCATCTACCTGACTTATCTACTGTGAGTTGCATGGTTTTTGTTTCACATGTAATTTCGAGAAGTGGGTGGAGAGGTCAATGCTGTTCATAAAATCAATATTAAGGATAGAAGTCTTTGTAATCCCTTGTCTGTTCGGGCAATTAAAACTGTATCATCTGCATGAAGCAGAGCCAGAATTGAATGGCCTCCCAACTTTGGGAACATCCAAACATGGGTCAGTCAGTGCTTGTTCTAATTGATTAATATGTCAAAATTAAAAAAGGTGCTAAAATACAACCCTGACGAATATCATGCTGAAGTTTAAAGTGCTGTGTGCATTCACCACTGGGCCCATATCTTATAGTAGCGGAGATGTCCTCATGTAGATCATACAAAAAAGGAATAAGTGCAGTTTCTACCCCAATCTGTGCCATCATGGTCCACAATTTTTGTTGAAGGCAGAGCTAAGGTCCATGAAGGCCAGATGTATTGCTCCCTTAATGACCTTGGTATACTTACAAATCAATAAGTAGAGAGTCAAATTTTTCCGATCAGTAATTTTCACCCTTTAGTTAATCGGAGATGTGAGACTGAAGCAGGCAGGGTCCAATCAATAAAAACAGGGACTATCATAGATTGGGACCAGGTTAATGGGAGGTGACCATTGGCTGCTGAATTAAAATGCAACGTTAATAACGGGGCCAAAAGGTGTATATAGGATTCAAAAGGTCCCCTGGTGCCCCATCGGGCCCAGGGACTTTAATTGGTGGAAGTCGAGCGATGGCTGCAGTGACCTCAGACAGCTGAAAAACAATAAATGATCATCCCTCATGTCCTTTAATTCGCTATCCTTTTCTTCCGAAATATAGATGAACTTAACCCGTTAACCGCGGCGGTAATTCCGCCACGGTGCGGGCGTTTTCGTGCACGGGTGGAATGCCATCGGCCAATGGCCGACGGCAGCAGGGAAAGGGTTAAAGGGATCAACCCAAGATTGTGGTGTAATAGTACATGCACGATTAGAAAGGTGGTCACTGCCAAAAAGAGAACAGTTTACCACTCTCCGGAAAGCAGCACTATCACGCTGCTGACTAGCGATCAGTAGATTCTCCTGTGCCTCCTCTTTAAGCTGGGTCTTGTGAATAATATTTGACGTTACAACGTAAACAGTTACAACGCATGCTTTTACAATAATGTTTTTACATCACAACTACCATTACATTGCATGATTTTACAACGCATGTCATACAACGCATTAAAAAAAACTTACCCATGCACCTCATTCCTTTACAACGCATACCATTACAACGCAAAATACTTTCAGGGCAACAGTAGGGTAAGTGTTGGATAGTATAGGGGTAAACATTTCTATTCCCACACCAGTGAGTACAACAGTAGGGAAAGTGTTGGATAGTGTAGGAGTAGAAATTACTATTCCCATCTACCCCAAAACCCATATCCACTATAAAACTAAAAAATCTCCATTACTTACCTTATCATGCTTTGTAATGGCATGCATTGTAATGTTATGCATTTTAATGGCATGCGTTGTAGGGACATGTGATGTAATGGCATGCGTTGTAATAGCATGCGATGTAAAGGCAGTTGTGTTGTAACAGTTGCGTTGTAAAAGCAGTGTGATGTAAAGACTGCGTTGTAATGGATGTTTCCACCTTGTGATCCTTACAGGACAATCAATCTGCATACCAAGCTTTTTTAACCGTCTCCTGGCACTGGAGTGAATTATGCAGGAGATTCAATAGATCCTTATGAGCTTTAGAGCATCTTTTATCGAACCATCTTACTTCATGGGTTGCAGAGGGCACACTTACTTTACAAAGCGCTAATGTAATAAACATACACATATTTGAAAAGGACTTCATGATACCCTGCATAGACTTTCCCTCTGAAAGACAGGGAGAGAAATCAGCTCAGCAGGTGGAAGCCAAATTATGAACAAAATCTGAGGGGGCAATAGAGGCCCACCGCAACCTTCGTCCTTGATCAGTCAGAGAGGTTGGCTCCTTATATAAAGGTACTATGCCAATAGATTTTTTTGTCCCTTAAGAAAACATCCATCAGGGGGTTATGATCACTTAAATTGTGTCTTATTACTTTAAATTCTAAGAGTCTATGCTCTAATCGTTATCATTAGGCTTTACATTTACTGTTGTTAATTTTATTTAGCAGCAAAGCACCAGATATTGCTCTGGAAGCATTCTTGCTACACAGTTTTATGCTTGATCTTCTCAAAATGTTTACATCATAGCCAGATATGGGGACCGTAATTTGAGGGGATATGGTCAAGAAGGCCATCATGTGGATGCATGAAGTGTGAGCTCCCGGGTGTGAGAAATTGGCCTGATATGTGATGCTCACTAGTTCTAGTGATCACCTGGTATCAGTCCAAACAACCCTTATGGTGATTGGTTGTAAGTCAACCTTATAGACCAGCTATCCTAGTGGTAGCATGGACAAAGCAGTCTTAGGCTAAACTCTTTTGACATGTGAAGCCAGCTGTTTTACCACATATAACCCCTTGAATACCAAGTGAAAGGACACCACACAGGTTGTTATGACAATAAACAAGTATTTATTAACTAACATACACCTCTGAACTCTTTATAAGGTCAGAGGGCTAAGCACATGACAATCTCTTAGGAAAAATACGTTCAAGTTGCACAATTTACAATGGTGCCCTAGGGGCACGACAAACCATATACTAAGTAAGTGGAATGTGAAAGTCGATAATAGGAATGGAGCTATCCAGAGGCTGTAGGATCGCTGGGACCACGCTACACTAACTTGAGGTAGGTAATAGGAGGCCCACGGAGCGCGTGTGCAGAGTGTGAACTCACACGCGAGATGCGTACAAACGTCTATGGACAATACAGTTTAAGAAAATGGTGAGTTTGGACGTCCCTGACTAGGTAGGACTAAACCAACTGTGGAACTGGACACTAGGAGAGTCAAGCTACCCTTGAGCACCGAAATGCTCGTGTTACCTCACCCACGGGCTGCGGGTGCATAGGTGCCAAGTCGTGTCGGATTCCGGCGTTGAAGTCTATGGAGCCTGGAGGAAAAGATGCTGCAGGCGGTCAGGAGGAAGATGTCCGGTGTGATCCAAGGGTGGATCGGTGAAGAGAAGAACCTGAAAGCAGAGGGGACAATGTTCAAAGTCATTAGCCAGTGACTGGAGTGGAACCAGGAGTGGAACCAGGAGTGGAACCAGATGTAGTCGTCGCGATCAGGTGAAGGTGGACGCTTGTCTCTGCAGCCACGTGGACCAGGCGGTGTCTTCAACAACCAGGATGGAGGAAGGAGCTGTCCCATGCAGGTTCTCGCTGTCCGCGGTGTCGGCTTCAGATTCAGAGTCAACAGGCCTTGGCAAAGGCAACCCACGCGGTGAGTGGAAATGGCATCTGGAGTGGACCAGGAGGGTCCGGGGTGCTCCTCTTTTGGAGGGGAGCAAGGGCCAGTCTGGAGCAACCAGGCCAGCAGTGAAGTTGTCAGGTTTCGTTGTCTACGAGGTCACCAGCCAGCCGGCAAGTGACCAGACAACGCGTCAAACAGCAAACAGGCAGAAGGCCCCACGCAGATCTCGTGGATGCTGGAGGGCTGGTCTTTGGTGCAGAGGCTGCTCGGGGTCGGGGCTTCTCAGTCCCCAAAGCACTTGGTCGAGTTTACCTCAAGAGTCGTTCTGAAAGCGAAGTGCAGGTTCTTTCAAAATGGCCGGTCCCACGTGTCTCGTCGCACCCATGGATCTCAGCTGTGCTGCAGATGTAGGTAGAGGTCGGAGAGGTCTGGGAATCCGGGTCTCGTCGGGCTCTTAAGTCTGGATCTGGGAAGGAAGATGACAAAGTGAAGCCGCTGGACGCTGATGGTGCCTGCTTGTGCAGGGTGGACACTCCTTGCCCACAAGGGAGATTTCTTCAGTCTTCTGTGGAGCAGAACGTCTAAGTCCAGAGTTTCTTCTTGTAAAGTTGTTCAGGATAATCTAATTTGGAATGGGACCAGCTCCTACCTTTATTCTCCGAAAAGGGGGCTGCACTACGACTAGGTCCCCCCCTGGGTGGGACCAGGAAGGGGGGTGGTTACACCCCCTATCCTTTGTCTGGTCTTGCGCCAGCTCTGGGGCTGTAGTGCCCCAGGAACTGGTTTAGACCGAAGTATGCACAGGGACACCTTGTGTGCCCAGGCATGTCTCATTCCTTTCAGCCCTGTCCTACCTAATACACAAAATCCTGTCTGGGGTGGTGCTAGCACCTCCCAAGGCAGGAAACCCTTTGTCCAAGCCTCCCTCGCTGGAAGGACTCCCAGGAGGTCAGACTTGTGTCTGTGGTGGCAGCATCCATTTTGTGATGCTGAGGCTCGAGTTAACTTTAACCGGGGTTCACAGTTACATACATGTTGTGTCCCTCTAGAAGGGTGGAATGCTACTCCCGTCGCCAGAATTGGCAAGGGGGTAGTATTCCAATTCGTATGACACCTTACTCGACATGTTTTGATAATGCTATACCAAAGTTAGCATTTGACTGCGAGGTTCATAATGCACTTAAGAGTATATGGTATAGCGTTATCATGGAACAGCTATTAGGACTTGGTTCCGCAAGCTGCGAACGGGCTCAGCTCATGCCAGAGCACCATCTCACATAATTCCAAGCACTCTGCCTTCAGGATTGATAAGGCCTGCCATGTGACTGATAGGAATATATGTGTCCATTTTAGGTTTAGATATAGGGAACTATATCTAAAGCAAAGTGTGATTACACCACTTTGCCCCAGCTGTCGTGCAGCCAGTTGTGTCTGTTTAGATGGTCAGCCAGGGGTGGCATAATACATGCTTCAGCCCCTGGTAGGCCCTGGGTTCACCTATGCCCTGGGTACCTATGGTACACTGTACAGGGACTGATAAGGTGGCCCAGTACCAATTGGTAAATGCACCTAAGGTACATGGTTGTCAATTTAGAGAGAGAACAGCTAGGCTGTGGATCTGATTAGCAGGCCCACAGCCAGGGAAAGTCGTAAACCAGTGAAGCAAAAAGCAAAAATCGGGGGTGACCATAGGATTGCAGACCCTACTCTCCTACACTGGGCTTGAGCTTCTCATCATCTGTTATTCATCCACTATACAGTCTTCCTGAGGCTTCATTCCAGGTTTGGAGTGGTGTTACCCATACCCCTCCTGTGGAGTGTTGCTAGATTTCTCAATGCATCATCACCATCCGCAGCTCTGAGTGGAGACGGCCTGTTGCTGAGCCGATCTACTTTGACCTTAGAAGGTGCAGATTGACACCTGGACCAAGCAGGTTCTCCCCTTGTACCTTTGGCTTTGGAAGTGCTGTGTGGGGCTGCTGGCATTGGTCACCTGATTTATCATCTCTCCTCAAAGTAACTCATTGCCTCTTTTCTGAGAATACCATAACATCTGGCGGACTGCATCTTACCAAAGGGTTACTGGCCTTGGCTGCTCATGCTGTGCTGCCGTTAGTTGTTCCTGCTTAATCAGATAGTTGCAAGTGGCCATTGGCCTTTCCTTTCATCTTTGCCACCCGACTATCATGAAGGGTGGCAAAAAATTGATCGCTTGATTTTCTCACACCTCCTTTAGGTCAAACTCCAACTGTTTACTTAATGAGGTGTGCAAAATCAGTGAAACCAAGCTCAAAGGTTCCATCTTAACCTGAGGAATCTATCCAGTCCTCTACCCTCACAATGGAGCCTGACAAATTAGATGCCATCCTCAAGCCAATAGAACTGTTTGGATTGTCCTCAGATTGAGAAAGTTGATGCTATCTCCAGGGATGTCACCTTGCTGAGAGATGATCATAGAAAATTATCTGACCATATCGCTCAATCAGAGAAAAGAATGGGAGAACTTCAGCCCGAATTTGCAGATCTCCAGAGCACGGTGTGGACCATATTGGAGCAAATATGTTTTCTAGAGGGCAGGGCGGAGGATACAGAAGGCAGCTCGAGACGCAACAATGTTCGAATAACTGGTCTCCCAAAAAGGCCCAAAAATCAAAACATGGTGGCATATCTGAAAACATAGATGAAGAGCTTCAAGGCCCTCAGGCACCTTACTTCCTTTTTGATTGAAAGAGCACACAGCTTTCCAGCCTGACGGCCTCCCCCAGAAGTCCTGTTAAAACATGTACGTAGCCTATTGCTATTCCTAAATAGTGATTTTTAAGGAATAGCTATTTAGGAATAGCAAAAGCCTATGCATGTAGAAATTGCTATTAAAATAGCGATTCCTAAACATTCCTTAATTGCTACTCGCAAATTGCTAGTCGCAATTAAGGAATGCTGTCCCATTCATTCCTATGGGCCTGCAGGCCCATAGGAATTAATTGGAGATTGCATGAGCAATTTGAGAGTACCAGTAGGTACTCGTAAATTGCGACACCCTGTTGCACTCCTGAAATTGATCTCTGCACATATGTTGCACACACACATGCCCTAAGGGCATGTGTGTGCGCAACATGAAACTTTGAAAAATGCACAAAAGTGCTTTTTACAAAGTTTTAGCAAATTACCATGGAGTTCAACTTCATGGTAATTTGCTACTCCTATTAGCGAATTCGCTATTTTTTTTTACTTTCATGCATTGCATTTAAGGAATCTCAATTTGGGATTTCTTAAATGCAATCACAATTTAAGGAATCTCAATTTAGAGATTCCTTAAATTGTGATTTTTGCATTTGGGATGATGCATCCCAAATGCAAAAATACCGGGAGAAAAGGTTCAGATTCTGAGAATCTGCCCCTTTGCTCCCGGTATTTACTTTGATGCATATGCCTGGTAGTTGCTAAGCTGCTCTCCTATAAAGAATGGCATGCAATACTAAAAACTGCACACCAAAAAGTCACCTCAAATAGATAACCACCAGATGCGTTTTGTATCTTGACAACACTAGCATGCTTCTTTCTTGGATGTGAAAAAACGATTATGCGAAATGGGCCTTAAGTACACTCTATTATTGCCTTCAGCCACACTTGCCTACTCCAAAGTATCTTACTCTGCTTGCCCCAAATGTTTACTTTTAACCCTGTCACTCAGTCTCAGTGGCCAGCTGGTTGTTTTCCCTCTGGTCTCCTCAATTCCATTGTAAGCCCTTACAACTTTATCCTCATGGATTGACCTAAGCTCTACCTGGACCTTTCTACATTATCTCCTAAAAGACACCCCTATATGTACCATACAAGATATGTCATGTGAACCGCAGCCCTAGGAGGACACCCCAACCACACTATAGTCATGTCAGACTGCTGAAAATACCCTATCATTACATGGAATATTAGGGGCATGCACAAAACAGCTAGAAATCCACTCTTCCCTCAAACGAAGACAGAGACAGAAAGGCCTCTTACAAGAAGCTTACATAACCACGGAGGAGGCAGTTTGTCTCCAGAAAAGTTGAGATGCCAAATCTATTCAACCAACGACTACCAATTGCTCTGTGTATGCTAGAGGAACATGTATTTATTTATTTCACCAGTAATTTTGTATTCTAATATAGGGTGCTTATGATACAACAACAAGACAATTCATGGAAAAACAGCACGTTCGTAAAGTACATTCAAGACCACATTATGACCCATATCTTCATTGTATGGTGGCCTGTGAGCCTCAGTGATAGTGTTAGAAACTAAAGAAGATGTAAGGTACCACAATACTGTGCGAGGAGTCAGTCTGAGTCAGTCCTAGAGGAGCACTTATTTTGCTTAAAACTGGCACTTTGTTTGTGTATTTGAAAACCAAAGGGTATGGTTGTCCTGCTACAGGGCTACTTGCAGGGTTCCTCTATTGTCCTCAGGAGCAAATATGCTCCTAACACTAACTAACCAGCAATCATTCCTCCAACAACTCTTTAGCTGATTGAGAAACTAGGCCTATACTCCGTGGACTCTAGGTGCGGATTTTAATGTTGTCTTACACCTAGATTGCATCTACTCCTCCCCTTAACATCATATGTTCAAACTGCACAACACCTCACCATCTGGCTGCACCAATGGTCGCTCAAAGACGTGTGGTGACACTATAACTTCACCACAAAGCTCTGTTCATTTTATTCAGTGGCCCATAATCTAACTGTATGTCAGGACCAATTTCTATGCTCCAACACACTCTGTACCTTTATGACAGGGCCCAGTTACTTATTGTGGTCCGAGAAGAGTGAGGCAAGCCTCTCCCCCAGCTCCTATATGGCACTTTCAACCCACTGTTCTGTTGGAGCCTGCCTTTAGAGACACCCTAGCAGAAAATATTTGCAAAATCTTTGCCATAAAGGAAGGGAAAGGATCTACCCATCCGATAAAAAGGGAGGCATTTAATAGTGTGATTTCGGGTCACACCATTCCATCTACAGTGAGATGAAAAGTGCTACAATCGAAGCTCAGTAAAATTAGGAAATCATACTTAGTAGACAACCCACAGCTCAGGGACTCCCTAAGCGAGCTCTGAGAGAAAGGGGCACATCTTCAAGAGGGCTTGTGTTGTCTTGATTACATGTTCTGCATGACTCCAACCCACATCGAGGGTACTAAATCGGGGAAAATACTGGGCTGGTTAGTTAATAACAACAAGTCGGTTCCTGTTACATCAATTCGGACTCCTGGGGGCGTCATAGCTTATTAGACACCCACTTGTTTTCTATTATTTTAGGAGAGGCTTTATGACTTAGCACACAAGTCTCACCATGTAACTGACACAATTTTACCTGATTCAATCCCGTTACCAATGGCCTGTCACGCTCCATGACGAAATAGATGCTACCCATTGATCTAGGATATAAAAAAAAATATCTCCGAATTAAAGCCAGGCATAGCTCGACAGATGGTCTTGCAATTGACTTTTCTATAACCTTGGCCTCAATTCTTGTCCCTAAATTGGCATAGGCACACAAGGCCTCGATCAATGTAGGGAACGTGCCATCTACTTTTGTGAATCATCTCAGGTTGTTATTCTAAAGCCAGGGAACAACCCAATCAACTCTACCTCTGATAGCCATTTTGAACTCCAAACACAAATTGCTTAGTAAAATTCTTGCTGACTGCTTCCAATAGGAACTGTCACAGTCAATCCGTTAGCTGATCAAAAAGGGTTCATACCAGGCAACAACCCTTCCTAAAACGCCAGAGACCTTTATAAAATAATGGAGGCAGCCCCCTTATGCTGGATCTATCTTCTTGGAGGCATATCAGTCTTTGGCACCATCAGTATAATAAGGCGTCTCCATACAGCCCTGATAACTAGGTTTTGACAGGACAGACTCAGCTAGGCTCCAGAGAAATGGTCAAACAGGGTGTTCATCAGTGGTTCTCCCTCTTCTTTCTTTGGTATGGTCATGGAGCCACTGGCAATCCAGATGCAAATCAATGGGAAGAGGTAGGACATTTTACTATGGGATATGACCCATGCCACCTCATTATATGCAGATGACTTCCTTCTTTTGTCAAGAAATCTAAGCATAGACTTTTTGCTCAAAGGTAAGATTCTCATGACCTCTGGTGTCACCTCCAACCTGTATTACGACTGGCAGAAATGTTACCTCTTCCCATTGAACCTTTGCACTCTCCCAATGAGCCTCGACTTACGTACCAGACCCATCTGCTGGGAGTATACTTATTTGCAAATACTTGGGAGTCCACATTTATCTTTTGGATCAGACCCTCCAAGATAGTAAACTATACAGGGAGATGACCTTCTAGAGATCTCTCTCCCTATTATTTGCAGGGCGCATGGCAGTTTCCAGAAGGGTGATGCTGCCATGTCTCCTTTCATATTTTGTTAACACTCCAATGTTCCCCACCTCAACTTTTTGAAGACATAAAAGCTCTTCTCGAGGCTTTATATGGCACACAGGATGCTGTAGAATCACCTTCGCTAAGCTTGGACTCCAGGTAGAGTAGGGAGATCGCGGGGCCCCTAGCTGCAAACATTGTTATTTAGCGGCACAGTTACAGTGGATGTCCTGCTGGCTTGCAGGGCCCTCATTAAAGGAAGCCTCCGCTAGTGACAAAACACTCTGACACATTATTATATTCGAACAAAGCTACTTGGTGCTCATCCCCGTTTTGGGGCTTCCCATCTGCTCCAAGTGGCATTACAACACCTTAACCAAAGTATCCACCTTACTAAACATGTCATCCCGTATGCCCCCGCCATCCTCTTCTTGGCCTTTCCAAGCACTAACTTAGACTTACGTCACTGGGAAACTGTTAACTTCATGACTCTAGAATAACTTTTTCAAGATAGCCAAATCCTGACATTCTCCTCCCCCTAAAAGTAATTTGATGTGTATGATGGTCAAAAATAGACTCCTGGGAGCTTGCACCTTCTGCATCTTTATAAAGCCCACGAGACACAGTTAAACTCCACTTTGCGGCCATCACTTTAATTTCATACAAAAGGGCTTTCACTATTAATTAGAAATTAGCACACCGCCTTCCCCCAAAATATGGCACAGAGACCTTCTGTGGTGGGCCAAAGCTGAAAGCAAAAACCCTCGACAAAGAACAGTAAAGAGGGCTCAAAAAGCAACCGATAGGAGTGGCTGGGACATCATTTGCCTGCAACTTGAATTAGGTTCTAAAGATAACACTTTGCTCCTATTGGGCATCCAACACAATCATCTCTGCCTTACTTACAAACATTATCCACAGATTGCGTACACCCTCTCTTCCTCCTACAAATGACACTACCATTTGTTCCCATAATGGAAATTCGAAAATTCCACTTTCCCTTCCCCTCATAGATGCCCGTCATTTCTGTCGCAATTTTCAGAAAGGGAGGGCCCACTTTTTCCCTTTCTTTCCTTCCTTGAAATAAATGGTTCAGAAGATCCCAGTTAACATTGTAGTGTTATCCCCACAACAGGGTTTTATCCTCTTCTTGACCTCTGAAAACCACTCACTGTACACATATGCAAATCTTATTATTAAAATATATCTGGGTTGTTCTTGTACTCTGTAATTTGCTTAGTTACCCTGTATGTATGCAAATGTATACCAAGATCCATATGATGTAGTCACAGAGTGCAACCAAAGGAAGCTTGCAGTTGTGTTGCACCGACCACTCAAGCACAGGCAGTCTTTCACAAAGGAAGGGTTTTGTAGTGAAGATGTACAGTTCAGGTTTCCAGGCCATGCAGGGTGTCAAGACACTTGAATAATAGTTGCAGTCAATCCAGAGTCTAGGCACAGGGTTAAACAGTGTCATCAGCACCACGCGTGTAAGTGGCTGTCTGGTGAATGCAGACTTAAAAGGTCTTTCAATAGGGTTTAGGTTTCTCAGCGCACAATGTTTTCTTTTTAATAGGTAATGTTGCAATTCATGTCAGTTTAAAAAGAGGTTTATACTGTTTCCCAAGCAGAATCAGTGAAAATGGAAGGCAGAAGGGTCCAGCTATTTTATCCATTTACTTTAGTATTTTTATAGTGTACTTCTGTACCGTGAAAGTGTCAGCACGCTGCAGCAACAGGATTTGATGCAGTGCATCTCTTACAAGGAATACAGCTAAATAATGCATCAATAATATAAGCTTAGGAAGGAAATGTAACTCTTTTTTAAACAATGTATCAAACACAATATTACTGCAATTGTATCTTGGGACGAAATTGAAGACAAGAAAATAGAGGCAAATGTGCAGAGACGTAAGAGAATGAAAGTTAATAGAAAAGGAAAAGAAAATTGATAGTGTGACAATGGTGGAATAACAAAGATGCCTTGAGGGAGGGATAACAACGGTGTCTTGAGGGAGGCCTGAAGAGCATATCAGGGAAAGCAGCGTGAAAGGCTGTCAGAGGTGGTGGGGAAGAAAGATGGTAACACAGAGGTTAGGCATGAGAACTAGAAGAACAAAAGGGTGAAAGGAAAGAGGGAGGGATTACTGAAAGGACGCAAGATCTAATCGAGTTCGTGAAACAGCTATACAGCTTTATCAGGTGAAGCAACTAAGTCATATCGCTGACCTTTTCACTAGGATACAGGTAAAATGACCAAAACTCTGGTTATTATGAGCTGCACCAACTGTTAGAAATATAATAGCCCACTCAGGGGGACAGACACCTCCCATGTTAAAAGGAGTTTTTGAGGACTTTAAATACCCAAAATTCTTGCACTCTTTTGTCAAGCAACATACCATAATCACGCAGAAAACTTGTACGTATAATTGTGAATGAGGCTCTTGCGCCAGAATAAAGGGCAGTTCTGCCAGTGTTAAAATCAATGTTTGTCTATATCAATGTCATATTTTTATGTATCGCATTTGATTTGAAACTGTATTTATTTTTTCTAAATACAATAAAATATTTGAACACAAAATGAGTCGTAGGTTGTCACATGTGTACTGCAACAGGAACCTATGACATTGCATCCTCCAATGACCTGTGAGGGAGAGCTCTACTTTAATCCTGCCTAATGATTAGGAAAGGATATTCTGGAATAGGAATACATATAGGAAAGGGATGGTCCTCCTAAACTTGGTGACAGAAACTAAATAGAAATATATTCACAAATTAAATAGGTAGTGGTTGACAAAATTGTGAATTATACAGCTTTTAAGCATTCTCTTACCTTAAGAACAGCCTTCTTGAGGCCCTCTGGGAGAGAGACCATGATTTAAAGCTAATATTCAATTATCCTCTTAAAGAAGGAAAATGCCCCTGGAACCCCTTGGAATATTCAGTCTCTCCTATACAAAGTGTCTAACCAGGTATTGGAGGCAACTGTAACCAATCAAAGATCTTATCACCCTAAGCCTGTCGTCTGCCTTGCTTTAGCATAGTGCTTAGGCTGTTTCCAGTGGTAGACAACTTCAAGCAAAACCCTGAAGAGGACCTCACACAAATGCTCTGCAACTGCAATAAGTATAGTGCTGTTCACAACCTAATTTAAAAGTAAAATATTTCCATCTGTGCCATGAGACACGTTTAACAAAGAACAGGTATCAGTTTTTTACACTGAGCAAAGGGACAATGTTTTTAATTGTCATGAGAGTAGGTTCCTGATATATGTAATTTGAACTAATTCCGTCCCATTAGGGTGCTATTTATTCCTTGGATCTGGAAACTCATTTCTGTACATCTCATATAGTAACCTTTAGATTTGTAAACTGAGGACACTCTCTAATTATCTCTGGCCTAGCACAAAAAGGTGTCTCATCGGGACTCTGAGTGTCTGGCCACCACCATAGTATTAGAGTAATTGAACCGATTTGTAAATCAGAATTAGTTCAGAATAGTTAATCACCCTGAAGCACTTTTAAGACAATTTTCGTCCCAGCTATTTGATGTGTATTGGCGACTTTGAGTAAAAAGAGAAGTCACTTGAAATGTTCTCTAGCACCTCAAGGGATTGTTTCATCAGAGCCATGATATATAGAAGTCTATTTCATATCTGAAGATGGGCACCCATTGGGAGTCAATCGTCATCAATAAGATGAGTATAGTGGACCTGGCTCTACAGTATTTCCCGGTAGTTATCCCAAAATGCACACAGATGCTGATTCAAGATTAAAATACTTGCCAGCATGGTGGAAAACTCTAGTTTTGTTGGGGTGGCTGCCACCACCATGGCAAAGGAATTGTCCTAAATAAGGTTTGGCAGTGTCAGACTTTAGATTAACAATTTGGGAGGAAGTACCTATACTATCTTCATAAACACATCAAAGTCACAAAACTGTTCAAAGATAATTTAGATTTAACCTTTTGTAACAGTGTCACAAGCAGCAGATAGTGTCCCAGAAAAAATGCATGTTAAGTTCAACAGTACAAACCTATTTTTAAGTTAGGACAACAGCACAATAAAATTCCCAAACTAATTACAAAAAAAGACATATGTACTAATAAAAAGACACCACAATCGAAAAATTGAAACTAACAATAAGAAATTTTGATATTTTGAGGCAAAAGGCACCAAGTAAAAGTAAAGAGCAATCAGAGGCCTCTGATAATGATTGCACACAACCAAGGCACAAGGTCATGGTGATAGTGATGTAGTGAAGTGTAGGTAGACCTACCGGATTATGCTGATCAAAGTATTCACCTTGTGACTTAGTCTACTTTTGGAAGCTGTAGACGAAGAGAGTTCCTTGAAGTTGGGCATACCATTATCAAATTCCTGACTGAAGCTTTACATTTTGGTGGAAAATGAGTGAGACAAAGCATGGTTCTATAGCCAAAAGGTTACTACGCTGCAGGGATAACGTGCTGCTTCGCCTCAGTTCAAATGTTTACCATCATACTTAGTCACGTTTTGGTTTTCAGAATCCACCAGTGGGACAATGGTTTGAATTTGTAGCCAGGTACTGCTCCATTAGGCTGGATACCTTTGCTCTTCCAGCTGAAACCTATTTCTTCGAGGTTAAAAGCCCTGATCGAGATACACCTATATTTTTCGCCAGTAGAATGTGTGCATTCACTTGGGAATCTTCAGCACCTTGCCCCAGTCCTTCAGAGTTAGAAAAAATGACCAAGTCCCAGATTTCTCCAACTGCTGGAAAAGCTCATTCTGGTCACTCCTGAATCACACAGTGACTGGAGAATACATAGACCCCAGTCGTGGCTATTTTTTTATGGACTTTCCACCTCCTTTTTCCACACTTTCTGTCAGTTTAATGCATACCTGCTCCAGATGGTAATCCCTGCTAAAATTCTGTTCTTAACATCAGTCCATCTTTCTTCTGCCACATGCCATGTCTTTCTCTTCTAGAAAGAGGGTCAGTCAGTCAGGGATGTGTATTTGATCTCTGGAGCAGGGCTTTGAGGTAAAAAGTAATTATAAGCTGGTTTACTCTCAGGAACTACAAAGTACACATTTATGAAGTTACTTTCCACTAAAGTTATCAAAAATCTACTTTCACCATTGAATTACTTTTTTAAATATTAATTACAGAAATACTTTGATTGTCTGCACTGGAATCTTCAATCGAATCGATAGGAAAAATTGATTTTTATTAATAACTTGACATGAAAATGCAACATTTGCTACATAGTAAAACCAGATATTTTTAACTGTACACTTTGGGAAGATACGTTTCCCAATTTGTGATAAGTTTCTCCCATTCCCTTGGACTTACAAAGCACACATGCAAATCAGAACTAGCTAATATATAATAGTTACTTTTCCTGTATGGCAAGGACACTATTACTAGTCGTGTGTCACAGCAGCACTTTTACACTGCAGCTCAGTTAGAGCACAATAGTTTTCCCTGGAGCCTTGCATTTGTGTTATATATATTGATGTTTTGATCCTGCTGGTGTCATTTCTACAGCAACTCACAATGGCCTTCCTGGAAACTTCAATAACTAATTTAAGTTAAACTAACTTTACAGTGCTATGTTAGGGGCAGAGTACACAAACCGAGGCTCTGAATGGCAGTGTCACAAGGCACAGAGCCTCAATACAGGCAAAGGCAGGGTCTGTAAAAAGGGGAAACATTGAGTCTGACCAGAGAAAAGCCAGGTTCCTCACAGGCAGCCAGGCAGCTATACTCATAAATAAATGAGGCGCTTAGCATCTCCCAAGGTGCCCAGGTCAAGACTTGTCTTCAAAAAATTCATAAGGAACGGGAAGGATTTTAGCTTTGAAGATCAGGTTGGTGTTTTATGTCACCTGGGACTCAAATGAGATTTTACAAGCTGATTGTTAGAACTGGGATTTCAGGTTGGCTAAGGCTTACGCCAAAGTCAGGCTGAAACCACCATTCTAGTCATGGCAAGGGAGTCACATGCCAAGATAACCCCTGCTCACCCCCTTGGTAGCTTGGCACGAGCAGACAGGCTTATCCCGGAGGCAATGTGTAAAGCATTTGTGGCGCCTGGCATCTGGCGCCTCGATAATACATCCAGGTCTCCTGACCTGGATGTATTATCGAGGCGCCAGATGACTCCACCATTGGATCGCATGCGGGACCCCCAACCCAGATAATTCCATCACGGAATCTCTGTTCCACCCACTGTGCTGACCAAAGCTTCCGATCTAAAGACCCCCCAATAGAAACACCCGGCCGGCGGACCGCCTATACAGATAATCCGGCCACAGAAGCTACATCGTCATTCACAAACGTAGATTGAAATATCAGCCTATCAGACTCCAATATTGGAACACGTGACGAATTGAGTGCACAGTATCAACCCCAAGTTAGTCATGTTGGCAACACCTACATTAATGGCCCCGGTGATACCAAATTCTTCAGAATAAGCCCATATTACACCGTAACAACATATTCTTCAAAGGCTGCTCTCAATCTCATCATCGGACCTTCAGGTTCATTTGGAATATTCATGGCTTCCTGATGAAGGCTCACAGCCAAAACGCGCGTAGTAACCTGTAACCTTTAGCCATGTTTTAGATTAAAATGTTTAGTTGGATCCATATCCAAAATAAAATCTAAACATAACGAATTGTAATGCAATGCAAACTGAAATGAACAAATGTGTATAGCATTCCATATATGTAGATTGTACATCACATATAGATAGGAGATAAACATGATTGCTTTTTAAATAATAATTGAATAACAATAAATAAAAAATATATATTTTTGTACCATGAATCTTGTTTAGATACAGTCATTACTGTCTGATGTCAGTTCTAGTCCACCATTTACCTTTGTTCCTAATTAATTTTCCTTTCAACTGATTTGTTTATCCCGAATTAGGAACTATAGTCGGGGGTACCCCCAATTTCTTGCAAACTTTGTCTGTGAAATATACATAAAAAACAGCTTCGTTTTAGTTCTCTATCCTTCCTAATGGTTTTCCCATTTATTTTTTTATTGGCGCTCAAATTTACCTGTTCTCCAGCTTTTGCCGGTCCACATGCTCACTTAGTATTTAGTCATTCTCCAATATGCTACCTACAATACAAGTGGGAAACATCATCACTATTTGTAGGGGCGAGTAGCTCAGTACCCGAAATGTTCAAGCCATTCTTAGACATACCTGCACGTGTCATCGGTTTAATGTAGACACTTCTTTCTACTCGTTTGGGCTCGCACCTTGATCGATATCAATTTATGGCCATACAATCCTGCAAGCCACAAAACATATTTTCAGTGTCTTTTCGTCATTGTATTCCTATTGCACTCACGCTAGAGAAGGCATACCTGGTTAATCTGTAAACGTGCACTCCTCGCTCTTCCTCTAGTTTTTAAACCAAATTGAGTAGCTTCCTCCACGAGGGGCCATTGTATTTTCAAATTCCAATGCGCGAAAAGGGGGTTTTAGAAAATATGTATATTTCACAGACAAACACAAAAGACAGAGCCCTGATGAGAACCCGAAAACTGATGTCATAGGGTTTGAAACGCGTCGGCATATTTAAAAGAGATTGATTTTGAATGTCCAGTAGACCAATGAATTTATTTGTGGTCGTTTGAAACCTTTTGCTTTCTGAATTTCTTTTCCCACATTAGTTTGTTGTTGATGGAATATTCAGTGCAACGTGACGTAGCTTTGTCATTGGTGTCATTAAATAACACCTATCATAATTGATGTTTGCTGATGAAAATTGACTATAAATTGCATATTGTATGTATATGTCTTGTGGAATTGTATTGCATGTATGTGGACTTGTATTGTATTTGTGTGTCAAAGTGTACAGTGTTTTTTCTTAGATATTGATGAAAATGAAAATAACTAAAAAACAATGAAATAAAAAGGTATGAATAAAGTGTACCTTACAAGCTTAATTGATATTAGTTTGTTTTTGCTCAATTTTGAGACATAAAAGAAATGTGCAGTTGGTAACTCTGTGTATAGTTGGAATTTAATGAAGGTCCAACCAACTGCTTGTCCCAGGACCTAACTCCTTATTTAAAAAAGATCCATTCTTACTGGCACTGCAAAGTGGAAAAAATGCATACATTTGAGTACATGCCGTTAAATCCAAATTTGAGTGTCAACTGGAAGAGCAAACTCTTATTTTTGCGTTGTTGTGAAGATCAAGTTCCATTTCCCCATCAGTTATTTCAATCCCGGAGAACACCGGAAAGCTGTAGACAATGTTACTGAATCAAAATGGAGGTAAGTTGACGCGAAGGGCACAGGCTGGGTCAAGGTGCATATTAGGGGTGGGTGGAATTTGCGTAATCGCGTTACGCAAATCTCTGCGAAACTGTAAAAAATCTCTGCGAACACACAGAAATTCTGCGAACATGGGGAATTGCTTCTTTGCAATACTTTTTTCTAGTTCGCAATTGCTGTTTGCATGCTCAGGGAGAAATATCTCGCAAACGTGCATTTTGAGAACGCGAACAAGCAAAACATTTCACGAAGTCGCGGAACGCAGAATTTTGGGCAATTTGGCGTTCTCCGCAGAATGCGAAATTGCCCAAATTTCACAAATTCTGCGAGCGGAACAGAATTTACTGCCCAGGCCTAGTGCATATGTGCACCAAACATTGCGCACTGATGAGCGGCGACAGAACAGAGCTGCTGCACTCCTCTTATGAGATGAGGTTTCATGGAAATGGACACCGCCAATACAGTACTGAAGGCAAGTAGGGCTCACACATATCTCGTGCTGCACAAGCAGTACATTTCAAATCCCAACCTCAGCACCGACCATAACCGCAACGCAACATTAAAGTACTCACTAAAATGTAACAAGACAAGACTTTCACCCCACAGGCTCTTGCACAAATCAATTCCCTGTAAGGAAGTAGATGGCACTGGTTCATCTCTGTTGGTCCTCTCACTGCCACTTCACTGTTGCCACTACAATCAAGACCAGTGTTGGCATTGGCACAAGGTCTTCACAGCTGACAGCTTGTCAGACATGATGTTTCCAAGACACAGGCTGCAGGCGTCATCCATATAAGTCCTTGTCCCACTTTAACCCCATATGTTTGACCAGTGAAAGTGAGGAAGTTTTGAGGCAACAAACACGCAGCTCACCAGAAGTGCTGATTCACCTTTTTCCAAACGTAACTCAGAGTCCCCCGGGGCCACCCTGAGCTTTTCCTGCCTGATACCTACAGGATGTTACAACTGCAAGTTCAATTTAAGTATGCCCTGGCTGGTAGGCAGTCCGATGGAGCAGGACACTGGTGGGGCTGGAGGGCACCCTGTCCTTCTCTGTACTTTAAGGTTCCTTTAAAATTCTTCCAAGGTTTGATTGCTAGATAAGTATCCATAGTCTCTTCTTACTTCTGGTTCACACTCGTAGATTACTCTTTGGTTCCTTTTTCAAATCGCCACCAAAATATGTTGTAACAAAAAGGCCTCCTAGTCCAAGTATTAAGTAGGTTGATTTATAAGATGGATGTTATCATCTAGAGCCCCACCAGGAGCAGGCTTGCTGCTGCTCAGCCTATCCTACAACTGACACTCTCACTCACCAACATGCCACAGCATCCTCACACATCAACATTCCACCAACACAGTCACACTGGCTGAGCAGCAGGTATAACATGCCCCAAAGCCAATCACAATGCTGCAATACAGCGCTGTGATTGGCCTGAATTGCATGGTTTGGCACTCATACGGGGACTGGGAGCCTGGGCATGTTCTCAAACCAGGCTGTAATGCAGCCTGGTTTGAGAACATGCAAAGTGTGCTTGACTGTTTGGCCAGCCCAAGACAGCTGGCAAAACATTCATGCCCACTTACAGAGTGCCGACCACTCCTTCCCCTGCTCCCTGAGCAGAGCAGCCCTGCCTGCCCCATAAAGCTGCTGCAGCAGGAAAAAATAAAATGATAATAACATTGAATTATCTTTTTTTATTTTTCCTCTAATTTAAAATGTTGAAAGCAGAGGAGCCTTCGCTGATGGTTGACGAGAGTGCAGTGCCTAAGTTTGCATCTAGCGCTCTCTTATTTGATACAAGTTGAGAGTAATGGGTGGGAACTACTCAAAAACCTCAAGATTTCAGGGAAGGCCAGATTATCTACTGTACAGCAAAGAAACACGACCTTGCCTGCAGCTGAAACCTAACACCAACTAAAAACAGCACAAACTACATGTAAAAGAAAATGCATGATTTTCCTACCAATATTATGAGCAATTTCTGTTCAATTAATTCTAAATCATGTTTAGTGTTCTGCAAACAACACTGATAGTACAAAGTGGCTCGATGGCATCATTAGTGCATATTACTGGTTAAATATGGTACAGCACTATTTTCTGTCATAGGAATACAAGGCTGCAAAGCATTGCAAGAATGTTGGTAAACCATTACTTTTGTGTCTCTACCATCTGGCTAGATCTTTCAGAATAGAAAGTGGGATTCTGCTTATTGCTCATGAAATTGTTTTAAAAGTTCCTATAGTCATTTTCTCATTAACTGTTGCACACTCTCAGCACTCTGGGAGTTATTCTGACTTTGACGGGCTATACCTCATTCCTCCAAGGCAATTGAGGCTTCTACTGCACTGCCCTGGTGGACTTCAGACAACCATTTTAGGAGATCTCTACCTTCCTGATTTAGATCCCTATGCCTTCATAGGAACTGCCACAACTGCAGCGTCTCGGAGAAGCGCACGAGCGTGAAACAAGATGGCCATCGCTTGCTGAGCTCTGATTAATTTTCGCCGTTTTTGGCCAAATACCGATGATTTTTTTGACAAAATACTTCAAAGAATGAGGTCACTGTATTTGTGAAGTGCATACCTTTGCTGTGAAGCTTTTCCTGGTCTTTTCTTTGGTGGCAGTGGCATTTTATCTCTTCCGGCTTCAGCTACCAGCCCTGCTTTGAGGTAATGCCCGGCTTCTCTGTCAGGGTGGCGGAGTAAGTGCTTAGGAGAGGGCCTGGCTTTGGCCTAACTGCTCCCACAGTCAGTTATAGCTGCTGCACCTTTCGTTTTTTCAAGCTTTTCTCAGCAATTCTCACTCTTCAGTTTTTCTCAGAAACTATTACATTTTTCTTTTTTTCTCCTAATTTTATACTCCTTGCAAGTTCATTTATTGAACCAAAGCATGGATCATAAGAATGAGCAAACACCTTATAACAAAAGGAAGCAACAAGTTTCACCTCCTCCTGTTAAATCTAAAGTGGTTGAGTCAAGTGAACCTTCTTTATCATTAATTCTTGATGAAATCCAAGCTCTTTATGTCAACACACATTCAATTGCGACAGAGATTAAAAACGTGCTCAAAGACATGGCTAGTATGTCAATGAAAATATCTGATAACTCAATTAAAATAAATGACAATATAGTTAAAATCGATGCTTTTTCTCCACTTGTGGCAAAAATCTCTCCTCTGTCTGCTCACCTTCTGGATATGGAAAACCGTAATAGACAATACAATCTATGCATTTTTTACTTGCCAGAGGATGTTGAAGGTTCTAATCGCAGATTATATTTGGAGAATCTGATTCCTGGTCTTCTAAACATCAAATATCCAGAAAGATTTGAAATTGATAAGGCGAATAGGATTCCATCACATAGTAATCCACATCACACAAAACCTCGGTAAATGATTTTTGGAAGTTCTTCGCCACCATCATTTCATTTTGATAAGAAAAGCTGCATGAGAAATTCCTTCTTTGATGGTCAATGGAAATACCATTTTTATTCACCAAGACTTTGCAAAAGAAACTGTTTCTATTCACAAGGAATTTACTGCTCTTCGTCCTCAGTTCAGAAGTCTTGGATTCAAACATGGTCTTTTTGACCCATCAACAATGAGCATTTGGAGAGATACTTTCTCTAAATCCTTCCAACGACCTGATGAGTTAAAATTATTCCTGGATCAGCACTCGCAGCATTCAATGGATACTCAACTCTGCTACCTGAACATCGGTTTTATGAATTTTCCTGACAACTCTTATGGTTATATTTCTAGGGGGCTTCAGAGGTTTTGGTCATGATTGTAAAGTGCTTGTGCGTTTCATTCCTGTTATTAATGTTTAGTGTTTGTTGTTTTTTCTATGTTTCTTTTGTTTTCTTTCTCCTTCCCTCTCTCTTTTCATCATCTGTTTTGGAGTTACTATTTTTCTCTCTCAACCTACATCTTTGTCTCCTCTTCTTGACCTTCTTTTTCTTTCTTTTTCACTATGGCTAGTATTCATAATATTAGGATAGTTCCTTTAAACGTTAGGGGGCTACATCATCCTGTTAAACGTACGAAAATTTTAGACTAATTGGCTAGTTGTAAAGCAACTAAAACACAAATAACTTCAATTCATGGCACTAATGGTAAAATTGCTTTATCCCAAAATGATATTGTTAATGAAGTCATGGATTTTTATACTACTCTATATAGCAAACCTGATTTTGATGATGCTTTATCCAAGAAACTCATATTGATGACAACATTTTGGAGTATATGGAACAAAATGGGTTGATAGTATTGTTTCATCTCCTGCAAATGGTAAGAAAAATGGTATTGCTATTTTTTTGCAAAAAGATTACATTGTCAAATTGTGAGTACTTTTTCAGATACAGATGGAATATATGTTGTTGCTAAGAATAAAGTTAATGATTCAGTTATGTTTTTATCAAACGTTTATGGTCCTACTGCTGATGATCTTCACTTTTGGTCTGTCTTGGCAACTGAAGTTCCCAAATTAGGTAAAGTTCCTCTTACAGTTGGTGGAGATTTTAATGTTATATCAGACCCCTTATTAGATAGATTATCTATTACTAAATTTTGACCTCCTAAAGTTTTCTTCGCTTTCAAATCATTTCTTCAAACTACAAAGCTAGTTGACATTTGGAGATTACATTTTCCCCCCACAGGACTAATGTTTACATTCTTTTCTAACCCACATAATTCTCATTTTAGGCTTGATTATCAATTAATATCCAGACAACTAATTAACTCTCCGGTCACTCCTAATATTGGTATTATTGATATTTCGGATCATGCCTTAATTTCTTTTATTTTGAAATTGAACTCTAATGTTGTAACCAATCCAGATGGCGAATGAATACTAGTATTGTTCTTAATGAACAGAATAAACCTAAAATCTTTACTGCTATACATGATTACTTTCTTCTTAACCCTGAAGGCTCTACTTCTATGGTGAATAGATGGGACGCTTTTAAAGCTTATATTAGAAGTGTTACTATTTCTATCATGGCTCATGACAATAAAACTTTTAATGCAAATATGAAATATTTAGAAAAACAAATTGCAAAATATGAGAGACTTTTTATTATGTCTACTGACCCTCAATACAGATTCAAATTACGGAAACATAGATATGAGTTTAACTCAATCCTTAGCAAAAGAGCTGGTATTCAGCTTTCAAATTCTAAAGCCAAACTAGCTTCTAATGCAAAAAGATCTGGAAAACTGTTTGCCAATTATCTATGCATTAAAAAAGATAAAACACAAATAACCTAAATTCATGGCACTAATCGTAAAATTGCTTTATCCCAAAATGACATTGTTAATGAAGTCATGGATTTTTATACTACTCTATATAACAAACCTGATTTCAATGATGCTTCCTTAATTGATTATTTTTTATTAAATGTTGATTTACCCAAGCTTTTTCAGTCAGATAAAAATGAACTTGAAGTCCCTATTACTCAAGATGAAATTCTAGTAGCCATTAAATCTCTTTAAAAAAATTAATCCCCTGGTCCTGACGGTATTCCAGCTGAATTTCATAATAAATTTCAATTACAACGTTTCCCTCATTTATTCCAGCTTTTTACTTTTTTTGGTTCTATGGGAACTACTACAGTTTTTTTTTTACTGAATCTCTATTTTTATTTTACTCAAACCTAATAAAGAACGTACCCTTGTATCAAATTATCAACCTATCTCTTTAATAAACCAAGATTGTAAATTGCACGCCAAAATACTTGTTTCTAGATTGTCCTCTGTTTTAGATTCTAATATCCATCCAGATCAATCTGGTTTTATGAAAAATAGATATTCAGCCAATAATACTGGAACCCTGTTGCACGTTATTGAACAAGGATCCACTTTATCTCCTCCAGCAGGAACTCTAGCATTGGAGGCTGGAAAAGCATTTGACAAAATTAACTGGCAGTTTTTATTTCATACTTTATTGTCATTTAATTTTGGTGATGTATTTATTCATATGATTTCGTCTTTATATTCTACTCCTACTGCTCGTTTATCTATTAATGGCCAAAGTTCTAGTCAATTTTCTTTTTTCAGAGGTAGAAGACATGGTTGTCCCCTTTCCCCCCTTTTGTTTCTTCTTGGTATCGAGCCATTGCTTGTTTCTATAAGAAAATGTGATAATATTACATGAATTAATAACAAAGAGGTTATTATTAAAACTATAGCACATGCTGAAGATGTACTGTTATTTATTAGTGATCCTGTATCCTCATTTCCTGCATTACTTGAAATTATTACTTTTTATTCCACAGTTTCTAGATATAAGTTAAACACTAACAAAACAGAATTATTTCCTTTAAATATTTATTGTACTCCTGATATGTCACCCATGATTGATATCATTTGGCAAAGAGATACATTGAAAAATCTTGGAATTGAGTTTGCTTCATCTATAAAATCAACAATAGCGCTAAACAGAGTATCCATCATTAACTATATTAAAGATAAAACAACCAAATGGTCTTCACTTCCTCTTTCATGGTGGGGTAGAATGGATTCTATAAAAATGACTATCACACAAAAAATATTTCACACTCTTGCCATGATTCCCATGCAATTTCCTTTAAAGATTTATAAAACTGTAGACAAACTCCTCTCCAAATATCTTTGGAATAATAAATCATCTCGTATCAGTTATAAAACATTAAAAGTACCTAAGTGTAATGGAGGCTTTGGATTACCAGAATTATTTTTATTATCACAAGGCATTTATTTTAAAACAAAGCTCTATTTGGTTTAACCACTCTTTCTTAAATAATCCCCCAACTTGGCTTTTAATTGAAAAAGCTTTAATAGAAGCTTTTCCATTACCCACGTTGTTAACTATGTCTAATAAATAAAAAAAAATCATATGTCTGTTATTTTAAAGTCCACCAAGCTAATTTTTAATGATTTTGATTTAATTTTTCAATCACTGATATCTTCTACCGAAGATATGTCATTATGGTATAACCCAGTCATAAAACTTAATAAAAATGTTAGAATTTGGACCTCTTGGATTAAAGCTGGTAGTTTTGTACCTTAAGGATATCTATCACAATAATGCTTTTTTATCATTTGAAGTTTTGCGAACAAAATTTCTTTTACCTTCTTCTGATTTTTTTAAATATGATTCATTGTGTAATTCTATGTTAGATTTATTTCCTTGTAGTATTCCTTCTAATATTAAATCTGACTTATCTTTTTTTTTTTTTTATTGCATTTTTTAAATTTTTCCAAGAATTCCAATACTTGTTACAGTACACATATTTCAAAATACACATTAGTATACAACAAAAACCAAAGTGAATCTAACAGAATTGACAGTAAAAACAAATGATCCTGTTTCAGCCACCCTTTCTACTTTTATATTAAATAATAATTTCAATAAGGTAGAGCTAACCTGCCCTAGTCTTCCAATTCTCTATGGGCATCCATATTCTCTCACCCAGTGCTCTTGCCCTACTACCCTTCCTCTCATATATAGCTTTCTCCATATTGTATGTAGATAACAGTCTTGCTATCCACATCTGAAACGTGGGGGGTATCCTGTCAAGCCATGTTCTTGCTATGCCAATCCTATATACTTCCATTGCCATGAATAAAAATTCTGTGGGGAGGCCTTCTACACCTACACTCACCCCAAGCATTATCAATTCATCAGACAATTTGATCCTAATCCCCAGTGACCCTTCCAAAAATTCCTTGATTGTCGACTTCAATGTATACAGTTGTGGACATTGCGCGAACATGTGTACAATATCTGCATTACTCGAGTCACAACGTGCACAGGTTATTCCAGTGGTCCCCCCCCACTGTGCGATTCTGGCTGGGGTATGGTATAATGAGTATACTGTTTTGTAATGCTGCGCTTGTAGTGTCGCTGAGCACAAAACTGTCCGGCCTAGGTCTAAAGAAGCCTGTAAGCCCTCCGGATGCGAAGCCACTTTTTCCATCCATTTCCTAGCATATTTGTCCCTGTCATCCCCTTTTAATGCATAAAGTTCTGCATATAGTTGTCTTATTGTACAGTATCTGCTGCGTTCTATATAGTCCATTGTCCTGCAATGACCAAACCCTAAAATGCCCCCTTTTTTATTATGGAAATAACTCCTTACTTGCAGGTACATAAAAAAAATGACTTCCCGATATCTCGAATTTACTTTGAATCTCCTGGAATTGTAGAATCCCTCCATCCGAATCCATTATATCATCTAATTTCTTGATCCCCTTTTTGTCCCATTCTTTCATAACTGCATCCCTGAAGATCTCCCCTGTGAGTGAGTGATTTGTATACAGTCTTATATATCTGTTATATCTACCTATTCCCAATTTTTTCGCAACGGCCTTCCAAATTTTATATATTGCTCTTAAGGTCTTGAACCTAGTGTGTTTGAAGTAAGTATAGTCTACCGTATTTAGTATTGCATTCTCCGCCTCTTTGCCCACCAAAGCTTTATACACATTCACAAAACCAGGTCCGTCCCCTCTTAGACTGGCACTTCCCCCTCCAATCAGCCCCTGTGAGTATTGCAATGCCGTCGCCCAATAATAAAATCTAAAATCAGGTGCCCCCCAACCCCCCTTGTCCCTAGTGAGTGTCATAAATCGATAGGCTCTCCTTGTTTTTCCTTGCGCCCATATCAATCTATTTAATATTACTTCTAATCTGTTAAACCACATGCAATCAAAAAATAAAGGTATAGCTCTAAAGAGATACAAACATTTTGGGAATGTAACCATTTTGATCACGTTGGTACGCCCCACTAGAGTCAAGTGTAAATTATTAATCCTCTCAGTATTAGTTTTTACTTTCCCTAACAAGGGTTCCATATTTATCCCTACTCGTCTCTCTAGATCCGCAGTGACTCTAATGCCTAGGTATACCGCTTCCTGAACCACCCTGACATCCTGAAATGTTGTACATCTATTCTGGACTATCTGAGTTTTCCCCTGGTTTATAAGATATCCTGATATTAAGCTGAAGTTCCTTGCTTCTTGCTCTATTTCACCTAATGCTATCCCTGGCTCCGGAGTTATAATGGCCACATCGTCCGCATGAGCAAACAATTTATATTCCTCATCGTGCAGCCTAACAGGGGGAATATTACGATTACTAGCAAATTTCTTTAGCAGCAGGTCCAAATATAAGGCAAACAACAGAGGTGAGGCTGGACAGCCCTGCCTGGTCCCTCGTTTAATCTGGACTGCCTTTGTATAAGTTTTATTAATTCTTATCCTTGCTGTCGGCTGTTTGTATAGGGCCTGTATTGCTTTTATATACCCCTTGCCTAACCCTGACCATTCCAGGGCCTTCCAAAGATAGTCCCAGGAGACCCTGTCAAACGCCTTTTCAGCGTCCAAGAAAATAGCTGCGACTGGGTTTCCTGCAACCTCCGCGGCATCTAAAATGGTTATCATTAGCCTTGTGTGCTGGGTTGTCCCTTTCCCTGGAATAAATGCATGCTGTGATGTAATGACTAACCCCTCGATGACCTTACTTAACCTTTGTGCTAGAGATTTTGAGTATATTTTTGTATCCGCGTTGAGGAGTGTTATTGGCCTGTACGATCCTAGCTCCAAAGGGGATTTATCCTTTTTTAATAACACTATTATGTCCGCCCCTACCCAGGAGTGCGGAACTGCCCTTCCTTCCTGTGCATATCTAAAACTGGCCCACATATCCTCCCCTATTACATCCCAGAATGTCTTATAAAATTCTGCGAGTATTTGGTCCGGTCCTGTTGCTTTCCCTGATGGCAAATTAAATGCTGCTTCTCTCACTTCTTGGAGTGTTAATGGGCATTCCAACTTTCCTTTATCCTCCGGATTTAACCCTGCGTGTGGTATGTGCGATAAGTATTCCGTAATTCCAGCCTCAGTATTAGTTAAATCTTGCTCATACAAATTTTCATAGAATCTCCTAAAGACTTCCTGCACCTCTTCCACTTTCTTTACTATATTCCCTCAGCCGTCTTTAATCTCTTTTATCTCCCCTGCAGCTAGGGTTTGTCTAGTCCGGATTGCCAGAAGATGACCCACCCTTTCATTATATTCATAGCACTTTTCTTTTTTTGCTAGAAAGTTCCCTGCCGCTTTCTGTGCCAGGCTTTTGCCCGCCTCTGCTTTATTTAGTTCTATTTCCAACAAAATTTGCTCTATAGGATCATGCCTGCTTATGGCTCGAACTTAATCTGTTTCCAGCAGCTCCAGCTTTCTCATCCTCTCTTCCATCCTGATCTTTTCTTTTTTATTCCTTAATAGTGTATAGCTCAGGGTCTCCCCCCTAACTCCAGCCTTGAATGTGTCCCACACAATATCCACTGGGGCTGTGCCCCTGTTGATATCCCAGAATTGCGTAATCCATTCCTGCATCCGAGTGACATATCTCTCCTCCTTCAACAGCCCTCGCTCAAATGTCCATGAGCTGGTTCCTTTTTCCCCTGGATTAATCACTAGGATACTTAACACCAACGGATTATGGTCCGACACTATCCTTGGAAGACGTTCTATTTGGGCCCCCCCTACCAAAGAGCTAGATATGAAAAAATAATCCAGTCTGGCAATCATCCTATGGGGTGCTGAATAATACGTGCTCCCTGTCCCTATTTGATTATTCTCAGCCCAAATATCCACCAGAGCGTTAAATCTGACTTATCAATGTATATTCAAACTTTTCCCACTTTACCTCATATTGTCTCTATACTATATAAAAAAAAGTCCAACTCTCAAGGTACCAATATTAATGTAATATCAACTTTCTGGAATAATGAACTTTCAATTTCTCTCTCTATTGATACATGGAAAACTATTTGGCTTAATAGTATTTCTGGTTGATTACCTGTTTCACTATATCAAACTAACTAATATATTTTATATGACTGTTTATGGCTAAACTTCTTCCGTCTTCATTCTGGTTCACTACGGCATATGCTTTACTATTGTCCTTCTATTTTTACATTTTTGAATGAAGTTTGGATTATAAAAAAGATATTTAATATTCAGGAAGATATTTCATTCAAAAAATAATTTGCAAATCATTTGTCCTTTCACAAAAAGTAAATCAATTAGAAGGTCAAAATGTCAATTTTTATTGTCAGCTGCTTTAAAATCCATTAAAACATGTTGGAAAGATGTTTCATTAATGTCTGTTCGCGCTTGGTGGTCTTGTGTTATATTTACCAGAAGAGGAGCTCAATTATCTTTACATGGTATTAATCATAATTCTATCTCATATCATTCTTTTTTTAAACCTGTTGATATCTATTTATCTTTTTAAATATGTAATATTTCAAGTTTTCTACTGTTTGTAGATTAATTCAGAGTTTTAAGTTTTAGTAGCTCTCTTTCGTCACTATTATAAAACATTTATAGTTACTCCCTTTCCCTTCCCCTCTTCTCTGTTTTATACATATTATATTCACTGTTGACCTATGGCAATTTAATTGATGTTCTCATTAATTCTCTAATGCTATTGGGTATCTATTCGGTAATATTTTTGTATTGTTTCTTGTTGATGTTGATTTATAATCAAAATTCAATAAACTATTTTGAACAAAAAAAAACAACTGCAGCCCTCTCTGCAGCCATTGAAATAGTAGCTGAGTAACTACCAGTAGCTACCATGTTTGATGCAGGGCTCCACAAACTGTTTTTGTTTTTCAAAAACGAACTCCTAAAGCAGTAGCTTGTTTTAGAAACAAAAACGACTAATGACAATGTCACCCTGGGCTTTTCTTACATTGTGTGGGAGTCATTTTGATTTGTTTCTGTTTGGGACCAATAGAACAGTGAAGGCTCCCAGGTGGTAACATGAGAGTTTGCTTGACTCTAATTAGAGAGTACTGACCATCAGTTTGGCAGGCAGGATACTCCAAACTCTAACTAAACCTTACTGCTCCTTCTGGCCGTTTGTGCATGAAAGTGTTACAGAATCGCTTTAAATGTTGGTATAGGCTGAAACCCATCTGTTCCCAAAGCATTGACTTTTTAATGTAATATCCGATTTATCAGGTTCTTTTTCTTCTAGCACGAAGAAGATGCTTGCATGAGATAAATGACCTTAATATAATGTAAAATAATTGAACATAATACAACATAACCTCACAAAGGAACATTATAGTGACATGAAGGACTATTTGTGTAGCTCAGCCGACACCAAAACACTTAACTACTAGGGTCTTATGGATTAGCCAGCGGAACAATATTTCAGCCCCTATTCACCATCTGAGCCTCATGTCTACTTCAAAGGTTGTCTTTCTAACGGCAGAATGCCTGAATGGACTTGTGAGATGCAGTGGCGCTAGGGCATCTGTTGTGATACATCTTTTACAGGAAGGTGCATCCGCCTTCTCTCATACTCAATGGTGACAGACTTGACTGTTTATGATTCTGAGTTCTAGTGCCCTGGTCATTCCAAAGACATTGAATTGTACTGTTTGAGTGCTGCACTACCCACTTAAGTTGTAAATACCTCTAAACTGGCAAAGTGACAGTCATGCACTGAATTAACATATTACACCATTAGTTATTTATTTTATCAACAATTGTGACCCCTTAACCCCTTACGTGTGGGTGTCACCTAATGGCTGACATTGAAGAGGTACATCGAGGCTCATCTGCTGCTTTGCATCAGAGGGAGTCCTTTATGTTATTTGTAGCTCAGGCTGCTTGTAAAGAGCTTTCTGAGAAGTCTGAGTGTTTTTTGGTTTGTTTTTGCGCAGGGCATGCTAATGTCATTACAGTAAAAGTAAAACAAAAATTAGCCCAGCTGATGGGCCCAATTTACTTTCACTGATTGTCCCGGGGCAGGTATTGTTGGAAAGGCGAGAATCTTCCCTTTCCAACGGTACCTGTGGCTAGTGCATTCCTTCTTGGGGATTACCAGAGGAGAGCAATCTCCAAGCAGGGTTCCACCCCACTAGCCACCAAGGAAGGGGGAGTGGCCCCTTAGGCAAGTGCTTGTGCTCCCCCTAGCAATTTAATGATTTCAGTCTTTCTGCATCCTCTGGGGTGCGGATGGGGATAGTTACCCCCAATATGCCCTCTGCAAGGCAAAAATGCAATAGACATCAGGCTAAAAAAAAATAGGGCTGAGAGCTGCCTACTAAGGGCATTGCCCTGCCCCCATCCCTGAACAAATATGGTGACTGTCTTTCTTCCCCCTGGATGATTGTCCCAATCTGCCAACCCGGGGGTGGGGAATAGCCCACTAGACACCAGGAAATATATCTAGTCTTAAGAAATATTTGAGTGTGAGGGGGCTTTAAACCATGTTCATGACCATGCCCCCATATCAACAAGAGGACAGACAGTCTTTGTGCCCCCTTTAGGGGAAGTTGGGGTAGTTACCCCAATCGGCCCACCCAGTGTTCAGAATTCCCACTAGACGCCAGGGTCTAATATAAAAATAAATATAGGGATGGGGGGCTGCCCACTATGGCATGGACAAGCCACGACCACTACAAAATGTGTTGACAGTCTTTCTGCTACCCCTGGAGGGCAGACATGATAATTACCCCTAGTCTACCCCATGGAGATGCAGAAAGCTTACTAGACAGTAATGAAAAAATGTCATAGCTGTAGGTGCTGCCCACTGTGGGCATGGCCATGCTCCCACCCCAAAAAGGCACAGTCTTTCTGCCCTCCTCTCAGGGCAGATTGGGGCAATTAACACAATCGCCCTCTGGTGGTCACAAGTCCACTTGACACCAGAGACTACTTTTATACAGTTGTTGCTCAAATATGAATTTACTTTGAAAGACCAGAGGTCAGATTGAGGGGAAATTTTATAAAGTATTCTTTAAAGCAATCAAAATTAACTTAAGGACGGATTAGGATTGCGGTGAATCCGCATCCTCAAGGACAGCGGAAGCCACCGCCAGCCCGGAGGATGCTGATTCACCGCTGCGGTGCCTTCAAAGACCCCCCGCCAGATTAGGATGGCTGAGGGGTCATCGGCGGATGGGAAGACCGTCCGCCGCTTTTCCGCCGCGGTCGCCTTCCGACCATGGCGGAAAAGCTCTAATATGGTGGTGGTGTCTATCAGACACCGCCAGCCATATTAGGATGGGGCTGAAAACATGCTTTTCCACAGCAAATTTTCAGCCGTGGAAAATCATATGGTCTTTTGTGTTTGGGGGGCTGTTGCTGGCCCCCAGGGGTGTTGGGGGGTGGGTGGTGCACATGGGGGTACCTATGGTACCCCCTGCCTTTGCATGCACAAAGTGGCAGGCACCGCACGGTGCCTGCCGCTTTGTGCATGCAAAGGGAAAACATGGATATTTAACATTGCGGAGGGTGCTGCTTCAAGCAGCACCCGCCGCAATGTTAACTATACGGGATGTGACCGCAAGGGTGGCTGTCACATCCTAATTCCGAAGGAGGGAACGCCGCTGCCCCTACGGACGGTCCCTCCACCTCGGGGTTGCCATCCTAATAGGGCCCTTAGTTAGGATAATTAAGGAGGCACAGGTAGGGACATCAATACCAGACAGTTGGGCAGGGGCAGACATTATCATAATACTGAAAAAGGGTAAACCCCCCTTGAAACCAGGTTCCTACTGACCAATAACACTTATAAACTCAGACGTCAAAATCTTCTCAAAAGCATTAGCAGCTAGATTTTCCAGGGTTATAGAAAACTAGGTTAGTATAAACAAGCATGGGTTTATTCCACGCTGGGGTACCACGCTACACATTAGGAAGGTGATTACACTATTTGATGCACAAGAGGTCGCAGGGAAACCAATGGCAGTAATGTTATTAGACGCCGAAAAGGCATTTGACCGAGTTTCGTGGGAGTTCCTTTGATCAGTATTGAAGAGAGGGGGCTGTGGGGAAGGTTTCATAGGAGCCGTGCAGGCACTGTATAGGGCACCCACTGCATGTATTAGGGTAAATGCTGACCGTATGGCTCCTTTTGAGATCACACGGGGGCACACAGCAAGGATGCCCATGCTCTCCCTTAATGTTCGCTATGTACATAGACCCTTTGATTTATAAATTAGAACACAACAATCAGATTCTGCCACTGGGAACAAAAAGGGGTCCGTGTAAAGTTCTTGCATATGCCGATGACGTCGCGGTTATAACACCCTCACCCACAGAGGCTATTAGGGCTGTACAGCTGGAAGCAGAGCAGTTTGGCAAGGTAGCAGGGTATGCTGTGAATAAGGCGAAAACTCAAAATATTAAAAATACACAGGCAGTTGGGGGGGGCGCTAGAGGGCGCACTGCGGAATGGCTGGCTCCTGAGACAGCTCCGCCGGATGGGTGCTTGATGCTGCTCATAATGAGATACTGACGACATGTCCACCCTCTGATTTCATGATCGGAAGTGACACGGAGTATTATGTGAGGCGGCAGATGTTCGAAATCTGGGTGGTTGAAGGAGAAAAGCGTCTGAGAAATCCCGACTGCAGATGTCCCAAAATGGCGGCGCCCACAGGCTAAAGCTAAGCGGCGATCACGGAGGCACACCGACTAAAGAAACGCATGGACTGTAAGAGCGGCAGACGGAAGGTGGAGTCGGGGGGTGAGCTCTGTTGCAACACGCACAACATCATTGAATGCGCTGCAAGTATATAATATATGGACAAAGTATGCTGTATGAGTTCCGATGGGCGACAAAATGGCGGTCTGACTAACTGCCGGGTGGACCTACATACAGGTGGAGATCGCACATAAATACCGGTACCGCTGACCCCCAGCTGCGACCAATGGGGGTAAAACTGATGCTGGGTGACTTCATGCATCATTACAGAAGGTTCCAAGGCTAAATGTGGTGTTATGTGACTTTTGCGGCGCACTTGTGGGGTGGTAACGGAGCGGAGCCATAACACATGCCGCATCGTAGTTTGATGATCGCCATTACCGGCTACAGGGCATTGCTTTGCAAGATGTAGGATCAATTACACATGCCCTGACTCTGATAATGCGGTGGTCCATATACAACATCCACACATAAGAACAACATCCTATTTCTGTGCACACTGCCCCCAGCGGTTTACTTAGCTGTGGTGTCGAACTGCGCACGACTGCTGTTAACGCTGTTCCCCCGCGGAACTTAATGTGCAAAATTATCGCTGTGCATCCTTGTGTGATATGATCCCAGATTACAGGACTCGTGGCACTTCTGTGGGGCTTCTGCAGGGCACATGCAGGCTGTGTAGGAAGCAAGACGTCGGCTCACACTGCGCCTTGGTTCACTGAGCACCATTTCCGACTGACAGACTCTGTGTCGCAGGGTGTTGGTACGCTTCAACATGCCTCAGTCCTACGTGCATTGATGTGCTTGCACAGCGAACACACAGAAGGCTGGCATCTTGTCTGCGCGTGCAATGGCACTACAGTGCAGGCCTGAGTGTCATTTCCCTGCGCCATTACTCAGTGATACCCTGTTTTCTAGCACATTGGCCTCATCCGTGCGCATATGTTGACACCTATATCTACACCCGCAAATAGCCGATGTACGTTGTCTGTGCCCCATCATCAGAGGCGTCCCTCTCCCTGTAGTTCGACGGTGACAGCACGTGGGTCTGCTTGTGGAGAACCATAGGAAACAGTGCCACCGTTCCGAATACGATTTCTTTCTAGTATATTGTGTTGACGCCACGCTAGGGCCTTGGATACCATACAACGTTGAGAAAATGGGCAAACCGGATAAACAACAGACAAAGCTGCAGTTTGAAGCCAAAAAACAAAGCAAAGGGGCGACTGCGCAATCTGACACAGAACCAGACAATGACCCCGCTGAGAGCAGTTGTATGGAGCAGGTGGTAAGAGCCATACAACACAGGCTTCAAAAGATGAATGGAAAATTGCATAATCTAACACAAAGAGTAGACAATATGGCAGCTAAGATAGACAAACAGGATGAACGACTTGTAGAGGCGGAAACCAGAATATCCGCTGTAGAAGACGAGCCTAGATCTACCATGAAAACCTGTGCAACAATGGAAAAAGTTCTTGACGTAATACGTAATAAGACGGGGGATTTGGAAGCAAGATTGCGACGTAATAACGTTCGTATATCAGGCCTTCCAGAAATCACAAATACTGGGAAAATGGAAACTTATGTGGAGGAACAGCTTAAAACCATTTTTGGGGATGAAGAGCTGTTGCCAGTGTTTTTGAGGGAGCGAGCCCACCGCTCCCTCGCTCCGCGCCCTAAACTAGGAGCTCCGCCACGCCCCATTGTCACCCGCCTGTTGAATTATTGAGACAGGGACACTGTACTAAGGCTGGCCAGAGAAAAGGGTGACATCATGCATCAAGGGAACAAATTGGAGTTTTACCCGGACTACACCATGGCGGTCCAGCTGGCATGGAAGGAATACAATCCGGCAAAGAAAAAAATGAGGGAATTGGGCATTGAATACGCCATGCTGTATCCAGCCAAACTCAAGGTGACGCACACAGGCTGCTCCACGATACTTCTCACACCCTAGGATGCACAAGATTTCATAAAAAAGGCCAAACGCAGGGAGGTCAGTAGAGAGGAACAACAAAGAGACTCCGATTGAAACACCCTAAAAGGGATGCATTCCTGGTAAGCTACCACACACTACTCTCTTTCGACTTTCTCATTCCAGCTAAACTGGGTATGCATCACTTCTGGAACATAATGTCACGTATAATCAAGGTTAGGTGCACACTCTGGTACGTCCTGGTGACATCAGATCCCTGGCCCACATGACTTTCTTTCTGTGATATGCAAACTGTACCATACTGAAAGAGTCCTGGCCCTGTAGTACACCATGTCTTATTACCCGATTTCCATTGTGCAACTACCCATGGTGTACCTAGTGAATCTGTGGCGGACCAGTTACGACCCACAGCGAGTGCCTAGACACTAACGATCTATCTAATACCTGTTTAGTGCTATGGGTTGTCTAAAATGTGATAACAGTTATTCTATTAACGTTATATCTTAACCACTGTTGTACAAGCTTTGCACATACAGGTACTCACTATTATCACTTTTCCCTCTCTGCTTATAGGGTATTTCCTTCTGCTTTTCATGATTTACACTGGTGGGGGTCTACCTATTGAATCTAGGGGGAATTCTCCAGTTGGCATTTTACAGGAAACTTCTCTCCTTGCTATGTTTATTATTTTTCACACCTGCCAATGACAAGTTCCATTTCGAGGCACAAAGAAGGGCAGCTCACCGCCCTGCATTAAACAAGGCAGAACTCACATGCATTTGTGTAGTACCGTTTCACTGTATAATACATAGGGGGCAGGTCTTTAAATATATCACGTTTCTAATCTCACCTAGTTGAGACTGGAGGGAAGCCTGCATGCAAGCATGTTTAATGAGGTGCATTTTGTGTTTTCGCCCAGTTGTATTTATTTATAAGTATCGTTAGAAGTCTCTGTAACAATAAAGTTTCATTAAACCAGTGTGGGCTGGTTCACAAACATCACGTGACTATGGGAGGCGGAGCTTACTTTTTTTACTGGTGTGGCAACGGCAGTTACTATCGCTAGCGGTTCCATTCACGGCGGGTAGATCGGCGAGGATTCGAATTGTTTATCCAGTGGTAAGAACTCAACCTCTTTTACTGCTTCACGGTTTCACACTAGCAGACTCCAATTCAGTAACCCACATTGACAGATCTCGTGTATTTACGCACCTCGTGTATTTTCGCTCCTCAGAGCCTTAACGCTTTTGAACCTCACGAGGAAACTTGGGAACCGTTGATTTACTTGGCGTTTTCACTTCATATTGAACATATGTGAAGGTTGTTTCATCAAAAGTATTGGTAAGCCCCTCATATTGAGCATATAGTTACACTTTGGGAAAGTTTAGCTTTAAAGCGTGAGGCTCATTTGGTTCTTTATTTCAATTTAAAGAGTTAAGAGCATTTAAGCAGCACGTGAGTTTTCTGAACTTTTGATATATTGAACATATTGGTGGCTCTTTTCTTCAAGCACTTTTCTTTCATTTGGGTGTTTCTTTGGGTGGTCCCCATATGCAGCACTGTACATCGAGAGTCCCGCATGTGCAAACCCTATTGTTTTATTTGTGACATATACAACGGAATGTGCAAACAATTGGTGTATGTATATTTTTACAGAGCCAGCGCGATGAGACCAAAGATCCTATGGACAATGTGAACACGATATTGAACATACTCATGATAATATATTGAAAATGTTTCACCCCTGAAGAAGGGTCATATATAGACCCGAAACGCATTGGGTTTTGTTTTTGATTTACACCATTTATTTATGTAACAATGATATATTGATTGCTTCATGAGTTAAATTCATTCATGAGTTTTTCAGAATACTGATTTCTAATAATAATCGATTCAAATACAAAGATGAAAGTATTGAGAGCATTGTTATTTGTTTCCTGTTGCTAAAGCAATTTTGAACATATAGTTTTGATGATCATTGCATTTAAATTGTTGAAGTTTAGAAGACCGTTTCAGGTCTCATAGCCGGAGCGTCTTTCAGACCAGGGTGTTCCCTGGCCTCTACAGTACTTTGTTCAATTAGGGGGTTGGGTACTCCCCCAGCTAGACTGCTCGCTTATTCACAGTTGTTACTACAGTATAAGCATAGGCTAATTCAGAATTGAAGGTCAAATTTAGGAATGCAATTCTACACTTACAGTGCATTCCGTCTAAATACTCGCCATATACAGGACGCTGGGCTATGTTAGTAGTGCTCTCTAAGCTACATGTGATGCCTTGAGTGCATTAACACAGATTCCGTTTGATGTTGGGAATTTTTTACCTTTTCAGGTCAATTGTATTGGTTACATTGCTTGTTGTCTGAGGTATTACCTCACCACACGATTTCTGATTTGTAGCGCCCGTCCACATCCACATTGTGGATTCAGATGTGCGTACTGGGTGGACCCCCCATATGGGTGTTCCCCAAACACGGTTTATGCCACAGTTCGGTTTGTTACAGGGTCTGGCTTTGGCAAGGTTGGGATGCTAAAGTGGGAGGGGGGGGATTTTGGGGTTGTTACACATAGACCAAAGCACCTTAGAAACATTGCAGACTCCTGGCCACATAGACAGGATATGACTATAACGTCCCTCATTTCTGTTATCTTGCAACAATGCACAGTCTTACCATCACAGTGTGTCAGTCCCTCACACTGCTGTTTAACACTTCGCTGATGCATTAAAACTAGAACAGCTGAATTTTTTAACCTGGAACATAAGAGGCCTAAATAATTCAAAAAAAGTTCTCCAAATCTTTGCCCATTTGACAGGCTACATGTCGATATAGCACTGTTCCAGGAAACCCACATTGCAGCAGCTACACCGACACAAATAGGTTACAAATGGGCTGAATCAGTGCACAGCTCCAATTACTCCTCATATTCCAGGGGAGTTCTTATTCTCATACGAAAAGGGGTACATTTTAAAGTTGAGCAGGTCCTGAAAGATGAGGAAGGCCGATATGTAATAGTAGTGGGCACCATACGCAACAGGAATATAGCGTTAATTAATACATAAGGCCCGAATGTCGATAACCCCGGGTTCTACAGTAGGCTGTGGAATGTGCTATCAGATTTACACATTACCTATCTAGTGTGGGGAGGTGATTTTAATCTTACTCTACAGGACGGATTGGACAGATCTGGCCGTACTGTGGAACCTCATAGGCGTGCCCTTGACACACTACGCAGTGCTATACAGGATCTGCATCTTATAGAATATGGAGAACGAGACACCCTGATCAAACTGAGGCCACACATGTCACTGCAGCATACGGTAGTTGGTCCCGCATTGACCATTGGTTGGGGACGGGAGACATTTCACTATGGATCACCTCCATTAAGCATTTACCCTGCACACTATCTGATCACAACCCGAAGCTGCTTACACTACAAATACCACACTACGTCCCGCCCCCTTTTACTTGGAGATTTAACTACACAGCGCTCTTGGATACAGTATATACCGACACCATCCATTCTGCCATAGTGGAATACTTTGACTTAAATGCACCGACGACTGATGACCGAGGACTGTTATGGGAAGCCTTCAAGGTGACCATTAGGGGCAAATGCATTAGCACCACTGCGGGGATCCTTAAAGATATCAGGCGACAACTTACCATTCGGAAGGCCAGACTGCGTAGTCTGGAACAACAATATGACCACACACCAGACCCTAAAATACTAGGTGAAATAAAGGCGATCTTGCTAGAACACCACACGTACGTTAATGAACTCAAATACACTTCGAGACGACAAACAGCACGGGCCTACTGTGAGGGAGGCAGACCAGGGAAAAACCTAGCGCACAAAATCTGCACTGAACATGCCCCGCAATTGATCCGGACCATTAAGGACTCCGCTGGGAATCCAAAACCTGACACACGAGGTATAATGGGCGAATTTAAGCACGCCTACGGACAGCTGTACCAGTCGCAACCTACTGCCACGATAGATGACATCATGGCCTATATGGCAGACGTAGAAATGGCATGGCTTTCAGATGCCCACAGGTCATATTTATCATGACCTGTCACAGTAGAGGAAATCACTGACTTTATCAATACCTTACCAAACGGCAAAGCGCCTGGTCCTGACGGATTTACAGGGGAATTCAATAAAGCATTTGCGGATCTGCTAGCTCCCCACTTGTTGCGGATGTATGGAGATGCCCACATGAAGCAAACTCTCCCATCCTCCCTACGTGAAGCAATGCTGATTGCTCTACTTAACCCAGGCAAAGACCCGGAATGGGGTGACTCATATAGGCCATTATCACTCATTAATGAAGATACAAAGATTATTGCAAACTTGATTGCCACACGACTTAAACCATTAATGCCTTTATTGATTCGACCAGATCAGGCTGGCTTCATACCGGAAAGATCTACAGCACATAACACGAGAACGCTTTTCGCGTTATCTCACTACTTGACACCAGACACCAAAGCTGCTGCGGGCCTACAGGATGTGGCCAAAGCTTTTGAGACAATAGAATGGCCATATTTGCATGCAGTTCTGCGGAGGATGGGCTTCCCCAAAGTATTCCTGCAATGGGTGTCGATGTTATATACTGATGCATCCGCCCGCATTAAGATCAACAACTATATCGGACCCTATCACAATAGCCAGAGGGACCAGAAAAGGATGTCCCTTGTCCCCATTATTATTTGCTTTAGTATTAGAACCTCTGGCCTGCAAGATCAAACAGCATCACCATTATTCGGCGCTTCAGTTTCCAAAACGTCCATTACACATATCACTATATGCAGACGATATGGGGCTTTATGTTCGGGACCCTGTTCAAAACCTAAATCCCTTACTACGAGAACACATAAAATTTGGACGACAGTCAGGGCTCAAAATCAACTGGTCCAAGTCACAAATGATTCCGATCACAGATAGTACCACTCCCTCTGTCCCCCTGCCCCTCGCGCTGCCCAGCCCTCCCGCATTACCTACGATGCCGCCACCCTTCTAGCCCTTAACCTCGGTCGCGCCCCCAACTGCGTCCAAGCCGCTCCTGGACGCACCCATGGACCGTTCTCCTGCTTCTCCTGCAATTTTCGCGGCACCGACAACATCTCCGCTACGACCACACCACAGATTCCCGACCCCACCCACCTACAATGCATCCTTCTCAACACCCGCTCGGTCCACAGGCACGCCATTGACCTTTGGAACCTACTTGACACCCTCTCTCCTGACGTCGCCTTCCTAACGGAAACATGGATGAACGCTTCCTCCGCCCCTGACATCGCCATCGCTATCCCTGATGACTATAAGATCACACGCAAGGACCGCTCCGACCATACAGGAGGAGGAATCGCTATCGTCCATAAGAAATCCATCCGCATCTCTACCAGCTCCGACGCCAACCTCGCTAACTCCGAACACCTTCACTTCCAGATCCACATCAACCTAAAGACAACTCTCAGAGGCACCCTCATCTACAGACCACCAGGACCCCGCGCAAAATTCAGTGAAGACATCACGGACTTCATCACCCCACACGCGCTCCCCTCCAAAGACTACATCCTTCTGGGAGACCTCAACTTCCACCTTGAAAAGATCAACGACCACAACACCGCCACCCTCTCAGACAACCTCGCCAACCTCGGACTTAAACAACTGGTCACTTCCCCCACCCACATCGCAGGTCACACACTCGACCCCATCTTCACCTCCAGCAACCATGTCTCCTTCAGCCACACTACGGATCTCCTCTGGACTGACCACAGCTGCGTTCACTTCACCTACAACAAGCCGAAACCCATCAACCACCTTCAACCAACTCTACAAAGAAACTGGAACAAAATCACCACGGATCAGATCTCCACATCGCTCCTTCGAACCTCCCCAGCCCTCTCCTCTAACGCCAACGAAGCCGCCTCCAACCTCACCCTTTGGTTATCCAACACCGCCGACACCTTAGCACCACTGAAAAAACGTCAACACAAACTTGGCAACAAGAAGGCCTCATGGTTCAACGATGATCTCAAGAAGTCCAAGAAACTGTGCCGCTCCCTTGAAAAGGCCTGGAAAAAAGACCCATCCACCAGCAACAAGGACGCCTTCAAAAGCGCCACCCGTACTCACCACCAACTGATCCGAAAAGCCAAGAAAACAGCATTCAAGGATCGACTTGACAACAACGCCCACAACAGCAAGGAACTTTTCAACATCGTCAAGGAATTTTCCAACCCCTCGGCCAACTCCAACGACATCACCCCCTCTCAAACCCTCTGCGACTCCCTAGCCTCTTTTTTCCACAACAAGATTGCTGACATCCACAACAGCTTTGACAACCAACCCGGAAGCCAACCCACCCTACCATCTGCTGACCATCTTCCTCCAGTAAACACCCTTAACGCCTGGAACCCAATCTCCACGGAGGACACCATCCGCCTGATGAATTCCATCCACTCTGGATCCCCCACAGACCCATGCCCCCACCACATCTTCAACAAAGCAGACTCCGTCATAGCTCCGCACCTCCGAGACGTCATCAACTGCTCCTTCAACTCCGCTACCTTCCCAGAAGACTGGAAACACGCTGAACTCACCGCCCTTCTGAAAAAACCAACAGCAGACCCCACCGAACTCAAAAACTACCGCCCCATCTCGCTTCTTCCATTTCCGGCCAAAGTCATCGAGAAAGCCGTCAACAACCAGCTCGCCGCCTTCCTCGAAGCCAACAAATCACTCGACCCCTCACAATCTGGCTTCCGAGCCAAACACAGCACTGAGACCGCCCTCATCGCAGCAACAGACGACATTCGAACTCTACTGGACAATGGAGACACAGTCGCCCTCATCCTCCTCGACCTCTCTGCAGCCTTCGACACAGTCTGCCACAGCAACCTTTTACAACGCCTCAGAAACATCGGAATCCAAGGAAAAGCACTGGAATGGATCACCTCGTTCCTCACCGGAAGAACACAGAGAGTCCGCCTCCCACCATTCAAGTCCGAGGCCTCTGAAATCATCTGCGGCGTACCTCAAGGATCCTCACTCAGTCCCACCCTCTTCAACGTATACATGAGCCCCCTCGCGGCCATCGCCCGCCAACACAACCTCAACATCATCTCTTACGCGGACGACACCCAACTGATCCTTTCTCTCACCAAGGACCCCAGCACCGCCAAAACTAACCTACACGAAGGAATGAAAGAAGTCGCCGAATGGATGAAACAAAGCCGTCTGAAACTGAACTCAGACAAAACAGAAGTCCTCATCTTAGGTACATCCCCCTCTGCATGGGACGACTCCTGGTGGCCGGAACCCCTCGGAAAAGCACCCATCCCGACAGACCACGCACGGAACCTTGGCGTCATCCTGGATTCTTCACTCTCAATGAACAGACAAGTCAGCGCCGTATCCTCTTCCTGCTTTAACATCCTTCGCATGCTCAGAAAAACATTTCGCTGGATCCCCTCCGAAACAAGGAAAACAGTCACCCACGCTCTAGTCACGAGCCGACTGGACTACGGAAACACCCTTTACGCAGGCACCACCGCTAAACTCCAGAAGAAACTACAACGAATCCAAAACGCCTCAGCCAGGCTCATATTAGACATCCCACGCAACGAACACATCTCTGGTCACCTTAAAGACCTCCACTGGCTACCCGTCAATAAGAGGATCACTTTCCGACTGCTTACCCACGCACACAAATCACTCTACGACATCGGACCAGATTGCCTCAACTCTCGACTGTCCTTCTACACCCCCTCCCGCCAACTTCGCTCTTCCAGCCAAGCCTTCGCCACTGTACCTCGCATCAACAAGACCACCATGGGAGGCAGATCCTTTTCTTACCTGGCTGCCAAAACATGGAACTCACTCCCCGCTTACCTTCGCCTCACCCAGAATCACCTAGCGTTCAGAAAGCAGCTTAAAACGTGGATATTTGACAAATAATCCTCCTCCCCTTCCTAAGCGCCTTGAAACCCTCTGGGTATGTAGTGCGCTATACAAATTTTATGACTTGACTTGACTTGACTTGACTACCCACTAGAATAGCAGGACAAACCAACACGTTATCTGGGAATATGGTTTCATGGGGACCCAGAACTACGGCAGAGTTATTAGCTCTATGGAGGAGAAAATTAAAATGTGGAACAGATTACCATTGTCACTGGCGGGCAGAACAGCAATAGTGAAAATGGCGATCTTACCAAAATTCCTGTACCTGTTTAACAATATCCCCATTAAACCACCGATAGAAGTATTCCACAACATAAAAAAACTGATATTAAACCTCATCTGGGCAGGTAAACAAGCCAGGCTAGATCTGCAAACACTAACTCTACCATATGCGCAGGGCGGGTTTAAAGTCCCAGACCTCCTACTATATTATCTATGTGCGCAAGCACAATATGCCCATTATTGGTATCACAAAATACCTTTCATGACGCATGTGGCAATAGAGGAAGGAGATGCACTACCCATACCCCTAACAGCCATTCTACCACACCGTTGACCCCCTTGCATGCCCGTGACTTAAACACGGTTGACGCCACTAACGAAGCCTGGTACTTAATGGGTAAGAAAGCGAATAAACTACCATTATATGCAGCTGCCCATCCTTTACATCATAATCCAGCACTTTCGGTCACTCAAGAAGCAGTAGGGATGGATCTGCTTCGGAGGGCAGGTATAGACAAAATGGGTGATCTATTCCATGAAGGGCAATTCAAAACACCAGATACCCTGAGCTACATTAGTAATCCAACGCTTTTGTTTAACTTCACATACTACAGGCTGCAGACAGCAATACGGGAGCTCTACCCATCGTATCCTGCAGAGCCGCAGCAATTGTCATCCTTGCAGTTTGTACTAACTGTACCTACAGCGCAGCACATTGTTTCTAAACGATATAGTAAATTGCAGGAGGATATTGCAGGCAACACAGAGAAAGCGAGGCAAACGTGGAATATTAGCCTGTCTACACCACTGTCGGAAGCGGAATGGTCCACGACATGTGCACTAACTAATATGTTAACACCAAATGGCAACTTACAAATAATCATCAATTGGACTGATATGTATGTACTTTGCTCACTGTGCACAGATCTGTTGGGGCTATCATGTAGTTGCATTATGGCGGGAGGACGAATGTTGTGGTGCAATGGTCGTTGCTTTCTTTTTCAGTTTGTATTATATTGTCTGAAAATACCAATAAAAACAATTTAAAAAAAATAAAAATACACAGGCAGTTTCTTCAGATTCACGGGTGGTTTCGACCGGGGTATACCTGGGAGTGACTGTTACAGCAGATCTTGACGCGCTGGTAGAAACAAATATAAGTCTGATAATCAAGAAGGCAAAGATAGATTTGGATAGGGTGCATAATCTGCATAAGTCAATAGTAGGACGGGTATATTTTGTGAAAATGAACTTACTGCCAACATTTTTATACGTATTTAAAACAATCCCTCTCTTTTTTAACTCCACCTGGTTTAACTCAAAAGAGCAAATGATCAATCGCTTTGTTTGGTCGTATGGCAAAACAAGGAGAGCGTTGAGGTTCATGTCACTATCTAGGGATAGGGGGGGATGGGCACTCCCGGACCTTAAACTATATTACTTGGCGGCAGCTCTACAGCAAATGACAGGCCTTTATGGGGGAGAGCGGAGAGGGAAGCAGAGACACAATTGGGGTCAACATCTATCTACGGTTTGGTTCTAGGGGAGGAAGTAGAGAATGTTTTTCTGAAATACACGGAACCCAGTTACTTTAACCCCTTCAGTGCTGATGACAAAGCCAGCTCGTCATGGGTGTTACCTGCCCTGTGCTTATGTCGAGCTGGCTTTGTCATGAACAATGGAGATTTGCCATATTCAAATTAAATAAACATAGAGAATCCAACTCAAGAGAAGGAAGGGGGGGAAAAAGAGTGATCAGCAAATGTTGAAGCACTCAGTGTTCTGTAGAATACCCCTCACACACCAAAAGGCCCCTTGGTGTCATGCTTCATCATCGGGGTCCTCGCACCCCTCTATCGGGATGCGGCGTGCTACGACCTGCGACTACGCGGAGCACTTATAGGAATGACTATGTGTGGTGTGCGGTGTGTGGGGTATGTTGTCATAAGTGAGTGGTGGGATGTGGTGAAAGATTAAAAAGTACCTGGCACATGAGTGTTTAAGAAAATTTTTTATTCTGAACTCTGGCTGGTACTATTAAAAGAAGTGCAGTGTGAGGTCGAACCTGTTGAGTTAAGGAACAGGACCTCTGGTGTGCGTTGTCGACATGTTTCGGAGACAAGCTCCTTCTTCAGGACGGGGGCACAACCTCCCCACCTTACTCACATCTTGTTTTAATAAAAAATAGTGTATTTACAAAAAAGTGACAATATTTAGGCTAAGTGTGCCTACAGCGGTCTGCTACAAGTACAATGACTTGCAGAAAGACAAAAGAGAACAACTAATGGTTACCCATGTAGCGGGTAGTTCAAGCAGGTGCAGTCACCTGGAACCTCACCATATGCTTGTATTAAGCCTGTTAAAAAGGAAAAGTACTCACAACACAAACAACATAAAACACAAAAGTTACTAGGAGTTAAACTTGGTTGTAGTCATACTTGTGAAGCTTGCTTGTGGGCTTCATGAGCAGAAAAAGGACGTCAGGGGTGTTGCTTGCTATGCAATCTGTAGTGAGGAATGATGCAGGTTTTAATAAATCATTCTCACTTACTTAGGCGGGAGAAAACTGATGGTGGTTTTTCAGTTGTTATTCTGCATGATACTCACATGATCTGGACGCTTTGATCACCGTCTTACCCCTGGCGCTGCTCCGCTGATATGAGGAGGTGGACTAGTTAATACTATTTATACCCTAAGGGACCACTGGGCGGAGGCGTCTAAGTGACCATATAGGGGTGTTCCGGTGTTTAAGTATGTGCCCATGTATGGAGTATCCGCTCCTCCACCATACATAATCCTCGTATGTCAAACGTGGGTTCTCAGGGGATCAGTGTGTTGCTAGACGTATGTTGCGCATGCGCGTGAATACCTGTCTTTTCTTCCGCGCATGCGTTGTAGGCCAAAGTTCTTTTTTGCGTGACGCTAATGTATGAGTGTAGCACACACGTGTTAGTTTCTTCTGGGCACAACAACAGAAGTTGGTTTGTCTAGGGGGCCAACCCTAAACGGTCCTGGAGTTTATGAAGACATTAAAACAGTCTGTCTTGTATTTTTTAGTTGGACAGTTGGTTCCAGGGTACATCATCATTAAGCCCTGTTAAGTGGGTCCCAAGTCTGAACACCCATATTTGTTCCTTTTGAAAAAGACCAGCATCTGTGGGTAGTTGTTCTATTCAGCACCCAGCGGAAAAACCCCTAGCACCCAAGGTGTTAAGAGAACGAGGTTTAAAATAGTTGATGCTGCATATCGGATTTGGAAGGCGTTTAAAAAAAGGTTTTGGACTGGGAAGATTTAATTCATATACCAGAATATTTAAGAACCCCACAATACCGCAAGAGATTTTTGCAGATACGACCTTTATGGAGTGGGGCAGGCAAGGGGTAAAAAAGGCGGGAGACTTGATAGGACCGGCAGGGATGCGTCAATTCTCGGAATTACAAGGGGCGTTCGGCATTAGCACAAGGAGCTTCTTCAAGTTCTTTCAGACTAGAACTTTTTTAGCAAGTAAGAGAGGAGGATCTCGTGGATTTGAAGAGAATGCAATATTAAAGGTGGTTGAGGCGGGACGGTGTACAATTAAGAGGGTTTATGCAGAACTCATTTTGAATAGAGAGGATGATCTAGGAAAGTTTGAACTAAAATGGACTACCAAACTAGGAATACCTGAGGGGGCTTTTGGAAGATCACTGCAGTTAGCTCAGGAGGTCCTTCGTTCAGCAGGCTTACAAGCCCAACAATTTAAAAATATCTATATGCTATACTATACGCCTGCTAGAAATGCTCAATGGGGGGGCACACAGGGGATCACGTGCCCGCGGTGTGACAGCACAGAAGGAGATATTGTGCATATATATGCTACCTGTCCGGATTTGCAGCCCTTGATAGGAGCAATTGAAGCTTTCCTAGAAAGAGCCTTGGAACTTAAAACTAAGCTGTCCCCAGAATTGATCCTGTTAGGGGTTGGGCATGATATAAAACAACATCAATCGGGATTATTTTTTGTTTGTGGCCATGGCTGTATTTTGTTTATGTATTGCTTCAGCATGGCGGAATAGACTCCCGCCTACCTTGAATCAATGGATAGCCAGGTTGCTGCATATATATAACTTGGAAAAGGCAATATATGCCAGGAAAGGGAAAAGGGGAAGAACGCTAGGGCTAAGTATTTGGAATCCGATTTTAGAACGGAAGGGAAGGGCCTAGCGGCCTAGGTGTAAGGCTTACAGACATGGGCTGTCTCAAAGTACAATCAAGTTGGCCGATTTTTCTGCAGTTTTGGGTGCCATAAAAGTACATCCGGCAATCCTTGTTTGGTAAAAGAATGTGTGCTTTGTCTGCAGGGTTGTAAATAAAAGGACTCAGATTACAAATTCAGGAGAGCCTCTACCTCGTGCAGACACAATGTGGGCCAGTGGGTAATGTGCCCAGATGTCTGGCATGAGAGGCTAGTGATCACTGCATGTACTGTGTGTGCTGTGTCTTGATTGGCTGCGTGTTCCTAACTCCATGTGGCATATGACTTTATGGTGTTTTGGGAATTCCCACACCACTCTGGTCATGTGTAGTGTATTTGGGCCTGTTTCCCTGGCTCATTCTGATGTTGCTGCGCTTATCTGGGAAATGGAATTGAGTTTCCTGTTTGCACGTTTGTCTGCCATCTAGATGGCACCTCACTTGTGACCTGTCAATCAATCTCTGCGGGCCTAGGTTGCAGAGCCTGCCTGATCACTTATTTCGGATTCTGGGTTTATGGAGGGGTCATGAAAGTTGAATTTGATAATAGTGAAGCGATTTCATTTGCGTATGCGAGTGTACTATTATAAGCGTTAGTACTGTTTTTTATCAATATCAATGCAGTGTTTTTGTGGGGGAGGGGAAGGCAGACTATCTGGTTAAGGGTCCATGCTTTCCCCCAGCCTGCAGAAATCCTGCCCTCTGGGGGGGGGGGGGGGGGGGGTAAGTGTATTCACCCCCAATCCGCCCTCCCCCAGAGGGGACAGATTGCCCACTAAACACCAGCCATTTCAAAATGGAGTCAAAACAAACAAATGCCTCTTGCATTGCCACACCCCCAAAACAGGAAAAAAATGTTTCTGGGTCACAAGGACCAGAAAGCCCACTGAATGGCAGGAATACATCTGGCCACCCTTACCACTGAACATTAACAGTGTTTCTGCTTCCCGTGCATGAAAAAATCCCATCACAATGGCAAATGAGGGGAGATTTGATTCCTTTGGGTGCTGTTTTTGCACATGGGCCAGGAGAGTATGGCTAACTCCCAATAAATATGCTAACAATGCCCTGCAAACAGCAAACTTTGACTAAAACACACACTTTCTTTACATGTCTGTGAGAAAAACATTTGCAATCAGCAGGGAGCCACACGTTCAGAACGGCGGCCATCTCCCTCGGCTCCTAAGCCACGTCCCCCATATACATGTGTTTTTTTTTGTGCATGTGTATCTATATACATGTGTATTTGTGTCTCTGCATATGTGCATGGGCATTCTTCTGTTTAAAGACGGCAACAACAGCGTGGCATGTGCTGTATAAAACTTAAAAATACAGAAACACATCTGTAACATGAATATAATTGCTGAGGATGGGCATGTCTTTGGTTCATTCCATAATATCCAGGAAAAATGTGTTGTTTTATTTTATTTAAATTATTGTTATTTAAATTACAGTAAGAGAGCAAGGGATTTATTTAATCTGATACCCCAACTGAGCATTCATGGTGTGTTTTGGATAAATATATAATTTGGGGCAGATTTGGAAAGGCCATGTGATGGTGACTGATTGTATTGACCTCTGTATACCAGGAGATCATAGTGACAAGTTTTCTGAAGGCTTTCAATCCAGTAAGCAATGATGAGTGCAATAGCAACTCAAATATGATTTTCTTGAAGTAAGTAATAATAGTTATCAAACAAACTCTATTTCTGTTCTATCAAGTTGTCCTAAAGGCCTTTTACACTGGGCTAGATGCTGCCCAGAGTCCTTCAAAAGTGTGAAATCAATATAAGAATATACAAACCAACACACAAAAACATTGTCTAATAAGTTAGTTAAACATACATTCAACAACATTGCTTTGCTATAGATATGTATGTAAAACACCCTCAGACTTGTTCCATTAAGGTTCCTTACTATTATCCTCTGTGATACATATTGGTGTGGACATTTTGCCTCTTTTTCATTTGCCATACCATTGTGTTTCTATGGCAAAAATAAATATGTATAGGGCTAATAACAAAGGTTATTTACACCTGTGAGTAAGATGCATGTGTATGTTTACTCATATGCTTTTGAGTAACTTTTAGCTATTCACCAATTATGAGGGTGTGATTTTTTTTTATTTATCTTTAAAATTAATGTTAATTTTATATAGGATATTTGAATGAATTACATATTTAACTCAAAATTAAGTTAAGTGCTGAAGCATTTTTTTTATTTTTTCTACATCCTACTAAATATATAATATAATTGACAATGATATTTAAAGCAAAAATAATGTTATTATATTGTTCACTATTAAAAAACCTTGAAAATGTTCCCTATACTTTACCATGGGTACATTTCCATCCTTGTGGTGGGGTACTACCTGCAGTAAAGTATAGGGGAAATTTAAAAACGTGTTTATGTTCAATATTATTATGAATTGATTTTATAAATTGATTTTAAATGTAGAACAAAATAAATATACATTATTAACTTCTTTTTTAACTAATTATGTAATTAATTGAAACATATCAAATATTTTTTTTAAAGATTCATGTAGAAAATTGCACCTAAAATGAAATGTTCATATTTATGGATTGTTTGTTAAAAATTAGAAAATTATACTTCGAACTATTGTAAAATAATTTATTTATTTCAAGGCAAAGAAAATAAAGTTACTTTTCTTTTCAAATTAAAAACGGTTATTACAATATTTCATAAAAAAATATTTAATTCTTATTTTTAATTTTTTTTTGCATTAAAATTCATTCACATATATTTTGAGGAACTCAAAATAAATCTGTTCATTTGAATCGTATTTCCGGTAGGGTTCATTTATGAGTCCCTGCCTCCATTAATTTTAATGAGAGGGTGTTGCAGTTCCAGTGGTTGACCATGTGTAACACTGGACTAACTCCAGGTCTGAGCATGAGAACATTTACTACAGTTTTTGGGTCCTTTTTTGCTGTAGTAACTTTGGAGGTGCAATTTGTGTATAGCCATTTGCTTACTCTTTTGTGGATGTTTGTCCCTCCCTAAACCCCTTCTTAGCACTTTCTAAACCCCTTCTCAGTCTTCCTTAAACCACTCCTATTTGGGCCCAATGACCTTTCCAGACACGGACAACTATGGTCCACGATAGGTATGGTTGTAGCCAAACGAGACATAGCACAAAGGTGGGGAGCGGTAGATACTCTAACGGTAACACAATGGTGCGAAAATATGGACAGGATCATGATCGTAGAAAGGACGGTATACATAAATAGAGCATGCCCGCGCAAATGGAACACAATATGGACCCCATGGAACGCGTTCAGGGGGGACATATGTGAACCACTAGAGGAGGATGACACCTTGACATCAGATGAAGAGGGGGAGGAAGACTAAGACACGGGATACCGGGAGCTCGAGGTAGGGATTCATGGGAACAACGGGACAACTGTACGGTACAGGGACGGGAGGGGGGTACATTAGGTAACAACTGAACATCATGCATAGGACCCCAACATGGCGGAATATAGTGATACCAAACTAATATGATCTATAGTCCATTTACACAAAACAAAAACTTGGTGATCTAATCAGACTGGAGGTAACAAGTTCACTCCTGTGGAATTGATGACCGAATGTGGTAACTTTATGTTTATATTGTTTACTGTTATAAAATATAAAAACGAGACCTACATGACTCCATACTATACGCTCGGAATGAAACGCATGTATAAATGTTTTATGCCACCGCACCCCTGGGTTGGCGACTAACAGGCTGTGTACTTCCGAACTTTATACCTATGCGAATTAAGTTGGCAGCCGGCCCCAGAGGTTGTAGGCCAAAAGCTGTGTACTGTTTATTAATGATAAATAAAGGTCTTAAAAAAAACAACAAAAAAACACTCCTATTTATTCATAAGTATGCCCCGTTTTTCAGCCCCTCCAGCTGGACCCTCCAAGCTTTACTATAAGGGGCCTAATTACGATGACAGGTGGACCGTTGCGATCTCGGGTCCAACCAACCTTCAGTCGGTGGTCCCGATACTGCCACTCCTATTTATTCATAAGTATGCCCCGTTTTTCAGCCCCTCCAGCTGGACCCTCCAAGCTTTACTATTAGGGGCCTAATTACGATGACAGGTGGACCGTTGCGATCTCGGGTCCAACCAACCTCCAGTCGGTGGTCCCGATACTGCAATTTCAATGCAACCACACATGGTGCCGTCTCATTCTCAAATTTGTCTATGGGAGCTTGTGCTGTGGCCGTAAACCGTCCATAGCACAAGCTCACATAAACAAATGGGAGAATCTGTTGATCCATGTACCGGGTGGCAGGCACATCCGTATGCACCAGGTGGCAGGCACATCCGGGTGCCTGCCTCACGGTGCAGGGATCAACAGAGGGGGCCTGTAGATGCCCCATGGGCCCCCAACTGGTGGCTGCAGGGTGTAGGGGGAACCTTCCAGGGGCACCAATGTCAGTTTCTGATAGACTTTCCATGTTGGAAATCCAGACAAGGAAAACCTGACGGAAACCAACATCGTAATCCCTACGGCAGAAACTCTGTGCATAAGGAGTGCATGCTGGTCTTTGACTGGCCAACAGGCTCTTTGAGCCAGTCAGAATGCAGACAGAATGACTGGCTGGTTTCACTTTCGACCACTTGCATCGTAATGCGGCAGTTGAAACTAAAACAACGATGAGGCTCGGAAAGCCTCCGACCTGTGATCAAAGGCTTTCCGACTCTCATTGTAATGAGGGCCTAAGTAGTAAACTTACATATGTGAGGATCTCCCCATTTAAAGACAGAAGAGTTGGAAATTTACATTTGTAGGTTCGTGAATTGTATTTTGTAGTAAGTATGTAGGATGACTGTACTTCCTACAAAATACAGTTTGTTATTCGGGTCTATCGATTTGCAACTACGCATTCCATTCACAATTGAATTTAATTTAGAGGACGAAATTTAAATGGAACTGAAAATGTACTGTACAGAAGGCAAAAAATGGGCCCTGCGAGAACTTAAGTTATGAGCAGGACCTCTTTCAATTTAAAAAAGTTCAAAAAGATGGCATCTGAGAAAGACCCCTCCTTTTATCTCATTTGCTGTGCAGTATGGGGCAGATTTACAAGCCCCTTGCTCCTCATTTACGCCGCTGTTGCGTCACTTTTGTGACGCAGCAGCGGCGCAAATCCTGCTCCATGGTGAGGGGCTACTTACAACGTGACGCCTCTGGGAGATGCGTCACGTTGTAATGCCCTGGGCCACATGTAGGCGTTCCAATGCAGGGGGGGGCTTTCCGGCGCAGGAACGCCTCCTAAAAGTGGCTGAGTGAAATCTACAAGATTTCACTTAGTCACTTTTAGGCCCATGCTGCGTCAAAACCCTGTGCCTGCCTGAAGCAGGCATGAGGATTGACGCATCATTAACTAGATAGGGCCCCCAGAGCATTGCTGGAGCTGCGTCATGCTTGCGACGCAGCTCCAGCAATGCGTCACTTTTACGGCACAGATGCGTCACGCATCTCTGCCGTTTTTGCACCATGGTGCGCCGCATTGTAAATGCAGCGCATCCATGATGGCAGAGCTGTGGCGCACAATAACTGGCGCATCCCTGCTGATTTACAGGGATGCGCCAGTTATTGTAAATATACCCCTAGATGTGTTCCCCATAACGTACAGCTGTGAATGATTCTGCAGTGCCCATCCACAGTACCTCTGTGGACTCACAGTATGTGGAAGAAATGAGGAAGTTTAAGCGACTGCCCACTAGCAACCAGGGTGAGGCATTTTAGCTCCTTCTAATTCTTTCCAGTGGAAATGCTCAGCTCGTTGGAGGCACTGAAGTCAGTGGTTGCTTAGAAACAGCTACCAAACTCCACGATTGACAAATACAGTGCGGTGGCAGTGACCCTAACGTGTGAATCCATTACAGGATTGTGAGTCTCCCGAGGCATCCAGTCTTTACAACTACAGATATATGAGGTTAGACAAGTGATCCGCAGTTGTGATGTGGTTATTGCTCCTAAGTGGTCTGCGTTATCTATAACAAGAAAACAAGACTGCAGCGCTTCAGTTTATAGGTAGCGGTGGCAATGCAGAGCGATGTAGTGTATTTCATATATATGAATAAGAGCGGTTTAATTATTGAAAAGTCTCCTACATATAGGGCAAATGTACTTAAATGTTTTACTCCCCCTTCCAGTACCTGTTAAGTATTAGAATGGGTTTTTCGAACCGCTTCCTCATTTATGTAGATTATATGCAACAGTCCATCACAGCCTCCACTTTTGGGACACGTTTGAACATAATTTTAGGGGTGCGTGACACTCACATAAGATCGTTTTGAGTAGCTATGCAAACATTCTAAAATGTACCTGAAATTACACAACATTACACAAAAAGCAAATCTGGAAATTTGATCCAGATTGCGGGACGCAAGGAAATATTTAATGTTAAAAGCATTGTGCAAAAAAACACAGGTTCTGGGGAACAACAGCCATTTGTATTCTGCATTATTTCCGTGCTTCATCACCAAGATTTTACCCGATCAAAGACTTGATTTGAAGTGGTGCCATTCCACGTGCTTCCTTCAGTGGTTACCTTTTGAGGTAGCTGGAAAGGTTTTTTTGCTGCCCCAAATATTCCCCATACCATCACTTTAAACTTATAGACTTCTTTCTTACAAACCTGAATGTATTCTTCTTCATGTCAGTAACGGACTGGCTGCTCCTGGATAAACCTACTGCTACCAACCATATATTCTGCTTATTCCCTTCTTCTAAGCTTTAGTAACATATTTTTTCTGATGATTCTGTTCCCGCTCAATCTACAAAGATACCTGCTAGGTTAACCCTTTTTTTTCATTTCTGGAATGTGTAGTTTTGTGCATCACGTTTAAAGATAACCATCCTCTTCCATATGATCACTTTTAGGCTACCGATTCACTACTATGACGTAATCCACCTGTTTTTTCTGTCGTATTAGCACTGACATAGGACCAGGTGGGATCTTAATTATCACCCACTTTGGAACCTGAAGGATTGCTACTGTTGACTGTTTTTGTCCTGGTCCAGACGAAAACCTAGATACAATTTTTTAAGTGGCGTTTTAACACGTCAACAAAAATAATTTTTGGTCTGTTTGTTAACCAGGAAAAACTGTGAGCCATGAATGCCCATCACCCTTAGTTTCCGATTAACTAAATTGAATACAATCAAAACGGTTTGTTTTCACGATGTGTGCTTTCACCTTTATTTTCACGGGTGTGCCACGGGATCATTGGACAGTCAATTCGCTGTGTCTATGTAGCACACTCTTGATTTATCTAGTCTGGTTAGATTTACCTCCTGGTTCTGATAAAAAGTGAGAATCATACCATATTTTTTGCAGTCACATCTTTTGATTAAATATATATGCATGTGGTTTGCCTATAGATGTTTTACACTACCTCCTAGAATAAGGTAAATTACCATATAGCTTCCCATAAAAGCATCATATGTTGCAACAGTCTAGTCTAATTACTAAACGGTCTCCAGTGTATCCCTTCCCCAAAAATGAGCAGCCAAAGCAGCTTGAAGAACGAATCAGCAAGTTAACATAGTCGATAGAGTCCTACTACTTCAAAAGTCTCAACCTATCCTGACTGCCCTTCGGTATAATCGTAGGCCCACCGGCCCAACTCCTAGAGAAATATGAAGTCAACATCCAAAACACACAAATGGCTATCAAATGCACTTAAAAGTGCTGAGGTCAACAGACCAGGCCTACAGAATCTCTTCCATTAACGAAGGAGGGTCTCATGCATTTGAAGGTAAGTATCCATTCATGCTCTGTGGTTACTCTCCCTGATCCGAGTGCTCACAGCCCCCTGCGTTGGGTATGTGCAGCAGGAGAGTGTCCTTCACCCACATCACGTTTAGGAACCCGGGCTCTCCCTCCCTCTCCTCAGTGCACAATTGAGCACTGAAGCCATGATGGGAGACTGGTATTACAGGATCAAAGGTCCGCCATGTCACTGGGACCGTCTGTGGAGCTATTACTTGGTTCTCCCTACATAGTTTCACCAGATGTTACTTAACTTACTATTTGTTCTCCTTCAATCACAATTTAGATGGTGGAGGTGCACACAATCAGCTTAAGACAGCTGCTGATGTCCACCCGCCTAAATGGCTACCACTCTAAATTAATTGCAGGTGTTCAGCATGGGTTCAACAAACACCCCATTTAAATGAAAAGATACAAATGATAATTTACCAACCAGCTGTGAAATTAGTGTGGGATTCAAGTGCAGAGATCCAGGTGCATCCCTGTGCGCGAACAACATTACATCAAAGCGCTCCTTTCTTATAGGGCATGGGTACTCACAAACTTTCTCTCGGGGGCCAAATTTACACTGTGGTTTGTGTCCGAGGGCCGCACCAGTAGGGGCGGGGTCAGAGGGGGCTGGGCTAGAGCAACACAAAAAAAACTGACCATGAGGTTGATCACTGGTCCCTGCAACGGACACCTTCGTCCACTGAGCCACCAGACCCGGCATACACACATCTCTCTCTCTCTCTCATTCTCTTTCTCTCTCTGTCTCCCTCCCTCCCTCTTCCTCCCTCTCTCACTCTCCCTTTCTCTGTCCCCCTCCCTCTGTCCCCCTCCCTCTGTCTCCCTTTCCCTCTCTCACTCCCTCACTGTCACTCCCTTTCTCTCCCTCCCTTTCCCTCCCTTTCCCTGCATCCATTTCCCTCTCTCACTCCCTCACTCTGTCTCCCTTTCCCTCCCTTGCTCTGTCTCCCTTTCCCTCCCTTACTCCCTCACTCTGGCACTCCCTTTCCCTCCCTCACTCGGTCTCCCTTTCCCTCCATCACTCCCTCACTCCCTCACTCTGTCTCCCTTTCCCTCCCTCATTCCCTCCGTCTCCCTTGCCCTCTCTCACTGCCTCACCCGGTCTCCCTTTCCCTCCCTCACTGTCACTCCCTTTTCCTCCCTCCCCCTCCCTTCCTCCCTCCCTTTCCCTGCTACCCTTTCCCTCTCTCACTCCTTTACCCGGTCTCCCTTTCCCTCCCTCACTCCCTCACTGTCACTCCCACCAGCGTTGTGTACAACAGTCTTTGACAATTGATTGGTTCACGTTGCTGGTAGGAGTTGAAGCCTAGAACGTTCAGCAACTTGAGAGAAAAAAAACCCTTACATTCAAGAGCTATCTGGAGGAATGAGCTGAAGGACGAGCTATTTCTGAAAATGTTATCGCCACAATTATTTATTATTTGGGAAGGAGAAAGTGTACCTTTGTATAATTCAACTAGAAACGAATAAAAATGGTATCGAGTAGTGAGTAAAAGATAATGAAATTCACAACTTGGAGTTCCAAAGCAGAGAATGTAAGCAAGAGTAAAGGTAATGTATGTGAAAGAGCGTTTTAATGATACATATGTCAGAAATTATTCACCAGGACCTCTCCTGACAGCTAGGGGTACAGCCATTGATAATGCAGGCCTAACAGCAAACTCTAGTAGCCCCTGACATTACAGGCCAGGAGTTCAGGTCTCAGTGGAGACAGAAGAGTCCTGTAACAAAGATTGGTAAAAGCATCCGGGCGAGGCCAGATGCTTTCTGCTTAATCTACACCAACCTCTAGAAATGGGCAAAATAACTGCACGCATCATTAGCTACAAAATTAAGTCTTAGGTAAAACTTCAATATCAATATATTCCTACATGGGCTTTGGGGCAGATTTATGAGATCTGGCGCATCTCTGCAAATCAGCAGGAATGCGCCAGAACTGATGCGTCACGCAATTCCCTCCTTGCGGCACCACAGATGCGCCGCATTTACAATGCGGCGCACCATGGTGCAAGGAAGGGCAGATGCGTGACGCATCTTGTGGTGTACGGGCCATACATAACGTGGTGCGTCACTCCTTACGCCTGCTTCAAGCAGGCGTAAGGATTTGACCCAGCAGCGTCATGATTCAGTGAAATCTTGTAGATTTCACTGCGTCAGTTTTACGGGGCTTTCCTACAAGGGAACGCCCACCCTGCGACAGAACGCCCACATGAAACTTGACGCAGGTTTCATGTGGCGCAGGGCTTTACAACGTGACGCATCTGCCTAGATGCGTCACGTTGTAAATAGGTCGCAGGGATGAGCCACTTTTCTGCGCCATTGCGTGACGCAACAGCAGCGTAAACGTGGCGCAAGTCTGCCCTGTTTTTTTTAAAGTTACTCCATAACCTTTCCCAGTTCCACCCCCGCCTATATCAAAGGAAGTCGTGCTTCCTCTACTCCTTCGACTGCATAATTTATAATGTAAACTGGTTGAAAAAGGGGAACATTACACTATACGCAGATATAATTTATGCTGCTCTTGAGCAGGCCTAACAGTCTCTGGGGAAAAACCTGAGTAGAATGGTTGCTTGCACTAAGACCACATCTTTGTAGACGGGTTCCAGCCCCCTAGTTACATAAAAACTCGCAAAGTAATTTATGAGGCAAGCAATGGCTTATACCTAATCAGACAAGGTCGTCAATAATGCAAGCTCAAATCAGACCAAATAGGACAAGGAAACCACGTTTGCAAGCTCTGACTTGCATCGGTTATGACAAGTCCAAACCAGCACCGCATCACAGCCAAGAGCAGACCCACTAAGCCAACCAGCCTTGGATAGGTAGATGCCACAATCTCCAAGGCTGACCACTGCCAAGCCAGCCATTTGGCTCCGGATGCCCTGCGGTGATATTTGCCTTCCTGCTACCCAGTCCTGTAGGCCAAAGTGGGAGCTTATGCAACCCAGGGGAAGCTACAATTTGTAGAGTGTCACATTTACCTACTCTCCAATCATCTGGTTCCCCAACCACCGACAAGATGGTGTAGGCAGGGCACTGACCATATGGCCCAGGCAGATCATCTACCAAAGGGCCCAGGTACATGGGAGCTACCAACCGGGGTGGCCCTGCCCATTGTGGACTGAAACCGAAAGTCTCCACCCTCTGAGACCCTGCATTAAGACGACAACTTTCTTTCCAGTACCTCTGCTGGCACCCACTCATGTCATCTGCTCGTCTCACTGACCTACAAGAAGGGCCCCCAATCTGCTGGTGCAGGGTCGGAGGCCTATACACTCATCAAAACATTTCAAGGTGCTCGACCTGGGGACACGCCCTGTCAGTGACAGGTAGGCAAGCACCTCCCACGGCAGCAAAGACAGGTAGTTCCACCACCTGTTTTCCCAAATATCCAGATGGGGTCACACAAGTGTTCAAACCCCAGCCACACAGGACTAAGCAACACGGTACATGGCAACTAGGGAGGGTCGCCTCCACCCTACATGTCAGCTGTCCACCACATGCCATGGACAGTAGGAGTCAGGGCTTGCTACCAATATGTCAAAGTTCCCCTGCCTAGACAGCAGCAAAGGTTTTGTGGTGTTGGAAAAGAATGAGGTACTCTCCCACTATTGGTATGACTCAGGCAGCCACCTCCTTGGGTGGGTGCATGGAATCCTGTGCTGCTAGGGCATGTACCAATCTTGCCCCTCGAAGTGCCTTCTATGTGTGACCAGAGGGGTTCGTGCATCTTTAGTGGCACAGCATGTCCCGACAGGAGCCTCGGGTTCACAGATGGCCCCAGCACTTTCCCATTCCAGGTTTCCCTGCTTCCCAGGGCAGACCCCTCATTGATTGCTCAAAGCCTAGTTGACCAGTGATCAGTAACGGGAGGGCCCAGGTGGCAGAGTTTCTCGCTCTCTGTACGAACAGCCCATGGAGGCACAGCAGTTGGGTTCCCTGGGTTTATGCTGAGTGACCATGGGTTCCATTCTTTGGAGGGCTTACTGCAAATTAAGTCTTTCCAGGGCCCACTGGCCAGGGATCTACTATCCTTGGCCCACATGTGAATTTATTGTGTCCTTGTTGGCCTGGAAAAATGCCCACACCATACCCGGTTACAACTAAAGCAGCCAGCAAAGAAGGGGAAGATTCATGCCCTGTGCATGGGATCGGTCTAGGAGGTGGTCAAGATTTAGCTGGAGCTATTGACACTCAGGCTGCTGCACCATTAATTACCCTTTTAAAAGTTCTCTTACATAAACCTTGTTGCAACTTTGTCTTCCTCTAGATAGTCAAGTAAGAGCATCTTCTCAGTACTCCACCAGCAGTGCAAATCTGAGAACCATACTAAATCATCCAATTAGTACTAGTGAGGGGTTGTGTGTACAAAGGTCAGGGACTTCATCAACACAATCTTAAGCCCCTCGCTCAATGGTCCTCGTTCACGGGAAACAATTGCAACCCCCAATCCTATCATAAACAGGGTTCAGAGAGTTACCTGCACTTGTTGGTGAAAGACAGGCACATGCTGATTTGTTCAATGTAGCACATGCCTGTCTCAGACATCTAAGGGCTTCACAAACCTATTATTACACAATCTTGTGTGGCAGAAAATAATGAGTCCCTCTAAGATGTTGAACAATGACTACCAGGGTCATGTAAACAGTTAGAATGAAGGAGTCTCTCTCAATATATCAATTAACCAGACAAATCACCCCACCCACTAAAAACTGCCCTGTACCACCATCCACAAAGTGGAGAAAGAGCAATCAATCTGTCAATACTTTCTATGTAAAAGCCGGGTCAGTTTCCATGTTGACTTAACGCGGCTTAACGCTACTTTGTACATAAGGCACCCTTTCGTGCTATGGTTAGCGTAAAGAGGCGTGCAGTGGGTGTTGTGGTAGGCATTCCACCGCGACACCTATTGCATTTGACACTGCCCCCTATGTACAAGGATGGCATACATAGGAGGCTGCGCCAAGACCAGGAAAACCCTGGTCTTAAGTTGGTGAAACAAGGAGAAATGCATTATTTCTCTTTGTTTTTGTTTTTTCAATGTGGGCTGCCTTGTGTAGCACACATGGGAAAAGCAAAGTGCCATGTTTTGTTCATGTACATGCAATTTTGTCACTTTCATGTAAACTGCATGAAGCAGCCACATGACAGTGACAGAATTGCATTTTAGGATTGTTTATGTGCAGGAAGGGACACCTACACATAAACAATTCTACCCTACATGCAGTCACCCTTGCACTCTGGTGCAAGGGTGTCTGCAATGGAGCTAATTTGTTAAACTTAGCGCCATTGCAGTGGGAAACGCAAGGCTACACCACATTCATGTAAATATGGTGCAGCCTTGCAGGCTAGTAGATGTATTCCATGTTCTGGGGCAGGCCTCACGCCAGGTCAGCCGGGGCTCTGACCTGGGGCCCTATCAAAACTTCTTATAATGGCAAAGAAGTAGAACTGTCCTCAGGCCTGCGGTAGCCCATCCTGGGTACGCCATGATACTGCGGTCTGACACGGAAACAAGATATGGGGCCCTTAGCTGGGGTCTGCTAGAGCTCTGATCCTGCACCCTGTCATGTCTTTTCAGTCTGGTGAAACAGGGGAGCTGTTGCCGGACACTCAGTAGCACAGTAGTTCAGCATATGAACTCCAGGCATGCCACACAGGAGCTCTTACCTTGGGCCCTGTTAGAGCTTTCCACTCCTCCAATAAAAGAGACTGGCCATCTGGTTGTGTCTATGGGGCTTCTAGTACATTCCAGGATCCTGGAAGAGCAAACAGATGGACAGTAGGTCACCCACACCCTTACTCTACTAATACAAAGGCAGCCCAGTAGCCATTCTTGTAATTGTGCACAATTCACTACACAAAGCACAAGCCACTCATGTTCTGTTGTTCATGTGCGTAAATGCTGTGTGTAGCTATAATTGTTTATCATGTATAATTTCACTAAGTGGCATGATGTCATAACTCCGGTCATCATTTTGTGTAGCAAGGGCAATGCGAAATTCAAAAAATGATGCCCCCCAGCCCTAGTGCAGAATAAGTGACAGAGGAGGACCTCCTAGAGCCTGACTGGGTTGAAACTTAAAATGAGGCCCCATTGGGACTTCAAGGGCAGCTCAGAATTCTGATCATTGAGTCCCACCCTAAAGTGATGTGTTTTGTTTATTTATTTTATGTACAAAGCATCACCAGAGACTTTGGTATGGCACATTTTGCACCACCCATGTAGGCAGGATTATGTTTGACAGGCGTTATGCTGCACAGCCCTAATTTTAATTTTTCACACCCTCTGTATACTCTATTACTGTCAACACCAAAATGCTATGTATGTGAACACTCTGCACCTACTTACAAAGACACTCTTGTCCTAATTTTGTGTTTGGAGTAGGCGTGGGCGGAAAATCCGTTCCGCTCGCGGATTTTGCGGATTTTCGGGAAATCCGCAATCCGCGAGATTTGCGAATTTCCCGCAAAATCCGCAAATCCGCGAGCAGCGGATTTTGCTCGCACTGCTCGCACTGTTCGCGTGAGTTCGCGCCCCGCGAATAAGTGCAAAATTGCAGAAATACGATTTTAGCAAAACTGAAAGTAACTACTTACCAGGTTCAAAAGTTCAGGCTCATCATTAGTAGCCATTTCCTGGAGTGCTTCCTGAGGGGCCCCTCCAGAGTTCAGTTGCCAGTTGAAACTAGTATGTGACCCTGCTCTGAACCTCAGAATAGTTACACATATGCCACAAAGGTCCTGAATTACAGCTAAGGGAGACAAGCAGGAGCCAGGCTGGAAGTTAAAATCCATTAATCAGCCCCTAATTCATTATTGTCAGTTGGGGCAGGGCAGGTGTTGTAACTAATTTTGCAACAATGAAAGCACTTAGCAAGTGCAAAAGATCACTAATCAGGGCGCACTAAGGAAGCAGGTGCCAGCTAAAAAAATATTCTGTGACACATGAATCAGCCCCAAATTAATTCAGGTCACTTGAGGCAGGGAAGGTGTGCTTTGCTTTGCCGAAAATAATGTACACTGGACAACCAGAGGGTGTGGTGATGAAACAGAGGGTGGCATGGGTTGGCCAGAGGGTGGCATGAGTAGTCAGAGAGTGGCAGTGGTGACAGAGAGTGGCAGTGATGAAGAAGAGTGTCCCAAACAGGCTGGACACGTAGAAACAACAAGTTCGCGAAACTTGCGACCCGACAGGTAAGTTCGCAATTTGCGAAAGTGTACAAAACCCTCGCGAACTGGCAGAAACACGGGCGAACACAAAAAAAAAAAAATCCGCAAATTCGCGGGAATTCGCGGATTTTGCGGATTGCGAATCCGCAAATCCGCAAAATTCGCGAACGCGAGATCCGCAAAATTCGCTCATGCTTAGTTTGGAGGAGGATTTTAGTACCTACTCCATGGGGGAGTAGTTTATTCTCACCATGGTGAGGGTACTCTGGTTGACAAGTTTAGAGATATCTGCTGTCCAAGGAGACATGGCTTGCATTTACAGGAACCACCATCACAGCAGTTTTTTTACATGCATCGGAAGGTTTACGGATGGCTCCTTCAACCAGATGGAACCATCCGTCAAACTTTCAAAGTTTTTTTCATATTAAAAAACAAAATTCCACTTTGGAACAACAAATGACTTACTTGTATTAGGAGTTTTCTCCCATGAAGCGGGCCTCATTTAGCAGTTTTCATTCCCCCGGTGATAGACAGTGACAAATGGCTATGTGTGTGCCCACTTTAAAATTAGTGCAGGCGAAAACACGACCACATCTCTGAAGACCATTACTCCATCGGGCCGTCAGAACTGTATGTAGGTGTAAGGGACAGAATAGTCTTGCCGCCTACATACTGAAGCTCTACCAGACTCTAAATGAGAGGGGTGGAACTTAGCTTTGGCCGTGAGGGTACTCTATCACCTTTGCGATGAAATACTCTCTCCACAGAAGTCTAAATCAGGCCACTAGTGTGGTTAAAGTATCCTCCATTTCACAGATGAAGAACATTCATTGTGTTTCCCTCAGTTCCTCCTTAAATTACCATGCACAAAGACAACAGTGTCTCATTCCCTAACTTGCATGGTGGCATGCCCCATGAAAATGACATACATCCCTCTTTTAAATGTTTACCCACTTCAAGGGCAGATACGAATTCCAAGCAAGAGAAAAGCTTTGTTCTTCCTGCAATATGAAATTCTGCTCCTAGTACAAGAAGAAGATCGTTTGCTAATAGACATATTTTTTATTTCTGTTTGCAAATGCCAAACTTTTAAAACAGTTTTAGCAAGCTGTAGAAACGTTATTATGGGTTCGTGCTGGGGTGAAAATAATGAGACGATTTTAACATCATCTCAGCAAGCTATACTTTTAAAAACTATTTGTCTGCTGTGTAACTAGAAATAATTTACCCACAATCTGTATAATACAGCTTTCTTTTTAATCTCTCTGACATTTAGTGTGTGCATTCTGTTGGAGCAAAATAAACCTGTAAAATGTTTACGAGCTCGTCTGAGTGGCACAGGTTTTATCACACTGTGCTGTCGAACTGATTTCCCAGGGCTGTATTTTTGCATTCCTTTCCCATGCCAAAGCCTTTTTAAACATATTAAATCACACTTGAACTTGACTGAAATTAGAGAGAGATGAGCCACAACGTTGTAGTGGAGGTTAATGTAGTCGAGAAAGAGTTATAGATTTCACATAATTTTGGTACCACAAATTTCATATTTTGGTTCTTGATAAAAGTTCAAACCCTGATCCACTGAGCAGTTAAGAGCTTTACAGATACTTTGTTATTGTATCAGGAACCTCTGGTACCATATGCCCTGTATACAATACTTTTGCATGTGGGTATTTATCAAATTAGTGTTATATCGCAAGAATACATTTTGCATCTGTTAGTAAATGTGGGGTTAAGAATAGTACATATATACGTCTATCGATGATGTAGTGATAGCCGAAGAAACAATTGTGATAATTGTACAGATCAAAATTATCATTCTCAATTTAGTGCCATAAAACCAATATGTGAAGACTGGTTGATATCTAAATGCCCTTTCAAGGAAATAATGGAAACATGAACATGTAATTCCAAGAATACTAAAACACATGATACATGGTTTGAATTCTTGATACAGATGTTTATCACTTGAGGCTAAGTAGAAATATGGGATTAAGTACCCCTTGCTGTACATTATGTGAATATTCGAAGTTGCCATGGAGTTCTGTTACCATATAGAGAAAAGATGGTGAAGGCTGAGTTTCTTTCTAAGTTCATGGAACTCCAAGTTTACTTGCAATATACTTATAATGTATGGCAGGGCTACTTTAGTCTTTACAATACATGGTCACACCAACACCATCACCTTTCCTATAATTTACTTTAAATCATTGGTGTGTTGCTCTATAGTGTGATAGAGATGGCATGTTTGCAAACAAAAAAAATAAAAGTAATATCTAGTGCAAAATAAGGCACACAAACAAAGCAATTAGACATTTGTTGCAAACAATATTAGTATTGATTTCATACAAGTCAGACTTTAAAAAAGTGCTTTTCTAAAATAACCCAAGGTGTGCAAAAAAATAAACTTTAATAGCTCCTTTCTGCTTGTCACTGTTAATCTGGAAAAGCAGAGCAGAAGAAGGAAAAGCCATGTGTTTTCTTTTTTAAAATGAAGCTTGAATTATGCGCCAGTTCCTTCCTTTCACAATGTCTGCTGGCTTTGGCAGCAGGCTTTAGGATGTCAGAGCTCATGTGTAATATGTTATTAGTGTTGTTAATGTTGCGCTGCTATCTAATTTGTTTGTTATAGGAGACAAGGAGGTATATATATACAAGCCCTTAACGTCACAGGAATGCCACTTTTTAGGACTTTCCTGTGGCGATAGGGGCTTTGCCTTATTTACAAGGCAAAAATGACATTTTGTAACTTCCATGTGTGCTGCATTAGGTGGCACACATAGAAGTTACAAAACACCATTTAAAGATTGTTTTATATGAAGGAAGGTAGACCTTCCTGCGCATAAACAATCTTCCCCTGCACACAGACACCCTTGCACTATGGCGCTAGGCTGCTAGGTGTAGCACCACCACAGTGGGCAACGCAGAGCTGCACCATATTCTTGTAAATAATGATGCAGCCCTGCGTTTTCTGAAGTGGCTTAGTGAAGCGTTAACTCTAACAAAAGAGAGAGGGACCCCGAAACCAAAGGGATAGGGTTCCACGAATGACGCAAGTCAAAAAGAAATTCCCTTTGGGCGAATTTGCAAAAGTACATAAATACTCACAAAACATACATTAAACTGCTGACATCTCACATATCACATGGAAGCAATGTAGACACGTGAAAATTACAATGTATGTGAAAACACTCTGGCAAAGAAATAAAGTATAAAACAATTTATTAAGCAAACATTACATCAATTAAAAACTAAAAATTGGGAAACATATATAGGACGGGACAATAAACAATAAAAACAACATTCCAATTAAAAAGGAGTTCACAGGGAAAAGGATTAAACCCAAACACAAGCATAAATTTTGAATTTCTCCTTGATTTATAATCCCTGATTAGCTCCTAGGGCGTCGACGCGTTTCGGCGGTGCAATCAATCAAATCCGCCTTCATCAGGACAGTGTATAAATAATGTTTCCCAAACAAATTTCTGAAATTTAAACAAGATCGATTTTAGGCATGGCAAATAGGCACAATAGATCTAATTGAAATGACAGACATTTGAGACCAAAGAATCCTTAAAAAAGGTAATGTTACAGGCTTTCTAAAAGAACACATATTAACATTGCTTCCAATACAAAAGAGAGACATATAACATAGTCACATAAACATTACATTATCACAAAAACCTTATATGATCACATAAGTGCTTGGCACCTAGACATGGTGCCTAATCCCATAAGCTCATGGTAAATATACTATCTTCATACACAATATTCCTAAAGAACCATCTGTCAATAACAAGATTGGGAACCAGGCACAGATCAATTGCCATTATTTGGTGATGGCACCAGATTTAATTAGGGGAGAGGTGGCAAAAACCAGCGAGCAGTGGTACATCACCTACCTCAAACAGACGATGGATATAACAGTGTATCAAAAGGGGTATTCCGCCTCCTTATCTATACGTTGAGGTTTTTCGTCCAGCGAATAGTCCTTTGTTTATGTTCAGAATACCTGGTTATAGTAGGGATAGACATCCTATTTAACTGGTTTAAAGGACGATTGTTCACATTATTTAACCATAGCTAATAGTCTCCTCGATATGGCTACGTGGCAAGCATACAATCTAGTATGCAGCAGCTATTTCTCATTGAACACCCCTTCTGGGTGTGTGTAAAAGTAGCCAGAATTGTCTCTCACTCGACTTATTATATATATTTTGTATTTTGTTTAAAAAGAGCCTTTCTATACTGTTTTTCGGACTCATGCATATAGGGGCAGCGAGCGTCCTATTCAGACTCATGTATATAGGGGCAGAAAACGACATTTTGTGTCTCCTAGCTCGACGGACACAAAGCAAGCAAACGCCAAACAACTTATGGAATAGCGCAAGGCAAGGTGGAATTTATTTTGCCCTATACTTACTTTAAAGTTTCAAAGAAACCGCTTATATAGTTTACATGAAGTATCGAAAACACATCCAGCTAGATATCTGGAAGCTGAAAATAAAAAACATGCCATTACTGATCAGTTTCCACTCGGATGGCAACTGTTAGTGTCTATATGTTTATTCGGATTACTCACAAATAGATAGCACAGCTGCCTCATAAACACGCGGTAGTTATATATACGGTTCCAATTTCCGCTTCGTATAACAACGTTTTCAAGAATTAGTCGCCATGCACAGAGGGGTTAAAAATTTCAATCCCAGGTTACTTGTTTGGTATGCGTTTACCGAGGCAATTCCCTCTCTGGAGGCCCTGCAAGAAATGACAAATCGATAACGATTCTGTCACATGTATGCCTTTCTTATAATGGCGCGAGTCACTAGGAGCCCCTTGTTCAAGTACAGCTCACTCACCTTCTGTGTCTTGTTTCTGTACGTCCCGCGTGTGGATCCGCTTGTAGTCCCGGCTAACAAACTTGCTGGGAAACGGGAGGTTTTTTAAAAATCGGCAAAGCGCGGGTCTAAGATGGTGACGATTACAGAAGTAATAGAACGGGTAGAAAGACTACCCGTATTACTCGACATGTCAATGGTAGAAGATGGTTAAGACATGCTCGACCATTGATTTCTAGGCACCCGATATAAGAAATAAAACGGTGCACAAAATTTAAAATAAAGTGGTGATCTCCTTTGAGGATATGGTTATTAAAATAATATTGGAATAATATTGGTATGTATAAATCGATCATAAAAGAAAGCAGAAAACATTGCTTAAGTCAGAGAATCCAAAAGATCCTCCTGGGATTATTGAAAGTGCTTGTGTTGGGGAAAAATATATGAGTATTTCAAAGTATACAGGACTGAACACTTTATCTCGGACATGGATATCCAGATATTTAGAAACTTACAGTCACAGCATGATTTTTTCTTATACAGGATGCTATGACATTGGCAACCAGGCGAATAGTATACCCTGGTTGCATATTAATGGAAGCTAGTGTTTTATGATACAGCGACCATATACATAGTTGTCACGGTAGTGCATTTGGTTACAGCAAATAAGACCCTATGTTGAGAGATAGGGGCATGTACATATCCTATATGGCTCCAATAATGCGGTCCCATTCTTCTCTCGAGTTTAAGCCCCTCTTGACTGTATCGAGGTAGGAAATGTACCACTGCTCTCTCTCTTTTCTTCTTGAAACCATATTGCCACCTCTCTTACCTATTTTGATTTTTTCCATAACGAACCAGCCAAATTCAGATTCTTTATGGCCCTTTTCTAAGAAATGGGCCACAATCGGGGCAGTTAGTTTCTTAGTCTTAATAGCTGATCTATGTTCCTGGAGTCTGGTTCGTACCTCTCTCCCAGTTTCTCCAACATAACACAGGCCGCAAGGGCACTGAAGCAGATAAATGACATTTTTGCTCTTACAATTATTGTGGGTCTTGCAAGTTATTTTCTTGGAATTACATACAAACTCTGACCCCACCATACATTGGGTACAAATGTTGCAATTGCCACATTTGGTTGTTCCAATAACTTTAATGCCATCAATTGTCCGTTGGTTATCAGTTGATTCTTCTTTGTAAGTATGAACCAGCAGATCGCGAAGATTTTTGTTTTTTTTAAAAGCAAATAGAGGTTTCTCTAGTGCTAACTCCTCTTCATGATTTAAGATGTGCCAGTGCCTGTTCACAATGTTTTTTATTTGATTACTAATATTTGAGAACTTGCTGACAAAGACAACTTTGTTGAGGGGCTCCTTATTTTTAGGTGTATTACGGATGAGAGCATCCCGGTTAAAAAACCGAGCTCTTTTCATAGAGTTTGAGAGAAGTTTTTTGGGGTATCCCCTCTGTCTAAATTTTAGTCTGAGGTCTTCAGCATGATAATAGTAATCGTTCAAATCAGAACAGTTTCTTCGGAGGCGAAGAAACTGGCTGAAGGGAATGCTTTCCCTCTGTGATTTTGGATGGAAACTGGAAAATTCTAACAGAGTGTTTTTAGCCATTGGCTTGGTAAATAATTCCACTGCCAAGGCTCCATCGCAATTCTTGATGCAAATATCAAGGAATTCAACCTTGCTGGTACTGTAAGATGAAGTAAATTTTAAATTAGGGTCTCCTAAATTTATCCAAAGAAGGAATTCATGAAGCAATTCGATTGGCCCTTCCCAAATAAAGAAAATGTCGTCTATGTAGCGGTACCAGCCCGCTACATTTTCGAAAAAAGGAGCCAATTCGTTGTAAATGTGAATGATTTCAAAGTTGCCTACATATAAACAGGCCAGACTGGGGGCACAAGTGGCCCCCATACTGGTCCCCTTGAGCTGTTTATAGTAGTCATTCTTAAAGAGAAACACATTGTTGGTTAGAATGAGTTTTACACATTCAACTATAAAGTCTTTGTTGGCCCCACCAAGGTCTTCTCCGGACAAAATATCGTCAATCACTTCTATAGTAGCTGTCTGCGGAATGTTGGTGTACAAAGACTCAATGTCTAGGGTTACTAGACACTGAGTCTCTTCACTAAAGGGAATGCCTTCAACCAACGAGATGATATGCGCTGAGTCTCGTACATATGATTTTAATCTGCAAACAATAGGTTTCAAAAAGTGGTCAACATATTTGCTAACTGGTTCCAATAGTGAGTCAATACTGCTCACTATTGGACGTAAGGGTGGATTCAGTTTATCTTTGTGCACTTTTGGCAAGCCATAAATGGCTGGTGTTTTAGGATCAAGGTTATTAAAAAAACAGTATTCTTCCTCACAAATGAAGCCAGCCTCCTTTGCTTCTGTGAGCAAAGCCAAGCATTCGTTGGCTACTTTTTTGAGACTAGCTTCAGTGGTTCGGGCATAGTGTTCGCCAACCCCTAACAGCTGTAGCATACGCTGCTCATAGTCTACAGTGTCAAAGACCACCACTCCGCCCCCCTTATCTGCTGGCTTAATGGTTAGGGAGCTGTTATCTCTTAGGCAGTTAAGGGCCTCTCTTTCACTAGCTGAAATATTGTGATTATAGCGCCGATTCTCTTTTTCAAAAAGTTTATGAATGCCACTTTCAACGGCTGTTTCAAAGGCTTCAATGTTCTTGTTCACCATACTGAGGGTAGGAGTAAACTTAGACTTGGGTTTAAAGCCAGAAATGTTTGTTTTTGCTATATATTCCCTATTTTCGAAGAATCTTTTTAATCTAATCTTCCTAAAAAAGGAACGTAGGTCCTTTTCAAACTGGAATTTGTCCAGATGGGTGGAAGGAACAAAACTAAAGCCCTTACTAAGGATCCCTATCTCTATGTTATTAAGGGTCTTGCTAGATAGGTTGATCACTGGTAGTTTGGTTGTTTCCAATATTTCTTGTTCCGGGTACTTAAGTACTCCTGTTGAGGAGGTGCTTGGTTGTAACTCTGCTGGGGAGGTCCCTGGTTGTAGTTCTGTTGGGCGGGCCTTGATTGTAGTTTTGTTGGTGATGTCCCTGATTTTGGTACTGTTGTCTTCCTCGACTGAAGTGGCCCTGGCCTCGGTTCCCATTGTAGGTTTGCCCCCTCCTTGGGCGTGGTTCTAAAAAAACCCCTTGGTCATAGCTATTTCTACTGGCCTCACTGATCTCTTCTTCCTCTGAGCCGGAGCATGAAGAGTTAGAACAGGTCACACGCTTATTACCCCCTCTGGAATATACTTGTCTATTAGGAGGACGTTCCCAGTTCCCATTATATTTGTTTTGGAAATAGTCTTCTTTCAGAAAGGGGTAGGTTTTGTCTTCTGCATATAACTCAATATCTTTCTTCAGTTTATTGGTTTTTTATTTATCAAATAGGTACTATATCCCTCTACATCTCTATTTATATCTGCCAGCTTTTTCTTGGCTTCTTCAAGTGCCTGGCAGTTCTTAAGTTCATCTTCCAACTTATCAATCTCCTCTTTTTCTAAGATGAGTAGACCCTGTGCTGTTTCGATGATTAAGAGCATCCAGTCTCTACTACATCTATTCGAGATTAGTGCCCAGGTTTCAAGGAACTTTCTGTTCTCTGTGAAAACACCCGGTTCATTCCGAACCTGTAACCCAATGGGGATGATGCCAGATGTTAAATATTCTACTAGAAAATCGGCATGGGCTTCAGTCCGGATCAGTTTTTTCTTTAGATTAACAAGTTTACCCCAGTTTTCCCCTTTACCGGAGGCAACTGTAATCCTATTCCCGCTCTTGGTACTTATAATGCGGTGAAGCTGGTCTTCACTGAAACCAAATGTTTTTATTTTATCCATCAGAGATAATAATCCCTATGACAATGTAAGCTCAAAGGCAAGTACAACTCTCCAGTCCCAAGGACCGTTCACAGAATCTCTAACAAAAGAGAGAGGGACCCCGAAACCAAAGGGATAGGGTTCCACGAATGACGCAAGTCAAAAAGAAACTCCCTTTGGGCGAATTTGCAAAAGTACATAAATACTCACAAAACATACATTAAACTGCTGACATCTCACATATCACATGGAAGCAATGTAGACACGTGAAAATTACAATGTATGTGAAAACACTCTGGCAAAGAAATAAAGTATAAAACAATTTATTAAGCAAACATTACATCAATTAAAAACTAAAAATTGGGAAACATATATAGGACGGTACAATAAACAATAAAAACAACATTCCAATTAAAAAGGAGTTCACAGGGAAAAGGATTAAACCCAAACACAACAAGCAAACAACAACAAGAACCTCTGTACTGACCTATATTACTTTTAACTTTGAATGAATCTCAAACATTAGTCAGAAAGATGCCAGAAAGTGAGCTACACATTATTATCAAAACATATATATTTTATTAATCTTTTTTTTTGTTTTCTAAGAAAAATATTTTTAAGGACATTTATAGGACTGTGCTTATCATTTTGGTCTCACAAGAAAATTCATTGCTTTTACATACAATTTTTACTTTTTTTTAAACATTCATATGCAAAAAAGGCGTGCCCTCTCATAAAAATTAGTCCTAAACATTCATACAAGCATACTTACTAAGCAATCATACTGTTACTATTGGTTTAAAAAGACATACCTATCTACATAAACAACAAGGTCTAATTCATACAGAACATGAGACTCGTAGGCAGCCCGGTTTGTTTTCGTGTCTTACCTGGTATTGAAGGTTTGGCGCCGTAATCAGGGGTTCCAACGACTCAGCCTGGTATGGGACATATTTGCGACGTGTTGTAAGGGTATGCAATACGACCTAAAATAAAAGTTTCGGGAATGAGGCACAATGCTGGAAGTAACTATATAGATTTCGACCTGAGTGTCAGGTTCGAAAAACCGAGGGGTTAACTTTTCGCGCTTTTTTGGAAAGTTTACGAGTGTGCCGATGTAAGGCTCTATTTTACTAAACCCAATTTTGTAGGCAGAGGTGCGAGCTAGCGGGAGCAGAGTGAGGTTTCCATATCTTCTTACCTTATGTACGAGTAGCTGTAGTCATAACCAGGGTTTCTTTAGGGGCACGTTCCTTGAGTGAGGGAAAAACTGCCTCGAGGGTCAGTTTTTAAAAAGCAAACCTATAATTGCGAACAGGTGGGTGATCATAACCACAGAGGTAGGACTCATATTGTGCATGTATTGGGAATTCGCTGAACATAGATGACGGACTAGAGGTATTCTTAACAACAAACGGTTGCCATGTTGAGATGGGTTTTAATGGTATAATTTTAAAACTGAGAAGTCCGATGAAAAGTGGGATGCTATGTGGAAACAGAGGGGATATTCATAGTGAACTGTATTCTACAAGTACAGATTTTGTGGAAGTTTGCAGTGTGATAAAAACAGAGTCACTCCACTCCTATGAAATATAGGGTGTGAGTATGAGATAGTAGCTCTTGTTTTATGAAGGAGTTGTGACTTTCCTTACAGTGTCACTATCCAGGATATTTCTTCGTTGTGTCCAAAACGGACTGCGTCCAAAAAGTGAATCCAGGAGGTCTCTCGTTTTTTGCGGAAAATCGTCGCATCTTTTCCTGGAGGTGTATAAACACGTTCTAGAATCTGCCATCGCAGATCTTTCTCGTTATGACCATATTGGATGCAATGTGGTACCATGGGGGCATTTGTTTTTTTGGTTCTGATTGCAGATTTGTGTTCAGAGAATCTTGTGCGGAATTCTCTGGACGTCTCACCTATATATCCTATGTCACACGGACATTTGATAAGGTATATGGTGTTTGTAGTTCTGCAGTTGGTCATTTCTTTTAAGCTTCCTTGTTTTTGGCCATAGCTCCATTTCTCTCCTGGGATTATCTGGTCACATGCATGGCAGTTGCCACATCTGTGGCTGCCTTTTGGTAGCGGGTTTCCGTCTATGGTTCTCTGTTTGTTTCTTTCCTTGTTTTTCCATCTACTGTGGACCAGTTTATCACGGAGATTTTGATTTCTCCTGAAAGCCAGGATCGGTTTACTTAATTTGCTTTCCTGGTCATTGATGTTCAGAATTTTCCAATTACTATGGATCACTTTCCTGATCTTGTTGTTCATGGTGGAGTGATTTAAAACACATATATTATGGCCATTCTTATGTCCATGGCTAACCATTCTTATGTCCATGGCTAACTATGAGCCCCTCCTTATTAAGAAAATGTACTCTTGTTTGTTGTAGATGCCAATTAGCTACATTGTCAAAAAGGTAAAAATGTGATGAGAAGTTGGAACTCACGAATGCTTTCTCCTTATTTTCAGAAAATTGTACTGCGCCCTCGACCTCTCTAATATTACCCATGTTGTGTTTATGTATATGTATATATTGTCTATGGCCCTGAGGAAGGTGACACCCACCGAAATGTACGTCGGCCCAACACCTTTTTGGACACCAACTAGTTATTTCCAACTTAACTAGAGGAACTGTCCCAACACCATCTTATATAGCACACCTTAGAGTTGCCATTAATGTCAGTCTCATGTTCTGTATGAATTAGACCTTGTTGTTTATGTAGATAGGTATGTCTTTTCAAACCAATAGTAACAGTATGATTGCTTAGTAAGTATGCTTGTATGAATGTTTAGGACTAATTTTTATGAGAGGGCACGCCTTTTTTGCATATGAATGTTTAAAAAAAAGTAAAAATTGTATGTAAAAGCAATGAATTTTCTTGTGAGACCAAAATGATAAGCACAGTCCTATAAATGTCCTTAAAAATATTTTTCTTAGAAAACAAAAAAAAGATTAATAAAATATATATGTTTTGATAATAATGTGTAGCTCACTTTCTGGCATCTTTCTGACTAATGTTTGAGATTCATTCAAAGTTAAAAGTAATATAGGTCAGTACAGAGGTTCTTGTTGTTGTTTGCTTGATTTGTTTCTCCCCCCTCTGGACCTCAAATTAACTGGGAGAACTCTTTCTTTCAAATAAATTAAACCCAAACACAAGCATACATTTTGAATTTCTCCTTGATTTATAATCCCTGATTAGCTCCTAGGGATGTGTTTTCGATACTTCATGTAAACTATATAAGCGGTTTCTTTGAAACTTTAAAGTAAGTATAGGGCAAAATAAATTCCGCCTTGCCTTGCGCTATTCCATAAGTTGTTTGGCGTTTGCTTGCTTTGTGTCCGTCGAGCTAGGAGACACAAAATGTCGTTTTCTGCCCCTATATACATGAGTCTGAATAGGACGCTCGCTGCCCCTATATGCATGAGTCCGAAAAACAGTATAGAAAGGCTCTTTTTAAACAAAATACAAAATATATATAATAAGTCGAGTGAGAGACAATTCTGGCTACTTTTACACACACCCAGAAGGGGTGTTCAATGAGAAATAGCTGCTGCATACTAGATTGTATGCTTGCCACGTAGCCATATCGAGGAGACTATTAGCTATGGTTAAATAATGTGAACAATCGTCCTTTAAACCAGTTAAATAGGATGTCTATCCCTACTATAACCAGGTATTCTGAACATAAACAAAGGACTATTCGCTGGACGAAAAACCTCAACGTATAGATAAGGAGGCGGAATACCCCTTTTGATACACTGTTATATCCATCGTCTGTTTGAGGTAGGTGATGTACCACTGCTCGCTGGTTTTTGCCACCTCTCCCCTAATTAAATCTGGTGCCATCACCAAATAATGGCAATTGATCTGTGCCTGGTTCCCAATCTTGTTATTGACAGATGGTTATTTAGGAATATTGTCTATGAAGATAGTATATTTACCATGAGCTTATGGGATTAGGCACCATGTCTAGGTGCCAAGCACTTATGTGATCATATAAGGTTTTTGTGATAATGTAATGTTTATGTGACTATGTTATATGTCTCTCTTTTGTATTGGAAGCAATGTTAATATGTGTTCTTTTAGAAAGCCTGTAACATTACCTTTTTTAAGGATTCTTTGGTCTCAAATGTCTGTCATTTCAATTAGATCTATTGTGCCTATTTGCCATGCCTAAAATCGATCTTGTTTAAATTTCAGAAATTTGTTTGGGAAACATTATTTATACACTGTCCTGATGAAGGCGGATTTGATTGATTGCACCGCCGAAACGCGTCGACGCCCTAGGAGCTAATCAGGGATTATAAATCAAGGAGAAATTCAAAATTTATGCTTGTGTTTGGGTTTAATCCTTTTCCCTGTGAACTTCTTTTTAATTGGAATGTTGTTTTTATTGTTTATTGTACCGTCCTATATATGTTTCCCAATTTTTAGTTTTTAATTGATGTAATGTTTGCTTAATAAATTGTTTTATACTTTATTTCTTTGCCAGAGTGTTTTCACATACATTGTAATTTTCACGTGTCTACATTGCTTCCATGTGATATGTGAGATGTCAGCAGTTTAATGTATGTTTTGTGAGTATTTATGTACTTTTGCAAATTCGCCCAAAGGGAATTTCTTTTTGACTTGCGTCATTAGTGAAGCGTTAAGCCAGAAAGGCTAACGCCTCACTCTGCCACTTCCCTTGTACATATGCCCCAAGGTGTGCCACAAGTTACCTGTACTAAGGAAATTAGATTTATGTTTTTAAACATGGATTGTAGGATCCCATGTATTATATTCTAATTTCCTATGAGACATGCAGTTATTTGATGAAATGCCAGAACGTTAGACTTTATTGTCCATACCTTTGTTAAAACAACTCATCCCCCCTAAGCTGAACTCTGTTGATGCAATTGCCACATTCCTTATTACACAAAGTAAGGAGGGCTAATAAAATTGTGACTAAACCTAAATGCTTTTCGGGGTTGTCACTCGAATATTCTAATTATGTCAAAAAATAGTATTCTTCCCATTCCCCCTAGAAGACTGAAGGAATTGAATCAGGGCTTGAATTTATGACTGCATGTGGTCAATAAATCTTTTACTTATCAATAGGTCATTACAAACGAATTGCTTTCTGTGTTAATCCTGTCCCATCATGGGTTTTACTTGAGAGTGCACTGGAAACATTTCCCATTTCTGGCTGGAATTGTTAGACATTCTTGGATTCAGTAGTGGACTCCTCTAATCTCAATTTAGCACCTAAAATGCCTTAACACAAGAAAAACAGACAGGCTTAATTCTGAAAGGTGAAAAGCAGGTGGTTCTGCCATCTCCAAAGTCATGAAGAGGTTGGTATTCAAGCTTTGGCAAGAACTCCACCTGGAGAAAAAATACAATTATTATATTCATTGAAATTTGGATTTTGGGAACAGCACTGCACAAAAAAGGATGTCTAAAAAGATGAGCTGAGATATTAGAGCGAGCAGACAGATGGGTGTTGGATACCCCTACCATGTTCAATACCGTGGTATTTATATAAAAAACTGTTTTTCAGCTAACACTTCAAACTACACTTGAGCATTTTTAAATGCTACAAGCAGATAATTCCATTACTCAATGTAATGGTCCCCAATTTACAGACTGAAGAATGATGGATGATTGAGTGATTGTTGCCAACTATAGACTCATTAGCTGAAGATCATTTAATTTCTCAGCAGTGAGTGTTTAACTCACTGAACAACTCTGTTATAATCCAACATTAGTCCTAGCTTTAGATTTTGCCTGCACAGTGCGTGTAATCTATTGTATTTAAATATAAATCTTAAAAGGGGCTTACATCCCTCCCTTGTTTTTCATTGGTTCCTGTGCTTGCCACTTTCTTTTCCTCTAATTATATTGTCTGTAGCATACTATTTCCTGATGTTCCTCTGTGTGTATTTCTTATCAGTTTCATGTAGCCCGAGTACTGTTTTCATCCGCTTTAATGGTACTTTTTTTTAATGTTTTGCCTGCACAGTGCTTGCCTCATGTAAGCACCATGTGCTGTGCTTCTTCATTTCAAATGTGCTTGTCAGCTCAATTTTTTTAATTTGTCCAACATCTGCACACCATTTGCACTCCCACCCTGAACGAGCTCAAACGACGGCTGCAAATCACATTCTCTCTGTGATGGCTAATTTTAATGTTTCCCACAGTTACAACTTTATTCCATGTCATCAGCACAACATTTTTACCCCTTGGGTTTCTCTCATGGTTGCCACAGCTGCAGGCAGCCCTTCAGGTGTGGAGGGGGTGGAGCAAATTATGCATAACTTCTGCAGCGAAGGAAGCTGTTAGCCGTTCTAGTTGTTGCAGCTTCCTACCGTCGCTGCCCCTACCTGTGCTTCCAGATTATTCCCCATTGCTCTTTCTAAATTTAGAATGCTGAGACTTATGCCTACCACTCAGCATTGCAGTATTACAGTCTGTTGCTTGCTAGCACGATTGTTGGGTGAGTATCCCTGACTCTCCACTGTAGGTCTTTATTCTTTCATGTTAGACATGGAAGATTTTTAACATTGCGCTGTTTCTCGCCCATAGTACTGTGACGTTAGAAGCAATGATGCTTGTACTGTAGTTCCTCCCGAGGGCGTATTTCCCCAGTGGTGGACATTTTTAAATTAGGAAATTAACCTCTTATAATGGGTTGGCTGGCATTTGTCTTTTTAATAATCACAGCTATTTGGATTTACTCCTTGCTGAAGGCATATTTCTAAAGCAAGCGGCTGAAATCTTATTTGTTCTTTGACTGCATTAAGGAACTCGTGTTTCTCCCATACTTAATAGTCACTGTTCCAACTACAAATATTTTCTTGCATTTTCATCATGCTTGTTAGCAAGATTGGTGAGCGAGTATTCTTTATTGACCCATAAGATTTTGCATACTGATTTTTTTCCACATCCAGTATTTCAAAGCTCGTAAGCACTGCTCTATGGATGTTGGTATCCCTCCAGATGGTGTATTTCCCTGGCAATGAGTATTTTCAAAATAATTTCATTAACATCATTTAGTGGTTTGGCTTGTAATTACCCCTCCAATCACTAAACATATTAGACTTCAGCCCTTTACGTTGGCGTATTGCCCCAGTGGGCGGCAGTAGTTTGTACTTTGGCCTTCAATAAGGAACACTTGTTTCTTTCAGACTTACTTGTTACTGTTCTCATTACAAGGATTTTTTTGTATTCTTTATGTTTATTGTTATCAAGCGATGTTTGCATTCATATTTTGTAAGTGGTGCGCAATGTATTCTTCATGTTTTCCATATTGTAGGGCACCATGTCATCGGGTTAATGTTAGGATACATAAGTTTACATTCATTTTGTATTCAGCAGTGGGGTTCAAAACGTAACTAATGTGTGGTGGCCAGATGGACCACCCAGGCCGCTGGACTGCCAACTGCCTGGGCCTTGAACACCTAAACAATGCAGTGGAGGCTGCACGGATGCCTCACTAGTCCCAGAGGTGGACACCTCCACAAAGCAATGAATAATAGTAATGCAGGGTTAGCATGTCCCTCCGCAGCCCCGGGGACCACCACAATCCTGGGGATCATAAAAATATAATGAAGTGGGTCCGTTGCAGGCCCACCAGGGCCACCACCACCTTGAGGCTAAGGTGAAGATTAGAGGAGGCCATGTGGTCCCCCTGCTGGAACGAAAGATGGCTCTTGGTCTAACTATAATGTCTCTATAACCTTTGTTTTTTTCAATTAATTTCTAAGGTTTTTTTAAATTCTATTTCCTAACTATAGCGTCCTTGTAACCATTGGGTTTTTTTTCAGAGAAAAAAATAAATACAATGATTTATATATATATATATATATATATATATATATATATATATATATATATATATATATATATATATATATATATATATATATATATATATATTACCTACTGGCGGTCACCAGTAGGTATATATAGTTAGGATTTTTTCCCTATGGGACTTTTGAAAATTCCATGTCTAATAACTTTGGCGTTTGTGGACAGAATCGGCTGAAATTTTCAGGAAAATGGCACATTTTGTTTCTGAGCAGCCCTTTAACATTTGGGGGGGTTTCGTCAAGGGGGGGCCGAGAAAAAAGGGGGGTCCCAAAACGCGTTTTTCCCATGTTAATTTCCATAGGGCGGTTGGCCTCACTTTTAGCTCGAACGGCTGAATGGATTTGCACGAAACTTGGCAAAATTGTAGGGACTGTTAGCCCGATGTGCCTTTGCTAGGTCTCAATATATGTGCTCCAGTGGATTTTGAGAAATTAACGTTCAAAACAAGATATATATCTGTAACAGCGCTCCGGGCTGCGCTCCGGTCCGCTTACTTTTCGCGTAACGGAGCTTTGCGTAGCGAAGCTGATTGGCTCTCCGGTGTCTGTCAACATTCTAAACAGTCCGGTGCAGCCGCCATCTTGTCTCTCGGTAGGATCGAGAGACAAGAGGAGGAGAAAAACGAAGGGGGAATTTAATGAAAGGGGGCAAGGTAGACCCCTCTTGACCCCCTAGGAATGATGTTGGGGTTATTAAAGGGTCCCGTGGGGCAAATATAAAAAAATTGATTTTTCACGGTAGAAGCGCTTCTCGGGCCGTGAACTGGGCCGCAAACTGGTAGCGAAACGGGAATTCGCCATTTTGTGTTTCGTTTTAATTAAATTACTAGGTATAAGAGGGTGCTGGAGACGTATCCTGATCCCTTATGTTTTCTGAGGGTGGCTGAGGAGGCTCATATATGTTGATATATGTCTTCCAGCGGCTGTGCGGCCGCCATCTTGTCTCTCGGTAGGATCAAGAGAGAAGAAGAGGTGAAAAACGAAGGGGGAATTTAATGAAAGGAGGCAAGGTAGACCCCTCTTGACCCCCTAGGAATGATGTTGGGGTTATTAAAGGGTCCCGTGGGGAAAATAAAAAAAAATTGATTTTTCACGGTAGAAGTGCTTCTCAGGCCGCAAACTGGTAGCGAAACGGGAATTCGCCATTTTGTGTTTCGTTTTAATTAAATTACTAGGTATAAGGGGGTGCGGGAGACGTATCCTGATCCCTTATGTTTTCTGAGGGTGGCTGAGGAGGCTCATAAATGTTGATACATGTCTTCCAGCGGCTGTGCGTGAGCGTTTTTTTTTTTTGCTGCGTGACGTCTGTTAACGTTCGATTCGATGGAAATCAGGAAGTGTTGACCGCCAATTTGTCACTGCGATAAAATATTTTGTTATAAATGAATCCTTATTGATAAACATTGTCGGCGCCATCTTGCCTTTTTTCCAATGCCACAATTTTGTTGTGCACGGCAGCCATTTTAGATGCCTTGACCAGACCCACTCTCTGCACGCCGCCGATCCTCAGCACGGCTCCCCACCCTCGCAAGCATCTCCCCCACGCACTGGTCACCCCCGCTCTCTCTCATGCATGGGCCATAAACTTCCCCCCATCTGCGCTGCTCTTCCCTGAGAATCACACCCTGTGCCCGCCCGACACCTCCCTTTCACCCTATTCACTACCCCATACATGACAATAACCCGATTCAAGGCCCCATTCACCCAATTTTTTAAAAATATATAGTACTCCAACAAAGTAGGATCATAAAACTTTATTAACTTTATAAATATATCAAACGCAACAAAAACTGTAAATACATTTAAACATTTTTTGGCAAAAAGAAGCAACAATGGTCAGTAGCTGTCTTTTGTGCGAATAGTCCCAAGGCAGCACAACGTGCTGAGTTCTGGACGGCACCCAGGTGATGTTACCTGGGTGCCGCACTGGTTTTTGGTTTCCTACAATGCAACTCCGAAAAACGGCGTGGGGCGTCCCGGGTGGTGCGCGGGGAGGCCTCGTCAGTAGCGGTCTGTTGTGCGAATAGTCCCAAGGCAGCAGAACGCGCTGAGATGTGGATGGCACCCAGGTGATGTCCAGTAACTTGCCGCACTGGTTTTGGTATCCTACAATGCTGCTCCGAAAAACGGCGTGGGGCGCCCCGGGAGGGGGGGGGGCGTGGGGGAGGCGGCGTGAACGGGCGTCCCCAGGTGGAGGCTCGTCTGCTGTACTGGGGCGCCCCTTTACCATTTCAGTTGCCATTCCGCCCGCTTTTGCTACACTGTGCCTCGTCCTCCATTCAGCTGTTTATCGCCCGCTCTTGCGGCTACAGCGTCTCGCTCACCATGTAGTTGAGTTGCGCCCACTCTTGCGGTGCAGCGATAGGCGGCTGCCATTGGATTCTTAAAATGGCGGAAGGCTCTTCGGATTTGGGCCTGGTCCACTAAAATGGCCCTGGGACACCTTGGAACTCGGACGGTTGCCTGCTAGGGCTTGGGCTCCATCCTCGAAAGCGTCCCCTCAGCCGTGAAGATTCTACAAAAGTCTTGGGGGCCCTCGACTCCTGCAGGCTTCCGGTTGGGAGCGGCTGCCATGATTGCTCGCGGAATGACCACAACGGAGCCACGAGATGGTGGTGCTCTCATGCTGACGCCAGCTTCAGTCTGAAACATCCAGAAACAAGGTGGGGCTTTCATCGTTTGGGAAAAAAAAATGTTCTAAACCAATGAAAAGTGTTATTTTTAGGTCATATGACCAAGCCTTCCATCTTTAGGAAACCAAAAGTAAAATGAACCCATGAAAAGTTTTATAAACAAGTCACATGACCTGTTATGCGGCATAGGGCTACAAAAAGCGTAGAAAATCCGTTGGCACGTGAGGCGGCGTCAGTAGCGGACCGATGTGCGAATAGGCCGAAGGCAGCACAACGCACCGAGATCCGGATGGCACCGTGTTGGTGTCCAGCAAGTTGCTGCACTGGTGTGGCTATCCTACAATGCTGCGCCGAACGTCGGCGTGGGGCGCCCCGTTGGCCTGTGAGGTAGCGTCAGTCAGTGGGGGCTGTGCGTCTCCCCCAAGATGGAGGCTCCTCGGCTGCAGTGCGGCGCCCCTTATCTTTTCACTCGCCGTCCAACTGAGTTGCGTCCGCACTTGCCGCTACAGTAGGCCGAAGGCATCACAGCGCGCCGAGATCCGGATGGCACCGAGGTGGTGTCCAGCAAGTTGCCGCACTGGTGTGGCCATCCTACAATGCTGCGCCGAAAGTCGGCGTGGGGTGCCCCGTTGGCTTATGAGGTGATGCCAGTAGTGGACCGATGTGTGAATAGGTCGGAACCAGCACAAGGCACCAAGATCCGGATGGCAAGTCCTGGATGTTGAGTGCCATAGTTGAGAGCTCTGAGCAGTGCTTGTAAGACTATCTGAAGCTTATTTGCACCTGCTGCAGCTTCACTATTGCCCGAGGTGGTGTCCAGCAAATTGCCGCACTGGTGTGGCCATCCTACAATGCTGCGCCGAAAGACGGCGTGTCCAGCTGAGTTCCGGTCACTCTTGCGGTACAGTGACTCGAACGCGCCGAGATTCGGATGGCACCGAGGTTGTGTCCAGCAAGTTGCCGCACTGGTGTGGCCATCCTACAATGCTGCGCCGAAAGTCGGTGTGGGGTGCCCCGTTGGCTTATGAGGTGATGTCAGTAGTGGACCGATGTGTGAATAGGTCGGAACCAGCCCAAGGCGCCAAGATCCGGATGGCAAGTCCTGGATGTTGAGTGCCATCGTTGAGAGTCTGAAGCTTATTTGCACCTGCTGCAGCTTCACTATTGTCCTGGTGTGGCCAAAGATCGCCCATGACATAGGCGGCCGGCTCCCGGGGTCCGGCGGAACTTTTTCCCTTTTCCATTCTGCATCTTGTCCCACAATCCGTTTGACCTGAAGACACGACCAGGTCCCTGAATGTGTGCAGGGGGACGCTATTGATTGAATCAAAATGGCGGCTTCACACAAAGCTGACTCAAGCGTTGCTGTTGATGCTATACAGACAAAAATTGGTTTTCAGTTTGTACATTCTTCAGGATTTTTTTTTCCATCCAAGGCTGGTTGAGAGTTTGTAGAACAATGGCTTCAGATTTTCAACATACTACTCTTCAACATTCTTCCTAAATGTAACAATGTGAGACTCACTAGGAGAACGGCTGTTTATCTTTCCTTTAAAAATGCTGCCAACAATATTTTCTAAATGGAAGACAACATCTTGTAGCATAAAGGGGCGAAAGGGGTTCTGGTCTGGCCGATGGTTGGTGGAGACATTTTGACTATATCTTGGACCTGCCCGGCCCCGCCCAAAATGGCGCCGGTATAAATGGGACTCGTAACTCCTTGTTGTGTACTGGTTGAACAACCTTGATATCACGAGATATGAATGTAGTGTTGATGGTCAGGGCGGGCGGGGACGAGAATTGATTGAATATTTCGACATCCCTATTGATATTAAGTTCTGATGTGTTATTGATTACTGTACTATTGAAAGTTCGAATTAACGTCACCCATGGTACTTGCCCGCAAATGTATATCTAGATGATTTTTTTGTAAGTGGCTTTGTCGTATTTTAATTACAAAATGTACGTCCACCGATTCCGCAACTGTTAGACACCTTAGTTCTTGCAACCTAATGGCCCGCTCGTTACGTTCCTCTACAGTGTAAATGTCTCCTCATCATACACGTTTCCAGTTTGCTCCGTGGCCGGCCCACGTGGTTATAGGCCCGTATTTGTATACTGACATTTTCACAATAAAGGTTTTTAAAACAAAACATGGTAGTAGTATTTACATTGGTAAAGTTTTTACTTTTAGTCACTGTTTTCGAATCAGTAAAAGGCAAGTGAAATAAAGCAGTCCAATTACATGACGGATAAAAGGTATAATACGTAGGAACGCAGTAAAGATAAATGGTCAAGGGCAGTTGTGTTTTCCACTCCTGCAACATAAAGTGATCGATAAGAATCTGATAATCAGGCGTATCGGCGAGTAAGACAGCAGGCCGAGCCTCTTTTACTCAACGGCCCCGTCATGGGACGAAGAAACGCCCTTTTTCTCGAAAAAGGAATATATTTTACTTGCAGGACAGTTGTAAATTTTCCGGGAAAGTACATTAGCCTGGAACATTACAACATATATGTTTAAAAAAAATAATGTTCGAAACCAATAAAAAGCGTAATTTTTAGGTCATATGACCAAGCTTTTCATCATTAAAATAACAAAAGTAAAATGAACCAATGAAAAGTTTTATTAACAAGTCACATGACCTGTTATGCTTACGTTACGCGCTGCGCGCCGCGCCCCGGATCACTTCCGGGTGCGCTAACGCGGCGTGTCATATAACGCATTACGCGACAACGTAGGTCAAGAATATAGTCAAAATGTCTCCACCAACCAGCGTTCGGAACACAACCCCTTTCAGCAGTCCAAAAAGTTCTGTTAAATGACAACAGAGGAGACAGGCAACAAGAACCATCAGTCAAAGAGGGGAGGGCAAGTTCTTTTCTAACGGGTCATGTTGGGGCGCTACCGGAACTGATCGAATTGGTAGTCTACAGTGTTTCTGGATGTTTCAGACTAAAGCTGGCGTCAGCATGAGAGCACCACCATCTCGTAGCTCCGTCGTGGCCATTCCACGAGCAAACATGGCAGCCGCTCCCCACCAGAAGCCTGCGGGAGTCGGGGGCCCCCAAGACTTTTGTAGAATCTTCACGGCTGAGGGGACGCTTTCGAGAATGGGACCCAAGCCCTATCAGGGAAGCGTCCGAGTTCCAAGGTGTCCCAGGGCCATTTTAGTGGACCACGCCCAAATCTGAAGAGCCGGCCGCCATTTTGAGAGTCCTGTGGCAGCCGCTTATCGTTGCATCGCAAGAGCGGGAGCAACTCAACCACATGGTGAGCGAGACGCTGTAGTCGCAAGAGCGGGCGGTAAACAGCTGAATGGCGGAATACGCACAGTGTAGCAAAAGCGGGCGGAATGGCAACTAAAACGGTAAAGGGGCGCCCCACTACAGCGTGTCTTCAGGTCAAACGGATTGTGGGACAAGGTCCAGAATAGAAGAGTCATCAAAAGGCAAAAAGTTCCGCCGGACCCCGGGAGCCGGCCACCTATGTCGGGGGCGATCTCAGGCTACACCAGTGCTATAAGACTTGGGGAGGGGGTCGGAGCCAAGCGTCTTCTCCGAGTCCGTGCCATCACACCGCCCCTCGGGGGCCTCAGTCAAGCGGTTTAGGGAGGTACTATATCACATTGTTTTCAAATGCAGTCAGGTCCACAAACGACCCTCACTTACTTTGAGAATAGTGAAGCTGCAGTAGGTGGAAATCAGCTTCAGACAGTGTTACAAGCGCTGCTCAGAACTCTGAACTATGGCACCCAACATCCAGAACTTATGCCATTTGAGAATGGCAGTGGCATCGAAGCAACTCAGGGACCAAAACCATTAACGTACTTTCACGTATGAAAATCTTACTTGGGGAGGGGGCAGGAGCGAAGCGCCCCCTCCCAGTCCGCGCCACCACACCGTATGTGGAAAATCTGAAGCCATCGTTCTACAAACTCAACCAACCTCGGATGGAAAAATCTAGAAAAATGTACAAACTGAAAACCAGTTTTGGTCTGCATAGCATCAGCAGCAACGCTTGCTATCAGAGTGCATGAGTTTCATGCTCGATCGATTGAGCTAGCCGGATCGGGCAACAAAAAGTATAAAATAGTTATGTAAATAGTTATTTAATAAAATGTTTTTCCCTGTTACTTTGCTGGTGTGTTGTATATATTTTTAATATTCGCATAGGGTTTGTCGTTATTTTGGGCGGGGTGGGTGACGGAGCCGAGCTGTCTTGCAGCCCTCATGGTGTGGAGCTCAATTCATCTCACTATTTTCGTATTTCTCATGAAGGGTTGTTCCTAATGTTTCTATTTTAGAGACGTCAAAAAGAGATCCAATTAGTGGCCTACTGATTTTGCTCGATTACTTTTATTTTTTTACACGATTTTTCAGTATCTGCAAAGACTAAACAGAGTATTGCGACTTTGTGCTTGTTTGTAAATAGAGAATGAACCAAAGAGAACCAATTCTAAAACAGTAAATGCTTGGATAACAATCAATCAAATGGAGAGACAAGCAGGCACGATGGATTACAACGGGGTTAAAGGTCTGCGTTAACTACCCTTCACTATCTGCAAAGACAGAGTACTACTAAGAGTAAAGAGGGGAGGGGGGGGGCAGCGTTCAAAGCACATCAGCGTGCATAAACACGAAAACGTTTTTACCTATCACGTACTTGACATTTGACAGCTTTTGATATTTGCTATTAAAAAAACATTGAAATTCACAGAAAAAACCATAGGTTATAGTCCATATATAGTTAGGAATTTGCATTTACAAAACCTTGAAAATTCAATGAAAAAACCATTGGTTATAGACCATATATAGTTAGGGATTAGCCTTTTCAAAACCTTATTTTACTCGCATAAAACCATTGAAATTCCATATATAGTTAGTTGCACTAACTATATATCGCGGACCCGCAATCCACTGCTGATGATGTCACATATTACATCATTCATGACATGGTTAGTGACATCACTGATGACATCACTGATGACATCTCAAATGACATCACTGATTACAACATCCAGTGACTGTATGTTTCTGTAAAGTTAAAATATGTTTTACATATTGAAGAATGAGTGGATATATAAGTGTCTGGATGAAGGATTTACTAGGTGCATGACTGACTGATTGAGTGAGTGATTAAATGTGTCTCACTGAGTGCATGGGTTAGTGACTAAACTGTTTTAATTTGTGCATCATTATATCTGTTGTTCTACAAACTGCTGCATATGTTGATCAGTAGCTATATGAGTAACTGTATGGGTTGATTGGTTGTCCAAGTATTTGTATGGGAAACTGAGTGTGTGTGTATGGGTGGCTGGAAGGTGTGTGACTCTGTACATAGATGTGTGAGTAGTTGATTCACTATATGTATAGATTCAAAAGTGCATGTGCAAACAGCTGTATGGGCGGTTGACTGTGCATGAGTGTATTAGTGAGTGAATGGATATCTCAGTGCTACATGTCAAATTAAGTACATATGTAAAACACAGTACATGTGAGAGTTGACATCTATAAATAACTGTGCATAAGAGCCAGTGAATGTGTGAGTGGCTGTATGGATCATTGTGAACATGTATCAGAGATTGTATAGGAGAGTAAAGTAAATATGTGTTAGTATATGTTTGAATAAGTAAGGTGTGTATAACTGTATAGTTGAGAAAATGGAGGTGTGATTGATTTTTGGCATAACTGACTAGGTGTGTGAGTAACTCCATGGATGAGTGACAGTCTGTGACTGTCTGTTTACACTGATTGTATCTAAGGTTATATTAGAGTCTGAAGAGGTTCATGGTATTATCACATGAATGATATCATCAGTGATGTTATCAGTCATGTCAAATGAGATGTTTTCAGTGATGTCATCAGTGATGTCATTTGAAATGTCATCAGTGATGTCATCAGTGATGTCACTAACCATGTCATGAATGATGTAATATGTGACATCATCAGCAGTGGATTGCGGGTGCGCGATATATAGTTAGCGCTTATAACTATATATGGAATTTCAATGGTTTTATGCGAGTAAAATAAGGTTTTGTAAATGCAAATCCCTAACTATATATGGCCTAAAACCAATTGTTTTTTCATTGAATTTTCAAGGTTTTGTAAATGCAAATTCCTAACTATATATCCACTATAACCTATGGTTTTTTCTGTGAATTTCATTGGTTTTTTAATAGCAAATATGAAAAGCTTTAAAATGTCAAGTACGTGATAGATAAAAACATTTTCGTATTTATGCACGCTGATGTGCTTTGAACGCTGCCCCCTCCCCTCTTTTCTCTTAGTAGTACTCTCTCTTTGCAGATAGTGAAGAGTAGTTAACGCAGGCCTTTACCCCCATTGTAATCCGTCCTGCCTGCTTGTCTCTCCATTTGATTGATTATTATCCAAGCATTTACTGTTTTACAATTGATTCTCTTTGGTTCATTCTCTATTTACAAACAAGCACAAAGTCGCAATACTCTGTTTAGTCTTTGCAGATCGTGAAAAATTGTGTAAAAAAATAAAAGTAATCGAGCAAAATCAGTAGGCCACTAGTTGGATCTCTTTTTGACCTCGCTAAAATAGAAATATTATAAACAACCCTTCATGAGAAATACGAAAATAGTGAGATGAACTGAGCTCCACACCATGAGGGCTGCAAGACAGCTCGGCTCCGTCACCCACCCCGCCCAAAATAACGACAAACCCTATGCAAATATTAAAAATATAGACAACACACCAGCAAAGAAACAGGGTAAAACATTTTATTAAATAACTATTTACATAACATTGGTTTATAAGATGATGTCAGTAGTGGACCGATGTGTGAATAGGTCGGAAGCAGCACAAGGCGCCAAGATCCGGATGGAAAGTCCTGGATGTTGGGTGCCATAGTTCAGAGTTCTGAGTTTGAGCCTTTTTCAATGCCTGTGCTTTGTTGTTTCCCCTCCATCAAAAACAAAAAAAAAATATAAAACTGTGCAAAAATACAAAAAAATCAAAAAATGTTTACAAAAGCAGTGCTTGTAAGACTGTCTGAAGCTTATTTCCACCTACTGCAGCTTCACTATTCTCAAAGTAAGTGAGGGTCATTTGTGGACCTGACTGCATTTGAAAACAATGTTATATGGTACCTCCCTAAACCGCTTGACGGAGGCCCCCGAGGGGCGGTGTGATGGCACGGACTCGGAGAAGACGCTTGGCTCCGACCCCCTCCCCAAGTCTTATAGCACTGGTGTAGCCTGAGATCGCCCCCGACATAGGCGGCCGGCTCCCGGGGTCCGGCGGAACTTTTTGCCTTTTGATGACTCTTCTATTCTGGACTTTGTCCCACAATCCGTTTGACCTGAAGACACGCTGTAGTGGGGCGCCCCTTTACCGTTTTAGTTGCCATTCCGCCCGCTTTTGCTACACTGTGCCTCTTCCGCCATTCAGCTGTTTACCGCCCGCTCTTGCGACTACAGCGTCTCGCTCACCATGTAGTTAAGTTGTTCCTGCTCTTGCGGTGCAGCGATAGGCGGCTGCCACAGGACTCTCAAAATGGCGGCCGGCTCTTCGGTTTTGGGCCTGGTCCACTAAAATGGCCCTGGGACACCTTGGAACTCGGACGCTTCCCTGATAGGGCTTGGGTCCCATTCTCGAAAGCGTCCCCTCAGCCCTGAAGATTCTACAAAACTCTTGGGGGCCCCCGACTCCCGCAGGCTTCTGGTGGGGAGCGGCTGCCATGTCTGCTCGTGGAATGGCCACGACGGAGCTACGAGATGGTAGTGCTCTCATGCTGACGCCAGCTTTAGTCTGAAACATCCAGAAACACTGTAGACTACCAATTCGATCAGTTCCGGTAGCGCCCCAACATGACCCGGAAGAGAAGAACTTGCCCTCCCCTCTTTGACTGATGGTTCTTGTTGCCTGTCCCCTCTGTTGTCATTTAACAGAACTTTTTGGACTGCTGAAAGGGGTTGTGTTCCGAACGCTGGTTGGTGGAGACATTTTGACTATATTCTTGACCTACGTTGTCGCGTAATGCGTTATATGACACGCCGCGTCAGCGCACCCGGAAGTGATCCGGGGCGCGGCGCGCAGCGCGTAACGTAAGCATAACAGGTCATGTGACTTGTTAATAAAACTTTTCATTGGTTCATTTTACTTTTGTTATTTTAATGATGAAAAGCTTGGTCATATGACCTAAAAATTACGCTTTTTATTGTTTTCGAACATTATTTTTTTTAAAACATATATGTTATAATATTCCAGGCTAATGTACTTTCCCGGAAAATTTACAACTGTCCTGCAAGTAAAATATATTCCTTTTTCGAGAAAAAGGGCGTTTCTTCGTTCCATGACGGAGCCGTTGAGTAAAAGAGACTCGGCCTACTGTCTTAGTCGCCGATACGCCTGATTATCAGATTCTTATCGATCACTTTATGTTGCAGGAGTGGAAAACACAACTGCCCTTGACCATTTATCTTTACTACGTTCCTACATATTATACCTTTTATCCGTCATGTAATTGGACTGCTTTATTTCACTTGCCTTTTACTGATTCGAAAACAGTGACTAAAAGTAAAAACTTTACCAATGTAAATACTACTACCGTGTTTTGTTTTAAAAACCTTTATTGTGAAAATGTCAGTATACAAATACGGGCCTATAACCACCTGGGCCGGCCACGGAGCAAACTGAAATCGTATATGATGAGGAGACATTTACACTGTAGAGGAACGTAACGAGCGGGCCATTAGGTTGCAAGAACTAAGGTGTCTAACAGTTGCGGAATCGGTGGACGTACATTTTGTAATTAAAATAAGACAGGGCCACTTACAATAAAATTTTCTAGATATACATTTGCGGGCAAGGAGTTACGAGTCCCATTTATACCGGCGCCATTTTGGGCGAGGCCGGGCAGGTCCAAGATATAGTCAAAATGTCTCCACCAACAATCGGCCAGACCAGAACCCCTTTCGGCCCTTTATGCTACAAGATGGTGTCTTCCATTCAGAAAATATTGTTGGCAGCATTTTGAAAGGAAAGATAAACAGCCGTTCTCCTAGTGAGTCTCACATTGTTACATTTAGGAAGAATGTTGAAGAGTAATATGTGGAAAATCAGAAGCCATTTTTCTACAAACTCTCAATCAGCCTAAGTCATGGGCGATCTTTGTCCACACCAGGGCAATAGTGAAGCTGCAGCAGGTGCAAAAGAGCTTCAGACAGTCTTACAAGCACTGCTTATCTAAACATTTTTTTGTATTTTTGCACAGTTTTATATTTTTTTTTGTTTTTGATGGAGGGGAAACAACAAAAAACAGGCATTGAAAAAAGCTCAACAGTGCAGGGCGCCTTGTGCTGGTTCCGACCTATTCACACATCGGTCCACTACTGACATCACCTCATAAGCCAACGGGGCACCCCACACTGACTTTCGGCGCAGCATTGTAGGATGGCCACACCAGTGCGGCAACTTGCTGGACACCACCTCGGTGCCATCCGGATCTCGGAGCGTTCGAGTCACTGTACCGCAAGAGTGACCGGAACTCAGCTGGACACGCCGTCTTTCGGCGCAGCATTGTAGGATGGCCACACCAGTGCAGCAATTTGCTGGACACCACCTTGGGCAACAGTGAAGCTGCAGCAGGTGCAAATAAGCTTCAGATAGTCTTACAAGCACTGCTCAGAACTCTCAACTATGGCACTCAACATCCAGGACTTGCCAATCGGATCTTGGCGCCTTGTGCTGGTTCCGACCTATTCACACATCGGTCCACTACTGACATCACCTCATAAGCCAACGGGGCACCCCACGCCGACTTTCGGCACAGCATTGTAGGATGGCCACACCAGTGCGGCAACTTGCTGGACACAACCTCGGTGCCATCCGGATCTCGGCGCGTTCGACTCACTGTACCGCAAGAGTGACCGGAACTCAGCTGGACACGCCGTCTTTCGGCGCAGCATTGTAGGATGGCCACACCAGTGCGGCAATTTGCTGGACACCACCTCGGTGCCATCCGGATCTCGGCGCGTTCGAGTCACTATACCGCAAGAGTGACCGCAACTCAGCTGGACACGCCGTCTTTCGGCGCAGCATTGTAGGATGGCCACACCAGTGCGGCAATTTGCTGGACACCACCTCGGTGCCATCCGGATCTCGACGCGTTGTGCTGCCTTCGGCCTATTCGCACATCGGTCCGCTACTGACGCCGCCTCACGTGCCAACGGATTTTCTACGCTTTTTGTAGCCCTATGCCGCATAACAGGTCATGTGACTTGTTTATAAAACTTTTCATTGGATCATTTTACTTTTGGTTTCCTAAAGATGGAAGGCTTGGTCATATGACCTAAAAATAACACTTTTCATTGGTTTAGAACATTTTTTTTTCCCAAACGATGAAAGCCCCACCTTGTTTCTGGATCATTCAGACTGAAGCTGGCGTCAGCATGAGAGCACCACCATCTCGTGGCTCCGTCGTGGTCATTCCGCGAACAATCATGGCAGCCGCTCCCCACCGGAAGCCTGCGGGAGTCGGGGGCCCCCAAGACTTTTGTAGAATCTTCACGGCTGAGGGGACGCTTTTCGAGAATGGAGCCCAAGCCCTAGCAGGCAAGCGTCCGAGTTCCAAGGTGTCCCAGGGCCATTTCAGTGCACCAGGCCCAAAACCGAAGAGCCGTCCGCCATTTTAAGAGTCATGTGGCAGGCGCTTATCGCTGCACTGCAGGAGTGGGAGCAACTCAACAACATGGTGAGCGAGACGCTGTAGCCGCAAGAGCGGGCTCAACTCAGCTGGATGGCCACCACCTGGGGAGGCCCGTTCACGCCGCCTCCCCCACGCCCCCCCCCCCCCCCGGGCCGCCGCACGCAAATTTTCGGAGCAGCATTGTAGGATACCAAAACCAGTGCGGCAGTTTACTGGACATCACCTGGGTGCCATCAACATCTCAGCGCGTTCTGCTGCCTTGGGACTATTCGCACAACAGACCGCTACTGACGAGGCCTCCCACCGCCCCACCCGGGACGCCCCACGCCAATTTTCGGAGCAGCATTGTAGGATCCCAAAACCAGTGCGGCACCCAGGCGACATCACCTGGGTGCCGTCCAGAACTCTGCACGTTGTGCTGCCTTGGGACTATTCGCACAAAAGACAGCTTCTGACCATTGTTGCTTTTTTGGGTGAAAATTTTTTAAATGTTTTTACAGTTTTTGTTCCGTTCATTATAGTTAAATGTTAATAAAGTTTTAAAATCTAACTTTGTTGGAGTGCTATATATGTTTAAAAAATCGGGTGAATGGGGCCTTGAATCGGGTTATTGTCATGTGTGGGCTTTGTAAGTGTACTGCTACAAGATCGGACATTTCAAACTCAAATGCACGTTCTTTTTCTTACCTTTCCGAAGCATGGAGCGCAATAGCAGGCAGAGAAAGGGTGATGCACGTGTTGAACACTGCCTGGCCTGGCAAGTTGCTGGCAGTGCCCCCCCCGCCCGCTCCTGAAAGAGGGCACACACACACCGCCGCCCCGAGTACTTCACAAATCTTTAAAAGACCATGCGCTTGTTCATGAGGCTTAAATGGTTTATCACCCCTTCTAGAACCCCTGCATCGACCCTCTGACGTTTCCTGGAAGAATTAGCACGTAACACAATACCAAGCCCTGTCAGCTGAAACCCCCGAGAAATCATGGGGCATATTATCAAGGGGGTTTATTTCCGCTTTTTGGGCTTTAAAAGCCAAAAAAAAAAGAGATCAAATTATCTCCCTATTACCAAGCTGTCGCTAACACCAGTTAGTGACAGCTAAAAGGTGATAGCGACCATCTTGGGCCCCGCTTTGCATATCAGTGATATTTATCACTAATGACATGCAAAGTGGGCGTGCCAAGATTTTAGCGACTGGAAACAGTCCCTAACCATCGCTATCTCCTATTACCAACTTTTGGAGATATTCGCGCTAAGCGCGAATATCTCCAAAACCTAACACCTGCCCTGAGCAGTTTTAGCCATGTTATCCAATGGGAAGTGGATAACATGGCTAAGAGCATTTGCTGGATAATGCATGAATATCGCTGACTTTTCAACGATATTCATGCATTGCGGCCGTTTTTTATCGCATTTGCGATAAACCTTGCTAATAGCAAGGTTTATGTGCGATGAAATTCGCCGATGTGCGGCGATAATTTTTGTCTCTAAACAAGTTAGAGACAAAAATTATCGCTAGTTGTTGGTAATATGCCCCCGGGTTTTTGCTTGCAGGAATCGGGAGGCGGGAGACTAGCACTGAAATCAGTAGTCTCACGCCTGAATCGGGAGGGTTGGCATGTCTGGATACTCTACAGCTGGGGCCATAAACTACATCCGCAGGGCTAGGTGATAGCCTAGGTCCGGCCTGGACAATTGGACACAGAGGAAGAGGAGTGTCAGAGGGTGCGGTAGTGAATAGGGTGAAAGGGAGGTGTCGGGCGGGCACAGGGTGTGATTCTCAGAGAAGAGCAGCGCAGATGGGGGGAAGTATATGGCCCATGCATGAGAGAAACAGCGGGGGTGACCAGTGCGTGGGGGAGATGCTTGCGAGGGTGGGGAGCCATGCTGAGGATCGGCGGCGTGCAGAGAGTGGCCCTGGTCAAGGCATCTAAAATGGCTGCCGTGCACGGCAAAATTGTGGCATTGGACAAAAACGCAAGATGGCGCAGACAATGTTTATCAATAAGGATTCATTTATAACAAAATATTTACTCGCAGTGACAAAATGGTGGTCAACACTTCCTGATTTCCATCGAATCGAACGTTAACAAACGTCACGCAGCAAAAAAAAAAAAAAAAGCTCACGCACAGAGCAGTTTTTAGCCATGTTATCCAATGGAAGGTGGATAACATGGCTAAGAGCATTTGCTGGATAATGCATGAATATCGCTGACTTTTCAGCGATATTCATGCATTGTGGCCGATGTGCGGCGATAATTTTTGTCTCTAAACAATTAAAACGAAGCACAAAATGGCGAATTCCCGTTTCGCTACCAGTTTGCGGCCCAGTTCGCGGCCCGTGAAGCGCTTCTACCGTGAAAAATCATTTTTTTTTTATTTTCCCCACGGGACCCTTTAATAACCCCAACAACAATCCTAGGGGGTCAAGAGGGGTATACCTTGCCCCCTTTCAATAAATTCCCCCTTCGTTTTTCACCTCTTCTTCTCACTCGATCCTACCGAGAGATAAGATGGCGGCCGCTCCGGACTGTTTAGAATGTTGACTGACACCGGAGAGCCAATCAGCTTTCTGTTATCCAATGGAAGGTGGATAACATGGCTAAGAGCATTTGCTGGATAATGCATGAATATCGCTGACTTTTCAGCGATATTCATGCATTGTGGCCGATGTGCGGCGATAATTTTTGTCTCTAAACAATTAAAACGAAGCACAAAATGGCGAATTCCCGTTTTGCTACCAGTTTGCGGCCCAGTTCGCGGCCCGTGAAGCACTTCTACCGTGAAAAATCATTTTTTTTTTATTTTCTCCACGGGACCCTTTAATAACCCCAACAACAATCCTAGGGGGTCAAGAGGGGTATACCTTGCCCCCTTTCATTAAATTCCCCCTTCGTTTTTCACCTCTTCTTCTCTCTCGATCCTTTCCTGAAAATTTCAGCCGATTCCGTCCACAAACGCCAAAGTTATTAGACATAGAATTTTCAAAAATCCCATAGGGAAAAAATCCTAACTATATATACCTACTGGCGATAGCCAGTAGGTAATATATATATATAAATATATATATATATATATATATTAAAATATATATATATATATATATATATATATATATATATATATTCTCTCCAAAAAGGTTGCCCCCTGTAGGAGTGCCACACTCAGAGGGGTTACCGCACACGTTTCACCGGTAGCAAGGCACAGCCAGCAACAGTCTTCCATTGCAAGGCCATACGCGTTTCGAGCGCCCATGCGCTCTTGATCACTGGCAGACAAACGGCTCAACAGCAAACAAATTACTTGCACGTGTATTTATTGAATATGCAGAGTTACGCCCTGTAGGGCTCTAGCACGGCATTGTGGTATATGCAGTTCTCTTTTGCTTAACTCCGTGCAAAACCCCAGTGGGTGCCTCTGTGCGCCGTTTAAAAATGTTCATCCCAAGTGGGTAAGGAAAATTGTCCAGCGCTGTGCACTTGCCAATAATTCCAATGCAACAGGCCCCCTCCGCTCTCCATACCGCTCTTTGTCCAAGGCAGTGAAGACCCGCCAGCACTAGCGGTGAGGCACTCCTGTGGCCGGACCAGCCACTAATTTTCTCTCCAAAAAGGTTGCCCCCTGTAGGAGTGCCACACTCAGAGGCACCCACTGGGGTTTTGCACGGAGTTAAGCAAAAGAGAACTGCATATACCACAATGCTGTGCTTGAGCCCTACAGGGCGTAACTCTGCATATTCAATAAATAAACGTGCAAGTAATTTGTTTGCTGTTGAGCCGTTTGTCTGCCAGTGATCAAGAGCGCATGGGCGCTCGAAACGCGTATGGCCTTGCAAGGGAAGACGGTTGCTGGCTGTGCCTTGCTACCGGTGAAACGTGTGCGGTAACCCCTCTGAGTGTGGCACTCCTACAGGGGGCAACCTTTTTGGAGAGAAAACTAGTGGCTGGTCCGGCCACGGGAGTGCCCCACCGCTAGTGCTGGCGGGTCTTCACTGCCTTGGACAAAGAGCGGTATGGAGAGCGGAGGGGGCCTGTTGCATTAGAATTATTGGCAAGTGCACAGCGCTGGACAATTTTCCTTACCCACTTGGGATGAACATTTTTAAACGGCGCACAGAGGCACCCACTGGGGTTTTGCACGGAGTTAAGCAAAAGAGAACTGCATATACCACAATGCCGTGCTTGAGCCCTACAGGGCGTAACTCTGCATATTCAATAAATACACGTGCAAGTAATTTGTTTGCTGTTGAGCCGTTTGTCTGCCAGTGATCAAGAGCGCATGGGCGCTTGAAACGCGTATGGCCTTGCAAGGGAAGACTGTTGCTGGCTGTGCCTTGCTACCGGTGAAACGTGTGCGGTAACCCCTCTGAGTGTGGCACTCCTACAGGGGGCAACCTTTTTGGAGAGAAAATTAGTGGCTGGTCCGGCCACGGGAGTGCCCCACCGCTAGTGCTGGCGGGTCTTCACTGCCTTGGACAAAGAGCGGTATGGAGAGCCGAGGGGGCCTGTTGCATTGGAATTATTGGCAAGTGCACAGCGCTGGACAATTTTCCTTACCCACTTGGGATGAACATTTTTAAACGGCGCACAGAGGCACCCACTGGGGTTTTGCACGGAGTTAAGCAAAAGAGAACTGCATATACCACAATGCCGTGCTTGAGCCCTACAGGGCGTAACTCTGCATATTCAATAAATACACGTGCAAGTAATTTGTTTGCTGTTGAGCCGTTTGTCTGCCAGTGATCAAGAGCACATGGGTGCTCGAAACGCGTATGGCCTTGCAAGGGAAGACTGTTGCTGGCTGTGCCTTGCTACTGGTGAAACGTGTACGGTGACCCTTCTGAGTGTGGCACTCCTACAGGGGGCAACCTTTTTGGAGAGAAAATTAGTGGCTGGTCCGGCCACGGGAGTGCCCCACCGCTAGTGCTGGCGGGTCTTCACTGCCTTGGACAAAGAGCGGTATGGAGAGCGGAGGGGGCCTGTTGCATTGGAATTATTGGCAAGTGCACAGCGCTGGACAATTTTCCTTACCCACTTGGGATGAACATTTCTAAACGGCGCACAGAGGCACCCACTGGGGTTTTGCACGGAGTTAAGTAAAAGAGAACTGCATATACCACAATGCCGTGCTTGAGCCCTACAGGGCGTAACTCTGCATATTCAATAAATACACGTGCAAGTAATTTGTTTGCTGTTGAGCCGTTTGTCTGCCAGTGATCAAGAGCGCATGGGCGCTCGAAACGCGTATGGCCTTGCAAGGGAAGACTGTTGCTGGCTGTGCCTTGCTACCGGTGAAACGTGTGCGGTAACCCCTCTGAGTGTGGCACTCCTACAGGGGGCAACCTTTTTGGAGAGAAAATTAGTGGCTGGTCCGGCCACGGGAGTGCCCCACCGCTAGTGCTGGCGGGTCTTCACTGCCTTGGACAAAGAGCGGTATGGAGAGCGGAGGGGGCCTGTTGCATTGGAATTATTGGCAAGTGCACAGCGCTGGACAATTTTCCTTACCCACTTGGGATGAACATTTCTAAACGGCGCACAGAGGCACCCACTGGGGTTTTGCACGGAGTTAAGCAAAAGAGAACTGCATATACCACAATGCCGTGCTTGAGCCCTACAGGGCGTAACTCTGCATATTCAATAAATACACGTGCAAGTAATTTGTTTGCTGTTGAGCCGTTTGTCTGCCAGTGATCAAGAGCGCATGGGCGCTCGAAACGCGTATGGCCTTGCAAGGGAAGACTGTTGCTGGCTGTGTCTTGCTACCGGTGAAACGTGTGCGGTAACCCCTCTGAGTGTGGCACTCCTACAGGGGGCAACCTTTTTGGAGAAAAAAAAAAATAATATATATATATATATATATATATATATATATATATATATATATATATATATATTAGCAGCCCTCCCCAGCGTTGCCTGGGGGCAATGAGGATTCAGGGCCAACCGCCCGCCCAGGCCCTCGCCCGACCCAACATTGTCCGTGCATGCCCATGCACGGACACGGACCAGGCCCCCTTCCCTCCCTGACTTCCTCCCGCCCCTCTCCCGCCCCAACTCACTCCTACTCTGACATTTCACCCCCCCCCGGGACGCCGCCCCCTGCTGGAAAAGCTCAAAAACTTTCCCTTTCCTTACCTGTGCCGCCGCTCCTCACTGCACAGCCGCGCTCGAAAACTTTCCCTTTCCTTACCTGTGCCATTGCTCCTCACTGCACAGCCGCTCGTCACTGCACCGCCGCTCCTCCTTCGTCGTCATCACGCACGTCGTGGTCATCACGCACGTAACGGCCAGTGCTAGGTCCCGGCCGGCGCTACTTTCAGGGGACTACTTTGTTTTCAAACTTAATTTTTTTAATGTACCTTTTTTTTTTAATTTATATAGCCTATGTCCATCTACACACCCTGACATTTTCATAGATGTATCGGCTGTGTAGATTGGTGCTGTGGTTCCCGAGTTTACCTGGCCAAAAGGTGCAAGTTCTCTCTTTATAATAGTAGTATATATATATATATATATATATATATATATTCACTGAAAAAAACCATAGGTTTCACACCAGTTATAGTTAGGAATTAGCATTTAAAAAACCTATTAAATTCACTGAAAAAACCATAGGTTTCACACCAGTTATAGTTAGCTGGAAATTTTACTGATATAAAACCATTGAAATTCCCACGTTATAGTTAGTCGGACTCACTATAACTTGCGCGTGCAATGCACTGCTGATGACATCACATATTACATCACTCATGACATGGTCAGTGACATCACTCATGACATCACTGATGACACCATCCTTGTGACACAGTCACAGACCTCCTCTCAGTGTAAAGTAACCCTTGAGACACATATTCAAAAATAGAAACTGAAATTTTTAAAAAATGGACATACCTATATCAGTTACAACAAGCAATTCTGTACTTCCACTATCTATATACACATCCACTCATTCACCAACAGTTCTATATAGTCACTCATACATATACTCACTCATCATATGAAGAGATACACCTATACATCCTGTTACACACCGACATTCATCCAAAAGTTACTCACACACATATTCACACGTGCAAATAAACTATTGAACAACCATTTATTTGAATATAGAGTTATACACACACTTCCACCTTACTTCTACTGAAAATTACACATATTTATTCTCTTAAACAATCACTTATAGAAACACATACTTATTTAAACAGGAAATCTTACAATCTCTTACTCTCACATATACTCACTTATATACATCAATATTCATATATACTAGATTAAAACATATGTAGTTACTGATAAAGACACTAGTGAGACAGTCATTCACTCACTAACAAACACATATAGACACTCATCCACCCATACAGTCCTGTACATATGCTGTCTTCAAAACACATACAAACAAAGAGTCAGTCACTCATGCATCTATGTGCTAAGTAATACCTCCACCAAACCATATAGACACTCATACTGATACTACTGAAAATATCAAATAACCCATATACATACGCATGTAGCTACTTATCAACACATGTAGCCACTTATACACAAAGTGAAACACTAATATATGTATTTAAATATTTAAACATAACTCACTAATATTTATTTTTCAGAAAGACACATATTCACTGGATGGTGTCATCAGTGATGTCATGAGTGATGTCACTGACCATGTCATGAGTGATGTAATATGTGATGTTATCAGCAGTGCATTGCACGCGCAAGTTATAGTGAGTCCGACTAACTATAACGTGGGAATTTCAATGGTTTTATATCAGTAAAATTTCCAGCTAACTATAACTGGTGTGAAACCTATGGTTTTTTCAGTGAATTTAATAGGTTTTTTAAATGCTAATTCCTAACTATAACTGGTGTGAAACCTATGGTTTTTTTCAGTGAATTTCAAAGGTTTTTTTAATGCTAATTCCTAACTATAAGTTTCACTTTATAAATAAGACTGTAGACTGTTAGCACTCTAGTTGTTCTTTTTAACACTCTGGTACATTCTGTCATTGGGCTACAGTTGGGCTACATCTAGTTGAATTTTGGGCTACATTTACAATTTTTGATCTCTGGTGGCCATCTTTGGGCTACATTGGGCTACTTTGGGCTACATTTGGGCTACATTTTGGCTCTAACATATATTAAGCCCAATGTAGCACAATACATATTTTTATAAAGTTAATTTTTTTACAAACCACTTCAGAATAGGGCTACCTGTCTCTACAATTATCCCATTTTTTTTTTTTTAATTTTTGGGGGGAGCGCTCCCAGAGCGCGCCCCGGAGTGCGCCCCGAAAAGCGTATTTCTGAAAAGCGCCCCCGGGCGCGCTCCGGGGAGCGTCCTGTGAGCGCCAATATCGCAAACGAAAACATGATCGTGACGTATCGCGTAGCCGCGACCGCGTGATACGCACGGCGTAAGCGCACCCGAAAGTACTCGAGCGAATACGATCGCACAACGTAAACTTCCGACGCGCTTACGCTGCGCGCCCCCGGGCGCGCCCCGGGCGCGTAGCGTAAGCGCGTCGGGTCATGTGAGCAGAAAATAACACTTTTCATTGGTTCATAACAGTTTTAGTTTCATAATGATGAAGCCCCTGGTCTTGTGACCTGAAAATAACACTTCTCATTGGTTCAGGACAGTTTTTTTTTCTAAATGATGAAAGACCCCACCTTTTTTCCTTATTCTGACTTTGTCCTTTGACTGAGGAAGACCTGTTTGTTGCTCTCTCTACTTTTTTGCTCCAAATAATGGCTTCAGTAGTAGCATCAGCTGGTGCATCTGCCCCACCACCACCACCACCACCACCAAGAGGACCAGCTCCAAATTATATTGGTGGTCAAGAACAGGAGGAGGAGGAAGAGGAAGAGGAGGAGGGGAGAAGAAGATGGCTGCCAGAAGAAAATACACCTTACAAACCCAAACCACGCATTGTTTGGCAGTTTTTTTCAATTCCAGAGGGGAAAAAAAAGGTGAATGCTCCCAAGGTGACTTGCCTCATCTGCAATGATGAACTTTCACGGGCAACCCAAACAAGAAATATTCTTTTGGTAACTATACCATGATTCGGCACATGACAAGAAAGCATCCAAACAACTACTCTCGCGCAGAGTTCCGGGAACTGGCCAGTAACCTCCCCCAGTCATCAAGGACCCCCTCCCAAAGAAACCAACCCACTTCCTCGCAACCAGAAACATCTGAGGTGATGCCTTGCATTCAGCCGAGATTTGCTGATTTTAAAATTACTTGCACTGCTTGTGGCAAGCTTATCTCCTATGGGGAACAAAGTATTAAGCTCATCGTCCTTGCAGGTGATAATCACAAGTGCCCCAAAAAGAAATAATTTTTTGGGTTTTTTGTTTTTTTGCTCCAGTTGAGCCAGTTTCAATTCCCTTTTTTTGTTTCTCCCCCTAAAAAATACAAAAAAAAATATAAAACTGATTTGAAAAGCCAAAAAAAGTTCAAAAAGTTCCAAAAACACAAAAAAAATATAAAACAACAAAAAGAAGAAAAAAAAAAGTTCTTTTAAGAACTACCTCCAATTTCTAAATGAAAACTTCATTTTTTTAAAACTCTGTCATCTTTTTCCCTCATTTTACGCTCCCCGGTGCGCTACCTGGTGCGCGCACCGAGCGCTTCCCCCGCGCAAAACGAAAAAAAAAAAATATTTTAAATGCCCCGCGGGGCCCTTTTATAGCCCCCACATCAAACCTAGGGGGTCAAAGGGGTCTATCCCTGACGCCTTATGGTCAGTTCCCACTTTGTTTTAGCCACCTCTTATGTCTCGATTTTACCGAGACACAAGATGGCGACCGCTCTGGACTGTTTGGAATGTTTACAGACACCCGAGAGCCAATCAGCTTTCCATGCGCACCTCGCGTCACGCGCCCGGAGCGCTCCCTGGTGCGCGCACCGGTGCGCTGCTATAGATATATATATTTTTTTGAACCTAAATTACTCAAAATCCACTGGAGCACATATCTTGAGGCATAGCAAAGGCACATCGGGCTACCAGTCCCTACAATTTTGCCAAGTTTGGTGTAAATCCATTCAGCCGTTCGGGCTAAAAGTGAAATCGACCGCCCTATGGAAATTAACATGGGGAAAACACGTTTTGGGACCCCCCTTTTATCTCGGCCCCCGCTTATTGTATCCCCCCCAAACTTTCAGGGAAGGACCGGAGCTCGACGAGGCCATTTTCATGAAATTTTCAGGCAGATTCGTCAACCGGTGCCAAAGTTATTCCAAATAGAATTTTGAGATTTAACATTGAAAAAAATCCTAACTATAACTACCTACTGGCGACCGCCAGTAGGTAATATATATATATATATATATATATATATATATATATATATATATATATATATATATATATATATATATATATATATATATATATATATATATATATATATATATATATATTCACAGAAAAAACCATAGGTTATAGTGGATATATAGTTAGGAATTTGCATTTACAAAACCTTGAAAATTCAATGAAAAAACCATTGGTTTTAGGCCATATATAGTTAGGAATTAGCATTTACAAAACCTTATTTTACTCGCATAAAACCATTGAAATTCCATATATAGTTAGAAGCGCTAACTATATATCGCGCACCCGCAATCCACTGCTGATGATGTCACATATTACATCATTCATGACATGGTCAGTGACATCACTGATGACATCACTGATGACATCTCAAATGACATCACTGATGACATCACTGATCACAACATCCAGTGATTGTATGTGTCTGTAAAGTTTAAATATGTTTTACATATTGAAGAATGAGTGGATGTATAAGTGTCTGGATGAAGAATTTAGTAGGTGCATGACTGACTGTATGAAAGAGTGATTAAATGTGTCTCACTGAGTGCATGGGTTAGTGACTAAACTGTCTTAATTTGTGCATCAGTATGTTTGTTGTTGTGTAAGCTGCTGCATGTGTTGATCAGTAGCTATAAGAGTGGCCATATGGGTTATTGATTGGTTGCCCAAGTATTTGAATGGGAGGCTGAGTGTGTGTGTGGGTGGCTGGGAGGTGCGTGACTCTGTGCATAGATGTGTAAGCAGTTGATTCACTAGGAGTATGAGTTCAAGAGTGCATGTGGAAACAGCTATATGGGCGGTTGACTGTGCATGGGTGTGTTGGTGAGTGAATGGATTTCTCATTGCTACATGTGCAAGTAAGTACGTATGTAAAACACAATACATGTGAGAGTTGAGATATATAAATAACTGAACATAAGAGCCAGTGAATGTGTGAGTGGCTGTATCGATCACTGTGAGCTTGTATCAGGGATTATATAAGAGAGTAAATATGTGTTATTATATGTTTGAATAAGTAAGATGTGTATAACTGTATAGTTGAGGAAATGGAGGTGTGATTGATTCTTTGCATGACTGACTAGGTGTGTGAGTAACTCCATGGATGAGTGACAGTCTGTGAGTGTCTGTTTATACTGAGTGTATGTAAGGTTATATTAGAGTCTGAAGAGGTTCATTGTATTATCACATGAGTGATGTGATCAGTGATGACAAATGAGATGTCATCAGTGATGTCATTTGAGTTGTCATCAGTGATGTCATCAGTGATGTCATTTGAGATGTCATCAGTGATGTCATTTGAGTTGTCATCAGTGATGTCATTTGAGATGTCATCAGTGATGTCATCAGTGATGTCACTGACCATGTCATGAATGATGTAATATGTGACATCATCAGCAGTGGATTGCGGGTGCGCGATATATAGTTAGCGCTTCTAACTATATATGGAATTTCAATGGTTTTATGCGAGTAAAATAAGGTTTTGTAAATGCTAATTCCTAACTATATATGGCCTAAAACCAATGGTTTTTTCATTGAATTTTCAAGGTTTTGTAAATGCAAATTCCTAACTATATATCCACTATAACCTATGGTTTTTTCTGTGAATTTCATTGGTTTTTTAATAGCAAATATGAAAAGCTTTAAAATGTCAAGTACGTGATAGATAAAAACATTTTCGTATTTATGCACGCTGATGTGCTTTGAACGCTGCACCCCCCCCCCTCCCCTCTTTTGTCTTAGTAGTACTCTCTCTTTGCAGATACTGAAGGGTAGTTAACGCAGGCCTTTACCCCCGTTGTAATCCGTCGTGCCTCCTTGTCTCTCCATTTGATTGATTGTTGTCCAAACATTTACTGTTTTAGAATTGGTTCTCTTTGGATCATTCTCTATTTACAAACAAGCACAAAGTCGCAATACTCTGTTTAGTCTTTGCAGATAGTGAAAAATCGTGTAAAAAAATAAAAGTAATCGAGCAAAATCAGTAGGCCACTAATTGGATCTCTTTTTGACCTCGCTAAAATAGAAATATTAGGAACAACCCTTCATGAGAAATACGAAAATAGTGAGATGAACTGAGCTCCACACCATGAGGGCTGCAAGACAGCTCGGCTCCATCACCCATCCCGCACAAAATAACGACAAACCCTATGCAAATATTAAAAATATAGACAACACACCAGCAAAGAAACAGGGTAAAACATTTTATTAAAAAACTATTTACATAACGTTGGTTTATAAGATGATGTCAGTAGTGGACCGATGTGTGAATAGATCGAAAGCAGCACAAGGCTCCAAGATCCGGATGGCAAGCTCCTGGATGTTGGGTGCCATAGTTTAGAGTTCTGAATTTCAGCCTTTTTCAATGCCTGTGCTTTGTTGAATCAAAATGGCGGCTTGACACAAAGCTGACTCAAGCGTTGCTACTGATGCTATGCAGACCAAAACTGGTTTTCAGTTTGTACATTTTTCTAGATTTTTCAATCCAAGTTTGGTTGACTTTGTAGAACGATGGCTTCAGATTTTCAACATACGGTGTGGTGGCGCTGACTGGGAGGGGGCGCTTCGCTCCTGCCCCCTCCCCAAGTAAGATTTTCATACGTGAAAGTACGTTAATGTTTTGGTCCCTGAGATGCTTCGATGTCACTGCCATTCTCAAATAGCATAAGTTCTGGATGTTGGGTGCCATAGTTAAGAGTTCTGAGCAGTGCTTGTAACACTGTCTAAAGCTTATTTCCACCTACTGCAGCTTCACTATTCTCAAAGTAAGTGAGTGTCGTTTGTGGACCTGACTGCATTAGAAAACAATGTGATATGTTACCTTCCTAAACAGCTTGACGGAGGCCCCTGAGGGGCGGTGTGATGGCCATGGACTCGGAGAAGACGCTTGGCTCCGACACCCTCCCCAAGTCTTATAGCACTGGTGTAGCCTGAGATCGCCCCCGACATAGGCGGCCGGCTCCCGGGGTCCGGCGGAACTTTTTGCCCTTTGATGACTCTTCAATTCTGGACCTTGTCCCACAATCCGTTTGACCTGAAGACAAGCTGTAGTGGGGCGCCCCTTTATCGTTTTAGTTGCCATTCCGCCCGCTTTTGCTACACTGTGCCTCTTCCGCCATTCAGCTGTTTACCGCCCGCTCTTGCGACTACAGCGTCTCGCTCACCATGTAGTTGAGTTGCGCCCGCTCTTGCGGTGCAGCGATAGGCGGCTGCCACAGGACTCTCAAAATGGCGGCCGGCTCTTCGGTTTTGGGCCTGGTCCACTAAAATAGCCCTGGGACACCTTGGAACTCGGACGCTTCCCTGATAGGGCTTGGGTCCCATTCTCGAAAAGCGTCCCCTCAGCCGTGAAGATTCTACAAAAGTCTTGGGGGCCTCCGACTCCCGCAGGCTTCTGGTGGGGAGCGGCTGCCATGATTGCTCGTGGAATGGCCACGACGGAGCTACGAGATGGTAGTGGTCTCATGCTGACGCCTGCTTTAGTCTGAAACATCCAGAAACACTATAGACTACCAATTCGATCAGTTCCGGTAGCGCCCCAACATGACCCGGAAGAGAAGAACTTGCCCTCCCCTCTTTGACTGATGGTTCTTGTTGCCTGTCCCCTCTGCTGTCATTTAACAGAACTTTTTGGACTGCTGAAAGGGGTTGTGTTCTGAACGCTGGTTGGTGGAGACATTTAGACTATATTCTTGACCTACGTTGTCGCGTAATGCGTTTTATGACACGCCGCGTTAGCGCACCCGGAAGTGATCCGAGGCGCGGCGCGCAGCGCGTAACGTAAGCATAACAGGTCATGTGACTTGTTAATAAAACTTTTCATTGGTTCATTTTACTTTTGTTAATTTAATGATGAAAAGCTTGGTCATATGACCTAAAAATTACGCTTTTTATTATTTTCGAACAATATTTTTTTTTCAAACATATGTTATAATATTCCAGGCTAATGTACTTTCCCGGAAAATTTACAACTGTCTTGCAAGTAAAATATATTCCTTTTTCGAGAAAAAGGGCGTTTCTTCCTTCCATGACGGAGCCGTTGAGTAAAAGAGATTCGGCCTGCTGTCTTAGTCGCCGATACGCCTGATTATCAGATTCTTATCGATCACTTTATGTTGCAGACATGAAAAACACAACTGCCCTTGACCATTTATCTTTACTGCGTTCCTACATATTACACCTTTTATCCGTCATGTAATTGGACTGCTTTATTTCACTTGCCTTTTACTGATTCGAAAACAGCGACTAAAAGTAAAAACTTTACCAATGTAAATACTACTACCGTGTTTTGTTTTAAAAACTTTTATTGTGAAAATGTCAGTATACAAATACGGGCCTATAACCACGTGGGCCGGCCACGGAGCAAACTGAAATCGTATATGATGAGGAGACATTTACACTGTAGAGGAACGTAACGAGCGGGCCATTAGGTTGCAAGAACTAAGGTGTCTAACAGTTGCGGAATCGGTGGACATACATTTTGTAATTAAAATAGAACAGGGCCACTTACAATAACATTTTCTAGATATACATTTGCGGGCAAGGAGTTACGAGTCCCATTTATACCGGCGCCATTTTGGGCGAGGCCGGGCAGGTCCGATATAGTCAAAATGTCTCCACCAACCATCGGCCAGACCAGAACCCCTTTCGGCCCTTTATGCTACAAGATGGTGTCTTCCATTCAGAAAATATTGTTGGCAGCATTTTGAAAGGAAACAGAAACAGCCGTTCTCCTAGTGAGTTTCACATTGTTACATTTAGGAAGAATGTTGAAGAGTAGTATGTGGAAAATCTGAAGCCATTTTTCTACAAACTCTCAATCAGACTTGGATGGAAAAAAAAAACCTGAAGAATGTACAAACTGAAAACCAATTTTTGTCTGTATAGCACCAACAGTAACGCTTGAGTCAGCTTTGTGTCAAGCCGCCATTTTCATTCAATCAATAGCGTCCCCCTGCACACATTCAGGGACCTGATCATGTCTTCAGATGAAACGGATTGTAGGAAAAGAAGCAGAAAGGAAAAGGCAAAAAGTTCCGCCGGACCTAGTGAAGCTGCAGCAGGTGCAAATAAGCTTCAGACAGTCTTACAAGCACTGCTCAGAACTCTCAACTGAGGCACTCAACATCCAGGACTTGCCATTCGGATCTTGGCGCCTTGTGCTGGTTCCGACCTATTCACACATCGGTCCACTACTGACATCACCTCATAAGCCAATGGGGCACCCCACGCCGACTTTCGGCGCAGCATTGTAGGATGGCCACACCAGTGCGGCAACTTGCTGGACACAACATCGGGGCCATCCAGATCTCGGCGCGTTCGACTCACTGTACCGCAACAGTGACCGCAACTCAGCTGGACACGCCGTCTTTCGGCGCAGCATTGTAGGATGGCCACACCAGTGCAGCAATTTGCTGGACACCACCTCGGTGCCATCCGGATCTCGGCGCGTTCGAGTCACTGTACCGCAACAGTGACCGCAATTCAGCTGGACACGCCGTCTTTCGGCGCAGCATTGTAGGATGGCCACACCAGTGCGGCAATTTGCTGGACACCACCTCGGTGCCATCCGGATCTCGGCGCGTTCGAGTCACTGTACCGCAACAGTGACCGCAACTCAGCTGGACACGCCGTCTTTCGGCGCAGCATTGTAGGATGGCCACACCAGTGCGGCAATTTGCTGGACACCACCTCGGTGCCATCCGGATCTCGGCGCGTTCGAGTCACTGTACCGCAACAGTGACCGCAACTCAGCTGGACACGCCGTCTTTCGGCGCAGCATTGTAGGATGGCCACACCAGTGCGGCAATTTGCTGGACACCACCTTGGTACCATCCGGATCTCGGCCCGTTTTGCTGCCTTCGGCCTATTCGCACATCGGTCCGCTACTGACGCCGCCTCACGTGCCAACGGATTTTCTACGCTTTTTGTAGCCCTATGCCGCATAACAGGTCATGTGACTTGTTTATAAAACTTTTCATTGGTTCGTTTTACTTTTGGTTTCCTAAAGATGGAAGGCTTGGTCATATGACCTAAAAATAACACTTTTCATTGGTTTAGAACATTTTTTTTTCCCAAACGATGAAAGCCCCACCTTGTTTCTGGATCATTCAGACTGAAGCTGGCGTCAGCATGAGAGCACCACCATCTCGTGGCTCCGTCGTGGTCATTCCGCGAGCAATCATGGCAGCCGCTCCCCACCGGAAGCCTGCGGGAGTCGGGGGCCCCAAGACTTTTGTACAATCTTCACGGCTGAGGGGACGCTTTTCGAGAATGGAGCCCAAGCCCTAGCAGGCAAGCGTCCGAGTTCCAAAGTGTCCCAGGGCCATTTCAGTGGACCAGGCCCAAAACCGAGGAGCCGTCCGCCATTTTAAGAGCCATGTGGCAGCCGCCTATCGCTGCACTGCAAGAGTGGGAGCAACTCAACAACATGGTGAGCGAGACGCTGTAGCCGCAAGAGCGGGCGCAACTCAGCTAGATGGCCGCCACCTGGGGAGGCCCGTTCACGCCGCCTCCCCCACGCCCCCCCCCCGGGCCGCCGCACGCCAATTTTCGGAGCAGCATTGTAGGATACCAAAACCAGTGCGGCAGTTTACTGGACATCACCTGGGTGCCTGTCGTACATGTTGTGTCAGCCATGTGACACTGGACACAGACCGCTACTGACGAGGCCTCCCCCCGCACCACCCGGGACGCCCCACGCTGTTTTTCTGTGCTGCATTGTAGGATCCCTAAACCAGTGCGGCACCCAGGCGACATCACCTGGGTGCCGTCCAGAACTCTGCAGGTTGTGCTGCCTTGGGACTATTCGCACAACAGACCGCTACTGACGAGGCCTCCCCCCGCCCCACCCGGGACGCCCCACGCCAATTTTCGGAGCAGCATTGTAGGATCCCTAAACCAGTGCGTCACCCAGGCGACATCACCTGGGTGCCGTCCAGAACTCTGCACGTTGTGCTGCCTTGGGACTATTCGCACAAAAGACAGCTTCTAACCATTGTTGCTTTTTGTGTTGAGAAATGTTTAAATGTTTTTAGTTTTTGTTCCGTTCGTTAAAGTTAATAGTTAATAAAGTTTTATAACCTTACTTTGTTGGAGTGTTATCTATTTTTTTAAAAACGGGTGAATGGGGCCTTGAATCGGGTTATTGTCATGTGTGGGCTTTGGAAGTGTGCTACTGCAGGATCGGACATTTCAAACTCAAATGCACATTCTTTTTCTTACCTTTCCGAAGCATGGAGCGCAATAGCAAGCAGAGAAAGGGTGATGCACGTGTTGAACACTACCTGACCTGGCAAGTTGCTGGCAGTGCCCCCCCGCCCGCTCCTGAAAGAGGAAACACACACACCGCCGCTCCGAGTACTTCACAAATCTTTAAAAGACCATGCGCTTGTTCATGAGGCTTAAATGGTTTATCACCTCTTCTAGAACCCCTGCATCGACCCTCTGACGTTTCCTGGAAAAATTACCATGTAACACAATACCAAGCCCTGTCAGCTGAAACCCCCAAGGAATCGTGGGGCATATTATCAAGGGGGTTTATCTCCGCTTTTTTGGCTTTAAAAGCCTTGAAAGCGGAGATAAAATTATCTCCCTATTACCAAGCTGTCGCTAACACCAGTTAGTGACAGCTAAAAGGAGATAGCGACCATCTTGGGCCCCGCTTTGCATGTCAGTGATACTTATCACTAATGACATGCAAAGTGGCGTGCCAAGATGTTAGCGACTGGAAACAGTCCCTAACATCGCTACCTTCTATTACCAACTTTTGGAGATATTCGCGCTAAGCGCGAATATCTCCAAAATCTAACACCTGCCCTGAGCAGTTCTTAGCCATGTTATCCAATGGGAGGTGGATAACATGGCTAAGAGCATTTGCTCGATAATACATGAATATCGCTGACTTTTCTGCGATAATAGCAAGGTTTATCTGCGATAAAAATCGCCGATGTACGGCGATAATTTTTGTGTCTAAACAAGTTAGAGACAAAAATTATCGCTAGTTGTTCGTAATATGCCCCCGGGTTTTTGCTTGCAGAAATCGGGAGGCGGGAGACTAGCACTGAAATCAGTAGTCACACGCCTGAATCGGGAGGATTGGCATGTCTGAATTCTCTACAGCTGGGGCCATAAACTACATCCGCAGGGTTAGGTGATAGCCTGGGACCAGCCTGGCATCTAAAATGGCTGCCGTGCACGACAAAATTGTGGCATTGGAAAAAAGGCAAGATGGCGCAGCCGCTGGAAGAGATGTATCAACATATATCAGCCTCCTCAGCCACCCTCAGGAAACATAGGGGATTAGGATACGTCTCCCGCACCCCCTTATACCTAGTACTTTAATTAACGAAGCACAAAATGGCGAATTCCCGTTTCGCTACCAGTTTGCGGCCCAGTTCGCGGCCCGTGAAGCGCTTCTACCGTGAAAAATCATTTTTTTTTATTTTCCCCATGGGACCCTTTAATAACCCCAACAACATTCCTAGGGGGTCAAGAGGGGGATACCTTGCCCCCTTTCATTAAATTGCCCCTTAGTTTTTCACCTTTTCTTCTCTCTCGATCCTACAGAGAGACAAGATGGCGGCCGCTCTGGACTGTCACGCAGCAAAAAAAAAAAAAAGCTCACGCACAGCCGCTGGAAGAGATGTATCAACATATATCAGCCTCCTCAGCCACCCTCAGGAAACATAGGGGATTAGGATACGTCTCCCGCACCCACTTATACCTAGTAATTTAATTAACGAAGCACAAAATGGCGAATTCCCGTTTCGCTACCAGTTTGCGGCCCAGTTCGCGGCCCGTGAAGCGCTTCTACCGTGAAAAATCATTTTTTTTTTTTCCCCCCACGGGACCCTTTAATAACCCCAACAACATTCCTAGGGGGTCAAGAGGGGGATACCTTGCCCCCTTTCATTAAATTCCCCTTTCGTTTTTCACCTCTTCTTCTCTCTCGATCCTACCGAGAGACAAGATGGCGGCCGCTCCGGACTGTTTAGAATGTTGACAGACACCGGAGAGCCAATCAGCTTTCTGCGCGCAAAGTTCCGTTTCGCGAAAAGTAAGCGGACCGGATCGCTGCCCAGAGCGCTGTTACAGATATATATCTTGATTTGAACGTTAATTTCTCAAAATCCACTGAAGCACATATATTGAGACCTAGCAAAGGCACATCGGGCTAACAGTCCCTACAATTTTGCCAAGTTTCGTGCAAATCCATTCAGCCGTTCGAGCTAAAAGTGAGTCCAACCGCCCTATGGAAATTACCATGGGAAAAACGCGTTTTGGGACCCCCCTTTTTTCCCGGCCCCCCCTTGACGAAACCCCCCCAAATTTTCAAGGGCTGCTCAAAAACAAAATGTGCCATTTTCCTGAAAATTTCAGCCGATTCCGTCCACAAACGCCAAAGTTATTAGACATAGAATTTTCAGAAATCCCTTAGGGAAAAAATCCTAACTATATATACCTACTGGCGAGACGCCAGTAGGTAATATATATATATATATATATATATATATATATATATATATATATATATATTACCTACTGGCGATAGCTAGTAGGTATATATAGTTAGAATTTTTTCTCTATGGGACTTCTGAAAATTCTATGTCTAATAACTTTGGCGTTTGTGGACGGAATCGGCTGAAATTTTCAGGAAAATGGCACATTTTGAGTCTGAGCAGCCCCTGAAAATTTGGTGGAGTTTCGTCAAGGGGGGGCTGAGAAAAAAGGGGGGTCCCAAAACGCGTTTTTTCCATTCATTTTTCCATAGGGCGGTTGGACTCACTTTTAGCTCGAACGGCTGAATGGATTTGCACGAAACTTGGCAAAATTGTAGGGACTGTTAGCCCGATGTGCCTTTGCTAGGTCTCAATATATGTGCTCCAGTAGTTTTTGAGAAATTAACGTTCAAACCAAGATATATATCTGTAACAGCGCTCTGGGCAGCGATCCGGTCCGCTTACTTTTCGCTTATCGGAACTTTGCGCGCAGAAAGCTGATTGGCTCTCCGGTGTCTGTCAACATTCTAAACAGTCCGGAGCGGACGCCATCTTGTCTCTCGGTAGGATCGAGAGAGAAGAAGAGGTGGAAAACGAAAGGGGAATTTAATGAAAGGGGGCAAGGTATCCCCCTCTTGACCCCCTAGGAATGTTGTTGGGGTTATTAAAGGGTCCCGTGGGGAAAATAAAAAAAAAATGATTTTTCACGGTAGAAGCGCGGCCGCGAACTGGTAGCGAAACGGGAATTCGCCATTTTGTGCTTCGTTAATTAAATTACTAGTTATAAGTGGGTGCGGGAGACGTATCCTAATCCCCTATGTTTCCTGAGGGTGGCTGAGGAGGCTGATATATGTTGATACATCTCTTCCAGCGGCTGTGCGTGAGTTTTTTTTTTTTTTTGCTGCGTGACAGTCCCGAGCGGCCGCCATCTTGTCTCTCGGTAGGATCGAGAGAGAAGAAAAGGTGAAAAACTAAGGGGGAATTTAATGAAAGGGGGCAAGGTATCCCCCTCTTGACCCCCTAGGAATGTTGTTGGGGTTATTAAAGGGTCCCGTGGGGAAAATAAAAAAAAAATGATTTTTCACGGTAGAAGCGCTTCACGGGCCGCGAACTGGGCCGCAAACTGGTAGCGAAACGGGAATTCGCCATTTTGTGCTTCGTTAATTAAAGTACTAGGTATAAGGGGGTGCGGGAGACGTATCCTAATCCCCTATGTTTCCTGAGGGTGGCTGAGGAGGCTGATATATGTTGATACATCTCTTCCAGCGGCTGCGCCATCTTGCCTTTTTTCGAATGCCACAATTTTGTCGTGCACGGCAGCCATTTTAGATGCCAGGCTGGTCCCAGGCTATCACCTACCCCTGCGGATGTAGTTTATGGCCCCAGCTGTAGAGAATTCAGACATGCCAATCCTCCTGATTCAGGCGTGTGACTACTGATTTCAGTGCTAGTCTCCCGCCTCCCGATTTCTGCAAGCAAAAACCCGGGGGCATATTACGAACAACTAGCGATAATTTTTGTCTCTAACTTGTTTAGAGACAAAAATTATCGCCGCACATCGGCGATTTTTATCGCAGATAAACCTTGCTATTATCGCAGAAAAGTCAGCGATATTCATGTATTATCGACCTAATGCTCTTAGCCATGTTATCCACCTCCCATTGGATAACATGGCTAAGAACTGCTCAGGGCAGGTGTTAGATTTTGGAGATATTCGCGCTTAGCGCGAATATCTCCAAAAGTTGGTAATAGAAGGTAGCGATGTTAGGGACTGTTTCCAGTCGCTAACATCTTGGCACGCCACTTTGCATGTCATTAGTGATAAGTATCACTGACATGCAAAGCGGGGCCCAAGATGGTCGCTATCTCCTTTTAGCTGTCACTAACTGGTGTTAGCGACAGCTTGGTAATAGGGAAATAATTTTATCTCCGCTTTCATGGCTTTTAAAGCCAAAAAAGCGGAGATAAACCCCCTTGATAATATGCCCCACGATTCCTTGGGGGTTTCAGCTGACAGGGCTTGGTATTGTGTTACATGGTAATTTTTCCATGAAACGTCAGAGGGTCGATGCAGGGGTTCTAGAAGAGGTGATAAACCATTTAAGCCTCATGAACAAGCGCATGGTCATTTAAAGATTTGTGAAGTACTCGGGCGGCGGTGTGTGTGTGCCCTCTTTCAGGAGCGGGCGGGGGGGCACTGCCAGCAACTTGCCAGGTCAGGTAGTGTTCAACACGTGCATCACCCTTTCTCTGCCTGCTATTGCGCTCCATGCTTCGGAAAGGTAAGAAAAAGAACGTGCATTTGAGTTTGAAATGTCCGATCCTGCAGCAGCACACTTCCAAAGCCCACACATGACAATAACCCGATTCAAGGCCCCATTCACCCGTTTAAAAAAAAAATAGATAACACTCCAACAAAGTAAGGTTATAAAACTTTATTAACTACTAACTTTAACGAACGGAACAAAAACTAAAAACATTTAAACAATTCTCAACACAAAAAACAACAATGGTTAGAAGCTGTCTTTTGTGCGAATAGTCCCAAGGCAGCACAACGTGCAGAGTTCTGGACGGCACCCAGGTGATGTCGCCTGGGTGCCGCACTGGTTTAGGGATCCTACAATGCTGCTCCGAAAATTGGCGTGGGGCGTCCCGGGTGGGGCGGGGGGAGGCCTCGTCAGTAGCGGTCTGTTGTGCGAATAGTCCCAAGGCAGCACAACGTGCAGAGTTCTGGACGGCACCCAGGTGATGTCGCCTGGGTGCCGCACTGGTTTAGGGATCCTACAATGCAGCACAGAAAAACAGCGTGGGGCGTCCCGGGTGGTGCGGGGGGAGGCCTCGTCAGTAGCGGTCTGTGTCCAGTGTCACATGGCTGACACAACATGTACGACAGGCACCCAGGTGATGTCCAGTAAACTGCCGCACTGGTTTTGGTATCCTACAATGCTGCTCCGAAAATTGGCGTGCGGCGGCCCGGGGGGGGCGTGGGGGAGCCGGCGTGAACGGGCCTCCCCAGGTGGCGGCCATCTAGCTGAGTTGCGCTCGCTCTTGCGGCCACAGCGTCTCGCTCACCATGTTGTTGAGTTGCTCCCACTCTTGCAGTGCAGCGATAGGCGGCTGCCACATGGCTCTTAAAATGGCGGACAGCTCCTCGGTTTTAGGCCTGGTCCACTGAAATGGCCCTGGGACACTTTGGAACTCGGACGCTTGCCTGCTAGGGCTTGGGCTCCATTCTCGAAAAGCGTCCCCTCAGCCGTGAAGATTGTATAAAAGTCTTGGGGGCCCCCGACTCCCGCAGGCTTCCGGTGGGGAGCGGCTGCCATGATTGCTCGCGGAATGACCACGACGGAGCCACGAGATGGTGGTGCTCTCATGCTGACGCCAGCTTCAGTCTGAATGATCCAGAAACAAGGTGGGGCTTTCATCGTTTGGGAAAAAAAAATGTTCTAAACCAATGAAAAGTGTTATTTTTAGGTCATATGACCAAGCCTTCCATCTTTAGGAAACCAAAAGTAAAATGAACCAATGAAAAGTTTTATAAACAAGTCACATGACCTGTTATGCGGCATAGGGCTACAAAAAGCGTAGAAAATCCGTTGGCACGTGAGGCGGCGTCAGTAGCGGACCGATGTGCGAATAGGCCGAAGGCAGCACAACGGGCCGAGATCCGGATGGTACCGAGGTGGTGTCCAGCAAATTGCCGCACTGGTGTGGCCATCCTACAATGCTGCGCCGAAAGACGGCGTGTCCAGCTGAGTTGCGGTCACTGTTGCGGTACAGTGACTCGAACGCGCCGAGATCCGGATGGCACCGAGGTGGTGTCCAGCAAATTGCCGCACTGGTGTGGTCATCCTACAATGCTGCGCCGAAAGACGGCGTGTCCAGCTGAATTGCGGTCACTGTTGCGGTACAGTGACTCGAACGTGCCGAGATCCGGATGGCACCGAGGTGGTGTCCAGCAAATTGCCGCACTGGTGTGGCCATCCTACAATGCTGCGCCGAAAGACGGCGTGTCCAGCTGAATTGCGGTCACTGTTGCGGTACAGTGACTCGAACGCGCCGAGATCCGGATGGCACCGAGGTGGTGTCCAGCAAATTGCCGCACTGGTGTGGCCATCCTACAATGCTGCGCCGAAAGACGGCGTGTCCAGCTGAGTTGCGGTCACTGTTGTGGTACAGTGAGTCGAACGCGCCGAGATCTGGATGGCCCCGATGTTGTGTCCAGCAAGTTGCCGCACTGGTGTGGCCATCCTACAATGCTGCGCCGAAAGTCGGCGTGGGGTGCCCCGTTGGCTTATGAGGTGATGTCAGTAGTGGACCGATGTGTGAATAGGTCGGAACCAGCACAAGGCACCAAGATCCGAATGGCAAGTCCTGGATGTTGAGTGCCTCAGTTGAGAGTTCTGAGCAGTGCTTGTAAGACTGTCTGAAGCTTATTTGCACCTGCTGCAGCTTCACTAGGTCCGGCGGAACTTTTTTCCTTTTCCTTTCTGCTTCTTTTCCTACAATGCGTTTCATCTGAAGACACGACCAGGTCCCTGAATGTGTGCAGGGGGACGCTATTGATTGAATGAAAATGGCGGCTTGACACAAAGCTGACTCAAGCGTTACTGTTGGTGCTATACAGACAAAAATTGGTTTTCAGTTTGTACATTCTTCAGGTTTTTTTTTTCCATCCAAGTCTGATTGAGAGTTTGTAGAAAAATGGCTTCAGATTTTCCACATACTACTCTTCAACATTCTTCCTAAATGTAACAATGTGAAACTCACTAGGAGAACGGCTGTTTCTGTTTCCTTTCAAAATGCTGCCACCAATATTTTCTGAATGGAAGACACCATATTGTAGCATAAAGGGCCGAAAGGGGTTCTGGTCTGGCCGATGGTTGGTGGAGACATTTTGACTATATCTTGGACCTGCCCGGCCTCGCCCAAAATGGCGCCGGTATAAATGGGACTCGTAACTCCTTGCCCGCAAATGTATATCTAGAAAATGTTATTGTAAGTGGCCCTGTCGTATTTTAATTACAAAATGTACGTCCACCGATTCCGCAACTGTTAGACACCTTTGTTCTTGTCACCTAATGGCCCGCTCGTTACGTTCTTCTACAGTGTAAATGTCTCCTCATCATATACGATTTCAGTTTGCTCCGTGGCCGGCCCACGTGGTTATAGGCCCGTATTTGTATACTGACATTTTCACAATAAAGGTTTTTAAAACAAAACACGGTAGTAGTATTTACATTTGTAAAGTTTTTACTTTTAGTGACTGTTTTCGAATCAGTAAAAGGCAAGTGAAATAAAGCAGTCCAATTACATGACGGATAAAAGGTATAATATGTAGGAACGCAGTAAAGATAAATGGTCAAGGGCAGTTGTGTTTTTCATGTCTGCAACATAAAGTGATCGATAAGAATCTGATAATCAGGCGTATCGGCGACTAAGACAGCAGGCCGAATCTCTTTTACTCAACGGCTCCGTCATGGAAGGAAGAAACGCCCTTTTTCTCGAAAAAGGAATATATTTTACTTGCAAGACAGTTGTAAATTTTCCGGGAAAGTACATTAGCCTGGAATATTATAACATATGTTTGAAAAAAAAATATTGTTCGAAAATAATAAAAAGCGTAATTTTTAGGTCATATGACCAAGCTTTTCATCATTAAATTAACAAAAGTAAAATGAACCAATGAAAAGTTTTATTAACAAGTCACATGACCTGTTATGCTTACGTTACGCGCTGCGCGCCGCGCCTCGGATCACTTCCGGGTGCGCTAACGCGGCGTGTCATAAAATGCATTACGCGACAACGTAGGTCAAGAATATAGTCTAAATGTCTCCACCAACCAGCGTTCAGAACACAACCCCTTTCAGCAGTCCAAAAAGTTCTGTTAAATGACAACAGAGGGGACAGGCAACAAGAACCATCAGTCAAAGAGGGGAGGGCAAGTTCTTCTCTTCCGGGTCATGTTGGGGCGCTACCGGAACTGATCGAATTGGTAGTCTATAGTGTTTCTGGATGTTTCAGACTAAAGCTGGCGTCAGCATGAGACCACTACCATCTCGTAGCTCCGTCGTGGCCATTCCACGAGCAATCATGGCAGCCGCTCCCCACCAGAAGCCTGCGGGAGTCGGAGGCCCCCAAGACTTTTGTAGAATCTTCACGGCTGAGGGGACGCTTTTCGAGAATGGGACCCAAGCCCTAGCAGACAAGCGTCCGAGTTCCAAGGTGTCCCAGGGCCATTTTAGTGGACCAGGCCCAAAACCGAAGAGCCGGCCGCCATTTTGAGAGTCCTGTGGCAGCCGCCTATCGCTGCACCGCAAGAGCGGGCGCATCTCAACTACATGGTGAGCGAGACGCTGTAGTCGCAAGAGCGGGCGGAAAACAGCTGAATGGCGGAAGAGGCACAGTGTAGCTAAAGCGGGCGGAATGGCAACTAAAACGATAAAGGGGCGCCCCACTACAGCTTGTCTTCAGGTCAAACGGATTGTGGGACAAGGTCCAGAATTGAAGAGTCATCAAAAGGCAAAAAGTTCCGCCGGACCCCGGGAGCCGGCCGCCTATGTCGGGGGCGATCTCAGGCTACACCAGTGCTATAAGACTTGGGGAGGGTGTCGGAGCCAAGCGTCTTCTCCGAGTCCATGGCCATCACACCGCCCCTCAGGGGCCTCCGTCAAGCTGTTTAGGAAGGTAACATATCACATTGTTTTCTAATGCAGTCAGGTCCACAAACGACACTCACTTACTTTGAGAATAGTGAAGCTGCAGTAGGTGGAAATAAGCTTCAGACAGTGTTACAAGCACTGCTCAGAACTCTTAACTATGGCACCCAACATCCAGAACTTATGCTATTTGAGAATGGTAGTGACATCGAAGCATCTCAGGGACCAAAACCATTAACGTACTTTCACGTATGAAAATCTTACTTGGGGAGGGGGCAGGAGCGAAGCGCCCCCTCCCAGTCAGCGCCACCACACCGTATGTTGAAAATTTGAAGCCATCGTTCTACAAAGTCAACCAAACTTGGATTAAAAATCTAGAAAAATGTACAAACTGAAAACCAGTTTTGGTCTGCATAGCATCAGTAGCAACGCTTGAGTCAGCTTTGTGTCAAGCCGCAAATTTGATTCAACAAAGCACAGACATTCAAAAAGGCTCAAATTCAGAACTCTAAACTATGGCACCCAACATCCAGGAGCTTGCCATCCGGATCTTGGAGCCTTGTGCTGCTTTCGATCTATTCACACATCGGTCCACTACTGACATCATCTTATAAACCAACGTTATGTAAATAGTTTTTTAATAAAATGTTTTACCCTGTTTCTTTGCTGGTGTGTTGTCTATATTTTTAATATTTGCATACGGTTTGTCGTTATTTTGTGCGGGATGGGTGATGGAGCCGAGCTGTCTTGCAGCCCTCATGGTGTGGAGCTCAGTTCATCTCACTATTTTCGTATTTCTCATGAAGGGTTGCTCCTAATATTTCTATTTTAGCGAGGTCAAAAAGAGATCCAATTAGTGGCCTACTGATTTTGCTCGATTACTTTTATTTTTTTTACACGATTTTTCACTATCTGCAAAGACTAAACAGAGTATTGCGACTTTGTGCTTGTTTGTAAATAGAGAATGTTCAAAGAGAACCAATTCTAAAACAGTAAATGCTTGGACAACAATCAATCAAATGGAGAGACAAGCAGCCACGACGGATTACAACGGGGGTAAAGGCCTGCGTTAACTACCCTTCAGTATCTGCAAAGAGAGAGTACTACTAAGACAAAAGAGGGGAGGGGGGGGGGGTGCAGCGTTCAAAGCACATCAGCGTGCATAAATACGAAAATGTTTTTATTTATCACGTACTTGACATTTTTAAGCTTTTCATATTTGCTATTAAAAAACCAATGAAATTCACAGAAAAAACCATAGGTTATAGTGGATATATAGTTAGGAATTTGCATTTACAAAACCTTGAAAATTCAATGAAAAAACCATTGGTTTTAGGCTATATATAGTTAGGGATTTGCATTTACAAAACCTTATTTTACTCGCATAAAACCATTGAAATTCCATATATAGTTATAAGCGCTAACTATATATCGCGCACCCGCAATCCACTGCTGATGATGTCACATATTACATCATTCATGACATGGTTAGTGACATCACTGATGACATCACTGATGACATCTCAAATGACATCACTGATGACATCACTGAAAACATCTCATTTGACATGACTGATAACATCACTGATGATATCATTCATGTGATAATACGATGAACCTCTTCAGACTCTAATATAACCTTAGATACAATCAGTGTAAACAGACACTCACAGACTGTCACTCATCCATGGAGTTACTCACACACCTAGTCAGTCATGCAAAGAATCAATCACACCTCCATTTCCTCAAATATACAGTTATACAAACTTTACTTATTCAAACATATACTAACACATTTACTCTCTTATACAATCCCTGATACAAGTTCACAATGATCCATACAGCCACTCACACATTCACTGGCTCTTATGCACAGTTATTTATATATGTCAACTCTCACATGTACTGTGTTTTACATATGTACTTACTTTGACATGTAGCACTGAGATATCCATTCACTCACCAATACACTCATGCACACAGTCAACCGCCCATACAGCTGTTTCCACATGCACTTTTGAACCCATACATCTAGTGAATCAACTGCTCACACATCTATGCACAGAGTCATACACCTCCCAGCCACCCACACACACACTCAGTCTCCCATACAAATACTTGGGCAACTAATCAATAACCCATATAGTTACTCATATAGCTCCTGATCAACCCATGCAGCAGTTTACAGAACAACAGACATAATGATGCACAAATTAAGACAGTTTAGTCACTAACCCATGCACTCAGTGAGACACATTTAATCACTCACTCATACAGTCAGTCATGCACCTACTAAATCCTTCATCCAGACACTTATACATCCACTCATTCTTCAATATGTAAGACATTTTTTTACTTTACAGAAACATACAGTCACTGGATGTTGTCATCAGTGATGTCATCAGTGATGTCATTTGAGATGTCATCAGTGATGTCATCAGTGATGTCACTAACCATGTCATGAATGATGTAATATGTGACATCATCAGCAGTGGATTGCGGGTGCGCGATATATAGTTAGCGCTTATAACTATATATGGAATTTCAATGGTTTTATGCGAGTAAAATAAGGTTTTGTAAATGCAAATCCCTAACTATATATGGCCTAAAACCAATGGTTTTTTCATTGAATATATATATATATATATATATATTCACTGAAAAAAACATAGGTTTCACACTAGTTATAGTTAGGAATTAGCATTTAAAAAACCTATCAAATTCACTGAAAAAACCATAGGTTTAACACCAGTTATAGTTAGCTGGAAATTTTACTGACATAAAACCATTGAAATTCCCACGTTATAGTTAGTTGGACTCACTATAACTTGCACGTGTAATGCACTGATGACACCATCCAGTGAATGTGTGTCTTTCAGATAAATAAATATGTTTTATATATGTATGTTAAGGTCGATGGAAGAATATTTGTTTAAATTATTGTCTTAATGGATGTTTTTTTTTAAAAAAATAATTGGATATCTGCCTTATTAAGTGTATCTTAGTGAATACATATATTAGCAAGTGAAAGTAGGTCAGTCTCTCTGTCATCAGTGATGTCATGAGTGATGTCACTGACCATGTCATGAGTGATGTAATATGTGATGTCATCAGCAGTGCATTACACGTGCAAGTTATAGTGAGTCCAACTAACTATAACGTGGGAATTTCAATGGTTTTATGTCAGTAAAATTTCCAGCTAACTATAACTGGTGTTAAACCTATGGTTTTTTCAGTGAATTTGATAGGTTTTTTAAATGCTAATTCCTAACTATAACTGGTGTGAAACCTATGGTTTTTTCAGTGAATTTCATAGGTTTTTTAACTGCTAATTCCTTTCTATATCGAGTTTCTAACCTTTTTTTTTTTTTACAATTTGCTGTTTTTTTTTAAGTATTCATTTGTTTAATATATTTTTTTTCTTTTGCGCTCTGGGTGCGCGCTCCAGGAAGCTTTCAGCTAAGCTCTCCGATAAGCTTTCCGGTGAGCTCACCTGAAAGCGCACCCAGAGCGCTACTGTCGTTCGTGAAAAAAAATATGAATGAAAAGTTAATAATAATGCAAAACATTTCGTTCCATACAAATAAAATCTGTTTTTTTTTCTAAGGAAAATGATTATGTATTTCTGTAAAAGTTTGATGACGTCACTTTGGCGCGCAACGTAAGGGCCCTCGGAAGCACCTACGATCGCGCCGCGTAAACGCACCCGGAAGCGCCCAAGATCGCGCCACGTTTGCGCCCCGGAAGCGCCAACGATCGCGCCGCGTAAACGCACCCGGAAGTGCTCCGGAGCGCGCTGCGTAAGTGCGTCGGGTCATGTGACCCTAAAATAACACTTTTCATTGGTTGCTAACAGTTTTTTTTACAAAGAATGAAATCCCCACCCATTTCCTTCACTATTGCTTTGTACTTGGAGAGAGCAAGAGCTGTTCTGTGTACTATCTTCATCTCCTACTTTCCTGATCTACAGCAATGGCTGCAAGAGAGTCATCCAGCAGTGATTCAGAGGCATTTGTAGATGAGGACCCTCCTAGGCAGAAGAAAAAAATCTATTTCATCTGGAAATTTTATAACATCCCTGAAGGAGAAAAAAAAGTCAACACTCCAAAAGTAACCTGCAAAATATGTGGTAGTACTTTATCCAGAGGCAATCCTCTGAAAAAATATAGTTTTGGAAATGCCAATTTAATCAGGCATGTCAAAAGAAGACACCCAAACAACTTTGCGAGGGAGAGTGTCAGAGACCTGGCACGGAAATTACCCACAGATGGCGGCAGCACCTCCACTGGTGGAGCAACACCTTCGGGACCATCCCGTAGAAGAATGGTCCCTAACATACAGCCAGAGTTTGCAGGCATCAAATTTCTGTGCACGGAGTGTGATGAACTGCTCTGCTATGGGGAGCAGAGTGTTGAACTCATTGCCCAAAACAAACCGCTACACCACTGCCCTGACAGTCCCTAAATTTTCACATTTTTTTGCTCCTGTTGAGCCGTTTTGGAATCCCTGTTTTTTGTTTTTCCCTTGACAAAAATCCCAAAAAATTATAAAATTGTTATAAAAAGTCTAAAAAAAAAATATAAAACAACAAAATCAAAAAAAAAAGTTCTTTTCAGAACTACCTCTAATTTATAAAAAAATGCAATTTTTTTTGTGAAAAAAAATCTGTCATTTTTTATCTCCATCGTACGCTCCCCAGTAAGCTCCCCGGTACGCGTACCGGGTGCGCCCCCGCGGAAATCGATTTTTTAAAAAAAAATTTTTGTACCCGCGGGACCCTTTTATGGCCCCCACATCAAAACTAGGGGGTCAGAGGGGGTCTACTCTTCCCCCTTATGGTCATTTGCCCCTTTTTTTTTAAACCCCTTGTGTCTCGATTTTACCGAGACACAAGATGGCGGCCGCTCCAGACTGTTTAGAATGTTTACAGACACCCAAGAGCCAAACAGCTTTCTGCGCGCAAGTTGCGTGGCGCGACTGGAGCGCTTTTCGGTGCGCGCACCGGAGAGCGCCTATAGATATATTTTTTTTTTTTAACCTAAATTACTCAAAATCCACTGGAACACATATCTTGAGACATAGCAAAGGCACATCGGGCTACCAGTCCCTACAATTTTGCCAAGTTAGCTGTATATCCATTCAGCCGTTCGAGCTAAAAGTGAAATCGACCGCCCTATGGAAATTAACATGGGGAAAACGGAAAACGCGTTTTGGGACCCCCCTTTTATCTCGGCCCCCGCTTGACGTATCCCCCCCAAACTTTCAAGGAAGAACCGGAGCTCGACGAGGCCATTTTCAGGAAATTTTCAGGCAGATTCGTCAACCGGTGCTAAAGTTATTCCAAACAGAATTTTGAGATTTAACATTGAAAAAAATCCTAACTATAACTACCTACTGGCGACTGCCAGTAGGTAATATATATATATATATATATATATATATATACATATATATATTACCTACTGGCTATCGCCAGTAGGTATATATAGTTAGAATTTTTTCCCTATGGGACTTTTGAAAATTCTATGTCTAATAACTTTGGCGTTTGTGGACGGAATCGGCTGAAATTTTCAGGAAAATGGCACATTTTGTTTCTGAGCAGCCCCTGAAAATTTGGTGGGGTTTCGTCAAGGGGGGGCTGAGAAAAAAGGGGGGTCCCAAAACGCGTTTTTTGCATTGAGTTTTCCATAGGGCGGTTGGACTCACTTTTAGCTCGAACGGCTGAATGGATTTGCACGAAACTTGGCAAAATTGTAGGGACTGTTAGCCCGATGTGCCTTTGCTAGGTCTCAATATATGTGCTCCAGTAGTTTTTGAGAAATTAACGTTCAAACCAAGATATATATCTGTAACAGCGCTCTGGGCAGCGATCCGGTCCGCTTACTTTTCGCTTATCGGAACTTTGCGCGCAGAAAGCTGATTGGCTCTCCGGTGTCTGTCAACATTCTAAACAGTCCGGAGCGGACGCCATCTTGTCTCTCGGTAGGATCGAGAGAGAAGAAGAGGTGGAAAACGAAAGGGGAATTTAATGAAAGGGGGCAAGGTATCCCCCTCTTGACCCCCTAGGAATGTTGTTGGGGTTATTAAAGGGTCCCGTGGGGAAAATAAAAAAAAAATGATTTTTCACGGTAGAAGCGCGGCCGCGAACTGGTAGCGAAACGGGAATTCGCCATTTTGTGCTTCGTTAATTAAATTACTAGTTATAAGTGGGTGCGGGAGACGTATCCTAATCCCCTATGTTTCCTGAGGGTGGCTGAGGAGGCTGATATATGTTGATACATCTCTTCCAGCGGCTGTGCGTGAGTTTTTTTTTTTTTTTGCTGCGTGACAGTCCCGAGCGGCCGCCATCTTGTCTCTCGGTAGGATCGAGAGAGAAGAAAAGGTGAAAAACTAAGGGGGAATTTAATGAAAGGGGGCAAGGTATCCCCCTCTTGACCCCCTAGGAATGTTGTTGGGGTTATTAAAGGGTCCCGTGGGGAAAATAAAAAAAAAATGATTTTTCACGGTAGAAGCGCTTCACGGGCCGCGAACTGGGCCGCAAACTGGTAGCGAAACGGGAATTCGCCATTTTGTGCTTCGTTAATTAAAGTACTAGGTATAAGGGGGTGCGGGAGACGTATCCTAATCCCCTATGTTTCCTGAGGGTGGCTGAGGAGGCTGATATATGTTGATACATCTCTTCCAGCGGCTGCGCCATCTTGCCTTTTTTCGAATGCCACAATTTTGTCGTGCACGGCAGCCATTTTAGATGCCAGGCTGGTCCCAGGCTATCACCTACCCCTGCGGATGTAGTTTATGGCCCCAGCTGTAGAGAATTCAGACATGCCAATCCTCCTGATTCAGGCGTGTGACTACTGATTTCAGTGCTAGTCTCCCGCCTCCCGATTTCTGCAAGCAAAAACCCGGGGGCATATTACGAACAACTAGCGATAATTTTTGTCTCTAACTTGTTTAGAGACAAAAATTATCGCCGCACATCGGCGATTTTTATCGCAGATAAACCTTGCTATTATCGCAGAAAAGTCAGCGATATTCATGTATTATCGACCTAATGCTCTTAGCCATGTTATCCACCTCCCATTGGATAACATGGCTAAGAACTGCTCAGGGCAGGTGTTAGATTTTGGAGATATTCGCGCTTAGCGCGAATATCTCCAAAAGTTGGTAATAGAAGGTAGCGATGTTAGGGACTGTTTCCAGTCGCTAACATCTTGGCACGCCACTTTGCATGTCATTAGTGATAAGTATCACTGACATGCAAAGCGGGGCCCAAGATGGTCGCTATCTCCTTTTAGCTGTCACTAACTGGTGTTAGCGACAGCTTGGTAATAGGGAAATAATTTTATCTCCGCTTTCATGGCTTTTAAAGCCAAAAAAGCGGAGATAAACCCCCTTGATAATATGCCCCACGATTCCTTGGGGGTTTCAGCTGACAGGGCTTGGTATTGTGTTACATGGTAATTTTTCCATGAAACGTCAGAGGGTCGATGCAGGGGTTCTAGAAGAGGTGATAAACCATTTAAGCCTCATGAACAAGCGCATGGTCATTTAAAGATTTGTGAAGTACTCGGGGCGGCGGTGTGTGTGTGCCCTCTTTCAGGAGCGGGCGGGGGGGCACTGCCAGCAACTTGCCAGGTCAGGTAGTGTTCAACACGTGCATCACCCTTTCTCTGCCTGCTATTGCGCTCCATGCTTCGGAAAGGTAAGAAAAAGAACGTGCATTTGAGTTTGAAATGTCCGATCCTGCAGCAGCACACTTCCAAAGCCCACACATGACAATAACCCGATTCAAGGCCCCATTCACCCGTTTTAAAAAAAAATAGATAACACTCCAACAAAGTAAGGTTATAAAACTTTATTAACTACTAACTTTAACGAACGGAACAAAAACTAAAAACATTTAAACAATTCTCAACACAAAAAACAACAATGGTTAGAAGCTGTCTTTTGTGCGAATAGTCCCAAGGCAGCACAACGTGCAGAGTTCTGGACGGCACCCAGGTGATGTCGCCTGGGTGCCGCACTGGTTTAGGGATCCTACAATGCTGCTCCGAAAATTGGCGTGGGGCGTCCCGGGTGGGGCGGGGGGAGGCCTCGTCAGTAGCGGTCTGTTGTGCGAATAGTCCCAAGGCAGCACAACGTGCAGAGTTCTGGACGGCACCCAGGTGATGTCGCCTGGGTGCCGCACTGGTTTAGGGATCCTACAATGCAGCACAGAAAAACAGCGTGGGGCGTCCCGGGTGGTGCGGGGGGAGGCCTCGTCAGTAGCGGTCTGTGTCCAGTGTCACATGGCTGACACAACATGTACGACAGGCACCCAGGTGATGTCCAGTAAACTGCCGCACTGGTTTTGGTATCCTACAATGCTGCTCCGAAAATTGGCGTGCGGCGGCCCGGGGGGGGCGTGGGGGAGCCGGCGTGAACGGGCCTCCCCAGGTGGCGGCCATCTAGCTGAGTTGCGCTCGCTCTTGCGGCCACAGCGTCTCGCTCACCATGTTGTTGAGTTGCTCCCACTCTTGCAGTGCAGCGATAGGCGGCTGCCACATGGCTCTTAAAATGGCGGACAGCTCCTCGGTTTTAGGCCTGGTCCACTGAAATGGCCCTGGGACACTTTGGAACTCGGACGCTTGCCTGCTAGGGCTTGGGCTCCATTCTCGAAAAGCGTCCCCTCAGCCGTGAAGATTGTATAAAAGTCTTGGGGGCCCCCGACTCCCGCAGGCTTCCGGTGGGGAGCGGCTGCCATGATTGCTCGCGGAATGACCACGACGGAGCCACGAGATGGTGGTGCTCTCATGCTGACGCCAGCTTCAGTCTGAATGATCCAGAAACAAGGTGGGGCTTTCATCGTTTGGGAAAAAAAAATGTTCTAAACCAATGAAAAGTGTTATTTTTAGGTCATATGACCAAGCCTTCCATCTTTAGGAAACCAAAAGTAAAATGAACCAATGAAAAGTTTTATAAACAAGTCACATGACCTGTTATGCGGCATAGGGCTACAAAAAGCGTAGAAAATCCGTTGGCACGTGAGGCGGCGTCAGTAGCGGACCGATGTGCGAATAGGCCGAAGGCAGCACAACGGGCCGAGATCCGGATGGTACCGAGGTGGTGTCCAGCAAATTGCCGCACTGGTGTGGCCATCCTACAATGCTGCGCCGAAAGACGGCGTGTCCAGCTGAGTTGCGGTCACTGTTGCGGTACAGTGACTCGAACGCGCCGAGATCCGGATGGCACCGAGGTGGTGTCCAGCAAATTGCCGCACTGGTGTGGTCATCCTACAATGCTGCGCCGAAAGACGGCGTGTCCAGCTGAATTGCGGTCACTGTTGCGGTACAGTGACTCGAACGTGCCGAGATCCGGATGGCACCGAGGTGGTGTCCAGCAAATTGCCGCACTGGTGTGGCCATCCTACAATGCTGCGCCGAAAGACGGCGTGTCCAGCTGAATTGCGGTCACTGTTGCGGTACAGTGACTCGAACGCGCCGAGATCCGGATGGCACCGAGGTGGTGTCCAGCAAATTGCCGCACTGGTGTGGCCATCCTACAATGCTGCGCCGAAAGACGGCGTGTCCAGCTGAGTTGCGGTCACTGTTGTGGTACAGTGAGTCGAACGCGCCGAGATCTGGATGGCCCCGATGTTGTGTCCAGCAAGTTGCCGCACTGGTGTGGCCATCCTACAATGCTGCGCCGAAAGTCGGCGTGGGGTGCCCCGTTGGCTTATGAGGTGATGTCAGTAGTGGACCGATGTGTGAATAGGTCGGAACCAGCACAAGGCACCAAGATCCGAATGGCAAGTCCTGGATGTTGAGTGCCTCAGTTGAGAGTTCTGAGCAGTGCTTGTAAGACTGTCTGAAGCTTATTTGCACCTGCTGCAGCTTCACTAGGTCCGGCGGAACTTTTTTCCTTTTCCTTTCTGCTTCTTTTCCTACAATGCGTTTCATCTGAAGACACGACCAGGTCCCTGAATGTGTGCAGGGGGACGCTATTGATTGAATGAAAATGGCGGCTTGACACAAAGCTGACTCAAGCGTTACTGTTGGTGCTATACAGACAAAAATTGGTTTTCAGTTTGTACATTCTTCAGGTTTTTTTTTTCCATCCAAGTCTGATTGAGAGTTTGTAGAAAAATGGCTTCAGATTTTCCACATACTACTCTTCAACATTCTTCCTAAATGTAACAATGTGAAACTCACTAGGAGAACGGCTGTTTCTGTTTCCTTTCAAAATGCTGCCACCAATATTTTCTGAATGGAAGACACCATATTGTAGCATAAAGGGCCGAAAGGGGTTCTGGTCTGGCCGATGGTTGGTGGAGACATTTTGACTATATCTTGGACCTGCCCGGCCTCGCCCAAAATGGCGCCGGTATAAATGGGACTCGTAACTCCTTGCCCGCAAATGTATATCTAGAAAATGTTATTGTAAGTGGCCCTGTCGTATTTTAATTACAAAATGTACGTCCACCGATTCCGCAACTGTTAGACACCTTTGTTCTTGTCACCTAATGGCCCGCTCGTTACGTTCTTCTACAGTGTAAATGTCTCCTCATCATATACGATTTCAGTTTGCTCCGTGGCCGGCCCACGTGGTTATAGGCCCGTATTTGTATACTGACATTTTCACAATAAAGGTTTTTAAAACAAAACACGGTAGTAGTATTTACATTTGTAAAGTTTTTACTTTTAGTGACTGTTTTCGAATCAGTAAAAGGCAAGTGAAATAAAGCAGTCCAATTACATGACGGATAAAAGGTATAATATGTAGGAACGCAGTAAAGATAAATGGTCAAGGGCAGTTGTGTTTTTCATGTCTGCAACATAAAGTGATCGATAAGAATCTGATAATCAGGCGTATCGGCGACTAAGACAGCAGGCCGAATCTCTTTTACTCAACGGCTCCGTCATGGAAGGAAGAAACGCCCTTTTTCTCGAAAAAGGAATATATTTTACTTGCAAGACAGTTGTAAATTTTCCGGGAAAGTACATTAGCCTGGAATATTATAACATATGTTTGAAAAAAAAATATTGTTCGAAAATAATAAAAAGCGTAATTTTTAGGTCATATGACCAAGCTTTTCATCATTAAATTAACAAAAGTAAAATGAACCAATGAAAAGTTTTATTAACAAGTCACATGACCTGTTATGCTTACGTTACGCGCTGCGCGCCGCGCCTCGGATCACTTCCGGGTGCGCTAACGCGGCGTGTCATAAAATGCATTACGCGACAACGTAGGTCAAGAATATAGTCTAAATGTCTCCACCAACCAGCGTTCAGAACACAACCCCTTTCAGCAGTCCAAAAAGTTCTGTTAAATGACAACAGAGGGGACAGGCAACAAGAACCATCAGTCAAAGAGGGGAGGGCAAGTTCTTCTCTTCCGGGTCATGTTGGGGCGCTACCGGAACTGATCGAATTGGTAGTCTATAGTGTTTCTGGATGTTTCAGACTAAAGCTGGCGTCAGCATGAGACCACTACCATCTCGTAGCTCCGTCGTGGCCATTCCACGAGCAATCATGGCAGCCGCTCCCCACCAGAAGCCTGCGGGAGTCGGAGGCCCCCAAGACTTTTGTAGAATCTTCACGGCTGAGGGGACGCTTTTCGAGAATGGGACCCAAGCCCTAGCAGACAAGCGTCCGAGTTCCAAGGTGTCCCAGGGCCATTTTAGTGGACCAGGCCCAAAACCGAAGAGCCGGCCGCCATTTTGAGAGTCCTGTGGCAGCCGCCTATCGCTGCACCGCAAGAGCGGGCGCATCTCAACTACATGGTGAGCGAGACGCTGTAGTCGCAAGAGCGGGCGGAAAACAGCTGAATGGCGGAAGAGGCACAGTGTAGCTAAAGCGGGCGGAATGGCAACTAAAACGATAAAGGGGCGCCCCACTACAGCTTGTCTTCAGGTCAAACGGATTGTGGGACAAGGTCCAGAATTGAAGAGTCATCAAAAGGCAAAAAGTTCCGCCGGACCCCGGGAGCCGGCCGCCTATGTCGGGGGCGATCTCAGGCTACACCAGTGCTATAAGACTTGGGGAGGGTGTCGGAGCCAAGCGTCTTCTCCGAGTCCATGGCCATCACACCGCCCCTCAGGGGCCTCCGTCAAGCTGTTTAGGAAGGTAACATATCACATTGTTTTCTAATGCAGTCAGGTCCACAAACGACACTCACTTACTTTGAGAATAGTGAAGCTGCAGTAGGTGGAAATAAGCTTCAGACAGTGTTACAAGCACTGCTCAGAACTCTTAACTATGGCACCCAACATCCAGAACTTATGCTATTTGAGAATGGTAGTGACATCGAAGCATCTCAGGGACCAAAACCATTAACGTACTTTCACGTATGAAAATCTTACTTGGGGAGGGGGCAGGAGCGAAGCGCCCCCTCCCAGTCAGCGCCACCACACCGTATGTTGAAAATTTGAAGCCATCGTTCTACAAAGTCAACCAAACTTGGATTAAAAATCTAGAAAAATGTACAAACTGAAAACCAGTTTTGGTCTGCATAGCATCAGTAGCAACGCTTGAGTCAGCTTTGTGTCAAGCCGCAAATTTGATTCAACAAAGCACAGACATTCAAAAAGGCTCAAATTCAGAACTCTAAACTATGGCACCCAACATCCAGGAGCTTGCCATCCGGATCTTGGAGCCTTGTGCTGCTTTCGATCTATTCACACATCGGTCCACTACTGACATCATCTTATAAACCAACGTTATGTAAATAGTTTTTTAATAAAATGTTTTACCCTGTTTCTTTGCTGGTGTGTTGTCTATATTTTTAATATTTGCATACGGTTTGTCGTTATTTTGTGCGGGATGGGTGATGGAGCCGAGCTGTCTTGCAGCCCTCATGGTGTGGAGCTCAGTTCATCTCACTATTTTCGTATTTCTCATGAAGGGTTGCTCCTAATATTTCTATTTTAGCGAGGTCAAAAAGAGATCCAATTAGTGGCCTACTGATTTTGCTCGATTACTTTTATTTTTTTTACACGATTTTTCACTATCTGCAAAGACTAAACAGAGTATTGCGACTTTGTGCTTGTTTGTAAATAGAGAATGTTCAAAGAGAACCAATTCTAAAACAGTAAATGCTTGGACAACAATCAATCAAATGGAGAGACAAGCAGCCACGACGGATTACAACGGGGGTAAAGGCCTGCGTTAACTACCCTTCAGTATCTGCAAAGAGAGAGTACTACTAAGACAAAAGAGGGGAGGGGGGGGGGGGTGCAGCGTTCAAAGCACATCAGCGTGCATAAATACGAAAATGTTTTTATTTATCACGTACTTGACATTTTTAAGCTTTTCATATTTGCTATTAAAAAACCAATGAAATTCACAGAAAAAACCATAGGTTATAGTGGATATATAGTTAGGAATTTGCATTTACAAAACCTTGAAAATTCAATGAAAAAACCATTGGTTTTAGGCTATATATAGTTAGGGATTTGCATTTACAAAACCTTATTTTACTCGCATAAAACCATTGAAATTCCATATATAGTTATAAGCGCTAACTATATATCGCGCACCCGCAATCCACTGCTGATGATGTCACATATTACATCATTCATGACATGGTTAGTGACATCACTGATGACATCACTGATGACATCTCAAATGACATCACTGATGACATCACTGAAAACATCTCATTTGACATGACTGATAACATCACTGATGATATCATTCATGTGATAATACGATGAACCTCTTCAGACTCTAATATAACCTTAGATACAATCAGTGTAAACAGACACTCACAGACTGTCACTCATCCATGGAGTTACTCACACACCTAGTCAGTCATGCAAAGAATCAATCACACCTCCATTTCCTCAAATATACAGTTATACAAACTTTACTTATTCAAACATATACTAACACATTTACTCTCTTATACAATCCCTGATACAAGTTCACAATGATCCATACAGCCACTCACACATTCACTGGCTCTTATGCACAGTTATTTATATATGTCAACTCTCACATGTACTGTGTTTTACATATGTACTTACTTTGACATGTAGCACTGAGATATCCATTCACTCACCAATACACTCATGCACACAGTCAACCGCCCATACAGCTGTTTCCACATGCACTTTTGAACCCATACATCTAGTGAATCAACTGCTCACACATCTATGCACAGAGTCATACACCTCCCAGCCACCCACACACACACTCAGTCTCCCATACAAATACTTGGGCAACTAATCAATAACCCATATAGTTACTCATATAGCTCCTGATCAACCCATGCAGCAGTTTACAGAACAACAGACATAATGATGCACAAATTAAGACAGTTTAGTCACTAACCCATGCACTCAGTGAGACACATTTAATCACTCACTCATACAGTCAGTCATGCACCTACTAAATCCTTCATCCAGACACTTATACATCCACTCATTCTTCAATATGTAAGACATTTTTTTACTTTACAGAAACATACAGTCACTGGATGTTGTCATCAGTGATGTCATCAGTGATGTCATTTGAGATGTCATCAGTGATGTCATCAGTGATGTCACTAACCATGTCATGAATGATGTAATATGTGACATCATCAGCAGTGGATTGCGGGTGCGCGATATATAGTTAGCGCTTATAACTATATATGGAATTTCAATGGTTTTATGCGAGTAAAATAAGGTTTTGTAAATGCAAATCCCTAACTATATATGGCCTAAAACCAATGGTTTTTTCATTGAATATATATATATATATATATATATATATTCACTGAAAAAAACATAGGTTTCACACTAGTTATAGTTAGGAATTAGCATTTAAAAAACCTATCAAATTCACTGAAAAAACCATAGGTTTAACACCAGTTATAGTTAGCTGGAAATTTTACTGACATAAAACCATTGAAATTCCCACGTTATAGTTAGTTGGACTCACTATAACTTGCACGTGTAATGCACTGATGACACCATCCAGTGAATGTGTGTCTTTCAGATAAATAAATATGTTTTATATATGTATGTTAAGGTCGATGGAAGAATATTTGTTTAAATTATTGTCTTAATGGATGTTTTTTTTTAAAAAAATAATTGGATATCTGCCTTATTAAGTGTATCTTAGTGAATACATATATTAGCAAGTGAAAGTAGGTCAGTCTCTCTGTCATCAGTGATGTCATGAGTGATGTCACTGACCATGTCATGAGTGATGTAATATGTGATGTCATCAGCAGTGCATTACACGTGCAAGTTATAGTGAGTCCAACTAACTATAACGTGGGAATTTCAATGGTTTTATGTCAGTAAAATTTCCAGCTAACTATAACTGGTGTTAAACCTATGGTTTTTTCAGTGAATTTGATAGGTTTTTTAAATGCTAATTCCTAACTATAACTGGTGTGAAACCTATGGTTTTTTCAGTGAATTTCATAGGTTTTTTAACTGCTAATTCCTTTCTATATCGAGTTTCTAACCTTTTTTTTTTTTTACAATTTGCTGTTTTTTTTTAAGTATTCATTTGTTTAATATATTTTTTTTCTTTTGCGCTCTGGGTGCGCGCTCCAGGAAGCTTTCAGCTAAGCTCTCCGATAAGCTTTCCGGTGAGCTCACCTGAAAGCGCACCCAGAGCGCTACTGTCGTTCGTGAAAAAAAATATGAATGAAAAGTTAATAATAATGCAAAACATTTCGTTCCATACAAATAAAATCTGTTTTTTTTTCTAAGGAAAATGATTATGTATTTCTGTAAAAGTTTGATGACGTCACTTTGGCGCGCAACGTAAGGGCCCTCGGAAGCACCTACGATCGCGCCGCGTAAACGCACCCGGAAGCGCCCAAGATCGCGCCACGTTTGCGCCCCGGAAGCGCCAACGATCGCGCCGCGTAAACGCACCCGGAAGTGCTCCGGAGCGCGCTGCGTAAGTGCGTCGGGTCATGTGACCCTAAAATAACACTTTTCATTGGTTGCTAACAGTTTTTTTTACAAAGAATGAAATCCCCACCCATTTCCTTCACTATTGCTTTGTACTTGGAGAGAGCAAGAGCTGTTCTGTGTACTATCTTCATCTCCTACTTTCCTGATCTACAGCAATGGCTGCAAGAGAGTCATCCAGCAGTGATTCAGAGGCATTTGTAGATGAGGACCCTCCTAGGCAGAAGAAAAAAATCTATTTCATCTGGAAATTTTATAACATCCCTGAAGGAGAAAAAAAAGTCAACACTCCAAAAGTAACCTGCAAAATATGTGGTAGTACTTTATCCAGAGGCAATCCTCTGAAAAAATATAGTTTTGGAAATGCCAATTTAATCAGGCATGTCAAAAGAAGACACCCAAACAACTTTGCGAGGGAGAGTGTCAGAGACCTGGCACGGAAATTACCCACAGATGGCGGCAGCACCTCCACTGGTGGAGCAACACCTTCGGGACCATCCCGTAGAAGAATGGTCCCTAACATACAGCCAGAGTTTGCAGGCATCAAATTTCTGTGCACGGAGTGTGATGAACTGCTCTGCTATGGGGAGCAGAGTGTTGAACTCATTGCCCAAAACAAACCGCTACACCACTGCCCTGACAGTCCCTAAATTTTCACATTTTTTTGCTCCTGTTGAGCCGTTTTGGAATCCCTGTTTTTTGTTTTTCCCTTGACAAAAATCCCAAAAAATTATAAAATTGTTATAAAAAGTCTAAAAAAAAAATATAAAACAACAAAATCAAAAAAAAAAGTTCTTTTCAGAACTACCTCTAATTTATAAAAAAATGCAATTTTTTTTGTGAAAAAAAATCTGTCATTTTTTATCTCCATCGTACGCTCCCCAGTAAGCTCCCCGGTACGCGTACCGGGTGCGCCCCCGCGGAAATCGATTTTTTAAAAAAAAATTTTTGTACCCGCGGGACCCTTTTATGGCCCCCACATCAAAACTAGGGGGTCAGAGGGGGTCTACTCTTCCCCCTTATGGTCATTTGCCCCTTTTTTTTTAAACCCCTTGTGTCTCGATTTTACCGAGACACAAGATGGCGGCCGCTCCAGACTGTTTAGAATGTTTACAGACACCCAAGAGCCAAACAGCTTTCTGCGCGCAAGTTGCGTGGCGCGACTGGAGCGCTTTTCGGTGCGCGCACCGGAGAGCGCCTATAGATATATTTTTTTTTTTTAACCTAAATTACTCAAAATCCACTGGAACACATATCTTGAGACATAGCAAAGGCACATCGGGCTACCAGTCCCTACAATTTTGCCAAGTTAGCTGTATATCCATTCAGCCGTTCGAGCTAAAAGTGAAATCGACCGCCCTATGGAAATTAACATGGGGAAAACGGAAAACGCGTTTTGGGACCCCCCTTTTATCTCGGCCCCCGCTTGACGTATCCCCCCCAAACTTTCAAGGAAGAACCGGAGCTCGACGAGGCCATTTTCAGGAAATTTTCAGGCAGATTCGTCAACCGGTGCTAAAGTTATTCCAAACAGAATTTTGAGATTTAACATTGAAAAAAATCCTAACTATAACTACCTACTGGCGACCGCCAGTAGGTAATATATATATATATATATATATATATATATATATATACATATATATATTACCTACTGGCTATCGCCAGTAGGTATATATAGTTAGAATTTTTTCCCTATGGGACTTTTGAAAATTCTATGTCTAATAACTTTGGCGTTTGTGGACGGAATCGGCTGAAATTTTCAGGAAAATGGCACATTTTGTTTCTGAGCAGCCCCTGAAAATTTGGTGGGGTTTCGTCAAGGGGGGGCTGAGAAAAAAGGGGGGTCCCAAAACGCGTTTTTTGCATTGAGTTTTCCATAGGGCGGTTGGACTCACTTTTAGCTCGAACGGCTGAATGGATTTGCACGAAACTTGGCAAAATTGTAGGGACTGTTAGCCCGATGTGCCTTTGCTAGGTCTCAATATATGTGCTCCAGTAGTTTTTGAGAAATTAACGTTCAAACCAAGATATATATCTGTAACAGCGCTCTGGGCAGCGATCCGGTCCGCTTACTTTTCGCTTATCGGAACTTTGCGCGCAGAAAGCTGATTGGCTCTCCGGTGTCTGTCAACATTCTAAACAGTCCGGAGCGGATGCCATCTTGTCTCTCGGTAGGATCGAGAGAGAAGAAGAGGTGGAAAACGAAGGGGGAATTTAATGAAAGGGGGCAAGGTATCCCCCTCTTGACCCCCTAGGAATGTTGTTGGGGTTATTAAAGGGTCCCGTGGGGAAAATAAAAAAAAAATGATTTTTCACGGTAGAAGCGCGGCCGCGAACTGGTAGCGAAACGGGAATTCGCCATTTTGTGCTTCGTAAATTAAATTACTAGTTATAAGTGGGTGCGGGAGACGTATCCTAATCCCCTATGTTTCCTGAGGGTGGGTGAGGAGGCTGATATATGTTGATACATCTCTTCCAGCGGCTGTGCGTGAGCTTTTTTTTTTTTTTTGCTGCGTGACAGTCCGGAGCGGCCGCCATCTTGTCTCTCGGTAGGATCGAGAGAGAAGAAAAGGTGAAAAACTAAGGGCGAATTTAATGAAAGGGGGCAAGGTATCCCCCTCTTGACCCCCTAGGAATGTTGTTGGGGTTATTAAAGGGTCCCGTGGGGAAAATAAAAAAAAAATGATTTTTCACGGTAGAAGCGCTTCACGGGCCGCGAACTGGGCCGCAAACTGGTAGCGAAACGGGAATTCGCCATTTTGTGCTTCGTTAATTAAAGTACTAGGTATAAGGGGGTGCGGGAGACATATCCTAATCCCTTATGTTTCCTGAGGGTGGCTGAGGAGGCTGATATATGTTGATATATCTCTTCCAGCGGCTGCGCCATCTTGCCTTTTTTCGAATGCCACAATTTTGTCGTGCACGGCAGCCATTTTAGATGCCAGGCTGGTTCCAGGCTATCACCTAACCCTGCGGATGTAGTTTATGGCCCCAGCTGTAGAGAATTCAGACATGCCAATCCTCCTGATTCAGGCGTGTGAGTACTGATTTCAGTGCTAGTCTCCCGCCTCCCGATTTCTGCAAGCAAAAACCCGGGGGCATATTACGAACAACTAGCGATAATTTTTGTCTCTAACTTGTTTAGAGACAAAAATTATCGCCGCACATCGGCGATTTTTATCGCAGATAAACCTTGCTATTATCGCAGAAAAGTCAGCGATATTCATGTATTATCGACCTAATGCTCTTAGCCATGTTATCCACCTCCCATTGGATAACATGGCTAAGAACTGCTCAGGGCAGGTGTTAGATTTTGGAGATATTCGCGCTTAGCGCGAATATCTCCAAAAGTTGGTAATAGAAGGTAGCGATGTTAGGGACTGTTTCCAGTCGCTAACATCTTGGCACGCCACTTTGCATGTCATTAGTGATAAGTATCACTGACATGCAAAGCGGGGCCCAAGATGGTCGCTATCTCCTTTTAGCTGTCACTAACTGGTGTTAGCGACAGCTTGATAATAGGGAAATAATTTTATCTCCGCTTTCATGGTTTTTAAAGCCAAAAAAGCGGAGATAAACCCCCTTGATAATATGCCCCACGATTCCTTGGGGGTTTCAGCTGACAGGGCTTGGTATTGTGTTACATGGTAATTTTTCCATGAAACGTCAGAGGGTCGATGTAGGGGTTCTAGAAGAGGTGATAAACCATTTAAGCCTCATGAACAAGCGCATGGTCTTTTAAAGATTTGTGAAGTACTCGGGGCGGCGGTGTGTGTGTGCCCTCTTTCAGGAGCGGGCGGGGGGGCACTGCCAGCAACTTGCCAGGTCAGGTAGTGTTCAACACGTGCATCACCCTTTCTCTGCCTGCTATTGCGCTCCATGCTTCGGAAAGGTAAGAAAAAGAACGTGCATTTGAGTTTGAAATGTCCGATCCTGCAGCAGCACACTTCCAAAGCCCACACATGACAATAACCCGAATCAAGGCCCCATTCACCCGTTTTAAAAAAAATAGATAACACTCCAACAAAGTAAGGTTATAAAACTTTATTAACTACTAACTTTAACAAACGGAACAAAAACTAAAAACATTTAAACATTTCTCAACACAAAAAGCAACAATGGTTAGAAGCTGTCTTTTGTGCGAATAGTCCCAAGGCAGCACAACGTGCAGAGTTCTGGACGGCACCCAGGTGATGTCGCCTGGGTGCCGCACTGGTTTAGGGATCCTACAATGCTGCTCCGAAAATTGGCGTGGGGCGTCCCGGGTGGGGCGGGGGGAGGCCTCGTCAGTAGCGGTCTGTTGTGCGAATAGTCCCAAGGCAGCACAACGTGCAGAGTTCTGGACGGCACCCAGGTGATGTCGCCTGGGTGCCGCACTGGTTTAGGGATCCTACAATGCAGCACAGAAAAACAGCGTGGGGCGTCCCGGGTGGTGCGGGGGGAGGCCTCGTCAGTAGCGGTCTGTGTCCAGTGTCACATGGCTGACACAACATGTACGACAGGCACCCAGGTGATGTCCAGTAAACTGCCGCACTGGTTTTGGTATCCTACAATGCTGCTCCGAAAATTGGCGTGCGGCGGCCCGGGGGGGGGGCGTGGGGGAGCCGGCGTGAACGGGCCTCCCCAGGTGGCGGCCATCTAGCTGAGTTGCGCTCGCTCTTGCGGCCACAGCGTCTCGCTCACCATGTTGTTGAGTTGCTCCCACTCTTGCAGTGCAGCGATAGGCGGCTGCCACATGGCTCTTAAAATGGCGGACGGCTCCTCGGTTTTGGGCCTGGTCCACTGAAATGGCCCTGGGACACTTTGGAACTCGGACGCTTGCCTGCTAGGGCTTGGGCTCCATTCTCGAAAAGCGTCCCCTCAGCCGTGAAGATTGTATAAAAGTCTTGGGGGCCCCCGACTCCCGCAGGCTTCCGGTGGGGAGCGGCTGCCATGATTGCTCGCGGAATGACCACGACGGAGCCACGAGATGGTGGTGCTCTCATGCTGACGCCAGCTTCAGTCTGAATGATCCAGAAACAAGGTGGGGCTTTCATCGTTTGGGAAAAAAAAATGTTCTAAACCAATGAAAAGTGTTATTTTTAGGTCATATGACCAAGCCTTCCATCTTTAGGAAACCAAAAGTAAAATGAACCAATGAAAAGTTTTATAAACAAGTCACATGACCTGTTATGCGACATAGGGCTACAAAAAGCGTAGAAAATCCGTTGGCACGTGAGGCGGCGTCAGTAGCGGACCGATGTGCGAATAGGCCGAAGGCAGCACAACGCGCCGAGATCCGGATGGCACCGAGGTGGTGTCCAGCAAATTGCCGCACTGGTGTGGCCATCCTACAATGCTGCGCCGAAAGACGGCGTGTCCAGCTGAGTTGCGGTCACTGTTGCGGTACAGTGACTCGAACGCGCCGAGATCCGGATGGCGCCGAGGTGGTGTCCAGCAAATTGCCGTACTGGTGTGGCCATCCTACAATGCTGCGCCGAAAGACGGCGTGTTCAGCTGAGTTCTGGTCACTCTTCCGGCACAGTGACTCGAACGCGCTGAGATCCGGATGGCACCGAGGTGGTGTCCAGCAAGTGGCTGCACTGGTGTGGCCATCCTACAATGCTGCGCCGGAAGTCGGCGTGGGGTGCCCCGTTGGCTTATGAGGTGATGTCAGTAGTGGACTGATGTGTGAATAGGTCGGAACCAGCACAAGGCGCCAAGATCCGAATGGCAAGTCCTGGATGTTGAGTGCCTCAGTTGAGATTTCTGAGCAGTGCTTGTAGGACTGTCTGAAGCTTATTTGCACCTGCTGCAGCTTCACTAGGTCCGGCGGAACTTTTTGCCTTTTCCTTTCTGCTTCTTTTCCTACAATGCGTTTCTTCTGAAGACACGACCAGGTCCCTGAATGTGTGCAGGGGGACGCTATTGATTGAATGAACGCGCCGAGATCTGGATGGCACCGAGGTGGTGTCCAGCAAATTGCCGCACTGGTGTGGCCATCCTACAATGCTGCGCCGAAAGTCGGCGTGGGGTGCCCCGTTGGTTTATGAGGTGATGTCAGTAGCGGACCGATGTGTGAATAGGTCGGAACCAGCACAAGGCGCCCTGCACTGTTGAGCCTTTTTCAATGTCTGTTTTTTGTTGTTTCCCCTCCATCAAAAACAAAACAAAAATTCAAGGCGCCAAGATCCGAATGGCAAGTCCTGGATGTTGAGTGCCTCAGTTGAGAGTTCTGAGCAGTGCTTGTAAGACTGTCTGAAGCTTATTTGCACCTGCTGCAGCTTCACTAGGTCCGGCGGAACTTTTTTCCTTTTCCTTTCTGCTTCTTTTCCTACAATGCGTTTCATCTGAAGACACGACCAGGTCCCTGAATGTGTGCAGGGGGACGCTATTGATTGAATGAAAATGGCGGCTTGACACAAAGCTGACTCAAGCGTTACTGTTGGTGCTATACAGACAAAAATTGGTTTTCAGTTTGTACATTCTTCAGGTTTTTTTTTTCCATCCAAGTCTGATTGAGAGTTTGTAGAAAAATGGCTTCAGATTTTCCACATACTACTCTTCAACATTCTTCCTAAATGTAACAATGTGAAACTCACTAGGAGAACGGCTGTTTCTGTTTCCTTTCAAAATGCTGCCACCAATATTTTCTGAATGGAAGACACCATCTTGTAGCATAAAGGGCCGAAAGGGGTTCTGGTCTGGCCGATGGTTGGTGGAGACATTTTGACTATATCTTGGACCTGCCCGGCCTCGCCCAAAATGGCGCCGGTATAAATGGGACTCGTAACTCTTTGCCCGCAAATGTATATCTAGAAAATGTTATTGTAAGTGGCCCTGTCGTATTTTAATTACAAAATGTACGTCCACCGATTCCGCAACTGTTAGACACCTTTGTTCTTGTCACCTAATGGCCCGCTCGTTACGTTCTTCTACAGTGTAAATGTCTCCTCATCATATACGATTTCAGTTTGCTCCGTGGCCGGCCCACGTGGTTATAGGCCCGTATTTGTATACTGACATTTTCACAATAAAGGTTTTTAAAACAAAACACGGTAGTAGTATTTTCATTTGTAAAGTTTTTACTTTTAGTGACTGTTTTCGAATCAGTAAAAGGCAAGTGAAATAAAGCAGTCCAATTACATGACGGATAAAAGGTATAATATGTAGGAACGCAGTAAAGATAAATGGTCAAGGGCAGTTGTGTTTTTCATGTCTGCAACATAAAGTGATCGATAAGAATCTGATAATCAGGCGTATCGGCGACTAAGACAGCAGGCCGAATCTCTTTTACTCAACGGCTCCGTCATGGAAGGAAGAAACGCCCTTTTTCTCGAAAAAGGAATATATTTTACTTGCAAGACAGTTGTAAATTTTCCGGGAAAGTACATTAGCCTGGAATAATATAACATATGTTTGAAAAAAAAATATTGTTCGAAAATAATAAAAAGCGTAATTTTTAGGTCATATGACCAAGCTTTTCATCATTAAATTAACAAAAGTAAAATGAACCAATGAAAAGTTTTATTAACAAGTCACATGACCTGTTATGCTTACGTTACGTGCTGCGCGCCGCGCCTCGGATCACTTCCGGGTGCGCTAACGCGGCGTGTCATAAAACGCATTACGCGACAACGTAGGTCAAGAATATAGTCTAAATGTCTCCACCAACCAGCGTTCAGAACACAACCCCTTTCAGCAGTCCAAAAAGTTCTGTTAAATGACAACAGAGGGGACAGGCAACAAGAACCATCAGTCAAAGAGGGGAGGGCAAGTTCTTCTCTTCCGGGTCATGTTGGGGCGCTACCGGAACTGATCGAATTGGTAGTCTACAGTGTTTCTGGATGTTTCAGACTAAAGCTGGCGTCAGCATGAGACCACTACCATCTCGTAGCTCCGTCGTGGCCATTCCACGAGCAATCATGGCAGCCGCTCCCCACCAGAAGCCTGCGGGAGTCGGAGGCCCCCAAGACTTTTGTAGAATCTTCACGGCTGAGGGGACGCTTTTCGAGAATGGGACCCAAGCCCTAGCAGACAAGCGTCCGAGTTCCAAGGTGTCCCAGGGCCATTTTAGTGGACCAGGCCCAAAACCGAAGAGCCGGCCGCCATTTTGAGAGTCCTGTGGCAGCCGCCTATCGCTGCACCGCAAGAGCGGGCGCATCTCAACTACATGGTGAGCGAGACGCTGTAGTCGCAAGAGCGGGCGGAAAACAGCTGAATGGCGGAAGAGGCACAGTGTAGCAAAAGCGGGCGGAATGGCAACTAAAACGATAAAGGGGCGCCCCACTACAGCTTGTCTTCAGGTCAAACGGATTGTGGGACAAGGTCCAGAATTGAAGAGTCATCAAAAGGCAAAAAGTTCCGCCGGACCCCGGGAGCCGGCCGCCTATGTCGGGGGCGATCTCAGGCTACACCAGTGCTATAAGACTTGGGGAGGGTGTCGGAGCCAAGCGTCTTCTCCGAGTCCATGGCCATCACACCGCCCCTCAGGGGCCTCCGTCAAGCTGTTTAGGAAGGTAACATATCACATTGTTTTCTAATGCAGTCAGGTCCACAAACGACACTCACTTACTTTGAGAATAGTGAAGCTGCAGTAGGTGGAAATAAGCTTCAGACAGTGTTACAAGCGCTGCTCAGAACTCTTAACTATGGCACCCAACATCCAGAACTTATGCTATTTGAGAATGGTAGTGACATCGAAGCATCTCAGGGACCAAAACCATTAACGTACTTTCACGTATGAAAATCTTACTTGGGGAGGGGGCAGGAGCGAAGCGCCCCCTCCCAGTCAGCGCCACCACACCGTATGTTGAAAATCTGAAGCCATCGTTCTACAAAGTCAACCAAACTTGGATTGAAAAATCTAGAAAAATGTACAAACTGAAAACCAGTTTTGGTCTGCATAGCATCAGTAACAACGCTTGAGTCAGCTTTGTGTCAAGCCGCCATTTTGATTCAACAAAGCACAGGCATTGAAAAAGGCTGAAATTCAGAACTCTAAACTATGGCACCCAACATCCAGGAGCTTGCTATCCGGATCTTGGAGCCTTGTGCTGTTTTCGATCTATTCACACATCGGTCCACTACTGACATCATCTTATAAACCAACGTTATGTAAATAGTTTTTTAATAAAATGTTTTACCCTGTTTATTTGCTGGTGTGTTGTCTATATTTTTAATATTTGCATAGGGTTTGTCGTTATTTTGTGCGGGATGGGTGATGGAGCCGAGCTGTCTTGCAGCCCTCATGGTGTGGAGCTCAGTTCATCTCACTATTTTCGTATTTCTCAAGAAGGGTTGTTCCTAATATTTCTATTTTAGCGAGGTCAAAAAGAGATCCAATTAGTGGCCTACTGATTTTGCTCGATTACTTTTATTTTTTTACACAATTTTTCACTATCTGCAAAGACTAAACAGAGTATTGCGACTTTGTGCTTGTTTGTAAATAGAGAATGATCCAAAGAGAACCAATTCTAAAACAGTAAATGCTTGGACAACAATCAATCAAATGGAGAGACAAGGAGGCACGACGGATTACAACGGGGGTAAAGGCCTGCGTTAACTACCCTTCAGTATCTGCAAAGAGAGAGTACTACTAAGGCAAAAGAGGGGAGGGGGGGGGCAGCGTTCAAAGCACATCAGCGTGCATAAATACGAAAATGTTTTTATCTATCACGTACTTGACATTTTAAAGCTTTTCATATTTGCTATTAAAAAACCAATGAAATTCACAGAAAAAACCATAGGTTATAGTGGATATATAGTTAGGAATTTGCATTTACAAAACCTTGAAAATTCAATGAAAAAACCATAGGTTATAGGCCATATATAGTTAGGAATTAGCATTTACAAAACCTTATTTTACTCGCATAAAACCATTGAAATTCCATATATAGTTAGCTAACTATAAGCGCTAACTATATATCGCGCACCCGCAATCCACTGCTGATGATGTCACATATTACATCATTCATGACATGGTCAGTGACATCACTGATGACATCACTGATGACATCTCAAATGACATCACTGATGACAACTCAAATGATATCAATGATGACATCTCAAATGACATCACTGATGACAACTCAAATGACATCACTGATGACATCTCATTTGTCATCACTGATCACATCACTCATGTGATAATACAATGAACCTCTTCAGACTCTAATATAACCTTAAAAACACTCAGTATAAACAGACACTCACAGACTGTCACTCATCCATGGAGTTACTCACACACCTAGTCAGTCATGCAAAGAATCAATCACAACTCAATTTCCTCAACTATACAGTTATACACATCTTACTTATTCAAACATATAAGAACACATATTTACTCTCTTATATAATCCCTGATACAAGCTCACAGTGATCGATACAGCCACTCACACATTCACTGGCTCTTATGTTCAGTTATTTATATATCTCAACTCTCACATGTATTGTGTTTTACATACGTACTTACTTGCACATGTAGCAATGAGAAATCCATTCACTCACCAACACACCCATGCACAGTCAACCGCCGATATAGCTGTTTCCACATGCACTCTTGAACTCATACTCCTAGTGAATCAACTGCTTACACATCTATGCACAGAGTCACGCACCTCCCAGCCACCCACACACACACTCAGCCTCCCATTCAAATATTTGGGCAACCAATCAATAACCCATATGGCCACTCTTATAGCTACTGATCAACACATGCAGCAGCTTACACAACATCAAACATACTGATGCACGAATTAAGACAGTTTAGTCACTAACCCATGTACTCAGTGAGACACATTTAATCACTCACTCATACAGTCAGTCATGCACCTACTAAATTCTTCATCCAGACACTTATACATCCACTCATTCTTCAATATGTGAAACATATTTAAACTTTACAGACACATACAATCACTGGATGTTGTGATCAGTGATGTCATCAGTGATGTCACTGACCATGTCATGAATGATGTAATATGTGACATCATCAGCAGTGGATTGCGGGTGCGCGATATATAGTTAGCGCTTATAGTTAGCTAACTATATATGGAATTTCAATGGTTTTATGCGAGTAAAATAAGGTTTTGTAAATGCTAATTCCTAACTATATATGGCCTATAACCTATGGTTTTTTCATTGAATATATATATATATATATATATATATATATATATATATATATATATATATATATATATATATATATATATATATATATATATATATATATATATATATATATATATGTATACTGAAAAGTGTTTGTGAATATAAATCATCTTTAAGCGATCCCGAGCATGCTAGAGTCTGTCTTAATAGAATGGCAGACGTGTGGGGCTAATATATATAAGTGAACACTGTGATTCAAGTGCTTTTTAAACTGAGGAGCAAACCTTGAGCTTTTGCTATTTATGCAGCCTTCCTACCACAAAGAATGCACCACCCCTGTATCAAGGGGGCCCCACAGTGAGATTATTGTTAAGCCTGGATGTGGAACCACAGTGATGGATTAGGACAGAGTCTCTATGCTGAATCCCATACAGGGCTCATCATTTTCAGCAGTAAATACGGTGTGTAGCCATGTTGGAATGAATGCGGCTCTACTGTCCCCAGCATGCTCGGCATAGTTCTATTGAGACAGCTTATTTAGGGGTGTGCTATTGAATTTAAATGCTGGGTCAAGCCAGATCTGCACAGGATTCCCACCAAACCCCTGAGGAAGAACGAATTTTGAAATGCGTCAGGCATGTCGGAGCAGCTGACATCGAAGATATCGGCAAATGGTCTTTGCCCTTACCAATAAATGCTGTTAGCTAACACTGTGGTTTGAGTGCTTCTGAAAATGAGGGGCAACACTGGAGCTTTGGATATTTATGCGGCCGTCCTACCGCAAAGAATGCACCACCCTTTTATCAAGGGGGCCACACAGTGAGAATATTGTCGAGCCTGTATGTGGAACTACAGTGATGGATTAGAACAGAGTCTCTATGCTGAGGCCCATACAGGACTCGTCATTTTCATCAGTAAGTATGGTGTGTAGCCACGATGAACTGAATGTGACACTACTAACCCCTGCATGCACGGCATAGTTCTATTGAGACAGCCCATTTAGGGGCGTGCTATTGAATTTAAGTGCTGGGTCTAGCAGGAACTGCACACAATCCCCGCCACGCCTCAAAACGCGTCAGGCATATCGGAGCAACTGTATCAAAAAGAATTCCTTTCTGTGTTACTCACTTTCTATTTGTGACCAATAGGCCTACACACTAATATCACTTTTTTAGTGTTCAATAGTGACACGGATAATTATATCTGCAGAAAACTAGGGTTGCTTTTTGTCTCTCAAATTTTTATTCTGATTATGTTAAAAACATTTGAATTCATTTATTCCATAACATTTTTATAAAAACATATCATCAAAGAATAATTCTCTAATACATATAATAGTGACTGTAGTGGTTCCAACTCAACTTAAAAATAATCAATACAGATTAATATTCACACATTAAAAAATAATAACATCATGACATCAAATATATAATGGTGGAAGAAAGTCTTTTGTTGTGGCATTTCGGTGCTTTGTGCTGTTTTAACACCTTCTTCAGGACAGACTTTTTCTTAAAAACAATAGTTCTTCATTTTGGATTGTGTTGTCATGGATCTTGTATCTTTAAGATTCCGCACACTAGAGGATTAATTGACAGTAGATCCTCTTCTTAGTTTATAGTAATATGTGTAAACCTCAGTTTCTTTAAAACGGGGGGAATAATATCTCCTGTGTCTAATTCCATTCTTGCGACTTTAAATCTGCGCTGGATCACTTGTAGTTATTTGCTTGGATTTAACCTTAAAAATCTTGAATGAGGTCCCTGTGTGATACTTTAAGACGGGTTTTCTTCTCGTCTTCGGGGTTTCTTCACTTTGTATCCTTGTCACAGAATGTATGGATATTCCTTCTTGCAAGGTGCCTCATAACCATAGACACAGAGCGATCGACACGTCCTCTCTCCCGTAGATGGAATCGGAGGGACTGACATCAAAGATATCGACAAATGGACTTTGCCTGTACCAATAAATGCTGCGAGCGAACACTGCAGTTCGCGTACTTCTTAAACTGTGGGGCAACGCTGGAGCTGTGGATATATATATATATATCTATCTATATATATATATATATATATTCACTGAAAAAAACCATAGGTTTCACACCAGTTATAGTTAGGAATTAGCATTTAAAAAACCTATTAAATTCACTGAAAAAAACATAGGTTTCACACCAGTTATAGTTAGCTGGAAATTTTACTGATATAAAACCATTGAAATTCCCACGTTATAGTTAGTCGGACTCACTATAACTTGCGCGTGCAATGCACTGCTGATGACATCACATATTACATCACTCATGACATGGTCAGTGACATCACTCATGACACCATCCTTGTGACATAGTGACAGACCTCCTTTCACTATAATGTAACCCTTGAGACTCATATTCAAAAATAGAAACTGAAATTTTTAAAAAAATAGAGATACCTATATCAGTTACAACAAGCAATTCAGTAATTCCACTATCTATATACACATCCACTCATTCACCAACAGTTCTATATAGTCACTCATACATATACTCACTCATCATATGAAGTGATACACCTATACATCCTGTTACACACCGACATTCATCCAAAAGTTACTCACACACATATTCACACGTGCAAATAAACTATTGGACATCCATTTATTTGAATATAGAGTTATACACACACTTCCACCTTACTTCTATTTAAAATTACACATATTTATTCTCTTAAACAATCACTTATAGAAACACATACTTATTTAAACAGGAACTCTTACAATCTCTTACTCTCACATATACTCACTTATATACATCAATATTCATATATACTAGATTAAAACATATGTAGTTACTGATAAAGACACTAGTGAGACAGTCATTCACTCACTAACAAACACATATAGACACTCATCCACCCATACAGTCCTGTACATATGTTGTCTTCAAAACACATACAAACAAAGAGTCAGTCACTCATGCATCTATGTGCTAAGTAATACCCCCACCAAACCATATAGACACTCATACTGATACTAATAAAAATGTCTAATAACCCATATACATACACATGAGTGGATGTGTATTAGATGGTGGTATTACTGAATTGGTTGTTGTAACTGGTATGGGTATATCCACTTTTTTGAAAATATTAGTTTCTATTTTTGAATATGTGTTTCATGGGTTACATTACACTGAAAGGAGGTCGGTCACTGTGTCACAAGGATGGTGTCATCAGTGATGTCATGAGTGATGTCACTGACCATGTCATGAGTGATGTAATATGTGATGTCATCAGCAGTGCATTGCACGCGCAAGTTATAGTGAGTCCGACTAACTATAACGTGGGAATTTCAATGGTTTTATATCAGTAAAATTTCCAGCTAACTATAACTGGTGTGAAACCTATGTTTTTTTCAGTGAATTTAATAGGTTTTTTAAATGCTAATTCCTAACTATAACTGGTGTGAAACCTATGGTTTTTTTCAGTGAATTTCATAGGTTTTTTAAATGCTAATTCCTTACTATAAGTTTCACTTTATAAATAAGACTGTTAGCACTCTAGTTGTTCTTTTTAACACTCTGGTACATTCTGTCATTGGGCTACAGTTGTGCTACATCTAGTTGAATTTTGGGCTACATTTACAATTTTTGATCTCTGGTGGCCATCTTTGGGCTTCATTGGGCTACTTTGGGCTACATTTGGGCTACATTTTGGCTCTAACATATATTAAGCCCAATGTAGCACAATACATATTTTTATAAAGTTAATTTTTTTACAAACCACTTCAGAATAGGGCTACCTGTCTCTACAATTATCCCATTTTTTTTTTTTTAATTTTTGGGGGGAGCGCTCCCAGAGCGCGCCCCGGAGTGCGCCCCGAAAAGCGTATTTCTGAAAAGCGCCCCCGGGCGCGCTCCGGGGAGCGTCTCGTGAGCGCCAATATCGCAAACGAAAACATGATCGTGACGTATCGCGTAGCCGCGACCGCGTGATACGCACGGCGTAAGCGCACCCGGAAGTACTCGAACGAATACGATCGCAAAACGTAAACTTCCGACGCGCTTACGCTGCGCGCCCCCGTGCGCGTAGCGTAAGCGCGTCGGGTCATGTGAGCAGAAAATAACACTTTTCATTGGTTCATAACAGTTTTAGTTTCATAATGATGAAGCCCCTGGTCTTGTGACCTGAAAATAACACTTCTCATTGGTTCAGGACAGTTTTGTTTTCCAAATGATGAAAGCCCCCACCTTTTTTCCTTATTCTGACTTTGTCCTTTGACTGAGGAAGATCTGTTTGGAACTCTCTGTACCTTTTTGTACTTTAAAATGGCTTCAGTAGCAGCAGCAGCAGGTGCATCTCAGCCACCACCACCACCACCACCACCAAGAGGACCAGCTCCAAATTATATTGGTGGTCAAGAACAGGAGGAGGAGGAAGAGGAAGAGGAGGAGGGGAGAAGAAGATGGCTGCCTGAAGAAAACACACCTTATAAACCCAAACCACACTTCATTTGGCAGTTTTTTTCAATCCCAGAGGGGCAAAAAAAGGTGAATGCGCCCAAAGTCACTTGCCTCATCTGCAATGATGAACTTTCACGGGGCAACCCAAATAAGAAATATTCTTTTGGTAACTATACCATGATTCGGCACATGACAAGAAAGCATCCAAACAACTACTCTCGCGCAGAGTTCCGGGAACTGGCCAGTAACCTCCCCCAGTCATCAAGGACCCCCTCCCAAAGAAAACAACCCTCTTCCTCGCAACCAGAAACATCTGAGGTGATGCCTTGCATTCAGCCAAGATTTGCTGATTTTAAAATTACTTGTAAGGCTTGTGGCAAGCTTATCTCCTATGGGGAACAAAGTGTTAAGCTTATCGTCCTTGCAGGTGATAATCACAAGTGCCCCAAAAAGAAATAATTTTTTGGGTTTTTTGTTTTTTTGCTCCAGTTGAGCCAGTTTCAATTCCCTTTTTTTGTTTCTCCCCCTAAAAAATACAAAAAAAATATAAAACTGTTTTGAAAAGCCAAAAAAAGTTTAAAAAGTTCCAAAAACACAAAAAAAATATAAAACAACAAAAAGAAGAAAAAAAAAAGTTCTTTTAAGAACTACCTCCAATTTCTAAATGAAAACTTCATTTTTTTAAAACTCTGTCATCTTTTTCCCTCATTTTACGCTCCCCGGTGCGCTACCTGGTGCGCGCACCGAGCGCTTCCCCCGCGCAAAACGAAAAAAAAAAAAATATTTTAAATGCCCCGCGGGGCCCTTTTATAGCCCCCACATCAAACCTAGGGGGTCAAAGGGGTCTATCCCTGACGCCTTATGGTCAGTTCCCACTTTGTTTTAGCCACCTCTTATGTCTCGATTTTACCGAGACACAAGATGGCGACCGCTCTGGACTGTTTGGAATGTTTACAGACACCCGAGAGCCAATCAGCTTTCCATGCGCACCTCGCGTGTCGCGCCTGGAGCGCACTCCGGTGCGCGCACCTGTGCGCTGCTATAGATATATATATTTTTTTGGACCTAAATTACTCAAAATCCACTGGAGCACATATCTTGAGACATAGCAAAGGCACATCGGGCTACCAGTCCCTACAATTTTGCCAAGTTTGGTGTAAATCCATTCAGCCGTTCGGGCTAAAAGTGAAATCGACCGCCCTATGGAAATTAACATGGGGAAAACGCGTTTTGGGACCCCCCTTTTATCTCGGCCCCCGCTTATTGTATCCCCGCCAAACTTTCAGGGAAGGACCGGAGCTCGACGAGGCCATTTTCCTGAAATTTTCAGGCAGATTCGTCAACCGGTGCTAAAGTTATTCCAAATAGAATTTTGAGATTTAACATTGAAAAAAATCCTAACTATAACTACCTACTGGCGACCGCCAGTAGGTAATATATATCTATCTATCTATATATATATATATATATATATATCTATATATATATATATATATATATATATATATATATCTATATATATATATATATTACCTACTGGCGGTCGCCAGTAGGTAGTTATAGTTAGGATAATTTTCAATGTTAAATCTCAACATTCTATTTTGAATAACTTTGGCGCCGGTTGACGAATCTGCCTGAAATTTTCAGGAAAATGGTCTCATGGCGGTCCGGTCCTTCCCTGAAAGTTTGGGGGGGATTCGTCAAGCGGGGGCCGAGATAAAAGGGGGGTCCCAAAACGCGTTTTCCCCATGTTAATTTCCATAGGGCGGTCGATTTCACTTTTAGCCCGAACGGCTGAATGGATTTCCACCAAACTTGGCAAAATTGTAGGGACTGGTAGCCCGATGTGCCTTTGCTATGTCTCAAGATATGTGCTCCAGTGGATTTTGAGTAATTTAGGTTCAAAAAAATATATATATCTATAGGCGCTCTCCCGTGCGCGCACCGGAGTGCGCTCCAGGCGCGACACGCGACTTGCGCGCAGGAAGCTGATTGGATCTCAGTTGTCTGTAAACATTCTAAACAGTGCGGAGCGGCCGCCATCTTGTGTCTCGGTAAAATCGAGACACAAGGGGTTTGAAAAAAAAAGGGGCAAATGACCATAAGGGGGAAGAGTAGACCCCCTCTGACCCCCTAGGTTTGATGTAGGGACTAAAATAGGGTCCTGCAGGGCATTAAAATTTTTTTTTCGTTTTGCGCGGGGGAAGCGCATGGTACGCGCACCGGCGAAGCACGGGGAAAATCCAGGACCATATTTATGAAGGCCTTGCGCTGTTAGTTTTGCGCTTCCTGTGCGTCAATTTTTGTGACGCACCAGCGGTGTAAAAAAATGCGCATTGTTATGCAATATTTAAAAAGTGACGCATCTATCTAGATGCGTCACTTTTTAAATATAGTGCAACGAGGTACATTTTATTACACTGCTGGTGTTATGCGTCACTTTTCTGTGCGCACTCCTTATGACATTCCAGATGTGTCATATTTAATGTATGACGAATCATGTTGCAGATACAATATGGCGCAGAGTTTTAAAAAGTGACCCATGTACCTAGATGCGTCACTTTTTAAAAATAGCGTCAGGTATAATGCATGCAGAGGGGGTGTTCTCCCGCAAAAAGCTTTGTAATAGCGACGCAGTGAAATCTTTGAGATTTCACTGCGTCAGTTTTAGGATGCTGTTGCGTCAAAATCTTGTGCCTGCTTTACAGCAGGTGTTAGACTGAGGCAAGACCTTTCATATGCTGCTTTCCCCATTTGAAAGGACACATTACTGGAGTTGCGTCACTTTTGTGACGCACTCCAGCAATGCGTTACTTGGAATGTCATAAGGAGTGCGCACAGAAAAGTGACGCATTGCACCAGTAGTGTAAAAAAATGTGTTGCGTTGCGTTATATTTAAAAAGTGAGGTATCTAGGTAGATGGGTCACTTTTTAAAATCAAGCGCCACATTATATCTGCGTGAGGTATAATGCATGCAGAGGGGGTGTTCTCCCACTAAAAGCTTTGTAATAGCGACGCAGTGAAATGTTTGAGATTTCACTGCGTCACTTTTAGGATGCTGTTGCATCCTTTAAATATAGTGCAACGAGGCACATTTTATTACACTGCTGGTGTGATGCGTCACTTTTCTGTCCACAGTCCTTATGACATTCCAGATGTGTCATATTTAATGTATGACGAATCATGTTGCAAGGAGTTACAGATACGTCAGTATTTCTGACATATGTGTAAACATAAAAGTGATGCGAGGCCGGCGCAAAATTTTGACGCAATAACATCCTAAAAGTGACGCAGGGAAATCTCATAGATTTCAGTACGTTGTTATTACCAAGCTTTTTGCGAGGGATTGCCCCCTCTGCATACATTATACCTGATGCAGATACAATATGGCGCAGAGTTTTAAAAAGTGACCCATGTACCTAGATGCGTCACTTTTTAAAAAATAGTGTCAGGTATAATGCATGCAGAGGGGGTGTTCCTTGCAAAAAGCTTGGTAATAATGACGCAGTGCGTCACTTTTAGGATGCAGTTGCGCCAAAATCTTGCGCCTGCTTCACAGCAAACCTTTCACATGGTGCTTTTTCCATGTGAAAGGACACATTACTGGAGTTGCGTCACTTTTGTGACGCACTCCTGCAATGCGTTACTTTTGTGTTTACAGATATGTCAGAAATACTGACATATCTGTAACTCCTTGCGAATTGATTAGTCATATATTAAATATGACATATCTGGAATGTCATAAGGAGTGCGTCCAGAAAAGTGACGCATCGCTATTTTCACGTAGCGATGCGTCACTTTTCAGAAATGAGGCCTCCAGTTTATTCACTGTGTCATAACTTTCTTTTCTAACACTCACCTTCTTTCAGTCCTCCTACTTCACTTCCTTTCACCTCTCATACCTTTCTGTTCTTTCTTACTCATTCTCCTTTCAATTATCAATGCACTATATTTCACTTACTCTTCATTTTTTAAGATTATAGCTCTTTGATGAGAATTGGAGGTAGTTCTGAAAAGAACTTTTGGTTTTCTTCTTTTAACTGAAGAGGAACAAAAACAGGGAATAGAAACTGCTCAACAGGAGCAAAAAGAAAAGAAAAAAATTAGGGGTGGGAAGGGCAGTGATGGTTCTCCAATGCCCGAACCATGAGCAGGACACTTTGCTCCCCATAGGTGAGGAGTTGATTGCAGTATCTGCATCTGACGACCCCATGGTTGAATGCAGGTTGAATGTTTGCTACCTGCCCCTGAGATTGTTCTCTTCCAGAAGAAGTTGCTCCTCCTGTTGATGTAGAGGCCCCATCTCTGGGAACCTCCTGTGCCAGAGCCCTGACACTTTCCCGGGCAAAATTCTGGGGGTGCCTCCTCTCCACATGGCGAATCATGGTGAAGTTGCCAAAAGAGTATTTTTTTGGGGGGTTACCCCGTGACAGGACCTGTTTGCAGATCCTGCACTCTACTTTTGGTGCATTCACCTTCTTCTGGCCTTCTGGAAACTTAAAAAATTTCCAGATGAAATGTTCCTTCACCTTTGGGGTAGGAGGCTCTTCATCAATGAAATCATTGGAGTCATCTTCACTGCTGGATGGTCTGGCAGCCATGATGAATCCAGGAATATGGAGCAGCAAAAAAGGCAGGTCTTTCAGTCACAAAAGTGAAAGAAGAAGTGAAGGAAATGGGTGGGGATTTCATTCATTGTAAAAAAAAACTGTTAGCAACCAATGAAAAGTGTTATTTTAGGGTCACATGACCCGACGCGTTTACGCTGCGCGCTCCGGAGCACTTCCGGGTGCGTTTACGCAGCGCGTTCGTAGGCGCTTCCGGGTCGCAAACGTGGCGCGATCGTAGGCGCTTTTCCGTGCGTTTATGCGCCGCGCACGTATGCGCTTCCGAGGGCACTTACGTTGCGCGCCGAAGTGACGTCATCAATCTTTTATAGAAATGCATAATCATTTTCCATATTAAAAAAAACAAATTTTATTTGTATGGTACGAAATGTTTTGCATTATTATTAACTTTTCATTCATATTTTTTTTTCACGAACGACAGTTGCGCTCTGGGTGCGCTTTCAGATGAGCTCTCGGAGAAGCTTACAGGAGAGCTTAGCTGAAAGCTTCCCGGAGCGCGCACCCAGAGCGCAAAAGAAAAAAATTATAAAAAAAAATGAATACTTAAAAAAAAACAGCAAATTGTAAAAAAAAAAAAGGTTAGAAACTCGATATACAAAGGAATTAGCATTTAAAAAACTATGAAATTCACTGAAAAAACCATAGGTTTCACACCAGTTATAGTTAGGAATTAGCATTTAAAAAACCTATGAAATTCACTGAAAAAACCATAGGTTTCACACCAGTTATAGTTAGGAATTAGCATTTAAAAAACCTATTAAATTCACTGAAAAAACCATAGGTTTCACACCAGTTATAGTTTCCTGGAAATTTTACTGATATAAAACCATTGAAATTCCCACGTTATAGTTAGATGGACTCACTATAACTTGCGCGTGCAATGCACTGCTGATGATGTCTTATTAAGCCAGTTAACCAATCAATTTTTAAAAACCATCCATTTAGACACTTATTTAAACATTTATTCTTCCATCAACTTTTACATATACATATATAAAATATATTTATTTTTCAGAAAGACACACATTCACTGGATGGTGTCATCAGTGATGTCATGAGTGATGTCACTGACCATGTCATGAGTGATGTAATATGTGACGTCATCAGCAGTGCATTGCACGCGCAAGTTATAGTGAGTCCATCTAACTATAACGTGGGAATTTCAATGGTTTTATATCAGTAAAATTTCCAGCTAACTATAACTGGTGTGAAACCTATGGTTTTTTCAGTGAATTTAATAGGTTTTTTAAATGCTAATTCCTAACTATAACTGGTGTGAAACCTATGGTTTTTTCAGTGAATATATATATATATATATATATATATATATATATATATATATTACCTACTGGCAGTCGCCAGTAGGTAGTTATAGTTAGGATTATTTTCAATAGGGAAATCGCAACATTCTATTCTGAATAACTTTGGCGCCGGTCTAGGAATCTGCCTGAAAATTTCCTCAACCGCGTACCGGGGTGCGGCCATTGATATATATATTTTTTTTAACCTAAATTACTCAAAATCCACTGGAGCACATATCTTGAGACATAGCAAAGGCACATCGGGCTACCAGTCCCTACAATTTTGCCAAGTTTGGTGGAAATCCATTCAGCCGTTCGGGCTAAAAGTGAGTTTGACTGCCCTATGAAAATTAACATGGGGAAAATACGTTTTGGGACCCCCCTTTTATCTCGGCCCCCGCTCGACGAATCCCCCCCAAACTTTCAGGGAAGGACCGGACCTCAACGAGGCAAATTTGAGGAAATTCTCAGGCAGATCCGTCAACCAACGCCAACGTTATTCACAATAGAATTTTGAGATTTTGCATTGAAAAAAATCCTAACTATAACTACCTACTGGCTACCGCCAGTAGGTAATATATATATATATATGAACACAATACCTCTGCTATTACCTACTGGCGGTCGCCAGTAGGTAGTTATAGTTAGGACCTAGTTTCCATAGGAAATCCACAACATTCTATTAGGGATAACTTTGGCGCCGGTTGATGAATCTTCACGAATTTCTGAAAGAAGATGGCCTGCTCCGCTCCGCTCCTTCCCTGAAAGGTTTGGGGGGATTAATCAAGTGGGGGCTGAGAAAAAGGGGGGAAACCCAAAACGTGTTTTCCCCATAGTTTTTCCATAGGACGATTGGACACGGCTACAGCCCGAACGGCTGAACGGAATTACAAGAAATTTGGCAAAATGGTAGACTCTGATTTACAGATCACACTTTTGCTTAAATGGTGTAAATCCCTCCAGTAGTTCTTGAGAAAATCAAAAGAAAAAAATATATATATCTATAAGCGTGTACCGTACGCGTACCGTACGCGCACGGTACGCGTACCTTTCCGTGCACGAGCTGCATGCTGATTGGCTGGCACTGTCTGTCAACACTCCAAACCAGAAATTGTTGGCAGCCATCTTGTGCCTCGGTAGACTGATGCACAAGAAAGCAGAAAAACAAACGTGTAGAACTCAAAAAGGGGCGGAATAGAAGCACCCTGACCCCCTCGGCCTGCTCAGGGGGTCCCCCAAGGCCCCAAAATGTTTTGGTTTTTTTTCAAAAAATTGCAGGGTGCGCATACCGTACGCATACCGTACCTTCCCAAGAAAGCTGCATGCTCATTGGCTGTCAACACTTCAAACCAGGAAATGTTGGCAGCCATCTTGTGCTCGGTAGACCAAGGCACAAGAATGCAGAAAAACAAACATGTAGAACACAAAAAGGGGGAAGGGTAGAAACACCCTGACCCCCTAGGCCTGCCCAGGTGGTTCCATAAGGACCCCCAAGGCTCCATTTTTTTTTTAAAACCCGGTCTGTTTTTTTTCAAATCACCCCCGGGGGGAACAAATTGCGGGGGCATAGTGATTAAGAAGTGTGGGGATGCCCAATCCCCCCAAACTGCCCCGGGGACCGCCACCCCCCCCGGGGCAAAGCAACGTAGCCCCCTAGCGCATACTGGAGTCTCCTGGTGGGCTAGTTGGCCCCCAGGGACACCCAGTATGCAAGGGGAATTAGTTCCCCCTCTGCAAACGCGCCAGGGGCTGTGTTGCAGAGAGGTGTAAAAAGGGGCGTGGCCCCATTACACCTCTCTGCAATGCAGCCCCCTGGTGCATACTGGTGGTTCCAGGTGGGCTAGTTGGCCCCCAGGGACGCCAGGTATGCCAGGGGAATTAGTTCCCCCTCTGCAAATGTGCCCGCGGGCTATGTTGCAGAGAGGTGTAAAAAAGGGTGTGGCCTCATTACACCTCTCTGCAATGCAGCTCCCTGGCACATACTGGAGGTTCCAGGTGGGCTAGTTGGCCCCCAGGGACCTCCAGTATGCAAGGGGAATTAGTTCCCCCTCTGCAAACACGGCAGGTGGCTGCGTTGCAGAGAGGTGTAAAAACATTTTTTTTTCAATTTATATTAAAAATATGTAACGTAATTTAAAAACTAATATAGCTAAAAATAAATAATTTAAAATGTAGTAAATCAGTATAAAAATTATAACAATTAATACATATAAAAATGATCATTTACAAAACCATTGAAATTCACTGAAAAAAACATAGGTTTCAGCCACATTATAGTTAGGAATTACCATTTAAAAAATCTTGCAAATTCACTGGAAAAACCTTACTTTTCAGCCATGTTATAGTTAGGAATTAGCATTTAAAAAACCTTTCAAATTCACTGAAAAAAACATATGTTTCACACAAGTTATAGTTAGGAATTAGCATTTTAAAAACCTTTGAAATTCACTGAAAAAAACATAGGTTTCACACCAGTTATAGTTAGCTGGTCATTTTACTCATACAAAACTTTTGAAATTCCCCCGTTATAGTTAGTTCAGCTAACTATAACTCGCGCGCCCGCAATGCACTGCTGATGACGTCACATATTACATCACTCATGACATGGTCAGTGACATCACTCATGACATCACTGATGACATCTCAAATGACATCACTGATGACATCATCCTTGTGGAAGAGTGGCAGACCTCTCACTCTAATATAACCTTTGATACACACATTCAAAAATAAAAACAAAAATTTTCAAGAAAATGGAGATACCAATAACAGTTACAACAACCTATTCCAACATCTACTTCCACATCCACTCATTCACCAACAGTTCCATATAGTCACTCATACATGCACTCAATCATCTGTACTCATACACCTATACTTCCTGTTACACACCGATACTCATCCATTGAGTTACTTACACACATACTCACACATGCAAATAAACTATCAAACATCCATTTACTTGCATATACAGCTATACACACAAACATACACATACTGACTCTCTTAAACGATCACTTATAGAAACACATACTTAGTGATACAGGAACTCTTCAAATCTCTAACTCTCATATATACTCACTTATATACACCAATACTCACATATAGTAGTTTAACCCATTTGTACTTAGTCATAAAGACAGTATTGAGACTGTCATTCACTCACTAACCCCCTGGTGCATTCTAAATTGGGTAATTAATTCCCCTTGAATACTGAGGGTCCCTGGAGGCCAACTAGCCTACCAGGTACCTCCGGTATGCGCCAGGAAGCTGCGTTGCAGAGAGGTGTTCAGTGGCTACGCCCCTTTTTACACCACTCTGCAACACAGCTTTGTGGCGCTTACTGAAGGTAAGTGGTGGGCTAGTTGGCCCCCACGGACCCTCAGGACTCAAGGGGACTTAATCCCCCAATATACAATGCACCAGGTGGTGCGTTTGCGCTGTGGTGCAAGGAGCTGGCGTGGCCTGATGTCACAAATGTAGAAACACGCCCTGTGGTGCCTTTTAAGTTGGGGAATTAAGTCCCCTTGAATCCTGAGGGTCCCTGGGGGCCAACTAACCCACCAGGTATGTCCAGTAAGTGCCACTCAAGGGGACTTTATCCCCCAACTTACAACGGCCACAGGGTGTGTTTGCACAAATGTCACCTTAGGCCTGCCCTCCCTTCACCAGTGTTCAATCGCACCCTGTGGTGTGTTTTAAGAGGTAATTTTAATCCCCTGTCCTATTATGTACTCAGGACTTACAGAGGAGGTTATGATAATCACGGGGGTACCCCCACGCATATTGTTCCCTAGTGTATGAAGGTGTTTTCACTGTATTCAAAGTGTCTTTTAGCGTAGCATTGGCTCTTGGCCTGGTTAATTAGAGTCAGTTACCACCAGCACCCGTCTGAAAAAGTTGTGGGCACAGGATGATCTTGCAACAAGGCCTCTATCTTCTCCTCTGTTTGTACTTTCTGCACATGTCTTGCTTTTTCCTGCACTTTTTTTGTCTTTGTGGCTTCTGTTGCTTTTTTCTGCATTTGTTTTGCTTCTTTCTGTGCATTTTTCTTCTTTCTTGACATGTCCTACCTCTCTAGGCAAAGTTTGAAATTAGCATTTAACACCATCGGTGCGGCGCATTTTCCCGCTGTGCGCTGACGATTCGCAAATCCCGCAGTTCATGACGAGCTCAGCTCGTCATGAGCGTACGAGAGGTGTACTTCATGATGAGCTGAGCTCATCATCAGCGTCGAAGGGGTTAAAAAACATTTGACATTCACTGAAAAAAACAGAGGTTTCAGGCACGTTATAGTTAGAAATTAACATTTTAAAAAACCTTAGACATTCACTGAAAAAAACATGTTTCAGGGGCGTTATAGTTAGAAGGACATTTCACACGTACAAAACCAAAGAAATTCCCCTGTTATAGTTAGTTCAGCTAACTGTAACTCGCGCCCCCGCAATGCACTGCTGATGAGTTCACATATTACATCACTCATGACATGGTCAGTGACATCACTGATGACATCTCAAATGATATCACTGATGAAATCACTGATGACATCATCCATGTGATAATTTCATGCATCTTCTCACACCTTAATATAACTTTTGATACACCCACTCTAAATTACAGAATGCCATTCTCAAAACCATAGAGACACTCCATTTGCTACATCAACCCTACTTGTTTCTGGCTGGCCCATATTTGAGTTCTTTTCTAGGTGGAGCTCCATTTTTTCTTGCACTTTAAAATATGACCTTAAGGATAGAGTTATTTTCTGCTTCGTGGACTCTAGAGACTTCAGCGTCACCTGGCTAGCTCTAAACAATGGAGCCCGTGTTTTGTTTACAGTTGTGTGCCTTTTATTTTTTTTGTGCTCTTTTGGGCTGCTTGTGGTGATATGTCTGATGTAGAAGAAAAGGATTTCGTGTTGGGCTTATTTTTATAACTACCAGTCACGGGACACTGGTCTACCCCCTCTTCTACCAGCGGCTGATGTTTACTCCTCAGGCTATATCCTGTCTGTTCCCTGGGAGGTTTATATCGTTCTGGCTTTGACTGATCCATTTTTAAGACTTCCCCTACCACAGCCTCCAGAACAATCATCCAGCCTGGTTAATGTATTTTCCTCTGTTTGTTTTTCCTGCACTATTTCAAGGATTATGGGTTTGTTTGTGTTTGTCTGACTCCCCTCTGCCTCTTCCTGTCTTACAAGGTCACACAGCTTAGTGGCTGCCCCAGCATTGTGCAACAGAATTCAGTTCTAGCTGCCTTTCTGTCATGCCTCATTCTTACAACCAACCTTTGCCCGCTCCCGGTCCCCCTCTCCTTTACCTGATAACCTCTTTGGACAGCTACACCAACCGCCACTCTCCCGTTATCCAGGCAATATTCACAATCTTCTCTCAACACATTTATCAGACAAGGAGCCTTACCTCTAAGTGGTATCCTCATGGCGGCTTTCCTGGCGCTCGAGCACGCCATTGCTGCTCTGTCCATACTCCTCCCGGCAGATGACTCCTCCGCTGGTGGGGAAGTCCCTTATCCACCCCTTTTACTTCAACTCTCACCCCAACAAGGCTCATTCAGGACTCTTGTGTCGCTGCTCCATTCCGCTCCACACTGCCCCGTTTGTGAACTCTAATTTCCCCTGCTGGGTTTTGTCGAGCTCCAATCTTTACCATTTACGTTGGCTCTCCTTACTCCTCCCCGCACCTCCAGGCGCCGCTACAGCCTTGCGGCTAAACACCACTCCCGTTTGTGGAACTCCACTCTCCCCCACTGGGTCTTACCGAGCTTCAAACCTGCGCCATCTGCGTTCGCTCTCCTATCTCTGCCCGGCACCTCAGGCGATGCTACTGCCTCTGCCTCTGTGCTTGCGGCTCCACTTTCTGGTGCAGCCCGGCCAGACCCGGTCGTCTCGTCATTTCCCGATGTCTTTTTCTCTAGGTACTAACTTCATTTTGAGTGCCTCATGGTTATATTTAAAAGTCTTAGCATTTCCTGTTGTGTGTGCTTTCTTTGCTCTTTTGTACACCGATTTTGCTTAGAAGAGCACGGAGCTCACGACAGAGATCCTATCCGGTTGCCATCTTTCCCCCTCTGCTATCATATACACTCATAAACCTATATAGACACTCACACACCACCACTTATCCATAGAGGTACTCACACACCTGGTCAGTCATGCAAATAATTAACCAAACTCCCATTTACTTACCTATACAGTTATACAAATACTAGCAAATTCTTATGCTCTTATACTGATACAAGCACACACTCATCCATACATCCACTCTCATAATCACACACTCTCACTCATTGCCATTTATATACTCAAAATGGCTATGGAAACCACCGGAAAAATCATGTGTTCAAATAGTTTCTCTGCTACATCCCATTAGGCTTGTCAATGAATTATATTATTTTCAAGTATTAGATTGTAGTGTGAATGTGTGATGGTATGAATGTAGTAAGTATGTTGCATAAATCATGGTCTCCGTAGTTTCATATCTAATATGTTTTTATATTTATAACAGAATTATAAAGTATGAATACATTGTTTTGTATTTTTCTAAATACTAGTGTAACTACATTTTTTTACATGTTCTGATTTTTTATTGAATTGAAATTGCCCTAGATTATTTACAATATGTATTTTCCTGTCTAAGTGAACTCCACATTAGTACCAGGGGGCCCCTTATCTTTGCAGAATTCTAAAATCATACATGTTTCTCTTTGTCGAAGCAAGATCTCTCTATTCCCCCCTTGTCGGGGTACTGGAATAGCACTGGCCACATAATACTTAAGGCAGGTAAGAATGTTGTCATGTAGCGCCGTAAAATGACGAGCCACTGGGTAATTGCCATTGTTATTCACTATTGCACATAAGTGCTGTAAAATATGTATATGCACTTGTAATTTGGTGCTCCGATGTAATTGAGCCCACATGTGTAAGTAAGGACATGTATCGCAAATTTAGTGCAACAGGTAGAGTGCCCTCTAATTTCTCTTTTTATTGGACTGAATGGGACTGTATAGTGAGTTGTGTTAGTGTCAAACTTGCAAGCTTAACATGATGAACAGTTATAAAACCCTTGTCTTGGTGCTAAGTGCAATTTCCCGGGCTGCTCTTTACCAATTCAGTTCTCATTGACTTGGCCCTTCTAAAGGTCAGTGTCGGAACAGATGGCAAATCAGGTCAGGGCCAGATCTTATTAATTATGCCTCTTACTGGTCTCTGTTGGCGACTGTAAGTTGTAATCAATTTATGTGTTGGTACTCTCCTCAGATAAAACTGGAACTGCTTCCACAGTGCTGTAAAATAGGAATTCCCTCGGTCTTAATGCTGCTTTGTTTTCAGCTTCTACTAGGACTTTCTCACTGTAGCCTCTTTGTCTGAATCTTTCTAAAGAAACTAGAGTGCATTTAATCCAATTCTCCTCTGTGCTGCAGATCCTTTTAAGTCTAAGTAGCTCGCCATACGGTATGCTTGCTATAAGATGCTTTGGATGAGAGCTCAAAGCATGCAGAGTCCTATATAGAGTTGTTTCCAATTTTTCTTCTGCTACAAACACTGTGGTGTCTAAAAAGTCAACCTTCGAATGGTATATATATATATATATATATATATATATATATATATATATATATATATATATATTCACAAAAAAAACCATAGGTTTTAGGCCTTATATAGTTAGGAATTAACATATAAAAAACCATTGAAATTCCTCCTATATAGTTAGCTGGACATTTTATTGACATAAAACCCAATGAAATTCCATATGTAGTTAGTTGCAATAACTATATATCGCGCACCCGCAATCCACTGCTGATGATGTCACATATTACATCATTCATGACATGGTCAGTGACATCACTGATGACATCACTGATGACATCATCCAGTGACTGTGTGTTTCTGTAAAGTTTAAATATGTTTTACATATTGAAGAATGAGTGGATGTATAAGTGTCTGGATGAAGGATTTAGTGCGTGACTGACTGAGCGAGTGAATGAATGTGTCTTACTGAATGCATGGGTTAATGACTAAACTGTCTGAAAGTGTGCATCAATATGTCTGTTGTTGTGCAAGCTGCTGCATGTGTTGATCAGTAGCTATATGAGTGGCTATATAGCTTATTGATTGGTTGCCCAAGTATTTGTATGGAAGACTGAGTGTGTGTGTAACTGGCTGGGAGGCGAGTGACTCTGTGCAGATCAATGTGTACTTGTATCAGTAATTGTATAAGAGATTAAGTATGTGTTAGTATATGTTTGAAAAAGTAAGGTGTTCTGTGTTTAACTGTATAGATGAGGAAATCGAAGTGTGATTGATTCTTTACAGGACTGACTAGGTGTGTGAGTAACTCCATGGATGAGTGGCAGTGTGTGAGTGTCTGCATAGGTGTATGAGTGCATATGACAGTGTTGTAATAATGAGTGACTGTATGTACGAGTGATTGTATGGGTGAATGAGTGAATGTGTGCGTAGACGTAGGAATCAGTGAGTGCGTATGTAGTAACTGGTATTGGTGTGTCATGATGTAATCAGTGATGTCATTTGAGATGTCATCAGTTATGTCATCAGTGATGTCATTTGAGATGTCATCAGTGATGTCATCAGTGATGTCACTGCCCATGTCATGAATGATGTAATATGTGACATCATCAGCAGTGGATTGCGGGTGCGCGATATATAGTTATTGAAACTAACTATATATGGAATTTCATTGGGTTTTATGTCAATAAAATGTCCAGCTAACTATATAGGAGGAATTTCAATGGTTTTTTATATGTTAATTCCTAACTATATAAGGCCTAAAACCGATGTTTTTTTTAGTGAATTTCATTGTTTTTTTAAAGGCTAATTCCTAACTATATGTAGTGTATAACCTATGGTTTTTTTCAGTGAATTTCATTGGTTTTTTAAATGCTAATATATAGATATGTAAGGGCAGAAACTTATGGTTTTTTCAGTGAATTTGCAAGGTTTTGAAAATGCTAATTCTATTAGCGGATAACGTTTAAATATGTTACTATCCTTGTGGGACCACCTGAGCAGCCCTAGGGATCCGATTTTTGATGCATGAACGATGGTTGTATGCATGATGGATGAATGATTGTTGAGTGGATGCATGGATGGATGCATGCATGATAGATGGGTGAATGGATGCATGAATGATGGATGGATGCAGGATGGATGGATGGGTGGGTGGATGGATGTGGTGCATGAATGGTGGGTGGGAGGGTGGGTGGGTGTTGGATGGATGCATGATTGTTGGCTGGAACATGGATGGATGGCTGGTGAATGCATGATGGTTATTTAAGCACAGTAGTGGCTGAAAACCAAAGCTGGCAAGGGTTCAGATTGCTGTGTGTGGCATTTTCATAAATTCGCCGTAATTATGAGTGACATTTCAACAAATATGAGGGACACTTTGTCGCAACCAAAATCAAGCAATGAAAAACAGGGAAAACATATAAATATGAGCAGTTAAACCCATTTGAGCAACAAGACATACTAAGAAGATGTTAAAACTGCTGGAAAGCAAAGCACCAGAAACTGAAGCACCTAGTCCTGTTCTAAACTGTTCGTACTGTTATACAAAACGAGGACTCGTGTCTGCACCAGTCATTTATAGTGTGTGCTGTGCCACTGTAAACAAAAGAATCTTTCTGTAAATTTTAGTGGTCAGTTATTGTAGTGGGCTACATAATCTTTTTAAAAAAACTGCAGTTTGCTTGCCACTTGCTCACCTCAGGTACAGAGAATAACAAGCAGTACCTCAACGTTCGCTGGGGTATGGAATGTAGCCACACTGTGGTAGTAGCGCGGGTGTAGCCAGGGACTGAGCCGGCCAACGGCCCGTCCTCTCTCAGTGCGCAGGCAGCTGAAGAAAAGGACAGAAAGCCCGCCGGCAGGCTCTCGCCTCCCGCGCGGTCTCTGCCTGTCTCCTCCCTCAGTTTGAGGGAAAGTGCTGTGACCGCGCTCCACTGACAGCACCAGAGGGAGGCGGCCAGCGCTCCCTACGCGGCAGGCACCGGACCTCCCTGGGCTGACATGACGTGCTGACCGAGCCGAGTCATGATGAAGGGTGGGGGCGGGCATTGCCGGCCGGCCGCGCTGGGATTGGCCGGCCGGCCCCAGCACTTCCGGGTCACCGCGGACAGCGCGGCGGCCCAATTTTAGGCAGGCAGGTGGGGACCAAAACGAGCTGGGCAGTCAGCTGGGCAGATGACGCTTCTCTTACAGGTGGCAGGGCTCCCTCCCATCACGGGAGCCCTGCAAAGTCAGCCACCATCTTCCTTCTTCCCCCTCGCGGCGGGGGCGGGCATTTCCAGCCGGCCTCGCTGGGATTGGCTGGCCGGCCCCAGCACTTCCGGGTCGCCGCGGGCAGCGCGGCGGCCCCATTTCAGGCAGGCAGGCAGGGACAGTGCGCGCACGCGTGCACGCTTATAGATATATAATTGATTTTAAATGCAATTTTCTCAGCAAATACGGGACGGATTTACATCATTTAAAAAAAGCGTAATCTGCGAACCAGTCTCTTCCATTTTGCCAAATTTCAAATAATTCTGTTCAGCCGTTCGGGCTGTAGCCGAGTCTAAAGGTCCTATGGAAATTAACATGGGGAAAACACGTTTTGGGACCCCCCTTTTTTCTCAGCCCCCACTTGACGAATCCCCCCCAAACTTTCAGGGAAGGAGCGGAGCGGAGCGAGCCATCTTCTTTGAGAAATTTTCGAAGATTCATCAACCAGGGCCAAAGTTATTCCCAATAGAATGTTGCGGATTTCCTATGGAAAACAATCCTAACTATATATACCTACGTAATATATATATATATATATATATATATATATATATATATATATATATATATATATATATATATATATATATATATATCGTCCACTCCTCCCTTATCCAGGAAATGAACACGCACTCGTCAGGATCTCGCTTTCCAATTTCTTTTATTTACAGTGAGCAAACTTGTGTTTTGGATGTTACCGGCTGGCTCAGGTCGGGGAGGGGCCCAACCATGACTCTGTGGACCCCGGCTGCGGCCGTCGAAGGGCAGGAAGTTCGTGGGGAGAGGTGACACATTGCGGAGTGATGCCAATCGATGCCTTCCCAAGCCCACTGAGGTTCTTAATTTTGGATCCATTTCGCTGCATTGATTCTTCTTACTGAAGCTGTCACCTTTGAAACTACAGCTACCAGAAGGCTCTGGGTGTGTCTACGCCCATAACCACGAGGCAGCCGTTACAAAAGACATTTACCGGCAGCAGCGAACTATATTTGCCTATGAGGAAGTGCGCACAGCGCACGAAACGCGTCAGGCATGCTGAATGAATTTGGTGAAGACTCCCTTTTCATCACTCTGTAACCTGCTCCTAAGTAAAACACGATATTTTCAACTTACCTGTGTGGCCTCTCTACAGTGAGCAAACTTGTGTTTTGGATGTTACCGGCTGGCTCAGGTCGGGGAGGGGCCCAACCATGACTCTGTGGACCCCGGCTGCGGCATTGGAAGCAGCCGTCGAAGGGCAGGAAGTTCGTGGGGAGAGGTGACACATTGCGGAGTGATGCCAATCGATGCCTTCCCAAGCCCACTGAGGTTCTTAATTTTGGATCCATTTCGCTGCATTGATTCTTCTTACTGAAGCTGTCACCTTTGAAACTACAGCTACCAGAAGGCTCTGGGTGTGTCTACGCCCATAACCACGAGGCAGCCGTTACAAAAGACATTTACCGGCAGCAGCGAACTATATTTGCCTATGAGGAAGTGCGCACAGCGCACGAAACGCGTCAGGCATGCTGAATGAATTTGGTGAAGGCTCCCTTTTCATCACTCTGTAACCTGCTCCTAAGTAAAACACGATATTTTCAACTTACCTGTGTGGCCTCTCTACAGTGAGCAAACTTGTGTTTTGGATATATATATATATATATATATATATCGTCCACTCCTCCCTTATCCAGGAAATGAACACGCACTCGTCAGGATCTCGCTTTCCAATTTCTTTTATTTATCCAAAGTTCTCAAGATCGATTTAATTACCAATGCTTTTCACCGCCGACTGACGGCTTGATCACGGTCAATATTAGATCTGCCCACTAACTTCCTTCAAGGAGTGGTTAAACAAAGCCACATGATTATTGCGTGACTTCCTGTCATTACAACTCTGAATTATGGGTATCGTAGTTCCTTTCATATGTGGACGCATTGTATTTACAAACACATTGTTTCCTACTCATGCAAACATTTTTGTACATCATATTGTCACAATGTTGTTGATATCATTTGTGTGTTTAGAGATCCTGGTTCTTTTTACCCTGATACATGCCCCAATCCATCATACATTTATTCATTCATTGCCCGAATTTCGGGTTTGCCATTGTAAATTGTGTCGGGTGTCGCCCTCTAGTGGGCCTATTTACCGGTGATCTTAATTTCTCAAAAATGACGCCCTCCAGTGGGCATGAGGTACTACCCTTTTAATGTATCAAAGGAGGGGTAAAAAGAAGTGGATCAATTGTTGATCCTAAGGCTCAAATTACCATTCCAGAAAGGTAGAATGGAAGGCCCAACCAGAGACTGAGCCCCAAATAGCAATGACTGACAAAAAAGGGACTCGGTTGTTCCTAAAAATAGACGAAGAGTAGTATGGTCAATGAGGGAAGAAAATTAATAAGAGGGTAGTGCTCAGTGGAGGGCTACCCTGGGCATCCCATTAGTTGGAATTAATGGCCTCACACACTCTTGCGAATGTCATGCTTCATCATCGGCCGTTGCTCCTCGTTGGGCAGGCGCTGCAATGTCCAACGGGCTCACCTCTAGGAGGGGCTCTTTATCGGAGATCTTTTTTCCAACAGCCTGTGGGTGAAGTGCAAGTGAGGGGCCAGGTGAAGCGTGGATAGTGTAGGTGGGTGCGTTAAAATATAGCGCGAGGTACCGGAGATCATTTTATTCTGGTGGTTCCCATGCTATATGTTAAAACCAGTGGGTAGCCTATGATGACCAGAAATAAGGCTCCGTATCACGATCTAGGACTACAATGCATTCTGTGAGGTCGACATGTTTCTCGCTTTTGCAATTATGCTGCGATTCTTCAGGACCTAATATAATTATACATCTATCACAAGGGAAGACCTAGTAAAGTGTCAACCTATAATATATATATTTTCTGTTGTACTACCTGGTTTGGACCGCTCTTGCCTAGAGGAGACAAAAGAAAGGGTTACCAAAATACAGAGACAACAGTTTCCCATTCTTGACCGTGAACACACTGTGGTTGTGTTCAGAGAAGTGACTCTGTGGCAGTGACATTCTGTGCGCAGTGACCATTTAGTATCAGCTTTAATCACAATTGCCACATGTCACCTCTATCATAATTCAAATAAAATTAAGGTTAAAATTAAAATTAAAATAAAATAGCAGCAGTTTCTTCATGGTGTCTAATTCATAAATCCACTGTGGGCTACTTAGTTACTCACCTAAAGGTCAAGGAGTACAGGTGTCAACAGTACCCGGTAGGTGTGACTTCAAGGGGGAGAGCCAATAGGGGTTTAATGGCCATAAGGGAGACAAAGGCACGCAATTCCAGTTTGTCAGTAGTCCCTAAAAGCCAAAGCAACTCGAGGTTCTAAAAATGGGGAGGGTGTTTTTGTGCCTCATGATTCACACTCATAGTTTTGGACATGCCGTTATAAGAACACTCTTCTACCTTCATTCATCCATTCGGTATTATGCAACCTGTATGGTCAATGCATGCTCTAATTGTTGGGGTGCACCTCAGTAATGTTTAACCATGCTCTGTTAAATGAATCTATATCAAGTGCTCTCCAAGTCGCTTTGCTAATGATTAGCTATGGTTATAGGATATTGGTGGAAGCGTCCAAAATACCGCGTTTGGAGGTTACACACCAAGTCTGCATGTATATGCCTGGGTCACGGATTGTTTGTATCAGCGTAAAAATGCATCCGTGTAACAATTGTGATGTTGCCCGGTCCCTTCTATGACTATATGTGGGGATTCAGAGGCAGCCGTGCACGTGCGTTGTCAGCACGAAAAGGCAAACACAAAATACAACAACACAAAGCAAGCACACAAGTACCCCGGTGTCGAGGCAAGAGGTTCAATCTCAATGAGCCCCCAGCAGTTGGGAGTTCACACGCGCCGTTTACTTACTTCTCGAGGCCTTGGTCAGGGCTATTTTGCCTACCCATCGCTACCGGGATCCGGATAGTAACGGGTTCCCGGCTCTCGGATGATTATATCAGAGGTTTGGGGTGGTACCAAAGCGTCTCGTATGTCACGTGACTAGTGGCGCTAGCGTGGGCGCCATCTTGGAAAGTACAATCAACCCAGTTGTATCAACAAGCAAACAGGGATGAATAAATGTAAGGGCGTTAGTACGTTTACACTGGTAGAGATCATGGTATATTGGTCAACAGTGTAAGAGACAATTGGGGTTGTAGTCAAAACCCATTATATTGGAAGTTGCCAATGCGCCTGGTATGTCGCATGATGAGTGGCGCTCGCGTGGGCGCCATCTTGGAAAGGGGAATCAAACATATTGTGTCAATAGGCAACAGTGGATTAATGTACAGTCGTATGTATAACCCAATAGAGCTCATTGTATATTGAAAAATGTTAACAGGAGCGTTGTCAGCGGGTGTCCCTACACTTCGGGGGGCACATTGTTATTCCAGTGGTCAAACAGTCTATTGGAGCTTGTTATCGACTAGAGGCTGGTGGAGTCTTAAAGAAGTCAGGATGCAAACAATAGGGCAATACCCTTTTAATCACAATCTTCAACTGTGTTTGTACGAATATAAGAAGCTCTCGGTTTACAGGTAGTTCTTTTGTGTTTGTCTGTTACCCATATACTTTTATGTCATATTACGGAAGAAAAAGTTTTTTATATACAATTTATGAGTCATTTTCCCAATCTAATGGTTTCACAGTTAGGTATTTAGTCTGTTTATCTTATTGTTTACAATTTCGATTATTTACAGATGTACATAGAGTTCCTCGCTCTGATTAGGCCGTCCGGATGTAAAGTTCTGAAGTTCAATATTTGACGTGACTCTCTGCATCTTAATTTCCACTCTCTGTCCCCCCCCTCTCTCATGAGGGACAATGGTTTCCAACGCATAGAATTTCAGAAGTTTCCAGTCCCCATTGTGTGAAGCCTCCATGTGCTTTGCAATGGCGTTTCTTCTGTCTTTATTCGCCGTTGCCCTTATGTGTTCTAAGATTCTCAATTTTAGTTCTTTCTTTGTGCTGCCAATATATTTTAATGCACAGGGACATTCTATTATGTAAACTACGTATTCACTTTTGCAGTTTATTAGTTGTTTGATTATCCAAGATTTTTTGTTGGGCAGTATTACTTCTGTTTTATTCACGGCTATTTGACATGCTTTGCACTGTTGACATTTTATGAAGCCTTTACTTTTCAACCATTGAATTCCTTTTTTCTTTTTGTCCGGGTCTTGATGGAAACTATGTATCAACTTATCTTTCAGGCTCGTCGCCCGTCTGAATGTTACTTCAAGATGTTTTCCCATTATTTTCCCGGCAGTGTCATCTAGATGTAGAATTTTCCAATTCTTTCTTAAGATGTTTACGATCTGTTTTGATTCTCTTGAATGATCCATAATCAGTCTCACCTTTTGATTTTCAGGTAGTGTTTCATCTTTCTTTTTTGGGTTGATTTGGAGGATTTCTTCCCTCTTTTTCTCATTTGCTCTCATCCAGCCTTTTGTGATGACTCCTTGTTTGTACCCTCGTCGTTTTAATCTTTTTGCCATGTCGCAACTGTTGGATAACCATTCCTTGTCTTGAGAACATATGCGACGTAGCCTTAAGAATTCACCGTACGGTATGTTGTTTTTCACTGAGGCTTGATGGAAACTTTCCGCATGAAGTGTGGCATTCGTTGATGTTTCTTTCCTATATAGTGTGGTCTCCACTTTGTTGTTATGAATGTATATTGTGGTGTCCAGAAAGGTTGCTTGATCACGACTGATATTGTATGTGAATCTGAGATTTGTATCTGTTGAGTTCAATACATTGAAATAGGTTTCGAATTCCTGAGCTGTTCCATCCCACACTATTAGGAGATCATCTATGTATCTCAGCCACTTCGCTATCTTGTTTACATAATGATCATTGTCCGGATGCCAAGCCACTTGTTGTTCCCACCATCCCATGGTGAGACATGCAAAGGCTGGGCTGAAGGAGAAACCCATTGCGCAGCCTTTGATTTGCTGATAGATTTCTTCCCCAAAAAGGAAGATGTTTTGGGTGAGACACAATTCAATCATATCCAGAAGCATCTGGTTGTGTTTGTTGAATTGGATATGTCTTTCTTTTAAAAAGAACGCACAAGCGTTTGTGCCAATGCTGTGGTCAATGTTTGTGTATAAGGCAATTACATCCATAGTGATTAGCATGTAGTTAGGTTGCCATGGAAGTTCTTGAAGATTTTTTAACAGATCGGTTGTGTCACGCAGATATGAACTCAAATTTAACACAAAGGGCATAAGAGAATAATCGATATAACTGGCCACCGGTTCCATAAGTAAACCCTTTGCAGAAACAATTGGTCTCCCTGGTGGTTTTAGTGGGTTCTTATGTACTTTCGGTAGAAAATAAATAGTGGCGGTTATCAGATGTTCAGTTGTCAAAAACTTGCATTCATCATTGTCGATCAAATTTTCACTGTGCCATTCTTTGATTTTTTTATGTAAGTTAATTTTAAAGATTTTAGTTGGATTTTGATCCAATTTCCTGTAGTATTGTTTGTTCCTCAGTTGTGAATGGGCTTCAGTTACATAATCTTTTTTGTCCAAAATAACAATATTTCCGCCCTTGTTGGCCATTTTAATTGTTATTGTTTGATCTTCCATGATATTTTTTAAGGCTGATCGTTCTTCTGCCTTAAAAAGGAAATTGATGTTATTTGAGATGTCATCAGTGATGTCATGAGTGATGTCACTGACCATGTCATGAGTGATGTAATATGTGACGTCATCAGCAGTGCATTGTGGGTGCGCGAGTTATAGTTAGCTGAACTAACTATAACGGGGGAATTTCAAAGGTTTTGTATGAGAGAAATGTCCAGCTAACTGTATCATGAGTGAAACCTATGTTTTTTTCAGTGAATTTCTAAGGTTTTTTAAATGCTAATTCCTAACTATAATGTGTGTGAAACGTATGTTTTTTAATTGAATTTCAAAAGTTTTTTAAATGCTAATTAAAAAATGTATCAATTATTATATTTATTATATATTTATTTTTCCAGAAACTGTCTTTGTATATTCTAGTATATGCCAAAGGCAAAAATGGAACTGGTCCAACCAATATTGTCCACAGATTGAGAAACCAAGACAACATGTGAATAAGTCTGTTTCTGTTTTCCTCAGAGACTATGGTATGGATTCTATATACCACAACAACTTGCGTTACAACTTGCAAGGCATTTATAGAGGAGACGGTACATTTCACAGATGAGGGAAACAGAGTCTTCCTCTTGAACTTTAGACTCTGCATCGGTATTTACTTGTAGGTACAAAACACAGTCAATGAACACAACGGCTCTTTTTAGAGCCAACCAACATCTAAACACTTAAACTTGTTATTTTACTGTATTTTTTTTCAATGTGCGCGCAACGTGTGCGCGTCTCACGATTTGGTTATTTTATAAAAAAATGTTTTCTTGTCCTTCGGGGTCCTTCAGGGACCCCCTGTGAAGGCCTAGGGGGTCAGGGAGTCTCTACCCTTCCCCCTTTTCATGTTCTCCACTTTTGTTTTTGACTCACTTCTGCCTCGAGGGTGCGTGCAACATGCGTGCACCTCGCAATTTAAAAAAAAAAAAGTTTTTTTGCCCTTTGGGGTCCTTCAGGGATCCCCTGAGAAGGCCTAGGGGGTCAGGAAGTCTCTACCCTGCCCCCTTTTCACGTTCTCCACTTTTGTTTTTGACTCACTTCTACATCTAGGGTGTGTCATTCATATACGACGTGCGAAAACCGTGCGCGCATGCGTGCACGCACCTTGCACGTACATAAAGTCATGTGACTTGAAAACAACACTTTTGATTGGCTTATAGTAGTTTCTTTTCCAAATCTTCAAAAACCCCACCCACTTCCCTCACAAGCTCTTTCACTTCCTTGGGAGAAGCATCTTCAGTGTTTTCTTCAAGATTTGAAAATGGCAGAACAACAGCAGCCACAGGAATCTTTTTTTTTCTTCTTTTTTCTTATAAATTTCTAGAGCGCGGTTGATGCCCGGAGGCGTCCAAGCGCTATAATAACCAGAATCTACGGATGAGCAGAGGAAGGGAGACTGGCAGTTAGTGGGGTGAAGTGAACAGGAAGGTCTTTAATTGTTTACGAAATAACGTGAGGTTAGGGTTGGCTCTGAGATGGAGTGGCAGAGTATTCCAGGTCTTGGACGCATTGTAGGCAAACGTCCTTCCACCAGATCTAGATCTTTTTATTCTTGGCACCACTGCCAAAAAGGTCTGGCTGGAGCGAAGACTTCGGTTGGGAGTATAATGGGTGACTAAGTCGCGGGTGATGCTGGGGCCTGTGTCCCAGAATGCTTGATGGGCTATGCACAATGCTTTAAACAGAACTCTCTGCCAAACCGGCAGCCAGTGAAGGCTAGCCAGTCCGGCTCTCACTGTTTGTCTACGAGGGATTTTAAGCAATAAGCGCGCTGCGCAGTTCTGCACAATCTGCAGTCTGCGTAGGGTGTATTCTGGGGAGCCGAGGTAGAGCACGTTGTTAAAATCAAGGCATGAATGTATGAGACCCTGTATGGCCACTTGTTTGGCTTCCATGGGAAGGAGGGGGAATATTTTATTTAGCATCCTCATGATGACAAAACAGGTGGCTGAAAGTTTTGTGGCTTGAACGTTAAAGGACAGAGATCTGTCCAGCCACACTCTTGATGTTATTTTTGGGAGGTGGGGGGGGGACCTTGACAGGGGGGCCACAGAGAGGGGGGGGAGGCCAAGATCTGAAGGGCCTAGGAGCATCAGCTCTGTTTTGCCCCGGTTTTCAACTTAAGGGATGATGAGGACATCCAGGTCCTCACTTCCTCCAGGCATTCTCTGAGCCCGCCTGGCGCAGGCCGGTTTGCCTCCTGCGCCAGTGAGACCACCAGCTGCGTGTCGTCCGCGTAGGAGATGATCTTAACTCCAAATGGGCGAAGGACGTCAGCCAGTGGTCTCATATACAGATTGAAGAGTGTGGGGATTAGAGAGGAGCCCTGAGGAACTCCGCACTTTAGAGGTCTGCTAGAGGACACGGACTCGCCATCGAAAACTCTAAAGGATCTGTTCTCTAAAAAAGATTTAAACCACGCCCAGGCTTTATCCTTAATCCCAGCACAGGACAGGCGGTCCAGTAGGGTGTCATGACTGACCGTGTCAAATGCTGCACTTAGATCAAGGAGGATCACTGCCACTGATCCTCCTTGATCCAGGATTTTTCTTGCTTCCTCGGTCACCATGAGGAGAGCGGTCTCAGTCCCGTGTTTCGGTCTGAATCCCGTCTGGGTGGGGTCTAGTACGTGATGATATTCCAGAAAGTTCACTAGCTGTTGGTTAATATATTTTTCTAAGACCTTGCTCACCCATGGGAGCAGAGAGATGGGACAGTAGTTGGCCAAGTCAGACGGGTCTAAATTGGGTTTCTCGATTAGCGACCTGACCATGGCTTGTTTCCAGACGGTTGGTACAGTGCTGGAGGTGATGGATGCGTTTAGTACCTCCCTGATGATGGGCAGGGTGATCCGGGATGCTGCCATTAAAATGTCAGGCGGAGCAGGGTCGACCGGCAATCCTGATTTGACACTGTGAGCTAGTGATTCAAGGGTGGTGAGGTTCAGTGGGGGAAAGTGGGTCAGGGTATGTTGAGTGAGGGAAGGGGAGAGGATTGGGGAGGTGTTGGATTAGTTTGATGAGTTAGTTGTTTGGGGAGGGAAGGCTGAGTAAATAGTGTTGACATTCTGGTAGAAAAACTCAGCAACATTATTGCAGTGAGTGACAGATTTCTCGACGTGCAACGCAGGGGGCTGGTTTGTTAACTTTTTAACGATCTGGAAGATCTCCTTAGGTTTAGACTTGGCCTGCAGAATTTTGTCGGCGAAATAAGTGGCCTGGGCTGCTTTTATTTGGGCTTTATACTCGCCGATAGATTCTCGGTAGCGAGTTTTGTTGTCTGCTGAGTCATCTGAACGCCAGCGTCTTTCCAACCTTCTACAAAGACGTTTCTTATCCCTAAGAGCCTGCGTATACCAAGGGGCGGATTTGTGGAAACGCTTCAGTACAGTCTTGCTCATAGGTAGGGTCGCGTCAAGGGTGTGGGTAATCCAGTTGACAAAGGCCTGATTTGCTAGGGCAGGATCCTCCTGATCATCGGTTGGGAGATGGCAAGTTTGATAGACCAGTTGTCAACCTCGAGGCGCGACCAGGCTCGCCTAAGCCTTGTAATAGGGGCGGGTGAGGATGGTTTGAGCGATGTCCAACTGAAGGGGATCAGAAGGTGGTCTGTCCAGGGCAAGGGGATTGCTGGGTCCACTGTGAGATCGGGACAGTTACTGAAAATTGGGTCCAGTAAGTGGCCTTTGGCATGAGTAGGGGTAGTGACACGTTGGGTGAGTTGCAGGGCTGCTAGATCCTCTGATAAGGTGGCGGCTGTGTGGTCAGAGGGGGAGTCGAAATGAAAATTCAGGTCACCTAGAACAGTGAAGTTAGAGGAGGTGCTAACTCTATCGGCCACACTAGATGGCAGTATTTCATGGAACTGCTTGGGGGGGCCCTGGGCGATAGATAAGGGTGCCAGAGAAACAGCTGTTGGGCGAGAGTTCGATGTTAAAGCCAATACTCTCGCAGTCCGAGATGCTTTCAGAGGTAACTCAGCAGTGGTATTGTTCCTTGTAGATGATAGCCAGGCCTCCTCCTCTCCCTCCCGCCTGTGCCTCAGGAGAATTCTAGCTATCTGAGCGCTTGTGGATCAGCGCAGTATTTGTGCCTTTTGACGAAAGGGGACGTGGCCTCGAGTGGGCGTGTCCCAGGCAGGTCGAGGGGGTACAGCTGGCGGGAAAACGGCAATTCCGCCCTACCCAGCGCTCGTTTTCCAACGAGAAAGGGTGCCTGCACACAGTAGTCGTGCAACAGGGCAGGTGAGTGGGTATTTTAAAAACAGTGATTTTCATATATTTAGACAATTAAAATACACAATCTTGCTGCTGCTCCCGGCTGTGCCTCAGGAGAATTCTAGCTATCTGAGCGCTTGTGGATCAGCGCGGTATTTGTGCCTTTTGACGAAAGGGGGCGTGGCCTCGAGTGGGCGTGTCCCAGGCAGGTCGAGGGGGGTACAGCTGGCGGGCAAACTGCGATTTCGCCCTACCCAGCGCTCGTTTTCCAACAAGAAAGGGTGCCTGCACACAGTAGTCGTGCAACAGGGAAGGTGAGTGGGTATTTTAAAAAACAGTGATTTTCAGATATTTAGACAATTAAAATACACAATCTTGCTGCTGCTCCCGGCTGTGCCTCAGGAGAATTCTAGCTATTCAGATGTGCAGTTTGTTCCTGAGCAGCCACCTCCAAAGAAGACCAAAGAATCATTTATTTGGAAGTTTTTTTACCTATCCAGAGGGGCAGAAGAAAGTTAATGCCTCCAAAGTTACATGCAAAATCTGTGGCAGCATTCTTTCAAGAGGTGATGCCACCAAACATTATTCATTTAGCATTGCTACAATGATTCGGCATGTTAAAAATCTGCATCCAATCAACTTTGCTCGGGCATCAACTCAAGACCTTAGAGACAATCCTGTAGCTGCTGTTCCCAGCACCTCTTCTGCGGGAGCATCTCCTTCTGCAACTGCTTTAGATATCCGGCCGGATTGTGCAGATGTACACACACGATGCAACTATTGCAACGAAATATTGTGCTACAGAGAACAAAGTATTGACTTAATCATGGCAAAGATCAGGCAGCACAAATGCTCCTGCCGTTAATTTTTTTTCCTTTAATATTTTTGTTCCTGTTGAGCAGTTTTTGGTTACCTAATTTCTTTTTTGTAACAGAAAACCCCCCAAAAATATAAAATTGTTCAAAAAATTACAAAAGAATTTTAAACTAAAAAAGACCAAAAAAACAGTTCTTCTAATAACTAACTTCACTTCTCCAAGAGCTATATTTCTTATACACTGTCTCATACTTTTTTTGAATGAATGTGTAGTGTATAAATGAATGACTGAAATGACTCAATGGAGTGGAGGAAGAAACTGAGGGAATGAGTGAGGAAGTGTGGAGTATAGTGAGTGAGGAAAGGGGAGTGAAAGAGTGACTGAAAGAAGGGGACTAAGGGTAGGGGAGTGAGGTAAGGAGATAGAAAGAGTAAGGGAATGGCAGTAAGGAAAGGAGAGGGAGGGGGGTCTGAGAGAAATGAAGCGGGGATGGAGATAAGGAAGGAGAGTAAAGGACAGAGAGGGGGAAGTAGAGCAGGATAAGGAGAGTGAAGGAAAGGGAAGTGGAGTGATGGTGAGGGAAGGGGTATGAGGATGAGAAAAGGGGAGTAAGGAAAAGTGAATGGGAGTGAAGGAGACAGAAGGGGAATGAGGGTATGGATGGAGTTAGGGAAGGGGATTTTGGGAAGGGGAGTAAGGAATGGAGTGAGAGAAGGAGAGCGAGGGGGAGTGAGGAAAAGGGAGCGGGAAAGTGAAGGGGTGAGAGATACAGATAGGATGAACTGTAAAGGGGGAAGGGGAATGACATTGAGTGAAGGGCAGTGACAGTTAGGGAAGGGGTATGAGGGTGAGGGACGGGGAGTGAGGGAGAAGGAAGAAAAATAAGAGAGAGGGAAAGTGAGTGAGGAAGAGAGGAAGAGCGATAGAAAGAGAGAGGAAAGGAGATTAAAGGTAAGGAAGAGGGAGGGAGAGAGTGAGAGAGAGGGAGAGCAAGGAACTGAGAAGGAGTGAGGCAGTTAGAGTGAGTGAGACAGAGGGAGACAGGAAGAGAAACATGGATGAAAAAAAGGGAGGGAGGGAGTGAACGAAGGGGAGTAAGTGAGATGAAGTGAGGGAGTGAGGAAAGAGGAGTGAAGAAAGGGGAGTGAGGGAAGGGGAGTGAAGGAAAAGTACTGAGGGTGAGTGAAAGGCAGTAACAGTGAGATACGGGATATGAGGGGAAAAGAAGAAAGGGAATAGGATGATGCACAGAGACGATAACATGAAGTAGGGGATAAGGAGTGAGATTGAGTGAAGGGCAGTGACAGTGAGGGAAGTGATATGAGGGTTAGGGAAGGGGAGTGTGGGAAAAAGAAGCATATATGAAGAGAGAGGAAAAAGTAGTGAGTGAGAGAGAAGGATTTATGGAAAGAGAGAGGAAAGAAAAGGAAGAGTGGTGGAAAGAGAGAGAGACAGGTAGAGAGGTAGAGTGATGGAGTGAGGCAGTTATAGTGACTGAGACAGAGGAAGAGACTTAGAGATGGATGGAGGAAAGGATAGTGAGGGAGAGAATAAAGGAAGGGGAGTGAGCAAAAGAGAGTGAGGGAGTGAGAGAAGGGGAGTGAATGAAAGTGAGTGAGGGAAGGTGTGAAGGGAAGAGAGCGAGGGGGAGTGAGAATAGAGTGAGGGATACAGCAAGAGAAGGGTAATGATGGAGGAAGAAAGGAAAGAGAAGTGAGGGACACAGCGGGGAAAAAGGGAACCGGAGAAGGTGAGTGAAGGTGAGGGAAGGGTACTGATGGTGAGAGAAGGAGTGTAAAGGTGAATGAAGGGGAGTAAGGGAGTGAGCAAAGAGAACTGTTTTTGGAACTGCCATTTTTTACGTAAATATGGGACATCTCCAATAATCACAAACGCTAACCAAAGTTATGTACAAACATATGCTAACCACCTTTACCCGAAATAGTCATTTTTTGTTTCTAATACTTTTCCGCATGGCCAAATAGTATGTGTAAAATCCTCAGTTTGTAAGTTACTTAATAATACTCTTCAGCTTCTTTTTCCCAACCTTCTGAATCAAAAGCACCAACATCTTTTGTACCATCTACCAATGTTTATACTTCCACCCAATGCTATTTACCATGTACATAGAACCTTAAAGAACTAGCATTTTATCAGAATCTCAACATCATCTGGTATGCCGATGACACTCTGCTCATCGTTTATCTTAGCAAGGAGCTGTATACCATTAAAAGATACCTCTACAAGGGAATAAAAAAGTGTCACCAATATCTACATCAACTACAACAAATCTAAACAACCTCTGCCTCACTAATGATCAATATCTCCTGTGATAGCCACATCACCCACTATCTGATAAACTTACACTACCTATACGTCCATTACAAGAATTTTTTGATCCTGATCACCCTCACTCACAAAGTACTTTTTAACACCAGACTACCCTTACTTAACAGCAGTAATTTTCCCAGGCCAATTACTTTCCCTAAAATTTTGGTTGTAAAAACACTAGGTAAGAATTTGGTAAGTCATAAGGCAAACGCTGTTTAAAAATCAATTGAGTATCATTACAATGAGTCCAGCCTTTTGTACATTTTAAATAAGCTGTGTACTGTCCTGATGTTGTAGAAGGACCATCATGGAAAATAATTGATACAGTTACAAAAGTTCTACCTGATATTGATAGTTGAGAAGGCCCCCTTTTTTTTATTAAAGTTTTCAGTTTTCTTCCATCAGGTCTGCATCGTTGCAGCATTAAAATTACATACTGTCCATATCTTTGTATAAATAATGTTGATAACATTTGTGAGTTATATTGGGTACAGACCATGTTTTGATTTGCTTCTCTAACTAGATTATTAAAAGACACTGATTTGCAGTTTGGTAAAGTCAAATATATAAATCTTTCAATGTCTATTTTAGTAGTACTTGAAAAGGAACAATTGTTACAATCATGTTGCCATTTATAAGAAAGGCCAAAAAGATTTTCCATATCTATACCTTCATCTTGCAATACAACAAGCATAAACATTAGAAATTCCTGACAATCTTGCTGAATATTCTGTGAAAATTGATTTAAGCCAGAACATATGTCTAAAACGTTTAGAATATCAGAAACACTTTCTATTTTAGATTTATCACTACTACATTTCTCAAACACAGAATTCAACAAACAATAAAATCTTTTGTCCTGATTTCCAACAATTTGTTGTTGAAAAGTTTCAAGAAAAAAAACAAGATTAACCTCTACATTAGCATAGCAGTTGATACCAGAACTGTTTTCAAATTGAAAACCAACAATCTCTTCATTAGTATAATTTTTCTTTTTGCTTACTATCACTGGTTCATCTAGTTTTTTTCTTTTCTCTACAACCTCGCTACAATTTGTCTTATATCCTCTTTTTCGACCTACCACACACTTTTCAAGTACTGGATATTGAGGTAAATTGGGAGCATGTTCTCTTCTTAATCTATTATACTCTTTTACACAATTTACATCTACACTAATCTTTGTGTCATCAAAATCAATCAGGTATAATCCAGATACAGTTCTGACTAGAAATAAAGCAACATATGCCATACCCTCTTTAAACACAGTACTTCCAATATTCACCAAAGCACAATCTACACTTAAACCTTGAGATTTATGAATAGTTACCGCATATGCCAAGCAAACAGGAAACTGTTTTCGGTGGACATATAAATCTTTTACAAGCAAAAATCGAGCTGAACAACGACTCAATTGTTGTACTTCTTCAATTTCATCAAATTTGATTTTAAAAAATTCAATGTCATATCTATTTGTGTAATTAAAAAAATCAACAACGTTACCCATCGCCCCATTTACTAAACCTCTTTCCACATGTAAATTATGTCGTAAAATTATCCGACAATTTATACATGCATATAGATTCTTTTCTAAACCAGCAGTTTTAGATATTTATTTCTCTAAAGAATCCAATTTTGACTTTAACTTTTCTGACAAAATAATAGTAGCTCCTATATGCTCTATACTATCAATAGCTTCCAGTTTTATAATTTCTTGATTTTCTATTTTTTTTTTTTGGTCCTCATCTCACCTTTCAAGCCTCTGCAGGTCTTATGAAGCCGCCTTCTCGAACTGTCACCCCTACGGCTTACCGCACTCGCTTGGGTCATCCGACCTGCCTCTTCTTTTTGCAAGAGGCCCTGGTGTAATCATAAGACCAATGATATTTACAGTAATCTTAAAGCCTTACCCCAGCTCACGAGAGGGTGCCATATGTTCGTTACCTTGTCCTTAATGCCCTCGTACTCTAACCGTGACATGTTAAATGCAGCTTTTAGCCAATCCTCCCTTCTAGCCAGCAGTATCAGATATAACAATAGACCCCTATCTTTCTGAGAAAGGCTCTGGCTGAGGCGTCCGTCGTCTCCAAAAAACACCAAAGTCATATTGATTTCAATGATAGTGTTGAAAATGTCTCGTATATTTTCTCCCACCTCAGCCCAGAATTTTACTAATGTTGGACATTCATAGAAAATATGTATATCATCTGCATGAAGTGTCGCACACCTGGAGCATGGGGGGCGAACTTTGCAATTTTTGCGGGGGTGTAGTAAAGTCTATTAATGACAAAGAAAGTTTTTTTTTAAACAGGCAGGCTTGACATACCTGTACATAGTCTTTAATGATGGTTCATATAAGGAATCTATAAATGGCCCAGGCGAGGTATCAGTCCAAACTGCGGAGAAGGGGGGTATCGCTTGGTCTTCAACCTCCAACAAACTATTGTACCATATAGATATTTCTTTATTAAGTGGACGATCGGATCTCAACAGATCTTCAATATCTCTATTCCCACTAGTCTCCCCCTTTTCTGCCTCATACCATGATGTTAGCTGCATGTATTTGAATCTTGAGAGCCCTGGCCCGATCTTTGCCCTCAGGTACTCCCATGAATGAATCCCCCCGGAATCCAGCAGGTCATACCAATTTATAATGCCTGCCCTTCTTATAGGCAGTGCCAAATTATCCTTTAGACAGTCCGGTGTACCTGGTGCATCCCATTCCGGGGCATTTTCAGAATGGTACCCAATGCCCCAACTGCACCTAAGCCTATACCATAACTCCAAGGCTGCCCTCAAAACCTTCAGCCGTACCCTCTTGAAGAACCTCGGTGACCCAAACTTGTACAGGAACGCCGCGTCATCTCCTCCTCCTTCCACCCGCACCATTTTGCCCAGTAGTCTCCCCCAGGCTGATTCCCCCGGTTTCACCAGCAGCATCCGAATGCTTTTAAAATGGAATGCTGCCGCATACACCCTTACATCTGGGAGGGCTAACCCGCCTTTTTTTAATCTACGTCTCAGTTTTTTCCATGCCAGACCAACTCCTTTGTTGCCCCAGATAAAACTCCCAATTTTACTCTGTATTTTCATTAAGCTTTTACTGTCAAATGTTAATGGTATTGAAGAGAAGAGATAAGACAACTTAGGTAATATTATCATTTTTACCAAGTTGGTTTTTCCATAAATAGTCAGTGGGAGATTACTCCATATGTTGAGAAGACTATCCATTTCTCTTACTGCCCTCTTAAGATTGAGCTCAGGTATCTTTTCAGTATCTTTTACGATATAAATCCCCAAGTATCTCATCTCTTCACTCACTCTCCCCGGCCGCTCCAGGTTCCAACACATCACCTCTGTCTTTGTTTTGTTAACAAGAAACCCTGAGAGCAATCCAAACTCACTCATACACTCTTCCACCCTCGGGATAGCTGTCTCGGGGTCCCCTGTATATAATATCAAATCGTCAGCATATAGGGCTATTTTTGAGCTGTATTGTCCTGAACTAAATGGACCTATTAGGTCATCCAATCTAAGCATCTGGGCTAATGGTTCCAAATATAAATTGAACAGGAGGGGCGATATCGGGCACCCCTGCCTAGTTCCCCTCTGAATATTAAAACTCGCAGTCAGGGCCCCATTTAGAAGTATTTGAGCGGTGGCACCTTGGTAGCAATTCCGTAGAGTTTGTATAAAGACTGGGCCAAACCCCATGGCTCTCAGGACCTCCCATAGATATGCCAAGCAAACTCTGTCAAACGCCTTGGCTGCGTCTACAGCGACCACAGCCAAGGGCTCTGTCCTCTGAATGGCTAGATCTATGTTGCCAATCAGAAGCTGCATTTGTTCCTGGATGTATCTCCCTGTGACGAACCCTTTCTGGTCCGGGAGCTAGGAGGAACATGGCGGCCACTAGGTGAACGGCCGTAGCCACCTCTCTCCTTCATGGAGCAGCGAGTGTTTCCTGTAATGCCATAGCTATGTAGTCCCCAAAAAAATATGCAATCACCCCCCTGTTCCCCCGAGTGGCGATAAGGATAAGGTGGAGCGAAGCTGTGCTGTGGGAGATATGCCCCCGGATCTTAGCGTGTCTCTGATGGTGTGCGGTGTAAGGCGAGAGACAAGCGAGGGTGGCGTCTGGGCGAGTCGGTGCTGGCTGTGGGAAGAGGCAGCCAAGCAGCGGAAGAGGCCCGACTCTGCTTTGCTGACGTTCCGGGTCAGTGGAGGCAGAGCCAGCAGCAGCATCTTGGGCGGCATCTTCGGTGTAGAGGCGGCGCGGGAGACACCGTCAGAAACCGCAAGTTGTCTAAAGGGCTGGCATTACTGCTGTGTGTGCTTTAAGGAGGAGGACTGTCAGGAGGGTAGGAAGGGGGAGGTCTGGGCACAAAGTGAGAGCAGCGCTTTTAACCCCAACCCCCCTCAGCTCGACGTGTACAATTTTACTGGCGCCCTGGTCAGCTGTATGGAAGTGGAGGGTGGAGGTGGAGGTGGAGGTGATAAGGGTACAGGAGGTGAAGGGAGTACGGAAGGCACTGGCTACGTAGAGGGGATTCAAAAACCAGTGAAAACAAACAGATATACGTTAAGAGCCAGGACAGTGTTTGATGGCAATAAGGATAAACCTGAATACCCCCCACGTGTTTCACCCCCCATCTTGGAAGTAAGGAGACATACAAGGAGGGGGAGAGCAAAGCTGAATACCTCTGAAGAGTACTTAAGCACTAAAAGCATCAAAAGTCGAGGGAAAAATAAGGCAGCAAAGTCAGTAGAGGCTAGTATCAAAGTTACTCCCTCACTTAAAACCTACTACAAGGTAATGTCAAACATCACCACGACTACCTCTATCTTTGCCCCCGCAATCAGTGGTGTCCCTAAGGGTACCCAGCCAGCTCAGTCTTTACAACATTTACAGACTCTCCAGCCCGACCAGTGTATTAAGGTCACCCAGTCCTTACCTTTACAGAACACTCAGCCTATTATGGCAGTCCAGGAAGCAAGCTGCATGCAGGCACCAACACAGGGAGGTGTTGGTGATGTTGTTGAGAACAGAATGTAATGTAAATGTAAATGTAAACTAGTTTTTATAGAGCGCATTCTATCGCTCCAAGGAGCATCTTGGCGCTGTAGTCCGTAGCCTAGAATGGTGGGCCGGAAACACTACTCACATCAATTTCATAATCCCTGAGAGACATTTAGAGCCTAGACTAGCTGTTTGCTAACCGTGTCTGGTAGATTAAAAATCCAGGTTTTCAGGGCTTTCCTGAATTCGATCTCAGTGGGGGTTTGCCGTAGGCTTTGTGGGAGTTTATTCCAGGCCTTGGTACCAAGGACGGCCAGGGATTTTCCTCCTTTGGTGGCTAATCTAAATCTGGGGACTGTTAGAAGACACATATCTGATGACCTCAGGTTCCGAACTGGTATGTATGGCTTGAACCGTGAGAGCAGATATTTAGGCCCTTTTTTGTGGTACGCTCTAAAAGTAATTACCAGTATCTTAAAGAGCACTCGCTTATGTATGGGGAGCCAGTGTAACTGTTTTAAGGCAGCAGAAGCAGAAGATCTCCTAGGAAGATTAAGCACCAGGGCCCTTATTTATGAAGAGCTTGCGCCGACAATGCGTCAAAAATTATGACGCATCTTCGGCGCAACGCATGCGCCATATTAATAAAGTGACGCATCTCCGACGATGCGTCACTTTTAGCTTACTGCGCAAAAAAAACCACTGCGTCAGAATGCCCTGCGACACACAAATATTAATGTATGCAATGTGGGCGTTACCCTGTAAAAACTTGCGCAAAAATGACGCATCCACATTTACTAACTTTCCCGCTTTTGAAGCATCCGCGTCGGAAATGGCGCAGCGTTGCGGATGCGTCGGAATTGGTGTGCCTACAAAACGGACGCGCAGGAAATGACGCATCGGCACATAGCGAGAGGAGAGGAGAGAGGAGAGGAGGCCAGTGAACATTGCTGCAACCATCCCCACACCATGGAGGTCGTAATTCTGCGAGTAGCTGCCAGACGGAGACGACTAGCTGCAGAAATCCCACCACACCCCCCCTGCACCACAAAATCCACCCCCCCCCCAGGCAACGCCGCAGAAAGGAGCGGTTATTCCGTCCAAGGAGTGTTCTGAGAGGCCTCAGGGATGAGGAGGTCATAACTCTATTCCTCCTGAAGAAGGAGACCATTGAACATCTACTGGGACTCATTGGACCAAGGCTAGAGGTAGGAACCAACAGGCCTACCAACATACCACCACAGGCAAAGCTCCTGGCCGTGTTGCACATGCTAGCGTTGGGCTCCTTTCAGACAACAGTTGCCAAACTGGCAGGAATATCCCAGCCAGCTTTCTCATCATTCCTGCCAACTGTCCTGGATGCCATCATCCATCTCACACCCCGCTACCTCCGTTTTCCCAACAATCCACAACAGCAGATAGAGATAAAGCAAGGATTCTATGACATAGCAGGCTTACCCCATGTGCTGGGTGCCATGGACTGTACGCATGTGCAATTAGTACCTCCGGCAGCAACTGTACATTTGTACATTAATCGCAAACATACATATTCAATCAATGTACAGGCCATTGTGGATCACCGTGGACTATTTACAAATGTGCTGGCAAAATACCCTGGCAGTGTACATGATGCGTTCATATTCAGGAACTGCATCATAAATGATCGCTTCAAGAATGGCCAGTATGGAAATGGATTACTTGTAGGTAAGCAAAAGAGTATGATACAATGCACCATCCATGCTACCATACTGCTAATATTGCTGTAATGACGCATAAATGAGGTTCTGGATGTATTAATGTTGTACTAGCACACGGGTACTCATAGTACGGCCCGTGGGCCGTCAGCGGCCCTGCAAGCCTTCCTGTGCGGCCCGGCAAGCCTTCCTGTGCGGCCCGCGAACCTTGCAGACACGTACCTGTGTTTAATTTATTTTTTCCAAAGTGTCTGCAAACACCGCCGGTTGTTGATTTATGGGGGCCGGGTGATTTCAGGCATAGGGTGGAGATGCAGGGGCGCTAAGAAGAGATCAAATTCAACAAGGCCTCATTAACAATTAAATGGTCTTTTAAAGACCCGTGAAATACTCTGGTGACTGGCGCCAAGGGGGCCTTGGTCTGACTGCTGGGGGTGCCGTGATGGGACAAGTGGTGGGACACAGACCCTACAAAGCAGCAAATTCTGAAAGAAAACGAGCTGGCTTTTACATTACAGGGGGGGAGGCTGTCTCTGGGCTGGTGACGGGGACGTGTAGACACAGTATGTGTGCACTACCCGAGAGACAGATAGGGGCAGAGACAGATAGGGGCAGAGACAGATAGAGGCAGAGACAGATAGAGGCAGGGGCAGATAGGGGCAGAGTGGCAGAGACAGATAGAGGCAGAGGCAGATCGAGGGAGGGGCAGATAGGGGCAGAGTGTCAGAGACAGATAGGGGCAGAGACAGATAGGGGCAGAGACAGATAGGGGCAGGGGCAGATAAAGGCAGAGACAGGGACAGACTGACAGAGGCAGAGACAGATAGAGGCAGAGATAGATAGGGGCAGAGACAGATAGGGGCAGAGACATATGGGGGCAGAGACAGATGGGGCAGAGACAGATGGGGGCAGAAACAGACATACATAGACAGATAGCGGCAGAGACAGACAGAGATAGAGACAAGGACAGAGGGACAGAGAGGGAGACAGAGGGAGGGGGAGGAGGGCCAGACAGAGACAGGGCCAGACACAGACAGGCCCAGACAGAGACAGGGACAGACAGAGAGAAGGAGACAGAGAGGAGGAGACAGAGAGAGACATAGAGGGAGGGAGACAGAGAGGGAAGGAGACAGAGAGAGACAGAGAGGGAGAGTGACAGAGAGGGAGGGAGACAGAGGGAGAGATACAGAGGGCGAGAGAGGGAGGGAGAGAGACAGACAGAGTGAGACAGATGGAGAGAGAGGAGGGAGGGAGACAGACAGACAGAGTGGGAGAGAGGGAGAGAGAGGGAGGGAGACAGACAGAGTGAGACAGAGGGAGCGGGAGTGAGACAGACAGAGTGAGAGAGAGGGAGGGAGACAGAAATACCGAGAGAGAGGGAGGGAGACAGACAGACAGAGGGAGAGAGAGGGAGGGAGGGAGACAGACAGACAGAGGGAGACAGAGGGAGAAAGAGGGGGAAACAGACAGACAGAGTTAGACAGAGGGAGAGAGAGGGGGAGACAGACAGGGTGAGACAGAGGGGGAGAGAGGGAGGGAGACAGACAGAGTGAGACAGAGGGAGAGAGAGGGAGGGAGACAGACAGACAGAGGCAGACAGTGGGAGACAGAGGGAGGGAGACAGACAGACAGAGGGAGAGAGAGGGAGGGAGACAGACATACAGAGGGAGACAGAGGGAGGGAGACAGACAGAGGGAGAGAGAGGGAGGGAGACAGACAGAGGCAGACAGTGGGAGAGAGAGGGAGGGAGACAGACAGACAGAGGGAGACAGAGGGAGAGAGAGGGAGGGAGACATACAGAGGGAGAGAGAGGGAGGGAGGCAGACAGACTGAGTGAGTGAGTGAGTGTGTGAGTGAGTGAGTGAGTGAGTGAGTGAGTGAGTGAGTGAGTGAGTGAGTGAGTGAGTGAGTGAGTGAGTGAGTGAGTGAGTGAGATGTGTATGCCAGGTCTGGTGGCTCAGTAGACAAAGGCGTCTGTTGCTGCGGCCTGTGTCCAACCTCATGGTCAGTTTGTATTTGCTGCTCTAGCCCCGCCTGCTCCCCCACTGACCCCGCCCCTACCAGTGCGGCCCTCGGCCACAAGCCACACTGTAAATTTGGCCCCGAGAGAAAGTTTGTGAGTACCCATGTACTAGCATATACATAGACATTAATAGAAGGGACATAATTAATGACGGCCATGCGCTGCCGGTGCGTTAAAACAAAAATGGCAAAAGGTCACGCACCAGTGGTGCAAGTCCCTCATAAATGCGGCCCACGGTCATGTAGAGGCATATAGGGAGTCAATGCATGTCCTTCCAAATACGTGAAAATACAAAAGGATGTGGGTGGTGCACAGTGGTAGTAAACGAAGTTCGTAGAAGCTTGTTCAGCTGAGGGTGCTACCAAGGGTGGTGCTTCCGTCAAAGCGCCAAAAGTGCAAGACAGGTAGTGTACGCAAACCACTGCAAATACATCCCCTTGGCAAGGCACTCCGTATATGATCACGAAACTGATTCAAAGAAGTTGTAATCCAAGTTCTGTTTTTTATTCACAAGTATTCAAGTTAATGGGTTATCGATGATATCAACAGCATATCAATCCATAGCATAAATTAATTTCTTCAAGGCCCTTTGTCAAGGAGCGTTCATATCAACGCGTAGCAAGGACCGCTACTTGGCTGTTCTAAGACCAGCATTACAGAACAACGGTCTTAGAACAGCCGAGTAACGGTCCTTGCTACTCGTTGATATGAACGCTCCATGACAAAGGGCCTCCTGGCCTAAATGCATTTGAGGAGTTCATACTTATCTTCTTGAAGAAATGAATTTATGCTATGGAATGATATGCTGTTAATATCAGTGGTTTGCGTACACTACCTGTCTCTTCCAAATATGTGTCCATTGCACAGCAGAACTATGTTGCAAAGGTGTCTTGCATGTGAGTCCCTGGGTGTGTTCTCTGCAACATCCATGCCCAATGGACACTGCCAAATGAAATATTACCCACAACATATGGCCTCTAGTTTACCACAACCATATCAAACTTTTCATTGTACCTTCTCATTTATTCCATTACAGCTGACCAGGGGTATGGCATTCAGCCGTGGGTGATGACACCGTATAAAAACCCACAGACACCACTGGAAGTTGCGTACAACCAAGCACATTGCAGGACAAGGAACATTGTGGAAAGAACATTTGGTCTGCTCAAGGCCAGGTTTCGGCGCCTGGACAAGTCTGGTGGACGCATGCTGTATTCACCACAGACTGTGTGCAAAATAATTTTGGCTTGTGCAATACTGCACAATATTTGTGTTCTCACACGTGTTCCCTGGGATGATCCTGATTCAAATCCAGAAATGCCAGAGGATGACCAGGAGGATGGGCATGCTCCTGTAAATCAAAGCACAGCAGCAGGCATCCGCAGATGTGCTGAGATAGTGCGTAATTTTTTTTAAAAAATTCACTAATAACATCCTCATTCTGCATCTACATTTGTGTTTGCACCAATAAAAATACTTTATACAACCTTTTGTACCTTGTTCATGATTATTTGACAATAATTTACACTGCAATTTGCATGACAATCTCATATGTGGAGTTCATACATTACACTTACTCTCATGTCTGGAGGCTGAAATCAGACATACATCAGGCCACACATCCATTTACATTGTACTGCCTTGCAATTTCACCTGCAATGGCAACACTCACCAGTGTCTGGCCAACACAGGTACCCTGCCACCATACTGCATGTGTCTCGGTGTGCAGGGTATGAATGCACATGTGTGTGAAGGTGACCCTTCCTGTACAAAAATATTCCTCCATGCAACACAGCATACATAGTGCAGGTAGGCAGGCCGGACATTGTGCGTCAGCGCACATGAAAAGCACATGAATCTCCCATATGTCATAGACACAGCACCTTCCCACCCTATTTGCTTGCTGCAGGGAAGTGCCGCAGGAATGCATGCAGTAATATTGTACGCAAAAACTTCATAAATTAGGGTGTAAAATCACAATTGTCAAAAAGCAACATTTACCATCCATATGTTGTGGTGCAGAAATTTAATAAAGCACTGGTGAAGAGGAGTCCACATAATGAAATCACACAGCAGGAAAAATGACAACAAAGTACTTGTATGTTGCAAAGTCATGATGAAAGTAAATAAGTAATAGGACAAACATTACAATCATCAACATGTTACACAGTGGATGTGCGTCAAAATATGACCATCCATTAAAAAGTAGCCCTCAGTGCTCACACAAGTTTGCAAAAATCAACAAATGTGGTAGGCACATAAATGAAGTTAGTGTATCCTACTTCATAATCTTATTCATGAATCAACATACAAAAGTGACGTTGGGTCTGCCTACCTCAGTATCTGACCCATGCATTCCTGACTCCACGCACATAAGTGACGATAGGTCTGCCAATGTCAGAATCTGAGCCATGCATTCCTGACTCGATGCAGAAAAGTAACGTTATCTGATCTTATCTTCTCTTAGGTGAAATTTATAGAGTGCACTGACACCATAGGCTTCCTGGCGCCATAAGACAGAGTGAGTGAGGAAGGAAGCGTGAGTGGCCGAGAGTTAACCCATGGAAGGGAAAAGGTGTGTTTGAAGCGATTACCAGAAGTTCAGAAGGGAAGGGGAGGATTTGAAGGAGAGAGAAAGGAGATCCCAAAGCCCAGGAGCCAGATGACAAATTGTGCAACCACCAAATTTCTGGGTTTTAGTATTGGGAGTGACTACCAGATGACGGTGAGCTGATTGGAGTGTTTGTGTTGTGCGGTGAGGGCAGATAAGATATTTGAGAAACGTGGGGCGGGACCAGTGGAGGGCTTAGAATGTGAGACAGGTCACCTTAAAAGATGCCCTCTGGTCTATTGGGAGCCAGTGAAGACTGTGGAGTAGAGGTTTGGCTGATTGCCATCTGGGTGTAATGTGAATTAGACGGGCTGCTTGAATCTGGACAACTTGGAGGCGGTGTGGCAGGGATCGTGGGAGACCGTAGTAGATGGACTTAGAGAAGTCCAGGCGGGAGAGCACGAGTGAGAACACCACTTGGGTAAGTGCGGTGGGAGGGAGTAAGTGACTGACTGTACCGATCTTCCGGACCTGGTACATAGAGGAAGAAAGTAGTGCACCCACTTGTGCCCTGAGGGAGAGTTCAGCGTCAATGATGACTCCCAGACCCTTTACTGATTTTACCGGGCTGGGGGGGGGGACCTAGCTCTGAGGGCAGAACTGAGGGCCACAGTGGCCATGACTGAGTCCAGGGAGGAGGAGCTCCGTTTTACCGGGGTCAAGCTTCAATTGGTTCCGGTACATCCATAATTGGATGTGGATCATGACAGCGTGGAACGTGTTGATGGCATGAGGTGAATTGAGCGGGAGGATGATCTGTAAGTCGTCAGCGTAGTAATACACAATAATGTCCCATTTCTGTAGAGAATGGATCAGCGGCCAGAGGTATAGATTGGACAGGAGTGGTGAATGGGAGGAGCCCTGTGGGACTCCACAGGACGTGGGGGTATTTGTTTCAGTATAGGGTCCTAGGCGGACCGTTTCAGTTCTTCCAGTTAGGAAGGACTCGACACACTCAAGAGCGGTTACCTGGATGCCTGCATGTTTGCCGAGGTGGAGAAGGATGTTATGGTCCACCGTGTTGAACGCGGACGACAGGTCCAGGAGTAAGAGGGCTTGGGGGGACCCTGCATCCGCATTGTTCCTGAGTGTGTACAAGAGTGGCAAGATAACTGCCTCTGTTGAGTGGGCAGGTCTGAAGCCGCCTTGATTGGGCTCCATGTGACAGGAGGATTCGATGTAGTGTGACAGACATCGGGTAACATGGTCCTACATTAATGTTGAGAAATACGGGAGGAGGGAGATGGGAGACGTTAGGTCTGCATAAGTCTGAAACTGACCCATGCTTTGCTGACTCTAGGCACAAAAGTGACATAACACAAGGCCCAAAAATGACTTTGGTCAACATATGTCATAGTCTGACTCAGCTGAATATCCAAACACAAATTTTTTGCAGGCTAACATGGTTTGTCCCTGTTGAGACACTTCCATGCTAAGCGTAAACATGCATCTTTTGCCCAGCATCAAAAAAACAGCTGCAAATATATGCAACAACATTGACAGATAAAAAATGCAATGCCCCATTAATGAAGATTGTGACACATGCCAATAATGTTGCATGTACTAAAACTGGTCACACCTTGGGGAGAAAATATATCATCACTCAGCCATGCTTCAAATTTACAATGCCACGGAATAATGATTTGGTCACGTGACAATAATGCGGCTTTGAAGATAACTGGTCGCACCGTAAGGGGAAATATGGAAGTAGCGTACCATGCAACAAATCAATGATGCGACATAATTAGGTTTAATTCGCATGCCCATAATGACGCATCGCCTACAACTGCTCGCACCTTCATGGGAAAATGTCATCAGTCACCCATGCTTCGAATTAACGATGCAACATAATTACGTTTTATGCGCATGCCAATAGTGACGCTTCTACTACAACTGGTCGCACCTTCATGGGAAAATATGGCATCAGTCACCCATGCTTCGAATTAACGATGCAACATAATTACGTTTTATGCGCATGCCAATAGTGACGCTTCTACTACAACTGGTCGCACCTTCATGGGAAAATATGGCATCAGTCACCCATGCTTCGAATTAACGATGCAACATAATTACGTTTTATGCGCATGCCAATAGTGACGCTTCGACTACAACTCGTCGCAGCTTCATGGGAAAATATGGCATCAGTCACCCATGCTTCAAATAACGATGCGACATAATAATGATTTAGTCGTATTACAATAATGACGCTTCCACGATAACAGGTCGCACCGTATGGGAAAATATTATATCACTGTACCATGCATCTATTCAGAGATGCAACATAAATAGGTTTCATTCGCATGCCAATAGTGACGCTTCTACTACAACTGGTCGCACCTTCATGGGAAAATATGGCTTCAGTCACCCATGCTTCAAATAACGATGCAACATAATAATGATTTAGTCGCATTACAATAATGACGCTTCCACGATAACAGGTCGCACCGTATGGGAAAATATTTCATCACTATACCATGCGTCTATTCTGTGATGCGACATAAATAGGTTTCATTTGTATGCCAATAGTGACGCTTCTACTACAACTGGTCGCACCTTCATGGGAAAATATGGCATCAGTCACCCATGCTTCAAATAACGATGTGACATAATAATGATTTAGTCGCATTACAATAATGACGCTTCCACGATAACAGGTCGCACCGTATGGGAAAATATTTCATCACTGCACCATGCGTCTATTCTGCGATGCGACATAAATAGGTTTCATTTGCATGCCAATAGTGACGCTTCTACTACAAATGGTCGCACCTTCATGGGAAAATATGGCATCAGTCACCCATGCTTCAAATAACAATGCGACATAATAATGATTTAGTCGCATTACAATAATGACGGTTTCCACGATAACAGGTCGCACCGTATGGGAAAATATTTCATCACTGTACCATGCGTCTATTCTGCGATGCGACATAAATAGGTTTCATTCGCATGCCAATAGTGACGCTTCTACTACAACTGGTCTTACCTTCATGGGAAAATATGGCATCAGTCACCCATGCTTCAAATAATGATGCGACATAATAATGATTTAGTCGCATTACAATAATGACGCTTCCACGATAACAGGTCACACCGTAAGGGAAAATGTATTATCAGTGTACCATGCTTAAAATGAACGATGTAACATAAATCGGTTATATTCGCATGTCAAAAAATGACGCATCACCGGAAACGAGTCGCATCGCAACAGGAAATGATGTACCCAGCCTGCCCTGCTCACAAACAGGAAGTTATATCATACTTTCACTTTCTTTTTCACTCCTTTGTAGTCTCTGAGAGGTGTAGGAGTGTGTTTGCAAAGTGCTTGAGAGTTTTGTCCTGTCCTGCAGTTGTTTTACAGTGTGTGTCTTGCTAACTGTGTCCAAATAGTGTCTGTAGTGTTGTGTATTGTCTAACTGTGTCTTGTGTGTCAAGGGGTGTCTGTCTGTTTAGGGGTTTTAATACTTTTTCATAGGGGGATTAGTGTTTTGTTTAGGGTTTTTTTCATAGTTAGTAATAGGGGGATTAGTGTTCTGTTAAGTGGAGAAATAGTGTATTAGTAGGATTCCTGTGTCAGCAAAATTTTTTTTGTGGCATTCACACAGCGTGGCTTGTGCTTTGTCACAATGCCACCCAGGTCTAGGAACCTAAGTGAGAAGGAGTATGGGGGGCTACTGTGGCTGATAGTCCACTACCTCCCAAACATGATTGGGAGTGGAGGCAGGGTACTGCTGGGTTACCCAACCCAAGAAAGGAAGCTGAGGTGGGAGAGGGTCCCGTACCAGATGTTGAGAATCTTTGGAGTGGACCGGACCCTGAGACAGTACAAACATTGGTGGGCAGATCTCATCAACCGTGAGCAGGATCTCCTGGACCACCTTGGAATTGAGGTTGATGGAACAATTGGTAAGTCAATATACATTTATTTTATGTATTAACAACCGTATTCTAAGGTAAAGCTAATCAAATGTCAAACCACAGGGGCCTCACTGATGATCCCCTTGTGCCCCTGTAACCTCAGACGTAGGGCCATATCTATCAACAAACCCTTTCTCCACAAAAAAATGAGATTCTTATGGAATCGCTATTTTTGAATAGCAAAATGGTATGTATAAAGAAAATTCACTACTTTGTAGGAATTCCATAATCTTCCGTAGTTGCTACTTTGCATTTTGTACTTTGTAAGTAAGGGATCAATCAAAAATCATTCCCATGGCCCAGGAGGGCCATAGGAATCACTTTTCAATAAATACTATAATAGCAAATCAGCCATTAGCTATTTGCAAATTGTGATTTATCCAAAGGGTGCAGGGGTGTCTCAAAGACACCCTGCTGGACCCATCAAAGGTATGGGTGTGCATATTGTGCACATACATGCACTATGGCCATGTGTGTGCATCACCCGGCACCTTCAAAAATTTGCAATGGTGCATATTTGTCAAAAATAGCTACTTACCATCAACTCCAGGTTGTTGTCAATTACCTAAATCTGAAACATAATTTGATACACAAAAATACTACATACATAGGGCCTCATTTATGAGGCCCCTTGCGCCATTGGAACTTCACTTTTCATGAAGTTCCGTGGCGCAGAAGCCTGCGTGGTGTTTATCAGGCAGCAGTACGCCAGTTTTTGTGGCGTACTGCTGCCTGATAAATATCAGTCCCTTTAACGCAGTGTTCAGCGTTAAAGGGGCGTGCAATGGGTGTTGTTTAGCATGTTCACACCAACATCCATGGACTTTAGTCAATGCTCCAGGGGCCTTTTTAATGAAGGCCTTGTGCCGCCGCAGCATCACTCATTAACATGTGGTAAAGTGACGCTCTGGTGCCGCAAGCCCTATGAAAATAAGGCCTGAGATGTACGAGTGTGAGGCAGCGCAAAAAGCACATGCCTGCCCTGGGGAGGTGTAAGTGAGGCGCAACAGGGAGTGAAGTTTACATGTATCCATGTATGTCAAATTTCTCTGTGTGCAGCTGCATTGTGCAGCACACAACAAAAAATGTGTATGCAGTTTGACCATTGACGTACAGGAAGGTATCCCATACGGTACAAATAAATTATTCTAAGCAACACGGCCACCCTTGCATCATGGTGCAAAAGGTATTGTCCTACTGCATGACAGCACTTTGTGGTCAAGGCCAGGTAAAGGCACAAATATGCTAGCTTAAGGGAACAACATGTTCCATCCTGGTATATCATATGTATGCATGAAGGATTCTTGATACAATATGTCACACAGTGACAATATCCTATTAAAAATGGGTCTAAACATCCTAAGTATTGCATAACATCAACAGCTACTTGGATGCAAACTTCATGCTCCACCCTCCATCACACATTGTAGGCCCTGTACATAGAGTAATAATCTACAGGGACATCACCTCAGAGGAGCATATGTCTTCCACCATCACAAGTAACCCTGTAGTGGTTCTAATTCTATCCACACACATCTTTGTATGTGTTTTTCTAAATACACAATGTGCTACAGTACCATCTGTGTGCAACGAAGATGCACAAGTGTCAATTGAGTGCAAAACATGCAATGCCTTCAACCCTCCTACATGACTGTGTGCAGGAAGTATCACATTTAATTACTTGGATTCTACACAATGACTGGATGTACACTAACTACTTGTGATGTAAAATGCAGTGCAGAATGGAAAACAACATGATAATAACAATACACTTATGCTACAATGTGCATTCATGATGGCATACCATGGGCTGAGTAAGGTTTGTTTGCATACCCAAACATAGGATACATCACACAGCTGGGATTACGTCCGGTGACATGTTTGTTGTGCCGAAACAACAACATCAATCATAATTTTAAACCACTCTTGTGCTCAGTCACGTGGGAAATAGGCACACATCTACAAGGCCTGGAAAATTGCATGTAATGTGAATACCGTGTACATGGTGTATTTGCACACACATCAATGTGTATGTGTGTAAATGCATGTTGCTTGCAGTTCTTGTCACATTGCACCGATCAATGAAGCTGACACACTGACACATCTAAGGGTGCCAGTACATCTGTGAATGGTGAATAAGCAAATGATAAGCAATATGTGTATTGGGGAGGAGTTAATTCTCAAAAAGGCAACGTAAATTCGAGAATTGTTTGAATACACATGGCGGATAGTTGATTTTTTGTTGTGTGACGCATTAATCTGCTGGCACATCTGTGAATACTCAGATGTTCACATTCACCATTGTACCAACGTCCCCCATAAAAGCACAATCACATACATCAACATAACAAAACATATTTTCCCAATGGACCAAGTGTGCAGATATTTTGCAAATGCCATCTCAATGTGACACCACAAACAAGGGATCACATGTGTGTAATACATGCAGTGCAAGAGTGTGCTTCACATGTGAAGCAGTTAGCCATAGACTGTTGTCTGATTGACGTTGCCTCATGGGACGCAACGTAAGCCAATCTTGAAGATACCACTGACTCTCATGTAATGTCTGTACTGTGTGGAAATATGCTGCATACGCTGACATTCTGGTATATTGTCTTTCACTTGTAGGTGGGCCACCACCATACACAAGGGATGAGGTGGAGTCCTTCAAGTATCCTAAGGCCACTGGTGAGTGTGAAATCATTACTATCTTTGTCTGTATGCTTACAATGTCTCCTCATGCATGCCATGTATGCAGACAGTCCAAAAGCATCATTCTTGCATGCATCATGTTTACACATCACATGTGCATGGAAGTGTCAAGGACTCAATGGCACCATGTGGAAATGCATGAACGCAAATATAAGGGTCACATGTATGAGGTGTTACAGTGTGCATGGAACACAGTAACACTTCTTGTGCTGCTGTAAGTATACATCACATAAAAATAGACCACAATCAAACAATACATCTAGCCCTCCATAGAGCACCATACTCAGGTGTGAGGGTCTCAAGTCACTGAAGGGAGGGGGTGTGCTGCTACTCATGAAATAGTCAGGTCTTCAGTAATTAAATGAAGGTAAGATGGTCCTGGTCAGTTGTAGTTGTGCACCAAGGGTGTTTCATGTCTTGGTGGCCAGGTAGGAGGGTGATCTACCTCCAGTGGTGTAGCAGTCAATCCTTGGTATGGTGGCTAGTGGGAGGCTGGTGGAGCAGAGGTGGCCGGTAGGATCAGAGAACGAGAGGCGCTTGAGGAGTCATTCAGGGCCCATGTCATGTGTGTGTGTGTGTGTGAGGAACCTCAACGTGATCCTTGTGTTGACGGTGACCCAGTGTTGGTCATTATGGCCTGTAGAAATGCTGCAGTGGTGAGGGATGTCGTAGAAGAGTTGTGCCGATGCATTTACTATGGGTAGTAGTTCTAAGTGAAGTCTGGCAGTGATTCCCGTGTATGGGGCATTCCCCTTGTACAGTTGGCTGTTGATGAGGGCCTGGGTGACAGTCTCACACGTTCCCATGGTGATCCACCTGAATATCTATTGGAGCATTGCCAGGGTGAAAAATCATAAGGATGACATGACGTCCACTTGTTTGTTAGTTGTGAGTGAGTAGACCTGGAAGAATCCCAAGTGGGGTGTATGGTCCGTGGGTGTTGTTGCAGTGACCATTGTTGTGGACCAATAGGCGTCGTCCCTGGCGCTTGTTGATTTGCCAAGGATGATAACCTCTGTAGTGTGTGTCTACAGTATCTGCTGACTGACCTTCTTCCATTCTGCAGTGCCTATTTTTCCTTCATGGAGGTTGTGTTTGGTTGTGGCTGGGTCTTGGGTGAAATGAATAAGGCCTAGTGCAATAAATCACCAGGACTCCAGTACGCAGTACTAAATAGATATGTTTATCCTTTACACCATTCAATTAATTCTCATCAACATCTCAATGCCACAGAAGTATCACATTTAAATCAATTCTTCATACATTTCTACTTGTGAGATCAGTAAAAATTTCATAAGTACAACATTGCATATTCAATCAAATAATACAAATTCCAAAACATGAAAATAGAAAAACCCAATGCATTTCGGGGCTTTTACTCTTTCGTCGGGGGTCTGTTAGAAAAAGATACAGACAAGGAGAATATTATTTCTTCATCTTTTTAAAGTGTTCTAATTAAACACTATGCTGTTACTCTACTGTTCCTTACCCAAAGTGCGTGGAAAGTAAAGTGAGGTCTCTGTGAACTCGTTTTATTAATTCGGCAATGTTCTGAAAGAAGGGAGAATTTTAACCATCATATAAAGTTTGGGCAAAAAATACAAAAAAATATTTTTGTGAGGAGTTCCAGGCTAGTTTACCTGTACTTTAATAGTTGCTGCGTCTACAAAGAAGAACAAGAGCGAATGTAGTGAAACTGCTTTACCCAACATTGTGGACTAGGTTTAAACGCGTGATTGGACTTGAGTAAAGTGCTCACCTGCATTTATTCTAAGTCTCGCATATGGGAGAGGAAACCTAAATGAAACGAAAAACGCCCGTCAGCGTGCCATGCTTTTCGACAATCTTAGTCAATTACCAAAAGGAAACTATTAAGACTTTTACCTGCGAGCCTTGCATAATCAGCCTCGGTCTCGCTGCTGTTTCGGTTCACAATACTGAAAACGAAGGGGATACGGACTATTACAACCCGTTATCTCAACCGGACATGCCGATAAATCTATACAAATGTCTTTTCAGATGTCAGCTTACCGTTCAACTAGTCATAGTTTCTTAAGAACGAAGAACCGTCTCCTAGCTCGCCAGCCTAAGGACTGAACTTCACGCGTGCGTCCTTTTTCTATTATTACACCCTTGTTGTCGAGAAATTCACGGACATAAACAACAGACTATTGGCGATACATACGGCGTAAAGCTATCTAGTTTAGAGAAAGACAACTTTTATGTGTCTTAGATACAGATATGCATGTTAAAAAAAGCGTTTTAGCGTGATGTCGTTGTGTAATGGAAAAATAGGAATTTATGCGAGGCTTCATAACAAGTCTAATAAAAAAAAAAATATATATATATATATATATATATATATATTATACACAATTTCTTGAGTGGTTGATTATGTCTTGCAGCATTGCTACCAGCAATAAATATAATAAGGTAAACATAACCTTTTTACTTATGACTACAAAGGTAGACTATTTAGATGACTGCCCCCTACGATAATGACCATGTCGAAAAAGAGAGACAACATTGTTTTGTGCAATCCTCCATATTATCAAGAACATCTTTTACGAGTTGATAATGACCCTGCATATTTACAAACTAAACAAATCATTCAGAGTTGATAATGACAAACCTTATATTCAACTGCCTATATCACAATCTATAGCTCTTTTCTATTGGAATGCATTCATTCAGTGATTACATCCTAATGAAGCCACATATTTGTTAGTTGTGTGTGGGTTGTAGTGTGTTGAGAACCCTGTTACTATGCCTAAACTTCAAAGAAAGCATGCCATTTCTATCTTATCATTCACCCCATGGGGAACTAGTGTCTGTAATTTACGTATCCAGAAAACTTCTCTCTGTAAAAGTATTTTTGCATTGTCCATTCCTAGTCTCTGTGGCACTAGTTCGATAATTTGGAAACGAAGTTGAGCTATATTTTGTTTTTTCTCAAGCCAATGTTGTGCCAACGGCGACGTTTGGTTTTTGGTACGTATCCGACTTTTATGCTCCGAAAGTCTTAGTTTTAGTTTTCTATCAGTTTTTCCGATATATAGTAGCCCACATGGGCACTTAATCGAATAAACCACATGTTCTGAGTCACAGCTTGATGTATGTCTGAGCATTATTTTTTCTCCAGTACGTGGGTGCATTAAAATGTTTCCTGGTATCACATTGTTGCAGTTTTTGCAATTAAAGCACCGGGTTGTGCCTTTGTGAACCAATTCCTGCTGCAAAATTTCTTTTGCTGGTTTATTGAGTAATTCTTTCAGATTTCGAGCTCTCTTATATGCGAATAGTGGTCTCTCACCAAATAGTGTCCCGAACTCCTTTTCCGCCAATAAGATCTCCCATCTTTTTAAGATCGTTCTCTTTATGTCCCTAGATGCAGTAGAGTACTTAGATACGAAGACCATTCTCATATTTGATGCTTTAGGCTTCTTTTCCAAAAGTTCTGTTCTTGGTATTACTTTGATTTTTTCCAATTGTGCCTCTAGTAGTTTTTTCGGATAACCTCTATCAAGGTACCTTTGCTTCTGTTCATCCAGACTCTTGTTACATTGTTGAGTGTTCGAAGATATGCGCTTGATCCTCATAAACTGTGACACAGGTAGATTGTTTATCAAGTTCGCCGGGTGAAAGCTGCTATACAATAAAGCCGTGTTCTTGTCTGTTTTCTTCTTGTACAGTCTTGTTTGAATGGAATCATTTTTAATTTCCACAAGAACATCTAGAAATGGTAACGACGTGTTGCTTATATTGTGTGTAAACTGAATTCTAGGATCCACTAAGTTCAGGCTACTGATGTTGTTTATTAGTTCAGATCTTGGATGCTTCCATATTAAGAAAATATCGTCTATGTAGCGTTTATAGTAAATTAGGCCTTGTTGCCAAGTTGGATCTTCCAGAATATAATCAAGCTCAAATTTTGCCATGTAAATATTGGCATATATACATGCCCCTGGAAATCCCATTGCTGTGCCTGTTAGCTGATTGTAGTATTTGTCTTGCCAGAGGAAATAGCTGTTAAAGAGACAAAATTCCAATAATTGCAGTATAAACAATTGTTGCTCATCTGGTTTGTCTGTTCTGAGGAGATCCCACTCCATAGCTTCTATCCCTTGCTTATGTGGAATAGACGTGTATAGAGCAGTCACGTCTATAGTGCAAAGTGTCCAGTCCATGCATCCTGTGGTTGTGATACCTGCCAGGCTTCTAAGAAAGTCAGATGTATCCTGTAGGCGCATATCTTCGAACACTCAACAATGTAACAAGAGTCTGGATGAACAGAAGCAAAGGTACCTTGATAGAGGTTATCCGAAAAAACTACTAGAGGCACAATTGGAAAAAATCAAAGTAATACCAAGAACAGAACTTTTGGAAAAGAAGCCTAAAGCATCAAATATTAGAATGGTCTCCGTATCTAAGTACTCTACTGCATCTAGGGACATAAAGAGAACGATCTTAAAAAGATGGGAGATCTTATTGGCGGAAAAGGAGTTCGGGACACTATTTGGTGAGAGACCACTATTCGCATATAAGAGAGCTCGAAATCTGAAAGAATTACTCAATAAACCAGCAAAAGAAATTTTGCAGCAGGAATTGGTTCACAAAGGCACAACCCGGTGCTTTAATTGCAAAAACTGCAACAATGTGATACCAGGAAACATTTTAATGCACCCACGTACTGGAGAAAAAATAATGCTCAGACATACATCAAGCTGTGACTCAGAACATGTGGTTTATTTGATTAAGTGCCCATGTGGGCTACTATATATCAGAAAAACTGATAGAAAACTAAAACTAAGACTTTCGGAGCATAAAAGTCGGATACGTACCAAAAACCAAACGTCGCCGTTGGCACAACATTGGCTTGAGAAAAACCACAATATAGCTCAACTTTGTTTCCAAATTATCGAACTAGTGCCACAGAGACTAGGAATGGACAATGCAAAAATACTTTTACAGAGAGAAGTTTTCTGGATACGTAAATTACAGACACTAGTTCCCCATGGGCTGAATGATATGATAGAAATGGTATGCTTTCTTTGAAGTTTAGGCATAGTAACAGGGTTCTCAACACACTACAACCCACACACAACTAACAAATATGCGGCTTCATTAGGATGTAATCACTAAATGAATGCATTCCAATAGAAAAGAGCTATAGATTGTGATATAGGCAGTTGTATATAAGGTTTGTCATTATCAACTCTGAATGATTTGTTTAGTTTGTAAATATGCAGGGTCATTATCAACTCGTAAAAGATGTTTTTGATAATATGGAGGATTGCACAAAACAATGTTGTCTCTCTTTTTCGACATGATCATTATCGTAGGGGGCAGTCATCTAAATAGTCTACCTTTGTAGTCATAAGTAAAAAGGTTATGTTTACCTTATTATATTTATTGCTGGTAGCAATGCTGCAAGACATAATCAACCACTCAAGAAATTGTGTATAATATATATATATATATATTTTTTATTAGACGCGTTATGAAGCCTCGCATAAATTCCTATTTTTCCATTACACAACGACATCACGCTAAAACGCTTTTTTTAACATGCATATCTGTATCTAAGACACATAAAAGTTGTCTTTCTCTTACTAGATAGCTTTCCGCCGTATGTATCGCCAATAGTCTGTTGTTTATGTCCGTGAATTTCTCGACAACAAGGGTGTAATAATAGAAAAAGGACGCACGCGTGAAGTTCAGTCCTTCGGCCGGCGAGCTAGGAGACGGTTCTTCGTTCTTAAGAAACTATGACTAGTTGAACGGTAAGCCGACATCTGAAAAGACATTTGTATAGATTTATCGGCATGTCCGGTTGAGATAACGGGTTGTAATAGTCCGTATCCCCTTCGTTTTCAGTATTGTGAACGGAAACAGCAGCGAGACCGAGGCTGATTACGCAAGGCTCGCAGGTAAATGTCTTAATAGTTTCCTTTTGGTAATTGACTAAGATTGTCGAAAAGCGTGGAACGCTGACGGGCGTTTTTTCGTTTCATTTAGGTTTCCTCTCCCATATGTGAGACTTAGAATAAATGCAGGTGAGCACTTTACTCAAGTCCAATCACGCATTTAAACCTAGTCCACAATGTTGGGTAAAACAGTTTCACTACATTCGCTCTTGTTCTTCTTTGTAGACGCAGCAACTATTAAAGTACAGGTAAACTAGCCTGGAACCCCTCACTAAAATATTTTTTTGTATTTTTTGCCCAAACTTTATGTGATGGTTAAAATTCTCCCTTCTTTCAGAACATTGCCAAATTATTAAAACGAGTTCACTGAGACCTCACTTTACTTTCCACGCACTTTGGGTAAGGAACAGTAGAGTAACAGCATAGCGTTTAATTAGAACACTTTAAAAAGATGAAGAATTAATATTCTCCTTGTTTGTATCTTTTTCTAACAGACCCCCGACGAAGGGGCAAAAGCCCCGAAATGCATTGGGTTTTTCTATTTTCATGTTTTGGAATTTGTATTATTTGATTGAATATGCAATGTACTTATGAAATTATTACTGATCTCACAAGTAGAAATGTATGAAGAATTGATTTAAATGTGATACTTCTGTGGCATTGAGATGTTGATGAGAATAAATTGAATGGTGTAAAGGATAAACATATCCATTTAGCGAGGAAATCCTACAAAAAAATAGTGGCTGAGGCAAAGGAGGCTCATGATTACCATTTCTGGTGTGACTTAACTGAAGCTAGTTCCTTGAAGGATTCCAAACGGTTTTGGGATCTCCTAAGAGCAAGGAACAAGCCCATTGACCATCAAATAACCTGTAACATTCCGGGTGATGCTTGGTTTGCCCACTTCTCCAAGCTCTATTCTGTTGCACTGGACTTGTCCCCTTTATGCCCGGGATCTTCGGTCATTACAATAGCCAACTCTCTTCCTATAGATTTTCCTTTTACCAGTCAGGAAGTTGAAGAGGCTATTAGGAGCATTGTCCCCAACAAGGCTCCAGGCCCTGATGGTATTCCAGGGGATTTACTTAAATCCTACCCGGTAGTATGGAGCAGATTAATTGCTTTACTCTTAAACGAGGCTCTGCAAGGGGGATCCTTTCCTGACTCTTGGAGGGGCGCAGAAGTTGTGCCTATCTTTAAGAAAGGCAGTCGGGACGACCCATCAAACTACCGCCCCATTAGTTTGCTGGACTCAACCCAGAAGGTTGCGGGGAAAGTTGTTCTAGGTAGGATTCTCCAATGGGCTGACGAGGAAAAGATCCTGTCTGACTTTCAGGCAGGTTTTAGAACAGGGACAGGAACCATCGAGCAAACATTCCGCCTTCTGATGATATATTGGAAGGTGGTGGTGCTGGGAGGGGGTACGTTATATCTAGTCTTTATTGACTTGAGAACGGCCTTCGACCTAGTCCCACGGGAACTGCTATGGAATGTCCTCGATGGTCTAGGACTACCAAACTACCTGTTATTCTTGCTTAAAAAATTTCATGAAGGCAATTTCGCCCAGATCAGGTGGGGTGTCCAGGGAGAAAAAACATCTCGCATCCCAGTAGACAGGGGCGTCCGCCAGGGGTGTGTGCTTGCCCCCACTCTGTTTTCTCTATATGTCAACGGAGTGGTGGAGCATCTGCTGCAACACCCTGCGGATGCACCTACCCTGGCGGGTAGAAAGATCCCAACGCTCCTGTTTGCGGATGACACCCTCCTGATCTCGAAATCTCCAGCTGGCATTCAGAAATTGCTTTCTAGCTTTAAATCCTTCTGTGATAACAGGGGTTTAGCTATAAATATAAGCAAGACCAAATTCCTTGTCCTCAATCCCCCCAAGAAATCCGTCGCCCCACCTGTTTTAGACTCCACCCCCTTGGAGAGAGTCAAGGAATTTGACTACTTGGGAATTCGCCTGTGTGACTCTATGAGTTGGAAGGCGCACCATCATAAGGTGTTTCTGACGCACAAAAGGGTCACGGGCGCTTTGCTCAAGGAGCAACGAGCCTCCTCATTGAAACCAATTGGGGCAGTGCTAGATATCTACAGAGCTAGGGTCGTAAGTGCAGCCTTATATGGCGCTGAACTGTGGGGTACGCAGAGAGTCGATACATTGGCAAAGATGGAAAACAACTTTCACAAAGATCTGATGAGGCTACCCCACAGCACCCCTACAATCCCCCTCTTGTTGGACGCAGGCACTCGCCCAATTTGCGAGCAAGCAAAACTGCGCCCCTTACTACTATGGTCCCGGGTTTGGAATGTCCCAGAACTGTGTAGCTATGCTGACGCCCTGGATGACTTGTTGTCTCTTCCAGGTTGTAACAAGATACCCTGGTTTAGGGAGGTTAAACGATTGCTCTATGAGCTGGGGATGGGAGATGCTTGGGCTAACAAAACAGCGCCACCCAAGCTGCTTCTAAAGAACGCTTACTGGCTATGGGTAAAAAATAACAGAATGCGTAATTCCAATCTTTGCAAATCTGCTGCCCAATTTTTACTAGTCAAAGATCTCCCTTTTAGGGAACCTTATTTGGACCTAATCCACAGCTCCGGAGACAGATCACTCTACTTTAAATTCAGAGTGGGTGTTCTCCCCTTAGGATTGTTTACTTCCTCCTGGAATCCTCCCTTTCAAACGGTCCCATTTTGCCCATTTTGCGACTCAAGGGTTGAATCTGACGCCCACCTTCTGTTTGAGTGCAGTGCTTATGTAGCACCCAGATTGAAATGGCTAAAGCCTCTGTGCAGAAGCCTGGGAACAAGATCACATCTAGAAGCCCTACGTATATTGCGCTCTGATGCCCGCCCTTTCTTCGCATGCTGCATGGCAAAATTTCTTGGCTGGGCATGGCGTATAAGATCTGCAAGAAAGCTATTGATTCAATAATGTCCTACTCCCATAACCTGTTTATAACCTGTTTTTAGCCATTAGTGCAAATATAAGTAAGGATAGCTAAAATGTGTATTTTATGTATAGATGTTTATTATGATTCTCTGCGGTATTTTAAATTATGCACCTTTGTAATGTTTTATTTTTTGTACTGCTTTTATGATATGTACCGTATCGAAATAAAGCTATACTACTACTACCATTTAGTAGTGCGTACTGGAGTCCTGGTGATTTATTGCACTAGGCCTTATTCATTTTGCATACTAGTGGGCAGGCACTAATGCAGTACAGCACACGTATCGAAATATTGTGCAAACATAGTCAAAACTGAGTGCAGCACCCTTCCTCATTCATTATGGGTCTTGGGTGAGGCACAGTACCAGATGGGTGTCATTGGCATAGGATATTATGTTGTGGTGGTGTGTGCATGCAATGGTGGCAAGTGTGCTCATGGAGATGTCGAAGACTGTTGTGCTGAGCAAGGACCCTTGGGGTACGTGACAGTCAGTGTATTAATACCATGGCTACATGAGACATGCTCATTGTAGTACAACATAGATATTCCTCCTACAAGTTCAATTTGCTTGTGCCTCACGTGTGTCAGTACTTGCCATTGTTAGAGGGATGGAACAGTGCTGCAAGTCCATCATTAATTAGCACAACAATCATGCACTTACCTATGCAACTAAAAGGGTCACCGGCACAATTCCCTATTGACATCAGTAGTTGATATGCTATGATGTACATGTGCTTAAATGGCCATTGCATCAATTATCATGCATAGTCAATCCACATACCAGCCCTTAATGCTGTCTATATGTTGTCCCCTGTCAAGATGCGTCTACCATGGAAGTGTTGTGCAGTGTGTGTTGCCTTGTGTGAAAACACACCACATATTTACTCCCAAGCAGCACCCCATGTACAAGAGTTACATGATAGGAGTCAGTCCCCAAACCTATTGCAGTGCACACCTGTGTTTCTCCTTGAAATACAATCCTAATGTGCCCATGTTTTGTTTACATGGTGCTTTTCACATGTGTGTTGCCTTGTTCAGCATACAGGGCTGATGGTCCATATACCTTGCTTTGTATCTGCGTATGAAGTGTGGAATTACAATGCCTATACAAAACTTTCCTGCACACAGATGCTCTTGCATCATGTTGAGAAGGAGCCTGCATATGTGAATGGCGGGCATTGGGTTCATGCCCAGGACAAATGCATTTGAATGTACCATCTCATATGTATTGAGGCCTTACATGTCATCTACAGTAATTATCATCTTAGGTATTACGCAACATCACTTAGCATCCCTGTGTATGACAATCGATGATGATGACCCCATGCTTTGAAATAGATGCCCTGTTAATGATAGGCCCTTGCCAAAATGTTCTGAAGATCGCATAATGTGCATGTGTACAGGTGTCAATGTGTAGCAGACTGATGTGGATGTCATTGCTCCATTACAGACAACATGTCACAAGATGAGGAGAGGCATTATCGCATCCGTCTTGAAAGATACCGACACATACGGAATGTTGGTCGTGCATTCAGACAGATGGGACGCCGACATGAGCAATTACGTGCTGAAGGAGCCTGGAGATCACCAACTCCCACTCCCCCATGCAACATGCGGAGCAGGAAGCAAAAGGGGAAAAGCTCACACATTGACTCAGGACCAGCAACTGGATCACATGTAGATCTAGACCCCCAAATGGACAGTCAATCTGCAGGATCTGCAAGTTGTTCCACATCTGGACATCCCTCAAATCTGACCCCAGTGACAACCACTGATCGAAAATCTGGAACCACCACTGCACAGGCCCTTGGGACAAAGACAGGTGGAGCTGCAGTAGCACCACCTAAACAGGCTTGTGTGCAAGCAGAGATAGACGGTGTGCTCCTGATGGCCAAAATTGACAATATTGAGGCCAAAATGGAAACTTTTGAAAAGGCCCAAAAGGAGTTGACATTGAAGGTTGAGGCATGCAACTGCAGCTGGCCACCCTGCTGTCCATGGTTGCCGACATGAAGGCCACCATTGATCATCTGTGTGTTGTGTAGTATGTGTGAGGTAGGTATAGGAACAGTTAGACAAGATAAGTGTAGATGTTAGCGCCTTAGATTAGCTTAGTGTAGGATTTTATTTCAAGTTTTGATAAGTGTAGTGTAGTTTAGCATAGATTTTATTTAGTGTGAACTTTTTTTGTAAATAAAATATGTTTTTTTTCTTTTACAGTGAGTCTGACTTGTAGGCATATGAAGTAGTGAAATAAGCTCTGGGTGAGCGTTATCCTCGCTGGACAAGGAATGTCAACAATGATCTCATATCTGAGATTACCATTACATGTTAGCTATTGTAAGCCAGATGTTCTTACACTATCACTAATTCATATAGGCCAATACTCACCCTTGAGGGACTTTAGCTAATGCATCTCAGTTGAGCCCATGTGATCAACAATCATGTGTAAAGATTGTGGGACCTCTTTCATGAAGTTTCTCCATAGTGAAGCACAGCAGGCCTTCTTGTTGCGCTACCCTTTTGCAGGAGGGAGGGCAGGACCGTGCCATGTCTGCAAGATACAGCGCAGTCCTGTTGTTCTCACCATCACTGTTGCACAATGTCCTGTTCATCGCTAACGCAGTCATCTTTGCACAATGGGGCAAGTGTGTCTGCCTTGCGGGGACCATCAGACTTGTACAGGAACGGACACCTCTCAGTTAATCAATCATCACAACGGCCTCTTCCTCTTACTATATGTACTGCATTGTGTGAAAAAGGTGAGACAAGGAGAATTCATCATAATTGTCAACATTGAGCCTTCCTCAAGCATGCCCTGGGTCTGTGTAATTTCTGGACAGAGCCTCCCATTTCATGTTCCTATTACATCTGGGGCAGTGTCAAAAGCAAATGGATGTTGTTGGTAAGGCACCCAGCAACACCCATTGTACGTGCCTGTAACGCAGATCAAGGCATTTAAGGGACGGATTTGATGCATGCAGCATTATCGCATGACCATGTGCCTTGGTGATGGATGATGACTATTAGGCAGGGTTAGGCGTCACAACAAGTGAGGGTCAGATGGCGCAATGGCCGTCATCAATTGGGCCACCTGGTATTGAGACTGTAGCTCAATGTTTGCAGTGTTTCACAATGCTCAGGGCCACTATGACCCACGTCTTTCCTGAAAGTGGAAAAGAAAGCTGGTTCACAAGCTGGCTATGTAGATGCAGGGAAATGTGACCATGGCTAGGTCTGTATTGCAGACGTATGTCTTGTGGGCCTCGAAGCAGATTCATTGGTAGAGGTTTGGTTGCCCAGGGTTGTGGCTGACTGTGTAGGTGTGTGTGAACTCCTTGAGTGTCAGTATATCTGTATGGGTGTGGATGCAGTAGTTATCCTGTATGTGCTGGCGGTAGTGGTATAATCATGGGAGCCACTGGGAACGTCTACCTACGGTTGTCTGGACGTTAATCATTTTTGTCCGGAGGGTATTTTTGATACTGATATTGAGGGCATTCACATTGAACCGGATGATGATGATGGATGTGTGGCAGATCTAATCAATGCATCAGTTGACAATAATTTTGATGCTCTTGCAGAGTTTGCAGAGGGTGAAGAACTATGGTGAGGATACTACTATTATCCGTACTGACAGGGTGAGGGATGTGTTCTGTACAATGTATAGTTTGTGTTGGACATATGAGTGGTGAACTGTTTATCCAGCCCAGGGTACCCCCAGGTATAGTCCCATGTGGTAGTGGTTGTTGTGAGGGTGATGACCTGTTTTGACAACAAATGGAGATTTGTCCAGCTGAGGCACATACTTGTTGGCACATCTTGAATCCATTGTGGTTAGTTGTGTCCTGTGATGTTGTGTACCTTGGTGAGGGAGAGGCAGAGCTGGGTGTATTAGGCATAGGGTACTATGCAGAGTCCATGTCCACTGATGTTCTCAGCAAGTGGGGCCATGTACACATAGTAGACAAAGGTACTGAGGGACAGTCACTGAGGAACTCAGCATCAGTACTCTGTGTGTTGTACTGTGAAATGTGTTATGCAGAATCATCTGCTCTGGTCTGCAAGGGAGGAGACAATCCAGTGTGGTGTATTACCTTGCCGCATGCCATAGTGGAGTGTGGCTGCTAGTGTGTTGTGGAACATTGTTTCTTGAAATGAAGCAATGTATATTGTCTATGGATTGGCAGTGTGACCGACTTTCAGGATTGTGTGGATTTTGCTGTGGCGTGTAGGAGGGACCTCTTGATGCTGTTGTTTGTCATGGAGCAGGATTGGGGATGTTGTATGTTCCTATGAACATCACTGGGTGCATGATGACCCTCTGGTTAATGACTTTGTCTGCTAATGTGTGCTGAAAGATGTTCCTGTGGGTCTTGACGTCTGTTTGGTCGGCAGGGGTGTAACTGCTAATGTCATTTACTTGTTAACATTTGCAATTACTGTGGAGGTGCATGTTCCAATGTTGGAGGCCATGTACTGTCACTGTTCTTGTGCAATGGGGGATGCAGCCCTGTGGAAGAAGTGCTGTGGGCAGGTGTGTGCGGGTGCTCCTTAATGTATGTCCATCACGGTGTTTGTGGTGTGAAACATGTAGACATGTGGCCTCCAGAGGATGTTGTGTAGTGTGGCTTACTTGGGCTAAGGTGTTGTGTGGTATGCCTTGCTTATGTTCATCTAAGTTGACATTCACTTTGCTGATCTAGTGGTAGGAGACTGTACCAAGTGTGTATGATATTCCCGTGAAGTGAGTGAGGGTTGAGCTCAGTCATGTTGTTTAATTTGGTATGGAGTTTATGCTTGCCATGGATTGGCATGATGTGTAGAGGATTGTGCCCTTCATGATGTTGCATTTGTGTGGATCAGATGAGTTGGACATTTATCTGTGATGTTATCCCTGTAGGCGGAGTGCAAATCCTGGGGTCTGGTTGAGCCTCAAAGCTAAATCCAGCAGCCTGCACATGAGCATTGTTCGTTGTATGTCAGTGGATACACAGGTGACATTGTTGGTGTGTTGTATGTTGTGCTTCAAGTTAGTCTGCAGCCATATATGTGCGTATGAAGTACAAAATCTGTGATTGGGAATGATCTGAGTTAGTGTGGCACATGGTGGATGGAGGGGTGTGTATCAGTGCTAAGGCAAGGGGCTCTGTGTTGATCTTGCACTAGTGTCTGCACAGGGACTGTGCCCTTGACATGTGTATGGTATGTTTTCAGAATGATGAGAGGATGCATTGGGGCTTGGATCAGGGAGGGATGAGGGATGGCCAAGGAAAAAGTAGTTACCTTGGATGACAATGTGTGCCCGGGTGTGTTCCACCTTGTGACTTGTGTTGATGACAACCTGGGTATATCTGATGTGGGGGATGTTGTGTAGGAGTGCGGTGAGGTTGAATAGGCTGAGTTTGTCAATGAGTGACACTGGTGTCTGAGCTGTACATAGTCCACGTATTGTAGGTAGTTGTGCTGTCTGTGATCTGCATTGTAGTTGGCAAATGTTGTGGCACATCAAGTATGTCTGTATGCAAGGGTACAACATGGAGTTGTCCTGTAGTTGACTTTGATACAGGAGTGGACATGTTCAGGACTGTGCAATCACTTGATCATAATGGCATTAGTCTGTTGGAGGCAGTTACTGAAGATGATGGCAAGGCCTCCCTCCATGGTGTTGGTGCCCGTATGTCTGCCTGATCTTGTACAAGTTGTGTATTGCGTATGCAATGCCAGTTGCAGATGTAACCCAGGCAACGTAACTAGTGCCAGCGGCTGTAGTTGGCCTCAAACATTTTTATGCCATATCTGTGGGCAGGACATGTGTGTAGGAGGATGCAGCTCAGGCAACACTGTGCATTGGCATACAGCTGGGTGTTCATAGCTGTAATTGTCAGCTGACGGGGTAAGGTGCTTCAGCAGTGTCAACATGAGACTGTTGCTTGGTATTTACACGGTGTCCTGAGCAGACAGTTGTATTATCTCACAAGGTTGCCTACATGGAGTGCTGCATTTGTAGTGGGGGTGATTTTAACATCCAGGCTAACTTCAGCTGGTCTTGCGCATGTTGTGTATGTTCACAGATGTGCTTGAACTCTGCACAACAATTGTACCTATATACATAATCCATAGGATGTGCCTTTGATGCCAGCCTCGTACTGATGTTTTGCTTTCATATATACATGTGGTATGTCAGATATTTAATCATCACATACATACACCTTGGACACACCCATATTTATGGTAGTGTGCAAGCAGATCTGATTTTAACACTCACCCCCTCCTTGTACAAACTTGTAGTGTTAGTCATTCTAACTTATTATACCATTCATTATGTTGCACATTAGCAATGCTGTAGTACACACGTTCCTAGTCACTTTATGAACGTTGCCAGTTGGACATTGCATGTTGTGTTAGCAAATTGATGTAAGTGACAACTTAGCAAGTAGCAAGGTATGACAGGACTCTAATACTGAAGGGAGACATACAGTAGGGTTGAGGATGTACATGCACAGTCCACACATAAACATGACATTTGTGACATGCATGAGTGAGTAGTTTTTTTATTGTGTGATAAGGGAATGTCAACATCATGAGTTCACCTCTTGGAGGGAGGCCACAGATCATTTATTGTTCATCCTTTGCCTACCAGTAATTTGTTTATCGTCATTACTGGGGTATTATGAGCACCAGACAGTGTTCATTTATTGTCCTGCTACTATATGTGTTATCCTCCAAGTCCTCGGGATCAGCGGGATGATGAAATTAAAGCCACCTCCTGATCTAACCGGACCCAGAAAGCTATGATAGCCTGGGTCAAAGAAGGATCAAGTGAGGGCAAAGGGGAAGGGAACAGGAAGGAAAGGAAGGGAACGGCAGGAAGGGAGATCTGGAACGACAAAATAACAATAATGATCGTATCTCTCTTTAAAGTAAAGGATGTACACATGAAATACTCAAGATATCGGTTCCCTATACCTGTAACGAAAATAAGAGAGGCCCTGAAGATAATTCTCTTCCCCTACTAACTGGTCCTGGATATGTGTATGAAGCGTGTAGGTTCTCCACCTGAAATACACAATCAGCCGTGACTTTAGCTAGGGTAGACCTTTTCCCTACTTTACAAATGACAATAGTACTCAATAGTGCATACCATAACAGAACAGATGAATGGCCGAAATCAGGTTTCACCATATCCTAACAAGGACCATTATGCATACGAACCAAACCAAAGTAAAAGGTTGGGGTTACGTCACCCCTATAAGATGTAAGTACAGTACCTGGTCGAAGAGCTCACAGGTCTGGGTCCGAAGGACGGGTTCCACAAGACGTGAGAACCGACAACAGAGCTACTCCGCACGAGCCGTTGAAAGAAGGCTCAGCCAACGGAGAGCATCGAAAACAGGAAAACTCTACACGTCCACCGCACGAGCCGAAGAAAGAAGGCTCAGCCAACGGGGACGAGTAATAGCAAACATACAACAGCCCCGGGCGTACTCCGCACGAGCCGTTGAAAGAAGGCTCAGCCAACGGAGAACACCTCCAGGACTTGGGAAACCCGCCGAGGTTTGGCGAGCACGGAAACAAAAGAAATGTTCCCCGCACGAGCCGGTGCAATAAGGCTCAGCCAACGGGGAATCATGCAAAATCGGCAGGTAGGAACAGAGAGGACCAAGACAAGGAAACACAAGGAACAAGCACTCCCAAGGATGAACCTCCTACTCCACCTCCGGGTCAGGTACAAAAATATCCGACGTCTTTCTCCGAAGGTTCCGCCCTTATTTACTCCTCCCAGATCACAGGGTTTCTGGGACATGTAGTTCGTGATAACAAGAATTGCTCCTGAAGGAGAATCCGACTCATGACAATATGTGCTTCTAACGCATTGTTCTGCGGAGGACTGGGAAATCTTCAGATTCATCTTCATCAGATGTGTTTGTCACAGCTGATGGTGTGACCAGTGGGGCAGTCGACACAGTAGGCATAGCCACATCAGGGACTGCAGATGTTGATGGTGTTGGACCTGCAACATGTTCGATGCCCATCAGGTACCACATAAATGCATTCAGCATTATTTGCTGGTTCTCAAGCACAGCTGTCACGTCTCGTTGGTAGTCAGCCAATTTTGTGAGGTATGCATCCTGTTTTGCTGTCATTTGTTTGAGGGTGTCCTGTATTTCCTTCAGAGTGTTGGCCACTTCAAAGCTGGCACTTGTGGTGGGCATTTGTCTGTGCCTCTGCTGCATGACTTCGGAATTTTCAGTCATGGCGTCAAACAAAGTACGTGGTGGTGCTTCGTTGGTGCTACCAGTTTCCGCACTGGCAGTATTTGATGTTAGGCACCGGAGCACTCCCTCTAGGGTCCCTGCCATGCTCTCAATCCCCTTACGCACCTCCTGTGCCAACTGACTCTGCACATCCACTACACGCTGTTCAAAGGAATTTAGTGTGGTTGGCGACTGGTGAGGCACAGATGTTGTGGGAGGTGGCATAGGAGTGCTTCCCTGTTGGCCAACCGGAGATCCCACTGGGCTGCTTTGCCTTCTTGTGGGTGGAGAGGGAGTTTGTAGTGATTGTATTAGGTCCTGGATGATTCCTGTGCCCATACTTGTTACACTTTCACCGCCCTCATTGTCCGATTCAAACATGGCTTCCAGCTCCAGAGTAGGTGTACCATGGCCTGAAATCAAAAATAGATGTATGTTTATGATCATGTCTGACATGTGGTGTACAGATGCACAATTTAGAGTCATCTACCCTTTTTGGCTTTGCTGTGCTTCAACATGTCAAAGTTCAAGCGACACATCATCACTCATGTGTACAAAAATGACATGGCATTAATCATTTGATGGATACAAAATGTTTACCAAAAAACATGGCACATGGGCAGACAGTGCTTGCACACTTGCAACATTCAACTTGAGTGCATGTCCTGATGTCTGTTTTGTTGGTGTGTATTGGGGACACATTCCAAAACAGTAGGAAGTCCATGTGGCATTTTGCACTCGATATGTGTGCAACAGGTATCAGGCCACAATTACTGAGGATGTGGGACATGGATTTCTTACCATCTCACATCATCCCACCTGTCATAGCCATCACGTCTGTGTTTTTTGTGTGTGGGCCATTTCCTGTGTCTTCATGATAATTACGTTATATTTGGATAATCCAGATTGGTCCTGGTATGTTGCTCAACCTACTCCCAGATCCCCCAGTGTGCCCCTGCTGCCGCTGCTGAGTACACACTGGAATGTGTGAAGAACCACCATATTAGTGTCCCGTTAGTGGCCTCAGTGCAACTAGTTTTCACCCTGTTTGCACACCATTTTTTTTTCAGTGCCACTGCTCCACCACCCCATGCACACTTGATGCTCCCGCATACCAGCTGCTCCTCCCTCCCACATCCCCATAGGTGCAAAACTTTGCTCGACTGTGCTACTTGCGCACCAGAGGCACACCTTAAGCAGGCCAGGCTGCACCCATCTGCGCCTGGACCATGCCCAGTGCCAGGACCCCTTGTGGCCACTAACGCAACTACACCAGACTGCAGTACTACGCCTGTACCCTCCATGCACTCAATGCCGGCCAATACACCACTAGCTTCCAGGCCACCACAATGACATTCACACGGGACCCTTCTGCTGCCACACATGCAGCTTTATATGCAACTGAGACACCAAACACCCATGGAGTGGGCCCAGGTTCCTGCGATGCATTATCCACATCACCCACTCCACACAAACCCAGCCCATGTGTCTCTGGGATCTGCTTGCCACCTCTGCCCCAGATGAACTTGACCTGGTGGAACTACTCCTCTGCGACCAACATCACCATAGACATCCCAGACAGCTACAAGTTCAACCGCAGGGATTGCGCAGACTGATTTGGTGGATGGGTCACCATCAACCACAAGTCTACCCTCAAGGTCGGCACCCATGCAGACAACACCATGAACACCGCCAACCACCTGCACATGAACATCCACACCAACACCCAACACCACCCTCAGGGAACCCTCATGTACAGCACACCGACCCAGTGCTCAGTTCTGCTGATCCATCAATGACCTCGCCATCACCCAAGCACTCCCCTCCACGCAGTACATCGTCCTGTGGGACCTGACCTTACACCTCAAGGACAACAACGACAACAACTCCACCATACTGAACAACAACCTCACCAGACCCGGCTGCAGACAACTCAGGACCAAACCCACGCCGCCAGCCACAAGCTGTACCCAGTCTTCTCAACAGGCACCCACGTCACCTCCAACCACACTACTGAACTGCACTCCACCGACCACCGCAGCATCAATTGTACCTTCTATTAATCAACCACACACTACCGCAGATAACGGCATATCAATGCTGGGTAAAAGTAAACGTAGACCAGCTGGTCAGACCCCTCAGCCACAGCCGGAACTAGAGCCCCACAAACCCAGTCGCCAGTGCCCAAACACTCTGACAGTGTATGTAGGACTGCACCAACACCTTTGCCCCACTCATGTTACCCTACAACAGCCACACCTGCAATAGAGCCACCCGCTTCACCAACTACCTCCAGACCTACCAACGCACATGCCGGAAGATGGAGTGAACGTGGCTCCATGGACACACACTGCACAACCACACAGTTCACAGGGACGCCACATGTATACATCACCACCTCAACTGATTGGCAAAGAGCTCCTCCTTCAAAGCCTGTCTGGATACCAATGAACACGACAGCAATGAGGTATTCTGCATTGTTATTGAACAGAGAAACACATGCGCAAACGTTATCAACATGACACCCTCACAAGAATTTTTGGACTCACTGTCCATCTTCTCACAGCGCACATTTGGTGACATCGATGACAGCTTCACCACCAAAACACAGGGTCATGAACTCCATACACTCTGGATCACCAGCAGTACCATCACCATCACCACACCACACCACTTATTGTTCAAAGCAGAGGAAGCAATCATACCACAACTACACATGTTGATCTACATCTTCAATGCAGCAACATTCCATGACATGTAGAAGCACGCCTCAAGCAATGGCCTCCTCGAGAGGCACAAGGCACACTCCAATGCCCTCGAGGAGTCACGGCCCATCACCCTGCTCACATTCCCAAAGAAGGTCATTTTGGTATTCATCAACATGCAATTGGGCCGCAAGTTGGTAGACCCCAACCAGTTTGAGCCGTCCCAGTCCGGATTCATACGTACATACAGCAGCAAGACAGTCCACATGTCCGGCACAGAGAACATCATGCAGCAACTAGCCAGCACCAAGGTAGCAGCCCTCTTCCTCCTGGACCGGTCTACCACCTTTGACATGGTATGCCATCACACTCTGAAGACACCTCCGAGAATCATGATTCCAATTGAAGGCCCTGAACTGAACAACGTCCTTACTCTCCGGCAGAACCCAGAGCGTCCAGAGTGTCCGGAACGCATCCATCAAATTGTACTCCATGAACATCATCTGCGGCGTACCCCAGGGGTCATCCCTCAGCCCAACACTGTTCAACATGTCCATGTCCCCCTCGTACACGTGGGCCGCCATCACAGCCTCTACATCATCTCCTACACCAACAACACCCAGGTCATCCTCTCCATCACCAGGGACCCACACACACCATGAACAAACCTCCACGAGGAAATGAAGTCCCTCACCAACTGGATGAGGAGCAGCAGTGTGAAACTGTACTTGGAGATGACACAGGTCCTCATCCTCGGACCCACACCCTGAGCCTGGGACAACTCCTGTCGGGCAACCACACTGGGAACAGCAACAACACTCACTGACCATACACGCAACTTACAATATTTCCAGTACTCCTCCCTCTCCATGTCTGAGCAGGTCAACGCCATCTTCCCCTCATGCCACAACTGCCTCCACATGCTATGCAGGATCCACAAGTGGATCCCCACCCCAGACAAAAATAACTGTGACGCAGGCCCTGAGCAACAGCAGACTGGACTACTGCAACGCACTGTACGCAGGATTCCCTGACAAAGACCTACTACTACTGCAACACATCCAATACACTTACGGCTCATTGATTGTCAACGTCCCCCACCGCAGCAACATCATTCCCCAAATGTGAGACCTACACTGGTTCCCCATCAGCAAGTGGATCAGCTTGAAGCTCCACACCCAGACACACAATGCACTCCATTTATATCATTCCACTGTTTTTTGAGGTCAATAACTGTCCGCCTAGATTGGGCCACACAGTTCACCTTTGTCAATATGGCCTGCCAAATAGCCTCTTTTTTGGATAGTGGCAATTTGGAACTAGCAAACAGCTGGTGCTGGTGGTCTGTTAACTCACTTATCAGTATATTGTTCTCCTCAGCACTGAAATTAATTTTGCGCTTCCTCTTTCCAAGGGTTTCTCCCTGTGTTGCTGGCTGGGCATCCTGGCTGCCATGTGGAAGGTTTCCTTGGCTGCTGCTCTGTCCTTCAGGCTCTATGGTGGCAATTTTTTCCATTTGCGGGAGAATTAGTTGATGGATGCGCATGTTTTGGGCGTTTTCCGGATTCTGATGCAATGTGATAGTGGTGCAGCGACGCGTACACTTGCGTCGTTCCGCAAATGCGACTTACGGCATTTTTCCCGCACTTGCGTGTCTTTCCGGTGCGTCAGGACAGCCGCGTCTGCGTCACTTTTCCCCGCCTTGCGCCTCCCCTTGCGGCATGGTGCGCCATTCCGTAGATATGACGCATCCGCGCCGCAACTTTATGATGCAGCGTGTCATACGGAAAAGTGACGCATCCTTGCGCCTGCGCAAGGATGCGTCACTTTTCATAAATTAGGGCCCAGGCGTGCAGCAGTATTTTGGACAACCTGCAGCCTGTGCAGGGTAGCTCTATTTACTCCTGCATATATGCTATTGCAGTAGTCCAAGCGTGATGAAATTAATGCCACGGCAACTGTCTTCCTTGCTTCTAAAGGAAGAAAGTTAAAAAACTTTCGAAGACCACGGATGATGTTGAAACAAGATCCTGCCACTGCAATCCCTTGCTGTTTAAAACAGAGTTTTTCATCAAATCTGACTCCCAGATTACGTGCGGATAGTACTGTTTTTGGTGGAATTTCCTCATTTGGGGGCCACCACATCTGGGGGGAGAACAGATTTTGAGAACCCACAGGGAGAATTTCAGTCTTGCCCGTGTTGCATTTCAGATGGTTAGTCTTCATCCAATTGAAGGTTGCAGTGAGGCAATTTCCAAGATTCTCCTCCGCTCTTTTGGACTTGCTGTCCAAAACTAAGATGAGCTGAGTATCATCTGCATATGATACTGTATTGATGTTAAATGATGTTATTAGCTCAACTAAAGGTGTCATATATAGATTAAACAGCACCGGGCTTAGCCTTGATCCCTGGGGTACACCTGTTGGATTTGACTTTTTTGCTGATAGATACTGTCTGAGAACAGTAATCTGTTTCCTGTCCACAACGAGATTTTCCATCCATGCCAAGGCCGTGCCCCCTATGCCCACCGTAGCTAAACGGTTGATCAGTATCTCATGCGAGATCGTGTCGAAGGCCGCCGACAGATCCAGGAAAACTAGGACAGCCGTGTCCCCCTGATCCATGGCGGCCCTCAGTGTCTCCGTTGTGTAAAGGAGAGCTGATTCCGTTGAGTGGGAGGCTCTAAAACCCGATTGGTTATGGTGTAAAAGATCCTCATCCTCCAGAAATTTGGTCAGTTGTTTATTTACAACTGCCTCGGTGAGCTTAAAGAGGAACGGTAGTAATGAAATCGGCCGTAGGTTTGATAGAGTGGTGGGATCGGCCAGCGCTTTCTTCTGCAGAGGTTTGACCACCGCTAACTTCCATTCCTGAGGGATTGTGGCTGATGCAAGGGAGAAATTTATTATGTTATTAATAATCGGGTTCACTAGATCAATCAGAGAGTGTCATTTCTTGGAGGGGGGCACGGATCAAAAGGAGATCCGGATCTTCCGGTCAAGATTGCCTGACGGCTGTCTTCCACACTAATTGGCAGAAACTCATTCAACTCCGCCCTTCTGGTATCTGGGTCTAATGTTCTTTTTTATATCCCATCAATGGTGTAGGGAAGGCTTTTGTGAGCTCCTGGACCTTTGCCTCAAAATAGTTCGCAATGGAGTCACAGAGGGTCTGAGAGGGGGGGATGTCTTGCTTGGTAATCTTTGGATTTAGGAAGTCATCCACTATTTTAAAGATCTCCTTCTGCTTATTTTCTGCCGACGTAATTGCCTCAGAGAAGAATGCTTTTTTGGCGTCTTTAATCAGTACATGATATAGATTTCTTGCTGCCGTTCTTCTATTGTGTATGAGCGTCTCCACTTCCTCTCCAATTGTCTAACCTCCACACGCTTCTCTCTAAGAGATTGTGAGAACCAGGGTGCTATTTTTTTCCTTTTCTTAGACATGTTCTTTAATCCCTTAGTACTAATTAATTCTAGACTAGTCGTGATCCAATGATTAAGGTCTCATTGTCTACCTCAGTGTCCCCCGTCAGGGTGGGTTTGCCCTGTTTCATAAGATCCTGAAAGTCCGGGTCCTGACTAATTTTACTCCAGTCGTGTTTATTTTGGGAAGGTACTATTTGCTGCCTTTTGTTCGCTGGTTCCTTTGCTATAGTTAGTTCCAAAGGAATAAGCATATGATCGGTCCATGTCTGAGGGCATGGTTTATTTGCCTTAAGGGTCATTAGATTTGTACAAATACAGTCTAGAATATGTCAAGCTTCATGAGTAGGGTCTCTGTTTAATAACGATAGCCCCCACATATTAAGAAGTTCTAGAAACTCCCTGGTATTAGGGTCAGTAATCATGTCCAAATGGAAGTTTATATCACCCAAAATAGTAAAATTTGCGTATTTAGGGATGATATTACTGAACGTTTCGGTAAAACTCTCCAGAAACTCCTTATGAGAACCGGGAGGGCGTTATATCAGAGCTCCGGAAAAGATATTAGATTCATGTGTATGAAGGCAGAAGCCTAGACACTCAGCTCCTTTTACGTCAGGGAAGTCGAAGGTGGTACACTTTATGGAATCTCGGTGCACAATAGCAATTCCTCCTCCTTGTTTGATTTGCCTGTCAGAGCGTTGGATATGATAACCCTGTGGTAAGGCGTTGACCACATCGGGGGTACACCAGTCCTTCAGCCACGTTTCCGTGATGAAGAGCCAGTCAAAGTCATTCTCTTCGATCATATCGGTAAATATGTGCGGCGTGTTTGCACATGGATCTAGCATTGATTAAGCCTCCCTTCATAGTTTTGGAAAGTCGGGGTATGGTTTTACAGTTTTCAGGGATTGTAAGCGGGCCGCAGTAACTACAGAAAAGCGGACCATGACAGTCAGCTACATTTATGATATTCAGACTTCTCTCATTAGGAATGTTTAATGAGAGTAACTCCTCTCTAGTATATGAGGTTGCTGGAATATTTTGACCTGGGGGGGAGCCCTATGCCCGGCCGCGGCACAGACGGGCACAGACGGGCTTACCTCTGGCGCACCTCCGGCGCGATTGCGGCGCGCCCGCTGAACGCGTCAGCTGCGCGGAGCCATGGCCGGTGACCAACAGGACGCGGCAAAAGTACATCCAGATATTGGTTTGACCAATCGTTACTCTATACTAGAGGAGGGTAGATCCAGCAGCACGCGGGTTCTTAGCATAACGGACAGCAGCACTGGAACACTGAATATGTCATAATCAGCCTCTACAACGCCCCTTGACCAAACAGGTATAGAGCTCCCTTTGAACAACACCAAATCAGATGCAACAACTGGTACACTGGCCGATATACTACTGGCAATGAAGGATGAAATTACCAGTAGGTTTACTGTCTCGGAAACTAACCAAGCTGAGCTGGCCAATAGATTTTCAGTCTCAGAGGCTAACCAAGCAGCAATAAAAGCTTCATGTGAGGAATTAACCAAGAGGGTGGACGAGGTCACGCTTAGGACCGAAGCAATGGAGTCAGAACCCCCCAAGATTAAGGATGCCCTAAGTACCACTGAAGCTGAGGTTATTAAGTTGTCAGCTCAGAATAAGGAGCTAAAAGAGGACATTGAGCGTTTGGAAAACTATTCACGCCAAAACAACTTGAGAATACTGAATGTGCCGGAAGCCATGGAGGGGGGAGATATAAAGGGGTTTGTAATTTCCCTATTGAAGGGGACAGTGTTAAAGGACTCACCGGAGGTGGACTTGATACATGACATAGAAAGAGTGCACCGGGACCCTTTTAGGAGAAACCTCGCAAAACAAAAGCCCAGGAAGATTCTGGTGAATTTCTTAACCTACTCCATAAAAGAACAGATTCTTTCTGCTGCATTAAAAGAGGGCCCCATATATTTTAACAGCTCTAATCCCTTTACCTTCCAAATAAGATCGGACATATCACATATCACCGCATCAAAACAATGGGAGTTGGGAAAAAGGCTAGAGGAGCTGAATAGCTTAGGAGCTAAGGCACAGCTGAAATTTCCAGCACAGTTGAGAGTGATGTGGGACAATAAAATGCACTCGATCAGGTCAGGGGAAGAAGCAGACACCCTCATTGCTAAGATAAGGGTTAGTAAAGGGGGTCAGGGGGGGAAGTAAAATATTATAGTGGGTCTTTTACCATATATGGTGTGGGATCAGCGGGAAATAGTGTAAGATAAAAAATTAAAATTGATATGGTTGCTCCATGGGGGGGGAGGAAGGCTAAATAGGCGTTTGCCTATTAGTAGGGAGGGTTCCTCGGGGGCAGAGGGGCACAGGATAGAGGGAGGGGGGGACAGGGTAGGTAGGGGGTCACGTGGTGGGGGAGCAGAGGGAAAAAAGAAAAAAAATCATCCTCATCTAAACCTTTCATATAGCCATAGTAACTTTTGCGCTAAACCCAGACAATGTTTTTTTAAGAGGGAATAGAAGAATATGGCTGGTATGACACTAAGGAATAAAGGGATTACATTTATTTCCTGGAACGTCAATGGGTTAAGGTGCCCCCGGAGACAGAGGTTAATTCTTAAACATCTCGAAATATCAACCGCACAGGTATGTCTACTACAAGAGACACATCTGAGCTGGGAAGAAAGCACTGCAATCTTCTCCAAGGTTAAATGGGTAAAGTCTTTTAGTGACCCAAGACAGACAACACAAAACAGAGGGGTCGCAGTATTAATCAAACAAGTAACTCCCTATAATATAAAAAAAGAACAATCAGACACCTCTGGTAGATGGTTGACTGCCTTGTTTGGCATTTGAAAACTCCGAGATGGTCTGTGCCTCTTTTTATGGTCCAAACACGGATGACCCGACATACATCCACAAATTACAATCTGTGTTGATGTTGGAACACCCACCACATGTGATAGGAGGAGATTTTAACGTGTTGATGGATCCTCTTAAGGATAGATCTAACTTAAGCCATTACAGAGGAGCTGTGAAGGTGCCTCGGGCACTAGTCAATATGGTGCACGATATGGATTTAGTTGAGCTGTGGAGGGAGAAAAAGGGAGATCAGAAGGGCTTTACGTTTTATAGTAAGAAGAACTGTCATTCGTCCAGGATCGACTATATATTTATAGATCCATAGGTAATCTAGGGGAGATCCTAGTACTCCAGAGTCACTTGTCCGATCACGCACCTATACAAGTGGTATATCAGATTAAGGAGGCACAACGCCAAACACTGAGGTGGACGCTTAACAGGGCGAAATTATTGGATCCCGATGTGATCACCGTGGTGCAGGCCCCATCTTTGGAATTTTTTTTACTGAACTCAGGCTCCACAATTCCTGATGTAGTATGGGACGCCTACAAGGCCTGGCTCAGGGGGAAACTCCACGGAATTATTTGTTATAAGAACAAGTCTGATGCGGAGGTATTAAAGAACATCAAAGGGAAGATAAGTGGTTTGGAGTGAGAAAGGGATGGTGTTAATAACGGAGACCAAGAGCAATTCACTCAGATCTCGGGCAAGCTTGAAGAAGCAAGATCAGAATGTAGAGGGAAATTGGAGGCTAAGTGTAGGGCACAGTGGAACACCAGAGGGATGCAGAATTTTGAGTATGGGGAGAAGGCGGGTGCCCGATTGGCCTGGAAAGCAAGGACTGACAGAGTAAGAAACGATATTAAAGAACTTAACATCAATGAGAATGGGGATGTCTCTAATAAGATCGAGGACATACAGGCTTGTCTTCTATCCATATTCTCAGAGTTGTACAGAGAAGATCTGGCCCCCCAGTCGAGTTCGATCCAGACATTCCTTAGAAGTAAACAACTACTGGTACTCTCTGAGAAAACATCTTTGATGCCCCTTTTACGTTGGAGGAGATAGCGGCCCAGATCTCGAAATTAAAAAACAAAAAAGCTGCGGGTTCAGACGCACTCCAGAGCGAAATATATAAATATCTTAAGAATGAGCTCTCAGAAGTAGTGAGGGACACCTTTAATTCAATTTACAGTTCATCAGGGAAGGTCCCCAATACATGGAAGGAGGCAATAATAGTCCTGATTTTAAAACCCGGTAAGGACAAAAAAAAGGCAGACTCCTACCGTCCAATCTCCCTGCTAAATGCTGATTATAAGATCTTTATGGGCATGTTAGCAGGGAGATTGGCTAAATTAATACCAAAATTTCTTGATTTTCTAACTTAAACATTTTTTCATTGAATATTGAACATTCTTGCAGAGTTGGCATCAAGCATATCACTGATTTCTTTTCTGCAATTTTTCTATATATATTCTCTGGAACAATATTTTCGTTTGGAAATTTTTTTGAAAGTAATCGTGCCTGTAAAGCTTCTTTGCCATGTTCACTCACTTTTCTAATTCTTATATCTTCAAGAATACTTTTATAATCAGCACCCTTTGCCTGTCGCATTTTTGTAATGAGTTCTGTATATTCGAAATATGACCAAATGTTAACTTTTCCAATGCTTCCTAGGCACTTTCTGGTGTCTTCATGTGTAACTGTTTTAAATACTGGCTGTCCTTTCACAGGAGTTAGTTGAAGTAGATCTCCAAAAACTATGACATTTTTGCCTCCAAATAACACATCATACTCTGTTTTAAGGATTTGTTGCATTCTTAAATGCACAAAGGCAAGCATTAAATTTGATACCATGCTTACTTCATCAATAATGAGAAGTTTCATTTTTTTCAAGATTCAAGAAACTTCACAACAAGCTTCTCCAGATAGCTTGTGGTATTCTAATTTATTACCAGGCTGTACTGGCAGCATCAATAAACAATGTAATGTAATCCCTTTAATGTTATGTGCTGCCAACCCAGTTGGAGCAGTAACAACACAAGAGAGAGACGACTCTGTTCTTTTCTGTAGATAAGTTGCAATTCCTTTAATTAGAAAACGTTTTCCAGTTCCTGCTTCTCCACTCGCGTACAGTCGGACAGGTTTGAAGGATTTACATGAGTACTCTTTTTTCTCATGATATAAACCATGCTCAATCTGTTCCGTCACTTGATCATGTATTTGTTTTTGCTCAACATTTAGTTGTTTTTCCAATTCTTCTAAGTTTATTACATCCTCTTGAGCTTGTTGCATTGCTCTTTACACCTCATCCATGGCAGTTGCTGCTTCATTTTGGATAATTAGTTCTCCTAGTGGATCCTGAGTCAAAGAAGCAGAACCTTGACTGTCTTGAGAACTGTCTCTAGCAATCTCTGCTGCAGTTGTAGCTTCTTGCTGTATTTCGTCGTTCAACATTTTCAGATAATTAGTGAAAACAGGACATTCTATGAATCTTCATAACTGTCAAAATCTCCAAGTAGTTCCAGTTCTGTGCGCCATGGTTTAAAGAGTTGCAAAACAGCTAAATAGTAAAATTCCCTTTTGTCAGGAGTTTCGCAACTCAGTTTTCGGTGATTAATCAAATGTCCTTTTCTTTGTTTCACTAAACATCCCTCAGATACAATCACAGCGTATACTTCTTCATTGATATCTTCTGTAATATTCCTCTTAAAAGTATAGCTTTGCAGTACTTCATGGAGACAAACGTTCTCAAGATGATTACTTCTATTTGGATAGTATGTATCCAACATATTTGTCTTCAAAATATCTGTACTGTCTGGTTCTCTCTTTGATAAATACTCTATTTCTTGTACAGATTTCAAAACTCGGTTTTGTGTTCTTGCAAGACCTAAACTCACCCAAATGAGTGTTCTAGATTTGGAGTATAGTCTTGCAGATGATAAGCGATCTGAACATTCATATGCTCCGATTTCACGATGAGACAACATCTTCAAACTGTAGCTGTATCATTTCTTACTTAGGCTTTTTTCATGAGAAATTTCTTCCCACATTTCCTTTATTTACATCTTTTCAGATTTAGTAATGTAAGACGTTATATCGAGCCACAGCAATGGAGTGATCTGCAACATATTGAATATCAATGTTAGCATTCCACATGGACAAAATGGCTGGGTTATAGTCATTTATGTATTTTGACTCTTCGTTTCTTTTTAAGTTTTAGGTATTTTTAGGTGATTTTCTTATGACAGTATGTCGCAAAGATGACATAAAATTATTCACTCTTCCTTTTGATATTACTGGACATGGAAATCCAAATCGACATTTTGTGTAGAACTTATTCTTAGATTTGTACTTTCGACTACAGTATTTTCCACAACGATGGGTTTGAAACCGTAAGACTTGATGTCATAAATTCTTTTGTTCTGTACTTTTTGGTACAGCACATGTAGAATATTGTTTGATACTCCAGAGCAGTGCAGTAGTTTTAAAACAGTTTAGTAGGTTTTGCTAGGGATGGTGTTTCAGGGTTTAGGACAGTGCAGTGGTATTCAGGCAGTGTAGGGGGTCAAGGTGAGACTGATATTTCTGAGTTTAGAGCAATGTAGTTGTGTTTGGGCAGTGTATGGTATCATGCAAGTGCTAGGACTATAAAGCACTGCATGTCCTAAAGCCTAACTCACTTCATGAGTACATGTATTCTCATATTTTTAAACACATCAACTAAGCAAATTATTCTGCCACAATTTTCTGAAATGAATACTGACTCACGGTGTGATCTTAGACAAATGACAGTATCCCTTGCAATTCAGTAAAATGAACTAAAGGATTGCAAGAGGAGTGACAGGATGTTTGCTGGATTGTTTAGATACCGACTGGGGAATTAAAAGTGTGAAACACAAGTATGTAGGTGGTTAAAGGACTGCATGTGAATTGGAGAGGGGTTTGTAACAGCCTACTTGTTAAGGCCTGGGTCACTGCATGAGTACTTGGGTACTAACTGATTGATTAAAGTACTGCAAGGAGAGTGCCTGCTGAATTTTAAATAGCTTAATTTTTTCCCACAGTGCATACAAAAAGATATTCTGTTGAATAGCTCTGTACAATACGAAATCAACAATCACAGAGACTTTACTAAAAGTCAAAGGATATACACCTGGAAACAAAAACTATAAAACACAAATATGTTGCACTCTATGCTGTAGGACTCAGTTTATACCACAATAACTTGGCTACTAGCTCAAAGATTACAATTTTACAAGAAGACCCTCTCAAATCATTTTTAATTTTTAATCATAAATGTATTCTTGTAACATTTCATATTGTAATAGATCATCTAGCATGATTTCATCAGGAATGTCAATAGCTTCCTCATCAATTTCAAAACTTGTGACATTAAACTCAATATCATCTAATGCTTCAATGAATTCATTGTCCAAACTTTTATCCCAAAAAATCACAGGTTATATCACCTGCATCAATAGGTTGTTCTTCATTGCTGCTGTCCACAAAAGGTACATTTAAGTCCTCTATCAGAGTGTTAGAAATTTTACAATTGACTTGAATGTTCTTCTGATTTTGATCCATAATACTTTTTTATGTTGCAGTAGCTTGCAAAAAATATAAACACTTAATTTTATCGTTTTCACTAATAGATAATACAAAACTAGCTTCATCATATATTTTGTCCTTTAAAAACTATTATGCAGAAACCTATCACAAGTACTTTATATGATTATATCAATTAAAATGTGTTTATAAGAATGTGTACTTATAAAATGTAGTTACATTTTCAAACCAGTAATTGCTTATCATTTTAGAAATAAACTAAGGCTATTATAATAAAATGCAGAACTAAAAAACATGTATTCCCATATTTTTAAACACATCAACTACTGACTCACACTGTGATCTTAGACACATGAAAGTATCCCTTGCAATTCAGTAAAATGATTACTACAGTGAAAGAGAGTCTTGCTAGGAGTGCTGTTTCTGGGTTTATAGCAGTGCAGAAGTGTTTAAATAGGGTAGGGGTCAAGGTGGGACTGAGAATGTCGAAATGAAAATTCACTGAAATGAATATTACATACTACAGAGAGAGTTGCTATGGCATTTCTACAGCTCACCCAGGATCTTTATTACACAGCATGGAGACTATTTGGAAATTAAGAGGCCTGACACACATGCTGCATAGGACTTTCTTGCACTACATGTCCTAAAACCTGACTCACTTCATGAGTACATGTATTCCCAAATTTTAAAACACATCAACTAAGCAAATTATTCTGCCACAATTTTCTGAACTGAATACTGACTCACACTGTGGTCTTAGACACATGACAATATCCTTTGCAATTCAGTAAAATGTTTACTACAGTAAAAGAGAGTCTTGCTAGGAGTGCTGTTCTGGGTTTAGAACAGCACAGTAGTGTTGAAAGAGTTTAGCAGGTTATGCTATGGATGGTGTTTCAGGGTTTAGGACAGTGCAGTGGTGTTCAGGCAGTGTAGGGGGTCAAGGTGGGACTGAGAATGTAGAAATGAAAATTCACTGAAATGATTACTACATGCTACAGAGAGAGTTGCTATGGCATTTCTACAGCACACCCAGGATCTTTATTACACAGCATTGAGACTATTTGGGAATTAAGAGGCCTGACACACATGCTGCATATGACTTTCTAGCACTACATGTCCTGAAGTCTGACTCACTTCATGAGTACATGTATTCCCAAATGTTAAAACACATCAAATAAGCAAATTATTCTGCCACATTTTTTTTAAATGAATACTGACTCAAACTGTGATCTTGGACACATGACAGTATCCCTTGCAATTCAGTAAAATGATTACTACAGTGAAAGAGAGTCTTGCTAGGAGTGCTGTTTTGGGGTTTAGAGCAGTGCAGTAATGTTCAAACAGTGTAGGGGGTCAAGGTGGGACTGAGAGTGTAGAAATGAAAATTCACTGAAATGATTACTACCTGCTACAGAGAGAGTTGCTATGGCATTTCTACAGCACACCCAGGATCTTTACTACACAACATGGAGACTATTCGGAAATAAAGAGGCTTGACACATATACTTCATGAGTACATGTATTCCCAAATTTTAAAACACATCAACTAAGCAAATTATTCTGCCACAATTTTCTGAAATGAATACTGACTCACACTGTGATCATAGACACATGACAGTATCCCTTGCAATTCAGTAAAATGATTATTACAGTGAAAGAGAGTCTTGCTAGGAGTGCTGTTTCTGGATTTAGAGCAGTGCAGTAGTGTTCAAACAGTGTAGGGGGTCAAGGTGGACTTAGAATGTAGAAATTAAAATTCACTGAAATGATTACTACATGCTACAAAGAGAGTTGCTATGGCATTTCTACAGCACATCCCGAATCTTTACTACACAGCGTGGAGCCTATTTGGAAATTAAGAGGCCTGACACACATGCTGCATAGGACTTTCTAGCACTACATGTTCTAAAGCCTGACTCACTTCATGAGCACATGTTTTCCCAAATTTTAAAACACATCAACTAAGCAAATTATTCTGCAAAAAATATCTCCTCAAACACATTAACATACCAAATGCTCCTATCACAATGTTTTTCCCAAAGCAGACAAATTCATATTCAAACTCTATACAAGTAAACTCCAGCTTCGACATTAGAACACATTTTTCTTATTAACTTAAAGTGCACAACATAGATCACCTTACAAATTAACAACTCACCTTTAATAATGCTTTTGTAGAATTAGAACAGTGTCAATCACACACCAGATTTTCTTAAGCAGAATCTCTGAATTGAACTTGAACCATAGAATGGCATTGCTTCCCTATCATTTTACAACCATATTCGTGTAGATAACCAATGAAATTTCTTCCCACACAAATTCAAAACCAAACTAAAATTTTAATTGGTTCTACATTGCAACACTTTTAAACTCACATAATATTCAACCTTCCCCACTGCTCTCTCTGCCTGTTACCATGGTAACACTCCATAGAACACCTAACTGAACACACAGGTGAAAAGTTCATCTGCAAACCAAACCAGCAAAGGGTGTTTGACTTCTCAATACACCAGCATCTCTTGTGCAATGTTCCTTTCAATGACTTTTTCTCAACCATTAGCATTTCTCCTTTTAAAAACAGTACCATGCACCCTAGCTATCAATGTTGAATTTTCAGAAACCACCAATTATTTCTTTTTTTTCAAGTGCACTGAATCTCATCTAATTTGTTTTCTAAAATCCTACTTTTCAAACTGCCATTTCATTTCCAGAGCCCATCTGAGTACAACCAGATCTCCCTTCGAAATGCTTAGAGTGTGGATTGTAGGACACAGCTATATTTTCTGGACTGAAAGGTATGCAGCAAATAGATGCTTTCTCAACCTTGATTTGCCAAATGTGGATATTATGTGGATTGGCCAGAGAGGATTGAGATGTCACCAATTGATGCCTTTGGTAAAATCCTTTTTGCATCTCTCACACCCTGACCTCATAATTGTGCACTGTGGTGGCAATTACCTAGGCAAATTGATTGGGGTAGGTCTGGAAATGCTTTTAAAGACACCTTTTGGCAATTGTTGTCACTTTTTCCACAAACTGCCTTTGTATATTCTAATATATGCCAAAGGCAAAAATGGAACTGGTCCAACCAATATTGTCCACAGATTGAGAAAGCAAGGAAACATGTGAATAAGTCTGTTTCTGCTTTCCTCATAGACTACGGTATGGGTTCTATATACCACAACATGAGAGGAACAGAGTCTTCCTCTTGAACTTTAGACTCTGCATTGGTACTTACTTGTAGGTACACAAAACACTCAATGAACACAACAGCTCTTTTTAGAGCCAACCAACATCTAAACACTCAAACTTGTTATTTACCTGTAATTATTTTTCTCTTTTTTTCCTGACGTGCGCGCCACGTGCGCGCACCTCGTGATTTTTTTTTAAAACTGCTTTTTTTACCCTTTGGGGTCCTTCAGGGACCCCCTGATAAGGCCTAGGGGGTCAGGGAGTCTCTACCCTCCCCCTTTTCACGTTCTCCACTTTTGTTTTTGACTCTCTTTTGCCTCAGAGGTGCGTGCACCGTGCGCGCAACTCGCGATTTAAAAAAAAAAAATTTTGGGGTAGGTCTGCCGGGGTCCTTCACAGACCCCCTGAGAAGGCCTCGGGGGTCAGGGAGTCTCCACCCTGTCCCCTTTTCAGGTTCTCCACTTTAGTTTTTGGCTCTCTTCTGCCTCGGGTGACAAATTGGCCATGTAATGAGTGATGTAATATGTGACATCATCACCAGTGGATTGCGGGCACGAGAGTTACAGTTAGTACAACTAACTATAACTGAGGAATTTCAATGGCTTTGTATGAGTGAAAGGTCCAGCTAACTATAACATTCCTAAAACCGATGGTTTGTTCAGTGAATTTCTAAGGTTTTTTAAATGCTAATTCTTAACTATCACCTGCCTGACACCTATGGTTTTTTCAGTGAATTTCAAAGGTTTTTTAAATGATAATTCCTTACTTTAATCTACTAGAAACCTATGTTTTTTAAGTGAATTTCAAAGGTTTTTTAAATGACAATTTCTACTTATTATGTTGACCACTTCCCCATATTTTCAACCAGAAACTAAATCTGCAATGCTATGTGAAAAATCAGGCTTATAAGTTAGTTTTATTTGATTCAGTTCTCTTGCGAGAACAACAAGTGTATAAACAATAAAATTTACAATTTTTGTCAATAAAATTATCACCTTAATATAATTTGAAAAAAGACTTAAAAAAGTTACACATGTTAATGAAGACAAATTCATTGGGTGGACTTTTGAAGAGGGAAATCAACATTTGGACCGAATTTATATTACATTTTGTTTTGATCAGAGTGATATATCTGTTTCTGGCTTCTACCACGATCTCATTTGGGCATGCAAATAGAACATGTTCAAGATCTTGCTCCCCACCTTTGCATACGTCACATTGATTGATCCCTCCTTGATTTGATGACCACTTAAAGGTGTTTGATTTTAGAGGTAGTGTTCCTAGTCGTACTTGAATAATATTTCGCCTTACTCCATGATTTACATTAAAAAAGATATATGGCTGCATTTTTTTAAAAACTAATGTGGCCGCGTACTGTTTGTACATTGAGAGCCTGGAGCAGTGTTGGATGTCAAGTCACATGCTTAGCCTTGGTGTTAAGTGCTTCAGGGCAAGTTTCAGCTGGGCTGGTATCCAAGATGTTAACATTTCTAAGGAAACGGAAGTTAGTTTAAAAACGTTGCTTAGGTTTTTACTAAATATATACATTGGAGAGTCTTGCTTCAGTGACTCTATTTTTAACAGGGCTCTAAGGGTTCCTGGATCGGCATGAACCAAGTTGTGTGCCCAACTTATTATGTTTGTAATCCCCCTGGCGTAGGAACTGGTTAATGATAGTTCTAACCTAAGAGCTTGGACCGGAACTGCTTGCGGCATCCTGGTTAATTTCCGCAGGATTTTTCCTTCTTTCATGTCTATTTGAATCCATTCTTTTATTGGGATATATTCTATTGCATATGATAAAACTACTGGGATTTTTTAAGTATATACCTGGAGCAAGGAGGAGAATTGTCTTTGAGCAGTGGATGAATAGAGTCTTTGAAGGGCCCCTGTGTGGACATTTGCACTTCGACCCATTTTTTGCAGATGAGGCTGGTTGTGTAAAGAGCGAGTAAATGTTCTCCCAAGGTATATGTATTCTTTAACAATTTCCAGTGGCTTTCCTCCTAATAACCAATTATATTTATAGTGAGACTTCTTACTTGTAAATGGCAGAATTTCAGTCTTAGAGATATTTGGAATTAAATAATTTTTGTCTGTATATCTAGTAAGTGCCGAGAGGTTTCGTTGGAGGCCGAAAGGAGTCAAGTCCAGGATTACTACGTCATCGGCATACATCATACAGTGAATTTTACTGGAAGCGATCTTCGGTGGGAGGTTATTGACCTGATTAAGAATTTCCGGTAAATCACTCAAATATAAGGAAAACAATAAGGGAGCTAAGAGGCACCCTTGCACCCTTGGCTTAGCCCGTTTGGAGTTGATAATGGGGAGGTTAGGCCCTTCTCCCTCCCCAGTTGGACTTGACACCAGGTCGCTGAGTATAATGATGTTAATAAATGGAGTAGATTTTGTGGTATTCCCAGTTTCTGGAGTTTACTCCAAAGTTTGACTCGGTCGACCCTGTCGCTGTCGAAGGCAGTGGTAAAATCTGCAAATACTGCATAAACTACCTGCGATCTTTTGATCACATATTTTTCTAGTATCGTTTGGAGTACTGCTATATTGTCTGTGACTGCGTGTTTGGCTCTAAATCCTGCTTGGTAGAGTGGAATGGAGCCGGTTGAGAATGCCCATTCTTGTAGGTGATCTAGAACAGCGGCTGCAAAAATCTTACTGGTTGAATCAAGGAGAGCAATCTGTCGGTAGTTGCCGGGAAGCATTCTGGAGCCTTTTTTATGAATTGGGATTACTATACTTACCTTCCAGGACTTTGGAGTTTCCCCTGTACTAATTATGTGGTTAAACAGGCGTGCTAAAAACTTACTCCACTCCTTTGAGTTGTTCTTTAGTACCATTATATGAATTTGATCTGGACCTATTGCAGACGAGTGTCTCGCCTTTTTTATGTAATATTCTACTAAAGATGGTGTTAGAGGGTTGATGTTTATAACTTTGTCCTGTCCAATATTGGCTTGCATTACTGTGTCATGGTTGGAAATTTGGTTTACTTTTGTAAAAATCAGGCAATAGTTCCACTTACCACTAACAAATTACCATCAACATTTAACTACTGGGAGAACGTTGAACATGTACTATGTGAATTACATCGAACTCACACCCATGCTTAAAGAGGAATATGTGTTAGAGATTGTAATTATACACTTCCTACACCCAACAAAATCACAATACTCAGCGCCACTACCACTACAATCACCCCCACTGACCTCTCCTTCCTTCTACCTCAGAGGAAGCGCAAAACAGAACAACAAATCTTTCCAAAATATTATATCCCCTCAACAGCACACTAGATTAATTACAGAGATGTGACAACCAAGTATGTATAAGGTAAAGAACTCGAACATCAACAATAATGTACACAACGCTAAGACAACCAGTGAAATACTATACACAATTCACTATAGAAATCAAAAACTTTTCAGTGTGTAGATATACCATTGATACGTGTAGTGTACTGAATAGTGGACACAACCATATTATCTCAGACACTGGGGAATATTTCGGTCATGTAGCTGTGTTCACCCCCCTTTTGAAACTGAAGTTGAGTAGGCTAGTCCAACGTAAACAACATCAACATATGAGTATAAATAATTAGGCTACGCCTTGAACGTGGTCCACTTCTGCAAAGAGAAGATACTGCAGCGCAGCAAAGGTCCCCACCCTGCCACGTGGCTGTCGCCATGACCGCATGCTTCCTGGATACAGGATGATTGCGAACTCAGCGCCACAGTACGGCAGACTTATGCCTGTATCAACAAATGGTTTCCACCGATACTGTGGACAGCAGGGTTCACAACTTGAATTCAACTTTGGATCTAAATTTGTCTATCTGTGCTGAGAACTGTCTTAAATCTATTCTGCAGTCAGTAGAGTTGACAACTTGATACCAGTTGAATTCAGCTTTGCATCAACACTACGGACAGTATTGAATCCAGCCTTGCTTTATTTAAGGCAGAGACAATTGTACTGTGTCCTCAGATTCTGTTAATTGTGACAAAATAGCATTCATCATCTTTGTGTCGACTACTGTCTTCAATCTACACTGCGTACAACAGGGTTCAAAACTTGAATTCAGCTTTGCATCAACACTACGGACAGAATTGTATCCAGCCTTGCTTTACTTAAGGCAGATACAATTGTACTGTGTCCTCAGATTCTGTGACAAAATAGCATTCTTTGATCGTTGTGTCAACTACTGCCTTAAATCTACACTGTGTACAACAGGGTTCACAACTTGATTTCAGCTTTCCATCTACACTACGGACAGCATTCAAGATATCCTTGATTTATGTAAGGCAAAGATTATTTTGTTAAAGGATGCCACAAAAAACTTTCCTCAATGACTGTAGTGAGTTCTGTTTTTAAATGTACACTGCGATCAAAAGAGTTTACCCCTTGATACCAGTGGGGCATAAGCACTCCAGACAACATAAAATTCAGTTTCGATTTATTTAAGGCAAAAAAATAGTACTATGTTGTAAGATTTTGTTAAAGAATGTAACAAAAAAAACATTACTCGATGTATGTGTCAACTACAGCCTTCGATGTACTCTCTGACAGCAAGGTTCACAACTTGAAGTCACCTTTGTATATATACTACAGACAATAAGGAATTCAATCTTGATTAATTTAATGCAGAGACAATTGTATTGTATGTGTTCAGATGTTCTTCAGATAGAATGATGATTGTACATCACGCATTCCAGTAGACAAAAGACATTATACCACTGCAACCCTCCCTGAACCACGAATCATCACAGGGTACACACATGCTGAGTTCTTTTGGTACCACTAAATCACTGCACCACAAGTCATTTCCCCGTAGCCTTATTAAAACAGAATTCACTAGGCAAAAAACATTGCTCCCAGTACATCCCCACCTGCATTACACATTATCGCAGGGTACGTACATGCTCAGCGTCAAAGATACTACTAACTCAGTGCACCATAAATCAGCATAAAGAAAAGTGAACAGTTTATTGTCAGCAATGAGGCATACTATCACTTTTAAGTAAGTATGGGCGAAATTTGCAAATTTGCGGTCCGCAAATTTGAGCGAAATCGAATTCGCGATCCGCAAAATTTGCGAATTTGTGCGAATTTGCGGATTTTTTTGCGTGTTTGCGGGGTTTTTTGCATTTTCGCGGGCTGCTTGCAGCGCACCAACCGCGAAGTTACCCATACGGTCGTACATGGGCGCGGCCATCTTGTGCGTGTTGCATATTTCCGTTTCCGGGCGCTATTGGCAATCTCGCGTTGTGTGCGGCGTGCTATTACGAGTTCACGTGTGTTTTTGGGTACCCACGCGGTCCTCAATGGGCGCGGCCATCTTGTTTTTCATTCATTGCTATGGTTCTGGGCATGCTTTTTCTATCCAGCTTCAATATTTGCCATCCTTTGTTTGTTTGAAGTGTTTTTTAATCTTTTTTACTTATTATCTATCCCTCTATTTTTCTAGATCTATATTTTGTGTTTTCTTCTACTTTTGGTTACTTTAAAACAATTTTTTTTACCTCTTCTTTTATTTACTTTTTCCCCATTCTCTTTCCTATTTATTATTTCCATTCCTGTCCAGGACCATGGCAATGGGAGCCGGGAAGGACAAGGGGAAGGGTCCCTACCCCGTACCCGGCTCCCATGCGGACGATTGAGGGGAGAGCAAGTCATAGCCCGGGAGATCTTTAGCACGGAGGAGGTGGCCACACTGATTTTTTATGTCCAGCACTGCCTCCCCAAGACCATCCTGGCAGGCGGAAGGATCGCTGGTGGGTACGGGCTCCGGGAGCGTCGGCAGCTGTGGGGTAAGGTGTACCAGGCCATGTATCGGCAGTCTCGGGTCTGGCGCACCTACAGCCAGCGAGAATGTGTGATATACAAATCACTAAGGACGCGCTCATTCAACGTGAAACCTAGGGTTTCTTAACTCATTTCAACATGATGTGATGATCTTGCTTCAATGAAACCATTCTTCATTATATATTTTATTTCATTTCCACAAATTTTTCGATGTTATTATTTTAGAACTTCATTTCAAAAATATATAATTTCAAAGCATTACGCCATGCCCAATGCATTTCGGGTTTAAGAGCGTAACCCTTCTTCAGGGGCCTGTGAACAATGAAAGCATACAGGACCTTAGCAGTCAGCAAATGAACCGTGGATAGTTTATAAACACATTCAGCTTGATTAGGTACCATATTACTTTCATATACTCATGTGTTTCATATATTTCATATATTGTACCAACACAAGTTGTGATTCATCAAAATTCAAAAATACATAAGCAAAAGCAAAAGACGGCAATTCATTACGAAATACGTACTACACATGAGGCATAAGATATTATCACTGATTTAAGAAGACAAAAGTAGATTGAATGCAGTGCTATGATATAAACATGTCTAATGAAATGAAAGCCACGAGTAGAGTGACGTTTCGGCAAATGAGAAATGGGAGATAGGGGAATTAACTTACTGAGTGAGAAACGCTTGGGGTTCTCGGCGTCTCGTACACGGAACCGGGTCTGTGTGGAGCGGGACCTATCTACGGGGGTAATGTTACCAGATGAACAGGTCACAAGGTTTCCGGTTTACGATGAAGTGTAAAAAAATCAAAACCGCATAGATCTATATTGGAAATCTGTTTGAAATGTGTATAAAACCAAAGTGGGTAGAAGAGAACATACATGGAATGCAAAAATAAAAGCATGGACGTGAACGGTTATTGTAACCTGCCGAATCAAATGGCGCTTTCTTATAGGTCAATGAACTCTATCACGTGATGTGAGTAAGGAAGTAAACAAACGGCAACGTATGGTGAAAAGGCTAAGGTGAATAAAGTTGTCCAAATAAAAAAGAGGTTAGGGAAGTCTATGGCAATGACAAACAAATGATAAAGAAACTGGATGATAAAAATGAATCAAGGGTATGGGATAAACGGAATGAACGACCTCAGAGGGGGAAGTCAAAGCCACTGAAATGTGAAATGATAATACGTGAGACATCTTTCATTACATTAAACATCAGAATAAATTACACGATTATGATTAAATCATGTGGTGAACAGTAGTATGATGAACAGTAATATAAGTCTTACACCAGTGGTATGGGGAATGGAAAGGACCTCAGAACACCTAGAGCCAGGCCATTCATAGGTGGTCCGATTTTTCTGGACTGTGAACACGACCTACTCGACCTGCTAGGCGTCGAGAACCCTGGTCGTGGTGAGTAGTAGTAGCTATTTAATCACTACTCTGTTTTCTCCTGCTCGTTGTTATCATATTGCAAATGTTTGTTTTTTCCAAAGAGCAATAATGCTGCAGATTACATTGTAGGTAAATTATGTTTCAAAATCTTCTGTGATTGGATTGCAGGTGCACTGCTCACCTGCTCAGTTCCGGTGCTACTATGCTTACTTGTTTTCGATTTTGTGCTCATTTCATTGGCCTGAGTGATTATGTATGAGTGTACTTTACAGAACTGCGTAATGCTAGACACTAAGGGGCAGATTTACAATTACTGGCGCTTCCCTGCAAATTAGTAGGGATGTGCCAGTAAATGTGTGCCACGCCTCCACCACCCATGGTGTGCCGCATTTACAATGCAGCGCACCATGCAGCAAAAATGACACGCAACACGCATCCGTGCCGTAAAGGCAGCGCATTGCTGGAGTTTGCCTTGCAAGCATGATGCAGCTCCAGCAATGCTCTGGGGTGCCCTATCTCTCAATGCTGCGTCAAGCTGTACGTCTGCTTCAAGCAGTCGCAGGGTTTTGACGCAGCATTGGCCTAAAAGTGACAGAGTGAAATCTTGTAGATTTCACTCAGCCACTTTTATGAGGCATTCCTGCGCAGGAATGCCCTCCTTGCACCGGAACGCCCCCTGATGGCGCACGGCTTTGTAACGTGATGCATCTCCCAGATGCGTCACGTTGTTAATATACCCGCACCATGGCGCCTCTTTTGAGCTGCTGCTGCGTCACAAACGTCACGCAACGATGGAGCAAAAGAGCCGCAAGGGGCTTGGAAATCTGCCCTTAGAGACTCAAGTCCAGTCCTTCCTTTGTACTCCTGCTACTAAGAAGAGATAGTGGTGGTGGATTTACAGTTGGAGCATATTATGACTGGTTATTTAGTAGGAAACTTTTTAGTGCTCAACTTCTCACTGGTCTGCAATCACGATGGACTGTGTCTGTCGCTCCGCGTGCTGCGGAGTGCTGCCTGCCAGTCCTAGTGAAACCTTTTTGTAGTTGGTTTAGTGAGTTATATAACTTTCCAAGTAGATGGTCTGCGAATCCAGCAATACTAATATCCTAGTAGACCACATCAGATAGGTCAATAAATTTAGTGCAATTGTTGTCTATTTCACCAAAATAATTTGTTATTGTTTTTTTTAAATGCTTGATTTGGTTGACAACGATCATCCATGTTTGTGTCTTTCTTTCATGTTGTACATCAGCACCCCCCAGGGGCAAGGGGACACAGGAGGAGGAAGCGGTGCCGGCGGAGAAGGGACAAGATCAGGAAGGCAAGGATTGGTCCAGCGAGGGCTCCTCTGCTGGCCCCAGTAAGTTTTCCTGTTAATATTAATAATTATACTTCCCTATCTTTTACAGCACCTATTTTTTCCTAACGTTCCTCATTCGATTTTTTCTAAATCGTCTTTGATCTTCTTGTAGACTGTTTCTAAATTCTTATCCTGCCCCTACTATGACTCCCAGTGGTACTACTAGAATATTATTAGTCTGTCTGTGTAGCTAACTAAGCTTGCACAGTTGGCAAAAGAGTTAAACAAAACTCCCATTCTATTCAGCAATAGCTCCATGCACTGAGTGCATTCCTCTGGGTTGTCCATAATGTCTTTGGAAGTCTTCTAAATGTTTATGCTTTGACAATTCCCAACAATAAAATGTCAATGGCCACCATGAAAGAATAAGATACTAGTTTACTTTTTGATTGGATAGGAGGACAATCCATACTACTACTGTTGCAGGGACTATTCTGCACAAACAGAACTGTGGACAATATCCAGCGACAACTGCTGTGGGGGATGCCAGGGGAGTGGCGGGCAGTGGTAAGCTATTATTTTACTTACTTATTGAGATTGCAGACCGCAGGGGTATATGTTGTACAGTACAAGTATACTTTACTACTAAGAAGACTTATAAATTTAGAACTACGTTTTTATCGACCAGGTAGTAGCCTCCTCTAAATTGACTTCAACTCAGCTGTGAAAGTTTTATCGAGAAGCCAAGTCATATCAGAGATGAACTTGATGGATGGGATGAACGAAAAGGAAAAGAAGGGTGTAAGTAAGTGTGGAAGGACGAGCGAGTTAATCGTAGTGATGACTGGCAAAGAATGATACGTGTTTTTGAATGCTGCCCGAGGTGGCTGGGAATATGATGCATGGCCGGTTGAAGGATGAAGCAAGGATGGGTGGAAGGAGAAAGGGAAGAGGACTGCCTGGGTGGGTGAAACAGAAACTGTATGTGTGCGCAATATATCCTTTGGTTCAAATTCAAATGCAAGTCAAGCACGGATGCATGGTTGCAGTTTCCAAAATAAAATGCAAATGTTGTTTTTCCGTGAGACTAACTAAGGTTTGTCCAGTTGAGACATTAAGGAGAATGATTGACATTTACTTTGAATGGATGGATGCCTGGACCCTGGTACTATCTGACTCATAGATAGCATATGTGTATGTAGACAGAGTAGATGGTCACTGGATGAAGTAAGTGTTACTTTGAAGAGCATGTAACACCGCACCCGCACATCCGTTCCAGTGTAGCAAAGGCAAGGAAAAGAAGTTGTAATTTTTCCGAATACTACCATGAATAGTAGTAGTAGTTTGTATTGCACGCACAGCATATATCCGGCGATTACGGGGGCCACTCACTACCTCTGTTAATAATTTTAGTACTATCAGTGTTCACTCAATAAAAAACAAAGCACCTAAAGTCATCCCATATGTAAGCAAATATCCTGTGAAGGGATAGATAATCATATTATTTATCTTCTTCATTTTTCATTTCTAGTAGTCATTGACACTGTAGGGTAAAAGTTAAATTAATTATCAGTTGCCCTTGTAACAGAGTATTCTCAGTGCCACCCGTAATATAAAAGTAAGAGCTTCACCACCTGCATGTACTAGACTGGTACAGTAACGCAAGTCTGTGTCATCATGGCTTGCGTCTGCTTTTCTCGGGTGCAAGTTGTCTGCGCTGGCATTATGCCGGCTTCCAGAAGTTTACGTACCAATTTCACTAAACAAGAGAGAAGAAGAAGAATAAGGCTGGTGTACTTTCATAGTCGACTCTAATGTAGTGAGTCCATATAGTGCTTGTAGAAGTGATTCCTGAAACTCCCACTAATGTTAGAGCAGAGGCTGACGAAGTGGGAGGTTAGATAGATACAGGCCACAAATGTTATGCACTGTGCTTGCAAGTTGCTAGTTCTACTGTGACACAGCTTCCTGCTGAATTATTTTGTGTTAATCTTGAAGAGCATTGGTTACAGTTGTTCTTTCTTTCTTCATATAGATGCTCCTTCCAAACTGGCACAGAAGGAGCTGGCTAGATGAGCCCGGCAAAGGAAGCTGGAGGCGATTGTCGCTGAATATCGGTGGCTGGTGGCCCAGGAGGAGAACACGCAGTCTACAACAACATCCACCATGACAGCTGCATCCTCCTCCGTGCTCCCTGGGTCAGCCAGTCAGCGCAGACATCCAGTGGTATGGAGCTGTGGTACCGCAGCCACCTGCCACCGCCAAGCAGCCAAAAAATCAGCTGCCCCCCCATAGCAGGTACAAGGCCCGCATCCACCGCCTAACCCTCAGGGTGTCCAACCTTGAGCAGGAGATGGAGAGAATGAAGAGCCTGCTCAAGAAGAACCTCCACGGGGCGCAACAGGCCCACCTGGCCAAAGGACACCGCCGGTGGCAGTAGAGGAGTAGAGACTGTCCTGTGCCCCTTTTTTAAAGACTTTTGGGGGGTGGGAATTGGGAGTTGGGTTTTTTCTTGGACTTTGGGGACTTTTTCACGGACACTCTTTGGGGTTAGGGAGTGGGCTGAGTCGGGTCTTGTGGGATAATTTATTTTTGTTATGGATTTAAATAATTATTTACTTTCAACTTAAACATTGCATACGTGTTTTTACTGTTTTGCGGGGGAGGCGGGGGGTTAACTGTTCGTTTGTTTTCCTGAAACTTAACTGGCTGCTTGATTCAAATTGTCTACGTAATCGCCCAAATGTTTACAAAAGTAAGTGCCACTCACAGAGTTAGTGAATTCAATTGTCCTACTACTTTAGTAGTACTTCCGCCAGTCTCTCGTATCTTCTCCTACTCCATTATTCCTCCTGCCCCCCAAACGCTTATCTTACCTGTGATTCGTGTTTGAGAATAGGCCTAGGGCTAGGCACAGGTCTGGCTGCATGGCAACTGGCAATAAAGGTTGGCAATCCTGGGCGGATGAGATGGTATCGTTGTGGTGGTAGTGGTGGTACACAGTGGCAGTAGCAGCATATGCAAAGAAAGAAAATGTACCCGGCAGCTGGGCGGCAGACCCTAGCATTGTTCATAGGAGGATTTCTGACTTTCTGGCGAGTATTCTCTCGGAACCTATTACTGCACATCCATTATTCCTTGGCCCGATTCACGACTTATGAATAGGAGAAAATGTCTGAGCCATGATGCCCTTGTTCCTTACCCCGCGTCCTTTTACCCTTTGAATGAGGTTCACCTAGAAGCCTGACCGACCCAGACCCGCCCTGATTCAGCTTGTATCCTCTCAAATTGACTCTTCGGTGCAACTATTATAGTATTTGTCCTGCTGTTTTGCTCTGGATACCGGTGGTATCCCGATTCTTATATCGCTCATGAACTGATACCCGGGTGTGAGCAGCTTACTCCTAAAAAATAGGATATGCTTCTCCAGCCCTTATGCACTATTGGGACTTGCTCTACATCGTGCCGTCATTGGATCTCCATTGAGACCTGAACAACTTGTGTTTTTGATGATATGCGCCCTGATGAAGGAATTTCCCATATTGGCACTGTTCCGAAACGTGCGTCGGCGCTTTCAGTGTTTGCCTGCATACATGTGGTAGCTGATTGTGTTGGGTATGAATGTTTATGGTTTGGAAATGAGTCAGTATTTGATAGAATGAGTGAGTGATTTGTGTGCCAATTTTTGTTGTACTTTGTGTCCCTGGGCTGATGTTGTCTCACTCTTTGATTCTTATTCATGAAATAATGTATGTTTTATTGACCTATGCTAAATGTGCAATACTTTTCTATGAAAATAAATAAGTGAATAAAGAATTTGAGAATCTTGAGCTGTTCTGTGGGCGATCTCTACTTGCTGCTGGAACCCTTTTTGGGTGCTCTTAAAGACTGGGAACTCCCCTTTTTTCATGTTGTTCTTGATATATTTTGCCCTGGTGGGTTGGTCCCCCTCCCTTCATTCTGTTTAGGCTTCAGGGTCCCTCTTTCATTTTTACAAAGAAAGAAAATGAAACCTTGAGTGGCCTGAGTGAATCATTACAACAGTACGATAGATAGCATAGTACACAAGAACAGTGCCATAATTTAGCCTAACAAATGCTAAAGTTTCCAAAGTATACTAGTTGCGTGGCGTTTGGCTTTGGCTACTACAAGAAATTGTACTGAAGGTGAAGGGCACAGCAGCGTAATCATTCGCCATGTGTAGGAGGAGGATGTTTTCTGTTGCTTTGACCTTATCTCCCCCAGCAAGTGTGTGGAATTATTGTTGTAATTTACTCACACCTCAATGAAAACCACACAGTGTTAGGGTTTGAAACTTGGATGGGAATGGGGTTTGTGGGGAAAGTTTTGTGGAGAGAGGGAAAAAAACACAACATGGACAAACAACAAATGAAGATAAACAAATCTTTGGATATGAAGCTATCCATAAATCTTTTAAGGGACATAAAGGAGGTGCATGCACTACTGCATGCATGAAGTTGTTTGCAAAATGGATAGGTTACTAATAACTATAAGTAAGTAGTACTTTCTACAATGTACTAACTATGAAGAAACAATGTGACAGTACAGGGCTGCAGTAATTACGCAATTTCACTTGCCTATCTGCCCTCAGAGAGAAGAACCACTTAGTACATTGAATTAGTTTAAAAAATAGCAAAGAAAAAAGTATAAAATGGCTGGAGGGATGAATTGAAGCAGAGAGCGAACAAATGCACAGAGTCACACTCACAGAAGTTCACAACAATAACATTACCTAAAAGATAAGTAGAAATGAAGATGGATACTGTAACTGTATGTTGTTGTAGTTGTCCTGTTGAATTTGTGAGGTTGCATGCATCCAGCCATTCCTCTTTTTCGCGGTACTCCTCCATTCCATCTGACGCTCCTGCCGATCAATGTTGGGGACCAGAATACACCTTGTCCACTGCCTGCCTCGTGGATGCTGATTTGCGGGTCGCTAAGCCTGAGGTCATTCTTTTTGCCATTGCACAGGGTAAAAGCCGGCCTGTAATTGTTGATGGAAAAACAGGAAGTGATATTAAAACACCACAGAGAAAAAAATATGAGGTACGCTGTGTAGTGCAAAAATAACACTTTCAGTTTCAGAGTCTACAGTATTACAAAAAATACAAGCATCATTTCGAAAGTGCGTACTCTGAGTCTCCATTTCAAGGATACATATGTGTGGGCGAAATTTGCGGATCTTTCCCCTCAAGCTAGGTGTAAAGTGTAAACTGCGATTTTAGAACCCTAACCCTAACCCGAGGCCCTAACCCCCCTTTTTCACCATGGATTTTCTCCAAACCACTTGCGCCCGATATTAGACCTTCCCACCAATGCCCCCAGAGCTGTCAACCCACCCGTAAAAAAGTAGAACTCCCCCAAACAGGCCAAAAGCAAAAATGCAAAAACTCACACTTAGAAAATTTAGGGCCTACCTTCAATTCAGTCCAAACCCGCTCTGCAGCTAGGCCCTAACTCTCCTTTCCCACCATGGATTTTCTTCAAACCACTTGCAATCAAAATTAGACTATCCCAGCAGTGCTCCCAGACCACAAAACCCACCCCCAAAAACCTAGAAGCCCCCCAAACAGCCCCCCAAAAACAGGCAAGTGGAGCAAAAACGCAAAAACTTTTCACCATGGATTTTATCCAAAACACTTGCGCCCGATATTAGACAATCCCAGCAATGCCCCCAGAGATGTCAACCCAACCGCACAAAAGTAGAACACCCCAAAACAGGCCAAAAGCAAAAATGGAAAATGTGACAGAGAACATTTTCGGCCTACCAGTCAACATCACTCCAAACGCACTCTGCAGCTAGGCCCTAACTCCCCATTTCCACCATGGATTTTCTTCAAACCACTCGCAATCAAAATTAGACTATCCCAGCAGTGCTCCCAGACCACAAAACCCACCCCCACGAACCTAGAACACCCCCAAACAGTCCCCCAAAAACACGCAATACTGCTAGGCCACAGTTTAAATTGTGCCTAAACGCTGTCTGCAACTAGGCCCAAACCTCCCTTTTCCACCATGGATTTTCTTCAAACCACTTGCAATCAAAATTAGACCTTCCCAGCAGTGCTCCAAGACCCCTCGACCCACCCCCACAAATCTAGAACACCCCCAAACAGCCCCCCAAAAACATGCAATACTGGTATATTCAAAACATGGCAAATTGTGCTGTTCACCAAAAATTGCTGTTCAACTTTTCAGCACTTCCACTACTTCAATCCTCTTGAAACTTACCTGGACACTTGTTCCAGCGATTCCCAAGAATCTCAGCAAGGCAGAACAGAATCGAACCACTGCGCTCTTTGAAGAAGAAGAAGAAGAAGGTCTACGACTAGTTTTCACAAAAACCAAAGAACGCCAAACCCCCCTAAAACCTTGCCAACATCAGTGTGAAGGAGCCTGCATCGGACCCTTAGCCCTAGACTCAGCGGGAACCCTACCAACTTAAACCGAAATACCCTAGAAAATCGCACTGAACCCTAAACCCTAGATATGCTTTGTCTGCCTGTGTCTAAGAGCCTAGGTATGCTACATCAGGATGCTTCACTCAGTGGTGCCTGCCTTGACCGTCTGCATGGCCCTGCCGCAAGCATGGGCCAAAAATCCGCTCTGCCCAAGAATTTGTGATTTTTCTGTAATTTCGCGAGATTCACGAAAAACAGCAAATTTCGCAAACATAACGGATGTTTGCCCCAAGCTAGAGGCAGTGCCATGCAGATGGTCAAGGCAGGCACCACTGAGTGAAGCAACCTGATGTAGCATACCAAGGCTCTTTGTCAGACAGACAAAGGATATCTAACTGTATGCAGCAAGCCACATAGCCCCAATTTTACATGAAACGCTGTCTCGAGTGGACTCTGCCTGGCATAACAACAACAGTACACTGCCTCGCCCTCGCCCACTACATACCACGAATAGACAGACTTGTAGTTCTGCTGTAGTAGTTGTTGTAGACTGGTTTACCTGTTTACCACTCACAAATTGGCCATAGTTCTTCCGTAAACCAACGCTAATGATCCATCCATCCCAGTGAATGAATGTAAAGAAAAAAGATATATTACTTAATCAATTATCATGGTACATTGGCAAGTGAGTCCACTCCAAGGACATTTTGCATATTGTAAAATGCAACATAGTGGCCCCTGAATTTGAAGTACAATTTGAATTAAACAAGGTAAAAAGAAAACAGAGTAGTTGACATGAGTTACAAATTCAAATTCAAACTTACCTGAGGAAGGGGGAGGCGAGAAGGCCCCCACTGCAGCCGCCACCGCCAGGAGTCATTTCTTGCAGACTACAATGCCGCCGCCCCGGGACTACACCTCCCGGCAGCCTCAGCGCGGCGCTGCATTGACACGTCACCAGTGCGCCAGGAGGCGCTTCAAAGCAGCAATCTGCTCTGCTTCGCGGGACGCCGGGCGAAGCCCGGGCAAAGGGCGGGCCCTCTGTGGCCCTCATAGGACCTGAGAAGGACGGGACAGGCCACCTCACTTGGCCCCATCGAAGGAGGAGGTACAGAGACGTTTAATCCTTCTAATCTTTACCGTTCTGAACGGCTTACTGTTGTCCCTGGGGTACTGTTTCCCAATTACTTTGTCCATCTGGGAAGAGCTGAATGCCCTGTGTGGCACAAACTATGTCCCGGATATATCAACCCCCCCCCCCGTAGCGGGCAGAGACACTGACCAAATAATCTGCACTCCCCAGGATGTACCTTCATCCCCCGAAACAATCTTCTCTCAAAACAATATACTGCCCCGGGGCTTAACCAGTAAAAGTAATCATGACGAGGAAATAGACAATATCAATCAGAATTTATCAAATACCGATCAAAGGTGCTGTAGCCCCTCATTATTCCCCCAACCCAACCTTATTAACGTCGGATAAGGCGGGGACTCGAACAAATGACTCTGTATCCCCCCTCCAATCGACCCTACTGGCTCAAATTGAGCGATTGTTAAACTCTGGTTTATCACCGCTGGTTGCAAAAATTAATGATTTGGGGGACAGGCCGACTAGGATTGAAAAAATTGTAACAAATACCTATCCACTAACTGAAAATACTCCATGAAAAGCCTATGACCATTGCTCCCAGGAAAGTTCAAACTTTTGACTCCCCTCTTACAACACCCATTCCAAGTGGCCGCAATGCTACTTTTAATCTTGCACATGGCCCTCACAGAGCTCCTAGGATTTCTCAAGAAAGAAGGCATCGAATTGATCTACCCCCCGAAGCCGCCCCATATGTCACCGTTCTCTCTGGGGTCCCTGCACTCAGGCAGGGTAAACGTGAATTACACCAGGACCTGCTGAATAAGGCCATCTTTTGGCTCAAAAACAATAGACCGTTACCACCTGCTCTAGATGGCGGGATCCTGAGCGTCAGGAGGGTGGGGTGGCTAGGTTTGCTGCCCAAAGATATTCCGGGGGACTTGATATTAATTAAATTTAAACACAGGAACATTGCCCCTTATTTACGATCTACCCAGCACAAAGTAGGAGATGGTCAAGTCAAGTCAAGTCAAAAAGCTTTATTTCGATAAAAAGTCATTATCATAAAAGCAGTGCAACATATATCAAAAATTACAATTTGAGTATACTTTTTAAAAAGAGAAATTATGTATCTCTGGTCCAAGCAATAGTTTCAGGAATTATTTGCTCAGTAATACGTAGCCAGTTAGTTTTAAAAAGGTGAACAATTAAAACAACATTTTCGGTTACCAGAGTATTTTTCTAAAAAAGAATTAAACAGATTGCTTTAGCTTTTTGGCTCGGATAGCCCAGGCCCAAGATAAAAATTTGGCTAGGGCACAAGCATAGGGTACATAACTGTCCGAAATAAGTAGGAGATGGTCCCTTCTGTATCTGGGACCTGTATGACTTTTACCCTGGCCCCCGAGCATGTATGTATTTCTTTCTGTTGCTTTTATGGTTTTAAATTCAAAAACCGAATAAAGCTTATTTGAATTTGAATTTGAATTTGACATGAGTTACAATTACTGTGTAAAAAGATTAAATATTAACAAAGACAAGACATATGATTAATTTCATGCACAAAAAACAAACAGCAATTGATTTCATCAGAGCCAGACAGCCATTGCTGTCCACTGCATGCCACCTTCTCAATTATTCATTACCTGTTCTACTTTTTGTCCGCATCTTCTTCGGAAAGTGAGGGCCCACAGGGCAGCCTCTCCTGTCAATTTCAGAAGTAACTCTGTCAGCAATCAGCAAGCATGTAGTCAGTCAGTAATTTCTGTCCCACTTGAGGGGACTCGTCCATGAAAAGAAAGTTTCTTTATTTATTTCTTCGTAATCAATCTGCCTTGAGGGAAATGGATAGGTGGAGTCTGGAGGAGGAGGATAGAGGAGCATGATTGAGTTGTGAACTTGTGAACCTCAGGAATGCAGACTGCGGCACTTTCAAATCAATAAGGAAAATAAGAGGAAGACAGTGCTGCTGATGGACTTGTTGTGAGAGTTTTGTTGTGGTAAAAGTTGCAAAACAAAGAAAGATACACAGGAATAAAAGTGAATAAGGGTGAAAAAAAAGGAAGTCATTTTCAGGCCTGGGTGTCTGGGAAGTAGAATTCGTCCTCAAACTCTATGAATTGAGACAGGAGTAGGTCAGCTAACAGAGATGAACTTCTGTCACCTAATTCGGAGTCCTCTTCTTCCTGCGTACATTCACATATTTTGTAATCTGGTGGTATGAAGTGCTGATTCATCTTGATCAGTGTTAACCTCTCCACATTTTTGGGAGAGAGGCGGGTCCTTTTTGAAGTTACAATGGCACCAGTAGCACTGAAAACACGTTCAGAAGACACGCTTGCGAGTGGGCAAGACAAATAATTTAGAGCCAGGTTGGTGATCAGTGGCCATAGAGGCCTTTTCCTATACCAATACAGCAATGGGTTCTGATACACAAAGACCTCTGTTAGGTCATCCGGATAGGCCTGCACCATCGACTCAAGGTTCTCCACGGTTGCTCCACTTTGTGTACCATCTGCGGCCTTTGCAGCACTGGATCGAGCAAACCCTTGATGAGCTAGCCAATCCGCTTCCGACAATATTATGGCTGGGCCTGGTGCAGGTGAGGATGATGATACAGTTGCTGCGGGTGTCGTTAACGGCTGTGAGAGATAGTGACTCCCTTCGCCCACAGATTCAGACGTGGAGGGCCTGCTGATTCAGTTGAACCTGCCGGCTCCTTGAATTTTCTGCCAATCTTTTTCGAACTGAGTTGCTGACACAGCTAGCCAATGTTTGTACTTTGAAACATCTGCTTAATCAAAAGGAATTAATGCTTTGCTGGCCACTGCCTTTTTGTACCGTGGATCCAGAATAGTGGCACAAATGTAATGTTGTTCTGTATGTTTGTTTTTAAGCCTTTCATTGTCAACTAGGCAGCTTAATAAACTCTCCGCCAACTGATATGCGTCTTGCTTTTCAGCATCATTTTGAACCTTGAAGACACCGCCTTCAGTTGGTGCTCTAGCATGACCAACAATGGTATAGCTTTGCCCAAAGAACAGTCCTCCCTGCTGACTTCACGCGTGAAGACCTCAAAAGGACGAAGCATGTCTGTCAGGCTTGCAACTAGCTACCATTCCTCCAACTCTAGCCTCATGGCTTTCATAGTAGAACCCCGTCAAAAGACATACTCATTGATTACCATGCAATGCTCAGACAGATGCTCAAGCATGTAAAAGGTTGAGTTCCAGCGTGTTGCCACCTCCTGGATGAGTCCTTTGACTGGCAGTCTACGTTCATGATGGATACTCCTCAGCTGCTTCCGGGCCTTAAAAGAATGGCTGAGATTTGTGCAGATTCTTCGGCAGGTGGTCAGTATGTAACTTGCTGACTGTGTTTTCATTTTTCAAGAAATCTTGCACCACGATGTTAATACTGTGCGCCAAACACGGCACTCTGAAGTAGTTACCATCATGCATGGCCTTAACTATATTACTGCCATTATCCGTGGAAACATAACCAACTATGCTATTTCTTGGATGCAGCCATTCAGAGACCTTCCTATCAAACTCCTCCAAAAGGTTAGGTGCAGTATGAGTTTTCTCCATGGCAAACATGGCTAATGTTGCATGTTTCCCAGTAGCTTGAAAAGGTGTATCTGGGTCAACACCTGCATTTCTCTTGTCTCTAACCCCCGCAAAAGAGACCCAGTGTGCAGTGATGCACATGTAATCTAGGGCTTGGCAACTGGTCCACATGTCTGTTGTCAAGTGGATAGTGTGAACAGCACTCTTCTGCAAAGCGCCCCAATGACCTCCAGCACATCTTGATGTAGTGCTGGAACCGCAACTCTGGCAAAATAGGACCGGCTAGGAACCTTCCATTTAGGGCAGACTGTTTCCACAAATTCTAGAAAACCCACCCCTTCCACAAAAGAAAAAGGGAGAAGGTCCAGCACTAGCATTTTAGCCAGCTTTGCGTTATACAGACGTACCATTGGGTGGTTGCGTTCAAATGGCGCCTCCGACCACAACATTCTGCTGATGGTGGGCTAGACCATTTAACGTGATGCTGATGATAACTTCTTCAAACCAGTTAGGCCCAGTGATGTACTTTTTCGCATTGGTGTCTCTCCCAGACTCTTAGTGTGCCTCATACATGTTGCAGGGGTAGAGTCTGTGGACGATGCCACTGCAGTGCTGCTGCTAGGGGTACTGGGTGTACCAGATAAAATGTCTGTCGCTTCTTCACTTCCCCCTGCACGATCAGCCCCTCATCATCATCAGATGCAATATCAATGAATACATTTGGATTTGTTTTTCTTTTGGCTTCCTGGATCTTACTTAGGTGCGCCTCCCACTCGATAGTGTGGTGTTTTTTAGATGACCTCTCTGGCCTCCGGTACCTTAGTTGGTACCAAGCTTACCCCGACTAACTAATGTTTTGCAAATCGAACAAACGACCATGTTTTCCGCGCTTTGGCTAACAGTAAAGAAGTCCCAAACTGGGGACTGGAGATGTCTGCTGGTGGTGGAGGTGTACTTTGAGTTTCAATGCCAGATAAAGTGGAGGATGGGCGTGGCCGAATTTGTTTCTGTTGTTCACTTACAGCACCACTACTTGAGGTCGAGCTGGATGGAGGACCCTGCCGGCCCTTCTGACTAAAAAATATGGAAGCTGTAGGCCGTGTTGGTGTTTTAGTTAACTGCGTTGGTGGTGGTACCAGTGCCACGCCGCCCACATCCCGCTCATCTGCCATTCAGGATAGGGTGAAAATGTCTGTCTGCTGCATGCCCGCTGGGGCTAGAGTGACGACTGTGATGACTGGGTCATCGTCAGACTGTTCATCAGCAGCAGAAGACACCACTTCTTGTTCATCGTCATCACCCATAAGTCGAAGCCTTGCGGGAACCTTCCTTTTAGGCTTAGCTTCCTTTGTCAGCTCATGGCGTGCCTCACTCTCAGACTGCATTTGTGGGTTCCAATCAAGATCAAGGTCATCAGAATGAAGGGGGCTTGAAGAAGAACTTGCAGTAGGAGTAGTAGCCCTCCTTGGCCTTTTTCTTGCTGGGGATCTGGAAGACAATGGAGCATCATCAGGAGGAGTGGCTTCCTCAGATGATACCTCCGCTTCAATATCAATTTCCTAATGTGCCCCTACTTCTGGAGGAACAAGCGTTGTAGGCAGTTGTGCCGCTCCATGAACCTTTAGTTGCACCTCTCCATGCTCCTGTCCATGCGCCTCTACTTGCGCCTCTACTTGTTCCTCTCCTTGCGGCTCTACTTGCGCCTCTCCTTGTGCCTCTACTTGCGCCTCTCCTTTCGCCTCTACTTGCACTCTCCTTGCGCCTCTCCTTGCCCATGTACTTGCGCTTGTACTAGTTGCACCTGTGGTTGTCGTTGCGGCTGTGGTTGTTGAACACTCGTCAGCTGAGTTACACCCGGCGTTGATTGGATGGTACTTTCTTGTGATGAGCCAACATCATTGGTCGATGGTGATTGAGAAAGTAAAGTGGTTGCCTCAGCAGCACTCATGGTCTTGGACCTAAGTTGGTGTAGTGGCACTGAGCCCAACGAAGCAGAGGTGCTGCTTACAGCTTGGTCCCCGGTAGACACCGCTGCTGCTGCAGGCATAGTTTTTTTTCCCAAAAAAGGTGTCGGTGGGCACACCAGTCTCCTTGGTAGGTGGTGCCACTTGCTTCGTCTGCTCCTTCTTACTGGCAGTGGCACTGGCAACTTTTTTCGCTGAGGCGCTACGGCCAGCTTTATTTGGGTCCATCTTCTTCGGATGTCAGAACAGCAGGCCGCAGTTGCACGAGTTGCAGAGTTGTCTTGTCTGTGGCCACACGTGACGCCACGTGACGTTGTGCTGCACACACCGCTGAAGGACTTCTTCCTGGCACTGATGGTTCTCTTGTGCACCTAAAAGAATTGGAAGCCAGAGGAACATCTGTTAAACACCCCAAAGAGTCGAAAAACACAAACAAATCACCACAATCCAATGCCATCCATGCCCTCAATGATGTTTACATTCAATACACCCCATAGAAAGACTTGGTCCATGCACCACTGAGTACCCCTGGGCTTAATGGATGAAAGCAAGGCACACTTGGGGCAGGCCTGAGCACACTGCCTTGCTTCAAAATGGGCCCTTGATCCCCAGCCACATGGCCAGGCCCTGCCTGGACCAGCCCTCACAATGGCCACCACCCACATGGCCAGGCCTCAACAGCACCCAAAAGGTCGAAAAACACACAAAAATCACCACAATCCAATGCCATCCATGCCCTCAATGATGTTTAAATTCAAGACACCCCACAGAAAGACTAGGTCCATGCACCACTGAGTACCTCTGGGCATAATGGTTATAAGCAAGGCAAACTGGGTAAAGGCCTGAGCACACTGCCTGGCTTCAAAATGGCCCCTAGACCCCCACCACATGGCCAGGCCCTGCCTTGACAAGGCCTCAAAATGGCCCCCACCCACATGGCCAGGCCCCCAAAACACCCCAAAAAGTAAAAAAACACACAGAAATCACCACAATCCAATGCCATCCATGCTCTCAATGATGTTTACATTCAAGACACCCCACAGAAAGACTTGGTCCATGCACCACTGAGTACCCCTGGGCATAATGGATGAAAGCAAGGCAAAATGGGTGCAGGCCTGAGCACACTGCCTGGCTTCAAAATGGCCCCGTGACCCCCACCACATGGCCAAGCCCTCCCTGGACCAGGCCTCAAAATGGCCCCCACCCACATGGCCAGGCCCCAACAACACCCCAAAAAGCCGAAAAACACATACAAATCACCACAATCCAAAGCCTTCCATGCCTTCATTGATGTTTACATTCAAGACACCCCACAGAAAGATTTGTTCGATGCACCACTGAGTACCCCTGGGCATAATGGATGACTGCAAGGCAAACTAGGCGCAGGCCTGAGCACACTTCCTGCCTTCAAAATGGCCCCTTGACCCCCAGCCAGATGGCCAGGCCCTGCCTGGACCAGGCCTCAAAATGGCCCCCACCCACATGGCCAGGCCCCAACAATACCCCAAAAAGACGAAAAACACATAAAAATAAACCACAATCCAATGCCATCCATGCCCTCAATTATGTTTAAATTCAAAACACCCCACAGAAAGACTTGGTTCATGCACCACTGAGTACTCCTGGGCATAATGGGTGAAAGCAAGGCAAAATGGGTGCAGGCCTGAGCACACTGCCTGGCTTCAAAATGGGCCCTTGACCCCCAGCCACATGGCCAGGCCCTGCCTGAACCAGTCCTCAATATGGCCCCCATCCACATGGCCTGGCCTCAACAGCACCCCAAAAAGTCGGAAAACACACAAAAATCACCACAATCCAATGCCATCCATGCCCTCAATGATGTTTAAATTCAAGACACCCCACAGAAAGACCTGCTACATGCAACACTGAGTACCCCTGGGCATAATGGATGAAAGCAAGGCAAAATGGGTGCATGCCTGAGCACACTGCCTGGCTTCAAAATGGGCCCTTGACCCCCAGCCACATGGCCAGGCCCTGCCTGGACTAGTCCTCAAAATGGCCCCCACCCACATGGCCCGGCCTCCACAGCACCCAAAAAGTCGAAGAAACACACATATATCACCACAATCCAAGGCCATCCATGCCCTCAATGATGTTTAAATTCAAGACACTCCACAGAAAGGCTAGGTACATGCACCACTGAGTACCCCTGGGCATAATGGTTGAAAGCAAGGCAAACTGGGTACAGGCCTGAGCACACTGCCTGGCTTCAAAATGGCCCCTTGACCCCCACCACATGGCCCGGCCCTGCCTGTACCAGGCCTCAAAATGGCCCCCACCCACATGGCCAGGCCCCAACAACACCCCAAAAAGTCGAAAAACACATACAAATTACCAAAATCTAATGCCATCCATGCCCTTAATGATGTTTAAATTGAAGCCCCCACACAGAAAGACTTGGTCCATGCACCACTCACTACCCCTGGGCCTACTGGCTAGTGAGGCCTTACAGGCACCCCACAATGAAAAAAAAAATCATCATATAACAGTGAGCTAAAATTCCATGACATAAATGAGAATTAAGTTTAAAAAAAATCACAGAAACAGTTGTATCATGCACACATGACTAACCCTGTGCCTACTGGATACTGTGGCTACCCACAATATATATGTTTTTAAAGTTGTGAAAAAAAATAAAACTGTAGTTGCAGCAACTGCAATGCCCCAAACAAACAACACCAACTTACTTGTAAAATCTTAAGTCCAAAAGTGATCCAAACTCCAAAGTCCAAAAAGTCCTCAAATACAAATATCCAGCAGCAGCCACAAAAAGTAATCCTTCCAGCTCCAGATCCAAATCAAAAGTGACCAGGATATGGACAAAGCACTGGGAGGAGCCTGCTGGACAGGAACAGAAAGTTGGAGACTCCGGGGCACTTCCTTCCTCCCCCCCCCCCCCCCAAATATGGACTCCTTGCACCAAAAAGTGCAGCCAAATGTCAATCTGAGGAGTTATTCTGATCAAAATCATCATTTTCAGAAGGTTTATGCTCCCTGCGGTGGATTTCTTGCGCAGAATTGCAATTTTTGCAATTTCCGGAAAGCAAGCTTTTCAAATCACCCCCTGGAAGTCAGCTGAGCGCCGCATCTACGTGTTTTCGTAATTGTTTACTCCCGCAATGCGTAATCGCGGGCCCTTATGACGTACTCGCGTTGTCAAACTCTCGCTGTGCAAGATGGCGAGCAGCGATGACGTAATTGCGTTCAAAAAACTCTCGCGCGATCACGCAGCAAGATCGAAAATGGCGCAGCACACGCAAACCGGGAGAAAAACAACTCGGCGGACTCAGATTCATGGTAAGTCAACGCTGTACGCACGATATTGTATTTTTCAAGCGCAACCAAGCAAAAAAATTCACAGCTTGCAAATTTGCGGATTTTTGGGCAAATTTGCGCGATTCGTGGACCGCGCATTTGCCAAAAATCCGTACATTCTGCTAACGAAACTAATTTTACGCCCACGCCTACTTTTAAGTGGAATACCTGCAGAATCCAATCGACAAAAGACATTTTTCCAATTACTGTGACCGTCTCCCCAGACCACGCATCATCGCAGAATATGTACACGCTAAGCACCAAAGATACTAGTAACTCAGTGCACCAAAAATGATTATCACGTGGCCTTACTAAGGCACCATTCACAACACAAAAATCATTACTATCAGTACAGCCTGCCCAGACCACGCATCATCGCAGGCTCCATAGAACCTTCTTGTTTTAGATACCATTAACTAGGTAGAAATCAAACTAAGTATAACACCTATCAAACCCAACACAATATCCCTTTTTTATGCTTCCTTGAAAAACGTATTTTATATCACTTATACATTTAGTTGAATAATAAAATGCACGCTGCATACATGTTCAATCTCCCACTTCCACTATGATTGCTGATGATGCCCTCCACCCTAAGATCTACACTGCAGACAGCAGGGTATAGAACTTGAATTCACCTTTGCATCTACACTATTGACAGTAGGAAATTCAACCTTGATTTATTTAATGCAGAAATAATTATACTGTATGTATTCAGATTTTGTTAAAATAAGTGAAAAAAAACATTGTTCTATAACTGTACTGACTATTAGCTTCTATGTACCCTGTGCACAGTAGGGTTCTCAACTTGAATTTACATTTTCATCTACACTACAGACAGCATTAAATTCAGCCTCAATGTATTTAAAGCAGAGAAAAAAATAGTGCTTTTGCACTGCTAGTATGTGCAAGCACCTTCAATAGCGGCATCATGTGAACTATGATAACAAACAATGTACAAGATTGCGCCAAAATGTACCTCCACCACCAGCAATACCATGTACCTCTGGGGTATCACCTTCAACATGGCCACCAGACATACATCCCCAATTTGTGAAAATTACAATGCACTGCGTGAAGAGGAATCGTGTAATTTGTTATGAGGAGCAATCAGTACACCTAGTTTTCACAGCAATTGATAACCCTTGATGCTAGTCCCCCCCCCCTCAAAGTTCATATACTCCAGTATGCAACAGTGAATGATTTCAGTGCAGCCTGTTCAGACCATGCATCATCGCAGGGTGAGCACACGATAAACACCAGACATTCCACTAACTCAGTACTCTGTAAATAATCGCCACGTACCCTGTTAAGGCAAAATTCAATAGTCAAAACTCATTTTTACCGGTGCAGTCTGCCTGGACCACACATCATCGCAGGCTCCACACAAACTGCCCCTACCTCAGTCACCACAACTCATGAACTCTTTACGATAGAAACTTCTGTATATTATTTGACATACAATACTCCTACATTTTTACAGCAGAAGTCATAAACCATTTATGATTAAATATCTGTATATGATATCATGATTACTATTCTACTTCTTACCAACAACAACATAATAAAATGGAGTAGAGCACACGTGTCCGTACCCACTTCAACTATCTATCTGTGTCTGTGTATTTATTGTGCATGTAAAATGCTGCTCCTCCGCCCTACCACATTATATTGTGCTATAAATAGCGTATGCAACCATCTTACCTGTGACAGTAAGTGTGGGCTATTCCTCCTTTTTAAATTTTTTTAGCATATTTACATAGCGCAAAATCAACCCAAAACTAATACATTTTCATGCACGCATTCATTACGTCATTACTCTACAACAACAAGATGTGGACGAAACTCTGAGGCTCGAACACTGATTTCCAGCACGAAGTTCTACAGTGTACCTGATAACCACATACGTATATATATATATATTAAATGAAAAAACCATAGGTTATAGACCATATATAGTTAGGGATTAGCATTTACAAAACCTTATTTTACTCACACAAAACCATTGAAATTCGCATATATAGTTAGTTGCACTAACTATATATCTCGCACCCGCAATCCACTGCTGATGATGTCACATATTACATCATTCATAACATGGTCAGTGACATCACTGATGACATCACTGATGACATTATCCAGTGACTGTATGTTTCTGTAAAGTTAAAATATGTCTTACATATTGAAGAATAAGTGGATTTATAAGTGTCTGGATGAAGGATTTAGTAGGTGCATGACTGACTGTATGAGAGAGTGATTAAATGTGTCTCACTGAGTGCATGGGTTAGTGACTAAACTGTCTTAATTTGTGCATCTTATATCTGTTGTTCTGTAAACTGCTGCATATGTTGATCAGTAGCTATATGAGTAACTATATGGGTTATTCATTGGTTGCCCAAGTATTTGTATGGGAGAGTGAGTGTGTGTGTGTGGGTGTCTGGGAGGTGTGTGACTCTGTGCATAGATGTGTGAACAGTTAATTCACTAGATGTATGGGTTCAAAACTGCATGTGGAAACAGCTGTATCGGTGGTTGACTGTGTGCATGAGTGTATTGGTGAGTGAATGGATATCTCAGTGCTACATTTCAAAGTAAGTACATATGTAAAATACAGTACATGTGAGAGTTGACATATATAAATTACTGTGTATAAGAGCTAGTGAATGTGTGAGTGGCTGCATGGATCATTGAAAACTTGTATCAGTGATTGTATAAGAGAGTAAATATGTGTTAGAATATGTTTGAATTAGTAAGGTGTGTATAACTGTATAGTTGAGGGAATGGAGGTGTGATTAATTCTTTGCATGACTGATTAGGTGTATGAGTAACTCCATGGATGAGTGACAATCTGTGAGTGTCTGTTTACACTGAGTGTATCTAAGGTTATATTAGAGTCTGAAGAGGTTCATCGTAATATCACATGAATGATGTCATCAGTGATGTTATCAGTGATGTCATTTGAGTTGTCAACAGTGATGTCATCAGTGATGTCACTGACCATGTCATGAATGATGTAATATGTGACATCATCAGCAGTGGATTGCGGGTGCGCGATATATAGTTAGCGCAACTAACTATATATGCGAATTTCAATGGTTTTGTGTGAGTAAAGTAAGGTTTTGTAAATGCTAATCCCTAACTATATATGGTCTATAACCTACGGTTTTTTCATTGAATTTTCAAGGTTTTGTAAATGCTAATTCCTAACTATATATGGTCTATAACCTATATTTTTTTCATTGAATTTCAATGTTTTTTTATTTGCAAATATTAAAAGCTGTTAAATGAATTCTTCTTTTAATCCAAAAATATATTTTATATGTTTTTAATATAATATTTTATTTATATATTTTTTTAAATTTTTTTTTTTTTGTTTCGCTACCGGTCCGCGTACCGGGTAGCTTCCCGTTAGCTCAATTGGTTGCCGCGACCCGGTCCGCGAACCGGTAAATGTTCCGGTAGCGCAACTGCCGCGATAGAAAACAACATCGTGACGCGTTGCGTCAGCGCGACGTATCGCGTTGCCGCGTAATGCGTCTTATGATGCGCCGCGTTAGCGCACCCGGAAGCGTTCCGGAACGCGAACCGAGGCGCGAAGCGCAGCACCCCGGAAGCGCTCCGGGTGTGTAGCAGGACGGGTAACGTAAGCGTAACAGGTCATGTGACTTGAAAATAACACTTTTTATTGGTTCATTTCACTTTTGGTTTCCTAATAATTTAAGGCTAGGTCATGTGACCTAAAAATAACTCTTTTCATTGGTTTAGAACATTTTTTTTCCCAAATGATGAAAGCCCCCTCCTTTTTTTTTCACTCTGACTTTCAACTTTGTGAGAGGAAGACCTATTTTGATTATTGAAAGATGGCTTCAATAGTAGCGGCAGCTGGTGGACCCCCACCACCACCACCACCTCCTAGGAAGGAAGGACCACCTCCCCAGTTCATTCCCAACCCTGAGGAAGAGGAGGAAGAAGAGGAACAGGATGTACATGAGAGAGTATTCTTGCCTGAACAGCCCCGGATATCCGACCACAAGGACAATTTCATTTGGCAGTTTTTTACATTTCCTCAAGGCCAAAAAAAGGTCAATGCCCATCATGTTACATGCCTGATCTGTAAAGAAGTTCTGTCCCGAGGCACAGATAAAAAGTATAGCTTCGGGTACTATACTATGCATCGCCACATGCAAAGGAGGCATCCAATAAATTACAGCGTGGCTGAGGTGCGTAACCTACGTGAAAACCCACCAACTCCTGTGGCCACCACCTCAACACAGTAAAGTCTTTCGGGACCAGAGGCGAGGGAGACGGTCCCCACTATCCAGACGAATTTTGCACACATCAAGCTAGTGTGTATTTATTGTGGGGGATTACTTTATTACGGCGAGATGAGTGTAAACTTAATGAACAGAGCATTTGAAAATCATAAGTGCTCAAAACGCCCCAAAAAGTGAATTTTTTTTTGCTCCTGTTGAGTCGTTTCTAATGCCTGTTTTTCGTTCTTCCCCCTCAAAAAAAACATTTTTTTTTTAATTGTTCAAAAAATACAAAAAAAATTAAAAATGTTCAGAAAAATAATAAAAAAATATAAAACAAAAACAATAAAAAAAGTTATTTTCTGAACTACCTGCCATTTATAAAAAATTGCTAAAATGTTTAGCACTCTTGCATTCTCTTTTTTTTTTTGATTCGCTTCTTGGTTCGCGCCCCGGTACGCAAACCGGAAGCGAACCAAAAAAAAAAAGAAAAAAAAAATAGTGTATATAAGGGAAGGAGACAGAGAGAATAATGTTAAAAGAAAGACAGCTAGAGGGAGGAACACAGAGATACTGTATAATAGATAATTATACAAAGAAAAGTTGTAAGAGGGAAAAATTGAGAAATAGAAAATAGAAAAGGAAGTGAAAGAAAAAAAGAGTGTAGAAGAATAATAAACAAGAGTTACTTGGAGAATGTGAAGGAATCTTCAAATTAAAAAGAAAGAGAGTAAAGGATGTGGAAAAAGAAGCAGGGATAGAACCGGACTAAAACAACAACCCTGAGGGAAGGTGTTAGAAACAAAGAGAGTGAAAGTAAATAGGATTAAAACAAGGTGTATGATAGTGAATAAGAATAAATTATGTGGAAAGACAGAGAGAAAAAACAGAAAGAAGAAAAGAAGAAGTGATAGAAAAAGAATAATTGAAGCAGCAAAAAATGAAAATAAGATAGTGTGCATGAACTACAGAGAGAAAGCATAAAGAACAACTTGTAAAAGAGTGAAGAGACAGTGACAGTTTGTGTTAGAGAAATGGACTGAGTGAAAAGGAGTGAGGAACTGTGAGAACAGAGGGACTGACAAAAGGAGTGGAAGGAGTAGAGTAAGTAAGTATTTGAAAAGGAATGAGGGAAAAAGCAAAGGAAGGAAACTGAGGGTTAAGGAAATAAAGCAGTGGAAGTAATAGAAGTTGAATGTGATAGAGATGTAAGGGAAAAAGTACTAAATACTTACTTTATAGTTGTTGTTAACTCCATCACTTGTATTTTTTTTACTTTCAATCTGTGAAAGAAAGAACAAAAATTTGAAAAATATTAAATATTAAATAAGGTAGTAAAAGACAAGTGAGCATGAGACAAGATGAGTACAAATTTAACATCACAATACAAAATATAGAATTAATCATACATGTTAAATGGTTTATTTTTGCTGAGAATATATCAAATTTCACTAAAAACAGTGAGTTGAAGCTATTCATCATATAACAGCAGGGAAAAAAAACAATCAAAATGATTGTGTTTAAAAAACCCATATAATATAAAAAATCAGAAATCAGAACTCATCAAAAGTACACTTACTTTCCATGACGTCGAACGATATGCGATGAACAGCTTATACTCTGTTATGTTCTAAAAAATCCATGCCCGCCACTTTCTGAAAGAAAAGCTCTTTCTTTCTGAGTAATATGTTAGAAACAATAAATGACTTTTTGCTCTCCACCACACTTCTCCTCACGGCCTAATCGTGTAAGAGCCAATTTGATCTCTTCGAATTCCTCAAAGCAAATACCGTCATTTTCTTTTTCCCAGACTTTCAGAAAGAAAACGTCCAAAATCACTTTCACAATCTTGTACTAATAATATCTCCCCTTCTAATTTACTCATGTTTCACATTTCCTATAACATTGATACCACTTACTATGAGGCACACTTACACTGCCTCTATGACTTTTCCAATTTTTTCATTCTCTTGAACTCAGTTACTAACAAAGCAATTTTAAACAACAGAGTAAATCATATCAACTCTTTGAATCTTTATAGACCAGTTATGTATCTCTATGACTACTTTACATTTTTATTTATTCTGATCACTCTAATTCACAAAGCAATTTAAAAAAGCAGACAAAAATGTATCAACTGCTTCAATCTTCGTAGGCCACTTTCCTTCCCTAAAATTTTGGTTTTAAAAACACTAGGTAAGAATTTTTTAAGTCAAACGGTAAACGTTTTTTAAAAGTTAAAACAGAATCATTGCAGAATGACCAGCCGTTTCCAGATTTTAAATAAGCTGTGTAATGTCCTGAAGTTGTTGAAGGACCGTCATGATATATAATTGCTGCAGTTACAAAAGTCCTTCCTGATATTGACAACTGCAAAGCCACAAAAATTTGTATTAAAGTTGTCAATTTAGTTCCATCAGACCTACATCGTTGGAACATTAAAATGACATACTGGCCATAACTTTGTATAATTAATGTGGACAGCATTGCAGACTTACATTGGCTACACTCCATGTTTTGATCGGCTGCTTTTACTAGCTTATTAAAGGATACTGATTTACTGTCAGGCAAAGTTAAATATATAAATCTTTCTGAGTCTACACTAGTAGTACTTGATAGCCTACAGTTCTCGCAGTCATGCTGCCATTGATAAGAAAGGCCAAACAGATAATCTACATCTACACCTTCATCTTGCAAAACATCAAGCATATACATTAAAAACTCCTGACAATCCTGTTAATTATTTTGAGAGAATTGCGTTTGACCTGAACATTTGTCTAAGAGATTTCGAATTTCAGATACACTTTCTATTTTTCTTCTATCAATGCTACATTTCTCTAACACAGAATATAACAAACAGCAAACTCTTTGATCTGAATTGACCACAATCTGTTCTTTTAATCTTTCTAGAGAAAAGACAACATTAACCACTACATTAGCATAGCAGTTGACGCCAGAACTATTTTCAAATTGAAAACCAACAACATCTTGAACAGCATCCATTTTCTTTTTGCTCACAATTTCGGGTTCATCGACTTTTCGTGTTTTTGCTAGAACCTCCCTACTATTGGTCACATTTCTTCGTTTGCGGCCTACCACTCGTTTTTCAAACAAAGGATATTGAGGCAAATGTGGCGCATACTCTCTTCTTAACCTATTGTACTCCTTAACACAATCTAGATCTGCACAAATATTTGTGTCATCACACTCAATCAAGTACAATCCAGATAAAGTTCTGACTCGTGATAATGCCACATAAGCCATACCCTCCTTGAACACAGAACTACCAATATTCACCAAAGCACTGTCTACACTTAAACCTTGTGATTTATGGATTGTCACTGCATATGCCAAGCAAACAGGAAACTGCTTACGGCGAACATATAAGTCTTTAACAAGCAAAAACCTAGCAGAGCAACGACCAATTTGCTGTACATCCTCAATGCCATCAAATTTAATTTTTATAAATTCAATTCCATCTCTATTTCTGTATTTCTCAAAATCAACAACATTACCCATTGATCCATTTACCAGACCTCTTTCAACATTTAAATTCCTTCTCAAAATGATACTTCAATTTAAGCACACATTCAGAGTCTTTTCAAAACCCGCAGTTTTAGATATAGTCTTCTCTAATGAATCCAATTTAGATTTCAAATTTTCAGACAAAATAATTGTTGCTCCCACATGCTCAATTCTGTCAATAGCTTCCAGTTTCACTATGTCTTGGTTTTCTAAATTCAACATTTTGTTGTTGAAGATGGAACATTCTTGCAGAGTTGGCATCAAACATATCCCAGATTTCTTCTCAGTAATTTTCTGAAAAATATTCTCTGGCAGAACGTCTTCATCTGGATACAAATTTGACAATAATCATGCATGTAAAGCTTACTTCCCATGCTCAGTCACTTTTCCAATTCTAACATCTAGTAGAATATTCTTATAATCTTCATCTTTGCTTGACGCATATTTTCACGCAGTTCAGCATAATTGAAGTTTAACCATATATTAACATTGCCAATGCTCCCTAGGCACTTCCTGGTATCTTCATGCGTCAGTAGTTTAAACACTGGTTGTCCTTTCACTGGTGTCAGCTGCAGAAGATCACCGAAAACAATGATGTGTTTGCCACCAAATAACACATCATACTCTGTTTTAGGAACTTCTTGCATTCTCAAATGCACAAAGGCAAGCATGACATTAGAAACCATGCTTACTTCGTCAATGATAAGAAGTGTCATCTTCTTTAGGACTCTTGAAACTTCACAACAAGCATCTCCAGATAACTTGTGGTATTGTAATTTGTTATCATGCTCCACTGGCAGCATCAGTAGACGATGCAAAGTAATACCTTTAATGTTATGTGCTGCCAGACCAGTTGGAGCGGTGACAACACAAGACAGCGATGACTCAGTCCCTTTCTGCAAATAACAGGAAATTGCTTTAATGAGGAAACTTTTTCCAGTTCCTGCTTCTCCACTCACGTACAGTCGGATAGGCTTCAACGACATACATGAGCACTGTTTATTCTCATGACTTAATTCATGATCAATTTGGTTGGTAACTTCATCATATATTTTCCTCTGCTCAACGTTAAGTTGTCTTTCCAAATCTTCTAAGTTAACCGCATCTTCCTGAGCATGTGCCATGGCTCTTTCCACTTCAATCATAGCAGTAGCAGCTTCATTTTCGATAACTGGTCCTCCTAGTGGATCCTGACTCAATGAAGTGGAACTCTGACTGTCCTGAGAACTGTCTCTAGCAATCTTGGCTGCAATTGTTGCTTCCTGCTCGATTTCTGCATTCAACATTTCTAGATATTTTGGAAAAACAGGACATTCTATGGACTCCTTGGCTGCATTGGAAGAATCTTCATAACAGAGGAAATCTCCAAGCAGTTCCTCTTCTGCACGCCAAGGCTTGAAAAGTTGCAAAAGAGCTAAATAGAAAAACTATTTTCTTTCAGGAGATTCGCAATTCAATTTTTGATGATTAACCAATTGGCAGTTTCTTTGCTTGACCAGACATCCCTCACTTCCAAATACAGCATACACTCCTTTATCAATATCTTCTTTGATGTTCCTCTTGAATATGTAATTTTGTAGAACCTCATATAGACAAACATTCTCGAGATGAGTGCTTCTATTTGGATAATATGTATCCAACATGTTGGTCTTCAAAATATCTGTACTGTTCGGCTCCTTCTCCGGCAAATACTCAATTTCCCGTACAGGTTTCAGAACTCGAATACGTGTTGCAGCAAGACCAAGACTCACCCAAATTATACTCCTAGATTTGCCATAGAGACTTGCTGAAGATAACCGATCAGAACATTCGTATGCTCCGATTTCTCGATGCGACAACATCTTTAGACTGAAACTGTACAACTTCTTACTGAGGCTCTTTTCATGTGAAATGTCATCCCACATATCCTTCAGTTCTTTCTTTTCTTTTTTTGTGATATAAGACGTCACATACCGAGCCACAGTCATACAGTTGTCAGCCACAAACTGTATATCCATGTTGGCATTCCACATGGACAAAATCACTGGGTTGTAGTCGTTGATGTATTTGGACTCTTCGTTTATTTTTAAATTGTATGTATTTTTAGGTGATTTCCTCGTCACATTATGTCGCAGTGAAGACATCAAATTGTTCACTCTTCCTTCAGATATCACTGATCGTGGAAACCCAAAACGACATTTTGTATAGAACTTGTTCTTGTTTCTAAATTTACGACGACAGTACTTTCCACAACGATGGTTTTGAAAGTGTAAAACTTGTTCTCTTAAACTTTTGTCTTCCTTTGTCGTTGGAACAGTACATGTAGAATACTGATCTATGAAACTCATCACTAAGTTATCCTGATCTGTTCCAAATGTGGGTGCATCTTTGATCCATAGCAGCATATGTATATGAGGAGCACCTCTCACTTGATACTCCTTTCTCCAGAAGAAATCCAACACCTCTCCAAGAGGTGGATTTTTCTTGTTCGTAATGAAAGACATCATAGCTTCAAATCTATGATTGAAGTACCTGCATACATTGACTGGATCCAAAGAGCACAGTTCTCCGGGTGTCTTGAATTCAATATTTTCAATGTTTCCATTCTCCTCTCGTCGAAATTCAAGTAAGTCTTCCCAGCCATACAAAGCACAGCTGAGAGTTAGGAACCATGTGGGAGTTCCAAAGTTCCTCAGCATACATTTTAAGTCACCATGACGACGGTACCAATACTCATTGGTACCACGCTGACATGCCATGAGATTAATCAGGTGAGAATCCAAAATACTGTCTTGCACATTAACTTTATCCATAAACTCCCTTGCCGAGATATTTTGCAACTGTACACCACTTTTCAGGATGTGGTTCACTGCATAAGATAGTCCAGACAGATCACTTTCATACAGTAGATGAAACAAATAGGGAATGCATTGACGAAATCTAGGATCTTCTGCATACAATCGTAAAGTCTGGTATTCAGAAGCAGGAATTTGATCAGGTTGCTCATCATATCTTCCTCCTCGACCTGTTGGAAATAACTGTGGGAAACACTGAGCTTCCAAACTTTCCTCCCAAACACTAATTGGACTCCCTTTGACTTGTTTCATTTGAAACAACTCAATAGCATTCCCCATGACTTCTTTAGAATGCAAAGGATGAACACTATAATGTTCATATATTTCTTCATTTTTAGAGGCATCTACTTTCTCTATTTGTCCAGTACACAAATCTCTGTCTTCTTCTTCACTTACTTCATCTTCTGCAACACATACATTCTTGTAGTACTCATTGTTTTTTCATCAAATACAACATTGCTTTTTTGACTTTCCTAACATCCACTAAATCTTGCCAGGTTTTCTTACTCTTTGTCGGAACACCATTAACTAGGATAACCAGAGGTTCCTCTTCCACTTTGTCTACACCAATTGTTTCAATATGTTTCTTCAAATCCAGAGGCAAATAAACAACTCTTCCCTTTAATCCTCTCTGTAAATCTGAAGGAGGTAATTTCCCTGTCTTAGGCTCCATTCGAACAATAGCCTGAAAAGGATGAACACTTTGAATCAAAATAGATTCATAAGTATTTAAATCCTTCAGTTCAGAAGGAATGTCAACCAATTCCAGATTATTATGAACCGCTCTAGCAGGCATCCGGTTTTGGTTTAATTTGTTAAAACAATAAGTACACATACGTTGATCTGATCCCAAATCAAAACGATTTTCTACCATCAAGTATGTTGCAAAATCCTTCCATTCACTATTGTTTACCATTTCCCTTTTTGTATATAAATCCACTAACTTAGTCTGATTCTTATAATAAGCCCGTCGACAACACACACAAGTGAAATTAGGCCTCTCACTTGATTTCACCATAAACGTGGACATTTCCTTGTGAAACTTATCTGTACTGAAAATCTGTACACTCTCTTCCACATTACCTTCTTCTACTGGGTCAATTCCAACATTGTTCTCTTTACTTGCAAAGTAACAAAACTCAATTTCTTCACAAATATTCTTCACATCTACTTCAGAACCATGCAAAAGAGCAGTGCTTAATTGTTTAAGCATAATTGCTGGACTCTTAGCATAATACAACATTCTAACTAATTTCTTCACTTTATTATGATGCACTGCTAGCATCCTGAAATGATGAAAAACACTCTGGCATACTCTCCTGGAAAGACAAGCCAGTGAATGACCATGCAAACCTGTCACTTCTCTCACTCTGCAAGGATCTAATTCTTTCAACAACTTCATTTTCTGTTTTAAACTTTTCTTATTAAATGTCCGTACAAAATCACAAAGTAAATTGATGGAATCCTGTCGCACACTGCATATACTACTACACTTCCAGGTGTACACTGCTCCCTTAGGACGTCTTCCTAAAACATCATTGTCTAACACCTCTTCTGACTCTGTTGACACAAGTTTTTCTTTTTCAACCGGACAACCGTCTTTCACCTCATAAACTCGACCACTGGTGTCAACTGCATGCACCAAATCATTGTCCTGGAAATAACTCTCCTCTTTAAAAAATGCCTCACAACTTGAACTATGCATCCATTCTCCTGAAAAAACTTCACAAAAATTACTATGATTAACTGTTCTCTTCCATCTACTATTTGATTTGAAATCATAAATTGCCTTGTTTAGTTTCCTAATTCTATTGATTATCAAAATAAATAACTTTCGCTTAATTTCAAAAGCCTGATCAATAATTTTCTCTACATTTTTCTTTCTCTTATAAAAAGCCACTTTCTGTTGACTTTTCTTAATATTTTTAAACAAATTGCCATTATCCTGTTGCGGAACATTCGTCTACGAATATCTTTAAACAGATTCCTCCTTCTTCTACCATGCACAGAGTTATCTCCTGCTCTAGCCATAACATTTTTGAGAGATTTTTCCTTCCCGTTTAAATTGGCTCTCTTTTTCTGAAGTAAAACATGTTCAGTAGTGATACTTTTTCGTCTGCAAATGTTTCTTAAAAAAGATTTTGTTGTCTTACCCGGAGATTTTTTGATGACTTGACGACTTTTTATTGTAGAAGACTGCTGCAATGCTTTACTAAGGTGGGGTATAGGTCGCTTTGCTTCTTTTCTTCTCCTTTGCCTTGAGGGCATGTTTCAATTTTTCAAAAAATCTTGAGTTGAATCTGTGGTAAATTAAAAAAAATGTTATTAAATACTATTACCAAACAGTAAATCAATAACAGTAAGCAAACAATTAACACACTAGATGTCAATTCTACCTATGGTAATTTAGCAGCATAGACAGAATATGTACTGCTAGAATTTCATAGCAAGTATGGGGCATATTTACAAAGCCTTTGAGCCATTTTAAGTCAAAAAACTCATTTTTAAAACACATCAAGTAAGTAAATTATTCTCCCAGATTCATGGGGGAAATGACTTAAAATGCCCTAACACACATGGGGGCGTATTTACAAGGCCCTTGCACCACTTTTGCGTCACTTTTAACATGGGGAAAATTACGTGAAAGTGGCTCAAAGTCCTCATAAATATGCCCCATGCTGGCTATGAAACTCTAGCAGTACATATAAAGAAACCTAAATGACTTTAATAATCGTTTTTAAACACATCAAGTAAGCAAATTATTCTCCCTGATTCATGGGGCAAGTGACTTAAAATGCCCTAACACACATGAGAGCATATTTACAAAGCCCTTGCACCACTTTTGCGTCACTTTTAACATGGAGAAAATAACGTGAAAGTGGCTGAAAGGCCTTGTAAATATGCCCCATGCTGGCTATAAAACTCTAGCACTACATATCAAAAAACCGAAATGACTTCAAGAAACGTTTTTAAACACATCAAATAAGCAAATTATTCTCCCAAATTCATGGAGAAGTGACTTAAAATGCCCTAACACACATGAGGGCGTATTTTCAAGGCCCTTGCAGCACTTTTGCGTCACATTTAACATGGGGAAAATAACGTGAAAGTGGCTCAAAGTCCTTATAAATATGTCCCATGCTGACTATGAAACTCTAGCAGTACATATCAAGAAACCTAAATGACTTCAAGAAACGTTTTTAAACACATCAAGTAAGCAAATTATTCAACCCCATTCATGGGGAAGTGACTTAAAATGCCATAACACACATGAGGGCGTATTTACAAGGCATACTAGTCTCTATCTAAATTAAATAAATATTTTCACTCCTTAGCAAATGCTTTTTGAATTTCAAAACAGTCTCAGACACACACCAATTTTTCTTTAGCAGAGCAAAGGGTATACACTCCAGAGGCTGCAACCAGATTATTCTCCCAGATTCATGGAGAAGTGACTTCAAATGCTCTAACACACATGAGGGCTGATTTACAAGACACTTGCACCACTTTTGCGTCACTTTTAACATGGAGAAAATAACTTGAAAATGGCTCAAAGTCCTTATATATATGCCCCATGCTGACTATGAAACTCTAGCAGTACATATCAAGAAACCTAAATGACTTCTTGAAACGTTTTTAAACACATCAAAAAAGCAAATTATTCAACCCCATTCATGGGGAAGTGACTTAAAATGCCCTAACACACATGAGAGTGTATTTACAAGGCATACTAGTCTCTTTCTAAATTAAATGAATATTTTCTCTCCTTAGCAAATCCTTTTTGAATTTCTTTTTTTTTTTATATATTTTTATTTTATTTTCACCTGGTACGAGACAACAATACATTCAAAATTATTTAACATCATACTGTTTGGATGAACTTAATTTTAACAAAAGTTTGATTAAATACAGAAGAGAAAGGTAAAGTAAAAAAAAATGCTATTAATAAGGTCAAATATATCACATACATACACGGGAATCTATAAATCAGATATCATAATAGAGAGGCTAAGATATACCAGCAGAATCCACTTGTCAGTCAAAGTTAGTCTTTAAGTCATTCAGTTCAATCTAAGTCCTCCCAAATTTTCTCAAATTTCTTTAGCTACCAAATGCCTCTTAATTCTCCTAGAGTACACAACATTGTTTTGATTTCAATGACTAAATACCACCATTCCATGGCGTTAGGTATATTAAGGCTAATCCAGGCCCTTGCTAGGATTAATTTAGCACATGAAATTAGTATTGATGCCAATGCAGGGCGTGGTTGATTAGTCAGATGTAGGCCAAATAATGCCATAGGCGCCGTTATAGGGGAGCTAAGAATGTTTTTAGCAACCAAAATTTTTCCCACTTCTTCCCAATGCTTTTTGAATTTCAAAACAGTCTCAGACATACACCAATTTTTCTTTAGCAGAGCAAAGGGTATGCACTCCAGAGGCTGCAACCTGATTATTCTCCCAGATTCATGGAGAAGTGACTTAAAATGCTCTAACACACATGAGGGCGGATTTACAAGGCCCTTGCACCACTTTTGTGTCACTTTTAACATGGGGAAAATAACGTGAAAGTGGCTCAAAGTCCTTAAAAATATGCCCCATGCTGACTATGAAACTCTAGCAGTACATATCAAGAAACCTAAATGACTTCCAAAAACGTTTTTAAACGCATTAAGTAAGCAAATTATTCTCCCCCATTCATGGGGAAGTGACTTAAAATGCCCCAACACACATGAGGGTGTATTTACAAGGCCCTTGCACCACTTTTGCATCACTTTTAACATGGGGAAAATAACGTGAAAGTGTCTCAAAAGTGGCTCAAAGTCCTTATAAATATGCCACATGCTGACTATGAAACTCTAGCAGTACATATCAAGAAACCTAAATGACTTCAAGAAACGTTTTTAAACACATCAAATAAGCAAATTAATCAAACCCGTTCATGGTGAAGTGACTTAAAATGCCCTAACACACATGAGGGCGTATTTATAAGGCCCTTGCACCACTTTTGCATCACTTTTAAGATGGGGAAAATAACGTGAAAGTGGCTTAAAAGTGGCTCAAAGTCCTTATAAATATGCCCCATGCTGAATATGAAACTCTAGCAGTACATATCAAGAAACCTAAATGACTTCAAGAAACGTTTTCTAAACACATCAAATAAGCAAATTATTCAACCCCATTCATGGGGAAGTGACTTAAAATGCCCTAACACACATGAGGGTGTATTCACAAGGCATACTAGTCTGTATCTAAATTTAATGAATCTTTTCTTTCCTTAGCAAATGCTTTTTGAATTTCAAAACAGTCTCAGACACACACCATTTTTTCTTTAGCAGAGCAAAGGGTATGCACTCCATAGGCTGCAACCAACAATGGCACAGAAATGCTGTTATTCATCACACACATCTCTCATGTCACCCAATCAAAACTCTTCCCTCACTTTTTTCAAATCAACACCCTTCCCCCCTCTGCCCTTTCTGCCTTTTTTCCATAGCAACTACCTCCTGAAAGACCTCTCATGTTTACATGTACACACAACAATGTTTCAAATGAACTCTGAACTCTCAGTTCACCTGCTTATCCAGAGCAATGTTTCTTAAAATTATTTTTTCTTGACCATTCTGTTGTATCTTTGCCTTTAATTATGTGCATTCCTTGTTGAGAATGCAGCCATGTCATCTTAGAATGTTTTATGTATGTGTCAGTTGCTACATGGTCTTGGATGTGAACGACTTGCTTTCCTGTTGGGCAAATAAACTGCTACTCAACTGAATACCCTGGTCTGCTTCTTCACAATACTGGCGACGATGGGCCCAACAGGAGATTGAGAACCCTGCGTGATACAGATTTCCACATTGTTCAAGGTGAATTGTTCAGGGGCGACAGATTGATTCCTCCTTTTGGAATGAGGGAAAAGATAATTAATTTGGCCCACGAGAGACATTTGGGTCGTAGCCTCACCAAGGCAAGGGTCAGAGAGTCATACTGGTGGCCTGAGTTAGACCGTGAAGTTGAGATTGTTGTTAAAGACTGCCACATTTGTGCTGGTAATGATAAATCAAAGAAGGTGAACACCGCCCCGCTTTCTCCTGTTGCCATACCTGAACGTCCCTGGTCTAAACTTGCTGTTGATATTATTGGACGCCTTGAGAACCTTGGACCCTCTGAGAGATTTGTTGTTGTTCTAATAGATTACACTTCGAAGTGGTTGTCTGCTTCTTGTATGGCAAGTGTTGTGAGTAGGAATGTCATTGAGTTTTTGAAGGATGCTTTTACCTGTGAAGGGGTACCTGACATTTTGGTCTCTGATAATGGTGTCCAATTCACCTCCCAGGAGATGTCTGACTTTCTCAAGGATTTATCCATCACCCATCATAGGACCGCTCTCTATTCTCCGCAGGCAAACAGCTTGGTGGAAAGCATAAATAGGTTGATTAAGGCATGTGCCCAGACTGCTTTGGAGAGTAGACTTCCATTGAAACCCATTTTCAGAGAAAAACTCTGGGCGCACAGGAACACTCCCAATAGTGCAACTGGTATTTAGCCGTTCAAGAAACTCAAGGGTAGAGTTGCGGGTTCAAAGCTTAATCCTTTGTGGTTGTCTGTCAAGGATAGAGGCTCTGTGCTCAAGGATTCTAGGGTGGGTGATTATCAAGACAAGTACAAGCGCAGATTTGACGTCTTGAAGGGGGCGAAGGATTCTTTTTGGAAAGTGGGTGATTTTGTTTTTGTCAAAAAGGCAGTTTGGTCCCCTAAGGGTGAGTCAAAGTTCTTCTGGCCTAGGCGGATTGTGAAGGTCATGAAAAATGTTGTTATGCTCGCTGGGGGAGATGTCTGGAGCATGTCACGTTTGTCAAGGTGTGTGGAGGGGGATGATGGTAATGTAAATGTAAAACCTGATCCTGTTGATGGTAATGTAAATGTAAAACCTGTTCTTGGTCCTATTCCTTCTAGAGGCCTGAAATGCTCTCCTCAAGGTGAGCGTGTGTTTTCTCATGACGAGTTTGTTCCCTCTCGTTGCACAAACTCGAGAATCAGGAGACCACCAAGATCACTGCTCAAAGTGAATTTCTTTCTTTCTTTTGTTCATTGTTTTCTGCTTGTTTCTTTTCTTCTTCTCCTGTCTTTTCCTTTTTCCTTTCCCTCTCATTTTTGGTTATTATAATAAGGGAGATGTGTTGTATCTTTGCCTTTAATTATGTGCATTCCTTGTTGAGAATGCAGCCATGTCATCTTAGAATGTTTTATGTATGTGTCAGTTGCTACATGGTCTTGGATGTGAACGACTTGCTTTCCTGTTGGGCAAATAAACTGCTACTCAACTGAATACCGTGGTCTGCTTCTTCACAATACATTCGAATTACATCTTTCAAAGAACACATCCATGCACCCTAACTTTCTGTTTTCAGCAAAAAAAAAAAACAATCACTGCTACTGAATCATTAGCACTAAAACTCAACAATTTTTTTCATTACAAACTCCTACTGTTCCAACTGCCATTTCATTCCCACACTTCATCTGACTGCAGCAGAACCTCCTTTCATCATGTTTTCAGTCTGGATTCATGGACATAGCTACATCCACTGGGCTCACAGGTATGCTGATAACAGAAATTTACACAACCTCAATTTACAAAATGTGGAAATAAAATGGATTGGCCAAAGAGGATTGAAATGTCACCAATTGATACCATTGGTAAAAACCTTTTTGCATCTGCCAAACCCTAACCTCATAATAGTGCACCATGGGGGAAATGATTAGGGCACTTTGACTGGGGTTGGTCTGGAAATGCTTTTAAAGGACACCTTTGAGCAATTGATGGCACTTTTTCCTCAAACTGCCTTGGTATATTCCAATATATGCCAAAGACAGAAATGGAGGTGGTCCAATCAATTTTGTCCACAAATTGAGAAAGCGAGGAAGCATGTAAATAAGTCTGTTTCAGCTTACATGAGAGACCATGGAATGGGCGTCATCTACAACAATAACTTGCGTTACTACATGCAAGATATCTACAGAGGAGATGGTGTGCACTTCACAGATGAGAGGAACAGAGTTTTAATCCAGAATTTTAGACTGTGTATTGGAACCTACTTATAAGTACCTAAATCTTTCACAGACCAAAAGCTCTTTTCAGAGCTACCCTAACTATGATTACTCTATATAAATTTTAAATGTAACTTATTTTTACTAATTTTCACGATTTACGCTTTCCGGAGCGCTACCCAGTTCACGCACCGGACGCTAACCGCGCGAAAATTTGATTTTTTTTTTTAGACATATATAGGCCTCTTCATCCACCCTCACAAAACCTAGGGGGTCAAGATATGTCTCCCTTGCCCCCTTTTACACAAACTCAGCATTGTTTAGCATCCATCTTGTGTCCAAATTAGACCTTAACGCAAGACTCCTGTTACGCTGCCGGTAAGATACCCGGTTCGCGTACTGGGTAGCGGTTCCACCGCGAAAAAATCGAATTTTTTTAAATTTTATTTTTTTGCCCGCGGGGCCCTTTAATAGCCCCCACATCAATCCTAGGGGGTCAAGAGGGGTCTACCGTGCACCCTTTTATTCATTTCCCCCTTTGTTTATTTTCACCTCTTGTCTCTCGATCCTACCGAGAGACAAAATGGCGGCCGCTCCGGACTGTTTAGAATATTCACAGTCACCAGAGAGCCAATCCGATTCTCCACGCGAAGTTCCGTTACGCGTCTGGTACGCGAACCGGGGCGCTAACCGGGACGCTGTCACAGATATATATATTTTTTTTAACGTTAATTTCTCAAATCTCACTGGAGCATATATCTTGAGACCTAGCAAAGGCACATTGGGCTACCAGTCCCTACAATTTTGCCAAGTTTCATAAAAATCCATTCAGTCGTTCGAGCTAAAAGTGAGTCCAACCGCCCTATAGAAATTAACATGGGAAAACACTTTTTGGGACCCCCTTTTTATCTCGGCCCCCGCTTGACGAATCCCCCCCAAACTTTCAGGGGACGCTCAGAAACAAAATGTGACATTTTCCTGAAAATTACAGCCAATTCCGTCCTTCAACGCCAAAGTTATTCAACATAGAATTTTCAGAAATCCCTATTCAAAAAAATCCTAACTATATATACCTACTGGCGATCGCAGGTACAGTGTACAGGGTAAAATTTATTCTACCCTGCCCCCTTTCTCCGTTTTGATCACATATTCCACTGACTTCCTCAGCCTCGCTTTACCGAGGCACAAAATCGCTGCCAACAGTTAATGGTTTCGAATGTTTACAACAGCTTGCAGCCAATTAGCATTAAGCGCATGATCAAGACGGTGCGCTTATGCTATGATGCCAATCCTCGCACAATCCGCCGATCCACCGCGCCCATAGATATATAAATGATTTTAACCGTAATTTTCTCAGGAACTACTGAAGAGATTGACACCATATAAGCAAAAGGCACAAGTCAGAACTTAGGACAACCTCTTTGCCAAATTTGGTGTAATTCCGTTAAGCCGTTCTGGCTGTAGCCGTGGCTAAAGGTCCTATGGGAAATTGCATGGGGAAAACATGTTTTGTGACCCCTTTTTTTTCTTGGCCCCCGCTTGACCAATCACCCCCAAACTTAAAGGGAAGGAGCAGAACTGAGCTGGCCAAAAGTTTGGAAAACTTCAAGATGATTCATCAATCGACACTGAAGTTTTTGCCAATAGAATGTTGCGGTTTTCCTACGGATAATAGGTTCTAATTTTAACTACCTACTGGCGACCGCCAGTAGGTAATATAGTAATATATATGTATATATATATATACTCCGTGGAGAGCGAAACGCGTCACATAGATTTATGAAGGAATAAACCAACATTTTGGATTGACAAGTGGATTGTTGTCTGTACGTCCTTTGCCTGAGCGCTCGTGAGGAACGCCGTTTTTTATGAATATATATATATATATATTCACTGAAAAAAACATAGGTTTTAGGGGTGTTTATAGTTAGCTGCACATTCCACTGGTATAAAACCATTGAAATTCCTCTGTTTTAGTTAGTTGTACTAAGTATAACTTGCGCTCCAGCAATCCACTGCTGATGATGTCACATATTACATCATTCATGACATGGTCAGTGACATTACTGATGACATCTCGAATGATATCACGGATGACATCACTGATGACATCATCCAGTTAATGTGGTTTGGTTCGATATTTAAATAAGTATTATATATATAGTAATCTGCATTGAAGGCTGAGTGGATATATAAGTGTCTGGATGGAAGATTTAGTAGCAGTATGATTGACTGTCTAAGTGACTAATTTAAAGTGTCTCACTAAATATATGGGATAGTGATTAAACTGTGTGAATATCTGTTTCACTCTATCTCTTGTTGTGTAAACTACTACATACGTTGGTTACTAGCTATGTGAAAGTCTATATTAGTTATTAATTAGTTAAGTGAGTATTTGTATGGGATAGTAAATGTGTGTGTGATTGGATAGGAGGTGTGTGACTGTCCAAAGATTTGTAAATAGTTGATGTGGCCGTTCTAATTTGGGAGATTAAGTCCCCTTGAATCCTGAGGGTCCCTAGGGTCCAACAAACCCACTAGGTACCTCCAGTAAGCGCCAAAAAGTGCATTGCAGAGAGGTGTAAAAAGGGGCGTGGCCTCCGAACACCTCTCTGCAAAACACAGATCCCTGGCGGGTACTGAAGGTACCTGGTGGCTAGTTGGCCTCCAAGGACCCTCAAGATTGAAGATGAATTAATTCCTCAATTTAAAACGCACAGAGCGCGTTTGCACAATGCTGAAGGAAGGGGGCAGGCCTGAGGTGACATGTCTTCAAACACGCCCTGTGGATCATTTTAAGTTAGGGAATTCATTCTTCTTCAATCCTGAGGTCCCCTGGGGGCCAACTAGTCCACCAGGTACGTCAAGTATGCGCCAGGGAACTGCCTTGCTGGGAGGTGTTCAGAGGCCACCCCCCTTTATACAACACTCTGCAGCACAGCTCCGTGGCACTTACTGGAGGTACCTGGTGGATTAGATGGCCCCAGGGGACCTCAGGATTGAAGAGGAATTATTTCCCCAACTTAAATGCGCCACAGAGCATGTGTGGACACATATCACCTCAGGCCCCCCCCCCCCCTACCTTCACCACTGTGCAAACACGCCCCGTGGCATGTTTTATGTTGGGGGATTCTGTTGGGGGATTCTGTCATTGCAAACAGCAGTGTCCCGAGGGTGGGCACCCCGGGACACTGCAGGAGCCAGCCCTGGGGGATGGCATTGATTTCGTTTGCTTGGCCTATCAACTCATCGGAATGCAACATATGGTAAATTTGAAGCTAAACAAAAAACAAAGGACCTTTTCTCGTGATGCAACGATTTTATGTTACATTTCTGTGGGAAACATGCTGACAATCCTAAAATTACAATGAGCTACTCTTGATATATGATTATCACGATAGAAGCAAGACTGTGGAAAGCCATCCTCTTCTACGGTCAACCACATTACACAATCAATTTCAGAAACTAGTAAAGACCTGTCAGGTCATCCAATTTTACAAGATGGATACAGGCACTAATACAGCTCAAGTGAGCACGTAGATTTGCAAATGCCCTGTAAAATGTGTACTTATTACACCTCCACATATAACAAAACAATATTAATACAGCCGCGTTTTCAGTCAGCGTTTAATGCCGCCAGGTAAACCAATTTTTTGCATCGTAAATTAACAAAACATGTAACTCTTGCCCAATTATTGCCGGCTCGTGTTCTACAAAAACATAGCTTGGAAACCTTATCAAGTCTGAATCAGGATGAGCCTTTCTTGCTTTAGTTTACCACAATGTTAAAGACAACGTCAATTTCCAATATGTAAGCAGCCAAGGTATTGGCTATGTTTGAGATTATCAACTGCAGTATTCTTTTGTGCGTTAAATGAAAGTAGTTATAAATGCTTGCTATCTGAGTGGGTGTGAGCTGGGGGTTTTATCACAATGTCGAATGCCTGTAATGTTTTGCATTATTATTTCACTCAAGGATGCCAGTGAATTTCTGAGAAATATTTTCAATGGGCGCTTTTGTTTTCTCTATCCAGGGCCATCTCTTCGTGTATCTCAGGGACATGTAGTGGCATTGGCATTACTGTGCTATTATTTATTGCACGCCTTGAAGCTTTTTATACCAAAAGAGCGTGATGTGATTTAAGGTCTCGAATTTAGAGTTTATATTTTCAATCTGGATTAGTTGGAAGAAAAAAAATGAATATCGGATTGGGTTGATGACTGGTAAAAAAATAAATAGTTAAACTAACAGGGATGTTCAAGGCAGAATATTGAGGTATGATTTAAATAGGCAACTCAGGCATCACAGTCCTTTATAGTGGCACATTTCTCACCTGGTATCTGTTCTATTTTAGGAATTCTAAGCGATGCACCACAGTTGGATTGACTAAAACGTTCTGCGTCCGAAATGTACATTACACCTGGGTGAGAAGTATACATGCAGTACCTGTGAAGCAATCCCAGAGATACCATCATCTTCCCAAGGAGTCCTGCAGGATATGTTATCAAGAATAATTTCCGGCGGTGTCCATGGCTTGTGGATGGCATGGTGATGGCAGGGTTAGTTCCTCCATCCACTTCTAATTTTGCTATTGGGTGCCATTTAGGGTTTGATATATCAGGACTCCTGCTCTAAATTGCAAAAACCACAGTTGATGGCTGGGATGTAGAACAATGTCTTACATTCACCCCAGTACAAAGATCTGGGCCAAAATCCATCATTTTTTTGCACTCCACACCACCCTAGGTCAGACAATGGCTATCGCAAATCAGCCTTGACTCTGTGCATCATGGGAACAGTCCAGCCCGAACTACCAAGCCATGTCTTTCCTAGACCGGATTCAAGCATCCAAGGACAGGTTTCTGGCTATCAGCCTTCTTCAGCCTGGATAGCTTGACTCCAGTGATGTGGAGAGCCTGGGACTCATGTCTGAGCATACCCATCCCACTCGGGGTGAAAATTGCAAAAACCACAGTTGATGGACGGAATGTAGAACAATGTCATACATTCACCCCAGTACAAAGATCTGGGCCTAAATCCATCCTTTTTTTGCACTGCACACCAACCTAGGTCAGAAAATGGCTATACACAAATCAGCCTTGACCCTATGCCTCATGGGAACAGTCCAGCCCGAACTACCAAGCCATGTCTTTCCCAGACCGGAATCAAGCATCCAAGGACCAGTTTCTGGCTATCAGCCTTCTTCAGCCTGGATAGCTTGACTCCAGTGATGTGGAGAGCCTGGGACTCATGTCTGAGCATACCCAGCCCACTCGGCGTGAAAATTGCAAAAAAACACAGTTGATGGAAAGAATGTAGAACAATGTCTTACATTCACCCCAGTACAAAGATCTGGGCCTAAATCCATCGTTTTCTTTGCACTCTACACCACCCTAGGTCAGACAATGGCTATATGCAAATCAGCCTTGACCCTGTACCTCATGGGAACAGTCCAGCCCGAACTACCAAGCCATGTCTTTCCCAGACCAGAATCAAGCATCCAAGGACCGGTTTCTGGCTATCAGCCTTCTTCAGCCTGGATAGCTTGACTCCAGTGATGTGGAGAGCCTGGGACTCACGTCTGAGCATACCCAGCCCACTCGGGGTGAAAATTCCAAAAAGCAAAGTTGATGGACAGAATGTAGAACAATGTCTTACATTCACCCCAGTACAAAGATCTGGGCCTAAATCCGTCATTGTTTTGCACTCCACACCACCCTAGGTCAGACAATGGCTATATGCAAATCAGCCTTGACCCTGTGTCTCATGGGAACAGTCCAGCCCGAACTACCAAGCCATGTCTTTCTCAGACCGGAATCAAGCATCCAAGGACCAGTTTCTGGCTATCAGCCTTCGTCAGCCTGGATAGCTTGACTTCAGTGATGTGGAGAACCTGGGACTCACGTCTGAGCATACCCAGCCCACTCGGGGTGAAAATTGAAAAAACCACAGTTGATGGACAGAATGTAGAACAATGTCTTACATTCACCCCCATAAGTGTGGGAGGGTATGCTCAGACGTGAGTCCCTTGCTCACTTTGCCACTGGATTCAAGCAAGCCGGGCTGAAGACGGCTGGAATGCCAGAAACCGGTCCTCGGAAGCTTGTTTCCGGTCCAGGGAAGACTTGGCTTGGCAGTTCGGGCTGGACTGTTCCCATGAGGTACACGGTCAGACTGTTTTGCATATAGCCATGCCTGAACTGGGGTGGCAGAGTGGGCTAAAGAATGGTGATGGATTAACCCAGATCTTTTGACTGGGTGTGAGTGTTAGATTGATTCAGATGCTCCGTCCATCACCACACCTTTGGTCCTGCTCTGAATTGGCAAGGTTATCGCTCTGCTTAACATGCCGTCCTCCTATCATTCAAAGGTGGGGCAACCACTAGGGTTTCTGATAGCAAAATCTCAGCAGGCTCTGCAGTCCAAAGACCAGGCAGGTGATCAGAATGCAGACATAGTGGTCCATGGTAGGGAAAAAATTCTATCTATCTATCTATCTATCTATCTATCTATCTATCTATCTATCTATCTATCTATCTATCTATCTATCTATCTATCTATCTATCTATCTATCTATCTATCTATCTATCTATCTATCTATCTATCTATCTATCTATCTATCTATCTATCTATCTATCTATCTATCTATCTATCTATCTATCTAGTTGTCTGTCTGTCTGTCTGTCTGTCTGTCTGTCTGACAGTTGGTCTACCTACTTACTGGTGCTCGCCAATAGGGAGTTATAGTTAGGATCATGTTTCCATAGGAAAAGCATTTTTTTACTTGCCTATATCTTTGGCCCCGTTTGATGAATCTTCACAAAATTTTCCCCACAAAGCGCTCAATGATTATTGTTGTGCATAAAAGGTTTCAGAGTGATCCGTCAAGTTGGGGCCGTGAAAAAGGGGGCATCAGAAAATTTGTGTTTTCTATGTTAATTCCCATAGGAATTTTAGACACAACTACAGCCTGAACCACTGAACGAAATGACACCAAATTTGACAGAAAATTAGCTGTTGGTCCAGAAAGTGACCTTTTCTGAACTTTTCTAAATCCGTTCAGTATTTGCGGAGTTATTAAAAGAAATACAAATTTGTATATATAGGACTCATATCTGAGAGTACCCATGCTGAAATTTGATTGGCTGCCAATACTTCAACCAGGAAGTGTTTTCAGCCATTTTGGGACTTTGGCTTCAGCGGCGTCACACATTTGAGAAAAAGAAAAGGGGGCAGGATAGGAATTCCCTGACCCCCTAGGCCTCTTGGGTGGGTCCCAGACAGACCTCACCAGAGCAGAAAATATTTTAAATACATTGTTTGCTACAAATGCATGATGGAGTTGTGAATTCACAGTAAAAAAAGTTAAAAAGTGTGGTCTCCCGGGCATTGTTTTTATAGCCCCTGGGTAGGCCAGATCCCAAGTGCATACTATAAAAATAGGAGGTGGTGTATGGGTCCTCCTTCCTACATCCTATTAAAGCCCTTGGGATAACCAATTCCCTGGGGCAAATATGTATGCAGGCTGGCCTCCTTGGCTGCCCATGCCTGGGGCAAATCATGGTAAAAGAGTGCAGCACCCCCACACCCCTCGGGACCAACACCACCTGGGGCAGAAATAATTTAATGAAAAGGGTACATTGTGGACCCCCCTGCCCTGGGACCACCACCTCCCCAGGGCTAAATACTACAATGGAAGGGGGCCGCACAACCCCCTCATGGAGCCACAGATGGCCCTAGGGACAATCGCCCCTGCGAAGAGCTCCTGCTACCTCTTTAGGTGCACACCCTTGGTAGGTTGATGTTTGCTTTGGCTTTGTAGAAGCTGACAGCTCCCACCAAGTAAAAGCAAACATTACTCCGCTCTCTGCAAGCAAGCTGTCAAACAACTCCTGCTTTCAGGAGGCGGATTTTTCATCTGTTTCCTTGCATGCAACTATGCATGCAGAGAAACAGATTAAAACACTGCTCCAGGAGGCATGCAGCTGCTATTTAAAGCAGCTCCCTGCTTGCAGCAGTAACGCCAGATCCCGCATGAGCGGAGTTGATGACTGGGACCACATGGGTCTTGAGGCTTCCCCCCACAATCTCATTGCACACTGGAGACCCAGGAGGCACCCAGGAGAGATGGACTACTCACCCCTACTGGTCTGAAAACTCGAATGCAGTGTTTTAGCAAGCAGGAATAAATAAATAATTGTGAAGGGTATAAAGCAGAATGTTGCAATGTCACAGAAGACAAATGGTGAAATCAAGTGTGTTTAAGAAAGTGGCTTTGTATAATAAAGCAATGGACTTTGAAAGTCATATAAAAAGTGTCTTCATTTAAGTGCCATAAATGGACCCACTGGTGCAAGAGCTAAGGCATCCAGCTGACAAACTCCAACCGCTTCTGCGGTATTCGAAAATAAGCTCCTGCCTCAGTGAATTCCACATTACATGTTACACTTTAATGTGACATAACCAATACCTATTAGACTTGAATGACTCTAAATTCTATAATGAAAACAAAGGTAGGATACGATTACCACATGTATCCTTTAAGAAAACAAACAAAAAAAATTGCAAAATGTAATCATCAAACTTCTTAGGTACCCTGGTACTCCTTTTTGTAACACAAAATTATAAACATTTGAACAGTGAGCAATCTCTTCTACAGTAGATTTAATCTGGTGCATGTCAGAATTGGTAACAGTTCTACCCACATCGGAACTTTGAGGAGGAACACAAACATTGCGCTTCTGAGAAGCACATTCGGTACACTTCTGGTCAAACGATACATTATTGTCTTCAGCTGTTTCGAAAAAAACATTCTTGTGCAGAGACCTAAGGCATCGAGCTGAGGCAAACTCCTGTGAGAAGTTATCCTGGCTTATGATGTCCACTATTCTAGTGGGCACCTTGCATCAGTCTAAACGACCCTTATAGATGGTGGTTGTAAAGTCAACCTTATAGACAAGCTATCCTAGTGGTAGCATGGACCAGCAGTCTTAGGCTAAACTACAAAGAGCATGTGAAGCTGTTTGTTTTACCAATTATAATCCATTGAATACCAAATGAAAGGACACCACACAAGGTATGTATCATAGATATATGTATTTATTTCTAACACAACCCCTATGACTTCTTTATGAGGTCAGAGTTCGAAGTACATCACAAGTTACTCAATTAGCATACGATAAGTTGCCCAAATGCAGTTTTGCCCTAGGGACCTCACAAACCATATTCTAAGTAAGTGGTATAAGAACCACTTCAGGAATAGGGAATAGGCCTAGGGCCGAGGGAATCACTGGGGCTACACTAGACAACCAAAGGTTAGGAAGTAGGAGACCCACGGGAGACGCGTGTAGTGTCTAAACACAGTCACGAGTTACAATTGACTTATAATGGAGAACGAAGAAGTTACAAAGTTACTGATTAAGGACACTTCCAGGTGGACTACGGTGAAACCCCTTTTAACTAGGACACTTGAAGAGTCAATTCCCATGGGAGCCCCGGAGTACTCGAGTTACCTCACCCAGGGAAGCCGGGTGCATGGGTGTCTTTTCGTGTTGGGTTTCGTCGCCGCTTTCAATGGAGATCTGCAAAAGCAGTGCTGCAGGCGGCCAGTGGAAGAGTGTCCGGGTGGATTCAAGGGTGGATCGAAAAATTGAAAAAACCTGAAAGCAGAGGGGACAGAGTCTGGGTCACTAGCCAGTGACCAGGAAGGAACCAGGCGATGTTGAGTGATTTCAGGTGAAGATGTGAAGATTGTCTCTGCAGCCACGTGGGCCAGGAGACATCGACGACAATCAGGAGCTGGATTCGAACTGTCCCACAAAGGATCTAGTTGACTGCGGTGTCGGTATCCAGATTGGACCTAACAAACCTTGGCAACTGCAACCCACACAGGAAGTGAAGATTGGCTTCAAGTCAGACCAGCAAGGTCTGGAGAGCTTCTCCTTTGCAGGGAAGCTGGAGCAAGCCTAGAGCAACCAAGCTAGTAGTGTAAATTCTAAAGGAAGTCTTCAGAGGGCTAACTAGTCAGCGGGCTAGCAACTGGGAAGATGCTTCAAGCTGAAATGCAGGAGCAGGCCCCACGCGGCACTCATGGAGTGTGGAGGGCCAAGCTTTGGTGAAAATGGTGCTTGGGTCTAAGGCTTCTTAAACCCCAATGCACAACTGAGAGGGTACCTCGGGAGTTGAGCAGTTAGCAAAATACAAGTAGTCCAGGGTGTCCAGTCCCACATCTCTCGTGTCCGCCACGGGTCTCAGCTTTGCTGTGAATGTGGATCGGAGTAAGGAAAGTCTGGAAGTCCAGTTCCTGAGTTGCTGAGTCTTTGGGTTCCAGCAGGAGCACCGACAAAGCAAACTGGCAGGTTACTGGTAGTGCCTGTTTGCACAGGGTAGTCACTCCTTGGCCACAAGGGAGATGTCTTCAGTCTTCTAGTTGATATAGAATGTCAAAGGTCCAAGAGTTTTGTTTCAGAGTTTCAGTCCAGGATAATCTAAAGTTTCTAGACACAGCTCCTATCTTTATACTGATTTTAGGCGGCTGGATTACCTTCTAGGTCCCTCCTATGGGTGGACCTGGGAAGGGGGTGGTTACACCCCTTTCCTTTTGTCCAGTTTCATACCAGAGCGGGTCTGGAGTGCCCCAGCAACTAGTTTGACCGGGCTATGCATGGAGCACCTTGTGTGCCCCAGGCAGGGTCTGAAAAAGCATCTTTCCATTCAACCCACCCTGCCCCAATACACTACAGGCTGTCTGGGGAGGTGCTAGCACCCCCCTCGACAGGAAACCTATTTTCCAGGCCTCCCTTGCCAAAGTTTCATCCAGCAGCAGGCGGTCAGACTCCTGTATGTTGCAGCAGCATCTATTTTCTGGTGCTGAGGCTCTGTTTAACTTTCACCGGGTAAAGCAGTAACTACATGACTTCTCCCTCTAGAAGGGTGGAATGCTACCCCTGCCACCAGAACTGATGGGGGGTAGTATTCCAAAGTGTTTGACACCTTACACAACGTGTTTTGATAAAGCCAAACTAAAGTTAGCATTAACCGCGAGGATTATAATGCACTTAAGAGTATATGGTATGGCTGTATCATAGAACAGCTATAAGGAGATGGTTCCTAAAGCTGCAGATGGGCTCAGCTCATGCTAGGGCACCCTCTCACATAAAACCAAGCACTCCACCTCCGGGATTATTAAGGCCTGCCATAGGAGTGACTTATAGGTCACTATGTGTCTATATATAAGGTAGATATAGATATTCTATTTCTAAGTAAGGGGTGATTCCACCACCTTACCCAAGCTGAGCGATCAGCCTGTGGTGTCAGTTTAGATGGCCAGCCAGGGGTGGCATAATACATGCTGCAGCCCCTGGTAGGCCTTGGATGCACCTATGCCCTGGGTACCTATGGTACACTATACAGGGGCTCACAAAGGTAACCCAATATCCAATCTGGTATGTACCTAAAGTACATGGTATCAATTTAGAGAGAGAACAGCTGGGCTGTGGGTCTGATTAGCAGGCCACAGCCACACTAAAGTCAAAAAACAGAGAATCACAGCAAAAAGTGGGGGTGACCATAGGAAGCAGACCCTACTCTCCTACAACTCCAACCACTTCTGCTGTATTCAAACCGAAGCTCCTGCATCAGTGAATTCCACATTACATGTTACAGTTCCATGTGACATGAATAATAGCTATTAGACATGAATGACTGAATTGGATAATGAAAATAAAGTTGGGATACGATTACCACACTGTGCCAACCAGTTCTTAAACAATGTCGTGTTTTTTCATCTTGATCGCCAGCTTGTGAGCAGAGGCTGAGAATGAGTAAATTTGTGTGAAAGGGCTTTGTGGATAACAGGCAGGCAGAGAGACGTGTGCACAAAGAATAGACATGGTTTCAAAATGGATGTTGGGTTTATGCTAATTTAGCAAGTAAATAGCGTATTTGCATAGGCCATACATCACCCATACCTGGCTAGAGCAGAGACGTAAGGGGCAATAATGAAAACAGAGTTCAAATGCCTGAGCATACTTAGAAAGTTATTATATGAAAGTAGTTCAATTGAAGTATATTAAAAAAAATTTAAAGGAAAAAGTAAAAAAAGATGGAAAAAATAAATCCAAGAATAATGTGAGTTTCTTACAAGTCTTGGAGATTTCAGTCCGGAAGTTCTTGGGCGGCTTGAGATGCGTAATGTTCCAAGAGTTCATTGTTGCCATCGTGTGAAAAAAGCGAAGCAATCCAATTTATATCCTTGAAGGGATAGTAATGTTCCTCGAATGTTGGAGAGGCAATTTGAATAGGCAGGCAATCTGCGATGTTGTGAAAGGTCACATGTTGCAGAAGATCTTTCGCAGCTGCATAGAAATCCCATTCCGCCACAATACCATTTTGCGTGGTATCCGCCAATGCCCCACTGCCTGAACAATCAAGTTCATGGTTTTCAAGATACTCCATTACCTTCTGAATATTGGTAGCAATTGTTGGAATGTTTGCAAGGCATAGATCCATTCGCCAGTCGAGTGGGCCTTGTTTTGCAATAAAAATATGGTTGCAGGCAGATTGCATATGTGTAAATAAATGTCATGTTGTAACTGGCTCTGATACTAGATAGAAGCAGGCAGACGAAAAATTGTTCCATTTTTTCACGGCATTGATGTAGTTTCGCGTATAGGGCGTATTCTGTTGGGCATGGTTTTTTTATGCAGGGAGCGCAGCCATTTTTTACAAGCAAAAATAGTAGTAGGATGACTGCAAAGAGAGCGATAATTATGGGCACTGTTCTTGTTATTCTAGAGATGATTGAATGAATGAAGTCTGATATTATACCAAAAACAGTTTGAAAGCCTGTGACAAGGCCGGAGAGGACCTTGTTAAAAAAGTGTGCTAGACCTTGCGTGTGAGATGTGTTGAACATTCTGTAACAATTCACAAAGTGTAATCAGAAGTTCATATTTAAAAGGGACTGTACTTTACTTGAAGTTTGCAGTGAGGGGCACTTCTGTTCTGAACAAAAGCGCTTTCAGTTTGGTCAGTTTAATGAAATCTGTTTTCAAAGTAGGGATTGAAGGCCAAGTTGAAGTTTGTGAGTTATCTTTGTGTGGGTGGGAATAGACATTGCCACAGGAAGTTACTCGGTTTGAAAGAGTAAGGACATACGGTATGCCAGCTCACATTCCGTAGGAGTGTATGTTATTGAGAAGCAGATTAATGCCTTTAGAAAGCTGTGTGAATGTTGGTCTGAAGGTGCGAGTTGTCTTGCTTTTAAGAAAGCATGCAAGATGGGGGCTTTAAATTTAGAAGCATAATGCAGTTGTACATTCTTAGATAATAATGAATAACTGCCATTGTGGTCACAGTTTTCACCTGTGAGAAAAACATCTGCATGCTCATTAAGACTGTGATATGTAAATGGGAGAAACCACTGCTCTTGAATAAAGGTGCTACCTTGTATAATCACATACAACATGACAAACAACATGTACACCTAGTAGACACAATGCCACTACATATTGTGGGAACGGTGGCTAGCCATGTACACAAACCAAACATGGCATGGCACCTCTGTCACACAATGCAGAATGCGGGGAGAGAAGGGAGCAAAGTATGTGCGAACCTGGCAAGTGATTCTCGATTATAAAAGTATACAATGCAAATTGCTGAGGGGATGTGCTTGACAGACTTGAGTATGCAGAGCACAGACATGTACATGTCAACATACACTGATGGTCTATTTTGAGTGAAGTAGACAGTGAAGTAGACAGATGCAACCATGATAGTACAGTCATAAGGGAAGATTACGGAAACATAGCGCATATGTGGGCCCCCCAAATCTTTAGCATAGTGGCTGGCTCAGCGTACGCAAGGCTAGCGTAGGGGTATGAATAAAAGGCACATTTCTCTGGGTATGGTTTTGTTCCGGAATGGCAAACGTGTCTGCCAGGTCTGCGCAGCTTACAACGCCATGGGGCTGACGTCGTGAGCGAAGGTGGCTGTGTGAATGATAGTCTCAGAGTGCTGGTACTCAGAAAAGGTCATGGCCGCTGCAACGCACATATGTCCCACAGTTATTATTATTATTATAGAGGCCGTTCCGCTCGCGGATTTTGCGGATTTTCGGTAAATTCGCAATCCGCAAGATTCGCGAATTTCCCGAAAAAAATCCGCAAATCCGCGGGCAGCGGAATTTATGGCTTGCTCGCACTGTTCGCGTGAGTTCGCGGCTTCCCAGTTCAACTACGTGCCCCGCGAATAAGCGCTAAATTGCAGAAATACGATCTAAGCAAAACTGAAACTACTTACCAGGTTCAAAAGTTCAAGCTCATCATTAGTAGCCATTTCCTGTAGTGCCTCCTGAGGGGCCCCTCCAGAGTTCAGTTGCCTACTTGCAACTATTATGTGACCCTGCTCTGACCCTCAGAATAGTTACACATATGCCACAAAGGTCCTGAATTACAGCTGAGGGAGACAAGCAGGAGCCAGGCTGGAAGTTCAAATCCAGTGACACATTAATCAGCCCCTAATTCATTATTGTCAGTTGGGGCAGGGCAGGTGTTGTAACTAATTTTGCAACAATGAAAGCACTTAGCAAGTGCAAAAGATCACTAATCAGGAAGCACTAAGGAAGCAGGTGCCAGCTAAAAAAATATTCTGTGACACATTAATCAGCCCCAAATTAATTCAGGTCACTTGAGGCAGGGAAGGTGTGCTTTGCTTTGCCACAATAATGTACACTGGACAACCAGAGGGTGCTGTGATGAAACAGAGGGTGGCATGGGTGGGCCAGAGGGTGGCATGAGTAGTCAGAGAGTGGCAGTGGTGACAGAGAGTGGCAGTGATGAAGAAGAGTGTCCCAAACAGGCTGGACACGTAGAAACAACAAGTTCGCAAAACTTGCGACCCGACAGGTAAGTTCGCGTTTGCGAAATTGTACAAAACCCTCGCGAACTGGCAGAAACCCGCACGAATAAAAAAAAAAATCTGCAAATTCGCGCGAATTCGCGGATTTTGCGGATTGCGAGTTTGCAAATCCGCAAAATTCGCGAACGCGAGATTCGCAAAATTCGCCCATGCGCCCAGCCTGAGGCCCAGCAGTGTGGAGTGCTCTGTATACTACTAACACAGTAGTCGAATAGGTACCAACAGTGGAACGTTGTCTTGATCCCACAATGGACAATGTTAGAACTGCATCTGAGAGTGGAGATGAAGGTACTCCCTTCGACCAGGTGCAACCAACCCTAGGTCCCAACAGTGGAACAGTGTCTTGATTCCACAATGTACAATATCCGATATTTATAAACAAAGAGAATCCACTGGTGGGTATAGGTGTTCCCTACAATGGTGGGGATCATGTAGTGTTCTTAAAATACCTCTCACACACCAAAAGGATCCTTGGTGTCATGCTTTATCATTGGAGTCTTCGCACCCCTCTACGGGATGCGGCGTGCTGCTACCTACGACTACGCAGGAGCACTTTTTCAATGACTATGTGTGGTGTGTGTGAGGTTATTTGCAAAATTGAGTGAATGATGGGGTTCGAGGTGACTTTAGTGATGGTTAAAAAGTACCTGGCTCGTGGGGTGGACTCAGATTTTTTTTTTATTGGCCCCCGGGCTGGTACTGTTAAAAAAGGGGTGAGTTTAGAGTTTCTTATGTAATGCAATGTACATCACCTCATGTGTGCGTCAACATGTTTTGGAGTGGAACTCCTTCTTCTGGACGGGGTACACAAATACCCACCTTACTCACGTTTTTCCACACAAAGTCTGTAATTTACAGAAAAGTGAAAATCTAAAAGTTAATATGTACCTAAAGCAATTGTCACGAAGGTTTCTGCGAATAGCGAACCTAGAAAAACAGGAAAGAAACAGTAATATTTGTTTTTATAGCCATTCATTACTTGTACTATTCCAGGTACAGTGACCTAAGAAAAAAGTGTGTGGGCAGCAACTCCTAGACAAGTATTGTCATCCTAATAGTGAAGGTGCGCCCTGTAAAAAAGAAGGGGGACGAAGACAAGACATACAAAACACAAAACATAAAACACACGCTCTATTTGTTTTAACCTCTGTGGCATCTGGGGCCTAATACTGTGAGGAGGATAATAAGGTTCTTTAAATGCATACTTGTTGCCACACTATGGTGTGCCTCATGAGCCTCCTAACGTTGGGAGACTATCATGCCAATCTGCATCCTGTAAAGTAAGAGACAACTCAGATTTGCTTACTTACATAGTTGGAGTTTCTGCTGCTTGCTACCTGTTATAGTACTCACGATTGCGAGGGAAAATTTTGCCTTGCTGCCCTAACGCGGCTCCGCTGTGAATGCTGTGAATGCGGGCTTTACTGATTTCGCGCTTTTTATATCCAATCTACGGGCTAACTAAGCTTTGGTTGTCCGAAAAAATCAGAAGGGATTGCATGCCCATAAATGGTTATTCCGGCACACCTTTCAAAAAAGCTCTCTAAGCAGAAGAGGTGTGTCTCATCAATTGCTAGAAAGAGAATGACTAAAATGGGTGGCGTTTTCCGTCTGCTACAATGGGAAATCTTACGAACTAATCAAATGCTTTTTTTTGAGGTCACATGGCAATTGCGCACCCAGCGCGCAAGGAGACCGCACCCTACGTGATTTAGAGAAAATATATTTACTATAATATAATTTCATTAGTTGGAAATATATAAATGCTTCAAATATTTTAGATTATCGCTTGCTTCCATATACACTTGAAAGGTATTTAGATATAGTTTTGAGACATAAAAAATAAATTAGGGAATGGTGTACTCGGCGCGACACCATACGTATTTGATGTAGCACAGGGCCTGGAAGTGTGCACTTTTCGCATACGCAACGCGCAGCGGGTGCGACCCCATACGTACAAGACGTAATGAGCAGCTTGGTACTGCGTACCCATCGCATACCAAAGTAGGAGCTGGCTCGACTTCATATGTATATGTTATTATACAGGGTCGTGGTGCCACAAACCCGTCAGATACGAAATGCGCATGGAGCACCAGTTATTACATATCCACTCACTAATTCCTAGGTCTACACACACATCCATTAATTCACCCATACAGTGCATCATACACACAGTCAGCCATCAATACAGCATTATTATGTCCAGTCACATATTTATACAGACTCTCAGACCCGCCTCTCATTCATAGAGTCATTCACACACCTATTCAGTAATGGGAGTAATGAATCACACTTTTTATTTACTCACCTGTACAGTTATATAAATACCACATCACTTATTTAAACATATGCTAACACATACTTTCACTCTAATACAATTACTAATACAAGCACAGACTGATCCATACAGGCACTCTCACAATCACTCTCTATCACATATAGTCATTTATACAGTACAACACTCAATATTCTGCCTTTCAACCAACCTCCACGAGGGAATGAACACCATCACCGATTAGATGAGGAGCAGCCGTCTGAAGCTGAACTCGAACAAGACGGAGATCCTCATCCTCGGACCCACCCCCTCGGCCTGGGACGACACCTGGTGGCCGACCACACTGGGAACAGCACCAACACCCACCGACCATGCACGCAATCTAGGCTTCATCCTCGACTCCTCCCTCTCCATGTTTAAGCAGGTCAACACCGTCTCCTCCTCCTGCTACAACACCCTCCGCATGCTCTGTAGGATCTACAAGTGTATCCTTACCGAAACAAGAAGAACGGTGACACAGGCCCTCGTCAGCAGCAGACTGGACTACGGCAATGCACTCTATGCTGGAATCCCAGCCAAACACCTACGATGACTACAACGCATCCAAAACGCCTCCGCCTGACTGATCGTCAACATCGCCCGCCCCAGCCACATCACCCCTCACCTGAGGGACCTACACTGGCTCCCCGTCGACAAGAGGATCACCTTCAAGCTCCTCACCCACGCACACAAAGCACTCCACAACGCCGGACCAGCCTACCTGAACAGCAGACTCAGCTTCCACACCCCCACCCACCATTTCCGCACCGCCAGCCTCGCCTTCGGCGCTGTCCGCCGCATCCAACGAATGACCTCCGGTGGCAGATCCTTCTCCTACCTTGCTGCCAGGACCTGGAACACCCTCCCTACCCACATATGGCAGACCCAATTCCTACTCTCCTTCAGAAGACTCCGCAAGACCTGGCTCTTTGAGCAGTAGCAGCACCCCCTTCCCTCAGCGTCTTGGAACCCTCACAGGTAAGTAGCGTGCTTTACAAGTACTCTGATTGATTGATTGATTGATTGATTTCACACATTCGCTCACCAAGACATCCATACACAAACTCACCCAGCCATCCAGCCCTTCAAGGAGATAGACTTGAACACATATATGCCGTGAATTATCCACTCACACATTTATGCACAGAGTCACGCCCCCCACCCACAATCTCAGACAAGCAATCAATAGCCCATATAGATCCTCATTTAGCTGCTAACCAAACCATACAACCGCTTACACACCATCCGACAACCTAAACTGTGTGAATGTCCGTATCTGTCGCTAACACATACATTAAGTAAGAAACAATTAATTAATCACTTATGCAGTCAGTCGCACACCTACTTAATCATGCATCCTGACTCTTATACACTGATTCATTCTTCAATACACCTTAGCATATATATATAAAACATATTTACATTTTATAGAAACACACAGTCACTGAATGATGTCATCAGTGATGTCATCAGTGATGTCACTGACAATGTCATGAATGATGTAATATGGGATGTCATCAGCAGTGCATTGCGGGGCGCGAGTTATAGATAGCTCAACTAACTATAACATGGGAATTTCGATTGTTTTGTATGAGTGAAATGCCCACCTAACTATAACGTTCCTGAAACCTATGTTTTTTTCAAGTGAATATATATATATATATATATATATCAAACAAATGCAATCTCCCGAGCTCCGACCACAGCGACCCAGGAAATCACGCGGATCCAGTAATTATAAGCACAGTTTTTTTATTCAAAAGCTGAACCAAGCAATCTGACGCGTTTCGGGCATCCGCCCTTGCTCACAGACAGTCAGTGTTGGTAATGCATGCGTTTTAAATAGTAGTCACTGAGCAGTGAAAAAAATGCATTTTTTACTCTTTTTTTCATAGTACACCACGTGATAATAAACAGCGAGGACAAACTACTAGTGAATGGTAGCCTAGTCTGTTTTCCAAACAGTATTGAAATAGCAACAGTTCGAAAAATTCATTAACAGGTTAAAATCCATATGTTAAATTGACAAACATGAAAACCCATGATACAAAAGTTTTAAAAAAAGATTTAAAAACTTTTTTTCTATACACAGCATAAAATGCAGATACCAAAAGATTTTTCATATATAACAAATATTAGTATATACAGATAGCCCTCGTCATTTTTTGATGTTGATAGTGCAAATAGCATATTAAAGTGCAAAGTGCATAGTTAAAAGATGATAGTTGTAGTTATACCAGATGCAATTAAAAACCAGTAATGATACTATTGGTTATGTGCAAAATATGCTAGAATGTAAACAATATTGTATTGCATCTGTAATTATCAACGTGCAAAACAGCATAATATGTAAACATATGACTGCAGCAGCAAAATAGTAAGGCATGGGCTATTTGGCATCTAATCATGGGAATATCGTAGTCAAGAAATGAACTGTTGTAAGAACATGTTTATACACGGATCACAGAAAAAAACTTTTTTTGTCTATGTCCTCAAATAAGTGTGTCAGAAAATATAAATGCAAAACACCTAAATGGTAAATCACCGTGAAAAATTATATAAATAATACGTGCAACAACCCAACAAGGAGACAAATAGTGGGACACGTGGAGAGGGGGCGGGGGCATGAACCAACTGAACCCCACCACCCAAAGTAATGCAAAGTGTATTGGAAAGAGCAGGGCTTAAGTTACAAAAACACATGTAGGTCTTCCGTGTTGTTAAGACCATTCGGGGATCTACTGTCTAATTCAAGAATGAAATGAGATTCCATTCTTCTCAGCATCTTTACCCTGTCCCCGCCTCTTCTAGGTTTATCTATTGCGGAGATGACAAAATATGACAGGCACTCCAGATTATTATTATGAATTGCCTTGAAGTGCCTGGCAACAGGGTAGGCTGGGTCGTTGTTGACAATGGCACGTAGATGCTGGAGGATCCTAACGTGTACAGGTTGTCGAGTACTGCCGACATACCTGAGTCCACATGTGCAGGTTAAAACATATATGGCAAATTCAGTCTTACAATTGTATTGGCCCCTAATTTGAATAGGGTCTGGACTGAATGGCGTATTGTATTGCCGAGTACTTTTGCCAAATTTGCAAGCCCTGCAGGAGGTGCAGCGTATAAAGCCAGATCTAGTTTTCAACCATTCCTGCTTTTTTCTTGATTCAGGAAACTCATGGCAGACGTGGGATCTGAGAGAGGGACCCTTCCTAAAGGTGACAATGGGAACTTCTGCTAATTGGGGCTTGAGTACAGGATCTGTAGCAAGGACTGGCCATCTTTTAGATAGAATGGATTTTATTTGCCTTGCCTGTCTGCTGTATGGTGTGAGGAACCTGGGATTAGTGGTGTCCTCATCAGAGGTGCAAGATGTGTTAGCACTGCTGTTAGTTGCAAGTAAGGAAGCACGGGATCTAGTCTTGGCTTTGGCCATAGCTCTTGTAAGGACTGATTCACGGTACCCCCTAGCACGAAATCTCGCCAAGGCTTCATTGGTGCAGGATATCAAATCAGAGTCTGTACTGCAGATTCTTTTAATTCTCAATAGTTCACCTAGGGGAATGTTATCTACCACATGGCGCGGATGTGCACTGCTGGCGTGCAAAATACTATTCCCAGCAGTACTTTTACGATGTAGTTTGGTGGTAATCCTGCCATTGTGGATCTGGATTTTAACATCCAAGAATTCTGCCTCACTTTCACTGATGGAGCTAGTGAATTTCAGATTTTCATTATTCACATTGATAGAATCAATGAACAGTTGTGCACTGTGTTTGTCACCCTGCCATAACAAAAAAACGTCGTCAATATAGCGGAGCCAAATTAAAACATGTTCAGAATAAATTTGGGCATGTTGTCGTCTGAGGACATGTTCCTCCCACCAGCCCACGTGCAAGCACGCGTAGCTGGGAGAGAAACATGCCCCCATGGCGACCCCACGTCTTTGCAGATATAGATCACTTCCAAAAAGAAAGAAATTATTGTGGAGACACCAGGATGTTAGCTCGATCAAAACGTTGTTGTGCTGATAACAGTTTATGGGTCTATTGCCAAGGAAAAACTCTAAAGCTTTGATACCACACACATGCTCTATACTGGTATAGAGCGACTCTATGTCCAAAGTGATCAAGAGCATTTGTTCATTCCACTGGATATTTTGAATTTTAGCCAGGAAATCGCCAGTGTCTCTGACATATGTGGGTAGTTCCTGGACCAGGCTCTGCAGGAAGTAATCAATGTATTCAGTGACATGTTCAGCCACTCCTGCAATGGCCGAAATGATCGGTCGGCCTGGCACTGGTCTTGATAGTTTGTGTATCTTAGGGAGTAAATAAAGTTTTGGCAATACAGGAAATTCGACATGGAGGAATTCAAATTCCTGTGAGGAAATCATACCTTCCCTTTTGTATTTGAAAAGTAATTTCTTAAGCGATTCCCTTGAAGCTTCAAAGTGTTTCATATTGGTGATCGAATAACAAGTGTCATCACCAAGCTGTCGCTTTGCCTCCTTAATGTATTCCTCTTGGGGCCAGATGACCACATTGCCCCCCTTGTCGGCCATGGTCACTATGATGTTATGATCACTGCTTAATTTTTTGACCAAAGCATGGTAGTCCGTTTCCTGTTTGCTTCTATATCGCTTTTTGTGCTTTATCTGATGATGTAGTCGCTTTAAATCCTCTACTACCACGTCTTGAAACACATCAATGGAGTCTCTAGGCATGGTAGGGTTAAATTTAGACGTTGGTTTAAAAGGACTGGTGTTGGCTCCAATTTGGGGAATGTCTGCTGCCCTCAATTCATCCTGTGTGGATGCGAGTTCTTCAGTGAGAGCGTCATTGCCCAAAAGATTTAGTACAGTAAGTGCTGTTCGAGTGTCACTAGCTGGAAGCATGGGCAGGTTGGGTAGAACATTAATAGTCGTTCCAACTCCTTGTGTTGTTTTATTATTCGTAACAGTGGAACAATCAAGGCCAATGCCCGGCCCACCAGATGCCAGATCGCCACAAGAGGCAGTATTCGACAGGCCAAGCCACCAGCCAAGTACGCATCTGTACCGGAGTCCTCCACAGTCCGCTTCCAACTGCCGGGTGTCACACAAAAAAATTCAACAGTCCCCAACAAACCCCCCCCCCGCCCCACCCCTCCCCATGGTGGTGACCAACCGCACTATCATACTTGGATGCATCCGCCCCATAAATTAGATCTGAAAGAGATGTAGCGCGCGCAGTGCTGAAGGACATACTGCCAATGGAAGGCCCCGGGAAAGAAACCTGACCAGCGGGCCCCACCTAAACAAGAAATTCTTAAAGTCCCCCAGAAATATATCAGACACCCTCTCCAGACTCAGTAATCGCCACAACCGCGCATGCCACAATGAGGTCGCCGGTGCCACCGGCTTCTTCCACGCCGCCGCCAGCGTCAATTTAGCCGCCCCCAGGCACAGCCAAATAATCCGTTTGTCGGCCCTAGTCTGGTGCTCCAACATTGGATCACGAAGTCCCAACAGGACATAGTCCATGGACTCCGGGATCGGATACCCCATCACCTCCTTGATGTGGGCTAGTATCTCCGACCAGAAAGGCTTAACGGCTGGACAGTCCCACCATATATGGCGGAAATCTCCCAATAAGCCGCATCCCCGCCAGCACCTGTCAGAGGACGATGGGAATATGCGATGTAACTTGGACGGGTAGAGGTACCAGTCATACATAAGTTTCAAATGAGCCTCCCTAAGATCAATCGAATGGTTATGCGCTTTGATATCCCGCCATAAAACCTCCCATTCGGCTTTCGAGATGTCCCTTCCGAGACAAGTCTCCCAGTGCTCCATATAGCGGGGCCTCGGGAATATGACAGTGTCCAGGAGCAATCTATACAGGAAGGAGATCGTCCCTTTCATACAAGAAGTACGGATGATAAACGCCTCAAAGGGCGTCAGCTGTCTCGTGGCCGCATCCCGCACTTCCGGCGAAGTAGCCCAGTGCATGAGCTGAATATGATGGAACCGTTCAGTGGGTGGGACCCCATAGTCCCTCATGCAATTGTGGAAGGTAAGGGGATCCGCCCCATGGAACAGGTAAGTAAGTACCCTACAGCCCCCCTCACTTCAAAGCGTAAACGGTCCATCATGCTCTGCCGGCGGGAAGGACGGATTCCTGTGGATAGGGGTAAACGGAGATGGAAAGGTGGTCCAGCGTTCATCGCTACTGACCGTGTCCCAGACTTTCAGGACTGTGCTAGTGGGAGTGCATATATAGGCATTCTTAGGCCGGTCAGCTTTAGGCTTCCAGGCCAAGTCCCAAATGGACCTCCCAGCTACACTACGTTCCATATGTAGCCAATGTTTCTCCGAGAGGGGCTGTGACCATTATACCATCACCCTCAATTGCGCAGCCTTATAGTATGAGTGCATGTCGGGGAAACCCACTCCCCCCTCCCCCCGCGGTCGTCGAAGTACAGCGAACGAGAGCCGCGCCCGGCCTCCCTGCCACACAAATTTCAGCATCAGGGTCTTCAAGCGTCGGAAGAAATCCAAGTCCACAGGTATGGGCAGGGCTTGGAAAAGATACAAGAATTTGGGCAGCAGTACCATCTTGATCGCGTGGATGCGACCGAGCCAAGAGATGAATTTCGGCTTCCACTTTTCCAGCTCCCCACGGACCGCTGCTAATGCAGGAGGGAAGTTAGCTGCGAACAGCCCACCCAGGGAGGGGGTTAACCTAACACCCAGATAGAGCAAGGATGAGGACGCCCATGAGAGAGACGTAAGCGGTCGCACACGGTCTACTTCGTCAGGTGGAAGAGTCAGATTCAAAATGTATGATTTATCCATATTAACTTTAAAACCTGCTACCTTCTCGAACTCAGACAGAACCTCGTGAACATGAGGTAGTGAGCGGGCCGGCTCCCCCAACGACAAGAGAACGTCATCCGCGAACAGAGAAATCTTATGCTGTTCGCCGGTGAAGGGAAGGCCGGCAATCTGTTCCCTCTCCCTAATTGCAAGGGCCAGAGGTTCTATGCTGAGAGCAAAGAGAAGCGGGGAAAGAGGGCACCCCTGCAGCGTGCCGCGGGAGTGGGGGAAGCAGGCAGATCTATGTCCGTTAACCAACACCCTAGACACGGGCCGATCATAATTAGCCCGGATCATTTTCACAAAATGGGGAGAGAACCCAAAAGCCTCCAGTGTCAAATTCAGAAACCCCCAGTCCACACGGTCGAAAGCCTTCTCTGCGTCCAGACCCACCAACACGGCAGGCAAGCGAAACCGGTCGGCCTTTTCGATCAAATGCACCACCCGTCGCAGATTATCATGGGTTTGCCGCCCTTTGATAAACCCAGACTGATCTGGGTGGATAATGGCCGGCATCAGATCCTGGAGCCGCCTTGCAAGAATCGAGGAGTACAGTTTGGCATCCAGGTTAAGGAGCGCTATCGGACGGTAGGATGTGCACTGGGTGGGATCCTTCCCCGGTTTGGGGAGGATGGTGACCAAAGCCTCCGCCATCAATCCCGAGGTCCGCCCCTCGGCAGCCATGGTGTTGAAGAGGGTGACAAAAAAATCGCAGAGTTCTCCCGCAAACGACTTGTAGAACGAGGCCGTGTATCCGTCAGGGCCCGGGGCCTTGTGGAGCTTCAGAGCTTTTATAGCGTCCATCACCTCCTCCCTCGAGATAGGGGCCGAGAGGAGCTCATTCCACTCCCTGGAGACTTGGGGTATAGGGAGGCTAGCTAGGAAAGCAGATTGAGCAGCTCGATCCAGGTCCTCCCCTTCATATAAAGCAGCATAGAAGCGGCTGAAGATAGCAGCCTTGTCCCCATCCCTATGTTGGTCCTTCCCTGCCTCATCCTTGATCCCCCCCACATATTCACGCTCCCGTTTATCTCAAAGCTGTCTCGCCAAGTGCTTCCCCACCTTGTTCCCCATCGAATAGGAAGTCCTCCGCAGCCGCAAGAGCGTGAATTCCGCTCTGTTATTATAGTGAGCTCGGAGCTTCTCCCGAACCGCAGTCAAAGGCCGCAGGGTCGCCCGGGACGGTTTAGCCTTATGAGCCCGTTCCAGCACCTCTAGTTCAGACTCAAGAGCCTCACGTTCCTTCCTCCTTTGCCTATTAAGATTAGCATTAAGACTTAGGCAGGTACCCCGCAGTGAGACCTTACAGGCATCCCAAGTGGTATACACCGAGGTGTCCGAAGGCGGGTTAAGCTCCAAGAAGTCCCGAATGGCCCTCCTCAGGTCCTTACTCGCAGCGTCATCCCGAGTAAGTGCCTCTGGGAAATACCATTTCCTCCATCCGTCCCCCCCCATCGACCATTGCAACCCTAGCACGACCAAGCTGTGGTCGGACACTGAGAGTGGGAATATGCTGGAAGCCTGGGCGTCCCCCCGCAGTGCTTGGCTGATGAAGATATGGTCAATTCGAGAGTAAGACAAATGGACGTGGGAGAAGTAGGTGTAGTCCATAGACTGGGGATAAAGGAAACGCCAACTATCAATCAGCCCCAGTTCCCCCACCCGCCGCTGCGTCTCAGTGGAAAACACCCCAGCCCCCGACCTTTGTGTGCACGAGCTATCCAGGACTCTGTCCCACACCATATTGAAGTCCCCCAACAGGAACAGCTGGCCCTCCACAAACTCCCCCACCTTCTCCATCAATGTCTGCAAAAAGCAGTTCTGCGAAGCATTGGGCACATATACCACCACAAAAATGCACATACGTCCATACAGCAATCCCTTCACCATCAGCCATCGCCCCTTCTTATCTCCACTCACCCCCCCCCCCCAGTTGGAAGTGGAGGGATGCCCGAAACAAAAGAGCCACCCCCCTATGCTTAGTGGAAGCGGACGCCCTGTATATAAGAGGAAAGTGTCGATGCCGGAGCCTAAGCTCATCTTTCCTGGCTAGGTGAGTTTCCTGAAGACCAACCACATCCAGGTGGTGGTCCGCAAGGTACTTCCACACCTTCTGCCGCTTCTGTGGGGAATTGAGTCCCTTCACATTCCAGGTGCCTATACTAATAGTCATGATAAATCAAGGAACAGCCCCCGCATTATGACACGCACAACCGAAGATGGTGCCCCCCCGCCCCTCACCACCAGTCCGCCCTCCACAGTGAAATGCAAGTTAGGCACCCCCCCCGGAAGCAGAATCTGAGGAATAAGATGTAAAACACAAGCCCACCCCCATACGCTGCACCCCACACACTCAGCCAACGGTCGCCACCACCGGCCCCCCTTCCCCCCCCTGAGCCCCAGCACCCCCAACGTGTCCCCCAGAACCCCCCCCCCCGCCCCCCTCCGCCCCCCCAAGAAACAGAGAAACACCAAAGCACAACTCAAGGCACTGAACCTGAACCTCGTAGTCATCAGTTCCAGCAGGTCACAGTTCGAAAGTCCCACACTGGTCTGAAATCGGGGCCGGGGTGTCAACCTGGTGACCCCCAGGTCCAAGGTCCGGGGTGTCTCCTCCAAAAGTACCATCAAACCCCGGGGACCTCAGGCCAAGAGCCCCTCCGACACCATTCAGTGGTACCGGGGTCACACTGCCCCAGAGCTTGTCTGGGAGTCCGCCATAGTGACGGAGGCCACCGAACCACCTCCTGCTCACTAGCCGTAGCATCCGGCCGTCTTCGCTCCGGTGAAGGGCCCACTCTGTGCCAGGAAGAAGAACGACGCCGCCTCCGGAATGGCGAGCCGCGGGGCTCCTGAGAAGGGTCTGTATCTTCGATGCCCAGAAGTTCCTTCGCCGCCTGCAGGGAATTGATCTACCTTAGCCTATTCTCCCAACGAAATATAATCCGGAAAGGATGTCCCCATGAGTAAGAGACCCCGCGCTCCCGAAGGAAGGCAGTCACAGGCCGGAAGTCCCTCCGCTTCTGCAAAGTCGTCGCCGCCAGGTCCTGGTAGAGCTGCGGGCGGTGGTCTCTAAATTGCAATGAGGAGATGGTTCTAGCTTTCCTCAGAATCCTTTCCTTCAGCTGAAAGTCATGCACACAGACAAGGATATCCGGAGGTGGCCCCCCACCCCGTCTGGGCAACCCCACTCTATGTACTCTGTCCATCTGAATATCACGCACTTCTTCATCCTCCAGAATCTGGAGAAACAAGGCCAGAACGTACCCACGCAGGTCCCCCGCTTCACCGTCCCACCGCACCGCCTTGATACGAATATTATTTCTGCTGGAGCGGTTCTCCAAGTCCTCCGCGTGGGTCTGCAGATCCAAATTCTGCTCCGTGAGGCGAATGACGTCCTGTTGGAGCTGGTGTACATAATTCGCAATGCTGAGATCGTGGTCCTCCAGTGTCGCCACCCGTTCACCAATCCCATCCACATCTCTCCTCACCTCCCTGAGGTCCGAGGCCAACTGCGTACGGAGTTCGGAGATGTCATCTTTGATAGAGGCGAAGAGCTCCATCATGAATGCTTTAGTTGCAGGCGCTTCGTCGTCTGACTGCTTCGAGGATACGCTGGCACCTGGCGACGCAGGCTGCTGCGACGATTTAGAGGCCCCGTCCATCAGCATTTTCCCCCTACGCTGCGAGGAGGACATGGCGACCGCACCCGGCCGGGAGCAGCTGCAGCACTCCCGCCACAAGACTCCAATGCGGCCGTAACCGGGGGATAGTAAAGCGATCCTCCGTCAGTCGGACAGCCAGCTGGTCTGGTCACAGCACGTAGCCGGGAGTGGCTTCCGCTCCAGAAACCCCAGGCAGGAGCAGCAGATGGGGCCCGCAGATAGTGATGGTCGCCCTCCCGGGCAGTCCGTACAGGGCCCCGGCCACCCCCTCTCCAGAAGGGCTCTCCCCAAGAGAGTACCACAGGTGCACAACGCGGTCTCCAAGGCCTGCGGTCACACAATGGACACCACACGTCGGGGCCGCAGCAGCCGCGGTAGCCCCCTCAGCCGCTCTGCCCCATCAGGCACCCGAGAACAGGGGCCGCCTCCCCCGAGCGTCTCAGCCTCACCAGACTTCCCCGCAGCAGGCTGCCTCCGTCGGGCCCGGCTCACCGCCTCTCAGTCTTCCTCCGCGTCACTAGCCGTGCACCGCTGGCACTTCTCCCCAGTGCGCTGCACCCGCCACAGATCCTCAACGGCAGGGCCTGCCTCCTGCCGGTCGGTGGGCCTCGAGGGCGGAGCTTGATCGCCGGCGCGGGACGATCCCTGGCCGCGCCGGACACCGCTTCAACTGGGCCGGCCCCCTGAGCACGAGAGACCGGTGCTGTACAGGCCGCAGCCCTTCCCCACTCCAGCCGCCGCCACAGGCTTCCACTCCGCTCGCCGACGGCACCAGACGGCCCCTCCAGCTACCAGCGACCTCCGCTGCACCTTTCGTGCCGGTAAAGAGGCTCCGGACACCGCTTTCCGACGCTATGCAGAGTCGGCGTCGGAGAGGCTCTGAGAAGCGTCCTACTCCGACGCCATCTTGGCCACGCCCCCCTTCATCAATTCTTAACTGTTTAGATGTATTTACACAGCTAACCTTGACCAAAGATTGGGACCAAAAAGGACGATACCATCGAGGCCCCGATGTTATCTTGACTTAAAGGAACCAGATTTTCTTTTTCATATATAAAGTATCAGTCTTTTGAGCAAATTAGGAATTCTAATCGATGTGCTGGTATAAATACCATGATTAGAAGAAGGGGGAATCATACTGTTTATTCAAGATGTATATTTTCATGGATGACACGAAAGGATCCCCTATCTGTCAAGTATATGTCTAAAGAGACTACTTTGTGCACAGTCCACTGAATATACTGAATACACAAGAAATAATAACTAAGCCATACAATTTAAAACCTTAAAATGGTTAGATAATAGCTAAAATTATTAATATTATATATAAATTCACTGACAAAACATAGGTTTTCAGGGGCGTTATAGTTAGTTGGACATTTCACTCGTACAAAACCATTGAAATACCCCCGCTATAGTTAGTTCAGCTAACTATAATTTGAGCGCCCGCAATGCACTGCTGATGATGTCACATATTACATCACTCATAACATGGTCAGTGACATCACTCATGACATCACTGATGACATCTCAAATTACATCTCTGATGACATTACTGATGACATCATCCAGTGAATGTGTGTTTTTCTGAAAATTAAATATGTTTTATATATGCATATATGAAGGTCGATGGAAGAATACATGAGTATGTAAGTGTCTAAATGGATCATTTGTTTTGTAAAATTGATCGTATAACTGACTGATTAATTGTATCTTAGTGAATATATGGGTTAGCGATTGATGTTTAAATATGTAAGTATCTGTATCAGTCTCTCACTGTGTGTATAAATGACTGCATGGGTTGATGAGTAGCTACATGAGTGTCTATATGGGTTATTAGTTGTTGTTTTGAGGATCAGTATGAGTTTGTGAGTGTCTGTGTGTTTCGGTGGGGGGTATCACTTAGCACATAGATGCATGAATGAGTGACTCACTGTTTTTATGTGTTGAAGACAGCATGTGTGCAGGACTATATGGGTGGATGAGTGTGTGTGGGTATGTTAGTGAGTGAATGACTGTCTCAATAGTTTCTTTATGAGTAACTACATATGTTTTAAACCAGTAATTGTGAGTATTGGTGTACATAAGTGAGTATATGTGAGAGCGAGAGATTGGAAGAGTTCCTGTATAAATAAGGATGTGTTTTTATATGTGATGGTTTAAGAGAGTAAGTATGGGTACGTTTCTGGAGAAGTAAGTGTAGTGGTGTGTGCATAACTGTATTTGCAAGTAAATGGATGTTTGATACTTTGTATGTGTGACTATGTGTGTGAGTAACTCTATGGATGAGTGTGGGTATGTAACAGGATGTATAGGTGTATGACTACATATGATGAGTGAGTACATGTATGACTGACTGTATAGGCTGTTGGTGAATGAGTGGATGTGTTTGTAGATCTTGGAATTACTGAGTAGGTGTGTTGTAAGTGGTATTGGTATGTACATTGTTTTAAAAATGTTAGTTTCTATTTTTTAGTGTGTGTATCAAAGGTTATAATAGGGTGAGAGGAGGTCTGCCACTCTATCACAAGGATGATGTCATCAGTGATATCATCAGTGATGTAATTTGAGATGTCATCAGTAATTTAATGAATGATGTCACTGACCACGTCATGAGTGATGTAATATGTGACGTCATCAGCAGTGCATTGCGGGCGGGCAAGTTATAGTTATCTGAACTAATTACAACGGGTGAATTTCAATGTTTTTTTACGAGTGAAATGTCCAACTAACTATAACGCCCCTGAAACCTATGTTTTTTTCAGTGAATTTTTAAGGTTTTTTAAATGCTAATTTCTAACTATAACGTGCCTGAAACCTACGGTTTTGTCAGGGAATTTCAAAGGTTTTTTAAATGATAGTTTCTAACTATGCCTACAGAGGTAGAACATGTGAAGAAAGAAGAAAAAACACATAGAAAGAAAAAAACTAAATGCAGAAAGAAGCAACAGAAGTCCGCAAAGACGAAGAAAAGTGCAGGAAGACTAGAGATGTACAGAAAGAACCAACAGAGAAGCAGAAAGTCCTCCTGTAACCACAACTTTTTCTGACGTGTACTGATGGTAACTGAATCTGACTAACCAGGCCTAGAGCCAGTGCTATGCTAAAAGATACTTATAATACAGGGAAAACACCTAAATACACTAGGGAACACTATGCGTTGGGGTACCCCATTTGATTACCATGACCTCCTCTGTAGGACCCTAGTACATAATAGGGCAGGGGATTAAAACTACCTCTTAAAAAGCGCCACAGGGCGCGTTTGCACACTGGTGAAAGGAGGGGGATGCCTGAAGTGACATGTGAGCAAACACTCCCTGTGGCCGTTTTAATTTGGGGGATAAAGTCTCCTTGACTCCTGAGTGTCCCTTTGGTCCAACTAGCCCACCAGGTATCTCAGGTAAGTGTCACAGAGCTGCGTTGCAGAGAGGTGTAAAAAGGGGCACGGCCTGGACAACCTCTCTGCAACACAGTAGCGCAGTGGCGCTTACTGGAAGCACCTGGTGGGCTAGTTATCCCCGAGGGGCCCTCAGGATTGCAGGAGATTTATTTCCCCAACTTAAAACAAGCCACAGGGCCTGTTTGCACACGTCACCTCAGGCTCCGTTCCCCTCCCTTCACCACTGTATAAACACTCCCTGTGGCCGTTTTAAGTTGAGAGATTAACTCCCTTTAAATCATGAGGGTGCCTAGGGTCCAACTAGCCCTCTAGGTACCTTCAGTAAGCACCACCAAACTATGTTGCAGAGAGGTGTAAAAAGGGGCACGGCCTGGACCACCTCTCTGCAACGCAATGCAGTGGCACTTACTGGAAGCACCTGGTGGCTCGTTAGCCCCCAGGGACCCTCAGGGTTGAAGGGGAATTATTTACCCAACTTAAAATGCACCACAGGGTGTGTTTGCACACATCACCTCAGGCCCGGTTCCCTTCCTTTCCCACTGTGTAAACATGCCCTGTGGCCATTTTAGGTTGGGAGACTAAGTCCCCTCGAATCCTGATGGGCCCTAGGGTCAAACTAGCCGACTAGGTACCTCTGGTTAGCGCTGTTGCAGACAGGTGTAAAAAGGGGCACGACCTGGACCACCTCTCTGCAACACAGCGCAGTGGCACTTACTGGAAGCACCTGGTGGCTAGTTGGCCCCCAGCAGCCCTCAGGAATGAATTAGAATTATTTCCCCAACTTAAAAACGGCCACAGGGTGTGTTTGCACACGTCAACTCAGGCCCCATCTCCTCCCTTCCCCACTGTGTAAACGCGCCCTGTGGCCTTTTTAAGTTGGGCGATTAGGTCCCCTTGAATCCTGAGTGTCCCCAGGGCCCAATTAGCCCACCAGGTAACTCCAGTAAGAGCCACAGAGCTGCGTTGCAGAGAGGTGTAGGAAGGGGCATGGCCTCTTTAAGCCTGTCTGCAACGCAGCTCCCTGGCGCACGCTGGAGGTACCTGGTGGCCTAGTTAGCCCTCAGGGACCCTTAGTATTGCAGGGGAGCTAGAGGGCGCTTTTGCACAATGGTGAAGGAAGGCGGCAGGGCCTTAGATGGCATGTCTAAAAACACACCATGTGGCGCGTATTAAGTTGGTGAATTAATTCCTCTTCAATCATGAGGGTCACTCCAATTTAAATTTATTCAGTGAAACACACTTCTCACATTATATTCCTGTGGCGTATTACATAGATGCGCATACTAACACGGAGTTAGATGTTTACCCCGTTTCCATAGAGATGGGTGGTTGCGAGCACATGACTTATACGTAGGACGCCTTGCGTGCCATTGTTTGTGCTTTCTTTACGTTGGTATATTTAAGGGTCTTTACAATACAGAAAGCTTCTCCCTCTCGAGTAGTGGAATAGGGACCTGGTGTTGCGATGAGGTGAGCCTTGCTGTATTACATAGGTTTCTGTAGAGAATGTTGTTGGCAACGCAAGTATTTATTTATTTTGTGTTAGCCACGATAATAAAGGCATAGAGTACGAGGTTACAGCAATGTCTCTTTGGATTTGAGGTCTCGGGATAACGAATCTAGCAGTCTCTGTTAAACCTTTCTCGAGATTAAGTAGCAAACTTGACTAATTAATAGGCGAGATAGCAATACAACCTATTACATAATACGAGGGCTGTTCATAGACAGATAGAGAGAGACTGATACTCCCTAAACTATTCTCACCAAGAAAACACAAATATGGCTCTTACTAAATGTATGGTTAGGGCACCATGTGTTTAAACAGGTATTTAAATATATAAATCACAACTGTGTCATTCATTTATGAGTGATAGCCATATCTAGGCAATACTATGCTGAGGTGTCTGCAGTAAGCTATACTTTACATTATGTTATGTGTTTACATAACTATTTTAAATTTCTACTAGCTCAACGGCCAGGTGTGACACTCGGTAGAAGGTTGAGCTGGCATCTATACACTACACTTAGGTAAGAATTTTTTTTTAATTATATCAATTGCAAACAATATAAGGGGTGTTGATACATAACTGTGTCTAGCTATCACTAAGCAGTGTTGTTCTATTGTTTTACAGAGCCCTCTGACTGATCATCTCGTTCAATTTAAATGTTTGACAGTCAAGAAATAGAGGCCTAAGTATCACTTTTTATTCACACATTTGATATATCAGAGTGACTGTGATTTGATCCTGATGATTGACCTGAACTTTTTTGTCGCTATGGCAGAAACATGTTGATCAACAGATAGGGTATACATCCATAACCCTACATTCACTCGCATTTTAACCATTACCATTTATGATGGAAGAATAAAGTTTTAACCCCTAAATAGGTAATTTTTAATACGCATGTTTCACACATATTATTTGCACTCTGCCCCTCCTTACCTTCTTGAGTTGGTAGAACCAACAAGTGCTCTGCACTCCTGCTCCTTCCCTCTTGGGTTAAGTTGTATCCCACACGGGGTACCTTGCGGTCCCTGTGTGTTGGAGAAACCCAATGATGAAGCATGTCACCCTTGGGTGAGTGAGGGTTTTCATCCACAACTAGGTTGTGCCCATTTCTTCAACCCCTATTTCCGGTCTATACAGTACATTACAATGCTACCCTATATTTAGTGTGGGAGAGATGCACTCGTCACCTCAGGACCCGCCCCCTCCCTTCACCACTGTGCAAACGCACCCCGTGGTGCGTTTTAATTTGGGGGATTAACTCTCCTTGAATTCTGAGGGTCCCTGGGGTGCAACTAGCCCACCAGGTACCTCCATTAAGTGCCACAGAGCTGCCTTGCAGAGAGGTGTATAAACGGCTTGGCCTCTGAACACCTCTCTGCAACACAGCTCCCTGGCACATACTGGAGGTACCTTTTTTTAATTTTTTTTTTATAATTTAGAAGGGGGCCGTGTGGCCCCCCTCCCAGGCCACTTTTGCCCCGGGGACCCCATCCCCGGGGCTGGCCCTCGACGTTGATGACCGTGGAGGGGTCGCTAATCCCTCCACGGTCCCGTCGGCTCCCCGCCTCCTGCGCGAGCAGGCATTGCTTTTCCACATAGGGAGCTGCTGAGATGTAGCTCATGTGTGGAAAAGCAATCGGTTTTGGTTTTTGGAAGAGAGAGAAGGGTTTCCTGCTCTCTCTTCCAAAAACCAAACCAGAGTTTGCTATGACAGGGCAGTAGCACGAGGCTCCTGCCCTGCAATAGCAAACAGCAGTATCCCAGGGGTGGGCACCCTGGGACACTGCAGGAGCCGGCCCTTGGGGGTGGCAGTCCCCATGGCCATTAGGGGTCCAGGAGTGGGATGCACGGCCCCCCTCCTAACATTTTAAAAGCCCCAGGGGTGGTGGTACCAGGGGCGTGTGAGGGGCTCTAGCCTCCCACACAGGTATTTATTTTTTTAAGACGACGGCCCGGTTGTGGGGGTCCTCGGGGCTCGGGGGGCCTTTGAGGCCACCCATAACATTTTAAAAAGAAGCCGTGGGGGTGGCAGTCCCAAGGGCTGCAGGGGGGCTGTGTGCCCCAGCAAACATTTCTAAAAAGCCCCGGGGATGGCGGTCCGTGGGGCTGCAGGGGTCCCCCTGGGCCCCCACAAATATTTTTGGCTATGCCCCGGGAATTGGCCCACCCGGGGGTTAACTAATAACAAAGCACAGGAGCCCGAGTCGGATCCGCAGATCCTCCGTGGATTTTGCCAATTTTAAAAAATATATATTTTTAGGGCCATGAGGTTCCATGTAAGAACCCCTAAACAGGCCTAGCGGGATCAGGGTGTTTCTACCATGCCCTCTTTTCTTTTTTTTGTGTTTCATTTTCTGTTTTCTTGTGCCTCAGTAGAACCGGGGCAAAATGTGGCTGCCAACACTTCCTGGTTTGGAGTGTTGACAGCCACTTAGCATGAAGCTCGTGATCGGGATGGTGCACAGATCCTGTGCTCCTCTAGATATATATATTATTTTAATTTTGATTTTCTCAGCAATTACTGAATGTATTTACACCATTTAACAAAAAGATCTCTTTCTGACCCAAGGGCCAAATTTTTTCCAAATTTGGGGAAATTCCGTTCAGCAGTTCGGACCGTGGCCGTGTCTAAAGTTTTAAAGGGAAAATTGTATGGGGAAAACACGTTTTGGACCCCCTTTTTTCTCAGTTAAGTTGTAGCCCACACGAGGGGCTCAATAACTTTATCCTGTCAAGTTATTGAGCCCACTGGGCATGATATAAGCAACAGCAGTAAGACACAGAGTTGTGCACAAACTGCAAAGGAACCAATTCGGGTCTCTTCAGCAGGAGTGGACTATGCTATAAGCGCACTAAGCACAGCATTTGTTATAACATATGGCACCTGTATACCAACACAAGGAAGGTATACGAACAGTAAATGCTAGGTGTGAGCCTAGGAAGGTCTCAATAAGGTTGTAATGAGGAGAAAAAAACACCCAATACCGCGAAATGATCGCAATGTGTAACATCAAATCTGTATTTTAAACATAATGCAGTTTTATGTTGAGACCCCAAATAAGTCCTCATTTTGATTTGAATTAGAATGTTCAGATTGAATTTAATGCGATGCTCTGTGTCAATGCAACGTGAACTACGAGTATTTTATCCATGTCTATCATTTTGTAGTTCTTGTGTCACGTGATGAAGTGTCTGTTGCACTGCATTTATAATGGCCGCAAACAAGCATAAAACTTCAGTGAGCAAGCCTGCAGGTCAGGCAAAACGCGTCCGAGGGGCTGAATTGAGATAAAATCTTTGTTCAGCACATGTATCGTCCTTGCGTGGTAATTCACTGCGGATGTGCGGTACAATTTTGAGGACCTAACTACGGAGTTCCTGTCTGGGACTATACACCCGCTGTTTAGGCAGGCGTCGACAAAATCCATGGTGAGGAGTGGAGAAGATGTATATATATATATATACATATGCTTTTGGGGAGCAGAGGAGGCTTTTATTTTGCCACGAGTGACAGTATCCCGCTAGATTGGTTTCTCAACTACCCCCGTGGTCCGACCAGGTCAATGCACTGAATGCTGGGACTTGTAGTGATATGGCATTGGGCGTCCTACATGAACAATATCAAACATTGTGAACATTCACTTTTCGGGGGCGGAGATTGCTGACACTAAGCAGGAGGGGCACAAGGTATTTAAATCTCTGACTGCGCCCATTTCCTGCTTGAACCATATGGCGTTGATGAAGGCAACATACAATGCCGAGATGCATTCGCCCTGAAAGATTGGTTTACCTGTGGATTAAAGACATCTCTTCTGTCTCCCCTGTGTGGCCGCTTCTTCTTGTTGGTCGAGGAGGTTTTGTGCACCCAAATAGCGCGGCTGCCAGATTCGCGCATCAAGAGGCCCCCACACTTCAAGTTGGCCCCGAGACGCTGGCATCCGCCCTGGAGGCCTTCTCTCGACCCAGGTTACTGGGATGATCGGGGCCCACCTCCTGACCTGGAAATAGGAAAAAGCAGTGCTGGGGTGATTTCACACCACATCGGTCGAGCTGGAGTTCCGGTCTTGCCCCTGCCGATTGTTACAACAGGATAAGGAGGTTGGTGTGGTTTTGGGGAGCAGAGGAGGCTTTTAATTTGCCACGAGTGACAGTATCCCGCTAGATTGGTTGCTCAACTACCCCCATGGTCCGACCAGGTCAATGCACTGAATGCTGGGACTTGTAGTGATGTGGCATTGGGCGTCCTACGTGAACAATATCGAACATTGTGAACATTCACTATTTGGGGGGGGGAGCTTGCTGACACTAAGCAGGAGGGGCACAGGGTATTTAAATCTCTGACTGCACCCAATTCCTGCTTGAACCATCTGGCGCTGATGAAGGCAACATACAATGCCGAAATGCATTCGCCCTGAAAGATTGGTTTACCTGCTGATTAAAGACGTCTCTTCTGTCTCCCCTGTGTGGCCTCTTCTTCTTGTTGGTTGAGGAGGTTCTGTGTATATATATATATATATATATATATATATATATTCAATGAAAAAACCATAGGTTATAGACCATATATAGTTAGGAATTCGCATTTACAAAACCTTATTTTACTCGCACAAAACCATTGAAATTCCATATATAGTTAGTTGCACTAACTATATATCGCGCACCCGCAATCCACTGCTGATGATGTCACATATTACATCATTCATGACATGGTCAGTGACATCACTGATGACATCACTGATGACATCTCAAATGACATGACTGATGACATCACTGATGACATCTCATTTGACATTACTGATCATATCACTGATGATATCATTCATGTGATAATACGACAAACCTCTTCAGACTCTAATATAACCTTAGATACAATCAGTGTAAACAGACACTCACAGACTGTCACTCATCCATGGAGTTACTCACACACCTAGTCAGTCATGCAAAGAATCAATCACACCTCCATTTCCTCAACTATACAGTTAGACAAACTTTACTTATTCAAACATATACTAACACATATTTACTCTCTTATACAATCCCTGATACAAGTTCACAATGATCCATACAGCCACTCACACATTCACTGGCTCTTATGCACAGTTATTTATATATGTCAACTCTCACATGTACTGTGCTTTACATATGTACTTACTTTGACATGTAGCACTGAGATATCCATTCACTCACCAATACACTCATGCACACAGTCAACCGCCCATACAGCTGTTTCCACATGCACTTTTGAAACCATACATCTAGTGAATCAACTGCTCACACATCTATGCACAGAGTCATACACCTCCCAGCCACCCACAAACACACACAGTCTCCCATACAAATACTTGGGCAACCAATCAATAACCCATATAGTTACTCATATAGCTACTTATCAACACATGCAACAGTTTACAGAACAACAGACATAATGATGCACAAATTAAGACAGTTTAGTCACTAACCCATGCACTCAGTGAGACACATTTAATCACTCACTCATACAGTCAGTCATGCACCTACTAAATCCTTCATCCAGACACTTATACATCCACTCATTCTTCAATATGTAAGAGATATTTTAACTTTACAGAAACATACAGTCACTGGATGTTGTCATCAGTGATGTCATCAGTCATGTCATTTGAGATGTCATCAGTGATGTCATCAGTGATGTCACTGACCATGTCATGAATGATGTAATATGTGACATCATCAGCAGTGGATTGCGGGTGCGCGATATATAGTTAGTGCAACTAACTATATATGGAATTTCAATGGTTTTGTGCGAGTAAAATAAGGTTTTGTAAATGCGAATTCCTAACTATATATGGTCTATAACCTATGGTTTTTTCATTGAATTTCAATGGTTTTTTAAATGCAAATTTCTAACTATATATGGTCTATAACCTATGGTTTTTTCAGTGAATTTCATTGGTTTTTTAAAAGCTAACATCTGTAGCTGTAAAATGTATTATTCTTTAAATCCCAAAATATATATAGATATTTATTGATAATTTTTTTTAAATATTTTTTTCTTCGCTTCTAGTTCGCGAACCGGGAAGCTTTCCGTTAGCTCATCTTGATGCCGCGATCTAGTCCGCGAACCGGTCAACGTTACGTTAGCGGAACAGTGACGCGTCGCGGAAGCGCGACATATCACGTTATCGCGTAATGCGTCTAATGACGCGTCGCGTTAGCGCTCCCGGAAGTGCTCCGGACCGCGAACCGGAAGCGATCTGGGACGCGGCGCGCGCCGCGTAACGTAAGCGGAACAGGTCATGTGACTTGTTTATCAAACTTCTCATTGGTTCATTTCACTTTTGGTTTCCAAATGATGTATGACTAGGTCATGTGACCTAAAAATAACACTTTTCATTGGCTCAGAACTTTTGTTTTCCCCAAATCATGTAAACCCCTCCTTATTTCCTCACTCTGACTTTCATCTTGGTGAGAGAAAGACCATTTATCTGAAGATCCACAATGGCTTCCATTCTTGCTGCAGCTGGTGCACCCCCACCACCACCTCCACCTCCTCATAAGAAGAGAGGACCACCTAGTCAAATTATGACTAACAGAGAGGAGGAAGATGAGGAAGAAGAAGAAGAGGAGAGAGAGGAACAACAATTTGTTGATGAGTTGCCCCGGGTTTCTAAACGAAAATCCAGTTTCATCTGGCAGTTTTTCACCATCCCTCCTGGAACAAAGAAAGTGAATGCAAAATATGCCACCTGCCTCATCTGTGACTACAGATTGTCGAGAGGCACAGAAAAGAAGTACAGTATGGGGAACTATACAATGCATCGTCACATGAGCAGGTGGCATCCCTTGAACTACAGCCGGGCTGAGTTAAGGGATCTTGTAGACAATCCGACGGCAACTCCTGTGGCAAGATCTACATCTACATTGTCTTTGACGGGAAGAGAGGCACAAGAGACTGTGCCAAACATCCAACCTAACTTCCAGCACATAAAGTTATCTTGTGTTTACTGTGGTGATATGCTGTCATATGGCAACATGAGTATCAACCTCATGAACATTGCATATGAAAATCATAAATGCCCTAATGCACCCAAAAAGTAATTTTCTTTTTTTTGCTCCAGTTGAGCCGTTTTGAAAGCCTGTTTTTTGTTGTCTCCCCTCCATAAAAAACACAAAAAAAACATAAAACAGTTCTAAAAATACAAAAAAATCAAAAAATGTTCAAAAAATAAAAAAAAAATATAAAACAACAAAAACAAAAAAAAACAGTTCTTTTCAGAACTACCTCCCCTTTCAAACAAAATTGCTAGAATGTTTATCACTCTGGCAAGCTCTATTTCTTTTGGTTCGCTTCAAGTTCGCTGACCGGTTCGCGAACTTTAAGCGAACTAAAAAAATATTTTTTTAAAAAAAAGAAGAGTTAGTATAAGGGAAGTAAACAGAGAATAATGTAAAAAGAAAGACAGCTAGAGAGAGTAAATGAGAGATAGTGTCAATGACATCATCAGCAGTGCATTGCGGGTAAAAAGAGTGGAAAACATTTACCTTATAATTCTTGTTACCTTTTTTAAATATTTTACAGAGGAGATGGAGTTCACTTCTCAGATGAGGGCAACAGAATTTTCATTCTGAATTTAAGACTGTGCATTGGTACCTACTTATAAGTACCTAAATGTACCATAAACCCAAAAGCTCTTCTCAGAGCTACCCTACATCTGATCACTCACAATTATTATTTTTCTCTAACTTTTTTCACTAATTTTCCACAAAATTCGCTCCCCGGAGCGCTACCCGGTTCGCTAACCGAAAGCTAACCTCGCGGAATTTTTTAATTTTTTTAATTTTTTTTCCGCACATATAAGCCTCCTCAGCCACGCTCAGAAAACCTAGGGGGTCAAGATAAGTCTACCATGACCCCTTCTACCCATTCTAAACATTATTTGCCCTCCATCTTGTATCTTAATGCGAACGAAACACAAAATGGTGGACTCCCGTGACGCTTAAGGTTCGCTAACCGGGCAGCTTCCCGAAAAGCGGTCCTAAAAAAAGGCGGGAAAGTAATTTACAGAAAAACGACTAGAGACACTCTCACCAAATATAGATTAGCTCATACTACATAACAATCCCTTCCATTCTCACAAATTTCATTGAAATTCCATTTAGCCATTTAGCCTGTAGACCTCTCCAAGTACCGTGAGGTAAATTACTTCACAAAACACATCTGAATTGTTGGAATTGACAACCAATGAAAATGTTACTTTCATTTTCTACTTTTATTACCTGACATTTAATTGGTTATATACCTGTATATATATAAAGGGAGAGAAGGAAACACAGCCATTTTGACTACTACTTCTTGTTGTACCTCCTATTTCAATAGCTTCAAAAAACTTCAACTTCTTTGTGAAGGTAAGTTATAATTTAATATATTGTGCACTATGACTTAATATAGTAGACTTTTTCTGCTACATATACACTATCCCTCTGTAGTAGTAATGTGTTTAGATAGACTTCTCTGTTATAGTTATCAATGGAGTAAGGCTTGTCTTGGTTAAATCACATACACTTTTTTTTAGTCCTATTTCCACTCTCATACTATACACTGCCAAAAGATAAATTCACTGATAAAAACTGCCTATCTAAAATTAATCCCAACAGTGCCCTATCTCTACTAATATATATTTTTTTAATCCAAATTTCAGGCAAAATGGAAGGCGAGCAGCAAGTTTCATTTTCGATTGAACTGAAGGAGAGCAGCCAAGACAAACTTGATGACTTTATGGATGACAGTAGAGACCACGAACTTCTACAATGTGTTGAAGCAGTAGACAACTTGCTTCAAAATGAAAAACAATTACACCCTATAATAAATTATGACATTTCTGACAATGAAATGTTAGAAAATTTAATAAAGTATGAAACACAATCATAATAAAAAAAATAAAGAAATAAAGAAAACAAAAAAAAACAAGAAAAACAACAAACAATTAACATACAGTATTAGAAAAGTCTTTCATTCTTTTATCCATAAAGTTCGCTGCCCAGAAAGCTATCCGGTTCGCGAACTTGGCGCTTACCACGCAAAAAAAAATTCTTTTTTTTTGGACCCTCCTAGGCCCTTTTAAAACCTCCACATAAAACCTAGGGGGTCAACGAGGATCTACTATGCCCCCTTATGGTAATTTCCCCCTTTGTTTTGGCCTCCTCTTGTCTCTCGATCCTACCGAGAGACAAGATGGCGGCCGCTCCGGACTGTTTAGAATGTTGACAGACACCGGAGGGCCAATCAGCTTCTCATCGCAAAGTTCCGTTACGCGAAAGGTTCGCTAACCGGATAGCTGCCCGGAGCGCTGTTACAGATATATATCTTGATTTAAACGTTAATTTCTCAAAATCCACTGAAGCACATATATTGAGACCTAGCAAAGGCACATCAGGCTAACAGTCCCTACAATTTTGCCAAGTTTCGTGAAAATCCATTCAGCCGTTCGGGCTAAAAGTGAGTCCAACCGCCCTATGGAAATTAACATGGGAAAAAGGCGTTTTGGGACCCCCCTTTTTTCTCGGCCCCCCCTCCACAAAACCCCCCCAAATTTTCAAGGTCTGCTCAGAAACAAAATGTGCCATTTTCCTGAAAATTTCAGCCAATTCCGTCCACAAACGCAAAAGTTATTAGGCATAGAATTTTCAGAAATCCCATAGGGAAAAAATCCTAACTATATATACCTACTGGCGACCGCCAGTAGGTAATATATATATATATATATATATATATATATATATATCAAATGCTCCACCACTTCTCTCACGCTCTGGAGTCACACCAGCTAGGATATGAAGTACACGGAAACGGACCCGTTAAGTGCTTCCTTTTTTTATTTCCTAGTGCAGGGTGGTCTCATGACGTTTTGGCTCACAGGAGCCTTGTTCACATACAATGATATATTAAAATGTCATTCTAGTTAGGTGCATATGTCTGTGCATATGTCTGTGAAAGCATTAACATGTAGAACCAAAAAAACGGAATTTCGCAAGTTATAGTTAGTAGAGCTAACCGCCACCATACACTGCTCATGACCTCCCACCATATTACCTTGCTAATCACTGGCTTTAAGACATCATTTATGATATCACTGATGACATCTCAAAGGATATAATTGATGACATCACTGATGACATCTTTCAATGAGTGTGTTAGTTTATTTTAAAATTTACATTGTGGTGGGTAACTGACATAATACTTTTGTACCTAATTTTGCACATTGTGTGTTTAGCCAATATGTGGAAGTGTTTACAAAACACATGTGCTTCTAATGCATCTTATGTGTGTAGAGGTATTGAACATGCTATAAATCTTTGCACTGAAGACTAACTCTGTGTGCAGGTGATAGTTGGTGATTTGTGTCCAGTAAGTTCCACACAAGTTTTTTGGGTCTAAAGAAAAAGTTTCCAACAGGGGAAATGTTAGTAGCTTCTAAGTATTGTAAACAGCCTTTAATTATTAGACAGAATCATCTCAGCATGACAATTTCGACATGACATACTAAACTATGTGCATGTGCTTGATTTACTTCAGAACATGGACTATTTATACAGTTATTACCACAGTATGAAGGTTGCGGATAGTATGATTTTTAGCACCTTCAAACCTTGGCTATTTTAAGCGAATGGTGTTTTTTTTACAAGTGTTGCATATAGTTTGCACTATTCTCATTAGATACTTTTAACTACTCCGTTGTAGTTTTCACTGTCTACAAACAGTGTGGTACAGAGTTAGCTCTCTCAATAGAGTTAACACTCTTTAGAATTCTGATGTTTCTGCTCATATCAACTTAATTTCTTAATCTAGGCTTGGTGACTGTGAGGGCTTTGATACAGATAAAAGCTGTCTATAATAGTGCATTCATTCTGGAACAGGGATTGAGTATCTTGAGGATCTTGACTTTATCTGAACAGTTGAATACATATTGTCTGTGGTTGATTGTAAATGTGAAATAGGCTACTTGTGAAGTGTACGGTATAGGGTCGATGTTCCACATAGAACATGTTTGCTACACCTAAGAGTAGTATGTCTTTGATGCCAGGCCCATAATGCCATACTACCTTATAGAATAATATGTACAAAAGAAACTTGGAAAATGTCACCAGTGATGCCATCAGTGATGTGATCATTTATGTCAACAATGATGTCATGTGATACATTATAAGTGATTTTATAAATGATGTCAGAGCATGTCATGAGTGAAGTAAAAGGTGAGGTCATAAGTAGATTGTGGCAGGGGCAAAAGTTACAGTTAGCTCCGCTAATCATAACTGGTGAATTTCTGTGTTTATTTTAGTTTGAATCATTACCATTGTCACTGATATATTCACCTCACTATAATGTCCTTTTAACATTCATTTTTTTCAGTCAATAGCTAAGGTTTTTCATAAATAGAAACAGAACTTTTCATCACACCAAACTATAACTCTACTTTAACTTAATTTTTTTTCAGTGAATTTTTAATGATTAAAAAAATACATCTTTTTATTGCTTTAACCTTTGTCTTTGTCTAGTGCATACTCTACACTGCAGCTGAGTAAAGGACCACGAGGTAATGTCTCCAGTTACCTTGTATACGTGTAATTTTCGCAATGCCATTGTTCGTACAGCGTCTTCATAAAGAAATGAATGCCAAAATACAGCCTTGTATTGGGAAAATGATGAGACTACTAACAAAAAGTTGAATTTCTACCAAACAAGGGTACCTCCTCTTAATTATATGAAATGAGTGCTGCTTTGTTTGGTGGAGATTTCCTAATGTTCCTCTCCATCAAGTATACAATATCGAAATTGTTGGGAACCACACTCAGGTCCCTTTGATAAGTTGTGCTATACAGCAGCTTGAGAAATGGCAGTAACACAGTTTTTTTAGAGGGCAGTGGGTCATGCATCCACCCTCCCTGAGCTAATATGACCATGGGGACCTCGTTCCCCAGGGCCTACCTTAAACATAGGTGGGGTGCCGGTGCCATCCAGGGCACCCACAAATAAACCAATTATGCTTTTGGGAGCCCTAGGACCCCCATAGCCCCAGCCTGCTCCCTGCATGGTGTAGGAGCTGACATGGCTCCCGCCCAGAGGGAACAACTATTTATACTGCTCCCTCTGGGCGGTTGATCAGTTTCCCTTCCCACATAAATGTAGGCAGGTGAACAGATCACAAGTCTGCTCCCAGCTGGCAGGAGCACTTTTAAGCTCCTGCCCACTGGAAGCAGAATTCACACTTGCCACCATTTGGCAGGAGTTTTAAAAATACGCCCACCATATGAAAGCAAACACATATATTTCTAACCATGCCATTGTGGGCAGGGATACTGCACTGTCCTAGAAGTGGGTTACCCGGGACACTGTAAGTGAGTCGGCACCATGGGATGAGGTCTCTAGAGCCATTACAGTTCGGGGAAGTGGCTTGTGTCGTCTTCCCCAAATTTATGAAATCAGCCCCCGGAGGATGGGGTCCTCGGGACATAAATGGCTCAATGAGAGAAACCGCGCACTCCCTCCCCTTAATTAGAAGAGAGCGGAAACAGGCCACCATTTTTTTTCTTATCCCCGGGAGCCCCACTGGTTTGTGGCAAAAACTGCCATTCATTTTCAATTTTAGCCCCTGGGAGGTCCCTCTGGGCATCCACATTGGCCCTAGGGGGCAAGGTATCCCTCCTCTCCACCTTATATCACTTTGTTTTAGTTCAGGATAGGGGACCTAGGGCCAGATGTAGGTAATTCATATTTACTGACTCTTAAATACCGAATAGTACCGATTTGGTATTTAAGAGTCGGTAAATATGAAGGGGGAGATGTAGGTATTACAGATTCTGTAAATACCGAATCGTTAAGATTCGGTATTTACCGAATCTGTAAATACCGAATCGGTATTTCCCATTGATTCCTATGGGCCTTAAAGCCCATAGGAATCAATGGGCAATACCGATTCTGTAATTACAGAATCGGTAAATACAGAATTTTGCAAGGGTGCAGGGGGTGTCACTTTGACACCCTCTGGCACCCCAAAAATAGGCATGTGCGCCATGTGGCACACAGACATGCCCTGAGGGCATGTCTGTCTGTCACATGGCTAGGTGTGCTTGCACACATGTGCATGCACACCTGAATTCGGTATTTTAACACCCAATTGCATTGGGTGGTAAAATACCGAATTTGTAGGGCCTTTGGGACTCAGAAGAGTCCCACCTACATCTGGGAATTACCGAATCGGTAAAAATACTGATTCAGTATTTTACAGATTCTGTACATTTACCGATTCGGTAAATGTACAGAATCTGTAAAATCTGGCCCCCTACATCTCAAGATGCCAAATACCGGTAGGAAATGGCCGAATTCGGCCATTTCCGACCGGTATTTGACACCTACATCGGGCCCTAAGTCTCCAACCACTGTAATGGCTTCCAGCAACATATTTCTAAAGTTGCTGGCAGTCAGTCAGAGAGCTCGCTCCTGTGGAGGTCTGACTTCTGCACTAGCGAATTGGCCCATGGGAAAAAGCTCCCTTGGCCAATCAGAACATTCCATTTTGAAACTGCAGGTCCCAAACCCCTCCTGTGAGACTCTCATCGTCCCAACCATTCAGCTACGCAAATATTTTCAAACCCTAATTGGCCAAAAACTACTGAAACGATTTACACAAAACCACAAAAAGCACAATCTGAAAAGCAGGATCTAACTTCCTGCCAAATTTTGTGTAATTTCATTCATAATTTTTTGCTGTAGCCCTGCCTAAAATATTCTATGAAAAATTCAAGGGAATAATAGGGTTTGGAAATGGCTTGACAATTTTAAACGACCCAAGCCCTGTAGTTTATGAGTCTGTTGTGACTGAGCACAGCATTAACTGCCCCATGGAACTACATGCAAGTAGGGGTGCAGTTCAAAAAGGAAGGAGAGGGGAGTGCACAGGTTTCTACTGAATGCCCTAACACACCCCGAAGGATGTCATGCTTCATCATTGGGCTGTGCTCCTTGTCGGGCCGGAGCTGCAATGCCTGACGGGCACCCGCAAAGGGGCTCTTTGACAGAGATTTTTTTAAGGGACAGCCATTTGGGGCGTGGGGGTATGTGGCCAAGGTAGTGAGGGCCCTGTGTAGAATGAATTTGCATTCTTGGGGTGTACTAATCTAACTAAAATCAGTGGACCCTGTCTGGAGGTTATAGTCCTACAGGGTCAGGATAGTGCAAGGGGCTAACTTAAAAATGGGGGAAGGAGGGAGGTGTTCCCAACTCTAATCACTACTGCAAGGCCAGTGCTGAATGTCTTTTTGTCACCAGTGTTGCTCTTGAATTTCCAGGGTTAGGACCTGGGATGGTGAGACCCCTGAAATTGAGGATCATAGCTTACGGGTCGTGCCAAATGAGCACAGTGTTGCTCGATTAAACTGGTGGCGTGCAACTTGCTTGCATCCTACCCCTGCTCTGGCTCCCATTTACACACAGCATGATGCAAATGTTAGGCTATCTTAAAAGGTCTAACTGTATTAAACAGTACCAAAAAATACAATTTGAAGATGGCCACTTGACAGTTTGGCTTTATAAAAGCCAATTGGCTATATTGAGTCAATACGAGTAGTGGCCTCAGTGATGCACAGATTGTGGCAGGAGGCCATGTTTTCTGTGTTCAGGCTCTCAGGAGCGTGGCCATGGTATAAAGAGGGAGGGGCTCAGGCCTCCAGTGGGCATCAATAATGTAGAGGTTGGAGAAAGGAAAGAGCTGAGAACCGAAGAACAGTGGAACCAGCCAGCTGTGCAACAGACTGAGAGTTAGAAAGCAGGTCTAAAGGATAGCAAAGGGTGAGCAAAGACAATGAGAAGGAACACTACTCTAATCATGTCCAAAAAGTGAAATGCCATAGAGGGAACTTTAAGGGAAAAGAGTTCACAAATGTTAGATGTGATAGAATGTGGTAGATGTGGTAGAATTTAATTTCACTAATCAGATGCTATGGTAAACCAGAATCGTTCTAGAAATTGGACGCATTCAATAAAAGGGAAGAAAGCAAATTAGCATCAGGGAACTGAAACAGACAAGAAATCAATCAATTTATGTTAAAGGGACCAACCCAAAGCCCCCTAAAAGTATATACTAAAGCATTTTGTTAGACGTTGTATGGGTGAGACCACAAAAACAAGTACATGCTACTGTGCATCCTGTATACATATAAATGTAATTCCTGAGAAGGATCCTGCAAATGGAAAAGCCACTTGTGGGCAAGCCATACACTTCAGATTAATCTTGAAATAGCGATGCTAACCTTATCCCTGACAAATAGACAACATTAATTTCCTTCTTGCCATGTTTGTTTCTCCATCTTCCCGAACTCCAATCCATTGCACCCTCCCTCTCCCAAATCTTCATTAGACTTATCAGTGCTAGAGCTTTTCGCATTATTAGCCGAAGATGTAGCTGGGTACATAGTCTTGAATTTACCATTTTACACAAAAAATCTACTTTGAAATGACATGCTGTCTTACTGTAACCAGCGAAGCAACATTAAGGTGACATTAGACGATATATAAAAATACGCATTTTCCACAGAACACAGAAGCAAATTGATTTTTTTCTGGAATGTACTTTAAAATTCATTTCTTTCAGTCACTCTTTTTCTAAATAGTTATTTAATGTACAAAGAAATGAATGGGAAGCAAGCTACCTTTCAAGAGAATTACAGTAATCCCTGACAGCTGTAAAGGGAAGATGAAGATTTGCTTAAAAAGCCATCTCATAGAGACGTCCTCATTGTGATAATGGATAGGAGAATTTTCTCTGCAGCCATCCTAAATATGCACCTAATTGTAATAATGAATGGACATCATTATGTCCAGTAAATGATACAATCGCTAAGTCCTGTTATAGATGCGGTTATAGATCCAGCCTTGGGCTTCAAAAAGGCAATCTCCCCTTTGATAGCCAGTGCCTCGAGGCATGAACAGAGAAAACTACAGAAATGATCAATTGCTGAGTCAAAAACACACAGCTCAATTAAAATGCTTCCTTTGGCAAATGTCCATGAAACGTTTAGCATACTGAAACAGCCCGTGATGGGAAGAAAAGACTCAATGAGGTAACCAGCATGGGAATGGAAAACTTGGAGGCATTGCAAAACTCAAATAAATTAGGTAAATGTGTTCAGTGATAATGTCAATGCCTGCAAACGTGCTATTCATAACAAAGTACCTGATCTTGGGAGCAAAAGACCATAGCAATATTGCATGATGACTTATATGCAAATCATCAGTAGTTAGTGTGATATTGCTAAAAGTACATATAACAGGTGTTTTCATTTCAGAGAGCTGTTGGCCCAAACCAAATATTACTACACAGAACTCTATGATCAATGGATGTTCAGAATCGTGAAAATCTGAGAGATTAAATTCAGGAATACGTGTTGTTTCGTTGAAGGAGAAATACTGTACTCACTTTTATTGAATGAGATAATATAGGCCTTATTGGTAGCATGTTACTATATCAGCAGTAAAATATATATTTGAATTTGTATGTAGGAAACTGTGATGTTTGATGTTAGCCCTATATTGTTTCATTTTAGGTCTCGGACCTACTGTAAATATCATAACGTATAGAGTTGACTTTGGGACATGATCTAACTCATGATGGGACGACTTTCTTGTCTATCTCACTTCCCTGATCTTGATCTTGATTCAGTAGTTTTCCTCCCTATTACTGTTTGTCCCACCCAGCAACATTAGGTTGCACCCTGTTTTCAATGGATGACGTATATTGTTTCCCTCACTTTTTCTCTCTCCCCCTGATCCCCCACCTTTTTTTTAAACATCTCTCATTCCCACATGAATTCTGATGGCCAATCCCACCCAATGGCTGCCTGCTCCTAGTGTTAATGTAACAGTCCATGTAAACATGTGCACAAATGCACTGCAGGCATATATGAATAGGTTTTGATGTATATAATGAAATCTCAAACAAGATGGTACAGTAAATGGAAAATAATGTAGAAAATACACAAACGTACAGCTGTGGCGGCAGCCAGCTTTGAATGTATGTTCTTAAAAAAAACTCTACTTCAAGATGTCTTCCATGGGCACATGCACATCAGGAAAACCACGGAGCATATTATCAAGACAGGCGATAAAATTATCGCAGTTTTAGCGGCAGAAAACTGCAGCTAAAATGGTGATAATGGGCTTGATAATATGCTCTATGGGAATTCCAATTGAAGGCAATGTTAGATGTCCTTCACATTTAACATGGGCTTCAATTGGAATTCCATAGAGCATATTATCAAGCCCATTATCTTCGTTTTAGCCGCAGTTTTCTGCCGCTAAAACGGCAATAACTTTATTCCCTGTCTTGATAATATGCCCCCTCGTTCCTTAAGTATAAAAAAACATTCTAGTATTGCCATTACAGACGTGTGTGTGTGTGTGTGTGTGTGCATTCGCAGCAGCCACCTATGAGAGAAAAAGCAGACAGTGACATAGACAATAGGTTTCACAGGCAAAATGTACTGGATGTGTCAATATTTGTTACTACTTGCAGTTAGAGCTGTCAGCCTTAGGGTGGTCTTCCTCAAACCTTTTTACTTCCTTCCGCACTTATGATGATCTCTTTTTTGTTGGCCTTAGTACTCTGTGCACTTTACTACTGATAGCCAGTTCTAAAGTACTCCTGCTTTCACCTTAAAACAGGGTAAAATTGGCTTTAACCCAATCGGCTTTTAATTTTCTTTTATGTCCCTAGTAAATTGGTACTACATGTACCCAGTGCCTGCAACATAAATGCTACTGGTGGCCCTACAGCACTGATTGTGCAACTCACTTAAGTAGCACTTTAAACAGGTCTCATGCCTGCCAATGCAGCCTGTAAGTGCAGTTTTAAAGTGACATTTCCACTTGGCAAAACAAGCCTTTCCAAGTGTAACTGTGGCTCACATGGTTCCACAGTCGGAGCCTCTGAAAGGGGGCCCTTAGGCCCTTGCAATTCAAAATATGATTCACATAATTTTTCTTTTAAACATTTCTTTTACCAGTTCACTAAACACTCTTGTCCCATTTTTTCCAGTTTAAACATGCTGAACCTAAGGACATTTGCGTTTCAAAGATGTTATTAGTCATATGCTGTTTCCAACAGGGATGATCCACAGCAGGTAATTCCTCCATGTTGTTTATTGATGACACAATACTTCTTTCATCATTACTTATATGAACCCCAATGCATTTCGAGAATTGCTCTCTTCTTTAAGGGTAACTGTAACATAAAAATGTTGAAACACTATTATAGAAGTCTTTCTAGACCTGCATATTCCCCTCTGATTACTAACCCTCTCTCAGAATTCAGTGCATCACATTTTCCCTTGACCTAACCCCTAAAAAATAAAAAAAATAATACCCATTTGATTGTGAAATGCTAATTCAGTGAACACCCGCCTCTGTTGCCCATACAATTCAAATTAAGCTCCAGGCTTCCCAAGTGTTTGAAAAAACAACTCTTCCCAACAAACTAGATTGTACGATATATGATGCAGTCGATTAGCACACTACTCAACAAGGCACATAAAGTACAAGATTCTTATGGGTAATAAATACCAACTTCAAAAATGATCGGTGTATCCATTCCACATCCAAGATAGAAACACTTTCCTCTTTTTCAAAATATGAAAGGCATAACAAATTTCAAGAAAATATATAACAATAAATATTTCCTCCTGCCAAAATATAAAGCAAAATAATCCATGATCATCACAGTTATTCTTGTATATCTTCGTTTTGCCTGCGGTTTGCATGCCATAATCTTCAGCCTTGAAGCATTTGTTTAAAGCGTGATTAAAAACTGACAAAAATGGGTGTGGATTATCTCCCTAAATATGTTAAAAATAAGCCTTTTGCCATGCCCAGACCTCCCCTTTTTAATTCATATGTCATCCCTAAGGTAGGCCCTACGCAGCCCATGGGCCAGTAGAAACTTCCATTTTCACTTTGCAAAATAATCCTTTTGCCAGGCCTAATCCTTTGTTTCAATATAAGTAAGTCATCCCTAGGGTAGGCCCCAAACAGCCCATAGGACAGGGTCCAGTGTATGTAAAAGGTTGGACATATACTTTCAAGTTATATGTGGCCTAGTAGTGAAAAACTCCTAAATTTGTTTTTCACTACTGTGAGGCCTGCCGCTCCCATAAGATAATCTTGATTTGCCTTATTCACTTTCATAAGTGCAAACATTTGATTTTAAGCAGGGAAATCTTTCATGATTGTTATGTGAAAAATTGTACTTAAAAATCCTCTTTAATAGTAAAGTCAGACTTTAAGTACAATTGTGAAAACTCCACGTTTAGAATGTTGTGATTTTTCTGCCTTCAACATTTGGTGCCTGCAGCCCGTTCTTGGGTCACATAACTGGGTGTAGTTGGCAGTTGGACTTTTGTTTATTCCTCCCAGGCAGCTACACAATAGAGGGATTAGGTGTACATGGATGGGCCCTTAATTGGCAGGATGGGAGGCTGAGGTGGGCACAGCCCCACTTGCAAAAGCATAGGCTATGCTCTGCTTTCACACAAAATACTTACCACAACTTCATTGCTACTGTAGCCAGGACACGGGAGATGGGAAACTTTAAGAAGTTCAAAGGGCATTCTCAAGAAAAGTGTCCTACTGCAAAGCTGGCACCAGATATAAATATTGGACCCTCAGACCCAGCACTTCAGTACACTCCAGGACCTGTGGATACTACAGGAAAAGAACGGCTGGGCTGCTTCGCTGCTAGGACTGGAACTCTGCTACCCTGCTACTCTGCTGCTCTGTTTACTTGAAAAGAAGACTGGACCTGCACCATTCATTCCTGGCTCAAATGACTTGAAGGGTCATCCTGCTGACCTCTGTTTCCTGAGCTAGAGAGACATAACAAGCTCCAGAGGCTCCCAGCAATTACTCAGCTGAACTGCTGCTTGAACCTGCAATTGTATCTGTCACTGAACCTGCCTAAGCCCTGCTGTCCACTGTTGAAGTGGTTTAGGATCCTCAAGTGGTGCCTCTAATGTGGTGCCCCTCTGGTCCAAAACCATTGGTATGGCTTCAGTTGAGCTCCCCTGCTGGTTTTGGACTGTTCGTGAACATGATTAGACCCATTTGTGCCAAGATCATGCTGCCCAGTAACATGAAGTTCAATAGAACCTGACTCTGCACACCAAACTACCTCCAATGATGCCCAGCAGCATGAGATTTGAAGTTCATCAACAACTCGCAGTGACAGTCAACACGAAGCTCCAGCAATGACCTTTCATCAGACCCAACCGGATCTTTGTGTAAAGTGATACACCATCGACGATGCCCGGCCTTCTCATTGCGCTACTCTGATGACCATCTGTGAACTTCTCCCTCCTCTTCACATCCTCTTCCACCACTAACGGAACTTAGTTTGAGCTGGACTTTGAAGGTAACTCTTTTAGTGGGACTGACCTGGTTCCTAAATTCAGCCCGCGTTCCATTGTGGTCAGTCTGACTTTGTGACCTTCACCTGGTCTCGCATGACCAGATTGCCATGGGTGGCACTTTGTGGTTTTTGACTATATTCACACTTAAATATTTAAAATTGCATATCTCACAATTTTCTAAATTGGTGTGGGATTTTTCTTCTGTGGTGTTTTCACTTTATTACTGTCTGAAAGTCTTCATAAATACTTTACACATACCAGAGAATTAAGCACAAGTTAATTAGGGGTTTGCTTGTATTTCGCTCTGACAAGTATTCTGGCTACTACTTGAATAGGGTTTTACCCTCCACCCCTGCCAACCTTAGCTTAATTTTGAACATGTGATGTGGAATAAACCACCGATATTTGAAACAGATCAAAAATCTGAGGAGAAACAACATTATTCAGTCTGGCAAATTGCATGTTATTGAGTTGCTTGCTGTCATGTTTCAATTCGTGCATCTTCATTAGCAATAGTTGATTAAATTAACTTTTAGGATTTGAAAGGTGATATTTGTTTTAAAAAATAGGGTAAGTCTTTTCAATGAAGAAACTATCACATTTTCAAGTTTTGCTGCACACATTCGATGCCTCTGGCGCTGCAGATTACCGCTGCTCATTACCCACACAGATATTTAAATTACTGCAGTGAAGAACTGCACATCTCATCTCCAAAGTCGCAATTCATTCCTGAAGGCTAATTTAGTAAGTCATTCTGTGCTGCTTTTTCTTTCTTGTTTGCTGCCTCTAGCTTTACTTTGGAATTGAATTAGGTATATTTTGTTGAATTGAAAATAGGTTGGTGAAACCATGTTGCAGGTTTGAATGCAAAATACACAAAGTAATTCATATTAATTGAAATGTTATTACTGTGTCTGAAGATGAACAAAACGTCTGGTAGGAATAGCAATTAGCTGTTAGTGACTGTTGCATCACTGCTATTTTTTAAGCTACTGGGAGCACATCACGTCGTATCATTTTAATCTTGATCATGCAGTGGGTTCCAGCTATGTGTTACCTTATAAATTCCGTATACATTTGGGAAGATAATGAAGAATGTTTGAGATATTGTGTTACAGCAGATGCAGCAAGCACATAGATTCTTCTGTAACACAATAGTCTTCATTTCTGCTCTAGGCATAAAAAGCAATCAAGTAGCACCATAAACACCACACACTTCTCTTGAGCTATAAAGGATACATCAGCCTCGATACCAACCTATCCTTCATCCCCAAATTAGCTATTTAAAACGTATTACCTTTGTTAGAAAAAACAGAACCTTCACACTTGAAACATGAGCAGTTTTTCATCGTAGTAAGACTTCACAGTAAGAGGCATAGTTACGAGGGCCTTTGGAGAACCTGACCTTATGGGCCAGGCGGCGCAGGGCACGCCTAAGATCTCCGGGTTCACCTGCCTTGGCAGACAGAGACACGAGACACTCTGTTAGGCGTAGAAAAGCAGATTTATTAGCTGCAGCTAAGCACAGTTGTCCTGTAAGTACACCAATGGTAGGTTCTCAGGAGACTGCCACTTAATTCCGTGGCGCACAGTCTATTATAGTACACAAGTTTACAATGAAAACTCCCAAAACATACAAAACTGACAAATAGGAATAGTTTGAAAACAAGCTATCGAATGTCTAAAACACACCCTTCTTTCAGACACTGTGTGCTCTCCTCCACTCATGTTAATCAACACTAGTGCCCGTAATTCAATTTGCAGGTGGTACTACATGTTTGAATGCTTCAAAGGATAGTTTATGTAACAAGAGAACACACGAAGAGAATAGCGACGATCAGTTAAACAAGATAGAGTGAAGAAGAATGGTGGGACCCAAACAGTGGAGTAAGACATGGATTAATCAGTCTAGACATTGATTTACAGACTCGGCTAACCCTGACATCGGTTTCGTAAACATGGGCAGGAGTTACTCTTTAACGAGAGAGACACGTAGCAGCTGAAAAGGCAAAAACATCGCGTTCACGTTCGCTGTGCTGCCTGAGTGAGGCAACACAAAATGGCGGTTAAACACAAAATGGCAGCTAGATACGAAGCAGAGTCGAAAACCACGTAACCTCAGACCCTCCTTTTGCCATACTCAGGCAAAGCACAAAAGAACTCATGTTAGTCTGAGTCGATATCAATGGTCATGAGGTCATGGAGTTGTTGCTGCAACATCATCCTAATAATCTCTGTTTTCTATGTTACTGGCTTAGAAACACACACAGTGGCACAAAGTCCGCAAATGGCTGGACCACACAGTAAACAAAGACAACAAGAAAAGATGATCGCTAGAATCGCTCCAAGGAAAGTTAACACTTTCCATCCCCATGTGGACAGTAGTCCCCAAAACCATCCCATCACAGACCAATCTCCAGTGTCCTGATGAATGGACTCGGAGATGACATGTAGCTTAGAAATGGCTTGGTATACTGTAGGGGCATTATCAGGAACGTAAACTCAGTACCTAGACCCAATCAATTTACAAACTCCTCCTCTATCTGCAAGGACAATGTCTTGAACCATTCGGTTCTGCAAGGTCATAAGGCGATCCGCCTGAAGTTCAGCTGTCAAATTACTCAATGCTCCAGAAGTTATGTTTATGGTAGCATCGACCACACGAACTAGGCGTCTGATTTTTTTACTATTAACCATTAGACCCCAAAAGGGAAGAAACCCTTTCAGAAAATCTCCTCCCTCTTGTCCGGCTGTGTCTTCCGCATCAATAACCCCTCTACCAAATCTTTTTCTATGGGGATCTGCAGGAGCAGTATATGTCGGAGGAAGAAGAAAGGCTATATAACATGTTCCCAAGAAATATGTGGGAAGCCATGTGTAAGCTCTGTCGTGGCAGATAAAGTATGTACCTTGAGATGGCACTTACGGTGAAGAAATCAAGGGTGTATAAACGTATGTGTGGGAACAATTACTCTTTTCTTGCTTAATTTTGGTATTCTGGCCATTTATTTGTAAACACAAATTACCTCTTTGGAAGAAAACCCAAATTGGTGCAAATCTCTTCTGTTTAACCTTGTCAGTAAGACTAGTGATATCACGAGTCACATTCCATCCATCATATGCTCTTTTCTCATCCTTGGGAATTTTACCAATATCAGCGATTTTAGCCATGGTCACTATTCCCTTTATCAAAGGACTGTAACTGAAATCCACTCCACCATTATAGGACCCACTAGGAGGATATCGGAGTTGATTCTGGTATGTATTAGAAAACATAGCCAGATAAGCCCAAGCAGAACCTTCATACGAAAATGGAAGGACAAAATACGGCATCACTCTCTCTGTATTATGTGGTACGAGCCCACAAACCCAACAATCAGTAGTATTTACTACCAATTGATGCTGATGTAGCAATTGGATAAATGAATTGTTTAGATATTCCATTCTTTTTATCTGCTCATGGTCTGGGAGTGAGTAAAATGTGTGCAGAGAAATAGTAGTAGAGGAAATCAAGGAAGTAGAAGTAGGAACAGGTGCCAGCTGTATAATGTGTACGATCCATCCTACACATGCTAATAAACTACATAAACATACTAAAATACATAATGCTACGCCACAACGACTTAATAATAATTTCTTAAAATGATTTATTTTCATTATCTTAATATCATCCCCTTTTCCTGCGCTATCCATTACTCTAAAGACGTTGCTCACGATAATCTTCCTTAATCACTTGGCTGTGATTGTTAGCCGTCCTATAACACTGCAAGTCCTGTTGACCTAGTCACTATTCAGGTCACAGCCTAAGACTCCTACCGTGACCCTGCAACTTGATGGATAATGGAAAAGGAATGTTTTTCTTTTGAAAAAAGCAAAATTATAAAACACAGAATTTAATTGTCTTTAGGCAACCTTTTTCTTAGGTTGTACTGTGTCTTGCCAGGTATCGTTTGGTCTTTAAACAAAATCTCTGGATCCGATGTATTTAGTCGTAAGTGTGAAGGTACAGCTTCCTGCAGAACATCGTCGTCCTCTTTCTCAGAACTAGTCCAATCCAGGCGTGCACTGCTGAATGGTACAAATCTGGGTACTTTCTCACAGTCACTATCACCAACACCTTTTCGGACCCACTGGTCATAAGGTAAAGGTAATGGTACCCTTTTTCAGTGCACGCCGTGGATCCAGTTTTTCTTTCCGATGGCCTTCACTGCTGTACGGGTGATTAGTAGAACTTGTCTTGGCGGCCCCCAACGAAGTTCCAGATTCGTTTTCCTCTGGAAATTCTTCAGACAATCCCAATCCCCAGGTTGGATGGAGTGTCCTGGATCTGAGGAGGCCTCCGGCAAAGAGTTTTGGACCTGTTGACGAATAATACACAATTTAGTGGTGAGGTCGTACAAATAATCAACCAACAATGGATACGGAATATCTGAATATTTCTTGGGTCGAGGGACTCCCCAAACATTAAATGGACGTCCAAAAACAATCTCGTATGGGCTAAGCCTCAAACGAGAATGGACAGTCGTTCTTGTTGAGAGGAGTGCCAAAGGCAAGGCATCAGGCCAGGAAAGGCCTGTGCTGGTCTGAATCTTTGCTAACTTAAGTTTGAGAGTGCCATTATAACACTCTACCAAACCCACTGACTGAGGGTGGTTTGCCGCATGAAATTTCTGTCTAATACCAAGACCCACACACACCTTCTGCATAATTTGACCTACACATTCACTCCCATTGTCACTCCAGACTATGCGCGACAAACCAAACCTTGGGAGGAATTCCTTCAGAAGGACTTTGGCAGTAGACAAAGCAGTATTGTCCTTTAGGAGGTAAGCCTCTATCCATCTGGAAAAGGCACAAACCACCACCAGGACATACTTAAGATTGTTTAAACGTTCCATATGGATGTAATCTATTTGCAGAACCTCAAAAGGATACGTAGGGGAAGCAAAGTGACCTGCTGGAGTTGGAGTTCCCTTTCCTGGATTATGCATCAAACAGACACAACAATGCTTCACTACATTTTCTGCACATTTAGGAATACTTTCATTCTGCCATACTGGAGCTAGGAGTTTACATATACCCCTTGCATTAATATGGGCTGGTCCATGAGCCATAGTAACTACAGGTAATACATACGGTAACATGATGCTCTGACAATTCCATCCAACATCCCATTGTGTCCAACATTCCCGCACTCTCTCTCCACTTACTCAATTATTTCTCAGTTGCCTCCTTCTAAATCATTTTCACGCTTTCTACTGTGTCTTCACACATACCAACATCTGCGACCCATCTTGCCGGTCCTGCAACATACATGCGACTTTCAACATTTTGTGCCGTTTCCTTCGCTATTTCATCCGCAAATGCATTTTCTCGACCCACGTCATCAGTGATCTTTTTATGCGCACTACACTTCAGAATCGCTATTTGAATAGGCAAAGCATGTGATTCAAGAAGGTGTCACCAACCTACCATGCTGTATTTTAGTGCCGTGAGAGGTAAAGAATCCTCTTTCTCTCCACAAACGTTCGACGCTTTGGGCAATGCCAAAAGCGTATTGACTATCTGTATAAACAGTCACTCTCTTTCCTTTCGCCAACACACATGCTCTCGTCAACGCAATCAACTCTGCAGCTTGCTCTGAATTCTGTGAAATGCGTGCAGTTTCTACTATTGTATGTAGAGTTGTACCAGCATAAGCTGCTGTCGTCTCGCCATTAGGAAGCTTGAAACAAGACCCATCTACCCACAGGATCCCATCCGGATCTGTAAGTGGTGTATCTTTCAAATCAATTCGACCTTTAGTTTCTTCTTCGGTACGAAGAAAACAATCATGCTGATCTTGTACATTTTTCTCATCCAAAACAGGCAACAATGTTGCTGGATTCAGAACATTACATCTCCTGATATGTATGTGACTAGCTAAAAGCGTCAACTCATATCCAGACAAACGGGCACTCGTTAAGTGCTGTTTTTTTGTCCTGTTCAAAAGAGTATCTACTGCATGTGGCACCCTAACATTAAGAGTATGATCCAACACCAATCAAGCAGATTGACAAATGTAAATCGCTGCTGCCGCTGTTGCTCTAAGACAACTGGGTAATGCCTTAGCGACTGGATCTAATGTAGCCGAAAAATAGGCACATGGCCTTTGTTTGTCTCCAAATTGCTGTGTCAAGACTGATAATGCACAACCTTCTCTTTCATGAACATAGAGTGTAAAAGGTTTACTGTAATCTGGAGTACCCAACACAGGAGCAGAACACAAAGCAGTACGTAAGTCAGAAAAACTCTTTTGACATTCATCAGTCCAAGGAAGAGGTTGGGGCATATCTTTCAGAGTGAGTGCCAACAAAGGTTTTGCTAGTAGGGAAAAATTTGGAATCCGCTGTCTACAATAGGAGGTAATGCCTAAGAAAGCACGTACCTCTCTTTGTGTGGATGGTACAGACATTTGTGCAATTGCATGGATACGTTCTGGGGTCAATCGCCTTCCCTCCTTCGACAAGAGATGACCTAAATAGGTAACCTCCTGGCGACAATATTGCAACTTAGAAAGTGACACTTTATGGTGTAGATCAGACAAATGTCGCAAAAGTGACACAGTCGCATTCTTACAAACATCTTCCGAATCGGCAGCCACTAACAAATCATCGTCATACTGGATAAGAGTAGCACCTGATGGCAAAGAAAAGGTGTCAAGCTGAGATTTCAGAGCTTGACTATAGATGGAGGGACTCTCACAATAGCCTTGAGGTGCACGCTTAAATCGGAAACTTCGGCCTCCGACAGAGAAACCAAAGAGATCCCTACTTTCTTCAGCAATGGGAATGCTAAAGAAAGCATTTTTGAGATCAATAACCGAAAACCAAGCTGCCGATGCAGGAATCATAGTAAGCAAAGCAGTAATATCCGGAACAACGGGAAACTGAGGGACAACAATTTTGTTGACCTCTCAGAAATCTATCACAAAACGATACACAGGTGGCTGAGAAGGATCAGTAAGCTTAAGAACAGGCAGAATAGGACTATTACAAACATTTCCTCTGGTCTCCTCGACCACACCCTTCTGAACCAAGTCATGAACAATAGCCAAAAAAGCTCTCTCACCATCGTTAGAGATTTTATATTGCGGAATACGTGGTAACTTAACATCAGGCTTAACAGTAATCACATAAGATGGAATTTGAAGCAAACCAACATCATTCGGACCCGTGGTCCAAAGCATAGCAGGAAGCGAACGCAGTTCGAGTGGCAGTTGGTCTTTAGATACATACATCGGAGAAGTCATTTTATCACCTAAAGTAAGATGTACACCAGAGGGTGAGCAATACATTGTGGCATGCAGGCGTTTCAATAAGTCCAAACCCAATAAATTCTCTCTGCAACCCGTCGCCAAAAGAAGTGGAGCTTCTAAATAGTACGGACCAATGGAAATGGGCAAAGGACAAGAAACAGGGTTACTAGCTGGGGCGCCAGAGAATCCTACAGAAACATTTGTTAAGCCAGACAAAGGTGCCCCAGGGAGTTTGGAATGCATAATAGAATTTCTCATTGCACCAGTATCCAGATGAAATGGTTCTGTAGCACCCAATGCTACAACATTAACATAAGGTCCATCCTGATCCACTGGAACTGATACGACTCCCTTACTCTGTCTATGGCTGTCCTAGCAAGTGAGGAAATCAGCATTCTCACCATCTGTGCAATATTTGTCATTGTAATATTGTGCAGACTGAGAATTCCGCTGGTCAAAGTAATTTGTAGAGTCCTGAGGGGGAGAGGGACGTCGTTCCTGAGACGACGCACCACGCCCTCTACCTCTGGACACTGACCGAGAATCTCCACGACCCCGTGGCGCTAATGATCCACCATAACGCTGCAACAAAACCAGACATCTGTTCTTAAAATGACCTTCCTCTTTACAATAGGCGCATTGATTAGGACCCAACGGAAATCGCGGAACTGAAGATACAGGTTTTTGCAACAGCTTCTTAAACTGTGGAGGCTGTTGAAATTGGGGCTGAGCAGAACGAGGAGGATAATCCTGTTGGAGAAGAACCTTCGTTTTTAATTCTTTAGTCTTTTTCTCCACTTTTTCCTTATCTTCATTATCCCTATTCTCATAATATTGAGCAGTAGCTAATATCTGGGCAGTTGAAGAAACAGCCCATGAACTCTCTGATTGTTTCAATTTATGTGATAATTCTGGAAGTAAATTAAAGACAAATTTATCTACAAATAATCGCTGTCCACCTTCAGTACTCATATCTTGACCACTATGGTCGATGAAAGTCTCTTCGAAACGAGTAAAGAAAACGGAGACGCTTTCATCAATCTTTTGTTTGCACGCTGCTAACTTATCCCAGTAAACGCGTACAGCAGGCATCATCGTTTTCATAAGATCTATTATTCTACCGGGCAACTCCGTAATCAGATCATCAGGCTTGGCACCACCTATTTGTCCTGCATCTGCGGCTGTAATAGCAGCCCAATTACCACCTAAAGCTTGATCATGGTCTTGTCTACAAATTTCAGCCCATAAAGCTTGTGGGACTACATTTCCCATAAGTAAATCAATATCTGCCAAATGCATAATACATGCATTAACAGTCTGAGACAATTCTTTATAATATCCAGCAGGATTCTTACGAGGGTCCGGTAAAGACTGCTTAAGTGCCAACACTTCTGATCTTTTCGAAGGATCATGTTCCCATTTGCGCTGAAAATGAGCAGGGACAGGCAGATGAGCGTTTGGGTCTGCCTCTCTCCATATTGGAGGAACTTCTTGCATAGGATATTGTGCCATTTTACGACGAACCGCAGGATCAGGCTCAAGAGAATTTTGAGAGAAAAAAGAAAATCCGAAAGTAACAGGCTTCTGAACAGCAGACTCTACATCAGGACCCACAATAAGTCCCTTATCAAATTGATCCTGTACTTCGAACAAATACTGAGGAGGTGAATCCAAATCCATATCTTCCCACCCTTTGATAAGAGTGTTGCACATAGTATTAAAGACATACCTCTACGTAGGCGCGTTCCATTGCAGAAAGGTGTCTAAAATATCACGCACACTATACTGTAGACTACTCATAATCCAATTACGAGCAAGAGAATCTAACTTAGTCCGTTCTTCAAAATCTGGAATCTGGCTACGAGATTGTCTTCAAGACGAAAAAGGAGAAAAGAAAAGAGGTCCAAGAAAAAGTGACAGAAGACCAGAAACAGTTTCAACTAAACGTTGTCAAGCTGTAGGAGAATCTGACACTAGAACAGGAGACAACGTATTCTGTAAAACAGGAGAAGAACCAGTAGCAAAAGAAGGTAAAGGTAAAGGAGACTGAAGCACAGAAGATTGGGGTACAGAAGTCGGTGGCAAAGGCGGGGAGGTGAAATCACAGGAAGAGGCAATTGTGCAGGAACCAGAACAGCTGGATTAGCAACAGGTTGTAATGGAGGTGCATTAGCACCTAACACATAAGGTGAAGGTAACGTCAATGGATGGGACATGAAAGGATCTTCGTCAGAACCCTTACTCTTTGAGGCGATAGGTAACACAGGATAACATCTGTCTATTGCCATACGATGCTGTCTTTCCGAAACCTCAACCATCTGATCAGCTTCATCGTTTTTAAACTGTTGGGCAGCCTGCAAAATTGTCATATTCTGCTCTTTCTTATCTTTCTTCATTTGCTTAATTTCTTTCTGTTTGGCTTCCTTACGCCAGAGTCGGAAAGAGTCAAACATTGCCGCTCTTAAATAAAATCTATCATATCAGGCTCAAAGGTGCCATTTTGTGGCCACCGTAAGACACCATCTTTCCTGGCATATCAAATCCATGTTTCATTAAAAATAATAGGACCAAGACCATGTTTTGAATAAAGCTCGTAAGTGGGAGTTCCAACCAGAGGATTCGGACAAGAATCCTCTAGCCGGGAATCCCTAGAACAACCAAAACAACAAAATGTCCTAAACTTACTAAATCCAGGCATTTTGTAACGAACTGGATTTCTTACAAACGTCAAGGGATTTTTAGACAATTTAGTCACAGCACAAACGTACTTACCCCTCGGCTTTAGGTAGTGCACTAATCGAATAACAAAAACAAAAAGTGGGCGCTACCCACGAATACTTAACTAAATGTTTTCTCACGCCAACAGATGTCCGTCTAACGTCTCGCGATACTAATCATCACCAGAGGGCCAAGGCAGGGCAACAGTCAGGGCAGCAGTCATCAGCAGCCGTCGGGAAGGAGTAGCCGCGCTTTAAAAGAACTTCGGTCCACTTCGACATACAGGGGTCGCTCACGTGGTTCGCGAAATCCTCCGGCATTTTCTTGCGAAGCTCCTCACGACCCTTGGGCAAAACTACTACCACTGAAGTCGCCCACACGTTGGGCCGCCAATTGGAGAACCTGACCTTATGGGCCAGGCGGCGCTGGGCACGCCTAAGATCTCCTGGTTCACCTGCCTTGGCAGACAGAGACACGAAACACTCTGTTAGGCATAGAAAAGCAGATTTATGAGCTGCAGCTAAGCACAGTTGTCCTGTAAGTACACCAATGGTAGGTTCTCAGGAGACTGCCACTTAATTCCATGGTGCATAGTCTATTATAGTACACAAGTTTACAATGACAACTCCCAAAACATACAAAACTGACAAATAGGAAAAGTTTGAAAACAAGCTATTGAATGTCTAAAACACACCCTTCTTTCAGACCCTGTGTGCTCTCCTCCCCTCAAGTTAATCAACAATAGTGCCCGTAATTCAATTTGCAGGTGGTAGAACATGTTTGAATGCTTCAAAGGATAGTTTATGTAACAAGAGAACACACGAAGAGAATAGCGAAGGTCAGTTAAACAAGATAGAGTCAAGAAGAATGGTAGGCCCTAAATAGTAGAGTAAGACATGGATTAATCCATCTAGACATGGATTTACAGACTCGGCAAACCCTGACATCAGTTTCGTAAACATGGGCAGGAGTTACTCTTTAACGAGAGAGACAGGTAGCAGCTGAAAAGGCAAAAACATCACGTTCACCACGTTCGTCGTGCTGCCTGAGTGAGGCAACACAAAATGGCGGTTAAACACAAAATGGCGGCTAGATACGAAGCAGAGTCGAAAACCACGTAACCTTACCTTTGGTCATGCTTGCACTACGCAATGTGGTACATGTCCGATATAAAGCTCAAAGTCATTTTTATGAAGCCATTCAAAGCCACTTTGTGTGATTTGGAATAGCTTCATGAATATGGATTCATATAATGGAAGACAAATAGCTGTGTTGCATCACTCTGCGCAAGGAAGGCTTTCCATGTGTGTTGTGGTGGGTGTTCCCACGTAAAACCAATTTTTGTGATGCATTCCCATATTTACCAAACCTCTAAAGATTGCTGTGCATATCCTGTGTGGTTTGTTGTTCTTTAGCACATTTGTTTTATTTTATCCTCAGGCACAGATTGTCCGCTTGTCTGGGCAGGCGGACACATTTTTCATTAGTGAAATTGATTTTACGATTTCCAATTCAAAATATGGATTGCTTTATCTCAAAGACTGGCTGTGGATTTATATAGTTTCAGATCATATGTGTAGACAATTAAATACTGTATGACAGATAAACTGTAGGTTGCCTGGATAGGGATAGACCACAGCCTTGAGATGAATTGGTTATTTGATTAAAAAGGCATTTTAAAAATTTTCTTCGAAATGCTGATGCCATTCAACTAATATTCACAAATGGTTCCAAAAACATGTTCATCCTGTATTGGTTTGGCATGGCACGTTTCATCAGGGTTCTCAAAAAAGTGTTTTTTCTCATTTGAACTTTCATAGAAAGCTTTACTCTCCTATGCACAAACCATGAAGACTCAGAGAAGCGACTTTTCCTGGTTTGGTGTAAATCAAGTCAGTGTTTTTGAGATATTAATTTTTAACATATGTGGTAGGGGTAGTTTGAAAAGGTTAGAAAGTTGGAGCTAGCTGGTCTGTGTGCTAACTGAGATCCGTACACTCATATTTAATAAAAATATAAAATCTGATTGAACAAGGCCGCTTTTATTCCTGGTGTCCATTTTGAGTTCACAATTCAAACCTAATTCTGCAGAATCAAGGAACTCTGATTGCTTGACAGCAAAAGAAAATGTTCCTATCTGGCCAGCATTACAGGACATGGAGCAGGTAAAACAACTTGTAAAGTCATATAAGAGGAAAAGATGATCAAAACTTTGACTCCCCAGGTCCAGGCTGGGAGAACTCAAATTAAAAACTGTATTTAGGTATGACATATGTGTGAACTCCTGGAGAACTTCCCAGTCTCTGTTAGAATACACCCGAGATTACTTACGCAGTGCCCTATATAAGTTAGCATTCGCTGGACAATTTTCTGTTCAGATGCCATTTTAAATGACCATTGAAACAAATCCCTTGCAGTTTCCGAGAAAAACCTATGTTAAGTTTTGTTCTGAAATGTTGAAGTTTTGCCTCAGTAATGAATAAACTGTTCATATTAGTGCCTACCTTTCTCACTAGGTAGAGGCTCTCTCCCACTTGTCTAGTGGTGGGTGCAGGGTGAAACGACATTGGATTATGTTAGGTTGTGTAAGATACAAGAACTGAAACCTATTTTCTTTGTATTTCACTGTCCAGCTGCATCTGCCTGAAAATTCCACAGGGGGGTGTTTTTGCCCGGCTATGAAATGTATATAATGTATCTCTATGTTTGCTGACTTAAGTTCCCTCAGTACCATTCCTCAGGACTGTGCAGATGGGGCTCCACTCTGAGTTTATCTGAATAAAACAATTATTGGTATATTCTCCACTGTTCTTCCGACTCTTCATTTGGTATGGAAGGCTGAGAGGTTGTCTGAGGAGACCGGAGTGGCTCCAAGCGGGTCACTTCGTTCAGGTGGCACCCGAACAGGAACTCCTTCAGGTGATTGATTCATCCCATTTTTGCAAACAGGGAGGAGTACGAGGACATCATCGGGTCAGAATGACAGCTCAGGGATCGCTGCATGAAGAGATTCTGTTACTCGTAGCTGCTCATTCTGTCTCGCTGGACGGTGCCTCGCCTAGTGGTCAGACCAACTAGAGTCCTGAATGGCGAAACCCTCAATCTGAATATTTGATCTGAGGAGTCGGCAGTGGAGAACAGGTTTTTGTACTACTGATATCAGGTGAGTTTGTTGAATCACTGACAGAATATAGACCAACAGAATATCGACCTACATAAACATCGACACTGAAATATCGAAGGCAAGTATATCGACATCCTATCCACAACAATGTAAGTACAAAAATATCGAAACCAAAATATCGATGTTAAAAATATCGTAATTAAAAATATATATTTTTTCCAGTTAAAAATAAATGTGTAAAATAAAGTAAATAATATTATTAAATGAAATAAACATTGTTAAAAATATTTAATATTGTTTGAAATTAATAAATAATACATATATAATAATAAAACATTAATTAAATATATACATAAAATATATAATATATACGTAATATTAACTTTTAATACCTATTATAAATTACTTATAACTACTATAAATTACAAATACATCTACACATATAAAATAATAACATAAATATAAAGTAAATAATTATGTTTAATACATTTAAAATATTAAATATACTTTCAATATTTTTAAAATTAATGAAATACTACATTATTTAATATGATACAAAAAATATTAAATAGATAAATAAATGAAACTACTATTTAAAGTCCAAAAAAACTACAGTAATAAAAACATTAGATTGCATAGAATGTAAAATTACTATTACCTCTCCAGAAAATGCAACTGTAGGGAAAGCATTGAATAGCGTAGGGGTAAAAATTACTATTCCCACTCCAGAGAGTGCAACAGTAGGGAAAACGTTGGTTAGCGTAGGGGTAAAAATGACTATTCCAACTCCAGAGAGTGAAACAGTAGGGAAAGAGTTGGATAGTGTAGGGGTAAAAAAACTATTCCCACTCCAGAGAGTGCAACAGTAGGGAAAGCGTTGGATAGCGTAGGGGTACAAATTACTATTCCCACTCTAAAGAGTGCAACAGTAGCGAAAGCGATGGATAGCGGATGGGTAAAAATTACTATTCCAACTCCAGAGAGTGAAACAGTAGGGAAAGCGTTGGATAGCATAGGGGTGAAAATTACTATTCCCACTCCAGAGAGTGCAACAGTAGGGAAAGGGTTAGATAGCAGGTAGTCAAAATTACTATACTTACTCAGTGAGTGCAACAGTAGGGAAAGCGTTAGATAGTGTAGGGGTAAACATTACTATTCCCACTCCAAAGAGTGCAACAGTAGGGAAAGCGTTGGATAGCGGGTGGGTAAAATTACTATTCCCACTCCAGAGAGTGCAACAGTAGGGAAAACATTGGATAGCATAGGGGTAAAAATTACTATTCCCACTCCAAAGAGTGCAACAGTAGGGAAAGGGTTGGATAGCAGGCAGTCAAAATTACTATACTTACTCAGTGAGTGCAACAGTACGGAAAGCGTTAGATAGTGTAGGAGTAAACATTACTATTCCCACTCCAAAGAGTGCAACAGTAGGGAAAGCGTTGGATAGCGGGTGGGTAAAATTACTATTCCCACTCCAGAGAGTGCAACAGTAGGGAAAACATTGGATAGCATAGGGGTAAAAATTACTATTCCCACTCCAGAGAGTGCAACAGTAGGGAAAGGGTTGGATAGCAGGTAGTCAAAATTACTATACTTACTCAGTGAGTGCAACAGTAGGGAAAGCGTTAGATAGTGTAGGGGTAAACATTACTATTCCCACTCCAAAGAGTGCAACAGTAGGGAAAGCGTTGGATAGCGGGTGGGTAAAAATTACTATTCCCACTCCAGAGAGTGCAACAGTAGGGAAAACATTGGATAGCATAGGGGTAAAAATTACTATTCCCACTCCAAAGAGTGCAACAGTAGGGAAAGGGTTGGATAGCAGGTAGTCAAAATTACTATACTTACTCAGTGAGTGCAACAGTAGGGAAAGCGTTAGATAGTGTAGGGGTTAACATTACTATTCCCACTCCAAAGAGTGCAACAGTAGGGAAAGCGTTGGATAGCGGGTGGGTAAAAATTACTATTCCAACTCCAGAGAGTGAAACAGTAGGGAAAGTGTTGGATAGCATAGGGTGAAAATTACTATTCCCACTCCAGAGAGTGCAACAGTAGGGAAAGGGTTGGATAGCAGGTAGTCAAAATTACTATACTTACTCAGTGAGTGCAACAGTAGGGAAAGCATTAGATAGTGTAGGGGTTAACATTACTATTCCCACTCCAAAGAGTGCAACAGTAGGGAAAGCGTTGGATAGTGGGTGGGTAAAAATTACTATTCCAACTCCAGAGAGTGAAACAGTAGGGAAAGCGTTGGATAGCATAGGGTGAAAATTACTATTCCCACTCCAGTGAGTGCAACAGTAGGGAAAGGGTTGGATAGCAGGTAGTCAAAATTACTATACTTACTCAGTGAGTGCAACAGTAGGGAAAGCATTAGATAGTGTAGGGGTAAACATTACTTTTCCCACTCCAAAGAGTGTAACAGTAAGGAAAGCGTTGGATAGTGTAGGGGTAAAAATTACTATTCCCACTCCAGAGAGTGCAACAGTAGGGAAAGCGTTGGATAGCGGGTGGGTAAAAATTACTATTCCAACTCCACAGAGTGAAACAGTAAGGAAAGCATTGGATAGCGTAGGGGTAAAAATTACTATTCCCACTCCAGAGAGTGCAACAGTAGGGAAAGCTTTGGATAGCAGGTGGGTAAAAATTACTATTCCAACTCCATAGAGTGAAACAGTAGGGAAAACGTTGGATAGCCTAGGGGTAAAAATTTCTATTCCCACTCCGGAGAGTGCAACAGTACGGAAAGCGTTGGATAGCATAGAAATTAAATATAACATACTTATAAATAATGTTTGTATTTAAAATAATGAAGAATTTAAATTTTAAATAACTCAACATAATTTACAAATACCCATTAATAATTATTAAAAACATAATTACAATTGAATAATTAATTACCAAGAAATTAACAATAAATACCAATAAATATTAATTAATTTATATTAGTTACCAAATAAGAAATATTGAATAAAATATTTTTCAAAACAAAAACATATTAATTATAAAAAAATGATTAGCAATTAAAAAACTTTAAACAAAAACATTATTTTTAATACCCAAAAATACTTTTTATAAAACATTAATTACCAACTATAAAAAAATAATTTCCAATTAAAAACAAATTACTTACCAATTAAAAAAATAATTACCAATTAAAAAAATTAATTCCAATTACAAACATTAATTACCAATTACAAACATTAACTACCAATTAAAAAAATAATTACCAATTACAAACATTAATTACTAATTAAAAACGTTAATTATCAATTAAAATAATTAATTGCCAGTTAACAATTAATTAAAAATAATACCAATAAATTGAAATAAATCATTACTTAATTACAATTAAAATACTTCCCACCCAATTCCCCTATAATCCCATTACCCGATACAGAAATTAAACACACAAATTTATTAAAATTAATTTGTAATTACAAAAAATTATTAATTAATGTAATATAATTATATTACTTCCCACCCTATTCCCCTATAAACCCACAACCCGCTCCCTGACTAAAACATAAAATTAACTTAAAAATAACATTATATATAATATATATATATAATATATAAAAATAGTACACATATAATTTAAAACAAGTAAAATACTTAACAAAAAACATAAAACACATACATATTTAATACATAATAAAATACATAACAATAATACAAATATCGATATTAGTAACATCGAAATTATTAACATCGATATATTAGATATCAATATTACTGACTTCGATATTACTTACATCGTTATAAAAAAATCGATATTACTTACCTTAGGGTCGATATTCTGTCCAACGATATTCTTGACCTCGATATTCTGTACCTTCGATATTTCCAATTCGATATTTCTGTAGGTTGATATTAAAAACTCGATATTTAAACTGTGTACCATTTTGTTTTGGTTCTCTGTGGATACGGTATCATTGGAGTTTGAGTTTGTTATGGTTTAAGGACTGTTTGGTAAAAGTGTTTGCACATACTTTTCCAGGTAAAAATAATGATTTTATTTTTCTTTTGCAATGCCTGGCCTAAGTAAACTTTGGAGTTTCTATTGTAGTTGTTGTTCTGCAGATGTTCTGTTGGAAGAAGCTCAGCCTGCACTTCCTGAAGGTAGCCCTAATTTTGTTATGTATGTGAAACATGGCCTTTGCCCTATTGAGCTTAGTACATTACAGCACATATATATGAGGGACAATGCCAAGTTGCAGTGGCCTTTAACAGGCTCTTTTGATGAACAGAAGATTGGGTGTTTACGGGAATAGTTGTTTAAGAGATGAAGTAGACAGTTGATGTTTGAGTCTCTTCAAACTTGGCAGAGGAGGCTAAACAAAGGTGGTTAAAAATGGAGAAAGATGCACGGAAAGGGAGGATGCAGACTTTTACACAGAAAGTTGTGGCATATGATAGAGAAAAACAGGAGACAGTAATCGAATGTGAAGATAGGAGATTTTGGTTGCATATTGGCAAGTCCTATGTGGCCAAAGAGGACGATGATACCTTTGTAGAGGAGTTGTTAGATACTCGACCCCGCCTCCTTATGCCCCGCAGAGGTTATACCCTGTTGTTCCTTTGCAGCCACTGCAGCTTGTCTCGTCCGCTGAAGCTGCTTCTGCATCTACATCTGTTACACCCAAAGCTCTGGTTACCGTCGGCCCTTTTATTTCTCCCCCCTCGCCATCCTTGATGAATGTGACCTCTGTTACATCCACTGGCCTTATTCTTGTGCCCTCTGTTCATTCTCCTCTGGTGCAACCATTGACTACAGTTTAACCTACTACTCCTATTACCCCTCCTTCTGTGGTAATTCATCCTCCAATGTTTTTGGATGCTGATACCTCTGTACGTGGTTTTGAAGACGGGGATTTGGCCAGATTTAGGGAACAACCAGGTCAGTTGATGCGATCTGGAGTAGGGGAGGATGAGAAGAGGACAATAGCGAGTCAGGCAATGCGGTGGGCTCGTAATGCCATTATATTGTGGAGGATATTGGCAAGTCGTACATGATTTTGAGCCTTTCTTACAACAGCATGCTCTTCAACATATGTCTGCTACATTGATTGACCTTTGGCATACACACATTGGGTCGGAGGCTACCCAAATATTATTTGATATTAGAGACCATATTGATGTTACTGATTTAGAGCCGGGACAGGTGTTTGGTAATATTTCTACCATAGTTTCCTATGGAGGTCTGTTGTATGATAAGAGCCCCACTCAAATAACTCCCTATACGTGAAGTCCACCCAATTTATCATACAAAATACCTGCATTGACTGATCAGCATGGTGTGAACACCAGACCAGCTGTGGCTGCCCATTTCCAGTAGCAATGCGTTTATACTCCATGGAAAAGAAGTGAGGCTTTAGCCCTTTAGGTCTACTCTGCCAGATCCTAGGAATAATCCCACAGCCTATTACAAGGAATTAACCGAAGCTGCCTCTTCTACTGTAATGACTCTTGCTGAGATTGAAATGTTTTATTGTCTTTCTTGTTCTGGTCGATATTTGACGGCAGTTGCATACTCAAGATTATTTTGCTGAGTTGGGTGGTACATGGGTTGTGATTAAGGGATGGGATCAAGCAAGAAAGACAGGAGATAAGTTGCATGCAGAGATACTCGCTTTGCCTGGTTGTAATATTACATATAGGCATACACTTATTCCACCTAAGAAAGTCAGTTGGGACAGATTGACTGCCTGTCGACAGAAGAAGGATGAGAGTGTATTTACTACGTTCGAAGATACTTTTTTGGATTACAGTGGGCAGAATATGTTCATGAATGGAGGAGTTTGTTTGTTTGATGACAGGTTTGTTCTTAATCTTCTCCCTGAAATAATGGCTTGTTTGCAGGCGTCTGAAAGTACTTCATCTACATCTTCTCCCTCTGTTATTTTGAAAATGGCTCAATAGTATGAGCATTGAGATCAGGTGGAAAAGGATAAAACTGATAAGAAACACAAGGATTTAAAGACAAAAGTGTTGTTTCAGCAGGCATTTTGGGGAAATAACAGGAGACGGGGTGGTCCTTCTCGACAACTCCCACGTACTAGGCAGCCTACCATGACACCTTTGGGGCAAAATCAGTGTGCGTATTGTAAGGAGGAAGGATATTGGCGTAGCCAATGCCCTGTGCTTTTACAGAAGGTTTTGTCCCCTAGAGGACAGAGTTCTAGTGGTAGAGGCTGTGGGATCAACAGAAATCAGAATGCTGCAGCTCCTGTGGGAAGCTCTGGCAATAATATTTTGATGACCCCAGAGATGGACAGTAATATTATGATGACTATGATATTGATGAAGTGATAGGTATGTCTTACAGCTAGGACAGCCAGGGACAGAGGGTGAGGGACCAGTTCAGATACCTGTAGATCAGCATGGCACTTATGTCACAGCGGATTTGCAAGTTCGACTAAGGAATTTTTGGTGGATACAGGTGTGACAAAAAGTTCTGTTTCTCGACATATCGTCCCTGGGGCAGCCCTGTCTGGCCAAAGTAATGTTTCAGACTGGTTTTCCGGTGTCATCCCTAATTTACGCCCCCTTGCACTTGGTTCTTTCACTGTGGAGGATGTAAGCACCAGACAGTGTCTGTCTCAGGATGCACCCCTTTCAGATGAGTTTGCTCAAATACCCCCACACACTATGGGCCACATGTGATATAGACGGGGGTCTGTTGCATATACCACCAGTTTCCAAACAAGTTAAAGATAATGCTGTTCTGCTCCATATTCCTCATATAAAATACCGCAGGCAGGAAAACAGGCTCTTTTTCAGACTATTTAGGATTTGATAGGAAAGGGAATATTTGAGGAAACGTCTGTCAACATTTGTAGTAGTCCTGTTTTTTAGAGGACACCCTCGGGTTCCTCTGATGCTATTGATGATGTCTATCGCATAGTGATTGATTTGCGAGAGGATAATAAAATTGTAGGTACGCAATTTCCAGTGGTTCCTAACATCACTATGCTTTTAACTATGATCCCATCTACTGCTAAGTTATTTTCTGTTATTGATTTGAAAAATGAATTCTTCAGTATTCCTATAAACCCAGAGAGTCGGTATTTGTTTGGATTTACCCTGGCAGGCAGAAGCTTTAGATTCTGTTGTGCTCCTCAAGGCTATACAGAAAGTCCTTGTGTTTATAGTCAAGCATTAAAGAGTCAGTTGGATTCACTGTCGCTTTCCCCGGGTAGTGTATTGGTGCCGTAAGTCGATGACCTGCTAATTGCTTCTGATATGGAACAAGGTTGCAAGGACAGTACAGAGAAGTTTTTGTTTTATTTGGTTCATCATGGATATAAGGAATCTCTTTTGAAGTTTCAGTATTGTCCACAGGAGGTTACCTAGTTAGGTCACCTACTGTCGAAGGAGGTTAGGAGGTTGACCCCTGAGTGCATCAGTATCATTATTAGAATGCCCATTCCGCAAACTCAAAAAGATGTACGCGCTTTTATAGGTATTACTTCCTACTGTCACCAGTGGATCCCAAATTATTCTTTACTAATTAAACCTTTACATGCATTAACATTGAAAGCAGTGCATGAGCCTTTGCCTTGGATGCCAAAAGGTCAGCAATCATTTCAGCAATTAAAAACTGCACTTTGCTCGGCTCCGGTGCTTGGCATGCCTAACTATAGGAAACCATTTTCCAGCCAGCTTTAGGTTCATGAGCTGGCTGGTTGCACACTTTTGGTCTTACCACAGAAACTTGGAGTTAAACAGAGGCCTTGTGCATTTTATTTCTGCTGTCTTTGACCCTGTAGCTAGGGCCCTTCTGAGCTGTCAGAGAGCGAACTGCCAAGCCATGTCTTCCCTGGACCGGAAACAAGCTTCCGAGGACTGGTTTCAGGCATTCCAGCCGTCTTCAGCCCAGCTTGCTTCAATCCAGTGGCAAAGTGAGCAAGGGACTCACCTCTGAGCATACCCTGCCACACCTATGGCGGCCAAAAGCGGTACAAAAGGGGGTGGTGATGGACGGGGCATCTGAATCAATCAAACACTCACACCCAGTCAAAAGATCTGGGTTTAATCCATCACTGTTCTTTATCCCACTCTGCCACCCCAGTTCAGACATGGCTATATGCAAACCAGTCTGACCATGTGCCTCATGGTAACAGTCCAGCCCGAACTGCCAAGCCATGTCTTGCCTCGACCGGAAACAAGCTTCCGAGGACCAGTTTCTGGCATTCCAGCCGTCTTCAGCCCAGCTTGCTTGAATCCAGTGGCAAAGTGAGCAAGGGACTCACGTCTGAGCATACCCTGCCACATTTATGGAGGCCAAAAGCGGTACAAAAGGGGGTGGTGATGGACGGGGCATCTGAATCAATCAAACACTCACACCCAGTCAAAAGATCTGGGTTTAATCCATCACCGTTCTTTAGCCCACTTTGCCACCCCAGTTCAACATGGCTATATGCAAATCAGTCTGACCCTGTGCCTCATGGGAACAGTCCAGCCCGAACTGCCAAGCCATGTCTTCCCTGGACCGAAAACAAGCTTCCGAGGACAGGTTTCTGGCATTCCAGCCGTCTTCAGCCCAGCTTGCTTGAATCCAGTGGCAAAGTGAGCAATGGACTCACGTCTGAGCATATCCTGACACACTTATAGCGGCCAAAAGCGGTACAAAAGGGGGTGGTGATGGACGGGGCATCTGAATCAATCAAACACTCACACCCAGTCAAAAGATCTGGGTTTAATCCATCACCGTTCTTTAGCCCACTCTGCCACCCCAGTTCAGACATGGCTATATGCAAATGAGTTTGACCCTGTGCCTCATGGGAACAGTCCAACCCGAACTGCCAAGCCATGTCTTCCCTGGACCGGAAACAAGCTTCCGAGGACCGGTTCCTGGAATTACAGTCGTCTTCAGCCCGGCTTGCTTGAATCCAGTGGCAAAGTGAGAAAGGAACTCACGTCTGAGCATACCCTGCCACACTTATGGCGGCCAAAAGTGGTACAAAAGGGGGTGGTGATGGACGGGGCATCTGAATCAATCAAACACTCACACCCAGTCAAAAGATCTGGGTTTAATCCATCACCGTTCTTTAGCCCGCTCTCCCACCCCAGTTCAGACATGGCTATATGCAAATCAGTCTGACCCTGTGCCTCATGGGAACCGTCCAGCCCGAACTGCCAAGCCATGTCTTCCCTGGACCGGAAACAAGCTTCAGAGGACCGGTTTCAGGCATTCCAGCCGTCTTCAGCCCGGCTTGCTTCAATCCAGTGGCAAAGTGAGCAAGGGGCTCACCTCGGAGCATACCCTGCCACACTTATGGCGGCCAAAAGCGGTACAAAAGGGGGTGGTGATGGACGGGGCCTCTGAATCAATCAAACACTCACACCCAGTCAAAAGATCTGGATTTAATCCATCACCGTTCTTTAGACCACTCTGCCACCCCAGTTCAGACATGGCTATATGCAAATCAGTCTGACCCTGTGCCTCATGGGAACAGTCCAGCCCGAACTGCCAAGCCATGTCTTCCCTGGACGGGAAACAAGCTTCAGAGGACCTTTTTCTGGTATTCCAGCCGTCTTCAGCCTGGCTTGCTTGAATCCAGTGGCAAAGTGAGCAAGGGACTCACCTCTGAGCATACCCTTCCACACTTATGGCGGCCAAAAGCGGTACAAAAGGGGACGGCGATAGACGGGGCATCTGAATCAATCAAACACTCACACCCAATCAAAAGATCTGGGTTTAATACATCACCGTTCTTTAGCCCACTCTGCCACCCCAGTTCACCATGGCTATATGCAAATCAGTCTGACCCTGTGCCTCATGGGAACAGTCCAGCCCGAACTGCCAAGACATGTCTTCCCTGGACCGGAAACAAGCTTCCGAGGACCGGTTTTCTGGCATTCCAGCCGTCTTCAGCCCGGCTTGCTTGAATCCAGTGGCAAAGTGAGCAAGGGACTCACGTCTGAGCATACCTTGCCACACTTATGGGGGCCAAAAGTGGTACAAAAGGGGGTGGTGATGGACGGGGCATCTGAATCAATCAAACACTCATACCCAGTCAAAAGATCTGCGTTTAATCCATCACCGTTCTTTAGCCCCCTCTGCCACCCCAGTTCAGACATGGCTATATGGAAATCAGTCTGACCCTGTGCCTCATGGGAACAGTCCAGCCCGAACTGCCAAGCCATGTCTTCCCTGGACCGAAAACAAGCTTCTGAGGACCGGTTTCTGGCATTCCAGCCATCTTCAGCCCGGCTTGCTTGAATCCAGTGGCAAAGTGAGCAAGGGACTCACGTCTGAGCATATCCTGACACACTTATAGCGGCCAAAAGCGGTACAAAAGGGGGTGGTGATGGACGGGGCATCTGAATCAATCAAACACTCACACCCAGTCAAAAGATCTGGGTTTAATCCATCACCGTTCTTTAGCCCACTCTGCCACCCCAGTTCAGACATGGCTATATGCAAATGAGTTTGACCCTGTGCCTCATGGGAACAGTCCAACCCGAACTGCCAAGCCATGTCTTCCCTGGACTGGAAACAAGCTTCGGAGGGCCAGTTTCTGGCATTCCAGCAGTCTTCAGCCCGGCTTGATTGAATCCAGTGGCAAAGTGAGCAAGGGACTCACGTCTGAGTATACCCTGCCACACTTATGTCGGCCAAAAGCGGTAAAAAAGGGGGTGGTGAAGGACGGGGCATCTGGATCAATCAAACACTCACACCCAGTCAAAAGATCTGGGTTTAACCCATCACCGTTCTTTAGCCCACTCTGCCACCCTAGTTCAGACACGGCTATATGCAAATCATTCTGACCCTGTGCCTCATGGGAACAGTCCAGCTAGAACTGCCAAGCCATGTCTTCCCTGGACCGGAAACAAGCCTCCGAGGACCGGTTTCTGGCATTCCAGCCGTCTTCAGCCCGGCTTGCTTGAATCCAGTGGCAAAGTGAGCAAGGGACTCACGGCTGAGCATACCCTGCCACACTTATGGTGGCCAAAAGCGGTACAAAAGGGGGTGGTGATCGGGGCATCTGAATCAATCAAACACTCCCACCCAGTCAAAAGATCTGGGTTTAATCCATCACCGTTCTTTAGCCCACTCTGCCACCCGGTGGTGGTGAGGGGGCATGTATATGTTGAAGAGCATGGTGCGGAGTGAGGATCCGGGGTACTCCGCACTTGATCTCTGTGGGATTGGAGAGGAAAGGTGGGAGTTCGATCCTCTAGATTCTGTTGGAGAGAAAGGATCGGATCCAGTTGAGGGTGATACCTCGTATCCTGCCGTTGTGGAGTCTGGCTGCCAGAGTGTGATGTAAGATGGTGTCGAAGGCTGTGGAGAGGTCTAGTAGAATGAGGGCTGCAGTGTGGCCCTGGTCAAGTAACATGCGAATGTCATCGGTGCCGGCGAGGAGGGCGGTCTCGGTGCTGTGGTTCCTTGAACATTCATCAGTCCAAGGAAGAGGTTGGGGCATATCTTTCAGAGTGAGTGCCAACAAAGGTTTTGGTAGGAGGGAAAAATTTGGAATCCACTGTCTACAATAGGAGGTAATGCCTAAGAAAGCACGTACCTCTCTTTGTGTGGATGGTACAGACATTTGTGCAATTGCATGGATACGTTCTGGGGTCAATCGCCTTCCCTCCTTCGACAAGAGATGACCTAAATAGGTAACCTCCTGGCGACAATATTGCAACTTAGAAAGTGACACTTTATGGTGTAGATCAGACAAATGTCGCAAAAGTGACACAGTCGCATTCTTACAAACATCTTCCGAATCGGCAGCCACTAACAAATCATCCTCATACTGGATAAGAGTAGCACCTGATGGCAAAGAAAAGGTGTCAAGCTGAGATTTCAGAGCTTGACTATAGATGGAGGGACTCTCACAATAGCCTTGAGGTGCACGCTTAAATCAGAAACTTCGGCCTCCGACAGAGAAACCAAAGAGATCCCTACTTTCTTCAGCAATGGGAATGCTAAAGAAAGCATTTTTGAGATCAATAACCGAAAACCAAGCTGCTGATGCAGGAATCATAGTAAGCAAAGCAGTAATATCCGGAACAACGGGAAACTGAGGGATACCAATTTTGTTGACCTCTCAGAAATCTATCACAAAACGATACACAGGTGGCTGAGAAGGATCAGTAAGCTTAAGAACAGGCAGAATAGGACTATTACAAACATTTCCTCTGGTCTCCTCGACCACACCCTTCTGAACCAAGTCATGAACAATAGCCAACAAAGCTCTCTCACCATCGTTAGAGATTTTATATTGCGGAATACGTGGTAACTTAACATCAGGCTTTACAGTAATCACATAAGATGGAATTTGAAGCAAACCAACATCATTCGGACCCGTGGTCCAAAGCATAGCAGGAAGCGAACGCAGTTCGAGTGGCAGTTGGTCTTTAGATACATACATCGGAGAAGTCATTTTATCACCTAAAGTAAGATGTACACCAGAGGGTGAGCAATACATTGTGGCATGCAGGCGTTTCAATAAGTCCAAACCCAATAAATTCTCTCTGCAACCCGTCGCCAAAAGAAGTGGAGCTTCTAAATAGTACGGACCAATGGAAATGGGCAAAGGACAAGAAACAGGGTTACTAACTGGGGCGCCAGAGAATCCTACAGAAACATTTGTTAAGCCAGACAAAGGTGCCCCAGGGAGTTTGGAATGCATAATAGAATTTCTCATTGCACCAGTATCCAGATGAAATGGTTCTGTAGCACCCAATGCTACAACATTAACATAAGGTCCATCCTGATCCACTGGAACTGATACGACTCCCTTACTCTGTCTATGGCTGTCCTAGCAAGTGAGGAAATCAGCATTCTCACTATCTGTGCAATATTTGTCATTGTAATATTGTGCAGACTGAGAATTCCGCTGGTCAAAGTAATTTGTAGAGTCCTGAGGGGGAGAGGGACGTCGTTCCTGAGACGACGCACCACGCCCTCTACCTCTGGACACTGACCGAGAATCTCCACGACCCCGTGGCGCTAATGATCCACCATAACGCTGCAACAAAACCAGACATCTGTTCTTAAAATGACCTTCCTCTTTACAATAGGCGCATTGATTAGAACCCAACGGAAATCGCGGAACTGAAGATACAGGTTTTTGCAACAGCTTCTGAAACTGTGGAGGCTGTTGAAATTGGGGCTGAGCAGAACGAGGAGAATAATCCTGTTGGAGAAGAACCTTCGTTTTTAATTCTTTAGTCTTTTTCTCCGCTTTTTCCTTATCTTCATTATCCCTATTCTCATAATATTGAGCAGTAGCTAATATCTGGGCAGTTGAAGAAACAGCCCATGAACTCTCTGATTGTTTCAATTTATGTGATAATTCTGGAAGTAAATTAAAGACAAATGTATCTACAAATAATTGCTGTCCACCTTCAGTACTCATATCTTGACCACTATGGTCGATGAAAGTCTCTTCGAAACGAGTAAAGAAAACGGAGACGCTTTCATCAATCTTTTGTTTGCACGCTGCTAACTTATCCCAGTAAACGCGTACAGCAGGCATCATCGTTTTCATAAGATCTATTATTCGACCAGGCAACTCCGTAATCAGATCATCAGGCTTGGCACCACCTATTTGTCCTGCATCTGCGGCTGTAATAGCAGCCCAATTACCACCTAAAGCTTGATCATGGTCTTATCTGCAAATTTCAGCCCATAAAGCTTGTGGGACTACATTTCCCATAAGTAAATCAATATCTGCCAAATGCATAATACATGCATTAACAGTCTGAGACAATTCTTTATAATATCCAGCAGGATTCTTACGAGGGTCCGGTAAAGACTGCTTAAGTGCCAACACTTCTGATCTTTTCCAAGGATCATGTACCCATTTGCGCTGAAAATGAGCAGGGACAGGCAGATGAGCGTTTGGGTCTGCCTCTCTCCATATTGGAGGAACTTCTTGCATAGGATATTGTGCCATTTTATGACGAACCACAGGATCAGGCTCAAGAGAATTTTGAGAGAAAAAAGAAAATCCAAAAGTAACAGGCTTCTGAACAGCAGACTCTACATCAGGACCCACAATAAGCCCCTTATCAAATTGATCCTGTACTTCGAACAAATACTGAGGAGGTGAATCCAAATCCATATCTTCCCACCCTTTGATAAGAGTGTTGCACATAGTATTAAAGACATACCTCTACGTAGGCGCGTTCCATTGCAGAAAGGTGTCTAAAATATCACGCACACTATACTGTAGACTACTCATAATCCAATTACGAGCAAGAGAATCTAACTTAGTCTGTTCTTCAAAATCTGGAATCTGGCTACGAGATTGTCTTCGAGACGAAAAAGGAGAAAAGAAAAGAGGTCCAAGAAAAGGTGACAGAAGACCAGAAACAGTTTCAACTAAACGTTGTCAAGCTGTAGGAGAATCTGACACTAGAACAGGAGACAACGTATTCTGTAAAACAGGAGAAGAACCAGTAGCAAAAGAAGGTAAAGGTAAAGGAGACTGAAGCACAGAAGATTGGGGTACAGAAGTCGGTGGCAAAGGCGGGGAGGTGAAATCACAGGAAGAGGCAATTGTGCAGGAACCAGAACAGCTGGATTAGCAACAGGTTGTAATGGAGGTGCATTAGCACCTAACACATAAGGTGAAGGTAACGTCAATGGATGGGACATGAAAGGATCTTCGTCAGAACCTTTACTCTTTGAGGCGATAGGTAACACAGGATAACATCTGTCTATTGCCATACGATGCTGTCTTTCCGAAACCTCAACCATCTGATCAGCTTCATCGTTTTTAAACTGTTGGGCAGCCTGCAAAATTGTCATATTCTGCTCTTTTTTATCTTTCTTCATTTGCTTAATTTCTTTCTGTTTGGCTTGCTTACGCCAGAGTCGGAAAGAGTCAAACATTGCCGGCCGGGCTTTTCTCTTAAATAAAATCTATCATATCAGGCTCAAAGGTGCCATTTTGTGGCCACCGTAAGACACCATCTTTCCTGGCATATCAAATCCATGTTTCATTAAAAATAATAGGACCAAGACCATGTTTTGAATAAAGCTCGTAAGTGGGAGTTCCAACCAGAGGATTCGGACAAGAATCCTCTAGCCGGGAATCCCTAGAACAACCAAAACAACAAAATGTCCTAAACTTACTAAATCCAGGCATTTTGTAACGAACTGGACTTCTTATAAACGTCAAGGGATTTTTAGACAATTTAGTCACAGCACAAACGTACTTACCCCTCGGCTTTAGTTAGTGCACTAATCGAATAACAAAAACAAAAAGTGGGCGCTATCCACAAATACTTAACTAAATGTTTTCTCACGCCAACAGATGTCCGTCTAACGTCTCGCGATACTAATCATCACCAGAGGGCCAAGGCAGGGCAAAAGTCAGGGCAGCAGTCATCAGCAGCCGTCGGGAAGGAGTAGCCGCGCTTAAAAAGACCTTCGGTCCACTTCGACTTACAGGGGTCGCTCACGTGGTTCGCGAAATCCTCCGGAATTTTCTTGCGAAGCTCCTCACGACCCTTGGGCAAAACTACTACCACTGAAGTCGCCCACACGTTGGGCCGCCAATTGGAGAACCTGACCTTATGGGCCAGGCGGCGCTGGGCACGCCTAAGATCTCCTGGTTCACCTGCCTTGGCAGACAGAGACACGAAACACTCTGTTAGGCATAGAAAAGCAGATTTATGAGCTGCAGCTAAGCACAGTTGTCCTGTAAGTACACCAATGGTAGGTTCTCAGGAGACTGCCACTTAATTCCGTGGTGCATAGTCTATTATAGTACACAAGTTTACAATGACAACTCCCAAAACATACAAAACTGACAAATAGGAATAGTTTGAAAACAAGCTATTGAATGTCTAAAACACACCCTTCTTTCAGACCCTGTGTGCTCTCCTCCCCTCAAGTTAATCAACAATAGTGCCCGTAATTCAATTTGCAGGTGGTAGAACATGTTTGAATGCTTCAAAGGATAGTTTATGTAACAAGAGAACACACGAAGAGAATAGCGAAGGTCAGTTAAACAAGATAGAGTCAAGAAGAATGGTAGGCCCTAAATAGTAGAGTAAGACATGGATTCATCCATCTAGACATACAGACTCGGCAAACCATGACATCAGTTTCGTAAACATGGGCAGGAGTTACTCTTTAACGAGAGAGACAGGTAGCAGCTGAAAAGGCAAAAACATCACGTTCACCACGTTCGTCGTGCTGCCTGAGTGAGGCAACACAAAATGGCGGTTAAACACAAAATGGCGGCTAGATACGAAGCAGAGTCGAAAACCACGTAACCTTACCTTTGGTCATGCTTGCACTACGCAATGTGGTACATGTCCGATATAAAGCTCAAAGTCATTTTTATGAAGCCATTCAAAGCCACTTTGTGTGATTTGGAATAGCTTCATGAATATGGATTCATATAATGGAAGACAAATAGCTGTGTTGCATCACTCTGCGCAAGGAAGGCTTTCCATGTGTGTTGTGGTGGGTGTTCCCACGTAAAACCAATTTTTGTGATGCATTCCCATATTTACCAAACCTCTAAAGATTGCTGTGCATATCCTGTGTGGTTTGTTGTTCTTTAGCACCTTTGTTTTATTTTATCCTCAGGCACAGATTGTCCGCTTGTCTGGGCAGGCGGACACATTTTTCATTAGTGAAATTGATTTTACGATTTCCAATTCAAAATATGGATTGCTTTATCTCAAAGACTGGCTGTGGATTTATATAGTTTCAGATCATATGTTTAGACAAATAAATACTGTATGACAGATAAACTGTAGGTTGCCTGGATAGGGATAGACCACAGCCTTGAGATGAATTGGTTATTTGATTAAAAAGGCATTTTAAAAATTTTCTTCGAAATGCTGATGCCATTCAACCAATATTCACAAATGGTTCCAAAAACATGTTCATCCTGTATTGGTTTGACATGGCACGTTTCATCAGGGTTCTCAAAAAAGTGTTTTTTCTCATTTGAACTTTCATAGAAAGCTTTACTCTCCTATGCACAAACCATGACTGAATGAAATTGTACCCAACTTTTTTCGAAAGTAAAACTTGACTCAGAGAAGCGACTTTTCCTGGTTTGGTGTAAATCAAGTCAGTGTTTTTGAGATATTAATTTTTAACATATGTGGTAGGGGTAGTTTGAAAAGGTTGGAAAGTTGGAGCTATCTGGTCTGTGTGCTCACTGAGATCCGTACACTCATATTTAATAAAAATATAAAATCTGATTGAACAGGGCAGCTTTTAATCCTGGTGTCCATTTTGAGTTCACAATTCAAACCTAATTCTGCAGAATCAAGGAACTCTGATTGCTTGACAGCAAAAGAAAATGTTCCTATCTGGCCAGCATTACAGGACATGGAGCAGGTAAAACACCTTGTAAAGTCATATAAGAGGGAAGGATGATAAAATCTTTGACTCCCCAGGTCCAGTCTGGGAGAACTCCAATTAAAAACTGTATTTAGGTATGACATATGTGTGAACTCCTGGAGAACTTCCCAGACTCTGTTAGAATACACCCGAGATTACTTACGCAGTACCCTATATAAGTTAGCATTCGCTGGACTATTTTCTGTTCAGATGCCATTTTAAATGATCATTGAAACAAATCCCTTGGAGTTTCCGAGAAAAACCTTTGTTAAGTTTTATTCTGAAATGTTGAAGTTTTGCCTCAGTAATGAATAAACTGTTCATATTAGTGCCTACCTTTCTCACTAGGTAGAGGCTCTCTCCCACTTGTCTAGTGGTGGGTGCAGGGTGAAACGACATTGGTTATGTTAGTTTGTGTAAGATACAAGAACTGAAACCTATTTTCTTTGTATTTCACTGTCCAGCTGCATCTGCCTGGAAAATTCCACTGTGGGCGTGTTTTTGCCTGGCTATGAAATGTATATAATGTATCTCTATGTTTGCTGACTTAAGTTCCCTCTTTACCATTCCTCAGGACTGTGCAGATGGGGCTCCACTCTGAGTTTATCTGAATAAAACAATTATTGGTATATTCTCCACTGTTCTTCCGACTCTTCATTTGGTATGGAAGGCTGAGAGGTTGTCTTAGGAGACCGGAGTGGCTCCAAGCGGGTCACTTCGTTCAGGTGGCACCCGAACAGGGACTCCTTCAGGTGATTGATCCATCCCATTTTTGCAGACAGGGAGGAGTACGAGGACATCATCGGGTCAGAATGACAGCTCAGGGATCGCTGCATGAAGAGATTCTGTTACTCGTAGCTGCTCATTCTGTCTCGCTGGACGGTGCCTCGCCTAGTGGTCAGACCAACTAGAGTCCTGAATGGCGAAACCCTCAATCTGACTATTTGATCCGAGGAGTCGGCAGTGGAGAACAGGTTTTTGTACTACTGATATCAGGTGAGTTTGTTGAATCACTGACAGAATATCGACCAACAGAATATCGACCTACATAAACATCGACGCTGGAATATCGAAGGCAAGTATATCGACATCCTATCTACAACAATGTAAGTACAAACATATCGAAACCAAAATATCGATGTTAAAAATATTGTCATTAAAAATATCTTTTTTTTCAGTTAAAAATAAATGTGTAAAATAAAGTAAATAATATTATTAAATAAAATAAACATTGTTAAAATATTTAATAATGTTTGAGATTAATAAATAATACATATATAATAATAAAACATTAATTAAACATATACATAAAATATATAATATATACGTAATATTAACTTTTAATACTTATTTTATTTTCTTATAAATTATTTATAACTACTATAAATTACAAATACATCTACACATATAAAATAATAACATAAATAAAAAGTAAATAATTATGTTTAATACATTTAAAATATTAAATATACTTTCAATATTTTTAAAATTAATGAAATACTACATTATTTAATATGATACAAAAAAATATTAAATAAATAAATAAATGAAACTACTATTTTAAAGCCAAAAAACTACAGTAATAAAAACAATGGATTGCGTAGAATGTAAAATTACAATTCCCTCTCCAGAAAATGCAACTGTAGGGAAAGCATTGAATAGCGTTTTGGTAAAAATTACTATTCCCACTCCAGAGAGTGCAACAGTAGGGAAAACGTTGGATAGCGTAGGGGTAAAAAAACTATTCCCACTCCAGAGAGTGCAACAGTAGGGAAAGCGTTGGATAGCGTAGGGGTAAAAATTACTATTCCCACTCCAAAGAGTGCAACAGTAGTGAAAGCGATGGATAGTGGGTGGGTAAAAATTACTAATCCAACTCCAGAGAGTGAAACAGTAGGGAAAGCGTTGGATAGCATAGGGGTGAAAATTACTTTTCCCACTCCAGAGAGTGCAACAGTAGGGAAAGCGTTGGATAGCAGGAGGGTGAAAATTGCTATACTTACTCAGTGAGTGCAACAGTAGTGAAAGCTTTAGATAGTGTAGGGGTAAACATTACTATTCCCACTCCAAAGAGTGCAACAGTAGGGAAAGCGTTGGCTAGCGGGAAGGTAAAAATTACTATTCCCACTCCAGAGAGTGCAACAGTAGGGAAAGCATTGGATAGCATAGGGGTAAAAATTACTATTCCCACTCCAGTGAGTGCAACAATAGGGAAAGCGTTGGATAGCGGGTGGGTAAAAATTACTATTCCAACTCCAGAGAGTGCAACAGTAGGGAAAGAGTTGGATAGCGTAGGGGTAAAAAAACTATTCCCACTCCAGAGAGTGCAACAGTAGGGAAAGCGTTGGATAGCGTAGGGGTAAAAATTACTATTCCCACTCCAAAGAGTGCAACAGTAGTGAAAGCGTTGGATAGCGTAGGGGTAAAAATTACTATTCCCACTCCAAAGAGTGCAACAGTAGGGAAAGCGTTGGATAGCATAGGGGTGAAAATTACTTTTCCCACTCCAGAGAGTGCAACAGTAGGGAAAGCGTTGGATAGCAGGAGGGTGAAAATTGCTATACTTACTCAGTGAGTGCAACAGTAGTGAAAGCTTTAGATAGTGTAGGGGTAAACATTACTATTCCCACTCCAAAGAGTGCAACAGTAGGGAAAGCGTTGGCTAGCGGGAAGGTAAAAATTACTATTCCCACTCCAGAGAGTGCAACAGTAGGGAAAGCATTGGATAGCATAGGGGTAAAAATTACTATTCCCACTCCAGTGAGTGCAACAATAGGGAAAGCTTTGGATAGCGGGTGGGTAAAAATTACTATTCCAACTCCAGAGAGTGCAACAGTAGGGAAAGCGTTGGATAGCATAGAAATTAAATATAACATACTTATAAATAATGTTTGTATTTAAAATAATTAATTATTTAAATTTTAAATAACTCAACATCATTTACAAATACCCATTAATAATTATTAAAAACATAATTACAATTGATTAATTAATTAACAAGAAATTAACAATAAATACCAATAAATATTAATTAATTAATATTAGTTACCAAATAAGAAATATTGAACAATAAAATATTTTTCAAAACAAAAACATATTAATTATTAAAAATTGATTAGCAATTGAAAAACTTTAAACAAAAACATTATTCTTAATACCCAAAAATACTTTTTATAAAACATTAATTACCAACTATAAAAAAATATTTTCCAATTAAAAACAAATTACTTACCAATTAAAAAAATAATTACCAATTACAAAAATTAATTACCAATTACAAACATGAATTACCAATTACAAACATTAACTACCAATGAAAAAAATAATTACCAATTGCAAACATTAATTACTAATTAAAAACATTAATTATCAATTAAAATAATTAATTGCGAATTAACAATTAATTCGAAATAATACCATTAAATAGTAATAAATTATTACTTAATTAAAATTAAAATACTTCCCACCCAATTCCCCTATAATCCCACTACCCGATACAGAACTTAAACACACAAATGTATTAAAATTAATTTGTAATTCCTAAAAATTAATAATTAATGTAATATAATTAAATTACTTCCCACCCTATTCCCCTATAAACCCACAACCCGCTCAGGTACTAAAACATAAAATTAACTTAAAAATAACATTATTAACATATACAAATAGTACACATATAATTTAAAACAAGTAAAATACTTAACAAAAAACATCTAACACATACATATTTAATACACTATAAAATACATAACAATAATACAAATATCGATATTAGTAACATCGAAATTAGTAACATCGATATATTTGAAATCAATATTACTGACTTTGATATTACTTACATCGTTATAAAAAAAATCGATATTACTTACCTTAAGGTCGATATTCTGTCCAACGATATTCTTGACCTCGATATTCTGTACCTTCGATATTTCCAACTCGATATTTCTGTAGGTCGATATTAAAAACTCAATATTTAAACTGTGTACCATTTTGTTCTGGTTCTCTGTGGATATGGTATCATTGGAGTTTGAGTTTGTTATGGTTTATGGACTGTTTGGTAAAAGTGTTTGCAAATACTTTTCCAGGTAAAAATAATGATTTTATTTATCTTTTGCAATGCCTGGCCTAAGTAAACTTTAAAGTTTGTATTGTCGTTGTTGTTCTGCAGATGTTCTGTTGGAAGTAGCTCAGCCTGCTCTTCCTGAAGGTAGCCCTAATTTTGTTATGTATGTGAAACATGGCCTTTGCCCTATTAAGCTTAGTACATTACAGCACATATATATGAGGGACAATGCCAAGTTGCAGTGGCCTTTGACAGGTTCTTTTGATGAACAGAATATTGGGTGTTTACAGGAATAGTTGTTTAAGAGATGAAGTATACAGTCGATGTTTGAGTCTCTTCAAACTTGGCAGAGGAGGCTAAACAAAGGTAGTTAAAAATGGAGAAAGATGCACGGAAGGGGAGGATGCAGACTTTTACACAGAAAGTTGTGGCATATGAGAGAGAAAAACAGGAGACAGTAATCGAATGTGAAGATAGGAGATTTTGGTTGCATATTGGCAAGTCCTATGTGGCCAAAGAGGACGATGATACCTTTGTAGAGGAGTTGTTAGATACTCGACCCCGCCTCCTTATGCCCCACAGAGGATATACCCTGTTGTTCCTTTGCAGCCACTGCAGCTTGTCTCGTCTGCTGAAGCTGCTTCTGCATCTACATCTGTTATACCCAAAGCTCCGGTTACCGTCCGCCCTTTTATGTCTCTCCCCTCGCCATTCTTGATGAATGTGACCTCTGTTACATCCACTGCCCTTATTCTTGTGCCCTCTGTTCATTCTCCTCTGGTGCAACCATTGACTACAGTTTAACCTACTAGTCCTATTACCCCTCCTTCTGTGGTAATTCATCCTCCACTGTTTTTGGATGCTGTACGTGGTTTTGAAGACAGGGATTTGGCCAGATTTAGGGAACAACCCGGTCAGTTGATGCGATCTGGAGTAGGGGAGGATGAGAAAAGGACAATAGCAAGTCAGGCAATGCGGTGGACTTGTAATTCCATTGTATTTTGGAGGATATTGACAAGTCGTACATGATTTTGAGCCTTTCTTACAACAGCATGCTCTTCAACATATGTCTGCTACATTGATTGATCTTTGGCATACACAAATTGGATCGGAGGCTACCCAAATATCATTAGATATTAGAGACCATGTTGATGTTACTGATTTAGAGCCGGGACAGGTGTTTGGTAATATTTCTACCATAGTTTCCTATGGAGGTCCGTTTTAGGATAAGAGGCCCACTCAAATAACTCAGTTCCCTATACGTGAAGTCCACCCAATTTATCATACAAAAATACCTGCATTGACTGATCAGCATGGTGTGAACACCAGACCAGCTGTGGCTGCCCGTTTCCAGTAGCAATGCGTTTATACTCCATGGAAAAGAAGTGAGGCTTTAGCCCTTTAGGTCTACTCTGCCAGATCCCAGGAATAATCCCACAGCCTATTACAAGGAATTAACAGAAGCTGCCTCTTCTACTGTAATGACTCTTGCTGAGATTGAAATGTTTCATAGTCTTCTTGTTCTGGTCGATATTTGACGGCAGTTGCATACTCAAGATCATGTTGCTGAGTTGGGTGGTACATGGGTTGTGATTAAGGGATGGGATCAAGCAAGGAAGACAGGAGATAAGTTGCATGCAGAGATACTCGCTTTGCCTGGTTGTAATATCACATATAGGCATACACTTATTCCACCTAAGAAAGTCAGTTGGGACAGATTGACTGCCTTTCGACAGAAGAAGGATGAGAGTGTATTTACTACGTTCGAAGATACTTTTTTGGATTACAGTGGGCAGAATATGTTCATGGAGGGAGGAGTTTGTTTGTTTGATGACAGGTTTGTTCTTAATCTTCTCCCTGAAATAATGACTTGTTTGCAGGCGTCTGAAAGTACTTCATATACATCTTCTCCCTCTGTTATTTTGAAAATGGCTCAATATTATGAGCAATTGCAAACAAAACAGGTGATGGACAGAATGTGGATCAATGTCACACATTCACCCCTGTCCAAAGATCTGGGCCCAAATCCATCGTTTTTTTGCACTCCACACCACCCTGGGTTAGACAATGGCGATATGCAAATCAGCTCTGACCCTGTGCCCCATGGAAACAGTCCAGTCCGAACTACAAAAGCCATGTCCTTCCCAGAACGGAATCAAGCATCCGAGGACCGGACCGGTTTCGAGGTAACACCTCTCATCAGCCCGGCTAGCTTGACTCCAGTGGTGTGGAGTGCCTGGGACCCACGTCTGAGCATCCCCAGCGCACTTATGGCGGCAATTGCAAACAAAACAGGTGATGGACAGAATGTGGATCAATGTCAAACATTCACCCCAGTCCAAAGATCTGGGCCCAAATCCATCGTTTTTTGCACTCCACACCACCCTGGGTTAGACAATGGCGATATGCAAATCAGCTCTGACCCTGTGCCCCATGGGGACAGTCCAGTCCGGACTACAAAAGCCATGTCCTTCCCAGAACGGAATCAAGCATCCGAGGACCGGACCGGTTTCGAGGTAACACCTCTCATCAGCCCGGCTAGCTTGACTCCAGTGGTGTGGAGTGCCTGGGACCCACGTCTGAGCATCCCCAGCGCACTTATGGCGGCAATTGCAAACAAAACAGGTGATGGACAGAATGTGGATCAATGTCACACATTCACCCCTGTCCAAAGATCTGGGCCCAAATCCATCGTTTTTTTGCACTCCACACCACCCTGGGTTAGACAATGGCGATATGCAAATCAGCTCTGACCCTGTGCCCCATGGAAAAAGTCCAGTCCGAACTACAAAAGCCATGTCCTTCCCAGAACGGAATCAAGCATCCGAGGACCGGACCGGTTTCGAGGTAACACCTCTCATCAGCCCGGCTAGCTTGACTCCAGTGGTGTGGAGTGCCTGGGACCCACGTCTGAGCATCCCCAGCGCACTTATGGCGGCAATTGCAAACAAAACAGGTGATGGACAGAATGTGGATCAATGTCAAACATTCACCCCAGTCCAAAGATCTGGGCCCAAATCCATCGTTTTTTGCACTCCACACCACCCTGGGTTAGACAATGGCGATATGCAAATCAGCTCTGACCCTGTGCCCCATGGGAACAGTCCAGTCCGGACTACAAAAGCCATGTCCTTCCCAGAACGGAATCAAGCATCCGAGGACCGGACCGGTTTCGAGGTAACACCTCTCATCAGCCCGGCTAGCTTGACTCCAGTGGTGTGGAGTGCCTGGGACCCACGTCTGAGCATCCCCAGCGCACTTATGGCGGCAATTGCAAACAAAACAGGTGATGGACAGAATGTGGATCAATGTCACACATTCACCCCAGTCCAAAGATCTGGGCCCAAATCCATCGTTTTTTTGCACTCCACACCACCCTGGGTTAGACAATGGCGATATGCAAATCAGCTCTGACCCTGTGCCCCATGGGAACAGTCCAGTCCGAACTACAAAAGCCATGTCCTTCCCAGAACGGAATCAAGCATCCGAAGACCGGACCGGTTTCGAGGTAACACCTCTCATCAGCCCGGCTAGCTTGACTCCAGTGGTGTGGAGTGCCTGGGACCCACGTCTGAGCATCCCCAGTGCACTTATGGCGGCAATTGCAAACAAAACAGGTGATGGACAGAATGTGGATCAATGTCACACATTCACCCCAGTCCAAAGATCTGGGCCCAAATCCATCGTTTTTTTGCACTCCACACCACCATGGGTTAGACAATGGCGATATGCAAATCAGCTCTGACCCTGTGCCCCATGGGAACAGTCCAGTCCGAACTACAAAAGCCATGTCCTTCCCAGAACGGAATCAAGCATCCGAGGACCGGACCGGTTTAGAGGTAACACCTCTCATCAGCCCGGCTAGCTTGACTCCAGTGGTGTGGAGTGCCTGGGACCCACGTCTGAGCATCCCCAGAGCACTTATGGCGGCAATTGCAAACAAAACAGGTGATGGACAGAATGTGGATCAATGTCACACATTCACCCCAGTCCAATATTATGAGCATCGAGATCAGGTGGAAAAGGATGAAACTGATAAGAACACAAGGATTTAAAGACAAAAGTGTTGTTGCAGCAGGCATTTTGGGGAAATAACAGGAGACGGGGTGGTCCTTCTCGACAACTCCCACGTACTAGGCAGCCTACCATGACACCTTTGGGGCAAAATATGTGTGCGTATTGTAAGGAGGAAGGATATTGGCGTAGCCAATACCCTGTGCTTTTACAGAAGGTTTTGTCCCCTAGAGGACGGAGTTCTGGTGGTAGAGGCTGTGGGATCAACAGAAATCAGAATGCTGCAGCTCCTGTGGGAAGCTCTGGCAATAATATTTTGATGACCCCAAAGATGGACAGTATTATTATGATGACTATGATATTGATGATGTGATAGGTATGTCTTATAGCTAGGACAGCCAGGGACAGAGGGTGATGGACCAGTTCAGATACCTGTAGATCAGCATGGCACTTATGTCACAGCGGATTTGCAAGGTTCGACTAAGGAATTTTTGGTGGATACAGGTGTGACAAAAAGTTCTGTTTCTCGACATATCGTCCCTGGGGCAACCCTGTCTGGCCAAAGTAATGTTTCAGTCTGGTTTTCCGGTGTCAGCCCTAATTTACGCCCCCATGCACTTGGTTCTTTCACTGTGGAGGATGTGAGCACCAGACAGTGTCTGTCTCAGGATGCACCCCTTTCAGATGAGTTTGCTCAAGTACCCCCACACACTATGGGCCACATGTGATATAGACGGGGGTCTGTTGCATATACCACCAGTTTCCAAACAAGTTAAAGATAATGCTGTTCTTCTCCATATTCCTCAATATAAAATACCGCAGGCAGGAAAACAGGCTCTTTTTCAGACTATTTAGGATTTGATAGGAAAGGGAGTATTTGAGGAAACGTCTGTCAACATTTGTAGTAGTCCTGTTTTTTAGAGGACACCCTCGGGTTCATCTGATTCTATTGATGATGTCTATCGCATAGTGATTGATTTGCGAGAGGTTAATAAAATTGTAGGTCCGCAATTTCCAGTGGTTCCTAACATCACTATGCTTTTAACTATGATCCCATCTACTGCTAAGTTATTTTCTGTTATTGATTTGAAAAATGAATTCTTCAGTATTCCTATAAACCCAGAGAGTAGGTATTTGTTTGGATTTACCCTGGCCGGCAGAAGCTTTAGATTCTGTTGTGCTCCTCAAGGCTACATGGAAAGTCCTTGTGTTTATAGTCACGCATTAAAGAGTCAGTTGGATTAACTGTCGCTTTCCCCGGGTAGTGTATTGGTGCCGTATGTCGATGACCTGCTAATTGCTTCTGATATGGAACAAGGTTGCAAGGACAGTACAGAGAAGTTTTTGTTGTATTTGGTTCATCATGGATATAAGGTATCTCTTTTGAAATTTCAGTATTGTCCACAGGAGGTTACGTAGTTAGGTCACCTACTGTCGAAGGAGGCTAGGAGTTTGACCCCTGAGTGCATCAGTACCATTATTAAAATGCCCATTCCGCAAACTCAAAAAGATGTACGCGCTTTTATAGGTATTACTTCCTACTGTCGCCAGTGGATCCCAAATTATTCTTTACTATAAATCTTTACATGCATTAACATTGAAAGCAGTGCATGAGCCTTTGCCTTGGATGCCAAAATGTCAGCAATCATTTCAGCAATTAAAAACTGCACTTTGCTCGGCTCCGGTGCTTGGCATGCCTAACTATAGGAAACCATTTTCCAGCCAGCTTTATGTTCATGAGCACACTTTTGGTCTTACCACAGAAAATTGGGGTTAAATAGAGGCCTTGTGCATTTTATTTCTGCTGTGCTTGACCCTGTTGCTAGGGCCCTTCTGATCTGTCAGAGAGCGGCCGCGGTTGTGGCCACTTCCAGCAGGCAATCAGCTGTACTGGTGATTGATACAGAACTCACAGTTATGGTATCCCATGCTGTGGATTCACTTTTGAATGAGACAAAGACACAGCACCTCACCAGTGCATGTCTTACTGGTTAAAAAATTGACATTGTTTGCTAAACATATTACGATTAAACGGTGTGCCACTCTGAACCCAGCCATGTTACTACTCCTCCCTTCTGAGAATGATGCAGTTGACAAACATGACTGTATTTTTCAAACGGAAGAAGAGACGAAAGGACGGGTTGACCTGACTGATTTTTCCTTATCTGACCCCCAAGGAGAACTATATGTTGATGGCTCCTGTTTTTAATTACCAGATGGCACTACTACTGCAGACAGTGGTAGAGACATTACAGGTCCCCTATCAGTGGGCTCTAGCGGCGGAGATTGCTGCCCTTATCCAAGCTTGTGAATTGACTGAAGGGCTGGTTGTCAATATCTATACAGACAGACAGTACACATTTGGGGATGCGCATAACTGTGGGCGACTGTGGGCAGAGAGAGGATTCCTGACCTCTCATTGTACCAAAATCCAACATGGGCACCTTATATTGTTGCTTTTGTCTGCTTTAACACTCCTGAGAGATAATTAAGTTGAGCACTCATAGGAAGGTCACTGTTGACGTGGGTAGAAGAAATGCATTTGCAGATCAGGTAGCCAAGGAGATGGCCCAAAGTAAAATGAAACAATGTTTGTCGCAGGCCCAGCTAGGTGGGTTCCTGAGGTTGCTATGTTTGAAAATACCTTTGAAAGTGTAAAGGAGATACAAAATGAAGCCAGAATAGAGGAATTCACAAAATGGCAGGAGAGTACAGCACAGTTAAATTAGGAAGGATGTTGGATAGATGATTCTGGAGAACAGAAATGGATGTTGCCCAATGCATATGTGCTTCCTGTGGTTACCATGGTCCAAGGTCCAGCCCATATTAGTGCAAAAGGCATTTGTAAATTGTTATCCCCTGTTTGGCATAAGGGTACCATCCTCAAGACAGCAGTGCATTTGGTGAAGCATTGCATGATCTGTATGAAACATAATCCAGGAAAAGGTTCCCCTACTCTACCTGGTAAGTTTTCAGCACCCACTTTTTTTGTTTGAAGTCCTTCAAATGGATTTCATTGAATTAGAACGATGTAATAATCTCAAGTATTTTTGAGTGGTCATATGTGCATTCAGCAAATGGGTTGAGGCTTACCCCACTAAGGACAATACTGTCACTACAACAGGCAAAGTACTCCTTAAATAATACTTTCCTCAATTCAGATTGCCCCAAATTATCTGGAGTGGCAATGGGTCTAATTTTAGTAGAAAAATAATTTTATTGATTTGTGATGGGTTAAATATGAAACAGAAATTTCATGCATCTAATCATCCACAGTCAGCGGGTTTGGTTGAGAAGTACAATGGTACTCTCAAACTTTGGATACATCCTTGCTTTTATTTTTACCATTGGTGGTACTTGAAGTGGCCAGGGGTGTAAAAGCTATAGAATATTTTGGAAGTAAGCTACAAATTCTATCGAATACTACAGTGGCAGCTTTGCGCGACATCATCACTCAGGGCCTGATTCACAAAGAAATCTGAGACAAAATCCTAAACTTACTACCTTGGTTTTCACAGAAGGCATTTAGTTTTCACAGAAGGCATTTAGTAGTAGTAAAGTTAGGAATCCTAACTTTACTACTACTAAATCCCTTTGTGAATAGCGAAGGTGGTAAAGTTAGGATTTTGTCTTAGTTTGGTAGTAACTTTAATCAATCAATCAATCAATCAATCAATCAACCAATCAATCAATCAATCAATCAGGGTTTTATAAAACGCGTTACTCACCCATGAGGGTCTCAAGGCAATGGATGTGGGGGGTGCAGCTCCGGTTCAATCGAAAAGCCAGGTCTTGAGGTTCTTCCTGAAGGTGTGCGGGGTGGGGGAGCATCTGATGTTGACAGGGAACTCGTTCCAGGCCTTTGTGGTGAAGTAGGAGGAGGATCTTCTTCCTGCTCTGTTAATGTGGATGTGGATGCGGATCGGAGGTTCCTTTTGGGTACGTGGAATGAGGCTCTATTGTTGAGGTATTTGGGTCCGATGTTGTAGAGGGATTTGTAGGCATGGGTGTAGGTGTTGGGTCATGTGTTTGTGGCGTGGGTTTCCGAGGACGAGTCTGGCTGTGGTGTTCTGGATGGTTTGGAGCTTGTGTAGGAGAGTTTTGTTGATTCTGGCATAGAGTGCATTGCCGTAATCTAGTCCACTACTTATAAGTGCGTGGGTGACAGTCTTTCTGCATTCGGGGGGTCCATTTGAAAGTCCTGCGGAGGATGCAGAGGCAGTTTGAGCTGGTGGAGGCGACGGAGTTGATCGGACAGGTCATGGTGAGGGAGGAATCAAGGATGATGCTGAGGTTCTGTGCCATGGTCTGATGGGGTGGGTTTGTTTCCGAGGGCGGCAAGCCACCAGGTGTTGTTCCAAGCAGTAGTGGAGGGTCCGAGGATGAGGACCTCGGTCTTGAGCTTCGGGCAGCTGTTGTTCATCTAGGCTGCGACGTTCTTCATTCCTTCCTGGAAACAGCATCAGGTATCTTCAGGGTTCTTGATGAGGGAGAGGATGAGCTGTGTGTCATCGACGTATGATGCTATGCTGAGCCCATGCTGTCTGCCGATGGCAGTGAGGGGTACAAAAGGGTGTGGTGATGGACGGGGCATCTGAATCAATCAAACACTCAAACCCGGTCAAATGATCTGGGTTTAATCCATCACCGTTCTTTAGACCACTCTGCCACCCCAGTTCAGACATGGCTATCTGCAAATCAGTCTGACCCTGTGCCTCATGGGAACAGTCCAGCCTGAACTGCCGAGCCATGTCTTCCCTGGACCGGAAACAAGCTTCTGAGGACCGGCTTCTGGCATTCCAGCCGTCTTCAGCCCGGCTTGCTTGAATTCAGTGGCAAAGTGAGCAAGGGACTCACGTCTGAGCATACCCTGCCACACTTATGGGGGTAAAAAGCGGTACAAAAGGGGGTGGTAATGGACGGGGAATCTGAATCAATCAAACACTCACACCCAGTCAAAAGATCTGGGTTTAATCCATCACCGTTCTTTAGCCCGCTCTGCCACCCCAGTTCAGACATCGCTATATGCAAATCAGTCTGACCCTGTGCCTCATGGGAACAGTCCAGCCCAAACTGCCAAGCCATGTCTTCCCTGGACCAGGAACAAGCTTCCGAGGACCGGTTTCTGGCATTCCAGCCATCTTCAGCCGGCTTGCTTCAATCCAGTGGCAAACTGAGCAAGGGACTCACGTCTTAGCATACCCTGCCACACTTATGGCGGCCAAAAACGGTACAAAAGGGGGTGGTGATGACGGGGCATCTTAATCAATCAAAACACTCACACCCAGTCAAAAGATCTGGGTTTAAACTATCACCGTTCTTTAGACCACTCTGCCACCCCTGTTCAGACATGGCTATATGCAAATCAGTCTGACCCTGTGCCTCATGGGAACAGTCCAGCCCGAACTGCCAAGCCATGTCTTCCCTGGACCGGAAATAAGCTTCCGAGGATCGGTTTCTGGCATTCAAGCTGTCATCAGCTTGCTTTAATCCAGTGGCAAAGTGAGCAAGGGACTCACGTCTAAGCATACCCTGCCACACTTATGGCGGCCAAAAGCGGTACAAAAGTGGTTGGTGATGGACGGGGCATCTGAATCAATCAAACACTTACACCCAGTCAAAAGATCTGGGTTTAATCTATCACCGTTCTTTAGCCCACTCTGCCACCCCAGTTCAGACATGGCTATATGCAAACCAGTCTGACCCTGTGCCTCATGGGAACAGTCCAGCCCGAACTGCCAAGCCATGTCTTCCCTGGACCGGAAACAAGATTCCGAGGACCAGTTTCTGGCATTCCAGCCATCTTCAGCCCGGCTTGCTTGAATCCAGTGGCAAAGTGAGCAAGGGACTCACGTCTGAGCATACCCTGCTACATTTATGGAGGCCAAAAGCGGTACAAAAGGGGGTGGTGATGGACGGGGCTTCTGAATCAATCAAAAGCTCACACCCAGTCAAAAGATCTGGGTTTAATCCATCACCGTTCTTTAACCCACTCTGCCACCCCAGTTCAGACATGGCTATATGAAAATCAGTCTGACCCTGTGCCTCATGGGAACAGTCCAGCCAGAACTGCCAAGCCATGTCTTCCCTGGACCGGAAACAAGCTTCCGGGGACCAGTTTCTGGCATTCCAGCCGTCTTCAGCCCAGCTTGCTTGAATCCAGTGGCAAAGTGAGAAAACGACTCACGTCTGAGCATACCCTGCCACACTTATGGGGGCCAAAAGCGGTACAAAAGGGGGTGGTGATGGACGGGGCATCTGAATCAATCAAACACTCACTCCCAGTCAAAAGATCTGGGTTTAATCCATCACCGTTCTTTAGCCCACTCTGCCACCCCAATTCAGACATGGCTATATGCAAATCAGTCTGACCCTGTGCCTCATGGGACCAGTCCAGCCGGAACTGCCAAGCCATGTCTTCCCTGGACCGGAAACAAGCTTCCGAGGACTGGTTTCTGGCATTCCAGCCGTCTTCAGCCCGGCTTGCTTGAATCCAGTGGCAAAGTGAGCAAGGGACTCACGTCTGAGCATACCCTGCCACACTTATGGGGGCCAAACGCGGTAAAAAAGGGGGTGGTGATGGACGGGGCATCTGAATCAACCAAACACTCACACCCAGTCAAAAGATCTGGGTTTAATCTATCACTGTTCTTTAGCCCGCTCTGCCACCCCAGTTCAGACATGGCTATATGCAAATCAGTCTGACCCTGTGCCTCATGGGAACAGTCCAGCCCGAACTGCCAAGACATGTCTTCCCTGGACCAAAAACAAGCTTCCGAGGACCGGTTTCTGGCATTCCAGCCGTCTTCAGCCCGGCTTGCTTGAATCCAGTGGCAAAGTGAGCAAGGGACTCACGTCTGAGCATACCCTGACACACTTATAGCGGCCGAAAGCTGTACAAAAGGGGGTGGTGATGGACGGGGCATCTGAATCAATCAAACACTCACACCCAGTCAAAAGATCTGGGTTTAATCCATCACTGTTCTTTAGCCCACTCTGCCAACCCAGTTCAGACATGGCTATCTGCAAATCAGTTTGACCCTGTGCCTCATGGGAACAGTCCAGCCCGAACTGCCAAGCCATGTCTTCCCTGGACCGGAAACAAGCTTCCGAGGGCCGGTTTCTGTATTCCAGCTGTCTTCAGCCCAGTTTGCTTGAATCCAGTGGCAAAGTGAGCAAGGGACTCACATATGAGCATACCCTGCCACACTTATGGCGGCCAAAAGCGGTACAAAAGGGGTCGGTGATGGACGGGGCATCTGAATCAATCAAACACTCACACCCAGTCAAAAGATCTGGGTTTAATCCATCACCGTTCTTTAGCCCACTCTGCCACCCCAGTTCAGACATGGCTATATGCAAATCAGTCTGACCTTGTGCCTCATGGGAACAGTCCAGCCCGACCTGCCAAGCAATGTCTTCCCTGGACCCGAAACAAGCTTCCGAGGACCGGTTCCTGGCATTCCAGCCGTCTTCAGCCCGGCTTGCTTGAATCCAGTGGCAAAGTGAGCAAGGGACCCACGGCTGAGCATACCCTGCCACACTTATGGCGGCCAAAAGCGGTAAAAAAGGGGGTGGTGATGGACGGGCATCTGAATCAACCAAACACTCACACCCAGTCAAAAGATCTGGGTTTAATCTATCACTGTTCTTTAGCCCGCTCTGCCACCCCAGTTCAGAAATGGCTATATGCAAATCAGTCTGACCCTGTGCCTCATGGGAACAGTCCAGCCCGAACTGCCAAGCCATTTCTTCCCTGGACCGAAAACAAGCTTCCGAGGACCGGTTTCTGGCATTGCAGCCGTATTCAGCCCGGCTTGCTTGAATCCAGTGGCAAAGTGAGCAAGGGACTCACGTCTGAGCATACCCTGACACACTTATAGCGGCCGAAAGCTGTACAAAAGGGGGTGGTGATGGACGGGGCATCTGAATCAATCAAACACTCACACCCAGTCAAAAGATCTGGGTTTAATCCATCACTGTTCTTTAGCCCACTCTGCCACCCCAGTTCAGACATGGCTATCTGCCAATCAGTTTGACCCTGTGCCTCATGGGAACAGTCCAGCCCGAACTGCCAAGCCATGTCTTCCCTGGACCGGAAACAAGCTTCCGAGGGCCGGTTTCTGTATTCCAGCCGTCTTCAGCCCAGTTTGCTTGAATCCAGTGGCAAAGTGAGCAAGGGACTCACATATGAGCATACCCTGCCACACTTATGGCGGCCAAAAGCGGTACAAAAGGGGTCGGTGATGGACGGGGCATCTTAATCAATCAAACACTCACACCCAGTCAAAAGATCTGGGTTTAATCCATAACCGTTCTTTAGCCCACTCTGCCACCCCAGTTCAGACATGGCTATATGCAAATCAGTCTGACCCTGTGCCTCATGGGAACAGTCCAGCCCGAACTGCCAAGCAATGTCTTCCCTGGACCCGAAACAAGCTTCCGAGGACCGGTTCCTGGCATTCCAGCCGTCTTCAGCCCGGCTTGCTTGAATCCAGTGGCAAAGTGAGCAAGGGACCCACGGCTGAGCATACCCTGCCACACTTATGGCGGCCAAAAGGGGTACAAAAGGGGGTGGTTATGTGCGGGCATCTGAATCAATCAAACACTCACACCCAGTCAAAAGATCTGGGTTTAATCCATCACTGTTCTTTAGCCCACTCTGCCACCCCAGTTCAAACATGGCTATATGCAAATCAGTCTGACCCTGCGCCTCATGGGAACAGTCCAGCCCGAACTGCCAAGTTATGTTTTCCCTGGACCGGAAACAAGCTTCTGAGGACCGGTTTCTGGCATTCCAGCCGTCTTCAGCCCGGCTTGCTTAAATCCAGTGGCAAAGTGAGCAAGGGGCTCACGTCTGAGCATGCCCTGCCACACTTATGGCGGCCAAAAGCGGTACAAAAGGGGGTGGTGTTGGATTTTTGGGCATCTGAATCAATCAAACACTCACACCCAGTCAAAAGATCTGGGTTTAATCCATCACCGTTCTTTAGCCCACTCTGCCACCCGGTGGTGGTGAGGGGGCATGTATATGTTGAAGAGCATGGTGCTGAGTGAGGATCCGGGGTACTCCGCACTTGATCTCTGTGGGATTGGAGAGGAAAGGAGGGAGTTTGATCCTCTGGATTCTGTTGGAGAGAAAGGATCGGATCCAGTTGAGGGTGATACCTTGTATCCTGCCGTTGTGGAGTCTGGCTGCGAGAGTGCGATGTAAGATGGTGTCGAAGGCTGTAAAGAGGTCTAGTAGAATGAGGGCTGCAGTGTGGCCCTGGTCAAGTAACATGCAAATGTCATCGGTGCCGGCGAGGAGGGCGGTCTCTGTGCTGTGGTTGCTGCGGTTGCTGCGGAATTCAGACTGGGAGGGGTCTTGTTTGGCATTCTCTTCGATGAAGGTGGTTAGCTGGGTGTTGACGAATCTCTGAGTGACTTTGGCCGCAAAGGAGAGAAGAGAGATAGGCCAGTAGTTTTTCAGGTCCGTCAAGTCGGCCGAGGGCTTCTTGAGGAGGGGCTTGACCTCTGCCCGCTTCCAGTTGTCGTGGAAGATGCCGAATTCAAATGAGGTGTTTATGGTTTGGCATAGTTTGATGCTATGGCAGCGGCACTCTCTGGTAGATGTGTGGTGGGCAGGGGTTCTTGGGGCTCCTGAGTGGATGTTCTTCATGGTCATGGCACACAGTGTCTTCGTGTCTATGGTGGTAGTCAGTTTCCAGGAGGTGCTGGTGTGCTGGTTGTCAGTGGTGGAGAGGAGGGGGGTACCTGGAGTCTGTTAGCTGAAGTTGTCATAGAGGACCTTGATTTGCAGGTGGAAGTAGGGGCTGAGCTTGTTGCAGTGGTCCTGGGATGGTGTGACATCTGTGGCTTTGCTGGGGGGTGTTGGTGAGCTGCTGTACGACATCGAAGAGATCTTTAGCGTTAGCTGCGTTGGTGTGGAGTTTGTTTTTGATGAAGGTTTGGTTGGTGGCTCTTATGCGCTGTTGGCATTCGTTCAGGGCGTTCCTGTAGTTGTTCTGGTCTTCAGTGGTTTTCCTGTTCTGCCAGATTTTCTCAAGGAGTCTGCAGGAGCACCTGGCTTCTTGGAGGTCAGTGGTGAACCAGGCGGCCTTCAGGGGGTATTGTTTGCCGGGGTAGCGGAGGGCTGCAAGCTTGTCTGTACGTCTGGAGATCCAGCGGGGAAGTTCTTTGGCAGATGATTTGGCATCAGTTGTGGTGAAGGGGGAGTTGTGGAGAGGGGCGGTGTTCAGGTGTTCCTCTGTGATCTTGCTCCAGTTCCTTTGTGGTGAGTGTGGGGCGGGCGTGCGGTGGTGGTGTTGAAGGTGAAGTGCACGAAGTGGTGGTCTGTCCAGAGATGCTGCGTGGTGTGGCTAAAGGGGGTGGTGACGAACCGCTTCAGTCCGAGGTTAGAGAGGTTGTCAAGGAGGGCAGTGGAAACTGGGTCTCTGCGGTTGTCGAGGTGGAAGTTCAGGTGTCCGATGAGGTTGTAGTACATTGAGGTGATGGTGTGGGGTGCGACAAGGTTAGCAATGAGGATTGCGGAAATTGCGCGAGATCATTGGGGTCTGTAGGCGAGGGTGCCGCACAGTGTGGTCCTGGGCCTGGTCTGGATCTGGAAGTGGAGGTGTTCTGTGTTAGAGAGGAGGTCGCTTGTGCTGGAGGTAGAGAGTCGGAGGGATCTCTTGTGTACGATGGCAAGCCCCCCTCCTGGGCGGTGGGGGCAGTCTTTTCTTTGGATCTTGTATCTGTCGGGGATGGCTGTGGCAATGTTATGGGTGGAGGTGGCGTTGGTCCAGGTTTCTGTGAAGAAAGCGAGATCGGGCGGGAGTGTGTTGAGCAGGTCCCAGATCTCTGCGGCGTGTCTGTGTAGGGAGCGCAAGTTGAGTAGGATACACTTCAGGGCTTCTTTGGTGGCTGCATCCGGTGAGGGTTCAGGGGTCCTGGGGGTGCTGTCGATGGTGAAGGATTGTCACAGTGTCAACAGGATGACTGGCCATGGGTGGTTTATGGTGTAGATCTTTGGCAGTCGTTTCCTCCAGGGTGTGTGGAGAGGTCAGAGTTGTAGCGTGGGGGTTCTAGATCCAGGGTGCCTGGCGCTGGCCAATGGTGGGTTGGGGAGAGGCACAGACAGGCTTGCCTTAGTCGCGCCTTCGCCTGGCTGCCATTAAGTAGGGGAAAGGGGAGGTACGTGCAGCTGGGAGGCGGGAGTGCGGGCGGTGAGGGGAGGTGTCACAGGACAGAGGTGTTGGCAGGAGCAATTAAGTAGGGGTGGGGTGGGACGTGCAGCTGGGAGGCAGGAGCAGGGGTGGTCAGGGGGAGGGGTCACGGGGCAGAGGTGTCGGCAGCAGAGTTGTAGCAATGGGGTCTTCTAGATCCAGGGTTCCTGGCGCTGGCCGTAGTCAGGTCTCAGACTTGCTTGCCTTAGGTGCGGCCGCCATTAAATAAGGGAGGGGGAGGGACCTGTAGCTGGGAGGCGTGAGCGGGGTTGGTCGGGGAGGGATCACGGGGCCAGAGGTGTCAGCGGGAACCGGGGGAAAAATCAACAACAGACAGCAAAAACGAAACAGATGGGCATAAGCACAGAAAAGCGAATTCAACAAAATGGGTACAAAAAACGAATTCAACAAAATGGGCAGAGAAAAACGAATTGAACAAAATGGGTGGGGATGAGAGGCAGAGCACAGCACAGTGGAGCTGCTGGGTAGAGAGCAGGCCTCGGACCAAGTGTCTACTACTAATTGCCTTTTGTGAATATCGAAAGTCGTAAAGTTAGGATTTTGTCTCTGATAAATTTTGTGAATTGGGCCCTCAGTTGGAAAGTTTGCGTATATATTTTGAACAGACTAGATATGTGGTAGATTTTGTCCTATTCAAGACTGGTGGTGTATGCACAATAGATGGCGATCAGTGTGTGCTCGGTATCAAGAATATGGAAAAGAATATTGCCAAACACATTTTAGATATTCTTGCAAATGTCAAGGGAAAGGAGAGTGGGAATTAGACTTGGTCCCTTTTCGGCAGCTGGTGCTGGATTCTTGAAAAATTGATTTATCTTTTTGTGGTACTGATGCATGGCCTGGTACTCATTCAGTGTCTCCCTTTTTGTTGTTCATATTGTACAACTGTTTTCACACCCAGAAACAAAATATCAATTCATGCCACAAACACCGTTGTAACGCTTCAGAAAGATGTTGATGTTTTGATGAATATTGATGAAGGAATATTTGAGAATACTTCCATCCTTGCTGTTTCGCTTTCTAATGTTGACGGTATGGAGTGTTCATAACTGTACCCCAATTTGATTTTTTGTCATTCTTTGAAATTCTATTTTTTTATGCTATAGTTGAAAATGTTTTAGCTCAGGCTGTTCGAGCAGTAGCTGACCTCCCCCCAAGCGCCTTGAAACCCTCTGGGTGAGTAGCGCTCTATATAAATGCTTTGATTGATTGATTGATTGATGCTAAAAGGAGGGTTTGTTAGAATAGACCCAAGATTGCTTACACAATGCTCTATTTAGGTTAGCATTTGTGGCAACATTTCCTGTTCAGATGCCATTTTGAATGATCATTGAAACAAATCCCTTGCCGTTTCCGAGAAAAACCTCTGTTACGTTTAATTTCTTAAATGTTGTATTTTTGCCTCAGTAATGAATACGGTGTTCATATTAGCGCATAACTTTCTCACTAGATAGAGGCCCTCTCCCACTTGTCTATTGGAGGGCGGAGGGTGAAACGGGATAGGATTGTGATAGGTTGTGCAAGATACGAGAACCAAAACTGATTTTCTTTGTATTTCACTGTCCAGCTGCATCTGCATGAAAAATTCCACTGTAGGCATTTTTTTGCCCAGCTATCAAATGTACATAATGTGTCTCTATGCTTGCTGACTTCAGTTCCCTCTGTACCACTCCTCGGGAATGTGCAGATGGGGTTCCACTCTGAGTGTATCTGAATAAAACAATTATTGGTATATTCTCCACTGTTCTTCCGACTCTTCATTTGATATGGAAGGGTAAGAGGTGGTCCGAGGAGACTGAGTGCCCCAAGCGGTTCACTTCCTTCAACTTCAATAGGTACAGGCCCCCAAAGATGTGTTATAAGGTTTTTTAGATTTGGCAAAATGTCCAAGCACTGGGAATATATTGTGGACAATGGATGGGTCTCTATTCTATGTGGCAGGTTTGCAGACAAGGAAAGGGGATCCACCACAAGATTGATAGTCGTCATACTCAGTGACTGTGCATAGGGATTCTTACATTCGTGAAATTGTCTTGGACCCCCACATTCTTGAACAATGGGCGTCTGCAGCACAAACATAGGGTTCAAAGACCCAAATTAGGAAGTCCAGTCATAAGCATGATCAGCAGAGGCAGTATTTCTTTGTTTTGGTCCAGTGACCCCAGATTTCAGTTCAAGGATCGGGAAGCCATCCAATGGGTGGGAGTTCATTAGTGTAAATTGGACTATACTTCCACAAAAGAGTTTCAATCTTTGGTTGTGTGTATGCTTTACGTACTGTGTTTGTGCTTAGTAAGATGTGGAGCTTACTCGTGGTACTGGTGTATCTGGTTCATCTACAAACATTGTACACCAGAGAAAGAGCCGACATACAGAATAGAGGAGGCAGCTGGGGAAGAAGAAAAATAAAATTAAAATAAATAGATCTCTGCAGGGATAACCAGATTTGTCCAGGATTGTTTTAATCACCTCACACCTCTGTATAGTACTTTATTTTCAAACAAAACTTTCCCTGCATTGTATACTAAAAAAACATCACTTTAAATGCAGCTATTCGCCAATAGCTGGTGCTGTAAAATATAATACATCACTACTTTACAGAAATAATGCAGTTTAAGTTGTCTATGACTGCAATGCTGACCTGTTTTCCCTTCATGTTCTATCTATATTGAGATTCTTTATTGGTATTTCATTAAAGTATGATGAAAATTGCTGATGTTTGGACTTTGAATGATGTGGGCAGATTCATAAGCTCCAGTATGTAACATTTATTCTTTAAGTTGATGGAAAGTGAAACTCTCAAATTAATCATCTTCAAAGCTATCACCTGATTCATAATTTTAAGATTCAGCACAATCCTCCTCAACTGCTTTAAATTCATCATCTTCAAATGTGACACAGCTGTTAAACCTGAGCAAAGTGAGAGCTGGCTGTTCTAATTATGTTCTTGCATCTCTCCTTATCTTAACATTTTTGGGTCTGCTAAAATGTTCATCAGTACTGCAAGTGTTGCAAAGGCAATCACTGTTTAGGTAAGCAATCCGCATCTTATTCTGAAACACTTCACTTCTGGTAGTGGTGTAAATGGTTGCTTTGTTTCCAGTATCGGTCATTGCAGCTGTCCAAACTGTGCATTCACACATATTTCAAGATGGGTGCAGCTGAATTGAAAAGAGTGGGACCTGCTGAGACCTCCCTAGCAGCATCAGGTAACTTTCATTGGAGACTTAGATCCTGATTGCAAGTAAATCAGATCTCCATGGGGACACATTGGCTGCCCTCATTTACTGATACCTATTAGAATTTCTGCACTTAATTCCTGCTTTTAGGACATTTACCCTACAGAATGGAAAACAACTCTTCGGACCCTGTAATTCAAGCAAATATTCTGCATAGAACTTCCAATTCAATGGGAATCAATACATCATTTACTACCTGCTCTGAGTGAGGTGGCAAAAATCTGCAAGGACATTTGGGGAAAAAAATGGAGAGGATATTGGAAGATAGGGTAAGCATTAGCCTGGCAAAGCATTAAATGCTACTATGATATATTGGCAAAGGGTAGGTGATACCTGCATCTGCACACTTTTGATCCCACCCTAAGATACTGTAGGAGTGCATAATAATCATGTGTAGACAGCACTTGAATATATTTTGTGTGATTGTTACTAATAAAATGGGGAATGGTATATATTTAAAGTACTCCATGTGGAAACGAATGACATTTATAAATGGTGTGCCTAGAAATGTAAGCATTAGAAATTCCTGAAATACTTACATATTAATATTTGAAAAGAAAGGTAAAGCTTATAATGTGCCTCATTGTGAAGTTGAGGATATGAGACATATGTGTAGATTAATGTTTAGACATTCATACATGTAGCAAGAAATTATATTCCTTTTTGGTGTATTTTGAAATGACATTTTTTATGCATTATTTACAATTTAGTTAATTTATTAAGAAACCACATTTGCTATGTGTTTAGTAATGTGCACATATTTGTATGCATGTGCACCATTAAGTTGACATGATGTTGCGGCTTCAAGTATAGTTTCGGCACAAGCTCATATTCAAGGCTGACATTTAATTTATATTAAACCTTCAATGTAGAATGTGTTTACTTGCATGTTTGTTTGGATTTCATGTGGGAACAAAGCTTCATTATTTAGTAAAGGAGGGTGTGTGCTTTAGTAAGATGGCAAGGTATGTGAAAACGGATTTTGGCAAGGAAAAACATGGTAACAACTAACAAGCAAGGAAGGAAGTTCCCATGGAGAAGGAGAAGAATGGCCAAGAACTAATTAAGTAGCAACTTAACGAAGTGGGAGAGTTCATGCCAGTTGCCAATTTGTGCCTGAATAGTGGCTAGACACCGCAGCTGATCACGTGATTTACCTACAACTAATATCTTATGCTGTAACTTAGTGAGGGAGAGACATCTTAGGATTTCATGAGGTACATACCTCTCCTTCTACTTCTTGTGACTTCATACTACATGACCCTGTTTGGAGTTTGTTGTACTGAAGAGCAAAGGCTTCTTAGTTTAGCATTGACCCTTTTAAGGTAGTGTAGGGAGGGATAGCATGCTCATGTTTACCGTTGATTATCAATTGATGCATTTTAACATTCAATTATTTTTCCTTATTACTTGGATTGTCATAACCAAATTAGTTCTATGCTTTTTGTTATACAGGGTAAATCTCTTTAGGAGATTTGGACTCATTCTGTTTGCCCAATATTTCTACACCATAATGTTGAGACTGATTTATATCTGTCTGTTTCTAAATTTCTCAAGCAGCTAAAAAGACCATCTGGTTGACTATTCATGTTTATGAGGGACCAGAAAACAGGTGAGAGCAATAAAGCGGGTTTTTCTGAAAGTGATTTAACCTGCTAGAATTTTCAGGCTGGTACAATTGTCTCCAGTGTTTCTACACACAAGAAATCTGGTTGTAGCAACACCGGCCACCTTACAATTGTTCTGAATGAAATTCCTCTCTGCACAACATGCAATAAATGCCCTATCTCGTACATGAAAACGACACGCAAATGATGGATGTAATGCAAAAAATCAAACATTCACCCCTCAGTCAAGAGATCTGGGTTAAATTCATCATTCATTTGCTCACCATGCCACCCCAGTTTAGACCCAGACATATGCAAAGCAGTCTTCACCCTGCTCCGCATTGGAACAGTTCAGCCCGAACTGTCAAGCCAGCCCCTCCCTGGACCAGAAGCAAGCATCATGGGACCAGTTTCGGAATATCACCCCTCATTAGCCAAGCGAGTTTGAATCCAGTGGCACAGTGAGCTTAGGACCCATGTCTGGGCATACCCGGTGCACTTAGGTCGAGAAAGCAAAAGACACACAAATGATGAATGGAATGCAGAACAAATCTTGAGCTAAAGTGAATGTGTGTTCTTGACTACCAACCGTGTCAGCATGTTGCTATTGTTGCCTCAAATCCAGGGTCTGGGCAGGTCACAAGGACTCATGGAGTTTCAGATATTTGGTCCCCATCATTTGCCTGTTGTTTCTTTCCAGTGACATATTGAGCAAGGAATTCAGCTCTTGGAAGACCTATCACACTTAGGGTGTTGCACTGAAAGATACCATCAAACTCCAGTCACTCTTGATGTATTGTGTTGGTGGGTTTTCGCTCCATATCCCTAACACATTACCTTTACTCCTCTTTTTGCTCACACTTCAGTTTTGTAGTTAACATTCACAAACCGCCCCTCAAAATCTCCACAAATTGGGGCAAAGCTACTCCTATGGGAGATGTCCCTTATTTGGCCACAACCTCTGAGGTATTAGTCACTGCTTGCCCTACCAAACTTCAACAGCAGTTGTTGGGTGTGATATATGCTATGTAATTCTTTAATCTGTACCAACAATGTAATCCCACTTTGATGTCTTCTTTCATTGAGTTTTGCAGGGCTTCCTCCCAATCAGAATACTTAGTCTGTCCAACATATGCCTGACTACCATTTCTCCTTTTTCAATATGTTCAGAGTGTTATTTATCAGTGGTCTGTAAATCAGGAAACTAAGGGCCTGATTACATGTTTGGTGCAGCGGAGCCGGCGCAATGCTGCCTCCGCTATGCTAAACCTGTGCAAAACCGCCCAAGGACCACCAAACTTTTTACGAGTTGTAAATGCACAACTGGCAATGCGATCAGCAGTCATTTTCTATTCCCAAGATGGTGTCTGAAAAACAGGAACTGCAATGGGAACAGCAAAAAATTTCCAGTAGACCATGGACGTGGACGTCCATGCCATGCTGGAAGTTTGTGGGGGTACAGACAAGGGGGCACATGTTGTGCCCCCCTGAATGTTTCATCATGGCCAGGGTGGCCTTTATCCCTGCACTGCCAGATTTTTCATGGTGGGGCTCCACCATGAAAAGGCTGGTGGTGCAGGAACTCATAATAGGCTGAGTGGGACTGCACCAGTCCCTGCTCAGCATATCGCATTGTGGCGCTCATGCACCACCTCCAGGGAACAAGTCGTAGTGCGGTGGACAGTAGACTGCCACTGTTGCGCCACCACAAGTCTGGTGGGCAGAAGACCACCAGACTCGTTATCATGCACTAATTTCTTGGTCAGACCTTCTGAAAGTACCCTATCATGCAATGAGAATCAGTCTAGGATTTGAGTAGCTCTAGAAATCCGGACTCTCATTGCTCGCTTTAATTGAACATATCTGCATAGCTCTGAGTGCTCCATGATACAATCCTCTCAATGCAATTCGAAATCCTTCACATATCACAGGATGAAAATTCCAACCTTATCCCACTGGTTAAAACTTTGCAGGCCTTTTAGTTCAATCCTTACTAGCCAGCTTGCGTATTGCGACCAGCATTTTTTAAATAGTAGGCACTTAGTTTGCTACATTTGGAAGACTATCATCCACATATGATGATGTTCTTTCATCCATTAGGGGTCCCACTGAAGACCTCTGATCAGGGCATCTTTCTTGGCTATCATGATGGTGGCTCTAATTATGGGCCAAATATCATAGACGAGAAGGGGGCTTCCCTGACTGGAACCCCTCTGAGACGTGGTGCCATTAACCCTAACATTCACATGTTTGTAAAATCTTACCTGTGAGTGTTTAGCAGCGTCCAGGGTCCTTCTATGGATTTCAGGATGGTTTCAAGCTCATCAACGCACCATTTGATGCTGAAAACACTGGTCAGATTTATCTATTGCTGTAACAGCAAGACAGAGTGGTGCAGTCGCTTGAATCAGATGAAACCATGTAGAGTGAACTCCAGTCTGGGACTTCTTTCTCTCAATCCATTCCCCTGTTTCTTCTCCAATTTCTGTGTCTGGTGAAATGCTTTATTTTGATAATCAGCACAGATATTCTGGGAAGGAGGGAGGTTGCAGTACAGAAACCTGACAGCCTGCCTGGCCACTGAGGAGCCAGTCTGAGAGACCCATTTAAATGATTGGCCCAAACCAATACCAAAATACATGAAGAGCTTCAAGTCAACTATCAGGAGTGAGCTATCTTGCTTAACCATTTAAATCAATTACTACCTAGTTTTGTTAATGCTACTCTGTCCACCATAATGACAACCCTGAAGAGAGTGGCTCAGCACCAGCTGAAAGCATGAATATTAATATAAGAATGGATCAAAATTCATCACTTATTAAACATTGTTCTTAGTTCCTCCAAAATATTTGTTCAAAGACAAAAAGGAGACCCTCCTATGTTTTAATAATGTATAGCCCAATTTGCATTTTCAGAAAAATCACAATTATTTCTGATGATACCACCAGTATTACTTTAGTCCTCTTGTATCATTCTAAAGACTCTTTGATGTGGGCAGTACTCTTTATTTTTAATCAAAGTCCTCTATTATCCAGCTGCACTTAATGCATGGTGCATTTTGTGCTTTTTTTAGGAAGAGACATGCAACCAAGTGTTTTTTAACCAAAATATTCAAAGACATTTTAAATATGTATATGGTGGTATAGCTTGATGATAGTCTAATGTATTTGTCTACTCTAGGTGAACAATGATGTCAAGTGATCTCATGATTTGCAAAATATTCCCTGCATGCCAAAGCTCATAGGCATCTATTTAAAGTCCCAACCATCTCCTGTCTCTACTTTGAAATCTTTGTCCAAGGGATCAGGATTAAGAAAGGCCTTCTCAATCAAGTCTTGAGGACGTAAAGTAGTTTATTAGTTTTAAAAATTCTTATTGTCAATTTGTACAGAATTATATCAACCATAATCAAAGAAAGGAACTAGATTTTTGTGTGGGTAGAAGGGGTTTGCTTTCCACCACATTCTTGAAAATCCAGCAGTCTCACTTTAAGTTTACCACTTTGCTTGTGGAACCATTTATTATGACCATAAAAGAAGGAACGTATGCTGCACAATTAAAATTCTCATCCCATTGGCTGATCATCAGGTATACCATGTGCTCCAAGACAACCTGCAGTGGCAGATGTAGCCCACAAACTTCCTCCAGTTATGGTTGATGGACCACAAGAGTGTGAAGTTGAAAAAATTATTGACTTCTGTATCTTCTGAAAGCAGTTAAAATACAGCATGGCCCGGAAGGGATATAATTTATTAGAAAAATCATGGGAACCAGCAGACTTTATTCACACTCCCAAATTAAAGAAAAGATTCTATAGACACACACATTTAAAATGGGATCTCACAGCGTTGTCTGTGTAGGGATTTATAAGGGAAAGCACTGTCAGTATTCAGGCTTGGCGACAGGTGCATGAGTTCTGGAGGTATTAGAGAATGGCAAGTGGAGGCTTAGACCAGCTCTAGGTTCAGTGACTCACAGGTACTCACATCCTGTGTAAATGTCATTTCGAGATTAAGAGGGATAGATCCCTATTTAGACTCTGCTTTATTTGGCGTGTGCATGGCAATGAAGTTTGTGCTTGAGTTGAATTTCTGATCCTTGATATAAGTTTTAATCTTTGCTGCATTTCCTCATATTTCGATGTTTCTGACCTTTCGGCTTTAGGTTCCTTGATTCCATTGGTTCTTTTATTTAGTTGGTTATGTTGTCTCTTTTCCCATTTATGTGTTGAGTATTACCCGTGAGTCTACAGCAGCATCCAAGGGGCTGTTGTCAAATTTCAGGTCATCTTGCGGGCAATCCTTGCAGCATCCACTGCTGGAACAACTGGTCAGATCTATATATTTTCAGAACTTCAAAAGAGAGTGATTCAACTCCTTGAAATAGATGGAATCCCAGAGGGTGGGCTCCAGCCTAGAACTTTTTTCTCCCTCTCCCTTTCCTGTTTCCCCCCCAATTTCTGTGTCTGATGATACGTCCCATCTTGTTCATCAGCACAGATATTCATTCATGGCATCCAGCTGGTCTGCAGTACTGAAATCCGACACTTGTGTCCACTCAACTATCGGTTAATGTCCCCTCCTCCTTATTATCTTCATGGACTTTCTCTTAGCTTTAGCGTGACCAGATAATACAAAACGAAATATGCAGATATACCTAACCACAGATGTAGTACTACAATGTTACATTGATTAGGGACTCAGGATGGCTTAATTGACTGCCTCAGCAATGCAGAAAACACATAATAGAGAGGCACAAAGCAACAAAAAAGCAATTTGTGTACACAGTATCATATGTGTGCAAGGGTAAAAGCCCAGGCAAAATAAAAAACAAACTGTCTGGCAAGAAAAGATATAAATGACGGAGAACACAACATAAGGAGAAAGAGACTCAAAGAAAAATATTATATGATAACATAAGAAATGTAATTACACTTATAAAAATTGATATGAACATATTCAATAATACACATAATTAAAAAAGGGGAAAGTGGCAGGAATCAGCTTCTTCAAATAATTTCGGGAATCATCAATGCGTCAATATTTCCCTGATTACTGAATATACTTTAAATTGAAGATTTGTCTTTTTAAACAAACTTTCCCCTTTTTTAATTATGTGTATTATTGAATATGTTCATATCAATTTTCATAAGTGTAATTAAATTTCTCATGTTATCATATAATATTTTTCTTTGAGTCTCTTTCTCCTTATGTTGTGTTCTCCGTCATTTATATCTTTTCTTGCCAGACAATTCGTTTTTTATTTTGCCTGGGCTTTTACCCTTGCACATGATTGCTTTACCCTGACCCAGGAAATGTATCCCATTCAGGGGGTCCTTGTTGCTTCACCGCAGTATCATATGTGCTCATTAAAATGCTTTATGATCCACATTACTGAGTTGAAGGAGGGTCTGGAGCTTTAAGGTCTCTCTCCGGACGACTCGGAAACCGCAGCGGACAAATCTGGATACCGATCCTGTGGAACACTATCGACCTCTGGGTGGTCAGTGAACACTCGTCGGAGCCGATGATGATGGGTCTGTGCCTGCTTTTGACTGGAGATTATAACGCTCCCCCAGAGGTTATGGGGGAAACGGACCCTCTTCGCGAATGGTGGCCTTTGCGGTTGAAGGGACTATACCTATCATGTATGATTGTCTTGATGGCCTGGGCAAGCGTGGACGGGGAACTCGGACCTGTTGTCCCCCTGAGTTTCAGTGTGAACTATGCACTCCCGGCGGAATTTGGTTGACAAGTTTGGAAAAGGTTTTTGCGTTTAAATTAGGTTTTTTTGGTTTAAGGTGGGGGGGACATGGTGGTGGCTTTTAATCGTCTAATTCTGGCAGACGGTGGGGTACTAGTATGGTACTGGCTGAAGTACTTGAGCAGCATAACCCTTCCCAGGGGTGGGCTTAGTGGTGGCACTTCTGGGTCACAGGGGCCGCTTTTAATCTTTTTTAACCCTCTCAGTTACAATAGGTACTTGGAATGTTAAAGGGTTTAATTCCCCTCAAAAACGTCAAAAGGTTTGGAAATATAATATTGACCACCATTTGGATGTAGTGGCTCTCCAAGAGATTCATCTCGCCAGTGCCTCGGATGCACGCTTCAGACACAAACAGTATCCCTTAATCTATTGGTCTTCAGCTCTTACCAAACACAGGGGGGGAGCTTTACTGTTTCGCTCTACCACTCATTTCCAGCCCATAGATGTTCTTACTGATAAGGAAGGCCGATGGGTTATGGTTAAGGGTCGCTTTAGAGGGAAGGTTTGCACATTCGTAGCAATTTATGCACCCAACTCTGGACAGGCATTATTTCTGCATACACTCCTGGGGAAAATGTTGGACTTCTCTGAAGGGCAGATGAGTCTTATGGGGGCCTTTAATTTAACCTGGGATAAAGACATGGACAGCACTCACTCACAGCATTCTGAACTGAGCTCTTTTTCCATTGACACTCAGCAGCGCCTTCTAGACCTAGGCTTACTAGATGCATGGCGTACAACCTATCCACATACAAGAGACTATACGTTTTATTCGGTATGTAACTGTTACCACGGATTTTTTACAACGCATACCATTACAACGGATACTATTACAACGCAGGTCAATTTACAACGGATACCTTTACATCGCATTACACTACAACACACATACTATTACAACGCATACCATTACATCATAAGTATAATTATAGGTAAGTTTATCTTTTTTTATAAACATTGGGTTTTGGGGTACAGGGGTATTTTTAGGTTTTAGGGCTGGGTTTGGGTTTTGGGGTACAGGGGTATTTTTAGGTTTTGGGGTTGGGTTTGGGTTTTGGGGTACAGGGGTATTTTTAGGTTTTAGGGTTGGGTTTGAGTTTTGGGGTAGAGGGGTATTTTTAACCTATTTTTACAAATATTAAAATTAAAATTAATTTAATTAATAATTTTATTTATAAAATATATAACAAATAATTAAATTAACATTGATAAATATTTACATTATTTGTTAAAATTATTTATTATTATTATATACTTAACTATACTTACGTTGTAATGGTATGCGTTGTAATAGTATGTGAGTTGTAGTGTTTTGCGTTGTAAAGGTATCCGTTGTAAAATGACTTGCGTTGTAAAAAATCCGTTGTAATGGTATGCGTGCTAAAAGTACGCGTTGTAACATCATATATCCGTTTTATTCACACATGCACCGCACGTACTTTAGGATTGATTACATTTTCATTAGTCAGTCAGTTCTGGGTTCTCTTCAGGATGCGAGGATCTTCCCCCTCTCTGTGTCTGATCATTGCTTGCTATCCATCTGTCTGTCCTGGCAGGGAGAGGCGCGGTCGGCTCCCAGGTGGTACTTTCCGGCATTGTTAGCGTGGGACAAGGAATCTTGTGCTAAACTTAGGAACACTATGAAAGATTTTTTTGAGGTTAACCTACCTGAGGCCACGTCGGAGTTTACCACCTGGTAAGCATTTAAAGCAGTGTTTAGGGGGGAATGTATTGCGCTCAACTTAGCGCTCAACAAACAACGTGCCAGGGAAAGAGAGCAACTAGAGCAGGAACTGTCCTCTGTTGAAACAGTTCATATGCAGAACCCTACTCGACAGACTCTCCGTCACTTGACGGCGCTCCGCGGTAAACTGTGTGCTATATATAATAACAGGGCCGAGTTTACACTTCTTAAACTGGGGTATTAAACTCCGTCACCTGTCCTACTCTCAAAGCAATACAATTCGTAAACATTTAGCCAGGCAGCTCCGTGCCAAGCAGAAGAAAGAGTGCATAGGGAGCATTCTGAATTCCGCCTGGGAGATTTCCCATAAGGACGAAGATAAGGCTAAACTGTTTGGCTCATTTTATGAAGCTCTGTACTCCAGGGGCAATCTAGACTATGAAGCTCAGCTGGAGTTTCTTCATGCGCTGCCCTTACCCCAGGTTTCCACCGAATGGAACGAGCTGCTCCCTGCTCCCTTCACTTATGAAGAAGTAAGTCTGGCGATTAAGGCCCTTAAGCCCCATAAGGCTCCAGGTCCCGATGGGTATACCGCTCTTTTTTACAAGACCTTCGCTCCAGGCATCTCTCCCTTCCTTACGAGTTTTTTTAACACAATGGCTGAATCCGGAGAATCTACGGCCTCTATGACCGAAGCCATGATCTCAGTGATACCAAAACCCCAAAAAGACCCCCAGCACTGCGCCTCCTGCCGCCCTATCGCCCTTCTCAACCTTGACACCAAATTAAACTCCTCTATATTAGCCAAACGACTGAATGACCTAATGCCGGATCTCATTCATCCAGACCAGTCCGGATTCATCAAGGGTAGCCAGACTCATGACAATACTCATAGGATTCTCCATCTCATTGAAAAGGCCAATAGGTGTCAGATTCCTGCTGTACTGATGGGTCTCGATGATGAGAAAGCCTTTGACCGCGTAAATTGGGCGTTCTTATTCCATACCCTCCGGGCTTTTGGTTTTTCTACTAAATTCATAACTATGCTACAAGCTAATTACCGACAAACCTGATCCAGAATGATGGTTAATGGGGCCAGCTCTACCTCCTTCTACCACTCTATCGGTACCAGATAGGGTTGTCCCCTTTCACCGTTGCTCTTTGCCCCTAGCATCGAGCCCCTCGCAATGGCCATTAGACATAATCTTGACATTCGGGGTGTCAGGTTCCCTGTCTACCGCGGATTGCGGATGCATCATAGCGTCACAACGGCTTTGAAACAGTGGCGGAGAACTACACTTTCCCAAATGCTGTGAGTCATGTTACGGACGTGGCGCAAGCCATGCAGAACCAGGAAGTAAATAGCTCGCCGAAGACGCCGGCGTTGCCGATTATTCTGGTTTGTTCGTGGAGATGGTTGGTATGCTGCCGTGCCGGTAAGATCCAAACTTTGTTCCGCTTTTGGTATTTGAGACTTCAGTATCCCGCTTTGGGTCGGGTACGACTCCTAAAAGACCGCAGTGACACTCGCGGTAAGCGAGTGTGGAGAGCGATTTGCAGAACCCTTCTTTTAAGTATAAACTCTATCTCCCTGTTGGAAGAGAGAACCCTTGGCATCTCATTGCAGGGAGATAATCCATAGCACAGCATTGACTGAGGTCGGGAACAGACCGCTACGGTCTTTGGTCGTGAAGTGACTTGAAGCTACATACAAAAAACATCGGAGTGTGGTTTTGGGCCACAACCGCTTCTGGCTCATATACTTTGCTAGTTATTTGCAGTATCGTCTAAGAAGCATTAGACGCCTGTAGGGCACAGAAGCTATGTGAGTGCAACAGAACCCTTGGTTATTCTAATCTCTTGATTTCCGAAAAACTATTATTATCTTCACGTTCTTTTGTTCATTATTTCATCCTTGCACAGGAGAAACGAGATAAGGGTATCAAGTCAGAGGGATTGTTGCAACTTCAGGAATGAAAACAGACCTTGTTTGGTATGCAGAATGATAGTGGGTGTATGAGTTCAGCTCACATAGGAATGAGAGTTACATGTTATATGATTGTGTCTTCCTCTGCAGTTGGTTGCAATACCTGACTCTGCCTCAAGTCTCGTCTCCTAGGTTCAGTTCGAACGTATTTTCATTTACAGGTAGGGGTGACACCAGATCATACGAAACAGGAAAGAAAGTGAAGGATTCTCATAGAGGGCATAGGGGGGTGTATTCTAATTACCTGTCATTCTCGTTACAGATCTCCCTCCCCGCTGTCCCCTTCTTTTCCTTCCCCGGCAGAACGGTTCTGGTCACCTGTGTTTACAACTTCAGGCTCTGCGAGAGTTGTGTAGGGGAGGTTATAGGTTTTTTCAGCACAGCCCTGAAGAAGATCAGAAGAAGGAGCCTTACCCAGGGCATACCTTTTACTGGGGACCCTCATAAAATCTCCCTATTTGCAGACAACGTCCTCTTATCCCTCTCTGATCCGACAGTGTCTCTCCCAGCCCTCCAGTCAGAATTGGAACATTTTGAATAGATCGCAGGTTTTAAAATACATTTCAGCAAATTTTATATCCTTAATCTTACTTTACCACCCACTGAGGTTCACAGTCTCAAGTCCCTTACCCCTCTTGCATGAGCCCCCTCCTCCATACAATATCTAGGGGTTCAATTGATGCCGAGGATTGAGAAGTTATATGTGGCTAATTTTCCACCTATTTTCAAACGCATTCAGGTGGAACTTGTGAAGTGGATACCCCTGTTTTTATTGTGGCTCGGATGCATCCATGCAGTAAAAATGACACTCCTTCCTAAACTTCTTTACCTTTTTCAGGCTCTCCCTATAGAACTAGACAGGGACTTTTTTTGTTGAGTTAAGAACATGATTCTGCAATTTATCTGGCAGGGTGGGCATGCTGGCTTTTCTTTCTCCCTATTCCGTCGTCCCCTATCTGAGGGCGGTGTAGGCCTCCCTGACATTCAGCTCTACTATAAGGCAGCACAATTGCAGGTATTGATTGAATGGTCCAAGAAAGAATCTGATAAACATTGGCTACATATGGACCAGAGTGTGACTGGGAGGACCATCTGAGACCTGGGCTGGTGCCCTAAAAAAGATCAACCCCCAAACACATATATTGCTACACCCATGTGCACTACTCAGAAAGTATTGGATACGGTAACAGGGGACGATCAAAGGACCACTTTCCCCTCCCCATTAACACCACTACACTTTAACCCTGATTTCTTGCCGGGTACACAGGTGGGGCCTTTTGATGCATGGAGAGAAGGGGGTTGTCTTGCGTTGATCCACCTTTTTCACAATTATGACCCACACACTTTTGACAATTGTCGACGGGACTATAAGTTGGGGACCGCGGAATGGTATCATTAAGCCCAGCTGATGAATCCCACACATACATAGCCCCTCACTCAATTCGAATCTTTCCTTGCCAAAACCTCATCTATGAAGGGGGCGATTTCTTTCATATATAAACTTCTCCTTACCTCCGCTATATCCCCGAGACTGCGGTATTTGTCCTTGTGTGAAGACATTCTGCAGCGTCCCATTACAGATACTGAATGGGGAAACCTATGGACAGACATTACACGATTCAACCATTCCTCAGATCTTCGGGAATCTCACCTAAAGACCATGATGGACTGGTACCTCCACCCCGCTAGGCTCAAGCAGATCTTTCCCACTGCTTCCGACAGATGCTGGAGAGGGTGCTGGTTACTGGGGGATTTTAAACTGGGGGATTGCCCGACTATTCGCCCCTTCTGGGAGGAAATCCTTGCACACATTAAGGAAATCTTGGGATACCCTACTCCAACCACCATGGCGCGGGATCTTTTGGGTCTTCGCGATCCTGCTTTAGAACACCAGACACGAGTGGACAAAACAATCTGGTGGCTATGTATAGGCGCAGCTAGGGTAACCCAGCAGCTGCCTGGAAAAAGAGGGCTGCACCAGCAATCTCCTTGTGGCATTCTAGACTGTGGAGACTCCTCAGTCTGGAGCATATGTCTGAGATCTTTTGGGACGACTTTAAGAACTTTGAATTCAAATGGGGTCGTTTAGTGGCTTTCTGCTCGCGAGGCTTGCCGTCTGCTGTATGCCCTTCATCCATTAGGGCTCTTCACCTCTTTCAACTATAATTAGCCATGTACTATCACTGTCGGACTTATTGTTTGCATGCCGCCCCCACCATTGTCAGGGAGGGGGGAGGGTGGGGAATAGGGGGTTGCTTTCCTTGTTTATTTTTTTTCTGTTGGAGTTTGTTATTTTTATTTTCCCATCCTTGGGGATTGTTGTTATATTGCACGATCTGTTGGGCGCCTCCCTCAACAAGAATACTAGTTATTCTTCCATTTGCATCAGACATTTGGGACCTCTATTGTCATTTTGGATCCTTCTGCCCATTATTGGCGACCGCACCCACACCCTGTCTCTATGAGGAACTGTGACCCTTTTTTGGCGCCTCACTGCCACCTGGGGCGGATGGGTGTAGAAGTTTTCAGTTATTCGCTACTTACAGTTTCACCATATTTGGAGGTCCCCTGTGAGGGATGATTTGATGGCTTTGTTCTGTGTTTTCTCAAAATGAATAAAATATGTTTGACAAAAAAAATGGTTTATGATACGGGTTGATAATATACCAAGCACTGAAACTCCTGAAATTCTGCCTCTCTTTAGGTTCAATGAACACTCTTGGAAAATTGCAACATGCTAAATTTAAATAAATCTGCCAACACAAATGGAGAAAACCGGAACTGTCCCACTAAATCCAGACAACTGTTCACCCGATCTTTGTGCTTTATTAGTGTACAGAGCTTCAAATTCCGTCCTATGTCATCTTATCAAGTTATCTGTTGCCACATTCCTTTCCAATAAATACTACTTTCTCCAAATCCAGGGGGCTTTTCAGCTTCCCTAGTGACGTTCTGTAATTTTCTTCTCTTCCCTATCACACTGAAAATGGCCCATCCTTTACTTACCGTGTTATATGCTTTCAAATTGCCACTTATGAGGAGGCTATACCCACATTACTCTCAAATCATCAGAACAGTTCCCAAATGCCATTGAGTTTATTTTTGTCTGGTATTAACGTGCCATATATTTCAGAATAGGACTTATACCATAGGACATGTCATACCCAGTGGGTCACTGTAGGAAACTGAGTTACTGGTTGAGGTAAATTAAGCCCTTCTTAAGCAGTGGCCACAATTCCTGAGAAGTTGAAGTCACAAGCAAAGCCCAAATTAACCTGTGCTGAACCCTGTGGTAGCTTGGTACAAAGCAGTCATGCTTAACTTGTAGGCAAGGTGAGAAGTATTTATGCAGCACTTCAAACAGTAATGAATTCAAAACAGAACACCAGAAAGCCCACACCTATTTCAAACAATAGAGTGACATTTAATAAATTATTTGAGGCCAAAATAACAAAAATCTAATTAGCAGAGCCATAGATAAGCAGTTTTTAAAATGTAAGTGAAAATAGTGCCTAAAAGCACTATTGTGGTTATCTTATCGCAACGGACAGTGAAAAAGTCACAGGTTCAAACTGAGCTCGACGGAGTCCGGGCCAGATACAGCGACTAAGTTAGGCCTGCTGAACAAAGTGGGTGCCACAATAAGTGCTGCACATCCACTCGTAGCATTTAATTTACGGGCCCTGGGTATATGGTATGTTACTCTACAAGGATATATAAGTAAATTAAATATTCCAATCAGCTGGTGGCCAATTTCGCCATGTTTAAAATGGATGGCAGAAGCACTTTAGTGCTGGTCAGTAGTGGTCCTAGAGCCAAGTAAGAGAAATGTCAGCAAAACATGGAAAGTACAGGTAAAATGTTTGGGGAAGGACCAGCCTATGTCTGACAGGTCTAATAATTGTAGCGTTATTCCAGTCGGGAATGACGTCCTCACATGCACACTGGAAGAATTTCCTTAGCAACTTTGTGTTAAGTTCAAAATAAAGTTTTATTGAAGCTTATTCTTTCAATTTCAATCTCATTTTTTCATGATATTCTTATTCATCAAATGTTTTTAACACATGGCCCAATGCATTTCGGGCAGGTCTGCCCTTCCTCAGGCGCGTAAGTAAAGTGTTTGAGGACGATCATATAATGTTGTTGATGTGCGCAGATTCAGCAAATTGATGTAAATGACAACACGCGATTGATAAAAGCTTGGGTCTTTTACGTGTGACGGCAGGATAATGCTGAAAAACACGGCGGAGATCAAAAACCTCCGTTCGATGGTAGGAAAATGATCATCTGCGCACATCAACAACATTATATGATCATCCTCAAACACTGTAGTCATTGTAGTATGGAATTTTTAAAAAACGGCTCACCTGGGACCTGAGTTTTACTGCTTATAACAAAAGCTTCAATTTGACTTTTTTGAAAAATTTTGGATGGCCAAATTTGAAGACCCAGCTTGTTGAGAGAAATCACTAGTAAGGGCTTTGAAAAGAGGGGAGAACATAGAGTCTTCCAGCATCAGTTGTTGAAATGTTTCCAACTGAAATGCACACAGATACAAATATAGGTCAGGGGTTGCAATCCCTCCATATTTTTTTCTCTTTTTAAGTTTTTTAGGGCAGTTCTTGGGCATTTATTTCCCTATATGAATCTTGAGAAAAGCCCCTGGACCTTCTTAAACAAGATTTTTGGGAACTCCAAAGGAATGGTGTTAAACAAAAAAATATATTTTGGAAGAAGTGACATTTATATTAAGGTGGATTTACCCAAAAAAGAAAGAAACAAAGCCCCCCAAGATTGTAATTGGGAGCTTACTTCCTTTTTCAAAAATTTACTTGTGCAATTTTGACGTTTTTTTTTTGACTATCTGAATTCCCAGATATCTTATCTCCTTCTTTTCATATGTAATCTCAAAAGTGGTGTTCCAATTCATTAACTGTTGATTAAGGAGGTACCCTAAGACCTTTTCAAAGTTCTCTATTTCTGACCAGATTTCTAAGTAAGATTTTTCCAGATTCCCTATCAAAATAACTAGGTGGTCAGCATACAACCCGATTTTTTTTCCCATCCATTACATTTAAAGAGAATGATATTCTGGGAAGCTCTTAATTTACAGGCTAGAGGGTCAATATACATATTAAAAAGTAACGGTGAAAGGGGCAACCTTGTCTGGTCCCTCTTCCGATCTGAATCGCTCTGGTTAGATTCCCATTAACCAAAATTATTGCTGAGTGGCTTTTATAGATGGCTTTAATTGCTGCTAAACATTTTTCACTCAGGTCAAAACACTGTATTACTTTAAACAAAAATACCCAGTTGACTCGATCAAAAGCTTTGGCAGCATCGAATGTCATTACTGCCAGAGAGGTCTTGTGCGTCTGGGCCATATCTACAGCTTCAATAAGGTCATAAGTTAGTTCGCTAATCTGCCTCCCATTCATGAATCCTTTTTAACCTGGGTGTATGAGCAGGCCTATTGCTTTGTCCAGTCATCTAGTAATAATCCGTGTATAGAGTTTATGGTCACAATTTAAAAGCGAGATTGGTCGATAAGACTCACAGATGCGTGGATTTTTATTAGGTTTTAGAAGAATTGTGATTAGTGCCTCCTCCCAGGAGGTAGGGGGGCTATAGCCCTCTACAAAAGAGGAATTGAATAATTGTGAAATAATAGGTGTTAATTCATCTTTTAATATGTTATAAATCTTTTTAGGGATAGAGTTGGGTCCCGCAGCTTTTCCCTTTTTAGAGAGCTGATTACCTGAACTCCTTCCTCCCCCAATATAGGACAGTTTCTTTGTTCTTTATCCTCTTGTTGGAGTGCAGGAAGGGCTAACTCTGATAAAAAATCTTCCATGAAGCTACCATCAATTATCTTCTTCTCTGTATACAGTTTTTTAAAGAACTGAACAAAGGCCTCCTCAATTTCAGTATCTTCTGTAACTATACTACCAGTGCCTGGACATCGTGGATCTTTTATCCAATTTCTCATCTGGTCAGTTTTTTTTTCTCCAGGTGAGGAGTTTACAGCATCCCTCCCCATATTCATGGTGTGCAAGTTTACTAGCATCCCACTTTTTGTTATTATAGCTTCTAAGAAGTCAGCAAGTTTGTGTTTTGCAGATGCTAAATTGGTCGCATTCTCCTGATCCCTCTCAAGACTTTCATCTAGTCTATATATCTCATTTTCAAGCTTTTTATTCTCCTCTTTTATTTTCTTTGCTTGTGTGCAAGAAATAGTTTTAACAATCCCTTTAAGAATGCTTTATACGTATCAAACACTGTTTGAATTGGGGAAGAGTTAAGTTTTTGTTTTTTTTAATTTTGTTTATTGATTTTCACAAAAGCGGAATCTTGACAAAGTTACAAAAAAAAGAGAATTCAAGACCCCCCCCCCACCCTCCTCCCGCCTTTCACCATCATTAAAAGACAATGGCACAGGTACAAGTAACCAAAGATAAAGGGCAGGGAAGAGTTAGGTTAATGTCAAAGAACTCTTTAGTTTCTACTTTTAATTTTTCAGTTATAGTATGATCCAGTAATAATGCTTGATTAGTAGTCCACGTTCGAGGTGGTTGAACATTACTTTCTGCTATTTTTAAAATGACTGTAAAGTGGTCTGACATATGCTCAGGGATTTGACTTACTTGAATAGTATTTCTGCTTACCGTTGCCCCAACTAGAAAGAAATCAATCCTTGACCTATGTCCGCATTTTTTATTGTAAAACGTAAATTTTCCAACTTTTATTTTAGATTTAATGGCCATCTCTCTCCAAATGTCTATTAATCCTATATCTGACATTAGTTGACTTAAAGCCCTTCCCATTTATGTGTGTTGGATACAGCTATATGAGAGGTAGAGTCTCGACTTGGATTTAAGACCAAATTAAAATCGCCCCCTTAAATTATATAATTATTGGTTTTAGTTAAGTGAAAAAGCAATGTGTAAAGAGAGGTCGGGTCATCCAGATTGGGACCGTAGTAACTTACTAGAGTCATCCCAATCCTGCTAATTTTTAATTTAGCAATTGCCCACCTCCTCGATGGATCAACTATATACTCGCCGAGCACAGCTAAGGCTGATTTTTTTAATTAATATAGCAACTCCTTTTGTTGTACAGGATTGAGTTGTGCAAATACAATGTTCAATCCATCTCTAATGCTTTAAAATCAATGCCCACTCCTCTTTAAGTAAATAGAAGTCTTGGCTAAGAAAAATCTTACATTCCGATAATCTTAGATATTCCAATATCCTTCTTCTTCTAGGGTAATCCCTCAGTCCATTTACATTCCATGTCATGATTTCCAGATCATTTACTCTAACATTTTTAGACATAGAGTATTGAATAATTGTCATAGAATGTATTTAATAGAAAAGGCCAGAGATTTTTTAAATTAACAATTTTAAATGGGAACTTTTTTTTGATTTTCCCCCACATGCTCCCTCACCCTGTGTATGACTAAAAAGATTTTTTGTTGTTACATTTTGAAGGGAGAAACTACCCCCCACCCCTTGGAGAAACCTCCCTTACTATTAGAGGAACTCATATATTTTCAGGCTCTATCTCTATCCAGGCTTTTATTTCCAACTACTCTTATCTGGATGAAGAACTCTTGATCTGTCTTATCAGGGCATTTGCTTCATCTGGGTCTTTAAAAATAATCATTTTGTTATTCCACATAACTTTGAGCGAAGTGGGGAAATGTAGGTTTATAGGTGCACCTAGTTTTTTTAATTCCTGCATTGATTTTCCCAACTCCCATTGCTTTTCTTGAGTGATATGGAATATATCGGATTAGATGCGGAATGTCCAGCAAGCCTTTTTATAGACCCCTGCTTTCAAACCTCCTGATAGGATCTTCTCTTTCATCATATACGATGTAAAGTTTACCAAAATCTTCCTAGGATTTTTCTTCCCAGGTTTTTTAAAATAGGCATCTCGGTGAACTCTTTGTATGTCATCTTCCAGAGTCTTCTTGTCAATGTCGGCATGGAATTCTAAAAGAAGATTACTAATGAATAGTCTTTTATCTTCACCTTCTGGATCTTCCGGTACATTCAGGAGTCTGATGTTGTTCCTCCTTGTGGCATTTTCTATGCTTTCCAATTTTTCTATTAAGGTTCTATCATCTCCCCTTAATGTCTGAATGTCCTGGGTATTTTTGTCTATTTGCTTTGTTAAGCCTTCAACCGCTACTTCCATTGCTCCAACTCTGTCACAGATAGTGTACGTTCATTTTAGCTTCAAGGGTTTCACAAACTGTTTGTATTTTTAGTTGGCTCTTTTCAGAGATTGCAAACGTATCTCTTATTTCTGTGAGTAGTGTAGTTAGTAACCCCTCAGTGGGAGAGCCCGCCCCCTTATCGCCTGATGTGCTTAGGATACATGATAGCTCAGCTCATCCAATATCCCTCCTTTTCCCAGCGTAGTAATTTTTTTCCATATTAGGTGGGGGAGAGGAGGAAAACAGAGTATCTGTAGCTTCACTAATCTCCTGTGAGAGCAGTTCGTACCTATTCTCTACCCTTAAACTCAATCAAGGAAAAACCGAGATCCTCCTCATCTCTAACAAGGAGGATATCCCGCAAATCATTGAATGGGTGAAAGCTATCGAGGCCCTCAACGGAAATCTCACCCTGACTAACTTGGTAAAATCACTTGGAATCACCCTCGACCACAAACTATCAATGACGAACCACATCAAGAACTCCGCTAAGAGCGCCTTCCTCAATCTGAAACTCCTCAACAAATTCAAACCGCACATTCCGCAGAGAGATCTCAAAAAAGACACCCAATCACTGGTGCTGTCCAGACTGGACTATGGGATCGCAACCCTCTCCGGAACAGCTCTATCCCTCCTTGCGCCACTCAAAACAACCCTCAATGCAGATGCCAGAATGGTCTCCGGTGCAAAGAAATTTGACCACATATCTCCCGCACTCAGAGATCTAAAATGGCTACCAGTGGAAATCAGCTAGCTTCAGAACGGCCTGCCTTACACACAGGGAAACCAGAATACTTAGCCTTTAAGCTAAAAAAAGCTGGTCAATCCAGAAGTCTCAGAAGCTCAAACTCCCTCCTGCTCATCCCCCTGAAAACCCGGAAACAAAAAACTGCAGCCCGCTCTTTTGCAGGCAACGCTCCTAAAATTTGGAACTCCATCCCTGTGGACATAAGAACTACCCCTTCCTTTCCGGAATTCAAGAGTCGACTAAAAATCCTCTACCTCAACCATGCATTCCCAAACTCAATTACGTTACCAACACGCCTATGCCTGGCAGTGACCTGTCAACATGTACCCACTCCCTCACATGTCCTCTCTCTCTAACCCGTAACCTGGGCTCTTCATCGCTAAGAATGAGGTCCAACAATAACCTTGACTATACATCCAGAATACTATGAATCAAAATCACCTCCGGACCGCTTGACCTCAACAGCACATCCTGAACCTCTGACTACCTAAAAGTTGCTACCTCAAAGTCGCCCCTTAGGCGCCAGACAATTTTAATCTTTAAACATGTATGAATCTATTTTGCTTTATTGTTCTATACCTGTCTTCTCCGCATTCACTGTAAAGCGCTCCGATACCCTTGGGTCTGGCCAGCGCTATAGAAAACTTCTAAAATAAAAAAAAAAATAAAAGTGGTGGCTCCATTTCCCCCTTATCGTTTTTATTTAGGGTTGTAGTTGAGTTTGTTTTAAGACTAGAATATTGCTTTCAACCACTGTTAAATATGGAGTAATACCTGGAGGGGGATTTATTTCCTTTGCAGAAGACTGCATGCTCTGAACCTTAAAATAAGATCTTAATGATGGAGTAACTCGAATGCTACTTGTTTTATTTTTAGAGGATTTTGTCCGTTCCTTTTTTGGGGGGGTATTTGTATTCAGGGCTTTTGAATTCGGGGTGGTATTAGTAGCTTTTACTTTTTATACTTTCTGTTGAGCCTCCACGGTAGCTTACAATGTAGGTTCTTTATTAACTAATTCAGGGGATGAGTTCTTTACCCCCTAAATATCCCTTCTCCTAAGAGTAAACCTGTTAACTTTATTTGTCTCTGTATGTGAACTTTCCTCCTGTCTTTCCTATCCCTCTTCCCCACGTTAAAAATGCAATATGGTCCCCCACTCTCTCCCCCTTCTCCTTACCGGAATCATTGAGGTTTAGCCATGCATTTGGTTCTACCTCCTTTGGATTTTCCAGCTCCCTTACTTCCTTAATTCCTAGATTTTTTTTGTTTTTTTATCTGGAAATACTGAGGTGATTTAGTGATAAACCAGCAGGCGCCGAGCTCCTCTGCAAGCTAACTCTCGCGAGATGCTTCTCCTCTGTGCTAAACTTGCAGCAGTCTCCGACCTTCGTGCTCTGCGAGTTACAACCCCCCCCCCGGCCACCACTTCCACACGTCAAGTGCCAAGCGCTGGCCACGCTGAGTCTTCCCCACACCGGCAGTGCAATCAATGCCCCGCAGGCATGCAGAGGAACAGACACCGGCTGAGCACCGAGCACCAAGCCAGGTAAAAAAAAAAAAGCTTGACGAAGAAAGTGCAGACCAGCCCTGATCTCCGGGAGCTCTGCACGTAGAGAGTTGAGCGCCGGACACAACAAGTCTCCCCCACTCCGGCGGCACAACGGGTACTCCGCAGACACTCCGAGGAGCAAAACAGTGAACAAGAGCCAAGCCGAAAGAATCCAATGAAGAAGATGCAGGTTAGTCCGATCTCTGGAGGTTTTTATGCCCGTGATATAATCTCCAACTAGTTTCATCCATTTTCATGTTTATATCAGTACATGCCCGGAAAGAGAATGTTGAGCCTGCGACTGCTACTAGATAGCGGCCGCCATTTTCCCCTCGCAAACCATGCCTACCTACACCTCTTGTATGCATGATAATGTTTTTGGTTCTATCCTATGTAATCCCATATATATCTTGTGTAGAAACTTAAAATTAAGTATGGGCGAAATTCACGGTCCGCAAAATTCGCGAATTTGTGCGAACTTGCGAATTTTTTTATTTTGACGTGTTTGCGGCGTTTTTTTTCAGTGCGGCTACCGCGAACTTACCCATGCAGTCATTTGTGGGCGCGGCCATCTTGTTCGCAGGAAGAAAACAACTGGGCAAACTCAGAATCAAGGGAAGTCAACGCAGCGCGCGCAAGATTGTATTTTTGAGGCGTGAAAAAGCAAAAAAAATTTGCAAACTTGCGAATTGCAAATGGTTTGGAAATTTTGCGCGATTCACGGATCGCAAAATTGCCAAAAATCTGCAAATTTTGCGATCAGAACGAATTTTCAGCCCATGCTTACTGAAAATGTTTTAGTTTGAGTCTATAATTAGCTAACTACTACCAGTGCCACATATTTTCTAATATCAACAAACCCCTTATACAGCCTAATGATGGATTTTAACACCATTCTTCAAATGTATTGAGCAGGCTGCTAGTAGCTAGGCCCTTATAATGTACCACAGATATAAATGTTTGCTCTTAAGATAATTTCACTATGTTGTACATTTTTGTATAACATGGGTAACACCGTCTGTTCCATGATTGATGGGAAAGCAGGGATTGTTCTCAAGCAGACTCTAAAATATAGAACCGAGAGACCAATCTGTCTTATGAGACATTCCCAGGCCCTGGTATCACACTCCACTGTGGAAATAGCCTCCCTGGGACGACGTTGCCAGAGTTCCATGTTTAAACACCTCAGTCTCAGCTAAAACTTGTGGGAACAGGCAAAAAAAGGGTTGGCAAAATAATTACAGGCATAATAAGTTGATTGGCAAGTGGTATAGCTCAAAATTTGACTCAGCAAACCACCCCTATCATTAGAAAGAATGAGTGTGGCCAGCTTCATTCATGGGTTCTTCCCTGCCCACATTGGTGAGTCATCTGATATCTAAATGTCACAAAGAAGGATTTCAGTAGCAAGTGGAGAATGTTGGAAAACAGCAACACATATCACAATAATGCAATCATTTTTATAAAGGAAATTAAGACAGCTATTCACAATGGTAATTTAATCCATTTCCAGACCTCAATGTTCATCATCTCACTTGAAGGTCCTTAGTTGTAGAATCATGCCATCTTCAGAACCATGTTATTCCTTACATTTTGACTGAGTTTGTGCGCCAACATAGAAGGTACTCAAGGGAACAGTACTCAGTAGCAGATGTTAGCAGAAAACATTTGTGATTTTCACCAATTAATATTAATTCCTAGAATTGACACCAAAGCCCGCAATTTCTTGGATTTCTGGTAGGAGGTTAATTTTGGGGCACTTGATGAACGCAAGTATGTCTGCAAATAGTGACAAAGCCAGGAGCCACTTTATAAAGCTAAGCCAGTGCTGCAAATGATGTTCCTATATCACGCAAGCTAAAGGCTCCATGGTGAGCACAAATATCAAGGATGATAGCAGATACTCCTGCCCAGTAGCCTGCCAAATATTTAAGGGTGAAGAAATATACTGATTAATCATTACTCTTGAAATAACATCCGTCTATAGCAGATTGATTTGTTTCAAGAAAGAGTTTCCCCAAGTCCATCTTACCAAGAACATAGTGCTCTTATTCCCACCCAGGGTCTCAGACGCCTTCTCTGCAGCAAACAAGGTGTGTATATTATAAGATTTATTTCTGCCAGGAATGAATCCTGTTTGTTCCTGGAGGACCATCCCTTACATCAGAGGTGTTAGTCTGTTTGCCACAATTTGCACTAATATTTTGAAGTCAATATTAAGGAGGGACAGTGGCCCATATGACTGTCTTAAAGGGGTAATTCCTGGGGTTGGACAAAGTTATTATAGTTGCCTAACCACATGATGACCTAGCTAATATGCCACTCTCTAATGCCCAACTTTACATTTCTGTCAAATGTGGAGTGAGCAGATCCTAGTATGCCTTATAAAACTCCACCATTGGCCCAGCTGATCCAGGGGCATTACATGTCACAAGCCCACCTATGGCAGTATTCTCCTCCTCCAAACCCAATGGGGGTCACAAGATTTCCCTTTCATCCCGCTCAAGCCATGTTAAGGTTTTCTCCTCCATCTATTGACTCATATGTTACTGATCAATAGCCCCCTTCAGTCCATATAGCTGTTTGTAATATTTCGTAGTGGCCTCTAGGATATCTAGAGAGTTTGTGCTCAATTTCCCCATATCGTTTTAGTATCACTGTAACCATATTATGTTGTCTGACCAACCATGGAGTGCTACTGGTACTTGCCCTCACAATATTTTCAAGACTGGGTGTTCATTCCCAAAAAGGCTAATTCTCTCCCCACTTGGTAATGGAATTAATCTATGGCTAGCTTCATGTCTGCCAGTGTCCCGAAGTGAAACCTGTAGAGTTCTTTTGAGGCTCCAGGTATTGTGTTACTATTTTAGCAGTTGATTCTGTAAAGCCCTGAGTACCCTAGCCTGTTTGGATATGGCAGCTACCCTGATAACTACCATGAGGGCCTCTAGTGACCCATGTATAGACACTATGTGTGTTATTGTCAACGTTTTCAGTTATGGGAGTGGCTGTTTCATGCTTAAATATCTCATCTGTGAGTGAATCAGATGGGGAGTGTACTGCCTTAGTATAGCTTATCTAGCAGGAATGCCCACCCGGATTAGAACAGGGGAGTGATCAGATACTGTGCATGGAAAATGTTTTGTCTCCTGAATCAAGTTCTTTAAGCCTGCCGAGCACAGCCAAAAACCGATTTGTAAGAAAGAGTGAAGGACTGCTAATCTATGTGTGTGTGACCCTTTATACATTTAAGTTCATTGATGCCGAATTTTAATACCTACAGGGACATGGGGCATAGTCTGCAGCTGTATGATATCTGTCCCTTTCAGAATTCATAGCTAACTTGAATTCACTCCCCCATATAATGTTTCAGCCTTTAGGCACAGGCATGCATTGTAATTTTAACAAGAGTGGTAGGTGTATCTGTGTTCTCAAGGTACATATTTATCACTGTGACTGGATGATCCATCAATAGTCCTTGTGTTATGACATATCACCCACAAAAGCAGCTGCTCCTCCATTAAGGCAGAGGAGCGTCGCCCACTGCTCTCAGCAGAGAAAAAAGGTCAAATGAAATGATAATAAAACGGGTTGTAGTGTGGCCTAAGGCCTGCTTTGCATGCATGTTATGTTAGCATGGCTTATTAGAAGTTTAAACGCCATTTTACCTTTTGCCGCTTTTGCACATGACACTGCATATAGCTGTTTTTGTAAGTTAGGCTTCGTGAAGGTCTACACATGGGAAAAGGTTTGTTTTTTAAATCTCTAGACTTACATAGCGCCCCTAGTCTGCACAGTGAGTGCTGAAGCTGTCAAGGTTATCATAACATGGTAGCTGTTGTTCAACATGATCGAGTAACACTTTTTAGACACAACAATTTGGCAGCTGCGAGACAACTGAGATTCTGATGCCCTTATTATGGTACAGTTGCCATGAATTCACACACTTGGAAGAATTTCAGTTTCCAGGGATGCAGCGAGATTTTGCTGATCCTGATGTGATTTACTCTTACTGAGCAGAAAGGTAATGGGGTCCCCCATACAAGCCTAAGAGACCTTCTTTAGTTTATGAAACATAGTTCCTTTATAGGGAGGGTGTTAAAACTAGGCGCTATAAGACCTATTTTCACCATCATTGTAATATGATTTCTCTTTTTGTATTTTATGGAATTGTAACAATGCTGACCATATTATTTCTAATCATATGTCTGCTAATGTTGGCTAAGATACTGCACCTGATATCACGTTGTTAAAATAAATATTTTAACTTTACTGTGTCTCATATTTACTCCTGTTGTGGACTGTTATGAGAGTATAATGAAAGAGTGTTCTCATTTCCCACCATTCCTGAGTTTGTACTAAGTCGCTTGTTCTAGTTTGTCTAATCATTGGTTACTTTGCTATTGGACAAAGAGCTAATGTGACACTGATGCTAGCTGGCTGGGGTTTTTCTAGGTACTGAGGTGAGTTTCTGGTACACCACAATTCACTGATGTCCTACGTCTCTGTACACAGTTCTGTGTATGAGCAGGATCCTTGCAACAAGGTTATTATCATTTTATTTTCCCTTACTGAGCCAAGTCTAAGGCAGGCCATTATCGTTGACAGCAATAGGTAGAAGGAGTGGTGGCACTGCTGCAAATGCTCTTGTCGGTTTGGCCGGCTGTCTTAGGATGGTCAAACCGACATGCGCATTCAGATCTCTCTACCCGAGTTGTGTTGCACAGACAGGTGGAGAAAGGCATAGGCTCCCAGACCCTGACTGAGTGGCAAAGCGGGTCACTCAGAACAAAATCCTTGTGCTGCCCTTATGCTGGGTATTACCAGCTTGGCAGCAGTGTCTGGATTGGTGTAGGGAATCTGGAAGCCTGCCAGGAGTCGGGAGGAACAGAGGAGGACCGAGGCGGCGGACAACAGGTAAGTGCTTTTTTTCCCCCACGCTTACCCTTGTGCTTCCCATCACTTTTTTACACAGCAGCCACTATCAACCCACAAGTATCTCTAACAGCGTGACCCATTTTGAAATTGACAAAGCGTCATAAAAGGATGATCACCCTGCAGGAATATGGTCTTTATGATGCAAAAAAACTATTTGTGGCCCATCTGGAGGCAAACATAATTTGTCTCTCAGGTGTTTTTGCTTTTGGAGCAGAGCAACATCAATATGGAGCCTATCCAGAAAGGTTGGCACCGTTCTTTGTTTGTTTGGCACATTCAATTCTCTCATGTTCCATGTAAGGATGTTACAATTAACATGGTGTTGTCTATCTGTCATCTCACCCACATGCCTGTGTACAACGTAAGCCGGCCCTCAGCTCATTGTGTATCATAAAACCACCATGAGTGCAAATGTCATGCCAATCAAGGCCAGAACATGTTCCCTGATTCCATACCCCCACTGACTCAAAACACAGTCATTGCATACCCATAACCTCACATATGACACAACAACAAACATTACCATTCCTAAACTTATACTCGCTGATTATGCCATGTAGTGGCATATAGTAGCCATCCACCTCGTATTGCAGAATAATATCATTATTTACAGAATTGTGGAATTGATAGTGTACATATTTTTCTGCGGGGAGTAACTGGTAGCCACCTCTCAGCATTGTTTAAATGCTCTTCCTTGTTTGTAACCCAGCAGACACACCGAGCCAGCATGGCAACAGCAATAATTGCTTTCCATTTGTGATTGGTAACCTCAAAGCTGTATTGGTTTGGGCAGGAGGACAAAAGTATTTTTCTATTTTAACCAAGCTGCCAGTGGCCACATTAATAGTGACATTACAACAATTGAGGAATTAAACATCTGCAAAGACCATGGCAAATGTACATTTAGTCATTGCTGCATCTGTGGGAGCTCCAATGGCCGCTTCAGTCTCAAATATCTCCTTTTCCATGCCAAGTTGAGAGTTTGCAAGGTGTTGTGTGAAGAATTTTCCAGCATATGTGTGTCTTAGTTTCCCATTTGACTCTCAATTTTACCGGACACATTGTGTCTTGTATTCTCTTATATTCCTGTGAATGAGCATGTTGTTTTTTTCTCTGCCAGTTAAACAGCCTAAATATAGTGAGAATAATAGGATAGGGTAGCACACCTTTTCTCTGGCCAGGCACAGTATGGCATCTCAGAATCTGAAATTCATGAGTTTCATTATGATTGGACAAGGATTTGCTCTTTGCGAGGGTCTGGGGACCAGAGAGACCTTTCAATCATGAACATGGAAGGGAGATCAGGCCACCTGAATATTTCAAGAATCAATTTCTTCACATATCTTTCCATACTGGGGATGACTGTCGAGTCCACCAGGCCTGCCACCCTAATTTTGAATCTATGGGATCTAGCTTCTAAGTCTTCATTTTTATTTGGGAAAATCAGTAGTGTTTTTTTAGCACTTGCATTTTTTCCCCATGAATATTCAGTCCTCTTTGGCATTATTTTTGTACTGCCCCCTCTATGCAAGTGTGCGGTCTGTCTAATCTCTTTCAAGCTTGATCTAAATGGACGATGAGATTATAAAATTTGTGATTTATTGTTCTCTAAATACACTTCATCTAAAGTAATATGGCCTTAACATCTGCCACGTCTTCCCTATGGTCTCTGTAAAGGGATAGGCGTCTCCTGACTCAGTGACTTGAGAATTTGTGTACTAGATGGACTGTTCAAACTCACAGGACAATTTATTCTGACAGTTTTTACCAATGTTGATTACTTTAATCATTCAATCACTGTGATTGTGAATTGTGGCTCTTGATAATCACCCCCTCATAAACCATCTAAGCATTAAGTCATTTAATCAATCAATTAGTCAGTATTTATAGATCGCAACTACTCACCTATGAGGGTATCCAGGGGGTGAGGTCTTGCTGGATTCAGTCAAAATGCCAGGTCCTGACTCCCTTTCTGAACTCTGTGAGAAATGGGGATGTTTGGAGGTGAAGCGGAAGATCATTCTACATTTTGGCGGTGAAGTGGGAGAAGGAATGACCTTCACTGTGGCTTCAGAGGATGCAGGGTGTGTGTGAAAGGGCGCTGGAGGTGGAGTACACGTGTCTTAATGGTTGTGGAAGTTCATGCAGTGGTTGATGTATGCTGATCCTTGGCCGTGGAGGACTTTGTAGGCGTGTGCCAGTATATTGAATTGACATCTTTTCTGTTTGGGAGTCACTGGAGGTTCCTGATTGTGGATGATGTGTGTCCTTTTGGGAAGTCGAGGATGAGTCTGGCCGCTGTGTTCTGCATCATCTATTGTCTCATCAGGAGTTGGGTGATAATACCACCATAGAGTACATGTCCCCAGTTTATGCAGCTGGTTAAAAATGCTTGAGTGGCAACTTTTTCTTGGTGCTGACGGGGATCAATCTGAAGATCTTTCATGGCATTCAGAGTATGTGGAAGCAGGCAAATGAGACAGCATTGAGCTGGTGCTTCATGGTGCATTTGCTGTCCAGGATGATGCCGAGATTGTAGGCATGGTCTGTGGGTGACGGTGCTGGGCTGAGTTTGGTGGGCCACCAGGGGTCATCCCACTGTGAGGTGGTGTTCTCAAAAATCAGCACTTCTGTGCTGTCTGTGTGGAGCTTCAGGCAGTTGGCCTTCATCTAGTCAGTGACATTCATCATGGCAGTATGGAAGTTTGTTCTAGTGGTAGAGGTGTCTTCCGTGAGTGAGAGGATAAGTTGGGTGTTGTCTGTGTGGGATATGATGTATGATGTTGAGGCCATGGGTTCTCACAATGTCACCAGGGGTGTCATGGAGGTGTTGAACAGGGTCAGGTTGAGGGAGGAACCTTGAGGGTTGCCATAGATGATGCTCCTGGGCTCAGAGGTGAAGGATGGTAGCTGGACTTTCTGGCTTTGTCCTGTGAGGAAGGATGTGGTGGAGTCTCTCGATGAGGGTGTGGTGGGATATGGTATTGAACACCATGAGAGTTCAAGGAGGATCAAGCCGCTGTTTCCCTCAGTCGAGGTGGGTTCCAATGTTGTCGTGCGTGGAGATCAAGGTTGTCTTGGTGCTGTGGCTGGTGCAAAAGCTGGAGTGAGAGGCGGCCAGGATTGTTTCTCTCCAGTTGTACATTGAGTTGTTGATTGATGAGCTTCTCGAGGACCTTGATGGGGAAAGGGAGCAGTGAGATTGGGCAGACGTTTTTTAACTCACTGGGGTTGGTGGAGGGTTTCTTGAGGAGGGGTGTGACTGCTCTGTGTTTTCATCCACTGGGGTAGTTGGCCATGGATGCGTTGAGGATAAAGGGGAGTGCCATGCTAATTTATTTGCTCCAGAGGTTGAGGAGGTGGTGTGTGGGCTGGGGTCAGTGGGTACTCATGAGTGAGTGGAGTTCATGATGACTGTGGTGTTCTGTGTGGTTAGCTGTTCCCATGCGATGAGTGGGTGAGTGATGTCTGATGGTGTGAGGAGGTTATCAAGGTCAGAGGGTTGGGGATGAAAGTTACTGTAGATGCTGGATATTTTGTCATGGAAGTAGTTCTCCACAGTGTCACAGAGTACCTGGAAAGAGGAGATCAAGTTCTTGAGGAAAGAAATGCAGAAGAAATTTCAAACAATGCTAAAGAGTTCCTCGCTGTGGTTGGCGCTTGCCTCAATGAGGTTTGCTATGGCATGTCATTTCATGTAATTAAGGCATTGGTGGTATTTGTTGAGGGCTGACTTAAAGGTGGCTCAGTCTGTTGTTTCTCTTCTGGTGCTCCATCTTCTTTCAAGTTGTTTGTGTTTTTTTTTAGGTGTCCTAAGTTCTGTTGTGTATCAGATTGCTTGCTTCGTAGCTCTTCTGGTCTTGGCTGGCTTAATGAGGGCAACTCTGTTAGCACAGTTGGTGATCCAGGTGGAGATGTTTTGGATGACATGTTTGAGGTTGGTTGCGGTGTCATGCTGGGGGATGTTGGTCCATTGGGTCTCGGTCACTTTGTTCCAGCTCTGGTGGGCTGAGCAGGGTGGCTTAGTGATGGTGCCAGTGAATCCTGTGATTGTGAAGTGGACGATAGAGTGGCCAGTCCAGGTGAGTTTGGTAACATGACTGTATTTGACTATGTCACTGACGGTGAAGATCAGGTCCAGTGTGTGTCCTGCACAGTGTGCGGCGTGGGTGACTAGCTGAGTAAGGCTGATGTTGTACATGCTTCCCAAAAGGTTGGAGTAGTTGGCATCTTTGGGGTCATCGAGGTGGAAGCTGAATTTGCTGAGGAAGATGTGGTGTTTGGAGTTGATTGCTAGGGAAGCGATTAATTCAGGGATAGCATCGCAGAGCTGAGGCATGGTCCTGGGGGTCCCAGATTAAAGTGGTGTGCTTGCAGAAGGATTGTGTGTTGAACATTATGCAGTGAAGCAGGTCTGGGGTCTTCGTGGTCAGTAAGGCATGTGTGCGATGGTCTTTGTACATACAGGAGGTTCATTGAAGCAGGTGAATAGGCAGCAGTGGCAGGTGAATGGTACTCCCATTGAATGAAGAGATGCAGTGCAGCAGTTGTTATTGCGGTGTCTATGGTCCAGTAGGAGCTCTGCAGCAATGGATGGCTGGAAGGAAAGGGTTACTGGCGCTGGGCACAGTCCAGGCACAGAAGGGAGCTTCGGCTTCTATTAGGTAGATCCTGGGGGGGATGGGGTGCTGGGTGGCAGGGAGGTTAGACCCGCAGGAAAATGGGTGACAGATGAAAAAAAAGCCCAGAAAAAACAAAACAGGCGAACTAAACAGGGAAAAGAGGGTGAACTCACCAGAATAGTGCACTCCAATGCACTGTAATGCAGGCTAACTGTACAGGAAATGAAGGGCAAACTTTGTGGGAGAACACACAATATTTTACTCTGGAAACAGGGAAAACAGCAGTTCAAGCAGCACTGAGGGGCAGGGATGCAGCAAGCGGGAAGTGAGCATCACACAATAGCAGTGGCAGAAGACCTGCTCAACTGTGGCAAAAGGGAGCGGGCACAAATGCCTTCGGTATGTGTTCCTTCCAGGGCATAACTTACCCAGGTGGCTGTTGCAGTCCACCAATAATGTTTATGGTTAAGTTTTTGTGATTTATAGAGCGCATATCTGCCCAAGGCCTTCCCAGTGCTGCAGAGAGAGTGACAAATCGGTGGGGATGGGCAATCATGGAAAGAGTCACGTTTTGAGTTTTTCCTGAAGCTGCATAGGTCCTTCAGAAGTCTCAATTCAATGGTCATTGAGTTCCAAAATGTTGTGCCGATAATGTTTTATGGGGTCAACACGACGTTGGGTATGAATATGGTCAGTAATAAGGGTGACTTACGGCAGGATAGGACTTTTCATGACATTTCAATTGAGACTCCACTGAGGGGGCCTATGTTATCAGAGTGGTACAAGTCTCTCACATCCCGACACCACATGGGTCATTCTGGTTGACAAATGCAGGGCCCATACATGCACTTACCGCCATCTACCACAGGCTGCAGCCTAAAGATGCATTAAGGACTCTCCTTGTATTGGGATTCTTGTTGCCACCTGGTCTAAGCTGCTGTCTGTGGCAAGTATTTGGTTCACATACAGCAGCATGGGGAGGTCAGGGCACTGCCAGCTGGACTGGGTGACTCAGCACACCAGGTGGGATTCGTAGTCCAAAACTTACCAGCAGCCTCTATCATTGTTGTGCCTCAAGGGCCATGCACTATGCGGCTGCCGGGCATTGCCCCATACCAATTACGTCTGTACTGGGTGCTGCCATCAGCATCACAAGGGCATAACACTGTATGCCGCTTTAAGGGCCAAAATTAAACTGATCAACGGAGCAAGTCTAAGAGCTCTGCGTGTATGTGGTTGGATTTTGTTTTCCAAAAATGCTTCAGTCAAAATAGAAGAAAAACTTTGAACAAATACAAGTCACAGCGGAAACCACCTACCATGGTAGCATAGCAGATTGACAAATGATGTAAAAGTTCAGGAAAGTCTACTTGCAAAGAACCCTAATTTGAGAAATGCAGTGGCAATTCTTGAGGCAATGGAGAACACTAGTATGTGGGTACGCAAAATGTGAGATGAGAAAGGGAAGGACTGCAATTTAGGATTGGATGGAACGGTGAATGAGGTAAAAAGTTCATGTAAACAACCAAACAAGGAGCGTGACAAAAGTATCAGACTCAAACACAAGGACTGTGATAGGTAAATTGAGAAAAAAAATATTTCCTGGGTGTTATGAAAATTGGAGGAATAGAGTGTTTTAGATGTGGAAGATAAGGACTTCCTTCTAACAGTCCTGGATGTTGAGCAAGATTTATATTTTGCAAGAAATGTTTCAAAAAAAGGCATTATGCTTGTGTGTGCAGAGGGTGAACTGTGTGAAAGCGGATGATAAGTGTGCGTTAAGTGTGAGAAATGATTGATTGGTTGATGCTGATCCAATTGAAATGCCGGAATGTGAAATTGTGGTTGATGGAAAGGGAATATCGGAACTTGCTTACACAGGATGACCATATACTATGATTGGTGGTAAAAACTGGAAGCTGATATTTGCTAAAGAATGAATCACATTGCAAACTCCGGACATAAACCCGGTGGGATATGGAGGTATGAACATAGATATGCTTGGTTTTTCTGTAATGGAAATACAATTTGCTGGCAGTGAAACGGTGGGGAAGGTGTATGTAGCAAGAAGGGGAGATACTCTTTTATGATGGAGACATCAGAGAGATATGGGCATAACTCTTAATCCTAATTCCAGACAGAAGGTTATGACAAATGAGGTGTTACCTGATGATATTTGTTAAAAGATCCCCAAAGTATTCAGCAATGAGTTGGGTTTACTGAAGTACTTTGAGCACAAGATTGTGCTGAAGAATGGTGATGTACATGGGTGTCTAGAGTCTCATATGATGATGGTTCCTTTGGCTCACGTATTAAGAAAGGAAAGGAGAGTGTTCCAAATGGTTGGCTTCCATAGTCCTGGCACCTAAAGATGGTGGTAGAGAAATTTGCAAGTGTGAAGAATTGAAGGGATTGAACAAACGCATATCGGTTGACAGGCCGCCATTGACAAACATTTCAGAAATATTGGCACTAATTTAATCTGCACAGATATTCAGTATATTGGATGTGGCTTCTGCTTACAGCCAGGCTATTCTTCTTTTTGATTTACAACTGTTGACATCGTTTGTGATTCTGGTTCATTTGCGTGCTTTTTGGTTTGGTCTTGTGTCAGCTGCTGCATGTTTCCGGACAGTCATGAAGGTGTTAGATGGTCCAGATTATGTTATTCTTTCTTGGTGATATACTAGTTTATGGAAAAATATCAAAAGCAGCATGATGAGGGGTCATATGTTGGAATGGTTGTAAAATACTGGTTTGTTCAAGGAGAAATGTAAATTCATGGTATCAATTGTAACTTATTTGAGTCACACTATTTCATGTGAAAGAATAAGCCCTAAGATTGACTTGGCAAACAGCATAATTCAGGCTCCTAAACCAGAGAACAAAGATTAGATCTGCTCATTACTGTGGTTAAAAGAGTTTTGTTCAAACTCCATTCAGAATGTTTCCAACATTTCTCAGCCTTCCAGAGTACTGTTAAAAAGGGTTCTCAGTTCAGTTGGATTGAAGATTATGAATTTTGTTTTAAAACATCAAGGTAATATTGGAAAATGACCATCTTTGGGACACGTTGATGCTAATAAAAAACAATTTTGTCTACAGATGCCAGCGTCAAAGGTTTAGGTGCAGTGCTGCCTCAGGTGGTCAATTGGGAGTTAAGAGGGGAGTTAGGAGTCATAGCTTTTGCCTCTCATTCATTGAAGGGTGCTGAAGAATGGTATTCAATTATTGAGCAGGATCTGTTCGCTATGTTTTGTGCTATACTACATTTCAAATTTGTTTTGTGGGGAGTACCTTTTGCAGTAAGGTCAGACCATAGACCACTTACAAGGATTTTTATGTGTAGATAATTGCAGAATTTTTCTCCTAGGTTAATAAAGTGGTGAGAAAGATAGGCTAGTTAAAATTGTATGGTTGAGTATGCACCTGGTGCAAAAAACAATATGGCTGACTGTTTATCAAGGCTGCCAATTGATCATTTTTTAATTTGTGTTAATATTTTATCCTGAGAACACACATGTTCAAACATATGGTTCCAGCATATTCAAATTCACTCGAGCACAACAATACAATACATAGAACAAAAAGGAAATGAATGCATTATTGGCAATATCGTTTGAGTCTTTTCTACATGGCAACAGATATTCGTCGGAGGGCAATTATCTCATTCATGTCCACCTCTATACATGATGATGCAGTGGTAACTAGACATACTATCAGAAAAAATTATAGAATAGACATAATATCGAAGTAAAAATATAAAATGGACAAAATATCGAATGGACACAAAATAGTGGTTAAAAATATTGAATTGAAGGTAAGTAATATAATATCGATTGTCAAAATATAGAAGTAAAAAAATCGAAGTATATAATATAGGCATTAAAATATATCGGATTTTTAATATTATCGAATTTTTTAAAGTGTTTTGCATGTTAGTAAATGTGTGAAAAGTGTATATTATTTTTGTAATGTATGTTTCATTTATTTTAAGTAATGAATTTTATGTTAATTAATTTGTGTGTAATTTAATTCTGTAGCAGGGTGTGGGTTTATAGGGGATTAGGGTGGGAAGTAATTTAATTATATTAATTGAAATATAAATTTTTAACAATTATTAATTATTTTTAATTTAATTTTGCTTTTCAGTTCTGTAGCGGGTTAAGGGTTTATAGGGGAATAGGGTGGGGAGTAATTTAATTGTAATTAATTAAATATTTTTCTTTCTTTATTTATTGCTATTCATTGTGAATTTATTGTTATTTAATTTTTAATTGGTAATTATTTTTTATCAATTGGTAATTCATTTTTATTAATTGATTAATTGATAATTATGTTAGTTTTATTAATTTATTTTTAGTAGCAGGTTGTGGGTTTATAGGGGAATAGGGTGGGACATAATTTGATTGTAATTAAGTAAATAATTATTTTTTTTATTTTTTGGTATTGCTATTTAATTTATTGTTAAACCATTTTTAATTGGTAATTAATTTTTATTAATTGGTAATACATTTTTATCAATTAATTATTTGATAATTATGAAAATTGTATTAATTTATTTTCTGCATCGGGTTGTAGGTTTATAGGGGAATAGGGTGGGAAGTAATGTAATTGTAATTAATTACATATTAAAAATACTTTTTGTATATTGATAATTAATTTACTGTTAATTAATAATTGGTAATAATTTTTAATATTAATTAGTTTGTGTTATTGCAAATTAATTAGTTAATTAATTGTGAATAGGTAATTAATTTTAAATAACTAATATTTATTTGTATTTCTAATTAATTCATTATTACATAATATTAAATTGGTAATTAATTGTAATTAATGTTTTATTGGTATTTATATTTAATTTATTGTTATTTACATATTAAATCATTACTTCTGTTAAACTCACTGGAGTGGGAATAGTAATTTTTAACCTTACGCTATCCAACGCTTTCCCTACTGTTGCACTCTCTGGAGTGGGAATAGTAATTTTAACCCCTTCGCTATCCAACGCTTTCTCTACTGTTGCACTAACTGGAGTGGGAATAATGGGGCATATTATCAAGGGGGTTTATCTCCGCTTTTTTGGCTTTAAAAGCCAAGAAAGCGGAGATAAAATTATCTCCCTATTACCTAGCTGTCGCTAACACCAGTTAGCAACAGCTAGTAGGAGATAGCGACCATCTTGGGCCCTACTTTGCATGTCAGTGATATTTATCACTAATGACATGCAAAGTGGGCGTGCCAAGATGTTAGCGACTGAAAACAGTTGCTAACATCGCTATCTCCTATTACCAACTTTTGGAGATATTCGCGCTAAGCGCAAATATCTCCGAAAGCTAACACCTGCCCTGAGCAGTTCTTAGCCATGTTATCCAATGGGAGGTGGATAACATGGCTAAGAGCATTAGCTCGCTAATGCATGAATATCGCAGACTTTTTAGCAATATTCATGCATTGCAGCGATTTTTATCGCATTTGCGATAAACCTTGGTAATACCAAGGTTTTGTTTGCGGTAAAAATCGCCGCAGCTCAGCGGTAAATTTTTGTCTCTAACCAAGCAATAGCGATAATTATCGCTATTGCTTGGTAATATGCCCCACTATTTTTTACCCTCCCGCTATCCAACGCTTTCCCTACTGTTGCACTCACTGGAGTGGGAATAGTAATTTTTACCCCTACGCTATCCAACACTATATTATTGGAGGCCCATATTTATTTTGATGTATGTTTTTTAACTTGTACTTTTATGAATATGTTATTTTTATCCGAATAAAGTTCATAAATAAATAAATAAATAATATCCAACGCTTTCCCTACTGTTGCACTCTCTGGAGTGGAAATAGTAATTTTTACCCCTACGCTATCCAATGCTTTCCCTACTGTCGCACTCACTGGAGTGGGAATAGTAATTTTTACCCCTACACTATCCAACGTTTTCCCCACTGTTGCACTCACTGGAGTGGTAATAGAAAATGTTATCCTCCCGCTATCCTACGGTTAAAATATTGTAATTTTTTTATTAATAATATGTTATTATATATATTCATTTGTATTAAAAAATTAAATTGTATGTTTATTCTTTTTTAGCTTAAATTAATTATTTAATAATTTTAAGGTTATTTAAGTATTTTTAAGTATGTTTTAGTTAATTATATTTATTATTTAGATAAGTCTAATATTTTGACTAACTATATTTTTTCAACAATATTTTTGATTCGATTTTTGTACTTACTTGTTTGTAGATAGGAATTCGATATTTTTGCATTCTATATTTTGTCAACAATATTGGGTAAGTCTATATTTTGGTATTCTATGTTATGTCAGTGATTCGATGTAGCGAAGGTCCAGAAAAGAAGCTCACAAGAATAACAAAGAGGAACAAACAAGCCATACAGTTGGTAAACATTTGTGCAATACACAGAGTACGGTCACCCATTGGCGTGTAGCCTAGAGCAAGCATTCTATGAAGGCAATTAACTCATGTCAGTAGTCAGTATAAGTGGGTGTTCAATGAGGTACATGGTAGGGGGGACATATATCCCAAGGTCTGGAAGGAGCGGGGATTAATTCAGCAGACTTATTTAGCTGCTCCTGCCACGGAATAAGGTTGCTTAGCCATTCCTTAAAGTTCAGCGCCCTTCCCCTGGCCCATCTACAGCCCCTGCCCCTGGGCAGCTGGAATCGCCTCTGCATACCCTAATAATGACAGCAGCAGGGACATCGGTATTTCCAAGAGAGTCACGCATGCCAAAGCTACAAATATCTGTTGCCAATATAAATGTACTGCCTCACAGGACCATGACAAATAGAAGAAATCAGCATTCTCTGACTTGCACCTATCACAGCGTGCATTATCCCACACTCCATAGTAGTCCCACTGCTGGTCTGTAATGTTGTATCCCAGTTTCATGCTCCATTTGGCACGCTCCATTTGGCACGTGCTGGGCATGGAGTGTCGTCTATTTCTGTGTATAGACTGTGGTATAGGGTCGCCACTAGATGTGAGGCCTCAGTGGTGCGCAGCGTGTGATGTAGTGAAGTGACTGTAGGGGGTTCCTTGGGGTATGATGGTGTGTATTCCCTTATACCTTGCCTCAATCGCATGTACTAAAAAACATCCATAGAGGATGCCTGTGTTTTTTTGAAAGAGTTCCGACATATCTTTAAATGTACCATTTAGATAAAGGTCACCCCAGTTAGTGATCTGGAATTTGGATTTAGTCTTGGAGAATATTCCCTCTAGGAGCTGCTGCATCTAGGATGGAATGAGAGTGGAAGCAGTGGAGAATAAAGCATTGGTGCCTTAAGTATATGAAGGAGGCGCTGTCAGGCTTTAACAGTGCAATCAACTGAAGACGGTCCCTCTGGCCAACTTTCAGGCAATGACAGGATGATCCCGTCCATCGGGATGGGCTGTGCTAACCAGTGCTCTGTGGCAACCTGGGGTGTGTATCTGGGGGGGTGAAACCAATAGTGCGCAAAATGTGCCTGCACATTGCCAATTGATCATTGTGTTGAAAACAGTGAAAGTAAGTTGGGCATATGAACCAGCCTTGAATGATGAAGAGTGGCAGGAGGTTAATGTGAGTGATTCTGATTTAGTGTTATTGAGGGAGTTTATCGTGAAAGGGTGGCCATGCAGAAAATAAATTCTGTCTACTTTGGAAGGGTTTTTGTCCCCCCCCCCCCGCCCTAGCGCCTTGAGACCCTAACGGGTGAGTAGTACGCTTTACAAACCCCTGATTGATTGATTGATTGATTGGTTGTGTGCAGGATGAGTTGAGCAGTGTTGAAGGGAAGGTATTCAAGGGTAAATGTGTGGTCTCCCAGAGCTTTAAGAGAAAAAAAGATCAAATGTATCCATGAAGGACATTTGAGCTGAAATAGAACAAATGCAAGACTGAATGTGGGTAATGGTGGCCGGGAATGGGTCATGAAGTGAAAGAAGTTGTGAAGGATTGTTGGCATTGTGCAAACGATGATAAGGCAAAGAAAACTCACAATGTTCCTTTGCCTTTGAAATTCCAGTAGAACCTTTGACCAAACTGGATTTGGACATAGCTGGTCCTTTTGACTCAATGGCTCTGGATGAAAGATATGTTATGCTAGTGTTAGATTATACATCGAAGTTGGTAATACCTAAATGTGTCTCTTATGTTAATACTAGAATCATTATTGAAGTCTTGAAGGAAGAATTCTCAAAGGAAGTTATTCCAAAAAGTCTGGTCACAAACAATGGGAAGTTCCTGAAAGATTTGAGTAATGTATTAAAGACAGCTATTTATTTTCCTCAAGCTAACGGTCGAGGAGGGAGTATGAATAAGATAGAGAATAGTTGTGTGGGGACATAGGGTCACACCTAATAAAATGACATTGATATTTTTTTATGCGTCACTTAGAGCTAGGAAGCCTCACTGTAAACTTAACCCAGTTTGGTTAAAGTAAAACACTGAAGTGGAAGAACAGCATTCTAGTGATGATTCGGCTTTGAACATCAAAACAAATATAAACCACAATATGATGCGAAGAATTGTGTGCATAAAGGAAAGTGGGAAGTGTTTGACAGAGTGTTGGTGAAAAGACCTGGAATGATAAAGAAAGGATGGTTGAAATTCATGGGTCCTTTTGTGATAACTTCATTTAAGTTTGCTATTTTGGATTCAGGAGATGTGTAGAGTATGTCTAAATTGCTGAGAGTGGGGAATCCCACTCTTTTAAGTGTGCAGATCAGAAATCCTACCAGTGGGGATCTAAATTGTTTGAAGGAATTGGTAGAAAAAAAGGTCAAAAGTTAAGCCAAAGTGGCATAAAGACTATATGATGTATGGATTTTATTCAAGGAATCAGAGTTTATTCATTTTGTAGTAATGTGTAATATTATGATGTGATTAAACAAGTCTATAGGAGAGTATACTTTGTATATCTAATGCATTGTTGATTGAGGTTGTATTATATATAGACGAGTGATATCTTTGCTTAAAATGTTTTCATCGTACCTTGATGTAGTTTTGAGTAACTTTGTGTTTTAGACAATGGTTAGTATTAGGATCAATTCAAGGTCTGTTTCTATTGTTGATTTTTTTATTTGCTAATTTTAAAGGTGAAAGATGTATTATGACTCGTTACTATGGTGGTGAGAGCACCACCATTAGGCCGTCGGTTGTGGTCGCACTGCCATCGCCCTCTACAGGTTCTCCCACCGCATTAGGATGCGGCGAGCTGAGGCATCTGGCAGAGAGACCATCCTCTGCATATCCAATGGATTCAAGGAGCCTTTCGAACCGTGGAAGGGACAATAATCCCTACAATAGGGGTGGTACCTCCAACACTAGGGCCATTATATTCCCTTTCGCCATAGGAATAATATTGGCCCTTTCTGCCTGCCCTTTCATGGCGGTCCACCGACCATGAAAAGGAAGGCGTAAAGTGACTTTAGGAGCCCCTAAGCTGGTACCACATCCCCCCTGGCCCTCCGCTATGGGGTCTGAGGAGCTGTTATGGTGCCCTTCTAAATATGCTTGCGCAGTGTTGCAGACACCACATGGTGCCTGTCACAAGATGCAGGGATGTTTCAAAACATGCCTCTTAGCAGTAAGGCTTGAGCTGCAGCCTTTTTCTCGGGCCAAAGCACAAGCCTCAATGGTAAGAGGCATGTTTCCGACCACCTCCATGGTGGTCGGATCATAATTTGCCTGGCTGGACCTCTGACTCCCTCATAATCAGCCCATGGGTGTGAAATGTCATATATGTCATTGCTAGGTTGCTAGATGAGGATGTTATACATGTCATATTATCATGTAGAATTCCATGAGTTGAAGGTTCTGGTGGGTTTGAACTGTACGGTAGTCAGTTGGGAGTTGATCGTCGTTTTGGAGGGCTGGTGGTGTGTATTGCTTTCTTGAATACATTCTTCAAAACATTCAAGTGGATGCATCTTTATTTATGAACGTAACATGTACTCTGATAGAATGGACTGCCTCTATAATAAAGTGAGAATAAACTGATTTTCATAGTTAACCTGTACAGGTATTTTTTTCGTTTGAGGAACATTTTGTGGTGAGTTGTTTGTACAGTGGCGGCTCCCCCATTGGGGAGTGGGGCGACACCCCACTGCTTTCTCACAGTGCGAGAAGGCAGAAACATAAATGGTAATAAGTACCATTTTATGTTTCTGCTTCTTGCACTGCGAGAAAGCAGAAGTGCCTGGTTTGGGGTGGGCGATCCTGCTCGAGGGCAGGGGGAAGTGTCTTGCCCACTGTTGTGGGTATTGACTGTTTGGTCGGCTCTGGGGTCAACCAAACAGTCAGTACCCACAACATCCGAACTGCCCACTCTCCTTTTTTCTCTATGTCGGCTGCTGCATGCAGCAGCCTACATAGAGAAAATTGCCCAACTGGGGCGCTCTCCGATGCGCTTCACCAATCACTACGCTGCCCTTTCCAGCTTTATGATTGGAGGAGGGGAGGGAGGGAGGCTGCCTTTCCTTATGACGATGTAGGTATTGGAAAACGCAGAAGGCAGGACCCATGAAGAAGCTGAGGTGGGGCAGGACGGTAAGTTATATTTTATATATATTTTTTTTAAACAAACTCCTCCCACCTCGCCCATCCCCCCCACGACAACCTCATTTCCACCCTCCCATCTGCCCGTCATGCCGGCGCCGACTGGGTTTGTATTAAAACACAGAACATAAACATCTCTGCGATAAACCTTTATCCATGACCGCCATCTCTTAAAAAATTATTACACCAATTTTCTTTTGTTCCAAAGGTTTATGCCAAGTTGAGCTTCTGATAGAGGACACGTGAGACTCAGCACCGTTGATGAGTAGCCCTTATTAGGAGATACCTCAAAAGTCCTGGGACCATAGTCAAATAACCACTTTGTCCTTGCCCTATAACTCCGCTGGTATGTGTGGGGATAATCTCGGTTTCCGAAACCCTGCTCTGCTCTTCCCTTGAAACATAACTGGCTGCCTCTTGAGATCTTTGATCGACAGGTGACAGAAGATTGGTAGTCAGACATCGAGCAGTAATCACAGTATGCTGCTTAATTAGTTTCTGGATCAGATTCCTTAATTACAGTGCCAGTGTAGACTGGCAGAGGTTTCGTAAGAGACTGACGCTGCTCATCAGTCACCTTTTGTCAAAATCAATCAATGGTGCTTGCTGCATCAGTGAAATTAGAACATCCTCAAGTTTAAACAGCACTACGATCCAATCGAACACATTTTTGCCCCCTCGCCAATTGTTATTCTCTGCACGTTAAGGTGACGCCAAATATCAAGATCGGAAGAAAAAGAGGATGGAATATAAATATAAGGATAATAAATCATGTTTTTTCTCATGTAATATTTTAAGAAACTAGGATGTTGATTTTCTTTTCTCTACCTTTTCCCGATAAAAAGAACTTTTGATTGAATGTGTGATTTTCATTCGATATTTGCTCTCCGAACAGACATCTCATTTTCCATATTTAAACTTTTCCCAAAAGCTTTTTGATTCATTAAACTCCAGCAATATAAGCTGTGCTGAGGTTTCGAGAGTTCAGCAGAGCATGAAAGCATCACTATTTCTGGGCGATCGACGTGCTAGTTTTATTTCAATTTATAACGTGAATGAAAGGCCTAATCTTTTTTTGCCGCATTTTTCATGCAAAGCCCCTCTGAGGTTATGGACTCAGGGACAGTTGTACTTATCTTTAAATGAGTAAGTAAAACTGACACTCCAATTGCAGATCCTTTTGTTTTATTTTCACCAATGTACTGTATAGCAAACGTCTCTCCGTAATGCATCTTCCTTCTGAACAGAGATGCATCACCTATTTATGCTACTTTGTTAAGAAGTCTTCCAATGTAAAGATCAGAATAGCCAGGACTGTAATGAAATTGCCAGGTGGGTTGAAAATTACACAAAAAAACAAAAAAACAGCTCCACTGTAAGTCAGGCGTTGCAGCACACTGGGGGGACATTCGGTCTCCCCAGTGGGAACCAAACAATGAAGCATGTCACCACCAGGTTGGTGAGTGAGGGTTCTTTTTAGGAAAAAAGCTTTTTTCTTTCCCCTTTTTTTCACTTATCGCACCTCATTCTGTGACATTAAAGTTTTCCATGGTTATACATTGGATATATTAAGCACAACTATTTTCTTGTGTTTTTGCACCCTGTGGCACTCTTTTGTTGTTGTTATTCATTTTTGAAAATTACAGCTCCAGGCAAATCATTTAGTCAAGTTTGTCTTTCCTCTACTGGGAGAAAGATTGCAGATAGATAGTCAATAACATTCTGACCAGACATCATCAGATGATAAATGTAGAACAAAGTTAACTTGGAGAATTGCGTGACTGTCGTGATAATTGCGTGACTGCCATCTTTGGAAGTTCTTGATTGTTTTTTTGTTTCTCCAGAAGTGTCAAGTCCATTTAGCAATCAATTCTGATAGCTAACCCAGAAATGTGAATTCCAGCAGTAATGTAACTTTATTTCTCTATACAATTTCTGGCATAGGTGGACACAGCTGGCTCCACTATTTACACGCTGCTACTCCTAAGGTCACTACCTCGACCACTACTACGTCACAGAAGGCTGTATACCAGTGATTGAATCATTAATGTAACTTAGCATGACTTCAATTCTACTTTATTCACCCTACATCTGTATCAAAGTTAACGCTATCCCATATACGGAATTTAATTGAAATGAACACGCAATCTTAACCTAAGCCTCAAACTAATTATAACCCTAAAACTGCATTCAAATTCATTATATTACATGAAATTATATTACTATGAATGAAAACGAACCTTTAATTACATCTGACCCTCCCCTCACCAAAACCCCATACTGCAGTGAATTAAAATTGAATTAGCAATAAGTTAATCATTGCTTTAAGTCTGATGACTAACATCAAGTCAACTCAAAACCTAATTGTAGCCCTAATCATATATTACTTAAATGGCAATTAAACAAAGTGTGTAAGCCTTTAAGACCCTTAATGGCAAAAAAAACCTTAATGTATTTGTATTAAATTAGAGTAAACATAATTTAAGCATAAAATTAACTCTCACCATAAACACATGTAGGCATTTTTATCATAAAGTAGCCCTAATCTAACCAAATGTGAAATCTTGCCTTATTCTTTATTTAAATCAATGCAATTAAATTACATATTCACCTTAAGACAGTCCTCTATTCCCAATATTATATAAAAAAATTAAATATGTGAAGTGAGTAATCTTGATCCGATCATAATATTGTACCCTAATGTTAAATGTAATCCTATTTCTAATTAAAAAATACACACAATTAGTAAAACAATGAACCTTAACCTGACCCTAATGGTGACCCTTGACCTTGAGGCATTCTCATATTATTTTTTTAACTTCTTATTGAGCAGAGCATCAAGAACATTTAAATAACGTATGAGCATAAGTTAGTACAAATCAACCATGAGTTTACAAAACAATAACTTCATCTTTCCGAACTAAAACCAATGGCCAAGTAGGAGCCGTGAAGCCATTTTAAGGCAAAGCTTTCATAGATATCTGTAGCAGAGTAATAAACGATTATAAAATACGATAGTGCAAAGGTACAAAAGTGCAGGTGCAAGTGTAAAAGTGCTAAATTTCTAAGTCAACGTGCTACAGTGCTAACAGAACATATTTCTAGTTCCTCCAAACCTTTTGTGGATGATAGAGCAAGGCCTGGACTCTAAATTCCGGGAGTATTATCCCTCTTTCCCATATTTCAAGTTATTTAAAAACCTCCAATTCTTATTACATTTCTTAGAAGCTCCCACCCGGCTCGCGTAGGCTTCCTCAAAAGCGTGCATCCTTTTCATTTTATTAACCCATTTATTGTTAGTGGGAACTTCCCTAAACCTCCAATTCTGGAGAATTAAGGAGCGAGCTACCAAAGAAGCAATAGAGAGAAAAATTGCTTCAGCTTCCCTTAAAATTCCTCTATCTTTACAAATTCCAAACAGGGCCTCCTCGAACTCTGGAAATATCCTCTTTTTAAATGCCCCATTTAGAGCTGAGATTGCTACCCAAAAATACCCTAATCTGGGACATGTGAAAAAGATATGGAGCCAGCCCCCTTCTCCTTCTGCTGACATCGAGAGCACCTATTTTCGACTTCCGGATACCTTTTTTTAAGAGCTTTTGGAGGGAAATAGGCCAACCAACGAGATAAGAAGGCCATTCTTTTGTAATTGGCTGCTCTCAGGGCCTTACTCCCTTGCCAACATATAGCTTCCCATTCATTGTTAAAGAAGGCACATTGTGTTTCATGGGTCACCCTTTCGAAATGGTTCTCTATCAATGGTAGATGGCCCTGATTTCATAACAGACGATACCAATTCTCTACTCCGCTTAATTTTGCCCCAAAATGGGTTATCACGTATTATGTGGTGTAACAAAAACCCAATTCAGTTTATTTAAGAAATGGATGATCTGTACATATTCAAAAAAAGCTGCCTTCCACTGATTTCCATTCCTCAACAACACCTTCTGCCATCTAATTACCCTATTCTGAATGTAAAAGAGTCTTAACTCTCCTAGCCCACCGCCCTCCCACTATTTCAAATGGCATGATTGAATTTGAAAGTTGAGAACCTTACATTCCCTCAATTTTAAGTACTGCAGCCCAGAGGAGCCTGTCCCTTTGAAAAAGAATTGAAGTCAATAGAAATAATCCTTCAGTGTCTTATATCTTGTTTTTTCCGGTAGTTTGGAGGTTTTTAAGAATACCGGGATTTGAGAACCAGATTTCTGCACCATTTTATCAACAAAGAAGTTATCTTTAAGCCCATTAGCGTCCAATAAACCAGCTAGTACATCTAAAAAAGCAGCACCATAATAAGTTTGTATATGGGGTAAAGCCAGACCTCCCTGTTCGATCGTTAATTTTAGTGATGGGAGCTTGACCCTTGGTCCCTTCTTCCCCCAGACAAACTGTCTAATCAGAATTTCTATTGCCTTAAAAAAAAATAACAATTTTGATGGGTACAATGATAAAAAGAAAAATAAGTAGAGGAAGTATGGACATCTTAATAAGAGATACTATTTCCACCAAGGATAAAGGGAGTAAAAGCCACTGCTCTAACAATCTCTTGATTTTTCCTTGCATTCTTACATAATTCAAATGATATATCTATTGATATTGGTTAGTCACATAGATCCCCGGATATGTGATAGGGTCTGGCTTTGCAGCGTGCTCCTTGAGATTGAGAGGAAGCAAGTTTATATCTGCATTAAAAACGAGAACTTCAGTTTTGTTTTGATGTATTTTATATCCCCCAATTAATTAGAATTTACTAAATTCCCTCATCACGATTTCCAAATAATGATTGGTAGGCTTCAGATGTAAAATGATATCGTCCATAAAAAGTTTCAATTTAGCCATACCCACAATTGGGGCTTTAATTGCTGAGATGAGGCATTCTAATGGCTAAAGGTTCTATAAAAGAAGTAAAATATAGTGTGGAATAACCCTGGGTGTAGTTTGCGTAGTCGCGTTATGCATAGCTACCGAAGATGTCATTGCACTAGGCGAGCTACGTGTAGCTAAGCGAACGTTCCTTATTGCACCCGTTCGTGATGCGTTTTTCTTGTTCGGGAACGCGTTGTTCGTGTTCCGGACGCTGTTTGCATGCTCGGGGGATAGTATATCGCGAACTTGCCCAAGTGGTTGCCTATAGGCCCAGCCATCTTGTTCTTCAATTGTCCCGCCCTCTCGCGATGCGTTTTTTCCTGTTTCAGGGCGCATATAGTGTGTTCGCGATGCGCATGTAATGCTCAGGAAAGTGTTTTACTTGTTCGCGACGACTATTGCGTGCTCGGGGGGAAATATCACACAAACTTACCCACGCTGTCGCGATGGACACAGCCATCTTGTTTTTCACTCTATGCCATGGTTCTGGGCCTGCTTTTCTATCCTCCCTCAATCTTTGCTATCCTTAGTTTTTTCATCTATCTCTCTCTGTCCCTATCTTTGTATTTTGCATTTTATTTCTACCTTTACTGTGTTTTTTTTAACTTTTCTACTGTTTTATGTTACTTCTTTCTTTAAGCTCCTACTTCTTCCCCCTAACTTTATTTTTTCATCCTAACTTTTCTTTTCCGCCTCCCACACACCCCAGAACCATGGCCAAGGGTAGCACTACCGGCTCCAAGGGCAAGGCGTCTGCACCCAAGAGCCGCCTGCCTTGCGGCAGAATGCGCCATGCAGAGGTGCAGGCCCGGCATCTTTTTTGCAAGGCGGAGGTGTCCGCCCTTGTTTTTTTTGTCCAGCGCCACCTGCCCTTGACCTTGGCAGCAGGCGGCAGGCCAGGCTCCGGGTACCCTACCCCGGAGCATCACTGTCTGTGGACGAAGGTGTGCCGGGCAGTGTTTGGCTGCCCTGGGGTCCGGCGCCACCATAACCAGATGGCCCACCGGTGGTCAGACATCCTGGACCGGGAGCAGGACCTGTTGGACCTGCTAGGTGTCGAGGTTTTGGGGCTTGGTGAGTCGCTAATATATAGTAGTATAAGATTTGTGAATAATATTTGACGAATAAGAAGGTTACTGCTGCTTACATTGCAGGTAAATTACGTTTCGAAATCTTCTGTGATTGTAGGACACAGGTGCTGAGCGCTACTCTTACTTGTTTGCAACTTTGCGCTTGTATGGGCTGATTATTATGTAAGAGTTTACTTTAGTGAACTTACGTTAGGTAATGGTATTGCTAGAGAGACTCTGGTCCTTTTATTGTCCTCCTGTGAAATAGTGGTGGATGGATTGATACTAAGTTTAGTTAGTAATAGTTCATAGATTTTTTGCGGTCTGCTTGACGCCTCCTCTGTCACTGAGTGCTGCTTACCCCAGTCCTTCATAGAACCTTTTGTAGTTTGTTAAGTGAGTGGTAGGATTAGCAGTGTCAATCAGTAGCAGAACATCAGACGCAACCAACCAACAATTTGATGTATGCACAAATTTATGCATGTGTCCTCCATCTCATCTATGCATTTTTGAAGGCTAAAGAAAATGGAAATGCAGACTTAGTGAACAATTGGCCCATCTGGAATAGATGGGCTAGGTCAGGTGGTACTTAGGCTTTGTTCGTATTCTGGAATCAGAATGATTATGGAACACTGGATTAGTGTTCATAAATAAGTAGACGGTCCATGAATCCCCCAAGCCAGTAGCCGATCTGATTAGATAGGTACATTTTATTGCAATTGTTGTTTCCTAAAATGTTTTTTGAGCTGTTTTTAAAATAATGTATTTGTTTCACCGCAATCATTAATGTTTGTCTTTTTCTTTCCTATATCTTACATGATCAGCAGCACCCAGGGAAAAGAAGACAGGGTCCGAGTCGGCGGGACAACCAGAGGACTACAAGGCCAGGGCTTTCCTGGTGTACTGTACTGTGTACACTCAGGAACAATAAGAATAGCAAAGAACAAAAACATAAATGTTGTGGAGCCTGTTTGCCCTAAATTTGTACATCACATGGGATGGATACAGCATCAGGGAGCAACAACAACACTTACACATGCAAACAAGCCATTTATTTAACACACTCAAAAAGTGAAATATACCCCAGAAAAAAACCCACATTTTGCAAATCAATCCAATGCCATCTATACCATACATGATGTTAAAATTCAACAGACAACACAAAACAGTTGTTTAACTATGGCAAAAGCACAGAGTCTGGTCCCACAAAATGGCTGCCACCACTTTGCCAGGCCTCTCACAAAAACAAGAAAAGGAATACAAAACAGACAATGCAGGCCTATGGCAAAAGCACAATGCCTAGCTTCACAAAATGGCCACAATCCACATGGACAGGCCACCCACAACAAAAAGAAAGTGAATACAAAGGACAGGAACAGGAAGTTGGAGTCTCTGGGGAACTTCCTTCCTCTTTTAAAAAATTGTAAAAAAAAGAAAAATTACTCCTTGCTCCAAAAACTACAGCCAAATGACAACCTGAGGAGTTTTTTTAGCAAAATGAACAAAATCATCAATTTCGAGAAGTTTCTATGCTGCTCGAGAGATATTGTTTGCCAGATTGCAAACTCTGTGTGTTCGGCATTGCGATCTGTGCAAAAAGTCATTACTGCGTGCGCGAACCCGCATATTGAGCTCGCGAAGAAGACAAAAACTGTAAGTCTGCATTGTAGCACTACTGGCTGAAAAGCCATATTTATTTAACAAACACCCAACAACTGAAATTCCACCTCAAAAACCCCATTTTGCAATTCAATCCAATGCCATCCATGATGTTAAAATTCAAGAGACAACACAGAAACAGTTTGTATGCACCCATGATGATAAGCACTACCTCTGGGCCTACTGACAGACTAGGCAACAAGCTTGGAACTGAAGCAAAAGCAGGCACACTGCCTGGATAGCTCCACAAAATGGCCACTAGCCACCCGCAACAAAAAGAAATGGAAGACAGACAATGCAAGCATGTGCAAAAAGCACACTGCCTGCCTTCACAAAATGGCTGCCACCCACATGGCCAGGTCACAACAACAAGCATAAGCAAAGGGGAACAAAGAAAAGACATGCAGGCCTATATGGAAAAAGAAGCACACTACTAAACTACCACCACAAAATGGCCCCAAGCCACATGGTCAGTCACAACAGGCCATGGAAAACAATGAACTGAAGCAGGCCTATATATGACCAAACAAAGGAGGCCTGCTAAACAACACAGCTTTAATAAAAAAATACAAAAACGAAAATCAACAGTGCTACGAAAGGATTGGAAAGTTACACATCAAGCACACACACACATCCAACAAAGGTGTTTAACACACACACCCAAAAACTGAAATACACGACAACCACATTTAGAAATTCAATCCTATGCCATCCATGGCCTACATGATGTTTAAATTCAACAGACACCACAAAAACATGCACCCATGGGTACCTTTGGGCCTACTAGCTGAAATTTCAATGAAAAACAACTAGGTCCCTACTGAAACTACAGGCCACCTACAACAATTTTAAAAATGATGAACATCCCAGAAAAATGTAGGTACAAACAAGCCCCAATCAAACAAACATGTACACAAATTTTCCAACTGACTTGTAAAATGAAATCTCAAATCTAACAGTCCCCAAATCCAATCCAAGGATATGATGCAGCAGACAGACACAAAAAGTGATCCTTCTAGCTCCAAATCCAAATGAAAGTGAACAGCACATGAACAGCAGCCTGCTGGAAAGGAATAGGAAGTTGGAGACTATGGGGCACTTCCTTCCTCATGAAAAAAGAGTTAAAAAAAGGGACTCCTTGCACGAAAGACTACAGCCAAATCACAATCTCAGGAGTTTTTCTGAGCAAAATGATCATTTTCGAGAAGGTTTTATCGTGCTCGAGAGACATTCTTTACCAGATTGTACTTTCTGCGTGTTCAGGAATGCGTTCTTACCAACACTGCCGCCGGAAGGAAGATAGCTCGCCCGAATGACGTGTTCGCATTAGCACAGTCTCACAAGATCATGCGGCCGGATTCCAAATGTCGTGGCGCAGGCTAACAGATAGAAAATCGAATCGGCGAACGCAGAATCATAGTAAGTCATTACTAAGCATGGGCGGAAAATCCGTTCCGCTCCCGGATTTTGCGGATTTTCGGTAAATTCGCAATCCGCGAACGCTCGCGAATTTACCGAAAATCCGCAAATTCGCACGCAGCAGATTTTTTTTTCTTGGTGATACAATTTTGCCGCGCGCGGCGTTTACTTACCGTCATTCAGCGTTTGCCGAGTTGTTTTTCTTGATATTTTGCGAGTGCTGCGCCTTTTTGGATCTTGCTGCGGGATCCCGCGGGAATTTGGCGAGCGCGATTACGTAATCGCGGCTTGCCAACTTGCACAGCGAGAGTTTGTCAACGCGAGTACGCCGTGATCACGTATCGCGGTACTTCGCAATTGCGAGCTTGGAGATGCGGCGAGCAGCAACAATCTCGCACTCGAGAAAATACAAAATTTGCAATTCTGCACAAGAAATCCACCAGCAAGCAGCATAAACCTTCTGGAAATGATGATTTTTATCTGAATAACTCCTCAGGTTGACATTTGCCTGCACTTTTTTTGCGAGGAGTCCATTTTGGGGAGGGGGGGGGGTGGGAAGCGTCTCGCGAATACTGCAAAAAACATCGCGAAATAACACGCCACAAAAAATATAAAGCTCATTCGCACGAATTGGCGGCTTCCGCGGTCGGTTTCGCACAACGCCGAGCCTCGCGAATAGCGCGAAAATACCGAAAAACGATTTTTGCAAAAGCAAAACCAATGAGCAGGTGCAAAAGGTCAATCTCATGATTTGTAACGATTCCGTGTAGTGCTTCCTGAGGGGGCCCTCCAGAATTCGGTTGCCTACTTGCAACTATTGTGTGACCCTGCTCTGACCCTTACTGTATGCCACAAAGGTCCTGATTTATAGCTAAGGGAGCAGACAAGCAGGTGCCAGGCTGGAACTTCAAATTCAGTGACACATTAATTAGCCCCTAATTCATTATTGTCAGTTGGGGCAGGGCAGGTGTTGTTAATAAACTAACCCCAAATTAATTCATGTCAGTTGAAGAAGGGCAGGTGTGCTTGCTTTTCCCCCCCATCTTCTACAGTGATGATGAACCAGAGGGTGGCATTGATGTAACAGAGGGTGGCATGGGTGAAAGAGAGGGTGGCAGTGGTGAAACAGAGGGTGCTGGGAGGCTGTGATGATGAACCAGACGTAGAAACAACATATTCGCGACCGTTGCGAGCCGACAAGTAAGTTCGCAATTGCGAACTAGTACTAAATCCTCGCGAACTGGCAGAAACCCTTGCGAACACAAAAAAAAAATCCACAAATTCGCGAGAATTCGCAGATTTTGCGGATTGCGAGTTCGCAAATTCGCAAAATTCACGAACGCCAGATTCGCAAAATTCGCCCATGCTTAGTCATTACCGCGCCCGAGAGAACACCTATTGAGTGTGCAAAGAAGAAAAACAGCTACGCTACGATGTAGATTTCGCAAACTTTGCGAGTGGAGCGTAGTTCACCGCCCAGGATTATTGGGGAGAGCGGACATCCTTGTCTTGTCCCCCGGTTAATTTTTACTGCACCAGCCTGTTTCATATTAATTTCCACCTGAGCCAGAGCTCGCTGATAAATGTTTCGCTGCATGAAATTTCCTGGGAAGGGATACCAAATCTATCACGGGCAAAAAACAAAGTGTTCCAGTTCACCAGATCAAATGCTTTTTTCCACATCAACCATCAGGATACAGGCCGGGATGGAGTTGGTGTTACAATAACCCAAAACCTGTATTAAAAATTCTGTATTTGCTGCCATAGATCTTCCTGCTATAAAGCCGGACTGGTCTTTGTGAATTGTTTCCTGTGCCGCCAACAAAAAATGCCGCACCCACACCTTCATTAAAATCTTATAATCAGAACTAAGGAGATTCATGGGCCAATAAAAATAACATCCTTCGGGTTCTTATCCTTTTTTACAAAGCAGACCACAATTGCCTCCTTAAAAATGAGGGAACCTGGCTATCATTTCTGATATAATTAAATAGTCTTTTCAATGGTGGAATCAGTTCTTCTGAGAAAGTCTTATAAAATTCTATAAGGAACCCGTCCTCCCTGCATGCTTTGGCTCCAGCTGTAGATTTAAGAGCTGCCAAAATCTTTGAGCTTTTTAAATATGATTTTAGCTGGTCTATCAGAGATTCAGATGATCAAGAAATATTTACATTGTCGAAGTACTCCTGTATAGTCCCTTCCCCCACTAGATATTCAGTAGTGTGGAGCTGCTGGAAATGTTCCAAAAAGATCTGTGAAATCTCATCACCGTTCATTGCTTATATTCTGGTCTTGGGGTTAATTACCTTTAAAACAAAAGCTGCTTCTTGTTTGGTTTTTGTAGAGCTGGCAGGCAATTTACCAACCACCTGGCTGTCCTCATAAACCTTTTATTGGTAGGATGGGGATCTACTAATCTCTTCTAAAACAAAGAAGTCTCTCAGGGCCTTTCTAGCATTGTCCAATTGGTGTGGCCGTGACCTGATCCTCTGAGCCTGTGCCCTTTCCACCTCTGCCTGCAGTTCTACTATTTTGTCCCATTTAGTTCTTGCCTGGGTGGCCGAGAAGGAAATATTCTGTTCTTGTGCTGCAGCCTTAAACCCCCCCTAACCGCAAAGGGTCCAGACGTCTCCTCATTGATCCTGAAATACTCTGCGATCCATGCTCTAAAACTCCCAACCCATTTTTGATCCTGGAGAAGAAGGCGATCCATCTGCCACCAGGATCGCTCCCTTCCCGCTTCACCAAACTTGAGATCAAGCCCTATATCAGAGTGGTCAGTGAAGGGGTTAATCCCAATATCTGCCTTTCGGATGAGGAGGGATATCGATGTTAAAAAGAAGTAAATTCGGGATGCTGTCTGATAACGGTGCGAATGGCAAGTGTAACTTTTTTTTATTGGTATTAGCTTTCCGCCAGGGATCTACTAATTAGTAGTTGTGCCTAATAACCTCATAGATTCTTTTAGTATTTGGTTTCAATTGTTTTCTGTTTTTATTTGAGGTATCCTTCTTTAGATCCTGTACATAATTAAAGTCTCCCCCAATAATAATTTGCCTGGGAGCCCCCTCAACAGTTCATTGATTTTAACTAGCCCTAAGGCGTCATCGGTGACCGGGCCATAGTAGTTTACAAAAATTAAAATCCGCCCCTTCAACTTTGCCACTACCCATAGCCTTCTCCCCTGTGGATCCATACAAATTTGTTCAAATTCCCAAGGCACATTTTTAGAGAAATAGATAGCAACCTCTCTCATAGCTAGGCCTGCTAGCACGAAAAATGCATCTGAAAATACCCTTGGTAAATACAACTTAGATGCATTAGATTTTAAATGTGTCTCTTCAAAAAACAAGACATGGGGATTTAATTTATTTATTTTATTTATTTTTAACATTTGTAGAGTGCACTGCAACACTGCGGGCATCTTGGCACTGAGACATTGGGAGAAGAAGCTGATATGGAGGGTTACATGGCTTGGTCAGAGGGTCATACTTTGGGGAAGAGCCACGTCTTGACTTTCCTACGGAACAGCAGTAGGTCCTGTATTTTCCTAATTTTCAAAGGAAGACAGTTTCAAAGGTGGGCACTTGCCACGCTGAACGCTCTACTCCTCAGGGTTGCTTTCTTTATCCTGGGAATCCTAGCAAGACTGGCAGAAGATGAGCAAAGATTGGGTGAAGGTTCATTCCATTTGAATCTGCCATGTAGTGGTTTCGGCCCCTGTCCATGAAGTCACTTAAACACTATACATAAGGATTTAAACAGAATCTTTTGAGTCACCGGAAGCCAGTGCAGATCTGCCAGCGCTTGTGTCATTGCGGAGCGGCGTGCCCGGGTCAGAGCAAGCTTTGCTGCTGTCGCCTGGATACTCTGGAGTCTAGCAATCAGATAACCTGGAGAGCAAGGCATTACAATAATCCAGGTGGCTCAGTATAATGCTCAATAATATTGTGATTCTTGCCTGGAATGGCAGTAATTGTTGCATTTTCTGGAGTTCCAGGATGAGAGTATGGCAACCTCCCAACAGTTTGTTAACATGGGACTCCAAATCCAACTTTTCAATGGAACTGACCCCCAGATTACGTACTGTGCTCACTAGCACCAGAGGGATGTCTGTAGGTAAGGGCCAGAAATCAGCTGGTAGTTCCAGAGGGACCCCACCCACCTTACAGTGCAAAATCTCTGTTTTCTCACTGTTAAATTTGAGCGAGTTGTCCCTTAGCCAGTTACCCATTTCTAGCATACACGCATGAAAGCTTTCCTGAGAGTCCGCATGGTTGCCGTCCAGGTACACCATAAGCTGAGAGTCATCGGCGTAATTGACCACACTGATATTATGCTTTTTTACGATATCCAGCAGTGGTCGAATGTATGCATTGAACAGTATAGGGCTGATTAAGGACCCCTGAGGTACCCCATGGTGATTTTTTACAAATTCCAATTGATACAGGGGGAGCGCTACTGCTTGCCATCTACCTGAAAAATAAGAGCGCATCCAGATCAGTGCCATACCTGTCACTCCCAGAGTTCCCAGCCTTGTGAGAAGAATGGCAAGCACCTAATAAACCCACCATATTTTTGTTTGTTGAGCATACCATTGGCGTTGACTGACAAAATCCTATATTTACTAGCAGTTTCTATTTCTGTTTTTTAAATATGCTTCTTGTTTGCTCAAATACCAGTACCTGTATTTACCACTCTTTGCTCCTTTTGCTACTGCTCTTGTTCCACCTACTGGTCCCCCCACCACCCCACCGTCCCTCCCTGAAAAAGGAAGAGGCCCCCCCACCGAAATATGGAAAACCCTCACTGGCCACACTAGTCATATTTCTACCCACCCTACTAACCTTATGTGTGTCATGAAACCACACAATTGGTGACCCTGCTGCCCCCAGCAGAAGAAGAAAAACGTACACTTTCTATAATATTGAATCATTTTCCACTTCCGACCGAGATTTCTTTCACTAAGCACTGGGCCTCTTCCAAATTAGAAAATAAATGGAACTTCCCCTTAACCAGAACCCGCAACATTGATTGTTGCGCTATTGAGGGTTGGGCACCCTGAGCTTTAAACAGATTTATCATCTTTACAAACTCCTTTTGCCTATGCGCTGCTAGGGCTGTCATGTCAGAAAATATACAAAATTTAGAGGTTTCATTTATAAAAAAAACTGTCTTTGCTGAATCGCCTTTGTCAAGATGAGCTCCTTAACACGCATGTCTGCGAAGTTCAGCAAAATTGTTTGTGGTATCGTTGAGTTTGGGAAGGGATGAGCGGGGACTCGATGTGCCCTTGTGATGGTTAAATCTCCATCAAAATTGGGAAGAACCTTTTGCTTTATAAACGTGTTGACCTATTGGAGAGTTTGCGTCCCCTCAATTCCGTCGGGGACCCCCACTATTTGAAGGCTCGACCGCCAGGAATGATTCTCGAGTTCCTCCAACTTATTACCCAAGAAACGTTTTGTCTTTAACGGCTGCATTCACCTTCCCCAATGTCTCGTTCATCTGAACTCCCAGCAGCGAGATTCTTGTTTCAGCTTCCCGCAGTTTGATTGGGAGACATGTCATTGCCTATTCGATTTTGTCTAGCCGCTGATGTAGGGAGGAAACCTCAAGCTTTTGTGATTTTTTCATCTTCCTAACTTTCTGCAGAATAAGGTCCAACATGACTCTTATGTCCATCTGATGTATAAAGGGTGCTTCTACCCCGTTACTGTAGTTGCTTTGTGATACCATCCCATCCTGGTTCAGATTCTCGGCGTATACATTCTCGATTACCAGAAAGGCATCACCCGGCAGTATCGCCTGTGACTGAAGCTGAGACTGAGACTGAGGTTGAGACTGAAGTTGGACTAAATCATGCAGGAGTGAAAGGTTTTGCGGCTCTCTTACTGGTGTCTTACCGACCTCAAGCAGAAGCACAACTAACTGGGTTGGGGTCGGGCTGTAGGCTTTCTTTTCTGCCAAAGAGTTCTGATGAGCTAACCTGATCTTGTTCATGGACTTCTGGATTCTTTTTTTTTTTGGGGGGGGGGTGTAATGGAACCTGTCCTGGTAGCTGGGCACACTGTGATGTTATCAAACCATGTGCAGAATCTTTTGGTGAATACCCTGGCACCTCTAGTGCTTTTGTAATGATTTGGACGTAGCTGGTAGGGACGCTTTTTTTTTTAAAAAAAGGGGAAATTCCTGTGCACCTTTTAACTCCTTTTTATATCCATCAATTGTTGGGGTGTCTTGTTGTTGCTTAGCCGAAGATGCTGAAACCTTTGTCGCATTAGGTGCAGATGTTGTCTCTTCTACCAATTCCTAGGACATAGAAGGGGCATCTCTTCTTCTGAGTTTTCAAAGCTGCCATTTGAACCTTGAGGTTTGGTGCTATGCTCCTTTCTAGCTACCAGTGCAGTTGCCTTTGCCTGGGCTAGACGAGTTTTGGCTTTCAGCCCAGCCGCTGAGTCTACCTTAGCAACGGTGCTAGAATGTTTAAGATGTTTTCTGATTTTACACCTTCTTTTTCTCCCCTCAAATCTGTCCAGTTGTCTCACTAACTACACCAACTGTTCCCAGGTTTCCACCAAAGTCTGTGGTCTATTCTCATATAGTTATGTACATAGAACAAAGTGCCTCCCACCGCCTTCCACCTTTTTACGGTTCCGTACATCTGGGCCTCTGCGCCTCTTCAGCCACTTCCTCATGCAGCCTCCCTAAACAGAGTAACTGGCACCGGCACCTCTTTCCATCACCGGTGCCTCGTAATTCACAAGTCGGCTTTGAATAAAAATAGATCCTGGGACGGCCTGCAGCAGAGTCGGAAGCCGTGTGGAAGCAGTGAAGCTTCCCCGCTATCTTCCTGCGGGGAAACAACCATAGAAGAAACCAGCAGGGCTCAGTATTTAAAGCATTTTTTTAAAAAGTATAAACAGCTCTCCAGCCGCGTTCATATCAGGAACGTTTGAGCAATGCTCCCTCGCTATCCTCCGCTATCTTCCTGTGGGGGAAACTGAGGACAAAAGGACCAGCGGAAGCTCTGTGCTTTCCGTGTTTTTAGAAAGTCGAGCAGCTCTCCTGCCACGTTCCCGCGAAGATTGCCATAGTCCGATTCTCCATTACTGAGAGCGGAGCGGGCAGTCACCTAAGGCTACTCAGAAGCGTGGTTCTACGAAGCCAAACTAGAGGCATTCTCAATGGTGACATTTTCAACAGTGGTTAATGTTATGTATGCCCCCAATGTAGCAGAGCTTTTTCACATTGGATTTGGGTAGTTGGCAGGCGTTAATCCCTTTAGGTCCTCATTAAGAATAGCCCAAACTCCTTATTGGAGTGGTAACCTTATTACCACCCCATCATGAATTCCAATGTCCTAAGAAACATCAGTGCCCATCATGTTTCTCCCTGAAATTTTGCTTCCTGAAAAAAACTAAAATCACTTTTATTTCTCAAGGGAGAATGAGGAATTACTAGCGGCACATCAATTGGAATTACAGATATCCCCTAGTTATTCCTAATTACTTAGGGCACACTCAGAGGTCAACACATAAACCCTATTATTTCTGTTACCTAGAGTTACTGGGACCCCAGTATCATTAACAGTAAGCGTGAGGATTCAACACACCTAAAAGAAGGCATTCATTTTAATGCTTGTGCTGTCTTCAGTTATCATTCGTAACAATAGATAACACCAAGCTTTGAAGAATTAAGAATAATCGCACAGAGACCACTTTTGCCCAGGTTCAGATTGTGGACATCCAGGAAAACTTTTCCAGAATACAAGTTATCCGTTTTTCCTACTAGGAGCCATCACACAAGGGCACATGGGCAGCATTTCATTGGGAACTAGTTCCAACGGTTTTCCAAGAATGTAAGAACTCTTTATCCAGTGCAGTGTCATCTTTGGATTACCCTTTGGTAGAACTGTGGTACACTGCAGCCAACAGAAGAAATACCCTGGCAGTAATCTACCACGTACCCACAAGCATTGGGTGGTTGAAACCAACTTCAATTACACACACTGTGATTTTTGTGCTAGAGGCTGAATATTAGGGGCTAAGTAGGAGATGATCAGAAACAACTGTACTAAGGGGCATTAAATGACTAGAGGTAGATATCGTGTTCCTTAATATCACTGCTTTACACATTATCTCTAAGTTTAGCCTGATTGCTTTTGTGCCAAGCTACCAGTGGGTTAAGCACAAGTTAAATTGGGGTTTAATTATTTTTCACCCTCTTAAGAAATGTGGTTTCTGCTTGAGTAGGGTTTCATCCCCCTCAACCAGTGACACAATTTCCTACATTGCCATTTTTCACTTTAAAGAGCATTTTCACTGAAAAGACTTGTCTTCAGTCTTAGTATTTTCGTTGGTCAATTGATTATAAATTATGAATAATGGAGGACTTTGGCCGCGTTTGACAATGCAATATGATATGTATTTCTATAATTATTTTGAATTGTGCTATACTGTGCCGTTTTCCCCTTTAGATCTGAATAGTGACTGTGGAAAAGCAAACAAGTTATGGGGACCTTAACAAGACCCTGGCCCTGATTCCTAGGTGCAGCTTATGTGGTGGGGAAGAAGATAGGAGACACCTAGAGCACTTTGTCTTCACTGAGGGGGACATTTAAAGCTATATTCTGGTATCTTCTTTTCAACCCTCTTCTACAGTAAAATTGTCAGAACCGTTGAGAATTAAAGGGCTAGGTAAGCAACTGTTTTCAAAATACAGCACAGCTTGTTCCTTCACAGAGCCAAACCATTCTCTCTGTTGAGTAATCTGTATCTGTGAGGGGTGAGGCCTGCTGTGAGCAATTACATTTTTTATTTCAGTAGTGATTATTTTTGGGGCATTTATATGCAGCAACAGTCATTTTAGTGCAAATAAATTAGGTATTCAACAAAACTGTCAATGAACATGTGATGGCATAGTGCTCAGTAGGTATAATAGAATGTGATGAGAAGAGAACCACATAATGACTGTGATGGTCTGATAAGAAAATTGCAGTGTGGGGATGCATGTAGATCACCCTATAGGAGTGGGATGTACATTTATTTAAAGTGACAAGCAGGCAGATTACACTGCCACAAACTATGGTTCATGATTTCGTATAATTTGTCTTTTTATAGTGCATAATTTAGTCCCCTTTCCACATAATTGTGTCCTCCACTACTGCCTAATTCCAAAGGCTCTCACTGTAACTCAGTAAGTGAACACTTCCGTACAGTTTATTAAGAATTTACTCTCTAATACATCTGTATCAGACCTTCATGGTATTAGAACAATTATTTGGTTTTACCAAGAAAACAAGAAGAATATTAACATTTGTAAAGCACATTGCTGCCGAATCAGGTGTCCCAGTGCTGTAAGCAACCAACACCAGTCAAAAGTACCAAAGAGAACTTTAGAATACTGCAGGAATTAAAAACGGTTGGTCTTTAATGGACTTCAAAACATTTTAACAAAAAACATTTACATGTTCTTCTTTTAAATACCATGCACCCTGCCTTATGGGCCTTAAGTAGGGGCGGGCGGAGAACTTCGCTCTGCCTGTGGAGTGTGCAGAGATTTGCCTTTTCCGCGTTCTGCAGAGAAGGCAGAGTATAGGGCAACCCTCCGATCGCAGCAGAGCAGAGTTGGACAGGCCCCGCCTCCAGCCCTCCTATTAGAAATTAATTATACATTAATAAAAACAACAAAATTAACACTTATCTATACTGCGGCATCCCTGGGCACTCCTCCTCCTCTTCCTCGCCATCTCTCTCCTACTTTGTTGATCATCTTGCAAAAACTGCGCGCATGCACAGTTTTCACAAGATGCTGGACCCAAGTAGGAGAGAAAGAGACGGTGAGGACGAAGAGGAAGGCAGCCCAAGGACACCGCAGTATAGATAAGTGTTTATTTTGTTGTTTTTATTAATGTATAATCTATATCGGCTAGGAAAGAGCGAATATTCTGATCCCTGGTGGGACATGACACAAATTCATATAAACAGCCAGATTAATTTTTCATCTCACGCAATAAGTGGGAAAAACACATCAAAGCTTTCTATAAAGCATCTGTTACAATCAATCAATCAATCAATCAGAGTACTTGTAGAGCGCTCTACTTACCCGTGAGGGTCTCATGGCGCTGAGAGGAGGCGGTGCTGCTACTGCTCGAAGAGCCAGGCCTTGAGTAGTCTTCTGAAGGCGAGTAGGTCTTGGGTCTGCCCTATGTGGGTAGGGAGGGTGTTCCAGGTCTTGGCGGCGAGGTAGGAGAAGGATCTGCTGCCAGAGGTAGTTCCTTGGATGCGGGGGACAGGGGCGATAGCGAGGCTGGCGAAGTGGAGCTGGCAGGTGGGGGTTTGGAAGCTGAGTCCGCTCTTCAGGTAGGCTGGTCCGGCATTGTGGAGTGCTTTGTGTGCGTGGGTGAGAAGCTTGAAGGTGATCCTCTTGTTGACGGGGAGTTAGTGTAGGTCTCTCAGGTGGGGGGTGATGTGGCTGCAGCAGGGGACATTGATGATCAGTCGAGCGGAGGCGTTTTGGATGCGTTGTAGTCGTTGCAGGTGTTTGGCTGGGATTCCTGCGTAGAGTGCGTTGCTGTAGTCCAGTCTGCTGCTGACGAGGGCTTGTGTCATCGTTCTTCTTGTTTCAGTTGGGATCCACTAGTAGATCCTGCAGAGCATGCGGAGGGTGTTGTAGCAGGAGGAGGAGACGGCGGTGACCTGCTTAGCCATAGAGAGGGAGGAGTCGCGGATGAATCCTAGATTACGTGCATGGTCGGTGGGTGTTGGTGCTGTTCCCGTTGTGGTCGGCCACCAGGAGTTGTCCCAGGCTGAGGGGGTGGTTCCAAGGATGAGTACCTCCGTCTTCTCCGAGTTCAGCTTCGGACGGCTGCTCCTCCTCCAGTCGGCGATGGCCTTCATTACCTCGTGGAGGTTGGTTTTGGCGGTCTGAGGGAGAGGATGAGCTGGGTGTCGTCGGCGTAGGAGATGATGTTGAGCTCGTGCTGACGGGCCACATGTGCGAGGGGGGCCATATAGTTGTTGAACAGCGTTGGGCTGAGGGATGAGCCCTGTCGGACGCTGCAGATGATGTCGGTGGCTTCGGATCGGAAGGGTGGGAGGCAGACAGTCTGGGTTCTGCCGGTGAGGAAGGACGTGGTCCAGTCAAGGGCCTTCTCTTGGATTCCGGCTTCTAGGAGGCGTGTCTTTAGATTGTGATCACAGACCGTGTTGAAGGCGGCCGACAGGTCCAGAAGGATGAGGGCTGATGTTTCGTTGTTGCCTAGTTGGCACCTGATGTCGTCTGTAGCGGCGATGAGGGCTGTCTCGGTGCTGTGGTTTCGTCTGAATCCGGACTGGGATGGGTCCAAGATGTTGTTGTCTTCCAGGTGGCGGACCTGTTGCCTGTTGACGATTTTTTCGATGACCTTTGCCGGAAATGGAAGCAGGCCTGAAGTTCTTGAGGTCCTTGGGGTCTGCCATGGGCTTCTTGGGGGGGGGGCGTTGATTTCGGCGGGCTTCCAGCTTTCCGGGAATGTCGCTGTTTTGAAGGAGATGTTGATGACCTTCCGTAGTTAGAGTGAGATGGTTGCGTCTGCTTTGTTGAATATGTGGTGTGGGCACGGGTCTGACGGAGATCCTAAGTGGATGGAGTTCATGACCTTGCGAGTCTCGTCGTCGTTGATGTTGGACCAGGAGGTCAGGCGGATGGCGCTGGTGGTGTTCGCAGGGGAGCTGGAGTCTGGAGTAGTCGGGGCAGTCGTGGTGTTGAAGCTGTCGTAGATGTCAGCGATCTTGCGGTGGAAAAAGATGGCTAGTGAGTCGCACAGTTCTTGTGAGGGCAGGATGTTGTTGGCGTTGGCGCTGGGGTTGGATACTTTCTTTACGATTCTGAAGAGCTCTTTGCTGTCGTGTGCGTTGTTGTCCAAGCAGTCTTTGAAGGAGGATCTCTTGGCTAATCTGATGAGGTGGTGATGTCTGTGGGTGGCGTCCTTGTGGGCTGTGTGGTTGTCCGGTGTGCATTCATGGAGCCATATTTTTTCCAGTTTCCGGCATGCACGTTTGGAGGTCTGGAGCTTGTCGCTGAACCAGGTGTCTCTCTTGCTGGTGTGGTTGTTGGAGGGTTTCTTGAGCGGGGTGAGGGTGTTGGTGCAGTCGTCGATCCACTGTCTGAGGTTGCGGGCTGTGGCGTCTGGATTGGTGGGGTCGTTGGGTGGGTTCTGGGCAAGGGTGGTGATCAGCCGGTCTTCGTTGACTTTGTTCCAGCAGCGGCGAGGCAGCCATTGGGTGCGGTGGTGCGTGGTTGGTTTCTTGAAGGTGATGAATACAGCGGTGGTCGGACCAGTGGTGTTCGGTGGTACAGTCGAAGGTGACGTGGTTGCCTGTGGAAAAGACAGGGTCCAGCGTGTGGCTGGCAGCGTGGGTGGGTACGGTGACGAGTTTTTTGAGGCTGAGGTTGGCGAGGTTGGCGATCAGGGTGGCGGAGTTGGTGTCGTTGTTATTCTCGAGGTGGAAGTTCAGGTCCCAGAGGAGGATGTAGTCCGTGCAAGCGAGTGCGTGGGTGCTGGCGAGGTCAGCGAATGAGTCGCTGAACTGAGCCCAAGGTCCGGGGGGTCTGTAGACGACTGTTCCTCTGGGGGTGGTGTTGGGGTCGGTGTGGATCCGGAAGTGCAGGTGTTCGGCGGTGGGGTGGGTGTCGTCTGTGTGTTACATGTGAATATACAACATCTAATGCAGATGCTTCATATGCAGAAATAACTGAAGATGAAATTGTCAAACTAATAAAGAGTTCTCGCTCATCCAAGGCAGCAGGACCCAACAGTATCCCTTTAGGCTTGATAAAATTAAACAAAACATTTTGCAGTGCGGTGTTAAAACAATTGTTTTCACAGGTAATTAAATGTGGAATGATGCCATCTTCCTGGAAAGGAGCTTGTCCATTCAATTTGCAAGCGAGGCCCATAAGATTATCCGTCCAGTAACAGATCAATAGCATTGTTGGATTTTGAAGGGAAATTGTTTGCTAAGCACCTCCAAAGTAAATTGAGGGCATGGCGGAGAAAAAATCATTAATACCAATAACTTAAACCACAACTTGTTTAGGATGCTCGACATTTGATAAGATTGCTTCATTGGCCCTGATAGGAAAAAAGGCAAGCTTGTGGAAGATAACGCTATACGCTTGATTTTTGGATTATTTCACAGCCTTTAACAAGGTTAACCGGCAAAGGCTCTGGAGTAAATTAACAGCATGCGAAGTTGATCCAAACCTTCTAAATTTTATTATTGGCCTGCATTCGGATACATGGGTCAGGGTTAAGTTGGTTCACTATAATACATTATCGCCAAAAATGGATAACACAAATGGATACCACAAATGGTCTCAAGCAACTATACACATATAACAAAGTGAATGGTTTGATAGCTAATTTGTCTAAAACAAAAATTGTGATGTTTGGACAGTCTACACAATAAAAAATGTGGACTTTAGGAGAAAACTCAATCGAGGTAGTCAACCAATAAAACTACCTCGGCGTAACATTTGACACACAGTTATCATGGTTAAACCATAAGGTCAGTAAAAATGTAAAATCTACAACTATTACAAAATCAATTGCAAAATTCATGAAAATGTTTGGAGGGACTGCAATTATTACATCACTTAAAGCTTTACAAATTAAAATGATTCTGTTTTTATTACACACATCTCGTTCTATAAACAAGAAAGTCAACTTCGAGCTTGAAAAATGTTTTATGAAATGTGTACGCACCATACTCCATCTACAACAGGCTACTCCACATTGTATGATAAGATTGGTATTTGGTTTCAAATCTCTGGAAATATTGCATAAGTTTAGTGGTGTTAACTATATTATTGATTGTGCTAAGGCTGACTCAAGCACACTGAAACATCTAACAATGGAAGAACTCCAGATTAAAAAAGTAAGAGATCTGCAACTATCTAATATAATGATGGAAATAGGCTCTTTTGATCAGTATGATACACAGCAGATGGGGCGAATGGCCAAGGATGTGTGGAAACATTTAGGGCCAGATGTAGGTCGCCCAATACCGGTCGGTAACGGCCAAAATTAACGAAATTTGGCTGTTACCGACTGGTATTTGTCTTTTGAGATGTAGGTAAAATGATTCCTGGATTCGGTATTTTACCCAATCAGTAATTTAAGGAATCGGTAAATTACTGAATTCTTAACATGCCGATTCGGTAAATTACTGAATCCATAATGTAGGGAGCACGCAAGATAGTGCATTCCTGAGTTAAGGATTCGTTATTTACCACCAACTGCAAGTTAGTGGTAAATATCAAAAACCTTTTAAAAAGCTATTATTTTTCTTTTACAACAGTGCGATGTGGCAGACATACTTGCCCTTAGGGCCTGTATGTGTGCCACATGTGCACCCATGCACTATTCAGGGGTGCAAAAGGGTGTCAATGTCACACCCTGCCACCCTTGAAAATGTTCCCCCTATTATCGATTCGGTAACATTGAATGGCTTCCCATTAATTCCTGTGGGCCTCCAGGCCCATAGGAATGAATGGGAATTACCGAATCAGTAAATACCAATTCTTAATTACAGAATCCTACCAATTCAGTAAAATATACTGAATAATTATCTACATCCCATTTACCTATTCTTAAATACTGAATCCGTAAAATTCGGTATTTAAGAATAGGTAAATTGATATTTCCTACATATGGCCCTTAATACGTAAAACACTCAAGTTTAAACAGTGGAATTTAGATCTTCTACAAGCCGAGAAATATAAACATACGGGCTTAATAATTGATACATATACCTTGCAGGTTCAAGAATACTTGGGATGGAATCTGACCAGTTATATTACATGGAAATACCTAAGGTTTAGGCAATTTTATATTCCGATAGGGGAGTTTGAAGGGACTTGGAATCAGGCTCTTATAGATACACAGGTATGTCGGCTTTGTGGAATCGGCAAGGAAACTCTTAAACACTTAATAAAGCATCTGCCAGAGGCTGTTGCCTATACGGAGGACATATTTATGCCCTGTGTTTAATAATACCAAACTAAGAACAACTACAGAGGCTGTATGCTATTGCTTTAGGCTCACGGGGGAAAGTGCAATTAGAAGGATAGTTCCGTTTTTAGAACATGCCTATAAAACGTTAAATGTTTAAATGGCTTTTAATATATGGATATGTATATAGATGCAAAAACAGGTATCATGATCTATGTATGTTTTATAGGATACCACGCATGGAAATTATGTCACCTTTTATTCTATTTTAATGACTGTTTTTTTCTCTATTATTGTAATCAAATGATTAATGCAATAAAGTAGTTTTACTACTACAGATATAAATTTGGAAGTATTGCATGATAGAGTTAGAAACAGGACACTCCTCTTAGTGATGCATCCTGGAATGCGATGTCCTGGTCAAAGGTTTTCATTATTGAAGGAACTCAATTGTTTCAACAAATTAAAAATAGTATGGTATGCATGTTTAAAGATGCTAGGAATGACAGAAAAGCACATAAACTGAGTAGTCACCAGGCCGTCACACTGCACTTATAGAACAAGTTTGTGTTCCTTTTCCCATTGTGCATTACCAATGCAAGAACAAGCAGATCCTAATCTGTTCAAGGGTAAAAGTATGTTTTGATTTCAACCGGTGAAGGCCTTCAGCAGTGCATTTCCTTTGTTGATGCTTTAAAGAAAATGCACATATTAGAAACAAAAGAATATTCAAGATTGAAGAACACATTACTGAGACAATTTGTAGCACAGACTACACTGGATCTCTTATAATAAAAAACACAAAATATTAAACAGTTTCTATGCTACTTCCCATTCTAGGTTACCTCTGTCTTTTTTTGAGATTATAAATCTGGCTACAGCTATAAGTGTAAATGTATGACTACATCAATTCAGCCCTACCTGTCAGTACTGAGAGAATATCTGGAACCTTATACTTCACATTTAAAATTCTTAGTGACAAGAGAACTCCACCCAGACCCTGTTACATAAACTGTAGGAACTTTGACAACACTTTAGCTAAAGAATTGGTGCCTAAACTGGGGTTTGTCATATGTTTAGACCTGCTGTTTTGGACAATACGTGTGTTGTAACTTGATTACCCCTGATGCATCCTCTCCTTAGTTACTCAGCCAGGATGAATGTGGTGTCTGTTTGGAATGTTGGAGTGCCTGATGAGAGAGAGATTGGAATGTTGGTGTGCCTGCTTGTGTGGAGAATGACAGTTGGAGAGAGTGGGCTGAGTAGCCAAGATGCTGCTCCTGGTGGGACCAATTTAGGATCTACTTAAGACCTTTATGAGACCTTCTTGTAACCTGTAACTTCTTATGAATAAACCCTCTACATGAAAATATACCTCCTGGCTTCCTCGGTCATTCCTACAAGTTTACTTACAACATTTTGGCGACAGTCTTGAAGAAACCTATGTGCTACAGCCACAAGAATATAGGAGGTGAGGAAACTTACAATTTTTCTGAATGCATCCTCTCCTTAGTTACTCAGCCAGGATGAATGTGCTGTCTGTTTGGAATGTTGGAGTGCCTGATGAGAGAGAGATTGGAATGTTGGTGTGCCTGCTTGTGTGCAGAATGACAGTTGGAGAGAGTGGGCTGAGTAGCCAAGATGCTGCTCCTGGTGGGACCAATTTAGGATCTACTTAAGACCTTTATGAGACCCTCTTGTAACCTGTAACTTCTTATGAATAAACCCTCTACATGAAAATATACCTCCTGGCTACCTCGGTCATTCCTGCAAGTTTACTTACAACAATGTGCTTCCTAAAAACTTTCAAATGACTACAATTTCACAGTATATGAATTAAGCGCTCTTGTCCTAGCATACATCTCTATCACACCCCTATATATTTGTTAGCCTAGCATTGTGTTGTTTTAATAGAGACCAGCCTCAGTTGTGTTCCTGGCACAATTTTTATATAATAGTTACACAACAGCTCATAGATAAAAGTGTATTCCAAAACAATGTTTTAATAAAGGAAATTAAAGAGGAAATGTTCAAATGAATAACTAATAGTGGGGTGCAATAAACGTGATGTGCTCAGGCAAAAGTGATAAAAATACACAATGAGCATATCATAATTTACACAGTTTAAAAGCAGTCTGTTTATTTAGTAAAATTAATAAAACATTTCTGCTCAGTTAGTCAACAGCGTTTCTATCTATATAACTAAGGAGATCATGATCAGGACATCAATCCAAGTTTGCCTGAGACAGTAAAGAGTAAAATCCTTTTGAAGTATATTCAATAATCTCTTGATGCATGTGCATAAAGATATGAGTGAGGGTCCTCGTTGTCAGAGTACCTGCACGTCACAATCGCACAATCCTGGTGATTTTTCAACCCTCCGGGCAGGATAACGTATCACTGGCCATGCCAGGCTCCATATTGCTTGCTGCCTCTAATCAGCAGGGATATTTTGTGCTTGCCACCCCACTGTTCAAGTATATATTGCTCTTGTAGATTCCAGTGTCCTTCTTTACATTCCAAATTTGACCAGACTGGTTTCTTCTCACTTGCATCCCCCTTACAGAGACTACTGTATATACTTTGATAAGATTTGACTCTTTACTCTTTAGGGCCGAATGAGATTCATGTTCTGATGAAGATCCCTTCAGGTATGTGGATCAAAATGCTGTTGACCTTAGACATCCGCCAGGTTTGCCCATTTTCTCCTTCATTTGCCCTCTAATTGATCCATTATCCTGCTATTTTAGGCAGAATGAAACAGGTTAGTTCCAGTCCATAAATAATTAGATTAGCTCCAGAATTCCATAGGGCCACAAAAAAAGTACTATATGCAGATTTTTTGGCCAATTGTTCATCAGTAGAAAATGAAAGTATTAGATCTTTATTTGGTATCATTAATAGGTTTAATAATCTAGTTTATAAGCTATACACCACAAAGACAGAAGCTTTGTTGGTGAAATGCAGCCCATTAGAATTGCCTATGGAATTTCATACTTTGGTAACAAAAGGGGCAATCATGCACTTGGCAATAAAAGTCCCATCATATATGGGTAGCATATATCTTTTGTATTACAATAGGTTGATATCTAAATTAAAAAAAAACATTTCCATTCCGTCTAGATGAATTTTAGTTACGCCAATGGAATTTATGGAATTTCAAGGATTTTGTGCCTATCTTTTTAGCTAAACTCCTGAAATGACACAATTATGTCACTTGGTGTAATGACATGCCATTTAAAAAATACAGTGAAAGTACCATTCAGGGTCAAAATTTAACATGAATGATGCAGGGGAACAACAGAAGGCTTGTAGCTGTTGTTTATGGTGCTTATGTCTTTTTGTACTTTTTTCAGTTCAAAATGTGTTCTTGTGTTAAAAATGTACACCAGGATGCAATCGGGGTTAAAACACAGCACTAAATCATGGCTTTGCATTTCACATCATTTTACAAAATGCTCACATAACTACAGAAATTCCCACACTACTAATGTTTATAGCTGACATCACTTATCCTTCTCAATAGTGGGGCAGATTGACATTATCAAAATGGTACTAATTTCTTTTTCCAGCTCTTTTGTGCTATTAGTGGCAACTTAAAAATAAAAATAAATGGAATTATTTCATCATATATACGGGGCTATAAAATCCCAAAGGTAGATAGGTAAAATGTTGCCTCCCGTTGTAGGAGGGAGGATGATCTTTCTCTGATTTCCAATTTTATTATCTAGCAGGATTATTCCAGGTAATACAATGAATGATTGCCCCAGAGATGATCACACATTGTTACATTGCTCTTTTAAGGATAATAACAGGAAAATAAAGGCTGCACTGTTTCACATGTAAATTATCTAGTCTGAGAGTCAATTCTAATGTTAAGTGGGTTATTATTAAGGCGGGGGGATCGCCCCTGCCCGTCCGGTAGTGGCGATCTGCCCACCATCACAACCTGATTTACCCCCGCCATATTATTATGGCGGGGGAATTGAGGCGGATGCAAAGTGTGTCCACCGCTTCCACCAGTCTGCAATCGTTATGATTACCGGCTGGGAGGACTTGGGCACTAATATGGTGGCGGTGCCCACCAGGCACTGCCATCCATATTAGGATGGGTGTTTTCAAAGGCCTTTTCGTGGCGGCGATGATGCCTTGGAAAGGCTGGCGGGAATTGCGGGTGGGGGGCCTGCACTTGGGGGTACCTATGGTACCCCCCTACATTGCCATGCACAAGGTGGCAGGCACTGCATCCACAACATGCCAACGGCATTGCAGCGGATGCTGCTTACAGCAGCACCGGCCAAAATGTCAAGCTTGGGGAATGTGACCATGAGGGTGGCGGTCACAGCCTAAACAGTGGTGGGGGACCACAGCACGTCTGGCGGCCAGTCCCAGCACCGCTAGGTTGGCAGGCGGACAAAAGTCCACCCGCCATCCTGATGGGCCCCTAAGTTCGGCACTCTTAGGGATCTATACAGGGGCTTTTTGCTGTGAATTACAATGACCACAAACTTTAGGGCCCGATTTATATCATGGCATATGTGTCAAGATCATCGAAAATTGATGTTACATCCATCTGCTGTCGTGGCTGTCGGACCGAATAATTTATATGTTGATGGTATGATGGATGAAACCCTGTCAAACCTCTGTTGTCTAAGTTGCGCTCAGACTCCTCCGTCAAACGAGCTATTGCTGAAAAGTGGCTAACGTAGACATTTCAGCCATAACTCCGCCCTCCAAATTAAGACTTTGTTTACTGTGTCTGTAAGCATAGTGATTAAACCTCCACATGTGACCTGACAGTATCATACCTATAAAAGAGAATAGCAGACCTAACTTACATTTCCAACTTTATTTGTCACTGTAAATCTGATATTGCAAACCTTTTCTTATCTGCAATTTAATATGAATGACAAGCCACCACGTCTTCTACTTAATAGAAGGTATGCTAATTTACATATTTTCATCTTAAAGCTCCCTAGTCCAAAACGTCATGTTTTTCATGAAACATATATTTTTTAATACCTTTTTTCTGAACATATAGAAAATGTGTGTTGTAATCCATGTTAAACTACACTCATTATACTTTAAATAATTTTTGTAAACGCCTTATAAGTACTTTTTGTCATACACACTGCTATCCACTGTAAATGTAGCGTATGCCTCCAACAAAAATGGCGAAAGCACATACCAAATAGGCAATGAATATTATGCTTTAAAATTGCTGCCAAATTACATTTCTAACCATACAACATACCACATACCAGTTAAATGACACTTAAACTTACATGTGTGTGTCATATTGACCTAATATTGCAGTTCTAAATCCATTTTATATTTGCCATATGATAAAAATACTTAAAGAAACATATGTAGTGAATTGAAAAACATTTCTATGATGGGTAATTGTCTAATTTTTTCCCCTTGTCTAACCTTTCATTTTTCCTTTTTGTAAATGTCTTATTTTTTATATTTCAAGTACTATCAGATTTCAACATATGTAAAAGTATATAGCTACAAATACCAAGTTTCCATATGTTTTATGTATTACTGTAGTAAAACTAATGTACTTTTACATTGTGTATGTGAGAAACGGAAACCAAATCATGTGTTAAAGAAAATACATTGAATTTAATTTGTGTGATACTTCTCTCACAAACATAAAAATAATTAGTAATTAAACAAACAGTTCTTCAAAAGTAGTATCACTTCTACATGTTCTTGCTTCCTAAGTTCATGAGTACTACAAAGAATTCCTCCTCCTAACGGAGCTTGCCTTAAGAAGAGGGCCTTGATCATAATGTAGCCTTCATCAGTTGGAGGTTACTCCCCAGGGAACAGAGGTAGAGTACAGTAGAAAAATAAGGCTTTGCCGTGGTATGGGCACTAAAAGAGCTGATGCTATACCTGTTTGATGCGTAGTGATCACTTCTGGATTCAGACAGACCAAAGACCATCAGATGGCTAATGAAGATAAGTGGTGAGAATCCCAAACTGTTGAGGTGGTCCATCTCCCTACATGGAATGGACTTTACAGTGGAAAGCCATCCTGGAACACACCACACCAATGCTACTGGTCTCTCAATGTTCTTCTGCCTTAGTGATGAAAAGTCCCAAGGGGTTGGGTAGCTCTCCCCACTTTCAGACTGGGGACGTGTTAGACCTAGCCTCCTTGTTATGGTTTCCCCCTAACTTTTGCCATCAACCCTCCTGTTTTGCTGACCTCGTTTTTGCTGCCTTTAGAACTCTGTAAACTTTACCACTGCCAAGCACTGCGAATGTGTTTGTGCTTTCTCTCCAAAAGATGACTTAGTCCTAAACCATGGCTTATACCCAATGGGTATATTTATTTTACTTGTAAGACCCTAGTGTAGTGGCACTGCCCGTGCCCAGGGCCTGTAAAATAAAAGTTAATGGGAGCCTGCAGCATTGATTTTGCCACCCACTTACGAAACACTTTAAAGATATCTCAGGTCTGCTATTGCAGCTTTTGTGTGCAGTTTTAAACTGCTCTTTTGACCTTGGTGGGTAGTAGGGCTGACATAGGCTATTGTTTAGCTAAGAAGTAACTTCCAGTAAAGAATTGTGAAACAAAAAAAGATCCTGTAACAGTTGGTGTTATTTTAACCACATCTGGCCCACCAAGTGTGTGATCCATTTACAGAGTTAAATATTTAGTCACACCACAATAGATTTCACATCTTGGGAGAAGAGGGTTAGAGTGTCTCATGAATTGATGGGACCGGGGAGTCGTAGAAAGGTGAAACAAAGACAAACACAACATTCATCAAGTCAATCAGCAGCCTATCACATCTGTTGTGGAAGGAAGATGACAGGTAAGTTGCCAAATGGTCTTTCAGATCCAGACTCTCATGTTATCTAATTTTTATGTTACCTAGGTTTATAAAATGCAACCCACACAGTTCTAAAAATGGTTCTTGTTGAGAAAAGGAAAATGATTGAGCAATAAGTGCCAAAATTAATGGTACAACCACATTTTTCCAGGAATTGGGTGCAGAGCTGAATTGGTCCAGTGAGCTGGAGTGTTATGGATCTTTTGTGCAGAAGTAGAGAAGGACTTTGCAATGCAAAAAAGTAAATGTCAACATTGTACAGTCAAGGTAAGCTTCATTGCAGATGAGGAATAGCTTAGGGCAGGGCATAGGCTGGTGCTGTCATGTGCGATTAACTAAGAAGTGACAAAAATATTGAACCACCAATTCCAGACAAGTAGCTCCATACACCTGGCTGGTAAATCTCACAAATGTCAATATAATTTAGCTGTGTGTGTGTCCGTTATGTGACATGTTCAGTGAAAATTACCCCCCAGACCAGAACCACTTAATTAGAATTTGACATTGAACCACTACTCTCTATTCTCCTAATCATTATGCCTTACCTCTGTCACAGGAGTAGGCCCCTTTGAGTCACGTTATTGATCATTGAAAAAGATAGGCCTTGCCCCTTTTTCTGGGTGCAATTGTGGTGACTGCCCTAACTCCCAAATAGAATAAGGTAGACCTGTACTGTTAGTGAACATGAAATGTAAAAGAATTTGAGCATTTTGTGTCATTTTGGTAAATAAACTGACTGGTCTCTGAAGAACCTGTAAAAACTAGAAGTGCACAAAAGGACCATGTAGTATATATAGTGTAATGTGAAAGGGAAGCACTCAGGCAGAATCATCCAGGGCCCTAAACATTTCAAATTAAGTTTATAAATTAATTACACGCTCTCAGCCTCAGCAAGAGTGGTTGGATGCTATATGCAAGTTCTGATGTGGGTTACTTTGTCAGGGAAGTAGACCTCTTTCTCAAACTCAGGGGGTTTGCCCAGAAGTTCATCAGCTAATCCACCTGAGTCGGATGTACCATGTTACAACGCATACTATTACAACTACCTACCGTTACAACGCGACCATTACAACGCATACCATTACAACGCATAGCGCTTTGAGGTGCTGGATAGTGGTAAGTATAATTTACTATTCTAACTCCAGTCCCCGTGGACCCTAGGGAAGGTGTTGGATAGTAGATTATACTTCTTCCCTATCCTAGAGCGCCCCCCAGCGCAAGGCGTTGTAATGGTATGCGTTGTAAAAGTTGCGGTGTAATGGTAGTGCGGAGTAACGAATGCGTTGTAACAGGTGTATACCCCTGAGTCTGACCAAATTCTCTCATACTCCGATGCTCTTTCAGAAACAATGTAAACTTTTAGTATAAAGTATTTATTAATTTCATAATCTTTATTTCCGCACAATAGAGCCATAAAAGATACATAAAACATAAGCTTACATTATTACAAGGTCCATATAAGGGAATTAATGATTTTACAAGATAGCAAAGATACGGTTAGGAAATCGTTGCATTTAAAATCTTAATTTAAATAGGTTAAAAAGGCATCAAAATATAAAATACACATGGAATTCATTGCTTCAGTCCATAATCTGCAACATTTTCTAATATTAATAACATTTTTAAATAAAAATATATATACACAGCTTAATCTAGACAGAGTAGCAGCGGTCTTTTATGACTGTTTTCTTCAACATTGGATCATAAACCCATTTAGAGTTTCAGACCCACTTTATCGCGTACAAAATTTGTTGCAAGCAAAAATCTACTAACGCCAAAAATTATCAGCTGGCTAGTGTCAGTTTTTAGAATCCTTTCCACTTCTTTATATGAGCGCACTCCTAGATTTAGACAGAGAGGTTTAATCCATCTTTTTTTAATTACCTCATAAGCTGGGCAAAAAAAGAGAATATGCGACTCCTCTTCTCTTGTTTTACATGGGCACATAGTGTGTAAGTCGCTAGTCTTTTCAGTATGGGTACTTGTCCACCTGGCTATAGTCACATTCAATTTCAAGACTCTATACCTAAATTTCATATATAATGTTTTAGCCAAAGGTGGCTGGACCTCATCCAAAAACTGTTCAAAATGAGCACTATCTTTGAATACGAGTAACTTACTTATCAGAGTTCCACCAGCTCGTTTATTTAACAAACTGTAATCAATGTATGCCCAGAATCCAGATTTCAGTACCCTTTTCGAGTTTTGGGTCAGTGTCGATGGCTCATCCCAAAACTGCGCTAAACCAATCCTGTTTAACCATGTGGAAACATGTTTTAGCCATATGTTAGTATTGTTCCGATCTAATCCAATTATTTCTTGTAGACCATCTTTGTAATTAGCCAACTCCGGTGTGGACCAGAGTCTTACCCAGAATGATAATGGTCTTAGGATACCATAATGGTCTGTGCGTTTCATATTTAGATCGAGCATGACTGGTATTAATGGTGTGCTTATCGGCAGTCTCAGGAGCGTCCTGTAAAATGTATTTTCGCGAATCACAAAAGCGTTCTTACTCGCGGTCCCCCATATTTCTGCTCCGTATAACGCAGCGGACTGGGCTTTGAACTTAAAAACCTTGAGTGCCGGAGAAACAGCCTTGCTATGACTATTCCCATGCTTTTTCGTAATTGGTCAAATATTCTGCATCAGAATCATTTTGCTTTTTTCAGCTTGGATTTTCCACAATAATTTTGAATCCAATAAAACGCCCAAGAATGTAAAATTATGTGCAAATTCCAACTTTTGGCCATTTAAGGACAAATTCCCCCTAAAGTTTTTATGAGGATTTATGGCTATATATTTAATCTTGTTAGTGTTGATCTCAAGACCCTTTCGGTTGCAATATGTTTGGAATTAATTTAGTAGGGATTGTAGACCTCTGGGCATTTGGGATATTAAGATAGTGTCGTCTGCAAAAAGGAGAGCTGGAACCCTTTCTCCTTTCAGTTTCGATGCTTCGTTTTGCAGCCCTCCAAATATGATGGGATGTCATTAACAAACATTGAAAATAATGTGGGTGCCAATACGCATCCTTGGCAAACCCCCCTCTTGTTAGGGATAGAGCTTGTTAGCTTGAAGTATTTATTCATTTTAATCATGGTCAATCTCTCCACGGTTTGAGGGAAGAGACTGGGACTTCTGACAGTGATAACTGCCAGTTGCACTGAACTCATGTTCTGAGAACACAAAGGCTACCAGACAAGCCAGATACTTTATTGACAGCCTGCTGATCTGTGGACATTTGTTGTATCATCCCATACCAATAGATCAATGGGTTTTGATCCAATTAAACCTCTTTTTCATCATCCAGATATCATCCAGCTAGTCTTGGACTATACTCTCTGAGTGGTCATTGGTGCTGCCACTCTCTCAACCTCTGTTGACTTTACCTGTGCACTTGGCTTAAGCCCTGTCACTTGAAACAAAGCAATTGCAGAGGTTGGGCCAAATTCTTCTATTGCTGGTTTTGCTGGTCATAGTGTTGGAGATAAGACAACAGAACTGTTCTCTCTGGAGGTTGAAATCTGCATGCCAGAACTTCTGCCTAGCCCTCTAACTTCCAGCCGTCATTCTTCCAGGTCTGTCACTTAACCAATAATCTAAGTCTTGTAAAGTGAAACATCCCCTTCTCAAAAACAAATGAAAGTGGCCATAATGTATTCTACCACGGATCAAGTATTGTGCCACATACTTACTCTTTGGAGGCTTGGATTAATAGCCAAGTAAAAGATTAAGCACTGATCCAACTCACATGTTTCTTTGCACACACCAGAGAACCTTTGTGTCCCCTTTTTTAACTTGTCCTGTAGCAGATGCAATAATAGGTTTCCTGATAATCCTATTGTCCTCCTTGCTGACTTGTCAGGCACTTGACTAGCCCACATTTGTCCACCTCCATCATTATTGCTTTTCCCAGCTGCATCTCATCCTCTTTGAAGGTCATTATAGGCGAGCGGTCTATAGGCTCAAAAAGACTTTGCAGCATGTAGTAGTTCCAGTTCCAGGATGTTGCACCTCCTGTATAAGGGCTTCAACTGGTACTCTATTAGCACACTGAATGAACCTCAACTGATCCAGGGTTTTAAAAGAATGACTGAAACGAGTGCAGGTACTTTGGCAGGTGTCCAAAATGTTGCTGACTATGTCTTCCTCATTGTGAAAGTCCTGTACAATCAGGTGGATGCAATGCACCAAGCACAACACTATGAAATATACAACATCTGCCATGGCCTGAACTATATTACTGTCATTGTCTGTTGAAACAAATCCTATTCTGAGACCTCTGAATCAAAGCCAAAATGTTTACAGCTGTATGCGATATATTGATTGTGAACATCACTACTGTTGCATGCCCCCGAATGCTCTTAAAATTTTCTTCAGTGCTGAAACCTGCAGATAGCTGTTGCCTAACCCCCACAAAAGAGATTGAGGGGAATATTTACAAAAAGTTGGCATAGGGCAGCACCGCAAATCATTTTGCTGCACTGCCCCACACCAATTTGAAAGGACAGGAATGCACCATATTTACTAGATAAGGTGCATTCCTGTCCTTTTAGCTACCGCCGGTAAACATTTTGCAGCCATTCCCCAATGCAGGCACCCTTGCACTATGTTGCAAGAGTGTTTGTGTTGTTGGCACAATTGGCATTTTCCTCTGCAGAATGCAGCACGTATGAAAAGAGGAAAAAACGAGGAGACACATTTCTCCTACTTACGCCTGCTCTAGGGAGGTGCAAGGTTGTGGGGTTGTTGCAGGCTTACTTGATGTTTTAAATGTGTGGCAGCATCAAAATCCATGGGTGTTGAGTGGGAACACAAACACAGACACCCATGGAATTCCTCTTTCATGGTGGGTAAAACAAGGCAGCTACTTGCCCCACCTTGTCTTAGTACATATCTACAAGACCATGAAAAGCCATGCAGGGTGGCTTTACATGGCCTTGTAGATATAGCTAAACACTGTGCGCCATCAGAACATCACACAAAGTGACATTTTGGTGGTGCACAGGGATTTGTAAATATGCCCCCCAGTGTGCAGTGATACTAATGTAATCAGTTCCCTGGCAACTGGTCCACATGTCTGTTGTCAGGTGAATAGTCTGACCAGCGCTCTGCTGCATTGTTTAGCCAACCAATTGCAGCACATTATGATGGAGTGCAGAAAAAGCAACTCTGGCAAAATAGGTCAGGCTGGGAATCCTTCATTTTGAGCAGATGGTGGGCACACATTATAAAAATCACACTCCTTCTAAAAAAAAAAGGGAGTAGTTTGAGCACTAACTTTTTAGCCAGCTTTCCATTGTACAAATGTGCCATTGGGTGGTTGCGTCCATAGTACTCCACCTGGCTAAGCATGCATAGTAGCTTGGATTATTTTCTTTTGTGGTACCACTGACAAAGGTGACTCCCAGGATGTGGTAGACTCAGTGTTTGTCTTGTGGGAATCACTGTATGCAGCAGTGTCTACATCTGAGTCTTGCGACACTTGGAGATTGCTGATGCGGGAGATGCTGGCACACTACAGTGGATACTCTTCGCAGCAGTGCTGTTTTGTATAATGCTGTCATATTCTTTTTCCTCATGACCACCTTCTTCTTCTATCAATGTGAACTGAGCTCCATCCCCTTTCTCACCACCATCACAGTTATCTTTTTAAGATGCTTTTTTCAAATGAGACATTTGAACTCCAGTACCATTGTGCAAACCTGGTTTCGATGAACACTTGTGTGGCAAATGGAGTATATTGCAACGTTATCCTCCTCCTTGCTACTCAAAAAGAAGTTCTAAACTGAGGAAGTGTTACAGGGATTCTGCTCAGTCACAGAACTGTGCACAGAGACTCAGGACCTCGGTGAATTAGGGAGTGCCAAAACTCACCTTAGTACCGAAAATCCCCTACCAGACTAGCATCAGTGTCACATTAGCTCTTCGTCCTATAGCAAAGTCATCAATGATTAGACAACCCAGAACATGCGACTTAGGATGCCTCAGGTAAGGTGGGAAACATGAGCACTCTTTCGTGATACTCTCATACCATTCCAGAACAGGGAGTAAAGGGTGACACGAGCAAGTTTAAAATATTTATTTCAACGACGTGAACTCAGGTGCAGCATCTTAGCTAATACAAGCAGACATATGATAAGAAATAAGACTGTCAGCATAGTTACGATTCCATAAAATAAAAAGGGAGAAAGCATGTTATAATGCTAAATGGAAACAGGTTAGATATATACATATATTTCACCCTCCTTTGCTAGTTGGTTATTTTATAACTACAGAAGGTCTCTTAGGCTTGCATAGGCGACCCCATTCCTCAGAGTTTAGCAGGAGTGAATCACATTGAGTTCTGCACAAGTTCTCAGCATACGAAAATTCTCCAAGTGTGTTCAATCATGCTTACACAGTGTATTATTAGTCAAGTCAAGTCAAATAACTTTATTCGGTTGTTCGAATTGACAACCATAAAAGTATTTACATTACAGGAAATAACATGACGTACACAAACATTTTTTAAAAAAAGTCATAATCGATTACAGGTAAAAAATCACAGAGTTAAAAATGTTGCACTATATCAAGATATTGGAGACCCTTTAGAAAAAAATAATGTTCTTTTGACAACAGTTTTAAATATTGTAATCAGAGTTATTATCCTTCCATGCTATTTCTAAATTTGATCGCCATTCTTAAAAAACCACATACAAATAAAGTGCAATCACAATTTAGCAGCTGTAAAAAAAGTAGTGCAGGACGATATTGACGAAAATTCAATTCTTTCAAACAGGGTTTCAGGCATAACTTCCTTGGTACATCATATAAGGGGCAGAAGAACAAAAAGTGTGCCAGGTCTTGCGGAGTGCAGTGTATTATTAAAGGCGCCAGCATCTGAGCTGTCCACAGCTGCATATATGTTATGTCTAGAACGTGCGCTGATCAGTTCGAATAAAAGGAACAGAGTTGATAACCTTGAAGGCCTCGCACTCACTGTTCAGACTATGCTTACGAGGCAAGTCTAGCAATGTGGAAAAACAAGTTATCCTCATGTAAAGCAAAATTCTCAGCCTAACATGTGTGTCGTGTGCAAAAGAAAGCAAAAATGTAAAATGGTGTTTAAACTTCTAATAATCTCATGCTAACTTAACACTGTAAAAATTAAGTATGGGTGCAAAATCTGTTCCGCTTGCGGAATTTGCGTATTTTCGGCAATTTTGCTATCCGCGAATCTCGCAAAATTGCCGAAAAATTTGCAAATCCGCTCGCGGGCGGATTTTGGCAGTTGAGTAGAGGTATCACACAAACCGGTGGCGTCTTCTTGGATAAATATGAAGGGCAGGGTTCATTCTGGCAGGATGCTCCTGTCACAAAAATTAAACCTCAACAGGAAGCACTTACAGATATAAATAAAGCAGGTGCCTGAGTTGAAGCACAAATTCAGTAACGCATTCATCAGCCCAAAAACAATCGTCGTGAGCTTTGTTGAGGCTGGGCAGGTGTGCTTTCTCCCCATATCTACGGTTGAAAATTAGCTGTGATGCTGGATGGAGGCCTTTGCATCCTTGACTTTCACAAGCACAATCCCCATGCAACACCTCCCTCTCCTCTTCTGCTGCTCTGATCGTTTTCTGACCTTTTATACACACAAGAGGCATTTGAACTCGCATAGAAGCCCCGCCCGTTTGGCCCTGCCCACACACTAGCGGTGGACACCGTCTTCCCGCCATTTACACACTATGATGGACAGCTCACTCAAGGGACCCCTGCCCCCTTCGTCGAGATGGCATAGTAACACACACATGGTCACAGGAGACAACTCTTCTTGCACTTTACACAGCTGTAGTGTAGGAAAAGCACTATACATTTAGAGGTAGCATTTACTGATTAGCCAGTAGAAAGTACTCCAGTTGAGTAGAGGTATCGCACAAAACAATGTTGTATTCTTCGATAAATATTAAGGGCAGTGTTCATTCTGGCACGATGCACCTGTCACAAAAATTAAACCTCAACAGGAAGCACTTACAGATATAAATAAAGAGGGTGCCCGAGTTGAAGCTCAAATTCAGTAACGCATTCATCAGCCCAAAAACAATCTTGAGCTTAGTCGAGGCTGGGCAGGAGTGCGTTCTCCAAATATCTACCGTCAAAAATTAGCTGTGATGCTGGATGGAGGCCTTTGCATCCTTCACTTTCACGAGTGCAATCCCTGTGCAGTTCCTGGGACCAGGAGCTTCTTTCTCCTCGTCTGCTGCTCTGATCGGTCTCTAACCGTATACACACAAGAGGCATGTGAACTCGCATAGAAGCCCACCAGTTTTGCCCCACCCATACACTAGTGGTGTGCACCGTCTTCCCGCCATTTACCCACTATGATGGACAGCTCACTCAAGTGACGCCTGCGCCCTTCGGTGCAATGGCATAGTAACACACACATGGTCACTGGAGGCAACTCTTCTGTCACTTTACGCAGCTGTAGTGTAGGAAAAGCACTATACATTTACCCAACGAGGTAGCACATACTGATTAGCCAGTAGACAGGGGGAAACAGTCTATTTGTGCAAATTCGCGAGTTCATGAATTTGTTCGCGAACTCGCGAATTTTTTTGCAATTTCACATGAATTTTCAGATTGCAAATCCGCAAAATTTGCCCATACTTAGTAAAAATGCATGGCTCAGCCCCACTACAGAAGATAACATTTTTAGTGTGCCAATGCATGAAGAGCTGGGGATAAGTGGGTGGGTTGTTTGCCTCTCTGTAGGGGGCACTTCAATGGTGGTAGTGGTGGATGCAGGTCTCTGTGGTGGTCATGCAAATAGAGAAGCTGGAGGTGGTAGTGGAACCACATTCCTCTGGACCGGTTGAAAAGGAAGGAGCATCTCAGTGTCTTCTGAGGTACCCTCCTGGCTCATCATCCCTGCCACGTCCCATAATTCTATGGCTTTCAGGAACTTTCCTTTTCCCTTGTATCTTGTCCCAGGTCTCGGACTCAAGCTGAGTTCAGACCATGTTTAGATAATGAGAAGGGAGCTTGGAGAAAATTATTGAGTACCCTTTCATTTTCTGGTTGGTGAGGAAGCCAATGATTGAAGAGTAACATCTTACTCATCAGGAAGCTCAACCTCCTGTTCTGCTCCTACTCTACAAAGAACTGTTGCAGGCTGTGTTTCCACTTTTCTGCTTTGAATCAGTACTTTGGGGCTGAGACAAATCCAATTCAGACTCACTGCTCATTTCTATGACTGCAGTGGCTGTATCGCTGAGAGACATGGGCTTGGGCATATTTTGGTGTGGTGCCATTAATGCGGGATTGCTGCTCCCAACCTTTTCCTTTCCAGAGGAAGTGGTAGCATGTACACCACGTTTTGAAAAAAGTGGAGGACAGCTCGACTCTGGCGGCAATCTTCTCTCCTCCTCACTGGCCTCTTTCTTGGCAGGAACACCCTCATTCGGGACCATCTTTAAGTTTCTAACTCTGGCATTTGCCACTTAGCAGCACAAATGAAAACAGAGGAGGATTCAGGTGGGTTGTCAGAACTGTGCTTGATGTCTCTTGTGCACCTAAAAGCAGACACACAAGACAAAAACTGTGAAATGTGGCATTTGCAATTTGAATCTACAGACAATATAATTTAGTGAATTCTTTACAAATAATTACCAATAGTGTATCCATTCCAAATCATGCATAAACATAATATTTCCATAACATACAGATTAAAAAAGGTTACTTTTTGTGCCTCTAAGGCCTAGGAGACACCTGTGACACGCAAGGTGTGCAGAGAAAAATTGAATAAATCTTAAGAAATGTATTGCTGATGTGTGGTGCACTAATCGCCTATGATGAGATACCTATGGCTGGCAAAGTGACAGGGGAAAATGGAATAATTCTTTAAAATATTATTGCTGGTGTGCATCTATGCCCTATGAGAGACCTAAGGCAGGTATGCAGTGCAGGGGAAAATTGAATAATTGTATTAAAAAAATGATTGATTATGTTTGCCTATGGCAGGCAGGGGAACATGGAATAATCCTTTAAAACATGATCGCTGGTTTGCGGTGTGCCTATGGTGTATAATGGGACACCTATGCAGGCAGGGGTTGCATAGGACAATGTAATAATTCCTAAAGTAAAATATTGCTGTTGTGTGCCTATGGTCTATGAGATGAGGCAGGCAGGGGTTGCAGGAGAAAATTCTAGAATTGCTGGTGTGCACATATGGCCTTTAAAACATATATGTCAGGTTGAGCGTGAAGGGGAAAAATCAAATATTTGAAAAACAATAATTGCTAGTGTTTCCTAGGGACTATGAGGAAGCTTATGAGAGGAAAGAAGGCAGAGGTTAAAATGGAGAACATTAATAAAAAAACACTGTACTACAGTCTTCCTCAAGCACATTAAACCCATAGCAGGGAAAAAAGAAAAAATTACCAAAAAATGGCAAAGGCATCTTTTATCAATTTTCCTAGAAAAAAGCTTTGAAAAGTGCAAGAAAAGGATTTAACCCATTGACCGCGGCGTGAATTTTGCTGTGGTGCATGTGAAATAAAGGGTGGGTCTGGTTCGGACGACCACCGGCTGTCCTCCGCACATGCTCACCGTGACGTCAGACGGCCGGGGGCCGTCTGACTCACCAAAAGGGGTAAAAGCACAATGACTACTTAAAATGGCAACCAGCCACTTGTTCATGACGACAAGCAAGAAAGCATGGACAACAAAGAACACATGGAGGCTTATGGCAAAACCACACTGTCTATGAAAATAGCCACCGACCACATGTTCATAAAACATTGAGAAGGCATAGACAACAGAAAACACATGGAGGTTTTAGGCAAAACACAGTGAATATACAAAATGGCCACCTAGCCACATGGCATAGTGAACAAAGACAAAATGATGTCCTTTGCCAAACTCACACATGCTCTGGCCACACAAAAACGGTTACTTGGCCAGCACAGAAGGAGGCATGGTAAAGGAAGAAGAGAATACTATCATTAGTTCAGCAATGCCAAAAATTAAAATTAAGTGAACTTTAAACATTTCCCAATCACAGACATCCCAAGGCATCAAACGTTACCCTACCAGAACGCACTGTCAAATTTTGCAGTAAAAAGTAAAAACAATGAAAAGAAAATACACTGCTTTTAATCCAAGGAAATCCATACATCAATAAATGTTTTAAAAAACAGATAGCACCGAAAACGTGACCCATGGAGAGAGGCAAATTAGGCCCCAGATAGTAAAATTAACATAATAATGAACAAATCACCAACAACACATGGGCAAACGGAGAAAATATACTTTAACACCAGACCCTCAGCCCTCCCAAAAAAGTAAAAGCTTCTTCTCTTAAAAAAACTAAAAAAGTTCATGCAAACTAGGCCCTACTGCAAACCCAAAAATCCTACATCAAATTAAAAACCGACAACCTCATCCAAAAGTTCTTTTACTTACTTGGTTCCTCACAAAATATCTTAAAATCCAGTGGTGGATGTGTGTATATATATATATTTTTTTTTTACAACACCTTCCGTGCATAAGTTGCCCCCTACTGAGCGAGAGTTGCTTTGTCGGCTTGAACCCCATGGAAGCGGGTCACATTTAATTATACATTCCAACCTCCAACTTTATTTCAGAAGGAAAGAAAACAAAGCCTTGTGCGGTTTCAAAGAAATTTCTTCCTAGCCACTCAAACGCGTTTCAAGTGCATTGCACCCTTGTTCACTGACAAGGAGATTTGAATCTCGCGGCCATTTTACCACATCTCACACGTGATTAACAAACTACAAAGTAAGTGCATATGAAAAAAGACTTGTCGTTTTTTTCTTCAACACTGCATTTGCATTGACATTAGGAACGCCTCTTCCAGTTGTAATGTAATTTTTAACTTGACATAGCTTGATAATTAATATATAATATATATAAATAATATAAATGCAATTCCTCATAATACAAGTAATATTTGCATGTTGCTTTTTTATACATAGTGCCATTGTTCAAAATTTCGCCCCAGTGGGCATCTGATGCTGGCATTCCTTCTATCAAGCCCAAGTGGGCATACTTCAATTACTTTTCTAATGATAAAAACCTAAAACCACCAGCCCACCCTGTGTGAATAAAACCATTTCATGTCATGTTTCTATAAATACCTTACTATTTACTTGTTCCTACAGATGCGTGTACAGATCTTCTTCCATGTTCAGACCTTCTGGCTGTTTTGAATTTAATTCTACAATATAACGTGACTCAAGTCTCCTCAGCTTCTTTTCCCAATTGCCTCCCCTTGGATTCTTTTCTACTGCATCTATCACATAGTATGTTAGCCCTCGCACATTCTTGTTATGGAACCTTTCAAAATGTCGAGCGACGGGAGAAGATCTATCTCCATGCTAGACAGCTCTCAAATGTTGGAGGATTCTTTTGTGTACCTCTAAGATTGTGATGCCTACGTACCTCAGGCAACAAGGGCACTGAAGCACGTAGACTGCAAAATCTGTCTTACAAATAAATTTGTCTCTGATTTTCTTGGAGTTTTTATTTAAACCTGGCTTGCAAGTCTCTGTATATATCCCATCTGTGCATGCCTTGCACTTGGTATATTTTACAAAACCTCGACGTTTAGTCAACCACGTAGTTTTGGGTTGTGGTTTCTTCAGAGTATTTTTGACCAGGGCTTGCTTAAGGGATCGTGCCTTTCAAAATATGATTTGCGGTCTACAGGGAACTGCTTTACCTAAAATTGAATCACTCTTGATATAGTGCCAGTGTTTAATTTGAACGCCTCTTGCTTTTACATGCTGAGCACTGTATTTTGTTGCAAATCTAGTTTGTTGAATAGAATCTTCCTTTTTCTTTTCTTTTTTTATCAAAAAGAATATCTTCTTGTTTCTTTTAATTTACTTTTCGGATTGTGTGATCAATCCATTCATCCAGATACTCCCTTGTCTTAAACCTTTGTTTTAAAACCCTCATTTCTTTTTTTATCTGTCTCATTACTACAATTACGTTTGGTCGGTAGGCATTCACCATAAGGAATACTCCTCTTTAGGTTCACAGGGTAAAAGATTTTAGCATGTAAAAGAGTATTGGTGGAAGTGGGTTTCCTATACAACTTTTTTTCTACCTTTCCATTTTCAATGTATACAGTTAGATCTAAAAAATGCACATTTCTTCTACTCACTTCATTGGTAAATTTTAAATGTAGGTTGTTATGTTGTAAATCATAGATGAATTGCTTTGCCTCATCTTCAGTGCCTTTCCACACTAAAAACAAATCATCAATGTACTGAATCCAGTGGAGAATGTGATTTTAAACAAATGATAAATGATCAAGGGATGGACAAGGCAGTGGAATGAAAATGAAGTTGGAGTCTCTGTGGCACTTCCTCCCTATTAAATAAATAAAGTAATATTAAACATTACTTGAACCATTCGTTCAGGTAGAATTCCCACTGCAAAAACTATTTGCGAGTTGATTTTGCTGCTGCTTGAGATCTACTCAGGAAGCAGCTACCTTACTGCTACTGCCCGCGTTTGAAAATCTCGCAGGAAGTCCTCCAAGCGACTGCAGACCAAATTAGGGGTCCCCAAATCTGACTTGCCTTCACTAGCTAACATTCTAACACCTCTTGTTGTTCCATTTGTCATTGTATTGCTCAAACAGGAATTAATTTTGCTGCAGAGCGATTGTAGAATTTTGGTGGGAACTCTGCATTACAACAGTAATGCAGAGTTGCCAAAATGTTTCAGTTCCTCTTGCTAAATTCCATTTCCATCCGGGACAACTATAAAGACCATGGAAAAGAGAACTCATATAAATATAATAGGGAATGTCAAACTATTGTCTAATGTAACACTTCTTTCAGTATTAACACATTTGTAAAAATGTTTATTTGATTTATTGATAAAAGTCACATAAGCCTAAAGCTGATATAAGTAAATATGTAGCATGATGAAGTCAAAAAATTACATAAAGAAACATGACCTACAATGCTGACTTATGGTAGATGTAGTAATTGACCCCTAACATGGTCTTCAAAGATGTAACCCACACATATAAGCCACAGATGATGTGTAAATCAATGTATTTTACATTTTTAAAAATACATGTACCTACAAAAAAACATACCTGGTTTTGGATCTAGACCATTTAAAGAAATGGCCAACAAGGGGTAGATCAGCATTAATTTAGAAGGAGATTTAAAATTATATGAATTCTTATTACCAATTTGTTGGGTCTATGTAACTATATTCTGCAATGAGTTGATAAGCCTATGTTTTTGTTAGCCTCCTTGCCACATTACTGTTTACCCTACAAAATTAAATACTCAGTGTACAGTACAAATAAATGAATACAGATACATGGTTGTAAAGAATACATAATGAACATAAAAAGATATCTCCAATTACACACTTCATTGATAGAAAATGATGTTCTCTATGATAAATCAAAAAGTAGCATTTGATTTAGGTGTAACAAAAGATGTATTAAAACAATTAATATAACATCCATACAGAGAGAAGCAAGGTTCTGTTGAAGTCACACTTGCATGATGAAATACAGTGATTTCACTTACTAGTGTCCACTCCATCAGGGATTCTTGCAAAACCTTTAATGTGGAGTATTCCATACACTGTCTGGAAAAAGAAACAAGCATTTGCAATGCATTAGGGCTCACATTAGTAAAGTTAGAGGTATTGGTATTGTAAATAACAATTTTTTTATTTATGTTTTTGTTTTGAAAATAGCGAAATTAATAACTTTGTCATTTACAATGCCAATAGTGTTAACTTTTGTAAACGTGGCACCTATAGCATTTGTAATGCAATATGTGTTGTATTGACATGACTTAGATATATTAATATTAAAAATAACAATGAGTTGTATTTTTTTCAATATTTAATACTTAAATAAAAGTTATTGTAATTTATAATGGCAATAGCTTAAACTTTTGCAAATAACTTTTTGAAAGATTATGTTTAGTGTAGTTTATTGTGATGAAAATACAAGAACAGAAGTGAAATATTAAAATTTTTTGTGACATTTGTAATAAAGTTTGAAACATTGAGAGAACATATTTGAATCAGTTGTGTTTGAATGGTTGCAAAGATTGATGCTGTGGTGGCTCTGACTGATGTTGTGGCGGCGACGAGTGATGCTGTGGCGTTCAGTGATGCTGTGGTAGCGCATAGTGATGTTGTGGTGCTCCTGAGTGATGCTGTGGTGATGCGATGGATAGTGAGGGCGATAGATAGATATAGGGAGGATGAAAGATAGATAGAGGGAGGGCGAGAGATAGAGGCAGGGTGAGAGATAGAGGCAGGGCAAGAGGGCGAGGGATGGAGTGTGGGCGAGGAATGGAGTGTGGGCGAGGGATGGAGTGTGGGACGGGGAGGGATGGAGTGTGGGCTGGGGGAGGGATGGAGTGTGGGGCGGGGGAGGGATGGAGTGTGGGGTGGGGGAGGGATGGAGTGTGGGGCAGGGAGGGATGAATGCAGTCGTGGAAATGGATGAATGGATGGAGTCGGGGAAATGGATGGATGAATGGAGTGCGGAGATGGATGGATGGAGTGCGGGTATGGATGTATGGAGTGGGGGATGGATGGATGGAGTGGGGGGATGGATGGATGGAGTGGGATGGATGGAGTGGGATGGATGGATGGATGGAGTGGGATGGATGGATGGAGTAGGGGGGTGGATGGATGGAGTGGGGGGATGGATGGATGGAGTGGGATGGATGGAGATGGATGGATGGAGTGGGATGGATGGAAGGAGTGAGTGGGATGGTGTAATGACCAGATTCTTAGACCAGATAGAACCAGCTCACCAGAGCAACACCAACCTGGCCAGAACGTAACCACCTCTCTCCTCAGGACCCATCTATCCAGGCACCTGGGTTCCTACCTGAGGATGGGGAACTCGCAATATACAAGCTCATATCATCAGAAACACCACTAAATCTATAGGGATTACTAGGAATACTCACTGATTACTAAGGACGTCCATGCCCTACACCACACTCATACCTCATAGTCTCGCGACCACATGGGTCCAGACTAATCTACCCTGGGGCAGTTCTGATTATTTACCATTACACACTGATCACCATCAGTGTTCACTCAACACGCAATCCGGCGTGTCTACACACTAGGCTGCAGCCCTAGTGCTCTCTTCCTTCCAATCCGGTCCACAATCCGGCGGACCTACACACTGACCACAATCAGTGCTCTCACTAACGCCACATTCCCTAGAGGCGATCTCATTACACACCGTATCCCCCCGGTGCTCTCTCAAGCCACAATCTTGCGGGTATACACACTGACCACAATCAGTGCTCTCACTAACGCCGCTACACAACGACGATCACTTTCCTATGAATACCTTCAGCTCTCTCTCTCTCTATGTTGGGAAGTTTCTCTCACTATTCACTAAAGGTTCGCTACTACAATAATATTATGGGATGGCGAATTACTTAATGTCTGAATGTTCCTCTAGCCCAAGGGCTCCTCTCTCTCCCTAATTATTCAGTGGCTACTTACCGGATCAGGGGCAGCATCTGTTCTGGCTGTAACACCTGACTAGAAGGAAAGGTTACCTGTGCTTTAAGAACAAGAGACACACACTGTATGCAAGAGTTATTCCCTGATTTAAATGCTCTCTATTATAAGAACAACACATGCACACTGGTTCACTAAGAACTGGGATATCTTTATTACAATAACAATAGGCACAGATCTGCGGGGTCTCTGTAACTAACAGGAACTGTAACACACCGCTGAAAGAAAAGGGATTAGACATATAACAGGGACAATGTTATCTGCGGGGTCTCTGTAACTAACAGGAACTATAACACACCGCTGAAAGAAAAGGATAAGACATACAATATAAGGACAAGGTTAATGTTTGGAAATACAGAAGGATAACACCTGAGGGGTGTGGGGTCTTGCTCTAGCTGTCATCTGGGCTCCTCTCTCGTCTGTGCCTTAGCTCGTCTTAGATCTTCACCTGCACTCTTGGACACACATCTGCGCTGATCACTCTGCACTGGACTCTCTCTCCCCCACGAACTCTCTCCACCTTCCAACTTCAGTCTAATGGTTTCTGCCGCTCTGATAATCGTTCGCTCCACTAGCTTCTTCACTCTATCTGATTGTCTCCATGCCAATGTCCAATTCACTCCAGCTGCTCCCACAGATTAATCCACGATATAACTTCAGTCTCTTCTAAAAGGCATTACTTCAGACTCCAGCTATTCACAACTCCTCCTGATAAGTAACTGCTTCTGACTGCTTCCTTCAGTTCTAACTCACTGACTGTCTGTCTGTCTTCTCTCTGTTCCAAGCATCTTCTGTCTCTTCTCCTCCTGCAACTGCACTCCTCTCCTCTGCTCCAATTCAGCTCAAACTCTTTCCAGCTCGAACTCTCTCCGCTCCTCCAACTCAACCAACTCCAGCTCAACTCTCTCCGCTCCTCCAACTCAACTAACTGACTCCGCCTCTGCACTTCACTATTATGGAATGCTGTTTCCTCATGGAAAGTTCCAGCCATCAGCCTCCTCCCACCAGGTCCATGCACCAGGCTCCTTGCTCTAGACGCTCCCACAGTGATCAACTGCTTGTTTCGTCTAGAGACCTGAGCCCAGGGACACTTCTTGATTAGATTCAGCTCTGGCCGGTTCTCTCCGGTTCGCTTAGGACGAACAACAGCTCAAAACCAAAATATTACCTTTCCCCTTCAAGCATCTCAGCTCTGCAGGGACAGAAAGCAAAATGGAGTCTCTCTAGTTCTGGGCCTTGTAGGCCTGAGAAGGATGAAATAGCCCTTAGCTCTGTCAGAGTACCTACACAAACCATACCAATGTGTAATATAAAGTCAGGACCACAGGATCCACCCTCTACTATAGGCAGGATAATGAAAGGACACATAATTATGTCAAAGCCAATAGGCAAAAGATGGATTAGAGTCAAGAATAAGCGATCTATCATCATATAAAGCAGCTATCCTCTTCTAGGTCTGGAAAAAAGGGCTTAAAAGGGCCAACACAAGGTAAGAATACAGATCCTAGATGTGAGCAAGCTTAAAGTCTTCATCACTCCGAAATAGAGCCAAAAAACCCGTCAGGACAGATGGATGGATTGAGTGGGGGATGGATGGATAGAGTGGGATGGATGGATGGAGTGGGGGATGGATGGAGTAGGGGGATGGATGGATGGAGTGGGATGGATGGATGGATGGAGTGGGATGGATGGATGGATGGATGGATGGATGGAGTGGGGGATGAATGGATGGATGGAGTGGGGGGATGGATGGATGGATGGAGTGGGGGGATGGATGGATGGATAGATGGAGTGGGGGGATGAATGGATGGAGTGGGATGGATGGATGGAGTGGGGGATGGATGGATGGATGGAGTGGGATGGATGAATGGAGTGGGGGATAGATAGAGTGGGGGGATGGATGGAGTGGGGGGTGGGTGGATGGATGGAGGGGGATGGATGGATGGATGGAGTGGGGGGATGGATGGATGGAGTTCAGAGATGGATGGATGGATGGATGGGTGGAGTGTGGTGGATGGATGGAGTGGGATGGATGGAGTGGGATGGATGGATGGAGTGGGGGATGGATGGATGGATGGATGGATGGAGTGGGATGGAGTGGGGGGATGGATGAATGGATTGATGGATCGATGGAGTGGTGGGATGGATGGATGGATGGATGGATGGATGGATGGATGGATGGATGGATGGATGGATGGATGGAGTGGGGGATGGATGGATGGGGTGACTGGATGGATGGAGTGGGGGGGATGGATGGATGGAGTGGGATGGATGGATGGGGATGGATGGATGGAGTGGGGGATGGATGGATGGATGGAGTGGGGGGATGGATGGAGTGGGGGAATGGATGGATGGATGGAGTGGGGGGGGGGGTGGATGGATGGATGGAGTGGGATGGTGGATGGATGGATGGAGTGGATGGTGGATGGTGGATGGAGTGAGGGAAGGATGGATGGAGTGGGGGATGGATGGATGGAGTGTGGGGGATGAATGGAGTGGGGGGATGGATGGATGGGAGTGGGGGGGATGGATGGTGGGGAGCCGAAGGCAAGAAAAAACAATCAGGGAAGCAGAAGGCAAAAAAACGAGGGCAATCAGGGGAGCAGAAGGCAAGACAAGAAAAGACAAGAAACACAATGCAGAATAGATGCGTGCAAATGGCTATGTTTCCCCCTCAAAACTTGAGAGCCGAGCGGCGATTTTGGAGAAGAAGAAAAAAGGTTATACACCTTAAATTCGACCAAAAACCCTAAGGGGAGCAGTAAATTATTGTTGGATTGCTCACACGATGCTACCTTCATTAGAATTTTCTAGAAGATTTGCATAACGCTCCTTAAATTATTTTAAGCAACGATGCTCAACCAGATTCAATCCAGTGTTCGTAATAATGAAACTGGATATAGCCTGCGGGTGGATGCAAATGAATTGTGGAAAATTGTATGTCTTTAGTAGTGGCTTTGATGTCTTCCTCAGCAGACCCCTGCAGAGGGGCATTTGCTAAATGCAATTGTTTATACTGTGGTCTCTAGGCAAGAATGTAATGGGGTGGGGGTGGAGTGGGGGTGTGTGGAGGGGTCTGTGAAGTCACATGGTAGTGCAGCTGTCTCCAGCAGGCCCTGTGAGCTACCCAACAAAAGGACTTGATCTCAGGTGTGACTCGCTGTCGGTCATATGGGAGAAACATAATCATAACGTCACGACCCC